>NC_067284.1:67091939-69503189 GCF_020740795.1 Apus apus | reverse complement strand
GACTGAGGGGCTGTGCCAGGCCCTGCGGTGAGGCTGTGGGACCGCTGGAACTGGCTGTGTCTGGCGTGGGGCAGCCCCGGGCTCTCCTCATGAGGGGCCGCCCCTGCAGCTCCCCCGCCAGCACCTGGGCCCCACACCCAGTGGGTGCATCATGGAAGAGGCTTTTATATTTTATAGTTTTACCTCTCCAGACATGGCAGGATTGTCTTCTCCAGATGGGTCTCTACAGACTACAGGCACTCGTGCAAATAACGTCTGACATCTTGTTTAAAATTTCTGTGAAAATGACAAGAGTGCTTCTGAAATGCACAGCAAATTTAAAAGCTACGAAGCCAGAAGATTGTTTGGAGTTCTCTTCATGTAAATATGAAGTGATTCTACTGTCTTCACAGGAGCCTGTCCATTAACCAGAGCTAGAAGTCTGTCCTACTGAAACAACTTCATGATGGCTTGTTTAATAGAGCAGTAAATAAGTGTAAATTGTAGCCCAGAGGACCAATCTGGATTATCCTCCAGTTGTTCTGTTCAGTATCTTCTTTATTTTCTACTAAATATATACGTGATAAATAATTAGGCAGCAACAGAATTTGTCTCAGCTTTTTACTCAGCAAGGGTTAGGACAGCAGACCTGCCAATGCACCTCGTCATCTTCTACCGAACATGACTAGTACCAGTTGCAGCACCAACAAATGCTCCAAACCTACAGACTATCATCGGGGGCCCAGCCAAACAACCATCTTACAGATTTTTTGTATTCTTTTCGAACAAGGATGGACAATATGATCCTTAGAAATTAGGTCAAAGAGTTGAAATGTGGAGGATTTTATCTGATTTTATTTTTGTCCTAAGTTCCTAGCATAGTGTTTGCAGGAGAGAAGGATTACCTAAGTGGAGACCTGAAGGTGATTTCCATTTCCCCTCTCCCCCTCACGCATGTGTGACTTTTGGCAAACCAGCATCTTGTGAAATCCAAACATTCACCTGCAGGTAGAAGCCAGACTGTGTGTGTGCCACCACTCATCCGTCTGTGTTACAGATCGTGAAGCCCAGCTGCATGGATAAGTACTAGATCAAACATGTCGCTGCATTAGAAAATATGGTCCATGCTAATAAATAAGTAGCTTCCTGTTGCCCTGTCTGATCTGTGCAAGCAGAGGAAAGTCACACCTAGGTGTGATCAAGGACAGGTTTGACCAATTATTCCTAAGCAGTGTATATCACACAGCACATAGGTACTATGGTTTCACAGGAAGACTGCGGTGTCCACAGTACCTGCCTTCCTAACATGGCCTAATTTAATCCTGTATAAATGTCTGCAGAAATTGTGTAACATAAGAAAGTATAAGCTGAAATCATTTTTCATTCAAAGATCATAGGAGAACCCTGGGAAAATAAAAAAAGAATTTTAAGAGTAATAGGTATGTGATCGTCCTGATTTGTACAAATATTTGCAGACACACAGAAGGGAAGTGTTTCATCCTGTTATAACAGAGTGAAAAAGCTAATGGACATGCTGGGTAAATTATTTTTTAAAAGCAAATTAACAAATCTGAAAATGTGCCAGGATCATAAGTATGGAAACAGTCATTGAAATGGGCTTCAGTGGTTCATGTGTTCACGTGTTTTGTGTTTGATGAGCTGGAATAGTCTAGTAACAAGCTTCCTAGCAGGACTAGTGATGGAAGCAGTGAACTATTGCAGAATACAAATGTTGGCTTTGTGACTGAAACTGTATTTTTCTAAGCTATGATAATTCAACAGAAAAGACACAATCAAAACTAATTGGAGCTTAAATACTGGGTAGAACAGTGTGACAAAGCAAAGATACTGGAGCCTGTAAGTTCCGGACCAGTCTCTGAGAGGAAGAAGACAAGTTAAAGGAAGAAGGCATGCTCCCCTCTGCTGCTTTAGATGGGAAGAATATGGGGGAGCTGTACCCCAGACATCTCTGTTGATTTTGGTTTTCTGATAATTGCTGGACAAATACTTTGTCTGAAGGATAATACTCAGAACTCTACTGTGTTTCTTGCCTGACAGTAGCTGTACAGGTACTCACCTACAATGCCAGACGGTAGTGGTTGAATACTTTCTAACAAAGAATCTGGAGGAAAACAGAACATGCAAAGAAGGTAAATTTGCTGAGTAATTTATTCACTGAACTATTCACACAGTTTTACTAACAGTCATCTGGAAAAAGTTAGCAAATGAAGGAGAGTGACTGAAGTGAGTAATAAATATAAATCAATCCAAGAGACATGTAGGGTTACTTGCTGGTTGTGGAGAAGGATGGGATTGATTGAGAGATACAGAAAAAACAAAACAAAACAAAACAAAACAAAAACACACCAGAAAAGTAGAATAAGATAAACAAAGAAGGGGTGGCACTTTTGGCTACACGGTGTTTTCCTGTTCCAAAATATGTTATGTCTGCACTGGTGGCAGTTCATTCAGTAACATTTTGCTGATTGTTACAGTTTTATACACACGGTGTGAAACTGAAAGAATGGCCTCTGTTACTCTGCTTTGCCTTGAGATTGACTGCTTTAATTTGGAAGTCAATAAACACCATGCATGCTCACAGCATCCCAACCCAGAGCTATTGGAAATTGGCACACTTGAACTTCCTCCCACTGGGAAACCAAGGCTTGGCTTTCAGATTTCATTTTTTTATGTCCTTACTAGTTCAATTTTATTAAAACAAAATATGCAATTTTTCCCCCCAGTTAGTCACTGAAAGCTGCTTTTGTTAAGGGAAAACTAATGTTAAAAGCAAGGTTGCTTTCCATTATGAAGGCAAGTGCAGCTTTGTGATTGGAGCTGAAAATGTGTTAATTAAAATGCTGGGTTTACTTTATCTTGAGTGTCACATTACTCTTATCTCCAGCTCATGCAAGCTCTTGATTTGGGCATTTGGCCATCTTTTGTTTTTCATTTTATTATTTCCACTTAAATATTTACAGCTTGAACTCAAGCCCATGACACTCCATGGTAACACTCCTGTGGAGTCTCATAGATTTTCCAGCCTTGGAGTAGAGCCTTGCTCTTAAAAAGAAAAAAAAAATAATAAAGAAATGAATTTGTGGGTTAGTATGATTGTTATCTTCCAGAGATCTACATACAACACTATAAATAGGAGTCTCTTAGCTGCCAGCTTGATAAATGCATGTCACTGAGGTTACATGGCATTCAATCCTCTCAGTCATCTTTAACTACAATAAAGCACCTACAGGCCAAAAAATGCCCTCTGACACCTGTGTAAGCTCTGGAGTATAATGGATTAAAATCTAGTAAACAGTTCCTTCTAATGCTCTGCACGAAGGAATATAACCCATCTTACTGATTCTGCATGGCTGAGAGGAACTGGGAGTCGTAATAACATCTTGGTTACTACAGCAGGCAAGTGCAACCCAAGAAGAATATAAATGAGTAAGTTTTGAGTCACTTTGAGCTTTCACATTCTTTCATGCAATTGGGCCATGTTTATCTCTAAAATAATTTTACTAACAGACACACATGCTAATAGCATTGCCATCTTCAAAAAATATCATTGGAGACTAGAGTATTCTAGCACTGTTCTGCATTTTGCATCTGTGGGATTTTTTTTCAGGAGGAAGCGTGATATTAAAATACAGAGGGAAACAAATTATAAAAAAGTAGGCATTAGGTCAGACAGTAGCACTAGCTTCAGTGTGACGTTTTACAAGGAAGGTATCAAACTTAGCTGTTAAGCTGCAAAACATGACTACTATTTCTGTCTTTTAAACATAAGTTGGCTAAAAATATTTGCAAAAAAAGCAACGCCAAGAAAGCCCATGGATCATTCATCCTAGCTTTTATGTTCCAGTTTAATAACAGGTTGCTAAGAATTTAGACATATGAATGCATTTCATATTCAGGGAGAGGTACATTTTATTGAATTAATTTTACTTCAGTGATTGTTGTATGGAGGTGCAACACACTACAGTGTTGATAAAAGACTGAAAATTATTTCCACTCCTTAGTCAGCAATCGTGTCAAAAATCACAAGGTTAATTTTCCGCAAAAAATGTCCTGCCCACTGACAGCAGCTGTAGTTCAAACAAGAAACCAATACAGACATTAAATTGTTAGATGTGTCAAATTAATCATATCTGTGATAAATTGTGCCCATCTCTAGTGAAAGGATGCTGAGTTTAGCAATAGGTTCAGCATCAAGATTTCTGTGTGGTCTTACAGCACCTTCAGATGCCTCAAAATAGTCACAAGGGCCATGATAGATTGTAGGGCATTTTGGGAAACTTCAGGCCACCAAAACTATGCTGGAGGTCACTCGGGCAAGGATAGCAGGAGAAATACAGAAACATTTGTCCATGTCCTATTTAAATCAGATACAGACTTTGGAAGAGAGACTACCTTTCTGTCTGATATTTCACAATAAGTTCAGTGTTCTTACAGGTACAGCTGGAACTCTTTGATTAGCACCAGCGTGCAAGTGATCAGTATAAAAATAATACAAATATTGGAAACACAACATGTATGTGATGTTTAACCAGGTGTGATGACAGAAGATGGAAGGAATTTCATTCTATTACTAAGTAGATGAAAGCATGCACTCTCAGTAAAAAAACTGTTTGGTTGAAGGTAATTTTGCTTTAAAACCCCCAAAGTAGATGAATTTGTTGGTTAGTGGCTTGTTGGCTATTTTTAAGAAGGGCTGGGCTGGAGAAATCAGAATGAACAAAAGTAGAGACAGGAGGATCTGGGGTGGTTCTACTCAAACTATCCAACAATAATAAAAGGATAGGAAGGATCAGAAGAATCAATAAATTACTTTACTTCTTTTCTGTCTGGCCCCCTCTGTTTGTGGCTGCCACCTTCTCAGCTACTCTCTGCGTAACAGTAATTGGAGCCAGGGGATTGTTTGGTTCAATGCCGAAAACAGGTTTTAGCAGCTATAAATACCAATTAGTAGGTGACCCATAAAAAATCTAGGGGGTATGTTAGGTTCTTTTGTTTTTGTAAAATAAATGTTTTCTTTATGTGTGTCTATATATGTATACACACACACAAACACACACAAGCATATGAGTTTTTCATATATTTGTCTGTTTTGGTGAGTGTAACTACTGTTGACAAATGAAGCATTTTTAGAATAGCCACCTAACTTGTCAGGTATTTACCCCATTTGAGCCTGGAAACTATATTCCTACTCCAAGAGAAACTTGTCCTGAGAACATTGGCTAAACATACAGCATCAAGCAACAGACACTGTGTCCAAGGTGCTCTACTTTATACATTTCTCCTCTGGGGGAAGATGAAACAAAAAGTGCCGCATAAGGGATATGAAGTCATATTAATGAGTATTGGAAGGCACTCAAAGACTACAGTAATTATCATGATAGAAGGACCAATGCAACCAGTAAGGGACAAGGTTGAAATGGCTCTCTCAGCACAAAGGGTGCCACAGACATTAAGATGTTTGTGTGATTTTAGTTACAAAGGCAAGCCTTGGCCCCGTAGGAAAGGATTAAATAAAAAAAGTCTAAACCAGATTTTAGGGTGTTCTCTAGACCAATAGCCAGAGATGAATAGACATGTCCTGCTGTTGAAAGCCCGAGCTGGGTAATGTATTGGGGTACACACAGACTTCAGACAGAGGTCCCCGGGCAGCTGAGTTGTGATCACACTGACATGCTCAATCTGTGAAGCAGGCAGATGAAATCAGTGACTCCGGTCATTGCTCATGGCAGCTCAGCACATTCCCTGCTGACCTGGCTGAAAGAGTGCTTTTATGAAACGCAACTGATTAAAGAAACAAATGATGTAAAATGAAATGTCATCATGGATACAGGGTTTAGGGCTAAACAAACAACCGTGGACTGAAATCATTAGACTCTCTCTGCTCTGGAATCATTCAGTATTTTTAGAGGATTAAAATGCTTTCTCTACCCTTTGGTCTCCTGTACTTATTTGTATGTCAACATAAGTATTTGTCAGTGTTTTTCATGCTTCCTAAGTCAGGAAATCTGTAAATTCATCATCTGAAGGGACTGAGCCTTAATTCCTGGGCCTGCTACTCCTGGATCAAAGGTTTTGATGTATTATTCCTAACTTTTTTTTATTTGGAAAAATGTAGCAAATACCTCTAGCAGACAGCATGGACCTGATCCAGAATCCACTGAAGTTATTTAAAATACTCTGATCAAGTTCCATGAGTTTTGGTTCAGGTCCTGTGGCTCCAATCCAACACAGCACTTGAGCTCATATGTAATTGTTCAGGAGCTTAACTTAACATACAAGTATCAATGATTTACCAGGTTGACACATTGATATCAGCTGGTACAAGTAGACTGGCTCTGCATAACTGCTCAGATGGCATTCACTGAGCAATACAATAATTTGCAAAGTCTGAAATGTTTTTTTGCACATGGTGGGTTAGTAAGTAGCCTTTTGGCTACTAAATCCCAGTGAGTCTTTTCTACAATAAGCCATGAGATGTTGCCACAACAGCATAAGGTATCCTTGTAAGGAGTGTTTCCTGTTGAGGGCTGGGGCACTCGAAAAGCCATGAAAGTGAAGAAAAAGTAACAGGAAAGCAAAAGAGGGTTTGCAGTTAGGGTCTTAAAAAGTAACACAACTTTTAAAAGTGAGTACAATTTTTATAAGCAACTTTGTGGAGAGTGGCAAGATTTAGTTCTGATAATTTGTAGCCTTGGCTGAGTTTTGCCTCTCTTGTTTTCCCTGTTGTGTTTTGATCTTGGCTGGGAATAAACTGTATTTAAGGATAAAAGGCCTTTTTGGTACTTCCAGTAAACATTACCATAGTTGCTTCATTCAGTTGGCTTCATCCTGGCTCAAAACCGAACAACTGCAATGATCTATTGCCACATTCTGTAGGGTGTAAAGAGAGGAGATTGCAAACTCATGTCGAGCATCACTGATCATCAAATAGTAATGAGAGATAATTACAATCTGATGGGTGGATAGCTCACAGTCAGTGCTACATCTTCATTATATTTTCCTGTAAGAGTCTGCCGTCAGACCTCAGAAACAGCAGTCATTCATACTTAGTCAGGAAGTCCCTCTGCAGTGTAATGCCTGCATCAGGGACTAGGGATGAACTCCAAACTGCCGGTCTGTGATGACTCGTTAGGCACTGCAGGAGACGTTTTCAAAACACAACCTACTGGGAAATATTAGACATCTGTTTCTCCTTAAATCTACCTGAAGGTGGCATTTCTGTTTCCTGATCAGACGAGTTTACCACAGAGAGCCTGGTGAGATTGCAACCAAAGCTGATGCTCTGGCTTACATCAGCAGGTGCTAATCTCCAGGATGCAGTTACAGCTGTGAGTCTTTCCAGGGGCAAGTATCACTAGCTATTTGCTAGATGCTGATAAACATGACCATTCTAATCTATAGAGGATTGTAAAATATTTTGAGAACTTCAAGTTGGAGTGTTCTAGAAATGCAAGTTAATACCAATGGGAAGCAAGTAAATACATTATTTTTTCTGTGTTTTTTCCTAGTTTTCAGTGTAGTGGTGCAAGGGGCTAACCTCAATCTTCAGGCAATCTAATTGCTTTTAATGAGGTTATTCAAAAGATGCATTTGATCATCTGCTGCCAGTTTTTAGCCTTGAGAAAACTATTTCTGTTTTGAGACAGAAGGCTTAAAAAAGTAATAGCAACATTTAATAGTATAATTACTTCATATTATTTTGCATTCTCTGACTCTGCTTAAATAAAACACATTGCATGCTGAAATAATCTTGTAGGGAGGATTATTCAAACAAGATAAAGTCCCTGCTGAATGTAATGTCAGTTCTTTTTATGCATGCTGAGTAACCTGCTGGGATTTGGCAGCTTTAAGACTGAGCCATACCGTGCTCATATTGGAAGCATCCAAATGTCTGAGCTAGCAGTATGAAATGTGGCCGAACAGTTATTACTTCAGGAATGTTAATTATTACTTTTATGTGGATAAACTCTCTGGAGCTGCATCCATTTAAAATTCAACCACAGACACTGTGCACAAGTTTGATTCCATCTTAGTGTTATAATTTTTCTTTGTTTATATATTGGTAATGGTACCACGCTGGTGTCAACAGACTAAGACCTTATGAAGTGAATGTAGAAATAAATATTATTGTTAAAGAAAAGATGACTCATTTGCAGTCAAGCAAAATTGTACATTTGTCTAGCTGGAGTACACAGAAATAACATCAAAATATTGAATAAAAGAGAATGAACATTAATGCAAGTGTGCAAGTACAATATTATTAACAAAAGGAAAGCCAACAGAGAGACAGGGTACAAAGCCTAAGCTGCAAAAGAGCATGTGCCAATCCAGCAGGTTCCCTTGAAGAAGGGTTGTAATTTCAGGTCCCACAGGCTTCAGCCTGACAGGTAGTTAATGCTTGCAGCTCTCATGGAGTCCCAGACATTGCCATAACAGGAAACATGAGCACTAATGAATCATTATACCCCAAGTTTTCAAACATGAATTTTATCTGGGTAGCTTAATGATTCAAGAGACACAGATGAAAAAAGGGGTAATTTTTTAAAATGTAGACTCAAACCTGATACCTCATTTTTGTATATTGTGTACTGTGTCTAGATGTGCTTTCAGCATGAGATGATATTTCTTGTAGTTTACAAAGAGCTCTTTCCCCAGCTCTGGTATTTTGGAAGGCACTAGTGATGACCCTACTGAAAGTAAGCAAACTATGGGAAAAGGAGAATAAGAGGAAGCTAAGGAGAAAGACAGACAGTTTGACATACATTTGTGGGAGTCCATAGAAGAGTTTCTTAAAACTATTTTATCAGGTTTAGATTTCCATACAAATCTCCAGGTCAGCTGCATGTATGTATGTGCTCAACAAGAATTACTTCTGTCTTTATGCTGTCATCCATTGAACTGGAAATAAACCTAGGACACCAAAATTAGAGAGAAAAAAAGCACAGATCAGTACGAATGTGGCTGCATTAGACAGGACAATTCTGAACTTGGCCAAGAAGTTTGATTCCAGAAAGAGCCCAGAACAGCACAGATGCAAAACGTTTTTGAGTCTTATTTAAATGGGATCTAAAATAAAGGTGATAGTAATACTCCAAAATAACTGCCAATTAACTGATTAAACTCTAAAGCTACTGGTAATCTATAACAGAAAGTCAAGTCCAAGCTTTTTAACAGGCATTTCAACGGCAAACTCCTTGCATGAATAGGTAAGCTGGGGTCTCTGACACACTCTGCAAAAACACCTACAGTGAAATGGTAATTCTGTGATGCTGTTTGAGGCACAAGATTACTTGCAAAATGTAGTAACACCACACACACCTGTGCCCAATTTTATTCCTAATTTAATTTGCACTTTCTGTACTAGATCCCAGTGAAGGGAAGCATCACTCCTGAGGAAAGCTCTTCTACATGTTTGATGTTCTGTGAAAATTTAAAACACATGTCATTGTTGTCCAGAATAGATCTGGTTTAATAGCCTGAGCTCCAGCCTTTTTTTTCCACATGGGCCATGTTCAGAGCATTAAGCAACTCTGTTATACCTATGAGTATTTTTGTAAATGCTGATTGAGAGGTCACAGCCTTGCTGGAGCACAGAATATGAGAGCACAGGCAGGTCATTAAAAATACATGTAGAGTAAGACCTTACTTAATGTAGTAAAATCAGGCCTTAAGCATGAATTTGTGATAGTCATGTACTGAGGAATGATAAAATTTGTATCTGTATATATTTTCATATATAGCTATACGTACATACATAAATATATTTATACATATATAATAATTGTAAATAAACTCTGGGGTTTCTTTATTTTTTAAGTGATAAGAAAATATTAAGCCATTGTTGCTTTTGTTGTAAATTAGAGTAAGAGGAAATAGTATCCTTTTAAGTTTTATCCTTAAAACATGAGCCAACCCTTGATGGGCTCTCTGGACTTCTAATGCTTTACTTCTTCTCAGACATGCTGAAATACTCTGCTGAATCCCTTGTGGCTTGCATTGTTGTTGTTTGGACTTCAGTACTTTCTTACATTTCTTTCTTATCCTCAGAGTATAAGGTCCAATTTTGGCTTATTGAACTTAGGAACCAGCCTAGATCTTCAATTAATTTATCTTAAGGATGTCAGAGTCCCAGGGTTTAGCTGGATCAATATCCAAGTAGAAGTGGATAAAGTGGGATGGCCCTTTACTGATGTTATTGCCTCCAATCTGCCAAATACATTTAGGTTACACCTGAGACACCCATTAGTGAACCGTCATTGTGCTATCAAGATATTTCTGCCTATTTCTATTAAATAGTCTGAGATTAAAAGTAGCTACATGGAGAAGACATAGTGGAAAGGAGGAAAGGAAAGAGTTCTGTCTCCTCTCTTGTAGCAACCCTTTTTTGTAGCAACCTGTTCTAGCTGTTGCAAGGCAAACACATTTTGCAAAAAAAGCCTTTTGTTTGCCCTTTTGCAGTATTATGACAAAATATAAATTCCAGGAGAAGATTTGTTTCAGCAGAGTTAAAAAGAGTAGTGCGGGATTCTCAGACAGGCATATGCACATTCTCAGGTCAGGAATGCTCTTTCAGAAAGCAGCAAGCTGTGAACGTGCAGCTGCAGGCTTGAGGGTCCTGAATAATCTACATTCAGAGACTGCAAAGTCATCAGTATTTATGGACTTGTGGGATCATTCCTGGCATGCAGCTACATCTGCCAGCTCTTCGTTTACTCCACATCCTTTTCTCTGCAAATTTCAGTTTCCTTTTTTCCTGTGACTAGTAGGTTTGCACTTTGAAGCAGAGCTCCCCAAGTGAAATGGAGAAGATTCTTCCTGAATCATACTGAGAAAGTATGTTAGCCATCCGCATTGAGAAATACCCACTGCAGCAGATGTTGTGTGAGAAACGGGAGCTGCCACTTAATACAGTTTCCCAGCCTCAGCTCTGCTTTGGTGGATGCAGCATGCTTGCTCTGACTTACTTGGTCAGAATTGCTTTAAAGCAAAAGGCTGCCATACCCTGTTTCAGCAGGGACTGCCATTTCATCTTGAGGCAAAGCCTGCTGCAGGGCAGAAACATTGAAGCAGATGTATTGTCTCTCAAAGGCAGAGTCTATGACACAGCAGACCTTACAGCACCAATGCAGCGCTTGATAATCATGTCCAACGTGCCAGTACAGTTCATTTCACATTGAGGCAATTAAGTAATTTTTAATTGTGCAAATAGAGGAGAAAAAGAACAATCATTTTGACGTGGCAAACTCCGCCAATCTTCAACAACCTTGTCTCTTAATCCCAGTGGGCTTAAATAGCAAGTGAATAATGTTTATGTTATTGTTGTTTTATTTTAAAATTACGATAATCAAAAATGGCAATGCATTACTGATCTTTGCAAATGAAAAAATGTAGCACTAGTGTTGCCACTTGCCTAAATTTTCATTTCAAAGCTATATAAATGTGATTTGAATCACAGTCTGTCCAATTAGCACTGAAACAGTACTGGAAAGCTTGTGCTGCACCAGTCATCTTTGATTCTGGAAACACTTATTTCACCTGACTGTACTTTTTTAGCATTTTCCCATGAATATTCAGGTGACAGAATTCTACTAGCACATGTCCTATAGATAAGGAGTTCTAATCTTGTATATTAATCTTTCACAAAACTGCATATTCAATTAATTTATTTAAGTATCAACATGAAATGTCCTATCAACTAAAATGGCCTGTTCAAAACTAAAGATTACACCATTTGTCCAAACACAACTTCTTGACTCCATATTCTGTGCTTCTGATTTTCTCTGTATGAGAAATGTCACTGTATGTAATGAGCAAAATATAATTTATTTAACAGAAATTATTCTGTACAAATAATTTACTTGACTGCTGAAAGTCATCGAAGTTTCATTAACATGAATTATTAATAAAACTTCTGAACAATGAAGAAGCAGAAAAGAAATTATATTTTTATATTTCCACATATTAATGTGTTGATTTTGATTTGGTGTTTTGGTTTTATTGTCTGCATGGTAGTATGGAGTAATTTAGCTTTTCATTCAGAAGACAAAAAAGCCGAAAGAAAGGCAATTTCTTTGTCTTCTCTGACAAATAAATCTCTGAATTTTAGTTATTATGATATATTGGATGTACATACAGCATGGTACAACTTAAAATCCTTCTGTTCGGTTCAAGTATATAATCTCACTTGAAATCTGTTTGAGTGGTGAGTTCATATGACAATCAGGAGGTTTGTCTTGTTACATCAAAAGGTGCAAATGCTATTTTTAAATTTTTATTTTCTTATGGAATATTGTAACGCAGTGTGCAGGTGACACATGAAACAAGCTGCAGTTTAGATAGGGTAACATGTTCTGTGTGAGTTGTTATTGTGGCCTGGAATACAGAGCTGACCTGTTGGACTTTGGAGCCCTGGCTGAGCGGCAGCTGGTAGAAGATAACAGCTGCCCCATCTGCCTACCTGGTATCTGAGGCATCATATTAATTGACATGACACTGGCAAGACTTTGAAATCCCTAGAAGTATTTGACTAATGCTATAGAATACTCTGGATCATTAATAATATTCCTAATGTATATAAATAATTCAAGTGATGTTAATCTCACAAAAATAATAGTAATTTCTGACACATTTTTGCGAAGTGCTTCATTAAGTATTGTAAAAGGCAGTCACCTGAAGAAACTTTGGACCTGCTCTCTGTTCAGGAAGATGTTTGCAGTGTGCAGCTTCGGTGGTGGGCTGTTAACGCACTACACGTGTCAGGTAGGAAGGGGTGAAGAAAAGCAAATCTTAAATTCCCAGGAGCAGGGGAATGAAATATACCATAAAAAGGACAAAGAGACAAACAGCATTGTCACAGGGGACCAGATGGCAAGATGGGAGGTGACTCTGGAGCATGTGGAAGAGTGGTGCTTGGGAGGTGGAAGAGGAACATGAAGTGCTGGAGGACAGGGCAGGGAGTAGGAGGCATCTGGGTGAACAGGGGTCATCATCACGAAAGGTTGGGCTAAGATCATACACATGGGATGGGATCTAAACAGCGTGACACTGTGCACTGCACTGCATTTGCTTTTAGTAAATATACCCTGCTTCTATTTTTTTTCATGTCAAGTAGCTCTCTGGACATTCCCAGCAGCCTTTTATTTAGATTTCCTCTGTTTAAATATCTGTGGCTAGACCAACACCCTGTACTGAGAAGCAGACACAGAAGTGCATGCACTCAGCCATCACTCCCCCACACTTGTCTGTTATTGTCTGTCTACCTTGAACATAAACTTGTAATCTCTGCCCTTTCATTTTCTTCCCCCCAGATTCACTCACAGACCCTCCTGAGATGAAGTTGGTGGGTATGCATTGCCCTGGCCAGCCTTCCAGTGAACGCAAAGGAAGAGAGGGTGCTAGCACCCTGGCTTTTCTGCCTCCACCCCAGCAGGAAATATCTTAAATTTGGGGCATAGTGCTTAGTGCCTCAGCAGGTCTAATAAAATCACAGGAGGAAGGAACTTGGAAGCATAGCCCAGCAGGGGAGGGGAGTAGGGGGGGGCCTTCAGCCAGCAGCCTATAGCTAGGGCTCCTTCTGGTGCATGTGGACACCATGGGGTCAAATCCTTTCCGACAGAAAAGGGAATGGGATTTTCCACAGCCTGGAAATGTGTCCTTGCCTTATCTGACTCTTCAGTGAATCTGACTTCACTTCCTGGCTAGATTTGAATTTACCGAAACTGCAGTTAAAAAAAAAAAAAAACAAAAAACAAAAACAACACAGAAAAAGTGTAACTAAATCACTAGACAATTTAAAATGGGTAAATCTGGAGCAGGACTGAATGTCTGCACAGTGGAGGAATTTTTCTTTTAACTGAATCATCCTTTATTAGCTGGATGTTTGTGGCATGAACTATGTGGTTTGATGACAAACTTTTCGTCTTCTCTGATTCCCTCAATATGCCAAGTTCTTGCAATTACTGTTTTAAATTTTCTTTCCCTCTCCAAGTAATGACTTAGAAGTGACACAGCATCCAGACAGAAATCTGTTTAAACTCTCATTGCAATATCCTAAATGTCATTTGTATCATCTACTGTGCTGACTGACAGATGACTACCAGGTAGAACAGCTTACGGTAAAACAGTACCTGAGCATCACAAAAGACTTCAAGGCAGTTGCAGCATAAATTCTTCCTTGCTTTGTTTCCTTGGTTTTGCAGTTTTTAAAAAGATTTTACTGCAATGCAGTATTCTGTGGTTACAATGAATTTGCTTTTTTAAAGAAACATTAAGAACTTTATATGCTAGATGGTGGTGGGCAAGAGATTATTTTAGAGGCTACATTAATAGCGTAAGAGTAGGGATTCCTGGGATCCTAATTCCATGTACTACAGCTGTGTGGTAAAATTTATAAGTAAAGAAATGTCTTTCTGGCAATATTAAATAGATTTATCCCCAAAGTGTGTGTGATGCAATTTTATTTCCCACATACACAGAGGAATCTATGATAGAACAAGGTTTACAGAAGAGTAAGTTATAACTTCTAATATTCCTTTCTGGGGTTGGTAGGAACTTCAGCAAAAGAAACTGAAGATATATGTATTGAATCAGAGCCCATTCTAGCTAATTTTATACAATCTGTGGGCTGTCCAGCCATTTTTAGGGCTCAAAAAATAGCAAGAGAAACAGCAATGTGCTTTCAGATACACTCAGATCAATGTGGAAAAGCTTATTATCACCTCTCTGAATACTTTGAATTTATCCGTGAGAGGAAATTTTTGTTCCAGTATCCTTCCTCTTCATTCTGTCTTGTGGTTTGATGCCACAGTCAGCAGTTTCTCCATGAAATTCTAAATACATTACAGAGTTTCTGGTTTACAAAACCCAAGTCTAGTGCCATCAGCTTCTTATGCTTTCTTAGTGAGTCTGCAGGCCTTGGTTTTCATCAGCCTTTCCTGAGTCTTTCTATTTCATCCCCTTTTTACTCAAATCATGCAGCTCACACTGATTTTCGTCAGCCCGCTCTCTACTTGAGGGCTTTTCATCAGTTTTGCTTCTTGATTTTGTTCCAGTAACCTTGTCTCTTTGTTTCTGTGGTGTCAACTGTCATGCTTTGATCTACAGCTTTTTTCCATTAGTAAAGTGTGTGCTTTGAAAAGGTTATAACTAGAAGGGGAAAGATACATGGTGAACCATATATTACAAATGCTCATCAAGTATGATTTTGACATGTGAGATAGAAAGGAGGAGGAATTATTTCCAGCATTATCATTTTCTTTTTCATGCTCGTCTCATTCCAGATATGAGATCAGAATTTGACTGCTTTTCCATGTATAAATACTTACCTGAGACACAGAGATTGCCTGCTTGGCTTTAGATGTAAATCAGTTTACAGGCAGTGAGATGGAAACCTTATTTGTCCAAGGAATTTCTGTTGTGTTTTGCTGTAGGATCTTTGACTCAATTCTTGGTCCTTTTGTACAGATTTTATACAACCTGGGAAACTGGTTAAATTGCATTTATGGCTATTGTATGATAAAAAAGCAAGCATGCCTAATAATTTTTAGGAAAAGCATTAAGCGGTCAATGGCAATGCTCCTTCAATAGCTGGGGAGAGTTAATTGGACAGTTTCCAACTGAGTCCATGGAAAAATGCAGATCATATCAAGCAAGCATTAGCTGTTAGAGTATCCAAGGTTAGGGAGAGACTCATGCTTCATTTATCAGCCAGGATTAAAGGCAGTAGAGAATGTTCATTTGAACTGTGCAAACATAAAACATATTAAAGGGCCAAGATGTAGAAAATGTCAACCACTGCTGTTCTGAGTCTATCCATCACAGTGAGCTGGGAGTCATCACTGTATCCCACAGTGACTCATGAGTGAAGCAAATGTTACATAAGCTTTTCTTTACCCATGAGGATTTCAATTAACTTTTGAAATAGAGATTCATTGTGTTGAATGTTGTGCTGATGTTGAAGACCTCCACAATGTTGTCATGCCCATAGACATTTTCAGATTGTTTAATCACCCTTGTCTGGAAGGAGTGAGGCAATGGGGACTCTCAGATTTATACAGCTTTTGCCAAAGCTGTAGCTAGCAGCCCCCATACGATGGGCAACCCAGCACAGTTAGCCTGATAGCCACTGATTGTAATCCAGTACTGCATGGTGTGGAGAATGAACTCAGGCAGCTTTGTGGTGATGATAGCTTTATCCCTTTCTGTAATTAATGTGTCTCAGCCATCAGAATGGCCCATGTTGGGGCCTTATGTTGTTGGCAACTTAAAATCTCATTCTGTCGTATTCCCCAAAAGGCTGTATCACTGCACAGCACGAGTTACATAGGCTGGAAGGTGTTAGTCATTCCTCTGTTATGTTTCTCTAAGTTGTCAGGGGAATAACTTGAGGACTTCCAAGAAGAAAGTTCTTGGTTGAAAATCTTGTAGCAGGCATGAGAGGCCTTAATGCAAGCAAGCACTGAATGCAGAATTGAGGGAGTTGAGATAACTGCCTGATAAGGATGTCTTGACAAGAGGTCACTTCATTGACTGATGGACATATTATTTTCTTATTAGATGCAAAAAAATTGGGTTACACATCTTGATGTAATATGGGGATGAAGCTCTGCTTTGCTGAACAAAATCCCCTTACACAGTTTTTGAGGTAGTGCTACTTGTAATGTACCAAACCTTAAAGGAAGTTTCTTAAAGGTACCCTCAGACACAAATAGTGATGTGGCAGTAAGTTTTCCTTGCCAGAGCCAAAAAAAAAAAGAAAAAAGAAAAAAGAAAAAAAAAAAAGAAAAAAAAAAAAAAAGAGCTTTGCTCTCTAAGTTCTAAATATATGGTGAGATTGATCCCCTTTGCATGCCAACTTGATGGCACACTGAAGCAAAGAAAACAGGTAATTTTAACCCACGTCAGTCTTTACGTTGATCACCTTCACTGTCATTACTGGTCCCTGAATCATGACCTTGTGCACTTCCCATGTACTTATCTCTTTTTATTCAACTGTTGTCCTTCTTATGCTCTTGGTTTGTCCTTCAGTCAGCTATCTCCTTCCTCCTCCTTTTCTTGTAGAACTTAAGGCATGAAGGGAATGGAGTGGCAAGATTCAGGTGCCAGTGCTATAAACTATCAGCTTTCTTGAATGTAACAGGTAAGTGTAGCAGTAGCATTAGAGAGCAACAAAGAAGAGAAGAAACAATGTGGATGTTTTAAACTAGCAGCCAAACAAAGTAGAGAAAAAATGGGTTTACGGTGGTGATACATGTGAGCAGGAGACTGCAGCACACAAACTGTTCAGCTGTAGAGATATGCAAAGAAAACTCCACTGGATGCAAATACTGTAAATGAGTATTTATGTAAATATAAAATTAACTGCACAGTTAAAGGAACTGTAAAATATCTCTTTGCATTGTTAAGTGGATTTACGAGTTGTTGTTTGTTGGGGCTTTTTTATCCCAATCCTTCAAGTATTTACCAGTTGATTAATTTTAATTGTATGAATGATCCCATTAGTTTTAACTTTGAAGATGAGAGCCTGATTTAGCCTACCCACAACATTTCCTTGTGAACTCCACTGTTGAAAAAGTTCCAAATTCCAAACATTTAAAATAAATTTTGACTGTTGATTTTGCAAACAAGTTACCTTGGTTTGTCTGCTTCTCAGAAAAACAGATAATGGAAATGTCACACAAAATGTTTTTCTGGATAAACAGGTGGTTTAGACTGTTCAGATGTATAGCAATCTGGTTTTGAGCATTTTCTCTCTCCTCTTGTGCTAATTCCTCTGCCCTTTGAGGAGCATGACAATAGACAGAAAATATATATCCCCTACAGGGGAATAAAAATGTACTTTTTAATGTATTCAACATATTTTTATGATGAAATGCTTATAAGCAGAATGCTGAAATTGAGTATAAAAAGAGCAATGGCTTGCAGGAACATTCTAGCACTATGCTGCAATTGATTTTTATTTGATAATGGCATTAAACAGTGGAAATTCTTCTTAGGGCTTGCAACGCAATAGAAATAAATATTACAGGATTTCCTTTTAGTTGAGAAATAGCACTGGACAAATTGCTGGTGTTTTCCTATTTTAGGATTTTCTGAGTATCTGTATCATAACACACTTGAGACAGGGATTTTTAAAGTTTTTTCCACAGATTTCTCCCTCTTTTTAAATTGCAGTTGAATTTCATACCAATTTCAAAATATTCCATCTTCCAGCACAGCAAGGTATATAGGAAGTCTTGTAGGTTCGAATTCACTGTTCTAGCTCCCTGGTAAAAATGCCTACTGTAGGAAGGATGGCAAGAAAATAATCTTTGGCTTCTTAAAAAAGGCATTAAGTTGGAACTGCTGAAGTCTGTACAACTACAACCAGGGTAGATTTCAAGGCTTAATAATCGTGCTTTCCATACTGATTGGAGCACTCAAAAAGAACAGTGTATCAGAGAACAACTCAGCAAATCTAGAGAGGCAATCAGACCTAACCAGGTTGCCCTTTCCATAGAAACCCACCATTGCAGCAGGGTGGGACTGACCCCTACAGATGAGTTCTACCTGCACAGGTGACTCTGCTGATGTCAACATCTATAAGATGTATAGCTGCCTTTCCATCCCAACTTTTCCTTCTTTTTCCCAATCCTTCTGTTGTTTATGAAATCTCCCTTCACCTGATCAAAGGCTGCATGAGACAGGTCAGAAGTTTTTTACCTGGAAATTAGGTAAAAATGTACATGTAGAATCTCTGGAGGGTTTTGTCCCAGGACAAGTTGCAAACCGCTTAGTGTGCCCAACAGAAAAGGTCTAAAGGGTGATGTTATAAAACGTGATTACACTGTGATGTGACAGTGGTCAGCAGTTCTGGGGGTAAGAGTCAAACTGGCTGGCCCAAAGGTCATCCAGTTGACCTGTCCTCCCACAGCCCCACACTGCTCCTAGCACCCAGAATTCAATGAGATGAATGCCATAGGGATGTCGGTTTATACCAACCTCTGTGTGAATACTGCAGGGAAAGAAAGGAGAATCAGAGGATTACTCTTATCAGAACAAAGAGAGACAACATGCCTCAGAAAGCTAAAGAGATAAATGCACAAGCTGGAAGAGAAGCAGGGTAAAGCAGAACCGCTCTGTCAACAGTCCACTTTAAAAACAGATATAAGGAACTCCCTCATTTTCTCTTTGAAAACTGAAAGTGTGCAGAAAATTGGGCATAGATACAGTGCTGATTTTTTTCTTGTCTTTAGGCAAAATTCTGTGCTTTGACACAGCGTGGCATTAGATAAAACTTTCTGTTGACTATCATTTCTATTGAGCATATTAAAAAGGCCTATTAGGAGCAGCTTTTTTCAGTGGATCAGAAAGGAAAAACCCTAACAAAATATTTCACCATCTTTCTGCATGATGTTAACTGTGGTTTTGCTCAGCAAATTGAAATATTAAAGTATAGATTTTTGCAAGTTCATCTACATAGTCAACTAAAAATCAGAGGGGTAATTAAAATAAAACACTGGAGTTATCAACTCCGAAATTCAGTTTTGAATTCATGTATTTGAGGTACTTTATTTTCACCTTATTTTCTAGACTTTCTGTGTTGGTTCTTTATGGCACTTGTATGACGTAAATAACACTCATCAATGCAGGTAGCCTCATGTCACTCCCATGAGAAGAAAAGTGGCGTTAAACTGATGAGGATAGACACAGGGACCAAAACCCAGGAGGAATTTAATCAGCATAATACAAGTGTGACCTGTGAGTCAGAGTGCCTGCTCTGAATAACCTCCAGCATCCATGAACACTGAGCCTCAGGGCATCCTGGTGAAGCTGATGTCACTGCAGTGGGAACACAGGACAGGCTGTGTCAGCCTGTCAGACACTGAATGCCTGAGCCCTCATCACTCTGTTACCACAAGATCTTCCCTGACCAGTGATTTTCTGAAAAAAAAAACAGAGCCATGTAACCCTGATGCATTGTTTGTAGTCTCTGGATGTTTGTATGTTTGTTTGTTTGTTTTTTGTGGAGAGGAGGGTAGACAATACTCCAAATAACATCAGTGCTTAATTTATTTCTTCTAAAGAAATATTTCAAGACCCAAAGAACCTGACGTCTGCTGCAATGATCCCCAAATATCTTTATGTATATGCATGTCAGATCATTGAGATGCTATTTTTTAATCTTAATCCCAGTTTAAATAAATTACTCCAGTGATCTGTGATTATGGTGAAGCATGCAAAGAGTGCTATCAACTTTCTGAGACTGCAGTAAAAACTCAAGATTCTACTGAGTCCTCCTGTTGAGAAGGCTTGTTTTGGAAAATATCTTTCACCAGCAAATTCCATACCTGTAGGAGAAAAGAAGATCTTCAAGGGAGAAACAAATCCCATTTGGTGTGAATATTTACAATATAACTCCATATAGTCTCACTCATCTCTGTGCTGCTCAAACTTATTTCCGTTGAAGCCAGTGGTGTCAGTGGTTAGACTAATTGAAAACTGGGTTTTGCAGTATGTGAAAAGAGGGACTGATTATCCCCCAGAAGCAAGGGAATTATACCGCACACTTTGTTTTGAAGGCAAACCAGAAAGTTAGACTCATATTTGAGAATATCTGCAGTTTAAAAACACGAAGTTTAATTGACAGCTACCTGCACTTGCTGGCTGTATAATCAAGAACAAATTGCAAAAATAACCAGGGTTGTGAAAACTAGAACTATTACAATACTGACATTTTAAGTTGTTCCAGAAGCCCATCTCATCCTGTTGTGATATGTGACAGTCAGAAACAGCCAGGCGACATGTGTGTGTCTCCCACTGTGATGGGCAGAACTCTTTGTTTTACAGGATAAAAAGAGATTTAAAAGATGTTATCCCTTTTGAGAATATTTTATTGAAGTGTCACTTTAAAGGATTGGGCTGGATTGCTTAAAGAGCAACAAAATAGAGGAATCCTTTTAAAGAATTATATTTCTCCTGAACATGTGGTTGGTTGACAGTTCTGACTTCCCAGACCTTTGTTTAGTAGCTGCAAGAAAACTCTGTGTGGGCAAAGACTCAGAAAGCAAATACTGTATATCCAATGTCTGATCTGTCTAGGTTTCCACAGCACACCCACCACTGTATTATCTCAGCACTTTAAGTTATTTTTTAAGTCTTGTTACTTTTTTGTACAACCCTGAAGAATTTTAATAGAGCATGCATTAGAAAAGCTATTTATTTTTACTTTTTGTTTCAAATGTTCTAAAGAAGAAAGCTTTTTCTCCTGAGGTTGAACAGAGACCTGCACAAAGCACAGCCTGTTCTTGAGAGAAAGAGCCAAAATTCAACTCAGGTGAGCTCCTCCCATCTGCACACTGGGTGACTTGTTTTTCTCTGCCATAGAGGAAAGCTATAGTGTAGGGCAGTGAGAACTGCCTGGCTGCTTTTCTTTAAAGCCAGCTGTGAGGTCAGTCAGTTACCCTTCTTGTAGTGCTGTAACAGAGCTGGTTTTTTAACATAGAGGAAATGTTAAATATTAAATGTATTTGACCTCCGTGGGTAGAGGTAATAAAACCCATAGATGCAGAAACTCTCCTGCAGTCCGTGCCCTTCTTTGCAAGGGTGGCCCAAGAGGATCTGAGGACAAACCGGCTATGGAGGAGGCAGCAGGGGATGTTTCAGCATAGGATGCTTCGGCAGGGGGTGCCCATGGCTTGGCTCTGGAATCAGGACAGACAGAGCAGGAAACTGGCCTTCTTCATAGCTACTGCCAAGTCCACTTACAAACAAGAATAATACAGATGTACCTAGAGAGTCCTTTAATTAAAGTAAGCAACCCACTCCCCTCAAAAACACAGCAAAACTTTTAAAATATCTGAATATATCTCTGTCATGACAGGAATTCTTTCTATTCTGCTTGAGTAGCCAAAATTACAGGATCTGCAGTCCTAGCCTAGGCAGAAGGCTGCATTGTCCTGTATATCTTGTATGTTTACCATACTGAAAAGCTTGAAAGGCTTGGAAAGTTTGAAGCCAAAAAGCTTGAAAGCTTGCAGGTCTTCCTTTGGAAGGTTTTGACTAACGGTTTACAAAGAGCAGACAGCCTACTACACTCAAATAGATGTTTCTTTTATCAATAGGAATGAAACATTTTTTTGGGAAAAAAAAAAAAATTTAGGTGTATAAACTCCATAAGGTTGTATTATCTTCTGCCAAAGGTTTGTGCAGCCTGACTTCTCTTGACACCCCCAAGAGGCCTCTCTGGAGCTATGCTTCTTTTTTCCTTATAGGCCCATTAGCCAAAGCAATATATTCAGACAGTAAACATCCCAATTACAACATTAACAAATAACACTAAGAAATTATTATGGAGCATTTGTCTTTTCATTACAAGTGTTACAACAGTAAAGTCTCACATCCTGCAGCTCTGAAGAGCTTTATATTGGGTGTCCAGCAAAGCATATAAAATTCTAATCTAACCATGGAAAAGTCAGTTGTAGCTAATGTTTAGATCTGACATTTTTATGTATATTAAAATCTGTTTCAGATAATTGTTAGAAATTTTTATGCTTTCTTCTGACCTCATATAGTTAGATTTGTGATATTTAAGGTTTTACAGCAAGAAAGATAAACAGATAAAATTTAATTTCCCTTGTTCCTTTTCTTAAAATACTTTCAAGTAATTTTTCCACTACTTAAGTGAAAGATACTGAGTACTGATACTCTGTGCTGTAAAGAAGACGCATGACCTGTTTGGAAGGGCCAAATCTCATTTTTTGCTCATTCAAACAGTAGCAAATTTTAGTCTAAATTTTCATATAAATGTCAGGGTTATTTATCCCATCACATAATCATACTAGTCTCCCATGTCTAAACATATATATATATATATATATAAATTTTTGTATATCATATGTATAATTATATATAAAAATTTATGCATTTTAAAACTGTCTTGATTACAAAATTACCATCTTGTTCAGCTTTAGTTGGTCAAAGAAAATTTATAGTGCCTGCAGGAAAAAGGCTATTAAGTACAATGCTGGAAAAATCTTCTTTTTAACTTCTTTTCTCTGGTTCCCAGACTTCATCTGTTGTCATGTTCAGGCTTTGTTCTGAATTCGTGGCCTATGGCAGAGAGTGGGATAAGTGAGAAGTCAAGAGAATGCAGGACTTAGCACGGTGTAGAAAATTGAAATGTCAGAGATGTCTTGGCAGCCTGTGGTACAAACAAAATGAAGCCCTCAGCTGGACAATAGGTTTTATACATGTGCACAGTAAAGTACCAGACACATGAACCCCCAAAATATCACCACTGAGGTTCTTTCTTGCTCTTCAAAAACTCAAATGCACAAATAAGCATAAAATTATGTAATTCATGGAGGGGTCAAAAGGATAAAGTTCATTGATATTGGTGCACCTTGGGGTAGGAATTAACCTTAGTGAGACAGAAAACAGTCATCAAGAAAAGACACAACTTTTATGATGTTTAATATGCCATGAGAATCACTTCATCTAGAGGCACACACGCCATTCCCAGTTAAAGCTTACCAGTGCTCTTACCACAAATGGCAGCCACCCAGGTGGCACCTGCCCATGCCAGGGGCAGGGACAGGAATGGATCCCTCTGCTGATGGCTGCACCAGAGGCACCCAGCCCTGCAGAGCAAGCAGGTGTGCTGGATTGCTTGACTGTCCCAGCTTGAAACTCTGTATGTTTACTACCCACAATGTAAGAGCAGAAAAATGGCCTAAGTAAGGGATGTTGGGATTACATGAGATACATGAAATCTACAGCAGTGAGTTACAGTGATTCACACCAGTGTTTTTACACCATCACTGCATGGAAATATTTAGCCCTAACTGTTTAGAAATCTTGTTAATTCAAAATTGTTTGGTAGGATGGTGAGAAGGTGTGGTAAATGACTGCAGCAGAGTGCATGTAGTGCACCTCCTGATAACTGGGGCCAGCAAGAATGCTTTCTATTTGTCAAAGAGCTTATTCAGCACAGTTAAGCAATGGGTAAACACTACACCTACTGTATTTGTGAAGAGCCTATTTCAATGGGACTCCTGGTGTGTCAGCAGGCTTATTCACAGAACTTAATGAGTGTAAATTGGTATTTGCTAGTGTAAAAATACTTTCCCATATACAAAGAAAAAGAACTGATCTTTTGATTGATCTTCAAACTATGTTTCAATTTACAGTCTTGAGATGCCAGTGTGCAAAGTTAATTAAGTTGTCAAAGATATTTTAAGAAGCTGAGCCTGGTTTTGTTTGAAGGTCTTTGTCATTTATAAATTTGACAGAGGTGCTGCAAAGCCATGGGTGATGCTAGTGTAAACAGAGAATGAAAGAGAAGCAGCTTATCTCTGTTGGGATTGTTCTTTGTTTTGAGTGAGGATCATCTTATTCTGACTCTCACAGAATTCCTATGTGATGCCAGAGATAAAAGCAGACTTGAAGTCTATAAAACTTAAAAAATAAAACTGCTAGCCAGTAGAAGTGAGCAGAGAAAACTGACAGCAGAACATTGTACCATCTTCCAAATGTCACATGTTTAGCAGAGGAAAGGTGAAAGGGAAACTAATGGAATTAAAACAAACAAACAATAATATTAAAATTGCATTTATAGTCATACCTAACTTTTTGAGACTAAGGCCTTAAACACACATTACTTAACATTTCCAAACTCTGCTTCCCTCTTCTATGCTTGTGTTTAAAAGAATGAAATTTGATTTACTTTATTCAATTAGTATGAATATTTGCAGAATGTCTTCCAAAGCAGTCTTCATGCTTTCAGACACTATTAATTTTATTTCTCTGTGAGTGTGTATGACTGCAAGGGTGTGCCCTGTGTGAACAACATCTTTCACTTGTAAGAATAATCATCAGTTTGTGGTTGGACACAGTTTTCTTCAAGGCAGAGTCTCTTCTCTCTGATGGGTATAGTAACTGCTCTCTTTAGTTTTATTGTTCTCTCTATTAAAAAAACAATTTTGGCTGAATCAGTGTGAAAAATACTTTTCCTTGGAAAGACAGAATTTCAATAATAATGTGCCCATCCTGCAAATTCTTCATATGCAAAAGACCTTCCAGCTCACAGGAGCTCGCTGAAGAGTGGGTTTAGAAGGTTTCTCTTGTGATAGTACTGGTAAAGAAGTAAGCATGGAACTAATGTAATTTATTTAGAGATCTTTTTTCAGAGAAAGTAAAATGCCAGCAAAATGTATAGAATATGACAGAAACCATTGTTTTTCAAGTCAGACATGTAAGTACAGTAGAATGGCAGCATGAAACTGGAAAATGAATGCTCTGAATAATTGTTTTCCAGAGGTGCTAATAATTAAGATTTAGTTTCCCAAATTTCTCATCAAGTGACCCATCTGTAGAATGAGGGTATGTTTGGGTTTTTTTTGTTGTTTCAATGACAAAAAGAGGACTGTAAAGATGTTAATTTTACAAATTCCTGCTTGTACAGAAGGGCTAAGGTAACTCTTGCAGGAAAAGGCAAAAGTTACAGGGAATGTGGTTTGTTTTCCTGGTTAACAAAGGGCCACCTCACCACAATAATGTGACAAATCCAAGGCATTCTTCTTCACATACATTAGCAGATGTCTGCTGTTGCATGTCTCAGTGACTACAAATTATGAAAGATGTTTGAAACACAATCTTTGGACAACTTCACTTAGTCATGATTTTAACACCTTCAGATAATACAAGTCCCTTGAGCTCCAGGAGATCGATAAATGCTTGTAGGTGGAGGCTGCTAGCGATGCACAGCAGGAGCTGTTTCCCAGCTGTATCACTGATTAGCAGGAATCTCACCTTGCCAAGCCTTTAAAGCCTTGCAGAAAACGCACCAATTAAGTGTTCAAATCCTTCAGCCTTAAGCCATATGTCAGGGGAAAATAATTCACTGGCATAGGGCTTTGGGTCAAGCTTCTTAGCCCAGTAGTTGATGTGATAATGCTTTAGCATTGTGCTGCTCGCCCACCCAGGAGGAAGGAGAGGGAGACCTGGCTATTGTTCCTCTCTAAAGCAGAGCTCTGAGGAATATGAATGTAAGTGTGCCTCATTAATAATCTCAATTTTAAGGAAAGGTGATAGAGGAGGAGGGTTTAAAGTATTCTTGGCTCAGCAAGTATTCATTGAAAAAAATTTTGATTGTTCTGCCTCACATTTCTGCCTGCAGTTCAGGGCTCTTGCTGCCACTTCCCTCTACTTGCACAAAGTAACCAGCTAGTGTTGTGGATACATTCTGGGGAATGGGCAAAGAAACCTGATTTACTTATGGAATGAAAGAGTTGATTTCTTAGGGCTTGGTATGAACATATAAGGGTTCACTGAGGATAGCCACACCTTTAGCTGCAGGCTCAATTAAGGTGGTCACTAGAAGTCCATTAAGTGCACTGTCTGTAGAATGAGGTCTCTAACTTCGAGGAGGCAAAGAAAAACCCAGAAAACATGGCTGAAAACTTATTCTGACTAGAAGGGATTTCCTGACTTGTCTCAAAGGTGTGAGAAGGGGCCCAGTCTTCTGAACTGTAGAATTTTTTCTTCCAGGTGAGAAGTGGTAAGCATTTGGCCACACGGTCACTGCAGTGTGGCCATCCAAATCCCCTTGTGTGTGCCTCAGTCTCCAGATGGCCTTAGACCCACCCTGCAGTGAGATGCCACTGCCTCAGCTCTAAGTAGAAAGAGGAAACCCAAAGACTTCATTAAAAAGAGGAAGCTAGAAGTATTTCAGGTGTCCTGCAACAGGAAGACAGTTGCCCCTGCATTGAGACGAATATTGGATGTTCAAATATCATGGGCCACCCCTTCACTGTATACCCACCTGGCTCTTACAGCTCAGCATCCCGAGAGTGACATGTGTCAGAGTAGGAAGGAGTCTGCAGTAGGACAGGGAACTAAAGGTGGGGGATACCCAAGTTTTAGGCTTATAACCTAGTTGATAAAGCAACCTCTACCAGAGCTCGTATTTGTCCCAGGAACAAATTTTCTCTTAAGTATGTAGCAGCTGTAGCTCCAAGCAGTGTGAAGTTTGAAATCTGTATGTGTGGAGAGGTAAAAAGAAAAGGAGATTAAAGAAAATTAAGCACAGACACACAGTACCGAGATTAGATATTATGAACTAACACTGGACATTAATTTGTTTTAAAGGAAGTTTCTCCACCTGCCTGTGGTTGTCTCCTATACGACCAAAATACTGGGCATGGTTTTGCTTTTACAAGGTTTCTGCATAAATGTTTATGTGCTGTGAATTAAATCATGCACTTAAAGAGGGAAGAGGGTGAAATGGAAAACTTACTAACCCTAATGATGAATGGATTGCTCATTACTCATACTAACGAACAGCCAGTCCAGGCAGGAAGTTTCCATCCAGTAAATGTATCTCTCTGAAAATTTGCCAGGTAGAGGTAAAGAAAAATGTTACCTTTGCCATTTTGAATTACTTTGTGAAGGGTTCTGGACTCTTTCTGCAGAAGGAATAAAGAACCTGTAAGACTAAGAAATATTGAACAACTGGCATATTCTGAGCTCAATAAACAGAGCTTTTCTATTTGTCTTTCTCTATAACCTCTTCTGCCTCCTGACCTATATGCTGGAAGTATTTTATAATGTGCATGTCTATCTTATTTCATTAAAACTGACATTATCAGTTAGCAGCTACGGTAAAAGCTTTATAAGTGTGTCAGATGAAAATATGAATAGTGTAAAATGGTCAGGTTTACAGTCCTCTCAGTCAAATATTCTATTTATTTCAGTACTTTGGAAGATGAGCAAGAGCTATATCTTCAGCGAGCCCCTTTGTTAAGTTAACCTCAGCTGTGCTAGACAGCTGCTTTTAAATAATTTAGATCTTGGAAGTTAAACCAGTACTTTATCTGTTGAAGGGCATGTTTTGAAACACATAGTTTATATTACTTTTTTTAAAAAAAAATATTTTTTTTAAGAAGCAGTGTGAATTGACCCATAAATTATAAGTATCTTTGAGTTATATTTCTGAAGAACCATATAGTAATTTTGAACTCTGTATGCTCAGGTATTTATACAGCATCTGCACATCAGGAAGGCACAGGTACAAATAAATACAGTCAACCCATTCTTCTATGAAGCATCTTTTTGTTACACATTTAAACAGGGGGAGCCTGTTCTGTGAGCAGCTTTTAAGTGAGAAGGACTAGGTGGGACCAATCCAGGTTTCACACATCATTAAAGTCTTCTAATAAATTGATAAAACTCCACCCTGCAAGAAGTTGAATTCTTTGCCCAGATTTCTTCTACTGGAAGGTTATAGAAGAACTAGAGCTCCCATATGTCTGTTTTTCCACAGACATTTCCTATTTTTCTACCTGATCTTTTTTTTTTTTTTTTTCTGAGACAAATTTGTAGATTTCTTTTTGATGTTTTTTCAGGATTTCTGGCTGTCTGGCAGTCTGAACAGTGTGCTGCTCACTTCTACACATTTTCAGGCATTACTACAAAGCCCCTGCTAGTCAAATACACAGAACTGGTACCATAAGTAACAATGATAAAACTAACCATCATCCTGAAACTCCATGCAGCTGAAGACCTCAAATGCTCAATAGTACAGGACCTTGAACCACAGTGCCTCAGAAGGGTTATCAAGGAGGGGGATGTATGGCAATCACATCAGCAATCAAATGATAGACACTCTTAAGAGGCATTCTGTGCCATTCTTACAAAATTTGAACAGGGAGGGATACATACTGTCATGCTTCACTTTTACTCTTTCCTTCAAAGACTTGAATTCAAAGGACTTGATGTTTAAAATCCTGCAACTGCCTTTGAGTATGAACTCTTGCCTGAAGTTCTCACACTTTTTTTCCTGTCATTAAGCATTAGTAGGGACAATTTTCAAAACCTTGCCTGTGCAGTTTGCCTTTGCTGTGCAGTCCACCTGGGGCTGGTGGCTGGGGTGCCCTCACCTGCTGAGCCGTGGTGTAAGTGCCTGCAGCTTGTGGGGATCCACTGCACACAACTCTCTTGGGGGGACCTTGCCCCAGACTGCTGGTGCTCCTGAGGAAGACCATCGTCTGCCCCCAGGTCATGAGGTTACAGAGGAAGAATACCAACAGCTGACTTGAACAGTACATGGGGAACTACTTTTTACCAAAGCAAACAGTGAGGGGTTGGCTTGAGAAGAAGTCTTAAAGAGGCATGAAGATTTCTAACTGGTGGGCGACACCTTGGGAATGAAATGACAGCAGCCTCTAAATTATGTCTGATGAGCTACTTTGTCAATGAGATGGTGTGTTTGTTTTGATCTGTGACTCTATAGCAGAAGTTTTAGGCAGATTCTGAGTGAAGAATATGCTGACCTTTCAGCTGATTACACATAGATAGATTGGATAGATTAGATCATTGGGCTAATGTTAACGGTCTGGGCTTCAACAAGGCCAAGTGCAGAGTCCTGCACTTGGGCCACAACAACCCCAGGCAATGCTCCAGGCTTGGGGAAGTGTGGCTGGAAAGTGTCTGGCAGAAAAGGACCTGGGGGTTCTAACTGACGAGTGGCTGAATATGAGCCAGCAGTGTACCCAGCTGGCCAAGAAAGCCAATGGCATCTGGGCTTGTACTAGAAATAGCGTGACCAGCAGAAGTAGAGAGGTAATTGTCCCCCTGTGCTCAGCACTGGTGAGGCCACACCTGGAGTACTATGTCTAGTTTTGGGCACCTCAATTCAAGAGAGATATCGAGGTGCTGGAGAGAGCACAGAGGAGGGCAACGAAGCTGGTGAAGGGCCTGGAGAATAAATCTTATGAAGAATGCTTGAAGAAGCTGGGAATGTTCAGCCTGGGGAAGAAGAGTATGAGGGGAGACCTCATCAGTCTCTGCAACTACCTAAAAGGTCATTGTAGAGAGTTTGGTGCTGGTCTCTTTTCACAGGTCATTAGTGACAGAACAAGAGGGAATGGCTTCAAGCTGCACCAGGAGAGGTTTAGACTGGACATTAGGAAAAAAATTTACACAGAAAGACTGGTTAGACACTGGAATAGGCTGCCCAGGGAGGTGGTTGAGTCACCATCCCTGGATGTGTTTAAGGGCTGTTTGGATGTGGTGTTGGTGGATATGGTTTAGGGGAGAACTTTGTAGAGTAGGGATGATGGTTGGACTCGGTGATCCCAAGGATCTTTTCCAACCTGAATAGTTCTATGATTCTATGATAAACTTCTTTCCCAATGGATAGGGCACAATACACTCATATATATATATATGTTTGTATGTATATATCTACATGAGATTGGGTAAGACTCCGATATATATGGTGCAAAACCCTTGAGCAGTAGCAATAGCAACATTAGAGCTAAGCAGTAGTTAAAATATTATGAAAAAAAATAAACTAATGAAAGTTAGGTGTTAGTTCCACAAACATTACTGCTGGAACTATGTGCACTGTTGTTATCTAGGAGGGAAATTTGGACTTAAATCAGGCCTGAGCACAAAATCACTTTTCTGTCTACTTTGGCAGATCACACGATACAGAGTTTACTCTGGCTGTATGCTTTCCTGGTAGTTCTGTGCTGCAGTGCAGTGAAAGTTGGTACCTGATTAAGCTTGAAGCCTGTTGCTTCAAAGATAACCCACCAGAAGTTGCATTGGTCAGGTGAGTTTGCACCAGGCCAGTGATTTCTGTCATGTCTTTGGTATTAGGATTTAGAAATTTCAAATTGAACTTGAACCACTGAACCATGGCTTGAAGCTGGTGACTTCTGGCCTTCACCATCTAGCCTTCATGTGGATTCTTCAGGTCTACTGAAATAGCTGCTGAATCTCTGTAGTATCTACCATTTTTGCCTTTTTTTGGGTCAAAACTCTGTCTCTGCTTGGTGACTTTCTGAGAAGGCAAATGAAAGACTTTGAAACTTGAAGGAAGTAGTGCTTCAGATGGAAAACGATCCCCAGGAGGAAGGTTTCCTTTGTTTTCTGAAGGTGGTCAGATGCTATATTCACCTGATATTCATGGGAAGACTTTTTCCAGTGCTGGATTGTCTTCAAAAAAATGTTTTGTCCCGAGGTCCCAAAGGCTTTGTTCTGAGCCTCAGTGGTATGCAACTGCAGCAGGGCTGCACACATGAAAGGGTGTAAACCAGTGTAAGGAATTACCTGAAGCTGAAAGAAGGACCTGAGCATTGGCCTGGAGCGATTACAGTGATCTAAGGCAGGCATGAGGCAGACGTCCTCCTTCTGCCACATCTGGAGCCGGGACATTGTCTCACATTTGGTTTCAGAAACAGGAGACTGTAATAACAAAGCCGCCAGTTAACAAATGCAGGGATATTGTGGCCTCAGCGGGAGAAAGGGATGAAGCTCCCCATAAAGCTAAAGATGTGAGAAGGTATTTTTGGGATGCTGCCCAGTGATCCAGATTCAGTAAGGAGTCAGATAAGACTCCAAGGCTTTGCACAACCTTAATGAAAAAAAAAAAACTTGCAGGCATTTAATGGGAGACAGCCAGCTTCACTTCCAACAACATCAGTACAGCCTTGCGTAGGTTAGAACTGAGATCTATATTTGATTAAAACTGGCAGGCAGGAAGAGTTTCATGTTTCATTTTTGTAGCCAAAATTTCTGCTGTAGTTTCAGAAAATTGTATGTAGTACTAATAGCAACACTTTAGAGATTTTTTAATAAGTAACACTTTTCATTCTCAGACATCCATTGCCTGAGGCTTCCTTTCCCATTGAACTCCACTTTATTGATGTGGAGCTTCCATTTAATTTTTCTCCTTACAAATCCATGTGCCATCATGATGACTGTTTAGCCACAGCAAAGGAGGTAGTCAGAGTTCTACTGAATTAATTTCATTTCTGTATGCAAGAATTCTGGTGACTGCCTCATTTTCTCACATTCTTGAGAAATGTCCTATCCCATAAAAAATACTCCATATGAATTATGTGTGCTGACCTGAGAGCATCGATCAGGTATGGTTTAGATGTTATTCATCCTGGAATTTTACATCTTCAGAACTTTGTTCCTGTTCTCTCTCTCCTTCTGTATCCCAACTCTTCTAGGTGAACAATTGATATTCCTAGCTGCAAAATGTAGTCTCCATATTAAGGTATACATTAGGGTATATAAACTATGCATGTGTGCTTACAGAGGTACAGATATTTATTTAAAATGCAATTTTTAAGCCGTCTAACAAAATCTAGTTGTGATGTTACTATCAGTTGCTACGATAAACAATTTAGCACAGGCCGTATTATAAAATTTAGGTTCTTGTATCTACCTTTGTGTAACAAAACCAGGGCTAGTCTTTTGACATCTCATCTGTATTTCTTGCGTCTCTCAGCTCAGGTTGCCATCAAATCACTCAGCAGCTTCTGTCCTGGTTTTTCCTCTCTGTCCTTTCTTTGTCAGAGAAAAACTGACTCACTGAACTTGATCAATGAAAAGCCATTTTCAGGTGTCAGAATATAAAATGTTACAGAAATTTAAAAAATGAATCTGATCTGACTAACTGCTGCAGTATTCACAGTCCACACTACAGTTTCACTGTCCATGAAAACATCTACAGTCTAGTCGCAGGACATGAGCTTGAAATAGATGAAAAACAAACTGGTGAGCACCACAGGAGACAGCTGCTGCTGAGTTCATTCTCCTTCTTTTCCAGAGGTGTAGAAGGCATGAGTTCAGGCTTTAATCAGGTGTGAGCTGGGCAACAATGTGTTACTGCAAAAGCCAATTGTAAAAGCAATCTTCTGGGAACAGAGTGGTACAGGGCACCCAAATGTCCTCCTGATGACCTTCTACCCAGGAACAGGGACCTCAGAGGTTTCTGCTGCTCTTCAGGCAGGAAGTTATTTGCCTTTGAGACTGGGATCACAGCCCTTCTGGCTGGGGAGGGGATCTGAAAGAAAAGCTCAGGGACATGTTCAGTGCTGGGAAGCAAACTGGATCTTCAGGAAGTTGTGCTTAAAAACCAAAGATTTCTGACGGGGTTCACATTTGCAGCTCCACTCTTTCTATTTCACAATTAGTTTTTTAATGACAAAAATGTACCAGAGCAGATTCTGTGTAAAAACCCTCCAATATAAATGGCCTATAGTAAAACTGAAGATGGCAATTCTGTAGTAGTTCTTTGTTGTAGAATGATAAAAGAGGACTGAACTATAAGAATGCACAGCTAAAAAGTATAACACTTCAGGCAAGTGTATTTCTGTTTAGATTTCAGAAATTATACATAGGAATGGTTTTACAGCTTTTTGTATTCCTTTTCATTGAAGACTATTATACCAGTTTCTCTGGGACTTGTTTGTATCTGGTCTTTACTGAATAGGTAATTACGAGACTCTATTTGGATAATGTCAGCAATTTTTTGTGAAGTCTGAAATCCTGATAACCAGTACGGTAATCTTACATTGCAGGTATTTTCCAAGTATGGAAGGTTTTCTTCAGATAGTGGGTGGCTTGTTGCTTTGACTCTATACATGAAGTTGTTTATGTAGCTCAATGAGTAAGTTTAGGTATCTGTAGATTACATTACCTGGAAGACCAATTCTACCCTGAAAAAGTACTCTAATAATTGCTTTATCGGAGTCTATATTTACTGTTTTCCACTGAATACTTACTACATTAATTTGGTTTTCAGCTTAAAGATATTTTTCCAAACTAAAAGCTCCCCAAGCTCTCCATGAGCTCTTTTTATTTCACGCACCATCACTGACAATAAAGATAACACAAGTCAAATTATACTGCTAGCTCTATCTCTGTAACATCAGCTGTGGTTAGAATATGCCTTCAGCAATATCTGAAAAACCACATTGGTTTGCAGTGTGCTTGTTCTGAACACAAGATGGTAAGAATTGACTTGACTGCCTGATCTTTGTGGATTTGAAGCTGAAGAACACCTCCTTTTGCCAACTGAGCAAAATATATAGTGTAATGGATGAGACTCAATGAACCTGCACCCATGAATTCTCTATCCAGTCAGGAAATGTTGGCAGTTAAACCTCACTCCAACTTTGGCTCCAACATAGCAGATGATATAAAAGCATGGACATGTACTTTGGTCAGGGCTTTTTTAGTGTTGAAGGCAAATAGCTTGGAGACCTTTTGAAACTTTTTAATATAGGACTATAAGAAAACCTCTCTAGCGAATATTTTCAACATGTTTATTCTCATGTACTCCCTCTTATTTCATACAATCATGGAATGGTTTGGGTTGGAAGGTACCTTAAAGATCATCTAGTTCCAAACCCCCTGCTATGGGCAGGTTTTTCTTTAAAAGCTATTCCATTTTGCTTTTTAGCTTCTTTTTATACGCCAGTCAATCAATCAGAAGTTCATTTAATTAATGAGAATTAATTTGAATTTCAGGTCAGGTCAGATTTCAAGTCCAGTCAGCCAGAGCTCCACATTATGATCTCAAGGGCACTAAAGGCTTTTTCTCTTTGAGTTTCTGCTTCTTTAAAAGATCTGGCAGCATGTTAAACCAAAGGTTTCCACTTTCAGTCCAACGCAGTCTTTGGATGTTATTTCAGGATTTCCTGTGTGTGCTACTTGGCAGGAGATCAAGTCCGTAGATTGCATTCAATTAAACAGATCATCTAAATGAGATCATGAAAATAAATGTGGTACATGTATTTGCTCAGGAAACACTGTAGTCTAGTCAATACCTATAGTAAATACCTATACTTAATGAGCATCACAGATTTCACTATTCATTTAGGGATGAACTGACAAAGACTCAGGTTCATGAGGTTGTATTTCAGCATCCCAAATATCTGGAAATAACTTGCCCACAAAGAAAAAAGTAATTAATTTCATTTCTATGGATGGTAGTTTTTCTTTGCCTTCAATGGTGCACTCCTTATCATTTACCCTGACATCTTATGTGCAAACACTGACAGGGTCAAACTTATACAATGGGAAACCTGGTTGTAAAGGCTGCCCATTGCAATGTTCTCCCTTAATGCGAAATGTGAACAACTACAAATGGTGCTTGTAAATTGCTTGTTAGGGCAGTAACTCTTGCTGACAAATGAGCTCTGAGTTGGATGGGGAGGAAAGAAAAGGAGGTTCCCCGATCTCTTTTGTCTCAGTACAATGTGCTGGATTTAACAGAGGCTGGAAAAGCTGAGAAAGTTACTGCTGGTGTTTTGGGAACAAGTAGTAGTTTATTTCTAGCAGGGTTGAGCATAAATGAGATCTAGTATTTCTCCTACTTCTTTTTCCTTTCAGAGCAACATTAAAAATGTGGACCTCAAATCTGATAGCCATCACTACACATAGCTTACCATTTTCCACCTGCACTGATGCTTTCTCTTGTGCTGTCCCATTGGAATCCTACCTTTTGTCTGCCAAGTGGAAACAAGTTAAAATACTTTTCTGCTGATTTGGCAGGATTAAGAAATAAATTAAAGCACCCTGGCTGCCTAGAAGTCTTGTTTTACCAGCTGCTTGCAAAAATCTACTAATGATTACATTTTAAGTCCTTTTAGCACTTCGGGTTCAACAGGTTAAGCCTACTGGACCTAGTGGCATGGGAGTCATGTGTCTCCTTGTATCTGAGAGATCAATGTTTTATATCAGGTTGGCTTAGCAATAAGCAGTGAAAAAAGAACGATCACTTTACACCTAGTTCTATTAAACACAAGGTACTACCTCAGTGATGTATCTAAAGGCTAAGTAGTCTCTCTGGCAGCCATGGTCACTTCTCACGGAGCTAGAGCTGTCACGTGAACTTACATAAATCTGTTCCATTTCTGGAAAATGAAAAACTCAAGAACCATGAGAACATAAACTGTAACTAGGAACTCATTTCACCATCCATGAGGGGTTGCTTCATTAAATTGAAACGTATCTCTGCACACTTAAAGTAGACTTAAGGAAATGATGGTTTGAAAAGGTAGTAAAGAAAATAAAGTAGATATGCTGACCAGATATTTTCAAAATCATATTTCTTCATTATTTTGCCACAAACTCCATTTTGACTGGATCATTACCTCAGGTGTGCAGTGCCAGAAATGGACTGCAGTATTTGATACAGTAAAAGTAGCTGAGGAATAATTTTTTTTAAAAAAACACAGTTAATCTTATTGGAATTTGAAAACTTTGGTGGGAAAAAATTACTCTCTACACCTAAGCAAGTTAGCATGAGCTTATTCAGTTGCAGCAGTCTAGGCACCTTCTTCGAGCTCAAAGTCTTTCTTGGATAACTCCAGGCTCAAATTCTTAGATTTTTATGTTTGAGCAGGACTGATCAAAGTACAAGTAGCTTGTGCTGGAAAATCTGTTCTATTTCAAACTGTTTTGTCAAAATCAAGCAGCAACTGCAATATCTTTGGCTTTTGAAATTAACCCCACTCTGAAAATGATATACATTGTTTCTTTCGACCTCTTAAATATCTGATTTTCAGAACCAGGATCAGTTTGGATAGTCTGGGAAACCTGAGTGACATTTGCCAAAAACATTTCCTGATGGCTTAGCCTTTCAGAATATGCTAAGCATCCGTTTAGGTTTTAAGATACCCCATGGCTTACTGAGGCCCACACTGATGATTATCAGTTGAATGGACCCTGTCAGGAGAGATTTTGACCCTTGAAAACAAGGACTTCCTAGAGAATAGATAACAAAAACCAAAGGTTCATCCAGTCATCTCTGGAGCTTACAGTAAACAAAGGAGCAAAGTAGGCTGGCTGCTTAATATGTTTTTTCTTCCATTTTCTCCATTTGAATTACCTACGGAGAGCTGGGTTGGTAGTCTGGTTGGCCTTCTGTAACTAGCATGCATTTCTCTAGAGCAGAAATGAAATGTCTTAACTTGCTGCCAGAGTGACGTGAGGGCCATTTTTGCTGGCAACTTCCTACCAGTGCAGCGAAGGACGGTTTTGAGCGATTTGCTGACCTGGGACCTGGTGAAGCAAAGGATTGCAGGATGAAAATATGCAGGGCACAAAACAGGTCACATATCACAAATAAAAATACAAACAATCTAGGGTTTTTTCTTCACATTTTAACTATAGCTACATCATTGATTTAAGAGCACTCCCTACAAACTACTGCGCTAGCTGATTGCCACTGCAGTTTTCTGTAACCACCTTCTACTGCTGCAGCCCCATACTTCAGTAGCCCAGCACACTTTAATAATGATGGCTGCCTCATAATACTTTCTCAGAAACTCTTTATTAATAACAGTGAACTGGGGTTTCTTGCAGATGACTTGCAAGAAACCCAAGAGGGATGATATATTAAAAGAAACCCAAACCTTTCACTGTAGATCTTAGCTCAAAAGTTTGCATCTGTGGAAAAGGGTTTTCTGAATCTGAACTTGGCCCAGTATAAGAAGTAAAGATTATTAAACTATTCAGACTTGAATGTTGTCAGTTTGTGGCTGTATGAGAACATGGAGATTTAATTTTGGCCCAATATCCAATTCTCAAGCTTGCTGAAATTGCCTTATACAGTGTTAATAATAAGTTTCTCTAGTAGAAAAAAAAAATTAAAAAAAGAGAAAAAAAAAGAAGTAGTAGCCTCTGTAATCCATTATAAAACAAATCAATGCCTGTATTCACTATGTTGCATGGTCTTCTTCCAAACACAAAGAAAGCTAATAGTTTCATATCCTACTGCATTCACTAGTTGGACTGCTTAAAAAATCTTAAATCAGTTTTGCATTTTCACATCATTTCCAAAAGTGTTAATCCTGGGAGCTTTTCTCCTGTAAATAGGTGAAATGAACTCTTTCAAGTTATGCATAACAGTACTGTTGGGATTTCTGTAAGGTTCTTTTCTAAATATGATTAAAATAAATAAAATACAGTGGTGTTGAGAAAAATATTTCCTGTAGCAGCAGGATATGCTTTTTTTCTTAAACGCAAGTCCCAAGCTGGGCTGGAGCCTGTGAAAATCAAAGGCATTTTTTTAAAAGATAGAAGACCATGTAGATTTGGCATGCTGACAAAATCTCACTTATGGAATCCATTCAGTGTCTTAGCCACAAAAATTGCAGAAAGAACACCAACAAGATTTTTAGCTTCCAGAATACTGTATTTCTTACTCTCTTCTCCCTTCTCTGTACTCATTTCCTGAAAGTTAACTCATTAAGGAAAGGATTTTTTAAAAAAATTTTTAAGAGCAAATAATTAGCTGTTCCTGAAAGACTATCCCATGGGTTGTCCCACTGTCTTTGATGTACCTGCAGTACCATAACTTCACCTAAATCTGTGAATGATCTGATTCCATGATTTTGGTTTTGTTATATAAAGTGTATTTCCAAATGAAAACCATTTTTATTTTTATTTCATTAATATAACCACAGAAGCATTCTAAGAGTAAGAAAATGAAAACAAAGACCTGGAGATCCTTTGTATGCAGTGTATTTTGCTCATTTACTAATTTATTAATTTAGGTTTTGTGTTTCTAGTCAGACACCTTCAAATGACTTGCTGCTTCTGTTTTCAGCTGGAGCACCGGGAACTCTTAATATCATGAAGCTTCAGCTCCACAAGCTTTTGAAGCCAGAATAAAGTGGAATGACACCCTTTCCCTGTCTCTGGCTGTCTCTGTGGCACTTTCTCTTTCCCCTAGCCAGAGCTGGCATTGTGGCTTCTCTTCATGGCAGGAAAAGCCCTTGCCAGCTTCCAGGGTCCATGGGATAGAGGTGTGAGCTTCTCGCCCATACTCCAGCTTCTTAGTCGTAGGTGCTAAGGAAAACCATGCACGGGCATGTGTGGACAAAAACCTCCCACCATCTAATTTAATTTTCAGTGCAGAAACCTGTGAAGGTGGGAGAAGGATAACAGCGATCAGATCTCAGAAGCAGTTGCTCCAAATTATGCAAGAAGCTTTTCTTAACCTTAGCAAATGTCAACTATTTGCCACTTTCAGCTTAGTTCTTTTCCACTGCCTGATGGATAATGCTTGATGGCTGGCCAGACTAATCAAACACAAACTCTTCCAAAGTTGGTAACAAGAACCTGTGTGGGATGCAGTTGTTAAGTTGCACACTTATGGCAAAAGTTTCCTTTCATTTGTGTAGGTTTTTATCTTTGGCACTTGATCTCAGAAGCAGTACAGTGTGCAGTGGGACACAGAGGCAAAGGATGATCTGTCAAGAGCTGCTGTGCAAAAGTGCTTGTGGTCCTTATGTGTCCTTGACTGATACCACTTTGCCTATTGTTATTGAAGCTGTACAAAGAAAACTGAGCCTATAAACAGGTAGTTTGGGACCAAAGAGGCCTGATTTCCTGTAAATTCTAGTGTTGAGTTTTATAGACATTTGTCCTTTAGGTTTTCAGGTGGTTGGAGCATGTATTTGGGCTTTCTTCCATGTGGATTCTCTGGTGTCTAACAACATTTGAGGTCATGTTACCCTCTATCCCTCACCAGTGGCATTAATAGTTTTTTTCTCCTCTGCCTGCCACTCTCCTTCAAAAACATGTCTGGAATCTGAGACTCTGAAACTTCCACAAGTGTGGCTGAAACTGCGCTTGCTAACACGAGGTTTAAATTTGTCCATGAACATAGAGCAGTTTTAACTGGGTAAGGGAGCTATAATTCCACTGACTCCAGTGTGGTTACTGAAGTGGCCAGAAGGCAAAATCATACATATGTGAAAAATCTCAGAACTTTAGGAAATTTTCCTGCCAAACTGCAGTAATAAGCAAAAACACTGAAACTGTTTCATGGAAATGAAATTCAGTAATTTTCTTTGTTATAAACCACAAATATTAAAAGAAAAACTAAAAGAGGTAAGGGGAAAGGGAAGAGGGAAGAGGGAAGGGGGCAGGGCGGGAAAGGGGAAGGGGAAGAGGGAAGGAAGCCTTTGAAGCTCTTAGTGGTGAGAATGGGATCAAATAGGGAATCTAGAGACTGAAAATCCTAGTTTCTACTTAGCTGACGAGGGAAGGTGACAGAAGATAGAGATGTTGGCCACAACTCTGAAGAGTGTGCATTTTTCAGGTGATAAGTGTTTCATGAAAAAAAAAAAAAGTTGATGGGTCCAGAAGTTGCTCCTAATTCACACAATATATTTATGAGTAATATCAGACCCCAAACAGTGCCACACCCTGTTGGCATCTTGCATGATAATTTAGCAAACGGGGGAAAAAATGATGATAACAGAATATTGATATTAACTTTCCAGGTGAGAAAAAGGATCTGTTGCACACTGATCTCATTAAGTAAATGATTTGCTGGAATTTCCTCTTGCTTTGCCACTTTCTTGAGAACATATTCAATCTCAGCTATCTAAGGTCTGGGTAATTTCATCTGGTTCTCTGCCAGCTATGACACAGCCATTTAACACTGTCACTTTTCTTGGCCACCTCCATTCAGTGTTTGTTGTTGGCTTCTGTTTCTAAAGTAACATGACAGTATTTCCCTAAGATACCAAGGACATGTCCAATGGTCAACAGGGAGGTCTCATCTGGCTCTGTTTAAAGCTGGCTAATCATTGAAAATTTTGTCTGAGGCCGTAAAAGACAGAGCTAGCTCTCTGTTCTCTTCATAAGATTTGTTTTTATATATCCCAAAGGCTAAAAAAATATCAGAAGGGGTTAACAGAAACTATACAACTGTGGATAAATCAAACCTGATGAAGTTTGGTTATCTTAATTCCTGTCTTCAACTGGTCGGGCACAAGAGGTAAAGATCTTTGACCAGTTTCCTTGCAATTTGGAACTGCTAGAAAAAAACCTGAATGCTGAAGAAGGATGAAAATAATTTCTCAGGGAGCTGATGTAGCATGAAATTAATTAAGAAAATAATTTAATTATGAATTTGAGACTCTGCTGGGTAATATTTCAGATTCTCATTTTTAATTTCCATGAATATATGAAAGTGTATTTAACATTGTTGAAGATATAATAAGGATCAGAGATCTGTGGAGAGGCACATACACATGTGATGCTCATGTGATTTCAGTCTTGTGATTTCAGTCCAGCTCCTTGATTGCTAGGGTTCTGACACCAAGACACACTAGAGTAACTCTGAAAATCTGAAGCCATGGGACACTAAGAATTTAAGAAATGACCTGACATCTACAAACTTATCTTTTATGCATGTTACTAGATTAGAAATAGAAACAGACCTGATTCCTGATTTGAGAATAAATAATGGTTTCTAAAACAGCAGATGAAATTACTTTAGTACCTGCCTACTGATCTTGTTTATGACACTGGGTAAAATTAGTTGCTGATAAGAGAGGGAGGCAGGCAATCCAGTGTTTGTGAAGATTACTCTGTCTGCTTTTGCTAGTTAAGAAATAAGAGTATTATGTAAAATGACATTTTTATCACCAAAAAGAGATTTTTATGACTTGCAAATATTGTGTGTTGGACAGAGGGCACATCTTTACTGATGAATCTATTTAAACAGTAAGAACACCTAATTAGGTTTTATAGTATCTATATGTGTCTAGCAGAGAAAACTGATTACAGGGAGATCAATGGGCAGGACCATTCACTGCAGCAACACAAATGAGGTTGGGCTGGTGGGAGTTTGGAACGAGCCAGGAATGTACCTTAACTCCTGCTCCCTTGCTGCTGGAGGTCACTGTCTCACATCCAGCATTGACTGAAGATCTGTCTACAAATTAGCCACCCCCATAATTCTAACAGACCAGTAACTCATAGGTAAACCCCATACTTGGAATTATCAGTGTGCAGGGCAACTAGTTATGGCCGCAGCTGTAATGAAGCTGCTATAACAGGGGCAAATGAACCACCCCCATAAATGGAAGGAGATAAAGGAGCCCCTAAGAGCTTAGACCTGCTCAGACCCAGCTGCTCTCTGGCATTGCTGGGGGCACCGGTCAGAAGATAGAGGTGAGGAGGAGAGTTTCATCGAGGCTACGCTGGTGTGCTGGGAAGAGGTGTCCTTTGAAAGGCTGCAGGGGACATCTCTTGACCCCTGCCCTCTCTGCACTTTGGGCTTACTGTTTCTGTCAACAGCCCTACAGACCCTAGGTCTCTGTGCTGAAAGTGTGTGAGGTCTTTCCCTCTGCCCTTGTTTAACACCTTTATAAACCAGGCATAATTTTACCCAACGTGTGTTGTTTCCAGAAATTAAAAGCTGTGGTATGTACGTTTCAAACTAAAAGAGTATTTTGTTCCAGCCTTTACTGTTGCTACATCAACTGACTTAACACTGGGCTTTGTATCCCCTAGATGCACACTGCCTTCTTCTGTACCACTCCAGCCTGAAACATTAAAGAGATCCACTTACAACTTCTTATCAGCACAGCATGAAGACAGGAAGAAAATAACTTTTAAGAAACAGCATGCCTTTTAAAATAATCAGCTCAGACTTCTGGTTCAGATTAAGCACAATAAAGCTTGGGTTGCACCCACACTATATCCTTTGGGGAAGAAAACACCACAGAGGCGTTGTTCATAAGAATGGATTAGGCTTGCAAAGATCAGTAACTAGTATAATCTGGAACCCCAATTCAGATGCTTTGTTTTTAAAAAATAAGGTTCAGTAGGGCAAATTTATGCCAGATGTAACAGCTATGGCCAGCAAAACTAATTATTTCTATTTAAAAATTCCATTGCTAACACAAATGCTGCCTGGAATGGTGTGGGTTTGTATTTTCAGCAGGCCCTGCAACTGCTGACATTTCTGGAAGCAGTTTGACCAGTAAAGCCAGGAGTCCTCTGTGGAAACAAAAGCCCTGTGATTCTTTTATTAAGTGTATCATGTTTTCCTCTGTGCATGGTAAATACAGTTAGGAGCCATGAATGTGGGAGAACAGCCATTGGTGAGTCCATCATCAACTCATTAAGCTATGTATAGCATATAAAAGGGCATTCTACCCGTAAAAATGTAAATTACAGCAGAGATAAAGTATTCCCTTTCTCCATAAATTTTTTCAAATGCTCCAGCTAGTTGTGCTTGTCAGCACATACACACACGTATGTGCCTTCACAGGACATGCACGTACAGATTTATGGGGGGAAGAAGAACTGCAGAGTTTTATATTCTGTCCATTAACTCTGGCTCCTGTTCCCATGCCACACAATAGTACTGTGGGTAATAAAATCCCTTCTTCCCTCTCTCCCCCATTCATAGCAAGGTGATTTCTGAGTACAGAGGAAGACAACTTTTTGTGTGTCTTTTATATAATTAAAAAAATTCACTTCCAGAACAAATATTAATATGAAATTTCAAAAGTTTTAACTGAAATTGCATTTGGAACCTGTGTGCTCTGTGTTTCAGTTACAGAGTGGTTAAACTGGCTAAACTGTGTTGATGGAGGTCTTGACACAGGAGCTGAAGTCAGCAGGCTTATAGATTTAAGCTCAGGAACCTATCCTAGCCCAACAGTTTAGGTTTGGTTAGGGACACTTGAACTTGTTATGGTCGGTTGGTTGCCTGGTTTTCTTAAACTGTTTTCTCAGCTGTATTTTGCACTGAGGTAGGGCTCCAAGACCTTCAGGAACAGGAATTGATGTGGTTTGCACTTATATACTGATTATCAAGGATGCATAAAAGTTATGAAGAGCATCAGAACTCAAGGTTCAGAATCTATTTTTTAAAAATATCTTCAATAAAATCAATAATTATATAATATTGTAACACAGAGAAAAAGAATCTGAGAACCACCAGTGGGTGGTTCGCTGTGTAAGCCATTTTCTTCAAGTTACCTCCCATAGTGTTTCATGAGTGAGGACTTTTGTTTAGCCCTGTTGAGAGACATCTGCAATGGAAGAGATGCTTTGTGCCTGTCCAGAATATAAATAAGAAAAACTGATACCATCTCTATTGTCACTTCCCTCAAATACTTTTGGACACTCATTAGAAGAGTTCTTATCTAATTTACAGGATGTTTTCTCTCAAATCAACAAAATCCTGTCAAAATATTAAGAAATCTTCTGCTGATCTTCCAACAAAATGAGTAATTCTCCATGAATTCTTATTCAGACCTTGAATGGAAGTTTTATTTCCACTTGTTGCCATTTAATTTAAAAACTTGCCAGACTGGTAACATTTTATCTTGATCAAGTTTGCTAAGTCAGTACATGCCTTGCAGTGCATATTGCTGTTCCCACAGGGAATGGTCTGTCACTGTCAACCTGAGAGCAACACTGTAGATTGTGCTGATACAGCTTCACTGGCAGCAAATTATAAACTATGTGAAGTGGTTAGACCACTGGAGGAATGATGAATAGCCCTCAGAATAACCTCATTAGCTCCCTTTAGAAAAGATGATGAGGGATCAAGGCAAGGCACATTTTGTTTGTGTTCTTTTCTTGACTTACCATGACCCAATTGAGACAGGAACACCAGTTTCAGAAAAAGGCTGATGTTACCTGAGAACAAGCGGTGCTACTCACAAGTCCTCTGAGGAGTAGGGGAGGCAAGAATATTCTGAAATACAAAGTTGCAGTTTGAGAAGCAGCCTCTCTCAACATCTGAAATATTGCTCAAATGAGAGAGTTTAATTCAGGTTTCTATTCCCTTTGATTGTAAAAATTTTTTGTACTTTTAGATTAGTGAATTTGATTTTTCCAGTCCGTTGTTCACAGTAAGAAGCAAGATAAACTACCTATCCGTCTTCTGGAGTTGAATTCAGAATTCCTCGCAAATTCAAGGATATTTGGAGCTGAAATTTCAGCTCCTGTACAGAAAAATCTCAGGTTTGGATATCAATAAAAAACCCACCACTCATCATATGCCTCAGTTCCTTTCTGCCCAATCTCAGCTCTTGGAGCATAGAGAACATGCTGCAGTTGTGTGATTTTTATGAAATAGGGAAACTTTGTGCTTCCCACCTTAACTTTCTAAGTTTTGTCAGCTACTGAAGAGATTGTGGCTCCTCTAAGAATTCTTTGACCTTCCTAATTTGTTTTCCATTTCATCCAGATGAAACATCACTCAAAAACTCTCTGTGGACTCCAGGCAGAGTATGAAAAAATGAAGCTCCCATTTTCATCTGAGTGGTTGTGCTGTTGGGAAGCAAGGGTGCAAAAGCTATCATGAGATTACAGCAGATGGTTTCTGGATTAACCTGTGTGATTTTGCTAAATGGCCCAATAGCAAATGCTTTGCCTCAGCATTCATAATTAAAAAGAAGGATTTCAGGCCATTCAGAGGTAATTAATTTGGAAAAAATTAAGAGTCATTTTAATCCAATCATATTTGAATAGTTAATGAATGAAAAGAAATTCTCTTTGTTTTCCCCTTGTTTCTATTTGAGCCCTTATTTTATTCCTGCTGATATATTTATTCCTGAAGCATGCATAGGTTTCATAGGCTGACAAACTTCTCAGTCCACAGCCTTTCAGGGTAACACCTAGTAATTCCACAGATACTGCAGTTCAAAACTCTTCAAAGCACTTCATATGTGGAATAATGGGCTAGTTAATCTTTGTTAGAATAACAGCAGAATATGATAAAACTATTGAATGCAATAAGATAATCAAAACAGTTTTTAAAGCTGACTTTTAATAGGCTCTCATGTTTCAAACAGTACAGATTTATACCAGTACTCAGCAGCAAGCACTTCTGTAGCACACTTTCAGATTTCAAACATTCTGCATGTTTCTTGGAAAAGGTTGAATCTAATGCTCCTCTCCCTTCCACCATCTTTTTCTAAGTTGAGCATGTTCCTTTTGCAGTATCATCTCCAATTAAATTAACACCACTGACCAGAAAATCTGGTCCACAGTCCCTGTGTGGACTTAGCTTCTGTTTCTTGCATAGAGGGAGGCTAATGTGAGGCTGAAATCTGCTCTGCTCAGGTTAAAAACGTATAGGTACCCCCATAAGAAGCTTAGGGAGACAAACCTTTTTTTTTCTTTTTTCTTTTCTTTTTTTTTTTTTTTTTTTTTTAACTCAGGGGTAAACTGCAAATCCTAAACCTGTTCAAATTGTCCTTTTACAGGAAAGAAGTTCTAGCTACTAACACTCTCAAACTCATTTTTATTCTTTGCTCTTATTTCAGAGCATCCATCCCCCTGGTAGGCCCCATTCAAGCCTCAACTTCCCTGGCAAATTTTAAGATCACTTGACCTGCATAGTCCAAAGTATGGTCTCTTGTAAGAAATCATTAGAAAGCCTTCTGTAGTTGAAGTCTAGCAAGAGTTTTCCAAGCACTCGCTGCAAGTCTCCAGGCAGAAAAGTGGAATCTAGAGAAATACAGCTTGGCAGAATTTATTTCCAAAGACATCTGTCACTACAGTTTGGATGGCCTGAAAACTGTTTTCAATGTGACACTCAGCTTAAGTTGTGATAACATTATAACTGCTACAGACAAGAAGTACAAGCCTTTATTTGTAAGAACAGTGGTTCCTGAAAGAAACCATAAGGTAACACCCCTGTCAAATTTCTAATTGTCAGATTCAGAAGGTTTGCCTAAACTGGAGAAAGTGCATTGCTTGCTTTAGTCATTAATAAATAATTCAAGGTCAGATCCGGTCTGTTAAAATTTATGGAAAACCTCCCAGTGCTTTCAGTAAGCTTTGGATAAGGGCTTATGCATCTAGATTTCTTCCTCAAGGAATTTTCAGTTTGAGGGTATTGTGTAATTGTCCTTATTTTTTTGGTGCATCATAAAAGTATATCATCATCACAGGAATTTTAGCAGCTGTAGGTAAGAAAGGAGGAACTCTTTCATGCAGTATAGGGGCAGAAAGAAGGAAACGATCCAGCCAAACTCTATGTCAAGTCCTGACATACTCTCACTATAGGAACAATACTGTCAGTTGTGGATGGGATTTATGCCAGCAGTTGACCCAGCTAGCAAGTTGATCATCAACTGAAATAGGGATGTAAACCTTAATAAGAATTGAAAGAACAGAACTGTTATGAGGAATTCCCCATGGAGCCCTTCTAACAGTAGGCAGTGTTATCTTTGCAGCTGTGTGTAGAAAGAAAGCCTCGACATTGACAGTTCTCCAGGCTTCAGTGTGCACACAATGGTGTATTTCAAATGAATGTGTTTTTCTGTCATGGGCTATTGCTAAAGTGGATCCATCCTTACATCTGGTGCATCTGTCTTTTTTATTTTTTATAGCTGAAGGTAAGGCCACTCAGAAAGGAAGATGTTATCTTTGAAATCTGTTGGTTTTGCTTGTGGGTTTTTTTTCTTTTTAAGGAGCAGTACTGTTACACTCTCCTATATACACAAAGAGCAAGGGCTTAGTGGGTGGCTTTTACACTCATCTTCTGAAATTGCTGTTAAATAAGCTATATAAATGAACAGTGACCTCTAAAAGGCTTTCTCAGACATGGCTTGTGTGCTCTTTTCAAGTCTTTCTCTATTATTTGCACTGGTATAAATTGATAGTCTCCATCACTTTGTAAAATTTTAAAGGCTGAAGTTTATAAATTAAAATTATTAGATCAGAATATAAATAACAGAGATTATTATTAAGGTGTATTATGCAGCACACAAAACGTCTTAGTGGGAGGCAATTGGATACCTTCAATTAATAAGAGACTGAGAACCAGATACAGCCTGGCTATTTTCCACTACTGCAGAAGCACAAAGAAGTCATAAACTGAGGTTAACCAACCAATTAAATTGGTTTGTAGCTGTTTTACATCACTGGAGCTGCACAAAGAAACCAAGATATGTTATTAAGTCTAAGCCAAAATCTTTAAATAATATCTTCAGAAAAAATGTTCAAAAATTGATACCAATATGGTGTCATTAATATGCAGCTTTCCTAGCATGAGTACCAATTTACATAATTCATAGACTTTTTAGTACTGAATTTAAAGCCTGTTAAGTTAGAAGTCTTTAGGCACTGTTTGACTTTGGAGACATATGGAAGGTAATTTCTATACTGCTGTTTTCTTCTTTAAAAAATATCTGATCACGTTATAGAAAGGATGGAAAAGTTAATGCAGTAGCTTAACAATGTGCAAGAAAAATGTGAGAGATCAGCCTAATTGGTATCCCTCAGCTAAAGTCCTTGGATAAGGTGAATACTTCTTTGGGTAGAACATGTCAAATTACCACTTTACTGTGGGTAAATACTCTGGATTGCATGAGCTGTGTGTAGCACAAATCAGAGGCACAGGAGAGGAACGACATGGATATCTTTATGTGCACCCTTGCTCTGATTATGACCACTATCCAGTTATATCCTCAAGATAAATTAGAACAGCTTCAGTGCTGCTTTATCTCAGAAAGTCCCTCAAGGGGCTGCTGTGCTCGTCAAAACTCACCAGAGCTCCAAATCCCGGTTATCTCAGTGAAGACGAGGGTGGGCTGATAGGAAGCCAGCTACACCATCTTCCTGTTAACTGAAGATTTCCTCCCTCTGTTAGCACAGGGAAGAAAGACTGAGTGGAGTTGTGATAAACAGTATTCAATGATATGAAAGGTTGTCACAAAGAGGAAGGGAATAAGCTAACCCCCACATGCTAGGCAGATAGGAGAAAAAAAATTATATGCTCAAGTAGGACCATGAAATACTCTGGTAAGGAAGATTAATGTTTTCAGGGCAGTGTTTTCACTGAGGGAAGTCAAATGCAGGTAAAGGTTGCCTAAAACAAATGTGGAGTCTCTTCATGGAGATCTTTAAAGACAGGTAAGTAAAGCCTCTGTTCGGAGTGAGATGGACCTGCTTTACCCCACCTCATGATTCCTGACAGGTCTATTTTTGTTATAGTCCCTTATCACTAGCGGAGCTGTGTATGCTTCCAGCTAGGATCAATGACCCTATCTACTGGCATTTCATTGAGTAAGCCACCAGAGTTAACTTAGCTAATCCTTGATCTACAATTTATGGCTGCAAGAAATTTTACAGCTTTCTATGGACAAAAGAACATATCCTGTTAACATTATCAACTTTTACTTGTTCTCCCTTTAGCAGGACATCCACCTCATCAACAACTTAAACAGTCCTCCAGGGACATCTTTACAACAATAAAGTATTGAGAAAAAAAGTCACTGTACAGCTGATTCTATCAAGAATATGTTAACATTAGTGGAAAGATTTTCATATAGAGGTTGAAAATTACTGTGAGAGTGGGCTTGGGTTCAGTCTTGAGGCTTGGTTCTGAATGGAAAGGCTTAAGTTTGGAAGGTCTTTTGTTACAGGCGTGCCGGGCAGGTTTGGAAAGCTTTCAGTAGTGGGTAAAACCAAGGTAGTGGTATTAAGTAAATGGGATCAGAAAAACACAGCTCATGTTATTTTTCCCTCCTGTGGCTATAAAGAAAATAATTAAGGCACCACAAGGAAACTCAGAGATTGAATGGATTCCACCTCAGTGCTGGCAGAAACATCATCTGTGACGGAGACCTGGTGCTTACTGGAAGGGTTCTGTCTGTTTTATTTCCTAGTCAGTGCTGCTTGGACTTCATTTCTTCTCATCTGGCTATGTGTTTTTTTAGTGTTCAAGTCCAAATGAGAATAACATCCGATAATGGAAATTTTGGGACAAACTTCTTCTTTTGGGTGTGTGTACATCTGGGCCCAAATATAAAATTTATTTCTTACTCATAAGCTCCCAAATAAATAGCGGAAATACAAATAAAAAATTAGTTTAAATGTATTTATTTTCTCAATGCCCCTAATTACAGAGGAAACTTACCTGTTTGTAGGAAAGGACAGCAGAAGTGTCAGTAAAAAGCTGCACTGGGCCCCAGGTATTTGAGCTCAGCTATTTTGCAACTAATGAAGCAACTATAGCAAGTGGCAACAACCAAGGGAACAGTCCCTTTCTTTTAGGCAGATGTTCAGGTTAACGAATCAGGCCGAGTGAGGTGGGATTTCTTCTAACCAAGCACTGTCTGCACCATAATTTTTTCCTCCACACCACCCACTGAGTCTTCACTTTCCATGTCCTCCAGCTGCCAGATACCACAGCTAACCTTCCCAGAAGCAGAGTCCCTCCCTTAGCCCATGGCTGCTGTCCATCATTGGCTTCGGAGCAAGTGTTCCAAACTTGTTCCAAAATGCGGGTGCTCTGCGTGGTATGTAGCATATTTTGCTACTAGCCAGGATATCGGGGTGGCCTTTTATGGCTACCTATTGGGTTGGCGAATTCATTCCCCTACAGCCCTCAGGAGTATTGATAATGATCCCCATAGGCTTCTTGATGCTTAGCAGGAAAGCAGAACTGAACAAGTGCAGACCTCCCTGCTGCTGAACTCGGACAATAGGGCTGCTCATAATACCAGCAGATGTTTTTGCTTTTTAGGCCATACAGGGCAAATTTATTTTCCTCTCAGGAGCAAATGCAAGCATAGCCAACAGTAAGAAATTCAGAGCTAGCTTCCGGAAAGCCATTATTGACTTCTGCTGCAAAGCAGTACTTACACTTAAGGTCCATCAAAAAAGAGGGTCTTCTGGTTAGTCCACTCAGCTGCTGGCTCAGCAAAAAGTGATGTATCCTAAGCATTCAAGCTGGGCTTAGTTTCACACTCTGCTCTGCTTAAACGTGGTATGCCAGGTAATTTCTCTGCTTTGTGTATCACATTTTTAAAGACATTGAGTTTTCTTCACCTTAAGGCATTGAGGTATGAAAGCTGTAGCTCTCTGAAGCCCCCATGAGCATTATATGTACCTAGCTAACCTCTAACAATTTTTTTTACATTTATTAAAAGAACAGTGTTTTATAAACTGGTTTTGGTCTTTCTTCTGTTTCTTTGTGCTCATAGAAGTAAAAAATTAAAGCAGAAAGAGGGAAGGGCATTAAACTGTTTAAAGTTTTCACTTCACAAAAACTTTTAACTGGATTTCTTGTTTGGATTCAAAGAGGCAAAATGTAAGACTTTGATGTTCTTCATGTCCCTGTTAAAAGAGAGAGAGAGAGAGACCCACCAATAGGAAGGAGTTGGCATGAAGCCCTCTTTGACACAGCAAGCACAATGTAAAGGATTAGAGGTCTAATCTAGAAGATATATTGCACACTAAACAGCGGAACCATTTAGGAGAACATTAAATGGCACTTAAGCTAAACAGTTGTCCTTGGGAACTGCAGTCTGTATGTGACTGCTCTAATATCCATTTTAAGCTTGCAGGGCTTTGAAAACAAGATGTCATTGTTTTATAAAAACACACACATTTAATCTTCTCTTGTGAGGCTGTTCTTGAAATATCTGGCTGCTGGACTGGCAAAACATTTCAGAGGAAACAAATGGGGCTGGTGTCAAAACTAGTACTGTTGCATTTTATTTCTGGAGTTATGGAGTTATTTGCATGTGCTCAGTTGATTATTATTTTTTTTAATCCAAATAAGGAAACCACAAACTTTTGCAATGATAAAAGTCCCATTTAATTTTTTAAACAGTATTCCCACTGTTTTATAAGCTAATAATAATGATGATGATGATGATAATAATAATAATAGTTAATAATACAGTTTAAGTAATATGAGAACACCAAGAAAGTGGTCAGTTCTACATTCACTTGTGTTCTGTGTTCTTCATAAATTAATATTTATGGAACTATTAGGAGGCTTCAGCCAAAAATAAAGACCACCCAGAGGAAGGTTTCAATTCCAGTATTATAGGCACAGGTCATTAAAAAAAATCTTACAAAAAAACCTTCTTCTGCAACATGTACAGTACATGGATTTTCATGCACATCACTCAGTCGGTGTGTGAAGCATATTCCATTCCTAAAATATTACAATGCATGCTTTTATAATTCATTTACTATTATTCATCAGGGAGAAATCATCCTCTCCACTACACGGGCCAGAAACAGAACAGGAAAAGAGGCAGCAAGGAGGGGACTGTGTCTTGCAGAAATATGCAGTCTAGTTAAAAATCTTCCTACTTTTTAATTGATGATCTAGAAAATGAAGTGGAGGGGGGAGGGGGAATTAATTGTAACTATTTATCTGATACCTTTGATGTTGTTACTTTTCTCAATAATAATATTAATGCTTGCCAAAATGACTAATAAGGACAGGATCTGAAAAATAATTTCAGCTATTTGCAAAATAGTTATGCCATTGTGGTCTTCATGGATAGTCTTGGTTAAATGGGCTAGTGGTCTTCAAGCAGTTCCTGTCAGATGTACAATTGCAGCTGGGAGCATTGTTAACTACTCCAGAAGAGAGTCCAAAGGCAAAACCAGTGAAGAGAGCAACGACCTCCAGCAGGGCTGGAGTCACAGGTGGCTCCAGGCTAAAGAGCATTTACAAGGCATTGTAGGATAGACTACACGGTGTCATAGCTGTGGTGCAAACAAAACACCAACCTTTTGTCTCCAAGTAGCACTGTAAGATGGTTGCAGGAGAAAAGTTAGCAGTTAATTTTATATTAACCTCCTGCCAGGCTTCTCAGTCACCATGCCTGTTATGCTTATTGTCGTTGTGAGCATGTGATTAACTGCTGGAGTATCTGTGAAGCCACTCATGTCAGGCTGGGTAGGAATCCACCTGGTTTTTTTAATTAAAAGCAGCAGATGATACCTCATGGAAGTAATTCTTTGTGAAGACAATAGAGACTCTGTGTTACATGCTTGCCATAGTTCTCCATCCCTACTTGACATCATTAGGTGGATTTGCCCAGAGTGCTGAGATGTGCAAAGAGCAACAACAGTGCTGAGGTATGCTGAGCACTAAGGCTTTGGCTTAGATATCCTAGATATCACCCCATTCCTAAAGCCATAGCTTCCCTTTTAAGTAAGGCCACTCCAGCACCATGAAGGCTCTGTCCTGGCTGTTTCTGCCTCCATCATGCATGACCCAGACCTGAATCTTGTACTTCAAGGAGTGTCCTGAGATCTGCCCTGGATCCAGCTCTACCTTATGGAGAGAGCTCAGAGACGGAGAGAGAGATCTAACCCTAGCAACAATAAGTTTTCTGCTTATAGAAAAGTAGAAAATATGTGAGAGTAGAAATGTTACGTTTACTTAGAACAACTAATATCCTCAGAACAAATGCCAAGCTTGCAGACACAGAAGAAGAAACAGAAACAAAAATATTTCAAAACAAATACCAAGTACATTTGATTCATTGTATCTTACCTGTAAGACACCTGAGAGACACTTGACTGCTGTCTCTGCAGCCTTCAGTTGAGTCTTTCCTCTGTTTCTCAGTGTCTGAATGAAAATCCTCATTGTTAAAGTGAGTCTTAGGACACCCAGACAAGTCTTGCATGTCCTTTGTGTGCAGGACAACCCAGACTTTATTTTACCTTTTTTACTTTTACTTTATTTTTTTATTTTATTTTTATGGTTATAAAATGGAAAATAATTGGCACTTCTGTTGTTTTGTACATGTCTTGCATCAGAGTGATTTCTACCCCCCCGATCAATGATTGTACCAAAAGTTCTGGAGAAAGCTAAAGGGCTCCATGAGGCAAAGGGAGGGGCTGGGGATAGAGAACCTAGGAGAGGAAAATCTGGTATACACTGGAGATAAAACATCTGTGGTGAGTGGAAAGTTCCCCAACTGCAGTTGTCTACTCCTATGCTGGAACAATACAAATCCACAAATAGAAAGTAACTAAAACACTTTCCATTTCTTAATAGACTGTCTGCTGTTAATTATTTTAGTTGCTTGCTGGGAACAATGGAGGAAGATTGGAAATGATGGCTCAGAAATTATGAGAAATAAATACGTTACTTTAAAAAATGTTTTTGGACTTCACTAGTATATAACACTTCTCATTAGAAGATCCTAAAACACATAGGAAAGGGTAACTATTCCTACTATACTCAATTTACAAGCTAGTAGAATGGGACTAGGGAGTTAGTATGGTGTTTAATTTTGAACAGGGTGAAGGGATGGCTTTTGCTACAGATGTTTATAGAGGATTTACACAACTGTAGTGTTTATGTTGCCTTTCAATAAAAAGCAGCTGCAGAAAGACACAGATGGCAAGTTTCAGTACCTGTGAGGTACTGCAGACATTCTCCAGAAAGCTGATGCACAGGTACAAGGAGATTCACATGCTTTCTACAGCACTTCAAGTATTGCTTTTCTAACAAAAGTCTGAACTAATTTTAAATGTTTATGTTGTTTATGTTCAAAATTCTCTTCCTCTGCCTGTTTAAAGACAGGTCCTCATCCTGATATAAATCATCCCACTGCATCTTTCAAGTTTTTCAGCTTCATCTTTGCTGCAGAGTTCTACAGACTCTGGTACCAGGTATTGTTCCTAGAAATTTTCTCATCCACACACAGAAATACTTCTTCAAGGTGAGCAGTGTTAGCAACCAGTTTTGCTTGTGTAGCTATACACGTGGGCTAGAGGCTGTGTACTGATTGCACTCTAGCTGACGTGGGACTTACCTTTCTCATGAGAAAACAGTGCAAAAATTGACTCTATGACCCCCTTCAATCCTCTTAGAGCCTCAACTTCCAATGAGTCTATGATGCTACTCACTTCTACACATTAGCAGTGTTGGCTCTCTACTGTGGCTGTATACACGTCATGTAAGAGAGATGCAGAGAAGGAAGGATCAAAGATGTGGCCATAAGCTGAACATCTGCTTCTGCCTACATCTGTTTTCCTTGACATTTTCTTCTCTCACATGCCTTTCATAAACTCCAGGATGTCCAAACCAAGCTCTCCTGTCTTCCCCTGCATTATCATGTCCTGTGTTAAAAGAATGAAGGCAATTTATCTAGAGATATCTAGACCCTATGCAGAGGGTTGCAAAGGAGATGTGACCACTGTTACAGCCAAAGGACTACAACAACACTGATGAAACTGCTGCCTAAATAAGAATAAATAGCAACTTTTATATCTCTGTTTTAAATTGTTTACAATTTTTGTTTAGGTTTCTGTAGAAGATAGAACTCTATTCTCTAAGGGAATAAAGAAAATCATGAGAGGCCATGATTTGGTCGGTAAAACTTCCCTTATTAATAAAGAATGAAGATTAAAATAAAAAATTTAAAAAAAAAAAACAACACAAAAAAACCCCCCAAAAAACAGAAAGAGCCTGGAGATGCTCTGATTGAAGAGAGTATACTCAATTGCAAACCTGCATCATGTTTTTATCTGGTAAAACAATGGCTTCTCTGATCACTGACTCTATTTCAAACCCTAATCCTAAAATTTCATTGTGAGGCTCATCCAAAAGCCATCAGGATCATTTCTACATTTTTCTGTGAGCTTCGGATTGGACTTTGTCCACATGTATCCAATTAAAACAGTCAGACTCTTGAGCTCATCTTCCTTTCATCCCCTTGCAACAAGAGTTAGGGTTTCTCAGGACAATACTGTATGCACTCTCTATCAGCAATGCTAAGAGTAGTGGACGCACAAAAAAACACTGGCACCAATCAGTTAATACATCAGATTTTGCCATAAGTTCACACTGTGTTCAATCCTATTGATGTCAGTCCTGTGCAATGTTTGGCCCTGGATTTTCCCACAATGGGATCCCGTTCTTTTTGCATGAGAATACGTCTTGGACAAATTGCCATGTCACATGCATTCAAAAGGCCATGATAATCCCTCCATCTTTGCACGGGCTCCCAATTACATCAAAGGAATTTCTGCATACAAACAAGGGTAAAATATACCTCTAATTTGAAGTTAAATTATACCGTTAAGGCATGAGCTAAAATAAGAAGCAGCAAAGAAGCTGAACCACATTAGGGAGCACATCCAAAGCACTGTGTCTCAGAAAAAACTCAGTCCTTTATACTACAATGATTTGGCAAAAATGGGGAAGAATTTGTGATGTGCTTTTTCAGGGAACAAGCTATCTCCTTTCCTTCCTACCAGGCAGCCCCACTGGAATGCAGAGAGAGGGAAGAAATTAAATATTTCATATACTCTTCACCTCTTTTCACACTGATTCCAGACAAAGACTTGTGAGCCTGGTCCCCAGTTCCTGCATCTCAGTCATCCACAAAGACTGAAAAGACAAGGGTGCTCTTCCTTGCTCTTCCCCCTTCCATTGTATACATGATTCTGAGAGGAACAGTTTAACTCATGGGGAAAAAAATTCCAAAGTGGTTTAGCAGTGAATATTCTGATGATGTATGGGATCACATGGAAGAAATGTCATGCATGTATGCATATTACTTACATAAGTATGATCACAAAAGATTAACTGTTATTTGTAAGAGTCTATGATAATAATTTAAGTAGATGCTGACAACAGTACAAGCTTCCTAAACCAGAGTAAAATGTGAAATGCAACTTTATCCAAGAATATTCTGAAAATACAACTGAGAAGTAGATTTTGCAGGGCCAGATATTTGCTGCCACTGTTTAAATATTGTGTGCACAGTAAAAGTAAAATCAAAGGTGGCAGGATCAGCTTCCTCCTCAGTCTTTTAGTTTTCTTTTACCTTAAATATATTGCCTAGATATCAATGGCAGATACCTGCCTACAAGCAGTATTCTGCCAGGAGCTGCTACACTTCCATCAGGTTGCATTTTCTGGAGTAAGGGAAAGGACTGCTATGTCCCACGAGATATTAGAATTATTAATTGTAATTCAGTTTGTTCATTGCTACCCACAGAGCTACAAAAAAAAAAAAAAAGAAAAAAAAAAAGAAAAAAAAGGTGATTTGAAAGATTTGGGGTAGAAGACACTAAATTGTGTTATGAGAGGATTATAAGAAGGATTCAGTGGATTCAAGTAATTTATGATTGCATCTGACCTTAATTGAGGTATCCCAAGGTCATACATATAAAAAGTGTTGCCTTTTTCCACAACTTCGGTTTTATTAAAAGTTCCTTGTATAGTTCATGACAGTTTTAACTTTTCACAAGACACTCACAAATTAGAATCGTCTTCCTTGTGGGCCTGCTAATGGAAATCCCCTCATACAGTTATTAGTCACTGTCTTACAATAGCTTCTTGTCTCTAAGTACTTTGATGTTGTACATAAGAGCTGCGGATCAATTACATTCATTTTTCCCATTACCGGGCAAATATTTGGACATTTTCTGTTGAGTTGATTCAAGGCAGAACTAAACCAAAGAGTTGCATACTGTGCAGACATTTCTAACCTTCAGAAGCTGAAGGTTTTGTGACCTGGGAGAATTAATAGATGTTTATTCTAGCAGGATAAATGGAAAAAGACCATTTCTATTTTAGGGAGATAAATGAAAAGCAGGGAAGATGGGGTTTGTTATGACAAAATTGTTCACAAGTGGCATGTTGAAATGAGGAAAAGCAGTTATGTATTTATATTATAATCCTCACGGAATGTTTGTCAAGAGAAACTCAAGTGGCAAAATGCATTAGTAATTGTTGGTTTTGCTCAGTCTGCTAAAGTTGTTTCCATTGCAAAGATTCAAAATACACCTATCTTCTGCAGTGAAAATCCAGAACTTTTTCATTAAGATGTGATTTCTTCCAGCAAGGAGAACACACACAGCTTTTTCTTCTTGCCTATTTCAAACAATAACTTTAAGTCTTCCACCACTGTGTCAGAAACACATTTTGAAAATCTTTCACTTGCCAGGATTATTCTGCTGAACAGAAGGAAGCAGGGGATCCAGATGGCATGCCCAGCAGTGGCAATCTCAAGTGCTTACCATGCTCAGGATTCTTATAAAGCAAGAGCAAAAGGAGAACATTCTCCAAACATGGTGCTGCAGTTACTCCTCAGCTGGCACTGCTCTGCTGAACTGACTCAAGTTCACTCATAACACTTATGGGAATTTTGGCTCAAACAAAGATTTCATTGAGAAGAGACTAGTGCTCCATTTGGTCATCAATTTTTCATTAAATCTTTTTTTCAGCAGGCAAGACAGATTCCCTGAAACCACTTTTTCCATATTCCAGAAAGGAATTTCTGTGACTGTGGTATAGACAAACCCTCTGTTAATTCAGCTGTTTAACTGTTCTGGTACTGGGGATCAGAGTGTGTGAGCCCTACAGAAAGGCAGAACAGCAGCTTGGATGGGCTTTGTTCTCTTCCTTCAAAGATCAGGAACTGCCAAATGATAGGGGAGGTGAAGTCTTGAAGTAACCCCAAATGAGGATTCCTCCCCAGGAAGACTGTGTGCTAGTCTGTGAAGCAGAAAGACATTTCTTTTTGTGCAAATGTTCAGGAAATTCAGATTATGAAATTATTGTCAATATTATCTAAATAGGTAGTGGGTTTAGAGCCATTCAAAGAATGAACACATGAATGGAAAATGTATTTCTTCTTCATGTTCATTGCAAAAAATATGCTTAGGAATTTTTTCTGATGGAGTTTGAATATTTTTATTTAAGCCTTTCTGAAATAATTTGATCTTCTAACTGAGTTTTTACATCTACTGAAAAGATGGCATTCAACCAGGAAATTTTATTTGAAAAAAATTACAGCATTTCAATCAGTCTGTGCATTTTTTATTAACGTTGTGTTCTCAGAATGGAAAATTGGTCCAGTTAGAACCCTGAAAAATAACACAATTAAAAATTTACACATGCAATCTTTTTCAAGTCCTTAAAATACTTTTGTAAACCTTGGTGTAAAATTATCATATCTGTAATTTCCAAGAGAATGTCTTATGCCACAAATGTCAATGTGTTTAAATAGGAGAAGGTAGAGTTTAACACCGTTATCTGCTGCGGCTGCCAGGAAGGGCATAAATCATGGTTATCTGAAGTCCTGATGCTGTTCCATTTGTGTAAATTTGAGTCAGGAGAAATACCACTGTAATCAATGGACTGTACAGTTGTGCAGATAGCAGGACAAGGGTGCCTCAAACACATTGTGCTTTGCACATTTTATCTTTCTTTACCCATTTTCCTAGCTTTACCTCCTTTTCTTTATCCCTTAAAATGAAAGCCCACAAAGAGCTACAACTGGGAACAGCTTTATCACGGGGAACCGCCCTCAAATCAATGTCTTTTATTAGCCATTGTCTTGAAACTATGTCCCAGGACTTTAAGTGAGGGCAAGAGAAGATGATGAATTATTGCATTAAACCTATTGTGATTTGTGGCTTTAAATGAATTATTCGTATTTCATTGCAATTTTATTTACAGCATATGCAACTTCAAAAAATAGGATGAAATGTATTGTCTCCTTCTTTTTATAGCTCAAGCAGCTTGTTGGAGGCATCACAATTCATTACAATGCCATCTCATTATTATTTTCCCTGCAGGATAGAGGCATTTTAGTCAAAAGTGAAAGTACCAATTGCGTCAACTATAATTATGTTGACAGTCTATTGAAGAAAATAGATTTTAAAAACCCATATTCTGTGAGGTGCTGAGAACATCCTGCCAGATGCTATGCAACCTCAGTTCCCATCCAGGGTGACAGAAAGTTAATGTGCCTCATCTTTTACAGGGTCAGACCACTGATGATTAAACAACTCTAGCAAATATTATCTCATTTTTATTTGTCTGGAACATTATGAAACACAAAATTAACAAGTTCAGATGTGGTAGCAGAATACAAAGCACTAACACACCCAGCGTGGTGCTTGAAAAGTGTTCCTTTATAATCCTATATTCCCCAGACAAACACTTGTAAACACTGAAGTAAAACAAAACACATTTCCTTTATATGAAAAAAATGTCTTAATAACCAGAGGATTAACAACACCAGAGAAGGACAATCCCCTGAAGGACCTAAATATTGTTTCCAAAACTCAGGCTGAATTAACAATGTTCAAGCTGAATTTTTTTATGATAAAGCATGGAAAGCATGTTTTTAAAAGACATATCATGGTCAAACATACCCTGAACAGATTCTGAAGTGATACAGCATGACTTGAACACTCTTACTGATTACAAAGGGCATTGCAATGGTCAGGATGGGGAATGGGACTCAGGCATCCTGGATTTGGTTTCTAGTTTGGCTACAAGTTTTCTTACATGTACAGCGTAAATTATTTCATCTGTCCTGTGTCATGCTCTTCTGGCTAAAGAAAATAAATCACATTCTGTTTTCTTCAAGTCAGAAGTAATACAGGTGGGAAAACTTACCTGCCATTCCTGTCCCCACACAAAAGTAAAGACAGAGCTAAATATATGCTGAGGTGATCAGAGCTGGTAATACTATTTACACGGTGAAGCAAAACACATTGTGGAAAAGTTCACTGTGGTTGGTCGTTTTGTTTGCTGAATCACCTTATTTTTGAAGATAGGGAGAAAGTTATGACATTATTTATCATATTTTTATTCAAAGGCAAAAAGACTTATTTATGCAAAAGGCTTCTCCTTTACGCATCCCTCACATGTTTCTCCTGCCCAGGTTGTGCCCAGTCATCCAATCAAAAGAGGAAAGCTGTCACACAAGTGAGCATCCTTGGAAATGCAGATAATTATAAAGAAAAAAAGCCTAGTTCATGGCATGAAAGCAAAAAAAATGCAACCCAGACCAACGTCTATTTGACAGTGTTTTAGCTCTGGAAGCAGGTTTAATTCAGGTAGGGCTCATCCTTCACCCTTCTGAGTGACTGCTCTTCAGCTGTTGCCTACTTCCCCTCATCCAGCATTTAGCAACTTAAGTACTTTCTGAGCCAGAGGCAGCATGTAAACCACCACATTAATACCCAGCAAAGAATCTGATCTTCATTAATTTGTTTAATATAGTAATATCAGGGAAAAAAAATAATCACCCATTTGTCCTTCAATGCATCCATCCCATCTAATGCAAGTGAAGGGGCATTATCTTTTTAGACACCTTCATAGAAAACCCCTCTGATTATTCTTGTTCCCATTATCTATACCTTCCATGCTATCCTGCCACTGGTGCTGATTTGATCAATCACAATGAAAGTTGATTGATTGACAGTTTCATACTTGAATTCTTCCAAATGTCCAATGTAAATACCATCTGTTGCTACTGATTTGTTGTGGTCCTGATTTGCTCTAAAATCTCCAACAGTCCAACCTGGGAGTTTGCACAGACTCATTCTGTGTAAAGAATGACCCCAGTGTGAAAGACTCCTACCTCATTTACAGTGGGAACCAGGGCAAATAATTCATTTAGCTGTTCCATAATGTCTTTATCTTCCTTTGCTGCTTCTTCTCATCCTGCTAACTGTCCAACTGTGCTGCTTCTGATTATACAAAAGGCTTTACTGTTAGCTCTCATTACTTCTGCAAGTTGCTTCCACTAATATTTTTGGCTTGCTGTGCTGTGGTTTAACATTTATTTTGCTGGGGATTATACTCTTCCTCTGTTTTCTTTCTTCGGACACAGCTCCCATATTTTGGAAGATGTCTTTCATTTTGAATGGCATCTATTACACGGCTGTTTAACTAGGCTGGCTGCTTCTGGCTATGGCTCATTCAGAGTCCCTTTTTATCAGTGGTATTGATGACTGGCATATATTTGTTCTTTTTAAAGTTTGTGTGCTACTTGCAAATATCTAACTCTTTTTCACTGCTATTTCCAACTATCCATTAAAGAACATCCTCGTTTTTATATAATTCCCCAACTATATTCCAGAAGTGTTTTGGTGGAGACTTATATGTTACTAATAAACCCAAAAGTCTCTGTATTGCTTTTTAAGTGTTCAATAACATTTAGCATAGGAGTCAGACAACAATACAAAATAATTAAAGGGTGTAAGGAAAGCTGTCATGAAAAATCTTCTCCATGTGATTCACATACTAACTCAGAGGTTAATGGTCCATCAGTGCTTGTTTCATACAATTGCACACATCTACATTAACATCATCCACAGCATCATCAGGGCAGGGTTGGGCAAATGTAGAACCAAGCATTATATATTCACATACCAGAGAGATGGGCACAATGTAAGAACTCTAAGAGATTTTTATAGTTGATACTGAAAGTACATAATATATCTTTCAATTTTATTGAATCCTATTAAACAATTCATGATCAAGGTACCATACTGAATTCTTTGTCCTCTACAAAAGGATTTTAAATTACTCTTGCAAAAATCTCATGGCATAATTGGATTCTGATGCCTCGGTAAATGGAAACATCATTTTGGTTGTGTACATTTCATCTCTCATGCAAGAATCATAGAATGGTTTATGTTGGAAGGGACCTTAAAGATCATCTAGTTCCAAACCCCCTGCATAGGCAGGGACACCTCTCACTAGACCAGGCTGCTCAAAGCTCCACCCAACCTGCCCTTGAACACTTCCAGGGATGAGGCATCCACAACTTCCTGGGCAACCTGTTCCTATGTCTCACCACCATCACACTAAATAATTTCTTCCTAATATCTAGTCTAAATCTACCCTCTTTCAGCTTGAAACCATTCACCCTCATCCTATCACTATATGACCTTGTAAAAAGTAACTCCCCAGCTTTCCTGTAGCCTCTTCAGGTACTGGAAGGCCACTATAAGATGTCCCTGGAGTCTTCTCAAGGCTGAACAAAGCAAACTCTCAGCCTGTCTTCCCAGGAGAGGTGCTCCAGCCCTCTCATCATCTTTGTGGCCCTTCTCTGGACTTGCTCCAACAGCTCCACATCCTTCTTGTGTTGGGGGCTCCAAAAGTAGACACAGAACTGCAAGAGGGAGTAAAAGATACAGTAAAAAGATGCAGTATGCTAAACCTCCTTCAGCAAGTCTGTGTGTGAAGACTACAAATTAAGCCACAACAGATTCTAAATGCAGCTTCAGCCTCTGTGCAGAGCCTTAGGGAAACCTTATAGAGGTTTTGCTCTGCCTTTCTAAGCAAGTTATACATCGACCTTCTTAAAGTAATAAATGGTAACACAACACCATGTAAATGCAAGGGGCACATATTATTAAAGCAGCTACTAGAAAGAATGCAATACAAAGAAAGTCACATTTGCATAAAACTTGGGACTTGATTGCTATGTTTTTAAGTGTTCCTTGATTCTTTTGCTTGAATGTGACCACGCTTGTGCCATGCCAGATTTCTTTCATATCTGTAATAACACTATTTCTCTGTTTTTCTCTCTGCTTTAAATAACAAGTAAATCTTTATTTCTTGTTAGAGGTCACATTGGACTTCTTTCACAAACAGGAAAATTTATGCAGATAGCATACCACATAGATACTATATATACATATATTTATGCAAATGTATACAAATACACTTTTAAGTTGCTCATGTATATATTTTCTACATGCATAATGGTGCAAAATAGATGTTGGTGTTTTTTTTTTCAAGACAGTAGGATGACAGTATTCTTGCTGATGGGAAAGAAGAGCTGAATTAGTTCTATATTTTCCACTTTGAGATTTGACTCTTGTAAGAAAGCCAGTAATTTTTTAAAAATTGAAGAAATAAGACTGGAAGACTGCAAAAACAGGTGTCATTGTAAATGACAAATATGAATGCAATCCTGCTCAAGAAAAAGGTCTGTTCAGAAATTTTCCAATCTAATGTGATTTTTTTTGTATGAAAGCTTGAGTAGAGTGTAAGAATAAAGCTCACAACTCAAATAATGTATAAGAGACCTAATAAGTTTATTTTTTTTTATTAAAACATTGCTTAGAAGAGGAAAAAACATGCATAAAGGAGAGCTTTTATCAGAGATTTTGTAGTAAACCCAGTTTCGCACTTCATGAAGCAAGGTGCATAGCCCACAGCAGTTGACCTAGAAATCACTGCTCTGAAATTATCTGGGGAAAGCTGAGACTATCCTTCCATGTTTGTCAGAGATACTAGGGGTTGGGGTGGACGAAAATAGCTTTAAACCATTCAGTATAATTCTGGTTTTGCTCCTCACAATAATTATGAACCAACTTTTTGTTACTATAGAATGAGTCAAAAGCAATGAATAGCAAAGAGAGAAAGACTTGTATGTGTAGCCAGAGCGATGCTTTGTCATTTTATCATACAAACTATGTCAGCCAGCAGCAGCATGAGTAACCTAAGCTTCAAACAGTATCATTCTGCAGATAAATCAATGAATGCAGCTAAGTCTGTTTTAGACAGCCTAATGATCAGTAGTTTTTTTTCTAATAGCTTGTCAGACTTCAACCTGTCAAGCCTGAAGATTTAGGGACACTGATTCACTGGAGATTTCCTGATTGCATTCCTGCTGGGCTATCTGCGAATCTCAATAGGAGACTCCTAAGAAAAAGGGAGAAAAGGGATAGCCTTCAGGCCTTTATGAGGCACAGGTTATTGTCATGCCTCAACTAAATCCTAATTACTCTGATTAACAATGCAAGCCTGTCACTACTCATGCATAATAGTGAAAAAGTTTGCAGTAATGACTACGAAATGCTGCCACTTCTGCTCAGGCCTTTACACGTGCCTTACTGGGGCTTTGTCTGCCCTGCGTGCCATTTGCACAGCTGCTGTTTCCAAAATAACGTTGCCAGGGTGAGCTCCATTTGCAACTGAGACCAAACCTGAACACTCTCAGTGGGATCAACCGACTCACAAGATGGGCTGCAGGATTTAGACCATATTGAGAAGTTACTGGCTCTGTGTATCAGATGTTTTGCTTCTTTGTATTAACTTTCCTCTTAAAATCAAAGGTCTGTGGTAGGTTGCTATTCAAATTCAATGTCATCTTTCTGTATGTTATTAATCTATTTTCCAGTGTCTTATCTGTTTCAGTGGTTTGTTATTGCTTAGCTGCTCAGTATCTCGGGAGTATAATGGAAAGCACATACACTACTACTTAGAATGAAATGTCCAACAGCTTAGTGAGAGGTATAGCAGCGCTTTCATTTGAGGAAAAACGGAAAAAGATTTTAAATAGAAGGAAGACACTATTTCTACAGGAAAAGTGCATTTTGAGATGCATACTCTAGGGAAGTAGATTGCAGCCCTCTATACTGCTTTGCTAACATCCCAGGACAGTTGCCTCCCCATCTTCTATTAACTCTGTGATCTAATCCTGCCATCATTAAAACTGACTGCAAAAGTCTCTAACAAAGAGTCCAGGTACTGTTGGGGCTACCAACGAAGTTCCTGTTAGCTTTGGTGGCCAGGTCCAGTGCTGGGGAGACAGGGGCCTGGTGTCCAGGGGACACAGGGAAGACATAGCAGAGAAGAGGGAGAAAAGGTTGTGTCCCTTCACAACACTCAGCAGCAGCCAGGGTGTGGGATCAGACTCAGAACTCAGTTTAGACTCACACAGGAAGAATGAATGTCAATGTTACTGTTTAAAGTATAAAAGTGTTCCTCCATCTCTTGACTGGTAAGCTCTGGCTCTGCTAGCTGCCAGTGTTCAGCACCTCACAGGATTAGCCCATGCTGGCTCCACGCCAGTGTGATGCACTTCTCTATGCACCGATATGCATCAAAGTGTTGGAGTGTTCAGCAATGAAGACTATACAAGTAAATCCTCAGTTATGGTCCAGTAGGAAAAACAAAACAAAACAACAACAAAAAAGGAGACGTAATTAAAACTCTTACTTTGTTTCTTTTCCTACTTTAAAGGCTTTATCCTGGGAACTGCTGGATGCTTTTATTGCTGCATCCTCCAGCTGAGGGTACATTACCTGAAAGACAGGCTTTGCCCTGGAAGAGCAGAAAATACTATCACTTCTTTTGTGCATAGATGCACAGACTTCTCTCTGCCTCTCAATCAGTGCACTTCTTGGGCCCCCCAGGTTTGGAGTTTATCCCAATTGAAAGGGAAGGGACGTTTGATTCACTGTGCTTAAAACAAAATTTCAAATTAAAACATAACACAATAAAGTATTGATCTGCTTTGAAAACACAGAGCTGTTTGCCTGTCAGAAGTGGCATGCTGGTTTCATTAAACATTCTCTGGGAACTCCCAGGACAGCCAGGACAGCTGGCAGCCCTCTGCCTCTTCCCAGCCTGCTCCAACCCCATGGTGGTGCCCGGGCTCTGCACAGCACTGCCTGGCCGTGTCCCATTTTGCCAGGTATTTGAAAATGTTGGTGTTTCCTTACAGTGCACAACAAAATGAAATGCTGACAACCTGGAATTTCCCACAAAACAGACACTTCCTTTTCCAGCTAGTTCTAATGTACACACACACACATGCACATTTGTAGAATTATTAACTGCTGTGTAGTGACACCAGTCTGTGTGCCCACTTCCACCGTGTGGGATGGAGGGAATCCAGGCCTCAAAAATCCTGTGTTAGAGCAGCCACTGGAGAGCCACAGAGCCTGGAAAGCAGTTAGGTGGCATAATTCCTTCTTCATGGAGTGACCTGGAGCTTTAAGCCATGTCATGGTGTGAAGATTCGGCTGCAGAGGAAGGAGAGCACTGCCCTGTCCGAGAAGCCTACAGAGAGAGACACAGCCCAGTCTGTTACTTACAGAACAAAGAACAAGACTGACATCACTGTTTGGGTCAGCAGTTATTCTTTCTCCATCTGCTGCTAGTCCTTTTTTCTTTTATTTTTTTAATTTTATTTTTTACAGGAGCAGTTGCAAAGTGCCAAAAGCTATCAGAAAGTCTGTGTTACATCAGGCAAGCTAAGTGTACTGACCCTCTGAGTTAGCCCACAGGGAAGAACAACAGGAGGGAGATTGCAGAGGAAGATAGGACTACTTAAGTAGCAATTCATTGTGAACCACTTTTCTAAGCTGTTGATAGAAGCATTAAGTGTGAGAGAGGAAGGGGACTTATCTTCCTGCCCAAGCAGAACCCTAATGACTCCATAATGACTGCTAAATAATGTTGCCAATAATCTCCATTTAATTATACAGCTCCAGTATCTCCTAAAAAGGAAAGAAAACACAAAAGGCGTCTGCAGTCCTAACATACCCTCTGGTCCCTTAGCCTAGTTCTGTTAAACGCATGTGGAACTGTAGCATGAGTTATTGCCTAGAAGTTATTTCTCATCTCAATCTGAAAAATTTACTCATGTGAAATAATTTGCTCAGCTCTTGACACAGCCATCAAAAAAACCCCAAAGACAACAATCAAATAAAGCCATGTCTGTTGTTGCTTGTGAGCACCCAGGCAGCCTCTCCTCAAGACAGAAATATATGTTACTTCACAAATCTACTTTGGAAGGCTCTTCAGAAGCATTTTATCTTTGACCAGAAAGGACTACAAAAGCAGGGTGTGTAATGAACACAGCACCACTTCATGTGAAAGTTTGAAGAATATTTTTCAGACAGATGCCTATTGTAAGAGTTGGTGACTTACACAATGGGCTTTTTAAAAGCCTGAAAATATGAATTCCCTCTATCATTATTAAGTTTTTAAGATGCTGAAAGTCTGAAAATAGGTAGGTCTTTGACATAACAGCTTAATAGTTCACTATGTGTTCAACAGGCTAAAGAGAGTATTTTATTTAAGAACAAAAATCTATTTTGACTTAATATTCCAAAGTTTTCCTAATGCTCATTTCACTAAAATACTTCTTCAGGCACAGCCCAGATTCTGGCCAATACAAACACCAGATTCATCTGGAATATTCAGCAAACTAATTGATAAAAAACATGGCATAATAGGTGTAGGGTCTGTCATTTGACTTCCACCACCAACTCAAGAGACTTACTGTTATTAAAAATAATACAAATTACGAAGACACAAAGAATCAGATTTCCACTTACTGTGTGGAGAGAGAGCCAAATTCAGGATTTTGGGATTAAATTATAATGTGCAGGCTAGTGAAGCAGGAATGAAGAGCACCTCCAGAACTGTTTAGGTTTTTTAATTGAATGCATAGTGTGATTTCAACCAACAGCTAGTGCACATTCAGTTTTAGCCATGGGTATTAAATAAGCTGCTGCCTTTAAGGCTCCAGCTGATGGACTCTGTTGGTTGCTCTTTTTGGTAAATTTACAGCCTGTCACCTTTCCTACCCCTCATGTACACGTACAGAGCAGACAAATAGAAGTGTAGGTGTGAAAATTCACAAACCAGAATTTTGCCTTAAATTAGATGGAAACCATATTATTAAGGGAAGGAGGGGTTACCCTAAGCAGTAGTTGGAAAACTGCCTTGTGTTGGCATTTTATAAACCTGCATTTATTCCAAAATGGGGGAGAGATGCAGAAGGCCAGTGTAGGGAGCAGACATGTTCACAGGAGCTACCTTTGCTGTGCCTCCAGGGCCACAGCAAATTGCCACCCCTTTCAGAAGGGTATAACAACAGTGCAAGACACTGCACCTGGTTATAATACAAACCTAATAGCTTTACAGTAGCACTAGGAAGGGAAGCACAGCCACATCTACTCAACTCACCACAAATATGACAGAAATCTTATGGCAAGTTCATGCAGCGTGGAGCCAGCATTCCCATTGCTCCAAGCAAGGTCTCCTGGAAAAGATCAAGCTGGGAGGGGGCGGGAAGCAGGCTCCTTCCCAGCACCCAGCCCTTTCCTTTTTTTCGCTGTGCAATGGAGACAGAGAAGAAAAAAACAAAAATTAGCAGAAGGAGATGCCAAGAGAAGAAGCTGTGTTTGGTGCAGAATACAAATCCCAAAAGGCAATGGGAAATGAGGAACGGCTCTGTATTCCTCCAGTGGAAAATATTAGAGCATGTACACAGTCTGAAACGCCCTTATGAGACAAGCAGCAGCCATTTCTCTTTTCCTAACCTCATTTTTTTTAAAAATAAAATATAAAATAAAATTGGCCAGCTGATGTGATTCAGCTCCTGAACTGGCTTTTCTAGAGGTAACGCTTCCTGTCTGAGGTACTGTTTCTGGCTGGCTGGATTTCCTGGCTGAGGTTTTCAAAGTCAGCTAGGGAACCTGTGTGTTCACACATGTACCATGAATTAAAACAGGAACTGTCATTTGAACCCCATGAGCAGATGTGAAATATTATTTTTCATCCCTCTCTTTTCACATATTATTTATTTGCTGCATCTTTTATCAGTGTCTTTGCTCTTTTGGTGTTTCTTCTCATCTTTTATCTTTCCAGTAAGACCCCTCACATTTAATTCCCTACTGATTTTCTCTCTCTTTCCTTTTGTCCTATAGCTACCACCTTCTGTGTCTTTGACTTTCTTTTGTCTCCAGATGCTCACTTTCTCCCTGCTATCACTCCTTTGTATCATCAGTCTGCCCTGTCTGGCCAGTTGCCCCATATATAAAAGGTTAACCAGTTCTGCTGTTCCAAATATGACCTATAAAACAGGAATTCATTTGAGTGCTCCCCTCCCAGCAGCAAGGCTGTATAGATCATCCAAGCTCCATGTAAGAACATCAAACATAACTGCAGAAACATCCTCTGAAATATTCTGTGGGATGGTGGGGCAGGGAGGGAGAGAAACTAGGTGAAGAAGAATTGGCATACATCTGCTTTTCTTGGTCACAAATCACTATCTATATGATTTTCAAATGGCTTTGAACACTGATCCATGAACAGCTTGTCCCACTATGTCCCAGATTTTCTACTTGCATCTCAAGTGTGCTGCAAAGGCAAACTCAGCACCTTTACTTTTTAGGTTCAGAAAACATGAATTCCCAGGAATGCTGTTTATGCCTCCCTGTATATACAAATGTTGACATTTGTTCTCACTCTGTATCATTGATTTAGATCTTCCTCTTCTGTATCCAGATTGTCTGTGTGGTAAACGGGGAGGGTACAAGCTGCTCCTGTGCCAACTGGGCTTCAATTTTTCTCAGGAAGGCAGCTGTGTCTTTAATGCCGGTCCTAGTCTGGAACACAAGCATACTGAAAATAATAAAAATCAGGTAGCTGAATGCACTTTTGCTTCATTGTTCAGAAGAGCCATACACTGATGTTGAGCAGTGCAACGTGTGATTATGTATTTGGCTCCATATGCACAAAACCCCATCACTAAATTAAAAAATGCCTAAAAAATGTTAATCATAGATAATTTTTTTATGGAAAAGGGGACAATTAATGTGTCCTACTATATATCCAGGAGATTCAATATTTTAATTCTATATTTTAGCATAACATTAAAACCACAGCACCACTTCTTACTTTAAAATATTTAGGTCCTCTGAGGTCAGGGCTTCTTTTTGCAGTACCTAGTTACAAAAAGCTGTTTTACAAAAGGTCTGCCAATTCTACAGTACAAAATTTATAGCAATGGGTCAAAAGACAGTTCCTAGAGGAACTCATCAGCCCTTTGTAGTAAATCAGCAGTCATGTCTTTGATAAATATCTCCCTAGTCCAGCAGTAACTGTTCCTTGGTGCTGAAAGATAAAAAAGTGGACTTATATGAGGCACGTAGTTCACTGAAAGTCACACAGCAACAAGGAACTGGTAAATAAGTTCTGAGGAAGTTATGGTTATTACAGTGCTCAAGTACACTGAAATTAACAGCTCTGGAAAACAAGATGGGAGCCTACCTGGACATCTGAATTGAGGTGCACTGCTTAGGTATAAAATGTGCAGCACTTTGGGAGATAATAAGACAATTGCTCTAACCCACATAAGGGACATAAAACTTTTTTTCAGTGGATAAAGCCCTCTCCAGAGCTTCCTATTTTTACAGCACTCCAAACTTCTGCATTCAGCCTGTTACTTGATAATTCTGTTAAAACATGGGCCCTACAAGCAAAGAGCAGGGGTTCCTCCAGGGTCCATTTTAATGCTGCAGGGGCTGGTCCTGCAGCCGCAACCAATATGAGGAAACTCTGCTTATAGGACCATGGTTCACACAAAGCTTTTTTTTGCCTTTCATGGCCAGATCTGATCTACTGATTAGCTGTACTTAAGCCAGTGAGAATGTTTTTCACGACCATAAGCAGGCCCATGAAGAGATGCCACTAAGATGGACTAAAGGGGCACAGAAGGGCCACTGGCTGGCTTAGGAGCATGAAGGTGAGGTTTCTGGGTCAGTTTTCACCCAGCAGAAGCAGTCCTCCCCTGGGAGGTGTCAGAGCAGCCAGGCAGTTCAACACTACGAGAGGTAGGCAGCCTTGGAAGCCACAGCAGTCTGTTTGCAGCCTGTCAGTGCCTCATCATTTTAACCTCTCAGAGGGCGAGAGCTGGTTAAGTCACACACTTCCACGGTAGTTGGGACTCCGGTACCCCCAGCCCTAAGGCAGGGTAATGTTTTGAATGAGTGGAGCACTTTGTCACTGCAGTGGTTCTTGAGTTTCTACCACTAGAATAAGTATATCCAAGGATGCTGGTGGCTGTGGCAGAAGGAAAATGAGTAAGTCATATAAATTCTTCTGGCTGCAATTTATGGGGCCATCTCATCAAGACTAAATTAGTTGTGTAGACTCAAATAAAAACTAGGTGTGAAGAGTAGCTTAATTTGACAGCATGAAAATTTGTCTCCTGCTGGCAAACAAATGTCTTTACTTTTTCTATTTAAAAAAATCAGTCTAGTTAAAAACCTGGATTAACTCCCATCCAAGCCATCAGAAAAGTCAGTCCAGTTAAAAAACTGGATTAACTTCCATCTAAGTCATCAGATCATCATCCAGGTGCTGGAACCATGCTAGGAAAAATATTATTTCATATTCTTTTCTTCCCAACTCAGTATCTGGCCTCTTTCCACCAAGAGAGGGAAGGCCTCCCTCTGAGAGGAATGGCACCAAGCCCTCACCAGCTTTTTTTTTCACTTTTAGAGAATTGCTTATTATAATTCCTTTTTGGTGACATTTCATGTATATTAGCTCAGCAGCAAATGTCCATCTAGACGGGTTCATTAAGGATTTTCTGAAAATACTGTGGGATTTCTGGTAATAGTCTTCTGTACCTACTAATGAGGCAGATATGCCTTTACAATAGGAAACAGAGCAGATGACTATTTCTAAAAATATTTCATTAACTATGCCCTTATAACTGAGCCAAAATTGCTTACATACAAGCGCTGCATTCTATGATATAAGTAATTGTATTCAGGGTTAGGCATTTACACAGGGAAGCTCTTCCAGAATAATAAATTATACCAAAAGAGATATAGAAGAATCATCATTTCTGGAGCAACAACATTTAAAAGTTCCCTCTGAGGATTCACACTTAATACACATGATACAGAAGGAAGCTATTTTGTGGTCTGGAAAAGGAGAAGTTTTAAAACACAATAAAGTGCAAGACTAATGAAGCACTGAGATCTGCAGTGTCTCTTGCTTCTTTATATCTACCACATATTACTAAATACAATAAAATAAAACTTGATGCACAGGGACCAATTAATAAAGACATAAAGTGCATCATTATGGCATACTCTTAGGCCATTTTAAAGTTCTTTTTGTTGATGTAAAATAATACAGGCTACCTAGGACTATAACTAGAATGTATGGATAAAAGTAATACAGATTCATCTAAGGTTTATAGGGAAGAGATTGCATGGTCTCTGCTGATGCTTGTAAGAGAGTCTCCTGGTTATTAATGTAATCTTGGGTTCCTACTCTAATGAGGATGCTATCAAGTCTGTTGTTCTAGTGCATGCTGGACTACTAAGATTTCCTCCCCCCCTTAGTTTCTATAAAAACTTAGGAGCTCTGGTTCTCTTTAGATCCCAGATAAGATGCCAAAGCCCAGCATTTCCCCTCCGTCCCTTCTCTACCCCATTTCCAGCCACACACATGGTACCATCCTATTTCTGCCCAGCACACCCAGCCAGTTATGCTCAATGGTGTGTAGGAATCAGAGTGGGCTCCTGCAAAAAAAAATCTTTGCCTATTAACTGATTTAATTTTCTTTGAATACAATAGTCCTTAGTATCCTCTTTACACATCTGCACGGGGACATGGTAAAATTCAACCCCAAATAGGAAAGAGAACAGAATAAAAATTTATTTCAACATCTACAAAGCATAAACTAATCAGGATTCAGACCTCCTGGTTTATGATGCCACCATGCTATCTCAAAGCAATACAGCCTGTTTATATGAAGATTCACTGCAATCCAGTGTTACTAAATCTTCTCTGTCAGGCAATTACTTCTACTTGCCAAGATCCTAACAGACCCCCATACTAACATCTAGGTCCCCATGAAAACCAAACATGCTTTAAAAACTTAACCTAAACCACCAGTCTCTTTATGCATGTCCTAGTAAGACAGCTGCACTTTCCTGCTTAACCCAGCTGGCAAAAGCTGCATGACACTGTTCCCAAAGATGCCTGGCTGTGGATACGTTTCCAGACTTTGAGCACCCTAACATGCTCAGATTTTAAAATATTAAAAAGACCACACAGAACAAATATGCACAAGGTACACCACTATAAAAATAGGAAACTAAAAACAAAAGTTTCAAAAATACCTTTATGAACCTTACTATGCCTACTTGATTTATCTCTGTAGTACCCTGACACTACTGTGCTTGGGAATACTAAGAAATTCTCAAGTAGATTAGGTGTGTAGTTCAGTATCTTTGGGGAGGAATGGTAAAATATATGTCGTAGCAGATTCTGCCCATGTTTATGCCCATTACATCTTATTTATGCTAGTGGCTGGATACATGGGTAGGCATGTACCCAGCCTCTTCTACAGTATAGAAGTATCTCCAAGCTTGGCCATATTCTAACTTTTGCATTTGAAAATTAAAGGGTTTGGTAGCTGAATTTCAGCCATCTGATCCCTGAAACCCACAGGGAGGCAGCTCTGAAAAGCAAACCAAAAGGAGGCACTTTTCCCCACCTCCATCCCCACAGTGCTCCCTGAGCAGGCTGGAGCAGCACTAAGCTTGTCTCCTGTCTGGACTATAGCTCACATAAGCACTTTTCTAACTTTCTTAAGGCTGTCCTCAGGCAGCATGAAAGAACAGGTGGGTAAATGAGGGATATAAGGGCAATGAGTGCTTAAAACTCTCTGTTCTGGAGGACTGTTTCAAGTGCTCCCATTCCTCCCTTCTTGCCCCTCGCTCCCTCCTCTTCCCGTTTCCGTGGCTTTGCAACCACATCTGTCTCCCTTTTTAACATACCTTTCTCTCCCCTGCTGCTGTGCAAAAGACTCCCACAAACCACAAGATAAACTAATTTAGGGCCAGGTTTTCTGGAGTGCTGAGTTCCAATTTAGGTCCCCAAATGCCTGTCAGGTTTTCAGTAGTTTGGGTTTTAGGGTTTTGAACATTTTCGCAAAATCTAACATTTATTTACATGCTTAACTGGGATATGAGGTCTTTCAAGATTCTGGTTGTAGTCTGGGCTCTTATGATCCCTTGACTATAACTGATTACATGCATAGATTAGGAAAAGGAACTACATGCAAACTGCTAACAACACAGTAGCCCAACTTGTGCAGTCAAAAATTGTGGGATATTTTTTTCTTCTTCTGGAGTTTGTTACACTCATAACCTACTTTAATGTTATTTACAACAGAAATAGGCCAGAATGAACTGCAGAAATAAGTAAGAGTGGAGCAGGCAGATAAGGGTATTATTGACTCTTACCTTGCTAGCAGCAAGGTAACCTTTGAATGAACTGCACTTTAGTGTAATGGCTTTGTTGCAATAGTTCATCTCCACTACTTTCTAGGTATCTCAACTAGAATGGTTTTTTTTATTGATATATGTCATGAGCCATCCCAACTACGACACTTACAAACATCTCAGGTTTTCTAAAATAATTTTTTAAAACATTTAGTCACCATTTGCTTCTTACTATTTGTCTCTGTCCTTTGAAGTCCATTTGAGGTCACATTACCAAGTGCTTGTCTGCTGGTAAGGTTAGACATGCAGCTGTACAAAAAAAGAAATGGGATTCACAAATAAACATTTGAGCAGAGGAACTAAGGATTTACTTGTGAGACTGGCAATAAAATCCTGAGGGCTGGCAACAGTAACATTGTGATTGTTACTGCAATTAATGAGAGTTTCAGGACCACTCATAGGAGATAATAGTTCCTTTGTGTGCAAAACATTTCTTCCCATAAAGCTGCTAAAGAGCTTAGCTTTGTATGTAGCTGCCAACATGAGTTAGTCAAGAACAATTCATGTCAAAGGATCCTTATTTCCCACTCTAGTAAAGCAAGAGATTTTGTGGGCAGAGGAGATTTGTGAGCAGCATAAGGTGCTATAGCTCAACTTTAGAAATTTTTTTTTAGGTTGTCTCAGGTGATGTTACCACAAGCAAATTAGGGAAACAAAATAATAGTTGATCCAAGACAGATGCCTATATGATTCACAACTATTGTATAGAACTTGCTATGAAAACATTTACTTAAAAAGAACTGAGCAATAATGCATTATCCGGCTACAACGCTGTATACTGTGAAAACTCCTAGGCATCCTTCCTGGGACAGTTTAATATTTTCATTAATTAACTGCTTCTTACATTTTCAAGCAACAGGAAAGCTTAGAGGGGTGAAGGCACTTTAAAGATAACTAGGCTTCAGAATTACAGACAAAATGGTCTGAAAACATAATAGTAGGATGCAATCTTTAAAAAAAATAAAAGTAGTAGGATGCAATTTAATATGCACAGTGGCAGAGGTCTAAGCAGTCAGGAATAACCACTCACACAATGTGCAAGGCAATGTTCACTTCTGCAGAAAATATTTTTGGGATAAGAGTGGTTTACAAACAAATATGATAACTTGCAGTAGAAAGTTAAAAAAAAAAAGGGGGGAAGGGAAAAAAGGAAAACATCATATTGCATTGTAAAAACTCTTTTTGAAACATGCTAACAACCCTTTTTCTACAATTAGTGCTGCCAAAACTGTACGTGAAGTTCTGTTCCAAGTTTTAGACATTGGATTTCAAGGAAGAGGTAAATGCACAGAAAGACAGAACAGAAGTTAAATTATAATAATCTTCAAATATACAAAAGGTAGCACAAGGAAGTCTCACAATAACTAGGACAGAAAAAAAAATCATAGAATCATAGAATTGTTAAGGTTGGAAGGGAACTTAAAGATCACCAGGTTCCAAAACCCCTGCTATGAGCAGAGACACCTCACACTAGACCAGGCTGCACAAAGCCTCATCCAATCTGGCCTTAAACACCTCCAGGGAGGGGGCTTCCACAGCCTCCCTGGGAAAACTATTCCAGCATCTCACCACCCTTACACTGAAGAATTTACATCTGATCTCTAACCTAAATCTCTCTTCTTTCAGCTTAAAACCATTACCCCTCGTCCTCTCACTGCAAGCCCCTGTAAAAAGCCCCTCCCCAGCTTTCCTGTAGCCCCTTCAGGTACTGGAAGGCCACTATAAGGTCTCCTCAGAGCCTTCTCTTCTCCAGGCTGAACAGCCCCAACTCTCTCAGCCTGTCTTCATAGCAGAAGTGCTCCAGCCCTTTGATCATCTTCATGGCCCTTCTCTGGACCGTCTCCAACATCTCCATGTCTTTCCTGTGCTGAGGGCTCCAGAGCTGTACTCAGCACTCCAGGTGTAGAGCAGAGGGGCAGAATCCCCTCCCTGGCCCTGCTGGCCACACTTCTTTGGATGCAGCCCAGGACACAGCTGTCTCTCTGGGCTCCAGCACACACTGGCAGCTCATGTCGAGCTTCTCATAAACTGCCACCCCCAAGTCCTTCTCCTCAGGACTGCTCTCCAGCCATTCTCCCCCAGCCTGTATTTGTGCCTGGGGTTGCACCAACCCACGTACAGGACCCTGCACTTGGCCTTGTTGAACTTCATGAGCCCCACCTGTCCAGCCTGTCAAGGTCCCTCTGGATGGTGTCCCTTCCCTCTAGGGTGTCAACCACACCACACAGCTTGCTATCATCAGCAAACTTGCTGAGGATACACTTAATCTCACAGTCCCTGTCTCCAACAAAGTTGATGAACAGCAAAGATAATGAACAACAGTATCTATTTAAAGTTAGTCCTTAGCTTTAGGACAATTTCCAATAAAAATATATAACTTTTATAAGAGGAATAATTAGACAACCTAATGAAAGAAATTACATAATTAGCTATGAAATAAAATGCTCTCATTTTGGAGTGTACCATTCCTGCTGAACACCAATCAAGTGAGTAAGTACATGTCACATTGCACACAAACTACACCAGGAAGCTACTTGTAGTGCAGTTAAACAAAGTTTGCTAGTAAAAAGTGATGCAGAAGTGTAAGTTAGGGAGTAGGTGCATTTTAGTAATTGTTAATAATGTGGGGGGGGGGGAAAAAAAGCTAAGAGTACCTAGATGTTTCCAACTATTTGGTTTTAGTTATTGTTTTAGGTTTTCTCTATTATGCACTGCCTGAAATTAGCTGAGTTGCTATTTGTAGAATTAGAATCAGAGTCATAGATAATTAAACTAGTGTAGGCCAGTCCATAGAGAGAACTGAATTTTAGCTATCCTGTTAGATGATCTTATGTTGCTTTATTATTTTCCAAAATCTTTTCAATATAAATACCCCAAAAGATAGTCGTCAGAAATTTTATCCTATCAGTCAGAGGATCTGGAAAATTGAAAATAAATTCAACTGAGACCAAGGAAGTTTTCTGGAAAAACACTCACAGATCAAGATGGATAACCAGCAAAGAAACAAATGTTGAGTAAATTAACAAATCAAGTCTTTAATAGAAGTAAAAGGGGCACAGACCCGTATCTCCATTTTGCATATCACCTTTAGGTGTATGTGGCTACAGTTTCAGCTAAACACATTGAGAATCTCAATCACTGTGTTATTAGCATGCTTATTTTTGAGTAATTAAAAAAATCGACAAGGAAATTCGGAAGTTAATTGAATATGCTTATTGTAACAATAGTCAAAGGCAAAGAAGATGTTCTCATGTTAGATAATAACATTTCATTTCTTTCCTGTCCTGAAAGGTGATATGTGTTAGACCTAATGCCCCGTGGCACAAGAGCTTGCTGGAATGTACTGGTTTTGCATGGATCAGTGATCTTAAAGCTTTCCGAAGTGGGTGCAAATGTCAGTCCACTGAGTAATGAGCACCAGGGAGGATTGTTCCCTACAGGATCTGTCTAAATACACATGAAACTACTAGCTGTCAGTCTGAAAATATGGTCAAAGGCTATTTTTTTTTCATCTGATTGTTTGTTTGTCAAGCATATAAAACAATACATAAAAATAAGGAAATGAGCAAATACCGACCAGCATATGGCAGAGCTTTATGAGACTGATCAGTGTATAGAACTGTTCCTGAACAGCCATGTGAAAGTCATGAAAATTTCTCTTTTTCTTTCCCAGAAAGAAAACATTTTTGTTACTGCATTCTGGATATACATTGCACCAGTACGTGGACCAAGAGTTTTCAAAGAAACATTTTGGGAGGATTTGAGAAGTGAAGTCTGTGTAACTGAATGAACTGCTCATTTCTTATGAATAGTGGATTACTCTATGACAAGGTGGGCTTTTTTGTCCTGCAATCTGCAGAGCCATAGAAGTCCATGCACTGCTTCTACTCCATGAGCCTGTGAGAGGTAACGAAGAAAGACAAGAAGAAATTGCCCACAGGCTTAAATGAAGGGTGCTGTATCCTCACTAGCTGAATGCTAGAGAATCAGAGGTTGAAAATATTTGAAAGCCACTGAACTAAACATTAATCAAATAGTTTGCAAAAAATATACCTGTTGAGATGTACTCACCAAGAAGCTAGTCCATCTCCTGCTACTTTTAATAAGAGCTTGGATGGCTCCCTGGTTCGAAGCCCACTGGAGTCAATGGGAGTAATTCAGAGACTTCAATGGACCTGGCTGTACTTGAATAACAAATTAATTTTATAAAATATAACTTTGTTTGTGAGTAAAAAATGTATGCAAGTTGAATTAAATTGGATAAATATTAGATAAATCAGATAAATATTTTGCTGTAAATAATTTGCCCTAAATCCAGTGATTAATTAATTCCCTTCAAAACCTCTGTATAGTATCTGCAAACCTACACTAAACTAAATGGAGTAAAACTGAATTCCAGCATTCCATGGAGTTCTTTTTGAAGGTTTTATATGCTACATATACACTATATTCATATTTAAAACAGCTGTTTAACATATGAGGATTTTACTACCTAGTTTACTTCTACCATTTTTCCATTAATAAATTCACCATATATGCAGGCTTATGAACAGACTAAAACAGACCCAAATGTTCTAAATACACAGTCAGTTCATTAATAAATTATAATAAAGAAAAGGAAAAGCTACATTTTTTTTTATTCATGCTAGCTAAAAACGATAAAAGAGAAACAGACTGATATCATCCAATCTCACAGACCACAGGAATAAAAACATGTAAGCTTTCACCCATCCAAAAAAAAAAAAAAAAAAAAAAAAAATTAAAAAAAATGAGTGTTTTAAAAAAGCTTAAAGAGAATTCCAGAAGAAAATAATTAGAGAAACATCTTCTCCTAGTTCTGGTCTCACTCTGTTCTCAGCATCAGGCAATGCAGGTGTATTTCCTAAAACAAAAGCACACCTTAATATTTTCAAATATACCTAAGGATCACCTTGGCTCTACAAAAACCAGCTGCACAATGCCTCTGTTCAAACATATAAAACTGAAGACACCAAAATCTACCACTCTTTAAAGAAACTCCATGTCATAAAAATCTCTGCTTTCAGATTCTTTGTTAATATCAAGCCTAACAACCAAACTTTATACAGTTCAGAGAGCTGCAAATCAATAGCAAGCTGTGCTGCAGGTCTGCTCCAGGTGGAGATGACAAACAGATGAGTTCCCACACTTGTATGCACTGGGGTTCTTTTGGGTAATTTTAGATGAATTCAGAGGTCACTGGAAAGTGAACCCTGACAGGGTGGAATGCTTAAATTACAAGAAAAAAAGCAAACAAACTTGACCCCCGCTCTTCGTGATGGTTCTGACAAACATGAATTGAAAAAAAAAAAAAAAAAAAAGGAAATTACTGAAGGTTTGATAGCAAAAAGCATCTCATTTTGTAATATAATACTATTTCCCTCTGTGAAACAGACAGATTAAAATCCACTGTATCTGTCAGTTTTCCTAATTCTCTTCTCCCCTTAAAAATTCATGGACTCAGGACAAGCATGGTGCACACTAAGCATTCCAATTGCTTTTCAAAGGAGCGTTTTGCTTGTGGAAAATGTGCTGTCTCTTTGATTGCAAATGTAGTTGATTGTGAGGAGAATGAAAGGATGACCTATGACATGACCTGCTAGCGCAATAAGGTCATTTTTTTTCCTCCCCCTCCACACACAAAAGATAAGAGGCTGACTGCTTACAAAGTGTTCTGGCAAATGGACAAATTAGGACCGCCTGGACTCCCACTCCAGTCAGGCAAGTTATTCTAAGCGAAGATAAGTGAAAGTTTGAAATATTTTGAGGGGGCAGCAGACTGTGAGCTTTCATTCCTTCCCCAAATGGATGGACTGCGAAGGAAGAGAACTGCAAAAATGGCTGGCCCAGGATATTCAGGTTTCTGACTTGAAGTTTCTGCAGCTGAGTGGTAGAGAGGAAGACAGGACGGCTGTGTGGCTGCAGTGTTGCATGCCACCGACTCAGGACATCAAGCCTCAGCATGACTCATAGCTTGATGATTTTTTCTCTGTGAGGCACCACACAAGAACAGACAGGCAGGCAAAATCTCTTTCTAAGATGCTGAAGCACAAGTCAGATCCTGGGGAAAATTCAAACAGCCACATTACCATAGCACTGCAGCTGAATAACACCTGCCCATTTAGGATAAGTCTGGCATCAGGGAAATGCAACATCATGGCTTTCAGATCCAAACTTGTATCATCCATCCAGGTCAGTGCATGGGCAAGTTTGTCCATGTGTGCCCGCATGTATAAACATACTTTTCATCTACTCAGACCAACATTTCAAGCTCTGCAAGAGTCAGGGAAAATATTTTCATACCTTGGTGGTGTGTTATGAGATGAAATTACCTGCAAGTGAAAAGTGTTCAGATAGGACTGTTCATTTACACACCTAGCTAGAAAATTGAGATTTTTTTTTAGCAAAACTAGGGTCAAGTTTCAATTGAGCTCCCAGCAAGGCTATGGTTTGGGTAAAAGTTCCATGGTTCAAACAAATAAACAGCCTAAAGCTCAATCATTTTAGAACAGAATTGCTTAGAGATTTGGGGTTTGAACCCTAACCTTCAGTGCAGAATTCCTGAGTATGAACTCATTCAAAGCCAAAACAAAGGCTTTCATGAAACTCAGGAAGCCTGAAACATCAGCTTACTTAGTAGTGCTACAAAGCAAGCTCTAGAAAACCACAGAAAAGACAAACACTACAAAAATTAAGCAGATGGAAAATGTCATTTTCTGGAAATGCTTATTTCTTCCTACAAAACTGGCAAGTTCTCTGATTTCTGTTTGATCTGCTTCAGAAATATACAGTATCAGTAAAATTACACCTAAAGTTTATCCAGCACACACCTGGTACCAGCTGCAAACCAATGAACTATCCCATCGAAAGCAGAATCTTAATCACCCACCATAGGGTAACAGGCCAAATGTGTTTTCAGCACATTAATGGAAAGCTATCAGTGGTGGTGTGTGATTTCACTTCACAAACATTTTTTTGATGGAAACAGAATATTCTTGGGAAGTTCTGGAAAACCTGCAGAATTAGTCATGTATCCCAGCATGTCAGATTTGCACCATCTGACAGAATGTTGCTGTCAATTTGTTTGGGCTCTGGTCCAGAGGATTCTTCAAGCAAGTATTCAACTCAAAGCATGGCAGCAATCTTTTCCAAGAATTCATATGCTTTAAATGAAGAACTTTCTTTAGCACTTTGCAAAGGCTGGAGCTATGTTAAAAGGTAAACCTGAAGCTCACCCTTATAGAATCATAGAATGGTTAGGGTTGGAAGGGACCTTAAAGACATACATACACCCTGCACACAGATCCCATTCTGTTTAGGTGGAAACTGTGGGAAAATTCAGTCCTGTGTATCTTTCAAAGCAAGTCTTCATCTGCAACCAGAACAGTGAAGGTAGACAATCTGGAGATCATTTCTCTCGACACTGTCTTGGACATGCTGATGTTATCATGATGCTGTAGAGCATCCATATCTCCTATGTCATGATTACACTGCTAAAATATGTGGGCATATCTTCACAGTGGTTCACCATTAGGTTAAAACAAGTAAACCAGAAACTTTTATTGCCCCTTGTTTTAGAATATAACAGAAAATACTTGACATCTGGTCTCTTTTAATGGCATCTGGTGTTGTGTCTAAGCAGATACTTCAATTTCAGAACAACTTATTTCAGCAGACACAAACTTTTCATTTTAGAGCTAGTTAAACTTACAAATCAAGAAGAAAGATACATTCTAAAGCTCCTTTGGTTAAAATCAGCATGTATACATTGTACACCTTTTGACCCCTGAACAACAAAGAACAACCTCAACTTAGTGGCAGAATGAGGAGGAGAAAGTGAGGAAACAAAATATTCATTGAAAAGGACCATCAGCTGTCATTCTTCCTGCTATCTTTTTGGATTGCTTTTTGATTTCTAGCTTGCTTTCATTTTTCTTTCAGGGAAAAAAAATCCCACACAACCAAAAAAAATCTCCAGCAATCCCTTGGAGAGCTTCCTACTGTTGGTGAGGTATTGCTCCAGATGGACACAGAATTACACGTATTAGGGTTGACTAGCAAAGCGACAGTGCAGGTTCAATAGATCTCACAGCTAGTGAAGCAACATGGGCTTGTAGTTTGAAATACTTGTGGTGTGTACAGTGTAACTAGTTGCATGAATTATGTGAATACAAATTCACAGAATATGACTCATGAGGAATATTCAAGACAATTTGGTAGTTAATTCTAGCTCTGCAGGGACTGAGTCATAGTTCAGCAAACAGCAATTAGCTTGGAAACAGTACCAAACTCATAAACCTACTAGGTTTCAGCCACTAGAAGGGACAGAGATCTACAGTTACCACCTGTCAGCTGCAGTGCTGCATCAGTGCTCTCAGACTGATGGAGCTGGAAGAAGAAGGACTAGGATTAAAACTCACTGACTTAATCTGTATCAATTTACAACTGGGACAGATTTAAGACAGATACGGCCAGTAACCAACAGTTAACTGCAGCTCTACTGTCAGGCAGTAACTTATTAAATTGCTATAACTCAGCTATCTGTCTGAACCCCAGCGCATTCAGTTAATGAGCACTCATTAAATTTTTAACCATGCTGAGATTTCTATTAGAAGCATGCGATTCGGTTTTTTAAACATGGCTGCTGGGCTTCAGAAAAAGAGGAAGGAGTCATTTAATTTTTTTCCCATGCATAGAGAAAATTCAGAGTTTCAGTTTTCTTGTTTTCCTGATTACTATCAAATAGCTCCTACCCTTACTTTCCTAAAAACATTTATCAGCAGCTCATTGCAGATACTGTTGCTATTTAGCAAGGAAGCCAAAAGAGTTCCAGAAGCACCTTGACTGTGTTCTAGCAGCCCAAATATCGCTAAACTACCAAGTTCAAGCCAGGATTTTAGAACATTTAACATGTGGTGACAGAACTGAGTATTTGCAAGTTTATTAGTGCACTGCAAGAACATCAACAGCAATAGGATAAGCTGTATCTCTCTGCATTGGGCAAAATTCTGCTGCCTGTTTTCAATGCAGTTGCCCCAGCTAAATCAGCTGAGTGACTCCAGATTTATATTTATGTAATAGAGAGCAGGATCTGACTCACCATATGGAATCCATTTGGAAAGAAGTCTAGTTGTGAGTTTTATCTACAGGTTATTGAATTGTTCATTTTTCATATTTCTATTTTCCTTTGTTTCATTGCAGGTTGATAAGCAATCTGAACGCCTGCAAAGACTAAAGTTATTAAGCATCTAAAAGTAAAGGTACCCAGAGAAACGTATGGGCTATCCCATTCCCAAAATACTATGCAAGTTACTTTCTGTTGTTACCACACAGGACCCTGACCCAAACCATCACCAGACCAAAGGGAAAGCACAAGAGTATAAATAAGTTACAAAAGAGTATTTACCTCTTAAACTACCTATTCAGGACCCTTCTCTGGACACGTTCCAACAGGTCCACATCTTTCTTGTGCTGGGGGCACCAGAGCTAGGTGCAGTATTCTCAGAGAGGTCTCACCAGGGCAAATCACCTTTTGATCTCCTGGCCACACTTCTTTTGATACAGCCCAGGATGGAGTTGGCCTCTTGGGCTGCAACTGCACATCAGTGGCTCATGTCCAGCTTTTGATCCACTAGTACCCCCAGGTCCTTTTCCACAGGGCTGCTCTCAAGCATGACCTCCCCCAGCCTGTACTCATATCTTGGGTTTCCTCAGCCCAGGTGCAGGGCCCTGCACTTGGCCTTGTTGAACCTCATGAGGTTCACCTGGGCCCACTTCTCTAGCTTGTCCAGGTCCCTCTGGATGGCATCCCGTCCCTCTGGCATATCGACCGCACCACCCAGCTTGGTGTCATCAGCAGACTTGATGAGGGTGCTCTCAATGCCACTGTCAATATCATTAATGAAGATACTAAACATGGGGCCCAGAACTGACCCCTGAGGGACACTACTTGTCACTGTTCTCCATCTGGACTTAGAGCCATTGACCACTATCCTCTGGACAAGACCATCTAGCCGGTTCCTTATCCACTGAACAGTCCACCCATCAAACCCATATCTCTCCAATTTAGTGAGAAGGATATTGTGGGGGACAGTGTCAAAGGCCTTGCAGAAGTCCAGATAGATGACATTCACTGCTTTTCCCTGGTCAACCAATGTAGTCACTTCATTGTAGAAAGCCACTAGGTTGGTCAGGCAGGATTTGCCCTCGGTAAAGCCTTGCTGGCTGTCCTGGGTCACCTTATTGTCCTCCACATGCCCTAGCATGTCTTCTAGGAGGATCTGTTCCGTGATCTTCCCAGGCACAGACATGAGGCTGATAGGTCAGTAATTCCCAGGGTCCTCCTTTCTACCCTTTTTAAATATGGGCATAACATGTCCTTTCTTCCAGTCACCAGGGACTTCACCAGACTGCCATGACTTTTCAAACACCGTGGACAGTGGCTTGGCAACTACATCCACCAATTCCTTCAGGACTCTTGGATGTATCTCATCAGGTCCCATGGACTTGTATATTTTCAGATTCCTTAGATGGTCACAAACCTTATCTTCACTTACAGTGGGGGGGACTTTGTCTCTCTGGTCTGCATCTTGTGGGCTACCAACATGAGAGTTGTGAGGAGAGGGGCTGCCAGTGAAGACTGAGGCAAAAAAGTTGAGAACCTCAGCCTTCTCCTCATCTGTTGTTGCCATTTCACCATTGTGGCTCACCAAGGGGGGGGTTATGCTTTCTTTAACCTTCCTTTTCTGGTTTATGTACCTGTAGAAGCTCTTCTTGTTTTTCTTAACATCTCTTGCCAGGTTCAGTTCTAGCTGTGCCTTGGCCTTCCTGACCTCATCCCTGCATAAACAGGCAGCATCCCTTTACCCAGGATACCTGCCCCCTCTTCCACTGCCTGTGTACGTCCATCTTTCCTTTTAGTTTGACCAGCAGGTCTCAACTCAGCCATGCTGGGCTCTCACCTTCTTTGCTCAAATTCCTATACCAGGGGATTGAGACCTCTTGTGCCCTATGGAAAGCATCTTTAAAGATCTGCCAGCATCTTCTGCTCCCTTGTCCCTGAGGGCCGTTTCCCATAGGGTCTTATCTACTAACTCCTTAAAGAGCTGGAAGTTTGCTTTCCTAAAATTCAGAGACCTGACTAAGCTTTTCATCTGCCTCTTACCCCTTAGAACAGTGAACTGCACTAGTGCATGATCACTGCAGCCCAGGCTGCCTCCAACTTTGAGTTCACTTACACTTGTGATAATCAGGTCCAATAACACATCCCCCGGGTAGGACTGTCAATTTCCTGACTTAAGAAGTTGTCATCAAGGCTTTCCAGGAGTCTCCTGGATTGTCTACAACTTGCCATGCTTCTTTTCCAACAGATGTCGGGATGGTTAAAATTCCTCAGCAGGATGAGAGCCTGAGATAGCAATATCTCTTCAGGCTGGAGTAAGAAGGCTTCATCAATAGGCTCCACTTGATCGAGCGGCCTGTAATAGACTCCAGCCACTAGGCTCCCTTTGGTGTTTTGACCCCTAACTCCCACCCATAAATTTTCAGCTTGCTCATGGCTATTTTTTAGGGACAACTCTTCACACTCTATCCAATTCTTTACACAGAGGGCAACACCTCCGCCCCTTCTTCCAGTCCTGTCCCTTCTGAACAGCTTATAGTATAGCCTTTGATAGCCACACTCCAATCATAGGATTCATCCCACCACGTTTCTGTAATTACCACTGTATCATAACTTTCCTGTAGCACAATAGCTTCCAGCTCCTCCTGTTTGTTGCCCATGCTGCATGCATTGGTGTAGAGGCACTTCAGCTGGGCTCCTGGCCGTGTCACCTTCTTAGAGGGACACGCTTTTATACCCTTGAGGTGTTTCCTGTCTCCTGTGTCCTTTATGACTTCCAGGCCTTCAACCCCCATTGTGCAAACCCCAGGTATGTTTGCAGCAGGCTTTGTTTTCCCTTCCCCCTTCAAACCTAGTTTAAAGCCCTGTCAATAAGGGCTGCTAATTTCTGGGAGAATATCCTCTTCCTGTGCTGAGATAGGTGCACCCCATCTCTTGCCAGCAAACTCAGTGATGTATATGCTGATCCCTGGCTAAAGAATCCAAAATTCTGTCAGTAACACCAGCTCTGGAGCTAGGTATTAACCTGTGAGATTTTCCAGTTACTTCCTTCACAATATCCTGCTCCTGGCAGTATGGAAGAAAAGATAACTTAGACACCTGAGTCCCTGATTATTCTCCCCAGTGTCCTGAAGTCATTCTTGATTCCCTTTGGACTTCTTGTAACTATTTCCTCACTACCCACCTGAAAGATCAATAGTGGGCAGTAGTCAGAGGGGTGTAGAGACCTTTTTTGTAAAATCTCTTACCTGGGCCCCAGGGAGGCAGCATACCTCCCTATGTGTTTGGTCCAGTTGACAAATAGGGCCCTCCATTCCCCTGAGGAGGGAGTCACCAAGGACAAGAACTCTTCGCTTTTTCTTAACAGAAGATGTTGTTATACGAGTAGGCCAACTCACACTGGGTCTCTCCTCTGTCCCAGATGGTCTATCATCTGTGACGTCATTAGTCTGCCCCTCAACTTCCAGAGCCTCATACCTGTTGGGCAGACTTATCTGAGATAAGGATGTATGAAGGGAAGGGGGACGCCTACAGTCTTGAGCAGGAGCCTGCTTCCACCTTCCCTCATCTTCTTGCTCGCTATTGCTAGACTGGTAGCAGGAGCATCTCTTGATGTACCTGCCTCAGGGATGCTAGAGTGCGACTCCAACAATCTATTTCATCGTCAGAGTCTCTGATGTTTCTTAGCCTCTCAACTTCATCTCTTAGTTCAGCCACCAAAATTATTTTGAACCCATGCACTTACAATACAATTAAAGATTTCATCAGTTCTCTCTTAAAAGCCACAGATGTCATATTTTAACTCAAGAGGTGGCATTGATTCTAAACATAATTTTGGGGTTTTTTTAGTTATGTGGGAGTTGAGCATGAAATAAAGGAACAGATAAAGTTAGTAATACAAACTATTGGCCTGTAACCAAATATTCAGTAATATTTGGAGAGTACTGTCTTAGGATTTGATACACCTATTGTCATTCAGTGACAGCAAAAAACCTTCTTCACACAAGTAAACAATAAGCATGATATATAGCAATTACAACAGTTGAACATTTTTAGCAGTGCAGTATCCTACAAGATTAAAAAAAAAAAGCAAGTGAACACTCCTCAGCAACAATTCTAGATTTTCATGAAATTGTGAAACTTTCCAGAAATTACTTAGAGATGGACAAAGTCAGCCCTATGCCAATATTTAAAGATGGCAAATGAGACACAGCTGAAATAGGTCTGAATAATTGTCATTGTACTTTATAGAAAAAGAAGTAAAGGAAAATTTAATTAGTGTCAACTAGTTAAAGGGAAAAAAAAAACAAGTCTAATACCCTCTTCTAAAGATATAAGCAAGAAGCAACAAGTTTGGCTGATAAAAGTAATACTAGTATAACATAGCAAGATTTCTGAAAGCCATTTTATGTTCATTCTCAGTAACATCTTGCATAAGAAATGAGCACTCTGCTAAATGTATACAGCCTTATGAAAGCCTGAAGCTGGACAACTGAACAGGCCTCCAAAGAGAAATAAGAAAAGGAAAATGAATTGTTAGTTCTACAGAGCTGGAGTAAGCTTAGATCTCTGACTGCTTATTAGATTGAAAAGTTGAAGATGACAAAGAAAGCAAATATTTAGAAACCAGGTCAGATACAAAGCTACCTGGACTGCCATGTGAAAAAGGCATGGCTATAAACCTGAGTTCCAAGGGCAGGCATCACAATTTTAGCCAATAACCAGGTAACAAATGCTCTCTCCTACCCTTCCAGTACCCCTCCAGAGAAAGATAAAAAAGAGAATAAGAGAGAGACTTTAAGGTCAGAAAAAAATTAGAGTAGGTTTAAAGAAATAATAATATTAATAATAATGATAGCATACTACAAATATACACAGACATGTAAATATGGAACCCACACTCAGTTGGTAATTACTTCCCAACCAGCAAAGTCCCAAACCAGACTCAGAAGAAGATGGGGATGCCTGAGTCCAGGGTCCCAGAGACAAACTGCAAAAGCCTTGGAGTGGCCAAGCAAGTCCTACTCAGGCATCATGCAGGAGAATTACGTGAATTATGCTCTTCTCCAGCAAGAAAACAGAATGCAGGAGCAGAGGGACAGACAACAAGCAGACAAACACCACAACAAGCAGAGAAGGTCTTGCTGAGGAGACATTTTATACCGAGCACCATGGGCAGGAGTACTGTGATTGGTCCATCAGGCTCACCTGCCCCACCTCTCCTCCCCATAGGCACCGCTGCCACCCCCCTTGTAGCTGTGGCATTCACAGGCTGCTGCTGGACTCCTGGAAGGTCTCAGGTTAGTACGTCTACAGAAAATTTTTATCCTGGTTCTCTCACAGCAGGACACCCAGTTACATAAGGTGAATGGTGCTAAGACAGCAGAATCTATCTGGCAAGTTGTAGCTCTTGAAATACTCAGGGGCTGGAGGTGTCTCTAATGCTGTGCTGCAACTGAAAGAGTTAATTTATCTGAGGGTTAGATGAAGAAATACGATACTAATAAACAGGACTGAACAAGTCACCATACATAAATGTTTGGAATTGGTGTCCAACTCTGTGCTGAGAAACCATGAAGTGTGCAGAACAAACTTGAAAGAATAAAACAAGGGATTGAGTTTTTTGTCTTATACTGAAACACTCATGAACTTACTAGATTCTTGTGTCAAGAAGAATACAAAAGGGTGACTTGCTTGGCAACACAAATGTAATTCTTCAGAGTTGCAAAAGATCAAATTATAAGAAGCTTAAGTGTCTGAGCACTGAAGCTAGACAAATTCTGTACAGTGGCTCATTAGCGACTTGGATGGCTTAATAAGGTTATAGTGAATTTCTGTCATAGGCCATTTAAAATCAGGACTAGGATGTTTTCTAAATCAGATGATTTTTTGGAATGAGAAATAGCTTACGAAAGTATTATGTCTAAATCATGCTGAAGGTCAGAGTAAATTACCATGCTTGCTCCATCTGGTTTTGTAGTCTCCCAGTAGAAGTCTCAGAATAAGCTTAAGGGAAGGAGCTGGCCTCCTGACATGTCTAAGCTAGCATTTGCTTGAAAAATCTTTGGTTCTGATGGGCAAAGTGCATTCTTCAATGTTAATCTCTAGCATATTTTTTTGGCTTTGTTTATATATATATATATATATATATATATATATATATATAAAATATTATAAATATTGACAACCAGTCTTTATCAGATTTGATTGTCTTTATCAGGAATACTTCACCTAATAGGAAGAAGCTGTCCTCTGAGCAGCTGGTAAATCAGACAAATTCCCTTATAAAAGAAGTTTAGGACTGAGAGTAAGAGACTTTCTGCAAGATTAGTTTAATGTAACTATTTACTTCCAAAAGGAAAGACCTAAAGGACAATGCCATGAAGTGTATCAAGTCACTTGTCTCAGTTCCAGAACTAATTACTATTACAAATATTGACTCTGCACATCCTGCCAGCAATCTGAGAAGATGCCTCTTACTAAATTTTCTGTTGAATCAGTCCCAGTCTCAGATCTGTATGAGACTGCTCTACTGATGTTTATATAGACTTCAGGCCAGAGCAAGTGATTAGTTCTGGCTGCTTTCACTGCTTTAGCAACTCAGGATATCTAGAAGCTGGACCTGATGACTACATTTACTGAGTTTATTGTGTCTAATTGGTGAATTTGTTGTAGGTGAAGATGTACAAAGGTCTTTATTTTATATTTGTTTTTCCAGTGCTCAGGCTTTTCAAGTGTATCTTGGCACAAGTGAAGGGGGGAAACAGTGAATAAAGGAGTGATGTTTTTCCTCCTAGCAAGTCAGAAAAATCAGAAATTTTCTTTCTTTTGAGGAAAAACTGGGGAAGTCTCTCTTTTGTTGTCATTTGGTACCTGTGTCAGGACATTTTTTTAGCCTCTGTTAGTACCTTACATTTCTTCATCTTCTGGATAACAATGCAGTCTGAGGAATACATAATCTAGATCAGCTTTGCCAACACCTCAGCCAAAAAAACCCCAAAAGAACCCGGAAAAAACATTCACAAAAGTCAAAACACTTCATCAGGACATTTCTAAAATCACATGCTTTGGCTTTTCTTCTTAAAATTACTTTTTTTTCCAGTTGAAATGACCTAAATCTTCCAAATAGAGTAAAAAAAAAAAAAAAAAAAGTTAAGTAGCACCTCAGACAGGGTTTCTACTTGCTAAAATTTTTGGCTCTCTTAAAATTGTCACCATTCTTTTTTCCTCTAACTTCTTTTTTTCATAATGCAGCTATGGAATGGAAAAATCCATTGTTCATATGCAAGGCTAGAATTCCTCCACTAAACTAGTGGTGGGGATTTTTGTTGTTTGGGTTTTTTTTGGTTGGTTGGTTTTGGAGGCTTTTGTTGGGTTTTTGTTTGTTTGTTTGTTTTGGTTTTCTTTTTTCTTTAGAATAATTTAAATGCAGATTTGAATCCCACAAAATTGGATGGGAAAGGTTCTTGCCTTTGGTTAAGTGCACATTCCTAAAACTTTACATGGCAAAAAAGCATCAGGCACAATTACTTCTGAGAGACTTGAGTTTGCCAGTTTACGTTGAGTGAACAATTTGTCAGTGTCTAACCCTTGTGGATCTATTTGCTCTGGTGTATATTAGCTACCCTTAAAAATACTGAAAGCATGAATCCTTGTGTTATGATAACTCAGAAGTGCCTAGAAATGTCAGCCTTCTCTGGAGTGAGTTGTGTAACTATACTTCAGACACAAATGCTTAATATTGCTTAAGCTTAATTTACAGAAAATAAATGCAAATTCTAATTTTGGCTTTATTTATTTTAATTCTTACCTTATTATTGAGGAGTCTTCTGGGTTTTTTTCCATGAAGAGAATAGGATCACCTTAATTAGTCAATATTTTTCATGAGAGAATATTTTTTCATCAATTAACTAGAATAACTACTGATTATTTTAGTGATAGGAGCTCGTTAACTGGGCTCACTTGGGCATGTGTATTTTGGGTTGACTTCATACTCTGTGGAAAAAATACTTTTTTTGGAAATCTTCCACTAGCCAGATTTTTAAACCCTCCTTTAAACAAACAAAAAAAAAAAAAGATGTATGTGCAAGATGCTTGTTTATTGGTTTTATTGAAGGACCCTAGAGAAAGACGAGTCCAGTACTGTCTTCCCAGTGGGAAAATAAGATGAGACGGGAATAAAAAATGTTGTCCTAGATACTAAACCTGATGATGAACATGCTGGGTGTTCATGCAACACTTGCTTTGGACATGGATTCAGCAGGGCAGAAACATAAGGGTCTGTGGCACAGTCAGAGACATTTTTGGGAAGGTAGTGTGTGGTACCCCTTTGAGAAGACTAGAAATTACCCTTTTCCCAGCAGTCATGTATGTATATTGGGAGCAGAACACCATTCTGCACTGTCTGAGACACAGGAATAAGACTGGATGGTATGCCAGTAAAAGGGTGTTAATTTTCTTTGTATTGACAATACAGAATTTGAACTTATCTTTTTATCAAATTAGTAGTGGAGCAGAGAGTAGACAATTTATCATCTAGACCATCTTCCATCTGACACCTAAAATTCACGTTGTCCAAATTCAGCACTTTATTTTGGCAAGTGGTTTTGTGTTCATCTTTTAGGTCTTTATTTCTTGGATGATTCAGAGTACAGTAATTCAGGAAGGAATATTTTAAATCATCCAGTACAAGGAACGAGGCCACTTTTTCATATGCTATTGCAGCCATCCAAAGCTATTCCTTTCATGGTCCAAAATAAAGTGAAAGGGATAGAAAAATATTCAGGGGGAACTGCCAGCAAATGCCATACATTTTTATTTAATTTTTCAATCTTTTTTAGTGTTCAACTGTCCCAAGGTCTGAAGCATTTCATTTAATAAGATGTTATTAATTTTGGAAACAACACCAGATCAAATCTTCTTGCCAAGTAAACAGGCCTGTTTTGATATCTTGGTAATGAATAGCACCTTCAGCCTCTATTATTACTAAATATTGTAACAGTAAGCTGGCATCATTATAATGTTTGCAGGACTTTTCTTTCCAGTCCAAAAGAATGAAAGATTGTATTAAGGCATAAAGTACATTCCAGCAGTATGGACAATTTCTTTATTGCTAGAAGTGTAGCTTTAACAATCTATAGATCCTACTTACGAACAAAAAATTCCTTATACAGCTGTATTGTGTTGTTTCCACATTTGTTTAAACACAGAAGTCTGGCTAAGGAATATACAAACCATTCATAAAAACATGCCTATGTTACACATGTGTGAACCACATGGAGAATAACATGGGCTTCAAACTCAGGGCATGGGTTTCCCTTCTTAGAACTAGCTGAAGTAAGAATATTCTAAGTAGGGAAGTTTTTTCAATAACATCTTTGAAACCTTAACCTCAGAGGGTATCAAAAATACCTCTCAAGACACATGGGGACACACATATTGCAGACAGCTGTTTTGAAAATCTAACACCCACCTGAAAAAGAAAAAGGTATGAAGTCTCCACAGCTCATTCCTTTCAGCAAGGGAGAGCCATACTGGAAGACTGAGCAGAGGTACCTCCGTATCTATTAACTGCACTTTAAATTGCTGATCAAAATGTAAAAGTTAGCTTAATCTATTAGCACTATAGTATCCGAAGTCAAGCAGGAGACAGAAGTTATAGTTCACACAGTTGCTGGCAGCAATGAGCATCCCCAATTTCATATACAGAAACATTGAGCTTGGGCCTCAGTTCAGTAAAATCAGTGCACAACTTTCCACTAGCTTGGGAAAGCATTTGGTCACCCTGGCTAGCAAGACTATTGTGCCAAAGTTACTTTTTTGAAAAATACAACCTTTCAGACTAGTGAAAACTGCTTATATTTAAAAATGTGCTTATTATTGCCCAAAGAGGTAACAGGCAATTGTTAACTAAGAACTTCAGTCTCATAAGCTTCACATGTTTCCACTGACTGACTTTAGCTGGCTTGGAATTGAAACAATTTGTTTCTCCATCAGACAGGATGGAATCTCTCCATGCAGAGGGCAAAGAGCTGCTCATAGCTGCATTTCTTTTCAATGCTAGATGAAGCTTCTCTTTACTAGCCACTGTTTCTACAGGGCCACAATTTCAACATGTACACGTACTTACTCAACTATAGCACTTGTACTTTCACGTCTGAGTATAGCTCCCTCTCCTTGCCCCCTCCCTGGCAGTGTTCAAGGCCAGGTTGGATGGGGCTTTGAGCAACCCCCCACGCAGGGGGGTTGGAACTAGATGATCTTTAAGGTCCCTTCCAGTCCAAACCATTCTATGATTTATGTAAGATTGCTCTGTTTATCAGTCCCACAAGCATGCAAGGACAGTAGCTCCAACACTGCTATGCTCAATGCTCAACCAGTAGAGAGGTCAATTGAAGCTTTACCCTGCTTCACGTACAGCCGCTATTGAAGCTTTCCTCAAGTCACCTGGCTTTCAGCTTAACAAAACCTGCAAATTATCCCAATTTCTTAATTTCTGTGTGTGCATGAATTACTCTAGGTAGTGTTATATCTGCATGTGTGTATTCCATAGTGCAATAACAACAGGAATTAGTTGTGGCTGAGATAGGAGTTTTGCATCCTCTCTTAGGGTCTGACAAGGTGGTCTTTCACAATCAGGTCTCCGGTGGAGCCTAGAAGGCTGTTCCTTGTGCTGTGGTATCTTTTCTGGTGATTTGTTACAGAGCATTACATCTAAGAGCAGAGAATCATTATTTTAGTATAAATTCAGGCTATCTTATAAAATTATTCTTGGCTTTGCACTCTGCTTTTGCTCTCATGAAACTGCTCTACCACAGTGCAATACCAAGAAAGACCACTCTGCAGTAAGTGCAAACTGAATTTCAGACAGCATTAGTAGTAAGTATTTTTCAATTACTTGAAAAGCAGGGTCAGATTCTGTGTTAATGAGCACAGCAAAGAGCCTACAGTGCAAAACAAGGAAAGATGGGAAAGCAGGTGGCAAAGGTAGAGAGAGAAAGAGCAAGAATAGGTTTTGATAGGCAGGGAGAGAGAAAAGCTCCACTTCTGTCACATGGTGTAGATAAAATTAGAGTCCTTCACAGTGATCTCACTGTTGTTGTAAATGAAGAAGTGAGCTAAGATTATTTCAAAATATCAGCAAAGTGGACTCCAGCCCCTAATCCATCTTTACACATTGTTGATGGAAGGACAGGGAGAAGAATATGGAGGGACATAAAAAATGAGGACTAAAATAATGTCTAATATTTCCTTACAGAAAACTCACAGCATGTTGCAAATAAAGTGATGCTCTAGCAGTTAGAATATTGATAAATGGTAACTCTCAGGGTTTCCCCTGTGGCTCCTGTTTTGGAGCTGAGAACTATTAGCAAAAAGCCAAACTGTGTTTATCTGGAGACCAGGAGGTGCAGCTGTGGAAAACCACCATCCTAAGACAGGGCCTTAAATCACCTGGCACTCTAAGGCCAGGATAGCTGAAGTGGTGGCTGATCCCATGTGCCAGAGCTGCCCTGCCCTGCATCAGCAGACAGGAGACTCTGTGTGCTCCAGTGGAGACATCCGAAGTACAAGCCACATATGTAACTGTTATCGTGGAAAGTATATATTCCCATTGGCTCCACTGTCAGCTACTCTGAAGCCATGGAAAATGCCACAAAAGATAAGCCATACACCTCTTTGTTCCTTCCACTTGTTTAAATTGTTGTCTGCTCTGCGGGGTCTTTATCAGAGCCGTTTGTACAAAAGGCATCAGTCTGTTTCTGATAAGTATTGCTGATATGATTACTGCTGAAGGATAGCTAGGGGCATTTATTTCTGAACAATGAACAATGGGCCATCGGCAGCATGTCATCAGTGATTTATCCACTTATCTATTAAGATGCTTACTTAAATTTTGGGCTCCTGCTGCCTCTTTGTATTTGAATCACAACTCCACCTGGTCATAAAAACACTACATGCTGGATGGGTGGAGCACTCTAGATCCCACTGCTGGGAATGCAGGAAAGCCCAGGACTCAGCAGGGCTTAGCAAGCTGGGAAAACTCTGGTTTACCCTCTCAGGTGTGGCACCTTGGCACTGTAAGTAGTAGAGGAGGGCCAAGCAGTGGGGAGAATCCTGTGACCATTATTCACTTTAACAGTACTAAATTTTTATAGGACAAAACTCTGAATCAGAACAACTTACCCTGCATACCAATAGCAGGAATTAGTTTTTACCTGAATGCTCGCAGAAGAAATACAAAGCACTTCCTTGACCTCAAAAGGGAGGGGAGGAAAGGGGGAAGATCAGGTCATGTGTTTGTTAAAAGGAGACTTAAAAAAAGGCACGTAGGCTAGTGTCCCAATGTTAGACAAGTGTGATATTATCTGAAATACACCAAAGTCATAGCCACACTGTGAGATTCATTGAAGTCAGACTATCCGCTATCCATCTGAATGTTTTTGAAAACTGTAGCTGCCATATCATCAAAGAAAAACTTCTGTTCTTTACTGGTATAATTGTGAAGAAAATAAAATAGTACTGGAAATTCCCACTGAGCCAATCTGCATAAGATGATGTGCCACTTGGGTTCCTAGAGTTACATTAGAAACATCTGGTAGAAAGTTATTCTTGATCTGTAGTTAAAAAAAAAATCTCCTCCCTAACTTGCCTGATTCATCTTCAGAGACATTAGTGTTAGTAATAGTTCATTTAATGTATTTCAAAAATAAAAGTTGAAGATTGATCGGTGGGAGATTATTTCGTTGATAATTACACAGGGTCAATAATAGCTCTGTAGGTAAAGCTGTTGTAATAAACCTGGTTTTAGCTCTTCTTAATTATCCAGGATAACACAGTTCGCTAAGCATGTCACTTGGTAAAACTCCTTGCAAAGCAGAATTTTCCCCAAAAGTTTATTTATAAAAGAGGTAGGGAAAAAAAGGGGGGGCTGAAAGACCCAAAGCTGGCAAGCACAATTGTCTGCTGCCAGTCAGGCTCTAATCCTACACCGAAGAGTTGAGGTATTGCTAGATTAAGCCATCCATTTCAGAGACCCAAGACTGCCTGGCCTAATGGCAAGACACAATGCTTTCCCGCACAAGGTGGCTCTGAGCTGCAGACCCACAAAGGGACAAGTGCAACTTGGAGCTGCAGCATCTTGCAGAGGTCTTGAGGTTGCCCAAGATTATTTCCTTGTAGCTGAAGCAGACTTTCAAACCAGATAATGTAAAAACACCAATCCCATTTTGTTGAGTTCACTGAGTTTTTAATCTGATCCATTAAATATGATGAAAATGAGCCTGCTACTGCCTGTGATGTGCCTGTTACTTGGCAATGCTAAGAGTTACTTGGCACTCGATACTAGCTAAGATACACTCACTGTATGAACAGGTTTAAGAGCAAATAAAACTTTAAAGTTTAACCTTTTTTATCAAGGACCATCTAGTACTGCCTGCACTCAGACATGCTTAATTAAAAATAAATGTGTCAGTGTTTAACAGAGCACTCCCATCTTATAATCCACAAAGCTGCATGGGGCACAAGACATTTACAATGCATCCTCCCTTTTGAAGGTTTTTAATTCTTTTTCCTGATGTTAAATTTTTCTTTGACTGCAATTTCATAATACAACAGAGGTTTATACATGTAATCAGTTTGTCTGAATAGTAAAAAAATCTTTAGGAACAAAACAAAACAATTAGAAATGTTGTAAGAATATCTTTTAATTTCATCCTTAATTTTTACATTGAACATTTTCAAATTCAAACAACTTTAACCACTCTACCCAGGTGAATTTTGAATGTGAAATTTTACATTATAAATTTTTTAAAGATGTAATTATTTTATTGAGTTTATAATTTAATTAATATCTACAAGCATACAGGCAAATGAATTGAAATTAGAGTTTCTATCCAGAATGAGAGATGTGCATCTGATTTTTGTGTTTTAAAATCTAAGCAGTTTGAAGTAATGTAGAGTTAGCAATTAAACTACAGCTATTTCTAATTATTACTGTGTCTGACAGGATACATATGTTTATGGAATAATCTATGCGTAACATGAAAAAGATCTTTTTACTGTTTTTGAAACAGTGTTTACATCAAAGTAAAACATATGTGTGATAAAAGAACAAAGCAGAAAACCCTAGTTGCTAGTCCTAATTGAGAGCTATATATAGGATATTTACAACATTTTTTGGTGTGGTAGAACGATGTGTGTCAGGATGATTAATTAACAGACATGAAAAGTTAAAGGACCGTGAAGGGCTGAGGAAGAACTACCATCTCCTAAACTATCAGAATAGGTACAAAGGAACATTAAGATTTGTCAGGGGCTTGCTGCAAAGTTTTACTATTACTCAAAATGCACCTGGGCCCAAAGCATCAAGTGGAAGCAATTTTACAAATCAAAGGAGATAAACTACGTGAAAAAATCATGAGTAACTAGTTTACTCAAAGGACTTGTAACAGGATCTGGAGCTTTCATCCCAGCCCAATTAACAGTGACCAAGACTAAGTCTCATCAGGAATAAATTGGGCAGATGTTCCCATCACAAAATCACTACTACAGCTGACACCAATTGACTTTCTTATTGGCCATGTCAACAAAGAGCCAATGATTACATGACTATGAAATATGGTCCTTCCAGAAAGGCTTTAACATGGCTGAAGAATGATGTCTAGACTGCTTCTAAACTGGGAACAGACATTGCCTTGGCTCCTGTTTGAAGAGCTGTAATTGGCTTGATTCTTTTATTTGAGACAGGTATTGTAAATCAGGATTGCTGATTTGCAGCAGCTTCAATGATATCCACAGAAACAGCTCAACATAAAATTTGTGAATGAAAGGACTAGGTTGGGTCACTGGATAGAGGGAGCTCTTCACTATTCTTCTCACCCAAAAGGTTGTATGCAGTGTCACCTAAGAAAAGAGAGGCTTCCCTGCTGTACATCCCTCCTACTAAGGGCTCAGCTGGTAAAGCCATTGAGTAATGAAGAAAAGTCTGACCAAACATTTTGTTGGAAAATGTGAAATGCTTTGCTAGTGAGCCTTGCACTTCCTTGATGGGATAAGACACACAATTATGAGTATGGCCCCTCTTGCTCTCTGATGTCTGATTTTTAGCCATATGAAAAGGAATATTTTAAATTATCCTAATTTTCCTTTACTTTTCCTTTCATGTTTTTCATACCTTCTGTCCATTCTACAATTAAGATAATATTTAGTTAGCTAAAATGACATGGTTTAACTGTGACTACTGTGTCTGGAGATAATGTGAGCAAATGTCAACATAAAATTTATAGGTACAGAAACATAAATAATTATTTAATGAGTCCTTTCAATCTTAATGTAATCAGTGGGAAACTAAACCAGTTGGTCCCTCCCCCAGCCATGGAAATATAAACTCACAGCAGGATTGGTTGATAGTTGAAAAACTTCATTTTGGATAAGAGCCATTTCTAAGCAAAGAGCTGTTTACTTTGCTGGGGAAGTTTGGCTGTAGTGAGTAGACGTCAGAATTGTTTATTATTGGAACCCAGAAGCACATTAATTATGTGATTTGAGTGACTGGGTAGCATCAGCCCCGCAGGCTTTGCATGTCAAAAGCCCTCATCTTGCATGGCGTAAACTGACCCCTGAAGTGTGGGTCTGTGCACTGGGTTTAATGGAGGACTCTCCTCCATCCCCACCCAGGTTCTGCCAGGGTGGCTGCTCTGCAAATTTATGTTCTGGGGAGATCAGAGTGCTTTGATACACTACAACAGGGCAGCAGCGTAGCTTCAATTTCACTTACGTGTTGTGATTTCCTATGAAAGATCATCTGTCTTTGGGGGTTCTTGTAACACATTTGCAAATAAGGTCAAACAATTTGTTCAGAGGTGAACACGGTAAGTATAAACACATTGTAAATATTTGAGTATGAGTTTAATGGTGTTTGAGAGGCTCACACAAAATACAAATAAAATTGCTATATTTAAAAACAAATTAGAAACTCGCACATTATTTTAGCCTTTGGTGGGCATTCATCATCATTACGGACACTTCTGTTTATTTTGGTTTGTGTTGGGGAAAAGGAATGTTTGGGAAGGTGCAGGAAGGGTGAGCCGCGCGCTACGGCGGGGCCAGCTGGGCCCTGCCAGCCAGGCCCTGGGGCTCCAGCCAGCCCCACCAGCCACCACAGGCCCACCCCACTGCCGCCCCAGGCACTGGCCATCTTCTCCCCAACAAAAACCCATCAGGATTGCCAAAAAATATTTTCAGGGAGCGGCTGTGGTGTACGGGAGCAGCAGCTCCGGTTTAGTGACGCTCTTGGGTGGGAACGGCCAGGCGATGGGCAGTGCTCACTGGGCAGTGCCGGAGTCCCAGGTTTCCTGGGCTCTCAGGGTGTTTCTGTTCCATTAGGGAACTAATGGTGTTTCTGTGTGAAAAACATCAAGTGATCGTCTGTGCTGGGTTTCACTTTATGGAGGCACTTCATGATCCGGGGAAGATAAAGTGAAGCTGCCCCCCCAAAAAACTACCTTACTATCACAGTCCTTAGGACTGGAGAAACCCCTGATTTACCTCAGACGTTTATTAAAGCACTACTGAGAATTTATTGTAAATCCTGCTCTGATGTGCTATCCCCAGTCCTGGCATAACCTCTGTAGCAAAGGCTCCTTGCAGAAAAACTTATCACCATACTCCAGCATGTTTCTGCTGAGGAAATTTCTTTCACAAGGGCTTTCAGGTCCCCTTCATACCACTATATTTTATTATGTTTTTTGGAGAGAAGAATGAAGGGGAAGATGTTTCCAAAGTATTTCCCTCAAATTTACATCCCTGAGTCATCTCCAAGAAAAGCTAGATCTGAAGAGTATTAGACCTATTGATTTCTGATTCCAAAAAGGTTTAAAAAAAATGGCCTTGAAGAACACACGTTTTCAGGTCTGCCACATCCGTTTCTCAGTTGTTTGTACAGGGCCCAACCCTGCTAACACTTCTGTACCCAAAGTGAGAAAAACCATACCTCAGCGTAGGCATTTGCACTCTTACATCTCCAGCTACAAAACATTTTGAAACAGAGCACTATGTGTATGTGGAACAGTATCTAAAGCATCTGGCACATTTAGGGTCTCTGCAATAAACTGTAACATTAATTGTGTATAAATGTGCAAACTGCATTATGTAAAAAACAGTGGATTAAGATATAAATATATATGTGGTGCTTCTAGCATAAAAAATTACCTCTGTGTCCAGTGAAATACTATAAATGGTATAGGTAAAGAATTTCAGTTCATTAATCTTACTTTTGATCTTCATGAGTGAAATTCACCTGAGGGTTTCATTTGGTCCCTCCTGAAGCCATACTATAAATCACATGATGTATAGCATACGAAGATAGTTATTTTGCTGAGGTTTAGGCTAAGTATGCCACTGCTATGTTGCCACTTTTAACATTTTTTTAATTCTTTTTTCCTTCTGTGGTGTTATAAATTGCAATGCTCAAATATGCTTCATACCTGTTACAGGGTACAGTTATAAAAAAAAAAAAAAAAAAAAAAAAAGGATATTTAGGTGCCAAAAAAGCAGGGAGTGCCAGCAGCTGCTTTGGGACCTCTGCATTAACAAGCCTATGCATGGATAGCCCATTTCCTTTGTGGCTGTGCCTGGAGGAGAGTGCAGCACAGCCTTTCACAGCTCCTTGGGGAAGGGCGAGCTATTGCATGGGGACTGATCTTCCTGTCAGCTTGTGAGACACCATAAACCAAAACTGGTGGAGGACTGGACTTAAACTGTTTCTTCTCAGCCAAATCACACCCTTCTGGAGATTGCTTTGTCCCAGCATGGAAGTGTGAGCTGCTGCAGTAATTCTGCCATGAATGACAGCCTTTCTTTTGAGTCATATACTTTTGTTTCCCATCCACAGTGTCTTGGCTTACTACTGTGCTGGGGATTATCCCTGCAAAAAGCCAGCGCCTGGAAAATGAGCCATTTTCAGCAGCTACGAAACTAGGTTTAAAAAGTGTTTCCCTCTTTATATATATGTAAATTGGTTTCATTACAGTGAAACTAAGTAAATTATTGTAGTAATAAAAATAATATAATAACATCTTTTAATACTCTCACGTAATACGAAAATGTAGTACCACTAACGCTATCATTAATGTTATCATTATTAGTAGTAGCATCATACTCTTCTAGTTAAAGCTTCATTTTGAATGAACAAGACTGTCTGTTTTCCAAGCAGCAAAAGTCACAACCTTAGAGGGAATGTGATTCAGACAAATACCAAATAAGCACAGAGGGGTACTTGGCAGCTGAAGGAAATGACCCAGCAGTGGTTGTAGCAGGACTGGGATCCAAGGGCCATAGAAGAACTGGAGAGGAAGAGAAAGTGGGATCCATTTTACATATATGAGTAGATGTTTATATCAACACTCTAGATTCTCCTATCCTCAAAATCCTACCAAAACTACTGCATGCAGTAGCAGAGTCATACAGATACAATTTACAGCAGAATTTGGCACAGTGTGTTTCTCCATTCCACTCGGCTGGTGCCTCTCAAAAGTCTGATCAACTAAGTCACAAATGCTTTGTGTAGTTATATTGTCCTGTATTAATGTGAGATAATATATTGTTATTACTTCATAAGATCTAATACAAAGTTAACGAAAAAAAATCCTTGGTGCTGCAGAAGCTGTGAAACTATATACACTTAAAGGAAAACACAGTAACACAGAGCAGCTCTGAACTCTTTAATGTTTTCAAACAAATTCCTCTAGTCCTGGAGGGTCTCTGGAATTTCTTTCATACTGGAGCACTCCAAAATATTGCATGTCACGCACCAGATACTAAACTGAAATCATGTCCTTTGCTCATCCTTTTAATGCCTTACTTTTGAGTCTCCTGTGGTTACACTTTTTTTCATCAAGCCCCCTAGAAGAGAATTGTCAATTGCACAGATCCACCTCTGATTACTTCGAAAGGTATGTTCCAGCCTTTCTTCATGAGAACCAGACACTTCAGGTTCTCTGTTAAAGCTTGAAACACTGTGCCCTGGCTTACCAGCTTTCCCTCCTCACCAGTTGCCTTTTAGTAGCATCCTGAAGTGCATGTAAGGCTTGGGGCTCTGTTAATACTCGTTTAACTCACTATTGGCTACAGAAATCCTTAAAAAGCCTCATTTTGGAACAGTATGAAGTTTATACATGTGTACCAGACTGCGTGGGGCTATAGGGCTGAGGTGTGGCAGCAAAGAGAGCAGAGTTCATATCCGTGAAGAATTTGTTTTACTTCCTTTCCCAGATTTGTTTCAATCATATGGATACCCGGAGGGGTGGCCCAGGAGAGATGAGTCAGTAAGCTACACAATTTAACCACGCCATTTTAAAAAGGGAAAGACGGGAAATCTTTATGGAAATAAGAAAGAAAGACAAATTAAAAAATACCACAGGGAAGGAGAGTGAGGCTGCAGGAAAGCCATGAGAAAAACCTGAGGTTGGAAAGAGAGTGGAAGCAGGAAGGATGGCCATGCTGTAGTAGGCACAAGACAGTCAAACTGTCTTCTGGAGCTATTACTGCCCCAACAGTTTTTCCTGAAATGAGAGCCAGCTTAAACAATCTGAAAAACTGCAGGAGGTGAGCAGTTGAGTCACAAACTCTTCTTTCTTGCTTCAGGGTAATGATCCATGAGACAAAGGTAGAATGATTGGTATATCTTCATCCATTCAAATCAAATCTGATGCTGTAAGTCTGCCCAAAATCTAGTCTAACAGCTGCACTGAGGGAAGATAAAAAAGATTCTGCCTTTTCAGGATGAAAATGAATTTAACAGAATTACCTATATCATGTGAAAATCAATACTACTTGCCAGAGTCACATTATTTAAGGCTTTTGATTGACCTGAAAGACTTCCCAAACTTTCCTTCTTCTGCCTCCTACTCCCAACACTATAAGAGTTCATTTTATTTTTAGATGCATCAGGACTATAAATTTAAAACTCCTGGATCTCTCAGCTCTCTTGTACTAGTTGGCGCCTCATTTGAGTAATGGGTCATGAAGCTGACATTTCTCCAGTGATGTATTGCTTACTAGAGTGGCACTGACCAGGAAAGCCAGGTCAAATAATCTTTTAATTTAATCTTTTACAGCTAGAGATGAGAATGCTATTTAAAAAAATGCAAAAGAGGATATCCATGTGATACTCTCACTGGGGAGAGTATACATGGGGGAGGGAGAGAAAGAGAACATCAGGAGCCACAGAGAGCTATATCTCAGCAAACATGGCTTATTTTGGGGATGAGCCAGAGACAAAATAACAAGTTGGAGGGAAATGATGGAGAGGTTCTGGGGAAAATTTTGCTGGCTGATTGTCTTCTTTTTAAAGGTTTGGCTCCAGCTTCTTTTCAGGTGGCTTAATCCAGAATACCCTTCACAGCAGAGGAAAACTTAATTCTGGGAAGTTAAAGCTGAGTACATTAAACTTGGTTTTCTATCTGTGATTTTGATTAATAGTGTTTCTTAAAATATGTGTTTTTTCTGTTGGGCCATTACTCCTGATTGCACGGTCCTGAAGTTTCTTAGACTGCTGCAATTTATTACACTGCGTCGTAAAATTTAGTGTGTCCTCTTAACTTCACAAGGAACTGGAGTCCACAAAAACAAGAACATTAAAAAAAAGTAGCGAATTGTTTAGCAAGTCACTACGGATTTGCATAGGATTATGAGGCTATGTTAACCATTTAAACAGCCAAAGTCAGGGTGAGATGATTTGTTTTTATCATTTCCACTCCACTTGATGGAGTAAACTTTGTCTGATGCAATTCTATTTGTTATACAATTTAGACATTCCCCAAAACCAAAGAACAGAAAGGGCTCTGGATCCCTTCTCCCATCATTGCTTTATCATTTTATTATTCCCCAGCCCACATACAAGATACGTCCTAGTTTTTTAACTACTCCTAGCTTGTCAATCTTTTTGTCTCTCTTTCACTGAAACACAAAATTCTGTAAAACTATCATCATGAAATGCATACCCCGGCACTTCACTTGAATGAGCAGAGAGACACATGCTTGTACTTGCTAAGGATACTTCTATAGTTTCAGCAATCTGAATCCAGAAAGGAGATTAATAGTTCTGACAACTGTCGTAGGTGAAGGGCCATATTTCTGGTCAATCCATAACAGTATTTTTTGTTGTTTTTTCAGCCCCACATATTGTTTATGCTGATCCATCTCTTCATGTTGAAAACCAAATGTCTATATTTCATCTTTGCTGAGGAAGCAATTCTGACACTGCTATTCATCCACTACTGGCACTGGAAAATTATGAGATATTATGAGACTGTCTCAAGAAAGAAAAATGTTTGTGTTTGACTTCTCGTTTCTTGACCCCCTGAGACAATTTGCTTCATATTTTCAACTTTTATCCACATCCTGGAAGGCTAGCAAGTCACTCTATCTAATGGAAACTTAGATTCTCATGAACTTCCCTTATTCCAGCAGCTAGGGCACAGAAAAAGAAAGCAAGTATCACAGGACTTTGTGATAAAATTGAAAAACTTGGCAGCACTTTTTCCGCTTGCTGATTAACTTTTACTTCATGAGTAATCTGATATAGATCAATGGAGTAAGTGAGCAGTAGATAGTATTCACTGAGAGTAAAGCTGGCAGAAACATGTCCCATTTGAAATGAAAACATGTTGAAGAAAATTCCCAACCTGATAGTTTTGGTTATAGGACATACACTGTAAAAAATGCATGCACATACATGCATGCACATATAGCTATACTCACACATATGCCTACACTGTTAAAAATACTGCACAAGGTTCCAAATTAAGTAGAATTACTTGGGTTGTGGTTGCAGTATAACCACACCTTGTTAAAAAAAACACAAAGTTATTATTTCTCTGTTTATCTTAAATCAAGTGAACTGCATCTGTATGAAAATAAAATAATTTGTTTATGGCTTGCCTCTTAAACACCAAGCTGCCACAGAAAGGGCACAACTGTGTGATCACAAGATCATACACAGCATGAATTGACATAAGATATACCAGGATGGCTGAAGGAAGAATTAGAAAACCCTGGGTTTTGGAGCAATTAGACTTCCTGATTGTATAGATTCCTTGATGTATAATAAATACAGGTGGCAGGCTCTCCTTTAGACAAAACACCTAAAAAAACCCCTCTTTCTCTCTCTTCTACTTGATCACTGATTTTGACACTACTTTTAAGAGCTTCACTGCTTTTTAAGCTTCAGCCACCTCTGTCAAATATACTTGAAATGAGCTAGTGTTGTAAAAAAGATTATTGTGGGGCGACACAGTGTGACTGCAAAAGAAGAACAAAAAAGGCATGTATTCAGCTAATAGAAGTAACTCTGGCTTATTTCTGTATTCTATCACAAATCCCCATGAGAGGCACTAGCTGGCATTTGTAAATGGCAGCTGCTACTTACGAGCCAGTGCAATCAATCTTCATGCTACTGCAACTATCCACAGAAGAATAATCAGTAACTGTGAGTCAACAGGCTGAAGCATGTACCACTTATTCCTATCCACTTAGAAGTATCAAAATAACAGCTCACCAAGGGAGAAAAGAAGGCAGTAACTTCTTATTTTCACATAATATCTAATACGAATACAGTAGTTTAATACAAGGCACTTCCACAGTCTCACCTTACACATTCATCTCACTTTATTGGTTTATATATTTAGAGACATGAAACCAACCCAACAGATAATATTACATTCATATCTTAGTCATCCTGAACTTTGATATCAGCTGCAGTCTGGAAAAATGGTGATTTGTAAACTTATTTTTTGTTCAAAACATATGATCTTATTAATTCCCCAGAGCATTTATAATACTGACTATAGGACAAAGTTCTGCTAAATGGTATTATGGAATTGCCACCACTGGTAACATTTTCAAGGACAAGATTTTTCCATGTGTGTAGCTTTAGAGAGGATACCTTTCTACTGGTGATAAAAAACTAAACAAAACAAACAAAAAACCACACAAAAAACCCCCCACAAAACACAACCAAAAAACCCAAACACACAAAACCAAACAAAAAACCCCAAACAAACAAGCAAAAATATGGTAGAATCCTTACTAATCACAAGGCTATATCATTTTATGGGGAAAAAGGAGGAATTGTCCTAAAACTTAGAAGTTCCTATGTAGATTTGAAAAGCTGAATCAATCCAAACCTATGTCTATTCTAGAACCACAGAGGACCCATATTACATTTTGAATGTTATATTCATTTTCTGACAGTTACATGTGCCAATGAATCACAAATCAACTACTATTAATACTAGATAAGCTAGTATTTCCTTTAGTTTAAATGTCCTGAATGTATCTCATTTGAGTTCAATCAGATGCCTTGTTATGTTTATATGGTGGGGCAAAAAAGAAAGAGATAGATGGATACTCTTCTCATTGACATTAATTACTTTATGTTTGAATTAACATTTTGGTCTCACTGAAGCCAGTTATTTTCAACTCATGGGCTGTGGATGAAGGGATACATGGACTACTTTGAAAAAGGTTTGCAGAAGTTAACTGCAAAAGAAATGTCAATGGCTCTCATGAAAATGGGTTTCTATCTCTCATGCTGAAAAGGATAGACCATGCATCTGGTAAACATATGCTTATTTTAAGTGCATAAGAAGCCTACAAAATTGAGTGCGGGCATTTAAAAGCTTAAATTTAAGAAAGCATATTTTGCTCCATATTTTGTTACCTTTCATTTTTGGATGTCAAATGCCTGTAGTTGAAGTAGTAATTCATGTGAATTTTCACATAACTTTGATTGGTTTTGTTATTCTTCTCCAGACACTTTCTATGCATAGCATGTCAATTTTTGTTGAGGCATCCAAAACTGAACTGTGGTACAACTGGAAATGTACCATTCATAGTGTTCTCTTAAATCATTGTTACAGTGAGATATTACTTCTGTAAAATATTTCTCTAATCCTTCTCTTAGTTTATTTTGGAAAGGCATATTCATTAAGCTGTAATACTCATAATGATTAATATCTTTTTCCTCAGGGAACCATGTTAGATCAGAGTCTATTACAATAATGAGAAGTTTATTATATTTTCTAACACATACTACTTTTTATTAGAGCTGCCAGAATGCTGATAGATGGATGGAAAAATTAATGCTTTGGGTGAATGCAAGTGTTTCTCGGAGTCCTCTTTAGTTGCTTCCAATCCAGAAGCATTTGTTAGCAAATCACATTCAATCTCTTTTCCAAAATTATTCAAATAATAAACAGCAGCCCAGCATGTTTTCTCATTGCTCTCTTAATTTAAAATTGGCTATTTACTACAAATTCCAAGCACCTTGTTGGTTGGCAACATGACTCGCCGTTCATTTTCTTTCGAAGCCTCTCACACAAGGTCCTGTCAGAAGCCTTTTGAAATTCCACGTAAATTATGTTCAAAAGATACATTTCATCTCTTACTTCATGCATCTTTTCAAGGAATTCTTGAAAGATAGAGCAGCACAGTTTGCCCCTACAGAAGCTGTGTCAGTTGGTCCTTATCATATTATGCTTATCTTAATGTGTAATCTAGTCTTGCAGTAGATTGCATTTGAGGTCTTATCTTTTCCAACTAGAGTAGATTAGAGGACAGTCTTTGTTCATTGAAGTGCTCTGATTTACTTGCTCTCAAATCCTTGGAATTCAGAGACAGAGCCCTGCAAGACCACTCTCTAGCAGAAGGTTTTATGCACTTGCTTAACCCTGAACACAAACAGTCTCACTGCAGCCAGAGGCCCTTTCTTTTTGGTTAAAATTATGTGTGTGATCAAATACCTTCCAAGCTGCACCAAGCAAGTAAAAAAAAATACGAACCTCAGGTGAAGAAAAACAGCAGAATGCAACTATCTCAGGCGATTTGCACTTTTTTCTCCTTTTCAATATAGTTTTCATAAACTATATGCAACACTCAGGTCATTCAGAAGTTTTATCTTTAAATACCTACTTCACTGGTTCTAATTTCCTCAAACATAGTTTCTGTCATACTTAAGGAACTGCCAAAAGTTTCCAAAAGAAGCACATCATGAGAACTTTTCTTGGTGAGAAAAATGAAAGAAAACATGCACCAGACTTTTCCAAAGCCTGTTAGAAGTTCTGTCTAAATTTCTCTTTTCCTCACAACTACATCTTCGAAAAGAACCCGATGCCTAACACCAAACTGACAGAATTAGCCTTTTTGACATTTTTTCAGTCACTAGCAGAAAATATGCTCCCTCTACTCCACCTTCTGCTCTGTCTCTTACTGTGAGGTTGTTTAGTTTCGCTGTGTTAGCATCCAATGCAAGTAATTTTTGCTGCATGTTACTGGGTCTTTTAACTGTTGTAAACCCTTTGAAGTTTCCTCTTTCTGCCAAGAGGTCAATGCGGTCTTTCTTTTGCCCTTTCAAAAGGAACTTTCATTCATTCCTGTGTTTGGTCAAGTTGCTGTGGGTTCTGCTCTGGCCTGGCACCACGAGTTCCCCCTACACAAGCAATTGCTGCTTTCGTTGCTACTGCTGTTTGTACTCCTTACTGCTTCTTTCATTTATCTTCACTGACACACCAAAGGAAAGAGGGGGCTGAAAGGGGAGAATTTGGCTGTAAGCTAAATTGATTGCATGTTATATTTCATGGAAGTCTGGCAGGAAGAGCTGAGTGATCTCAAGAGTTTCAGGAATATTTTCATTCCTATTGTGCAAATCAATCAAAGCATAGCTCAGCCCAGGCTGCCCATCCCCCTCCCCCACCAGCCCATTGCAGAGCTTGCTGCATTGTCAACAAAGGTTTGAATAGAACAGAAGTCTCCCAAGTGGACACTGCATTCACTTGATGGGGTCACATATTACCCAACATTTAATAAAACTCACATGAATTTGAAAAGGATTCCCAGATAGATCAGTGACAGGAAAAGTAGTAAATTTTGCCAGTAGAAAGGATGCCCTAAAATTGAGGTGGTGCTGCTGCACGTGGCAGTTGCTCTTCTGTTTAGATAATATCATGGGTGTCTTGGGACTATTAGAATGAATTCTTGCCAAATAAACATATCTACCACTTTCCTGTGGTGGTTTCACCCGCCCTGAATCTGTCATGGAGAAATTTGTTCAGGGTGGGTTGCTTTTACCCAAGTCTTCATCTGCAACACCAGCTACACAGGCTGCTTTGGATCCTCCACAGCTTTAGAGGCTTCTCTCTGGCACAGGCACACGCCCAGCGGAGCAAGTGGCTTCGGAAACAGTGAGGCCCGTGCAACACCTAAGCAATTGCCCCCCTAAGCACAGATGTCTCCAGCAGATCATGCACCCTCCCTTTGTGCCAAAGCATTGTCTGAACCTTTTCTAAAAACACAACAACTGCTGCCCTGCCCCTCTCATCCTGCCTTCTCTTTTTAAGCCCAGGAGATGCCCAGGCGCCCCTGGAAGTTATAGCCACTCTGCTAAGCTAGTCTTCCACTGGCCTCATAAAAGGTCATTTTAGTAACCCTGATTGCTGCTAAAGTAACAAACTTAAATTCTGGCACAACATGTGAGATTTTAATTTCACACCTGCAAACAGAGAGTGAGAAATAATGACTCTGCATTCTTTCTTAGCGAATGCATGGCCTTGGGCTCTCTAAAGAACATAAGGCCATATGATGTGTCACTGTTCAAAAATTCAAAAGGAATCCAAAGGAGTACTTTGTGCTTGTTCCTCCCACCTTATCTGGTTCAGCACTAGCTTTGGCAATCACTGTCACAAGTGAGAGCTGAGGGAATGCTGAGTCTGGAGTCATCACTCAGCTAACAAGTTAGTGCTTCTGCAAGATACACAGCAACTTGCTGACTGCCAGCACCTTATTTTGGACACAAGTCAGACTAGAAAGAGAGAACGGATGCAAAAGCTCACAAAAACCCATGGCCCTGGGCAGGCCGCCATTATGCAAAAAACTTGCCCAGTTTGGGTTTTGAAGGGCAAAGCTTGTAATCCTATTTGTCAGAACTTCTTGTATTTGGAGGTCATATTAATCACCCCTCCCTGCAGCATGCAACAAAAGATATCATTAATTTGTAATGTTTGCTTTTTAGTAGCTAGTTTTCTCAGTACAAATATATGTCCAATTAACATATTTATGAAAGGAGCATGCAGGTACAATTTTAAATCAATATAAATTTGGAATATGGGGAATGCAAATATCAGAAGAAAACCCCTGAAAAGGGACATATAGGGACATAGTTGAAATATATGAATTCTTTGCATACTATTTTCGTCTTTGTCCTTAAAGAGCAATAATTTATTTTTAGTAAAAAATTCAGAATCAAGTTTTCCAGCTGGCTGCTCAAATTCTTTCCACCAATGCCATGTTCCTACAGTCAGAAGTGCAATAGTGCGGAAAAAAGTGCATAAAAAAGTGCAGAAAAAAGTACACAAAAAAGTGCACAGGGCTGCACTTTACCCATTGTTATGCGCAGTCACTGTAGAGTAATTTCATCTGGGCAGTTCAGAAACGTGAATTTTGAGTTTATTGGAAAGGCTGAAATTTTCAGAGGAGCTTAGGGACTGACTCCTGATAAATGTAGGTGAAAGTTACTATCTGGCTGTGATAATCACTTCCAAAATCTCATCCTGAAAAGCCCATCGGTTCAGGGATCTGGCAGAAAAATTGCATTCTTGCCAGGACTTTGCAGAGGCGTCAGAAAAGCACAGTTAAGAAACATTTTAAAACAGAACAAAACTTTACTCTCTCAGAAAGTGAGTACTCTGACACCCAGCCAGTGTATTTCATAAACACTGAATGAAAAAGAGACCTCTGAGCCACATGCCCTTTTCCTATATAAAGCCTGCACACCACCACAGGGCAGCCCCCTGTTTGAAGCCACCCAATCCATCCCAGCCTCATGTATTAACACTGTAAAACCATTATAATCTGGCACCCTTCTGCATTCCAGCAGGGATGCTAACTGTTGGATCCAGGGATGCTAAGCTAAATATTGTTACTAACCAAAAGTAAATAATTTGCCTAAAGTGCACAGCTGTTTTCAAGCTCTTGGATCTACAGATAGCAGAATAGGTACATGGGATATACTTTTACTATAAAACTCAGAGTTAGTTGTTCAGTTCTCTGCTGGCACCATCAGTTATCAAACCAGCTTTGTTACTTAGTCCTGAATGAGCTTCTATGTACCAGGGTTCAAAACAGGGGTATGCTGATAAGAAAATATGCGTGCCTAAAACTCATTTGCTGTTGAAAAACTTCAGGGCATAAAGTAAATACTTCTGTCACTATGTCTTAAAAGCAATTTATGAAATAAATAAGTAAATAATGAACAAATTATCATAAAAAAAAATTCGTATTGCCATCAATGTATTTTAAAATATTTAAACCTGCTTCTGATTATCTTCTGTGCTTTCCATTTGACATTTACCTCTTCTGATTATCTTCTGTGCTTTCTATTTAGCACGTAACAAGCCCTCTTGAGTCTGATTAAACATAAGCTAAAATTAAATACTTCCTATTTCCAGCAAACACTATTCTGATTTGCATTATTTTGTTCCTTGGTTAGTTTGGTAAAGATGGTTGGTGGATAGCTTTAGATCTGTTCTCACCATGAGCTGGCACACCCCACCTTGGGCAGGAGAGGGTAAGGGAGTGCAGAAGAGGGGAATGGAGTCAGAGACAGATGTGGGACATGAACCACATCCTGGAGTGTGAAACCTCACAGGAAAAATTACCTTCTGTCTCAGTCAGGGACATGGCTAGCCCGTAAGAGTTTGTTGGATGAAATTTGCCTCTTTTCTCAATACATGCAAGTCAGTCACAACTCAGTCCACTTAATCAGATACGCTTTTACATTTTGGCTGGAATCACTGATAAGCTCTTTTTGGGTTGTGCTGCTTAGAGGAGATTGGCCAAAAGCCCTCGGATCAATTTGGCTCTTTCTGCACTGAATGTGTGAACGAATACATCCAGAAGGAATCATTTAATGTTTACGTTGAAATGTGTTTCCTCATGTTTTCCAGTAATCCACTTTCTGCAAATATTTGAGCCAGTAAAGTCTGATCACACAAACATTATGGAAAGCAAACACCAAACATCTGTGAGCCAAATAAATGAATTTAAAATTCAGGGAGGACATTTGCAGAATTCAGTCGGTACTACTATCTGTAGCTCCTGAGAAAAAATGATCTCAGTCCCTCTTCTGAATCAGTGCTATTTGGTGTAATTAATGAAGAAGTCGATGGATCATTATATTCCAAATCTGGAATATAATGCAAGGGGTGACTAGTGAGGAATATTTTTTTCTACTTAAACTTGGGTTTAGGCTGCTGTGCAACTGTACTCCCACAAGACTTTTGTGGGTAGGCACTGTGCTGAATCTAGAACTGTGCCATTATAAAACATCCTTATATAGTCATTTAAATGTGGGTGATTTAAACTAGGCCTCCTGTGTTTGGTGGTTCTCTTTTCCCTTTTTTTTTTTTTAAACTTTATAAATCTATTTATTTTCTACTCAAATTCTGGAGTGTGATCTGCTGGAAAATCAGGCATGCAGAAAACAGCATTGTGGGGCTTCCAGCCAGGCCCAGCGCTGCCCCAGGAAACACAGGGGCACCTTGACTTTGCGTGGTATCAGGAGGCACTCAGCACCTAGTGTGACTGGCCAATGTAAATGAATGCTGGCAGGAGACTGATACACTGGGATTAAAGGTGATATATAATTAGTCCATGTGACTTTTGTCGATAATAATTGCAGGTAACTGGCTGCGTTCTGCTCATCCAAATGACTGGCACTGTGCGACGAGGGCCTATGTTATCTGCAAAGGTTTCATATTTCATTTCAAACGAGGAGTTATCCACTAATAAAACGAAATGCGATTACGTTCACGTGCTCTCTGCCAAGACTGCCAAGCAAAACACGTGTGGAGTTTTTTGCCAGGGCTTCCCTGCTGAGCAGCAGCTACCCCTGCACCTCCCTCTGCAGCACAGCCAGGCACAGGACGGCTCCCAGGGAATGGCAGAAACGCCCAAGTAATTCACTGTGGGGAAATGCAACAAGTAAATACTTGAACTGTGTTGTCCAGTGAAAAGGAAACAAGACCATCTTGCGGAGGGAGAAGGGGCATGAAAAGATGTTAATCGCATGAGCAGTAATCTCTTTGGCTGTTCAGTATGCCACACTTGGGCTTTGTTTGCCTTGACTTATCTGGCTTACTTACCCCAATCTGTGTGATCATGGAGATGGTGGAGGGCCTCTTTAAGTGTGCACCAGATCAGCTACTGGAGAAGGGCAATGAAACGTTAAGGAGAAAAGGTGGAATCATGAAAAAAATACAAAAAATAAATTTAAAAAGCCTTCAAGGCCACCTATCTAGACAAAAGGGCTCAGACAGGCAATAAAAGCAGAAAATCATCGAGACAGCAATGAATTATGAAGGCTATTAAAACCCACAACTGAATTTACAGAATCAACTTCCCCTGATGTATTATAAAAAATGCTTTTCCCCAGGAACTGGAGATACCAAAATTTGTACTGCAGATTAATTACAGCTTTATTTAGCAGAACTGGGGAGGGGGAGTTCAGCTCAGGCAAAATAATATTGGGTATTAATTGTGTTAAACTTTCTGAATCTCAAATACTGCCAGGAAATCATTAACATTACATTTAACAATTTCAGGTACTTCTGGTTTTGAACTTCAATTTTATTATTTATGGAATCTTGATTGCAGAAAAAACATACCCGGCACTTGTATTTAGATTCTGTTTACAAAGGAGCTCTGTGTTCTCCCTGGAACTTGCATAAGAACAGAAAAGTAGATTATGTGGTTTCTTAATAGTTCTTCACAAAGAGTCTTCTGTTTCTGACAAATGGTTTATGCAAATGTATTCTCTGTACTGCTTCAAGCAGTACTCATGGAAAAATGACATTTTGCAAGAGGGAACAATGAATATTCAATGTGTCATTTCTTAGGTGCACTAATGGACAGTTTGTATTCCACGGCCCCTGCCATTCTCTAATTTTGGAATTTTGACAGAGGGCAGGGATGTTATCAACCAGCAGTGGGAACTGAAAAGCACTGGCTTTAAGCCATTCCAATGGTATTCCAAGAAAGGCAATTTGGGACTTTAAATTGCAGAGTGGAAAACATTTTCAGTTTCTGCATCCTGAAGTGCTGTTTTACAGAGGGGCAGTATGGATTAAAAAATGTGGCTGCATCCTTGAAGTCACAACTACTACTGGACTGTGGAAGAGCAAGAGGGTGTAGACTTCACAAAAGCCTCCCATGGATATTAATCCCTGGTGTGAATGGAAAAAAAAAAAAAAAAAAAAAAAAAAAAGGCAATTTGGAATGTACAGGCCATATCTTACAGGCTTCACTCATACAAGCAGGCACACTGAAGTAAATGGATTTGTTTGTATTGGGCTAGGACTAGCCAGAGAGCAAACGCTGCATGAGAGCCCTCATTATGCAGCCCAATTCAGAAAGGATGGGTTGGCAGTGAGAATTTGACCTTTTCATGAGAAAACCAATTGAAGTCATCAGTTTACATACAACTGCTATATATGTATGGCAGTGTAACATTACAGACAGCAAGAAAACAAAAGGAATAAGAAACACAAGTTAAAATAGCTATAATGTAAATGTTTTAAGCCTCCTTTGCCTCTCATGCACCTCACGTGACAGGAGTAAGCTCTTTGAGTAGAGTTTCATGAGTAAAATTAACAGCTTAGAGAAAAATACAGGCAGATTTCTCTCTCCCCTCCTCCCTATTCTGCACTCCTGCATTTTTTTGCAAACGTTTCTCTGGTTTAGAGATAGGACACGAGTTGTTTTCAAGAATAAGGGAGTCTCAGCGTGTCCAATTCCTTAGCCATCTGTATTTTGTTCTTACTCGTCTTCTACAGTTACCAGAAAACTGGGTAGCTGTTTCTTTGAAACTTAGACAGTTGGAGGTAAAGAATCATTCATAAAATCTTTGTGCAGATTGAAAAAAGGATCTGATCTCTCCTGTTCATTTACAGCAAAGTTATTCAGTGTATGAAACAGAGTAATTAATACCTTTGATCACTGGGCTTTTCAGGTTTATCGCATTAAGCACAACTGGGGACTGGAAAACAATTTCATGCATATAAATGTCTTCTAGTAAGTACATTTGATTAACAGGTCACTTCAAAAGAGTGGTGTTGGGCATGCTTTAAAACTTGCATTCCAAACAGTGAATTTAACAGGAAGGTTGTAAAAAAATAGACACATCAGGTATTTCATATCCACTCAGTCATCTGAAGTGAAGAGCCCAAATTCAGTGTTCAGTTACCTAACCAAAATTCCTGAGTTAGTTCAACCTATAATCCATTCATTCAACACAGTAACTGTGAACCAGAACTCAGCAACTGAGATCAGAGATGCTGCACTACAGGATTGGATAGCACTGAATCTGCTTCAGTTGTTTTTACAAACTATGTCCAGAAAAACCAGAAACTTATTACTTATTCCAGATCTATAGAATAGTAACACGTCAAAAAGAAAGCAATATTGCACTTTGTTTAGTTCCATCAGCTGTGGTACTTTAAGAAACTTTATTTACTAATTGTTCCTGAGGTGAGTAATAAAAAATTCCAATCTACATGTAGCAATATCGTCCACTGCTAGAGGTTTACATTAAGCTTCAAGGACAATGAAAAGCCCTGCCTTCTTTGTGGAGACTGAGGTTTGCTAAATATATATATTTTTAATGGCCTTATGTGGACTGTATGTGCTAATATCAAGATTCTAAGCTGAGCATTGTTTCCAGCTTCCCTTGGACCACATTTCTGGCTGACGAACAAACAAATATTCAAAGTAATTCACAGAGGAAAAAAAATTACTGAAAACACCAAAGACGTGTTCCATTTGTAGATTTAATTAAGATATCACAGCAATAGAAAAGCACTCAGTCACAGAATAACAATTTCCTGCTGCTGTATATGCACCAAGCCAAAGCTGGGGACTTTATTTTCAAAGTAGGAGATATTGATCCTGCCACAGCTGCTGAGACAAGTGAAAGGACACTTTTGTAGGTAATGACTGGAGATGGATTAATCATTTAACATGGTAGAAATCCTGAACTGCTGCTTGACAAAGAAGAGGGGAGTATCAGAAGGGCCGGGTCTGTACTTGTTCCTTCCCTCGGGGTCAGTTGCTGACCACAGTCAGGCATCACAGCAAGGATGACTGGCTTTTTGGTCACAGCCATCAGTGTCATTTTGGAGCAGATGAAAGTTGCCTGCATGAGAGACACTCAGGGTGACCACCATTTTTGATACCTAACTTCACGTGATCCTTTGAAAGGCAAAATGACCTTTTGAAAGAACAATCATAGAATCATAGAATCATAGAATCATAGGGGTTGGAAGGGACCTCGAAAGATCATCTAGTCCAACCCTCCTGCCAGAGCAGGGTCACCTAGAGCACATCACACAGGAAGGCGTCCAGGCGGGTTTTGAGAGTCTCCAGTGAAGGAGACTCCACAACCTCTCTGGGCAGCCTGTTCCAGTGCTCTGTCACTCTCACAGTAAAAAAATTTTTTCTGATATTCACCTTAAACCTCCTATGCTCCAATTTGTATCCATTACTCCTTGTCCTATCACTCGTCATCACTGAAAAAAAGCTTAACTCCATCTTCTTGACACTCACCCTTTACGTATTTGTAAACATTGATGAGGTCACCCCTCAGTCTCCTTTTCTCCAAACTAAAGAGACCCAGCTCTCTCAGCCTTTCCTCATAAGGGAGATGTTCCATTCCCTTAATCATCTTTGTGGCTCTGCGCTGGACTCTTTCAAGCAGTTCCCTGTCCTTCCTGAACTGAGGGGCCCAGAACTGGACACAATACTCCAGATGTGGCCTCACCAATGCAGAACAGAGGGGGAAGAGAACCTCTCTTGATCTACTAACCACACCCTTTCTAATGCACCCCAGGATGCCATTGGCCTTCTTAGCCACAAGGGCACACTGCTGCTTAGTGTGGGAGAAGGTGCTGCAGTTTGTGTCATCTGCCCAGTTTGCTCACCTGGCACCATTCAGGAGAAGTCCAGCATACCTCTAAATGTAATTCACATGGTGAAACTGGAGTGTTGCAAAACCATGGCTAAGAAGCTGCACTGCTCGCTATTGCTCACAGATGGGAAAGAGAAGGAATTAAGAGAGGGTGGAGATGGTGGAGCACTCTGACAACTCCCTAGGAAGACCTGCACAGAGCCCAAACAGGTAACAAAAGTCTCTTGCAACACATACCTAGGGCCACAGTGAAAGAGAGATTCAGGATGCCGAATCCAGTCCTGATCACTCTTTCCCTCACTGATGTGTTCAGTTTAGGCTATGCACAGCAAAGGCTTTGACCGACTACTCTATTTTTAGCAAGTAAGAGACCAGCTAGGTCTCTTAGGAGACTAGGAGAAATTAGTTTGAGTTGCAATTTCCAGGGACTGTTCCATTCTGACAAGTAAATAAACAGGCATGTACGCATCTTAAACACTAAATGAAAGCCCTCAGATTGCCAAAAGTATTATATGTCAAGATGCAGCTAAAAAGGCAGTATTCTCATCTCCCCATCAGGCTACTTCATTTGTTCTAAATCAAACCTTGATGCAGACAAAGCCAGAAAACACGCCTAACAACTTTCCTCCAGACACAGATAGGTGCTATTATGTTTGCAAATCACATTTATGATGCTGAGCCTGACACAAAGAGAAAATGGTTTAAAACTTTACCAGAATCAATACCAAGACTGTAACAGAAATTGGAGCATAAACTCAGGCTCCTATTATTGTAACCTCAAAGTTTCTCTCAAATTCCTTCTTGGAAGTCACGCTTGCCCTACTTAGAAAGATACTAAAATACTACTTACATAACTGCTCAGGAAAAGCTGTACATAGGGAATAAACTACTGAGCTGGCATTAATTTCATTTTACTCCACTGTTTTGCAATATGACATATTTTACGTCAGCTCCACTGCGTAAGGTTCTTCTATCTATCAACATAAAGAGAAAAGTTTGACATTAAATTTATTTCTTGGATAATATACTGGATGCTTCTGAAGTCTACACTGAAGCATGAAGTGATAGTGTCTGTTGAAGCCATCAGTTCTTATTGACAAGTCTGGTTAAATTATCAGGTTGTATGTAATTTTATTTGAGCGTAGGAAAATGAAGGTTATAGCCAAGAGCTTGGTGGGGTTTTCTTTCCTGAGATGATGATTTATTCATTTTGGCTTCAATAGCTACGGTGTCAGGCGTATTTTATATTTTTCCAACTTTGACACTTCAAACATTTGATTTCCCTTTGCAACTTCCAACCTAAAACATGTTTCCCATTATAGATATTCAAGTGACTGCCTTGCACACACTGACTCATGAGGCTGGTTTTTATTTTCACAAAATATATAACCCTATTTGAATAAAATACAGATGGTGTCCAATACATTAAACACAGCAAATTTGCCATTCCCTCCTTCATCCCCTCTGTGTTCCGTTCCCCAGATTTTCTGTGGCAGTATGAAATCTTATCAGCCTCAACAGCTCCAGGAGGACATGGCAACAGAAATCTGATGCCATTCATATTTGGTCTGCAGCAATAAATAATGTGCAGGTTTTTAATTATTAGTATTTTTCTGCATTTGGAGCTCTGCTTTAAGCTGAGCTGTGTGTCCCTTGGAAGGTACTGAACAGCCAACTTGACATGGTCCTGTGATAGAGTATGGCACCAAATAACTCTCCTTCCCAGGCGACAGTTGGAGCAAATTCAGAGGCCTCTTACTTTGCCAAACAATTCAGAAGGAACAAAAATATGATCTACTAATAGTACGGTAAATTAACTGAGTAAATTAGTAAAAGCTGCTGAAGTGACTTGAAGAAGAAAAATTGTTCTGGGTTTGCTCTGAAGGCATGAGGATCATAGTATACACACACACACAAGTTACTTGGAATGCACAAGATTAAGGTTTTTGAAAAAGATTCTATGAGCATCACTAGATGGCATTGGAGGGTGCTTGAACTTACCACAGGAGAAAGATAGCTTTCGTCAGCAGTCCATAGTAATTTTTATTAGGAACACTAGCAGTTGAAGAATTCATTCCAGGCAGGCTGAAGGCATGTTCTATGCAACTTTGGTGAGGGGTCTGCAACACAAAACAAGAACGAAGGCTGGCTGAGCAGTCATTGCATTCTGCAGTTTCCTTCTGTCACACACCAGAAGTCCACCATCTCTGAGCTAGAATTGGAAGAATGAAATTCAGACAGAAATAAATTACACAGGGTACTGAAGAAACTGAGTACTGATAATGCATGGGCTGGTAACTTCATAGAAAAGTTAATCTGTTCTTGAGTTTAGGGTGGAATTTTTGGTACTACATATTTGTTTTTCCCCCACAGCAAATTATACAAGTATTTATTATATAAATTGTATCTCTGTTATTCTTACAACTTTTTTGCCACACAGTTATTATGTCCCTTTCCTGTTACTTTTAGAATGAGATATGTGTGCCATCCTGCAATATTTTTGTTTAGCATCAGCATCTGCTTTGGAATTACTTCTGGCTTTGGTCACCTACTCTTGCCCATTGGCTGTTACTGCAAAGAAGCTGTGCAGAGTCAGTTGCACCACAAGTACAGTGGTTTCTGAATTGCAAGACTATTATTACACTTAAAGAGGTCTCTTTTATTCATATTCTTTAGTAGTCGGCAGAAAGAAGCAAAGAGGAGTTTGTTCCCATATAAATACAATTCTAGGACTGTATATCAGAATAATTATAGGTCATGGAACGTATGTTGCAACATATGGCAGCAAAGTGGTGATTTCTTTTCACATCTGCCCCCTTGACCCACAATCTGTCATTAAACTTTTCAATTCTCCAGGTAGACTGTGCAGAGCCTGTTTTGCAAATTTGTTGCCTATATAACAAAACTGGCATAATTTTTTGCCTCTGTAATATTGTCTCTGTTTAAGAGTTGTCTTTTATCTAAATTCTATGATGAATCAGAAATCAGAGCTCTATACAGATGAAAACCTGACATTTAAGTGAAGTATTTCCCGTCTTCAAACAGGCTTTAGGTTTCTCAATCTTGGGACTAAAGGCCAGGATGGGAAGACTTGTAGAAATAGTGCCCACGCTGAATAACAGTTTGCATCGAAGAATGAGGCAAGACTTGCTAGTAAGTCATATAAGGTTTTAATACGTCATGAACTCACACAAAGCCATGGTCTTTTTAAAAACATTAAGTACACCCACTTCTAAAAGTGCCACCATGCCCTGGGTCGTCTATTTGTCTGACTGGCTGCTCCACATTCCTTCTAGTGTATTTATAGAAAGCTGCAATTCATAAATATCAATTTGTACCATTATCTTCATACATGCCAGGTACTTGTAATATTGAAAACTAGAAATTGTTCTTAGGGCATACCTGAAGTCAGCATAAGGATGATAAATAAAAATGGCATTATACCTGAGTGAGCATAAAAGTGTAGAACTTCTATTACTTTCCTGAGATTATTTATTAAATAGTATGTCTTAATTTGCTGTGTCTTGCTGAAGCTTCCACATGCTCACACACATACGTATGTATATATGGGAAAATCAGTGTATTTTTCCTCACTTAAATAAATGGTCCAAACATTTATGTCAAGAGGCAGGTTTTATCAAATTCCTACTCCATAACTACTTTAAAATCTAACAGTCTGATCCTGTTTTTTTGTGAATGTAAATCAAGGATTAACTGAATTACACTGGTAAAATCAAGCTAAGTAAAATCAGATCCTGGCTTTATCATTACAAGTAGCCACTAGATAGTTTAGTCTTCCTTCTGAGCCTCAGAGTCATTTGCTGAAAAACTGTAGTTGGCAGGGATTTTTTATTTACAAGCCACAGCTTCTAATAAATGTGGTGTTTGCCCTCTGGCTTGACATCAAAGACAGTTTCATAACAAGGGTGGCTCCTACTGAATTATATTTCCCCCCAGTTTGTATGGGGAAGTCCGGCACCTATTACACAAAGGCAATTGTTGACTGCCTGCAACTACAAAGGGAAGAGATACAACGTTTTGTTTCCTTCACATTTTTTAAATGCAGCTTTTGAAAGCATCCATGTCAACTTGAAAAAAATCACTTGTACTTACTTGCAGGCAACTTACTCATTAGACTTAAAATGCCAAGGTCCACGTCTGTGCTGAAGGAAGGATATGAACACTATGTGCCCTGGGAGCTCTCAGAGGCAGTCAGTCCGAGTGAACCCAACAGGTCTCACTCCTCCTTAAAACTTAAGAAAGGAAAAAACATATGTTTAAAAAAAAAAAAAAAAGATCAAATGATGACATCTCAAAAAACCATGAAGCAGAGTATGACTGTGAAGTCTGTATATACTGCCTGCTTTTCACAAATCTTCTATGAGCCCCATTTTCTTCTTTCTGTAGTTGATTGATGAAAACGTCAGTTGAGTCCTTTCAAACCAAATCTGTTTGACTTCTTTCAACAGATCAACAGTGTTTCACATTTTGACAAAAAAGTTATGGATATGTTTTCCTGAAAAAAACTTGCGAACAGCCTTGCCACTTCATTTTTCCTTTTTTTTTTTTTTTTCTTTTCTTTTTTTTTCTTTTTTTTTCCTGGTAATAGGCTTTAGTTAGTCTTTAAAGAATTTAGTGCTCAAGAATACAAGATAAGACTCTTCCTGCTCAAGTTGGAACATCCCTGTATTAATACAATTCTTCCTGACAGGCAGCATAACATGATCTCTGGATGTTCACTATCATCTTCCATATGCTTTGAATTACAAGTCCTCTAAATCACTTGCTTAATCCAAATTATTATCAACAAGAGTGTCTTTTTTGCTCTAAATAGCAACAGTGCCAGAAGACGCAGAGCCTTATAAACATTAATTGGGTCAGCACCAGTGTAAGTTGAATAACTATATATTTTGCCTCTCTCCAGTCCTCCTTGCAACACTTGCCTCCCACATGTCCCCAGGTGTCTATTACAGCAGGCTGTGGGAGAGCAGCTGTGCAGGGCAGGCCTGCAGGGAGATGCTGGGGCTCTGCTCTCCGTAACAGAAGTGGAGAGAGCCCCTGTGGGTAGGTAAGTTTATCAGGATGCTTGTCTGCGACTGACTGGTTAGTCACTACATCTGCTCCTCTGCTCACCTGGTGTGAACACAAGACTTATCACGAGCTGTGGTACAAGTTGCTAAAGTGACTGTCAGAAGGAGGGACAAGGTCTTTACTTTGCACTTACCATGGTCAGGTACTATTCTAGAGCAGTGATCCCCGGCAGTAACCACAAAACTAGCAATAGGAAGACTTGCTTTCACTCTGAGCTGCTGTCCTGCCTGCACCTCGCTCTGCTATCCTTCCCACAACTCTTACATGGAAACTTGGTGGTCATGACTTGCAGAAGTACTAAGCAAAAAGCTTCAGTGAAGCAGGGAGAGGGAGGGAAAAAAGCATGTTAGGAATAGCTATACTTACACTAAACTCCTTAAGTTGAAAGAGCATCTCTCCAAGACTCAACATCCATCCCCTGTCAGTCTCTATACAAACTTACCCGAGCTCCTCAGCTGGCAACAGGGCCCGCTTGTTTTCAGGCTTTCTCTCAGGGTGATGAATGCTCATTGTGGTGTCACTAATCTCACTACACGTTTCTTAGATGTGATGTGAGTTCTAACAACCTGCTTCTGGAGCTGAGCACGAGATCTCAGCTTTCCACTTAAAAACATGCATTGAAGTTTAGGAGAAAGCTCTGGAAAAATGACCAGAGAGGTAACAGTAGGCTCAGAGAAGATACACCAAATCAGAACAACACATTTTTATTTTGATCTAAGCAAAGACCTAAGCTTCTGGCATATCTCCACCACGACCCTCACAAAGTCAGGCCAGAGATGATGCCCTGCAGGGTCCGCTTTGTTCCCTGGAGTCTGTTCCCAGTGGTGGGACTAGCGTCACCCCTTCACCAAACCATCACAGAGATGGCAGGCAGCTCTTGGAGGTGCTCTGAGCCACAGCCCAGCCTGGGCAATGCAGCAGTGTGGCATGGGATGGAACACACAGCGCAACTCCTTGCAGAGCTTCAGCACCCACTGCTTCACACAGCTCTCACTTCTCTAGATGAACTCAACATCCTGTTTAGCACTTCATCTTGTGCACAGCGAATTGGTTTTTCACTGAGGAAATAAGCCCCCCCGTTCAGTGTGACACATACATAAATACATATACACATACACACACGTGCATGTGCACACGCAGACATCAGTCGTTGAAAGCCCTGTGGGTGTCTTCTTTCACATTTCTACCTTGTGGCTGAAGGAAGCCAGGAAATGTAAAAAGCAGCCAAAATGTTAAGGGGAAGAGGATAGATAGAAATGCCTTTTCTGCAGAAAATGTAGAGCAGCTCCCAGACTGACTGGCCTAAACCTGCCAGCTCACTTTGTGCCTTCCTTCCTTCTCCTCTTCTGTGGCTTCTCAGGGGTTTTCATGCCACAAGCACCAGCCAGGCAGTTTGCTGAATTAGACCCACCGCTGCCAAAGACACGTTCTCCCCATAAATTCAGACTTTTGCCAGTGCATGAGCACTATTACAGCTATTAAATGAACTTATTGTAGTATCACGCCTCCCTTACTAAGATTTTAATCAGCACTTCTGTTGGAAAGCCTGACTCTCAAAGAGTTATAAAACTGCCTGTATAAAGTTGATTACCACTGAAATCTAGAGTCCAGCTTCTTGGCTCGTGGCTGCACTTCTTTCTTGCTTACTTGATCTCTGTTTGCAAAAGCTGATGCAAATTGGTTTGGCAAGTTTGTTTAATTCCAGGGATAAACAATTCCTGACTTAATAGGCTCTTTTTTCCGGTGCATGGAAAGTGATGGAATAAAATTATCCCAAATTACCTGTATACAACATTAAAGAATTACCTTGAGATATATGTTTTTGATATATTTTTTCTTTTTTTTTTTTTTTTAACTTAGGAATGCAACTAAAGAATTTAACTGTTTGCATTGTTTAACACAGATTATTTTTGGAGTGGTGTACAGCGCTTAATGGTAAGGCAATCACAGGAGGTTAAAGCCTTTCAAAATACATGCCAGCACCTCAGTGCCAACAACCCATATCACTTCAGTGAACTGTGCAGCTTGTGTTGGCATGATTTATGTAGCAATTTTAAAAGAATCTGTAGTGTTTGTTTATTACCACGGCATGATTGATGGGTTCCTGAGTGCACAGCGACACAATCAGCTGAGCTATTACAGCTGGGAGTTTGATAATCTGTGAGTTACAGGCATTACAGTGTGTCATTTCAGTCAACTGCCTGAAGTCGTTAGGGTATCAGTGACCTCGGAGAAACGGTGGTGAGACAAGACCCACTGCCAATGGTGTCACCATCTCTCCTGCGTAGTCACACAGGCTGTGAGCACTTCTGCCCAGCCTCCCTCGCTCTCCTGCTCTCCTTCTCAGACCCTTCTGGGTAAAGTCCAGTAAGAAAACCCACCATTTAGCCCAGTAATTCCTTCAGGTTCTGTTCTCATCCTCACCCTTTCCAAACTTTAAAATACTGGTACTGATGTGACTCAAATTGCAGAGAAAAAGGCTGCTCAAGCTTTGTCTTCTAATGGTCAGTTGGTTTGCAACAGGCAGCCCCGTAGACAAAGCCACCACATGTCTCCAGGAATACACCCCTCACTGGGAGCCACTGGAACAACCTCAGTTCCTTCCTGGAAAAAATATCCCAGGCTTACTTTTATATACAATATACGATGTCACTGGATGTAGGTATTTATTTGTAGCACAAAAAAAAACAATGACTATGAAGCAAATAGTATTTATATTTTATTATTTTTTTACAAAAATAAACAATTTGAGAAACAAAAGCACTTTTTTTTTCCTGACTGTACAAACTACAAAACAGTATGACATTGGTCACTTTAGCATTTACTTTTATTGCTTTCACTGAAAGCAAATTCTCTAGACACACCATGCCTGTAAAATGCGTTTTATATAGAATTAAGGCTAGCATTCATTTGCCATTATTAAGGTCATTTACTTAATTCTCTCTAAGAATTAGCAAGCAGTGCCTTAAACAACCAAGGATTTGATGATAATATATATGAGTAACCGCAAGATAGTCATTAAACTAGTACTGTTCCACCAGCTGTCTTGCTTTGCCAGTCTGTCAAAGATGTGGCTTCCCGAACAATTCAAACTCGATTCAACAAGTCGTAAGCATAGGCTTAATTGTAAGCATATGCTCAGGGGCATCCCTATTCAGCAAAGTACTCGGCATTTAGGCTAAGACTCCATCCTTTCAGTGGCGCTATTCATATGCTTATGTGATTTGCCAGACCTACAAAATGGCTCTTTTAAATTAAAAATGAAACTTTATGATAACATTGGAAGTAAAAATTAAAATTAGCTACAGCCTTGCAATTCCAAACATAACCAATTCCTTCCTTTTGACAAATACCCTGGCATTGCATATTTGATAGCTTTAACACAAATGCTGATTGTCTTCAGAAATGTTTGCTGTTCAGCTTACAAACTGATATGCTCCAGTTACTCTGTTGTGATTGTACGTGCCCAAATAAATATCAGCGTGGAGGATACAGACTTCCCAAATAAATGATCAGCTTTCATCCCTGTGCTCACACAGACAGGTCAGAAACATTATGGTAACCTTGGTTAGAAAAGCCAGAGCTGCCAGCTGATTTATAACCAAAATTATACCCTAACAGTGTATCGTATCTTGTACTTCACTTTGTTTTGTTTTTTTAAAAAAATCACATTATCAAAATACTGTTTTATTGCACATTCATCCTGGTCATGCAGGTTATTTCTTTAAAGTTTTGTTTAGCACTCTATAGATTAGAATGAGTAATAGTGCAATTATCTCTCCGGGCATAGCCACCTTATACCTAACAGCTGCCTATATTTATACACAAACAGCTCTTGTCACTCATGGGTCAGACTGAGCCACTTTAGCTGTCAGTCTGTCACCTTCACATACGTTATCTTGTCAGGATCAGGCATGATATGAGTTGAGGCCATCTTGAAGAAGACAAGCTGCCGACCTGCACCAGACAGGAAAAGACAGGGGTAAGAAAAAAAATTACTCAGAAGCGATGAGCAACAGGTTGCTAACTTTGAAATATTGGTATTTCATATTCTTCTTCAATCAATGCATGCTACAGGCAATCCAAGCCTGAACTCTTTCTTAACTTCACCCAGGATAAAACTGAAATGCTTTCATCTAGAATGACACTGAATCTGCCCTGCTCTCAGTCTGTTTACTTTTGTCTAAGTATGTTCAAGATATGACTGTGCACAGCTCACATGGTAAATGAAGATTTTAGTACAAATTTCACATTATCTTTAAAAAACATATTTAAATACTCTCCCACTGATAAAAACAGGCTTGGGTTCAGGACATTCAGGATTGTACAGGAGCAGAATCACCTTTGCAAAACTGGTTAGTGCAATGTATGTTAAACATGACTTTTTTCTGAAATAGCTATTGCTGATCACTTCATTGCTCTGGGTCCTAAACAAGCTGGAACAAGGTTTCTGCTTCTAATATAAAAAAGCACCAGCAAGTGCTAACAGCCTGGGCAGCATAAAGCTTTGGAGACCGGGAGGGCTGAATTTGGTGATGTTTCACTCCATAGTATTTGCAGGAGACGCAGCATAGTGCCTGTATCTCCCCATGGTTACTGTCCTGGCATCTTCACATCCCTGTCTCATGGTAAGTACCTGTCATCCCATGGACCTGCACTGCCTGCCTTTCCTTGGACCAGGGGCCACAGAGAGATTTTCCACAGCTGTTTAACCTCTGCCTTCCCTCTCTGAACTTCAGAAAATCAAACGGTCTTTACTCTCAGCCTGCCTCTCTCGAGGGCTCCCATAATCACACAGCAAACGGCATGCCTCAACAACTGAGCAAATGTTCATGATGCAGATTTCAGGCACTCAAGTACTTATTCATCAAGAGCAAGAAGGTAAAGGTAAATAAGACTAGAAATATTGCTAATATGTCTCATTTGCTTTTGACATTATGATCTGAGACAGAAGCTGCTCTAAACTTCCTATGAATTTCCCTGTGACATAATAATTACTTTTTTAGTATATTCATTAACTTCAATAGTCTGACTATAAGTAGCCTGACATGATGGCCGAACAGTCACCAGTCAGTGACAGGCAAGCTTAATACAAATCAGTTTTTTCTAGGTTCCATGGAACTCTCTGTTAAAACTTCTCAGAAGTACAAGAAATGCAGAAAGCCGTGGCAGTACACTGCCTAAAACACTCTGAACTGTCTAATGCTTCTACTAGTTTGTGATGCTTTCAGAGCTGGGGACCCATTAGGCTTATATAAAAGCCTGGCCTGAGTGTATATTTATCTTGCTCAGCTAAGCACAACTGAAGCATCCAACTACACACAGGGCAGATTTTGACTTAAGGTTAAGACATGTTGTGATAACAGATTTACAGACAGTAAATTGAGCCTCTGAGCCTTAGTAACTTGCAATGCTAAAGTCTGTGGCAGAGCAAGGGCGTCCCATCAGCATTCCCAAGGTGTGGCTAGCATCAGCCACCCTCCTCTCAAAGACAGCAGAAGGGGAGCCAGTGTGACCCTAGCAGAAAATGGTAACTGCAGGCAGGGAAACAGCCCTGTGCATGTGGAGACAATACGAAGAAGAAAATCTCACCCTGACTTCAGGGGACGGGTTACCTTGGGGGAAGGCTATGAAGGAACATGCATTTGGTCCATTGCACCTTACAGACACAAACATTTATTTTCTCTTTACCCTCCCAAGGAGTGCAGTTTACCCAGGGGAACACTGCTTGCTGAGCTGGCCAGGGCTGGCTACAGGGGCACACAGCTCTCCTGGGCATGCAACGATGGGGCGTGAAGTTGGGAGCCAGCTGTGGCATTCAGCTCTTTGAGCCACTCCTGAGCTGCAGCTACTGGAGATTTTTAGCAGAGACTTGTAACATTTTTGTTTCTCAGATAGCTCTGACGTTGCCTGAAATAGGCACAAGTCTGGTGCAGAAGCAGCGAGCCAGGGCCAATTCTCCACTTGATGTCAATCAGCACCAAATGCCTGCCTTCAGGGGAACCACATGGGGACTGCGAGGCCCACAGGCCTTTTGGAAAACGTACTTCTCTGTTCAACAAGTGTATTCTGTTAGACAAGAAAATGAGTTGCAGCAGCAAATGGGATTTTACCCTGGAAGTTGTACTTCTACCGGGTTTTAAACCCTCCCTCATCACTGTCCTTTAGCCAAAGCCCTGCTGCTAGAGAAACAGTGTTCTCACCAGTGGCAGGACATCTTCAACATCAGCCAGGAAGTCCCAGCTAGATGCACAGGAGAACCTGTTTGGTTTTGTGTCAAACTGCAACAACCATATGGATCGGAAAGATTTATTTAAATCCAGATGTTGGACCACGTCCTGCACATTTAACTGCAGAAACAGGTCACAGGCTTTTGTTGTTGTTTTTGCTGCTGTGTTTTAAAATAAAATTTCAGACCCCATGGTTTGGAGACCTCTGGTCCATGTGCTCTGGTGCCAGCTCCTTTGAGCCCACCCGCAGTTCCTGTCCCTCTGAGAGAAGGCACATAAAAGCCCCACCAAAAATCAAACCAGTTCAGCTGGAGCTTCAGAAACTTCCAGCTGCTGCTGGTGGCTCACACAGCTCAATGCAACATGCTCTTCAAACTGTATTAAAATGCCTAAAGCAGCCAGAGTATGTGACTCACATGCTCTTTTCTGCTGAGTAGCATCATGACCTACCTGTCCAAGTTGTCTGGTTAGTTAAGACGAAAGCTTTGCACTGGGAATAGCTGTCACAGATCTCGATGGCTTCGTTGACATCGAACACAGAGAGGAGGCAGCCCTTGTGGTGGTAAGATGGCCAGCATCTATAGTTCTCATCAGGAATAAAAGCTTCAGGCACCCGTCTGTACTCTGCAAGTAACCACAGCAAAGCAATAGTTTTGAAAGCTCTAGCAAACTGCTTGTTTTTAACAGGCAAGGTCTATTATAACAGCTTAGAAGTGGGGTATGTGACAGAAAAGGTGACAAGCTAGACTGTACCAGCCCCAGTTTACCGGCAAATGTGTTTATAGCTCTGCACCTTACTTTCCTTTTCCTTTCCTCCTTTCTTCTTCTCACCTTTTTCTCCAGAAAGCATCTGTAAATAAACAGTCTGTGCACAAAACCCTTTCCCCTTCCCCACTGCATAGGTAAGGCTTTAGTTTTCTTGGGAGTTTTACAGGAAGAATGTCCCACTGAATAAACAGCATCCACTTGAATGAACTGACTCACTGTCCTTCTTAACAGTGAGCAGGATTGTCAGGGTGAGACCTGACCAGGCGTTCCCAGCCCTCCCTCTCCCTCAGAAGAGCATGCTATTTTCCTCTGGCCCCTTTAGAGGAGGAAGAAAAGACAGGCTTTTAATTAAGCAAACTTTTTTGTGCTTGCTTAGATTAGAACAAAGGGAAAGTCGCTTGATGGGCCTCCAAAGAGAAGAAAAAATAAGAAGTAGAGGGAGCATGTCAGCGTGGTCCTCGCCCCGCACCTCCATGCTGCCCTGACGATCACTCCTCTCCCTTGGCTGCCGTTCAGTCTCACTTGCCTTTATGAGCTGCCTCTTGTTCTCTGTTCACAGCTCCTCTCACTTTCCCAGCCGCTGACGGGGGTTTCTCTAATGAATGCATCAGCAAAATCAACTAATCATTTATAAACATTTCTATTTAGCCTCCAGACGCACAAACTTGGCGGTTCCCCCCTGTCTCTCCCCCCCACATCCTATTCAAAAAAATAAATAACATTCTGTATTTCTTCTAATTGTATCTATTATGGAAACCAGAGCTGCTGACCCCGACTTCCAGCCTATTCTTAAGTCACTTCAGTTCAGGCATTTTCTGCCTGACATTGCAGATTCAGCCTGCTAATATTTCAAGCAGCACGTTGTATGAACACCACCAAATCAGAGGCGAGTGTGGCTCTAAACTGCAGTATTTTAACTGAAAAGAAAAAAGCACAACTACAAGTGCTCATTCACACCACACAGGCTGAAATAGTGGGAAACAAATGCAGCAAATGCCTTTTTTTTTTCCTTAAGCCTAGCTCATTAAAGTACGAGACATTCATAAACAAGATGCAAAATCAGCTGATCACATCCCACTGAAATTGAAGGCAAAAACATTTTCATTGATTCAGAAAACACAGACTCGGACACAATGAGAAAACCCAAACTAAAATGTAGTTTCACATTACAAATGCTGGTGCCTCCATCAAAAAAATATATAGATACATTTATTCTGAGGAACATCAGAGCATAAATCAAACTGCTACTGCCTGGGTAGGTGAAGTCCCTTTTTTTCTAATTTCTGTATCAACAGTGCAGTGTAACGAAAACTGAATGTAGCTAAATAACATTTAGTATGGTGAATGCTGAGTATTGATTTGTCCCTCAGAGACAAGGTCAGTAAAATGGTGTGTGGTAACAAGATGCAAAAATAGCAGTTCACCATAATCAGCACCACACATGACTATCAGTGAGCATGCCATGTTGTCTGGATACAAAATATGACTATTCACAACTTTTCACAGCTACAGAAGTGCCGCCTAATGCTGCGCTGCACCAAAGCTCAGACCTTGGAGGACACTCACAGAATGATGGCAATTCCTGCAGCAGCAGATGAAGCATCTGACTCATTCTCCACGTCAGCTGGGATCATGCCCTGGCCCTTTCCATGAGTGCCATTAGAGCCTGACGGGCTCCATGCTGGGGCTGGGAGGGAGCTGCAGCATCCCTCAGCACACCACCAGGGCACTAAGCAGAGAAGTCCCATCATTTATTTTCCTCCACGTGTCCTGGTTTGACACCATTCAAGGCAGAAGCCTGTCTGGAAGACCCTTATTTTTAAACTCTTCTGCACACAGATCTGCCTCTTGATGTGTCTATAGCACTTCTCAACGCTGTTCCCGTGACAGCTGTCAGAGGTTAGGCTCTCTGCTGATGTAAACAGATTTCAAAAGAACAGCAGTGATTTACATGACCTGAGACTGTCAGAGGCAGGAGATAAAAGTTCTCCCTTTTCATTGACTTTTCCAAGGTGACTAAGCCTGGTAAATCATTTGGGCAGCTTGGACACATTAATTGATAGCACTGGTCGAGCAACAACTGCAAGGGTGATGGTGAGGTCCTGGCTTCGGGGTGACAGAGAGGATGGAAACCTCCACACCAAGGCATAAGGTGGTCTTGCTGTGTGGCAGAGCCCCATGGCTGTGCCTCCTCTCCTTGCTGCTCCCCACCAGTTCCTACCCGAGAGAAGTCACCATCATCTGCAACTTCAGGGTACTGCACTGGTCGGAACAGAGTAGTGTAACAGGCACACAACAGCATGACTCACACGCAAAGGGTGTTGTCCTTGGCTGAGAGGTCCCCAAGCACCGGACAGGTGAAAATACAGCTGCTGGGGTCTAAGTGAAAGCAGAGAGGCACACAGCCTCTGCAAAGGCAGCTTCTGGCAGCCCCACCAAAATGGCACAGACTGCTGAATGCCTGCAGCTTGGGGATCTTAAGCCCCCTCCCTGGAAGTGTTCAAGGCCAGGCTGAATGGGGCTCTGAGCAACTTTGTCTAGTGGGAAGTGTCATTGCCCATGCAGGGAGGTAGGAACTAGATGATCTTTAAGGTCCCTTCCAACACAAACCATTCTGTGATTCTATGTTCCCCAAACCAGCCAGGTGCTCTCACCAGCCCAGGAAGCCAACACAGGATCTCCTATTAAACTATTACAATCAAAAATAATCAGAAACTCACTGCAACACCAACCAAGCAGTCGTTTCAGGAAACTACATTTTTCTCCAAAACTCACTCAATCTTGAGGAGAGCAAGGACGCCACCTTCCCCATTTGCACGGCAAAGGCAAATATCCCTGGAATCTCATGTTTACATAGTAACAAATTTGGGAGCTGACCCCTTAGCCTTTATTTGTACAAGCTATGAAGAAATGCATTCCTCTTACATGAACTAGAAGTGTGCTCCCAAAGGATGTTCCTCCATCAAGATGTGCCCCAGCAATGTCAGGCACCTCCTGCTTCTAGTCCACGAGTCCCAGCCCACAGGAGTGCTGGGCTTCCCCTATGCCTTTCCATGATCATCCTGGTCACTCCAGAGCAGTTACCTGCTCAATCTAGCAAAACTCCACTGGTTTGAAGACTAAGCTCTTGCTCAGTTTTTTGTCCTGCCAAGACCTGTGACTTGCTTAAATGGAGTCCATGGAATTTGAAGGCTCACAGCAGTAAATCACATCATAAAAAGGTCAAAGTTCTGGTCGATTTCCAGACTAATGGTGTTTAAAACCAATAAATACTTGCCTAATACTATAAATGCAGCCATAAATTTACACTTTTGCGTACATACACGTAGCTTGACACAGAGTACATAAAGCCTATCAAGGTAATGGCAAGGAATAGATCAGATAAATGCAAGACACTCCTACCAGTGTCACAATAGAAAAAGAATCCAGTTCTCCATCTATATATTTTGTTAGAATTGCAGCAAATGTAATGCAGCTGGCTTGATCCTGATGTCATTTATGACAGATTTACTCCAGCTTAACCACATGGTGTCTGATTTGCTGATCACAATTATACAAATTAATCCCACTAGGAAACATTTGTCCTGCCCTGTAAACATTTTGAAACTTCAAAATATCTTGCTCCACTGATTCTGGGCAATCCTCAAAAGTTTTGGTTTGTGTTATTTTTAATAAGTTTAAAATATTTTTATAAGTTTGCTTTGGTCAATCAAAATACAGTCTTTCAACCAGGCCAAAATCTTCTTAGAAGTTCCTTACAGCACCAGCCAGCCCCCACAGCAGCCACAGTGATATTTAAACTGAGCCCCTTCTCGAGATACGTAAGAGAGGCATATTTAAGAGCATCTGCAACATCACTAACCAGGGCAAGAGCTACCCTTCTAAATTTTTTCCATCAAAAATCACCTGCAACATCCCAAAGCCAACTACAATCTATAAACATACCCATTTTCACCATACTAGACTGAATCATATAAAAAACTCCACAAGTTTATTATAAACTATGTGTAACTGCCTGTGCTTTCCCCCTTTTAGCTTATTTGAATCACCTTAAATCTGACTTTAATCAGCCCTAATGACCATTTATTTCAGCCACTGCAGCCAGATTGCATTTTTACTACCAACTACAGCTACTCCTTGGAAATTTGCCCAGTTTTCTTTTCTAGTTATCACCTGCCAATACTGCATGGGTCAACGACACCGACATAGCAATGTACATCCTTGAGAGAGAAATCATGTTGCTCCTTTTCTTCCCTTCTCTTTTCCTTCACTCTCAAGAGGAACACTGGCAGTTGAATCTGGATTTGCTTTTAATTGCTTTGCTTACAAGCAAGCAGAAAGAGCTTGATCTTGCCAATCTCAGCCAAAAGTGCTATTGAGCTGTTTTGCTCAACAAACAGTCTCCGCCGATTCCCAGGGAGCTTAAGGAGAAGAGAATTGCATCCTAAATAGACAATAATACACTTATGTTTTTAGTACGCTTCATTTCATGCTGAAATTTTCCTCATGCTTCAATACCTCACATTTAAACACACTTCTGACAACAAGCCTCACAAACCGCACACACGGCTGCGCTATGGAGAGCTATTCTTCAGTACGTCTGAGAAAACGACAGACTAGGCGTATCCCGCGTGCCTCTGCTTTCAATCATTTCTGACAAATCCCAACTGTTTGGAAGGACAGGGGTTTGCCGTCAGCCCAGGAGATAGCCCTGCTTCTCTGGTGAGTATTTCCATCCTTTGGCTGCTTCCCGCGTGCAGGCTGGAAGCAAAGTAAGGCTTGCCTCTTTTTATATGCTTCTATTGTGCTCACAGTAGAGCCATATTTAAATCGGTATGCAGGCTGTCACCGAAACACAAATAAAGGAAGAGAAGAACGACATGTTCTCTTACATTTTATTCCTGTTAAAAGGACACAGCTGGAGTGGCTTTCCTGCCTCGTGCCCCACGTCCCAAGGCAACTCACCGGGCTGTGTTCGTGGGGCTGCTTGGCACCCACACCCATCTCTGTGGTGCACACACGCTTATTGAAGGCAACTGGCCCAAACTAGTGCCACGGATGCTTGTAAGCTGCATCAGGACCCTCCACTCATAAATACGATGGTGCTGACAACGGACAAAAGGTGTATTGGGTCACATGTGTGGGGTGTTTAAGCTTGAAGACAGATGCTTACTGGGTTTGTAAAGGACATTTGGTGACTTCTTTAGTGATCTTCCCCAGGGAAGTAGTGGAGTCACTATCCCTGGAGGTATTTACAAGATTTGTACATGTGGTGCTGAGCAACATGGTTTAGTGGTGGACTTGGCAGTATGCTAGATTAACAGTTGGACTTGATGATCTTAAATGTCTTTTCCAACCAAAACTATTCCATGATTCTTCAAAGAGCTGAGGATGTAGCTCATCAGCAGAAAGCATTTTGCTGTGCAATGCCAAGTTGGACCTGGAGAAGTTTAGTGAGCACAGAACACGTTGCTCAGTGAATAGGGCATATGGTTTGCACAACAAAAGAGATACATGTGAGCAGCAACCAACTGGTCACTATAGCACTCTGCAGCAATGAGCACACACTTTCTGCCCCGCCCTATTTCCTGCATCGTGAGAGTGCAAAGCAACTTGAGCCTGCGTTCCTCTGCAATCTGGGATTGCTAGCTGCTGCAGGCTGCTGATGCAAAAGCCTTCTGTGCAAAGCAGGGCATAGAGGAAGACTTTCTGCCCATCCCTGCAGCCCCATTCACCTTTCGCCCTCAGCGAGCCATAAAGCAGCTTTGACGTCCCTGGGAAAGAAGCACCAAACACACAAACGCCAGATAAAGCAAGAATCTGGGCTGCAGTACATTCCCAGCTGAGCCTTTCAAGAGCCTTCAGCAGAGCAGTTTTGGCCTTCACATTGTGGCCTGCCATGGGATATACAAACTGCCTCAATATTCCAGTAACCTCACAAAATTTCTCTCTTGGACATGCCCATGTGCACAAACACACTCCACCTCCCCAGTAGATTTCAATAATCCTTGGGTGGATTTACCATTTCCTAAGCAGGTTGCTATAGTGACCCTGCAGAGTATTTTTTCAAAACACTGTTGGACTGTAAATGTTTACATACAGCATAATCCTGCCAAATCGTCTTAAGACAAAGGAAAACACTTTGCTTTATGTCCAGCCTTCTAGTTTTTTTAGCATTCAGAATGTGCTTTCAACTAACAACACCAGCTAATTATACCCTTCTGTGGGCTTGCACACCCTCAGGCCTAATAATGGGTCATCTATTAGCTTTAATGAATAACAAAGCTATCGGATTTACTAGTGTTAGCTGATTTCACGCATTTCTGAGTAAATTCTGAGTTAACCAAAGGCTGGGGCTTAGCTCAAGGGCCAGACATCCAGTTGGTACAAATCAGTGTCACTTGATTGAAGTTAATGAAACTGTTGATACAGGGGGGCAAGATTTCACTGATGAACGTCAGTAGATCTTTTTTATAGTCATCTTAATCTGGATAATTAATGGAACAATTTCATCATTTTTAGATAACACATCAGGAGAAATACATGGTTTCTCTTTTAATTCACATTCTTCTGGATTCCAGCAAGAGACCAACAGTCAATGGAGTATAAAAGTATTTGTTCATGGTGTTGTTTTAAATACTGTAATGTTCGTGTATCAAGATTAACAGTAGTGTGATTTATGATTACAGAACATGTACATAGCTATCGAATGTCTCCCGTGCCTCTACTGTGTTCCTAAGATACTAAAGCAAAGTCCAGAGCATAATATAATTTACAGCACTATAAAATCTTTTACAACTGAAGCACAGTGAAAGCTTAATATCCAAGATCTTCTGTAATATGACTATATCATCTTGTTAAACCTTATTTATGAGAACACTAGGGTTGACAAGAACTTCCTTCATGTCACTTCCCTACTGATTATCAGTATCACTTTTCTCACTTCATGGTGTTCATAGAAGGAGGTCTTCCTTTCAAAAACATAGGTTCAGGTAGATAACAGACTGTTTCCACAAAGTTTGTTTTAGTTATAGCCTTAGATCACTTGCTGAAGATCACGATGTTTTTTTTTCCTAGTATTTACAACACTCTATTCAAGACATTTAGACACGAGACAAATTCTGAAGCACCATTACCTGAACCTTCTATGGTTTATTTTCCCCAAAAAGAAAACAAACCACAATCTTGCAATTCTTGCAACTAAATTCTCATATAGTTCTGCATTTAGGATTTCAAAATAGATCACACCGGAAAGGCCTTATTTTGTCACAACCATTTGGATGCCAGAGGAGACTAGAACTGTTAATTCTTGTAATTTCTAGTGTTTGAGAGAGCAGAAATCCTGGGAACCAGGTCACTTTGCAAGATTTCCACCATCTGGAGCAAAAAGCAATGCAAACTTGTGCCTCCTTGATCATAGCACACTGGTGTATGGATGTAAAGCTCTGATTAACTCTGATCTGGCCCAAGAACAAAACCATCATCTCTAGTTTTATCTGAACCTAGCACTGGGTTGGAAAACACTTTCCTTGAACTTTCATTATGCTGTAGAGCAAGGCAGAAAATGTTTTTTAAAAATCCCACAATCTTAAAAAAATTTTTTCACTGCTTTCAGAAAATACTAGTCTCCTCCTCGACCCCACACAAGGCCAAAGCAGGACCTCAGCTGACAGCTTGGGAAAGTATCACAGTTGTCCCTTTTCATAGCACTGTAGAATGATACAATGGCTAGGGTTGGCAGGGACCTTAATGATCATCCCTTTTCAGCCCTGTCTCCCTCCCTACTACCCCCCAAGAGCTATATAAAATATTCCATCTGCTCAGCTGTTCAACCCTGGTTTTGGCAGTCAGGACACCAGCTCAGTGGGAAACATCCTGCCAGCAGGAAGAGGTTGATTACTTAGACACCAGTCTCAGCACCACTGTCACCCACTCCAGCAACTTCACTGTACCACAGAATTGCTCATTCCATAATCTGGATTACTTTAATTAAGAATTTCTAATGGCATAATCTCTGGACTGAGAATATAAAAAATAAATTATAGCATGGAATTATCAATCAAATACCATTTAAGGAAGGAGTACGTTTTGAATAAAGTGATACAAATAGGGAGATAGGTGTATTTGCACCCTCGTGATATGATTTCTTCATACTTTTCTGGCAAGGAGAGGGAGCCTTAAAATAGAAGTAAATGACAACCCCTTTTCTGTTTGGTTAAAGTAGCCTTAGAACAAACAAGAAATAGGCCTGCACATCTTAAAACCATGGCAGCTAAGACTGAAAATAGATCTAGTCTAGCTGTAATTTCCACTAAGATCTCTGACTCCTCAGCCTTGCCATTGGTTGAGAACATTTTCCTATCAAGGAATTCAACATTACACTCACAGTCCTAAATGTAGACTTGCCAAATGTTACACAAATAATCTGCAGATCTGTAACATCTTTACTCACACTGCAGAGTGCCTAAGTCCATGAGCAGTGTCCTAACAGAAAGGGCTTCTTGCACAGAAGGGCATTACTAACCATGAACGTGGAGAGTGGATTCTGCGTGATATTATCCAGGACTCCACAGAACTAAACTAACACAAAAATGTGTAATTATTACAGTAGCTAAACATACATGGAGCTCTGCTCCATATTAGTAGAAACCTGTACTGTTACATTTACTACTGCTGTCCTAAAGCTTCTCTCCCTGAGATTCTTTATAAACGTGACAGCCCTCTAAAATTAAAACCTTCATCTTGTTCTGATATGGCAGTTAAATCTGGAATCAAACAGCATCACAGAAAAACTTCAGCCCTCCAGCCCGTCCTTCAACAAAGGACGTGTTTGTGCTATTGATTGTACTGCTGAAAATAATTTTACTGTGTTGACAGGCATCACTCAGCAGAGATTGTGATGAAAAGCTGAAAATTAGAAAGTTAAATGAACACCTGCAACAATTTTCCTGCCAATTTTACAACAAAATAAATATTGAATTATTCTGATAAGTGGGTCAAATTCATCCCTAGTGTCACGGCCCTTTGAGGTTAACAGTGCTACAACAGGAAAGAATTTGGCTCCTGTGTCTCTTTCGCAGACCAATTGCTTCACTGAACTTTCAAACCTCCTGTGCCAACATTCATCTTCATTTAGAACCGGTCTTCCCCTCTTTACTGAGCTTTTGCAGCAAAGCCATAATTTTCCTATCAACTTGCAGTCAATTATGTTGACAGTTTGACATGAATACTGTACGTACACAAAAATAATTTGCAAAACAGCTTTTTCAGTTGTTAAGACTTTACAGTCATTTCCATTATACACAATCTTCTTTGACATGCATAATTCCACAAGCAATCCTTCCAGGAAGAATATGCATCCTCCATACCACAGCTGCTTGAATAGCGTTTTACACACCCGTGGTGCTGCTGAGATTTTATGAAAAAGATACTATTACGAAGCTTCATTTTCATCCTGTCCTTTTTTTTTTTTTTCTGTTTTATTCTATTGCTAGCAGAAGTTGAGGGACACATTATTTTTCTCTTGCTAAACAAGCAAAAATGTTATTCTTCCAATCTACAAGTGCTTGCGTAGCAAGAAATTCCTGTAAGACCCAGGAAATCCATGGAGGGTTACAGCATCTTGATTAGATTTCCCCAAATTCGGGAGGTTCTGATACTCCAACAGTTGAGAACTGTGTGAATGTGATGAAAAACATTTTCCACCAATCTGCTATGGAAAGCAATGCTTTGTTGGATTTCCATATGCCCATTACAGCCTGCTCACACCTATGGATGAACAGCTACCTCATTAAGTGACAAAGGCTTCAAAAGGCAAAAGGGAGACAACATATTATCATTATCATATCCAAGGGACATCGAGTCCCATTTTTTGGCACATTTGCCCTTTCAAACCTCGAATAAAAGACAAAGCAGGGTCCCTGATTTTAAGTTTCATGAAAGATTACTTTACCAGTTTTTGGCATCCGAGTTGTGTTCTGTAGGTACTCTCCACTTTTATACAGATTCAAAACCCTCTCCAGCTGAGCAGCTGTTTCATCTATCCCCCAGTGAAGCTCTCCTTTAAAAGCACAGAAAGAAAATGAGTTAGTTAGATGAGAAGCAACCTGCACAGGACACAATGAGGTTGCACTTGAATAAAGCCCTAAGCATCAGAGCCCAACAGTGCCCTGCTCTATGGTGGCATTGTGATGAGTCCATGAAGTCTCAGAGTTACTACAAATTGGATGTCGTTCCTGACATGAGACAGGCATCTCAAAGGCTGGCTTGTCCAGCTGGGAACCCCAGGCCTGAGTGCAGAAAACACTGCAGTGAGCTCCCTGGGAGGGACAAATTTCAGCCAATATAGGGAATTCTCAAAGCTCTGCTTATTAATTAGCTATAGCCCAGCATCATTAACTTTCCCATTGAATACACACAATACAAGGTATAAAAGCCCTATAAAAATGCACCAAAACCCCTCAAATCACATTTACAGCCATGTGCAACTACTCTTGTCCCAAAGGCACTACACCTCCATAATTAGTACAGTTCTATGGTAATGTCACTTGTCTTTGGTTTCTGAGGTATAAAAGCACCACTGGTAACATTGGCAATAGGGAAGTATCCTGGTTTTATCGTTAAAATTCCCCTTGCCAGAGACAGGAGCTCTTCCAGATCCCACAGGGTATTGCATTCTGACACAGTTCACACAGTGCTGAGGTGCCAGGAGGAAGTAAATACCCCTGTGAAGCCTAAGTAGTATCTCAAAATGGCATTTCTCTGGCATACGGGGCCATTTTTGCCTTCTTTGTTAGTGGGAAACTTTATCCTGGATAGAATAGACTCTATTGCAGTGAACATAAAAGCAGCCTCCTCCCCATCCCAAACATGATAGTCACACTAAAATACGAAACACTTGGCACTACCATGTTTATTGCAATTACCTGTTGCATTGACTATCTTATCCAGTAATGGTCTCAGTGAGGATGGTGCACTGTGTGGGAGAAGATACGTAAAAAAAAACCTGCAATAGAAAAGTAACCCATATTGAAAAATTCTTTAAAAGGGTTTACAAATGTCTGGTAACTACTGAACAACACAAGGAATAAAATTCCTATTGCTTATAAGCCACTGACCTATTCAGGAAATATAATCATATGCTGTATTCAAATAAATACATAGCTGAACCTATTAACACACCTGTCTGGCATACCTAGACCACGCCGTTATACACACGGCTGTCTTGTAAGTACATGTAAATGTTCCATTAAGACAGAAATTTGCTGTGAAGCCCCCTGGATTGTGACTATTTGCAAAACTGTCTTTTCTTCAAGAAATCAAAAAGATGCCATCAACCCCAGAGGTCTTGGGTTGTTGTTTTTTTTAAATCTTGAAAGTGCATAAATCACACTTATGCTCTATTATTTTCTTTTCTACACTTTTCTCAGACTTTCAAATGAATTGCCAGGAGAAAGCCTCCTTCTATTGTTTTAATGCCACTGCAATTCAGAATGTCTTCTCTGTTCTCATCATTTATCTAAATTGAAAATGCATTCATGTAGATATTCATCAATGGATGGATATTCTCCACTTTAATTACGAAAGAAAAAACAATACGCCTTCACCATCACTTGGAGTACACTTAATTTTCACATTGTTCCTCTGCATTTCTATTACTCTGCCAATATTACTTCTCATTGCAAACTCAGTGTCATGGCAACCTAGGATGGAGATGGGTAGTTTAGAATCTGACAATACAAACAGGACTATCAGACAGAAATATTAGGTAATGAGCAGAACAAGAACACTAATGGGAAGTTGCCCTGATTTGCATCTAACCTGCAAAGTAAACATTTTTTCATGTACAGAGATCACACTGTCAGACAGAAACCTCCAGGGACTCATGCTCAGGAGGGAGACTAGCAGATGTCTTACAGAATCACAAATCAAAACATAAAGTTACTGACGGATAAAACTGATCTAAGACACAGGTACCACTGAGCTGACGTATTCTACTTACACAATGAATACGTCCTTGAGATTTTAACTCCCTTTTTCATCCCTTACAAAAATAATACTTACATGATGCATTCTATATTTATATCATTTAAAAATAATATTTATATTATTTATATATGTAAATATATTTATTGAGTGCAATTATTCCCAAGAGGGTTTTCTTAGCGATAAGTATGAAACAGCCAATATAAATACACAGAGAAATCTCATGAGCAGCATAACGTTTCTAATGAAAAATTTGTCTGGTAAAATTTCCTTATTTTTCTGCTTAAAGATTACCCACAAGAAGAGTAGATTTGATCATGAATACTTCTTTGCAAAAATTCAGTAGCTGTCATATACTTTGCTAAACACTGGATGGATGCAATTCACGAACATTATTGTTTTTCTGTGGCTATATAAATATAGGACTTGCTCTAATGCAAACATCCACATGTGAAATTCTGACATTTAGAGACACTGGTGCCTGCACAACTTAATTGCAGGAACATTTGTTATTCATTGATTCCAAGGCCAATGGCATCCCTTGTGATCTGCATAACACAGATTGTCAGATCCTTTTACATTTGCTCCTACAGCCTTTTTTTCCCTTTCCTTTTTCTTTTTGTGAACTATCTGATCTTAATTTAAGAACTGTCAGTGATAGAGAATTCATTGGAGAATTCATCAGGCGTTGGTAAATAACTCAAAATATTAATTATCCTTCCTTTTAAAACTGTCCAGTGCTTTGAAAATTGTTCCTCCAACATTTGGAGGAAAATCCACAGAGGCACATTTGTGACAGAAGGTAACCATCTGAAAGTCAAGACGAACCAGTTCTTGCAGAGTAGAGATTTATTCAAAATGTTTTCTCTCCTTTTAATTATTTACCTCATAAAGAAACCAACTAGCTAGGATTATTACACTTTCAAGGCTAGGGCTTGCTGTTTTTAAAATTATGAGGGTTTTATGCATTGTTTGACATACTGCAGCTTTTGATTTCTACTTAACAGCACCAGGACCCCTCTCCTGGAGGCAATCTCTAACCCTACGGCAACACTGTATCCATGAAAATAGGAAATTTAGGAGCCTACGCCTAAGGAAGTGAAGATGTAGTCTTCCAAGACAAGTGCACAGAGTTCGTTGGTCACGTCCTACCATGGGTGTTTGCAGCCTACTATAGCATGAATCAGCTGTTTAACAAAAAGCCACTGTCTCTTTTGAATTAAGCAAAAGCAGGGGCTGAAAACACTGCGGCACTGTGTGTGTTACGCACTGGTGTGCAGCGCAAAGGCAATATTAAGAACAGTAACATAAAGACTGCTTCCCTCAGTGAGACCAGCAACCTGCTGCAAGCCCACCACACCACAGACATGTCCCCACTTAAGACCGAAGCGGATGGGTGCCTATTAAAGGTTTCTTAGCCAGACCAATAAAACAGTTTTAACCAAAAGCTAGCAAGCTAAGCAGGATCTTTCAGCCAAGCAAATGGAAAAAGGAAAATTTTGCAGGACACACTAAAAACTGCACTGCATCATTGCAGATGGCTCTCATGTGGTGCAGCCCATTTCAGTGTGGTCAGCTAATGCAATACACATGCTGGTGAGCACCCTGGGACCAAAGCAGAAGACTCTCTTTGGAGCAGCCTCTCCTCACTGTGGTCTGGCAGGCAGTGAATGGAATGATACTTGAAAGGGAAGCCTAAGAAATGAGAACACCATTATGGCATTGCTTTGAGATCCTCTTATCTGCATCAGCCAAGGCAGCCACTCAACCCAGCAGTGCCCATCAGCCACAGCAGCAGCAGAAAGAGCGTGGCCCTGAGCACTGGCGACCAGCTCTCTGGAAAGCAGCAACACAGCTCCCCAGCAGCCCACACAGCCCTCCAAGGGGAGCAAGGGATGAAGGGGAAGTGTCTCTAGGGGGACTCCAATATCAATCTGGAAAAACCCTTAAAATCAAATTCAGAAGACAGATGCATCAGCTGAACACCTTCTTCACCATGGGCAGCTGGTCTGACTATCCCCTGCATGTGGGAGAGCAGCAGCACTGGGAGCCAGTTCTCCAGCACCTGCCATGCAGAGACCAGGGGCTGGGAGGGGAGCAAAAGGGAGCACATCTTGCTTTCAAAGGTTTGGCATTACACCCCAGATTGTCAGCAACTGAGGGTCTTGACGGCTCCACATCTGCACCAGGTACTGTTATCATCACCTCACCAAGGCAGGCTCCAGAGAGGCAGGGAGCATCCAGCCAGAGCACAGGATGAGAGCTGAGCTCTAACCCTGTCTCTGAAGGCAGCCCCTTCCTCAACCGGTGGTGATGAACACGTAATGACCCCTCTTAACTCACACTGAAGAAGAGCAGCCTGAATCATCTCACCACAGGCCTCCACCTCCACAGACACCTCTGCTTCATTCCTATGAAAAATCTCTACTCAATGGAATGAAACCAACATAAAATTAGACTAAAAGTGGTGAATCACACTCCAAGTATGTAAAACAATCCTAAAGTTATGAATGCTACGTGTTTTCACAAAAGAAACAATTATTCATGGCTACGTGTTTTCAAAAAAGAAACAATTATTCATGGCTTCACTTACTCTTGGGTAACGGTTCTGAGACAATATGTACTCATTGACATGAGCAGCTATAAAGAATACTGGAGATGTTTTCCCCACTTTCAGTTCTCTTTTACCTTATCTGATCACGTACCTGTAGGCATTGTAGAGATTCCTCTTTTCATTCATATTCTGACACCGTCCCTCAACCGAACAGGGCAGGGTGAAGTTCCTCGCAGGGAATTCCATGAAGCAGTCGCTGTTACTGGTGCAAGAGCTCTCCTCAATGCTGGCATCATCCAGGTCAGTCACCTTCAGTTCCCCGTCCACTATCACAAACTGCCGAGGGCGAAAATCCAGTAATGTCACAGAGCCCAGAGGGGAGTGAGCCAAATAATGCAGAAGCCGAACTAAGCTGAGACATATCTGAAAAGCAAAAATGTGGAAACCTTGTCTTATTTTCTTAGTGCAAAGTATACAAATGAAACCACTTTAGCTGAAGATAGATTCATAAATACATGACTTAATATAAGCATTTTAACTTTTCCTCAAAACTGAATGTTGCAACTAAGGTATTTTTCAAAGGATTAACATTGTTGATTGTAAAACCCTTAGAGACTTGAAAAAAAAAATAAGCTTCTTTACCAGTACTTTCCCACACTATACTTAAAGCAGGGCTCATTGTTGCTATTCTTACTTTTATTAGAAATAAAAGCATTAACTTTTAATAACACATTACACACAGTCCTTGACCACGCAGTCTGATTCTGCTCTTTTACAAACTCCAGGTCTGGAAGTTTTGGCCAGACTGTCCTGTGCCCGCACCCAGAGCTCCAGCTGCAGACGGTGTCTGTATTGCCTCCCCACTGATCCTGCTTTTCGACTGCTTTTACAATTTTTTTTCCAGTCATTCCTCTCATGTCTTTTTCCAGGAGAGAAGGAAGAAAATTCCCAGAAAGAGGAGCTCCACAGCCCCTCCATAAATCTTTACCATGCTTCAGGATAAGCGTGTATGTCCATCTACCTTGGTGGATCCTCATGTGCCACTTTTAGGCTGCCATGGGAGCTCTGGGCTGATGCTGCATTTTTCAATTGCAGGTTAGAAACCTGAGTAACTAGACATTAAACTCGAACGTTGAACTCAGCCCCCTTACCAAAGTACTGGCTTCAATTCATGCATTCCTTTAGAGTCTACTATGTAATGTATTAATGCAAACACAGCATTAATATGAACGGTTAAATATTGGAACTTTTATTCTATGTATTAAATTAATAACAGGTCTTATTCAGTCTAGCAAGCTTTTTATTGTTTACATATAATTTTTGTTTTCTGTTAAAACACACTGTTAAGGCCACGTGCATTGAAGTAGTGGTCAAATCCAAATTCAGTCTTGGGGCATAAACAGTACACTGAGGGAGCACGTAAATGTGTCCTTCATAACAAAGCTGTGCATGTCTGAAGTTATCTCTACAGACCTTTGCCCTGCAGGACATATGGGCTATCTCACACTATCATTACCATTCTCCCACTTGACCAGACTAGAAGATTTTTATCCTGGAGATACCTGTAGGTGCAGATGCACACAGGCCTGGTTACGGGATGCCAGACCTGACCACCCTTTCCTCCCTCTGGAAGGACTCAGGATGCAAATCTGTGCCATCGTGCAGTACACTGTATATAAAATGCACATCCAGCCCAAACTAAATTATAATACATGTATCTTCAATTGCCAACAAACCCAGTATTTAGCTTGAATAAAAACACAGGTTGCCATTTGAAATCATTGCCTTGTCTGCCATGCCAAGACACCCCTGCTCTTGCACTGGCAGCCCCCAGGACCAGGCTGAGCCCCGATGGCTGCTGCCCTATGCTCCTCCCACCACGCTGGGCCTGCAGATGCCCCAGGACGATAAGCTGCAAGCAAACCCATGAAGGCCCTGCTCAGTACCACTGATCTGGAGACAAATCTTACTGTCGAGTCCTTCCTCATGAGGAAATTATTATACACAGGAGTAAGATCAAATATTTCTGCAGTTTCTTTCAGAACTGGAACACAAACAAGTCTCACTTATCAACATGATATTTTATTACCTCCTTCTCTCCCTTAGTTGCGTCCTAGACAAGCTAATGACCATGACATTATCTAAGATGCCATTACAGCAGTAACAGGAATGTTTCATTTGTAATTCCACCTCTGTAAGTCAGCTCAGCACCTTCATCTACCTCTCCTTCATTTCCCTTCCTAATTTCTCACTCAGAAATATCCACACAGGATGGAAATTTCCCTGTTTATTACCCATAATCTAACTAATCTCTTGGTCTTTTACTTTGTACAGAGTTGCTGTCACAGTCAGGTATTTGCTGGATGAGACAAGCTGAAGATAGGTCCTGTACTTCAGGAACAGTGACAAACACCTCGACTGCTCATGGAGACTGTACTTATTTCATGAAAGGGGAGTTGAACCTTCATGCAGGGAACACACTTGCTCCATCTCTATTAGTAGAATAAACTGTGCCAGGGAACATTCTTGGGCACAGAAACTGAATCACACACACACACACTGCCTAGCATAGTCTCTGGCTTAGGTCTGATGGGGACCAAGGTTGCTCTCCCCAGCAGACTCCAGGTGCCATCCCAAAGACAGCACGACCCAGAGACCATTCCCAACAGGCATCCTGCATGCAGCCACCCAGCCCTCAGGGACTGCAGGAATTCAATAGCACAGACATGGGCTGCACCTTGCTGGTTTGTCTCCGAGATCAGTCAGGAGCACTTCTAATTTTCTGGTACAGCTGTAGCCACACAACCCAAAGTGTTTTAGATGAAAACTGCTGCTGCCTTGCAATGTCTTAGAGAGTTAACCTCAGCCCATGACATGTCCCAATATACACTGAGCGAGACAGTGCTGTCTTGATCAAAGCATTGCTGCAGTCTGGCTTCATTTTGAACAAATTAAGTGTGACCTTCGTGCTCCTGGTAAATTGCCAATGTGATGCACAAGCAAGGTTTGATATTCATGTATATTAATTTCACTTTTTCCTCAGTAAAAGATGAACAGATGGGGAAGCAGTAGAAAACAATTATAAAACAACCTATGATAAGGATCAGGAGAGAAATGTAACATCCTTCTATTGTTTAAATCCCAGTTGCAGAGCACAAAACTCAATGCCAAAGATTTGGGGCCTTGAGCTTTAACAAATAAGAAATGTCTGAAGATACGTAAAAGGCATAATCTGCTACCATTGGATAACATCAAGAGACAAAACAGTACAACATCTTTGACACTGCAGAAAGGGTGCGCTAAATGTTGTTTCTACACCAAGATGTAATTATAAGCAAAGCAAATGTTTAATAAATGTGAATTGCACTGCATAATCGATAACACCCCTGTCTCATGCTTGATGTTACTCTGTATTCATCGCTCTCTTAGAAGTCCTTTTAAAACAGTTGTTACTCACTCGGAATCTGTCTTCCCAGGAAGTCTGTAAAAGCTGAATCATCTCTAAAGGCGAACCTAGTTCAGTGATGGTAGTCAGGGTGTCTGGGATGTCATTGCTATCCTGGTAACAATATCCATAGAGCTGAAAAAAAAATCATAAACAGGCAGTATCAGTGTAATGTGTCTTGGCACGCTTTTAGGTTTCTCTGCAGACAAGGTGTGAAGTGAGTATTTCTTAAAAGGCTTTGAGCTCTACACACTGTATTGCTTTGATGTCACCCCAATAGTTTTTGTGTCCTCTCATTTGCAGAATGCTGCCTCAAAACTCCCAAACTAGCTAGCAGAGTCTCTTGTGGACATCATACAGCAGAAGGCCAGAGAAGTGTCCCCAGCACACCTCTCAGTTCAAGATCTTATACCAATAAATATTTAAGAGAAAAAAATAATAGATTAATGTAGAAACACAATTCTATATCAGGAAAATTAGTTCTATGCAGTACCTAACTTAAGTGATTTTCTACTTACAAGACATCACAAAACAGCTTATAATAAAATTTTCTATAGGACTACTGTTTGTGCATTGAGTGGCAACGTGTATTTCAATGACATGGGAGACTGAAAAGCAATTGAAGCACCAAAACTTCGCTTTTCCCAGCCAGAAATTGTCTCTCAATAGGCTTGGGCTTCTGTGTGCAGGATTGTTAAAGAAGGGCATATACTTCAAAATATTACGGGCCAGTAGTTTCTTCTGTTTAAAAGCATTTAAATGGTTATGCTCCAGCTTCTTCTTCTATTTGCTTTCCAAGGACATTTGGATGATTAATTATCACTTGCACAAATAATCGCATAAGAAGAATATTTAAAGACTAGGGAGAAGTGATGTCTTGCTTTATATGGAGTGGGACAATGTCTGACAGGGCTGAGGGACAGGCTTTTACAAATTCCCTGCCAAGCTTGGCAGAGAGACAGTTAATTGAGCCTGATAAGGATCTGATTGCAACTTTCCACCCAGAACAGCATGCACATGAAATAAAATTAAATGTAATCTCTGCCCCCAGTCAAATAAACCACACAGTAAAAGGGTCTGTGTGAAAATGCAGCATTAAAACATGCCCTTGCTGCTGTTCCTCTACTGCTTTGCCTGGAGTAATCTGACTTTTTCAACATCTTTTAGTTGTAAAAAGCTCAGGGAAGGTGACAAGGGTCTCCTTTGAGCTGAGGGAACTCAGGTATGGCCCTGCAGAAGAAACCAGGCTCATCCAGATCAGAAGAGGGACTGACCCTAACTCACCAGGAAAGCAGAGAGCCAGACACCAGCCGGTGCCACAGACGGAGGGAGCAGGGTGAGGCTGAACACAGCTCTTGTGAGCAGATTGGAGTACCAAGCACATTCTTGTGCCTTGTGACCCTCTCAGACAGAAAAGCAAAGACCAGGCTAAACTCAGCAAATATGGGATTTGTTATGAACTGTTCTGCTAGCTCTGACTGTAGCTGTCTATATTTAAAAGAAAAAAGGGTGCCAAAAAATGTAAAAGAAGTAAACAGTTTTTCTTTTTGGTGTAAAAATGGCACTGTATTTCAAAACAGCTGCTTAGACATGGGCATTAACCTAAACAAAAAAAGAGCTAGAAGATTTTATTTTAAAACACGCTGAAAAGATTTTGGCATCGATGCACAACAGTGAATTTGTCATAGATGCCAACATGAACATTTGAAATACAAAAAGGGACCCCTCTCTTCACTGCCACAACCATGACAAAGATTGAAACAGCAATCCCTTCTTAATCTAGAGCCACTCAGACCAGTCTTGGCTTTGTTCCTTATCATCTGTGACACCATTTTTGTGCAGCTTATTGATGGGAGCTAAATCTCCATGTACCGTAAAGTATCTTAGAGGATCACATCAACACAATTCTGTTCAAGCCTTCCGAGCCAGCAAAAAACAAAATTCAATGAAAATATTTAATACTATATATATATATATATATATATCTTCTGACAGGTGAGCTGGATTCTGCAGTTCTTACTAGGTGTTTCACACCTGTTATGTGTGGAGACAGACTAAGAAAGCAAGGTGAAGCTCAGTAGGTTTGAAAAGCCTCACTTCTGATGTTAAAATATAACATGCTTCTGTATCACCTGCAGAGTTCAACGCTTGCCTTTAACAAAGTAATGCTATCTATCAGGGAAAAAAGCCATAAGGGAAATAAATGAGCAAGCAGTACAGACTGGGAAGCAACAGCATCACAGTAACTGCTGGATCACAGTAACACTGAATACAAAAACAGTAACAGTATTCACTAGACATTCCCAACATTAGTTAAAACCCTTCCAGGAACATAAATACAGAAGAAAAACAACAATTACACATTAATTTTATTATAAAAACATTAATATGTACATATCTGTAAAAACAAAAACTGATAACTTAGTCTTACCATCTATGTGAATTTGAACATAAGTAGAAACTAATCACAGCATCTATTTGTATCTATTTTATCTCAATGCACCAATGCCAATAGTAATAATAATGATTTAGACTTATTCTCAGAGAGCTGGAACTTTACTCATAAGTCATTATTTCATTTTACTATTAAACCTGTACCTTGGCAAAAGTCTTCACTGCCTGAGTATCTGAGTATTTGTTGTGTATTTTACTATATTAATGCCCATTTAATCACTCCAGTCATTGTGAAAACTTAAATTACCTGATTCAGTTTTTTGTTTTATATTAAATTGCTCTTTATTATTGTAAGAAAATTTTCTTGCATGACTACTGCTGAATTTAATCAATCTTACAAGCTGAAAAACACAGTACTGAGCAAGTTAGCATAGGTCTAACTCAAAAAATATATAAACTAACCTGGACTCTTTATTGCTTTTAGTTAAGTGAAACCTCTCCAGATGCAGTGTTATTACATAATTATATAGAGTTATAAAAGCACAGAAGTCTGAGATATAAAGGATTTATTGGGCCACATTTATACTTTTCTAAATGAACTCCTGAAACTAAATGCAAAAACGCACATGTAATTACACAGCCATATTTGTATGAGCAATTACCATGATTACAAACTGGGCATGTCCCAACAGCTAGTAAAGCATCTAAAATGGTTACATTCATCCTCTCCTGATGAACCACTACCCAGCACACACGTTACAAAACACAGAATATATATAGATGCCAAAATATTCCAAGACAGTAATTCTTAGGCCTTTTGTTTTAGAAGCTGACTTATTAAGACACTGAAACAAGTACAGAGGCACTACCCAAAATACTTTTTTTTTCCCCTTTTCATTTTTGTTCAATCCATTTTAAGGCCTGAAATGAGACAAAATGGTTTGTATTCCCAGACAGTGAAGTAAGAAGCAGATAGCTGGATGCATACAGTAACAAGAAAAATAACCACACGGGGAAACTGAATATAGCTGGAAGCAAAAGATGAGCCAAAATATCTCCTCTATCTGAAATTCTATTAGGTTGGACATCATTCTCAGCGTCGCAAAGCTACACTTTAGATTTACTCAAGAGTGATGGTTTTCATATGCCTTTTCAGCATGGTTCCAATTAAATGAATGGAAAGAAATACCATCCCACATCTTTTTGCTATCCCGACTCACTGCATTTAAATGCCACCCCAATATACTGTTGTGTAGAATTTAATAGCAAACAGTCACAATACTGGGATGCCTTTCTGTCTGTTTAGAAAAAAGTATGCCAGATATGACATGTTGACCTGTTCTCACATCGTGTGCCGTGATTCACTTTGAATAGTCCTGTTTACTGAATCCTTCCCTCCCTGCTTGGTCTTCTGTCATAAAGGCTTGGTCCTGCATTAGTCATTATGCACCCAAAACTCACACTGACTTCAACAGTTTTTGAGCACTCTGGGCATACATGGTCAGCCCCTGCAAACGCCACATTGCTTTGTAGGATTCCATGTCCCCCAAACCAGTCAGTTCACCTCCTTTTATAACTCCCTTTTAGTACAAATTATGGGGACAGAGGTGCCCCTTTCAGAAGAGCTGGGGCAGAGGTGGTGGGGGAGGAGGAGGGCAAAAGCAGAGGTCAACCCCTACACAAAAGCTGACAAGCTTACTGAATAAAAACACAAAATAAAGGAACTTATTAAGCTGTCATCAGCAGGGTAAGTCTGTTCAAACAACGGGCCCTCCTGCATTAGAGTAGACACCCTAGCTGGATTTTCAGAAAAATAGATGTCAAGCCATAACCTTCTCCAAAGTGTTACATTTTATATATAGTGGTTGCTCCATCAGAAAGGGCCACCTTCCTCCCCCAGCCACAGCTCAGCAGTTGCCCTACAAGCAATGCCCCAGCTACTAGCAGGCAAAACTCCCCAGTAACAATCATAAAATTTCCCTAAAATTCACAGTGCACTGGTAATGTTTTTCTGTGTCTTGCTAGGTTTTGCCCTTAATGTTCACAAATTTAGATCTTTCTCTACAACCACAAAAGCTGGACATTTCCCCCTTTTTTCTTTAAAGAACATGAGATTTCCATGACTCCAGGAAAAGGAGCTTAAAGAACGCTATTTCCATCTATAATATAAGTGACACACTCAACTGCATTACACCAGAAATAATTTCTAGAAACCTAATTCTCTTCTCTTATAATTTGCACTTGCCCAAGCTAACTACAGCATGGCCCAACTGCTGCCCACAATAGAAACGAGCAATTAAAAAAACCCACTACTTTTATGAAGAGCAACAGTAACCAACGCTTGCCACAGCCTTTGATTTCAAAAATACATGGACACAGGGTTACTTAATCAAAACTGGCTGTGTCAAGACTGTATTTTGTAGTTACTTGGTGCCCAAGGGAAACAAAAAACTCCCAATAACATGGGTAACCATTTGATGAGCTATTTGTTTTGAGCTGCTACATGTTAAAACCAGAACAGCACATTTTAGAAGCCTTTGTCATTTTATTACAATCAAAGTGAACATAATATTTTTTTATGCAACCAAACCTCGGATTCACCTTTCATTCTTGGAGCACTGGGACAGGCCTTGCAAGAGCAGGAACATTCAGCACTGCCTGACACAGCTATGATTTACCAATAAATGATTTGAGATATTCATCTCACCCTAAGATCTAGTCAGCCCTCAGGTTTTAAATATTTCCCTTCACTGCTATATTATATACACATATTTTTATCTACATTTTAATGTCTTAATATAGAAATACTTCAAAATAATGTTTTATATTGCCACACCTACTCAGTCCAAAAGCATCTGTAAACCTGTAACATGCATCTACCTGGAAAAAGGGAGATAATAAGACTAATCCAACATCACCCTTCCTGCTACAGGATATACGGAGATTATGCATGAGAAGTTAATTTATTTTTCCTCATTGAAATCTAGCAATCAAGCCCTGCCAAGTGCTAAGCTTCATTGGAAAAAGACTTTCATACAGGCCACTCCCAGCACCATGCAGAACCTTTTAACAGTGGGACCAAAACTGTGTGCTGACAGCTATGAGGCAGGATTTCCTCTGCTGCTGGATGCTGGAACCAACAGCAAGCAGTGGGTAATTCAAATATTAAACTATAAAGTCATGGAACTGCCTAGGCTTTTATTTACAAATGTGTTATTACGATCAGCACTTAACTCCAGAAGAGCTAGAAGGTACAACAATCTCATGCCTAACACATTACTAAACATGGAAGCTCATTAAAAGAAAAATTGGAATATATTATTTAGAAGAACACACATGTATGTGTGTGTATATACATATAACCATATTTGTCAGTATAACCACAGAGGTCCACAGATATCACCACATACTTTATATGCGTGTGTATACTTATCTGTATATACCTGCTGTTCTGACACATTACTTTGGCTATCACCTTATTATTTAGTAACATTATGTCTCTTTTACTCTCCCCTGCTTTCCTTACACTCTGAAGTGGAAAATTCTTCTACTAAAAACATTTACAGCACTTTGAATTCGCATTGCACTGCACAAGCTCAAGGCCCAACCCTGCAAATATTTAGTCACACAAGAAGCCTACTCTTGCAAAGCCTTCCCAGTGAAGACAAATAGATCACTCATACAGCCATTATTTCAATGGAAACAGGCTGATATCAGTGGAGGTGCAGTTCATTATCTTGTAAATTGCCAGACCAGAAGCTCCCCTGACCTCCATCCACAGGACTGCATTCAGCTCCAGTGCACCACCAGATTAACTCTTTGTTACAATGTGAATTTTCACTACAAAACTATTAACCACTGTGCATCACATGGCTGAAAAAGCCTGACTTGGATTCATTAGATCCATCTGTATAATTATTCTTTCTTAGGTATCCGAGCCATACCACTTTGTACTTCATCACGGTGAGCTCTAAAATAAGCTCATGTCTATCTGCAGCCACACAGTCCAAGAAAAAAGCAACTCTTTCCAAACGATGTTGTTCCACAATTGGCCTAAAACAACATAAAACATCCAGGTTTGGTGTCTACTGCCTAAAAACAGTGGTTCAGCTGAGTGAGGCAAACATAACAACACCTTTAAAATTAGTGTAGAATCAATATTAGTATTAGTCTAGTGCCCGTGAGTACTAGTACTTGTCAGGTTTTTCATGGTGACCACAGAAATAAAAAATTGCAATGGGAGTTAGATGCCACAAGGCAGCAGTCTGAACCATCACAAGACTGTGTTGGCACAAAAATCCATTAAAAAGACCTTTAAAAAAAATCCAGCTTGTATATCTGACACTAACACTTCATAAACCAGGGCTGAAACACTTCTAAATGCAGGCTAGCTCATGCCTGAGTCCACCAGCTCTCTCTGTGTCTGTGCAGGAAGCAGAGAGCCAGAGCAATAGAGCTCTGTCAGCCCTGGTATGCCCTTCTAGGCATCACCTCCCGACTCCTTGGCTAACCACCACAACCCTACCAGCCCTTCCCAAAATAGTGCTGCAGGAACAAGAAAGCGCACGTACAAAAGTGTCACAACTACCCGCTGCAAGGCTTGGATACGACAGAACAGAATAGAAAAATTTCAGTTGGAAGGGACCTACGACAATCATCTAGTCCAACTGCCTGACCACCTCAGGGCTGACCAAAGGTATGTTTTTAAGAGCATTGTCCAAATACCTCTTAAACAGTGACAGGTTTGGGGTACCGACCACTTCTCTAAGAAGCTTGTTCCAGTGTTTGACCACCCTTTCAGTAAAGAAATGCTTCCTAATGTCCAGTCTAAGCCTCCCTGACACACCTTTGAACCATTTCCATGCATGCTATCACTGGTAGCCAGGGAAAAGAGGTTTACCTAGCTCCTTCACATTTGGTGGGGGAGTGAAAAGAGAAACTCTAAAAAAAGTCGTGCTTTCCCTTGCAATGCTGCCCTGGTTACAAGTAATTTCCAGGCCAGGATATTCACAGGGTGGCGTGGTCTTGTTCACTCACAATCATGCCTAAGAAAAAAGGCAAGCAGCAAGGGAGAACTTGATCATATCCACAGCATCCCGTGGTGACCACTGATCTCCTGAGCTGCTGCACAGAAGGAGCACTGCTGGGTTCCCCTGAAGGCAACTGGATGAGATTGCAAGTCATCAGCTCTCATAAAGGAGGCAGAAATTCAAACCAGAGTCTTCTGGAATTATTTACATGGCACATAAAACTGAGAAGCAATCACAGAAATCATTCAACAAGTGATTGGGATTAGTTTTATGAATGCTGCTTTCAAAAGGATGGATGATGTGGCCCTTTTAACTTATGTGATGTGCCTTATGGAAGGCTGCCCCTGCCAACAGCTTTGCAAGTTGCACACCCTCTGCCATTCCATGCAATTCAATGGGAAAAAACGTTATTTGGTGACTTTGGCATCAAGATGTACAGCTTGCCTTCCAGTGACATGCACTGTTAGAGCTGGTTTGCAATTGTATCAACTCTGCGCTTCCAGCAGCTCTGGAGTTCTTGTTAACAGATCCTTTCTTCACTCTTAAAAGTGCAGGATAACATCTGGGCCTTTTGGGAAGCAGTCTTGCAATAAAGAAGCACTTTGTGTAATTCTTCTTTCCTCGCCAAACCGCATCTGTCTGCTCTCTCTGCCCTTCTCCACTCCACCCCGAGCTCCTTAGGGCTGTGGGGGGACATCTGTTACCAGACAGCAGCGAGCTGCCTCCACCGAGCCATCAGTAGGTGGCACTGCCTGCATTTTTTCTCCCCACCCACGTAAACGTCCAGTGCTGACACGCTGTATCAACCTCCAACTCTGAAGGATGCCCAAGTGACTTAGATACCTCATGTCCTGCAAGGTGCACCTACATCAATGTCAAGCAGTGGAGTGACTGGGACAAAGAAGCAGTTCCATGTCTGCTCACTGGACAGCAGCGGTGGCAGCTTTACCAGAGCAATGTGGTTAGCAAAGAGTGTGAACCTCTTCTGCCACCCCACTTGGATTTGGCAGGCTCATCTGAAGTTCCTCTGATCCTAACACCAGTTGAACAGATGTTGTCAGCCTGGTCTTTCACTGTGTGTGGTGGTCTCATTCATTTTTAGCCAACCTGTCCCAAGAGCAGCTCAAGTGAGCTACTTTAGAAAAGCATTAGAAAAACTTCCCAACCAACCCTCCTACTTGCAGCAATCCCCTACTGATGTCTCCATATGGAGATTATGGTCAGATCCCAGCCAGCCCCAGTCCCATCCTGGAAGGTTAGTTCTCATTAGGTGCTTGGTTTTGAAAGGTTTGCTCCCAAGAGTTGTGAACCTCTGCTTTCCCAACCAAAATTAAGAATTACAAATTCTTCACGTAGTTACCCAGCAGCAATCTCAGCACTCTTCTCAGGCTAGCAGCTCCCACAGCTATCACGGCCAAACTCTAGCCAGCTGCAGATCAAGGCTTGTTGCTGGGAATCCTGCACCTTTGCCACCACAAAGGGGACTCAACACCCACCCGCCGGCAACTAGTAAGAGGTTCCTGATAAGCTGTTTCCACCATGGCTCGATGTCCCCTCCCCGCCCCTCCTTTCTCTGGCAACAACAGTGGATTGATGCCAGAAGGATAGTGAACTATCAGACCTTCAGTCCACACACTTCCTACACAAATGTATTTGCACTGGAAATTAATTGTATCTTGACTTTCTTCAGATTTGGAAAGTCTGTCTTCTTCCACTTGGAATCAGAAAACTGTATACAAACCTTTACTGTTTTAATTCTCACATTACAATTAAAGCTGCCCTATCCTGCTGGCTATGCATATGTATAGGGAAACCATCAGGGTAAAAAGCCTGTTAATTACCACATGTAAAGAAAAGAAAATCTTATTTAAAAATATCAAGGCTAGTACATCTTAAGTCTAGTGAACTTGTCAACAGCAAGTGATGTATTATTTTCAGTACTATTTTATTAAGAGAATTTTCTAAGTGATAAATTTTCTCGCTGTAATCATGAACATTTGAAAAAAATAACAAATACACTAGAGCTAACTGAACCAATTAATACAGAAGCTGCTTTGACAGCAGTTTCTGTATTAATTGGTTCATATCCAAGACAACTTGGATGGTGACTTTTTTTAGTGTTGATGCCATCTCAGTATTTCATCTGTGTGTTTTAACTTTCCAATAAAGCTAAATAAGCCCAAAGAAGCTGCCTTGTCTGGGCAGTCCACAAACCAGCAGCTAAGAGTAGCAGCTGGTGTCTTCCACAGGCTTCAGACAAAGCCAACCCTTTTCCTTGAGCTTGTGTTTGTTTTTAAGAAAGCAGTAGCTCCCGCTTAAATGAATCGCTGTGAACTCACACTAGAAGCGCTGATAAATAGCTGTCACAGAAATAAGCTTGCACTTTTCCATACGTCTGCACTTTCAAATCTTCCCTACCCTCTTTTCAGCTTCAGCAATGCAAAAAAAAAAAAAAAAAGAAAAAGAAAAAAAGAAAAAGAAAAAATTCCTCCAAAGAGCAGCTTATGCCCATGAATAGCAACACCCTTAATTCTGATACTCCAGGGCTATAATTACATTATTACAGTAAATCAAACATTGCCTTTGTGTCTTTACAATCGCGCTCATTGTTTGAAATTAACTGCAAATGGTTTGATTTTCTTTTCTTTCTCAAGTACGGGCAGGGAGGAATTAAAGCACACTAAATCATCTTCCCCACTAAAACGCACGGAAAGGCAGAATTCAGACAGCAGCATTTGAACTTTGCAAGAAAAGAAACCGCAGCACAGAGGGAAAGGAAGAGATCAGGCACCACGTTTGACACAGCGCGACTGCAAAGCAATTAGCGGGCCACTAAATCCGCTGTTACAATAAATCAGTGACCCAGTTCTCCCTCTTCCCCAGTGCCCTTCATTATAAAATCAACTTTAATGAACTACCCCTCTCTTCTCCACTCCAAAGCAAATCTATTTCCATTGCAGTCTGCACCTGCCCTTCCTAGCGGCCCAGGGAGCCCTGGAGAGCTGTGAGAAGGGCCAGGAGCTTCCCCAGGCTGCAGAGACAAGCAGGGGGGATAGCCCAGCGCTGGCACCGTGGTGGGCATACAAAAATGATGGGCAGAGCAGAGAAATAAAAATCTGAAGACAAGCTGCCTTTGCCTCAGCCTTGCCTAATGAGAAACCACTCTCCCTCTTGCCGGCTTTCCATGTTTCTTTTGATAGACTTGATTAGCCACATCTGCCGGAGCCAACACATCTGGTTCCTTCCCCAGGCGCAGGGCACGGTGGATGTGTCAACATGTTGTCTGAAGGCAGTGGTATTTTCTGGAAAGAGAGCTCTTTTCCCCTCCATCATATATTGTACAATAATCAAGTCTTTTAAGAGAATGGCTAAAGGAAAAAAAAAAAAAAAAAAGCTGATTTTGACAAGAGACAGGCCAGAATGGGAACTGCTGAGACAGTAAAGAACAAGCCTGTTATCTTACAAACTACACTTCAGGCTGTCAGCTGCCAGAGATTTACAGGAAAAAACCCTTTCCTAGGACTAAATCTACAAGGAACTTTTTATTTCCAGAAAATTAAACTCATTCACCCCGAATAGCCCCCATTCAGGCCGGGGGAGCCATCCACGCAGGGCACATGGTGGCCCTGCACGGATGGGCCCCAAGGCTGCTTCTCGACCCACCCCCCCCCCCCCCCCCCCCACCCCGTCCCTAGCCACGGCGAAGAAAGCCCTCCCACTACTGAAAGTCCTCCCGGCTCCCCTCGTCCTGCCCCGAGCCGGGGCTGCTGCGGGCTGCCCGCCAGCCCTGCCCTCCCTCTGCACGGCAGGGTGGCAAGACGGTGCCATGTCCTTCAAGTTATATATAGCAGCCGACTCGTATTTAAGCGTCGCCACGGGGGGTGTAACAAGGCTAAAAAAAAAAATATTTTAAAAAAAAGAGGTAAGAAGGAAAGGCAGGAAAGCTCCCGGCCTTTGCTGGTCCACTGGTTGTGTTCCAGTGCCGGTGGCATCTGTAAGCAGTGTGTGTCCGACTCCTGCAATAGAAGCTGAAGCGGCTGTCAAAAGCCAGAAGAGAGGGAGGAGATGTTGGCTTTTGAACTGATTTCCTTTCTCGGTGGCAAACCCTGGACAGTGAATTTCTAAGCCCTGGGCCAGCTTCCGCTGAAAATAAGGTAAAAATCAGCCTTGAGGTCGGCAGTGCCTGTCCCCTTTGAGATTTTAACAGAGACACAATAAATTTCACGTTGCTTGCTGGTGCTGGCGCCCATTTTCTGCACCGGTTTTAAGACTTCAGCGTGATACCAGAGACCTATTCCCAGCCCATACGGCTGCCCCGACCACGCCTAAATAAAGTCTCTTCAGGTCGATTTTTATAGTCTGCCTCCCAGGTAATCTCTTATCAAAAATTAGCCCTCGCTCACGCCGCAGTAACCTCGCCCCGTGCGTCTCTAGAATGAAACACGCTACACAGAAAGGTCGGTGATGGGGGGGGGGGCCTCAGGGCTCTTCTGATCTCAGCCTGGCAGTTCTGCCAGCGGCTGATGGAGCCGGAGGGCAGACAAAAGAAAACGCGATGACAAAACCGGAACGAAACTGAAAACATGTTTCCGATTTAAGTGTAAACTATTTTTAAATTGGGTGGCGTGTAAATATGAAGCCCTAATTAACAGGCAGGCTTTTTGCCCAAGAGAGCGTTTTCCCAGCACGGAGGCTGGGCGTACTGCTCCTCCCGGCGCTTCTGGAAGCGCCCGTTCACCCTCCGGCTCCTCCAGCCTCGGGCCCTCCTCGCCGAGGGACACCCCACACCTCTCCTTCGCTTAGTCCTCCAGAGCCCACCTGACAGCACGGAAGGGAGGTGTGAATTCCTGTGGCTCCCCTAAGGTGTGCTGCCGGGGCAGCGCTGCTAGCCCCGCTGCCTGCCTCGGCCGGGTGCATCCCTGCCCACACACGCAGAAACATCGCGGCTGCTGCGGGGGAACCATTCACAGACAACGCAGCCTATTTCCATTTAGTGAAGAGGACAAACAGTTTGCAAATTCATTTTTTCCAGACCTACCAAAATGGCCCGAGAGTTTAAAATCACACGCTTCAAGAACGACCTGGCCAGCTCGCTTCCACTGAGCAAGAAAAATAATCGGGGGGAGGGAAATGCCCTCCGCGTTTACTACTGTAGGGTGTATTTCCTGCTGTCAACTCACTCAGTAACGATGGCTGCACCTAACCATGAGTTTAGTTTCCCAAAAAGAATTCATCACAGCAACAGGGGAGAAAGTAAGACCTTCACTATGAGCACAGATCTTTGTACCTTGCTAAGAGGTTGTTCTCCTCCCAATGGAAGGAAGGAAGGAAGGAAGGAAGGAAGGAAGGAAGGAAGGAAGGAAGGAAGGAAGGAAGGAAGGAAGGAAGGAAGGAAGGAAGGAAGGAAGGAAGGAAGGAATTTTAATATCTTCTTTCTTGTGGATAAATCATGACTACCCTTTCTTTGAACGGTATATGAAACTCGAGAGCTTTGATCGCTGGGATCTGAAGTTCTCGTGGGGAGCTGGTACTCCTGCTGCTGCTGTTGAAGAAACACAAAACTCCTTTATTCGCTTCAGTTCAAAAAACACCTACTGTGAGACCGTCTGGTCTAACGTTCATTTTTTATTCTACTGCAACGCTCATGCTATGCGAAACGCAATAGGAATTTCCACACCAGCATTTACATCCAAATGGACCCGTTGAGAGTCATGCTGATGTGTAACAGTCCTACCACGCAGCCCTTCTGGCAAGTGCGGCGCTGTGGGCGCACTGACTCACCCGGGGCTGACCGGAGTGCCAGGGCTGCCCGTGCCCCCCGCTCGACGCCGTCTGCAAGGCTGTGCTCGCCGACCCTGCAAAGGGTGCCCCCTCTGCCTCCGCCTCTTCAGGGGTGCCCGGGGCAATCCTTCAGTCCTCCCTAAACCCTCTTCCTCACCTCTGTGTTATTTACGAGGAAGAGCGAGCAGAAAGCAAACCGCAAGGCCGGCTGCGGCAGCCGGACGTCGGTGAAGTCAGCCCTGTACCAGACTGCCGGGGGCAATGCCCCGCATCCCGCACGATCCCTTCGCCTTGCCCCGGACCCGGCGAATCACTTGGCGGCGGGGGGTGAGCATCGCTAATGCTGCGCGGCTGCCGGCGGAAAGCGGCTATCAGCGCTCCAGCCTTCCCGGGGAGCCGGACGGGATGAAATTGCCGGGGGGCTGGGGGGTGTGAGAAGCTGCCGTGCCCCCGGGGACCTCTGTGTCTGCACCGCCGCCCCCCATGTCTCCGGACAGGGCTGCGGTTCCCCACGGAGACGGGGTCAACTCTCGGGGGCTCGCGACACGGCCCCGGCCGGCTCCCCACTCGGGCCAGCGGCGGTAGTACCGACAGGTTGCCCGCAGCGGGGGCCGAGAAAGCGGCAGAAAACCGGCGCGACACGCCCGCCTCGGCGCGGCGGGGCTCCGCGACCACCCGCGCAGGACACCGCGTACCTGCAGGACGTTAGCGTGGCGCAGCCGCTGCAGCAGGATCATCTCCTTGACGATCTTGTAGGCGGCCAGTCGGTAGCAGTCCCCCAGGGCGGAGAACTGCCGCACGCAGTGGGCGATGTCGTGGCCGCCGAAATCCACCGCCTTCAGCGCCACGGCCAGCGTGCGATTGAGGACCGCCTTGTAGACCGCCTTCGTGTACCCCGAGCCCAAGTACTGCACCCCGCTGACATTGCGGATGTCGCGGCAGCCCAGCAGCGGCGGCTCCAGCGAGAGCTCGGCCGAGGCGCCAGCCCGCGGCGCCGCCAGCTCCTCCGCCGCTCGGCCCCGCGGCCGGGGCTGCTCCGCCGAGGTGCGCGGCGGCGCCAGGTCCATCAGGCGCCGCTCCCGCGGCCGCAGCGGCCGCCGCCCCGCCGCCGCCGCCCGGTGCTGCCGGTAGCGCAGCACCTCCTCGTAGCGTTCGCGGATCTGCCGCGCCAGAGCGGCCCGGCCGCCGCCTTCCTCCTCCGGCGGGTCGAGAGGGGCGCCGGGCGGGGAGGGGGGTGCCCCGTCGCGGGGCGGCGGCGGGTGGTCGGAGCCGGGGATGAAGAGGAGGTTGAGCAGGGTGCCCAGGAGGAAGGCGAGGCAGCAGCCGGCCGCCACCGCCGTCTTCCTGCGCCTCATCGCCACTTCGATGCCGGCTTGTCCAGCCTTTCTCCTTTCGCCCCTACCTCGGGAACCAGCTCCGAGGGTTGTTTTTTGGTTGTTTTTGGTTTTTTTTTCCTGTTCCCCCCCCCTTTTTTTTTTTTCCACCCCCCCTCCGGGCTGTGCCGGCGGCAGAGCGGACCCGGGCGCTCAGCCGGAGCTCAGCCCCTTACGGCGCGCCCGCATGACACTTGCCTCCCTGCTTTTAAGCCTCTGAAGCACTTATTATTAGCGGGACGCGGAGGAGGGCGGGGGGGCGGGGGGGATCCCCGGCTCGCTGCCCCCGCCGACGCGCACTGATTGACAGCCCGGCCCTTCCCGCGGCCCGCCGAGCAGCAGGGGGGGCTGGGAAACGTAGTCCCCCGCCGAAGCCCCGCCGGCCAGCCCGGGAGCCAGGACTACATCTCCCAGGCTCGGCCGAGCCCCCGGCGGGGAAGGCGCGGGGCGGAGCAGGCGGGCGGACCCCCCCTTCCCCCCTCCCGCAACGGGCGCCGCGGCCCCGGTGCCGGGGCCAGAGGGAGCTGCGGGGCAGGGCGGGCCCCGGGCGCTGCCGCCGGGCGAGGCGGGAGTTGCGTGGCTCTGGTCCTTCCCACGCGTGCCCGCGTTTTGTGCGGGATGCCCTGTCCCCGGCAGCCGTGGGGCTGTGTGTGGAGGGGGGAGCACAAGTCCCCATGTACCCACAAAAAGGAGACGGGGTCTGATGCCTTTTTCCGGCACGGCGCGGGCGGGGAGGAGGGCTGGGCCGGGCAGCGGGGAGAGGGACCGGGGCTGCGTGTCACACACACGAGACTGCAGCCACAAATCATGGGCTCGGCATGGGGTAGCCCCTGCCCTGCTGGAACTGTGAATGGCAGGGTGAGTGCTAATGACATGGTTATCCATCAAGCCCGCATTACGATGCTGTTAGCAACTAATTAACAAATACAATCAGCCCGCGAAACTTCCACAAAGGAAAGCCCATCAACAAGAGAATAGCCGTAAAGAGTCAGGCGAGGCAAAGTTCACCACAATGGAAGCGGGAAATCACTTCCAATAAGGGAAAGGGACGAGACATTTAGGTAATACACATCGGATACACACACACACAAAAAAAAAGAACCGGCGACTGCTCCCAGTAGCCAGCGTGTTGTGATTGCCAGCTTTTTCTCCAGCGCCGGCAGAAAACGGAGCTCCTAGAGGCTCAGCTCCCGCGCCCGGACCCGGAGGGCAGAGCTCGGGGGCCGGCGGGCGGGGGCAGCCTCCGGAGTGACCGTGCGAGATCCCCCGCGCCCCAAGCAGCCTCGCCTGGATGTCGCTTCCCCCCGAGAGCCCCCCGCAGCCACCGGCGGCAGGGCCCACCCGCGGCCCCACACCGGGCGCCCCTTCCCCGGGGACTTCCGCAGCTCGGCACTAAGCACCACATAAAAATAACGGGGGACGCATGATGACCAATTCAAATAAAATTAAAATAACTCGGGGTCTCCCCTGGCGAGGGACGACACCCAACCCCACCGCACGCTGCTCCGCAGCCGCTGCGCACCTCCCCGCGGCTCTCACCCCCCGCTGGGGCTGTGCCACCTGCCCGCCCCGCGGGGGTGGAGAGAGAAGCTCGCCGTGGGTGTTGAGCAGACGAACTTTTATGCTTGCTGGATACCGAGAGACTGGTGGTTGGGTTGGCTGCGGGGGCGGGTTTTTTTGTTAGGATTTGGAGGGGATTTGGGCTTCTCCCCGCCCCGGCCCCCGAGTCGTTTCTGTTCTTATCTAGAGGGAGCAGCAGGTTTTTTACCTTTCATCCGTACCCGGGCAGCTTCGTTGCAGACTTCCCCAGCCAGCCCCTGTTCCCACTGCGCGCAGTAGGATTTCACGGGTGTAGAGGAAGACAGGGGTGCAGGCAGGGATAATTTTTTTTTTTGCAAAGTAAGCGGATTCATGATAATATGAAATGCGTTTCCAGAGCTGTTGGGACACCTGCAGTCCTCCCTGTTTGCAGGATGATCTCCCCCACCCCTGCAGGCGCCTGGAGGCTCGGATTGCCTTCCCGCGGTAGGGCTGGGAGATCTGAGTGTACCGGACCTTCCCCCGGCAGGGCAGGGGGCTCTCGAGGAAACACCGGTGCAATAGTATCCAGCCGGTCATCTTAAATTGCCCAGTGGAGGTCAAGTAACCGCGGAGGGGTTCTCCAGTGCGCACTTCCCGAGCCAAGCGCAGCCTGCGCGCAGCAGGCGCGCAGCCCGCCGACCTGCGCGCCCTCCGGGGAAATCACGGCGATTCGCCCGTGAGCACTTGAAACGTGCAGGCACGGCTGGATTTATGGTTTGGTTGATGTTAGCCAACACTTTCTATTACTGCACAGATAGAGTCAGAATAAAGTCGGAGCTGTTGCGCAGGCCGGGGAAGTAGGAGGCGCTGAAAACGTTACCAGCACAGTGGCGTGATCTCAGCAGAATGCTTTTTACAGGCCAAACCGGGGGCGACTTGAGGCCAACAGGTTCATAGAGCGGGGAGCCAGCTCCTCCGAGGGGCCGTGCCTGCCTTGAAAGCGGAGGGTGCCCGGGCGGGAGGGGGTTGCAGGGACCCCCGGAGAGCGGCTGCGGGCCCCAGCGGAGAGAGGAGAAAGCTTGCATCGCCAGGTACCTGGCACGGCACCGGCACCCCTGGATGCTTTGAGGGGCGGGTGTACATCTCCGCGAGGTGGAGGCAGTGTCCGCGCTTCTTGCAGGACGGGAAGGGGAGAGGGTCTGCCGCGAAATGGGGGGGGGCGGGCGGAGGAGGGGATCGAGCTTTGCTTGACACCGTGGGGAGGCAAGGATTTAAGCAGAGCAGCCCGAGGGGCACGGGGACAGAGTCGCCCTTCTTCTGCCTTATCCGTGCCCTCTCCCCAGAGCCGCGCCGCTTCGGGCCGGGCAGCGCCTGGCGTCGCGGAGGCTCCGCGCCCGCGGAGATTGTGCGGCCGCCGCCGGCCCCGCCGTGTTTGTTCAGTTTACGGGAACACAACCGGACAGCAAAACAGATGCTCCGCAACCCATTAAAATGGGCCACCTGTTTTTCACATCATGCCCCATCTCAAAGCTGGTTTTCTTCATTATATCCCTCCCAACAGACACCATGAAATACATCACTCATTTAGATATGGAAGCCGACCTCTGGAGGACGACTTGCGCGGAGGACTTTGATGTTGAGAGACAGATTGCAAAAGACAGAAAGCCCCTTTCTATGTTTCTAATTACCCCGAACCCAGGGTCTGCCGCTGATTAGGGTGGCGGGGCGAGGCGGGCGGGAGGCTCGGCTCTGCCCTGCCTGGCCCGGCAGGGCGAGGAGGGGCTGCCAGCCTCCTTATATCGCGCTGCCAGGAAAACCAACACGGGTGCATAAACACAGCTACCGACTTAAATCAACAGCGAGCTGCAGCTAACAGCAAACAGCCCGTGCCGGCGTGAAAACGGGGCAAAAAAATTCTGCATCCTCACCCGCACCCCCGCCCTCCCCGCCGCTGAAGATTTAGGAGTAGACCAAATCGGCTCCCGCAGCCAAAACTTTTGCAAAGCGGTGCGCTGAAAGCATTACAGAGCTTGCTAACACTTCAGCTCACATGCGAGCCTTTTATCTCGGCAGTGCAGTTGGAAAAGCTGAATCACCGCGGAGGGAGTGAGGACTGAAGGGTATTTTTTCATATGCATCAGGCTGCACTTTATTTGATCTTCACAGTCCCCATTTCTATCAATATTGCTAAAGCTGAGGGATCAAACACGAAAAAAATTAAAACCATGCTAGTATGCTAAAGAAGATTAAGATCGTGGCAATATATTGACTGCTCCTTGGGGAAATCATGTTGTTGGCTGCAGGAACCGTAGCTGTCAAGGAGGGAAAGCTTGTGCTTCAGGAATGGGCAATGGGGAAGAGGTTTGGGAGCCTGCATCCAAACTTGCCCAGGAACAATCTCAAGTGCCCATGATCGCAATGCCCCTCTGTGCTCCCAGCCCGGATGCATGGCCATCACCCATCCAAGGAGTCAACTCAGTTTGCCAAGCTAAGCCCAACTGTCCCCATTTTTACACCCACAAGCAAGCATCTCCAAGTGAGTCCCACCGGTAGTCTCAAGGGATATCAACTCCAGGCCCCAAAATAGGAGTCCCACATTTTCAAGTGTGGATAGCTTCAAGATCTCACTTAAAACCCCCAACTGGAAACATGTATATGGGAGGTTTGGAGCTTCTGCTGGGGAAGATTGTTCAATCCAGAACTGTTCTACCGTCACATCATTCCCCTTTGACCCTTAGGAGTTAATTTATTTTGAAAAGATTTAATAACCTTTCGAATTCCTGGCCACCTGTTCTGGCTGCTTATGTGGAAGGAGAGCTTTTTTCAGAAAGCCCAGCCTCAGCCATGAGGCCAGAAGTCCCTTGAAAACACAAGTCCATGTCATGCATGCCTTTTCAGTGAGAGCTCCTCCATGTCCAACATCTCCATCATTCTCTGCTTTGCCAAGGTCTTGTCACCTTTCAGCTCAGGGTGGAAACCACCTCTTTCCTCAGGGAAACAGGGCCAGTGGTGGGCCCTTGTGTGTGTATATTTTGTAGCCTTTTGTAAGTTTTCTTACATGGTAAAATCTTTGTAGAGCTTTCTACTTTAAACAAGACATCCCCTTTTTTTAATGTTGTTTCTTCCTTTTCTCTCAGGAAACCCACTCCCTCGTGTATTTGCAGCAAACTGAGATGCAGCCAATTGTATTAGTTCTGGCTGGAGCAAAAAAGGCATAATGAAACACTGGATGTGTTGTGTGAGTCCAAAATAAATGGTCACAAGCAGAGCCAGTAAAAACCTGCAAGCACAGACAGTCTGTGAAAAAGGAAAAGCTTGGACTCTACCTGCGGTACTCTGCATTTTTCCAAAGGGAAAAATGAACTTGAGGTTTAAAGAGCTTGGGAAGAGACGCTGGGGCACTGTGCCTTTTGATTGCATTTGTGAATTGTGATGATGCTTGCATTTTTTTGTGAATACAGCATCTGTAAGTGGGAGAAGGTGTTTTATCTTCTGTTTTAACCTGTATTCTCAAAGTGCAGCAGTTTGGTTTTTATGTGCCAGATGTCAATGTGCCCTGATTCTTCAAGCAGTTGGGATTAAAGCTTTCCAGTATCAGAGTGGTGTTACAAGGATAACTCCATTAATGTGTGTGGAAATCTGGTACTGCAGCGATAAAGACCCTGTAAATATTTACACAGACAGGCAAGCTCATGGAAATTTTACATTATTAGCTTAACTTCATTACAAGGAAGCAGTTGAGAAAGTAAGTGGTGCATTACATTCGCTTTTCTTTTTATTTAAACATTGACAATGTATCAGGTGCTGCTTCAAGCCAGAAGATTCAGGGAGTTGCTGCTCTAAATATTTTACAGTCTGCAGGGAAATACCAAGTCTCAAGCAAAGAAAAAAAGTAACATAGCTGCTATAAGAATAAGTCTTGCCAGTCAGATCTAGAGTTAATAAAATAGTGGGTAAAGAACAACCAGAGGATATACTTTATTTGGACATTCAAAAGCCTTTTGATAAACACCCATAGAAGAAACTGTTAGACACTTGGTAACCATGAAGTGAGAGGTGAAGTCCTGTCAGGGATTAAAATCGGGTTATAAATGAGTATGGAATAAATGGCCAGTTCTAGTAGGGAAAGAGATTAATAATGAAGTGCCCTAGAGAACAGGACTCAGACCAATGTGGTTTGATGCTTTATTAATAACCTGGGGGTGAATAGTGAAGTGGCAAAAGTTGATGTCAATAGAAAAGTACTTAGCTTAGGTCAAGAGCTACTTCAAAAGAATTTAATAAAATGGCAGGACCATGTGCAGAAGTATGAGAGCAGCTTGGAAAATGCCTTCAAATCCTACAGCAGTGCTGTTGCTCCTCCTGGCAGTGGGCCTGTCCCACATGTCTACAAAGGTGAGGGTAAGGTAAGCTGAGGACTGACTGATGTTTCCAAGCTTTGAATTATAGAATGGTTTGGGTTGGAAGTGACCTTAAAAATCATCTACTTCCAACCCCCTACCACAGGGGCAGGGACACCTCCCACTAGACAAGGTTGCTCAAATCTGCATCCAACATGTGTTGAACACTTCCAGGGATGAGGCATCCACAACTTCTCTGGGCAAGCAGTTCCAGTCTCTCACCACCCTCACAGATAAGAATTTCTCCTTAATGTCTGGGCCTAAGTCTACCCTCTCCCCATTTGAAACTGTTCCCCCTTGTCCTCTCACTACAAGACTTTGCAAAAAGTCCCTCCCCAGTTTTCCTGTACCCCTTCAGGTACTGGAAACCAGAGCCTTGTCTTCTCTGGACTGAACAACCCAAACTCCCTCACAGCCTGTCTTCATGGGAGAGGTGCTCCAGCCCTCTGATCATCATTGCGACCCTCATCCAGACTCACTCCAAAAGCTCCATGTCCTTCCTGTGTTGGGGGTTCCAGAACTGGACACAGTACTCCAGGTGGGGTCTCACAAGAGCAGAGTAGAGGGGGAGAATCCCCTCCCTTGACCTGCTCACCACACTTCTTTTGATGCAGCCCAGGACACAGTTGGCTTTCTGGGTTACGAGTGCACATTGCTGGGTCATGTTGAGCTTTTTATTAACCAACACCCCCAAGTCCTTTTCCTTAGGGCTGTTCTCAATCCATTCTCTGCTCAACCTGTAATTGTGCTTGGGATTGCCCTGACTTATGTGCAAGACCTTGCACTTGGCCTTGTTGAACTTCATGCAGCTTGCACTGGGCCACCTCTCAAGCCTACCAAGGTCCCTCTGGATGTCCTCCCTTCCCTCCAGTATGTGGGCTGCACCACACAGCTTGATGTTATCGGCAAACTTGCTGAAAGTGCACTTAATTCCACTGTCCACGTCATCAACAAAGATGTTAAAACAGCACCAGTCCTCCTACCAGCCCCTGAGGAGCACCACTCATCACTCGGACATCAAGCTGTTGACTGCAACTCTTTGAGTGCAGCCATTCAGCATCTCAAGTACTTTTCCACTCCTCCCATTTGCTGCCCAGATTGCCTAGTTCGTTATGCCAGGAGGAAAGAATGAGCTTCCACATGGCAGGCACCTCTACCAGGCTGTGAATACCATCCCCAGAGTTCTTCCAGTAATTGTTTAAAAAAGCTGCTGTCCCATGGCTGATCCTTCCCTGAGGGCAGGCTAAAGGCTCTAGGTCACCTCTCACAGGCATTTCCAAAATTACATGTTTGGTGTGATAAGAATGACATGGCAGCAAGCCTCAAGTCTGCTTACTCTAAGAACATAAGCTCCTGGGTGCTGCCCAGCACCTTGAAAAATAAAACCTGCCAGCACAGCTGGGGTGCAAATGTCTATATGCAAATAGTAGTCACATCATCTAGTGTGTAAAAGGGTAAAGGCAGCTGGCTGAACTTACTGCCACTGAGCTTCTGGGCGGATTGTTTAGGTGAGTTGTTTACTCTGTGGCTTTCTCTTCCCACTGATGAACTCTTGCAGTGTGGCTGTGCCTTGATGGACACATGGTGTTGTGAACTGCAGCATCGTGACCTGGTGCAGACCTGAATTCACATTGCAAGTGGTTTATTTGAGTCTGGTATGCAGACAAATGTACTTTACCAGCACTCTAGATGACATCTGATGGTATCTTTGTGTAATGTCATTGCTGCCAGTCCTCTGTTCCAACTGTTCTGTCTGCAGTCCCAGGGCCAGACTGTCACAGTGCCACCCAAACACAGTGCAGGCTCCCCTGGTTTTTGGAGTTAACGACATTAATGGCAACTCAAATGGCTGTTTTTCACAGGGATTTATTATTGTTTTGTTTTTAACCAGTGGGTCATTTCCAAGGATACTCTTCTGGAAAAAAACGCAACTCATAAAGAAAGATTTTTAAAAATCCTCTTGATATGACTTGTAAAGTATTTTGAAGTACCAGGCACAAAAGAAATTGTTCTTAAATCCCTTCTTTCATCTGGTGCTTTATATTACAGTAGAAATGACCCATGTCCTCAGCATCAGGACCCCAGAGGAGTAGGTGGAGTGCCAGTGCTGCTCAGGGAGCTCTGTGCCCAAAGGGAATCGGAAGCTGTCACACTCTGGGTTTGACGTCCAAGTGCAAGTGGGAAATTCCTTCTATCCTGCAGCACCCAGGAGATGACACAGGGCTTCCTCCTCCTGGTGTCTTTTACTATCACCATCACTTTCTGTGTACCATCCACAGAAAAGCTTTGGGAGTTTTTTCTGAGGAATCAAGATAGGCCAGGGTCTGGGGCAACCCATGGCTCAGGGCAGCATTAAACCAAGAAAGACTAAAGTGCAAGTATTTTACCTCAAACTGCAGAGGCAAAGACTGGAAATGGCTGCCCTCTGCCTACCTCACTGCCCTGGCAAGTACAGTTGCCTCTCCTCTGTCTGTAGCTCTCATTGCTCCATGCTCTGCTTCTGGTCCTCTTGACTTCCCCATCTTCACCACCGAGCCTCCTTGTGGCAGCACACCCCCTTCTCCCTCCAGGCAGCAAGCCCCTCCGGTCATTTTTTCTGCTCCTTCCTCTTGCCAGCAGAGAAAACGGCACTTTCTCAACCCTGCCCTCCTCCTCTTCCTCCTTCCCCAGGGTTTTGAGGGCTGCAGTGACCAGCTACAGTGATCAGACCCCTTCCAGCAGGCCAATGATGATTCCTTTCCTCTTGGCTTCCAGAACAATTAGCAAAGGCTGGCATTTTGTTAATCCAGACATAATCACCACCAATGCTTTTATTTTAATTACTCTGTTTCCATAGTCTCAAAGAGTTTTAGGAGCTGTGAGATGCAGGTATTTTGCCAGACCATAAAATCCTTTGCAGCAGTAGTAGTTTTTTATAGGGCCTAAGCAATTTTGGATTAAGATCAGAAATGCAAGGGCCAGACTGGAGAGTTACAGAAGGATGTTTTCTGAATCTTAGTTGTTCCAGCAACACAGAGTAATGAAAAGAATTAGGAGCAGAGTACTTTGTACTCAGAAGATGATTTCTTGTGGTCTACCAACTCACAAAAAAATGGCAAAGAGGAAGACCTGGATCTGTATTTTATTCCTATGCCTTTGGTATCTGCCTCCAAAGATGCTGGTGGTATAATTGCAGTAATGGTTCTTAGAGATGGGAATGTGGTACTTTCTACCCAAGACTGTATCCACAAAAGATGTCAGGTCGCTTTACAGCCTCTTGTTTGAATAGGCAAGATGTTTGAATTGTTTCTCAGAGTCACTAAAAAAAACCAAAAGGCATGTGAAAATGTCAGAGAATTTCCTCTTTCCCTTTCCCACCCAAATACAAAATCAAATAAAAGCAAACACATGGGACAAATATAAGAGCAGCCCCCTCTGCACATACTCTTTGTGATACACAGGCTGTTTCCAGATGTATGGATTAGACCTCATCCAACTACTGCTTAAAGCTCAGCCGAAGTGTATTGATGAATACTCACCAAGTCAGAAACTCCTGGGAAAACTAGCACTTGGTGATCAGGCTTCCACCTTCTGCAGTGACACTGGTTGCTGCATCTATAAAGTGACTCTGGTCCTATCTCTTCATTCCGGTAAGACTATTTGCAAGCCTGCTAAAGCATAGATTTAAAGTCCTTGGAGTGTAATTGAAAATGACAAATAAAATGTTTTGGTTTATGTCTGAATATTTCTTAATCAGCTGTTGCTAGAGTGTAGGAAATGTATAGCCTTGACAGTATGAGCAGTGAAGTACAGTCACAATGAAAAAAACATAGCATCAACACTGCATCTTGTATAAAAACCCAACTGCCTGCTAAAGACAGAGTGTTTAAAAGCACTTCAGAATCTGTGCTCAGAAACCATTTGGAATTTTCACACATTGTGCGGATGAACACGTAACTACTTTTGGTAATTGAATCTTTGTGTGTGTAAACCCCAGATGAGGGGGTCCCTGTGCTGCCTGACCAGAGTTTGTCCCTCACCATTTACTGCAGCACTCTGGCAGGAGAGTACAAGATGGGATTCTTTCTATCATGACTACTTATGATGGACTGTGTTTTAAAAACTATTACAATATTACTCTGTACTCTGGTGGGGTTTTTTCCAGCTGCTGTGTCAGAGAATTGAGAGTCCCTCAAGCCAGTCCCAGCTTAAATGATGAACAGAAGCAGCAGAGATACACAGAACAAGCATTTCCAGCAGCTGGGACACATTTATCTTTTAAAAACACAGAAGGTGGATTTAAAGGCCAATCTGCTGATGTTGGCTTCAGGAAAGCAAATGCCCTGAACGACAGACCTGAGGGAGATGCTCAGCAGTGCTCAGCAAGGCAGGCTGCACCCCAAGGGTGGCTACAGAGCCAAGCCCCCTCCAGGTGCTCACACCCCACAGCCTTGGCTGGCAGAGACTGACCTGCCAACCGAGTTTGGGTACCTCAGGATTATAGGTCAAAAGGATTTCTGAGGGTTTTTCAGGTTTTGAAGATTTCAGGTCCTTAGAGAGGCTGTTAATGACTGCAACTCTGTAGAGATGTCTTTCTCACAGGATTTTGCAGATGCCTTATGGATGTACCCTCAGTCAAATGTAGTTATGCTTTGCAGTGGGCTTTTTATTCCCACCTATCTCTAGAGCATAATAGATACCAGCCAATAAAGTCAGGAACATTGTTTTACATGTAGAAAATCTATGTACTGGTAGAGAAAAGCCCTTTATGATTCATAAAATATTCCTTGATAATTTGGCTCTATTTATCCTGTGAACTAAAACAAACAAACAAAAAAGCAACAAACCAAGACACAATATGTTGTCATCCAGGAAAAAAAGAAACAAACAAAAAAACCCCTAAAAACCGAAAAAAAACCCCAACAACCACCAAACGAAAAAACAAAACAAAACAAAACAGAACCCAAAACAACAACAACAGCAAAAAAAATTTAAAACTGTTTTAGTCCTCAAAAGACTGGACCCACCTTTCAATCTAGCAAAATCACATTGATCTCAACTGCTTTTCCAGAAATGCTGAGAATTTTATATTCCTTGAGCACCACAAAGGTCTGAAAATACTCCTGAGAGATTAGTAGGCTCCCAGCTACTGCTCCAAGTCATAGAAATTAAACCTTCCATCATCTGGTTTTTATATTTGGAAAACGTCAGCTATACTTCCTATCACATATATTGTTGCTTCAATGCACTGAGCCTTCTGTGAATTTCAAAACACATAACTCAGCTCTCAAGCATTTCTTTTGTAAATATTGATAATGGTTTCAAGTTCTTTATTAAATAACTTTTTAATGAGTTTGAGGACAAAGAACTGTTTTTTCACAGTCTCACAAAGATAAGAATCATAACATATCTTTCTGTACCATGGAACACATGGCTCTCAATACCTCATTGTGCCCCATAGGTTTTCCTCACTTTCAAAAAGTTCACTTTAACACAAAAAGCCCCATGATTATAAGAAATAAAATCTAAGCAGGCCATACTAAAATGTACAAAATTGCATGCAAAAGCTATGTCACAGCTTTGCAGATCAGTGTGTGCCGGCATTTGGAGCAGCATTAGAAAGCTCCCTTTACCCTTTGAATCTAACAGCAAGAGGAACTACAAAATGCCACCATCACTCCTTAAAAAGGTTCAATGTATAGCCCTCTCCTTGCTCAGCATTATTTATTGCCTGCGCTTTTCCCAGAAAGGATCCCTGTGTATACATTTAAAATCGAAGACAATAAAATATTACGGCAAGGTTCACCAGGGGAAGTTTCCAGGGAGAGGTTTTTTATCAGTTTACAGGCATGGTCAAAGTCCTGCAGGGGAGTTCCTCTTTGGAGCAGGCTGTAAACAATTTACATGGGGAGGTAAGAGGAAGTCTTTAGGGTGCCTTGAAAAATATTAAGTTATAGAAGTTGTGACCTCTGTCTTCTAGACCTGGCTCAGAGGACTGATGTTTACTAGCAAGCATGTGTCTCTCTAGGAAACTGCAAACTGTCAGTGGAAGTAGGGTTATTATTTTAATACATTTCAATTACAAGTTGGACTAGGTAGCTGTATACTAAATGAAATATGCTGTACAACTAAGTTTCTCTATAAAAAAAACAAATGTTTACCTTTGAACTTAAAAATGTTGCCTTCAGGCATATAGTATGCCAACCAGCTGTAGTTTAAATGCATGGTTCTGTAGCTTGCTTCTTCATTCAACGCTCAAAATCATTCACATTTGCAGAGCAGAATTAAAAGCCAGCTAGGAATAGATTACTGGTCCCCTGATATTAGCCTTTCTTCCCACACATTCCCTCAAAGACTTGCAGGTCTAATCATAACATTTTCCAGTGCTAGTCCCATTGACAGCTTGAAACCTTAATGATGATCCATTTGAAATGTAAATACTTGGCCTTTTTTGCATGTTTATTCAAAGGAATTTGTATTGAATAATTTGGTTGTGACACTACAAAGAGAGGTCAAGAGACAAGCAAAGAAGTTCAGATTATTTTAGATGGTGTTTTAGGCCTGGCCCACTGCTGGACATGCTGCCAAAGCTGGGCTTTCCTAGAAGGCTGAAAGAGACATCTCAGCCTCTCCAGTCTCCACCTGTGCAATTTTTCTTGTTAAAATTAAATACAAAGGCATGCATTGGCACTGCTGTTTAGTTGTGGATGTTTCTTCTCCTGCAGTCAGGATGGCAGCAAAGCCACAGGACATCCCTATTGAACATGAAACCGAAGGATAAAAAGTTGGGAAAGAGGCTGTTGTTGGTTACTGGCTAGCAGGTTCTTATTTGCATATATTATTTTAACAATGCTGAGACTTGGCTTCAGTGTTTAGGACGTGTTGGGGCACCAAGAGCATTCCAAAGGTATCTTTTCAGCCATTTCCAGTTAAGGAGTATATATTACTGAGTTGTGAGTTAGAACTACTCAATCTTCTATCTTTGTCATTGTGCCAACACTTGGGAAATCGCCTTGTCCTAAAAGCTGAGCACCATGTAATGTCACCCATTGCTTTTCAGACTCCTAAAAGGGCCTCTCACAATCTACCTGCTTCAAATTCCCTAGGGATTTATTGGCTCAGAACACAGATTACTTGTCTTGGTATCAGGGATTTCCTTTCTTTTGAACACGAACATAAAAACACAGAGAAAGTCTAAACTCAAGTAATGTGAAAATATTGTGTTTGATTCCAACCCATACATTCAAAGTTACAACTGAATGTCTGACTTGGACTTGAAATGTGATGCCTTGACTCTGCATATGATCTTATGGCACATAAAATGTTTGGAAGCCTTTGAAAACATGGAAATATTCCTGGCTTTGGTTGCGCTCTTATTATTATGCTTTCTTTAATGCATTTATAGTTGGCTCAATAGATCTTTACATTTATGAAGCTTGGGTAACAAGCTTCAGAACTCCTGAAATCTGTCTCATTACTAATTTTAATGGTAGTACCCTGTCAAGTCTGTTGTGCACTTTACAGATGATGTATCTTTAAGTGAGAGAATACTCACACATAAATGGTATAGTGAAAAAGCTTGATCCAAATCTTCCTGAAACTTTGCATTTTATTTCAGTGACATGCAGGACTGAAAGTTCGAAACACTGAGCTCTTCTTTCTTAAGAGGTGAGCAGTAAAGTACAGGCACCTGCATTTTAGAGTGGCCTGAAATTGCCCTGCTTTCATCCTTTGAAATTCAGACAAAGCAATAAAATTTAATGCATACGTGCACTTACTACATTAAAATTAATGGCTTCATTTCCAGACTGATTACTGACCATGAGCTTAAATGAAATTAGTTCTCCTGGAAGATGGCTAAGTACACTTGTAAGAGAATACTGTTTTTAGATGTACTAAACATGCAATGTAGAGAGCAGTTAAAATGTTCAACATGCCATAGTGATCTCAAGTTGTTTTGATAGGTTCTGACAAGAAATAATCTCTGAGCCCCATTCAACAGCTGACTCAGGTTTGAGCTGAAAGGAAAAAATATCAGTCCTATTGAAAGGTTTAAATATAATCCCTTCTAATGAAGAATATTTTTTCCATTGCTCTACATTCACTTTTAATCCTATCAGAAGTCTTCTGTCAGAACACTTAAGCATCTTTATATGGGGCTTACTTTAAAGAAGAGGAAATGATATCTTCATCAAGAATGTTCATCAGTGGTCTCCCAGGGCTGACTTTTATATTACAAGAGTAAAACTTTAAAGCACATAACTAATTAGCAGTCAGAGCTAGTTGCATGTGAGTGGAAGTGAAGAGCTTGCAATCAGGCATGTAGTTTGCACAGCCTGCAAGCTTATGGTTCCATTGAGCCAGATGCTGTGTGACTCCTGGAAGGAGTCACATTCAGAAGCTGAGTTACCCACAGAAGTACTGATCAGAGGTTCACTCTTGAATCAGTCAATACGTGAAATTCCTTCAAGAGTAAGAATAAAGGCAAAAGAATTTGTTCTCCGGTAAGACACTAATCAATGAGAAAAAGTATTTGAACTAGGAAATTACTGGAAAACATAGTGTCAAACAAACTTGTACTGTAATTTCACCTAATTTCATGTACTATAATTTCATAATCTCTGAAATTTACTTCTGGACACTCTCTGTTCTCACAGTCCTGTTCAAGTGTTGTCAAAGTATTCTTTTCACAGTTAGTCATGGTGAGCTGTTGAAGTATGATTACTGTGTTTATGTGAAGACTGTTTATTCTACTTGCAGCAATATTTAATACAATCTCTCATCAGCTTTGCTTTCATTATATGCGCTCAGAAAAGAAGAGAGACATTGCAAAATCTGAGTTGTGTATCAAACTTTGCAGAAACATCAAGAATACAGGGGTTCTCCCTATACATGTCCTGAATAGCATGTTGATAGACACACATGCAGGCTACATACTTAGCAATCAATGTCTAGCTGCTTTCACAAGGTTAGCAATCAACATCTGGAAAGCTGGCAGCACCAAACTTGGGATTTGGATTACAGTTCTTTTCACAAAGTGTGCAGTTGTCCCAGGCAAATAAAGCCCTCAAGCCCCATATGGAGCTTTAGTGTATTAAATTATTTTAAAGGACAACCATCAAAGGACACTGAAAGCCTCCCAGAGAGTTACAGTCTTTGTGGCAAGACCTTCTGCTCTTAACTGCCAAACTCAGGCCAATGACAACAGTTTGTCTCATGAGGGAAAAAAACATCCTAATGGATGTTCCTAATCTTATACATAGTTCAGCAGTTGGGGAATCTCTGGATGGAAGAGTACAGGTATTTTTCTTTAGTTCCTTCTTTTAGCCTTTATATTGCTTTGTAACAATGGAGCAAAGGACATATTCCTGAACCTAATCATTGTATGCAAGAAAGACAGCATTATAGCCAGTACCCAGAGGGCAGAAGCCCACGAAGTTATTTCATAGGCTGTTTTAATGTGGAAAGGATTCAAAAGTGATGCTGCTGAGCAACTGATGCCATATTTACTTTCCTGTTTTTGTTTTAACCGAGACTGTCTTGCGTAAAAGGAGATTCCAACACACTCGCAGCACTTCTCGCCTGAGGCAACGAACCTAGCAATTTCATCTATCAGTTACCCCAAACCACAACACACTTTCATAAGCGTAGCTTGTTATTGTGTTTCAGGCTGCGGAATAACTCAGGGCAGTGGAACAGTTCCTGGCACTGTAAACGTTTTCAGAGACTGAAGCTAGTAATACGCAACCTTATTTGAATTAAATTACCTCTTTAGGAGAGTCTGAAACTGAATTACTTCATATAATTCATTATGTTTAAGAAGGTGGTTTAGTGTGGCAAGTTAAAACCCATTAAATTTCTCTGTAGTTTTCTTTGCTGTAGTTGTTTTTCTTAAGTGAAAGTAATTAAACATAAATATTTACTAATATCCCAGACTGTGAAACTCTATAGCCAGTAACAGGAACGAGGAGTACCGACCCAGCATTGGCTTCCTACATTAATAACCTACGCTGGCTGGAATGTGCTTGCTGACTTTTCCACAAACAGGGCCAGCCGATAGGGAGCTCTGGTGGGGAAATCAGAAGCCAAGCAGTTGCATTTATTTAAACAAGGAGAGAAAACCACTACTCAGATGTGATTTTTTCTGTGTTTTAAATACTCAGGATGAATGGGATGGACCGTGAGGTGCATTAAGTAAATTGGTTTGTTCCCTGCTGATCCTGTCCAAAGACCTGCTCTGAAAATCTGTTGGTGTCAATGGAAAAAGCCGCACAGAGTTGCACGGGTCCCGCATCACAGCCATACTTTCACACGCTCTGCAAAGGAGCACAGCCACAGGGACAGCACTGCCTTCTCCTGCCCTGGCCACCCCACCTCATGGCTGCTAAACCATCTCCATCCAGCCAAGCATGAGTGGTTGTCATGGGGCCACACAGGGAAGAGATACCAGCAAATACAGGCCAAGGTTGCTGCTGCCAGTTTAGCTTAAGGTTTCTGTAGTTGTTGTAAAGCAAAAGTTCCCCCTTGTCAAGCTACAGTAAAGCTGGTGAGGTAACAAATGCTGATAAAGGCAGCAAACCATGTTAGTCTAAATAATATAAATTTCCAATATGTATGTTTTTGAGAGGCCTGTCAGGATGCCAACAAGTAGGTCCAGACTGGCCCAGTGGTACCTGTGAACATCTCAGGGTCAATACTCCAGGTGAAACCTCTTCAAATCTGAGACAGGTATATGGGACTTAGCCTTGAAATAATACTCTCTGCTCTCTCTTTTTAATCTATTTGAAGCTAAGGCACCTCTTGCAACTCTTTAGGACTCAAAGTTAACAGAATTAAGCACAGTTAAATTACTTATATGCTGTCGTACTTCACTAAGTAGATCTATGGACAGATTTTGCCCTTTCTGCACCTACCAGATCCACTTCATGCTTATAGTCAGACCTTTCTTCCCACAGCATCTGACAAAAGGACTCTCATAAAAGACTTAAGTCCTCCTATGTTGTCAGCAAAATACAAATCTGCTTAGCTTGAAGACAGTATCAATGGCTGGCCTAGGGGCGCTCCTCCCAGAGCAAGATACCGTGCACCATGAAAAAGAACCACAAAACTTTAAAGCAGGTGGTGATTAGGGAGGGACATATGTCTGATCCTCCACCTTCTCCATACTGGCTGCTTTCTGTTGCACAGCAGGACACAAGGGCAGCCAGTGCCTCATGGGATCAGGCTGGGCCAGCACAACCTGTGCAGAGCTGAGGGTGTAGGAGGGCTCGCAGCCCCAAAGGTGGGTGCTGAACCCTCTGCCCTGAGCACAGCACTTTCATCACCCAAGCTGCTGTGGGGTACCTCAGGGACACAGCAGCACCCTGAGGACACTGTAGCCCCCCTCAGCTGAGGTCTCAGTCAAGCACTTAACATTATTAAAAATATCAGGAAGCTCTAAACATAAGCAGCTGTGCTGGAACAGGTGCCAGGCAGGGGGAAAGCTTGCACTACACAGATAGGAGATGTGTATTAGCACACTCTTCTGTTGAGGTTTTACCCAGAGATCTTGTGGGTGCATGTTTAGTACTGCTGATGTTGCTCTGCTTTTTCACAGTGCACGAGGAACACTAAGTTATCACGTTCACATTTGCTATCCACATCCACCCTGAAGAGACCATGGAAGGTTAGCCTGACAGGGTGCTCAGAGCACTGGCAGAGAAGAGAATTAGAACAAGAGCAATTATTTTTTAATTTATTTTTTTTTTTCCCCCACTATCCTGCAGATTAACAGCCTTGTAAACCATCTCCCCTCTCTGGTGAGGGGATGCACATGAAGGCTGATGCTGCAGTCTCCTCGTCTTTCCACTAACCCCTCAGAAGACACACTACAAGGGTTCAGGTCACCCCTGGACCAACATTTCTTTACATCTCTTGCCAAGTACGGTGGCAGTTCACGGAAAGCATGCTCTTAAGACACATGATATATTTCAGTCATGGTTAAATCCAAAACCTTTTGCCAAGATTTATCTTGTTAAAAGTTGCTTTAGCCAGAAAGATGAAATACTAATCTGCCTGCCCTTACAAAACAACAGCTCATAGGAGCTGAAAGTCAGGCATTTTACTTGGGAAGAAGCTGGCTAGATCATTTCAGACTTCTGGAGGTATAAAATGCAAAGGATCTGCCAAAATGATTTTAAAAATGAGTTATAGACATGGCTGGGAAGCAGTCTGTGTGTTCTTCTGGAAGAGATTACCTCACGTGTGCTCCCTCCCAGCTCTGCCATGCCAGCCGGACACCACAGCTCCAGGCCACCCTCCTCCCAGACCTCCCATGGCCCTTTCCCTGCTGCACAGCTGTCTTGGCTCCTGGTGGGCAAATCTCTGTGTAACACAGGACACCTGCTCTTTTTGGCAGCACTGTACTGAGGGGCTAGTTTTTCTGCTGATAAGGATTGATGGCAAAAGAGGACATCTGATATTTGCTGAGGCTGTTGGATATGTAGGAGGAAAACCTGTTCAAATTGCATTTATTGAATGATCAAGCTCTTACCTAATTTATAAATCAGTCATCCAAAGCAGCCTTCAACCATACTACCCCAAGCTGAACTTTTGTCACCAGTTCTGTAGGATCTGATCAAATTGATACCTGGAAGGCAAACTGCCCACAGAAATTCAGGTCTGAGAGTGGTGATTCAGGAAGTGGCATGTTTCTATCTGAGGTATTACTAGGTGAATACCCAGAGTCAGGCTCAGTACTTTCATCTGAAATCTGGAAGGCAGCTTCCCATCATCTGAAAGCAGTCATCTCCTTTCAGCCTTCAGTACAGAGGACTCTAGGAAAGGCAAAGTCACCCTAATCTTCCAAAAAGGCAAGAAGGACCTGGGTAAGTATAGGCCAGTCAGCCTTACCTCCATCCCTGTAAAAGTGATGGAACTTATTCTTGGCGCCATCTCAGAGTATGCTGATAAGAGGAGGATTATCATGAGTAGTCCACATGGATTCACTAAAGGGATGTTACGCTTGACCAATCTGATAGTTTTTATGATGGCATAACTAGATGAATAGATGAGAGGGGGGCAGATGACATGGTCTATCTCAGCCTCAGCAAGGCTTTCAAAACCGTCTCCCATGGAATCCTTACAACCAAACTTGAGGATTGTGGATTGGATGATTGGGTAGTGAGATGGATTTGGAACTGGCTGAAGGACAGAGCTCAGAGAGTTGTGGTCAGTGGGGCTAAGTCCAGCTGGAGGCCTGTGACTAGTGGTGTTCCCCAGAGGTCAGGACTGGGTCCAGCCCTATTCAATATATTCATTGACAACCTAGACGAAGGGACAAAATGTACCGTCAGCAAATCTGCTGATGATACAGAATAAGGTGGATTTGTTGGCACGCCAGAGGCTATGTTCCAGTGTGACCTGGACAGGCTGAAGAGCTGGGTGGGAAGAAACTTAATGAAATTCAACAGGGTTGAGTGTAGAGTACTCCATCTGGGGAAGAACAACCCCATGTACTAGTACAAGTTAGGGGGTGACCTGCTGGAATGTAGCTCTGGAGAGAAAGACCTGGGAGTCATGGTGGTCAACAGGCTGACCATGAGCCAACAGTGTGCCCTAGCAGCCAAAAGGGCTGATGCCATCCTAGAGTGCATTAAGAAGCGTGTGGCCAGCAGGTCAAGGGAGGTTCTCCTCCTCCTCTACTCTGCCCTGGTGAGGCCTCACCTGGAGTACTGTGTGCAGTTCTGGGCTCCCCCAGTTCAAGAAGGGCAAGGAACTACTGGAGAGAGTCCAGCACAGGGCCACTAAGACAATTAAGGGACTGGAGCATCTACCATATAAAGAAAGGCTAAGAGAGCTGGTCTGTTCAGGTTAGAGAAAAGGAGACCAAGGGGGAATCTCATTAATGCTTATAAATACCTAAAGGGCAGGTGTCAGAAGGATGGGGTTGGACTCTTCTCAGTGGTGTCCAGTGACAGAACAAGGGGCAATGGTCACAAACTGGAACACAGGAGGTTTAACCCAAATCTAATAAAATACTTATTTTCTCTGAGGGTAACAGAGCACTGGAACAAGCTGCCAAGGGAGGTTGTGGAGTCTCCATCCCTGAAGACATTCAAAACCCGCCTGGATGTGTTTCTGTGTAATCTGTTCTAGAGGATCCTGCTTTAGCAGGGGTGTTGGACTAGATGATCTCCAGAGGTCCCTTCCAACCTCTAATGACTGTGTGATTTTGTGACTCCTGGTGCAGAGCTCCTGTGCCAATGTAGTGTCACTGCTTGAGTCCCGGCCTCCTGCACCCTGGTCATGCTACCACAGCCCACATGAACTGCCAGGGCATTACTGAACAGAACAGAGATAAAACCTCCGCTAAGTCTGAGGAAACATTCATGCATTTATATCCCAGTCATATTTGGTTCCTACTGCTGTCCAACAGAGAGCAAAGCAGCTATTTTACCTTGTTTTCTCATCCAAAGGCTCTAACAAACCCTCACTAGATGTTGTATTAGATCTGATGCCAGGAAATTTGATAATTTCTGCACCTCCAGGGATGATTCTACAAATTTATCCTTGTAGTCTAATTGCAAATTGAAACACCCACAGCAATGTAATTCAACTGAGCAAATGAAGGAGAGAGATGAAAAGGATAGAAGTTTCTTTCCATTGCATTTAATTGGGAGTTTCCCCACAACCTGTGTGGTAGTAATAGGCTTAGAGTCTTATTTGTACAGTAACGCTTGATTTACTTGTTTCTCCCCTTCTTCCTTTCTCTTCCCATGGTGGCACATTATTGTTTCAAACCGCTGATCTTTGCTGTGGTCTCTCGTTTCCCACAACTTGCATTGCTGGGATGTTTACTTCCTGGATTTCATTCTAATTTAGCTACTACACTAATCCTTAAATAAATCTTTTTCAGTTCAACTCTTTCCCTCAACCCTATACACCAATGTTTACACTAATTTAAATAGGCAGGATATTAGATTAAAGTTAATTGGGGGAGTCAACATACTAATCCAGTTTCTACAGGTTTACACCCCTGAAAAAAACATTAAGAACAACCTTATAAATTCCTCTTTCTAATAGTCAGAGTCAGGGAAAATACATTTAGAGAGTGACCCACAAATAGGTTTTGGAAACCCAAATAATTTGTATTGTATGCATTTGTACTGTATGTTTTTCCAATTGTCAAACAATGTAAGACAACACATGCAACTAAGCTGAATTCTCTTGCTGTCCCTTTCCAAAACTGACAGCTCAGGAAAGCCTTCTGAACATAGCTGGAGAAACTATGGCTTTCCACAAAAACAAATTACATCATCTTGTCAAAGTGTAACAACCACTATAGTATTTCCAAACAGTACAAATACAAAAATTAAGAATAACTATTTAAAAAAAAACCCTACAAACAAAAAACCCAACAACAAACAACACCAAAACCCAACCACTTGAATTACACGTTTTGGATGTTATGGTATTTTAAAGAGACACAACTGAATTTTTAGAACAGCTAATCTATTCCAGCTCAGAAGTTACTTTGACCAAACATGTTGGTGCAGTTTCACCCATAACTATGTTAAAGTATAATCTAAAGCATAAAAGCATTTAAAAGCCAATACAGTGTTATCTACATTATAAAAACATAATCAGATCTAATACAGACCAAAAAAACCCCACAAAACCCACCACCAAAACATTTTAAAAATTCTGTTCTACAGCCTTTTTTTGTCTGAAGATAAGTTTATCCATCTTCTGGGTGTGCTGCAAGTTCTAGTCATTTTCTTGCATTGTGAGGGAATGAAAGGCTATGACAGAAGCATTTTTGCTGGCTGTTTTTTGGTGTGTTTTTTTTTTTAATTTAACACTGGCACCAAGATATCAATTTCAAGTAATTATTTCATTATGATTTGCATTGTGCAGGTGTATAAGAAGGGGTTCTATGAGTATTACTGCAGCTGTGTATTCCATTTCTGTCATTTGGAGGTACAAAAATGCCTACCACTGGAGTGCGTGCTGAGCTACATATAAAATAAACATAGTTAATGCTACTCTATTAATCAATACCTATGAGAAGTCTCCTTTTAGAAAATCTGAATCCACTTTTGACTACGACAACCTGAAGTTCCCAGAGCCGAAAGCCACACGGAGTCACATCCCTCTCCTTTCAAGCTGCAAATGTCTGCCTTTCCTTCCTGTCCCCTTGTAACAAGTTGGAGGCTGACCTACACTAACCAGTAACATGATGCAGGGTGAAAATCAGGAATGGCAGCAAATAATTCAGAACTCCTCCTATCAATTGGTTATCCACAGGCCATGCCCCTGTTTATGTAATAGATTCCCTCACTGGACTACGCTGAGTTCTGTTAAACCCTGAATGTTCAGGGGCAGAAGTTGTAGCATTTCCCTGCCAGGTAGGTGTTTACGAGCCTGGTAGCACCAGAAGCATTTCTGGAGCCCACAAACATAATTTAGCTGCAGTAATGTGAAATTACTGAGCCTGTCTTGTGCCTACATATGTTTGATGCAATTGTAAAAAGGAAAAAAAGTTTAACAGCTTAGCCACAAAGGAATGTTTATAACTGATTACACTAGCTGCTAATTTAATGGTAGTTAATCAGTGGCATGTAATACAAGCCGAGGAGCCCAATGGATTTATTGATGAATGGCAGTTAAAGTTGTTGTTAGGAAACCAGTGCAGTTGTTACATTAAAGAAGCAGGCACAGAGCCCTATCAAACGGTAGCATGTTTGCTGGGGACAGGTTTCTGCTTCAGCTGACAGGGGTTCAGGTCCCAAGTTGCTCTGAACTTACTCTGAGCCAGTGTGTGAACTGCAGGCCCTGTCCTGTGCAGAAGAGATCCCCTGAAGTTGATACCAGTAAGTGCCACGTTGCTGGGACAGGCTCTGAATTTCAGAGAAAAGGAGGAAAAACCAGCCTGGAGTCTGGGTGCTGCTCCTATCTGTCTTCAGCCACTGGAATAAAAAACCACCATGAACAATTCGCCAGGGCTGCAACTTAAATGCTGGAGTGGGGTTTTTAGACTTCTTTTTGTGTGTCCTGTGCTACTCCACACCAGCTACAGGTATGTATAGGCTGCAAGGGGTACATTTCTTCCCCCCTCAAAGTCAGCAGGGGCTGAGGGATAGATGCAGCCACACATCATCACTTCCCAATGCATGGGCCTGCCTACACCTGGGCTGAAGGGGGCTGGTTTAGGGAAGAGGGAAAGAAAGACACAGACACTTTATCCTCTCTGGCATGTATTGATTTGCCTGGATGTACACTCTTCCACTCCCCAAACCTGACCCATACAGCTGCCACTTACCAGCTTGTTTTCCTCAACACAGAATACAAGCAAAGGAAGCAAAGCAGGGCTGGAAGCACATTCCTCTGGAGTGCTTCCATACCCGGGATGAAAAAAGCAGAGAAAAGCTTTTTAAAGGAGATCAGAATGAACCTTTTTACTCACGGAGACTTCTCCAAGTGGCCACTGCTCCCCCCAAGAGCACTGCAACATCCAGCCTCAGCCTCCTGACTCTTTGGCCAGCTGAAATCTTAGCGAGTTTTTTCTCCTGACTTGGCTGGGGTGAGACCAGCTGCCAAGTGAGAGGCATCTGTAAAGGAGTAAAAAGTTGAAAATAATGTCAGTTATGTATTAATGGGAAGCAGTTTACTGAATGCTGCCAAAATTCGAGGGCTTCTGTTTCTTTGCGAGCTTCAGTTCCTTCTTGTGCAACTGTCAGGAATGTGTTCCAGCATTGCCTATTTAATGAGCAACTTTCTTTTACCATTTAGCTGGAAGATTTTGAAGACATGACATGGTGAGTTTTAAGGCTGCTAGCAATGCCTACAAGAAGAGCACTTAAAGAAAAATACTACTGCACTTGGAGAGACTTGCCAAATGAAGTGCCTCGTGACCCAGCGCTGGAGTGACAGGGTGTTGGAGAAAGGCTCACCTGAAACATAAAACCTGGTCAAAACCTTCATACTGTATTAAGTTCACCCAATGATAGTATTGCAGGGAAAACAGAAAAAATAGCACAGCAGTAATTTCTTGTTCAGGATTAAGTGTAAGCCAAGCCTTAAAGGAGGCAGTTCATTAAATCACCTCTCAGCTTGAGGGCAAGTGTGAGGAGCCCCAAAAGGCAATGTATTTATTAATAAAATCTACCATTAACATTGTAACTCATGTGTGATCCTGCATGACCTGGTCTAGTGGGAGGTGTCCCTGCCCTTGGCAGGAGTTTTGGAACTAGACAATCTTCAAGGTCCCTTGCAACCCAAACCATTCTGCGATTTTGTGAGACAGGTAAAGAAATGTACATTTGAAAGTAAAACACCACCACCATCACCACTCAAAACCAGGCAAAAAGACTCCCCCCAAATCAACCCACAACAACAATAACAACATGCCAGGAGGCACAGGGAAATCAGATCTATCAGGCATGGGACCCTGGCTGGGGAGTTTCCAGATGACCTGCCTGTGGTGACAGGATTGGGCACATCAAGTAGTTGATGAGGCTTAGCAGTAAGACAGACTTTCAAATTCATCATTCTTCCCACAGAACTTATTTGCTACCACCTTACTTGGGAGCCCCAGTGAGGCTGATGCACACAGGCAAATGGGCAATTGCAAAGGACTGGGAGAGGTGGGAGGGGATTCCTCTGCCCTTTCCCTTGTTAGATATCTAATGCAAGCTAAGCATCTAGGCTTCCTCTGTAATCAATTGTTCATAGATGAGGTGTGATAAGACACTGCTCTGATGCCTTTTGCCTATTTCTGTGTCTAGTTGGAAGAATCACCCTCAGGAGATGCCTCTTTCCTTCACCAGCTGTTAAGCATGTGTAGCTGACTAGCTATAGGTGAAATAACGCCCTTCTGGATGGGCGTTGCTCAACCTTTTCCCCTTTCTTATTGCAATCCTCCCCAGGGTCACAGCTGGGAAAGCACACAGGCAGCTGCCAGCCCAGAATCAAAAGTCAAGATGCTTTTGGAGTTAGAAGTCAAATGCAAACAAAACTGCTGACGTCTGCAAAAATACATAGATCTGAAGGTTTAGGCATCAAGATTGCATTTTTCAGAAACAGTGAGATATTTCTGATCTCCTGGGATTCACGCTTACTCAAGACTGGGCTAAGTTCCCCACCAGCATCAGGACAGTCAGCACCTTTCCTGATAGATTTAGTGGGACCAGCATGTTAAGCAGATTAAAGATGGGCTTTCTTTGTTGTCCTCCCTCCAAATGGCAGCACCCTTCCTGAGAAAGTGCAGGAGCAGAGGAGGAACACCACAGTGGTCAGTGGGGAACTGAGGCTTAGGAAGTCCTTCATTTTGAGATTAATCCCACAGGGATGGGCCCTGGTGGCTCAAATCAGCAGAGGGGCTGCTGAGAGCAGCAGGACAGAAACCCACCTTCTCCCACAACCTTACAAGGACTCAGTGGCTGAGCAGCTTTCTGGTAGCATTGCAAATGTTTATCAGTGTTGCGAAGAATGCAAAAAAATTACTCATTCAGAATGCAAGACCTTAGCTCTATACATAGGTTGTCAGAGCAACCTATGAAGTTATTGAGAAGACAAATATTTTAATTCCATTGAATAGAGAAGTCTTGGCATTTATGGAGCTAGAACAAGCTATGCCCTGAGCTAAGTGCGCTGCAAACCTGTGTTTGCTGCTGAAATAGAGATCAAGAATTGCAAGGGTCTTCTGTGTCCCCTGTAGACGGAGACAAACCAGCTCGGACCATTTGCTTTCTTCTTGCCTCTTCCCCATCATTTGCCATTCATGTTGTGCTAGGCTAATTCCCCATGCTATATATTTTTTAACAAACTATTACAAAATTATGGTGCTGGTCACTTCTCAGGCAAAAGGGAATAGTCCATACATAGGAGGGTTTGTTTCTTATTTATTCCCAGAGCCAAATTTTTATTTCTTTCCAGCTCTGCAGATATAAAAGAGCAACAGTCGTAGACACAGACTGTGCTGTGGAATTTGTTGCTGGTCTGGTATAAACAGCCCGTCCTGTGTATTGACCTAATGTAAACAGCCAGTAGCCTATATAAACAACCAGCATTTGAGCTCAGGCTAAATGAAGCCCCAAAGTATGTTTGAGCAGCAAGAAATCAAACATCAATACTTGTATTTCCAACTTGTTTCTCTGCTTGCCAGAAAGATTTTTTTTTTTTTTCAAAATTCTTGGAAGTTTGGCATAGCACAGTCTGCAATTTCCCCAAAGAGCAGGGTGCCAGGGGACATTGCTGGGGTCTCACACCCCTCCCTGCACCCTTGACCAAGCATGTCCCAAAATCAGGCTGTCAGGGGAAGGAGGAGCACAATGACAGGGGTTGAAGAGCCTTGAGGGGTATGGATTCAGCTTCAGCATCCCTAAGGTGATTCTGTAATTTTCAAATCTTCACTTTGGAATAAGCAAAGTTAAACTGATTTGTTAAACCACATTTGCATATATGATTATCCATGTAGTCATCTTTAAGAACTGGACTGTCCTGAAAAGTTGTCTCACTTCTTAGAAAAATTTCTCTTCATTTGAGGTAGAAGTCTATCGGAAAACAGCAGTCGTTCAAAATAGCTGTCTCTCAAAGGAAAAAAAAATAAATAAATATGCACACTCTCTGTGAAAATCCCAGCCATTCTTAAAGAAATATATGAAATATCTTTTAAAATCCAGTTCACAGGTGAAGATTAATCTTTACTGTAGATTTGATGACATGACTATTTCACTGCTTTACTCAGAGGCAGATACTGAACTGAGCTAGAATGAAACAAAAGTGGTGAAAGGGAAGGAAGGGGACCCAAGTGCAAACTGCTAGAAAAGTGGGCTAAAAGGGGGACCCTAGTATAGCTATATTTAGTAACGGCAAGGGGAAAAAAAAAAAAAAAAAAATTGATGCAGCTATTTTGGGTGACTGAGAGAAACTACGGAAAGAAAACAAGCCTTTTATCTTGAAATAATCCATCTGACTTCAGCCCACCTTGGCAGATAGCTGTTTGCTTTCTGAGGAGAAAGGAACCAGATGGTTCTCATATTTCTAATGGCTGCATATCTACATGACAAACACCATCTCGGAGGTTAACAGTAACTGCTGGAAGCTTCATTGTTGTGTGTGTGGGGGCCAATGATTAAGAGAACATTATTTTTTTTATTATTATTTTTATTTTATTTTCTTCTTTTCTCTCTTTTTTTTCCCCCTCCTCCCCTAGACCAGTCTGGAATAGGATGGGAAACACCCTCCCAGCAAGGGCTGCACATCAGACACCCAGGCTGAATCTGCACCTTCATGGACTGGCTGGAGGACTCTGGTTTGTTGTCAATTCAGCACGTTCCATTAACAGTGAAGTGGACAGGGATGGTCTTGAGGCAAGCTGTCTACTGTAGCCATGCTTCTTGCAAGACTTTTGCAGGTGTACAAAGAGCAGAAACTGGGCAGCATTCAGCCTGAGGTGAACCCTGCTGGGCCATAATGCATTACGTTTCTGTCCTGCTGAACCATGTAATGAATCCCAGGGTTGGTGCTAATGCAAAACTAGTGGTGATGTGCTAAATGGTTTAACTGCTCATAAACTGGTGGCTAGCCACCTGTCCAGTTATTATCGAGAAGAGGAAGTTTAGCAGTAGTAATAAAACCATGCTACATTAAGTTCCAGTAACTAGCTCTAAACAAAAGCATAAAAGTTAATTAAAATTGTTACGTTATAAATAATTAGACCAAGAGGAAAGCAGACGGAAGTCTTCCCCTTACTGTCCTGAAGCAAACAGCCTCTCATTTGGAAGTTTTCACAAAGAAAATTGAAGTTCACACTAATTTAAAGCTAACTTGAGCTCTCTTTAACTGTTCATAGGAGTTGGTTGGAATGAATGTTCAGAATCCACTTACTCTGAAGTGCATCAGGATAGCTGCACCCTTCAACCCTGTGTGGGATAGTAACTGTATATTTATTACAAAATCAAGATTTTGCCCCACATTGCTCGGCTATGTGAAAGATATGCTCTGGGTGGCTTTTAAGAATGGAAATAAGAGTCCATCCTACTTTAGTTACATTTTCACAAAATGAAAAATAAAGAGTACTGTTAAAATAAGTCTACTTGACTATTAAACAACAAGAGAAAAGGAAAACCAAACAGAGATGTCTTAATAAATATGAAACAGGCAGGATGGTTAATGCCAGAACAAGAATTAGAAATAATATGCTAGGTTTGAACTTTTAGGACTGCAAAACTAAAATAAAAACATTACTGCTTTATTGTGGACTAGCCAGCGCTTCCTGTAGCAGCATCCAGTAAATACATACAGGTACTCAGAAGAAAAAAGTTGTGCATACTCATGAGCTACTTTGGTCTCCTGAATCCCACCATATGTACCAGGATACCGTCACATTGTAAGAAAAATCATATACTCAACTTCAAGGCTGCCAGTTATTGAAAGAACTTCACTGAATTATCTGTTACCCTCATTTCTTAAATGGTCAGGTCATACTCACCAATAGAGTAAAAGCTACCCAAAAACGTTCAGAAGCATCTTACAATTTATGTAAAACCATACTTTTCTAAAAGTGCTAGTTATAATTGGGAGCCTTTACTACTATTTAATTTAAGAAGCAAAAAACTTCATGGGTATAAACTCTTACTATCAACATCTCAGTTCCTCAAGGTCAGAAAAGTGAGAAGTCAGGCATTGCTGCAAATACTTACATTAACTAACCAAGACATAATCACTCACCTTCAATCACCAATAAATCCCAGCTCTTTGAGGATACTGCAGTGACTGTTTAAATTCAGATCTGTTCATTACAGCTGTTCCCTGTTTCCCCTGCAGCACTAAAAATATGGAGTTCCTAGCAGACAGTAATGAGGAGGAGCACCTGAGAAGGCATATGCTCCTAACAGGTCACACTAGCAAAAAAATTTAGAAAACATCATCAACAACATAACTCTGAAAATCTGCATGTTTTTTCAAATATTATCATATATATATTTTTTTTTTTTATTTTTTTTTTTAAAGTATTATTCTTTCTCCTTCCACAATTTGTTCACATTAAAATAATGGCCTTCCACAGGTGTTTTTTGTCAAAGGCTGGAAAGCCAGAGTAAGATCTCCCAGACCTGCAAGGGGAGCAAGCAAATGGTATATCACTCTTCTCTTTTCACAGGGCACCATGGCCACTGTCACCTCTATGCTGTGGTTGTCCTCCCTCACAGGTGACATGCTGGTCTCTGCAGCTGCTACAGGGATGGGCACTCCAGTGCCAGCCTAGTCAGGATCCTGGGCACTAACATCCCTCACCAAACTGGCACTGCAAATAATTACTTGCAAGCATGACAAAGCTGCTTTTATCATATTCTTGACTTCATGGCAAGGGGTTTTTAACCTAGAATTTCCAGAGGGAGTCTTCAGCAGCATCTTAAATTCAAAACAAGTGGATATGGAAGTGATATAGCTAATTTAAAAGAGAATGTTGGTGGTGTCATTATAATTTGTTTAAAAGATGAAGGTAACATGAAGGTACTTTTCTATTACAAGAATTCAGATTTTGGCCAAGTGCAACAGTCTTTAAGATGTTCCATGGATTCATTCAATCCTTTAATCAGGTGAGTAGGGCCACAGTTAAATATACTTTGTATCAAAATTAACTGTGCAACTGAAACATTTTAATTAAACAGTCTGGAACAATCTACCTTTGCTACTCCTCTGTTACAGAAAGCCAGCATGACACTGCTTCAGAATTTTAAGCTATGGGTAGCATTTGGGGAATATTTCAGGCTGCAATGAAGCTTTCTAACGCATGCAGATGCCTTCCCACACAGGAGCAAAGCATTGGGGTGGCTGGGAAAGGACAACTTTGCCCTGCTTGGCAAGGGCACATCTGAGGATGCCCGCTTTGCCTGGGGAGAGCAGGCAAGAATCAAGCTCAGCCCTGCTCCTGGCTTGCCTGCACTGCCCCACTGCAGGCTTTTCTCTGGCTCTTTGGGGAGCTCTGGCTGCCATTCATCCAGGCAGCCCAGCCATGGAAAGGCATCTCTACGCCATGGTGACCCAAGCGTGTGCACCGCACTCCCATGGGGCAGGAGTTTGACCTCAGACCCCTCAGCAGCACGGGCACTGCCAGCTGAGACCACGACCAGGACAACGTGTTAGACAAAACAAGACATTATCGTGTGTAAAGATAATCCTGCCATTGGCTGCTTCTAGGCTGGTGTGGTTTTGTGCATGGGTTACTAAATCCCAGCACTCACCTCAGGAGGGTCAGCATTTTGCCATTACCAGAGACACTAAGGCTTACAGAAGCATGTCCAAGCCGTGCTGCAAGTTTGGGCAGTGGTAGGTCTCAAGCATCCTTGGGATCTAACAATGCATGCCCCACTGTATTCATTTTTTTTACTAAATTCACAAATTAAAAACATTGCAATGATTAAGGAATGCCTTCCATTAGAAACATAGAAGATTTTCACCTCCATTATGGGAATCAGCTCTGTGTTCCTTTGTGATTGTGATTCCAACAGCTTTAGCATGATGGATGTGCAGCAAAATGTGACTTAAAAGGAGAGGCTGATTAGTGTGAAATCAGGAATAACTGAAATTAAAGCTTGACAAGAAAAGCAAAACTTTTGTAATTAAACTTGTTTCAATAAGATGGATGTTTTAGATTTGCATAGACAGCTCTGTGAGCATACATCTGGCTAATACCAAACTACTGTCCAGAAAACATGTCAGATGCTTTAGATTAGAGATTATATTTTCTGTCTTTCCCTCATTCCCTTGTTATACATAGCACTTCAAGGCAGTTGATTTGCCAGTTGCCATAAACCCTGTTTAAATATTCTCCATGTCTAACAATATAACCAAAGGAAAGCTGAATACTGAAAACCACCCTGGCTTACTGTGACCCTTTTCCTCTGGAGAGCTTGTAAATGCTGCTCTCACAGCAGCAGCACCTGGCTCTGTAGTGGACTTTGCAGAGCAGTTGTACTTCTAACAGTTCAGATGGTTCAGATCTGATTACGTATGTATTTTTTCAGATGTTTCAATGACAGATCCAAATCTTGAAACTCTGTACTGAACATGATGCTTATCATATGGCAAAGGAGTAGAGACTCTTGTTTATTATTAATAGCAGCCCATATAAACACAAGCCAAGTCCAGCCAGGGATGCTGCTCTCCACCCAGATTTGCTGTGGATTACATTTGTCTGCTGCTTTTTACATTATCATTGTTCATAGTCCTTCACTTCACTCAGTTGTGAATGATAGACAGAAACAGACAATGCACGTGGGTTTGAAGTACATGGGAAGAATAGAAATTATAAATCTATGGTTACGTCCTCGGAGGTCTTAGCTCTAACACCACAAAAGAGGGACTTTGAGCAGTGTGTCCATTCTGGCAAGGTGGCTGAGGGAGGCAGAGATTAAAGTACCCAGTTTATACTCTCAGAGACTTGGCAGATTTTCACCTGGCAGACACTTGGGGCATTAATACAAGTTTGGCCAATGTTACCTGCCTGGCTGGGTCTTCTGCCTTCAGTGCAAAGAAGATATGTTTTGATCCAAATATGTACATGCATACGTGTTCTTATATACACATACCTATCCTAGTATATAAAACACTGGTTTTCAAGCCTAAGCTTGACCATTTTTACTAGGCACTCTACTTCATCCTCTGAGGAGCCCATAGTCTCCCCTGAAACATTTTTCTTCAAAGGACATGATCTGAATTTGTATGTATTTACATACTCTCAATGTGCATATATAAATATATGTCTCTCTCTCCCCTTCCCCCCCTTCCCCATAGAGATACAGATGTATTTTATTATCAACATTTTTAAAAAAATGTTCTTAAGTACTTATTGTCAGTTCTTTAGCTGATGTGCACCACCAGCACAGGCAGTGGAAATAAACTCATAATATCCCATAAGGACCAGACCATTATATAGGTAGCTACAAATTAATCTTACTGAATTTTATAGGCCACCTAATAATGATTTATCTGAATAGGTATAACACTTTGCCACAATAAGTCTAAGCTACCACACCAAGGAATGTAGTATAAATCTAGATGGCTAGCAAAAATATAATGGGATTAGTGATGGACAGGAAAATATATATTAGTAACTTATTTTAAAAGTTGTACAAAGTCTCCAGTTTCAAAAACTGGTAATCTTGCTCAATTACTTGTCTCCTCTCAGCCTTCCAATTTATAAATGTTATTGTTGTATGTGCCATCAGTCCCTTTGAGACTAATCTATAAAAGATCATTGCATTCATGTGATGTTAATACAGTATGTTTAAAAACATATAATATTACCCAGCCCATAGAAATAAGGTTGTTCTGATGGGTAAACATTTCAAGCAAAGCAGGTGAAACAGATTTTGTTGAGCTGGCATCCAAATAATTGGACATTTTGGGAGGCAGGCTTAATGAAGATTTTGTACACTAAAATTCCTTTTATTTATAGCCTGTAATCTGATTACACTATAGGATACCAGTTATTCCAGAAATTAATGAGCTGTGTAATTTCCCATAAAACAAATATCTCATGAAAAATATGTTAGTAAAAGGGAACATTATAGTTGGGGGGAAAGTTTTGGGGTTTTGTTGTTTTGTTGGTTTTTTTTTTTCCTTTTTTCATAAAATAAGCAAAAGGAAATTATTTCAAAGCACTTCTTCGAAATTATGTGTAGCGAATAATTAACTATGCAAAACCACTCAGCATGAGCAGGATTCTCTAAGGAATGGTGGAGTGAGGAGGAAAAATCCCCTCAAAGTTAAACAGAGAGTGAATTACATCCAGAAAAAGCTGTGGCCCAGGCACCAAGGACTCTCCCAGGAAGAGCAGGATGCTGTGTAAAAATGCTTTCCGTCTTCTCCCATGACCTTTTAGGCAGCAGGTCTCTAACAGCTGCAGCTCCTTCCTCTCTGAAAAGGAGCTACCATCTTCCATACGTGACAGAACCAGACTGGAGTCCATCTGGTTGCTGCAAGACGTGCTTTTGCTGTGCCCAAGGTGAAATAAAGTGCATCTGGGAGTACATTTCCCAGATTTCCTCCTACCATGAGTGGCTCTGCACCTGCTGCCTGGCTCTGTGGAGTACATACCATGAACAGTGCTGGCTTCCCAGTCCAGCAGCACTAGGAACAGACCACTCAGCATTTGTTCAGGATACCTTGCTATATATCTGGACATTTTTAAGGTAGTAAATTATACCCATCCTGGCAGCTGAGAAAAATCACCAGCTTTCTTCTCAAGATAACTTATAGGAAAGTGCTTGAGCTGAAGATGCTCAGATGAAAAGAATGCCTAGAGTAAAGATAATTTTTCTCACTCAAATGGCACAGACCGAAATCTTCTCTCAAACACCTCATTATTCCTATTAAAGTAACATTTTTATTTGAAACACCTGTAGGTTCTTGAAACCTGACATTCTCAACCTTTGGCAACTGTATTACGCCTGGCATGCATTTGTGTGTATGTGGGCTTTGGGGGAAAGACAAGGAAGGGATGAAATTGTTCTGGTAAAGTAGGACCCTTCCCTAGACTCCTGGGTGCCAGGTACCAGCAACATCCGTGTCCTTCTTTCTGTAGGCAGCCCTAAGGTCCACACAGAGCTGGACTTGGTTGACAGCAAGTTTGAAGAACCCATGTTACACCTCCAAAGGGATTTCCGCAGAGATCACTTCTGCTGTTTCATCCAAAAAGGGATGCTGCCTTTCTTCACCTCTGCTAGATGACAGATCTAGGCTGAAGCAAAACCAGATTCCTGCATTTCTTTCCCAAACAAAACAAGTATATTAGCTACCAGCATCATCCTTCTTTTCCAAGATAATGAAGATTTTTAGTACAAGCAGAAAACAACAAAACAAACAAAAAAACCAAACAAAAACCCAAACAGGAATTAATGGGGGGGGGCGGGGCGGAAGGGAGAACTTTATTTCAGACACAACTATAATTTAAAGCCCTACAAAATGAAAGCATTTCTGAATAACTAACTAGACTTGTCTCTGGATAGCATAAAGGTATGCCTTCTACTAGGTCTTTGTATAGCAGCCCTTGAGGAGGAAAAGATATATTCTCAGCAAAGTAAAATGTTGTCAGCTCTTTAAGCTTTACTGGGAACTGAAAATGTCAAGCTTATACCTGTTAGGCATCATTTAAATTGAAATATGGGCCTTCTTCAGTCTTCAAAGCAATGCACTTCAGGTGATAATGATGGATTAACGTTGAGAGAAAATGACCCAGCAGCCTGTTAGTTACTTTTTTCAATTGAGTGGGAGCACACCAAATTTTTCATCGATCTGCCAATTGGAGACAGCTGAGAAATGACGACCATGCTTACTGCAGAGTTCATACATAAATAATCACTGATGAGCACATTAAAATATGGGAAAGCAGAGGAACAGTTTGTTCAGATTCTGCTGCGTTTAGACTGTTTAGCTGTTCAAACAGCTATATATTTCTAAACAGTGAGGGTTTACAAGTTCAAAGAGCTGCCCCCTTCACAGTCAAATTTCTTATAAGTTTCTTACAACATCACACAAATGCATTTTACAAGGCAACTCCGTTACTCACAAGATTAATTCAGTGCCCTTTAAACTGTGGGAGTCGTATTCAAATGTGGTTTAGATTAAAGTGATTTAGCATCATTCCAACATCCAACAACACGAATGTATGTTTTCAATGGATGAATCTGAAATCAGCTGTTCTGCATTGTTAAGCCTCTTACAACAAGCTGTTTGGATTGCTGGCTGCTCAGCACCCCAAAGGGACAGATTAATCTCTGAACTCTGTGGCTGAGTCCTATTTAGAGTTCTCAAGCGTCTGCTGTTCGTCTGGGCAGCCCTCAGACAAAGAAGACAATTTACAGGAATCAATAACAAGCAATTCCTGACAGCAGTGAATCAGAGATAACTCTTGCCCTGGGCAAGATCAGAGACCATAGCTGTGCCCTTTGCTTTATAAAATCCACCCTTAAGGTTGTCAGGGTAATCGTCCCTGGGCAGGGAAGAGGCATCTGGAGTACTGAGGACACAGAGTCTCACCAAAGTAATGAGGATTTTGCATGAAATGTGGCATGTGCCGTGCAGCCCAAAGTGGTGCTGTGAAGAGCCTGTACACTTGGGAGCACAGCAAAAAGCCTATGCAGGTCCACTCTGATACACCCCAGCAGCAGAAGCAGAGACACAACAGCAAACCCTTCATAATGTTAGTCATAAGTAATAAAGAAGGAACAAAAGGGGGTTTCTTTCTGATGGGAAAGGTTAGCTTTTCCACTTCAGAGACCAGAGAGAGATGACTTTTGTTACCTGGAGCACTGAAATGTGCAGGAAATGGGGCTCTGTAGATCACTCAAGCATTAAGCCTGTGAACCTGAGATCTTTTCCAGAGAGAGAAGTAAAAAGCACAAGCATATAAATGTAATTCAATAATGGTTCAGAAGAGAAAAGCTTTGCCTCTGCTCATCAGTGAAAACTTACCATAATAGCAGGTGCATGCCAAGCAAATCCACCACATACAAAAATGTGAAGCAGGGACACCTTACTGATATATTTGGGTCAAAATATGAGTGGGTGACATTTTTATCACTAGCAAACAAATTCACCAATCTGTTAATAATTGAATAGTTTTAATTCAAGCAGGAGGTTGTTTCAGGGAGTCCTGTTACCTGCTTTTATTGGCTACAGAGATTAATTCTTATTTATTAGTGCAAATGTGAGCCACACAGTTGCTTACTGCATTTCCTGCAGGTTGGCTTGCACAGCAGTTTGAGAATGGAGGATTTTGCCAGCAGGATCCTTCAACACTGCACACATCACCTCTCAGCAGATATTCCCAGCATTCATGGTCCTCTGGTTGCCTCACCCAGCTTTTTGAGAGCTCTTAAAAATGGAGAAAACCAATAAAACATGTGATAAAACATAGGCAGGAGATCCACGGTAGCTACAATAGTTCAAAGAACCACCAAGGTTACAGGGCAAATAAGCCCTTGTTTTGAGTACCTATTAGCAGAAATAACATTAAATGTGACTGGTAAGAAACAGCTATCCTGGATGTAAGAGTAAGGGGTTTTGAGTGGGTGATTCAGCAATTGCACTGCTCTTCATTTGAACCTGGTCCTTCACCCACTTGCTGGTGCTTCACACCCATTTGCAACCGCAGACATGGGAGACAAGCCCAAAGCTCAGGCAGCCCAGCAAAGCTGCTGGTGCTCTGATGGAAGTCCTGCTGAAACCCAGAGGCCCGCAAGGCACCTGATCCACCAAAGCAGGTGGGAACAACCTGCATAATCAGACAGAAGGATTCTTCCTGTAGTCCTAGTCTGGCCTTTTAATGTTCTAGTTAATAATTAATGGCAAACAAGTCTCTGGTGACTAATGCATAATGAATAAAAAATAAAGGCAAGCTGTAATGAAGCAATGAATGCAACTTCTTATCAGACAGAAGGAGAAAGCTTTGTCCTTGACTGCCACTTTTCAAAAATGTGGGTTTTTTCATGTGAAATGAATTATTTCAAATCAAGATAAGGGAAAAATACTCAAGCACAGACAGGGCCCTCAGAATGTCTTTTAATTTCTCTCAAGTGTCCTTTGAAGCAGAGTTTCAAATTCTAGTAACCCACTGCTTGTAGGAGAAACAGGACGAGGAGCAGAAAGGATATTTTGCAATTTATGGATTTTCTTTGGGATGGTGCAAATCTTATTCCACAGCCCCACATATCTGCATAGGTCATCCTAATCTTCAGTCCTTGAAGTTGTCTTGTACCCACACTGAGATTTCTGAGACTTCCAGTTATGGCAAGGAGACTCAAGGTGACAAGGCATGATGCTGGCATTGCTTAACATGTAGATAACCCATTCCTATTCTGGTATCAGGAGTCTGGCTAGGAGCCCTCTGGGGAAGAAAAATTCTTTCTTTGTGGCTGAAACTCAGCACTTGCTGTCTGTGTAGCAGGTCCCCAAAACCCCATCCAGTCCATGTTGACACCACACCAGCAGAGCCCCAGTGTGTTGGCTGGGTAAAGCCAGTGTCAAAAGTCCAGTAGAGGCGAGAGCCTACAAGGGAGACACATAGGTCAGACAGGAACATGAATGATGGGCCTCGTCAGAGGGGTGTCATGGTGATGAATAGGTCAGTGCCTGAGTTATGAGAAGGGCTTTTTCTAGGAGCTGCAGGGGTTTAGAGAATGCTCCTGGTGCTCTGCTCACACTGGTGGCTTCCTTGGCAAGGAAATGTGTGTGGCTCCACCTCAATCCCAGGTGAGGAGTGAGGTCACTGCAAAGCTTTTGGCTCCTTCCCTCTGTGCTGTTTCTGGCTTGGAGGACTTGTCCCTTGCTTTGTGGTGCTTATCCTAGTGGGAGATTATTGATTCTGAGCTGTGGTACCCAGAATGGCTCCTTTAGGTCACCAGGTGATGTACTTCGGGTATCAGTGCTGGTGTCAGCAGAGGTCAGATTGAATGCAGTTGTGAAAACTGTTGGCGGAACCATAGGCTGGGCTGGTTTTTCTTCAGCAGGAGTTTGTATGGCTGAGGTCTCCACAGCCTGATATTTCATAGTTTCAGAGAAGGGGTGGAGATGAGGAAGGTTAGAGTACAAGGCCACCAAGTGGAATATGGGCTTTTATCAGGTGGAAGGGGAGGTCACTGTATACCTTAGGGGATCAGTCAGCCACAGGATGGCTGGGATGCTCAGTTTCAGTTTTCCCATTGACAGGACGAGCTTGGAGGAGTTGTACTGTGGGAATGTCAAGCCTGCCTAGCAATAAAATCTGGTCCAGACACTTGCCACTATGTGATAGCAAGAGACAGTATCTGCAGATCCATACACCTGAAGATGTACAAGAGGTGCTTATACTAAAAACAGTGAACAGATCAATTAGCTGAAGACCCTGCTGCCTTCTCATTGTTGTGCCTACTCATCTGCAAGGGCTTCAGAGGCTGGGAGCAGACGTGCAGCTCTTGATGAGGCTGGTAGCTACCCATGCTACCTGGTGGTCAGATGCATGCTGCCCATGCTCAGCAGCCCAGAGGTCTCCATTCAGATGCTCAAGCAGGAGCCAGTCAATTTCATTAGTTTGTGCCAGGCACTCTGTGTTGGTGTGCCATTGCTCTCATGCTGGTTTTTGTTTATCTGCCTGGGGAAGGGAGAACCAATCTCCCACTGCAAGCAATCGCAATTAGCAAACTTCCCATAGTGAAGTTTCCATCCATAACTCCACACTCTGCTGTGTGTAATGGCAACACTTTACTCACTCTGTGGGTCACAAAGGAGACCACAATAAAAAGTTGGTCCTTTTACAACAATTTGCCATGTATTAGTCATCAGTTACTCAGACCCCCACCTGCCTTCCTCAGGGCAACGTGCTGGCGGAAGGATGGGGAGAGAGAGAAGAAGCAACCCCAGGGCTACACTAACAACAGTGAGTGCGAATGAAAGGCAACAGCCTTGCTCAGTGCTAAAAACAACACAGATAAGGTGGAACAGGACTGAGGGGCCAGCTGAGCACCCCAGAGGGGAGCAAGAACCACAAATGCAGCCCATTGTTCTGCCTCCACCGTGTCCATGCCTTCAGTTTGTTAGACTAAATTGCCCCAGAGATGTCAGCACACTTCTTCAGGACTTGACTGTGACCCTCCCAAGGGCAGGGCAAAGAAAAAAAAGCCAAGCTGCAGCTGGGGCTGAACAATTAGTTTCTCTAAGAATAGTAATGGGAACCAAGAACACAGTCATTTTCTCCAATCAAAAACTTTCCTCAGATTTGGTACTGTAGCTTTGATACAGTAACACAGTTAAGTGACTGTGGAAGTTCTCATACTTCCACTCCCACCACAGAGACCAGGAGAGACCTTCTGGAGTTGATCAAATGCTGGACTTTCACAGCAGATATCGCCAGAACAGTGCAGGGCAGTCATGTTGATATGCTGGAAAAAGTTACAGCCTTAAACAGTGATGAAGTATGACTTTGTGGCTGGTCTGTGCTTGCATTTTTGTTCAGATTTCTTACCATGACTTTCCCTCACCCCCCGGGTCACTCCACTAGCAGTTGGAACAGTAGGAGCATTTTTGTAGACCACCAAACTGTTCACAGCTGGTGCCTTATCACATGGGTGCTTTTCCCACTTTTCCCATTGCTATCATTAATGCAGCTTATGTATAGAATTGGATACTGGGCTCTTGTCCCTCTCCATGGCAGGGGGCTTGGAACTAGATGATCTTTAAAGTCCCTTCCAACCCAAACCATTCTATGATTCTAACAAATTCTGCAGCTCCCATGTCTCTAATTGTCTGGTTTATTTATGAAATTGCCTTTGATTCAAAATAAATGTGAAATATGGCTGGCATAAATATGACCCTGAAACAGTAAATAAAACCTGTGCAGTAATGACAGTCTTGTTCTTCCCAGCTGTGTGAATATTCCTGTGGGAGTCAAGCAGGCATAAGTTAAAACAGCCTTAAGGCAACCCTATTATGCACCTAGGAGGTGGATGGGTCACATGGCTGGCATAGGAACAGAGGAATTTCAGGATTACCATAGTTACTATTTACTCACTACCACCGGCCCTACACAAAACACAGATCATGTGGAACTAGGGGTGAAAGCCAGAAACTTTAATATAAAATTAAATTATGGCTAGCAAGGAACAAGCATCAGAAGTTTGGCAATTAGTTCATCTTACATAATCTCCTCAAAGCCCAGCTGCTTAGCAGAATTATCCAAAGTAAACTATCACTGCTATTCATTCTTTACAAAAAAACCACAAAAAAACCAAACCAAAACAAAACAAAACCCCAAAAATAATAATCATATGCAAACTTCTTGCCTAATTGGGCATACCTGATTATTTTCACCCAAGCAAAACTTCTCAGTTCAGTGAGAGGTGTGTCTTGGACGTGGTTATGAACTATGTGAATTTTAACTTATGCCATTATTCCACCCATTGAGAGATGAGCATTGGTCCTGTACCTAAGATATGTCAAGCCCTTGACACAATAACACAATCCGTATACTCTGTTGGGTAGAGGACACACAAGTAGGAAGGAGAAGGATATGAAGTAAACAAATTTGTTTAAAGGCAAGTCAGGCCAAAAGCAATGAAAAAAGCCTTTGGGTCACACTATTTCCACATAATGCCCTAAATTGGCTCACATTGATGTGTGTCTGAGTCCTGGCCTGACAAGAGGCTGGTGAACCTTGGAAGACCCAGGGGTTTCCTTTGGCTTTGAATTTCAATTTGGAAGAGAAATCTGACACTGAGCAAGCTTCACCTGGTTTCAGGTTTCAGGCTGAGGAAATCCAGGTAGCTGTCAGAAGGCAGTTACTGTGACAGATGTGAGGTCCTGAGTCAGCAGCATTGGTGCAGGGTGCATGTCCATGTTGCAAACACAAAAGCATCATCCGGTGAAGAGTATCTGAGTGTAGGATGCTGGTGCTGTGTCCAATAGGGATGGTCTTTAACCAAACGTCTGTCTGTGTGTGACCTTTCTAAATGGTGGGAAGACAAACCACTTCACCCTGCAGAACATTAGAAGGCACAGCCAGGCGCCGCAGATTTTCCCACAAATATTGTCTGCCCTGCAGTCCCCTTCCAAAAAAAGTTATGGGATGATAAAGTATTTGTCCAATAGTAAGATAAATGCACAACAGCTGGTATGTGAGACCTGGCACCAGAGGGCTTTTGCCAGCAGGCCAAGGAAAAGTGTGCAAAGCAAGTAGGAGTGAAATTACATGCCTCGTCTGTCCACGCTGCATAAGGGTGCAGGGCCAGCTAACCCAGCGCGATAGATCAGTAATTTGTCATTGTAAGGGAAGCACTTTACAAAGAGCACCCAGAATCCTTGAAAGACGTGTGACACATTGATTGAATTCCCCAAATATTTTTTTACCAGTCAGAAAAATCCACGTGACTTAATTATATACCCCACAAAAATGAAATCATTAAGCTTTACAGCTGCTTCATTCCACCCTTTCCAATTGCTGATTTTTATCAGCCAATTAAAATGCTTCCAATGTAAAGCTTAATCAACTGATTTCATGTTTTCTGCCTACCCTGATCACAGGGAAATTCTACAGTCCAAGGGAAGCTCAGCTATATGTGACTGGAAGGATTACTGCCTATGCTGTGTGGCTTTCAGCGAAAGAAAATGTGTTGGCCTTCAGCTCTCCATTCTGCTCACACACTCATGCACTCAAAACCCATAGCGTCTGTCCCCTAGCTGATAATTCTACTTTGTCACAAGCTCTCCCTCCTCCCCTGTAAACACTTTCTCTTCTGTCCATGCAAAGATCTTATTCTTAGAAGAATTAAGTTGTAAACATGGAAAAAACCCTACTTTTCTAGGTATACACACATGCATGACAGGTTATGCTGCAGCTTTTCAGAGAGCAAACTTGCACTTATTGCTGTAGCACTGAAGTGCTGCAGGCATAAATCACATCCCAAGACTCCCTCTGCACCACCAGCTTTTATTAGTCTTTTTACATTTCTTAAACCACTTTTCCAAATTTGACGGTGTGGAAATCTTAATCACTGAATGAGACTAAATGCAGAGATGATAAGGATAGATAATTTCCTACCCCCTTCAGTATCCGCAGTAAATCATCTACATATTTATTTAAAATAACTTAAGATTTCTTATTATATAATGGTTCACAAATTCACACATTAACAAAGCTCTTATGTGTTTAGTTGTCTGTGTGGGTTTTATATATACACACACACATATCAGTCCAAAACATTCACATCCTGCATAAGAATATCATCCTGGTTTTAATTTTGAGGATTATTTTGTTTCATTTTCACTCTGGTTTCCTTCTTTAATTTTTTTTTCCAGCTTTCTTTTTTTCTTTGTTTTTGAAGCAGTTGCATTTATAGCACAGCACATCATCTTTTATGATAAATAAGAAAACTCTACAAAGGAACACTCTGGACTAAGTCATACAAGCTTGTGAATTAACAGATTAAGGCCTGGTGCTGCATATACTTTATTTCACATTCTGTATGGCTGCTGAATGTGTGAAGTGAAGCATATAGTTTGGTAGTTTAATATTAAGAAAGCCAGATCCTTAGTATATATTGCATAACATTCATTAAAACTAGACATTACACCAGTTTGAAATACAGTCCATAAAATACATATACATACATGTACATTATATGCATAAATAATATAGAAGCTGGAATAATACTGATATAATTGTTTTGTACATCTAGTAATTTCTGAGTTTTTCAAACTATACTGTTTAAAGCAGAACCTTAACTCAGAATTCAAACAAGAAAACACACCCTGGACTTGCTCAACAGATTTGTGACACATGTTCTTTACAAGTAAATAAATAATTTTACTGTGTGAAAATTATGCAGTATAGAAGTCTGAATTAGTTGAATATTCCTTTCCATACTGGAATAAACATATATTGTTCTTCCCCTAATATTTTGAAGTGAGAGAATGATACAAGGGCTCTTAGCAAGAGATCTTTTGCCACTTGAGAATGTCTCTGTTTGCTAGACTAAGGTACCAATTTCCAGGCAGTCTCAGGTGACTGTCCCTGTTTGCCAGATGTCAGCATTTTCATCATCTGAATTTTAACTGTTTATGCCTATGGCCAGTCTCACAGACTGCCCCAGCTGGCTGCCCATGGGCAGGGCAGAGAGGTTTGCATAGCCTGGGCTACCACCCAGCCAGGTAAAATCTCAGCATGGTACCTGGCCAGTTAACACATCCCTCCCAAAATCATCCAGTGCACTTTAGTGCTTATCACATACAGCTGCTCTGCTGAAGGATCAGATCATGGCTTACTTGAGTGTATAGTGTAGAGGTAGCCAGATGCAATACTCCCAAAAGCCCCAAGCCAGATATCACCAGTGGTGGGGCTGGGAGTGATACAGCGGGCTCCACAAAACCCCTAAGATTCCCAGAGCCCAGCTGAGCCACAGCAGCCTCACCATCCTGCTGCCAGTTTTGTATACCCCAGGAAAAAGTCACTAACATAGGTTCGACATAATCTTAAAAAAAGAAACAGCACAACATTTAGAAACCACCAGGTCTATATTTTGCCCCCAAAATAAATGTTATTTGCACTCCAATACAAGATCTCATCACAACTGCAGCATGGTGTGTAATGACAGAGTAACTCTGAGCTGCCAACAGAGGTGATCCAAAATAAGCAGCACACTGTAAACCCACAAATAGAAAAATTAGGGCTTTTGCTTACTTTTCTTCTCTGGACATAGCCTAAAACTGGGCTGAAATTACCTTTACTAGTATGACTCTGAAACTCTGATCTAAACAATTCAGTGGGGGTGAGAAAAGAACAGGCACCTCTTACTACATGTCACAGCCATCGCTCGGGGAAGCCACTGATTTTTGGCACGCGAGTAAAAACTGTGGAAAACTTGAAGACCTTGAAAGACCAAGTCTAGGTCCTAGTACTCCATGGCAGAGAGGCTATGCTACAGTTTCAAAATGTGATTATGAACCAGGCACTTACATGCGGCCTTGCACACTGTCTGGGCACCTGATTCTTAGGAGGCACAGGCCTTCATACCTCTTCTCCACTACCAGCAGTCTCTGATGTCTTGCAGGCACCAGTCACATCCAAGCTGCTTCTGGAAGGAGGATCAGAGAATTTTTTTAACACAAAATAACTTTTTTACTTGCAGATCTACCTATGCCAAATGTTTAGAATGGAAACTTTATGCTGAAATTAGCATTTACAAGGTTCTGAGGGTAAAATGTCAGGGAATAATTTTTACAATGGAGTACAACACCGAATCCTGCATCAGTTCAAGATAAAATGTGTTCCCTACCCTTAGCTCCCACAAACTTCATGAGGCATGGAGTAGCGCATACTGGGAAAAGTGGCAGTGTCTTCTGATTAAATCCTAAAGGGAGCTATTTTCTAGGAACTGCATTTAAGTCCAGGATAAATTAAGCTGTTGATAATGGAAGGTGTTTTGTGTATAGTAAAAGAGAGAAAGGTTACACATTTGGGGGCTTTCAGCTATGCAGCTCTTTTATACCTTTTCAGCTTTGAGACTCCAGCCCTGCAAAGGTAAAGCATATGTTTGGGTTTATTTATGGCATTGACTCCAATGCAGTTACTTATCATATTTAAAGGTTAATTTATTAACTAAGGCTTTGCCTGGTTGAGATTAATTCCCACATATGTGTTGCTGGGGACACACGGTACAGTTCATTTTATGAGAAACAATTGCTATCTTAATTTCCTGATTTAATTTTTAAAAATACTGACAGCTGTGTTATTCAGCAAATGCAGAATTGCATCAAAAGGATGAACTTATTCTTGGATTTTAGCTCTGCTAACATCAGCCATGCTGCTTGCTTACCCTGGTGTAAGACAGGGAAGAGAAAGATTTAGGGTCATTTAATTATCTGTAATTTAAAACTTGATTCAGTTTTATGAATACAAAGCATCCCTGCCTGCAGTCATGGAGAAATCAAGCATTAAAGATAACGTTTTCCTGTAGAGCTCTTCTCAGCTGCATTTCCTGCTGCATGCACTCTGCTTTGTTTTATTTTATTATTACTTGTGTTAAAAAACATATTATTTTGTTTCCTGTGAATTTTTTCTTAAACTATTGAAAGAAGACTTTAGTGATACAGCTCTGCTAACTAAATGCTTACGTTTAATTTTGACTTTTCTGGCTGCTTATTTCCATCAACCACTTCACAAGAGTATTTTACCCTCCAAAAAAACAGTGTGTCAACAGGATTTCCCTGCTCAAAAAAAAACTATTAGAAGCCTGGTTTTAAAATACTGCAACCAGAAAGCCTGGTAACTGTAGGGAAGGGGGGGGAAAAAAAAAAAAAAATCTAAAGCAAAAAATGATGCAAAGCAATGTCCCACCCCCCATCTTTCTGTCAGATACCAGCCCTGGTACTGGTGTAGCCAGGCCACACACCCCCCTGAGGAGAGCCGTGTTAAATGGGGCCACCTCCAACAGGGAGACTGTCACTGCCACAGTGTGGAGTTCACCTACTGTAATAACAGGAGGAGGAGAAGCAATAAATCAAGATGTCGCGTGGAGGTGGGTGGCTTTCGGTTGGGCTGTTGAGGGAGCTCTCAGAAGGTGCTGCAAAATAGGACAGAGGTTTGGACTTCATGTGTGCAGGGACTGCACCTTGGTCAGAGCAATCCCAAGCACAAATACAGGCTGAATGGAGAATGGATTGAGAACAGCCCAGAGGGGAAGGTCTTGGAGTAGTTGGTTGATGAGTAGCTCAACATGAGCTGGCAATGTGCACTTGCAGCCCAGAAAGCCCGCTGTGTCCTGGGCTGCATCAAAAGAAGCATGGCCAACTGGTCAAGGGAGGTGATTCTGCCTCTGTTCTCTACTCTGTTCTCATGAGACCTCACCTGGAGTACTGTGTCCAGTTCTGGAGCCACCAATACAAGAAGGACATGGAGCTGTTGAAGCATGTCTAGAGCATGGCCACAAAGATGATCAGAGGGCTGGAGCACCTCTCCTATGAAGACAGGCTGAGAGTTGGGGCTGTTCAGCCTGGAGAAGAGAAGGCTCCAGGGAGACATTATAGCAGCCTTCCAGTACCTAAAGGGGCTACAGGAAAGCTGGGGAGGGACTTTTTACAAGTTAATGTAGCAAGAAGACAAAGGGGAATGGTTTCAAACTGAAATAGGATAGATTTAGATTGGATATTAAGAAGAGATTCTTTAGTGTGAGGGTGGTGAGACAATGGAATTTGTTGCCCTGGGAAGTAGTGGATGCCTCATCCCTGGAAGTGTTCAAGGGCAGGTTGGATGGAGATTGAGCAACCTGGTCTAATGGAAGGTGTCCTCATCCATGCAGGGCTTGGAACTAGATGATCTTTAAGGTCCCTTCTGACCCAAATGATTCTATGAGGAAATACAGGTTTCAAAGGCTGGAGAGCAAAGCAGGCAAGAGTTCTCCTCAGGAACAACATAAAGAAATACTTTATGGCCTTCCAATACTGACGCTGGGTTAGAGGAGCCTCTCAGAGCTCTAGGAGGCAGCTGAGAGCTCAAAGAGGATCCCAGGAGGGCACAGGATGGGGTTGCAGTGCCCCGAGTCAGCTCCTGCCAGCCCTCTGCAGGCATGCATGTGCCCTCCAGGGCACAGCCGTTTGCCAGAGTCCCCAGCTCCAAACCACGCTCTCCTGGAAGATCATAAACCTAAGGAATGTCAGGCCAACAGCAATTTGGCTTGGTCCTAGCGTCTTAACATCTGACATGTGCAGGGAAGGGTTTTTTTCTTGGTCAAAACTGTAGGATCAAACTGCTATCAGACAAAGTGCCTAATTTTATAAGTGTAGGGTTTAAAAACACAATACAGGGAGGAATTAATAGGAATTGTATATTCCCATTGAGAGTTTTAATATTTGTAAACAATAACACAGGCTTATTAAGTGATCCTGAAAAAAAAAAAAATAGATACTTGAGATGCTTCCTGAAGAGAGGAGGAGGTTAGTATAGCTGACAGGCAGAGAGAAAACAGCTCCTGAAAACTTTCAGCAGAAATTAAACAAGTAAATGACGGCCTTTGAATTGCTGAGTTTTTGTCAAAAAGTGATTTATTTGGTTTTTGTTTGAGGCAACAACAAAAAGAAAAACCCAAACAACCCCACAATATTTTCAGCTTTCGCTTTTTTATTTAATGGAAGCCTTTTAAAAAACATATGCATGCATTTCTCATAAGAAAGAATTCCAGAGGGAACTTTGTCCATCTCTAGGGAGCATCCAGGAGACTTCCAATATGCAAAAAAGGACATGGAAGAAGAAAAAGGGCCTAATGCAATAAGTAAGCCTTGATTTTTGCAGGCAAAAATTTTCTTTGCCAAGTTTCACACTGGAACAAACTGCAGATCTTCCATGTATTTTCTTCTTGGGAGTTTTTGCCAAATTAGAAGATAGAGTTTGCTTGCAAGTACCACCTGCCGATTCTGTAGAAAACAGGAAAACTCAAGTTTGACATACAACCTCCAAAAATCTTTCTATTTACACAGAAGCAGAAAACACACCTCCAGCATCACCGGATTCCAGGCCAATGTAATATTCAAAAAGTTGAAGCACTTTTTCTTTTAACTGAAAACACTCTTGGGCTGTTTCCACAGAAACCACACGCAAATATTTGACAACTTTTGTCTTTTACTTTTATACAGAAGTCAAGAAAGAAGTAGTATTTTTTCTTTAATAATTTTAATGCAAAATAGGAATTAAGATTTCAAAATCCAGTGTAATTCACTATGGTTTTTTTCCTTTTAAACATTTGTCCAACTAACCAATCATATCAGTTGTTTTTTTAAAAAATTAATAGGTTGTTTTTTTCTTCATTTAAATGGCTTTTGTTCAAGTCAGATTTAAATCTAATATGTGCCCTTGTTTCTAGCACTCTTAAGTGGCTGCTATAGCTTCACAGCTCCCTGTAAATTTTCCTGTGTATGGACATAGGCATTTGAAAGAAGAGCCACAGTGTTTCTGCCTAACATATTAATCGCCTGGGCTACTAGTAATTTATCTTTTCTGATGTCTACATAAAATAAATTACTTGTAATGTCAACAAAAATAGCTATCAAATATACGGCACTGTCCCACTCTGTATTATTAAAGCCTCATTTTAACAACATGAGTGCAGATCCTGTTGGTCTCACCTGCTCAGCTATTAGTTTCAATTTGTCTCCCAATGCTTGCCAACATGCTGGGGTGTGTGAACGGTCCCAGAAGACCTCTTTGGAAAAGCCTTACCACATTCCCACACCTCTGACAATATTTCACTATACCTCAGAGTAATGCTGAACAATCTTTGCATTGTCCTATGCCATCTGTTCAGCATTTTTAAGCATAACTGCTCCATATTGGCGTCTCATGCATTGTAACCAGTTTCTGTTATACCATACCATTCGTTTTTGTCATACCCTTTCCTTCCAGTTCATTTCTTTTTCATCACTAGGCAACACCAAGGGTCCCACAAATGTGCTGTGTGACGCAGCCAGGAAACTGAAGTAGTGGAGGGAGCATCGCTTTGCTCTTTATTATTGCCGGAAGCAGTATATCCCCAGCTCCCTACCCAGGGGGACCAGCCCACATTGCTTCCAGGAGAGCCAGTGACCAACCCCACAGCTAATTACAGGAGAACATGCCCAAGCAAGGGAACACTGCACAGGCACTGAATCAAACAGAAACGAGGAACCACTTGGTGTGGACCATTGCAGCCCGGTTGTGCCCAGGTGCCTTGCACCACATGGAGGGACCACATCCAGATGGGCAGTACTTAGCATCACAGAATCATTTTGATTGGAAAAGACCTTTACAATCAAGTCCAACTGTTAACCCAGCACTGTCAAGTTCACCAATAAACCATGTCCCCAAACACCACATCTATATGTCTTTTAAAGACCTCCAGAGATGATGACTCCACCACTGCCCTGGGCAGCCTGTTCCAAGGGCTCGACAGCCCTTCAGTAAGGAAGTTTTTCCTAATATCCAGTCTAAACCTCCTCTGGCACAACTTGAGGCCAGTTCCTCTTGTTTTGTCACTTGTTACTGGGGAGAAGAGACCAACCTGCACCTCGCTACAACCTCCTTTCAGGCAGTAGTAGAGTGACAAAGTCTTCCCTCAGCCTCGTTTTGTCCAGACTAAACAACCCCAGTTCTCTCAGAAGCTCCTCACAAGACTTGTTATCCAGGCCCTTCACCAGTTTTGTTGGCCTTTTTGGGACACGCTCCAGCACCTCAGTGTCCTTCTTGTAGTGAGGGGCCAAAACTGAACACAGGATTCGAGGTGCTGCCTCGAGATACTTCCATCCGGCAGCCATAAAGTTAAAGCAAATTCGGGCTTTAAAGCTGCTAGAGTCCTGGGGGCTGAGAGAGAGCCACGAGGCACCCATCCACCAGGTGACCCACCTCTTTCTGGGCTTGACACTGGCTGGGGAGCACAGGGACCAGAGTTCCCTCTTAGCCACACTGACAGGTCCCTAGCTCTGTACTTAAGCATAAACAAATTACATCAAGCTTCCTCATTTATAAAGTGAGGATGCATATCCTTATTTGGGAAGCATTTTGGAGCTGGAAGTGAGGATATTATGTAAATGCTGAAAATATTACTATTGCGCTTTTGTGGCTTGAATTAGTCTAGCATTTTAAATGGAAGTGTTTTATGAAAACCTCTGCTCTTCAGTAGACAGTATCAGTGACTACTTTCCCTAATAATTCATGTCACCAAGTGCTCTACTGGTATCCTAAATGAGTGGATTTCCAGTACCTGAGGAATAATAAAAAGGTTTCACGCTAAGCTGAGATCAAAAGCCCACTGGAAGAGATGTGTCTGCCTGGAGTCATACTTGAATTCAAGAAGGCATTCATATTAATTAAAAAGCCTAAAGAATTCTGAGTATTCATGTATCATTTATTGAGTTCTGGAACATAAAGTAAAATAATTGAAAGACCTCCTGAATTTGCCTATTCAACATCCTAAAAAGAGACTTTTGAAATCACGACCATGTCCCAAACAAATAAGTTTTGGATTTTTTAATTATTTCTTTGCCTTCCCATAACACTGTTTGCTAGCCTAAAGCCTGACCATCACTGTTTTTCCAAATGAGCACATGTGGTGACATCCATCTCCTGTAACCATTGACCTCAGGCAGTTAAAAAAACAAACGGTTTCAAAACCACACTGTGAAATATTGCTGCTAAGATGGCCAGCACATTCTTCTCATTTTTCATTAACCTCTCTCGTATCTGTCACAGGACAAATCATCCGGCAGGAAACAGCAGCCATGTCTCAGTACTGCAGTCTCAGCAAACCACTAAGGCAGTGCCATCTTCAGCTCCTGTGCTTGAGCACCCCTAAGGGAACTCTGATTTGCCTTCTTTCCTGAATTCGTGAGGTTCTCATATATGTGACCATACCTGTGCAGCTCAGTTTCATTGTGATTTTTCATCTAAGATAGTGAGGTGGAAAAGACCATTTGCTATCTCCCACTCCCTAGTTCTGCACATGTATGTGCATTACTGTAACATCAGGTACATGTCTAAGACCTTATCTTTCCCCCCTTCTCAGCACTGGGCTCCAAAATATACAAATTCTTGCACTGGCTGTGATGTTCTAGAACACTCACCATTTGTGGAGGCCAGTAAAGGTGGGAGTGATGGCAGCCCTCAGTTTGCAGAGGAAGAAGTGAGATGCGACACCATTCCTGGAGGTATTTTAAACTTGCATAGATGTGGTGCTTAGGAACATGGTTTAGTGGTGAACTTGGTAGTGCTCAGTTAATGGTTGGATTCGATCTAAAGGGTTTCCAACCAAAATAATTCTATGATTCACTGAGAGGGAGGGAGAAACTTAAACTGGCATTTTCCCAGAGGCGCACACTGCAGCCAGCAAGGTGCTCCAGGGGCTCAAGCCCTACCCCAGGACCCAGGCACACAGCCAGGTATGGCTGTGGGATGGATTTGGAGCTGGGTTAATGATTCTGCCAGGAGATGGAGTATTCTGCTTGCCTGCAACAGGAGGGACAGGGCATCCTGCACCCACGGGGAAATGTAGAGCAACCCCAATAGGTGTTAATGGTTTCAGCCAAGGGGATGCTTGATGGGAGCTGCTGAGCTTAGCACCCAATAATCAAAGACAGCTCTGCTCTGGTGTGACCCTGTGTACCTGTTAATTGGAGGCTTAATTGTGTCCTTAAGGCAGAAGCCTTGTGTTTGATCTCTGTTAGGGGGAGGAATATCTATAGGGAATCTAGTGAGGTTTGTAATTTTTTTTATTTTTTTTATATATTTTTTTTTAATCTGAACAAAGGATGGCATTATTGTTAGGTGAGTCCCAGAGGGAATGTCAAGACAGCAAGGAAGGATGAATCAAAGCCAACAACTGAGGAAAATAACATACCTTGCATCTAACAAGTAGGAAGTTCACAGGCAGAAGCTGTATTTTTAATCCAACCCATAGCCTCAGCTTAAGTGCTGAAAGGTAAGCAGGTCATCAGTTTTCCATAGTCAGAAACCCTTATGCCTTGCACAGAGTAAGGGAGCAATATTGTCTAGTAGCCAGTGCCAGCTGAGGGTCCTTGGTCTAGTGATGTCTGGTATTAAAACTGCCATGCCAACTATTCACAAGCAAAAGAGCTAAAGTCAACACCATCAATATTTTAAAACACCTAACCTGAATAGTATTACCTCCACATCAAGAAATCCCATTTCCAGAAACTACTAATAACTGTTGGTTTGAATTTGAGAATTAATTGACCAACATGAGGCTGCTGAGGACAATCAGGTGTCTGCCATTATTATTGATATCCAGCCTTATGAGATATGAAATACATAAATGTGAATAATTCTGTGTAAACCCCTTGGAAATAAAACACACGTATTAGCCAACAACATGTTTTAATAATTAGAGGACAGCAGCCAAGGCATAGCGTGGTGGTGTTCAGAATGTATCACAAATTTTTCTCTCACTTTTCCCTAACTCTCTCTTCCTTTTGTTTCTGTTGCTGTCATCTTGCTTTTCAGGAGGGAAGGGAAGAATTTCTAAGCCTCTAATCTTTGGTGCCTGAAGAAAGCAGGAAGGCTCATCTCCAGCTTTCAAACTGTGCTTCATGCTTCCCAGGTGGGAATGAGAATTCCTATGAAATGCAGCAAAATCTGATCAGAGAGAGCAGGCCCATTCTGCAGGTTTGTGTGACTCCTCTTTCAGAGGCTTCTCAGAAACAGGCCAGAGAAAAGCCAAGGGTTTCAGAAACGTTGAATCAGCCTTAAAAAATTCAGGACATTGGCCTAAAAATCACAGTGTCTCTAAAAAAACAAACCAAAACAAAGCAGCGACTCCTTCTAAATTCTTTCATTTCACTTCTGGCTTCTCAGCAATTTGCATTCACATACTACATTTAAGCTTGTCTTCTTAAGGACTAGATGTTAATAATATTAATAATAAAACAACACTAGGAGAGATTCTCATGTAATTACACACACCCAGGAAATGAAACTTTTTAAAAAGAGGAGAAAATATGGATACCCTAATAAAATCACGAGCTGGCAGTAGTCAGCTCACCTTATTTTTGATCACCTTTCAGTGCAATTTTATTCATGAGACAAGCAGGAACTTCTCCTGTTATTGGCACTAAAATCCACTTACTCTGATTTAGCATTCAATGATCTCTCAAAGACGTATAGTTTTTCTTCCATACATGCATTTAACAGTGATCACAGATTGCCATTGGGGCCATCACAGTAGGCTTAAAACCTGATTATTTTCACAGTCCCTTAACTGCATCCTTCATAAGGTGGTAGTTATAATTCAGACCATGTCTTCTTCTCTCATTGGTTTTAGCTCAAGGCCCAGTTGTCCCCCACATGTTCAGCTTTTCACCTATTTCACCTAGCTGGCCCACACCTCCTGCACTGTCCAGAGTCCCAGCCAGCAGCACTTGTTCATCTGCCAGCTCCTTCATCCCACAAATCTGGTCCTGCACTACCTATGTCCAAGACTCACAGGCCTTGATCACAACCTCACTGAATCTTTGGGAATTCTGTTATAGTTGTCAATGGTATTGGATTGTAAATACCATGTGATTGTGTGAAAAGAGCTTCAACATCATCTGTTTTTTATGTGGACTAACGGATAGCATATTGGCATGTCAGCAGAAGAAATCAGAGTTCTGTTTTCCCTTCTGTTGCAAAGCCAGAAGAAAATCGTGTCATCTTTGCACACATCTCTGTGCTCTTCCAGTTTTTTTTATTTCTCTTCTTGCATTGCAAGCTTCCTTGGGGTATGGGCTATACTGGGCTCCCTCACTACTGTCTCTCTTTACCACGTTAGCATACCAGGAAATAATTTGTGGTCAGATTTCTGCACATTGTTCCATATTGCAATACAAATAATTGGAATAAAACAAACAAACAAACAAACAACAATAAAAAAAGCAAGCACGCTCATTAACTACAAAACCCGCTTTTCCTCAAATTCCTGGCTGGAGGACAATAAGGAGACCTGCACTGTCAACTGCCGGAAGTTCAAACAGCAAGAGCCTGATGTAAAGCCTTATTTACAGCAATTCTAATCTACTTCTAATCCACCTTGCTCTGAAGACTGCTGCACAGCCTAACACACAGCCTTCAGATAACAAACAGTTACAAAACGCTGCTGATTCCTCTGAGCAACATAAGCTGCCAAAAATGCATACAGCCTCTGTGGAAAAGACCTTCACCTCTGGATAGAGCCCATCGGTGCACACCCTGTTAGCAATTGCCAGCTCTTGGAAAATGACTTTCATCTGGCTACAGAAAATGCCTATGTAAAAGTAAGCCTGGCAGCCCTTCTCACAGCTTTACTCACTGCAGCTGAAATGAGATAACCATCCGTCCTTCCACTGTGCGCACCAGTCCTGCATCTTGATTACACACAGATCTGCCATGCAAGAGAAATGCTTTGGGTAGTCTATCCCTATCAGTATCTTTTTTACTAACTTTCAGGCAAATACTCATTCCTGACATGTATTTCCTCTGTCCTACAGGTAGAGATGGAAGACGGCCTTCCAGTCTCCTCTTACTATTTTCATTGGTAACTAAGAGGTTATTGGTTGTTGGGTTTTTTTTCTTATAGGATGGTGAATGTCTCCTCAAAGTGATCAGCTGTTGCTCACCTAGGCATTATTTTCATTCTTTGAAGATAAACCTCAAAAGACTGAAACTTCATTTCTGTCAGCACACAGAATTAAATATAATGAGAATAATGGGAAAAAGGAAGAAACTTTTGTTACAGCACTACTGTCATGAACAGTCATTTAACAGTCTTTGCTCTTCCTCCACACACAATCTCGGTAGCCCCTTAAAAGAGATGCCCACAGTGGCAGTCTTACCACCTGCCTCTTGTTCCTGACATGCCTCCAGCTCTCTGCGTGTGGTGCGTTACTCCTCTGCATCTCAGTACCAGTTCTAACTGGATATCAGTTTTCCTCAAAAATTTGGCAGCTGTCTCTGACGCTTCCTGGACTCTTCCCAGCATCATCATTGATAAGAGTGCTCAAGGAGAGAGCTGCAGAGTTGACCCAACAAACCTCAACCCACTAGCTGTCTCTTGCTCAGAGGTTAATGTCCTTAAGGCGGTGTTAGCTCTCATTCTTTGAAGCCAGGTGGCTCAGGCAAGCATCCAAAACACAACTTTTCTGGTAGGTAAATAATGACAGGAAGGAGAATCAGATTAAGTAGATCCAAGTTTATTCTTGAGACAGGCAATAATCTGCCCTTTAGCAAGAAGCTTGAAAACACATGTTCATGCCATCAACAGGCAGAACTTCACACTTGCTAAATTATCAAACTTATTGGTAATGTTATACCAGCTTTGCGCAATGAAGCAACTCTTTCACAAATGTAAAAGCAATACATGCTTGGCTACTGTTTGTCATTTACTGATTTCCTGATTCACTTGGAAAGAAGCAGTAAGATCAAGTCACACAGAGAAAATGTTTGGGATAGCAGGAAGAAGGCTCTGTCAGTTCTGAGAAACTGTTCTCGCCCATGTCATGAATATTGCCAAATAAATTATTGAAATTTGTCTGAGTTGCTTAAAACATAACAAATTCAATAAATACACAACCAAATAAACAAATTCTTTGGCAGATGTCAGGGTTTATGCTTTTCCTCACAATCTTGATGCAGATGGAGAACTTACTAGCCCTAGATAGTCACCAGAAGGTACTGGGTACACCTGAACATCTATATAACCAGTATGAGTAGCTATTTTGAAGGGTACATTGGTATTATTTGGCTTTGGAACACTGTGCAAGAATTTTCCGTTCATCTTAACACAGTTTGTATTAATATTTGTTATTCATAAACTCCAAATACAGATATTTCTGCTTCAACACTTGTAGAAGTAGGTGAACAGACATAAAAAGAATGTTATGTGTGACTAAGGACTATTTAGACAAAGGGCAAAAGAAATCTATGTTTCACTTTTTGCTGTCTAGGGAGCTTTTTAGCAATCTTTTGTTCCTAGGGAAGTAATCTGTCTTAAATAACCCTAATAGTTATGAATTATTATTAGGACTTCAACAAACACCCTTCATAATATTTGTTCTAGCCCTGGAGAATACTAATACTCATGTCTTCCTCCAAACCATCCCTTCTAAAGATTTCTCTACTTGTGCTCTGTCAGGAAAGAGCTTTGACCTTCCTTGCACTCATTCATTGGCTATACCTGAGTGCAATTCCCACCTGTCCATAGAGTAAACAGAGTCAAGTAAGGAGGATTTAACTAAACCATTTGGCAGATGAATCCATGGAGGAACAGCCTGTGGTGGGTAATGGTCTAATCCCGGAATTAGGTTTCTTTTCATGTTACTGACTTTACACTCCCTGCCATTTTGTACCTTCTTAATCGTACTTTAATCTCTCAATCAGACAAAATGATAATGAATCCCTCTGGAGCAATAACAGGTTTACAGCTCACTCTGAAGGAGGTCTTAATGGGAAGGCACTAGGGACTAATCTTCAACATCCCATCTTGCATTAACAGGGAGAATGGCAGACCACAGGACAGGGGCATGTGTGCATGTAGGGTCATTTCCCATCTTTGTTCCCACTACTCTCACTGAGTACTAACAGCAACCACGGAAGAGCGAAGATGGTAATCACTGAAGGTACATGTGAATCAAGCCCAGCATGAACTGGCACTGAAGGTGCCAATCAAATCTGATTTAATGCAGTGTGAAATGGTATCAGACCACTCCAATATCGTATGCAGGATGAGCCAGGCTGTTGCTTGACAACATATGGTTTACGTATTGCACAGCCTAACCCTGCACTGTGGGCCAAAAGGGAAAGGGTCATGGACTTGCTTCCTACTTTTGGGGTGTTACCATAGTCAATGGATCAGGGTGGGGGCAGGGGGGAAGCAAGCTTTCCTGGCAATGCTCAGACCCTTTCAAAAAACATCTTCCCAAATGTCTCTTTGATCATGATTTTGTTTGCTTTATGTTTTTGAAAGCTCCCTGATGTGATGGACCCCTATTCTACTGCTTGCATCCAGATACAGTTTTGCAATGAAAAGCTTTGTTCTCCTCCAATATTGCAAGATTTGTGATTGTTAATGTACTCTGTTATTCATCTCCGCATGCAGTTATCAGACCTTACTCTTTACTGGCTTCCAGTGATGTATGTTAGGAATCTTTCCAAAGATATGACAATCTAATATTGAAGTAAGTGAAAGGAGGTCCAGACCTTGCATGCTTCTTAGAAGCTACTTCAAGATGAGGGGACTTTGTTCTTTATTTTGTTGTGATTGTCTTTCTGCAATGAATTAAAAAAAAAAAAGGGGGGGGGGGGAATAAAAAAAGAAAAAGAAAAAAGTGTAAGCTTTTCTAGGCAATTTTATCTGGCATTTAGCCACTACTATACAGGGACCTGTGGAGCAGATAGGCAAGGTATTGTGTCACTGCTGCAGATGAAACAGTAAGATTTAGTCTTACTTTTTTACATATATTAGCTCTAAGATTTGACCAGTTTAAACACAGCAGTGATTCAAAAGGTCTTACATGCTGGCATTGCTCACAGTAATGCTCCCTAACTCATTTCTGTTGAACTATACAAAGCAGATGACTGGAAGTGATTAAAGTCTTCATCTGCCTCCCAGCCTCAGTAGTGTCATTCAGGCAAGAGGTTCAGAAGCCTTTCAAGCCCACCACACATTCCCCAAATTGGAGATTTTTGAAGAATAAACTCTCATTTTTAGCACAAAGCCACTGGATGCCAAGAACTGCCATTGTGCAAATTACATGCTCCAAGACGCGTTTTACTATTCAGATCCCAAATCCCCCATTTCCTGTTGACTCTCATTGCTTAAGCTAATATCATTCAGCCTACTCTTTCAACTGGGTAGAAGGGTTTAGTCAAACCCCACTACAGTCAGAGGAACACAGTGCACATGTGTAACAGAGTAGAAATTGTTGGCTCAGAGCATATTCATTTGTTGTGTGTAACTCTGTAATAAAAAACAAATGCAGAGACTTCATTTTATATATAATAAAAATACTGCAATATTTTATGTGTCTCATTTTAGCAGCCTGTTTTTAAATAACAGCCTTATTTTTTTTTTCCAATTGCAAATCTCTGAACAGAGGAGTAAAACACTAAAATATTTTTAGTTTATGGGCTAAACGTCCAGCCCAGCAGTGTGCGAGTAATATATGTATACTGATAGTAACCGCAACTAGCAGGGGATGCCATGCAGCCTCAGTTATTTCTCTCCACTCTGCAAGAACATATTCCTCCTGTTAAGAAATCAGATGTCAGCCAGGACTGCTAAATGCAGCAGTTCACACTTCCCTGAAGAGAAGAAAAATGGTAGATTGTTCTTCAAAATACCACAAAGCCTTTTTGAACACCACAGCTCAACTGCTCAGTGAACTGAGGAGCAGCACTGAATTTTTTATGTTGCTTCTTCAGATAGTTGTTTTTAATCAATAAGCACTGTCCTGTTGGAAACTTGTCCTTCTTCCCAGGGAAAAGTAGGTACAGTTCTCTGAGCACACAGGGTTCTTGGTCTTTCTCCAGGGAATGCCAGTGATACTGAGGAACCTCTTCAAGGCATGGGACACTCAGTACCACAGACCGGGAAGCAAAAAGTTATATTTTGCTTTAGGTAAAACATTGAGGGTGCTGGGCAATGAATGCACCATGAGTGAAGTTGTCACTAAAGATGCAAACCCAGAGCTGTCAAAAAATGCAGAAAGTTTGGCAGTAATTATGATGTGTCATAGCAGCATTTTTATATTCTCAAATTGAATTTGTCATGTCTACAGAGACTCTTCAAGTCATCTTGGTATCATACTGATAAAATCTGTAGTGAAAGACAATAGCTTTCCTGAAAGCAGATGGGTCTAACACCTTCAAAACAGAGATGGTCAGCAGGGCTAGACTAGTGTATTCCCAAATCACATAACCTTTGTTCACACTACAATACTTCCCCCTCCCCTGCCCTTCCAGTTGCTGTATTTCAATTGCAATGTGAGCATTGGAAAGGAATAATTATTATCTTCTAAACATGTACCACAGTCATTACAGGGGCTGGATTAAGGGAACTGGAATGGAGTGGCCTTTTTTTTTTTTTTTTCCACAGCCAGAGGGTTTGTATTGAGCAGGGTATGTTGTTTGCCCCTGGTCTTACAAGGTGAAGACAAATTACCCTTTGCTTCTGACAAGCTGACTTCTTGTTTTCAGTAGTAAAGTCTCCTAACTGAAAACCTAAACCCTGATTTTAAAATCTCCTGTGTTTTCACACTTCGCTTTTATTTATGCTTCTTTATCTTTGAAAAACATTTATGAAAACGGAGACAGTCACAGTGTCTCCCAGTAAAAACAATTATCATCCTTGATAGGCATGACTTTACAGGTAAGAACAAACAAATGCATTCAGAATCACAGGCAGAAAACAATTTTTCCACCAGTCTGAAGCCTTTCCCCTATTGTGCACTTTCAATAGCAAGTAATTTGTCCTGTTTCTACGAAGGGGAGCATCCTTGAATAAAATACTGGTTACAGTGGTAAAACATTGGTGAATCTCTCTTTAGGAAAGTCCTGTAGCATTGTTTTTCTCCACTTAGGTGTCAATACCAGAGCCACATGCTCCACAGTGGAGCGTAGCTGGAAACCACTGCTAGGCTCAGCAGTCCCAGGGCTCTCCTGGCCTTTTCTTTCTCCTCCCAGTAGCGTGCCAGTGAGCCAGCTCCTGGCTTCAGACTGTTGATTTAAGAAGAGGGTCTGAGCGGGCTCTGCTGAAGTTTGCTTTGTTGCTGAATGTCTGAGAAGTGCTTTGGGATCCAAGGATTAAGTGGCTATCTGGAAGATGGTCCAAACCAACCCACTCCACTTCCAAAAGAGGAGGAAGGGAAGCATGTGCTCTCCCCACAGTGATCTGCTTGGTGTGGGGAGGTAGGGCATTCCTCAGGAGAGGAACAATATCCCAGCTTTCTTTGGGCCCTTGAAAGTGCTCACTAATTAGGCTGTACCACTGCCCCTGAGAAACAATGAACAAACAAGCCAATTAGCCCCAATTCACTGTTAACCTCAAAGCCAGCCCACAACAGCACTTTTCAGAGCAAATTTCCTTGCTGGCGACTTTATTTTGTTACCATTTTTACTGCCATCTAATTGAAGCCACTGATGGCTAATTGCTTCATTTATCATCAAGTTTACAGGCCACACACTGCAAAACTAATTAGAGAACAGACATTGTGCTTCAGCTTCCCTTTGAAATATTGCTGGCATTTACATGCAATTCCCATTCATTATGTTTGAAAGAAGCTGAAAGAGTGGGAATGAGATTATTTCTGAAAAACAGTTTTGGGATTAAGCAGGCCCAGATTGTGCTCCAATACAGCTATTTTAAGCTTATCAGGAAAGTGGGTGGAGGAGAATTAGCAGTTCTCCCCCCCTCCCCAGTTTTCTGACACTGCTGAGCACAAGCCCAAAACCCACATAATGACTCGTGTATAAACGCTAGCAGTGAGCTCTGCGCTGCACACACAGTTCTCAATCGTACCGATTTTCACAGGGAAGTGGTGAATTTTGCACTTGAGGTGAGAAATACTGCCCTAAGGATTTAAATCTGACAAGTGCCAAGGTCTTGTGAAGGTTCTTCTGTTTGGCGTGGAAAGAGGGGAAGGCAGACCTCAGCATTCGCCATGCATTGCTTCGACAATAAATCACCCAAAGCCTGCAGACATTTGGCCAGACTGCAAAGAATTGTTGTTATTTTAACTGAAATATGATCGATTTTCTACTTTTAAGGCATTTTCAGATAAATGCCTCTGATTTGGAACTAGCTTCCCTCTTGCCTTGCACAATTTCCCCCCCTAACTTCACTGGCGCTACTCTTTGGCCCGAGGTACGCAGGAACCAGCTCAGAGAGAGTGAAGCTTGTTCTCCTTCCTGCTTGTTGTTCGATATTCTCCTGTTGCAACTATTCCTCTTCCTTCCCCTCTTGAGGTCCCCTACATCCTGACGGGCTCGTTTCTCCCTAAATAAACTTAAAGCACAGAAGTAAAATGCATTTGTTGCCTCGGAAACATGCATTTCAGCATAAGAGGTGGCCATCCTAAGAGACCAATAGACCTCCAAGGAAGTTTTTATATCAATAATTGTAACCGACCAGAAATACCAGGTTAGTAAAACATTCCTGGCTACTTGCTTGTTCCTTTTCAAAGTGTTTGGCAACTTCATCGTTATAGTTCATTATTTATTTTGATTTTATGTGAGTCTTGGTCTTCATTTCAGAAGTGTTTTGCTATAATAAGGAGAGAATTTGATAGAATTTCAGAAGGGACCAAAAATCACTGGCTGAGGATTACTGGTAAACTTTTCATTGGATCACTATGTCTCATTAACTCCCATTTTTCACTTTGATTCAATGACTCTTTTCTGTAACACATGGCTCCTTTGGAACAGTCCTGTCTCCTCAGGCCTTCTAAATGCCTCTAAATAACTTGCAACAGTGTATGATATCCTGCTTCTGGCACTGATAGAACCCTATCAACAACAACAACAAACAAACATCCGCACCCCTCCTCCTTCTCTCTCCCAGGAAACTATTCACACCACTATCTTCCTCCAAGAATGCCTTGAGGGGTGTCCCCCTTGAGAAGACTGATGGGGTGTGCTCCAAGAAACACCCCATCCCCTCACACCATGGGGTTATTTTCCAATTAATTTATGGTGCCTCCTAAAGATCCCAGCAAAGATAATTTTGCTTCTTGCCAGAAAACTATTATTAGCGGGGTGATAATATTATATACTTTCTCAGATACAAATCCAGGGATATAAGTTAAGTTCAATCATGCATGAGCCCAACATGATATGGACTCTGGGAGCATCTTATAGACACATCACCGAAGTAAACTGTGTAACAGTATATGATTATTATATTTTCAAGGATTTCTTCCTGCTGGTTCACAGTGCTTGCTAATGAAAGCAAAGCCAGAAAAGGACAGAAAAGGACAACAAGAGAGCCTTATCCTTGTAGCAGAGAATCTTGCAATAATCAGCTTGAGAAGCCAGAGAATACTTATAAGAAAAACCTAGTCTCAAAAGCAACATTACAATGGGTCTAAAAACAGATCTTGTCTGAGATTAAAGGACCATACATAAGGACTCATCCTGGTATCTAAACTGGGAACAGGAGATCCTCAAATGGTTTACAGGGCTGCCTCCTGCTTGCTCTATCAGTGAGCACCCTTTCCTCTGTCTTTTCTTCAAGTAAGAGCCAACTCTACTCATTTTTAGATATTACTTTGTGTATATTAGTGTTTTGCCACAAATACTCAAGAGAGTATATATCTCGGCTGAAAGCAAGGAAGGATGGGGTGGCATCTACATATAGATTCAAGAACAGCCAAAAAAACACCTGAAAAAACTCCACCAACAAAAAATTCTATAGTCCAAAAAACTCCACTCTATAGTCCTTACAGACAATGAAAATAGCTTTAAAAACCACAGCATCAAGCATCTCCTTGTGATAGAAAAGGAATTTTCCCAAATTACCTTGGTCTGAGACAGTTTCCTAAACAATATTTTCACCAATATCTACAAGCAAGCTTTAAAAGAAAAAAAATAATTCTTGCCTTTGTCAACGGAGCAGCAATGTAACCTTCCCTGCCCCCTCCAGCCTCAACCAGTTTACTGCTTTAACATCCTCCTCCAGCATCCAAGGTCCATAGGGTAATTTGATCCCTCCAGTGACAAGAAAAGCAGCCTGTGTCGCTGCAGAAAATAACCAAACACAAAAAACCCTAACGATTAACAATTTCCTATATGTTTCCTGTTTACATCATATGTCTCTTTTGCAGGGGCGAAAGCACAGAAGAAACTGATAGAACTGGAAAAGATTTGCAATAAAGGCTATTCTAAATACCCACCAGTGCAACTAGACCTGTTTCCTCTGTGAAGAGTGTAAAAGGAGGGATTCAAATGTGGATTTAAATGCTGTCAGGACTGGCTAGGGGTGGCAGCAGGGAGAGCTTTCTAGAGGTGACACCTGTGGGAAAGCCGTTATGCACCACTAGCGGTGAGTAGGGGCATTTCCCATCACAACAACTTTAAGAAAGACTAAATGCACAGTGTATATACTTCACAAATGATTTAGAAATTACTGGGGATTAAGCAGGGCAATAGTAATGGAGGCTATTGATTTGCTGCTGGTTATTTTTTTAAATTGGTCTCAAGATAACATACTCATCTATCAGTCTTGTCATCTCTCCAAGATAAAAAGTTATACTTGATATTCAGTGAAAGGTACTACTGCATGCTGCCATTTACCTTGTATGCTTGAGTATCTAATTGAACAAAATCTCAGTTGTGCTTGCTGTTCTGCAGGATATTATGCTCTAGGCCTTCAGTGATACCCATTATATTTTACAGGTCTCAGAGCCTTTTCCCCCTCCCCCCTGTTATTTATGGAGTCTCATGCAAACTGCTAGCCACTTGAAACACTTTTGGCATAGGGCACTTTCCCCCTCCCTCCAGTCACGTTTGACATTTTTAGTTTTGTCTCTGAACAGAAATTTAAAAAAATGAGCTTTCATTTCAAGGGAATGCATGAACTGCAAGAGGAGCTTAGACAGTTCCCTTCCCCTTTGGGTAGGTCCGTAGGAATAGGCCATGCAAGAGCAGACCTCAGTCCCACTGCATCTGACAAACAGCAGCACAAGCAGGGCACTGATGTAACAGCTCATTCACCTCATGAAGAGTCGACTCTAGTCCCATTCCTGCCATTAGTTTGCTGGATAACCTTTCCATCACACTGTACCATGATTCCTCATTTAGCAGGGGCTTAGCATTGCCAGTCTTTTTTGTAAAACACTTCAAGAGGAAAAGTCTGGTAGAAGATTCAGATATGATCTCTTTGCAGCAACTGCATTAGCAGAAGATATTTAAAAACCCCATTGCTGGAAATGTAGTTAGTGCTAATATTCCTGGCTTGCCTTAGTTTGATTTCAGATAGTTCCAGTAATGAACAAAGTTTAACATAATTCCAGAAAATGTAAGTATGTATCAGAATAGCTACAATGTTGATTTGCATTTTCCTTTTTTTTTTTTCCTAAACTATTAACTCAAGAATCAGAATATAATCTAAAAATTCAGAAGAGCTCCAAAGTTTATTTCTTATTCTCACTCTAAGATCAACTGAACCATGCAAAAAGGCTTGGGCTAGTCAACTTATTTTTAGAAATTGAAAACTTCCACAAACTTGGCCTAATTGAGAGACATCTAATCTAAATTGACAGGCTGTTCCCCACTGATTTCAGTGGGAGTTGGGTCAGAGGCCCTGTGTACTGCAGGCTCCAGCTTCCCAGTAGAGTTATGGGGCCCCACAGAGTTAGAGCTGGCCTCAGGTGTGCCTGCTTCAGAAACACAATGTCAAGCATCCACACTAAATTCCCTTCCTCATACATTTATCTTTATGCTTTATGTTTTCATTAAATTCTTAAGCTTTAGTTTCCAGACACACATTCATAGACTGACAGCTCTAGACAAAGAAGCTGCAAGCCTGAGGACAGTTACCACATTTGGCATCTGAACTTTTCTGAAGAGATGATTTCTTCCTGTGATTGCACAATAGTAAGTACTGTAACTTCAGCATTATTTTTCATCATACCAAAGATCTTTTATTCCACTAGTTGTTTGTTATATTTAATATACATTATGCCAGAAGTTTCTTGTCTTGCAGTTTGCCTGGGACTATTATTAACAAAGGTTTAACATACAAAATTATTCCTCAGATGTCCACGCCAAGTTTGCAGACTGTGCATTAAGAAGTTCTCAAGTAAACTGCTGGCAAGAAAAGGCTGACTAAATTAAAAATGGGAAAAAGATTAACTTCCCATATTCTAGTTAAAAAAATGGTAGAAAATATTTCATTCACATTTCCCAGGACACTACTGAAGAGGATGGTTTCAAATCAAAATGATTGCTTAACCTTAACTGTAGAGTTACTACATGAAAAAGCTATAATCATCAAATTAAAGGGGTAAAATTTAGGATATATGGTCAGTTCTATGATGTGAAGTGGGATATGGAAAAGGAATAACATAATAATAACATACATTTTTAGTATCTTTCATCCACAAGAATTTCAAAATGCTTCCCAGACTGAACATGAAAGTCCACATTCTGATTTCTGCTCCCCTGGTGTAAATCCAAAGTGATTTGACTGAAGTTATTAAAGCAGATTCTTCATTTAAGAAACTGCCTCTGAGATCAGAGGTTTGGCCCTATTGTAGACATACAGTAATGGGTTTCATTTGTGCACTGGTCTCATTCAAACAGCTATAATTTGAAGCAAATTCATTTTCCAGCATTAGGAGAACTAGAACTGGTAAATCTGGCACTCAAATATATACAGCAAGAAAGAAGAAAAAGCAGTAATGCAGCTTTTTAATGTTCATCCAGAGATGTAAAACAGGCAAGTATCCCTGTGAGTATAAATTGTTGCTTTAATTCAGATCAGTAAAAATCCTCTCCAAAAAACACTAAAGAGTGGGAGGAGCAGAAAGAAGAAATATATTAAACCAGATTAATTTAAGCTACAAAGATACTTTCTGTCCAGTCCATTTAAAAGTTCTTTTTTGACAAGAAAATTAGCTTTTTGTTGCAGCACCTCTCATTCCCAGCCACACCCAGCTTCCTGCTGAAGCATATGAAGATGTAGAGCTCTGAGCTCTACAATCACTGCCTCTGTAATTTTATTGTGCTGCAAGAATTAGAAGCAAGAGATCCTTCATGGCTATCAACATTTTCCAACTTGGCTTAGAAAAACATTGCAAAACAAAGCAAGCCTAAGCCATATCCTAAAGTTTCACTTGCTAGACCTGATTTGGTGACTGCTGAAGTTCACTAGACTTTCTGTGGTAATTCCACTGAGGCTTATATTGTGGTCTTCTACTCTTCTACGCCTGTAGAGCTGAAGTAGATTTATTTATTTATTTATTTATTTAGGCTTCTTCATGAGGAGAAACCTGGTAGACCATTTTCACACACACTGAAAAAATGCTCCTTCAACCTTTTTTCCAGGGCAAAGACCAAGGGTCAAAGATCTTTCATGGAGAGAAAAATCTCTACTTTTGCCTGTTTTTGCACAAAATTGTACCCTTCCTAATCCAACTGTGTCTCAGCAAATAACTTAAAACTTCTCAGGTCAGAAAGAGTGGCTTTATAACTTAAACTGCTGGTATGTAAAGAGCAACAAACCCTGCAGTTTATTTGAGCAGTAGGGTCAGAAAGAAAGCACGAACCTCAAGAAAAAAGTTATAAAAAGTTCACTTGGAATGATGAACATTAAACTATCTGCTGTTATTTAAATAAACAGGGTTTGTACACACCGTTGATCAAGATTGAGTCTTCTTCTATTTCTGGGCTTCTGATTTCAGACGACCAAGGGTCACCACCAATCCAAGTCATATCTAGTAAGTGAGTTTGCCAGTTCTTGGCCTTCTGCAATTCGTTGGGTTTTTTTGTTGTTGCTGTTTTGTTATGTTTGGGGTTTTTTTTAAATGGATCTGCAAATGAATGACATTACCAGTCCAAAGTTAAATGGCCTAAAATTTAAATTAGTTCTGGTCAAAAAGGAGACTGTGGTAATTGACACAAGTCCTTTAGAAGTTTTTTGCATCCCACACAAAAATCCTCACCTGATTAATATCCTAGGAGCAATTCTCCAGCTGCATTACTATACAGCTAAGTTCTGAAATAAAAACTGTGAATTCAAGGAAAAAGCAGTGATTTTTGTACAGGCTGTCATAGGGACAGCAGAAATTGAATTAAGTTAGTTCTTCATGGTGATTTTGTAATGACTAACATTAATTAGGACACAATTTCTTAATAACGACTTAGGGAGGCCACTTACAGCCTGTCCATTAAATACATGTTTCCCAAATAAAAACACAAAGAAATACAGAGGAATGAGATTTTTAAGCCAGCCTTTCTCTATCTGCCCCCTGTGTTCTTTCCCATCTGGGCCAAATTCACACAGTCCAAGGGCATATTTTATTTGAAGAAATAAAGTTCAGCAATAGTCAGTTCGGCACTAACCTTGCTTCACCACTCAACATGCAAATATTTGCTCAACACGTGCCTGAGTGCCTCTGCTCTTCCAGAGAAAGAAGGGACTGATTTTAGCTTCCACCACTCTCTCAACAAGATTTTATCTGCCTCAACTCTTTTGCTAGTCTCTACCATCCCCCAGGACACATAAAGCTGCACTAGAGAAGGAACAGGAGGCACAGCTGGGCTGTGGTTCTGCTCACCACATGTAACGCTCTGGCTGCTGCTGGTTCATAGCTTGGCTCCCAAGCCTACAACCCTGAAGGAGGCTAAAAGCAAATGCTTTCTTGAACAAGTTATCCTGCAAAAACAGCCTTCCACTTCTGAGAAAAAAAAACCCCACCTGCTGCTGTTCACTGTGTGCACAAATACAAAACTTCCCATACACTCTCCATAAAAATACAGGATTGCAACCAGGAGGAATGTTTGAATTATACAATTTGGGCTTGGTGTTTTTCTCCTTTTAGTAAAGCAACTCTGACAAGGCCTGAATATTTCTTAAATTAAAAAGAGACAACACTAGAAACAGGTAGGATCTGGTTTGTAAGGTAAATCGTCTGGAGTTCCCTCTGACGTCAGTTGCAGCTTCAATTATCTACACTACCTTTGCCTCAATGCAGAGCCCAGAACTTCTCTCAACAGCTAGAAGTTTCAGAATGTGTAAAAAAAGAAGTCACTGTTCTCCTGTTCATTTCTGCAACAAATATAACAAGCTGGATATTTAGCAACAAGCATTTCTAACGAGAGCAAAGGATCTAGGTCCCGAGGGCAAATGGCAAGGTTGCACTCTGACAGAATGGGATCTGGGTAGAGCTGTCTCCTCTCCCACACCTCCAAAGCATGTGCTTTCAGTGCACATACCAAGGGAAACACACACCCCACACATTTGTTTCCTTCCCTGGCTCAGGTCAGCATCACAAGTAACAAAAGTGAACAACAGATTCTAGCACCTCACTAATGGTCTCCACCTGTCTTTGCTGTATGCGATATGGAAAGGAAAATATTCCTCAGCATCCCTGTGGGTAACAGTGTCAAAAGATACCAATGCACTCTCCTCATCAAAATCTTTCTGTGTATTTCTAGAGCACCTGGCCTCTGTGCAAAATGAGCAAAGAATTAGTCATTATACCCAGTGCCTTTAACTGGGTATGGGAGCAACCTATGGATAAGAGATGTGTTTGGTGCAAGCCCTTATCACCTTGAAGCAGAATCTTAAAGATGGAAAACCTATTGCAGGTGAATTCAAGAATGGTTTATAAACCCATTTCAAGGAGAATAACTTCTTCACTCTGCTATTCAGCACTCTCTTCCGAACAAGCCCTTTGAAACTCAAGCATGTGTATTAGCCCAGTTAAGACTTGTTCCTTGGAAGATCTCTTCTAGCAGCTTGCATGTACACATATATTTCAGCAGTATCACTTTTCTCAAGTGCCAGGCAGCTACCACTGCTAAGTCCTAAGTAAATACACAATAAAATTGCTTTTGGGATTATTAACAGATAATTAAGACCTTCCAGAAGGCACCAGTTACTCCTGATACTGAAAACATGGGCTTTCCTCTGTGTTTCCCCTGATCTTCTGGAAAAATCAAATGGATCTAACCCACCTACTCACCCTTGGATGCCAGAAGCTAGTTCAAGTCTTGAAGAGGAGAGAAATGTGGAAAACAATAGATGACATGTGGGCATCTATACAGCTTGTAAAAGCCTAATGAAAGTTAATTAATTAATTAAGCATTCAGGACCTGGAGGGCTGCCTCTGAAGTGACCCAGAGAACTCCCACATCCTTGAACAATCTGGAGCTTTGTCCCCACCTGCAATCAGTCATTGTTTGTTATTACTTTCTCCTAATGTCTCTGGACTCTCAGCGCTGTAACCCAAATAAGATTTTCAACACAGGTTGTTTGCAGATCACTTCTGAAGTGAGGGACTGTGTAGTCTCCTGACCCCAGCAGAGAATCTGGAGTACCCTTTTCTGCATTTACAGCCCCATACTGGGAGGTCTTCAGGGAAATCAGTGAAGCTGCCTGTATCTAATTTACTCTTCATAACACTACCACCTGCCTGCTGCAAGTCTTCCTTCACATTTGAAAAGTGTTTGAGACAGCCAAATAAAGGAAGTACTAGAACTACAAAAATTGCTTAGTCGATAGGGTATCAAACCAAAAGCTGAATACTCTTTGGCATAACAGCCAGTGATACATTTTCCATGTGATACGCTAACGAGTAGAAACTGAAATCTAGTGCATCAAATCAGGAAAATGGTCTTAAAGTGTGATGTTAGCTATACCAAGTAGATGTTTTTATAACTGGCTGCATGGAAAAACTGAGATGTACCCTATTGGTATGGAGATTTGCATTTTGCAGTTACAGTCCCTTACATATGCTACAGTCTCATTCAAACGGGAATTTCCATTGCTTTGACAGTGCATGGGTCAAATTACTTTCCTTGACAATGTAGGGGTTTTGTGTCGGGTGAGTTGACCTTCAGGATTCAAACATAATTTCTGCAAGGAGAGAGAAAGAAATATATTGATATGGGAGGAGGAGGTGCAGAAGCTCAGCAGTGGGACAGTGGAAGTGTCACTTGCCCATGGCTGTATTGGGTGAGGTGGTGTAGCCTAGTGAGGTTTTCTTGTTCAATTCTGTGCTACCTCAGAAAGGACTGCAACACTTCTTATGCATATGCAAATATTGCACTTTTTCCTACACGCCAAGCAAATGGTGTTGGATTTGCCCAGAGCAAAGGCTAAGTCAGCCTAAATCTTTGTCCAGAGCCTTTTCACGGTCTTTCCTCTCATGTCAAACTTGCTAGTAACATTTTCTTTATTTTGGAAATGTCTTGGCAAAAGGAGGAAGAGTGCCACACGGTACCTCAGGCCCAAGAGTAACTAAAACATTTCTTACCAGAACCAGACAATATTTTCTTCTTCAACATAAATTCCACTGTGAGTTCCCCTATAAAATCCTACTGCTCCTGCTCACCTTTTCTGTCCTCTTTCTTTTTCCTGACAAAACGAGTGACATGACAGTTCTTAAATAAATCAGCCACTGGCTGTGTTTTATGATGTCATGGTGAGCACAGACCTGACCCTTAGTAATCAGCATCTCGGCACACCGGGAAGCTTCCTGCTTTAACCACTGTAGCAGCCAAGCAAAGTTGCCTACACTGCAGAAATGATGTGAATTACCTCACCTCTGTGTATCATAATAACCCTTACCACACATTATGCCAAATGTTCAGCACTGAACTGCAAGGAGCCAAAATGCAGACAAAAACCCAATAATGTCTAAAACAGAGTTCAAGTGAAGCTGGGTCCATGCCAGGCTGCAGAGATTATTCTTCATGTCAACCTCAGGTCTGTCTCTTGTGCATATGAACTAAAGAAAGGGGCAGGGAATAAAACAGCATTTGAGTTATTCTCACAGAGCAGGTACTTAATAATATCCATGTTTCCAGCATTTGAAGGTTATGCTTTTATTAAGCAAAAAACCCACTCCCACCAAATATCCCTCAGTTGCAGTAAAGGCTGTGAGCATGATTTTATTTCAGCCTGTGAACAAAGCCATATGGATTTCATCTGAGGGATTTGGGGGTTTTGATTCTTATAAAAGTCATGATGTCAAACAAAACTTCAGATCGGTCCCAAGACTTATGCAGTGTGACAGCTGACAATGGAAGCTACGCAATTACATTCTTCGGCCCAGCAACATCTTCAGGTTCAGCAAGGAATCGAGCACAAATGTGGATGGATTTCAGCTTTCCAAATCTGAACAGATTTCAGCTTTCCAAATCTGAAGGAAAGGCAGCGTCTGGTGCTCAAATTATGCCATCCCACAGCTGAGGTTGCATTTTGTCAAACACATTTCTCATGTCCATATGCCATTCTCAAACCTCTTAGAAGATTCAGTACTCTTGCAGTGATTGCAGAACCATGTCCCTTGCCACACCACCTTTCCTGCTTTTTACTACGCCTCCATTCTTCTCCTCAACCTTAACCTGCAATAAGCACTTTATAATGCCCTGAGTTTTTGTTTTTGCATGGTGCACAGCTCAGAGTTCAGCAGTGTTAGAGGGGATGTTACTTGGAGGGCTTGGGTTCTTCATCAGTCAGCAACTCTAGTGTTTTCCAGTTACTTCCTTGACGTTAATCCAGAAGGAATAGAGACCTACTCCAAAAATAAATGTCACATTCTTCAAAAAACACATCTGGATAGTCTACGAGAAATGTCTCTTAAACTGTGGCTACAACTGGTGGGAGGGTAACCAGTAAAGCAAAATACAACATCAGAAGAATTTTTAAACACAGCGAAATAACTAGCTATTTTTTGAATCTTGTGAGAAATCACTTAGAAACACAGCAACACATTTAGTGTTCTTAATGCATTCAAAACAAAATTCAGGATATGAAACTAGATCTAGGCTTATTTGCTATGTGTTTTCCTATTCAGTCCAGCCAAAAAGACAAAAAAAGGCCTATTTACTTCTAATGCCAAAAAAATTACTAAAACATTTATAACAGCTGGTCATACTACTGAACAAACCACTCAATTAATCAGCTAACTACCGTATGTTTGAAAGAGACAACACAAGTTTCCATTCCTAATAAAGTGCAAAATATTGATTAGTTCCGGGACAACACATGAATAAAATTACTCGTGTTCATAATCAGGCTTTGCAGTTTCCAGACATTCTAGGTACTTTTCACACACCATTCATCAATATTCTTTCTTTCATTCTCTTTGCTTTTACCCTAGCTTTTTAAGAATGATGGCCAAAATAAACAGAATATTTCCTTATAGTTCCCTCTCTCACTTCCTGCTTATGAAAGAATTTTCATTCGTGGCCTCTTGCACTTCTTGGAATCGAATTTCTTCCAGAAATCTGCAGCACTGTTTTCCCCAGCAGCTAGAATGCAGCATTTTAATTATGAATATTATTACAATCTCCCTTTCACTCCCCCCATCCCAAATTCCTCCTTCTCTGCCCTAATGGCTGGCCCCTCCCAAACCAGCTGTTAGAGGAAAACCTACAGATTTACTGCTTGCTTCCTTGGTATAATGCCCTCTCAACACTGCTTTATGAGTGCTGGTCTCTCAAATATATATACTAAAAAAGAAATAATAATTAAAAAAAAATAAAAGCTGCTGAAATTTGTGATACAGTTCTTGTGTGTGGCCTATTTTTACGTGCCCTTTGTAAGCTGTGAAAGGCTTTATCTATCCCCATAGGCTGTAGTGCCAGAGCCTGCAGCAGTGGCTTCCCCCAGCACAGCTAAGGAGCACAAGGGCTGGGTGATTCCAAATGCTCCCTGTGGGCTTGGCTGGCAGCATCCCACACCCCAGCCACCAGCAAAGGCTGCGCAGGTGACATGGTGCACGCAGGTCCTCGGCACACAGATTGTAGCTAATGCCTAGAGTAAACAGGTAACTCGTTAATTGATTTCCTGAACTGCTTATAGTAATTGAAAGAGATTTCACGGTCGAGTGTGAGTTTCCCAATCAGTGGAAAAATTTGAAGGACTAGGGAGGGGGAATTCCTTATGAGGACAGGGGAGCCCTGCTTCCAGAGGCACTGCAAACTAAGCTGCCAAAACCATCTGAGAACTGTCTTCAAATTGAACTTCTTGCCAAGGAAGGACTCAGATAACACTGTCTATATGAGAAAAAGTTCCAGGCAATATCCCATCACATTTTAAGTTGAAACCATATATTTTATTTTTTGATAGTGCTGACAACAGATGTACTTTGCCTAACAGAACTGCGCAGGATGGAAATGGAGAACACAGGCAAAACATTTACTCTGATTTCTAGTAAAGCATAGGAACAAATCTAACTCTTGTGATTATTTGATTGCCTGCACTTTCTTTCCATAGTGTGAGCATCTGTGTGAGATGATATGTATATTTATGTACATATACATATAAAAAGAAACACATTTTTTTATACACGTCTTTGGAGCAAACTATTCCAAAACAAATCTGAGAATGACAGTAACACAGTACTCACTCTCTGCTGCACTCCACAAAAGGCTTGTAACAGTTGAATACAGACATTTTTTTCATCTGGCACTTTGCGATTAAACCACATACATTCAGTTCCTTAGGCAGACTCTACAGACCTGAAATTAACAAGTTGAATGCATTCAGTCATGCAGAGGTTTTGGGGGACTTTTTTTCCTATTCATCATATTCTTTGCAAGAACGTCACAGTCCTCATAACTTAAAAGCTTGAGGTTAGATAGAGGAAGGGTGATAAAAATATTGCATACCTCGCACAGGAAAGTCATATGTAACTTGATATGAAAAAAAAATAATGAATAAATAAAGTGATTTCTAATAGTTCAGAGATTAACGTAGGCATTTGCTTCTCAGAATAAAGTCTTGATCAAAAGTCTTCAGTGTCCTTTACTTCAGCAGTTAGAATGTGCCAATTTATGAGCATTTTAACAAATTAATATTTCTAACACCTAGTATTATTTTTAGAGTATAATAGTTCTGTGTTAGAGTGACAGAGACAAAAGAAAGAAAAGTACATATGTTCAATACTGTTTGAACTGAGATATTTGAATTTGTCTAAATACTGTGGGGGAAAAAATAATAAATAAAGGACTTAAAATGTCCCTAAGCTTCAGGAGAATTCTGTGTTTCATCTTCAGTATGCTCACAAAGAAAATTCTTTTCTGTAAAGGTCGTAGAATGTGTATCTTGGGCCAGTAGCAGACGTTGGCTTAACAAATAAATTGAACTGAATGCACAGGAAGCAGGGAAGCAGAGATACTTTATAAATGCATAAATCATCCAGCCAAACAAGCATATCAAACAAGTTATGATCAATCACAAACCTTGGATAAGCGAATTCAGAGTAGCAAATACAAACTATGTTCAGTTCCCAGATCAAATATGTTTGCAAACCTCACAAACTTGTGAATTACAAATGTCAAAAGTATTATAAAGAAACTGTTCAAGAGACAAGAAAAAATACTCATTGAATAAACAATTTACAGCAATTATTATGACCAGCTTTAGCCCAAGGCATGCTTGAGGATGGTGATTGTCCTTTTAAGATAGATCAAGGTGGCTAGAAGATATTGTCAGATTTCTTGATACTGTTGAACAAATGAGCACAATTTTGAGTGCAAAATCCCTTCTTGGAGTTTAAAAAGAAAGAAAAAAAAGTCAGGTAAATACAACTTAGGAATAATTACTCCAAGCTTCATTTATGCTGCTCACTTGAAGGGCTTATATACCTGAAAGCTTGATCTTTTCCCATCTACACATAAGCTGTTTCTCCTTATGAGGGCTACCAGCTCTGTGTGCTCAGCCCACCATAGAACTACCACAACAGGTTCCTTCTGCCTTAAGGGCAGTGATGACAGGAAAGAACTTCAGCCTTTTGAAAACCTAGAAATGTTTTGTGAGCAACTGTTCTTCAAGGTTTTCATTTGAGTCACTTTCTTTCATGATGTAACAACTCAAGCCCAGACAGCTAAAACACTATCTAGCCTAGCCAAATAAATCCAGGTCACCTACGAAAATCCTGAAGCTATCTTGAACAAACACCATACATCTCTAAGAAAAAATGAAGAAAAAATAAGAATTATGAAGGTGGGATTAATATCTCTAATGGGGAAAAGGAAATAGGCCATACCTGACTGCTTCCTGATCAAACCCAACATTTGTGTCCTATCTCTACAACTGACTGACGGTTGAGTCTTAAAGAGAGGGCAACCCAATCCTGAAATTGTCTGCACTGCTCTCTGATGCTAGAAGAGGCATTGACTCTGAGAGTGACCTACATCACTCGCCTTTTGACTTACTGAAAACCATTTTCAGATTCAGAAAATTATTTTCATGTGAAACAAAGAAAAACCTATATTGGAGATTTTGTAGTTGTATGACGCAGAACACAAACCCCCCACTTGATTAGGTTTTATTTTCTCTTGTAGTAATTTCTCTTACAGCATTTTAGCATGGCTTATAAAATCGGTAGCTACTTCTTCCCCATATGTGGTTGCTTTGCTGAATTACAGACGATCTATTCTTTTAAGGTGGTGGTGCTAGATATTCTCATTATCTTCCATATTTGATCTGAACATAAATTCCCATTCCTTGTCTTTTCATTTTATTGCTTTCCTCAGCATTACAGTCAGCTATTGTACACTGCTTTCTTATCCTAGTGGTTGATCTTGCAAATGCTTTCTCATACAAGGAATTCTATTGACTTCAATGGGAGTCTTCTTATATGTAAGGGGTTTTTTTTAGTATTGGGCCCTAAGCTGTACATTTTTTGAAGCAGGAAATCCTCTTTATCTGCTTTGTAAAAAATGATAAATAATAGACCCAAAGGAGAAAACTCACAAGAATAGATGGCTTAACAAAACTTGCATCTGGCATACACATACAATTAGGTTTCTTTAGACTCCATATTTCTTTCCTTTTTTTTTCAAGGAATAGAGGAAGAATGAAGCTTCAGGGGTGGGAAAGTTTTAAATGACATACCATGAAAAATACTTCTGAAAGTAGATTTTTTTTTTCCCCTTTAGATTTCTTTCCCTCATCAGTAAGTGGCTGTTTTTTAGACATGTTTCTTTAACACTATGGCCATATTGAACCATTCCCTTTTTTTTTTTTAACGGTATAACATAAATAGTCTCAATAAAAACAGGCTTCACAAATTATTTCTTGACCTCCTGCAGCAGCCCCAGATGGCATGAGAGAGGTCTTCCAAGGACATCTCCCATGTCACCAGCATTGCCACCCTACACAAGCCAAAAGCCTGAGGTCTTTTTGCAACTGCCAACACTGAAAATGTACAAACACGTGGCTAATGATCTTAGCAGAGACTCTATTCTGGGGCCTTGTGTGTCAACTGTTTTCACATTTACCCTCTTCTTTGTAATAACAAGCATTATAAACTTAAAGGGGGGAGATTGCAGGGTGTTTTCTAACTGAGCTTCTATTTTTTTAATCTTTTTTTTTTTTTTGAGTAGCCAGATTAAGGCTCTTAGGCGGGACAGTAAGGCTCAGGTAATTTCATGTGTCTCTAAATTACACAGAGGTGTGTTAACATAGTGCAATTGAGGTCTCTTACAGTGTGCTACAGTGCTTCACCATGTGGGGGTACCTGTCATCCCAGTACAGCTCTGCCACGAGCCCCAGAAAAAGAGGGAAGGAATGAGGGACAGCCACACCAGCCCTCTCCTGGTGTTCTTGTGGTGTGTGCAGCATAGCCAAAGCAGGAACTGTTCTGTTGATGGGGTAATTTGTCCTGTTTTAGTCAATTAAGCTTATTTGCATGTCTGAGGTTAATTTTTTCCCTGTTATTCTAGCAGTAATTGCACACCAAGAGACACGCAGATACACTGAGTGAAAAATTGTATGTTTGTATATGCTCATCACTGAAGTCAATCACAATAAAATATATGACAAATTATGTGATTTCTTCTCAAAATTGAATCCTGTGATGTTTATACAGAACATTAGGATAGTTATGCCTTAACGCAACAAGCCTGCTTTCTATTTACATAGATGAGTGAAACATTGCCCTGGCATTACACAGAGTAAAGTGTGCAAATTCTAAACCCTTCCATAGTCCCTGGATATAAGAGACCATTCATATGTTTGTGTTTAACATGAACAAATTTATGATCTGATGTGGATTCCTCTGAGTACAGATGTATTCCAACTATTTGCTGAGTCCTAATTTTGAAGGAACAAATGTGAATGCTTTGGGGAAGAGGGAAGAGTTATTTTCTATTTATTTTAAGGATTTTGAGTGTAGTGTATGTTCTTTCTTCTTTTAATGGAGGTGGGCTGGGGGATGTCTGTGACAGTTTAAAGGGTACAGGTAGTGAGAAACAGTATATTAGCAGAAAGTCAACACTGGGAAAGTAAATCAAACACCTCCAGATCTATTTGTTCATTTTTGTATTTGCATATAATCCAGGTTTTATGAATATTGCAAATAGAAACATACACTGAAAAGTCTTTTGCCGTTGACACTGCCAACAGTTGCACAAAGTAATCCACATAAATCAGCAGTATTACCCTAGAAATTATTTTGGGGAAAAAAATGGCACATTTTGTGATTAGGGATTCTGCAGGAAGGCAGAGAGGGAGAAACAAAGAGCAGTCTCATCTCTTGCACATAGCCATACATCTTTTTGGTGAAGACTTTCCTCATTCCTTGAGGAATCCCCCTGTATCCTAACTCAGCTCTTGCTCTTAGATACATCTAGATACTGCACAAAGAGGATGTAAACCCAGTAGGAATTACGCCTCCCTGTGCTCACTGTCCCTTTTCCCCAGTTTGCTTCCCTTAGTGTTATAGGTACAGAGAGACAAGGGGCAGCCCAGCTTTCCCAGGGCCCACTTAAGTAAATTTTAAAGCCTCTCTGTGCTGATAGTGTGACTTAGAGGGCTCGCTGCAGATCCCAGAGCATATATTTCAGTATGCTGCTTGTGGTTCTGCTTAGAGATAACTACATTAGAGTAGGATATATTTTAGGCTTAGAATCAAAGTTTACATTTGAGGCCAAATCAAGGGAAAAGTCTGATGTTTCAGTAATCATGAGAAATGGCCTAATCATACCGATATGCTCTTGGTTTCCACAGTGCCAGTAATCTCACAGATCAATCTGATTTTCCTGAAACTTTTGCCATCTTTAAAAATGGGAAATGGAGAAAGGCAGCTATTTGTGTAGTTTTAAATCTGCTCTGGAACAAGACTCATTGCAGCAGCATTGAAAAAAATATCTGAATCCAAATGCTTTAAATCTGATGGTGACTGTATTCCTGCATTTTATTTTATCTTGTTTCTCACGCATACAAATACATACTTTTCAATAATCAGTCATCTGTATCAAACATGCATGTCCCAGTGTCATTTCCTTTGATGTAATTGGCTAAATTCCCATTGATTTCAGTTGGAGGAGGGTCAGAACTCATGTGTTACCAAAACATGCAAACCCATATTCTGGCTGGCAGTTATTTAAAGCACTATGGAGCTTTTAACAATTCAAAGCATATAACCTGTCTTTCATATGACTTAATTTGTCTGCGTGTCAGAAAGAAAATTTACTTCATATCGCGTGTCTTCCTGAAATACCCTTAAACGTTCTGGCTGCTGATGAACAGTTGTGTCCTTTCCCTGAGGTATCTTCAATGTGCAATCCAGCACCTTCTTTCGAAAGACTCCCCTTGAAAGCAAATACCTCGAGTCAACTAACTGAACCTAATTGAATTTTTCCTGCCCCTGATTATTGTCCTTACTGAAAAGAGAAGATGCACTGGTTTCAGGGAGCCAAATGATGAGCAGTAATCATGGATTTCATGATCTTCTAAAGAAAGGTGAAATGTTGCTTTCAACCAAGTCAAGGTGGAGGGTTTTTTGCAGGTGGAGTGACAGAGGGCTAAGATCACCTGATGAAGCAGTAAGTACCCTTTCTATGAGGCCTTTGAAACAGAGAAAGGCCACTTTGCAAGAGGAACCCAGTGCTATTACTCAGGGACAGCACTATAGCAGCAGGTATATGAATCAGATCCATTTTAGCCAAACTGAAATATAGGAGCCAAACTGGAACACAGGAGGTTCCACGTAAACATCAGAAAAAACTTCTTTACTGTGAGAGTGTCAGAGCACTGGAACAGGCTGCCCAGAGAGGTTGTGGAGTCTCCTTCACTGAAGACATTCAAAACCCGCCTGGACACGTTCCTGTGTGATGTGCTCTGGGTGATCCTGCTCCGGCAGGGGGGTTGGACTAGATGATCTTTCCAGGTGCCTTCCAACCCCTAAGATTCTGTGAAACACCTAGTACAGCAAACAGAACTAAAAATGTGCATTTCTTTCCTTGCCAAAAGTAGAAACCAGCTGCAAACCACTGACTCTCTTCCTCAATTAAAAATTAAACTACTGGACATTGTTTTAACAGTGACCAAGAGGAAGGACCACTAAGACACTGGTGTGGCAGTGAAAGATGGCTGAGACTCTAGTAACTGCCCTGTAGGGAATTTAAAATCAACTAACAGTTAAAAGTAAGGTGAATGCATGCTAGAAATGTCCAGAAAAGCAGCTACCTGGAGGCAACAGTGAGTTTAGCTAGGGTTTTTTTGGGCTGTGTGCCTAATTCCCACAGAAAGTAAAGAGAGACAGTAGGCAGAGTATAGGTGTGCATTTGTTTTTTACCAAAAAAAGTGTTTGATCCCAGTTTAAAAGCCAAACTCACATCATCTGGAAGACAGTGCTCTTATTTTTAGAGGTGACATACTTTATGTTTTCTGGCAGCAGATCCAAGGTAAGAATTTTTCAAGCTCCTTTGTGTTTCAGCTTTTTAACTCAAATTCACTTCACTACTCTCAGAACACAGCATTTATATGTACTGCAAAATCTCAAATTACCTACAGCTTTGATACATATGTTACCAGATAAATCACTGCAAAGACAGATACATAATTTGTGTATTACTTTTCCCTAAGGAAAAAAGTCCATGCAATCACACACTTTATCTCCTTCTAACTTTTGAAATCTTTCCCAAATGTCAACCACATTGGACAAAGGATGACAGGTCAGAGATAACTAAGTTCATAGAAACACAGTGATAATCAGTAGCGAGGTCAGTGCAATAGCCCAAAAAGGGGGGCAAGCTGAGTTTTGCAATGAAGCCCTCTGTACAGCAGTAGACATCTGGCCAAAAAGCATGCATGAACTAACCAGAGAGTTGAGGTACAAGTAGCTCCTAATAGTAATGACATGTGTCTTCTTTACTAAGTGTCAAGAGTTTTTATGGTGCATGACATTTAATGGACAGAATAAAATAAATCTGAAGGCAACTGTGCCTCACTTGGCCTGCTGCTTACAAAGCAACTTGCTCAGGAAGTGTTATCTGGAGCTTATTCATGCACGGGATATTTGCCTTTAATTATGCATCTTCCTTTGTCACAGTTCTGTCTGTGCCATATCACATGCCACAGAAAGCAACCTGACACATGCAAGAGGAATAGTGTGCAACCAAATTTGCATCCAGCTTCATAAATGACAGACTGTTTCTTTGGACAGTAAGTCATTTTATGCCTGGTTTGAAGAACAACAAAACTCTAAGGTATCATGTTCTCTGCAAAATACCTTGTCTGTAGTAGCATTTTAAAAAACCTTAATTCAGAAAATAAGTAAAATAGATTCTAATATTTCATGATCCTTCAGCTTTAGGTCAAAGGTCAAGAGTATGAACCTGTAGTGCGTTTGACCCTAATTAATTAGCAAAGGTAGAGAGCACTTACATACCAGCATAAATTGTATACCCACTTAAAGAAGACCAATAGTAAACCCTCATGGAGCCACCTTATCCTTGATTTCCTATGGAAAGACAGGTCAATGCCCTGTTTCAGTTAATGCAACAAAATGATAGTTCTAGACCTAGTCCTGAAACTTACTGCAGCAACGTTTATTAACCAGGTATATTTTTCTAAATGTTACTGAAACATTAAATAAAAGAGATATCTTTTAATTTGTGACTTTTTGTAAAATGTAAGAAGGTGGATTTAAGAACCTGTCTATATTTTACTGCACTACAAATTACACATCAGTGACAAATAGTGCAGAGGGATTATTATGGGTCCTCAAGGTTCCCTGAAGAACTGAAAAAAGTGGGGGGAAAAAAAAAAAGTGTATTTGCCCACAGAACAAGATTATATAAGCTTTTCAGTAAGAATGTGGAAAAGAAAAGCAGCATATCTAAGTACAGGCATAACATTAAGGAAGCAAGGCATTCTGTTGGGAAATGTGTGGAGTTTCATCTTCATCTGGAGCATAAGGCAACATTAAAATTCCCCTCTTCAAGCTTCTAGCATGTTCTCTTCCTAGAAAAATAAGTTTGCCAAAGTATGATACACGCAAATAGTAATTAATAAACCTAATTACGATAATAAGTGCTTAACTGAGTTTCCACAACACGTATTTGTATAGATTACAGAGTTTCCCCCAGGGAATGTTCAGACTTATGAATCTTTCCTCAAGTTACCCTTGAAAAGTTCTTAGTAACAGAAATCTTTAGTTGGAATTCAGCTTACAGCTCTTGACCTTCAAGGCACTGGACATCTGTCCAGTCTACGTTATGGTCACAGAGTGAGTTCTGTAAGCAGAAGACATTTTCTGGTCATTTCAGATGGATTCTGGTATTTTCACTGTTAGGGAGTCAGTTAAAATAAATGTCTTGTACATTCACAGAAAGAAATGCAAATCAGTTTCCACAGTGAAATACAGAACAGAGTGAGAAAGTGCAAATAGCATTAGCCCTGTGTGCTTTCCTGAAATGGGACTTCAGTTTTTAACACAAAGAAAGTAAACTCATTTTCAAATTCTCTAAAGAATAATCCAATATTCATTTGGAGTTAATGTTATTATCTTCAGTAATTCCACTACCCTTGGACCTGCCTTTTTTCCTTGTTGTGATTATAAAACCATGTCTGCCTTACTTTCAGTTTCTTGAGGAGTGAAAGGAAGCTGATCTGTGATGCATAAATAGTGTAATATACTTGTAGCCTGCATTTGGTTGCTCATGAGTGTTCTATAGTTGTGTAGGTTATATAATATAATAAGTGAAAGGAGAACAGTGTAACCTGTTTTGAAAGAGAGGACTTGTAGTTTTGTTGGACAAAACCAACTTTCACATATCTTGTAGGAGGAAATACACTACATCTGCTTGATCCAGTGCATTATGCAAATACACAAGTCTTTGAAGATGTCAGGCAGTGCACCCGGTTTTTCCTAACCTTATTTTATGAGGATACAGCATCCTTGGTCTCTGAAACCACTTCTACAAGACACAGTGTATTAAACTTTTTAAAAGATTATTTGTGGGAAAATGGTTTCTTTGTCATTCAAGATGTGTTTTTAGGCCTATAATTTCCTTCAAGTGAGCACAATTCTGCTAACAGCAGTATATTATTTTGACAGTAAGTCAGTTGGCATAAGACTTCATTGTGTATGCCTTTTGTTTATATAATCCTTCCTAACAGTAACAAGGTGTTTACTGTTCAGCAAACACATTTTATTTTAACTGCCAACAGTAAAACTGTCTGATAAAGTTTGATTTAGCTAAAGAAAGCAAGTTCTCATTTAGCCCAAATAAATCCATGGTGCTATAGACAGCTGTTTGGAGTACATAATCCCCCAAGCTCTTATAGCAAGGCAACTCTTGCTGTTGAACGAGCGAGGGAGAGCAGGCTCAGCTGTTCAGGATGTGCTCCATTACAACTGTAATCTATAGCATCAGACTGCCATATTGTGAAAGCATTACTCACATTCAGCAGCACTGAAGCAAATACTCCTCTGACAGATGCTCTGCAGACTGACAGCTGACACCCTAAGCTGAGCTCTATAGATTTTTCACTAAAGACATCCCGCAGCCCGGATCAATGTGGCCTGGCTGTCTGCTGCTCCTCGCTCTCCTGCGAAGAGATCAACATCTAATACCATCTCTGTGAGAGTCTCAGGGAGTTAACTGTCTCCAAGTGGGAAAAGTTCAGATTTCAGGGAAACAATGAACACAGACACTTCTCAAAATAAGAGCCTTTTGCTGCTGGAGAGAAAGACAAATTCGTAAGCCTAAAGGCATTTTTTTTGTCTTCTGTTTCATGGCTGACTTTATCCTGGAGAAATTTGCCGAAGAAATGTGATTTTTAAGGCTGATATAAAAACTTCTGTAGAGCAGCAGGAGAGAAACAGCTGATCTGTCACGCCGAGTCCAAAAAAGTTGTTTGCAGCAAATGCAAAGCAAAAAAGACTCCAATATTTGCTTCCTGCCAAAATCAGAATATGCAGCAAGAGTATGTACACAGGCAGAGGTCAGGATATGCAAAATAAGCTAATGCTGCAGTTGCTTTTTCAAGAAAAAGCTGTAGAATTAATCGTTTTACTGTAACAACTATAGCAATCTTCTAACCTTAACCTCAAGGCACTGGTAAAGTAGTTTACCTCTTTTTTTACCCCTTTTTTCTTTTATAGAACTACTTTATTAACACTGCTTCTGTTCCCATTCAAGTCATCAGAAGAACTCCTGTAACTCTCCAAGAACACAAGCTGGCCCATAAAGCTGGTGTGGTTTGGAAAATGCTCTCAGGAATGATAGTTCGAAACTGAAAATCGGTCACTTACCTACAGTGAACAAGCACAGAAAAGAACACAAGCCGATTTTGAAGTGTGTCAAGGGAAGTTTAATTTCTACACTGGGTTGTTTGTTGTGCTTTGGTTTTTTTTTTCCTCTCTGTTAGTTTTTGTGCCACCTTCAAACAGCCTAGGTGCCAAGATTATGATCTTATATTAGATGTGGGAGTTCCTGGAAGGGAAACTAACTCTGCTTCTGATTTTCATCCTGCCACAGTGTACATCCCATGGAAAAGCAAACAGATGTGTATACCTCCTTGCAGAATTATTACCAGAGTAGAGTTAATTGCAAAGAACTGAAATTCTTCCCTCAGACTGAGCAGCTTCATGTTTTCAAAGCACATCTTGTGGCTGCTTTTTGACTTTCAGTGTATTGATTCACTCCTTGTTTGGTTGGACTTTGTCTTTAAACTCACATTGCATTAGTGTCTGTTAATGTACATGTTGAAGGTGAATGATTATGTGATTGCGTAATAACTGAATGAAGACTACTCATTAAAGACGCAGAGAATGGAATAACTGGCAATGGTGTTGCAAGAGAGGGAGTCAAATAGACAAGTGTGTTTACAATCTGATTGGAAACTAACTAATGCCACTGAAATTATTTAGGATCATTTGTTAATTTTTTTCCCTCTGGTTTCCACAAACTGCTAAAAGTTTCCAAAACACTAAGAGTATTCTAACTCTTGAGCACACTGTGTTGCACAGGAGACAAAATACTCTCTGTCTTTGCATAGTCACACCAGAAATTCCAGGTATCTCCACAATACCAGCCTTGATCACAACACAAATGACATTAAAAAACACCCGCCCTCCGCAGTATTTGCTAAAAAACGTAAAAAGGTTTTGTTCTCTTACAGCGGCTTTGCTGATGTAATTGAATTTGTACTCAACATCTCAATGCAGAGTGTTACACACCTGCTTGGAGACTTGTACCAGAACTGGACCATCAATGCCTTCAGTGCATGTCAGCTTTACTGATGCCACGTCTGAACACACGGTACATTTAATTTATAAATGAGGAAGACCTTGCACAGGAACACACTGCTGGTACGTAAGTGGATGCCATTATTTAGTCAATACAACCATACATTAAACACTGCACACTTGGAGAAGAAAGGATTTCAAGGCAATGACAAAATCATTGCACCCATTAAAAAAATCAATAAACATTAACACAATTGCTCAGTGGATTAGAGAGCTTTATCAGAAAGGCATGCTCTTGCTTCGAAGAAACCAATATAGCTCTAGTGAGGCAAAAGCATTAAATTGCACTGCTTTGTACAAAAAGCTATCAATATCATATCAGTGCAGATAGTTGAAAGCAAAAATGAACGCAATCCCAAAGAAAAAATGGACAGAGAACAAACCTGGCCTTCAAGGGGGCAGGAGATGCAGATGGCTCATAATCAGATTGCCCAAGCCATATATTTCATTACAAAATCATCCCAACAGTTCAGAGCAGGTTCATCATTTTATCTGATCCTTTTATAGTCAGAATAAGAAGGGTTTATTGGGTCAGTCACTGTTACTGGAGAGCAAGTGCATATTTAATAGATAGCATCACCTTGAGTGATCATTCTCCTGCTGACACTGATGCTGGCACACACAAACAAAAAATTCTGGCTGCGAATGGTTTAAAGGCTGCAATTAGTCTGGTAACACAGCCTGTTCCAAATAGAGAAGATCAAACTCTCTGAAGTAAACCTAGTGAGTCTCTAAAATGATTTATGCCTTGAGAAACACTATGCCCATGACTCTGTCTAGATAAGGGCCCATGTAGGCTGCCTTCTGGGCAGCAACACATATGAGAAAAAGGCCAGGGTAAATTTTTTTTCTAGTTTCACAGTGACCTCATAAAAAAAGTAGCTTCCAGGTGAGAATTTCAAGGTGTGTCCCAGTGACAAAACCATTTTACAAGGGGTGAAATGAGGATGTTAAATAGCTAACTGCTGAGACCCAGCTTTGTCCAGCCCTTGACCTTAACACAATTGCAGTGGGTGTTCATGTTGAGTGTGGAAAGAAGGCTCTCTGCTCTTATCTGCCAGGGCTCCACCAGCATGCAAGCATCTCAGGGCTTACTGCTAAGGCCTGCTACTGGCCTGCAGCTCCCAGGGCCCCCTGCTGAAGGAGAGGAGCAGCCTGTGTATGGCACATCGACCATCAGGGGTTGCTGCATGGTCCTGGAGTGCTCCACTTTGCCTCTAAAAGCAAGCAGAGAGTGGCACAGAGGAGCAAGGAACTTGCCCTCTGTGCTGATAGTCAGCATTTTCCTTCCAAGAAGCACTGAAGAGGCAGAGACAGAAATTGGCAACAGATTGGCAGCTCATATTCTTCCCTGGTCCTTTCTCAGCCCCTCCAGCAGAGCAGAGAATTTGATATAGTTTACCCCCAACATAGTGTCCCTTTTTGCCTCACATTGTAGCAGGAAGCCAGCAAGAGTAGAAATGGTGAGGGAAGAAATGACTAGCAGCAGTGAGACTGTGACCCAGTATCAGCACACTAGTTATGAAATAAAGCACTTTAGGATGCAACTGGGGAGCACATATATGCACCAACAAACCGAAACACAAATGAACTTCTCAGCAACGTTGTTTCTGAGCCTTGCAGTCACTAAGAGTCACAAATAAGCCAGTAAAAGTCATCACCTTCCTCCAGGACACAAGGACTTAGATATTAATGGGCCTATTGCTCTAAGAATCTCAAATGCTTAGGTCAGACTGACCTCGGCTGGACGTGACAGCCTGCACCACAGGCTTTGTATGTTCCTGTCTTTATGCAGATCTTGCAGGAAACATTCACACATGCATGAAATATTCTGAAGACTTCGACTGATGTAGTGTAGGAGGGTGATTTTTATTCTGCTGTTTGGAAAAACACCATCATTAGTATTTGAGAATAATAAAATGTGTCTCTGAACACCTCATTTGAGGATATTTTTCTCATAGACTTTGGTAATTACAAAAAAAAAGAGGGACTCCCCTCATGCTTAAAAATTTGTTAGAACCTTTTCAGTCTCCTTTATCACCATTTACCTCTACCATTATAGTACAGCAAATCTTGTTAAAAGCTGCTAAGAACTAACTTAAACTAAATACAGTCTAAAGAGATTGTGGAAAAAACTCCAACAATCAGGAAAGATAACATACATGACTATAAAATAATTTAACTCCTTTAGAGAGGAATCTGGGTGTATCTGCTTTATGTGTGCACTGAAAAGACTATATTCACTCTGGCAGTAGAAGCACATCAAACAAGAACCAGACACATCACAGAATTCTTTACTGTTCAGATTTTATATTAAATCTTGCAATGGGCTTTGTGTTATTGTTGTTGCAAAATCTCAATGAGTTTTCTGGTCCTTGTCTTCAAGATTGTGCACATGTGATAAACAGCAGGACATATTCAGGGAGCATGCAAATACAACTAAGTTTTGCAATACTTTCAGATCCAGTCTTCAACTTCCAGCTTCAGATAACATACTTTTAATACATATTCATTATCACTATTAGATGCAGCATCTATTGATTCTCTGAAAAAGGTTAGAAATGAAAGAGACTTGCCACACCAAACACAGAGACAAGGCTAAGATTATAGAAAATGCTTCACAGTCAAGTACCTTTAAACAATTTGACAACGTGGGGTGGTTTCCTCAGTTCCTTCAGGAAATTATTTCATTTCCCAGAGGAGCAAAGCAGAGGGAAAATTTCACCTGATACTTCATGTAGGTTTTCATTGTCCAAGTTACTGTTTCACCTGCATGCAATTGCCAGTCCCTAGCCCCTCTTTCACGCCCATTAGGACAACAGCAGAGAAAACTAGTAATATGACAGCCAAGCACGTTCTGCTTCTTCTGTTGCTAGTGCTTCAGCTGTGTAGCCTCTAGTGTGAACTTTACATGTACTCTCTCAGGGACCTGTAGTTGGTACAAGAAAATAAATGTTATTTCACATCAAAGCTACTGTACTTGTATTTTATATCTCTTGCATATACAGGCACATGTAGAGTCATAAACTCAATTAGACCAAAGAGGGCATATGCACATCCTTAGAGAGAGAAAGCTCAGTCCTGACAGTGTTACACATTTTGTCTACAACTGTGTATATGTTTATACAGGCATGTGCATGTGTATTCTGTCATCATATGGCATCACTGCATTCAGGACAGCTGAAGCTATAAGCTTATCCTTTCTGCATATTTATGTGACAGAAATGTGGAAGCTCTCCTCTGCTTAAAGAAAAGTTTCAAAATATTCTTATTTTCTCTCCCACCCAGATATAAATGTTTCTGCATTTCACGATCAGGACTTCAATATATACAATAGGATCATTTCTCCCTCTTTCTAGACTGGGATTTCTGAGCCTGTATTCGAAGCATGGTGTATGTATCTATTTCTTCTGTGTATGTGACCAAAAGAGATCTTTCCAGAGTTTGTTTGCATTCGTCTCAGAAGTCCTTTGTACCTGAGAACAGAAAGTCTTTGCAGTTTTCTAGGGCTTTTTTGTACCCCCTTTTCCAGAAGATGTTGATCCAACCCTGCTCTTTGCTTACACTTTGCACAGGAACAACAGCAAGAAGAGGAAGCTTCTGCTCTTGTGTATTTTTTGGTATAATACTAACATTTGCCTTGAAAATATAAATGCACATAAAACTTAAAAGGTACACAAGCCTACTTGTAAGAGGATAAATTTCAGATGAAATCACCTCAAAAGCCAAGAGAAGTCTTGCCATTGCTCTCCCTAGGACCACCTCTCCATCAGTTGTACCTGATGCAAAGTGTCCACCTTCACATTGTCACAGACAGAGCTCAGTATGCTTTTTTTTTTTTTTTTTTTTTTTTTTCTGGTAAACAAGAACACCACTACAATGGAACTAGGCCGAGTTCTCCGCAATGGAAGAATGAGGTCAACTGTGCAAACTTCAGGGTACAGTTTTGAGTCTGTAATGGTAAGAAACGTGGCTGAATGTTTTCTTGATCTCATGTTTCAAATGTGTTTATTTGATTTTATTTTGCTAGCAAATTTATGCAAGTATGATTGATATGTAATAAACCCCACATTTTTTTAATTACCTTGCCATAAAACCTGAATAACTCCCCCTACTTTGATCTCCAACACATTCTGGAGAATACTGCAGCAGGCATGCCTAAATCAGTTAAGCCATGCACAGAGCTGTTCCTGGAGGGAAGCTTTCCCACATCAGAAGATTGTGTAATAAAACTTAACACAGCTCATTAATTTTCTCTCTTAACCAATGCATCTGACAAGAAGTGACTTTGAAAACCTAAAGGAATGACACAACTCTTATGCTTTGCGTGAAACATCTGTTTCCAGCTCCTTTGCTATTAAATTGACATCTTTTTATTTGAAAAGTTCCTTTTATTTCCCAACTTCCTGCAATTGGTAATGTATATATCCCAAAGAGCTTAAATTCACAGCTTTTAAAACTTGATTAGCTAAATGCTGGGTTACTTCTGTCCCTGAGGAAAAAGGCCCCTCTTGCACAGACAGATTAAGTGGTACAACTATGCTTTATAATCAATTATTAAGAACTTGTTTATTCAAGCAATGTCAGACCTCATAAAGCATCAAAACAGACTTCATATCCCCATATAATGTAAACACCAGTGTGATTGCATATGAAAAATATTAGCATTCTTGGATCTGGAAAATCGATAGAACGCAAGTACGTCGTGCTCACTCTCTCGTCCGTGAAGGCCACAGACAATATCATGTTTCCAACTAGGAAAACCTACAAAGCTAGTCACAAAAGCGCAAGTCTTGTGCAAGGAGTAAAGGTGATTTTCAGCAGAAGCAAACACCTTAATTACCATGATTTTTCCTTTCAACTCAAGTCATTTACCCCCGTATTCCTATTATATTGCTCCCTTCAATTTGCAGAACCTGGTATATTGAGGAAAGGACAAAAAAGCCCTGGCAAGCTCTTTCCTGACCATCTTGTGTGACATGCAGATAGCAAGAATGGCTAAATTCTGGAAGCTGATTCAATTCTACTCTGAAGAACGAGAAGAATGTAGTTAATTGCATGTTGACTTTGTATAGAAGTATTGTTTTGGTAAACCAGCTAAACCTGACAAACTATTGCCATTTTAAAACCTTTGAATTTATTCATACATCCCTGCACCTTCAAAAAAATGTTAATCTTCAGTGTAGCTTAGCATTAAGGGAAACATATCCAAGCATGGGAGCTAATCTCACAAGCAGAATCACAAAATTAATAAGGCTTCATTTAAAAAAAATGTATTTGTGTAATTTTCATTTCCACATAGTTAGCAAGGAGCATGGAGAATTTAAGAAAGTAAAGATTCTCAGTGAGTGTTTATTAACATAGCTTTGTAAAACAGGATGTTTCAATTTGGTTTGTTGAAAGTTGGTCAAATGTACTCTAATTTTTTTTTTTCCCATGAAGGAAGGCTTAGCAGCAGGAAACCAATAAAATAGGACTCTTGATCTTTAATTTTAGTCAATTTGGGAAAAACTACATCCATTTTTCATATTATGGTGTCCTTCTAGTATCTTAATTGCTTTGAGAAGGTGCATTTTTTTTTCTAAATAATCCAAGTATTATCAGGAAAGACGCAGTCCTGGAAGTTATTGTACCTTCAGACATTATTTTAAAGATTAATTGGGCAGCACCCTGAAATCACGCCTGCCTCAGCGGATGTAAGTGTATAGAGACCACGCAGGAGCCTTTGCTAGATGGGAATCTAAAACAGAAGGAACTGGAGAACAACCTGATTATCAGGAGAGAGTTTTTCCTCCTCTTTGCCTTTCCTAGGCTGTGTCATCAGCTTTGCATGATGTACAAATCTAAGCCCAAAGCTCAGCTCCTGCCTGTGTGTCTGAGCACTGTTCACTCTCTAGGTCTGGTTACCAGGAGAAGGACGTGAAGTTTTGCCAGATGTATTCTAAACCCCATCAGTCCCAAGTGTGGGCCATTTTCTTACACACGCCATACAGATGAACTGTGCTCAAAGGAGTGGGTTAGCACATCTTCTAAACTACCTTTAACCTTTGGGTTAAGTGGTGCACACTATCAAATAAAGCACGAAGCGTTGTACCACACTGGCAATTAATGCTTTTGTTCTACAGTTCCAGTTAAATAAAATGCTCAACAGAAAGAGAAAAAGAAGGGGAGGAAAAATATATCCCTTCTAACATTACCAAGCTATGCATTAAGTAGGAAAATAAGGCATGATGTGTCCAAGAAGAACACAGTTTGCATGATTTATAGGATCAAGGGAACTGAACAAACAAAGTGAGCCAGAGACTTTTTTTACACACGTTGGAGGAATGTGCTCCTTAACCAATGCAGTTTGTTTTATTTTCTTGTTGGGGAGCAAAAAAGATGGCTGAAAGGTACATTATAATATGAAACAACCCTAATATTTGCACTTTGGTTACCAGCTTGGCCCATCACTGGCACATTTTAAAGCACAGTTTTAGCAAATCTGCTGGAATGTACTTGCATCTGGCAGGGAGTGGACGATCTGCTCTATCCCAGCCGCCTTTGCAGTGGGTCTCTCACCAGAGCTCACAGTAACTTCATTTCCATTTATTCTCACATGACAGAGAGAGCCAACCTTGCTAATCCTACACGCTTCATACCAAAATGTCAACAAGGTGGGATGGGGATGACTCACCAGAAGACCTGTTGAAGATGAGGGCTGGGCTGCCCTGCCAGAGAACCCCAGTGTGAACAGGTCCTATCAGCATTAGCAGCTGTAGCTACTTGCTGTCTTGCACAGAGGGGCTTCAGTTTCCCCAGAAGTGTCCATGCTAGCCAAACACATGACAGAGACCCACTTCAGGAGTCCAATCTTCACTGTTTAAACACTTCAAGCATGTTATGGATCGGCCATCCTTGCCCCACGAAATAAGTGATTAACATCACTGTATTATCAGTGCAGAAAGAAATAACTTACCCATGTTCGCACAGCAAGACTATGGCCAAACTGGTAATAAGATCCAGATTTGCTGCCTCCCACTCTGCTGCACCACAGAAATGTGACATATTTCCACAAGCTGTGCCTTAGAAAACAGGGGGAAAGAAAGGGAAAAGCCATAAAGGAAAAAAATCACTGAGCCGTGTATGGCAATACAAATATCTCTGCTGAGGCAGTGGTTTAGTGTTTGCAAGTATTAAGGAAAATAAAGGAACTGTCCAAACTTTCCAGGAACAATTTCCCTTTAGGGGGTCTGAGGGATGAAGTTCATAAGGCAAAGAATGAAAGCTTTCATTTGGGTTATTTTTCCTACTGTATAAAAAAAAGAGGATAGAAATTGCAATTCACAGAACTAGTGGAGAGGAGAGGGAAGCACAGACAAGCAGAATCATGTTTAATAAAAAAGTTTATAGTCATTCCTAGCAGGATTCTATCCAGCTGGCACATCATGTTCCTATCACAAGCTGCACTCTGAATTACAGGGTGTGATATTGCTCCAGCAATATCACCTGCAGACCTATTTAACCTCACTGTAGGGACAGCATTCTTTTCCTACATTTAGGCTACCAAAAATCATCATGCCATGATTAAACATAATTTCCCATATCCAACTACTGCTTGATACTCCATCTTAAACTGGGCCCAACCTGGTCATTCATAACAAAGGAAAGCAGAATTATCAAAGTAAATACTGGCTGACATCAGTGATGCTTAGGGTAGTAAAGAAGAGACAAGAACACTGGTGAAACTGGCATTACAGAGAAAGCCAGCCTAAAATTTGTGCACCACTGTTTTCGGGTTTGGGTATTTGGTTTTGGTTTGGTTTTTTTTTTTCATATTAATATACCAAAAGTAACTGTCTGAGCTGGGTGCAAGCTTTGTGTAAGCGGCTAAGGGAAAAAAAGTTCTGCCTCAGTCTCTTTCATACCTCATCTTCACATTTCTCTCACCACTAACCATTTTCTTTCTCCCTTATTTCATCATTTTTCTCCTCCACTAGAGCAGAAATTCAAAACATAAAATCCAGTGTTCCTTTTAGTGCTTTTTTAAACCCTTACAGTAGAAAACTTTCAGCATTATTCATAAAGCCTTACTTACTGAGCCTTTGGAATTCCTTTATATCCAAGATATAAAAAACCCAACATAGTCTAAGATTCTGACACAAAGAAACTATAGATGATAAAATGCATATTTTAAAATGACATGAAAAACCACGTTACGATACAGAATGAGTTCAATTGAAAGCTCAGGAATTATGATACAAGACAAGCATATGCAAATTATGAGTCACTCTTCAATGGATGTCAGGAAACATAATTAGTTCCAGCACAAAGTTGTCCAACAGGTCTGAGCTTACTGGAGAAATAACTTTATTACAAGGCATCATGCATGACTTAGGCAAGTAACTGCATTTACAAATGAAGCGAGACCAGCTTTGAGATCCACACAAATGGAAAGGTTTGAAAAATTGCCAATAATATGTACAGACAATGCCAAGTTATTCTTGAATCTATATATCTGCCAAATCAGTTGCATATACTGCATGTCAGCCTGGTGATGCAGGAAGAGAGGCAGTAAAGCTGTGCCTAAGATGTGGGTGCCATTGGAATTTTGCAGCTGTGCTTGTGCTGTAATTGGAACCAGCACTGGCCCGAACCAGCTAGCCCTGGAAATGAAAAGGGAAATGATCTCTGAGGTCATTTGTGCCATCCTCCTACAGTTCAGAGTTGTTTTCCTAAGAGGGTCTTTGAACCTTCTGGTGTGATGCAGTGCTTCCCAACATGTGGTGCTGCCCCTTTTGTGGGAGCAGAGGCACCTCTCTGTAGCCTGCACAAGGGCTTCCAACACCAGCTTTGAAAGACACCATAGAGGTGCAAGGTCCCTTAGGCTCAGGGTCTGAGGATGCACAGCAGTGAAATATCAAATTCCAGTTTATGATCAGGAGAAAAAACTGTGTTCTACTGTGTCATTAATTGCTTATTTCCTACATGTTTAAGCAAATGCAAAGTTAGCTTCCCTTGATATCATGGGACTGTTACAACTGTGAGTTCTTATCTAGACTCACATTACAAGTACCATATGACCAACAACTATTAATAAACATCTTAAGCTGCTCTAAACAAGCAGCTCTTGATTCTTTTATGGGACTAAATTATATAAATTAACAGAAAGATGCAAGAAGCAATACTCATTAAATGTTTTTAATGTGTTTGCTTTGCACTAAAGCACAACAGCTTGTAAAACTGTTTTTACAATTTCTGTGGTAACAGAAGCCAGGAAGCATTTTAGTGCAGTTAATTCTCCTAGATTGGTTAGAAAAGCACCATCATTTGAACTTTTCCAGTGAGCCTTTCTGTTAAGGAAAGTAGTAGTAGATCTATGCCCTTATTGAACATGAATGGTGTAAAGAAAAAGGATGTTTGATATTGGTGTATCTATTAAAATATCCACAGACAGCTAAATGTTGTTTTCCATCTGGTGTTCTCATTTGCACCTATGAAAAGTGAACACACAAAAAATGCTACCATTCTGATTAGGTGTTTTTTTCACAGCCTTAAAATGCAGAAATATAGGGCTCTAGCAGGCAGCAAGGAGCTAAGCTAACTCTACATACATTGGAAGTATCATTTCTTCTTGAAAGTGTTGTCACACTGCAGTTCATTTTCACACTGTCTGAAATACTTGGCAAATCACATAGCCAACTCTGCACTTGTTTTCCCCATTTTATAAACTAGGAATAATATTTTCCAGCTTCAAATGACGCAAAATGATATTTTCAGGAAGAAATTCTGTAATTTGTTTTAGCTTTCAAATCTCTAAAAACAAACTCTACAACTTATTAGAGGCATTTGCATAATTAACCCCTTCTGGCAAGAAGTCTGTGCATTTGCTTACAAGCACAGAACATTCCCACCTGGATAACATTTAAGTTTGGCTTAGTTTAGGTGGGGCATCACTTTACAAAAAAATTGGAAAAAAAAAAATTATTGAAGATTCACCTTAGTAACAACAAATTAATAGACGAGCCATTGTAAATTCACTCTTCCTTTTCTGCTGGTGTTTATACCCATAATTCCAGTTGTAGGTATAGCTGAGTGTGAAGGCCTAGGAAAGATAAAGATGGGTAGGACTTGAGGAAGTAATGAAGCCAGCAAAAGGAAAACAACCTGAATAAGGAAGTGATCAGGACTGACAGCCACAGAGGACAAGTATTATAAAAGTTATCTTGAACTAGAACTGAAGTTCAGTGTCCTGAAATCTAACAGGATCAGAAGACTTTGCTTCCACTGTCTTGTTCAGCAATGTCACTAGACCTCTTTGCCATATACAGTCCGCTCATGAAGCAATATACTGTGCCCACAGAGACCTTCAGTTCAGGTTGGGTTAAAACCCTCAAGACATTCCACACCAGCTCCTGTTTCCTCAATCATGTAAGGTCCATGGCTGAAAAGCTCCCTTACTCCAAGCAGACCAAAAATCTTTCTCCATGAAGAACAAATGTGAAGACTTTTCTACAGAACCTCAGTTTTAATGAAGATGTACAATAGTAGGAGCTACTGTGAATGCTAAAAAAACCAACAAAAACAAAAACAAAAAGATCTTTCAAACATGATCAGAGCTGACACCAACAGGACAATGCCTTACGTTTAGTAGGTTGTGACAGAGCTACTAGGATGATGGACATGTCCCTTGTGGGACATCTTATACCATTTTTGGAAGCAGAAACCCTGGTCCATTTGGGAAGAGGTTGAACATGCTCCTTCTTTCAACTGTATTTTGCCAAGCCAAGTCTGTAGTTCTGGCTCTTGCACCCAAACATTCCATATTGGGACACAGGAATGTCCCATCCCACCTAAGAGCTTTCCATAGCTGTGTTCTGAGGTGTCCCCCATGCAGACTCCCATTTGCCATCCTCATGTTCTCTCTCATTTTACTGTCACTAAGCAGCGACTTTTTGCTCATGGTTTTCAGGGTTTACCTGCCTCTATATGAGAGTGTGCTAGGAAGCATGAAATATTTCATACTCAGGATGATGTTAACAATTGCAGACATTGCTTTACTTCATCATTTTAACAGAAAACAGTGACAGCAGTAAATATGGTGTGACAGCTGTAATGATGAGAATTACCATCCTGAAAGAGACCTCTGTAAGGTTTACAAAGCTTGCAGTTTTTTAAAGGAAAATTATTTTATACTCTGGGGCATCTTAGGATCACAGAGTAAATTACGAGCACTAAAAGCGAATGAGACAAGTTTTGCTGCACCTCTGAGCTTGAGCTCTCTAGCCAACTTTCACTTAAAAGGTATGTTCAGAAACTAGGAACAGTTCAGAAAAAGGTTAGAGGAATGGTTCTGTGGCTGGAAAACCTTTCTTTTCCTGAATGACTATAGAGATTCAATCTTATCCAAGATAATTTGAATGCTCCACTTGTTCATAGTTTATATGCCCATCCACACCAAAAATATTTCCAATCTTATAAATCATCAGGTCTACTTTAAGCTTGTAGACAGGGATACAAAAAAGTTCAATGACTAGAGCAGACAAAATCAGACTAAAAATAATGTGCCTTTTTACTAGGGATGTAAATTAACACCAACATAGTCTACTTGAGAACATAATATATTCCCTGTCACTTGAAGACTTAATAGCAAAACCAAATGTTTTTCTGAAAAAAATCTTTGGTTGAATTCAGGTCTATAAGCTTGATGTGAGAATGGCCGGCAGAAATGGCTAAGAGGTCATTCTTGAAATCCAGGAATCTAACCGAAGAGCTCCAGTCCTGTGAGACTATTTTCACACCTTAAATAGTATTCATCTTTTCATGCAAGCATTGCCAAATTTAATCTGTCTGGATATAAAAGAAAACAAAGATGATGGATCTCTGCAAGCATCCAAGGGCAATGGCAAGTGCCTTGGCCTTATTCACCGTAGAATTATAACATAAATGAAGGCAACACAGTTCTGATCTATTAGTGACCAGAAGCTCACTGAGTAACATTCACTAGTCATAAAGGTGACACTTGGCATAAGGTTTCTACCAAAACTGCCTGCTGAGTGCAGAGGATCTGTGCAGGACACTTGAGAGTGTGGTGCAGCTCAGGGTGACTCAGATTGCTGAGCTCAGATCACCTGTCTGGCATCAGCACCTACTCTCCTGGCCCAAGGAGGCTTGTATCACAGAAGCCTATCAGGGCTGCATTGATAACAGCTATTCATTGTGGTCTGTGGAGCAAAACTGGCTCATTTTGAAGTAGCTGCTCTAGGTAGGATAAGTACTGAAGTCCAACACACCCAGCAGTGTTTTAGCAGGGAGTCTCTCTCAAAAAACACAGTCATTGGTCCCTTAATACAGATCTGTACCTCAAGAAAAACCTGTGGAGCACATCTACTGTGTACAGCTTATATTAGTTTCAGTGTATTTTGAGATTTTAAAAGGAAGCACTGACTCTGGGTTGACCTTTTGCAACAACACAATACAAAATTTCACTATAACTTGCTTCTTGCCAAAAATCAGTAGAAGAGTTCCTTGTTACACAAGGTGAAAGAAAAAAAAAAAAAAAGGTACATTCCACTTTCTAACTGCAAACTCCTGTCCTTGCAAGCCCACAAATCTGTCAGTGACTTCACATCTTGTTCAGTATCAGAGGGTTAAAATGTGGATGTGGGGGATCTTTTCTGTTAAAACAAACTTTGCTTATCAACATTTTCTGCTTCTAGTTTTAGACCTAGTTTTAGTTTTAGATCAGCAAAAGAAGGTAGGAACCCAGTGCAAGAGCCCAGTTTAGAATCCAGCAAGAGCTAGGATTGCTCAGTTCCTCATTACAAAACAGAAAAGGACATGATATTTGATCACGCACGAAGCACAGCATTCTAAAATCTGATTCTGAAAATGCCTGCTTAGTAAGAAATCCAAAAGCCAGGCTATCGCTTCACGACATACGCTTTGCTCATTTCTTTTGACAACTAGAGTTTACTTCTCATGCTTAATGCTTCCTAAGGAAACGCACAGGGTACATTTTGTAAAATATAAATAATTACCTGAGAAGTCACTACTGCATTTTGCTTTAAGCATTTAAGAAATTGAAAAGACTGGTGTGTTTTGTGGCAAATACATGTTATCACACAAAATTCCGCAATACCTCATGTGCAGGTATTTCATTTGATTTTGTTCCAAATAAAATTGATGAACACTCTGCTCAAGATTTTGACTACATGATGAATGATTGTTCCAGCGGATGACTTTACCCTAGAAAAGTGTACTTTTCTTTCTCTCTGCCTTAGCCAAATGAACTTTTCTGGGCACTGTGTAGTGACATTTTAGAATTCATTATGACTTTTATAACTAGTTATTTTAACACTGGAATGACATTTAAATACCTGTCCACCTATATTGTGTATAAATACATAGTATACAACTTGCTTCAAAAGCGTTACCATCCTAAAGATCATAGAATGTGATCAAAATTTCTCCCTTTTTGGCTCTTTTCCCACTGAAGCAAAAACATTATTAACTCATATGCGTAGTTCAATCTTTGGAGATTTTTAGAAACATTCAAGACAGGTAGCATCCAGGTCTTACTGATTTTAGACCATGATTTGAATATATGAAAATATATTAAATATTTCTGCTGTAAAAACCTCTACAGTAATTAAAATAGAAAAGCTCTGAAACTGCACTGTTAAAGATTTAAATAGACAATAAATCTGAGGATGTGGGAAACTGTCAAAGGGCTTTTATTGCTGTTTCTTGCTCTTAACTTGAAGATGATCACAAATACACATATTTCATTAAAATTTTGGTTAGATCTGAAACCAAAACAACACTGGAGTTCTTTATCTGTAGCTGACTGCTCATTTTTCTCCAAAACAAGCCTCTTCTTTATTGACATTTCATATTTTACAGGCAAATTTGAATGTTTTTTAAACTATATTTACAACTTCCTAGGCATATTCACTGTCCTAATGGGAAAATAAACTCTGGATATTATACTGAGTCAGAGTCTGCTACTTGTTTAATATCTCATTTCAGGCTTCCCAAAACTAGATAGAAAAGTCACAAGAAAAATGTAATTTTCATTAAATGAATTGCAAAATACTCATCCATGGGAACCCACTGGGGTACGTTTATAATCCAATATCTTAACCCTCCACATTCCTAATATGTGTTTCTGGCTTTCTTACTTTTCTCAAAAGGAAAGTGCTCACTATGAAAATATAGCTTTTAATTTGTGAAGGGTAAAAATTTAGTACTTAATAAGCATACTTACCAAAGGCTTTTAAAAAATTAATAGAAACCAAATAAATCTTGGCTATTAAAAAAAAAAATAAAATCTGACACACAGGTTGAGTTATACCAGCCAGCACAAGTACACAGTAAGATTCCAGATGTGCTATTTTCCTGTACACTGACAGCTATCAAACCCACCCCTGCAATAAAAAAGTCCTGAAATGGGTTTTTAATCAGGTCTAGATTTCCATTAGCCCATGAGGACTGATGTCTGTGTGTTGTGGTTTTTATTCTTTACAGCACATGCCATTGCTCTTAATATGCGGGGAACACATACTAAGTCTAAACTTTTTTTCAGTAACCTCCTGAAATGGATCTTTTTATATCTAAATTGAAGCCAAATAAACCTTATTAACAGCTGCATTTTCAGAAAGTATTTGAAAGAGGGATTAAACTCAGGATTGTTCAATTAACATTTCCCAGGCACCACTTAAGACTAGCATGTTTAATGGATGGACAATGTAAAAAAGGCTCTCAAGGACGAAAAAATGTCAAGGGAATTCAAATAACATGACAAGTTTCCATGCAAATTAAAAAAAAAAAACAACCTTTCCCTTTGAAAAACATTCAGAGGCTGGCTTCGCATTAATTCACATCTTCCTGGAAACTGTTAGATAGCTATCAATTTCTTCTTATATATTTATTGTAAACATTGGTACAAGATGTTCTGATTGTTTCCAGGAAAATCCCATTAGTTACAGTTGTATAGCATCAATTTCACATAAAATCATACAGCACAGTTACAGAGAAAAAGAAATCTGTAGGCATCTAGTGTAATGAAGAAACCGCTGCGGTTTATATCCAATGAAAGACCTTAGCAGAACAATTGGCACCAGTAAAAATATTGCAAATTAAAGATATTAGAAGAAGCTGTTTAGGAAAAAAAACATTTAACCACAGTTAAAAGGCTAACAGAAAAAAAATACATTATTACTATTGTTTGTCTTCTAAAAGGATGTAATTGATCTCAATCACATAAATAAAATAATCACACAGACTGATATTTAAACTCACTAAAAGCTGCTATCTTCCTCTACTTTGACTGGATGTCTAGAATTTGACATTTTACACATTTGCAGTGCAAAGATCATCGGCAATTACTGCCAAAATAATAGCCCACTGTATGAAAAAAACCAGTAATGTGAAGTGTATAAACCAGTCCACCCTCTTCTTCTTTCTAAATGTAAACACCTAATCCTCCAAAAAGCAAAAACAAAACATAAAAGAGAAGTTTACTCAAAAATTCAGTATCAATGCACTGTATGAATCCATAGTCAAGTGAAAACTGCTCCCTGCAATTTCAATACAGACTTTATTTTTTACATGTTCAGTAACTTTAAAGACCAGGGATTTTACTTTGCAACATAAAATGAGTTATGTTGGTTTGTTTTTCTTCATCTTTATGGCTGATGCTGGACTGAAGTAACTCCACAGTTTCATCTCCTTTATCTCATCTATGCCAGTGCTTTGTTTTCACTGCAAGGACCAGCAACCACATCTAGCAGACCCATGTACTAAACCAAATTCAAAGTTAAAACAGGGAATTTCTGGTCCTGTTGATGCCATGAAGTTTTCAAAGCTTGCCTTTTTCCCTTCTGCCAAAGGACATTAAAATGCTGTGATACTGCACTTGCTGCCCTACTTTGCCCATCATGTCACCTGTCCCCACAGCAGAAGAAAAGCTGCTGTGACTGTGTAAATGCAGATGAGCATGAGCTTCTCATCCTCCTCCTTTGCACAGGTGCTGCATACCTGGCACTGCCCTGTGCTATCAAATTTGTGCAGAATCCAGATTCTGCTGGCAGAATCAAACCAGGGAGATCCTCATTTTGTGGAACTTACCCTTAAACTGCCACAGAGCAACAACAACTTACACCAGTTGAAAGTCCAGCCAAGGAGGACTTTCTTGCTCTTTCTTCTACACCCAGGCCCTTCTCACAGGAGAAGTCCAAGTTCCATCAGCATCAGACTACGATTTTCATACATTGTCTGTACTCTTAGATTTACAAGTAACAAAAGACCCAAGAGCACCAGCACCACTTTGTGGCCAGCACACCCATCCTGGGTGGAAGATGCCTTTGTCACCATTGATCCAAGTGACCAAAGGCCATCAGTGCCTGCCTGGTGTCAGTGCCCAGATAATCACTGCTCAGCACTTCATGCTGAGCAAGCAAAAGCACAAGACCAGCTAAGCTGGCCCTACCTTTGTATGCAGGAGGTTTTGCACCTTGGGTGTAATACCTGTAATGTCCCTGGGATGCTATGGGAAACCCTCTTTAAGCTCAGAGGAGGCAGCAGTCAGTCTCTCACCTGCCTCATGGCCCCACTTGCCACAATCAGTCCAAATTTCACACCAGAGTACACTGTGGCACCCATAACATGAGATGGGATTCCTTCAAGTTTTCATCCACAGTCATGTTGTTCCTTCAGCTTTAGTCAGATCCACAACTGAGTGTTTCTATTAGGTGATGGTATACCACAGAAATACTTATGATGACCACACTAATACCAAATGAGTTCATGATGATTTACATTTATTAGAGAAAAGAAAATCAAAAGTGTTACTAATGGTGCTACGACAAAGCTTTTGAAATAGTTGACAGCACAAGATCAGAAACGGGATTTGGAGTATGCAGAGCAGAATACGGGTTTCACTTTTGGTAAATAGCAGCCAGTACAAATACTAAATCAAATAGCCACTTCATTAATCTTTTTGTGATTTTTTTATATTATTATCTATTTCCTAAATGCTAAGGTTTTTCTAATAAAAGTCATGTAAGCTAACTTTGAAATACTGGCCTTATAGTCAATGAATTAATCTGTGTGTAGTTCTTACAGAGACTGAGACAACTTCTAGCTATTCTTTTCCTTGCTTTGCTTGCAAAACTATACTCATTGTCTTACTCGATTCTGGAGTTTAAATAAGTCAGAAATAACAAAATAAAAGGAATTGAAGCTAGGCTAAAATTTATGGCATTATATATGAAGGAACATTTTGCTTTAGAAAATAAACTTTATTAAACAAACAAATACACAGATAAATGTGAAAATATTAAACCATTGAAAGACAGGCAAGCTGAAGTTCTCCTGGCCATTTTGTATTGCTTGGTAAATATATGTTAACAGTAAAGATGACTTGCCAGAAACCTGAACTGCACATGGCTATTCTGTAAGCCCAACACTCCATATTGCAATAAACAAAATAAATAACGAAGTTCCTCTCTCATGTCCACCAGAAGATGAGTGACAAGAATCTTGCATAGCGGCACAAACTTTCTTGTGGAGCTAAACAACCCGCCTGTTCACAACAGCCTCTGCTGGAGTGCACACGGACAACGGCAGAAGCCTAAATCCTTTGCAGCCCTGCATTTTCAAGGTCCTCACCTGGTGAGAAGGCTGTGGTTTTAGGCTGTCACATCTGCAGTAGAAATGGAAGGGAGCTACCTTTTTAAGAGGCTCACAAAAGCTGCACCTCTGGATGTTAGGGCTTCATTAGATATACCCGCAGAGCTGTACAGATGTGACCCAGCATGTAGACTCCCAGCCCTCCCATGGCCAGAGAGAGGAGGCTGGGGAGCCTTACATTCACATCTTTTACAGAAGAAAGCAATAAAAGGGACATTGGTTCAAGCTTAACTGTACACTTAGTGGACAAGCTGTCTGTGGAGTGAAGAGAAGCATCTCCAGAAACAATGCCATTTGAATCACCATCCCAAGGATGTTCTCTCACTCTCTTCACTAGCAATGTGGGAAGGGGTGGTTGAGTATAGCTCTCAATTAGGCATCATAGGTAGGTGCATAAAATAACTGTTGTCCGAAACACCTTAAAAGTCAAGGACTTAATGAAACAAACAGACTTGCTCCTGAGAGCATAACGTGGCCACACCAGCTTCATTCATCATTGAACTGAATGCTAACTGAGCAAATACAACAGACTGAATAGCCTATGCCACAGTCAAAAACAGGCACAGAGGCATCATTGAGAACAGTACCAGCCAGCAGGTTTTGAAAGATCAAGAGTCAAAAGATATACACTAAACCTGAAGGGGAAAACAAAACAAACCAAACAACAAACAAACAAAACAAAAACAAACAAACAAAACAAAAAACACAACCAAACAAACAGCCAAAAAACCCTCCACAAAAACCAGACCTTTTATTTAGCCCCCAGGAGCCAGCTGCACTCACATTACCTTTAGGCTACCACCTCCTCAGGCATCTCATGATAAAACTCTCTCTAGCTGCTTTACTTACCTTCAGCCAGTTGTCTTTTGGTCCATGAAGTAATGGAATGCTGAGGCCTGGACCCTTCACACTACGGAGTACCTCTCATCAGGTAAGATCAGCTCCTTTTCTTCCACACTTACATTTTGAATGTGAACAAACGAATACGTTGTCAGGCAAAAAAACCAAGCAACCAACCAACCAAAACAACACAACCTACACAAAAAATTCCCCTCAGCCCAAACAAATTACCAAATTTTACAAAAACTTCATGCATTTCCATACTGATATCCAGCAGTACAGACTGACGCGATTCGCTTTTCTGTCAAAAAAGGAGGACTATGAAGTTGCCAGAGGAGAAATGCTACTAGGAAAGCATTTGTATTTGTAGAATACAGCACCTGTAATAAGTCAAGGAGTGCTCTCTCAGCCATCCATTGTGATGGGTTTATCTTCCTGAAAATCTTCTCTAGTACTGTGGTGTTGAATTTAATTTCTGACACTCACCTGATTATGCTTTGTTTGCAGGGAAGTAGCTTTACTGTCAGTGCACTGTGCTTGGGAAAGGAAGGGATGTGTGTGAGCACCTGCTTTTATGTTTTGCAGAGAGCTTTGAGATGGAGCTGATTGTGAAGGCACTGTACACATGGACACACTGTGGTTAAGTCAGGGCAAAAGGCAAACAGACTGCCTAGATCCTGAACTTCCAATTTAAACCACAAAGGTAGACAGCAAGCACTAATTCAAGAACAGGTGGCTTTTTGCTCATAATATTTTATGGCCTTCATTGCTTTACAGTGGAATAAGCTAACCCACAGCTCCCCTCTTGACCTACCCAACATCCTCAAGTTTAGTGAAAAACAGGTGTTTGGCATCTTGGCTTTCCCTGAGAACTCACACAACCCAGGGACTCTTTAGGAGGCTAAAAAGCTCTTATTTTCACTATTAAATGGAAAACAAATAATGAAGTGTGTATAACAGGTACACACTCAGCAACTAAAAATCTTACCCACAAAAGTATTACCTGCATTTTATATTCTGCACAGGTAAAAAAGGAATAAAAGGATATCAGTTCAGAAACTCTGAAAAATCTCATGGAAACATCTTTAAAGTTGGACAGTTGTGATAAATGTGGGGCTACAGGCAATCAAGTACTCAGTACAAGTGCTGAATTTCCCCTTTCCTTGTACCAGGTCTGAGCTAAAATCTTAAATGCAAACTTGAAAACTGTGACGTTAATTTGGATAGAACTGTTGCATCTGGCAAGTCCTCGCTTTTTGCTTCCCTCAGATATTGCCTTTTGTTGATATTAGTATTTATTCTCTCTCTTGTAGGACCTTTCTGAGTCTTCGTGCAGGACAAAGCCAAAAAATAAGAAAAACTCACTTATAATGAAAGGATTACTACTAATGCTAAAATGGCTAAGACAAAAAAGGGGAGGTGGAAGGGGAAACAATAATTTGATATAAAATCCGAACAAGCAGGTCACATCACAGAACAAGAGTCATGTGGAATGACATTTTCAGTTGCCAGAGGTTCTCTATTCATGCACAGTGAAAATGTGTGCAGAGAAGACTCATTTTATATGATTACCTGTTAAAACAATATGGAAAATCTTTTCTGGAAAGTATTTTTTAGTTGCTATCTTTAGAAAAGTTCATTGTTTGATATTAAAATAAATAAATTAATAAATAAATCCAAAGATAGATTAACAGACTGCTAGGTAGGGAACTTTTGAAAACTAAATACTGTTCTCCAAGGCAATTTGGACACCTATGTTGCATATTCCATATCGATAAAGTTATATCAAATCAAATTGGTACTTAATAGGAACTAAATAGAACCCGTTCATCTGTAGTGCCTATGGCTTTACATACGATAAACATGGTTGCAGAAAGAGATGCCTACTATTATATGAAACTGGTATTTTGTTTAAAGCATTTTCTTGGACTTAGTGCATTCAGTTTAAAAGCAACATGTGACCTGGGAAAAGGGAAAAACATCTGCCTTCTTACGTTACATCAGTCCATGGGGGTCTGTAATTTACTTTTTTTTTTCCTCAACCTTAAACATTCAAGAATAATAGAAGGGCAAGCCAAGTAATATTAAAAAACCTCAAACAAAATAAAAGCTGAAAAATGTATATACATAAAACAGATCTGTGAAGCTGAAGTGAAATATTTCAGATTAACTGGCTAGTTGATTAATGAAGCCAGAAGGAAAAAGTCCAGATCAAGTTTAACATTATGCGCCTGTGCACACGCAAGCGTGTGTGTGTGTGTATATTTCGTGGAGTTCAAGTAACTGATATTTATACATTCTGATTTCTCTTACCTTCACCAGTAGCCTACATCTTGCTTTTAGAATTAGTTTATAATTGATTTATTTTTCTCATAGTAAGGTTCACGGTTTATATTTCAGTATTTGACTGGTGGGGTGCGTAGTTCAAATTGTTTTGCCAAGGCATTTAAGTGACAGTTACATGTCATACAGGCAAATGCCTAAGGAAAAAACCCACTGTATTAATTGAAATTCAGCCCAGAAACATTGAAGATCATAAGAATAGCTATAATAACGGTCCCACTAAAGATCAAATATGAGGAATAAGCATAAAGTTGTTTGATTCAGAAGTTATAACAAGGCTATAACAAGGCTAGCAGACCAAGAGAACCCACTTTCTAAAATCAAGATATATAGCAAGGGACACTTCTCATGAGAAGTGTCACATAATCCCCGACACTTCCAACACCATACCATAGATAAATACATGCACATACCTGTCTGCATTTAGACACTGGCATACGCGTGACTGGAAGATGGGGGATAACGTGAAGGACAAGACTATGGTGTTTGGGTTTGAAAGGCTATTTTTGGCAGTGTGAACACATGTGGGGCAAGCTGTAAGTGAACGGACCAATTTGCGAGACCCAGAGAAGGAAAACACGGGGAGAAATTGATGTCTTGCACTTGAGATTCAGAAGAGCTGATGGAATGAGGTATGCTGATGTCTCAAAGCTCCCCATGCACACCAACAGGTTCTCCAGGGAACCAGCAAAGGTGAACAAAGATGAAAAATCTTTTTAAATTATTTTTTCATATTTTTGGTGTAGACACACCAAAAATACCCTTGCTTCAGACAATGCACTAATGCTTGTCACAAGAGACAGGGAAGAGAAAAAAAGTCTGGAAGAAAGAAATGAGGGAGAACACAGGAAAACAGGTAATTCTAAGAATTTACTATTAAAAGGTAGATGCTAGAAAGTCTCATATTCTTCTTCCCATTACATATTCGTTTTAGGGTCCCTGAAACAAAATATAATAGAGGGAAGGGACACACTTTCCCAGTGAACTCCTGGAGAACCTTCTGAATATAAATCATAGGCCAGAATAGAAATGTCTGTGTGAGCCATCAGCAACTGTATAAACAAGGAGTCACGGAAGCTGTGCTCAGCTCGGCAAGGTATATCTGACTTTTATGTTACATAGTCCACAAAAATGAGCTATGGAAAGTCAGATAAACAGTGACTGTTAAGAAGGGCTTGAAATGATCATGCCAAAATACATGGAGAGGACAACAGAAATGTGAGGAAACCTGCAATTCCAAAAAGCAATCCTTATTTTGGGCTCCTATCTTGTCTTATCCAACTCAAACTTAAAGGATTTCTAAATGTTTCTGAAACACAAAATAAACCAGCTCTTATACTTAGAAGAGCTTTATGAGGCAGAGGAGTAGAATGTTAACAGCTTCATTTTCTGGTCCCAATCTAATAAAACTGCCTAGCTTTAAAATATGTTCATCTTAAAGTCACAAATCAAGCAGTATAGTGTATTTCCTACAAATATTTGTAATTATCATGAAGTAGTACAGGAGCCTTAAGAATGCAAAACAGAAAGAGCTCCTGAAGAAAAAAAGCCTGTTGACATTGCCTCATACTTCACTGCTACATACACAGTGGTACAACATGAAGCATAACTTCTTGCATGTGTCTAAACTCAAAAGGCCTGATGCGCAAAAGAGAGTCAATAAGCCCAGAAAACTGAAGTCTGAGAAATCAAACTGCTAAGTTAAAAGGCTTTCACAGAGCCTTCAAATCAATCTGGAGACATTTTTTTGTCGTTAAAGGTATATTAAAAGGAAAAAAAAAAAAAAAAGCTTTTGTGGAGCTGCTGTAACTGAATCAAGCACAGCCTATGCACTATTCTTTTTTTTAATGACCTCCTGATCGTTATACAATCTTGACTAATTTCTGCAATTAGAGAGGCTCATTTTCAGAGACTGAGATGCTAATGTTCTTGAATTAGTTTTTATGGTTCGGGGCTTTTAATTTGAGATTTAAAAACCATCATAGCTCACAAAACTAAATAAACTGCAGCTAATGAAATTCACAGAAGTGGAGTGCTCACAGAACATTTCTCACTAGCTTTCCTGGATGATTTATTGACAGCTGGTTGTAAAAACAATTTTATTAAAGGTCATAATGTTTGGTTAGAAAAAAAAAAAGAAAAAGTTTAATTTATGGTGTAATTAGCCTTCCTGCAATAGGCATGATGCCAGACCCATCACTTACAAACTTTGGCTTTGAAATATGCACTTGGTGTTTTTAATTATATCTTTGAGAACGTGTTCAAAGGCAAGAGCCCAGTGATGTGGTGTTACTTTCTCTCTATAGCCACTTTATGGCTGTTATAATGGCCACAACAATGATTGACTACTGATATGTAGCAATTGTACAGCAGTACCTGAGGAGCATGGTCAGGATGAGTACACAGAGCAGGAGCAATGCTCCCTGGAGGAAGCCATTTGGCATCTGCACTGTATCTGTGCCTTCTTCGAAGGGCCAGCATAGTCTGAGATGTGCAAGAATGGCCAAGAGTTCTTCTATGACTTCTAGGCAGCTATATATATATTTTTTAAAAAATATGCTTGAAATCATACCTCTGCCCTGCTCACTCGGTGGCAGGAAGCCAGATGGGAGCCTCAGGTCCCCTATCTTTGGGTGGGGAGCACCATTGCTGCTCTGGAAAGCAAGACCTAGCATCAAGACATGATCCACATGCTTTCTTGCGCTTCTCCATTTTATGCTTCAGTTCCTAGCTTTATTTTGCTGTTATTTCTTTCTGATTCACAAATTTAAACTTTTGACTAAAAAAGTAAATTATGTAGTATTAAGGACAGGAGCTTGTTGTAGGCCTCTGGTAAACCTGCAGCCTTTCCCAGGTGGGATTAAACTGTAAGGCAGAAGCAGGGCCCGGGGTACTGACCGAGCACCCGCACACAAGGTGTCACACAGCAATTAGCAGCCTGGCCATAAAGTTTTATTTCCACTCTTTTTCACCTTCTTTTACCCCTATTGTTATGAGGTTTCATTGTTGTGACAGACACCTGCAGAGCCAAATCTCTCTTAATTTAGGGACAGTTCCTGATCTGAACTTCAGACAGATTTAACACCTGCATGTAGAGTCAGGAGAGTCAGCTCTGGCTTTTCTTTCACCAAAATCTGGAAGAGGCACTACAAATTTCCCTACTGAGAATACACATTTGGAGAAGGGTGCCTGTGAGGATAATTCCAGTGACAGATGTTTGGAGAGCATTACCTTGAAGTGCCAAGTTAATCTTTCCATCCTCCAAGTTGTTCCACACACAGCATACCCTTCACAGCATATGTTGTCAATAAATGTTTTAATGAAATGCAAGACATGAAAACCTGCCTAAAACTGTAGAGAAATCACAAATCTAGCACCTAAAAATCTGAGAGCCATGTTTGCTTTTTACTAAGATGCACTGCACCAGGCATCACTGCATGTCAGTCATTCTGCCCATCTTTGTCACTCATAGACCTTTTAAATATTGATCAATACATCCAGCCACAGCTCCATCAATTTTAAGTGAGGCAAACCAAAAAGGGAGCTTGAAAAGGAAACAGTTTTGCTGCAGAAACTCTCTGAGGAGGGACTTAGTTACCTCCCAGTGGAAATCTCAAACTGGACAAGAAAAAGCCATGTTAAACTAGAAAAACGAGAAATTTTAAGATAAACCCAACATTAATTCCACTGTTAGACTAAAACACTGTTGAAAAGAAAAAAGGCTCACAGCTGTGGGGCACCTGAAATCTAACACAAACCTGTCCAATCCAATTAACATTTTTCTCATTTGTGACTGCATTTGAGTTCTCTAAGCAAAACATCTCAGAAAGTTTTATCCATCAAATCAACATAAACACTTAAGTATTGCCTAAAATTAGTTAGCAGTGAACATACACCCACAGAGCTTCAAGGGAGAGCTGCATTGTGTCTGAACATCCTGTCCCACAGCTAGAAGCTTTTGGCAGTATGAATCAGTAGCATTCAAGATTTTGTTTTCAAGATGCCATAATCAAGCTGCCGGGTCCTGCCAAACCTAACTCTGTAAGTTTTTGTGGCACTGCCTAGCACTTCCTTGGAGCAAATACATCAAGGATTCATTCATTAATATTGGGCATTAATGAGAGAGCTGAATCTCTCCAAAGTTCTACAGTTACCATTAAGCACATAAAGCTGCATCAAGACACAACTGAAGCCAAAGCAAGAGGTAAATACATTCCTTTCTGTCTTTGAAGAGGTTTCCTTGTGTTTTTCCCAACTCACTCAAGAACCATCATTCTCTTCCTGTTGCTCTGTTTTCTAAGACACGTCATCACTTACAAGACACGAGCAGGGCCAGGAAATGTGAAATTGTTCAAGAAAAGAAGTTTCTCCCAGCACCACAGAAAATGTGAGGCTCTGGTAGGGGAAAAGCAGTGAAACAGACAGTTGAGTAACTGCTTGTTAAAATTCTACTCTGCCCTTTTTTTAGAAAGTCTGTGATCACCAATTAATCCGTTTTATTTTGCTTTTACTAAAATAAAGTAATATAGGTTTACAGAATCTCATGAGAACATGAGACAGCCCTTGTAATTTAATCTGAGAAAGACACATACTTCATCAGAGCAGCAGTTGGTTTCAATGATCTACTAAGAGTCCCAAAGGTTCCTTTTTCTAATTTTTTAGTACAATTATTAAATATTATTTGGCAGTATTGTGCTTTTTCTGGCTCAGCTACTTCAAAACAAGTGCTTTAGAATTAATTTTGTTTCAGTACAGTTGAATGATCTAGAGTTAATTCCAACATAATTAAATCCTTTCTTTTGGAATCCTTCTTGCCCCAGGTCTCCCCCTCTTCCCCACCACCAACCTCCACACACAGGTCGGGTGTAATTTTGTGAGGACTCAGATTGTTCTTCTCCTACTGATATAAAAAAAGATTCTTCAATATCTTATGGTTTGAAGCCCATAGTGAGCTTAACTGTTTGTTCTGTATTGCATCACTTTTGGGTTTTTGAGGCAAATGGACATGTTATACATAACCTGAAAGACTTATTACAAAATTAAATAAAATTAAATATATACAGTATATTAAATCTAATTAGGAATCAGTAAATCAAGAAAATTGTATTAATTAAGATATTTCCTAAGGAGCCAAGGGATATCCAGGGTAATAATTTATATAGACTGTTCCCTAAATCAAATAACACCTCATGTCTGAGATTTCCAAATAAATAACCACCAGTTCTGGTAAATGCTATGAAAAGTGAATGCCTGTGTTACATGTCTAAGTGCCATTCATAGTACTGAAAGCAGCAATCTCAGCAATTTCATCACAAAGACTGGTACCTCAGGGGCCCATGCTAGACCACAGCATCCAACATAACGAAAGTCCTTCACTGCGTGTTGTGTAATTACTGAGTGCTAAAGCTGCATGCTGAGCACCAGTTGGTATTTGGGTTTGCATAGTGTATTAACGCTGCATATTTGTATAGTGTGCTAACATTAACACCACCAGACTGCACATTTCAGATAAGGCCTGTTGTAATTAGAGCAAATTGCGTCACTCATTAAAGCCCAAAATCCAAAATCAAAAGACACTGCAGCGAAGCCAAAACTTGCAGATTTTCCTTTATCAAAATACGTTGCAAATAAACTTCATTTCTACACAAAGAATACCATTTGTATCACATATTCATGCTGATGCCCTCACCTTCCCTGAATCTACAGAGCTGGAGAAACCAAGCCTCAAAGTGGACTCGCTATATGAAAACAGGATAACTATTTTTAACTGCAAACTCTAACACACTAATAAATGTTATACTTGTTCCCAGCTTTAAAGAGTGACTTACAGTGACAAATTTATTGCTAATTGCACAAGCAGTTTATTATGCAGGACCATAAGAAGTCTTGGGGTCTAAAAGATGTGTACTAAGAAATTATTTAATCTGGCAAACACTGATGAATCAAGCCCTTATTTATCCAGAATTTGTTTAACTCAGAGCCTTATGCCTTGCAGTAATTCTGTAGGTGATTACAAAAACAAATGGGCTTTAGGGCAAAATGTTAAAATTTGGCGAGCTAAAATTAGGTAACGTAGTGTATACGCAGATTTCCAGGTAGGCTGACAAATCTTTAGATTCTGTGAGTGCTTCCAGTTCCCAGCACAGAAACCAACCACTTTTGACTTCAGTACCCAGCCCGTGCACTCTGTGCTTTGACATGTTGCAGTATTTTCTGACCTATTTCTCCAACTTAGTCTTTCCAACACAGCCAGCCTTACCTCATTTGACATAGAGGTAACTCCCAGTTTATTCCTCCTTTCCTTCATTTTGAAGCTCATTGATCAACCAGAGACAGTTTTCTAGCTTGGCTGTTCCTAGTTACCTCCCTTATCCCATTTTTGCAAATGTTTGAACTGCATCCAAGCTATTCCATGGATGTCCACTTCCCTATCTGCCTGCTTCCCCACTTCTGAGTATAACTGCCCTTTTGCCAAAGACCATCTGCTCACCAACCATCCTTTGCCTTCAATAGACGCTCTCCAGCACATCTGGAGGCTGCCCTTGCCCACACGAGGCTGAAAGCCTGCATGTGACAGATGAAGAGATGCCCCAAGTCTAACTGTAAAGAGTCTAAATACAACTTCAAAGTCATTCCCAAAGCCCAAGCTACTGTGACAGCAGATGCTGAGCCCAATTTTTGATTCGATTTGTCAGTGTCAGTTAATTCCCACAGAAAAGTTTTATGATAAAGTCCTATCATTCAGGGCATAGACTTCATTCCATATCAACAGGCTAGAAGCTTTCAAAAAGTGGGTAGCTTCAGATCCAGACCCGGGGTCGATTTGCATTCGAGACCAAAGCACAATGTACTGTTTCCTCAGGGCCAAGCATGGAGCCACACCACTGCCACAGGCTAATACATCCCTCTTAGCTTGGCACGAGTGTTTAACACTCAATATTTCTAAGTTCAGTGTAATACCATTTCTTGCAGAACTTTGGCAGCTGAAAAGGGCTATTTGTTAGAATTCAGATCCCAATTTGTGACTGATTGACAAAACAGTTAGTAGGTGCCCCATCTCCAAGCTCTACTCTCTGCAAGTCTGTTTCTCTTATAAGAAATAAGTGTTTCTACCTAAAGTCCCATAATGGCAATATTCTACCACTGATTTAAGAGAAGGAAAGAAACAAATGTTAAAACAATATTTCAAACTATGAACTGCAGACGGGTGACTCCCACACTTACCAGATTGAGTTACAACATTGTTCCCCTTTAAAATAAGCCTTCATTTCAGTGAACCACAGTGAGTCAATTAGCATAAAAATCAGCTTTCTACAAAATGGAGAACAAATCTACAGCGGCCATTGAAAAGGCAATACTGTATGTAAATTAGAAAATATGCATAAGGCACACTCTTCTGCAGACACATTCATGTAATTCCTTTTAGTGCTAAAGATTTAAAATGGTATTCTCTTAAATTATTTGATCTTAATAACTCACAAGCAGCCTGGATCATGTTTAATGAGCCCCGAGCCCTTGTACAGGTGGTCTTCAAAGACAGGGTCTATTGGTGCTTATGAATCAGTAGCCACATTTTCTTCTGTGTGTACAAGTGTCGGTAAAATCTATTCCTGAAACCATGAAACTGAAGTGTTACAAAAATCAATTACATAATCAAGCACTTTGAGGAAATCTTTCTTCATTTACAAGATGGGGATGAATAATGCCAACATACTTTACATTAACATCTTTATTTCATCACCATTTAAAATGGAACATTTCACTACAGTTGAACATATACAATTGTTGGCATTATTTTTTCCTAAATAAAATTGAGACTGACACTTCATTTCACCTCAGAATTAAGTAAATGTCGAAATTTCAGCTACCATTCCAGTTTGAAATTGTATCTTTCAACCAGCTCTATCCATTCCTTCTCTTGGATTTGATATTTACTTTGTTTACCAGTAGCAGTTACTCTTAGCTTCAATTCCACGAGCAAAGACAACTACTGATTTTAGTATGTTTACTAAAAGTACGATATGTTTTTTGTAGCATTAATTTTTCTTCCCTTCCAAAACATGCCTTGCATCTGTTGTAAATAATCTTTGAATACCTCAAGTCAAATGGTACTACAGTAACAGAATATTATTATTCATGTTTATCAATCGTATGTACACTAGGGCAAAGTCAAACTCAAGGTGTTTTACAGTGAAGAACTCTGTATTATTCCATTATCTTACCTTGTAAAATGGGGGGTTAGTATTGTGCTGAAGGACAGAAGAGAGCCTGATTCTCCTCTGCATCTTGTGACAGTCATCAGCCCTGATCTTGTACAGGTCAGAGGGGATCTTCTCCAAAGACCACACTGAAGTCATCAGGGATACTATGTCCATAGGCTCAGGCTCTCTTCCTGCCATCTCATTTTGAAATTAGATTTTTTTAATTTCTCTTCCCTCACAGGGGTTAAATAACTGATATTTGTTGAACACAGTGAAGATTCCAGTGAAGTGTTAATATTTACAGGGCATGTTTTCTTCTTGGTTTTTAGTTGTCATTTCTGGAATTCCTTTTGTTTTTCTGTTTGCCACTAGTTCTCTGGAAAGACCATCTCACTACTTCAAAACTTCCAGTGGAACAAGGGATGAAACTCCACTTTTTCTTTATTGGCAATTTCCTTAAGAAATATCTAGAGTATATTTACATTTCCCAACTCTGAGAAGCAGAAATGAAGCTTCAAGCCAGGTTTTATCCCTTACGAACTTTGTCTGTGTGAAAGCCGCATTAACAACAGTTGCTTCCTGAATGTCTGCTTGCCAGATGGAAATTTATCTTTAAAATCTGTACAGTAGTGTGATATCACTGACATGTTATTTCTGTGCAGTTTGTCTGTGCACTGGTGTTTTCTCAGAAAGGAATAATCAATCCATTTTAAACTCAAGTTATAATTGTCCATTAATATCCCCTGATACTGTAAGAACTTTTAATCATGCCTAAACATAAAATAACTCATACAGATGTTTGTTTTTTTCTCAGTTAATAAAGCAAATAAAAAACATAGCAAGCCATTAAGCTGATGCAGTTCACCTACAGAGACTGCTGTATTTATACATTTGATTGAAGACACTATTTTAAATTATGCATTTAAATAAGTCAGCTATTGAATTTTGATTAAATCTTACTAGAGTAAGACTTCAATAGACTACCTATCACAAAGATACTTTCAAATATGCAGTATTTCAAAATAAGTTAAAGTTTCTGAAAGAGCATATTTTATTTTTCATTTGCACCCAAAACAACTGGTATGACCAATCACAGACTCCCTCTCAAATTAATATCTTTCTGACTTACCTTTTCTGGTACCCAGCACTTAATGAACTCATAGGAATGCCATCCTTTTGTGTATCAGTGCACTAGCATGAGAGATTCTGCCAGAGTTGTTTCTCCCCTGGAATACCAGCATCACAAAAAACACCTGTCTCCTTATTCTGTTGACTGAGCCCAGCTGAGATCAAATACCCTTCTGTTCTGGCTTTACCACAAGAAAACTACCTGAGAAACCTGTCCCGTCAAGTGATGCACCAACAATAGAGCAAAAAAAATTAAAGGGTGCCATTGATCTCACTGAATGAGCATTAGGCAGAACTACCAAATTTACCTCCTGACAAAAGGAGGAGAGAGGCACTAGCCCTGGCATTAAGCACAGCCTGTATTTCTTCATTTGGCCAAGCTGGTTACCTAGTGCCCATGTGATATTATGCCACCTGGTACTAAAGGTGTGGTTTCAAAGGAACTACCTCTTACTCATCAAAAGCAGTAGAGATTCAAATATCACCAGCCTTGCAGTTAAACTGTGGCAAAACCTGAAATACTTTTACTAATAAGATAATAAACAGTACAAGGTAGCAAAAGGGTTTTTCAGAGAGAAAATGTTGTGATTTCATCTTAGGTGCTTCTCACTGATGACATAAATCTTCTCTGATGTGCAACCTAGGTTCCTGTCTGCTCAAATAGTACCAAAATTTCCCCCAGCCTAAAAACTTTCTAATAATCTTCTGTGGTGGTCCAGATTTCTAGCTTAACTGACAAAGAGGGTTTTATTTCATAGCCTTGTCTCTGAACCTTGAAGTTTTTACATACATCTTCAGTTGGGGTGAGGAGAGGTAAAAAGAGCAGTATCAACAACTATAAATATTTTCCTGGGAAAGAAAGAAGGGAAAACATCATTTTATGGTAGCATAAGCATTTATTATGGTAGCTAAAAATGCTGTTTTCTGACTGTTTATTGTCCCAGATTTGTTGAGAGTAGTTTTTGCCTTGTTCATGCACAGGAACCTGCCAAACTAAGAAGCGAATAAAAAAGCCTGTGCTGACTCTAAACCCCTTGTTTTATACTTTAGAACAGAGTCTCTGGTATTCATCTACCATATGGAGGAGAAGAGGACAGGACCTCAGCACAGGAATTAAATAAAACAATGGAATTGAGAATATGCAAATGTTTCTAAAATCAAGCTGAGAGAATGACAAAATTGAGTATGAACCCTAGTGCCTTTGAGGAGTGATTTATGTCAGTGCCATGACTTCAACATATAAACTATCTACACAGCTTAAGGGCTAACTATCTGTTCTTAGGTATCTCAGGAGATCTACCGTCTCTCTTCCCAGCATAGCTGTTCCCTAATTTGGTAAAGCCATAATGTCTGGCTGCCCTCTATCAGGATATGTTGCTAAATATTTTTCCATCACTCCCCTCTTCTCTCCAAACTAGGCTGTTCCACAAGGCGAAGGGTAGGAGAGCACATGGACTGAGTCACATCTGAGATGTGTCACTGCAGCAGCAGGAGACATAAAAGGGGAAATAATATTCCACAAAGTTCAAGATTATTCCTAACCTTTCCCCAAACAATTTTCCTCTGGCATCATTCTGCTCTAGGAAAAATACCATAATCAGGCAGAAAGAAGGCTTTCTTCTGAAAGTTGAAAGGGAAAGACTTCAAATAGAAAACAGGTTAGAAATTGCACTACAGAATCATTATTGTACTTCCATAATGCACAAACCACAGCATTCAAGTTTTATGTAAACTATCAAAATCTGCATGAGTTTCTCATCATATCCATCAGCAGGCAAGCCTTACGAAAAACATTTTCCCATATACTTATCAACGCTGCTCTTCTTCTTATGCCAATCACAGGCTCTTTGTTTAAAGGGCACAGTAGGCACCTTCATGAGTTTTTCTTTTTACTCTTCTAGTGCCCTCCAGATTAATGAGAACTGAGCCCCTGCTCCTCCTGCTGTCAGACCGCTCCTTCATTTTTTTGCTAACAGCCAAACCTGCCCTTCCTCCTTTCTATTTGATGTAGAATTTATATCAGCCACATGGGAAAAGGAGGAGCAGCTTGAACCACTGGCTTTAATCTCCATGTGAAAGGCAAGGCAATGATGGGGCAGCAAGGAGCATTGAAGTCTTGGTGTAAATGTTGTTGCTCATTACAAGCTCTGTCTCTAGGGATAAAAAAAAATCTTCAAAGGGGAATTGCACCAGTCTCACACACTCCAGCATTCCCTCTCACACACACACGCCTTTCACGTCTCATACATGTGGTCTCCGCGCAGGAAACTATTACTGTAATTAATAGACCCAAATAACCCCACTGTTCATTTGAAAATGCACTTCAAATTAACAGAGGCATGAAAAAAATGGCTGGATGCTTGGGTCTCATTACCCATGTGGACTAAAAACCTGGTTGTGTATATAGACTGTCAGCTCTGTATTTTTCCAGACCTATCACATCAAATTCAACCCCAGCACAAAATGAAATATGCTCAAGATCTGAATGTTCTCCAGGAGGCACTCAGGTGCCATTGTCACTTTCTATGACACCTAGCAGCTATTTTGTCTAGTCTGAAGTAAATGTGACTGACACTGGTGCGAGGGATTGTTTGTGCATCAAGTGGTAGTGGTTAAGACTTACTAGGGACTGTAATGTGTCTCAAACAGAAGATGAAATAAGGGTTCTCATTTGCCCAGTTGGGAACATTTACAGTTGCTTAAAATTATTGCTACTCAAAAAAATATACCAGCATATGCTTTAATTTCTACTGTGTTTACATTCTGCCATATCAGACATGAGAACATGATTTCCTCTTTGTTACCTTCAGTAAGAAACATATTATTATCACCTCAGGGAACTGATAAGTAATTTTTCTGTTAGTTAGAACTGCTTTTTCCCTCCCACTGCTCAACTGCTCTCACACTTCCAGGATTGACTGCAAACCCCAGTAGGTCCTTTTGCATGGGACCATGAGATCAGGAGTCTGTAAAGCAGTTGTCCACACATCGGAGAATTTCCTTAGGATGGCACAGTGGTAGCCTTCTGCAGCACACCACGGCCAGGAAAGAGGCAGCAGGAGGGAACAGCTTTACAGAGAAACAGCATATGACCACAGAGCTGCAGCTGTGGAAGCAGTAGGGTGGCCACTGTGAGTAAAGGCTTGGCAGGGCCAACAGTGCTGAGCAGCATCCTCTTCCTACAGACCCTGTGCAACCCTTACCTTTTCCATGCCCAGCAGAGACAAAGGAAGCACAATTTGCCTCTGTAGCCATGAGGCTAAATGCCTTTACCCTTGCATGGAGAGCTCACGGTAGAGGGTCTGGTGTGTCGTGAGGCCAAGATATGGTGATGCTTGTGTGGATGGAATAAAACAGCAATCTATTTTTTTTCACCTTTTGTTTCTTTTCTTTAATAGTGTTGAGAAAACCCAGAACATTTCAGCTGGTACAACAGCCTGATGTGTTGTTCAGTTCACATATCCCACATGAATCATCCATTTAATTTTGAACTCTTATTTTAGGTTTTCAAAATAAAGAGTTTGGATTGGTTTTTTTTAAGGCCCCTGGGAAGAATATGTTAGATTTGACTTCTGGTATTTGTCTTTCATATATTTCAGTGAAATTAGTTAGATCTGGAAAATGTTGCCCTTTACCTGGTAATTCAGGAAACCAAAGAAACTAATACATTTATCAAATGAACAGAAATGGCCCTCTGGATTTCAACAAAGTTTCCTTTTGTTGTATATACTAAATTCCAGTTAAATAATTTTCTTCATATCATAATGTTATAGAACAAAGGTGGAAATGACAATGAAACTTGATTATTATAGCTCTTTTCCTGTGGAAGAGAGAAAACAAAGTAACATTTTATAGTGTCAATGTACACAGAAATAAATCCAGGAGCTCTTTTTGACAAGAAGGGCCACAGGAGTTCAATTCAGACAGTTAAAGGCTTTTATATCATTCTAGGGGCCATGATTAAGAACACATTAAAAATGTATAATGGGGGAAAAAAAAGAACATAGGAAGGTGAAAAATTAAGTTTTAATTTGCAATGAAGTGAAACGACCTTGTAATAGAGGTTGACAAAAGAATTAAAAATGTGCCTAATAATGCACATATGCTCCAGCAGGCATTCCTAAATCTGCCTGTCATTTATGAGTAGAGAAATTATTTTTCTCTCTCATTCTTGTTTGTAATTTGGACACACATAGTGATAACTGCTGGCAAAACAGCTCACGTGTATTTGTCAAAACAGCAGATGAGGAACTAAAAACCCTGGTTATATTCACTCACTGGGGGATTCTTTCAATCTGTTTCTGCTGTAGTTACTGGGTGTGCTAAACACTGAAAGCTAAATGCTGTTTCTTTCTGCAGGAGTGTGCATTATATATCCTGGTATAAGAGAACAGCAGCAGTATTGCCAACTCAGTATTTTACTACAAGGCTTAAGTGTTTGATGGGTTTTTTTTACATAATCATCTTCTGAAAGGAAGAGCAGGCTTTTGGTTTTGTCTTTATTGCTTTACAGGAATGTAGATTTTATCCCATGTGCAAATCAGTAAAACTTGAATATATCATCTCAATGCACCTGAAGGAGTCAGAAGCAAAACAAATAAAAGGGATTAATTATACTATATCAAGCTTCTCATGTAAACAGTGCTAAATGTGTACTCAAATAGTTTTATTTCTTAATAGCTTTATAGCCCTCTGACCAATTCCACCTATATTTGAAATAACAGAAGGTTCAACCACAGCTCCATGCATTTGTATCAGAGAGAGACATAGGGTTGCTAAGCCCTGTTGCTCAAGGAAGTACACGTTTTCAAATCTCATAACCCTGTGTGTGTGAAATCTCACAATGGTTTTGACAATATCTCTGGCACATCAAGTATGCAAAGATTACAGAGCCACTGCCACAGAGGGTGAGAAAGGTGGGTAAATGTATGTACAGGGAGTGATGGCTCTGTACCTGGAGAAACCCTTGTGTGATGGATCCCACTGCACTGAACATGTAGGGGTGTTGGAAAAGGAGATTACCAGGTTCCTCCAGTTTTCCCTGTGTTCCCTGGGGGACACAGAACTCCTCCCAACACCAGGTAACCCAGACAGGGTGAGACCCAAAAGTAAATTGACTGCCACAGTATGTTTGTCCAAAGGTCTGCAAGCACAACCACGCTTCATGCTTGCTTAGCAGCAGTATAAAACACATATAAGGTACGTACCTGTACAAGCCCAGGCTTCCTGAAGCTCCATGAGTTTAGCAGGGGAAACTCAGAAGCCAATACATACATATATACCCTGCAGTGAGCCACTGCTGGAGGAACATGCAGGAATGAACTTTAGCCCATGAAGTTTCCTCTCCTTTTACAGAATATTCCCACATGATGGTTGAAATAACAGCTGTGAACAGTTTGCAGAATTCAAACTAAGGAAAACATATTTACTTTGTTTTTTGTTTCTGAACTGTTGGTATTTCAAAAATAAAGCTGCCATACATAGATGTGTGTAGACATCAACAACCGCAATGCCCCTGTAGACTCATCTATTGGAAAGGAACCGTATCATTTAACTCATACAAACTTGGATGCAAGTTTCATTCTATTATTAATTCCTGGCAAAGAGCAATATCTTCTTATTTTAGTTTCACTGAATTTCCTATGTGATGCAGCACTACCCACACAACTCTGTTTTCCTGCTGAGGTGAAGTAGGTCTGCAGGAATGTGCCAAGCTCACAAGGCAAATCCAGCAGCTCTACAAACTGAAATCTTACATGCATTTTTACTTTAGGGTTCCCAAGTTTTGTAGGAATTCTCAGGAGGTGACCTTCATATACCTCAAAATACTGATAAATACTTTGAAAATGAACATTTTCTGTCTTGCTGGGTGAAATATGCCTTCTTACCTCTCCTTTCACTTTGCACAAAACAGAGGAAGGGGGACACCCTAAACTCCCAAGTCAGAATACATATGTGAAACCTTTTGAACACTAAAGGCACTGGAAAAGCAACATGTGTGTCCTTTGGCCCTAATCTTGGGAGGTTATTCACCTTGGCATCTGAAAGAAAGGACTGCAGTTAGAAAATTCAGTATAAACCTATGGAAAGTTCATGCAGGAATAGATTAACTCCAGCTCATCTTCAGAGATTACTGGTACCATGCTACCAGCTCTCTTCTCTGGTCTGGAACCACAATTTAGCAAAAAAAAAAAAAAGAAAAAAAAGAAAAGGAAAAAAAAAAAAAAAAAGAAGAACAAGAACTCAGAGAAATTCAGATGAACAGAAAAAGTGGTTACAGTGGAAGGTCCCCTACTATTAATTTAGTATCTGGATAAAAAGTCAGGTCGTTTAGCAACAAGACTCAAGGAGATAAGTTCAGGAAAAGGAGACACAAAAGACTAAAGTCAGAAAGCTGAACAGCTAAGATAACGCTCACTTTACCAAGATAAACAGTTTCAGTGTCTGTATACAGCTGGCTTTTTCAAATGAGTGTCAGGTATGAAAGGAATCAGGAGGCAGAGAACGGAAAGAGGAAGGACATTTTTCCAAGCTCTAAGGAAATACACACAGAGAAGAAGAGAGTTGAGTATGAGGGATGAATCTTCAATGACTCAGGCAACGCTATCATTAACACCCCAAACACATGCCTGAGAAGCAAACTTATGACCACTTGCATGTCCTCAAAAAAAGTGAACTACCTCAGCTTGGACAGTTCTTAATGTGCAATGGGTTGGGGATTTAAAAGAAGGCAGGCTTCAGGAGAAATGGCTGGTGCATGCAAGATGTTCGAAACCCCACACTTGCTTGTGTGGAGGACTGTATCAGGCAGTGGGATTTATTCCCTTGATACTCCCCCTACTTGCACCCTGCCCATCATGGGGTCCAGTCCATTCCTTCCCAAGTAAACACTTCCCATAACATTTTTCACAGATCCATTCCTAAAGAACTGGCATGATTTCATGCAGTAATAAATGAGCACTTCAGTAGCAGTTACATGTTTGTCAAGGTTTGACTCAGGATTGACAATTAAACCAGTGACAGGAATGCTCTCGATCCCCTCCCACCCAGGTAGGGAAAGAAGAGAGATAATAAAGGGAGAGAGACTTTCCGGATTGAAAACTAATCAAGACAGCATTTAATTAAAAACTAATGACAAAAGAAAATATGTACAAATACATACAAGTATGTGCAGGAATGTGCAAAACCTCTTTGCTTCCCCCCACTCCAAGCAACCCCCCTGGCATCTCCTGAGCTGTGAGCAGTTCCAAAATGTCCCAGAGCTGCCTGAGAGAGCAGCAGAGCACCCAGGAGCTGAGGGGAGAGTTGTGAGGGTCAGGAATGCACAAGCCTGGGGATCAACAGTGAAGGACAGATGGAGTCCTCCCTGGACGGTGGCCATGGACGGAAGAGAAGGGAAGAAGAAAAAGGAAGGGAGGGGCATGACTTCCGTGATTCCCGAATTATATATGGTATGGAATACTCTCTGGCCAACTTTGCTGTCTGTCTAGTCTATTCCTCCTTACAGGAGGGTTGCAGATAAGACTTCAGATTTTAAAAAAAATAATTTAAAAAAAATGGCTTCATCCTGGCTCAAACCAGGACAATGTTCAATGTGCAATGAAACTAATGAACACAAGTCAATGACAAGACATCAGCCTCACCAGCATTGCATCTCTGATGCAGGAGCAAAAAGCAGTTTCATCAGCAGATCGAATTCTGGACAACCAAGAGCTATGGAATAGTACTCCTTATTCACAACTATGAGCAATGTCTTTTCCCTGAAATATGGGACTAATAACAAGAGCTACAGCAGCCAAGAACAACAAATTCTTTAGTGGATGTATATATCAAGCAGAGTCAAAGAGAGGAAAGAAGAGGTCACAGAACTCAAGTATATGTCAGATCTTCCGATCCACAAGTCAAAGCCTCTTCAGCAGTATGGTGGCATCAGAAGAGCAGCTTCTTTTAGGTGTTTCCCTCAAAAGGGAAATGTGGAAATGTTCATGGAAACACAAGTAGAGTCATAGACCAGCCACGCAATTAGCCACTGTATGGAAAACAACTTAGCTGCATACTGGTAAATATCCGAGACTATTATATTTCCAATCTAAATACAGCTATTTTCAATCTTATACCTGGTACTGCTACTAAGATGGGCTGTTTGCAGAGCTTCTATCATGGAAAACCTTGTCAGCGTAAAGACAGGCAAAAACCTTTTCCACTCCATTTCATGACATGTTGAAACAAAGCTGCAAATGCTATCTGATTAAGCCTGATAAAAATATGCAAGATCTACACAATGAAGTATTTGTGTATAAATTAATTAAAGGGAATGGGTGCTCTTTGGGACCTCTTAAACTTCATGTCTTTTGCATGAACAGTGGCAAACATGAGTTCTGATGATCAGAGGCTTTCTTCTCAGAATTAAGGATATTCAGTGCTCAGCAGAATGGAATTGCTGCCACAGTTTTTACTATTTTGGAATAGGTTATCAGCTGCTTTACCCCTCTCTAGTTCCACTAGACCAATTCCACTGGTCTAGTTCCACTAGATCAATTTTGTCTGCTCCTACACCTACAACGTTTTCTCAGAACCTCTTTGATGTAGACCTGAAGGTCTGGTACTTTAATTTGCAGATACCCCTGGCACAATAATGTCACAGTCCGTATTTCCCACACTCAAATGATATGAACCCTGAGCTCTCCAGAGCAGGCTGAGATTTTATCTTGTAATTAATGTCCAGCAGTCTTGTCAACAGAGGCACGATGTCAGAAAGGCTAGTGATCAACCTGGCCAGAAAGTCTGTAAATCTTTCCATGGCATTCCTGTGAAACTTCCACCCTCACAAAACTGCAAAGGCAGAAAGAGTTTATAGGGTAACTGCAATAAAAATGAAATCATGCTCATTCTTCCATCCAGGATTGCAGAGACATACCATGCTAATTCTTACACATCAGTGCTCAGTTATAATCATTTTGTTTGACTTGGCAAAATAGCTGGAAAAACAACAGAGAAGTGGGGGAGAAGGGTGACTTAGATCATTTTCCCACGTCATTTTTTCATTATTTCCGTTAAAAGTATAATTCCTGCTAATAAATTGTTAAGAACCATAAAAACTATGCTAGGAAAAATCCACAAGACAGAGAAAGAGAACATAAAACCCTTCCAGCTAAGATGTAACTTAGATGTATAAAAAAGTTAATGTTGTCATTTCTTTGCACTTCTGACCTTTCACCACCGACATAGTCATACCTCCTTGTTCTCCAAGACATATAAACATAAACACACATATATAAAGGTGCACATATAAAGAGATATATGTATATGTAAAGAATACTCTTAGATTGGATATTATGAAAAACTTCTTCATTGAAAAGGTTGTCAAGCATTGGAACATGCTGTGCAGGGAACTGGTCCAGTCACCATCCCTGGAGTTATTTAAAAGACGTGCAGCTGTTGAGCTTAGTGGTGGACTTGGCAGTGTTGTGTTAACAGTTGGACTTGATGAGCTTAAAGGTCTTTTCCAACCCAAACGATTCTATGATTCTAATGAAAGAGTACTTTGGTATGGGATGCAAGAGGTCAGGGGAACATATTACAGGTCTGAAACTGGACAAATAGCAACATGATAGCATATTCAAATGGTTCTTTTCTATAGGAGACATCTAACAACTCATAATTCATTCAGAATGCAAAGAAAGTGGAAGTTGTCTTTCAGCAAAAATCCCAGGCAGCACCTATTGCCTCCTGGGAGTTGTGAATTATAGGTGATGTGAAAGCCAATGTTACACAAGATAACATTTTAGAAATATTTATTTATATCACAGTTATCTCAATTCAGATGTGTTATTCTTTGTACTTGGCACAGGAATGTGTGTGGAAGGGGACTGTCCAAGAAAAAATTTTTACATTTTCACTGACAAGGCTCACAAGGAGAAAAGGGCCCCAGAAAGGCAGAGAAACTGCCTGGGTGTGCAGCAGAACTGCAGTCCACTGTTCTCTGCATTGAATCCTTCAGCTGTCTACGGAAGTCAGCCCCTCTGTGGGTAAACTTTGTTAGTATTTTCATCCATCACAACAGAGTTCATTGATCAAGACAATAATAAAAGTCTTGGGGGACAGGAGAAAATGTTGGATGTTCTGCAACAGTATTACTAGCCCTAACTCATCTATCCTAGTTCAAATAAGTTCTGTATGCTTTAGTCTAAAGCTCTCTTAATTCATACATACTCTTGTTTCAGGTCCCCTAAGCTCATGTTTAAAATGTAATCCATACAGTCAACCTGACTGTTTTACAAACACTATTTGCGAGATGAAATAGTTAAAAATCACTGAAAATTAGCATAGTATTAAGAGCCAAGTTGTTTAGAGAATCAACTACATTCACATTCTGCTTAGAGTAAACACTAATTAACAGTATCTGCAAGCACTTATATAAATCAAAACTGTCCCTTTTCCTCTCCTGGGCACTGCACTGGAAAATAACAGAACAGCAAAAATACTTGGAATGTTTCTTACTTTTTTAAAAATATTTTATTAATGATAAAATATTGGATGTCAACGTGTAATGCTTTGTGCATTGCATCAGACAGCTTGAACAGTAATTGTGATGAATGGGAGTAGAAGGGCCAAGGTTACAGGCATTTAAGAAGGCTCTGTGGATTGAAAATATTAGGACTGATTAAAGGTCAAATACTTTATGGATTTATCAGTGTTGTATACATTTTCTCATGACACAGAATCACTTACACTACCTACAAAATGAAATAGAAGAGCTGCAAATCAGATAATTTTTAAGTCTTTAACCCACATACAGGCTTAGCCATTGAGCATAATTAATGGCACTGAAATGTTTTAATAAACCAGCCAATCCCCACCCCCCAAAAAAAAAACCCTCCAATAATTCCTCTAGCTTCACGCAGATTCATAGATAACAATCTTTCTCAATTAATGTTTAGTATTTACAAACATGCTATCTGGCATACTTTTTTATGTTGTTTAAAATACGTATTTATGTTAACCAACCAGCTTTAGTCTGGAGCGGCTCTTTAACTTGATAGCTCACCCATGCTCTCTCTATCTTCCTCATCTTCTAGGAAAGCGGAGTTTGAGAAGGATGTCTATGTGTTGTCTTTGACGCAAAGATTTTTCTAGGATTCAGACAAGCAAATGGCTGGTTCCATTTGTTTCTGTAAGTCTGTAAGTCGATTAGGACAGAGGAGCTCAAAGTACAGGAATCTGTGAGAAAGGGCCTTGAATTTGGAGCTTTTCTTTAACAAGCTGTGTGAGAAAAAGCTGTTGGTCTTACTAACATGAGGTCTGACCCTTTACCTCAAACTCTGCATCATACCTAAGTTTGGTACTTACTTTAAGTAAGTGAAATCAGGTTGACTTCAGTGGCCCCATTCTTCTGCTTCAGAGCCAGATCAAGTTGCCCTGCAAAGTCTTTTCATTGCCTTTGGTGAGCTCTGTGCAATGCAGGTCTAACTCTGCAGCATGACATGGGGCTTTTCTTTGTCCTCCCAGCACAGCACTGTGGTGCTGCCTCCACGTTCAAGTCCTGGCCTGGGATTTGCAATACACTATTTTTTTAACATGACTGAAAAACATTGAAGTTGAAACTTGATAGGATTCTAATCATAGTCTTACACATGCTTTTTAGGATAGTCTTTGGTATTGATATGTCTTATACATTTGCACAGTTGATAAACACCTGCGGAGAGGAGAGGGTTTTCTAAACCAAAGCTTTTCTTCACGTAGGTTATGATTTCCTTCTGTTCCATCAGGTTCTCATACAGCACGTCTTCCCACACTACCTACAGTCACATTCACCAAAGAAACTCTTCCCATGTATCCGAGTTTCCCAAATTGTTATATAAATTGCTGTGTAAATTATCACCTAAGATTCGGAACGGAGAAATAGTTGTCAGCTTAATTAAGGGATCCCTGAAGAAAGGCTCCCGTGGGACAGGTTACTGGTATCTACATGGTGTTGTTCACTAACAGAGCAAATCTTGTTTCTCAGTAATCCTGATGGCTGTAAAATCCAACCCCAAATGTTTTGCACACAGCAGCATTCAAAGGGTTGTTTGCAGGTGATGTCTCTCTCTTCTCTATATTAATAGCAGTGAAGAAGAGGCAGTGTGTTGGGGGCATCCAAAGACATCTCTGTAAGAGAAGAAGGTGTCTTTGCATTGAACAAGTTCAGCATTTGCCCACTCTATCTCCAGCAAAGAAGTAGCTGGTTTTACTGGTTTCCTAACAGTGTGCACATGCATATCCCAGTCCACAGATTTTGGAAGCTTGCATGAGAAACAAGGGTTAAGGCAATAGAACAATGGCAACAAGGTTTAAAGTTTAGCCTCTAGTATGTTCCAATTTGTCAGTAATTATAATTCTATTAAATTTGATAGCAGCCTCTAGTGGGTGGACATACGAAAATTCAGACCTGTTTCCTCAGCCAGGAAGCTTTAAAGAGTAACACCCATTTAGTAGTATAACATTTGATTAAAGCAGGCTCAAATACCCGAACTGTAAAGGTTAGGCACAGACATGTGTGTCACACATGATGCAGTGAGTAAATGATGTAATGTTGATAGACCCATAACAACGGAAAACATTCCAACACTGCGTTTTGGCAGACAGCTTGATACCATATAAAATACAATTAAATGGCTATCACTTGCATGGCGTGAGAATCAGTGTCCTGTAAAAATAATACAATATTTATTAGAAACTTTCCAAAATATTTCACTGGGTTTCAAAACAACTGCTCTGCTTTTCATACTGCAATTCCTTACGCAGGTTTGTACTATGTAAGTAACCTTTCATCGTTTTATTTTGGCAGGGTAATGTTATAAGCTGCAGGCTGTTTCAAATGCAATCATTTATCATATCCCTGGCATAAAAAAAAACAACTCTGCTTTTGCAGCAAAGGAGGTCTAGCATGACTTTGCTTTTCTCTAAATACAAAATTTAGTTTATGTTGCAAGATCCCTGCACTGCTGAGAGACACACAGTGGTCCAGACATTTGCTGATTCGTGGGTACTGAGAAAGCTGCAAATTTTTAAGAAAAAGATTATGATGTGGACGTACCTAGAAAATGTGCTGATGGGCAACATGGTTTTACCAAAGACAGATCAACCAGACAAACTTTGTACATTTGTTTAGAAAGTAAACTAGTCTCCCAAACAAAGAAAGATCTCATCTGTCTCTTCTTCACTCAATACAGGGTCAGAGAAGAAATTATTAGGAAAACTGAGGGGGTGGGGCAGAACAGGATTAACAGAGAACTGGCTAAGAGGACTTGGTAACTAAGAACTACAATCAGTTCCATGGGAGGCTACCTCATGGACTTGTTGACAGTTTGGACAGAGCACATTTGATGTTTTCAGTAAAGTTCTTAGTATAAAAATGTGAAACTGTGCTGACAAGATTTACTGATGACCATGGTGGTGGCAGTACAGAAGTCTCAGAATGACATGTCACAAGGCCTTGAGGTCACCCAATTAACAGAAAGGATGGTAAATTGCATTGTATGGGATATAAGATAATGTACAGAAGAAGAAACAATGACAACCTCAGGTGTAAGTGGTGCATTCAGCTGCCAGAAACAGTTGTTTCTATGGACCCATGTCTTCAAACTGATCACATAACACTATTGAGCTGTCACTGTGATGCAATAATGAAAAAAGCTAAGTGGAGTGGACCCAAGGCTTATCCACAAAGTATCTTCTATAGTGAAATGGAAATGCATGAGCATTGCACAAGCCATTGCTGTCATCTCTTATTTCAAAACATATTGTTCTTGTCAACAGTGCATAAAGAGCTTGCCAAAGGAGCAATGGAGAAATACTTGGTGGACACAGCCTGAGAGGAAAAGTGTCTGGCATCCTATGAAATCACCTCTCAGAATGTGACTATCAAATAACTCAACTTCAGGGAGAGATCAGGACTAATCTGTCCACTAGGTGCAGCGCAGGACAGAAATGAAACTCCTTGCATTGAATAAGGTGACCTAGTCATTAGGCACAACCTGTCTATGGAAACATCAAAATCCTCAGCTGAAAAAAACAATCTGCCTGAGTCCTTCTCAGTTGAAAGGTTGCTTCTATTACAAAACCAAGCTAATTTAAAACTTAGCTGAGGTAAAAAGTTTTGTAGCAATTATCTATAATTAATATCTTCTTAGGCTTCAGTAACCCTAAAAGAAGGTGGATTTTGAGCATCAGTATTCTAGAGAGCCAGCTACCGAATTTGAACCAAACTTAACCCAAAGTGTATGGGGGACAGCCCCATAGCAGATATACCCCTTGACAGTGTGAGTCCATGCCTGGAAATTACCATGTTCTTTCTCGTGCCATTTCTCTAAACAAGTAGGCCCAAGCACAGTTTGGTTTTGTATGATGCCAAGTTTGAAAAATTGCTCCTAATTGCTTTATGTGCATCCTACTTCATATTTCTCGTGCCAGATTTACGTATCCTCATAGACATACTAGATACATATTTAAAGCTCTTTGATAGTGTGAAAAAGGAAAACTGACAAAACTATCTGTGAAAGGAAAGTTCTTGGGGTTGGTTGGCTCCTTGCTTTCAAATGAAACCTGCAAAACATTCTCACCCCCCAGCATCTATGAACAATGATACAAAAATTCATCAAACAGGCATAGTGAGAAATCCACAGCATATGTCCAACAGCAGAAAGGAGCTATTAGCTAGCACAGAAAAACAAGGAGTTTTATTGTCCTGCTCATATCATATGGAGCATGCTTAATTCTTTTTTTTTTTTTTTTTTCTAATAGTCTTATCCTTCTATGTTATTACAGTGCTTCAAAAAATCTCAAGGTCTAGAGGGAAGTTTAATGTTTGCTGTTCTGGGATCATTTGAAGCCATGCATTCAAAGAGGACAAAATCACTTTTAAGTCTGCCTGTAGGAAATCTATCTTGGCAACCAGACAACCAGAATTAGTTATTAAAGGCATGTCAAATGAATAAAGACACCTCTGTAAGGAAAACCGCAAAAGCATTTACTTTTTCTAATATGAATAGTGGGCTAATACCAAATCAGCTTTCATTTTCCACTCTCCCTTCACCTCCTAGACCAGAGGTCACATCCAATAAAGCCTAACGCAACTGAAAATCATTTCAGTTTTTTGCATCTATTACATAGCAGATGTATATTAAATAGCACTGTCTGGAAATGAAGTAAACTCACATAATCTGATGTGGCAATCTCCTTGTGGAACTGGTTCACTGCAAGGCAAAGAAGTCTGTTGTATTATTAAAAGTCAGGAAGCACACAAAAAAATGGGAGGTTTTCCCCTTCCAGACAAAAAGAGGTTGAGCTTTTTAGTTTTGTAATGAAAATAAAGATATTGAGACTACTACCTTCAGGTTCTGAATTTACACTTCTTCCTTATTCTGTTCAAACCCCCTGGAATCACTTAGTCAACCAGTAAAGACAAAACAGGCATTTTCATAATAGACAGAGTCTGAAGGAGTGGGAACAATTCCTGGTTTTACCAAAGATTTCCTATGTGATACCTTTTAAATTCCTTAGATGAAAAGAATAGACTTTAGGATTTTCATCTTTTCCTTGCCTACACCAGAAAGCAGGACCTTTGTACTATTTGACTGTTACATCTGTCCCCACAACTTTACTTGAAAATGTGCAATTTATATACATAACTGCTGCTTTAAATCTTCCTTATCAGAATATGGTCAGATTTGACCAAGGTCCAAAAGAAAGCATAAGCTTCTCCTAGACTTTTTTGTTAACTGCTGGATAACGACTATTAAGTAAAGAGCCAGAAAATCCATGAGTGGGCAAATGACTATCCCAATCTGGTAATTGTTGAAAGAAGCAACTACAGATTGTGGTTTTATCTTGATCCACTTAGTCAGGAATATTTATTTGGACTAAAGTAGCCATAAAAACTGGCTTTAGCAGTAGCTATAAAAAAGTAGGTAAATTGTTTTGACATCAGGTAGCATATACAGTTACTGAATTTGTTGGAACTGAGCACTGTCTAAGGCCTTCTTTTTAAGAAAAATATACTACTTATACACAAAGTAATTCACCTGCTTAATCAGACACAGAGAAAACTAAACAGTAACACAGGAAAAAGGAAATCTTGTGGATGGAAAGATATTATATTGCTTATAGAAGTTGCAGATTAGCTATCAAACACTTGTTTAGAAATCTCTGAAGAGGAAAATTTCCAAATCTTATTAAAAAATAAGCATGTTTGAGTTCATGTAACTCAGTAGAACAGCCCAAATGAGCTTCTAGCCTGTGGTTTACAAATCAGATAGAAGTTGTCCATATTTGCTAGGTATTGGCCTCTTCATCACTTCCTAGTGGGTAATTTCTCAATCTTTTTCACTTAGTCTTTGCTGAGTCCTAAAACCTGCTGTTATATATATTACCATGCCACTTGCACTGTTTCAGGAAGAAAACTCTTCATTCATACAACATACCAAGTTAAACACTGGAAAAAGACATCCTTGATTTCTCATAGCATGTGTTGACTTCTCTTCACATTACACTCACAGCTTAGTTCCAAGGAATTTCTCTATCACTCAGTCTAGATACAGCTAACAGAGTGAATCCAGCTGAAAAACCTATTGAAATTAACTCTTTGGAGCCAGACACAACCATCGGGAGGGCATTTTCCTAGGCCTTTCTCAGACCTACCCAAAAGCAAGACATCATAAAATCATCCACTTTGACTTCCATGCTCACTAACACAGATATACCACAGGGCATAGAATTAACCCAGTTGCTCCGATGTTGAAACCATCACAATCTGATTTACCAACAGGTATTCCATACATCTCCAGTGCCAACTTGAGAAGGTAAAAAAATGGAGAAGGCATCACTTATTTAATACTTTGTTAACTCTGATGAACAGTTTTGCAGTAAAGCATTTCTTTCTTCTTCATCAGTCCTTAAGGGGAAGGTTGGTAACTACCCAGCAAGTACCTCTGTATTTCCTGGTCATTGATTACACAACCTTGCTGCAAGACCTGAGCTCTGGAGGCTTAACTTCAGTTATTGTCCACATCCTTGGAAGGGCACAAAGCCCCATTTCTGAATCTTAGTGGTTTGATAATATGGTCTCTTTAGCTTGGAGAAGAGGAGGCTGAGGGGTGACCTCATCAATGTTTACAAATATGTAAGGGGTGAGTGTCAGGGAGATGGAGTTAGGCTCTTCTCAGTGATGACCAGTGATAGGACAAGGGGTAATGGGTGTAAATTGGAGCATAGGAGGTTCAAGGTGAATATCCGAAAAAAATTTTTTACTGTGAGAGTGACAGAGCACTGGAACAGGCTGCCCAGGGAGGTCGTGGAGTCTCCTTCACTGGAGACATTCAAAACCCACCTGGATGCGTTCCTATGTGATGTGCTCTAGGTGACCCTGCTCTGGCAGGGGGGGTTGGACTAGATGATCTTTCGAGGTCCCTTCCAACCCCTAGGATTCTAGGATTCTATGATTCTATGATTCTATGATTCTATGATATATTTATGTCTTCTTGGAAATATATGGAGATATAATTCTGTGATAATTGCAATAGCATATCAAAAGAGCAGCCCATTGATCTTACATAGTCCATTCTTGACCTGGATTTGGGAGAAAAGACCTTAGCAATACTTCAGCAGGAAATTGTATATTTATGCTCATGAAGAGTGCCTTCCCAAACTTCCATAGTTTTGTGTCCTGAAATGTGAAGATTTAAACCTTCCCTATCACAAATTTAAATATGCTTTTGTTCTTATGATTCTTCAGCATTTTAAAATCTTGCTAATAAAGCTTTTTACCAGTTTTGAAACCTTTGTAGCACACTAATTTCAGATGAACCATAGCTATGTAAGTAACTATTGTGTCCTTGGTGACTTTTTTCATGGACATCATTGTGTATTTACTTGCAAAATATAGAGCTGGCCCTGGATATTTCTGAAACACCTTGCTATAACAACGAAGGTCTTTTTTCATTTTAAAAGCACACACAAACAAAGTCTGCTCCGTGCTGGCAGCCCACACTGCTATTTTTACTTCAAAACAGTCACCTTTGAAAAGATTGGTTGGTCGTGCTCACAGGGTGGAAACTGCTTATATTAAGGAAAGAGATATCCCATTTCAGGAAGTTTGAAGGAAGTATATTTATTGAGGAGAAAAAAAGAAGTAACTTATCTTATGAAAATTAGTGAAAGCAGTGCTCTGCATCCTAACGCTGCTGTTTATACAGTGACCTCTTCATGAAATGGCCATAATATAAGGCTTCAAAGGAGCAGTTGCAAAATTATTTTGATGGTAACATGCTGCTTGTCACACACTTATTTCTTCTGTCAAACTTGGTTCACAGCCAATCAGACATATCACGTGAAACCAGGCAAGGGAAGAAGGCTCCTATCATTCCTCTCTTTTCCTTCCCACAGGGCACAGCAAAAGGAATGGCACACTTTCATTTCAAGAGACTACACCAAACTTGCATGTTATTACAACTTCACCATTGAACATATGCTTAATTTCCTGTGCATCCGTAAGGTACTAGGGTCTAACCAGGCTGAGCAATACAGCCTGTAGTATTTTCTCACATACCAAGACAATAAGGAACCATGTAAGTTGTCCAACAGATGTCTGCTATTAAGACATGTTTTTCATCATAGAAGGACAAATCTCATAAATGGAGAATTTTTATTATGCATTTCAAGTTGTTGTCTCTGGTTCCTACAATGGCATTGCATATCTGCTGGGTTTTTATCTCACAGCAGTAAATTAGAAGAGAGACAATAGGAGTAGATCCAGAAGTCACTGGTATTCCCTTCATTAGTATTTAGTGTGTTTAGAAACACAATAAACTAAAATTCATGTGAAAGAACACATATATACCATATTGGATTAATAAAAATAATTTCCTAGACTTTTGCACCTCCTTTACTTTCATTGATATGTCTCTATCTAACAAGTTTAAACATTTTATTTTTTTTATTACAAGCTGACCTGCTGAAAAAGAATTCTAGACTACTCTGGTTCTAGTTTGCTTGTCAAAATAAAAGTAAATAATACTAGAAGGAGGAATATGTGCATTATTGATTGAACATGACACCTCAGAGAAGGCAGTACATGAAGAACTAAAACTTGGCTTTTAGTCATAAGTATAAATCTGTATTCTACATCATAATCTGCCAGACATGAGTAGATAAGTGCAAAAGTGTATCACTACAGAAAGAAACTGTCGCATTATTCATCAGAAGAGCAGTGAAAGAGAAGGTGTACTCAGCCTTTACAAGTAAAAGGGAGGGTTTTTTCACGTAGATTTAATAAAGTGGGGTTTGTACTTTTAGAACTGAAGAATGATTTATATTATTCTTATCTCAGCTTCCTGTGCATTTTCACTTAGAACGTGAATATTTTCTACACAAAAAATACCTGAGTTTTTCTATTCATATTTCATAACCACAACCTCTTGGCAGTGGTGCTGGAAAAGACATCTCTGCTAATCAGTAAAATGGAAAAGAAGCTGGTAATGGTAACATGGAGCCAGCACTGACACCAATGTGATACCAAGGGATTTTATATGCAGAGTGTTTTTCATTTTTTTTAACCGCAATTATAACTACAAGAGACTGTGTCTGTTACCAAATATATTATTTCTGTTAAACTTTATTTTTTAATGTTTGAGGCTCTGCACAATCCCTAAGCAAAAGACCAAAAGCAAACAGTAGAGATAAGTGCCACTGACCACAGAAGTCCCACAGAAGCAAAATATCCACAGATCTGAAAAGCCAGTGATAAACAGCCTTGCCTTTGGGTCACACATATTGTATTTCAGGAACTGTAATTCCAATACAGTTTAGCACACATTTAACCAAACTTGGGTCATGCAAACAGTGCATATATAAAGAAATGATTATACTTTCATCATTTGTATTTTAGTATGGTAACCAGAACAATGGATTTCTGTACCAAATGCCTTCTTATGGCTGAAAGTAAATATACCCTACAGCTGCGTTATTTCCAGAGTGGCAATTCATTACTGAAATATAAAAGAGCCCATTAGCAGAGCATCAGAAGAATTAAATTTTCCAGTGTGTGCATATTCCTAGTCAGGTGAATGTTTTCAAAAGCTCCACAAAGTGATGGGAATTCCATCAAACAGATTCCATGATGCTACTGGGACTTCTGCAAATCTCAAACTTTACACAGACTACCACAATATTGTGGAATCCCAACAACAGACTATGATTTCCAGTACCTGCTGTAGTCTCCTTTATATTTTTATATTTGTAAGGCTTATTCTTAACTAAACATTTGACTTCAGCCCTGGCCTGATTGAACAGTTCTACATTTTCATTTAAAAAACCCTATAAAGTATGGTTACTTTGCCTTTCAGTTCAGTACTTCCCTGGAAGTGCACCAGCACTGGCACTCCTTGATGTTGCAGGGAGAGCGGAGGAAAAGCCAATCGCTTCAATTCAAACCATGTGAATGAAAGTCTCTAGCTGCACTGGTGCCTTCTGTTCTGTTAGACAGCCTGATTTCAGAAGACTGTTTGAAGAAGTAATGCAATCCATTTGCTCCCTTCCGAAATAATGAGAATTGACAGCTCTGTGTTGCAATTGCTGCATGTAATGCTGGTGCTGAAGTTTTACGGACAGCAACGTATCACAGAGAAGTTGGCAGTGAACCTTGTTTTTAAGCATCTTGGTGCTCTTGAATTCATTGTTTTGCTTCCCTTCTATGTGTTTCATCCTCAGGAAAATGTTAGTAGCCTCCAAACCAACAGCAGAACATAAACATTATGAGGGCAAACCAACACTGCTGGCAAAGCCACAACAGTCATGAGCGGTATCTGAGAACCACCAGAGCTGTTTTAGCAGGTGAAATGGAGGGATGAGAGCCACACCTCAGCACCTAGATTGCAATGCATCACCTGTTTACATGCTGATATGTATCTTTCCCATGTTCAGCTTCTTGAACTGTAAAACCAAAGGAGCAGATTTAAATTTGAGCAGGAATATTAAACAGAATTAAAAGTAAGGACCTGCACCTTAAGATTAATGCAGGCACACTGCCCATCTATTGGGCCAACCCTCAGTATTTTGCAAGAACAGCCAGGCACAAAGCTAGGACTTAACATGAGTGTACAGGCCACCAGCTAAGAGCATACCCAGTGCTGGTGCACAGTGGTGTAGGAGCAGATCAAAGAAACCCAGGGGAAGCTTTTGTGTTCAGCTCCTCTTGCTAGCCAGGAAAAACTACAAAGGAAAAAGATTTGTCTCCCTCTGCAGTGGTGACAGAATTTGGTGAATGTCTCTGCTGCTCCTTTGTACTCTGTATTTATTTTCTCCTTTTATAGGACTTTATTTTGAAAAGAAATAGTTCCTAACTTGGCAATGTGTGACTTTACAGCCCACTGTCATCCGAAGGAGCTTTTTTTAAAGCAATATTATTATATGAGAAATCACAAATGTTGCTACGAAACAATAGTCTGGGAAATAATAGTGAATTAATTCTAATGAGAAACTAAAAGTGCTTCAGAGAATTTGTAACAGCTATTCTATCTTTGACATTTGCCATCTCTAATAGATTGTACCGCACCTGTCATTTCATTAGACACTGCAAAATACAGAACTGGGGCTGTCCTGTAATTTACAATTTATTTCTCCTGTTCTACTGAACTGCAATATTTCTACCAGCTCTATATATTACTTTAAGATTGAGCAAAGTCATATTTATTTGGAAATACTTTTTGTCATCCAAAACTGCAACACCGGCAACCTCTAAAAGTTCCTGGAGAACAGTGTTAGATAATGAACCCTTCTCAACAGTCAAGAAATTATGCCACTTGTCTGGTTCAACCAGACATTCCTTATCATCCTACAGTCCAGGCTTCTGGGTTGCCATCTGTCCAGCACAATAGTTCATTTGCCACATCACCCTTTAGTAGTCACACAAACTAATGAGTGCTTGGTAGCCACCCTGTGTTACCATCTTTCCCCTCACCATGTGACAACACGCCTCAGATTTCCTGTGCACAGTCAGGTCTCTTGCCCATGCAGGGAAGCACCTCTTTGTGATCAAAGGGCAGGTCTGCAAATGGCTGCAGATTGCAGAGTGGAGGTTAGGCACCAGCAGCACATCCTACAGATACAAGTACTCCACTTCCAGAATACATGCAAAAGCTGCCTTGTTCAAACCTCCCAGCAAACTGATTTTCCCTTACTAATCCTGTTCCCTTTGAAAGTATTGTTTTAATAGGATAAAAGATCTCATCAATGTGTATACATAGCTGAAGGGAGGATGCAAAGAAGATGAACCCAGGCTCTTTTCAGTGGTGCTCAGTGACAGGACTAGAGGACATGGGCATAAACTTAAACACAGAAGGGTATCTCTGAACATCAGGAGTCACTTTTTTTGCTGTGAGGGTGATTGAGCACTGACACGGGTTGTCCAGAGAGGTTGTGGAGTCTCCCTCTTTGGAGATTATTCAAAAGTCATCTGGACATGGTCCTGAGCAACTGGCTCTTAGGTGACCCTGCTTGAGCAGAGTTAGACTAGACAACCTCCACAGGTCCTTCCCAATCTCAAGCATGCTGTGAATCTGTGACCAGAATTTGAAGGATACTTCCCTCAAACTACTGTATACAGTCCATTCTTAAATCCACCTGAAACATACATAAACTCTGCAAAGAATTGGTGCACAGTCTGTAAAGAAGACAGTTCTCAGTTTGATGCCCATCTGCCCAGTGACTACCTAGCTAAACCAAGAGTGAGACAAGCTGACTTAATACATCCCAAAATAAGTTCTGCTTTTACAAAAGCACATAAGGAAAGGTAAACACTATTCCCTATTCAAGTCCCTGAAGCTTAGTTCAAGTGCTCAAATCCCTAATGCTATTGCAGACAGACATGAATTATCTCTCTTAGCTCCCAACTGAACGGAGAGACACAGAGGTTATTCACACTGAGGCTTTGCCTTCATCATGGAGCAAAGACTTGTGTTTTACTGTAATGTACACATCAGTTCAGTGAGATTCTGCTGCTAGAAAAATCAGGAGGAGGCACCATATGGGGCTTACCTAGCTAACAATAAAAGTTACAATTATATGGTCTCTGTTGGGATTCAATGCAGATAACAAAGACTCAGTTGCACATAGTTATTTGTGGGACATGTATTTCACATGGGGAGGGACAAATTTATATCCTGATGTAGGATGACTAGAAAACAAGACTGCAGAGGCTGTTGCAAAGAGAAGCTGAGAATGAAACTTTTGCCAAGACCTGCCATGGTGTCTTTAGTAACATCACCTTTGAGACTGTTTGTCTTCTACAACTTTCTGAGCAGGAGAGAACATATAGCAGCTACTTCTCCTGTGCCATGTACTGTATGTGAAAAAAGTCTGGAATTACTTGCATTCACTGGCTCCCCACCAGTCATTCTGATGTTGGAAGATTCAGGTATGGTTTGGTTGCTTGTGCTTTCTGCAAGAAGTCTTACCTTAACTAGTTACACTAATAAAGCTATTGGTTTCAAAACTGCTATTTTGAGCAACTTAGAGCCAGAATACGGAAAACAGATTACATACTATGAATCTCAATTACCTCCACAGTTCCCACTAATAGACACTAGTGCAAGAGGAGAGACCACTTTGTAACTATAATTTGAAAATATCTCTCATTGGAAAATATCATAAAGCTGATTTGAAATTTTTTTTTAAATGCAGACTAGTCCGTTGAAAAGATTTGCACACATTTGTCACACTACCACTTCGATGGAGCAATTCAGGCATTGCAACAGTAATGTTTTTTGACCTTTTAATCAATTCCATTTTGCAAGTACTCCATCTGAGAACCACAAAGGGTATTTACAGGACCCGTTCTCTGGAGTCAATGGAAACTTTCTGTCAAATAACCATCTCCAGAGACAGATAAAACACATAATGACAGGATACATTTGTGGAGAATCTGAATGCATTGAAAAAATACATTTGGACCTGAAAGCAGAGGAGCTAGAACAAAGGGATCCAAGAAAGATGTAAGGCAGCAATTAGGACTAGAAAATTAAAAATACCAAGGAGTTTAATCAGACAGGACAGTCTAATCAATGAAAAGCATGCCACATGCTCTCTGGGTAATTGCAACCCTCCCTCTATTTTTGTGGTGGTAACAGCCAATATTTAAGATAATAGCATTTCTATAAAATTCAGAAGTCTAGGACTACCTTAATTTCCATATTTTGTTAAATAAGACTTCATGCTCATTCCCCTGAAGTCAAAGCAGCTGTTAGTGATTTCAGGCAAAACAGGAAGGGCAGTGATGATGGACAAGTAAGTGACAAGTGGACTTCCAGCAAAAACAGCTCCATGATCTTTCTTTTATTACCTTTCCCTAGAAGAAAGAATTGGCCCATCTGCTGACAGACAACCTGAGTACTTTCCCTGTGCTAACATCTACTCAGACACTATGCAAGTAGGTCTCCCTCTCAACCTAGTGTAACTATGTCACTTACTCAAACGCAGTGAGTAGACAGGAATTAAGTGTAAATCTTAAAGCCAAGCTGGTCAGAAACATGCAAACAAATCCACTCATTAAACAACCACATCAATGATTGTTATTTACCAGTTCTGTATCTCTAGTGCTTTTAGCAAGAGAGATGGGTGAAATCCTTTACAGATGCTTCTGTTCTCACATCTGAACCAGTATTTAGAGGTGTGAATTTTAAATCAAGTTATTTAGCACACTCTAACAAAAACTTCAATGAAAAATAAATACTTTCTGTGTGTACACACCTACAGCTCCTAGCATTGCAACCTTTAGGGTGACATCTATGTTTGGTAAACGCATCTCACACATTTGTATCTTCTCTCATGTGCCAACACATTCTGCTAGTTCAAGCACTTCCACGGTGACACAACCGCACCACCCAAGAAGGCGCTGGACCAGTACAAGAGCAGTATTTTGTGCAAACTTTAGGACTTTAGGTACACTATTTAGAAAGAGTTGTAATTGTTATGCACCCGGCCACACACACACTCCTAAGTATGTTGGGGAAGCCTTACTGTACAACATCATCAAAATCTCCATGCCTTTGATCAAGCACTCCAACAGACAATCAAGAGCTAATTAGAGGGATACTGTTCGGACTTACTTTATTTTCCTGGGTAGCTGGCTAGTGTCATTTTTCTGCTGGGAGATTACAGATATTTAATTAAAGTGACCATATTTTAATAATGGACTCATTTAATAGAAAAAGCTGGTTTGGAAAAGGACAGTCAGTCTAAATGCCAGTCCATGTCTGGGTCCTTCATAAAGTTCTTTTGTACTTAATACTTGTAGCCAAAACAACAATCGAGCCTTTGTTAATACTGTCCTTGCAACTGAGGAGTGGCAGTGAAACTGTAGAAGTTAACTCTTTCATTCTTTATCTTATTGATTCCCAACGCAATGCTTCTTTTTTCAGCTATAATAAAATAACCTTCAGTGGACTATATACCTGCCTCCACAGAAAGCAGTCTGCACCTGACTATTGCTTTGCCAAGATCTGAGTAATCCGTTCCAGAATGTTTGCAAGACTAATCAAAATATACTAGAGAGAGAGAATCACTATGGAATATCTTAATTCTAAGAAATACCTCTCTTAAAAGCAGTATTTCCTATAATCAATCTGATAGGTAAACAGAAATTAGTTTGTATAAGAGAGTCTTCTTCTTGAATAATTGAAGACAATATAATTGGGATACACATATGTTAGGATGTTAGGATCCATAAAGTTAGGATGCTTCAATAATTGACATCTAGAACTACCTGGAGACAGACATCTATGCAAAAATCATCTATGTCAAAAACAGGCCAGTCTCTGTTCAGTGGTGCCTGTGATAGGATGAGGGGAAACAGCACCAAGTGACAACACAGGAAGTTCCACCTCAAAATGCGGAGAAACTTCTTTCCTGTGAGGGTGATGGAGCACTGGGACAGGCTGCCCAGAGAGGTTGTGGAGTCTCCTTCTCTGGACACTTCCAAGACCCATCTGGACACGTTCCTGTGTGATCTTCTTTAGGTGTTCCTGCTGCAGCAGGGGGGTTGGACTTGATGATCTTCAGAGGTCCCTTCCAACCCCTATGGTTCTATGACTCTGTGACTCTGCAGTTGATTCTGTTCCATTGTGTAGTTCACATCCTGATAGTCTGACAATATACTTATTCCCATACACTTCCCTCATCTGGGATTGTGTTTCAAATAAGCCTCCCAAAAGCACTGTAATATTTACTAGCATACGTTTTGGCACACGTGAAATGTGTGATTGTATTTACATTCATGCCTTTTGCATATATACATCTATGCAGACCTTGAAAATATTGCAAGTGTTTTTCCTAAGCTTTTTAACAACTTGGTTTTAACCTATTGGTGTTGCCTGCTTTAAATCCCAGTATGACCCTTTTTTCATCTGTATCATTATATAAAAAAAAACAACACCGAAACTTTAAAACAACCAGATGCAAAACCCCCATCAGCTGAAAGAAAAGAAAGTATCCTCTACATAGTTTGAAGAAAAGGCTTGAAATATATATATATTATTTTTTCTGAATTACAGCTTAACTAACAGGAGTGAGATAATTTGCTTTGAAAAGAATCACAGTGATTTAGCCTCTGTGGTATTTATAGATATTAACACTATTAACAATTTTTTTAGATAGACTTAAAAAAAATACATCTCAAGAACAGTCACAGTATATATAGGATTTATGTCAAGAATGCACCGAGACCAAAATGCTTCATTAAAATAATGTGAATTGGTTTTAAAAAAATAAAATAAAAAAAACAGGTAAAAGTTGAAGTTTCATTCTGATATTCTTCTCTGGATTTCAGAATCATTGCTCTCACAGATAAGCAGTACAGAGGGTTTAACACCCAGAAACACACTGAAGAACTGTATGTAAAATAAATAGAAGCCAATCTGAGTGGATGTCATAAAGTAAATTTTAAAAAGCACATACTTCATTTCAGCTTTTAAAGCTTCCCCAATGCAAAGAGAATTTAGAGAATTTATTCCAAGACACAATAGAAAACTGACTGCTTTAATGGATAAGCCTAAAGTCAGGCTTCTTCTCAGAACTCTGAGTCAGGCTCCTCTCAGAACTCTGGAGGAGCAGCCACCCTTCTTGCTGGAATAGCGAACACCTGGAGTGGGTCATTTGGTTAGGGAACTTCTAAAAACATGCTCAGAACAGAAAATAAAAATGCTGACACATCTTTTTTTAAAGAAGTGCTGCCTGTATCTAACCAGTGCTGCCAAATGGTATAATAGATATACACAGAATAGCAGAATAAACCCATGTGGAAAACACAGTGAAATGGTATTAAATTGTGCAAAGCAATTAGAGCTGAAGCTTTGCATTCTTTTCAGATTACTGAACCATGTATGGCTATTGCATTTTTTTCAATTACAACATTGTGCTGAGCTATATATTTCAAAGTGCTTCTTTAGGAACTAATATATAGTTCAACCAGGGTGGTATCCACTGTGTCACCCGCAAGGGCAAATGGATAAGGTTACCAGAGGGAATTACTCTTTTGTGGCAGGTTGATTTAATCTTTTAAAATGACAGCAGCTGAACAATCAACTCTTATTTGTTTCTGTTACTAATAGGGAGGTGTTTGGCAGGTCTGCCTTGTAATAAAGTTTTTCTGTGAGAAGAAACTGCCAGCATTGATAACAAAATTACAGCATTGATAATAATAAATAGAAAGACTGAGCAGCCCCTAGAGGTGTTTGAATCCATCAACGAAAATTATCTCTTCTGTTTGGGAACATTGCTTTAGTCAGCAAAGCCATATTTTTTTTACAGTTCATCAACTCTAATATTACTTTAAATAAAGACCAAAGTTTGAGAACAGTAATAGGGGTTTTGAAAACCAAGGGTTGTGTAGCAAACGTATGTAGCAGTAAAAATGAGTCCTAATAGCTAGAGATTTGAGAAAAATAACATCTCTATTTAAATATTTGTGAGTAACCATAATGTTTTCTACAGAGCATGCAATGTAATGCCCTGCTGCTGGGACAGCAAATATTAACAGGCAAAAATAAAACAAGATCAAACTCTCAGTATGACAATCACAAACAGATCATCAAGATAGCAGTTGCCAGTTCATCTGTAGCTTGGAGTGAAACAGTCACCTTAACTCTATTTGAACTTACTGTAACCTGAAAAGTAACAGCTTCAAAGGCTGAGGTTGTTGTGCAGGGCACCTGAACCCAGCATGTGCTGCAGTCTCTGTGCTGTGGGAGGGAGACAAGGTGCCCTGGTTTGGCATGCTGGATCACTTCCTGCATGGACTGGGCTGTGACTCCCACCAAACACACCCAGGAGGGGGTTTCAGGTGAAGTTTTGGTGCGGGAGCACTGTGATGTTGGTAGAAGTTCAGCAGGGGAAGCCAAGCACACGGGAAGGCCTAAAAGACCCAGCTCAGCTCTCAGGAGCAGTCCTCTGAGCAAGGCTGGATCTCTGAAACTCCCATCCCATGCTAGTGAGTTAAGCCAAACTACTCCATTTCTGTAGCCAGTGGAGCCCAGATTTGTCAGCATGATAACACGGTTTGGCTACGTGGCCTACAATCTCTGAGCAATGCATCTAACCAGCCTTTTCATGAACCCCACCTCCATAGCAAAGGAAGTCGTCTAGAGACAAACCCATTCCTCAGACACTTCATATCCTGCTGAGAGCATCCCTGTTGCCTGAAAGATGAGTTCAAAGGCTTCAGCAAGGTAAGTCCCCTGTATTTCCAGTTAATATACCCTCTTTATGGGGTTGACATGGCTTTGGTCTAGTAAAAGACACTTTTTCCCAAAATACAATTGCAAATGTTATCCTTATCAACTTTTTAACCCATATATGCTAGGAAACCCTTGGTTGTAATGACTGTGTTTCCATTTCTCTTGTTATTGCCTACAGCCTTTCCTGAAGCCCCAATATGTTGACCCCACCACCACAGTGCCTACCCCTAAACTAAAACTCCTTCAAGTCCTCTAAAACTACCATGCAAATAAATGTCACCCAGTTACACACAGAGCAGTATTTCTTAATCAGTATTCTGCTTTGTATAGAAGTTTTGCTTCTAGTTCAGACTCTGAGGAGGCTCCTACACAGTATGTTTTATGGAGCTACATAGTTTGGCTGAATAGAAGCTCCTGCCTCTCTATTCAGGCCTCGCCTCAGTTATACCCCCCAGCCAAGAGCTAGCAAATTGTTTCCAGATTAATTTACCTGCTGTGCTGGTGTTCAATGCTCCCCGAGGAATTCTGCTTTTTTGCTGGCACTTCTATCACTCCCCTTGTGCACACTGTGCACTCTCCATGAATGTTTCCAAACTCTCTGCAGGTGATGGCAGCTTCTCCAGTTCCTAAATGCTAGGCAGCGTGGGGACTCAAGGTTGCCACAAAACAAATGAAAGGCTTTGAGCTTCACCTGCCTTGTGATTTGCTACCTTTTCTTGGTAAAACTTAAATTCACCAGAATATCTACACAAACTTTTATTTATTTTTCTCCAGAAATTTCATTCTGAAGCCTGCCCAGCAAATTCTGAATGTTTCCCTAGGACTGCTTTCAGACTTCTGTTTCCCTCTTAGCTGTACCAGTGTGGATGTCACCTGCAATTGTTCAGGACAAAAAAGATTTTGTTAGAAATCTGCTTCATTCCAGAGAGGAATTTCTAACTGATGAGGAACCAAGTTTACCCATTACACAATAGGCTTGTGGCAAAGGATATCATTCTCATAACCAGTCCAATGGCTAACAAGTTAAAAGGGAGAAGGCTCTATGTGTCAGTCCTTTCCAGCCACAACCAGCAAATGTTCTAACCATCACAGTGGCTAATTGGGTGAGGTCTTTTCCCTTTCTTGCCTTCTGAGTGAGGATAAAAGTGCCCTGATCTCATAAGACTAAACCCTACAAGATACAGTCCAGGATTAATTAGAACCTGGAGAGAGGGAATAATTAAGACTTGTAGTTAAAGGAGTAGTGCCTTCCATACATGTGCTTTTGGACTGTGTACACAGAATCTACTCAGTTCTAGCCTTATTATTTCAAATTTTCTTAAACAAAATCTCAGTTTGGGGCTTGAAAATACACTGACATTTCAGTGAGTCATTCGGGACCCCGAGGCCCTGCCCAGTACTTGCAAGGTCTGCATCAGGCTGGAGAGTGCAGCACTATACTGGGTTAAAGAAGGATATTGTGCTGAAAACAGTTGTGCTGAAATTGCTGAAAAAGAGAGAGCTATAGGAAACCTGCAGTACTCACATCGATTTTAAGAGCTTAGCCTTTCTAGACAGACTTTCTTCAGAGGGGGTTTAGCAGCGCGATGGACAAAACTAGGCTGAGTTATAAAAAAAAGCAGCGGCCGCAGTGGCTGCACAGGCAGGGCCCAGCGCGGCGATTCACCCCGGCCTGTCTGCTGAGCTGGGAGCAAGCAGGAGTGGCAGCGTTTCTGCTGGGCAGCTGTAAACAAACTGACCAGAGAGAAAGAAAATCAAAGCCAAGGGTGAAGGGGTGGGTTAAAAATAAGGCATAAATGGTGAGAGAGATTGAATACCAGAGATTTTATTGCTTGCTAATGGATTTAACAAACCCAAATATGTGACAGACTAGAGCATCCCTGTTGCTTGATTGCAAAACCACGTACTTTCCAAAAGTAGGGAAACCCACTGTAGATATATAGCACTGTATATTTTTTCCTTGTAAAGCAATTAAACTGCACCATAAAGAAATGTTAACCCTGGAAAACTAAATTTATGCTGAGAGCTGGGTGTCAGTCTGGGGGTTGAATTTACTGCAGTGTCCTAAAGGGAAGATGTTTGAAACCAAACCCAAACTTTATTTAAGCATTTCTGTCTTGTTAAAGTATTTTACAAGGTGTTACCACATCCAACCGAAGTTCACACACAAATGATGTCATTTGCAGCAACACTTCAAGAAAAAACAATAAATTGTTTAAGAGGCTTTTTATTATAAGCTACGCCTCAGAAATGCGGATGATAATGATACGCTGTAATCAGTGCCTGCTTTTCCGAAACCCTCAAGTGTCAGTAAAACAGTGTGACAGTCCAGAGAAGATACCACAAGGCAAGCTCAGGCGGAACTTCTCAGGGCATTGACTGCTCTCATAGTAAGCGCCCGTGTACTCAGCATTGCGCATAGCCAGGACTGATTTGCTCTCAGGCAGAAATGTGGGGTGGGAGCTCGTGATGGGGCAGTTAGAGGAAAAAGAGCTGATGGGATCTATGCTGTCACCCTTGTCCAGGCACACCCACCCTGTGACACGTTGTGACCACAGCTACCTTCTGCCACTGATCTGGAGCCTCTGGCCTGAGTCACAGGGCAGATCCCTCGTGGGAAACATCCACATGAGCTTCCTCTGGCCACCACATATGGTGGCAACCTGGGAAACTAACTCAGAGCATCCCAGCCAGTCACATGTTATCTTGTTCCTGTTGTTTTGCTGCAGGACTTAATTGTTTGGAGGTTTCTGCTTTCAGACTCCGGCATTGGGGGAGTTCAACTGCTGGAGTCTGATGAAGTGTTTGGGTTATAGGTGATACTAGGCAAGTGGCTGCTTTACTGGCTGAAAATACCACAGAAATGAGAAATGAAATTGCAGATGAGTTCTAAATAGAAAATCAAGGTATAAATATTCTCCTGCTAGTCTGGGTGCCAGCAGTCCTGTTTCTCTTTTGATCTGAAGCAGATCTTGGGAACAAACCTGTGTCACTGTTATTTCAGACCCCAGTATTGTTCTTCCATTCTGCTCAACCTGATCACATCCCCATAGACAATGTCCATCCTTCAAATTAGGACACACTTGGCTGCTTGCTTTAATAGGCTTCTACTTTTTCATAATTTATTTGCTCTCGGTCAAGTTCCCACCACTATAACCACTAAATACTTTCATACTCTGTTGTCCCTCTGACTTTTTCATCTTAAAATAATTTTTCTTCACACCTAGTGGTTCTGGAAGAAATCATAGCATATATTTCACTTAAGGCTGTAGTTTCTGGTCCATGGAGCAATGCTGCTTGTTCACCATTTTTATAAATTTCTTTTTGATGCCAGCACAATGCTTTTCACAGTCAGGGGTGTTGATTCCTTTGTAACACTCTACATATTGCATATCTCCTTTTATCTAATAAATGTCTACCCTCTCAATAGAAGCTCCAGCAAAATCACCTTTCTACTTACCATTTTTTTCCTACAATTGCTTGTTGCTTCATTTCAGCAGTTTGCCCATTGCTTTTCTCCCAGGATGAAGCCACACTGTGGCACCTAACGTTTAGTCCAAAGTCTAGACCAATGACACCAAGTCTCTAATGCCTCTGAAGGGTGTTATAGTAACTTCAACATCCATGGTGTAATGCCAACCACACAACCAAGAAACTCAGTCCTTTAGCAGACAAATGCCGTGCCTTCCAATACGTCACCAAGAACACATGGCAGTGTTTGAATACATATGGTAGGCTAAAATCACACTCTAAATGACAGAGAATGCTTCTGTCTCTAATGAGAAACTTGTTTTGTCAACAAGTCACTCACTGCCCCTACAGTGCTTTTTTCCTTTGGAAGAATGTAAAAGTTACAACAAGAAGAGGAGCTGAGATGCATGAAAATTACATCAGAGATTCTGACATGGTCAATAATCAATAAAAACAAAACATAAAAAATTAGAAAAAAAAACTATTATCTTATTTTGATGTTTCATTCTTTTACTCTGCCATCATCTTCTGTGGTGTTTGTAAATGTGACATTTTGGAGCAGCTTTGGGTAGGAGAGGTTAACGTACAGACACCTTAATGCTGTTCCTTGATTCATTTTTTTCTTGTTTCTTGTTTTTTTTTTCAAATTATTCTAGTCCATAATTTTCCCAAAAAGGATAGGAAACATGACAATTATCTGATGTAGTGTGGTCTTTTTAAGGTCTGCAATCATGAACATTGATCTCAGCAAGATCTATTGCTGCAGGGTGTCTTTCAGCATAACTCAAATAAAGGACTGGTCAAATATTACCTGGAGAGAAGTGCAGCAGGGCAGGCCAAGCCAAGCCTTCAAAGCATGGGGGAACATAGCTGTCCACCTTCCCTGTCTGCAAAGGAAAAGGATCACTGATGCTTCCCAAGAGGGACACCTCCCCCTGCTACAGTTCCAAGAATGTGTGAGGGAAGGAATGAGAAGTGGGACAGGAGAAGAATACAGGATCTGTGTGCTTCAGGCTCCAAGTAGCCATAATCTGTCCCTTGATTCCAGTCTCTCAATTCATATCTGTAACTTCCATCAGCAAAAATCTTGAAATATTTGCAGTGAACTCTTTTGCACATTTAGCTATTAAAATCCATGACAAAAAAACATCCAAATTGCACCAGATGCTTCCTCAACATGCAATGGGTGTTTTTTGAAAGGGAGCATCAACTTGCTTGTCGCGGATGGGACAGGATGGCAGACGAGACATACATGCACAGATGAAGATTTATTGCATATTGCAACGGGGTCTTAGCTCCTTAAAGTAGAAGGCACGAGTAAAATCAAATTGTGTGGAAACTGGGAGATCGGAATAGAAATTGAAGTTTGAAAGCAAAGGGTATCTTAACAATGAAATTTACTACTCTTAGTTAGATCAGGCAATAAAGGTTAAACATTTAAGTGCTAGCAACTTACTTATTATCAAGTTTTATACTAAGCCTAGAACATTATTTATCAATATTAAAGGATTCTATAATCTTTAAACTAATGATGAAAATTACTTAACATTAAGTTTACTAATAAAGACAATGAAAGCGTTAACATCTCTCACCCTTGCCCGCCTGCAGCTTGGTGGTGTCCCTGGGTAGGTCTCAATTCTCAAGAATTCTCTCTGGCAGGCGTCCCCACTGGAGAGGAGAAGGTCCAGCAACCTTCTGGGAAGGTGTACAGGAAGTCTCCTGATCAAAGACCGGACCAGGCTTTTCTAGAATAGAGTGTATTGACTGCTGTCATTTAACCATTAGTTGTACCTCCAAAATCTCTCATTGGAGAATAAAAGGAAAACAGTAGAAAGAATCATGAAGGCCCCGTTAACACCAAGCAAACTCTGTTGTTTATCTGTTCATTCTTACTTCATCTCCATTTTGGGCCTAGCTGTGGCTGGGCTGGTCTCCGTGTTCTTCAACACAGAGTTATGAACATCAACTTGCCCTTTCTTTGTACGTTTCAAGGTTGTTACCAGCTCAGAGTTTGCTAGACCTTTCCCTTTCTCATGGGAATCTTTCCACTCTGGGCCTGGGCCTGCAAAACTGAGAGACAAAAAGCAGTTGAATCATAGAGTAAAACTGAGGCAGGCATACTGAGAGATGGAGTGTCCTGCTATATTGCTCTACATAGAGTTAGGGATTTTTTTTCATTAATGTTGTGGTCTGGGCCCAACACCACCGCAAAGGAACAGCCGCATGGGCACTCACTCATCTCTCTCTCTCTCACACACACACTGGGATAAGGAGGACAAAGCTCCTGGGTCAAGACAAAGGACAAGGAGGGTTCTTCACCAGTTAAGGTCCCAGGCAAAACAGACTCAACTTGGGGAAAAAATAATAATTTAATTTCACACTAATCAAACCCACACAGGACACAGACAACACACAGAGCAGGGCTTGCATATGTTACCCCCACCCCTCCCTTATTCCCAGGCCCAAATTACTTTGTTCTCCATTTTTATCCCTCCTTCTCCCCAGCGGCACAGGGGGACAGGGGATGGGGTTGAGAGTCAGTTCACAGGCTGGTGGTTCTTGCTGTGCCATCCTCCTCGGGAAGAAAGATTCCTCACAGTCCTTCCCTGCTTCCCCACGGGGTCCCTCCCATGGAAGAGTGTCCTCCACCAACCTCTCCTTCATGAGTCCTTCCCACGAGGTCCGGAGCTGCTCCAGCCTGGGCTTCCCACAGAGACACAGGCTCCTTCGGGAATAAACTGCCCTGGCACCGGGGTCTTCCAAAGCTGCACAGTCAGAGTCCACAGGCAGCAAATCCACTGGCCAAAAAATCCAAGTCCAGTGGCCAAGTTCACCCCTCCTGGCACCTCCAGGGAATGTTCCACCACGTTCCTCCATGAGTGCAGGGGGGACAGCTGCAATCTCACCATGGGTTGCAGGGAAACTTCTGCTTGGGCACCTTCTTCCCCTTCTTCCTCACCAACCACTAGCCCCACTCTCCTTCCCCAGCACAGCTCTTCTCTCCCCAGGTGCTTCTCTGCTCAGCTCTTACCTCTGTTCTTTTGTATGTTAATTGCTGAGGCGCATCTATTGTCCCTCTAATGGCTCCTTGGCTGGGTTTGGAGCAGGAGGAGCTTCTCAGCCCCTTACCTGAGCCACTCCTGGGGCCCTTCCCTCCCTACCAAAAAAAACCCACCAAACCAAACTAGATTAACACCGTGTCTCTCCAATGCTGAATACATTTTCTGGCTAGTTCAAATTAGACTTCAAAAATTACATTGTTACATGCAGTGTGCAGAAGAAAATACAGATTTCTGTCTTTTCTCTGTCACTATAGCATAACCAAAAACTTTAATAAATGCAGCAAGGCAATTGATTCTAATTCAAAATTTCTACAGCAAAAGGCCTTGCAAATCATCATGTAAGATACTTCAGACAGACATTTACTCAATTGTTTTTCAGCTTGTTTATGGCAAAGGATTATTTGTATGCGCATGATACAACTAGGTCACAACCAAATGCCCACTGAAGGGATTGTCTTGACTTGCCTGGCAGGGTTGGGTTTTCCTCTTGGAATGGTGGCTTTCTTTTTATTAATAAAACAGAATTTTCCTGGCAATCCATAGCCCTGTAATTTATAAAGCCTGTAGCTGGTAATCTTAAAAGGCTATCAAGGAGTTGAAATAAAAGGAAAATTATCTCTGTGCCACAGAAAAAACATGAATTTGCATTCTGTGTTAGAGATTTATTGGTTGGAACCATTCACAAAGCTAGAACATGAATTAAATTAACTACAGTTAATAGCCAAGATGTGCTCAAAATAATTAGCTAGATTTAAAGTCATTTATGAAAACAAAGTCCAAGTTGCTTGATCCTAGGTTAAACATTAGCCTGTGATGTCATACAAGTCAAACAAACCAGAGTTGTAAAATATTTCACTGTTCTGATTTTTTTTCCCTTACCCCTAGACATCAGCTTCTTTGGAAACTGCAGCACCTAGCGTGATGTTATGTTCCTCAGACTGAGGAAGCATTCTGATGGGCTGGTGATCATTTTAATGTGGGGCTTTAATCTAGTAAAACCTCAGGGCTCAGCCAGAGCAGATGTTCACTGTGTTTCTGAACTAACAGCCCTATCTCCTTTCAAGCAAAAAAAAAAAAAAAAAATAAGCTTTTATTTCATTCCCAGAATCTCCAAATATAGTATTTTAGGACACATCAACCCAGGTTGCAGCTAGGACATGGCTGCACTCCTAGCAGCAATTAGATACAGTTTTCCTCATCTGGGCTTTCAAAAATCCCAACACAGGCATTTTCTTATAAACAAACATCTGGTCGTGTCTCAGTAACAAAGGAAGATAAAGTGTTTTTGACGGAACTTTGCCCTCTGGTCAAACTTTGCTTTTCACTTGTGTCTTTCATTTATTCCTTTTTGAAGACTATTTGCACAGGCCTCTAACAGGATGTCAACAATCAGATTCACTGATATGGAGAGAAGTGATCCAATACTCTGAGTATTGTTTGTAAAGCAAAGAAGGAAAATTGGGAGCCTGTAACAAAAAAAAAAAAAAAAAAAAAATCATGATCAAGTACAACAGATGAAAGCTGATATGAAGTAGCAACAAGGGGTTTTCTGGCTGCTTTCACTGAGATTTAATTGTGATTATTTTATCTCATGCAGGACAAAGGAAAGCTACAAACATTAGTACAATGCAGCTAAACTGTCACCCCTCCACGCTCTCAGCCATATTCTCTTACAAGAGCATTGGAAGTTTCTTTCCTTGCTGCTCTCAGGAGAACAAGCTGGCGCTTTGAAGTTCAGAAATCCCAGCTTTGTACGTTAAACTTTACATGCACTTTTTTTGTCAGCTGGCCTGCTATCTCAGAAGTCTTCAGTGAGGTTGGGAGGGGAACCACAGAACAGACACAGAACCACAACCAGGAGTGCTGCTCTACCCATAGAAGTGTTCTTCCACATTTCAGTCCTCACCTCTGTTGACTGAACAAAGGAATGTGAGGTAACCATAAGCTTCTGTTTTGCTAAAGAGTATTCACCAATACAACAAAGTAAGTGCTGAGTTTTTACTGATATTCCTTTAACATATAGGCTAGACAGAAACAACATAAGTAGGGTACCCTTGAAAAGACAGGCGACATCAAGCATATACCAGTTTCTCTAACAGTGTGAAATAACAGATGTCAATAGCTGATTCCAGTTGGATATTAGCTAAGGATGCTATCCTTAAATAGCTCCTGTAAAGCACCATACTATCCCACTTCTTTCAAATACTAGGAAGAACTGAGGGCATTCATCAGTTTGTATCTTCCAGAACACACCACCAGTAATTTCACAAAAAAAAAAAAAGAAAAAGGGGAAGAAAAAAAAAAAAAAAGATAAGTTGTTAGAGGCTGCAAAGGACTAGGAGGGGTTCTTGGGATGCAGAGTGTGCTGGGAGGCAGTACTGATACTGTGCTACGCTCTCATTAAGACATTCTGTATGCAGAGTGGAAGGAGGAGAAGCCCATTTAATGTTAATTTATTCTTTTTCTTTCAGAGTCTTCTTCCCATACCAACAACTATCCTCTTGGCTCTTGGAAATGTTTGGAGGCAAAAAAAAAAAAAAAAAAGAGAGATGAGGCTGAAGGCACAGAATTCTGGAGCAATCTGTAGACAGAACACAGCTGGAGAAAGTGGGGGTTGTGTTTTATTCCATCTATAGACTTTAAACCCCAAACTTTAAGCACACACAAATTTCTCTGCTGAAACTGCCTCACTGGCTGCTTTCTTAATATCTATCTATAGATGCAGCCAGAAAAAGCAGTCTTCTTAGTGCAAATCCATACTATTCATATCCCTTGTGTTTGAGGTCCACCAACATGTTTTGTTTTTTCTTTAAGAAACAGAGCAAACACTGCAGCAGCAGATAGGCTAATAGTAGTAATCAAACCAATCTGTGATACGTAATTCTTGGAAAGTAAATATATTTCTCTTAAAACAACAAATGAATTATTTTCCTTGCATACCTTTCTCCCAAGAGAAGGGATAACAAAACTATTGCATTGGCATTATGCTGAGGTTTCTCTCCTGGGCTCTGTAAACAATACATTATAAGAGGTTATCTACATGTACTGCAAACATAACCTGGTTTTATGACTAAGCTACTACCAGAAAATGAATGATAAGCCAATTTCTTCCATGTATTCATGACATTTCTCTTTAGAAAAATAAGATTTCACTAACAATGAAAACTGATGTTCTAACCAGAGGTGATTTAGCCTTTGGGGCTCAGTGAATAACATCCAACTATCTGTGATATTACACTGCTCTGCAGGTTGACAGCTCATATTTGAGTTCCAAGTGACTGAAAATAAAACAGCTTCCAAAAGCTCCCCTGCCATAAACAGGAAGAAAGAAAAACCCCATCTATCTACAAAGACTGAGGTCCAGCATTCCCAATGGAGGAATGTTCAGTCAGGATTTGGAGGTTTAGCTAGTCCTGCACAGATGTCCACTCACACAGCTAATTAGCATTAAAGCTCATACAGTAGTAAAGCAATTTAATTCCATGTCTTGAAATTATTATTCTCACTGAGCTAGACCCAGAGACCATGGATGCTAACTCCACCACAGGGGTGCTTCTTTCTTGCCCAGTTGTGACATTTGTCTTTTGTATATTGTACAGCACAGTGCACAGCATATAGACAGCTGACCAGGCTCCAAACAAGCTAACACATGGAGAAGAAAAGCAGCCTGGCTACGGAACCATGGAGCTCTCACAGTTTATATATACCCTCATGCTCTGCCAAAGACCTAGCTGAGCAGTATAGTATAGGAGACCTAGCTGTGGTACATCAGGTAGTGTATTTAAAGCCAGTTCTGGTATATCCAGATTACTGCAGTGTGCAACATCCTGTATCACCTTACAGCCCTCTGACATTACACTGATGGGCACCAGCTGAGAGCCTCAGGTCTTTTTTCCAAAGAAGGTAAAAGGAATGCTGCATCTGACTTCTTCAGCTCATATTTTGTGTATTTTTCAAGCCATAACAAGAGGTAGATGTGCTGCCTGAGAGATGAGAAGCTTTACTCTGTAACCCTTTTTATAACTTTAGGTATCAAGTTAGGAACACACTTTCCATCACCGTGTACAGTACAGCTGAGAGTGAGTGTTGTTTCCTGTCTGGAAACACAGAGGCTATCACATTAGTTAGCTAAAGTTGTAAAGCTCAGAAATTGCAGCCAGACATCAATATGCCCTACAGAGGGTCTCAGGTGTGCAGTAACCCACTATCACCATTCCTGATGCATATAAATGCATTAATCCATGGAGCTGATCCAAGTATCAGCACTGCAATACAACTACTCCCATAAACTGTTGCAAACTGATTTAAAACGTGGCTTTTTCCGGATGCTGTCCCAAAGAGAGGAATATATTTTTGAAAGGAAAATGTGCTGTCTCCAAAAGTCTTTTATCCACATAAACAGATTGGTAGCCTTGAAATTCTCCCTTTAGTTTCCTTGTTCTATTTAGCTTTCCAGCATCTGATCTTAAAGCTTGTATTGATACACTTCAGAGCACCCCTGGAATTCTTTTTCTAATATTTCCTTAGTTTATGATCACCTTTCCTAAGAGGCACCAGAAATTAAACTGTCTTTCTATTAAATAGGTCATCAAAGTGCAGTATGCCCAGCAGGGACTTCCAGACCTATAGCTACCTCAGCTGTTGATGTTCATCACTGGTCTCTTGGCCAGGCAGGTTGCTTTTGCCCTAAACAAAAAGTCCTATTTAAAGCAGGACAAAATTTCTTCATACTTTCTAGCTTCATTGCAGTGCCACTGTGGATGTAAATGCCACCAGGTGAATAGTCACTATATTTTGTTCTTCCAAGGGCCTCTTTTCCTGCCAGGGAAGGCCTCTTAAAACATTCTAATCTTATCAGACTTGCCATCTGCTTGAATAAACTAGCCTTTAAAATAATTTGTCAATCTATCTACATCAGCAACATTTATTTCATTAATTGGAAGAATTAGCTCTTTGTAGCAAGTCAAAGACTATGGAGCCAAAATATACTGTACTTTCTCCCAAGTGACCCAGAGACCCTTGGACGAACTCTTGGGGTGCCATTAAAATGAATAGTTATATAGAAAAAAATAGCATTTTAATGTTTATTTAACATAGCTACCTTTCCAAAAAAAGGAACTTTCAACATTTTTAAACATCTGGTTGCCTTATTTTTCAGTTTGTTTCTTCAATGATATGAGCAGAACGTCTTCAATTTAGAAAAGACAAGTCTGTATTCTTAGCCACATGGATGCTCTCAGGTTACAAGCAGCGTGGAGAAGGAGGAGAAATAGAAATACCTTTTTAAATTGTTTTAGAATCAACATATTAAATTTTCGAGGGCCAATTCCTACTGTCTGTTATGCCACTGGAATCAATGAAGCTAAGTCTAGAGCTATAGTTGTAAACACAACACCAGTCACACCAGACACTGCTACATTTTATGCACAAAAATGATGTTTCAGGTAAAACAAGATGAGTTACAGAAGCTTAATAAAATGATTAATTAAAAAGGGCTAAGATTTTTGTGAGGACAGTATTGTAATCAAAAAGAAGCTATGTTACCACCAGCCTCCCAAACACACATGCACATGTATATACGTACTTCTTTATACAGATACTTATATATTAGCAGATAAAGTTATAGCACCAGAAATACTGGTATATATTATGTGTTATACATATAAGTTATATACTGTGTAATTGAGGGTCTTAAAGATCTGTAGCATCCATAGACCTTCAGAACACCCCTGGAATGGTTTTTTGTCACATTTTCTTGATTTAAGATCCCCTTTCCTGACAGGCACCAGAAGTTATCCTGCTTTTGTAATAAATAGCTCATCAGTCCTATCTATAAGAATAATCACCTTTCCAATTCTACACAATATTCTCCCACCTAGTCATACAATAATATAGTCATGACCCTAAAAGCAGCCTTAAAGCTCATGTTAACTTAGGTGACTACCATGAATTCTAAAACTTTCAGGATCACTGATTTCTAGCATGCAGAAATCATACATGCAAGGCCTTCTTCCTCTTAAATACAGACCTTTGTGCTCATGTTTGTCTATGATTAAATGCCTGTTCTTCCAAACATACCCTATCAAACAGTCCCCTCTTGTTAGTATAAAGGTCCTGCCATAACAAAGAGTGATTACATTAGGATATATTTCTAACAATCATGCTTATTTCCAAATAACTAGAAGAAAAGAGTCAATTGAATAGCATTAGGCTAGAAATTATCCTGGCTGACTTCCTGTATGAAAAATAAGCCTTTAATAGATACATTTTACAAAACATTTTTAATCCTTGCAATATAGAATGAGTGGTTTTATCTCCTACTAATTATCTTAATCTAATCTATTACGTGAGCAGCTTCTCATCACATTTAATGTTACCAATGATATTTTAAATTTAATCTAGTTATTTGGCAAGATGAGATTTACATAAAACTACCTTCACTGACAACAATTACGTTAGGAAATGTTATGTCCTAACAAGATTTTAATGGTTTTGTTCAGAAGCCATGTCATATTAGCCTGGCTACAGTTACACAGGTTCTTCTCTTTATTCTTCTTAAACATAGCTTCCCATTGGTTTTATTTTTTATTCCTTGAAATTTCTCTGATGTTTCAGAATTAACTTTTACACTGAATTCCAGTACAATCATTAAAATTAAATAGTAGCTCCATCTCACTCAGAATCCCAAGACCTAGATGTGTTCTTATTTGTAATATTATGGCTATTTGCTTTAAATTTGCACAAAATCTCTCCAGAAGTCTATTCTTGCCAGGTAGTACGATATTTCATAGTCACTAATACAAGAGTTGTAGATCTACCTACTTTCTTGTTCACTTCTAATATCTCAGCTACTATTTTTAGAAAATAATTAAAGCTTGCACATTAAATTATCTTCAAGGCATTAAACATCTTGCATTACTATTAAGACTTAAAATCAGGTAAATAATCTTTCTTACCTGTTGTGAAAATTAATAGTCTTTTTGTTGTAATTACTTCTAATGCCACAATTAGTGATAGCCTTCATGGCAACTCTGCATACAACGCAATGGATTGTTAAATGGCTGGTTAAATTGTAAGGCAAGGCTGGGCTCTTTAATAACCACAAAAAGCTGTGTATTGCACATATGGTACATTGCCACTGACACTATATTTCATATGAGAAAGCATTAAATACTATTTATTTTTTTCACCAAAACATATTAAAAATCGATACAATTCACGTTTGAAAGTATTTCGGCCCATCTTTCCTAGCTCTCCTACATTCAGGTTTTCAAAATGCAGCATCTCCTTCCAAAATCATAATATACACACACAAAAACTCAACCTGCTCCCCTATGCATGGAAGAATTTGGGGGGGACCTGGAAATTCATGCAGGGAGTCAGCGTGAGCCTATGCCACACTGTCTGTGTTCATGCATTAAGCAGCATTTTCAAAATGTATGCTCTTTCTAATAAGGCGAGAGGTGTTGTCAAGGAAAAAGACTCACTAAGGCACCACCAGCTGCTGTCAGGAGGGGAGACTCTTCGCATCTCTGGGTTGATCAGGTTGGGACAGAGACCACTTGCTGTATCAAAGGGGTTTAGCAGCTGAAGCAACCATCTGCAGGCTGGCACAGCACAGAAGTAGGAGCAGGATGATGACTTCATCTGTGCAAAGAAAAGTGGTGTTTTACTGTTAATTGGACTGTAGAGCGATACAGCCTTGAGATCTCCTAACTACTTTAAGGATAAAAATTTTGTGATGATGTTTAGGAGTTTGTGCTGTTCTGATACCACTGCCTATGTTATCACACCCTTTAAGGAGAAAGAGTAAAGCAAACTCATGTTTTACTAACAGAACAAGACAACCCAAAAGTATTGTGGATATATAACCATACATAACTTTTATATATTAAGTGGGTAAAGTAAGCTATAAAAGGACATGTTTAAAAAATTATTCTTTGAAATTTTTTCTCAATGTGACTAACATCTGTTGGTCATTTTGTCTGCCAGCCCAAGGAGGTTCACAATATGAAAGAGGTAATGAACTGTGAGCAAAGCTTTGGTTTTCAAGAGCTTTTCTTTGATTTTTTTTTTGCTATAATTGTAGTGGCCTTTGACCAGTCACATCACAGTAATCATTAATTGGGCCCTTTTTGTTTTCAGCCTAATCCTGCAACCATCCAAACTATGTCCTCCAGCCCATCTTCATCCACGAGCAGTAAAGTAAACACTGTTGAGAGAACCTGCTTAAAGCAGATATCTATTTAGGGGCTGTTATAATCTCTCATCTGGAGTAACAAATCCCAGGTGCTCCACACAGCAGCTGCTTGTCACCCTTCCGGATGTCTTGGCAGGTCTGAAAGTGAAGAGAGATCTGAAACCTCGTGCAGACATACTACATTTCATTCCCAAGAAAATGAAACCAGGCTTGGAGTTTCCCTAAGTGATGGTTGTAACAGGAGACACAGCACTGTCAGCACCCATGTGTGAGCATCACTTGATGGAAACTGGGGACCTTTGTATAGTGCAGAGTCAATCCCCAAAGGAAAAATGTGGTAGGCCACCTAAGAATAAAAAAATTTCTTTCTCAAATCACTGCTTTTTATGGCTGCTCTATCACTCCTACACTTTAATAAAAGACTGAAAGAATAGAGCTCAGCTGTGTCAACTAATCTTACCCCTCACACAGATGATGTGGTAGAGCGGATGAACAATCTGAGGAAAAATTAGTCTTTCATAGGAATACTTTTCATTAAAGACACAAGATGTTCCCAGTTTCCTTCCATCTTTTTAACCCACCACAGTGTAAGTAAGTGCTACTCCTTTATGCACACAAGGAACCTCCATGCACTAGAATTCCAAAGCAAGTTATCAAGGTCCTCCCTACACCTCCTACCTTTGCCTTCACCACACATTTCAGAGCTGTCGACACAGCTCCTTGTGTGGTCTTGAAACTGATGCTGTTCAACAGCAGCCAAAAGAGAGGGGAAAATCTGCTTTTTTATTTATATAAATCTGGCTAAGAGTTTTTATTTATTTAGAATAGAGTTTAAACTGTGCTTAACTCTAAATAAATAAAACACCGTTATTTTCCCTCCCTACTGGTTGCCACCAAGCCGTGTGAATTTCAAAGACCACACAGACAGCAGTGGCTGTGTGGTACGATGGGGATCGATGCAAAGGGAGGCAGGACACCAAAGGCTGGGGTTTGCAAGGCTTGCAGGTGAAGGAAACATTATGAAAGGCAAGCTTTAAGAATATGAGTAAGCATAACTCTGGAAAATACATCAGTTCCTGGATTTTGTGCTGATGCTGAGCCTTCTTCCTTGTCTAGCAGTGCATTGCTGCTCCACAAGACTGAGCCTTACTCACCTCACTCCTACCCACCACTGTGACAATCCTCTGTGAGTAACAGCAGCCCCGTGAGAGAGTGATGGTGGGGGGACAGGCAGGAAGAACGGCAGGAGAGCATATTTCAGGCTGGAGTGGAGAGGAAAGGAGGAGAACATATTTAGGGTTTATTCGAGGCTGGCCATTACTAAGGACAAATCAGTATAGTCAGATCCTTGAAAAAATACATTAGAAAGGAGAAACCCCACAGAGGTGAACATGCTGGGACAAGGGACTGGACTCTTTCATCTCCAGTCAGTCACAGGCAATGTTTCTTAACATGTATGACTTCTTTTTAGCCTTTAACAAAATATGACTCATCTTTGGAGTATCCCCTGGCATGATCTAGCTTTAATGCAAGTAATGTCAGATGAAAAGTAAATTAAAATTATGCAAACAAATTCTTCATATCTTTCTTCACAGATGAGTCTCATCTCAAGCAGTGATCAGCAAAGTCACTGGCTCCTAGCGTCCCACACATGAACATCCCGTATTTCTTCATACAGTCAGTAAACTATAACTTCAGACAAGTTGACAAGTTTAGAAAAGTTCAGTTTAGATCTTTTGGAAACATCAAGTTCCTGAGGTACCTGTCTGCCAAAGGGGGCACCTGCTAAAGCTCCCAGTGTTTGGAGGAAGTGAGAAAAGCAAAAGGGAAAAGCAGTAACTCCTCCGTTTCACATCCAGCTAAAAACAAATCTGCTTGCTGCTCCCACACTACCTGTTTACAATGAATGCCATGCAAATGCATTTATGAAATCTCCCATTTAAAACTGTCAGACAAATAAAGAATAGATCCATTCGACACTCTGCTTGTCCCTGAACTGCTGCACCACTGATTTGCATTCTTATTTCTCTTCTCCTTCCAACATTTCTCCTTTCGAAAGTCAATACAGAGGAAATCACAAAATCCGTCTTCCTGGCAGACATCTTATTGTTGTTGATCAAAACCTCCACCATGCCAGGTTTTGCTCCTCACTTTGTTTTTGTGGTTTACCAGTTGTTAACTGGAGGAACAGCTGACAAACTAGTTTTTCTGGGCCTCTGTGAGCTATGTTTGATCTAAAAGGCTTAACCTTGATCTCTTTGATCAAACTGAGAGACCAGCATTTGCCTCCAAAATTATATATATATGTATATACAGAGAAACCCTACTTGCAAAGGGCTGAATTTGCCAGTCTATGCTAAAAAGCAGCAGACAACAGTTCTACAAGGCAAACCTTGCCATACTCATGGTTAAAGTAGGCTATTTTACTAGTTTTGATACTATTTTCAGCAGCAGCATCTGCTGACCTGGTGTGAATGTGAACTTTCAAATATCTTATTCCTGGGGTGAACATCAAATGCCAGCAGAAGGACTGGGGAACAACTAGCAGCAACTACTAAAATTTTCTCTTCTTTTTACTTGGGAAGAGATATTAGTGAACTCTTCAATGTGAAAGAGAGAAAAAAGCTTAATAGAAAGACTGGCAAGGCAGAAACAAGGTCAAAAGAGAGCAGGAAACTTACTGGGAGGTCAAGCCAACTGAAAAGCCTAAGTTTTCTCCAAATAAGGCAGACATTCGGAGTCCATAGCTTGTGAGGCACTTGGCCAAAGGCAAAGTGAGACATACAAAACCCTACCACAAGACACATAGACAGACAGACAGAAAGAAAAACATCCATTTGAGCAGCACAGTTGGCTCAGAATTTACTGTTGAAGGAAAGGTCAGCAGACAGCCCTTATTCAGTGATGACTGCTGAATATGAAGAGACATAAGCAAGGGGCAGCTAAAGAAGCAGAGATTATTAGAGCAGCAAAAAACCCTCCCCATCTGGGAAGGGTGCTGGACACAGCACGTATCTCCTTGTGCTCCCAAAATTCAGAAGCAATTCTGAGAGGGAAAAAGACCAGTAACCCTACCTGGATTCACAACTTCTTTCCAAATTCAGCTGGCTCAGATTAATGATGCAGCACAAACAAATTTTTGCAAAGAGCCACTTGGTGTTTCAGGACTGTCTTCTACTGACAGACATGGAGAATGCTGTGTGCAGACAGCAGGAGAAATCATAATCCCTCACGGATTCAGGATCCCTGCCCCTCAGTTAACACACCTGGCATATTTCCACCAAATCCATTCAACATGAAACTTTCCATCCTTTTACCCCTTTATTTTCCTCCTTTTTCCCTCTAATATTCTATGTGTAACACTTGCTGTAAGGCTACTTCTGCCCCGCAGTACTCCCTTGACCCTAATTCTCACATCTTGCACCTCAGGTAAAATAACTAGCATAAACAGCCAAATGTGAGGACAAAAAACAAGAGCTCAGAACAGCTGCAGAGGACAACATAACCTGGAATCCCCCCCTAGTCTGCAAGACCTTTGCCTGCCAAAGCACTAGTCTTTGCAGAGTAAAAACTATGCATTTCTACTGCCACGGACAAGGATGCAGGATATCACCAAACTCAAAATATGAGTCAGGAATTCCCCATCTCCTCTCCTCTGTGTCTTCTTACTTACTTATTTCCTTATTACTGGATTTTACAGTAATACCTTTCCAAACTACTCAGACATGTTTCCAGCAAAATGTTTGATATACCATAGTCTAACAGACACAGTTGAGGGTGTGTGTTTTCACTTTCCTCTTTTTTTTTTTTTAACTTATTTAATCTTCATTCTGATTTCTGGGTGGCAAAAGAGAGAAGACTTAAATTTTAAATGCTTTAGAGATCCTATGAGAAACTCTTTATATTTGTGTGTGGTCCTACAGTTTTGTCAGTTGTCTGACATTTTAATATCCTGTTCCCCTCTTATGGTGAAATTCTGATTTCCTCTCACTCTTTCTCCTTTCTCCATTACAAAAACCTGACAGGCATCTCAATTTCTACCATCTGTTTTCTATTCACTTTTATAAATATTGAAACAAGTAATTAATTTGGCAAACAGGCATGATATAGCCTGGCTCATCTTCTGTCAATATATAACTCCTACCATCCTTTTCCAGTCTTTCAACCTCTTACAGATATTAGCTCCTTTGCACCAGACTATTAATGGTCCAACTCATGGATGAAACTGGTCCAGCTTTAAATGGATTCATGTTTTTACGTTAGAAACAGTAATTCAGGGTATTCTGGGTCCTCATGAAATGCTGTGTCAACACAATCCAGTTGTAAAATTACTCTTAAAAAAAACCCCTCTCTTTCCATGTTTATATTATATAAAATATGAAAGAAATATCCATGAAGAGTGTGATGAAACAGCCATGCTAAGCAATACGTACTCTGTCCCCAGTAACTAAATACACATAGTCCTCTGCTAGCAGGGATATCACACTACTGGGAGTAAAAAAATTGGGTCTAGCTTTAAAGTGATCCCAAACTGTTTGTATGGCTACCACCCATTGCCTGTCTATTCCTGTTTCATAGGTCAATGCAGCTCTCAGTGTAACCCATGAGATCCATCCTGAATGTCTGGTTGCTATTTCCACAGGGCAGAGACTATCCTTTTATTCTGTGGTTGGCTATGGCTTGTGTCAGAGCTGCTCGGTGTCTCTATACATAAAATATGAAAACTTAACAGAGTACCTAGGAGAACTCCTACTGCTCCCAGAGCATACATGTCCTGAATTTCAAGGACCAATTCCATATATTTTAATTGTTCTTTATGGCTGCTGAAATGCCAGTCATGCCTCCCAATGTACCAAATAAGCTTTACTCCTCTGTCCCTCCAGTCTTGGGGAATGATGAGGGGTGTTTTGCAAAGTGCCAAAATCCCTTCTCTATATTTCACTAACTCCTCATACACTGATGAATACTAATGATTGTAAGAACTAAGACAGACCTCAGTGTCTTGTAGCCATTTCAGCCCTCAGCCAGAAGTGACTGCAATTTCATTCCATTCTGTTTGTCCACCCTTCACCATAAAACTCCTTGGGAATACACCATCCTTTTAGCATCAGTCCTGTAAGGCCTCGGGGTCAAGCCAGCCAGGGCTTGGTGCTGAGCTGGCACAGGCAGACTTTTCCTGTCACGCACAAGGCCAAGACCTCCATATCCAAATTGAGGAGAAACTACACAAGGCCCAGAACAGCTCAGCATGCATGTGGACACCCTCAGGATGGTAGCAGGGAGCAGGGTGCACTGAAATTGGACAAAGAGGCACCTAAGAGCCTGGCTGTCTTTTTGCTAGTCCATCCAGCTGGACTGGGACCTGGGAGCCAGCCAACAGTGTGTTTCTTCCTCTCTTCTGCAAATGGCAACATGTACACTCCTGACTGCTCTGCATGCTCACCCTTATCTCACTGGCCACCACAGTGCTCAACAAGCCTTGCCCATATCATCTTGCCTCTTCTGAAACTTGTGGTCATGACTCTGAATTAATCTTCTGGATGTTTTCCCAGATGAACATGCCTGTAACTTTTCCTGGGGGCTTAAGAAAGACTTTTCAACCCATTTTTCCATATCACCACATGCTACCCTGGAGATGTCTTTGAGGTAGATACATGGTGAGGTTACACATTCCTAGTCCTCACCAGGAACAGGATTGCAAAAGAACATTACAATTATTTTAGGTTATGGAAAAAGTAATCAAATATTGCACTCACCACTAAAATGTCATCGTTTTATGCATTTCACAAAGAATTCTCTCATTATGTTAGATAGGCTTGGAGATACTCCAGTCTCTGTGGGTTACACACATTCCGCAGTTCTGTTCAGGAATTAAAAGCCTTAGTCTGGTTTTTAAGAAAGCTAAGTCACTTGGTGCCCTGCTACTGACCCAAAACTTGATGGCAATACACCTGATTTCTCTTGTAAACTGACTTGGCCTTTTCTGAATCCATTCCTTACACAGCTGTGTGCACAGTGCTCTCCCCACATGCTTCGATAAAAATAACAATTGCACATGAAGAAAAAAGAAAGCCCAGAACAATAATGGCATCAGCAACCGCTTGAGAAAAATTAATGAGTGCTGCCAAACACCACAGCCATTCACTGACACTGAATAAACAAGACAGCAAGTCTATAAGGCCACTAGTGCCCCAATTTTTAATTTAACTAGACTATTTTCTTATTATTATCTTTATTATATTTTTTTTTAATTTTGGCAAAATGCTGCAACAATACTAAGAGCTACATGAACATTGCAGCATCAACAAGAAGGCTCAGGGCTTGAGCAAAGGACTATTTAGCAGCACACACCTTCTCAGTGCAGGCAAGAGGTGAAGTGCATCATAATTACTAGAAACTCAGAGAGCCAAAGGCACCATTGACTGGGCACTGTGCAGACCTATAAAAGGACAGTCCTAAAACCATATTCTACAGTTCTAAGACCTCTACACCTGCATGAGAAATCCAATGATATGGTAGAGATAGAAGTTGAGTAAGAAACGTCCATATTGAGAAATACCTTGTTCTTCAGTCTTTGTTGCTTTTAACTGAACTTCTACATGACTGGATTTTACATAATAAAATGCATCTCCTCGTAATTTGCTGCAAAGCTTCTCCTTTTCCACAGATCTTCATAAAATATCTTTCTGCAAAATCAGAGAAGCAGAAGAGAAAAATCTATTTAAGGAAAAAGTATAACATCTTCCAAATTATCTGAAGGACCAGGGTAAGAAAGGACACTGATTGCATCTTTGTAAAAAAAGTAATAGATTCATTTGAAATGTCATAGATTTCTTTTGAAATGAAATATGTACTGGGACAACACACATTAGAGAGGCACTAAAGATTCCTGTTCAGGATGGCCAAACATAAGTAGTAGCTTTTAGTGCAGGCATTATTTCTTTGTCCTACTGATCCTATGATGATAACAGAAAGTATCAGATATTACATGCAACCCTACAGACTTCACTCATATGAGCAAATCCCATTGCCCTTGCAGGTCACAACCTGGGCATAACTCACAGAACAAAGGGTGTACATCTGAGAACAGTTACTGACCCCCCTCTAGAGTTGCCTTTGGTGGGGAGGAGGGAAGAAATTGTGAATTATTCCGTTTAGCCCTAATCCCTTAATTGTGTCGTTCTGAGGGTAGAGACTTTTGCTTAATGGCAGTGCCAGAAATAACAAGCTAGAATTGCATGTTTATGAAATGGGGTCTTAGTTACTTATTAGGATCAACTGGGCTTGAATTAATGTTGGCTCACATTCAGGAGCACCGAGTGGACTGAATAAACATCACCGTTTTAAAAGTCGTTAATGGTTGGTTGTTGTATATATTTAATATACTAGAAACATCCAAGTATGCTAGACCATAAACATGCAGACATATAAAAATACAGCTAATAATGCACCATGTTCTTTGGATTTGTAGCTCTATGTTCGCTGGTGACTGACGGATGAAGATGATCCCAAGTTTAACAGGACACCTTTCACTCCCAAATTTAAGTTGTGCTGAGGTGGATACACACATCACACCGTTATCGTGTGTGTTTTTATCTCAGAAGTTAAGCAATTATTTTATACATGATAAGCCAAAATAGGGCAGAAGCAGATTTTACATAGAGGTGAGGGTATAATGTAGGTGGATGAGAATCCAGGCCAGGTAAAAAAAGTAGTTAATACTATAGATAGTATGGAAGTATGAAAAACTTACTGCTGAAGGCCACAGAATATGTGAAAATTAGTCCACATTTTGATCTGATAAAAATTGCATACAAGATACTTATTCCAGATGACTTGTAAATGATCTGAAGCACAGAGAGGACAACCATTCTCACAGTTTTAATGCACAGGACTTCATACAATACTAGATTACTTTTTTCTTTTTTACTATGTAAAGGCCCATAATGCTTACTTTGCATGAGAGAACAGCTGCATTTCTGAAGATTTAACCATGGGAGAGATACTCACATAGAGGGTAACGTGGGGAATCATTGAGCACAAGAAATAATGGAAGTGTGATCATACTAGCTGTCTGTTTCAATCAGGAGCAAGCTTTTGAAACAAATGTCCTCATCATTCCAGTTACCATGCTTTGATTTGCCTTTCAAACAGCCTTAGGATTCTCAAACTCTATTATGAAATTAAATTGTAAGACCTGCAGCAGCTGCACACCTACTGCCCTCTAATCAGTTATGGGTACACAGCCTTCAGGACCAGATTAGAAATAGTTCAAGGTAAGCACCTGAAATGTGCCTTATGTGCACCTTAGCTCCCCAGAACCAATTGCTCCATTCACACAAGTATAATGTGGGAGCAGAGGGAGGGGAAACAAAATCTGACCTGTCAGGAAACTCATCTACTTGAAGGACAGTCCTAAAATCCTGACACTTGAACCAAGTATCTCCTGAGCTGATTCCATCCCTTTTGAAAGATAGTCCATTGCCAAGCCAGACCCAAAGGAAAAAAAAATAAAAATCACTTTCAAGCTAAGTTTCCAAGGCAAAACCTTTAATCTGAAAATAAAACTGAAACAAAGAGGTTTGACTGAAAATTATGGCAGTAATACATGGCAATAATAATAAACAATACAGGATCTGATTTTCCATCAAAACACTAGAAACACTAAGATTATTAATCTTGTCTGAGCACAAAGGTTTCTAATTAGGAAAAAAAATGAGAAAAATAAGTGCCTGTCTGTCATACACAACCAGAAAGTAGTGGTGACTCAGCCAGATTTACCTCAATCTGAGATGCATATACAATAAACATGATTCATACAGGACACAGCCCTGCAGTAAGTAATCTTGACTACATTTTGCCTGAAACAAGGGAAATTCTGCCTATTCTAAGCTCTATGGCAAGAAGCTTCAGAGAAAGAAATGTCATCTTCTCCTTCTGGTAAGAAGGGAAGCACGCTACCAAAGCAGGCTTGATCAGCAAAGGCTTTCAGCCAACATTCCTGGTAGGAACATTACTATAAGCAGAGCGGATTTGGGATGTGAAGGAGTACTCTCCTACTCTCACAGCCCTATAGGGGAGGACTGTGTAGCAACAAAGTTTGCCATGACAGATGCAGGAGAGCTGAAAAGAAGCCACTGAAACTCCCAAATCAAGTCTCATCATGTTTTGATGGCCCCAGAGAGGAGAAAGTGAGAGTCGAGTACGGCACCGGGTCATGGCAATGCTTTCCAAAGCTGTTGTACTGGTAACGTCCACTAAAGTTAGCTTTGCACAGGGCAAAGATGACCACTTTATTGCTTTGCCAAAAAGTCAGAGACATTGGGTGGCTCATGTACCTTTATAAGCTTTTTTTTTGATAGGTCAAAATTCCATTTATACCAAAACCCATTCAAGTTTTTCAAAAGTAACCTGCAACTTTGGGCTTTGCTTTGAATCACCCAGCAGGCCTGAGATCAAGAGAGCTCAGTATTTTGAGAAAAAAAAAAAAGTCTGCTTGAGGTATCTCAAGGTTTCGGGCATGCTACTTGATGCACACATTTTTGTTCACAAAAGATGCAGAGAAAAGGAGAAAAAAAAGTAGTTGTGAGGTTCAGATAGATTTACTCCTATACTGTAGGAAACTTCAGCAGGTGATGAAAATCAGAAGGTATGCTATGCTCCCTTCCCAAATGCAGGTAATTGTCCTGTGATTTGAGGGCTGTGCTGTCCCATTTTTCAGCTAGAAGAATTTGTTTGCATTTTAACAGTATATTCCAAAGAAAATAAATAATTTTTTGTTCTCTCCACTATTCTTCTGCCTGCTTCAGAACTATCACCTGAAGACAGCAGGAAGCGCTTAGTTGCTTTTAAGCTAAAGCATGTTTAGCAGAGCAAGTCAAATAAAGATTGCTGAATAATCTGAAGAAGGTAAACTGGGTTGTTCTACGCTGCCAAAAAAAATAAAATCAGCATTATTCAAGTTTCTCAGCAATTAAAAGACATCGTGACAACAAAACCTAAGAGTACACAGAAGATTGCACAGAACACAAACATTAATACCAAACTAAGGCAAACATAATCTTCCTGAAAATAGTTTAGAGAACAAAGTCTTTTGGAATCAGAATGGATGAGATATTCCCTCCATAACATCTGAGTAAAGCAGCAGATTTCTTGTGGTTAAAGGGTTTCAGATTCATCAGACCTAGCATCATTTTGCAATCCCACATAACTGATTTCTTCATACACTCATCCCGATTCCCTTATGGTTCTGGCAGCAATAAATCCCAGCAGTTTAAAAATGGTCATGTACACATTTTCATATTTCATACACGATCTTGTTGCACAGAACAAATTATCTGGGGTACTTTGCTTGAGGGTTGTAAAGTCATCAGCTCACTTTGGATTGACTTTAATACATCTCCATGGAATATTCTCATCGCTTTCTCCTTCAGAAGGACTCTGACTACTCATTCGTTCCATAACTAATTTCAGAAAGGACCAAAACTCATCTGAAACTTATCAGACCACAAAGCCTTTTCTTATGTACAAGTGCAATACATGAGAACGTGAGTCAACCTCAATCCTGACTCCTAAGTGGGGTCTCTAGTCCTCATTAAGGCACCGTGGCTCTCTGTGTAGCACAAGCACCTGAGAGTAAGAGACAAACCCCACACACACCTAGCACCTGCACCATGGTGGGAACCTCTGATCTTCAATATTGCCCTTGAATAACCTCTGTCTGTCTGTCTGCCCAGCAAACCCAGCCTTCAGCCATGCCTCTGGGCATACCTGTGCTCTCTCCTTCAGCTCACTCAACAGGGCTCCTCTAGTTCTTATTTATTTTATAAGTCCAGCACAACCCACAGCACAGAGGAACATGGTACACAAGGACCCACATAATCACAAAGTGACCAGGTTACACTTAACAGAACTGGTGTTGGACTAGAACTAATAATTTCAGCTGGGTCAGACCTGGCTCTATGCTGAGTCAGCCTGATGCTTTTGCTCCCTTTGTGCTCTCAGGAATCTCTGTCATTCTGGTTTTCCCATCAACCATGGTACATCAGTCCTTCTTTAGAAGAGCACTTTGTGGTATTGTACATATGATAATGTCTGATGCTATAAGGCTACTACAAGATCACTTCAGGACAGAATCTAAAACTTAGCATATCAATCCCTGGTATCTTCTCATTCCTTTTTGAGTTTAATTTTAATTTTGCATCTCCTGGTTTTGTAATTGTTAACCAGAGGATATTACTCTGTGTCTTTGCCACTTACTAATAATTTCACACAATCTCTCACACAATTATTACTGGTATTGTTTGGAAACATTGTTGCATTTATTCATCTTATTTATAAGCATCAACTTCTGCCTAAGACAAAACACAAACTAAATTTCTGCATTCCAGAAGCTTATTCTGTATTAACTTAAAACCACATCTGCTTGTATTTCATTATATTTTTAGGTCTACAGGAAAACCACACTCAAGGCAATATAGAAAATGAGTCCCAGTATCTAGAATATGTCTTATCTTTAAACAGAGATTTAAACTTCATACTTTTTGCACCCTTTCTTATGCCAGACCAAAACACTGTACATGCTACTAACTTGAGCTGCAACTTTTATTGTGGTTGAAATCCTGATCCTTCCTCCCAGCAAAAATGTCATGGGCCACGCTATAAACCCCAGAGCTAGCAACAGATATCGATTAGCAAGACATTAGGAGCCAAAGGGATTGTTCCAGCCCCCATTTTCATGCCCCAGAGAAAAGCTATTGTATTATTTCTGCTACCGCTGCCTGCCATCTCCTTGCTTCACACATGGTCGAGAACCCTCCCTGCTCCCACTCTCTCACGCCTCCAGTCAGGCAACAACTTGTAATAAAAAGCTGACGCCAAAAATTAGAATCATTACTGTGTGTTGAAACACTCCTCTGAAGTGCTTACATCCTCAGCACCATATGGACCCAGCAAAGGATCTCAGAGAGAGATGGGAGGAGAGAGAGACGAGAGCTTCTAGCTGAGAAGCACGTGGATTCATGCTAGCAGCAGCTCAGCGAGCTGCTGGAACTGATTTACCACTGAAGCTGTTAACCAATAACTGACTTCTTCCAGTTATTGGTTTCACAAACAATAATCAGATTAAAATTAGTAATCTGAATAGAAAACTTTTATTAAAGGAAAGGGAATGCTGTCCTGTGGCGGTAGGGGAAGGGGGAACGCTTACAAAGGGGAGATATGAAAAAGTGTCCTGGAGCTGGGAAATGTGTTTTGTATCAGGGCAGAGCTGCAGGACACCATACAGCACACTTTCAGCTCCCTCTCTCACCTCAGGAACTGACAAATGCCACTGTGGTGACAGCAGGGATGAGCTGGGAGCCAGAGCAGAGAGTTTGAGGCCTGGGAGATGTATATGCATAGGAGGGGAAGAAAAAGACAAAGAGAGATGGAGATTTAATGGCAGAGATTAAAATCTCAAGTATACAATCTGGTTTTGCATGACTTTTCTACTTTCTTCCCAGTTTGCAACTACAGACCAAAATTAACAAACTAGTCTACCATCCACACATACTTTCATTGATTTAACAATTGCACTGCAGATGTTTACCAATATAAATGTTCCAAGAAATACAGCATCATTGAGAGTTGACAGAACAAGAAACAAAGGAACAAAGGTAAGACAGAGAATTTTCAAAAGCAGGGGGGTCCTGATTCTGGGGTGACCATCTTGCCTACCACAAACCAGAGACTTTTTTTAAAAGCTTTGGTTTCAGTGACTGTCGCCAAATACAAGAAAGAACACTGGAGCCTGAACACAAACGTCTGGCTCCTGTCCTTTTCTTAGACCACCATGCTGGATTACCACCACTGCTAACAGCACTTCCACTGAGAATTGGCAGCTGGGCCCCTTGACAATATATGGAGATATGTTGATGGGCTTTGAGTTGAAAACACTGAAGCATTCTCTCTGTTTAGTAAAAAAAAAAAGGCATCTAAATCTTTTAAGTCAAAACTTCTACTGGGAAATAAGCAATAAGCATTGCTGTGTTCCAAATGTCAGGACTTCCATCGTCCCGTAAATCGCAAGCAGAGCTCAAGCATGAGGGGGAAAATTCCCAGCACAATCCTGCACGCCACACGGACCAGAGTTCTGGAAAAGCACAATACTGAGCAACGGCTTTATCCATGTAGTTTTCCAGCCTTTCCACGTGCTCAAAGAGAAAACAAAGCCCACCCCAGAACAGGAAGTAATTTGAGTTAGCATAGTGGAAATTAAGGTACAAATTATGGGAAATACTTGTACAGGAAGAATTCAGCTTCCTACACACTTGGCAGTATCACTGACTAGGAAGCAATAACATGAACTGTTCAGAGATTGCACCACCCTTTCCAATAACTTTGTGCAGAGTGAGATCTTTCTTCCAGGCTGCAAAATCCTGTATAATATTGAAGAATATTCGAGGCGAAGGAAGCAAGGACCACTGGCTATAAAACTGAAAGGTCAAGGTACAACCACTGCCCTGGGAAGTCCCTACACTGGAAAACCAGCTGTTTCGACAGTGTGTAACAATGAAAGTGTCACTCTAACATTGCTCCAGTCTTACACTCCTCTCAGCACACCCACTGCCGAACACTGCATCCTGTGCTAGAAAGGAGCACACTGGCTTTTTTCTCAACACTTCTTGAATTTTTGCCTCCTATATTTTTGCTCTTGGGTATCTTTTCTTCCTTTCTCTGCAAGTAAAAAACTCTCAGTAAGTAAAAAACAAATTGAAAGCCATTATTTTTAAAAGTACACAGGAAATTAGTCTCTAAATTCCATGTTTAAGTAACGAATAATTCCTAATCAGAGCCAATTCTAATAAGATTTTCTGCTGTGCTAAAAGGCATTACCAGGACAGCCTGAGCTAAGATGATCTCAGATAACAGACTTCCACTGAAGTCTTCTTGCCCACAGTGTCACTTCCTGCTCTTCTTTGTCCCGCAAAAGAGAATACTTCATTCAATTTGCAACCTCAAGTTCGTTTCCATGGCAACTCATGGCACAACAAAATATAAAACATTAATCACCATTCTCAGACTTCAGCAGGAGAGAAGAAGCTGGGCTGTCAGTTGACAGAATTGCATGACTCACACATAAGTGCCAAAAAGGGAAAGGAAAAGTGTGATAGCATGCTACAGTGCCCTAGAGATAAATGGGATCCAAATCACACTGTGTAGACCCCCATCTGGACCTGGACCTTTGCTTCCCCACTGTTTGGCAATATTAAGAGTCTGTGCTTTGACCTGTGGCATTCAGACTCAGAAAGGGAAGAACCTGGGCTCCAACAAGATCATGTATATTCACGTTCCCTGGTCTGCTCCTGCTCAGGGCAGAATCAGACTTAGGCACAATGAGGTCCAGGGTAAACCGACCCAGAGTTCAACTGACTCAATTATTTCTCCTAATTGAACCTCTAGTGGAAATGTTTCCTTATCTGAAGCCCCAGTTGAAAGATTCTCTTTTGAGTGCATGTGAGAGAGACTGTTTATTCCTATGCTTCACTCCTTTGAATGTTTTTATTTCCACCAGGAATCCCATTTTATTGCTTGGCTTTTCTCTCTCTCTGAAATAAAGCTACATCAGCACTAGAATCTTACTGCTGATTGTGACTTGCTTCCAGAAGGACTTCTCTGTAAAAGACTTTCAGAATAAAAGATATTGCAAGGCTCATATCTAAGTATTTTTTGCAAGTATTCAATATTCTAAACTTGCATCCAATGCTATGGCTTCAAAAGAAAATCAAAACCATTCTTTGGATGGCAAAATACATGTTATCGATACTAGGACAAAAGCAGAGCAACGAGGCACATTTAGATAAAGTAAAAAGGTTTCAGACAGGAAAACTGAATCAATTTTACCTGTATTTCAAGCTGAGGATAAGAGTTTGATCTCTGGGAAAGGCGCCAAAGCAATCTTTGATCATAAAAAAGTTCACTGTGCCGCATCCTTCATCCAAACGTAATTCCCCTGGTTCAGACCTCCTTGGATCCTGTGTATAGAAGCTAATCTTCTTTGATTTGCTATGTAAACACCATTGCACACACCAGGTTAAGTATCACTTAGGAGGAATTCCTGCATCCTTCTGGCATTGACGTTTCCCCTAAGCCATTACCTCTAGAGTATTTGTTCATCAGTATCTTTCTGCTGCTCCTTTGCATTGGTTTCCTTAGGAGGAAAAAAAAAGACCAGCCTTTTCTAATAGAATGTTCCTAGAAGCTGAAGGAGTTTGGAGAGTGTTTTTATTCAAGCATACTCTCCAGGAGACAGTATTTTAGAAAGACTGAATGCAATGTGAAGTAATATGTGCAATATAAGTATGCCAGACTGGAAGTCTCCATTCACAAGGACTTATGAAAATCATTCCTTAAGCTACAGCTTTCATAGCTTCATATCTATGAACTTCATGCCTGCATGGATCCACATGCAGAAGAAAACAGAAAGCTAGCCAAATTTAAAAAATCTGGAAAACCCACAAAATTACTGAATCCCACATAGTTCCTGTACAGAAGTATAAATTATCTGGAATTTGTTTGAGAGTCCTGTCAAAAAATCTGTGAGCAATCCCAGTCTGAACTTTGTAACAGACATTCCATGTGACTGAAGGACCTAACAGCAGTCCTTAAAGTTTTGAAGAGGTCTCAACATGCAGCAGCTCCCAGGGAGAGAAGCTGATGAGAGCAGTACACCCCTGTTAAATGCCAAGCTCTACAGAAAACCCAGGAACTCAAACCAAGTGCTGACGGTTTCCATTGAAGGTTTCCATTCCTCTGAAAATAAAAAGAGCTCTTCCAAATTTCCCCTGCAGTGGCAGTAGCTCCAAAGGCATAAATGATTGCTGCTATGGTAATACAGTCGTAGCAATTTCATAAATGTTAGGAGTACAATTTGAGAAGGCATTTGGGAGGCAAGCTTTAGATGTATCCCTCCCATCTCCAGGCACCACCAGAAGGCGAGGCAGGACTTACAGGGCAGTCACCAGCCCTCTCTCCACAGGCTGGAAGAAGCACTGAAGGCTCCAAACGGTGGTAATCACCATGCCCAAAGGCAGGTGACAGGAACAGAGGGCATCACAATTTACAACCTCAGCCACAAAGCACACCGCCTCTTCAGACTTGCTAGAGAACTGCTAATCTGTAGGTTCAACAAAGCAAATTTAGTTATGCATGTTTCTAGCAATTATTTTTCTTACATCTGGAACGTGGGCCTTACGTTTTCACTACACTTATTTGTTAATCAGTGTAAGACCACTGTCATCCCTGATACAGTCTAAAAAGGATAGAAGATAGGAAAGCTAGGCCAGGGTAGGACTTTTCAGTGTTTTCAAGCTGGAGAACCCTAAGGGAACATATCATGGCTTCCTTACATGTAATACAAGAGTGCAAATTTGAGCCAGTGATAACTATGGTGGATGATGGGTTATGTGTGGATAGTTTGACAAAGTAGATGGAAATCTTGTCTCCATTCCTCACCCTGCTGTGGATTTCTTACAATAACTCCTACTAGTAAAATCCTGCAGCAAGAAAAATCATCTAGTGCCTTGCCTTTGACATCAAGAAGGCTATGATGTTATCTTTTGTACTATAAAAAACAATTTTCTATAGAACAGAGATTATAAACTGTCACCCCTGTTTCCCAGAGGTCTCCATAGATAAACATCAAGAACTCAGATGCTGTGATTATAAGGTCAGACAAGGAAAAATTTACTACAGTCACTGCTAAAAACTTGACAGAATGAACACTACATATTTATGTATGTGTTTATTCAATGAGCTTTCTTTTCTTTTTATTGCTTTGCTTACTATAGCTCGGTAATTTCGTTTCTAGTGGGTTTTTTCTTAGGTATCTTCATCTGACATGAAAGATGTCATTAGAGGCAACACCAGGTTGGAAACAGTCATCTGTTTTTGAGCTAAATGCTCCTAAAAAGACAGCAGCTAGCAACTGGGAAGTATAGCAGCTGAAGCTGTAATGGTGCGTATAGTGTTTAATTGCGCATGTGTCATACACACTATTTAGGTTTGCTTTGTTTAATGCAGCACATAGAAATTCTCAGGAGGCTGGGAAAGGTCATATCCATGCCTGAATGAGAAAATAACATTAAAATTATCATTATAGGCCTTCCTCCCTTTGACTTAGCTGGGTGAACCCTAGAAGACTTAGAGTTCAGGTTCAGTTCAGATAAACATCCAAAAGTTCACAGGTTTACCCAGACTATCTGAATCTCTAGAGGCCCAAAATGAGCTGGAAATCTCCAGAACTGCCTTTCTTGAGGGATTTCCTGCATTTCCACTTTTGGACCAAAATCAGAAGTGGAAAAAAAAACAAAACAAAACACACTTAACATGAATTAAATATTGCAGAACCTCAGTGCAACTCATTTCAGTTACACTTTAAAAGTCAGAACCTGCTGACATGGATTTCTTATCAAGTATGTTGTGATCTTTTTTTAAATGTCAGCTTTTATGTCTGAATCAGAGCATATTTACTTTTTCACCTGACTTCTCAGTCTATCCTACTAATCTTTAACGTCAGGTTTTTGTGAGTGGAGCCCATGGAAGCTCCATTCTATACAGTTACAGTACATCTACACACTACATTCAGGTCTCGCAGAGAATATCTCTCCATCTAAAATATTTATTGAAGTGGAGGCTAAGAGGTGAAGGGAAGAGACAGAGAGTAGAGTGAAGTAGTTTACAAAGTGCTGACATTCGTAACAGATAGATCCCTCATTGGCATATGAGCTGCTGGTTTCCCTCTTTGACACTGATATGGAAAAAACATCAGCAGCCACACTATCAGCAAGAACAGGACCCTCTGATCAGCTGTCGCTCACTTTCCCAGAGCAGATTCCCATCTACCCAATTAACTGTGGCCATTAATTTTCTCTGTTGTAAAAATGTGTTTTCAATCACCTTTGGGACTAAAACAGATGATCTGTATTAAATGAAGAGCACACTGGCTTGTAGTTCTTTAAACCATCCTCTCTGCTTGTAAAGTCAGAGAGGGATCTGGGCACCCTTGTCACAAGCACAGTTCTCCTGGCACGCTGTGCAGAACCCACCTCATCACGAAACACCCTCCAGAAACACTGTCCCCACTCACTCGGTGATGTGTTGTGCCATTTGTACCAGGCTGACAAGAAGTCACTTTCCTCACCAGGTGAGGAAAAAATGTATTTCATAATCTAGCACTGCTGTCTGGAGCCATTCAAATGTCTATGTAGCCCAGCATAATAACAGCTAGAAGAAAAAGGGTATCTACAGAGTAGTTCTTTCCCTGCTGTATCCATCCAACTACCAGCAAGGTACAAGCTTAGAAACTTCCTGAATTGAGAGTTTGTACCTGCACCACCATGTTTAAAAGGAATGTATGGTCCCAGCCTCCTTTAATTTGCCTAGTCCTTTTCTAAACCTACTTACGCTTTTGTCCATAACAACATCCTGTGACAATGAGGTCCACAACTTCATCACCCTTCCTTTTGCTTGTTTAAAATTTGCTATCTGAGAATTTAACTGAGCGTTCATAGTTCTTGTTTAGTGTGAAACAACGAATAGATAAATAAGTCTTTATTCACCTCTTTCCTTCTTCGTTCACCCTCAATGCTTTGAAAGATTATAATTATCTTTCCCCTACACTCACTCTTTTCCATAAAGCTCTTTGTCACATAGAAGACATTTCATAGCATCCTTATGATCTATCCCTCCAGTTTTTCTTACAAACCCTAGGACTTCTAAATTGCAGTGTTTCCAGAATTTACAGAGAAGACTGGGTATGAATGCTCTGTGGCATGATGCTCTATACTTTGATATCTATTCCATTTCCTTCCAACTCCTATCATTCTAGCTGACTCTGCCATTGTTTTAAGGGGATGTTGTCAGAGCTAGCCATAAAGACATTGGAGGTGCTTTCCCCAAGATGGGAATAGTTATTTCCTGCTAACCATGACATATATATATATAATTTATACTAGTTTCTTCGCTCTTCATTTACTAGGATTAGAAAATAATCAGGGAAAAAAGATTCAGCCATTCACCATCCTAATAACATCTGCAAATTCCCAAGCTTGATTTGAGCTTAGGTTTTCCTGAATACTTTTGTGTGATTAGCAAATCTTGTCCTTTCACAGCTTATCCCCATTTTTAGTTCAGGAATAATATGAATAACATGGAACAGATTTTTGTCAGTAACTTCCCCCTCCTCTGATTGCCATTCCTTCTATTACATCATTGCAATGTTCCAGCTAATTGGGGAAGTGCTTTCTACAAGACTTTCACCCATTTCTTGGAGGCTTGCCACATCCACCCTCATAAAAGAATGGAACACCTCTTAACTGAGATGGGTTATGAGTTCGTAAAGCAACATATTTCTCTCTCTTATCTCCTTGCTGGGTATCTATCAGTGCCATGATGTCAGCTCTTTATGAAAAAGACCTTATATAGGATGTTCAGCTTCCTTTTTTTTTTTTTCTTGGTTGGCTTTTTGTTTTGTGATTTTTTTCAGACCATTTTAGTGTCAATCCCTCTTATCACCATTGGCCTGAAATCACCCAATAGCCACAGCACTGCTCTCAGTTTTTAGCCCTGTCCCTCCTCCTGCACAGCAAACCCAGAGCCTCCTATAATTTTACACTCTTCAAAAAAACCTACCAATCAAACTAGCAGCTGAAGCTCGTGTTTGCTGCACCTTTCTAGAGAAGCATGTCTCATGGGGTCTTGCTCAGCCACTGACGAAAGGCAGGCTTAGGCATGAAATCCACTGTGGCTCCCACAGCAGCTCAGTGTCACTGTCCCTGGTGCCTTGACACTGTGGGAAGAGGAGGAGCACACCACACACGTACAGCCAGGCACGCACAGGACATCTTCTTACCAGATGGTGCATCAGACCTGTTGGAGTTTAACTTTTAATTAAACTAAGAATGAAGGGCCGCATTCAGTCACAGCATCAGTTCCCTCCAAACCAGATGTTTGCAAGATACCACAAAAATTGTATTCATGTGAGCCCAAGCCCAAGCTGAGGGTGGCCACTGCCCAAGCCTCCTACACCATCTCCATCAGGACAAGTCTTGTCCAGCAGAAAACTGACAGCTCCTTTTTTTCTGGGCCACCATGCTCTGAAAGCTTCCTCTATAGTGCACAGCACACGTGAAACCAACACTCCTGCAACACGTTGCTGTTGCTAACTGGGCATAGAAAACAACCTTGCAGGAAATGCTCTGCCAGGTTTACCCAAAGTTTCCCAAAGCAGCGTACTTCTTGCCAAGGTACCTTAGTTTTTCCTAGCAGCTCAGCACACTGACCAAGATGCTCTCTGTGCTGAAATCCCCCCTATGTGCACTGTAGCCCTGGCTAAGAGCAAACTGGTAGAAGGTGTCTCAACATATAAGCCTACGAGACTTTTGGAAAACACAGATAAATCTGTGAAGCTTTCAAAAGCCCCTGGATAACATTTTCAGTAGGCAGACAGAAATAAAATGAAAAAAGACCCAGGCCAAGTTGCATGACAGCCATAGATCATTCCTGGAGCCCTGCTTCTAGATCTCCTTCAGTGCCATATGATGATTTTAGAGTAGTAAAGTCCATAAGGCTCCAAAGAAGCAATAACTATTTAATTTATCTGGGTAAACTCAAAGCCAGCAGCCTACCTGTAATGCTATTTGACAAGCCATGGTAACAGACTAGAACAGACTTTTATATCCTGGGCATTGACTCAGTGTCAAATATTTTATGGGGAGAAAAAAAAAAAAGTAGCTGATCCAAGAACTGGCAGTGACTGTCTCAAGGTTCCAATCCCCCTCTCTTGCCTCCAGTTCCCTCCTCACACTTCACCCTAACTTTCCCCTCCCTCTCTGCCTTTCTCACTTGGAAGACGTTATTGTTTAACATGGCACATTCCCAAGCTGCTAGACCAGGACAGTAAAATTATTCACTGACTTTACTGTACTCTTCTACCAGTCACTTGTTTTTTAAGCTTTCAGCCTTCCATCCCTTCACCCCCACCTCCTCTGTTCCCCAATGAAATTCTCTTTTCCTCTTCTCTCCCTCCCACTTCGCTAGGCAGGACCTGGAAAAAAGAATTCAAGGCCAAACTCAACAAAACTACTGCTGCGTAATAGCAGTCCTTTTTCACACACAGATGGTCAGTCAGAAGAATGAGCGCTTTATAAGACAGACATCATGCTGGTCTTTGCAATCCTGTTCTCCCGGACCTCAGCAGGAGTTTTTCATCACCAAAGTGGATAATAACTCTGTCAGACACCTCATACACACAGGTATTAATAAAAAAAGAAAATACTGTAGAGACTGATTTTACTAGAAACAGGGAATCTTAATGTGACAGTTAAAAATGCGCCCGATGGTTGCACACAACCCATAGCTGTGTCAACGGGGGTTTATAGCAGGTTGCTAATAAGCAGGGAGTGCACTTATGTACACATCTATGGGTTTGCACTTTATTGACAACATTTCCACAGCCAAAGTCCACGTACCATTGCACAGTCATCAATGTGCACATGTCGCATGCTTGTAAACGCCTAAGTGGCCATAGGCTTCTCCATGTTTGTGTATGGAAGCACCATTTGCATGGGCAACAGCAGTTTACAGCACTGCTGTCCCATACACCACAAGGCTCTAGCAATTATACATGTCCTTATTTCTGAAATTTGGCTGAATCTACAACTAGGCTTTTTTAAAATAAATTTTATTTTCCCCAAAACTGAATAGGTAGATTCCTGCCATTACTAATTAGATGCCAAACCCTCCATTTTTATTGTGATAGATCCAGAGTGTCAAGAACACATATGAAGACACAGGCAGCATCTGCATTGGCTAACCCAGAAACACAGCTCCTTTTGTCTAACATGGAAAAATATTTTCAGAAGCTCTACATTTCCTACAACAAGAGAGGCAATGCTAAAGAAAATCACCACAGTAAGTTTGAAGTAGGAGTTCTGTTCTGGTAGTCATCTTCCTCTTTCTTCCACAAATGGAAATCTTTAGCACTTTCATAGCCCAGATTCAAATAGAATAAAATTATGTGTGAACTCTCGCACTTTCACTTCAACAGTCATTCTCTTCATTAGTCAAATGAGAAAGGAAGTTTTACTTTGTATTTGATTTGATTCAATTATGGCATAAAAAGAGGAGTTACACCATATTAGAAGCTTAAAGTTGATTCAGATCCCAAGAGAAAGGAATTTGCTGATGTCCCTTTGTTACCAGAGACCATTGCATGCTAAACAGCTACAGCATATGTGAGTAGACTAATCCCTGCTAAGGACATGTTCTTTCCACAGGTTAAGCAGTACCCAGTCTTCAGCCCTTGATCTCTAGTCTTCCTTGGACACAGGGGCAAGGAATATCTTGGTTTCCTACTCCGGCTACCCCATTTCTCCTGTTCCTCCCTTCACCAGCCTGTGTTTCAGAACCATTTCTTTGCACTATGAGGTTTCTGAAAAATAAACACCATCAACAGCATCATGCTGATGATTTGTACTCTCCCCTGGGTGCAAAATTAATTCAGGGTTTTATTCAGGAGCTGCCAAAGAGCAGGGCATTGCCTATCATTAAAGGGATGCAGGGACAAAGCTGTGAGTGAAGATTGCCAAGAACTGGGCTTTGCTGGGCCCACCTCAGTTTGGTGCCGTCAAGCCTTCAGTTTCATCCTCCAAAAGTAATGAAACAAATTAGGTCAGCCTTTTCAGCATCAATCTTCTCCATCAGAAATTAATTTTTAGGGGCATTTTCCCATGGATTCAATCCAACTGACCCAGATTCCATGCTTCTCTTTTACACCAATCATTAAAATTAACAATAAGTGTTCAAAATGAGATCTCATACATATGGAGCACAGAATAAAATTTAGGAAGGAGAGGTTAAAAGTGTTTAGCCACTGGGAAAATAAAAGATAGTTTAAACATCAAATCTCTGAAAGTAACAAAAAGTTATTTAAAACAAATTTATATTACACTGTGGTACAGCACAAATAGATTACTTATTAATTCTGAAGGTACAAAAATAACATACACTCCTGTTTTCAATCAACCTTTTCAAACTTGTAGACACGTCTTTTTAATTATTAATGACAAGCACTCAGACTTCACCACATCAGCAAAACTCCTGTTAAAGGGGGTGAGAGGAAAGAAGATGCTTACCCTGTTCTTCAGCAACATCTATCTCAGTGACTCATGAAAAACCTCCTCTGGCACAGACAGTGCTGGTACCTGTGAAACGAAATGTAGCTCTAGGCTGGAGATGAGGTTAGCAGGCCAGACTCATCAGTAAGTAAAGCAACTTTTTAACTGAGGATCTTTAATAGGGTAGGAGAAAGTACTAAAAAAAAAAAAAAAATTCCTTTACAAGAAACTGTGGGTTTCAATGTAAATTCTCACCTTCTCTGTCTAGATACCTTTTTCTGACAAACTGAGTTTCTACTCCTACGAGCATCAGCTACAATGATTACCAAAGCAGCAACTTTTGCTGGCTAAAGGTGAGGAAAGTCTAAAAACAGATAGGGTACGGTGTCCTCAATCTCCCACATTTATCAAGCCAGCTTTGGAGAATTTTCATACAAGATCTCCAGAGTATTTAACAGGAACTTCTGTGTTTTCTTTTAGAATTCCATTTTTTCTGAGTTGGGTTTTGAAATGTTTCCATCTTAACCTGAAAATGAGGGAGCATATAAAACAACCATATAATGCTCTGGCAACATTGTGCAGAGTCAGAAATATACGTATGTGAACGATCTGACAGGGGCTGAAACCTCAGGCTTGTAAAACCAACCAACACACTTCAGTTCACTCAGTGGAGGCAGGATTGATCCTTGGCAAACTAGGATTATTAAGGCTGCATTTTTTTAAATAAAACAGAGAATGTGTTTCAGCTGGATTCTAACCCAAGAAAACTCTGCTGATTGCAATGGCATTCCTACCTTTCCCCCTTCACTCCTTCCCTGCTTAGTTCACTCTGCTAGCAGCTCCCCACACCTTGTCCTCCAACACAGAATTCTTTCTCCATCTCAGCCTCAGTCACACAAATTGCTCTGGAAGGCAGGATCCCCAGGCTCTCACGAAGCTCCTGCTGAAGTTAATGAGACTTGGCACAAAATCTTCTTACAGGGAATGGTTTGCAAGAGCAGCACCTTACTTACTATTGGAGACAACACAAAAATCACTGCTCCACTGACAGTTTTTGTCCTCAGCTCTAATTTTTACCCAAGTCAGGAATATTTTTTTGCTTTATATCTGACTGACAGCTATTAATACTACTGTGAGTACATACAGCCTGACTTTATATGATTTAGAAAGAGGAGAGAGAGAAAAGATAACAGTTTCATTATAAGCTTTAAGCGTCCATAAATCTTTCTACATCAAACCATTCCTGATCTCCCGAGAGGGACTCTCCAAACACTGAAGCCATGCCTATTTGGCAGGAACTACAGACAGGGATTTCTTTTTAGCCTCCTTCATCTCTACAGAGGGCCAAAATCTTGGATAGAAAACTTTAGTCCAGAAGTCATCTTTTTCTGCAGCACCTAGAGGCACAGTGATGGTTTTAATAGAGTTCTGTAATAACTCTATTGCTACTTTTTATGACTATTTCTTGGAGTAATAAAGTGGCAGAGGCAATGATATTGAATCACTAAATTTTCTGCAGCAAAGAGAGTGTAATGAGACCATAAAGTTATTTTAATTCAAAACCCAGCACCAAACATGTTTCTAGCTCCTGCAAGCCACAGAGTAAAAATTCCTTCTCACCTGCATGCTCTCCTAGGTAATGTCAGAAGGTGAGTTCACATGGCCCAGCTACCTGGGGAATGTAATTTCATAAGTCCCACTTTGACTTCTGTTTTGTGATATTGCAGTGACATTTTCTCAGGGTGCCTGCAATAGAGCAGATCAATGCCTCCCTGAGCTCCTAAGGATCTCATGCAACCCAGGGAAGGGCAGAAGTAATGGTCAGCTCTACAGCGTGGCTTCTACAACCTGGGCATAGCACAAGGCAGCTCCCTCCAGAGTCACCTTCAGAGGGTGAATCGGATGTCAGATGGGATAAATTGCCCCATGTCTCTTGGCTGACCTTTAAAAAGGCCAAGACTCCTAATTTAGGCATTTTCTTTATGTCAAAAGTAGAACAGAATGGTTCTAGATCCTCAAGCAAGTAGTTTTTGAGGGACCCTGCAACATTAAGTGAATACTTTTTTCACCACAAATCTTTATAAAAAGGGCAAGCTGAGATTGGAAGATCCATACAGTGGCTGTGAGGCAAAATACAAATTCCACTGAAGAAAACTGATACAATCTTTACCACCAGTGTCAATGGCACTGAAATTTCATTCTTGCTTATGCTTAAATGGCTAGGTTTATTAGCATGAGATCCCCCTATCTATTTACTAGAAAACTTATTAACTTTACAAGAGTGTATCTAAAATCACTATCTAAACCAATCACCACTGAATACATGTACCTCATTAACCAAAACCAAATGTGATTTGCTCTATAGTTCAGTTCTTGCAACAGCTATAGCTGTGACATGGTTCTGTGTTATGCTGTGCTCTAGCAAGGCATGTCAAAAATGCAAACTGAAGGGCAGAATTATTTCATTTCCAAAAATAAATAAGTGCCTTTGGCCAATACTATGGACAAAAGGCAGGTTATTTCAAACTAAGGGACCTGCAGGGAATTGATTCCTCTCAAAGCTTCAATTATCTTTCAAATTCTCTCTCTCATAATGTGTACAAATATTCCTGAACAAACTTCACTGAAAAATAGATTCTCAATATTTTTATTTACCTAATAGTTATCACAGGGGTAACAACACACATGCAAATTTAAAATAAAAACATATGTGGGGATTTCTTTCCCCAAATAAGAATTTGAAACAGATGTGCTCTTTTAACTGTATTTGTACACCCAATGCTTTTCTCTCCACTGTTTGTATTTTTAATGTATTTTTTTCAAAGGTACGTAATAATTTATTCCCCCCTTTTATGTGACAAGCATGACTTTCAAATAATGTATTCTATCTTTATTTCTTGCTGGCACAACTCATTTATATCAATTGCTGTTTTACACAACGGGAACCGACTGCAGCTCAGCTATAAGCAGTGATACTATTTTCATTAGAGTTGTATTTAAAAATCAACATAACAAAGCTGCAGAATGAAAACATTACATTATTCACCCCTGCTTCTGCCACTCCTGTATTCTCACATCTTCCATTAAACCCATGCTTTTGTTGGACACTGCCATCCTACTTCTCTCATTGTGTTTTCAAATAGAAATATCTAATGTTTAGAGGGATAAATTAGCTGTAGCAGCTTTTCAGTCCCAGAACTGGAAAATATGGGAAAAGATAATTGCTGCCTCTTTTTCTCTTCAAAACTTTAACTGTAACTTCTGCAGAAACGCACTGAAAATCCAGTTTAGTAAAATTCCATGCAGCAGCAAAACACAAGAAGTAACAGAGTCAGATCTCTCTACCCACTGTACCAAATCTAAATGCCTTCACCAAGACTCAAATTTCAGGGTATGCTCACCTACACTACTCTCAGCTCAAGTTATTCAACAGATTGATAGCAAGAAAGATCCCAGGTAGAAAATAGCAACTTGAATTCCTGTAAGAAAACATTTTGATGTTCTTTTGCAACAAATTGTCTTCATATTTTTCAGGGACATTTAATCATGTCAAGCTTCATTAGCTCTTAGCTGGTCCTAAGGTATCTTGGCTTGTTAACAGTACAAAGTGCTACCACATGAAAGCATTTTCCTTCAGCAGAATCCAGTTCCAAATAACACACCCATCTATATGACTTCATATTCAGATGCTCTGAAAACTGATGTATAACAAGCCCTGAATTTACAAAAAATTACCCAAGAACTGGAAAGTTAGAGTATGTTCTACTGGGCCTAAACGTCAGGGTGTGAGTAGCTGGGGGCTGCAGGGTCCCTCTGTGGAGGAGGCCTTGAACTGGTCACCCCAAGGTCCTGCTGACTCTGACACCTCAGAACTGCAGACCCTCAGGGGAGACATCAGCAACCTCTGTTCAGATGTCTTTAAAGAAAGTAGCCACTAGGGCAGGAGACACATGAAGAAGAGGAGTGTTTTGAGCAAATGGAGGGGACATGTGGAAGACAACATCACTGGGGACATGGCTGGAGTTGTGCTCTTGGAATAGCGTGTTCCCTGACAGAGGAGGGACACCCCCACCACACTGAGGTCACACCAAGCCAGGGACACCCCTCAGGGACTGTGGCCCATGGGTGCCCCATACCAGGCCAGGGACACCCCTAAGGGACTGCAGCCATGGGTGACCCACAGTGGTGCAGAGAAAAACAAGTACAGAGAAGCAGAAAGCCATTAGGTGGGTGGTCCCAAACTGCTGGGCCACTTGTCACCTCACTGAGGGGACCAGGAGACTGGTGACAAACGTGGTGACAGGAGAGGCTGAAGGAGGAAGGAAGGTAAGAGGAGCTGGACTGAAACTGTGCCTGGGGGAAGGGAAGAAAAGGTATTTCCCTAAGTACTCATTTGTCTCTTTTTCTTGAATCATTAATTAAAAGTTTATATTAATTGACAATAAATTAAATTAAGTAAAATCCCTAAAGTCAGGACTATTTTGACCATAACAAGCTTAACATTTAGTAAATCTTTATCTGTCCCTTTCTGGTGTTTTCATTCAGCCTTGCCAGTATATCCATTGCACAACAGGATCTTCAACTGCACAGCTGTAGGCCACCTTCAACACCAACCCCTGCCACAACCACCAGGAGTAATCTAACCATGGGTGAAGAGAAAGCGTCTTCATATGACAATGGACTGGTTTTTTTCTTTTTTGCCATGCTTATTTAAAATCCTGACGAAATCAGAATTGGGAATTCATATCTTAGCATTTTCAATGGTACTCCTATTAGCTTCAAAATACAGTATCTAAAAGCATTTCACCACATGGTATCAAAGAAGAAATTACCTTGGTAATAGCTGAGCAAAACTAAAATTTTCAACACCAAGGAAATGTCAGTGCTTCTTATAATTCAGACTTTATAAGATAAAACATTTCTGAAAAATATTTTTTAATCCTTACTTCTAAAAGAGTTACTAATTTAATCAAATAAGACAATATTTTTTTATGGTTGGTGTCAAAAGATATATTTCTGGCCCAAATAACTCAAACCTCTGGCTTTGTCAAGTCTCTGATTCAAAGCAGGTGGCTACAAATACTTCTAAAATCTTTTTAGTACTTAACTGTTAAAATATAAATGAAACAGTGTATTTTCTTCCTTTGCATTACTCTGAAAAATTCTAGAATTTGTTGATTTTTTTTTTTGTCTGAGCAAACACATTCTGTTTGATGCAGACACCTGATGAAATTTAAACCAAACAGGTAAAGTCTGGCAAAGCTAAAGTGACTGAAAATAGGGTCTTATTTAATGGGGTCTTAAAATAATAGTTCTATGAAAATGGACATAAGAGTCAGGCAAATTCAATAATTGGGGAAGTTAGTAGGACCATTACTATTTGGATACCAAATTGGCATCCCTGAAGAAATGCAGTTTCACAACAATCAGATAGAAGGGAAAAAAATAGGACCATCTTGCAGACCTGGCACATCTCACTGAAAGATTACAATAGAAAAGCAAACTGCAATGGCCCTACACCAATCAATAAAGACTGAGAGTGGAAGATGGCACTATAAAAATCGTAATCAGACTCAGAAACCAGACTGAGTGAATTACATGTTGGCCTTTGAGCAGAAAATCAAAACAATCAGCAGAGAAATCCAAGCAGCAATTGAACATCGACCATTGGAAACTAAGAGCACCAGCAATTCACAGAGATTTTTCTTTTTCTTTTTTAAGTGAACTCAAGTAAAGCTAGTAAAACTCAGCAATTGCTAACATACCACCATAACTACAGGTTTAATAATGTCTCATAAACTGTAAGAATTTGAAACTCATTGATGCGGAGCAGCTCACGCATTCACTTCGCAACACACCCATTTTCACACTCAAAGACATCAGAAAAGCAGATGAAAGTTTATTTTTCTTTCGATAAAGTAGTTAAGCAGATTTTGGCAGCTTGCCATCAATTTGACCCCTTTCCTCAACTTCCCCCCTGCCCAAACACTGTAAATTAATCTTACACTGGTTGAGGGCAGGGGGGAGGGAGCGGGGGATGGAAGACAACCTGAAATACTTCCAACATTCAAGTCCTTTGGCTGAACCTCTCAGGGGCATATCCCATGGTGACAATCTTTAGTCTTGACTATCTCAGCTGGCCTCTTTCTCCAAAACTATGCCTATAGCACAAACTTCTCCCTTAAACTTGAATTCCATTTTTCTCTTGGTCTTGATACTACCATCAACCACAATTTCATGTTCAGACTCTCTAGAAATGGCCTCTATGACTCTCTTCTGGACTAGCCACTGATCGATCACACAAGCACTCCAGGATTCCACTACAAACCTAAGAGTGGAATATGTGCCCTATGAAGTTAGTCTCAAAAATTAGCAGTTAAATCCAGGAATTATGCAGGGAGAAAAAAGTTTTAGTTGATTTTGACTGCAAGGCAAATTAGATTAAGATTTTAATGAATTGTCTGCATAGCGATGAATATATAAACAGTGATCAAATAATACTCCCACTTTACATACTGATACATAAATGCAATGTACACAGGTTGTCCTAGGCCAGATTTTAGCTTAATCCAAAGAATACTAACATCCCAATATTCCTTCTGAAAGTTTAACTATTTTTTTCTGATAGTGATTCTGCAATAATTTCCCACATTGCTAAATCCCCAGCCTCCTCACTTACATGAGCAACTCCCTGAAACAATTTTTCAGAACAAACTGAAAATTGAGGAAATTTTCAGAGTTTCTAGTAAGTCTGATTTTTGTGAAACAAAAAGCTGGTTGTTACAACACTCTGTGAAAGAATATTTATATTGGCTCTGGCTTTAAGGTAAAATTTCTCAGTTCATGCAAGTGGCAGGAAACATGCAGAATATAATCAAGAGATAGTCCACAAGGCTTGTTAAATGAAATGTTAAATGAAGACTGGTTAGGAAAACAAAAAGATGTAACTCAGGAAATTATCTTGGTCATCTCACAACTCTCTGCTGTTCCACATCCAAACTTTAGCTAAACATTAGATTATCATAATAAACAACACACAGGGAAATAAACTGCATTCAGGATTTACCCAGAAAGGAAATTTGAAGAGCACCTAAGCGACTCATGAACCTCTGCTTCATTTTCAAATCTGACTTAAAAGAGTAATTCAGTTCTTAATGAAAAACAGGGAACATAGACTTCCAAGTCACATACTTCTTAAGCATTTACCTAAAATCCAAAATGCAGTTTTATGCCTGAGCCAGAAAAAACTGCAAGAGAATATATTTACAGAATGTGGACTCATACACAAGAAAAATCTTTCCACAAGTTCTTTTTGTTTTTCAATGCAGAAGGGCAGTGTTACTAGAAAATAAATAACATGAAAGAGGCAGAAGAGGAAAGGGGAAATTGCTCTGCAGAAGAAAAACAAAGAACAGCAGTTACAAACTTCTCATGAACTCCCGAACTACCAATTTAACCAAGGTAATCTATTGCTATCCTCCATACTTCTGGTCCAGCCTTTCTTTCACTCCTTTGGCCTCACTGTAACTTTTGCACATCTCAAAGAGTGAACTATGTACTATGTACTAGCACACTGAATATGATCTGAGTATTCAGTGGGGTTCTCAAAGTGGTACACATCAGCCTCACACGGAGCATTTCTTCACATTATACAAGCCCAACAGCAGTGTCTTAAATTAAGATGGTTGCCTCTGGTTTTATTTGACAGCATGATTGCATTTACATTTGGTGGAAAGCCTGTGCAGAGGGATGGCTTTTGAGCTTGGCTCCCATATGTGCTCTTAGCTCTTTACATGGTAAAATTAATAGCTATTCTTATTTCATCTGGCAGAGAGTTTTGCAGTCAATGTAGGACTGCATCTCCTGTGACCACAGGGTTTCTCAGATTTCTCAACAGTTTAATTGCTTTATGCTACGTGAGGTTGCATTTTCAGAAAGAGGAGCTATCTCATGCAGCCAGAGCTCTGCAGAGCCAGCATTTTTGAAACACAGTCTTTGCTCAGTGACTAGTAGGAAAAGAAAAGTATTAAGATTTCATTGGATAAAGAACCATAGCCAAATAACGAGCTCATGCTTCAAAACTACAATCAGTCTGATAAAATTAAACTAATGAAGCAAAGGAAGTTTAAGTCAAAAATTAAAATATTCAGCAAAAACTTGAATATGATTAAATGATTTAAGTATCTTCATTGCTGACTTTAAAATTCCATAACCCCTTGATTTTGAGAAGGAGGAAAAGGGGAAAGGAGAAAAGAATAAGACAACCCAGTGAATTGGTTGTCTGGACAATCAATGAAACCTGGACAATCAATGAAAACAAATACTTGGTTTGTTTTTACTTTCCTCTCTTCCTGAATGAATTAATGAAACTGTTGAACTTTGGCCTCTTCTTCAGGCTAGAGCAGCAAGGAGGCTGGCTGACTTAATATCTCCCACAGCCCACAGCAATGCTGATGGAAGATTTTAATGTGAGAACACTGTGTGCTCATTTGGCATTGCATTCCCTAGGGGGAATATGTTAGACATTGTATAGATTAAATTTAGCTAGAATTGGACATTAAGAAACACATACTTGGTGCCTTGATATTAAAGATCAAGAGAGGTCACTCTATACTTGGTTTCCTTTATAGGTTTATTATGCTTTTGGCCTTTCTCATTCCTTTTTTCTTTTTTTTTTTTCCCCTTTTTTTTTCCTTTTTATGGCATAATTGTTGCATAGCAAACAACCATTTTGTCTTTCTTAGGGATGTTAGTTAGACAACATAAGAAGCCTGTGTCAGGAAAATAATCACGATTCTCTGAAGTTCTCTTGAAGTCCTCTCAGGATGCCTCATAATTGATTTCAAGTATCTGACGAAAAGTCAGGCCTTGTGACACATTTTTAATTTGGTTTCAAAATCGGAAGAAGAAAAATTCCTGCTGTAGGAAAAATCAAAACTTCAGATCTGAAATTAGAGTTTTCTTGGATTTTCTTTTTGTACATTATTTTCTTTTGGCACATGAAATACCACTGTTCTGCACCAAGGACAGTGATCTGTAGCTGCTGCTTTGCAGACAATAAAAAGGCTCACTTTTAAAGTGCAGTGCCAACAACAGTTTCAGGTCATTTCCCAACTGGCTTTTCCTGTCTGGTATGCCTTGCAGAGTTTTGGCTCTGTTGACACTGTAGGTTAAATGAAACAAAAAATCCAAACAGAAGCCACAAAACTCAGTAACTCAGCTTTTTGATCTACCTAAGTGTTTTTAAGCCTGCTCATCACCAAGGGATCCAAGTGCCCTTTTTCACATTTCAGTGTTTCCAAAAGAGTAAAGCCGTGTTAAAGCCATCATGCTCAAGTTGTTGTTGCAGGAAAAAATTGCTACTTTAGAGAAGAAATGTCCTCTTCTCTAGAAATAAACCTGAATGGGACAAATTAAACATGGGAAAGGCCAGAAAGAGCTGTTCTTCCTCGGCAAAAAGATTAGTAGAGTTGGCTGGGTATGGAGGCACAGTTGTAAAGAGTTGGAAGAAAAAGCTTTCCTCTAACCTTCAAGAGAAAAGAGGTCACAGTTCTTTCAAAGGGCTTCTCTTGGAATAATGTGAACATGGACCAACCCATACTTCACATATTGAATAACCATCTGAAAGTACAATAATTTCAGATAAACTGAAATTAGTTTCTTACATTGACATCTGCTTGGAAAATAATGTGGAAAATCTAGTGCGAAGGTCATTTGGCTTGCTATGTTAATGATAACACTGCCAACATCCAGGACCAAAACAATGAGTAATTTGCAAAGATTTGGCATATTACATCCTGCTTAACAAATTCAAGGCTTTCAACATGACAGCACATTGTAATGTAGTAACATAGAACAGTAAATTTGAAGAGCCAGATTCAACCCATAAGCAGACCCAACATTGATTTCAATAGACATGCTTACTGAAAGCTGAATGAATAATCTGAATACATCTTTCTAGTTATTTTTATGTAGTCATGTAATAAATGCAATCTTTCATACATATTTGCATCTATATTTTGGCAACGAGAAAATTTTACAGCTAAATGCGTGGCAAGATAATAATTCTTTGAAAACTTGGCAGGCACGATGCTTTAGTTAACAAAAATTAATAGAAGCACAGTCAAGGCATTCATTAAAAAACAGGACAGCAACTTTGGGATGAAGGAAGAGTAGTTAAATAAAAGGTAAGACAGGTTTTGGTAACCCAATACAGAAAATAAATACATAAATAAATAAATAGAGTACAAAACTGGTCAAGGGAACAATAGAGGGAGGGGCAGGATAACCACGCATCAACTATGGCACAGAGGAGACGCAAGTCTTACTAGGCTGATCACTCACCTACTTGAGTGCCTAAAAAACATCCTCCTCTGTCCATCTTACGCTGTTACTCAGGGAGTCAAAATGAACACCCAGAATAAAAAAAAAATTTAAAAATCTCATTTTGGAAGTCCCACTGGCAAGATTTTACCATATATCTTCCTAGAAAAAGGGAAGTTTTCAATAATCAGAAATCAGTCATGGCACTTCTGCTGGGACAGGCTGACCACCACTATCATCTTCTCCCTCCTACAGAACACCTGATGAGACCATGGGCAGAACAGGAACTGATCTGAAAGGACCATGGATTGGGCATAACACTGGATGATTCCTACGCTTCCACAAGATATAAACAGGGAGGCACAAAAGATATGGATATAAACTAACAATTCCTGTACTTGCTCCGAAAATGGGTTAATTTGCTGTGTGAAGTTTCCTCTCGTAACACAGTTCCTCTGTCAGTGGCAAAAGCGAGAGAAGTGACCCAATGCTGTTTTGCTATCAAAGACCCAAGCATGCCTTTTTGGCCACATAGAGAGAGCTGGTGGAGGCAGAGGGGGAAGTTGGGCAGTGTGGAGAGATGGCTCACTAATCCTGTCAGGAGAAAAAGTGTTTCATGTCATTCAACAGCATCTCCACAGGGCAGTTACAGAAGAAGCGCTGACAGCCCCTGAAAGTAATTGCATCCAGTCATCTTCCAGCAGCAAGAGGTTGGCTTTGACACAAAGCTTATAGGATGGGTGAGATTAAAGTGAGAGGAAGGGACCTCTGGGCTCCATGTAGGATTTTGCCTTCCTCTGCCCTGCAAATAGATGGAAGAGAAATGCATTAGCAACCATGACTGCTTTCAGCTAGCCTGTCCTTTCTGACCCCTTCACCAAGCAGTTCTGTATCTCTCTCATTCCCCGCCTTCCAAAATTTAAACTTGCTAACCCTGCTGCCAAAAATAAAGACAGAAATAACACCAGGGTTGAAAGCAGTTTCAGTATAAGGGAGAGCTTCAGGGACAGACTGTGGATTCTTGTCACACGATGACAGGGAGTACGTACCATACCACAGCACACGCTGACATGTACATTTTGCAATCAATTGTACAGATTTGTCCTGCTTTTCTTTACAAAATGTTTATTCAGGCTCTTTCAGTCACTGGTGTGCTGGAATGGTTTTCAGCACTACAAGCCGTAAATAAGAGTAGACAAAGAGGTGAAATATCTACAGAAGGGATGAAGTCACTCAAGACATCAGTGGGGTTAAATATGAATATGTTTATATCATATAACAAACATCTGCATTGGTGCAATTACCATTTCCAATGTACAAATCAGAAAACACACTGAATGAATGTAATTCAAGTTCTATTCAAGAGCAACAACTCCTTACTGAATGCGTGGGCTTCCTCATCTCAGCACCACACCAGAGCACTCTGAGGGACAGGGTATTCAGCTATGTGACCATGGACCTAAATCTTCCATCTCTCTCAAAGACCCTTGTCTTTCTCTTCTAGGCCCTCAGCACCCTTTATAAGAGGCAATAACTCTTGCAAAAAGCAATTGAAAACTGCTTTTTTCTGATACTGAATGACAACACAGAGAGCAGCCTCTTGCCCATCAGTGGGGAATAAAATTCAGAGGTCTTTTGCTTCAACTGTACTTCAACATCACAATCTTCCCCCTTTGGTGGATTAAAGCTGGAAAACTTTACAGGAGACATGTCTGTTGCAGTAATGTAAACAATAAATAATAATAGGAAAGAGAAAGAAAGAGTGATTTATAGAAGGCCATTCACTTCTAAAAAGTAAATAACTGAACTTCATATATAAGTGGACATTTTTACTGCCAAAAAAATCTCCTTGCACAGATATAAGAGGAGCAGAGACTTCATGTAGTGTACAGAAAAGCAAAAAGTTGGAGAAATTTAGATAATGCAAGTGAGCACACAGGATCAGACTCTTGAGGGATGCTGCTGTTTTACACCAACCTAGGATTGTTTATATATTCATCTGTCATTGAATGATAATATTATACACCAAGATATAGCAGAAATATACAAATTGCTTTTGAGTAATCAAAACCACATGCCTATTCAGCAGCACTCACGTAATGAAACCTCCAAAGAAGCTTATTTTTCGTTTGCCAAATAAGGACTACCAAGACTTTTGAAGTAAGCTCCTAAAGATAGGTACTGCATCTATTTTTATGCTTCTAAAAGCCCTGCTCTAAAAACCATTTGGGTACCCAGCAGTTCCCATGGACCACAAAGAGAAATTACATTTTTCAGTACTAAATCACTGCTCTTCCATTGCAGATTCTGCAGGAGATGCGTCTGTGGACACACATCCAAAACCAGAATTCAGGTTATATTCAGTATTGGCCACTACTTGCCCCATTGTAGTAGTTGTCCCAAAGAACCAGAGACCAAATTATTGTTACTACCCATAGAGCCCCACCATAAATAAGAAAGGATTGATAGATCTGATGGGTCACTACGAAAACAATATTTGCACCTGGCTTATTAGCTGAATCAGGTGCTTTATTGGACTCATCCAGTTTCTAGTGAAGGCAATAGCAACCTGAGTTTCTTATCAGTTCTGAGAAATGTTCAGGCCAAAACCTGGTGTCTTCTCCTTAATATGCAACTTCTCTACAGTGCAATGGTAGTAATCATACCATTTCCTCAGTTTACATGGATTCTTTCAATAACATAGAGAAAGGAAATTTAAAATCTACCCTCCTGAATTTTCACCAGCTCCACTCTCTCAAACTATCCTTTTTGAATGAACCAAATCTTTTTTTCTTTCTGGTCTCATTTCCCACTAAGTCCACGTACAGTTGACATTTCCTGAAGTAACATAACAAATATGGGTATACATAAAACATGGGAACTCAGGAGTGATTTGGAAATCACTATGTATGTGAAGCAATTGAATTCACACACCAGTGATTTTTATCTCAAAGAATGGCCACAAAAAATACTGAGCGTGATTCCTAAGTGGTGAGATACTATTTCACTTATTAGATTTCCATCTGATCTGATGGACAATCTTAACAATTTTATGGAATGTGATATATCCCTCAGGCATAGACTCAACTTTGACAGATAGCAATTTTAAAGCTCCAGAACTTGAATTTGTGACCACATACAACAAACCCATAACTTTTCTCTAGACTTGGAGCAGACTTTGAAGTCAGAGACTTGGAGTGATGAAATTAAAATGCAACAGGACATTAGTTCACTGAGTTCACGTACCAGCAAAAATCTGTTTTAAGATTTGAAGCTGAAGTTAAAAGCACAATAAAGATACAAATTCCTGCTAATCTGAAACTTTCTCTTTCTCACCTTGTCATAAAAGCCCTTTGTGCCTGTAACCACAGTCCCTTATCTCTCCTTCAGACTCTGCCAAAAGGAAGCTGACACCTCATCAGAAGATATCTGGGGAGAATGGTACTGCTTGAATCTGCCTCTATCTTCAAAATTATATTTTAGTCATTAAGGGATGGCAAAGGATTTCCACAGGCAGATGGATCAGCAGAAAATGTAACCAAACAGCTCATAAACAACATGTTCTCCTCATAACCAGCTAGTTGGTTTTCTGTTTCATGTTCTTACTTTTAAGAATTGAGCTGCAACTGCATCTTTGCCTTATACCTGTGAATGTTATTTTCCTAGCTGCTTCCCTGGAAACAGAACTGATTTAATAATTACTGTAAATTAAAATATTTTTCTTTAACTGCCAATATTCCTCTGGTTTTGTTGTGGTAGTTGCACAACTTTACAGTACTGAATGTTAGATATCCCACTTAGCAGAAGCTAAGCACTATAGTTTTTCCAAGAGATCAGAGTAGAGAAGATCTGTCACTGCTAAGTGCAAGAGAGTTAGGTTTACTTAGCTACTGTGTGGTAAAAATACGTAATTCCAGTAGGACCTTTCACAGTAAGACTTAGCAGGCAACAGTTAAGCTGCAGTAAAAGAAAAAAAAAATACCCTTTTGCAGTAAAAATATATACATAGCCACTTCTTTCATGGTTTCCTATTTTTTTGCTGCATTTCATTTTTCCATATGTTTACATAGCATTTTTGCAAAAGAAATCTGGGACTTAAGATTTTTGCTCAGTCATTGGCTCTGACTACATGATATATCAGAGTGCAGCTCTTCACTGATGCTCCTTTATTACAGTTTTTGATCCAAGATAAACAGTTCAGCAGAAGCATAAGTAATACAGAATAGTGGAAAACTAATGGTAGATAACAATTATCTTTATTCAAGAACATCTTTTCTTGTGCAAGGCACAGTCATTAAAAATAATGTTCTCCAAAATATTCAGGAAAATGAGACTCAGAGTTAGGAAACTATTTAAGCATGTGCTTGCTTCTAAGCCTGTAAGAAGTCTTACAAATGTTGACTGCAGTAGCCATATGCCTGGAGTTAAGCCTGCCTAGAAATACTTCACAGGACTCAGAGCCAAAAGCTGTTTGCATTATGGTTTACAAATAGCAAAAGACAGAGGAAAAAAGGAGCAGATACTCAGAATTGGGACAAATAGCTGTAAATACATTTTTGTGTGTGTTATTAAGCCAATATTGCTCGGAACACCAGCTGAATACACAGTCCTTATAATCACAGCTGAAAAGCACAGTCCATGGACATTTATTGATTTAGACAAGATCACTCCTCACAGGAGAGTGAGCCTCTAGTTTTACAGACCTTTTAATTCCCTGTACACCATTCCTTTCCCTTTTACAAATCTCCTGCTGTGAAACTCTAATGCACTCTTGAGACACTAGAAATCATAGAACTAACTCTGTAAATTGTCCATCAGCCAAAAGAGGAAGCAACTCCCAAGACCAAGGAATTTAGTTGTTGTTATCTATGCTATGTTTTTGTCCAAGGCATAAAGCAACAGAGTCACCACGTACAGCCAGAGACTGAAATGCTGTTGCAATACAAATAATAGCACATACCATTGTTGTTTCTATTGGTGTTATTGTTCAGCCACCTCCCACCCTGAAAAGGTACCTAATATCTGGTATGTCTACTGGCCAAAAACGTCATTTCTTATTTTGAGCAAATCCAACATTCCATGCAAATGGAAGTAATTTCTGCTGTACAAAAAGTCCTTTCAGAAAATGCTGAACTGATTAGTATTATGGAAAAGGGGAACTAATTACTATAGTGATACAGAAAAAAAAGTAAAAGCTAGAAATTAAAGCCATCCAATTCTTGCAAAAACATGGTGGTGTCCTTATGCATGCTCCTTAAAAGGTATAAGCAAGATAATCATACATCCCCTGTCTAACCCATAAAGACATGCCTCTTTGCAAGTCCTAAGGACTGGGAGTGTAAAGCCTATACAAAATGTTCACATCTAGGCTTGATTGCTCTTCAGGAACTCACCAAAAGGGCTACTTTACCCCCTAAAAATGAGGTTTGTTAGCACAAATCTTATCTATCAGTCAAGCTCCATGTGAGCCTGAGGCAGAGACCTTTTGCTGGCCCTTCACTCCATGGTAAATTTCACCTTTGGAAAACAGAGGCCATGCGCTTGTCTGAACAACACATGCCCTTTCCTTTTTTTTTTTTGAAGTACGACTGTCGAGTCTGCAGGGCCAACTCATTAACCTACCCCCCAGCAGTCCCATCTGGATGGTCTTATCTGTAGGAATTCAGTCATTCATTTATTTTTTCAACCACCATTTGTGACAGAGTTTCTTAAAAAGTAGACTCATGACTTATTATTAGCACATGGGCAGGTCAGCACACAGGTTTATTTGCTGTTAACCAACATCCTAACATGCTGTGTTTAAAATCTCCAAAGGGACTATGAATAGGCTGTAAAAGTAGGAGGTTGAATTCCTGAAGGTAGGAGCTTATGATGGGACCACTGTCAAAGCAAGTCATTTTTGTCATATTTTGCTCTGAACCCATGAAAACTGCTATGCAAAGACACACGAGATCCTGACAATTCCCTTTTTAAAAGTGCTTTGATGACTGGCCTGTAACACTTCAGCTGTACCAATTAAGGAATAATGGGAAAATAAGTAAGCATATTAATTTTGAAAATGTACAAGCCATCCAGAAAAGGTAAAAGAAGAGGAGAAGCTAGGGTCAGGAGAGAGAGAAAGAGAAAAAGGCAAGAGAAAAAGAGAATGAACCTACTAAAGCATATGCAGCACAATTACTGCAGCCTATGCCAACATACATTGCATGTACCCAGCTGGATACCACCTCCCAGGAAATTATTCCTAGTGGAATTAAAAATACAGCATCACCTCCAGAAAAGATTAGCCACTTGCTTGCTTTTATCTTGTGAAGAGCACTGAAAAGTCTGGAAATAAATAAATGTATATTATACAGAGTTTTAGACATTTCATCCAGACAACCGACTTAAATTTCAAGGATGAGGCCAAAATTGATCATTTATCAAGTTAATCTTAATGATTTATTTAGTATCTAACCACCTTCAATTGCTTTCACAGTCTGCAGAGCATTGGGCACAGGGGAGAGAATCAAGAATTGAAAATGAGATAGTTATAAATATTGGTCCTGATCCTGCAAGCTCTTGGTATCCACTGAGCACCAGTGTGAATGAAGCTACAACTGGACACCTTACTGGTTTGTGTATGATTGTGTATCTGGTTTAAGCAAGGACCACCTTCTCATGTCATTGACAGGCATGCAAAAGGATTAAATGCTCAGCATGGTCCACTATTCCCATCCTTATGAAACAAAGGATCAAATTAAGGTAACTTGGTTACAGCATTAACTTAAATGGTTAGGGTATCCAGTGGCTTCCTTTCACCTCTACTGCCTTGATGTTTAATCATCACTAAGAAACTTTTGGGTTTGATTGTCACTTTTTGTAATGCTCCTGCCAAAAACAAGTATTAAAACAAACAAACAAAACAAAAAAAACAAAACACAAAACACAACCAGCAGCTCTAGATAACTCTGGACCCTCTGATCAAAACAGAAGACTTAGTAAACATCTTTAAAGATAAATTAGTAATTTCCTAAAGCTCTGCATCTTAAACTTCAAAACAAAACATTTCTAATAAATTTTCTTTTTGCTCAACTTAGGTACAAATACTAGAAAAAATACTCAAAGCTCTATATGAGGTTAGGAATAAAAATTCTGCTGACTTTTGGTTGAAATTATGCTCCTAAATATCTTGAACAAATTTTCAAAGCTTTGCCTGTTTTCTAAATTATTAGTATCCAATTTTAACACTTGCTTCACTTTTCCAGCTATCCTTCCTACATATGTCACTTAATTTCATTTTCACTGAATCTTATCCCTAGATCAGTTTAACTGTAAACATAGTGGGCAAACTGCTCATTCTTAAAAGCGAAGAGTCCTGTCTCTGCCATCACAAGTCTAGAAGAGTGGATGCACAAGCCAGTTTCTTGGCTGCCTGAAATCATCACACATCAATAGGCGCTGACTTACAACAATACTACATCCTGAGGAAAAAAAAAATTACCCCTTAGACCTCTAATTAAATCACCATCTTCCCTCCCTATACCTCTACTCTTTAATTTGGTGACCCCTTCCAAAATCAGTGGGAGGAGGGATAGCATTCAACCACTACTGAGGATCCAGGAGACAAATGGAGGAGGCATGTTGGGTTATTTTCCAACCCACATGCCATGAGAGGTGATTTTTCATGCTGATTTTGTACAACACCTTGACACCACAGACTCCTGGTTAGAGATGGAGAGGTATCAGCATTACTGTAACCCAGGAATTCAATTAACAGACTTGGAGGCCACTGAAGTTATTCTTTGGCATCACTGTGGGAAGAGTTGCAGTGCTGTAGCTGTACAGCCACAGAACCAGAGTAGTACAATTATTTTCATTCCAGACTTTTCAAAGATTGGCATTTACATACGGAACAATTGTAATGGAGTGTTTTAATTATCCAAATAAATGAGATGCTCACATTCAAAATCATAACTGTATGGATTGTCTAAATCATACTTAAACATGACATTTTACTGTCAGCTTAGTACACCCAAGTACAGATCACTAACATGTGTGAAAGTCAGAAACTGCAGAGGGACCACACTTGTAAATTTGCATTTGTACATTTTTTAACTCTCTGGGGCTAGTTCTGGATTACTTCTGATATATTAAAAAAAGGGGGGAGAAATAATGATGTCAGGGTGGAAATTCACACATCTGGGTAGCAGGGGAACTGTGATATTATGTCAATTTATACTCAAGAATGGTTCTTATTGCAAAATGGGAAAAACAGATAGGATCTGTACTAATTACTAGCATTTGGCAAAATAGCTTGAAGTACAAACTAGGCTAACTAGACCAAACTACTTTGGTCTGACTTTTGCTTTCTTTTCTGAACTGCCGCTCCACTAAGTGGCAAGCAGTGGAGGTCAGAGGCCAAATGAAAAGGATAAGCGTCAACGGGAGGCCCTGTGGTGTGACACAAGTGCATAGTGGTATATTGTCCACAGCCCATGAAGAACTTGTCAACAGCTCAGTGAGAATCCCTCAAAGGAGTGTCTACGGTTTCATTGCATCCTGCTCCCTGGAGGCGGTGGCAGATACCCAGGGAAGGAACAGCTATATAAGCAAGATGACTCTCTAGGAGCTCTGCTGTCTTCTAGTATTTGTTTTTGTTTATCAGGATAAGGATTACCAGTAGAAAAATTTTCCTAATATTGGAAAGTTCTAAAGAAGCAAGAACTGCTAGAAACAGGTTAGACTAAAAATTAATTACACCTTAGAAAACGAGGTATGAAAAACATAATATTTGCTAAATTGGTTCACACTACACTAAACCTCTGTAAAATCTTCTTGTGACATCCCAGTGTCTGGCTTTCCATTCTTCTGTGAAATCTTAACTTACCTAAGCAGCAGACCAGGCTTTGATGAATGAGAATTTCCTACAAGGGAAATAAGGAAGACACAATGTCCTTTTCCAGAAAAAATAATTATCAAGTTATCCTCTGAAATGCAACTTCTTGCAATAGAAAATATAATTTGATCTCATCACTGAAGTTATCAAGAACAGCATGAAGAGCACCCACTTTTAAATTATAATGGCCAGATTTTTCAGTCTTGATATACAACTAATGCAGTTGAATAGAAGAGTATTTGTCTCCCAGTTCAGGAGAATTCCCACGTTTGTAGAACAACCAGTTTAAAAGTATGCAATATGCACATACGTTGTTTTTGTTCTGATTTTATATAGCTCTTGGAACAACTGAGCAAGAGCCCAGGAAAGTGCTTTTAGGCCTAACATCATACAAGTAATAAATCATCATTCCTATTCTATTTTGAAAATAAACCAGGAAATAAGCTGAAGAACCTTGAATTGTGTCTGTGACAATGCAGACAATGAAGAGGTTCATCAGGAAAAGAGATCAGAAGAAATTAAACAGCATATGTTTGGTGGACAAGGCACATCACAAAAGTGTTTGTAGATGGACATACCAGGTTTATTCATACAGAAACAACAGGACTAACCAGGGAGTGAAAGTATGAAAAGAAAAAGAAAAAAAGAGAGAAAAAGCAATATTTTGTTCTCTTGGCAGTGGATTTTAAAGAAGCCGCAGCTTGTGTTTCTGCAGAACAGTAAGGAACTGGTCTGGAGTTGCAAAGCACATTTTAATTAATCTCCTCTGGCTCTTAATGAATTCAAGCATTCTGTATTTTCTACCTTACTTTCGGACTCTCTCTTAATCATCATTTTAAACAAAATAAAATATGGAAGTAATGAATATCCCAAGTGTAATGGCCACCTAGCTTTAATGCGGCAGAGGAATTTTTGCCATCTGTGGGGTTGAGATATGTTGCCTTGTTATTTTTAACTGTTTGTAGTGGCCTATGAGCACTTTTGTCAGCTTGAGTTATCAGTTGTATTATTATTGTTCAGCTGTGTTGAAATAAATGGGGTTATGGCAGCAGGAAGTGGAATACAGATGAACCAGACCCTTGCACTGCAAACATGGTGCAATTTGTGGAATGTAATGCCACATGTTTACACCCACTGTTCCCAAGGCCAAAAGAGCTCAGGTTGTCTCACCAAGCAAACCAAAATCTAAAGCACAAGTTTTTTGGAGAAAAGACTGGCAAGGAACTAAACCGTAACTCACAGATATTAGAAGATGGGTTGAGCTGCTCTGAATAAAATATAGTGCAAGTTATAATAAAATAAATATCTTACTGTTCTTAACAACAACAGTACTGTACAGCTGTTTAAACTTCAGAGGGGTCTTAAAAATGCTGGCAAATATCAGCCAGCCAGCCAAGCCTGACAGCACCCCGCATCCTCAAGAGACAAGCACAGATACTAGAAGCAGCATTTTCAACTGCGGACTTGAAACCAAGAGTATAAAACTTGAATCAAGTCTTGCTATTCAGCAATATTGGCACCTGCATCTCCTGCTGGTTCTAGCAGGATCTGTAACTCCTTCAAATCTATGAAAATTAGGGTTTCAGACCCAGTCCAAAAGCTGTCTTTGGAGCAAATATCTGCTCCAAGAAAGATATTTGCATGCTTATGTCACAGCTGAGCAGACAATGTCAACCAACAGCCTCAACTCCTGGACTGACAGGCCACAGTTTCTCTGTCTTTGGAGCCTGCTGCAACTGTGTTTATAACTGATGTGTTATAAGCACTCAAAAAAACTTTGGCACTTTCTTCCCCATAGTTATAATGCAATCCCACTCTTTATCCTAAGATTACCTAAAAGCAATCTGACTAGAGAGCAGCTGCCTGCTGAGAGCTGCTCATTCAGGGAAGAGGAGTGACATGGTGAGCTGGCTTACTGGCAAACACAGGCTAGCACACAGCCATGCTGCTGCCCCTGCAGGAAAGCAACTTAATCTGGGTGCATGTGAAGGGTATTGTGCTCTCTGCACAAAGCCATGCTTTGATCAGCTGCCTTTAGAAACCTGGAGGAAGCCCCCTTTAAATACCGTATTTGAACCTTCAGCAATAGGAAGCTTTTTGCCTTTTTGTCTGAAAGTTCCCCAGTAGGATCTAAAAGTTTGGGAAATCACAACTGTACTCATCCTCAAAGGCCAGGTTTACTGTTTTTGTCTTGTGATCCCATTCTCCATTAACATGAACTGCAGATGGATGTAGAAGCTGAAGTCCATAAGAGATCACTCCACTTTTCATCATTTAATGCTCAAAGCCCTCATATGAAGGCATCTAAGTGACCTTGACAAAGCTTTCAAATGTACTTTTAAAACTGACTCTGGTCCTGTTCCTTCAGTCTTCAGAGTCAAAAGCAGCTTCAGCTTGTGCAAGCAGAATCTGGCTGTTTGTCTCTTCCCACAGAGATGGCATCAGTCCTAACCATTAGCAGTCTGCTTCATACGTGGCAAACATGGGGCGATTCCCCATGGCCACACTGGGCCTGGCTGCTGGGACACACCAGCACACTCGTATCTTACAGGCTGTCACTCTGAACACAGCTGAAATCACTCCCTGGGAGACTCAGAATGTTAATGGAAGGAAGGAGGAGGAAACCGGAAACTATTTTTCTGCAAATCCCACAAAGTATTCCATAGCCTTCTCAAAAATTATAGAAAAAGTCATTTACAAACCTCAACAGCTGGTAAGGGATCACAATACGGAAACAATAAACTCTTCAGATTTCTTTGTGGAAAGTGGACATAAACAGTCCATTGAACAAAAGGATAATTATCTGGCCTCTGAACAGAGAGTGTTGGCTGACTTGAGAGAAAAGCCAAATGATTTACAAGATCCTGCTAGACTTCTGCTCTCCTGTCCAGCCAAGGCTATCTAGCAAAGAGCCAATATTGGCTTTCTAAAGGCAGCTTGGCTTCTTAGGTCGATGGGTACAGTAAGGGGTTGCACATGGGAGTGACAAAGCAGAAACAGAAGAAAATTTATGTGAGTTTTATTCAGAGACCTGACAATCCCTGGACAATTGTAGTGTGGGAAACCAGAGTAATGCACTGAGCCCTAAAGATGAAAACCATGTTGAAAGGGCTAGATGTCATTGTAAAATTAAAATATAAACAGCATCTTTCCCTTCAATAGCACCAGTACCATGTGACTCTTAATAAATTATGTGAAAACAGATTTACAGGCTCATGCCCTAAACTTATTCCTCCTTTAATAAGAAAACATGCAAACATAATGATCTGGAGAAGAAAATTAAATCCCCAGGACTGGATCATATTCAGACTAAAAACAAAGAGGTTCTTCAAAAGCTAATCTCTCAGAAGTCTCAGTACAACATGATACTCTCTGAAGGTGCAGATTTCTCTACCTTGCTCCTTAAGTATGCTTTACTATGCAGAGCGTAACAATAAAGATTTTTTTTTTATTTCTTTTTAGTTCAGTTAAAAGGTAACAAATTATCTTAAATGTCAAAAGAAGAGAAAGGCCTTAGAGCATGAAATCAGGAGTTGTAGGAATCAGATTCTCAGACAAATACAGAGATGTCACTGTGATTATTGGCTGTTAGGTATATTTATTTTATGAAAATCCACCACAGTGTTTTCTTTATCAGGTACTATGTCAGGCTTTTCTGAATAAACATATTGAGATAGGCAAAGCAAGCCCTTCAATGAAAGGAAGTGAACTTTATCATTACACTGACCTGTAAAGGAAGCCAACTGCCAAGAGTGTTTCAGGGACCATCACCCTAATGAAACCAGAGCTGGCAATCACCTTCCTGCTGATTTCTCAAAATCCAGAATAACGTGAACTGTCCCCCAGGATTTACAGGTCCTCCTACCCAAAGCCTCCCCACTCACACCCTTCCACTCTATTTTCAGCTGGACAAACTGTTTCTCCTCCCCATAAAATCTGCCTTTAGAAAGGACCTGCCAGTTCATACCATCATTACAAAGGGGTGGTATACATACAACCCGTTGCAAGAGGCCACCTGGGGAACCTGAGATCTGGTCCAGTTAAAGTTGCCACCATGGAAATATATAAATTCTGGCTGCTGTGGGTAAATGCCTACACAGAAACCCCAGTGGCAGCAAACTTGTTGACTTGTTCTTAGCCAGATTGTGACTTTAGGGCTGGTAGATGTTGGAGAGAGCTGCAGATGTCATATGTTCAAATAAACCAAAGGAGTTTCCTCTGCAGAAGGTAAGCCTCTGAGGAGCCAGGAAAGAGCATGACAATTACTATCACACATGAAGAGGAGATCTCTAGGCATTACCTGTTGACAAGCTCACTCTCTGTATATTGTCAGAAATCCAGACCCAACTTTGGGGCAGCAAGAATACCCCATTTGTTATGTAACTTTGGTTTCTAATTTGTGTCTTCTATATTGGCAGGGTCAAGAACAGGACCAAGAGCTCTCACTCCAAATGTCAGCTCCACCAAGATGCCACTTTTTTCTTTCTCCTTATATCTTCCTGAAAATGAATCTGAGAGGAAAACATCACCACACCTCTGTTCCCTAACCAAAATTAGGGAAAAGATGTAGCCCAGCATTTTTCAGATGCCCCCCTCCATGTGGTGCAACTTGAGAAACCACGAAGAGAGCAGGCAGGCAGTCCCAATTTTGCATGGAGCACAGTCACACCTTGCACCCTCGCGCTGACGGAAGCTCCTGCACACAGGTAGCAGAGAAGCAGGGGAGCTGGTTTCCTCAAGTCGTAGCCAGGTACAGAGCATGAAAAGAGGATGCCATAGCAGTTGAGGTGCAGACTCTTTTGATAGACACCTCCTTCCCTGCTGTGGATCCTACCCCTTCAAAATCCCCACATAACCACAACTCCAGACAACAGAAAAAGGAAGGGGAGGACCAGTGCACTGCATTTTTAATACACCTTTTCTGTGATCTTTGGTGCTGAAATTTTGCCCACCCTTCTACCCTTTGCTTGTCAGCTATCATGTGCCACAGTCCTATGAAGTGCTAAGAACCTTAAATGTCTCTCAACTCAGGTCTTTGGACAAAGAGTAAAGGGGCTGCCCTGGAAGCCTCTTGAATGAAGATCTACACATCAAACCCACAGTTTATTGCCTTACCCACAGTGTTTTTCAGTCATCCAATACAATCTCTAAAAAGCCACAACAGGAGCTTTAAAAAAAATTATTACATACCTGATTCCCAGACTAGCTTCTTCCTCTGTGGAGCACTCCTAATTCTGAACCAGTGAGGAAGACTTACATAGGCCATATCTTACAATCAGGTCAAGCTCATGATTGCTTACCCCAGCTGGTCACTTTAGGCCTGTTTAAAAAGTGCAAACAAAATTTACTTTAGCAAGTAAGAAATTACCATGTTCATAGATTAGAAACATACATCTTTAACATACTTTCCCATTTTCTTCCATTGGACCTGTGGAAAACTTAAAGATAGATAAAATACTTGCAGGCTGATTTCCCAATAGCCCACACAGCTTCTTGTTTTTCAACATACAGATTGTTTTTCAGGAGGTAGCCACTAAATATTGATGGTACTAAAAACTGGGTCATTAGGTAAACACATGAATCTAGAAATTGTTACATTCTTTACTGTGTTCTGCCCTTTATATGTGTGTGAGGCTCCAAGGAGGAAACTCAGCATTTTATTTTTTATTTTTTTTTTTATGAAAGGTGATTCTCTCACATCAAGTCTCTTACATTTACCAAAAACTCCTGTGTTCTGGGACACACTGAGGACTGCTCTTCAACTCACCTTTGAAAGTTAAAACCGTTTTCGACATTTTCTTATTTAACTAGTACATTTCTTGGTAATAAACCCGAATCTAACAAATTACTCGAATAATCAAACCTGACTGAAAAATGATGAAAATCACTTTTATTGTTTAAAAAATAAAAGTGCATCCACATGATGCAAAAAAAAAAATATATTAACTAATCCAGTGTAATCTGGATAACTATTTTAAATGCCTACTCAAAAGCACTGAATGTGTCTGCCTACAAGTCCACTTCCTATGTTTTTCTGTCTGCAAGATCTGCAAGTAATTTTGTCTTGTTTTCACAGAGCGCAAAGACATTCCATTTGTTTACACTAGAGACAAATTTTACTCAATTGACGCAATTCCATTGATTAAATAATGGCTTTCTTCCTCATTTTAGGCAATTTCAGCCTCATATCATGACATAAAAGAGGTGATTGTCATCTGTGTGCATATTATGTGACGGGCAGACTATCAGGTATGAGCCTCACTGCCTAATGACAGGACCTTTTCAAGGACTGATTTAATTCTGAATGCTCATAACCTGTTCTGAAAGTCAGGCAGATGATTAAATAAGTCAACAGAGGGTCAACTGTAGGCCAGCTACAGGTGATTTAACTCGAGGGACCTCTAGTAGGTCAAGTGAAATAAAGCAGATGCAATTTGTTCAACTTCTGCATTAAAAACATTGGCGAAGATCAGCTTCTGTTTATCTGCCACCTTTGTGATAACCCTTCTTTAACAAGATTACTGGACATACCAGGACAGGTTTTTTTTAAAGGGAAGAAGCATAAGAGTCTACATATACCTTATCAGCCTGGAGTTTTATCTTGGCTTAAAATGCAGAAATAGAATCATAGAATCATAGAATCTTAGGGGTTGGAAGGGACCTCGAAAGATCATCTAGTCCAACCCCCCCTGCTAGAGCAGGGTCACCTAGAGCACATCACACAAGAACGCATCCAGGTGGGTTTTGAATGTCTCCAGTGAAGGAGACTCCACAACCTCCCCGGGCAGCCTGTTCCAGTGCTCTGTCACTCTTACAGTAAAAAAATTTTTTCGTATATTCACCTTGAACCTCCTATGCTCCAATTTCCACCCATTACCCCTTGTCCTATCACTGGTCATCACTGAGAAAAGCCTAACTCCATCTCCCTGACACTCACCCCTTACGTATTTGTAAACATTAATGAGGTCACCCCTCAGTCTCCTTTTCTCCAAGCTAAAGAGACCCAGCTCCCTCAGCCTCTCCTCATAAGGGAGATGTTCTACTCCATTAATCATCTTTGTAGCTGTTGCATTTGGAAAATAAGAAAACAAAATCCTCAGCAATGCTAGTAACTAGAGCGCGGTTGGAATACTTTTACAACTAGAGAGGCATTTGCCCTCATGTGGTTGCACAGAGCCAATCCCAAAAGTGTTAACTGTGTCCATCCACGGGCTCTTCCAAGCCTCAACATGCCACAGTCCAGCTTTCTGACCTCAGGCTTGTGCGAGGCTTTAGGCACCACGCACAAGGCCAGGGACACCAGAGGATGCCCGCGGAGAGGCAGCACAAGGCACAGCGCAGGAGCGGAGCCGACAGGGGGGCAAACACGGTGATGATGATGCTCACCTGCACATTAGCGCCTTAACCACCTAACAAAAAGACTTTAAAAATCTTATTTCAGTGAAGTACCAGTGACATCTAGCGGGCAGTTCTTCTGCAGTAATGCAGTCAACGGCGCAAACCCTGGTATCTTTCCAACTTCTTTGAGGGAGGCCACCGACGAAGGTTCAGGCAGAGAATGGTAGATTTAAAAGGAAACTTGCAAGGTTTTCTGGTCCATCTCCCCGCTGTAATACAGAACAAACGCTCGCATAAAAAAAAAAAAAATCAAAAAACTTCTGTGATGGAGCCACAGCTGCACCAGCCATTGCTTTCATCTCAGCAACAAGTTGGGCAATGAGATTACACTGACCATACTCATACATAGCTATATGCAAGTGTTTCTTTATATCTAGGCTGAATTACTTGCGGCACTATAACACCCTTTCCCTTCCTCCCCCTTGCCCTACCCACAACAGGCATGGAGAACAGTGAGCGCTTACGTTAAAATTACCTAATGACCAGGATGAGCAACTGTAGCATGACAAACAAACGGTCCAGATAGGTTACCTGTCTACCTAGCAAGTCAGCCTGCAATATGTGCAACCTCAGCTTCTCACAAATGCATGGTTTGTCCAAAACTGGGTGAAATTTCATATATATATATAACAAAAGCCCCAAAACACATCCCTGGCAACAGGACAATGCCCCAGCCAAACTGCAATACCTTATTGCAAAGGGAAAAGCAAAAATACCCATTTCTCAATCTCATTTTCAGCAATAGTTTCAGAAATAGCCTACTCAAAGCACTCTGCTCACACTGAAGCTTTTAGCTCCAAAAGCTAAGGTTTAGCAGATGTGTGCATCAGTAACAAGAATTTTATAAAGGACAATACTAAGCATCTGTAGCTCAAAGTGGGACTTACCTGCATTGGCCTGTATATAAAGTATCAGCAGCTAATCCTTTCCTAAATAACACTGTTCAAATGATATTTCATTTCTTAAACCATGGTACAGACTTGTTAGGTTTCAGCAGTAATTCCAAACACTAAAACCATCTAAAAGCTATAAAAACAACACTTTCTGAATAAGATTCTACATAAGCACTTCATAGACACTCCTGAAACTTGTTTGAAAAACACAAAGATTTTATTTTTTTTTCTTTTTCTTTTTCCAAGCCAGTATGCAGACCTTGGCAGCTTAGGCTGCTGTGTGTGCTTCACACCACACAGCAACATCTGCTAGCAGTTAATTTGGAAAATGGGAGACTGTCACCACAAAATGTAGACCTTTTAAAATAAACACAAGAAAAATATTACCAAGCAAAAATAAAACTGCATAATAAATATAAGTGGGTGGTAGCTACACACTGCTATAGAGGATTTTATAATAGATCAAACAAGTTACCATATTGAAACTGCCCACCACAGTGCTGCTTTCAAGAGACTGCTGCTGTCAGTCTAAGATCTGGACTTCTCTCATCCCCCCTTGCCATTTCTTCCCCTGTAAAAAAAAGTCCCAATTATCTACTTACTTTCATGGGATGGTAATATTAAAAATATAAACCTCAAAACCTAAATTTCCAAAGTACTCTGTCAGCAAGAAAAGCTCAGTTTTTCTTCTTTATGATCTTTAGCTATAGGGGAACAAAGAAGTACACTCCCTCCCAACATTAGATGGAATATGGCTTAAAAGCAATGTCAGAACTCAGTTACTGGGCTTCTGTGGAAGTGTTGTTCTCAGATGGACAAAACCATTTGCATTAAATAATTACTTCTGGAGAAAAAGCAAAGTTTTTTCTTATGTCTTTTTATTCCTCAATATGAACAAAAACAAAAGAACAACAACCAAATAAAAGATAATAATTCTGCAATTTTGAAAATAAATAAATAAATAAATAATGATTAGGGGGAAAAAAGCACACATAGTGAGTAGTTAATTTTTAAGTGTAGGGCAAAACTTCCAGTGGTCCAGATGGTATCAACTGGCAGAAGTTTTTTTTGCACACCGTGCCAAATGGGGCTTAGTAGATATTATTGTCAGGATCATATTGAAAGAAATATCCCACTCTCGTAAGCCATCAGACCTCTGCCAGGAATCACAAGCCCTCCTCTGTTTGCATTTAGCTGGGAAGCCTGTTGGCAAAGAGAACTATTCAGCTACCACCCTCATTGCGAGGTTGGCACCTCCTGTACTGATTTTTCTCACAATTTGGTGCTCACAGGGAGTCTCCCCCAAGTTTTCAGAAAGACTGTGGCATCATCTGTAGTCTGAGAGCAAATTGCCTGATGTGAGTCGGGCTTCTGCTTGACTCTAACAGTTCAGATCTGTTGACTGATCTCAAGTGACTCTGTGTCATGATTGTTTAGGGAGAAGGGTTTTATGCAAAGGTCCCCAGGAATTTACACTAAAAAAGAGCATATATTAATAAATAAATAAAGAGGCAGAGCATCACAGCTTTCAACTTGAGCACCAAGAGTTTTGGTGCACCAAATTACCCAAATTTGGCCAGTAGGTTTGATAAAGTTCCAGCTGAAGACAGTGGGAAAACACTACTTGTGTTATCAACAGTGAGGCACAATGAAATCCCTGCTGAACATTGACACTGCTAGGGGAGATTTTCAAAAAAACCCAGAGATGAGCTGTCTCTATAGTTCTCAGGTTTTTACATCTCTGTTGCTTTCTTCCTTATTTTGTCTTTTTGCTGGGAAGACGGGAAGGTACAAAATGAATGCAGGGACAGCCATTTTCACGGCTCCAGCACATGAATTCTGCTCTCAGCAATTCAAGTTTATTCTTGCTGATAGGCAATGCTCTTAAGTGGCTCTAAGCAGCTCCAGTACTCTAGTTTCTCTACAGATGGTCACCAATTCTGGGAGTCCCACCTTTGGACAAAAGTCTAAAACAGATTTGCTTAGAGTGCTAATCTCTCTCAAAACCAGTTGGAACTACTGGAGACTCTCAACATCCCTTTTGCAGTTTTAATCCACTCTACCACTGGTTTGGGCCATTTCCTCACCTCACAGGGGCAGAATAAAAACAAATTTATTGATACAAAATCTTAGGTCAGCACTGCAGAAAAGTCCACAAAAAGACTGATATATAAAGGATACTTTGGAAACATATGACCCAGAAGAGCTGACAAAAACCATAGAATAATAAAGTGAAATACTGAGCAACTGTTCATTTTTTCAGTGAATGCTATCCTGTCCCTGTGCAAGGCTGAGCTGCCCTCAAAGGCACAAGCTGTGTGTGAGCAAACAAGGCCTCGTCTGCAGTGGAAACAGGCATTTCAGACAGTCTCAAGGGGAGAACCCTGCCCAGTGAGTTCTCCAGCCCCCCGGGTCCGCCAGGAGCTACAGGAAATGGTATTCCCTCCAGCAAAAGCAGCAAAACCTGGCTTTTGTAGGCAATTGAATGTACTGCAACTGATAGTACTCAGGTCAGATGTCAAAGGAGGACTGGTGCCAGAAAAGTGATATATGGCTGGCATGAAATGGCTTGGGGCATCACCATCACCTTCCAGCTGAAGATATCAAAGACACAGTCAGACATGAACAGATAACATCCACTCACACTTGGAGAAACAGGAATTCCAGTGCTTCCAAATATTTCTATTCCCAAGGTAGTCCCAATGAATTAACCCCTGTGGAACTTGTAAGCATGCAAGTATACTTGGTTATCAAGCTAGAAACAGGAAAACAGAAAAATAAGATTCTGACGAGTACTTTCAGGTGTGCTGTGACCAGTTTTGCTGTTTGCTCTGATGAGGTATAGCAGTCTAAGGTTCCTCTTCCTTAAGTATGGGCAGATCTAGCGGACATGGCTCCCTTGGCTATGGGGGTGAAAGCTGCTACTGTCACCCACCCTGTCTCAAGGCCATGGCTCTATACCCCAAAAGCCCTTGATTGACCAAGCCTGGGTTAACCACGTTAGACCTACACTGTTTCTCTGCTCCCACTCCTCTCTTGCCTTGAGCATAGCTTCTCATCCACCTTCGTTCTCTTGCGCTTAGGTGAGGTGAGGTCAAAGCACAAAGCACAAAGCCCCCACAGCACTAGGAACGTTTATGTGCAGGAAACCTTCTGTGCTGTCAAACCAAACTGGACTCGAGCTCACTTGCCTGAGACTCTTGTGTTTATTTCATAGCAGTGATTTTGAAACCAGATCTGGTCACGTGCAAACTGCACTATACATTGTCCACAATTATGCCCATAATCCACAGGGAACACAGGTTGGGAATAGCACATCATCTGACTTTTCTACTGGATGTTCTCACTACCCTTTTATTATTACAATATACAGTTAATGATAAAGCCAGGCATTAAATTCTAATGATCCAATTGCAACTGTCTACAGGGTTCAGCTCCTTTTGACTTGGCACAGAAATCTCACATCTGTCCTGAGGACTGGGTGTCTTCTCACTATGGTAAAAGTGAATCCCTGGTAGTTTTTCTGACCTACAGACTTTTACAGCTTGGATCTCCATATCCCTACATCACATTGTTTCTCCAGAAACTGCACTATTACACATTTCATAATTGTAAGTTACCTTTGATGTTTCCTTTCAGTTATTCAAAGCAGCCAGCTACCCCAAGAAGCATTTCAAGAGCTGTAGGAACATGGTCTGTTTTGAAACGGCAGGCAACATGAAGACACACACAAGTCAGTGCAGCTTTTGCTCACATGCTTGATTTGCTGTTCAGAATCCAGAGCTGTTTTTTACGTCCATCACAGGGTGTCTGTCACCACTTCTTTTCAGAATCCAGCAGGGTATCCCAAACAATACCAGCTTTGCAAGGGGGGAGAAGGTTCTTTTTTTCCCAAGGTTTTAGTGGCAAAATCTCAAACAACAGAGTTTAACATTGTGTGTAAGAACACAAACTGCAGAAACAAAATTAAAAAAAAAAAAAGAAAATTAAACAAAAAAAAAAGAAAAAGAAAAAGAAAAAGAGAAACCAAACAAAAAACAGCTTTTCTACCCACCCATCTTTGCTGTGAGCCCAAACTCTCCCTGACTTATGGCAAGCACCCTGGAAAACACAGGATTCTTCTAAATTAAAAGACCATATGGCCCAACCACAGCTCCCTTTCAGAGAAAATCACAGAAAGTCCTCCTGTGTTCATAGTCTACTCCAGTGGGAACAAGAAATTCTTGCTTACCCTAGCAAGGGTAAGAATCCTAGGATCTCATGGGAAAAATGAACAGGGAGTGGTTTAAAGGAGGACTCCATGGTACTAAGCCCCAGACATCACCAGCACCACTAATTTATAAACAGGTACTCTTGGGATCAGCTACGTTCTGCTGCTTCTTATTTTACGTCTGCAAAGATAAAACAAAAAAAAAGTTTGTCTTGGTTGTAGAGACTCCCCTCTCAGCTCAGGGCACATGCAATCACACTTGGTGACCTTTCTCTCAGACTGCTGTTGCCCCAGCTCCTGGCCCCTCTGGTACAGTCATCCCAGGATCCCAAGAACCAGGGGGCCACAGGTGCCCATCTCCTCCACACACAGCTGTGGGAACAGGACCATCAGGTGAGCCTTTGCATCAACCACTTCCCCCATTCCTTTTTCACCTGTCAGCTCCTGCTGATGGCACCTGTTCCACACAAAAAGAAAAAAATATTGCAGTTACAGAGAGTTCTCCGCTGCAGAGCTGATCCCACACAGGCCAGAGGACATGAGAGCCACAAGTAGATGGCTCATCAGGCCAGGATGCGAGACCTCCAGTGAGGACTGCGTGGCTGTGACCCCTTCTCAGAGAGCCACCTCACACCTTCACTGCCTTTGCTGCAGCTCTGGAAGAAAGATAAAGGTAACTCCAAAAAGCTGCTCTCCTTTTCCCAGAAACCTAGCCCAAATGCATTGTCCCTTTCAGAAGCTTCAGAAGTTTTTTCTGCCAGTTGCTCATGCAGGGTCTATTTAAAGTCCCCTTGCACCACTTCTTAATCATACCAAATATGTGCTGCATTGTGTCTGGGAACTGATAAAACAGAACCCAAGTTCCTGAGTTACAATGATTTCTTTGCAGTGATGTGAGACTGTCTCATCAAAGCCACATTTTTATTTTTTTTTTCTGGGAGATTGAGGAACATCACATTCATCTGTGGGGTCCTAATCCCTTCAGACTAAAACTACTTTCAAGAGTTTTTTCAAATTACTTGTTCTTTGGTTAGATCTTGCAGGAAAGAAGCCATGGAAGATCTTATCTGAACCCTGGCATGCAATGACCTTGTTGCTCCATTTCATCGCTTGTTCTAGGGTCAAGTTATTATGGGTAATACTCAGAATTATAGGATTATTTTAGGCTTCCAGATACATTCTGCATTGACTAATTTATTCTGTCTTCCCTTTCATGAATGCCTGATGTAATATATGAGACAGAGGGTTTATAAGACTCTGAAAGTATTAAGCTTTCACCTAATCACTATTGTTTGAGGTCTTATGGAAACTCAGCCTGATCTGCAACTGGGTATTACTAGAATCTGACCCCAGTTATGTGATGGCACATTAAAAGTGCTAGTAAAGTATCTGGTTAGCAGATTCATGAAGGGAAAAGTTAATGAACTAGTACTGTATGTACACCACTGTACATGTAAGATATATCTGGCTGCCATGTGTGCCCAGAAGCAGTTCTTTCTCTGAGTATGCTGAAAAGCTCTGTCACCACAAGTCAGATGCACCCTTGATACTTTTCATAAGGCTCCAGAGGAAATTAATGTTGGTTCTTCCAGGTTATAGCTTTCATATGATAAAAAACCCTTATACCAGCTGTATCATATGGAAAACAGAAACAGATCAGAACAGAGACAGGTAACATAATCCACAAGCAACTGATACTTCAAGCACAGGTCTGATGTCCAACATCAGACAGAATGATAGATGAAGCCAGAGTTTACCTCCCTAAAACATTCTGTATCAATGGGAGAAATAAAAACAATTTTAAAATGTGCAGTTTGATCATGACTGAAGGTGAGCTGAAAAAGGAAATAATTCTTATTGAAGGTCACATTTCAGTCTGTACTAAAGTGCTTAGTTACCTCAGTTTTCTTTAAGTTAGGACATATGTGACCCATCTGCAGGTATCAAGGGATTTTTTGTATACCACCAAGCTCTGAATGATTTGGTCCTGAAGATGTAGTGGATATGCAGTAGCAAGGTATGCTCCACCTTTGTCAGAGTTACCAGCCTTGTGCACAGCACTGAAACGTACTCAGTTAATAAGATGACTGGATGCTTATTAAATGCCTTGACACGACACAGAGATAAAAATCTTGGAGGTGAATCCCATGGTGGTACATCAATATAAAACTGGAGTAATGCAATAGTGACTCAAACCGGGGACATATCAATCAACTAACATGAGGGCTCATCTCTTGACACACTGCACATGACACCGATGAGAGCATCAAAGTGAACCCTGCAGACAGCATTTTGGGTGAACTATCCCTTCTACCTTTCAGTTACTCATTTGCAGACCCTTTTTGTGGAATAAGGCAAGACAGACTGTGTACAGAGACAGGCTATGTTTTATGGGAACAGAGAAGGTGTGCCTATAGTGAAATCCATCTTCTGCCCAAAATTCAGCAACAACCTTTTCAATAATTATCTGTATCAGTAGCTTGTAAAGGCACCCCTTAGATCTTAAATGAAATGGTAAAAATATTCATGTATAGCTGTACAGAATTTGTCATTGTCCACACAAAAATTCCTCTCAAGATCCATTATTTCCCTGTATCCTATTTTGCTCTTTTCACTATCTCTGGGTTTGTCTCATCAGAATAATTCTTTTAGCCTCTTTTCATATCAAAGCAAGTTCTACCTTCATTTACACACAATTTATCACAGAGAGAATGAAGATACACAAAATCTTATCTGCCTGAAACAGGAAATATTCTACCAACACAGCTCAGCATTGTTGTCACATGACATGAAAAAAAGATCTCTGTGACGAAGATACTTTGCCAGATTTATAAATCTCAGGAGTCTAATTTTTGCATAGCTGAACTACTTCAATACAAAACTATACAAAACAAATCCTTGAACTATTTCAAACAAGAAATTAATTCTAGTTCTCATACAGTAGAGCAACAAGCAGACTGGATACACCTGGCTTGGTATGTAGAAGCCAGACAGCAAAATTTAAGTCCCCATTCTTTTGAATTTTGCCTGTTTGCTGTCACTCAGTGCATTACAGCTTGAACCTTCTCCCAAATGCATAAAGCAGGTAGCCCAGCTTGGTCATAAGGAAACCCGGGTAAACATCATTTGCCTTTCACAAGCCACTAAGTTGCCATGCAGCCAGGTGCTTGGTGCCAAAGCAGGGAACAGCTCCTTTTTCTTTCCCATTTTCTTCTCTGCTGAGCAAATGGAAAGGTAGAAACACTTATGAGGAAGATTAGCATGTCACCGACTCCATCCTCCCTTTCTTTTCCTGTCTGGCTGTGTGGACAACAGCCCACTGGGGGGACCAGGGACCGTGTCCATGGCAGGAGCTCCAGCACCATATGGTGGGAAATCCAAGAAACCTGCTTACCACTTGTTACACCAAAACTGGCTTTGTCTGTCAAAATGAGTCCACTGAGTTAAAGGTGAAATAAAGAAATATGAAGTGATCAAGGCTCTTTATAGCCACCTTTTTGGAATAGGATATTTATACTTTTCACTCCTGATTCTCTTTAATTTTGAAAATTCTTCTACAAAGTGAGAAGATAAAAAAGATTTTCCCCTCAAATCCCAAAGGAGAAGTTTTTGAACTTGCTGACAGTCTCAGAAACAGACTCTTCTTGATTCACAGTAGTGACAAAACAATTCAGAATCCTGAATTCAAACAATTAATCAGTTTTATGCCTGGCCTGATGCATGCACTCCTAGCTCATAAATGCACTACACTTAGCATCTAGGAATAAAGTGCTCAGCCTCAAAAGGGAAGAGGAAATGCAAATGAAAAAAAACTGTGTGGGAATAGTCAGTGCTGTTCTTCCCTGCTTAGCAGTCTGAAAATGCTGCTTCAGCTTTGGCTGTGCTTCCTCAACTTTAGGTGCACTATGACCTCATATGACCCAGACTGCTATGAATCTGGCCACCATACATTTGATCCACAATACTAAACAACTGGTGTCGTTTTCAGTCAGTGCTAAATCCAATCTGACCTAGGTAGAAAAGTCCTTACATCCCATCGCTAATCCCTTCAGTTCCATCCAAGCAATGAAGCCTCTAAGCAAACACAGCACAGGGAGTTTCATAAAAGCAAGCAAACAAATCAAGTTTCACAGAAATCTAAAAGCTCAGACTTGAGGACATCAGCCCAAGAACTACCCATTTCTGTATGCTCTAGAAGCATGTTTCTCTGTACTGCCCAAATGCTTCCAGACCATTCTGTGACAGCAAGTAGAAATTTTTTTTTTTTCTTTCTTCAGTGCCTACCTCTCTAGGACCAGACTGGAGCAATAATACATACATTAGTTTTCTGGTCTTCTAAAATGGTACGTCTTGCCAGAAGTTTTTTTTTGTTTGGTTTGTTTTGTTGTTGTTTTAAGAAAAAAAAAAAAAGAAAATCACAATTTTAAAATATTTTGCTTCAACATGCCAGGCATTCCATTTCATATTTTTCCCCTTAAAATCCTGATTCTCAGCCACAGCCACTTCATCAGTATAGAAAAAGCCGATTTTCCCACAGCTTTGTGAACAGTCAGACAACCCTGAACCAAGACGGTTCAATTTCACTGGAGTCAGCACCTAGAGAGAAATGTGGTTTAGGTTTCTTTTAAGCATTCAAGAACATTTTTCATAATAATGCCAGATGGCCTTGCAATAAAAACCTTTGCATTCAGCCCTTTACCTCCAAATTTGCTGCTGATGTATGGATTTAAATTTGAATACACAATATAGAAGCTGTTTCAGATATTCTCAAAAAAACAAACAAGCAAAAACAAACAACAAAAAAACACCAATTATCTCTCTAGCAACAAATTTTCCACCTGCATGAACTGTTCTCTGGCTTCCACATACCTGTTCAAATATTCCGTGAAGAAAAGAGAAAGAGAGAAAAGACAGAAAAATTTCTTGACTATCAGCACAAAAGAAATTGTTCCTTAATTACAAACAGAACACCCTTAAGCCAAGAACTGAAGAGAAGGGCAATCTATACGACCTTTCCCCATAATTTTGCTTTGAAATATGGGGCAGGCAGAACCAATTGATGTGAACAGATTTAGTAAGATAAACACCAGTGGCAACTTTTCATATTTAACAACACCAGGCCTTCTTCAGGACAAAGAATAGGAATGAGAACACTTGTTATGTACTCTTGCAAAATGTACTGTGCATTTAAAAAGAAAATATTTGCTTATAAGTTGTGGCTGTATAATGTCGAACTCGCAATAGCTACATGATATTTTAACCTTACCCCCAAGCTACAAGGAAATTGAGTAGATAGTAGGTTTTCTACTTACTTTAAAGTAACTAAACATGAAAGGTCAGACTTAGGGAGAACAGCAGATAAGCTGCCCCATAAGGCCAGCAGAGCTGAGGAAACATGCTTATGGGCAATGGATATCCCAATATTTGCTTAGAAATGTGTCGTAAATGTAACATTTAGTGATGGTTTAAAGTACCCCACATGAATAAGTTGTGGAATTTACACAGAAAATAAAAGGATATGAGAGACTGGATCAGAGAGCAGAGAGATGGCTGTGCTAACACTCTTAGACCAATTTTAATTAACTTTAAGATCAACTACCACAGTTACTGGTCTTCTGATCATGCATCACAGTTAATGTAATCTTATTTCCCATAGATGGCCTGCACTGAGACACCCAGCCCCAGAACAATATCCTGTACATACTTTAGCCACAGTGTATTAGCCCTTTGTGATGACAAAGTGATGAAATGGGGAAAATATGCCTGGACCTGTCTGGGTTGGGCCCAGTGTCCTCTGAAGTCAACTGAAACCAGTTTTCCACATTCTTTCGACATAAAACTCAAGAACAAACATAAGCACAATTTGAACTGCTCGCTGTTGGAATTCATTAAAACTTGTAATAACTGTTGGAGGGGAATTGTGTCACAAAGCTTGTTTCAAGCCAATACAGAATTGGCTTGAAATGTGTTGGAGAAAGAGACATAGGGCCCATTCCTACACACAGGATCCAAAACTTCACTATTCAGTGAACTGTTAACTCTAGAAGAAATTTTTGTCTGTTCCAGGGGTGGTTTGGTGGAGTAGAATTCAAAGAGAATGTGTTCCTCTGAATAGATTGTTCTTAGAGAGCCAGATCCAGCACTGGAATTCACACCTCAGAGAGGCTGAAACATCTCCACCGAAAAAGGTTGGGGTTTTTTATTATTATTTTTCTTAGGAAATATATAGGTATGTGAGCTTAGGCCTGTCACAAAGTTTCCTTCTGGCTAATTACATTACTTCTTTTTAAATCCCATATCATCACTGATAACTATGTATTTGACTGCTTTGTTCTAAAACTGGTTGAAGCAGTAGTCACCAACTGTTGCAGAGTTTAGAAATTTGCAGCGGACAAGACAACTGATATTGCAATTCAGAAATTACAGCTTTCATTCAAACAAATCACTCACAGATATCACAGGTTTTTTTCTATGGCACATGGACTCAAAAAATACATCCCAACCACAGAAAACACTCCCAAAACAACACCATTTTGTCAAATAATCTCAGTAGGACTGCAGCCACAATTCCCAGCTCCTCAGCAGCAACAAATGAAGCTACACAAGGGCACTCAGCAGTGAATCAGCCCCTGTCCCCAGCCATGCTCCAAAGCTGTCCTGAAATCTTTCCCATGTGCCATCTCAGAGAAGCAGCATTCACAGAGACTCAGGAATGGGATTCTTGGGACAGAAACCTCATGTGCCTCCTTCTGTCATCATCCTGAGCCAAAGCCTTATATACTTACAACAAACAATGGCGAATGGATGATGGAAAATTGCTAATTTAATGGAGTTGCAAGTGCCAATTTGAATAAACTCTGTTTAATCGGATATTCCCGCATTGTAGACTTGTGATATTGTACTTTGCCTTAATTTTTATGAAATTTTAAGTAAGTGAAGTTTTGAGTGTTCCCCCTGACTTCCGTAAGTTTGGGGTTTATTGCCCACCAGTCAGTTCTCTCACATCCAGCACACAGAGCTCATAAATTTCAGGTTAATTAACTCACATCTGGTTTTCCACAAGCAGAAATACTAAGTTCTGCAGCCAACTACTATTACTAGCTGAAGTGCTTTGTGCTCTTACTGTCTGGGGATGAAACTAGTGCATCTTTGATTTTTAAATCTATATTCTTAAAGTCTGATGCCTTGTTAGAAGGCCAAGGGTTATTAATTTCAAAAACAGAAGGTAGAGTTTAATGAATAATGAATAGCAGCTGTTGGAAACAAATCTCTGTAGCCCTGGGACCATCTTTCCCTATGTTACAATTACACTTTGATTGACCTCAACAATAACTAACAAGCATGCCCAGCTGGATCATAAACCAAGTATATACTATGTCCAAATTCAGTGTAAAATTTCACATCAATGAAACACTCACTGTCAGTCTAACTTTGTCCCGTCATATGTCAATCAGACTTACAAATAAACTTATTAGAGCTGGGACATGCATTCTCTTAGGGAAAAAAACATTCTTTATTGGCAATGAAAGCACAGTTTAGAAAAATTGCAAGCACATACAGATGACTCTGCCTCCGAAGAAAAGCTTTTTATCATGGCAGATGTGGGGGGTTTGTTCATTGTGTGAATATGTCAGGGCTTTAAGAAGAATAGGCAGTTTTCCAGATTGCCTAAAACAGCTATATCCCCATAGCTAGGAGGCTAAAAGCAGAAAAAGTCTAAGTTTGGGCTGATCAAGCATCTGACATATCTTCTCTATGAAGGAAATGTGCTGCACTGGGACCTTGTGATTTTGGAGGCCTGTGGAGTTCACTGGGGGTTTGATGCCTCTCTCCTGCAGGTGACCACAGAGTCCAACACCTAAAGTTGGGATCTGTCTAAACAAATAGGAAAAAAAAAACACAGGGACAAACTATACACATAAAAGCAGACAAATCTGGCTTATGCTCTTCAGTGGATGGATTACTCTCAGTTTTACATCCTGTCTTATCAGATAGGAACTTCGGTCTATAGCCAAACAATCTTAGAGATGAGCCTCTGGTGAATAAAATACTCCAGCCTTGGATTTATATATACTCTCAGCTTTCCAACACCTTATTGTACCTCTCCTGACTGTTCCAGGTGAAACAGAGAAGGCACAGATCTTTCTCTCCTCAAGTCATTGGACGTCTTCTAGGCTTCCCATTTAAAACTGCTATGCAATATTACTTGTAGTATTATTTCTGTTGCTAAACACAACTAATTCAATTGTCACCAAGTTTTTCTGTTCATGGATTGCATTTTTACAAACCTCAAAATACTTTTACAGGTACTTTCCTGAAGAGCACAGCACAGTCATGACAAAATATCTCAGATTTTGCTTTTGACCTTGAATTTCCTTGATGTGCCCTGTGAGATGACATCATGTCACCTCATACAATCTGCACAAAACAAGGGTTGGCTCAGCTTGCAAGTTGTGTGTTCTCCACTGCAGAACTGTAACTGCCGGCGGCGAGGGAAGCAAGCAGTCCAGAATCAATGTGATTGATAAAGCAAGCTTCGATTTATTGAATACACAGTGTTACTTTTATACCCTTTTCCGAACCTACATGTAGTGAATTCATTGGATAGTAACTACTTGTAGTGATTTCACGGGATAGCAACTACTTGTAGTGATTTCACTGGATGGTAACTACTTGCAGTGATTTTACTGGATAGCAACTACTTGTAGTGATTTCACTGGATGGTAACTACTTGCAGTGATTTTACTGGATGGTAACACACATCTGAGTTCCAGGGTTCTTCCTTGTTTTCTATTATTCTACTTCTCTACCTTGTCCCTGAGTTAGTTTAAGCTAACAGAGAGATTGTTTATACTTGTGTTAGGCTAAAAAAAGAGATTGCTTGTACAGCTGCTATTTGTGTTACACTCTCAAGGCCTCTCAAGGAGATAGCAAGGGCCCATGGCCCTGCTGCTCAAGCCATTCTTCAACATGTAACTGCACGTCTTACCTCTCTCCATCAGAAATCAAGGCCAAGCACATCCAAACCTCTTGCATCTTCCACTCTTCTGCACCTCTTTTAATGAGCTGAGAATAAAACAGATTGCATGACAAACACAGCACAGATTTTTCCTCCCCTTATACTATTGCTTGTCTCTGCTGCGTTTTCTCCAGCTGATATATCTGCTCTATCATGGCATGTCACTGCTCTCAGTCTTAAAGAGGAGTCTTGGTATCATGGTTTCCTCATCTCACCTGTCTTTATAGATTCTTATCTGATCTCAAAAATTTTGCTTAGGGGAATAAATCCTAGTACCAGGCAATGAGTTTTATACTCCCACTGACTTCAATGGAATCAGAAATGTAGCTGATTAAAACGCAGTTGGCAATGCCTCATTTTCAGCCACATGACTACAGGTATAAACTGTAGATACAGTATCATTTCAAAACCAGTAATACTATTCTTTCTACCACAAAGAGAGAAAAAAAATTAAAAAATAAAAAAATAAAAAATAAAAAAAATAAAAAAACACCAAACAAAATCACTCACCAGTAGGGAAAGCTACACACCAGCACAAAAACCCCTAGTACCTCACACCATCCCCAGCCAGGTCATCAGGCAGACAAGCTGAGCTTACAGCACACGAGTTTACAGCACACACTAACATTTGACAGACTCCAGCCCAGGTGGATGGATTTGGGGAGCAAATTTCAAAGCTGAAAAGTCGGGTGTATCTGGCTGATCCTGGTTACAAGTGTTGTGTTGCAGGAAGGGAAGCAGCCTCCTGGGTAACCATTTGGGGCTTTATAGGTTCAAACTAACACCTTGAATTCTGCCCAAGAACTTATTAACAATGAGCAGAGCTGATCTAAAGCGTTCTTGGCATGAAGCTCCACACTGTGCACCAGCTCCAGTTTCCAGGGGTCTCAGCACACAGCTCTGTATGGAGTGACATGGTGATAACATAACACAGCACCAAGGTGTCAAAGGCATGGAGAACTGGGACAAGGTTTCTCCACCAGACAGAAAAGGCCTATGTGGATATTTTGTCAAAGAGTTTTCTCAAAGTGTTCTTATGCCCTGGACACCACTAATTGTGGAGCCCTTATAAAAGTTCAGTTATGGACCTGCTCTGTGCCTTGAGAATTTCCTGACCTCACCCTGATTAAATTAATAAAGTTACCTAGGTGTGAAAGCAACGTGGGGGGCCACATCAGCCCCAAAATTCCTCAGGTCTGAAAATTAGCTAGAATATACTGGAGAAATTTTAGTGGATAAAAAGTCTGTCTTTGTTCTCCACAGAGCTTACCTCTGCCATGCTATATTGAAGATCTATGGAGGTCAGGTAATTTCTCCTCATTCTCATTTTAGAACTGAACTGTACCACGTAGCATTTTTTAAAAAAACATTTAAAATATACAGTTGTGTTGATTTTCCTCCATATTTCTTCTTTTTATACTTACTTTCTGACTGTAATTACATAAACAATTCAAATTACTGTACTACTGGAGAAGAATCTAAAATAATACTACACAGTAACAGACTTGCTGGACTAAAAGCAGAAATAAACAAATACTGTAGAGTAGATTCCTACATACATAAAGGCAATTTAAGTCTCAGGTAGTCCAGATAAAAATGTTCAGCACAAAGTTGTGGACACAAACTCTGGTACCCCAGACTGACTGTGTTACTAATTTATGAGCAGTAATACGTTTCAGGGGTGCAAATTATTCCAGATCTAACTAGTCGATGAGTTAAGTTACTAGATACACAAAGCAAAGTATTATTTTAGTTTCTTGTCCAGTATGGGTAATCATTAAAAACTGTGGCTATTATTGATCTGATGTATGTAAATAGGAGACTATGTGTTGCATCACTAAGAATGCATCTGGGTGTTTGCAGTTAAGTGTCTTCTTCGTAAGTGATGAGTCAACAACATAAGGCTCCTGGCTAAAGTAACAAAGATGCCGAAAAATACTAGACATCAAAAGACCACTTCACTTAAAAAGCTTTCTAAGAGAAAAGGGTCACAGAAAGTACCTACGGAGACAAGACTGACAGAAAGAGTGAGCAAAAGGTTACAGAGTGGGAAAGCTTCCTCCTCCATGGTGTTAATGAAGAGCATTAAGGAAAATTCAAGCAGTCTGATACCTTGGGGAAAAAAGATACTTGTTCCTGAAGCAAAAGAATTTTAAAGTAAACATATCTTCAAAAATGAACCTTTACTTTAAAATCCATTTACTCTACACTGAGCTAGATGAGAATTTCAGTTCACTCTCCTCCTCTTGGAAGTAAGAAAAATGAAGGACTAGAATTTGGACTCATTCTCACAGAAATGGTTGTACTAAGAGCCAGATACACAACAAGGAGACGATCTGAAAGTCAGAAAAAATTGTGAGTAGGAGGCTCTCCCATGTCTTTTCCATTACCCAGCAAGGTATAGAACTCAGAGCCCATCTCCAAGCCCTGATTTTCTCTGAATTTTCAATTCAAAGAGAAATTCTAGATTACAGAGGACTGTGAAACAGACACATGCAATACAAATCCTGAAGCATACCAGTTATTGCTATGCAACTGCTCAAGAGAAAGCCCATGTATTCATTCAGAACTGGTGATTTAAAACAGTATCCATCACATTCACAAGTTCTTAAGAGTCTCAACTCAGAGCCTTTGATGGAATGAGAATAGAAACAGAGATCCTCTCACAAAATAGCAAGGTTCCAAGGTATTTTAGCAATGGTATCATGCTTCATATGGTACAAACATTACTCCAGGAAGCTAACCTGCAGATAGAAGCTCCTTAAAAAGGTTAATGCTCAGGTTTTACTAAATTGAGTTTCAACTACTATGAAGATTATGGCTAAATCACTGAAGAACTTAACAGTCCACCACCATCCACTCTCAGTATCTCTGCACAGAGGCAACTATTCCTTCAGAGCTTCACTCTAATAGAGATGAATAATTTTATATATTATCTGAATGCCCTGAGAAAATACAAAGTCTTTCCCATGTCACTGTTCATTATCTGAGCAGAACAGTCCCAGATACTACAAAAGAAGAGGTGCCTACATATGTCACAACCAAACCTTACAAAACATCCATGGAATTTACATTAAATACATCTATGAATCTAAACATACCTACCTATCATGACGGGCAAATATTTGTTCTTCAGTCTGTTACTACTTTTAGTTTTTGTTCAATAACTACGGTCTTGCATGCTACACTAATTCTATCAGTGCATATCCTACCTCCATCATGGGAAGAAAAAATACAACTATTTGGATTTGATTTGGCAGGACTGAAAATGAACTGTGAAAATATTATGGAGATTAAACAGCCACAGAACACTGGAATCCAGAAACACTAATCCAGACAAAAAGAAAAGAAGAATTGGCAAAGAAGTATTCACTATATCAAACCCTGTTGAGATGCACCTTATAGATACAGCCACAGCATAAATGCACATGATATTAATTTTGTAATTACAGCTCCACTTCAGAAGGATCCTGATTTTAATTATAACTGACAGAAACCCAAAACAGTGAAGTGTAGGAAATACTTCCCATAATATTGAAGTCTTTACTCCAGTGTCAGAAGCAAACATTTTTACACTAGGTCACCAGTTCAGACTTAGCTGGCTGTTTGGGCACCAAATCCAATACAGGTTCTTCTTTTGCTGAGACAGTAAATAACCTCTCTTGAAAGTATAAAAAGATAACATACAGAATTTAAGTAGTTTTTCAGTATTAACGGACTTATCTAAAATAAGGTATATCTACTCCGTTCACCAGAAAAAAAAAAAATGCAGGAAATGCCACATCATACTACAGAAATATCATGAAAGTGTTCTTTAAAGAAAAAATCCAAAACTCCTACCAACTACCTCCACATTAAAAGAAAACAGAGGTCAGATGTGAATCTTAAGAACAGCAAGTTAATAAAGCATCCTCCTCCAAGCTTTCAGAAGAAGAAAAACAGAAGGGGGTGTTAAATCTTTGAATAAATCTCCAGTAAAGACAGCCAGAAATGATGCTGCCTTTAGCCACATGAAAGAGAATAGAAGGATTTCTCTTTTTAAATTAGTCTTTATTGTCTGCTTCGTAAATCGTGATCACATGTGGTATTTATTACAATGAACTTTTATTGTTGCTATAGCTCTCTTGCTTGCATTTGGTGCTTTCTGTTTATTTTATGAAGAAAAATATCCAAAATTTCTTCAGTTCTGTGACTGAAATTTTATGGCTGTGCACATGGCAGAAGGTCAAGATGACAATGAAAGATCCTGCATAAAATATAACGTACACATTTTTTAAAGTTCAGATTCCAGGCAGTAGAAAAGAGTCTAGATGGTGTTATCCCATCTCTCCATTTCACCCTTGCGCAGATATCTTTTTATAGGTAGAATGGGAATTGAAGTCTAATGAGATCTTTCTGTGTCTGTGTAATTTCAGACTTCCCCTCCTTATTCTAAAGCCCACCAGAACCATCCCATTAGGCACAATTATTTAAGCCCTTCTACAACTGACCAAACCCTTTACAAACTTGCCAAACAGGCAAAGCCAATTCACAGATTGACACAAACTCACCTCCCCACTGAGGCCATGAATCACCACATATAGAAAACTCAAGAGAGACACTGATATGACCGCGGATAAACACATTCCTCGCATTTTTTTTTTCCAGTTGGAAGTTGACCCACGTTTGGTTTGAATTAAAGATTCATCGCACTGAAACAAATAACTAAATGGAAAGATATGAGTCCCTTTGAAGACCGTGCAAATCAAATTTGGGTGATAATTAGCAGCAGACAATTGAAACCTACTGTTTATTTGCAGAGAACCTGATGGAGCTAAAATGCAGCTTGATTTCAGGCACACCGAGAACAGAGTGACTGAGTTTTCAGGAATTAATTTAACAGTTTAATATCTGAGGTAGAAACAACAGTGCTTTTAACAAAGTGAGACAGATATACACATGCAAAGACCCTTCATTCCAGCTACTGTCCCCTACTGTACAGTTACTGCACTCTCAAGACTTTCTATGCTGCAATTTTTTTCCCCCAGAATACTCCTCTCTTGGGAAAGTGATGCATAGGGATGCCATAATTGGAAAGGAGAATAAGCTGCTCATCATCGAGTTACAATGAAGTATTACCTCCTATAACGTCTGCCCAGCTTAGTCCCTGTTTGTTTAACTTAGTTTGCCAGGGAGCATAAATACATGTGTCATCAGCTGCATGTTTGGCAAACCAAGCAGTTTTTTCTCAGGATGTGTTTGGCCTCAGCATAAGAGGAAGCACAATTTTGCAGCACAAGTGAAGATGAGAAAAATGGCTCTCCAGCACAGAGCAGGCTAGAGTAGCAACTCCCACAAGATAGATTTGGCCAGAGCACTGAAGTGAAATTTTGGGTTATTTTTCACTTCACCACATGTTTTACAGATTTTTCTATTTTTTTTTTTTTTTTTACAGTCAGTCTGAGCCACCAGCAAATAAAATAAGGCCTGATAAGGATTTTTAAAATATTACAAATCATAGCATCTTTGTGATGAAGGGAACTAGCAATTAGGATAATGAATTACATCAGGGAAAAAAAAAGTGTTGTTGCAGGTTTTAAGACACAGACCTTCCTGTATCAGGAGACTGGTCTCAGTTTGAGCTACTAATGCCATCAGGCCAAAAGGAGACTGTTTATTTCACACTCATTTTTATCTGCTGAAGTTCTGAAGCATGCCAGCAAAATTTGATTCCTATAGCTTGCTATTGCCTCCTTTTACATCAGTCACCCGTGATGACAGGGATGGGAGGTACAGTCCTTAGTGCACCAGAGAAGCTAACACCACTCCCAGGTTACACCTCTGATGTTGGGTATTAATTGAAATCAGTAAAATTATGGGGGAAAATCACACAAAAGAAAACAGAGAGACCCACAAAATACGACAGAGCTTACATAACACTGAAACAAGAATTAGAGAAAAACATGGCCCAAGTATTCAACAACCTGTACTTGGGACACAGGCCTGTGAGACAGATGAAAGGGATAGAAAGGAGTACTCCCCACAACCTACCTTGGTTATAGCCTTGAACACTAGGTAGAAAACACTGACTAATTGGATTCACCGTGTTAACATACCATTAATATATTAATGAGCTATTAGTATACTAAATACCCCACACATAGGCTAGAGGGACCCCTACTAACAACAAGCCCTCTAACTTTCGAGCACATGTAATGACATTTTTAAGCTCTGTCACTTAAAATGGAAGCATAGCACTAGCTAGCCAATCATGTGTACAAGTGACAGAATATAATTACAGACCAAGTAATTTTACTTGCTTCTGTGTAGAAAAGGGGCACTTGATTCAGGATACTGAGATCACTTTGTGGAATACCACCCTGCTCCCTTTTCTGTGCAGAACTGGGTATTAAAGCAAAAATTAAAGCAAGTATGTGGATCAGCTCACTGCACACCAGGTGACAGATCCACTTTCAGGATACCACCTCCTCCCTGGCCCTGCAGGCCACCGGCAGGGAAGCAGCAACCCAGGTGATACAAGCCAGAGGATGCAGGGTGGCTTTAAGAAGCACTGAGGGTACCTACTGAGAGGCATTGCCTGTGCTGTCAGCCCTGGGCTTGGATCAGCAGGGAGGCAGCCCCAAGACTAACAGGCTGGTCCTTACTCCTCCACTCTTCCCTGTAGGGAAGCCACCCGAGCTTTCTCTGCAGCTCCCCATTGGTTTTTGCTCTGAACCTCCTGTTGCTGGAGAATTTGAAGCAGTCCCTCCCCTGCTTGCTCAGACAGAAAACAGTGAAACGTTTAGGCAATTGTTGTCCCGTCCCTATCTCCCCATGTGAGTACTGGCCAACTTGAGTCCTGTATTGGTAATAAAATAGCAAAGCCAACATATTATTTCAGGTCTCTGGAGGTAAGTTTTGCCTCTGCTGGGACAAATAACTCACGTAATTTAGCACAGCTCCAGAAACTGGGTATCTCTGGCCAAGATTATGTTATTCAGGATAAGTGCATTTTTCCTCAAGTAGTTTCAAGTGTGTTCCCATATATTTACCCCTCTACCTAAAGAAAGTACATTACTATTAAATTTCCATATTACTGAAGCAGAAGGATTTCTGATAAAGCTAAGATTCTATTAATTGTAACTACAGTCACCTGAATTTTAAGCCTCTAGAGAGGAATTTGGGCTTGGTACCCTGACTGATTTACCACACTAACAGATGGCCACAATTAACTGAGTCTTCTCTCACAAAACATATGCTTTTATCTGTCACAGAAGCCAGCAAAGGTTGACTCCTGTAAACCTCTTTCAGTAAAGTTTATGCTAATATTATTTAGTTTGTCACAAGCTAACACACATAAAGGAACAGAGACCAAACCTCACCTGAAGTACAGATCACATAAACAAGCTGTTAGAAATTTCAAAGTCCTGTCTATGAGCTAGGTGAGTTACTATCCTAGATATATCAATCAAAAGCAAGAAGAAATTACAGCCCAAACTAATGAAGCTATGCTGGAAGAAGCACTCTTGTATTTTGGCAAAAATAAATACTGTTGTTTCTTCCAATTTCTTAAAGGAAATAATGCCAGTAAAAAATAAAATAAAATCATAAACCACCCATCCACCCTTACCCCCAGAAAATAAAAGCTTTGGGAATTGTAGAATACACTCCTTTGTACATTTAAGAACCAGTTTGCGGATATTTTCCCTGATGGCAACACCATTTATCAAGTCTGTACCTTCCTCCCCTCCCACTTCTTTCTAACCTCACACTGCAACTCACAGATGCTTCATTTATGGCAACACGATGCTTGTGGGAACACAGAAACAAGTAGCTCACAGATAACTTTTGGGGTAGAGGGAAGTAAAACAACCTCTTGTGCTCATAACTGCAGCCTTAGAGAAACTTCTGCCAAGAAGGGTATAGTAGAGACAGTGCAGCGAGGATGAAATGGCTCCTTAAGACCTCTTTCCAGCCTTCTTTCTAAGCATTTTATTATTTCAGTCCTCAGCTCTACTCCTGTGTTTGCATATTGTAACTCACCATGGTAACATCCCATTCTCATGCCTTTTTATCATGAACTTTTTAAATTTTCTTTCCCAATGCAGTTAGCCCTGTGCAACTCAGAAACAACCTTAACACAACTGCAAACACCTTGAACTTTACAGTTCTTGAACTTCACAGTTATACTTTAACACCTTGAAAAAAACCTCACGTGGTCTGCCATGAGATAACCAGCAAAACCATGAGCAGCATTGTGTTATGTGTACAAAGTTAACAGATTTTTTTTTCCCCCAACAGAAATTAACTGAATTGAATTTTAAAATTAACTAATGTTAACTCTTGTTTTCTTTTGTCCTGACCTATATCATCACAGGCAAAAATAAATATCAGTCAATTAGAGGATAGGGTTTGAGACAAAGAAAGGAAATTGTAAATTAAATGCTATTCTGATTTTTAGGAGCTGCAAAGACTGAAAACACAGGAGTCACAAATAGACGTGTTCAGGGCTAATTGTGCAAGGCATGTCCTTCCACATCCCACCACAGTCAACAAACGGAGACATTGTTCACACAATCAGAGTCCCTGACAGAAACCTAATATATGTTACAATATTTTATTTACAGACACTGGCTGTTATTTTTGATACTGCTATTTAATACATTAAGAGCACTAATTTTACAGTGAAATTGAACTCTAGGAGTGAATGCAATGCAGCACACCAAATGCCAGAGAACTGGGTTTATCTGCCCACCCTGCCACCACCCTGCTGTATGACCACAGGACAGGCACTGAACATCTGTGGGACTAAGCCTTCCCCATGGAAAAGCTGTGCTGGCATCCTTCATGAAGCCCTTAAAGACCTCCTGATGATTCATAATATTGAAATCCTTGTAATAGCTTTTAAAAGGAGCAAACCAGCAAGAAGCCTTCGGAGCCTATTCTTGGTATCCCTGCCCACGGCAGGGGAGTTGGAGCTAGATGATCTTTAAGGTCCCTTCCAACCCAAACCACTCGGTGACTCTGGCCACCCGACCCCATGCAGTCCCAGAGGCCGAGCCGTGTGGGGGCTGGCAGGGGGGAGAGGCGGCGAGCAGGAGCCCTGCACAGCCAACCTGCCCCTGCACAGCTGGACAGCCCCTGCACAGCTGGACAGCCAACCTGCCACAGCCTCACACCGAAACACAAGCTGCTTCCTCCACCTCGTGGAGAATCATGAAACTGATGTGCAAACCACAGCCACCAGCAATTGATAAAATACAGAGATTTTAAATCCAGAGAAATATCCCTTCCCCAGCCCAGAAAGCTCCAGCCTTGATGGAAATAATTTCCTGCTCCACCTGATCTACTGGAAGCCATGAAAAACCCTGGTTTTGCTTTAGTAGTATAGAACGTAATTAAATTTACAAGAGATTCAGAGAAGAAACTCAGAGACCACTGCTGAGAAGGAATGATCAGATCTTAAACTACCTTGAAAGTTACAGATTTTACAAATTGTTTTCTCATTAAAAAGTGCCAAGAGTCTCCTCAACCAGGGTGGATTTTTTCATCTTATTGAGCTCAAGGTTTCAAAACCTTGTACCAGTAAATAACATTGCCATTGCCCCAGACAGTAACTATTATTCTGTTACTATTCTGAACAGTTATACTCTTATTCAAAGGGGTTTTTTACCTCACTTGATGCTTATCTTTGTTTCATTAACTGTCCTGTTCTATATTTCAAGTTTACATGGAGGTACCTGATTCACCTTCTGTGCATCAGCCACTATTTTGTTAGGTTAGTTGATACCTTTGTAAACACACAAAAGCATCTTCAATTTTCTGTCTCTCAGCTCTTTTTGCTCTGCTTTTTTCAGCATAGCTGAAATTAAGACTTTATTCAAATTAATTTTAATAGAATTACAATATTAGCAGCTTTTCCTGGCTTACTCCCCCTTTCATAGCCTCAGATCTTTTTTGCTTTTTTTTCACTTACCTGAAACGGATGTTTTCACTGAAGTGTCCATATTGAAACCCACTCCAACACAAAGTAAGGTATCACACAGCTGAACTAACCAAACATATTAACTAGGTGTTAAATACATAGCAAGCAGCAGTGAAATCAGGTTTTAAAATCAACGCTCCATTAAGACAGCTGGGAGAAATTCACACTTTGCATTACTATTGTGTCTTTCTCCTTACAGAATCTCTACATGCTATTTCTTTCTGAAAAGCAGTCAAAATGCAGAAAAAAAAATGGGCCTGTAAAGCAAATTTTAGCTCTTACCCAGGTTCTAGTGTTTACCTCCCCCAGTTCTTTCTTCTCTTGGGAAAATAAACATTAAAAAAAACAACAAAACAAAAAAAACCAAACCCACAACTAACACTCACAAAGACTCTAGAAGTACAAGTGATTTAAGCCTAAACTCACCCACCTGGCTGAGGGTGAAGGAGGCCAGACTCAAGTCAGGCTCAGTGCAGATAGGCACCCCAACAACTAAGGCAGGCTCTAACACCTGCATCAAACCACACCACCACACGCTTTGCGAGAACCCCAACCCTGGAAGGTCTGTATGTTCTTTCATACAGGAAAGGGAAAAGCCATGTGCAGTCTTTAATACAGTTTTTTGCAAGAATCTGTACCAAATCTACATGCAACTGTAAATAGCTGTTACCAATTACCAGGCCTGGCTAACAACTTCACTAACACCTTTATAGGCAGTAGTTCACTGATGGGATTTACCCTTTTCCCTGCTGTGGCTGTTAAGTGCCTAGCCAGCTGGATGGCAGATTGCTCTTTGGCTGCATCCATTACAGCACAAAGGCACTAAATAAATATTTTTTTTATCACAAGGACTGATTCCAAGGTGCAGAAAAACCTGAGGCTTAAATGTCTGAACAAGGACTGTCTCAATTTGCCATCTGTGCTCAGAGGGAAGTTGCCAGCACCACTTTCACCATGAGCTGAAGACATCAGACTGTTCTCAAGGGGGAAGCTGGCAGCTACCGCAGTAGTGGATAACAGACCAGGTAACAGAAAGGGACTGTGGATAAGGATGGACATCGAGTATTTTCAATGGTGAAAACAGGCAAGACCTGTCAGAATGAAGAGCATTCACTCCATCAAGCAAACACTTCAAGAATGACTGCCTGGAGTTACGAGCTATAGTACACAGCAGGCTCACCAACCTGTGAGCGTTTGGGAAATACTCAGGAGTTAATCTGTTAAAGATCACAGCTACTTTACTGCCAGTTACTATTTTGGCTTCACAAAGACTGGTACTGGGAGTCCCAAGGGATCTTCCCAGCAGAATAAATCAGAGGAGGAAATCCGCTGCTCAGAGGAGACTGAGGAAGTGGGAATTGCTGCTAAGCATTTTGCTAGGGGACAGACTTTTACCTAGGAAATGGAGATGCTGTTCAGATGGGGCACTTTGGCCTCATTAGACTTGATGAAACTTTTATATAGCACGCAGACAAGCCTTTAGATAAACCTGACTACAGTACAAGGTACCTGTGCTGTCCTGTGCACTGAGACAGGCATCCTGGGAAGAAGAGCAGGCAGTCATGTAATTAAAAAGCTGTCTGACAGCCAAGGGATAATTGCAGGTCCGAAAGGTCAGAAGGTGCTGAGCATGTGTAAGCTCATGAATGCACTGTATGACCCATGCACAGAGCAGTGCTAAATGTTCTCATCACTTGATCTATGAGAGTATAAAAATTAAAAATATGCTCTCTTAAGCAGGACAGCCATAGAGACACCCATAATTCTAGTTCTTTTTTTTTTTTTAAATACTAAGTATTCAACCGGTAACAATCTTTAAACATGTTTCTGTCAATATATCCTCCAAGTCATGAAGAATTGAAAGCAATATATTTTTCAATTTAAAAAGTTCAATGCAAAACCGCAGTCAGTGAGACCGTAGCTACACTTAGTGCTACACTATAAAACATCCTTTCTTCGCAATTTTTGCTCAATATTATCAGCACAGAATCACAGAACAGCTGAGGTTTGAAGGGACCATTGGAGGTCATCTTGTCCAAAGCCTCTGCTCAAGCAGGGTCACATAGAGCCAGCTGCCCAGGACATCCAGATGACAGAGCACTGCAGGATTTCTAAGGTAGTGTTTCACACCTACATAGTCAATCACTTCATCAGACGTTTCTTAAATTGCCTTATTTTCTAAGTATAGGCCTATATTTTGTAGTTTATGCTTCTGATGGAGGAAAGGCATGAAACCACTATTTCAGTGCCCTCAGAGACGTTAGGCTGTCTCACTACAGAGAGAGGAACAAACACCGTGTCAATAAAGATTGAAAAGAAAATTACTGGAGTAGAAAAGATGCACACACAAAGAAGTGACCTGATGTTGCATAAGGGAAAATAGTATCTGGGGAAAAAATGTATTCAGAAAGAGATGTTGTTACATAACTTTAAAACTTCCCCTCCTTACTCTAAAGCCCACCAGAACTATTCCATTAGGCACAATTATTTAAGCCCTTCTACAACTGACCAAAACCTTTACAAACTTACCAAACACAAAATTGTCAAAGCCAATTCACAGACTGACACAAGCTCACCTCTCCACTGAGGCCATGAATCACCACATATAGAAAACTAAAGAGGGACACTGATAAAACCATGGATAAACACATTCCTCACATTTTTTATTTTTTTTTTTCCAGTGGGAAGTCTGGCTTGAATTTAAGATTCATTGCACTGAAATAAATAACTAAATGGAAAGATATGAGTCCCTTTGAAGAGCGTGTAAATCAAATTTGGGTGATAATTCACAGCAGACAGTTGAAACCTACTGTTTATTTGCACAGAACCTGATGTTGCTGAACTACCTCTGGAATAGATGCACACACACAACTGAGTGTTCTGCTTTCCACTCTACCTTTTCTATTTTTAAACCTTTTACAGAAGACTAAATAACTCACCAATGCTAAAGCTCCTGCAGCCTTGTTAAGTAAAGGAGGGGAAGCAAGAAGCAAACAAAACTCCTCATTTTTTGGCCTTTCTAAAAAACAATTTGTCTGCTCCTTCTTCTCTCTTCCCCACACACACAACAAAACTGGATTTTGAAGTCAAATATTGCCTTTGGATCGCAGTACAAAGAGAACTGTACTTGCATATAACATTCAAAGGCTCCTTTAACCTGGTCTCACCACTGCCTTGAGACACTTTGACCTGTTTCTGCAACATGGCTAGCTCCAGCCTTCAGTCTCTTATTCTTTCTGTGCCTGGCCCCTGGTATCAGAGTCATCACCATACAATTGCTATTAGCACCTTTAGGTCTCAAACTGCATGGCAGATGGGAAAAAAAAAATAAATAAAATTTGAACCTTTCACTGCCACAATCAATCTTGCCCTGGTACCAACAGTACCATTTATTTCTACTAAGCTAGCTAAGAAAGAAAATACCCTCACCCTAGCTTGAGACAGATGCTTAACACATCTGCATGCAAATAGCAGAGAGGGTCTCCTAGCTTTACAAATTAAAGACATAAAATTAAATTGCCCCAAAAGTTGTTATATCTCACTTAAAATGGGAGTATAAGTAAATAGTTACAATTACTTGTCTGATCCTGCTTGATCACAATGGCTCTGAAATAAACCAGGCACTTTCTGACAGAACACTGCTGCAGAAACAGGTCAAAGTGACTCAAGGCTGGAAGTATCAGAGAATGGTTACTTATCAGAGAATGGTTAGGGGCTTAAAATTTGATTGCCAAAGGATAAAACAACAAAAAAAGTCAGAGCAGGGTGGCATCTTGCTTTTGGCACTGACCAATCAAATGTGGCATAATTTAAAAAATGCAGGTCTCCAGCTCCTTGTTTTAACTCTCAAGACCATTTGTTACAGAATTAAAATTGCCCTCCTTAAGAGGCAAGAGTAACATAATGCATTCTCATACACTGTACACTTACAGATATCATAAGACTGTATACATTTTCACTAAATTTTCTACGCTTTTCTATTAACGGGGGAAATTTAACCTCAGGAAAAAAAAATGACACCACCAAAACAGCATAGTAGCAAATAGATTCCACACCTTCCTTACTTCTTAGTAAGGCATGTGTTGCCATTGATGCTCATTCAGTATAACGAAAACACTTCCCCAGTTCCACAATAATTTGGAGTTTACACGTAACTTTTTGCTCAATAGAGAAAACCAGACCTTGCGTATTAGCTATGTTCTTTCACAACCCGCTTTGAAACTGTCTGTTGAGTCCATCCTTGTAAGATGTACAAATCTACATCCAAGTAAAAAATTCATTATATTGTTAAATTCCTTCTTCACCAAGTATTATCTAGACATTTTCAGAGGTGCAAGTGGAAAAAAGGACAGTATGTTTTAATACTTTTTTAAAATGTTATCTAATACAGAAACTGATACAATCCCTCAGAACTTCCTGTGTGTAAAATACAGCCTGTGCTTTTAAATCAAGTTTAGTCATTCAAATCTCTAATGTCTCCACAATATTCATTCCACACACAGCTACCTACCCTTCCTGCTAATCTCTTCCAAACCCTGGAGCCTTGTCTCCTTCAGCTTCATCTGAATTTCTTTCTGTATCCACAAAGCTTTTAGAGTCCCTGTTCCTAAGCACCAGGTACCAACCCTTCATAGGCACAGCAAACTGGTCTCCGTTATTTGCCTGTTAATAGAAGCCTTCCAAATCCCTTATTCCCCAATTAATTTTAGCTTGAAAGCAAGGTCAAATTGAATTGTTCAACCTCAGTAATATTAACAACCTGCATTTTTAGACTCTTTGCCATTTATCAGCCTCAGGTACATCTAGCAGTATCATGCTGTGAAACGAACTAGAGCAAGTTTCCAACAGTGTCACTCAGTGCTGCTGCTCACTAAAAGGATGTGCACCACACACATCAACCACACTATGGCTAAAACATCTATTAGATAACTGAAATACAGTTTCAGTTTATTGTTGCACTCTGGAATGAGATTCTGGAAGTTCTAATCGGAAATTAAATTGGTTTCAGTAATAGTGCAGAATTTCTTAAAGTATGCTAGAGAGAACAGAACAGACATTCATACATCTATGTTATCAGTACTGGCCCAGTGGCTGAGAGCTGCACTGTAAGAAAAGCACCTAAATACTCACATTTATAGTGTTAGCCCCCTGACTTTGACCAGTAACGACTGAAACCAAGTCAGGCCAGGTTTTTTCTGAGTTCTTCTGCACACAAACAAGAAAGAACATGCTATGTGCAGCTCTCTGGAAGCCTAGTAGCTGCCTGATTCATCAGCAAATGGAATTCACTCACAAAAATAATAGCGTAAGTTGTGACTACAGCTTTAGAAGTTATAGGAAAAGTTTAAAGAACAAGCACTATCAGTGTCTCTTATGAACTGGTAATTTTAAAAAGCTGTCAGCTTTAAGTGTTCTCTGAAGTAATTCCCAGGGCTTGAAGTTGGTGAGAATCCAATTGCTGAGATACAGCTCAGAAACGACATGCATTATTTTACTTATTTCAACCTTGTAGTTCCCCAGTGAAACTTCACAATTTGTGATTTCTGAACTTAATTTCAGCTGTTGGTCTTTGGTTTTGATGACAATAATACAGAGAGGATTTTAGCTTCATATAAAACCCAACTATTTCAGCTCACCTTCATAATTCAGCCACTGTATCGCTTACCTGACGTTAACTACTTGCAATAATTTCTCACCATGACTTGCACATGGCTTCATATCTCAGTATGAACATTCAGGAGTCAAAGTTCACAAGACTGAGTAAAGTTTTGTATTTTCAGCACTGTGCAGTAATTATCAGAAGTCTAAAACGTTTTGTTCAGAGGGAAAAAAATCAGTAGCCTGCTTACATGAAAACATTTTATTCAATCACCACCCCAAAAAACAACATTAGTAATATAATGCTACCTACCTGAGTGCTGAGATGGTCATCGCTATAGAGTCCAAAAGTCCTTGCATTGCCTTCCACCCAAGGATATCACATCAATTAAATTTCATGCTTTTGTAATTTTTCGTTTTTAAAGGGAAGTACTACCACGATAATCCTTAACTGAAAATCATCTTTCCACTGATTCAACAGACTAAATGAGGCCCTACATGTCAAGTGTCTAGAACGGAACGTCAGAGTTAGGTCTATTACATTTCCTCTTCAGTGGTGTGCAGGGACAGTGGAGCTCTATTATGACAAACCTGTTTTGGTAAATTAGTTAGGAAGAAACACCACTATCTTCCCAAGTTGTAATAAACATGTGACAATAAGGAACTTGTACAGCCAAGAGCGCAGAGCAATTCTGAAAACTGGACTGCTGGTATGACTACAGTACGTAACTAAAAGCCATGTAGGCACAAAAGCTAGCTGAAACAGTAAAAACTGTCTAGATGTACCAGTATGGACTACCTAACTTTGCTTACCCTCCAAAACACTGTTTTCTAAAACTGCTGTAGTTTCATCAACATAGTTGCAACAACTTACCTCAAATAAGAACACCTCCTTTGCCTTTGTAGTGATAGGTCAATGGTTGGACTCGATGATCTTAAGGGTCTTTTCCAACCTAAATTATTCTATTGTTTACTTTTCAAGAAAAACAAAATTTGAAGTAATTCCTCAAATACCTCCTGCAGTGCCAAAGCAGCACTGAAGACTGAGCACTACATTCCAAAAGGCTACTAATCTGCAGAAAAAATGGTACCCACCTGAAATAAAGCTAGCATGAGGCCCAGCAAAGAGCACACTACAGAAGAGCCTTAAATTCTGAGTTAGCTTCTTCCTCCATTTGTAAAACATTTTTCCCCACAAAAATGTATGATATCAAATCTAGAAAAAAATAAAGCGGGGTTTTATGCTCAGCACACAAGGCAACTTCAGAGGTTTTTGCTTTTACATCAAAAACATTGGTTCAGCTGGACTATTTGTGTCTTTTCATCTTCCCTAGTACAGCAGGCTCGCCCTAGCTTGCTTGGTGTTTACCTACTGCAACTCATGATTACAGATACAATTTTTTTCAATTTCCAGTATAATGACTAGTTGCAAGAGTAGCAGCACAAGACAAACGACAATCCATAAATTATAAACAATTCAGTATACCCACCACTACTGCAACCTGAAATCTGTGTACAGTGTATTGTATCTGTACACCACAGCTGCTGCTGTTCAGCTCTTCACCAGAACTTACTTATTCTCTGCAATGACTTTCTTTAACCAAAGTGACAGGTGACCCCCAAACCACAAAGAAAATTTCTTGCATTTCTTCAAGCTGACAAACACACCATTGTGAAAAGTCCAAGAAAAAGTGTGTACAATTCGAAAAGAAAAAATTCAGAGGCTTCTGAAGAAAACACTTCCTGAAGAACAGAGGAATCTCTCCAAGGCTTAACATTACTTACATATTCTTTTCCTTGTGCCAAGCTTATTCTGGCAATTTTTTGGTTTATAGGGACACTCAAAATGAAGTGTTCTGACTTTCTGTAACACTTTGCTACTAGTTAAAAGAAAGCTTACTGGAGGAAAAAAAAAAAAATCAGTAAAAGGAAAAGTGGCTTCATTCTGGCTTAAACCAGGACACTTTCTTAAATAAGTTATGCATTTACACACATGCCCCAACCTTCAGAAATTCTGCTCAGAATTTTGGAGTAAGTCCAATGAACACCACCACAACAATGCTATCGAAAGGCAATTAAAAAACACACCATATTCCTCTAATGAAAAGATATCCTACAGTGGAGACAGCTGCACAGTAAACTGTACATCAAATGTATCCCAACCCACAAAGGTTGCCTGGTAAGTCTACAGGAATATGAGAAAGGAAAAAAAAAAATCATCATCCAAGATGCTTAGCCATCCTAACCCAAACAAAGATTGAAAATAACATAACTGATTTTATTCATTTTGTTACTGTCTGAATCCATATGGGAAGCATTCAGAAAGGCATGTTTATTTTGTCTCATTGACAAAATAACAAATACTAACCATGAAGATTTCTACCTTTCAATATTGCAGGCCCTACTCCAAGTTGAGAGGCAGTGCACTTCACCAATCCTTCATTTTCATAGCCTCCAAAAACAGTGTTGAAGTTCCCAGCATAAGAGCTTTACTAGATCAGAATCTCAGCATACTTTCTGAAAAATTCAATCACAGTAAGAAAAGGTTCATCACCATTCTAAAAGTAGGAAGAAGCATTTTATCACCAATTGTAGTATCTTCCACAGCCAAAAGAAAGGCATGGGGAAACACTGCAAAGACAGGTATCTATAACCAAATACAATTAGCACAACTCTGAAACCTGTAGCATGGATAAAGTGGCCAGCTGACTACCCAAAAACCCTCTCTTTTCTTCTATTTCCCTGACATATCAGGAAGATAATGCCTCTACCTTGTGAAAATATGCCAAAGGAGGTGAGTGTGTCTCAACAACCTTGCCACAGCAAGACTTCAAATGCCAAGAGAGCAGGATCATTGGCAACCTTGCTATTTGGAGGTTGACATTACTCTATGTAGTTATAATGCCACGTGAACCAAGTCCTAATAGCTTATGTTCAGAAAGATTCATAAAGAATATGGGAAGTTGGCCTATTGAGTACTTTACAACAGGGATGCATTATAGAAAGCACAGGAATAAGAACATTTTCCAACTGTATTACTTAAAGACTGAGAACAATCCTCTTTTGGAGATGCAAATGTTCAACTTGGTTAAATCAAGACAATCACAGATAGACATTTTTTCCCAAATCTTTGGCTGTATTGCAATGGTTGTTTCAATCTGTAATCTCCAACTAAACATTTCCTATCCATGGATTAACAATATATTTACTGACTTGTGTCTTTTAACAGTATTTATCCAACATAACAAAATAAACTGCAATTTGTTATACTTTTTTTTTTTACAAAACATTTTATAAATATTTTTACAAAATGTATACAAAGCAATTTCAAGTGAGACATACTTTACAAATGAAGGTATTTAAGCAAATAAAGTCCATACCACACTGACAATAAGTGACACATCCTCTTTAAGTGAAGTCAGTCTGTAAGGCCTCCCTAATCTAACAGATAAATTATACTAAAATCTTCAAAACAAACATAGTTTTCTTAATTGCCAGTTTAAAATTTGTTTTAATATTAGGCAGTATTAAATAACATTGAAACCACAATGCTGATCCAGCAAAATAATGAAAACATGTTTAAAGTCATGCACATTCACAATACTTTGCTGGACTTGAGCCCATATGATTAATAAATTCATACCTTTTTTTTTTAAAGCACAACAAAAAATACAATTATTTACTGCTTCACCACGTACCAGAATTCCTTTAGAACTGAATTCAAAGGAGTGAACAACAGAACATTAACAACTCTAAGATTAAGATTGTTCAATGGGTTCCTCTCACAAGTAGTTCAGAGAAATGTGTCTGACCAGATTAACCATGATTACTTTATGTAATTTGCCATTTTTTATATGCCATTGTCCCCCATCCCCAAATGACATCCAATAGAAGACACATAACCTGATACTTCAATTATGTATTTGCTGCAGGGAGGCTGGAAACCCCTTGCCCATTTTGAGGTGGTGAAAAAAGCAAGTGGATCAATGAATGTGCAACTTTATTTTTTTTTCCCTATGAAAGAAAAGTCTAATCAGTTAGCATACAGCTGTGTAACTTACTGTTTTCCTTCCTAGACAGTTTAAATTTCCAAAATTATAAAATGCGCATCAGGATACACAGCCATGAGCATATTATTAAATCTAAAAAGGCAATAGGTGAAGACTATATTGTCAGTTTTGCCAATAAGAAAACAACTATCCGCCTGAGAGTCTATTCTACAGACACCTAACTAAAAATTTAAAACTGGCAATACTTATTATTACCTTGAATATTTTATACAACACTTGGGAATGCTGTGTTTTTACAAACAAGTACTTTTAAATTGGCACAATTTTCTTAAATGGCAACTAGTCACATACAAAACCAGTATATCCATTCATGTTGAAGGGGAAATAAATTTTAAGTTCATCTTTCTCACGTTGCTTTCTAGATTCGGTTCCCTTGAGTGGTCAGACAGTGGACTGTAGCTCAATACTAAGTTGCACTGCAATCTTCTACTGTCACAAGGATCTAATTCTGCTTTCTTTTGCACTATTCAGATGGACTGAACTACACAACAGCAAAACCTTTTGTTTTTCCTTCCTGGCAATCTGACTGACAACCACAGCTTGTCACAATGAGCCTCTGTATCACAAAAATTGTAATCAGCAAGTCTGGGAAACGGCTGCTAAGAAATTGTGGAGAAGGTCTGGGGGAGAACATGAGCATACCTTAGAAACCACAGAAGCTCTATCCTCCTGAGCAGGTGTATTTACTACACCCACATCACATATGTCAGCGCACTTATGTGCACAGAAGCACTCACGACCAAAGTAAACTAGGAAAAAGCAGCATGGGCAGCAAAAACAAACAAAAAAAATTCATAGAATAAAATAAATAAATAAAATAATAAGATTCTATCTTAACAACATGACAGCAAGCCAAATGCAAACCATGCAATGGTTTCACTTGGCTCTACAATATGAATTAATAATTACACACTTTTCGATATGTTTAAACAATGGGATTGCTGATTGACCTTTGGTCTGTACATATATTGGTAATTATGACTGCTATGGTGGATGACTTAACATTCTCTGACAACAAAAAGAAAAAAAAGAACAAACAAAAAACACTGGCCTTTAAAGTTAATCAGAGTAAGGCTAATGTCCTCTTAAAATATAAGCTACAAATATCTTAACAGTTTTCAAATAAAAGTGCTTTTGACACTTGGTCTAAAAAAAACAAACAACAAATTAAAAAAAAACCCAAACATTTATACCACTTCAGAAAGACTCAAGGCCGACTACATCCAATTATAAAATGCAAAATCTTTTCCTCAAGAGTTAACATATATATGTATTATATATATAAATTCATGGCTCTATCATGGCCTCATCCTGTACACTTTGCCATTTACTGGCTTCCATTCTACCTTCCTTAGTCAAGCATTTTTTACTTCATATCATGCCACTGTGACTAAGATCATATAATATCATCCCACAGACTAAAGTTATCCACTACAAATATATCATCAAGTACTAGTTTCTGCTCAGAAAGCAATAGAAAAGCACTTTAAGTTTAAATTACGAAGCCTTGTAAACACACTGATGATATCCTTCCAACTTCTGAATTCTAGAACACAGATTCATTAACAAAGCAAATAATCACTTCTGAATAGAGGAACAGTGGATTTTCCAGAAAAACTAAAAATTTGATGATTTGTGGAAGAGAAGGGTAGGGGGAAATTGTTGCTTCCATCACTTTTAAAAAACTTTTTCTTAATAAATATATCCTTTAAAATGACTGTGATTGTCAGTATGTTACCATATTACACAGGGCCTAACAACCTGCAACCTCGTTACGCTGCAGTACTGCACAATTATCAAAAGCACTATCATAATAATACTTGAAACAGTAAGGCCCTAACAGACTGCATTCTAACAAGGATTAACTTTACTTGGATATCTCACTGTAACCACAATGAGTATTGCTCTCAAACACAGAACAGAACCTAGTTTAGAAAGGTTAACCTTAAATGCATGTCAGGCTGTACTTGTGGTGTCATTCACATTTGCCTCTGCTAAGAGAAACATTAACTTGTCCATGAAACTGTAACTATTAACATTCTAAGATACTATTTACAGCTGCTTCTAAAATAGAGTCAGTTTCTACACCACCTTCACTCTGGTCTGGAATAAATTTTTCCAGGCAGTTTTCCTGTGAAGCAAGAGGTGAAAAATTAGGAAATTCTAATTCAACTGAGCCACTACTTGTCGCCTCGTTTTGTAGCTGTCTCCCAGCTTTTTTAAGTTCCAAGATGTTTTTAAATGTAGTTTCTAAACTCTTACTGAGCAGTAAGTCTTGCTGGGGTTCACCAGAGCCTTTCCTGTTTTCAGGATGTAAAACTTCATTCTTTGGAGAGCTCCTCACAGTTTTGTCTTGGAGGGAATTATTACACGTTACCTTTGAGAAAGATTGTACTGTGTTCCTTGATATTTTATTGTGTGTTCCATGACTGCCTCTTGACACGGTTTTTGACAAGTCTTCAGAACTCGAAGAATTCTCAGTGGACTTAGCAAGATCTTTCCCACCCATCTTTTCTTCAGAAAGGGCCCCATATCGGCTCTCAGAAGAACAATTAGCTTTTTCAAATTTTAAAGCTTTAGTGAGGCTCTCCGATTTTTTAGTAGAAGTTACTCCTTCTTGTGGTGTCAGAATGTTGTTAGGCACTAGAGGAAGTTTACTGTGATTTGAGGACTCTGCTGAGCTGGATTTTGGTCGGTCTCTGGCTTGGGTTTTGGTAGTCTGACTTCGAGACGGTAATGTTTTGCTAGACTGATGGTCACTTTTGCTGGACTGTGCTTCTTCAGCCATTTTATCAAATTGTTTGGCAGAACAACAAAAATCAGCCTGATAACCATCTGAAAAACAACATTTTACTTTAATTATCTAACCATCAAAATAACAGAGACTTCAACACAGTTTCTGAGTACTAAAATTCAAATGACATCAACAATCTACAGATTCATGTCTTTAACATACACAGGCTTAAGTATTCTGCTGCACCCAGTGTAGGTTTACAAAATTAATCAGCTTACTACACAAGAATGTGCACTGTAAAACCAGACGAAGAGCACTTCCTAACATTCTAAATACACAAATATGGTATCTGGAAGACTAATCGATTCTTCAATACATCCTCTGAGTATCTTTTAAAATATGCAGAATATGCAAAATATTTCAACAAACAGTAAGTGTTACCTTACACAAATCATGTATTTTTAGTTGCTATGTTCAACAGTCTGGTTAAAAATGCTGCCATATAACTGGCCATGACATTACAAAAGCAATACTTCATTCAGTATTCCTGCCCCATACAGCAGTGGTGCTCTCTGACTGCCAGGAAACTCAGAGTTTCTTCCCTACTACAACTGAGACCATGCAGAAGTCATGACTATTTCAGAAGAAACTCAGGAATACTTCTCTGCCCAACAGGTCAAATATATATTTTTTTCCCCAAATAACTGCCTTCAACCTTACAGTGTCTCTAGATTATCGAATTTGGCAGTTATTAAAATTTAACTTGCAACTGCTCATTCAGTATTTGAATTACCAGAATCCATAGCATCCTCATTATGGCCACAACTGTTTTTAAACACTCCATACCTAGGCTGCTTTTATAAGATTCAGAAGTTAACCATTACTTACCAGGATCCACTAGTGCAAGACGCTTATCCCTGGTCAGAGAAGCCCTTTCTTCCTGGTTAAACATTCTATCAATCATAACCATTTCTGCAGAGGGATTTATCCGCTGCAGGAAGAGAAAAAAAAAATAAATTAAAAAATCTCCGCAGTCACTCGTACATTGGTACCAAATCAAAACATTTACAGCTTCATTACTCTTCAGAGAAAAGGAACATATTTCATTAGGTATTTGTGGAGAATGCTCACAATTCCATAGCATCTTCAAAGATCTTGGCTGTGACCCCAACCACTACTCTAACTCAATCATAAAATATAATTCACATGTCATGGTACATTTTGTTAAAGATTTTAAAACAAGGAATTACTATTCCAACTGGAAGAATTGTAACTTTTCAGGACTGGGTATGTTTACCACTCTACACCACCATGTTTTAAATCATACAGTATCTTTCTCCTTTAGAGATCAAGCCAGCAAAAGTCTTGCAATGGGACCACCCTATCGTACTGTTTATTCCCTGCACTTCTCTCCCACCCTTCTATCTAGTTGGTGCCGAGTTGCATTTTGCTGATGACGCCTTCAAGCCAGGTGGACCTATCCACCACAGAAGAAAGTTCACTAGCTACTAAGTCATAACACAAGCAACTAGTTCCAAACTTGAACACTATGTGAAATTACCTCTTTTAAATGACTGAATGGGATTTACCATACAACATATCAGATGCTAAAAGAACAGATTTTAACCTCCAACCCCTCTCTGCACCTGCAATTACTTGCAAATACTTGGTTAGTATCTTTTTAAGGGGACTTGCTAGATTCCAAAAGCATATTAATTCTAACACTTGTATTATATATTCCTGTCTCTAAAGCAGAGTGATTTAAATGTCTGTTATACTAATATTTAAAACTTTTCCAGGCTTGAAAACTAGCATGTCTGAAGCCACAATGACATTTCCTGATGCTTGTAAAACAAATTCCTAAAGTAACTTGGTCAGCTTTCTTCTGTGCCTAGGATTGCGAAAGCACTTAAATCAGGACCACTTCTGATCTGAGACTCCATCTAGATTCTAAGGAGAAGTAATGATTTCTTAAATTGTAGTATGACTTGTCTTCAATTCAAACATGGTTGGAGGCCTCTGAATGTATATGTTCAACACTCTTTCAGGCTCTATCACCCACAAAAATATACAGAAATCACCTGCCTGACTACCAGAGTCTGTTCAGCACAAAAGCAAAAGTTTAAGCGGAGAACAGAAGCTCATGTGTCTTCAACATCTATGAACTTCTACATAGAACAGCATCCCTTACTTGGGTGGTATGTGAAATGCAAACTCAACACATTTCACTGATTTTATTATTTGTGCACTCTTAAAAAATGCAGGTTGGCCACTGAGATTACTGGTGCAATAACAAATACACTGGCTACATGTCCCAGGCTGCATCAAAAGAAGTGCGGCCAACAGGCAGAGGGAAATGATTCTGCCCCTCTACTCTGCACTCGTGAGACCCCCCCTGGAGTACTGTGTCCAGTTCTGGAGCCCCCAACATAAGAAGGACATGGAGCTCCTGAAGAGAGTCCAGAGGGCCACAAAGATGATTAGAGGGCTGGAGCATCTCTGCTACGTATACAGGCTGAGAGAGTTGGGGCTGCTCAGACTGGAGGAGAGAAGGCTCCAGGGAAATCTCAGCAGCCTTTCAGTACCTGACGGGGGCCTACAGAAAAGCTGGGGAGGGGCTTTTTAAAAGGGCAGGTAGCAAGAGGACAAGGGGGAATGGATTATAACTGGAAGAGGGGAGATTTAGGTTAGACATTAGGAAGAAATTCTTTAGTGCGAGGGTGGTGAGACACTGGCACAGGTTGCCCAGGGAAGCTGTGGATGCCCTTTCCCTGGCGGTGTTAAAGGCTGTGTTGGATGTGGCTTTGAGCAACCTGATGTAGTGAGAGGTGTCCCTGCCCATCCAGGGGAGGTGGAACTACATGATCTTTTAAGCTCCCTTCCAACTCAAACCACTCTATGATTCTATGTATGACTCTTCAAAATCTTCATATATTTATCTCCTTCATAAGGCTATAAATAGTATCAATAAAATTAAATGTGATGCTAGCTCTCACCTTCCTGTAGATGTATTTATTTTTTTTTAACAAACTGAATCACATTCTATACATATAAATTGTGCCTGGGTTATACACCTTACCATTGCATCTTCTATAAGCAAACATCTGTATTTGTTTAGCATAGCCTGTGTCCTCTTCAGGAGCTGTGTAGCTACAGATTCAAATTCACCATCCACTAGAAAGACAAGAATATACTTTCAATTACTCTTCTTCAGTAACCTGCACAAATTTTAAAGTGTTCCCTTTCTTATTGCTCTAATTTACATAAAGAATTCTGTCAATATATTTATTACAAACTAATTGCCAATTTTAAAAAGAAAATTACCTTTTCTTAAGTCTTCTTCTGTTGGCAGTGATCCCTGGCACACATGGTATGAAAGAAGTCTCTGAACTGCATCATTTAATGATCTAAATCGACTTTTATCTGGTGTCACAGCATGCACCTGATCCTTCTGTAATTGTTGTAGAATACTACAAGGAATATTAATTAAATATAATTAACACATACTCTAATACCAACAAAAACTAAAAAGAAAGGAAGGCTAGAGGAAATGTCTGCAGCAAAATTACAAAAGAATTACTTACAAAGCTCCTTTAGTTAGCTGTTTGGCAGCAGGCCTTTTCTGTCCAACTAAATGACCATCCACCTAAGTTCAAAATAAAAGACAAATTATAATATATCCACTCCTTCGCAAAGTAAGTTTCAGAATCAATTTCTGCCAATTTAGTATATCATCAATACCAGTGTAAATACCATACAAGTATTAACACTTTCAAATAGCTCCTATTTCCACAGGGCACTGCAGCAACAAAATACAGAAGCCACTTCTCTCACATAAACCAAAGGTCTGAAATGCTGCTTGTATACAAATTTCACTGTAGTCCATACACATGCTTCACTAGGAAAAAGGTTGGTGGTCAAATTCATCAGGTGAAATGAAGAAAAAGTACAATTAAAAACTTTTCCAAAGAAACCTGCTCTCAAGAACTGTTTCTGCATCTTTCAGCTGATGTCATCTTGTCTGATTGGGATGGATTAGAGTACTTGTCAGAAAAGCAGGCTCAGGTTGCATACTTGGATTCTCAAAAGCCGTGATGGCGGGGGTGGGGGGTGAAAGTTGTTCTGGGAATTCTGTTTCAGTGTCAATTCTATAGATACACCCATCAGGTAGATCTCTATCACCTCCTTTCCTTAGACATTCATGAAGTGAAGGTTTTTCAAGGGAACACTGTCCAAAGATGTGAAGCTCTCTGAGGTGGGAAATGCTCACGCTCCTCCTGTACAAGAGGCACTACTGCAATCCAAGTATTCTCCCAAATAAGCCATTCTGGATCAAAGAGTCTTTGTTTAATAAGAAGTTGTTGGTTTTTTTTCAGTCAACTAGTCTTACTAACAAAATGGGTCACAGTGCAAAAGATACTTATCATTTCAAGTAAGATTGCATTGAAACTCTTAAGTAACACTGAAACTCTTTTGAACATGGTTAAAAGGAACAAAACAGCATGTGGTACAGAGCATTTATCTTAGTGAAGTAGGAGCAGTAGAACGCAGGAACACTATAATGGTACTTGCTGGCCAAAAACCCTCTACCTTCAGAGTGTAAGAAGTATTTGGCACCACATCTGACCAACAATTACAAAACCAGGCTGAAGTTGTAATAGAGCACTACTGTGAGAATCTTCTGGTCTACTTGCACACTATTAAGGGAAAACATTCATGTCATACTACATTGACAAATATATTTACAGCAAGGAAAAAAAATTCTAAATCAGATCCTCCCTTGTTTTATTCCATGACTTTGTAGTTTAGTTCCATTGACAATGAAGTCAACACTTTCAAGCCTAGATCAGAACCTCAGTTCTTGCCCTCAGCTACTCAATTCAGGCCTCCTCCCTCCAGTTCCTGTATTCCCTCTCTGAAAGAGCTAGCCTTGCCTTTCAGTCCCACACCCCAGATGTATTGTTAAATTTTTGTACATAGCTACCAAATACAGGAGAACTTTTGGTGGTAAAAAAAGTTAATGCAGTAGAGTAAAACAGGCAAAGACCAGATGGAATTTTTCTGCTACTTCTCACGAACCAACCCCACGCAATTAGATAGAGAACATCTGAGTTTGTAAGAAGTGATGGAAAGCGTAGATCTAACTTACGTCCAACGCAATGAAGAATTGCTATGTCACATGAAATTATCTTCAGAAAACAGTAAAGTCAGATCCCACTTATTGAATTAAATCTAAAAGCAGCATTCTAAGTAACAATTTGCAAAATACTCAACAATTATTAAGATAAGGTAGAATCTGACAAGCCTGAGTGATTACATATACTCTAAAATAAAACAACAAGGATTCCTAGATTATCAAGAGGGAGCTGAAACATCCCCAACTTCACTAAAATTTTAAGGGAAAAGAACACATACAAATAAAAGTATTCTCTACCTGTATACTCTGTTGAACTAATGATGATCCTATTACTTTTTCTTGCAGCTGTGCTGTTCCTAGAGATTGCTGTATGATTTTTCCTCCAGAGTCCTGTCCTATAAAAACAGGTTAAAAAGACCTGTCATCCAAAGAAAGAACAGAATAACTTCATGTACCTATCCTGAACGTTTTTCTTGAGTTTTTAGCTCTTAGGAGAAAGATACAGGTCTTATGCTTAAAAACATTAATGCAACTAGCTTGTGGAGAAAAAAATTGAAAGGAAATGATACTTTCTTCTGCAGACTACAAAAATCCTCAGATATAAATCACCTCCTAACATAGCACTGCAATGTAAGAAAACATTCAAGTACCATAAGTACAGTGCCCCAACAATTTACAGAAAATCATATGGTATATTTTATCAAGCTTTTCAATACTAACCCTTCCTCAAGATACAAAGCAATTTTTCTAGAGCTCCTGAAAAAAATTATACAGCAGGCGTAATTTTTTTTCTACACTTTCTAGATGATCAGACTTCCTCCAAATGCCTTGCTGAGTAATTCAAACAGCATCTTATCAGCCATGCTATATTACAACCAACACAAATAGGATTTCTTTTTAAATTTTTTCCACACACAAAAAAAACGCATGTTGTGGTTGAGAATTGTCTGGACAGCTTGCACACAACAGTATACAAGGAAAAAAAAGGCAGGTAGATAATGGGACCTTATTCAAAATGGTTACTTACATTCAAAGAGAACGTGAAGGTTACTGTATTTTTCTGGGTTTTAAGATACTGGTTTTGTTCTTTTAGTGGCATGGTGCTGCCTGAGAAGCCCAATATTTTGATATGAACAATGTGTTAACTATTCTAACCAGAAGCGACACATTCAAAAACAAACTGGGTGATGACAACCTGCACAAAACCTTGTAATGGCTATTTTTCTTTCCTCTGTATCTGAAGTAGCCATCACAACACAGTCTAGAAGTTCCATAGAATTTTTAGCAGATGTCCTTTTAATGAAAATTACTTATTTCTACTTTCCTAAGCTGAAAAAAAAATAAGAAAAATTAAAGAAGGTACAACTTTGCATTTTCTAGAGGGGAGAAATAATTGCTTATGGTAAAGATTCAACTTTTCAGTCTACAAAATCAAGTGCTGTGGGTTGGGAAAAATAAAAGCACATATTCAATATTGAAAAACTTAGTTTGAATTCTTCCAAAAATAAAATTCTTATGACCTTTAGGACCCTGTCTGCATAAGCCATCAATGCAAATCTGACACAGTGCAGAAGAAACAATTGCTGTTGCTGGAGAAAATTAGGAAAATTATTTTTAAAAGACCTTAGTTGACCTGATAGTGTGTTGCTCAGAAGACTTGTTAGCTGAGGCTGTCTGAAATTATCCTGTGTCTTCGATGCAGAAACTGGTGATGTCTGGTTCATAGCTTTTTTCTGTGCCACATACATTAAAAAAAAAACAACAAACCACAGTCAAATACTTACTGAAAGCTTTAACAAACAGAGGAAAAAAAAGCAAAAAAGGCAATTAAAATTCAGTTCTATGCATCCTTTTTCCACTTCAAATTTTTAAGTGGTTAAATTTCAGACATCTCAACTCCTCCCAAGTTCAAGAATTTTATAAAATTAAATCAGAGAGGAATAGAAATAGCACTGACAGTACAAATATGCACCAGTTGTACTTTGGAAGACCCATGACCTATCACTCCAAGTGGTCCTCAGAAAGCTCAGCTTTTTAGAGTCTCAAAACTGCAAGATGACTTAATAAGCTCTCTCCACAACAAAAATACACAGTGGAACAAACTTCAGTGTCTAGCAACTAAATGACACACAGTTTACAATACGGTACAATATTTAAAATGCAAGTAAAAACTGAAAAGATTCTGGTAAACAGCAGAATTTGTTCTGTTGTTCCCATTTTCAGCTCCTAATTTTCAGCATAAAAACAAAATAATTTTTTACAGCATTAAGAAATCCTATGCTTTTGGAACTCCTGAAACTCACTGACCCAGCACATATCCTACAAATGGAAAGACGCAGACACATCAAGAACATCAGACAGGCCTCAAATTACTCATCTCCAAATAAAATGTTACAACCTGTGCTAGTGGTTTTAGCAAAGACTCAAAAAGTGGTTCTAAAACATGTTGACCCTTATTTCCTAAATACACATTATTTTCTAAGACCATTTTGGTCTTTGTTAAAAAACATCCATTAGATGTTTGGGGAAAGAGAAAGATCTATGATAACTGGTGCAAATGTATGCTGAGATGGTTATTATCAGTATTTTATAATGACCTAAAAAAACAAACAAAAGCAAAAAAAGGACAGAAGTGGAATAACAGCTTGTTGCTAACTGTGTGACAAGTCACTGAGTTAAGTATTTCACTTGTGAAAACATACAAACTCAAATTTAATAAATACTGCAGCTACACCAAATGGACAAGAAAAAAAAGACCAGTAGTCACCTTTAAAGTAAATCTTTAAATATTTTTTTTATACTACTAAGTAGACCTCTTCTTAGTGAAAGTATTTTTTAAATGTTAAGTTTTGGAAACTGCTTTCAAAGGTATTTTCTCTTAAGGTACCTGAGAAAAATCTCTTCCCTCATCTTTGCTTCAAATTTGAAAGCTTCTAACTGCTAAAGAGACACAAAACTACAGTGTACAAAAAGCCAAAAAGATTAAGTTTTAACAGATTAATTTTGTATGGTAAACAACAAGAAACTGAATAAACTTTTCCATCTCTAATCTGAATAGGTCAAACCTTAAAAACACAGGCACAGTTTTTGTGAGGTGAAAAAGACCTGTAAGTGCTAAGACTGTACCCTAGCCTTTACATCTAGCTCCCATGGTAAGATTTCCAGTAGAGCTCACAGTTTTATAACCTTACAATGTCTATTCCTTTAAATGGGAAGAGAAATAGATCAGTGCAAAGCAGTTCTGAAAATATGACTATAAATCACCAATAAAATCTTCTGAATTAAGGCAAGTCACAGACTCATTCACTCAGGGATAGATTTTAGAAAATACCCAGTGAAATTCTGTCTCTGGGTTACAGTAATTTTCAGCATTTCCACAGCATTTGTAATAGCACAAACTAGAAAAATTAATACTTAGCTAACCAGATTTTAGCATAGATTAGAAGTATTTCTTTGGCTACATTCTCAAGCAGCTTTCATACCTGACCAAAGGCAAACTGTTGCTGTGTTACTCCAACTGACGTGTGACTAAAGGTGCTGACAGACTTGGAAGAGGATGCTGGAAGACGATGCGATGCACTGACCGGAACTTGAGCTCTGTTCTGTGTGAGCTGATCTCCTGTAAAATTTCCTCCTGATGCGACAGACTGAACTGATGGTCCCAAGCTAGGATGTACTGAGCCAGAAGAGCTTGCAACAGCAAATCGATTGGATGCAGACATGTTTGAGACTGCAGACTGCCCAGGTGACATTGTAGTAAAACTTGATCTAGCTTGAGAAACATTAGCTTGACTGGGTGACAAATGCACCACCGCTGGCGATGACTGCTGCAGTGGCACTTGTCCACCAACAATTTGTGAAGTTCCATGATTTACTACAACTTGGTTTCCAGGAGCTGTGAATGTCTGGCCGGAGACAAGCTGAACAGCTGTGTTCTGATTATTCAGCATCTGTCCCGAATACGACTGGTTGGCTCTTAGCATGTTTGTAGAGTTCCTGTTGAGCATTACGTGCTCAGCAGACACTTGGCTAGGAACCAGCTGGGAAGGCTGAGTCTGAAGAAGTTGTCCATTTATGGCCTGGACATGATGAACTGAATTAGAATTAACAGACAAACTTGTAGGTATGAGAAACTGGTTTTGAGGTGCATGAGGCTGTCCCATAGGAGAATGGATAACAATACTACCTCCAGCATTACTAACTGTCTGAGGTGTAACTGATTTTCTTGTATTTTGTTGATTAACAATATTAACAGACATATGAGGACCAACTACTGAACTCTGAGGTGAGTTTGCAGAAGCAAACGGAATCCCTTGCTGTACGTGATGTTGCTGTATTCCCAAGTTATTCACATTGTAAGCAGTCTGCTGACCCATCTGGATAGGCTTTGGTTGGATATTAATGGGAACTTTGTTAGAGTTTGGTGCCAAACCCCTTTGAATGATGATATTATGAACAGGCAATGACGTCTGAAAATTTGTGCTGTTAAATGGAACGGTTACAGGTTGTGCTACTGGACTTGAATTCGAATTACCAAACAGTGAATTACCATTTGGAGTTTGTCTATGAACCAAGAGGCCACTACTCATGTTTGCAGGTGTTTGCTGACCATTGCCTTTCAGTATTATCTGAGATCCATCGAGGTTATTAATGGTCATCATGGAAGGTTGATTACTAAATGAACCAATTAGCTGTATCTGCCCAGAACCACTAATCTGGCTGCTATTAGACAAATGCTGGCTGGGAACACTAATTCCAACATGTTGCATAAAGCCATGTTGCACACCGACTGTATTGCTTGCAAATGATGCTCCAACAGGTTGCTGTACCACTTGAGTAACTCCTATAGGTTGCAACGTCTGACCTGAGTAATTAGAAACATTAGAAGCCTGAGTAAAGGATGCTGATGAAGAAGGATGAAGCTGAGCTTGTGCAAACTGTTGGCTAGAACCTACACTGGCATCCAAATACGCCTCTTCTGCCAAAGTCTGTTCAGTAATGTTGGCCTCCTGCAAGGACTTCTGAAGAATATCAAAAGGCTGATCCTCAGTAAGATCAGGTAAAGGAGAAGATACAAGTTCATCTTCAAGAAACTGAAGGCTACTGGACAGCTGCAGTCCATCACTAGGCCCCTCTCCAAGCTGACCTTTTACAGATGACTTAGGATCAGTGTTCTGAAAGGCAAAACAACAAATTAGCAATTTTCAGAAATTGAAAGCTCTGCTTTGTTTCCCCATTAAGTTTTTCTTTATGCAAGCAAACTTTCTTTCGAAAATTTTATTATTTGCATAGTATATTGTATATAAGGTGACATTCATCCCATTACAGAGGGCCAGCATAAACATGTGTGTCCCTTGCATCCTACTCATGCCCTCATAACAGACTGCTGGAGACACTGCTCTCCTTTCAAGCCTCCCAATTCCACAGCACTCAGCTCTGCAGCTGCACTTTTCAAGAGGATGTGACATGCTCTTGAAGTAACATTTTCCTTTCCTCAAGCTGAGCACAGCACAGACAAAAGGATAAAGGAAAGGAGTAAAAAGATCTCCACCGTAGCTCAATTTGGGGCAAGGTTTCAGCAGCAACAACAGTAGCAGGGAAAAGGCCGGAGAAACCTGCTCTGCCACTGACTTCCTCCATCAAATGAGATCCATCTCCAAAATCCTATCAGCATTTCTATAGCCACACAGTGCAAGCTAGTGACCATTTCACTAAGGTAAGAAATTACACTAATTTTTTGTTTAGAAAAAAATCAGAAACAAAGCAGTAAGAAAAACAATGCTAGAGACTTTGTGGTTTATGCTAGTAAAAAGGTTAAGGAGAACTGTAATCAGTGAACTTACAGCAAATACTAAGTACCACCTTGAATGAAAAAATCCTTCAAATCTATATCCATAAAAATACCGTGATCTGCTTCACTCTGGCCTACTGTCATCGATATTTCCTAAAATAAACCATGTCCAGAATCTCTAGACAAGTATCAGGTTTATACAGGTGGCATGACAAATTTTAATGCATAACACATAATGCATAGTTTTTAGTTAGACAGACTACACCTTTCTAAATTGCAAAAATTGTATCTCAACTACTCAAAAACCACATCCCATTTCTTTTCAGGGCAGAAGAAATGCAAAATGTGGGTGTGAAATCAAGAGTCACATTCATATTTTGAGCCTTCACTCCTTGAAGGTCACAGAAGTTTGTTTTCACCTCATACAAAGAGTATGTGAATATGTTGCAAGCTGCAATTATCACATACAATAACATCCTCACCCTAACTTCAACTCCTCAAGCATATTTATTCAGAATTTCACCCCAATCTGTTTCTGAATTGGCCGTGCTTTTTGCCATGTTTTAAAATACTAAGAGATTGTTCTTAAAATACAATATTTTCAAAACACAATTATAAAATTATGTTTTGTTTTTAACATATAAGTTAACAGGAGAAATTAAACTAGTGCTTAAATGTCTTGACGTCTGCACCTCATAAACATCTAAAATTACAAATCGGGTTCTCAACTGTACATAGGCACAGTTAGGGCACTAATAGGACTCATAATATCAGGTTTTGTGGAGAATTCCCCACTGCATTTGTAAGTTGTCTCCAGTGGCAGTGTCCAGTCTGAAATCTTTCACAATTGTGTAACTTAGAGGGCTCTAGTTAATGCTATTCCAGTTAGTACTAACAATGCAACTATTAACTAATATTAATAATAGCAATATTACATACAATCAAGATTAATAGAGCTTGAAACTCTCCCACTAGAATGAAGAATCCTAAGTTTCATCCCCTGCTCCCAGGACTGTTCAACAACCAAAACCAATTTTATGTGGAAACAGGGACTTGCCAATTTAACATCTCAGTCACAGCTGCCCAGATTCAGAACAGTCACACAAAACACCATACTAATTTCAACAAGAAGTTAGTGCCATTGCAACTTCATGGATTTGCTTAACAATTAAGACTCTTATTGTCATTGGCTCCATGAATATTCTGCTCTCTTAAACTCTTACAGTGTAGTACAATAGGAAGGTGGAAGGTAACTGAGCAATGGCTAACCCTCTTCATGAGGGTTGTAACCAACACTGATAACCTCCCAAGGAAACCAACCTGCAACCAGTGGCGGTATGCCATCATTCCACTCAAGAGGGGAGAGGGGGAAAGAACAAGTGTGGGCACTACATTCTCACCCTTCAGTCATCAGAAACTGAAGTCTTTTTTGTGTTAGGTGTTGGCTAAGCATGCTTACTAGCTAAGACACTGAACCCTTGACACTGAAAAAATGTGTAAACTCTGCCACTGAAAGGCATGAGACGAGCATCAAGACAGTCAATCCTACTTCATGGTAGCAATTCTGAATACATACAAAGACAGAACTTTCAGTATCTGCAGAAACTTTCATGATTAAAAACTCAGATGCCTTTAAGTTTTCAGGTATCTTACGTTATAAGCAAAGACTCTGAAACCATCTATTTTATATTTTAGATACCCCCTGTTCTTTCACAATGCACTGTAAAAACCCATCTCCACAATCAAGTCTCTTGAGTCATGGAGGGAGGGAAGAGAAGATGGCATTGGTATTTGTTATGAAGACACAAAAAGATGAGAACAGCATGAGAGGAATGAGTGCTGGAGAATGAAAATACAATAAGCCATCCTCGGAACACACACTAAACTCCTGCTTCTCTGATCACCTGCCTTCTAGACTACCTACCCCCCGAACCTCCTATATCAGAAAGCTCTTTTTAGCTTTCACTAAGTATTTTTTGCTTCTTCCAACTGCTACTCCCTATGCAACAATCCTAGCTTGCCCAGAAATCTCCGACTCCCTCTCAAAATTGCTCCAAAAAGCCCCTTTCTGAAAATACACCAGAAATACATCCCTAACTCCTGTCCACCCACTCATGCTTTTCAGGAAGATCTCTACAAAGAAGAACTAGTGAGTCTGGGCTGTGACAAATGCATGTCATGTCATCCTCTTCCTCCTCATAACCTGATTTTTATTAGGATGAGTTCTCAAAACTCACCTCTGCCACGCTGTATTCAGGAAGCTGATGTTCAACACTGGCTAGCCTCCTGTCAAGTTGAAACCACTGTTCCTGATAAGCTGAAAACTGGGCACATCCTAGTAGTCCTGGTACCCTACCCACCCCCCCCCCGCCGCACCACTCCCTTGAACAGCTTATCTGGAGAAAGAACTGTAACTCAAAGTGTGCTTCTTCCACAACATTTATTAATGATATTGAAACGGAAGGACAGGGCAAACAGTTCACATCACACTACTGCAGCTACAGAGAAGTCAGTAATTTTCTATGCACAGATAAACAGTTTTCAGGATTTATTTGTGCCTGTTTTTTAAGGTCCCTGCACACCTACAAGTACTTCCACATATCTGATAGCAACACGAAACAGAGTTAAGAGTACAAAACAGAAAGAGGAATTAACAAGGAAACCCTACTCTATGTATTCAAATAACTGAATTGTGGCATGAAGAATTCAGTTATTTTTAAAAGCACACCAATAAAATCAATGAAATGTGGGTCAGAAGGAATCTCTGGAAGTCACCTGGTCCAACCCTGTACTCAAAGCTGGACTATTGCTGACACTAGTGCAGATCAGCCTTGGCTTGATCTCCAAGGATGGAGATTCCACAGCCTCACTGGGTAAAACTTGGTCCAGGACTGCAGTATACTCCTGGCCAAAACAGAATACTGACCACTACGTGCACCACCTAATGAACTTAAAGTGTCTTCCCTGATACTGAAGTTACAGGAATGAAACGTACCTGTTCAGTCTAAGAAACAAAAAAGTGCTATTCATTACTTTAAAAACAATTGCTAGCTCAGATTCTATTTAGAAATATGAAACAAAACCATCCTAACATACCTAGAAAATGCATGAATTACTAACTTTTAGAGTCTACATTTGAGCACTGCTACATCTACAATCACTAAAATCACAAGTCCCGTTTCCTGGAGGGAGTTATACCAGAGAACACTGTCACTGCTCAGCAAGCTGTTTTACACATTTACAAAACAGCACCCAACAATACAGCATCTTTTGATGAACTCCCCACTGAAAACCCAATGAACTACTGAAAATATTAACAGCATGAGATGGCTCTGTTAGGATCCAGAATTTTCATACAAAAAAAGGTCAAAACACACATCTACCTCATTGTTTTATAAAAGCCAAGTAAAGCCATAACAGAAGCATGCAATTTCAATATAAATACAATTTATCTCCTGACCACTTACATTGGAGTTGGCAAAAATTGAATTTGAGTTGGCTACAGAATATTCTGCATTAGTCAAGTCTTCATTGCTCTGTTAAAAGACAAAAATCATGTTCAGAAATAATATTTTCAATGAAGATTACATATGTCTAATACAGAGGAATGCTACTTACAGATTTACTACTAGGTCCATGTAGAAAATAATTCAGTGCCTGTGGGTCCCTTAAGGGGAGGAAAAAAACAAAGTTACCACTTTTTGAAAGCTCCTTCTACTAATGAGGCTAATTTAACTAAGACAGATACTGCATTAATGTAAATGAGGTCTATAGCAAAAACATTTCCTCCATTGACCCCAATGCAAAGCTGAAGGTTTGTATCATCTAAGTATCTGTTTCCACATCAGCAGTTTTCAGATGTTAATGCTATTTGTGTCCTTGTACCATGTACTTCAAGCAATAAATGATGATCATCACAAAATTTTAGTTGCATTCCTCTTCCCTTTATGAGGGTATTACTCATACTCTCTTAAAACACACAGTATTTTACAACAGCACACAGCACAAACCCTAAGAAAAACACCACCACCAACTAACATGAGAATGAAAACAGGTACCATCTCTCCCACAGAGGTGAACTATGCCTGTTTAGCTAGTGTGTAAGTCACCAGGGTATTTAAAATCTGAATCTTTAACATCTTTTCTGCTATTCTTAATGTAAGTTAACACAAACTTACGCTTGCCAGAGTAACAGTCCCTTCACTTGGAGAAAAAAATGGCATCTTTTCCAAGTGAAATCAACCTCAGAAATATGAGATTAAATACTATTAAATAAATTTTCAGCGTATTTCCTTAACTTAGCACTATCACTGAATAAAATTCTGATTCAAAATGTGGTCGGATGAACTGAGTCTTGGAAATTCAACCAAATCTAACTGCACATACACAAACAGCAAAACACACTCAAAGATTTAGTTACATGGCATTATTTTATTACAACTATACAGCGTTTCCCAACACATCCATTAGCATGAAGAGTAAAATGATACGGAGGTTTTCTAATTTAAAAACATCTTTATTGATTAACAAGTAATAATAACATTTTTGAGAAGCAAGAGATTCTCAGGTAAAAAAAATAATTCAGAACATGTCTCCTTCTCTCGATCATCCTAGAAAACAAAGAGAGCACAAATTAAAGATCTTTCATGTTTACAACAACTCTACTAAACAGACAATGTACTTCTATTCCTCTTTTCTTCGCTTAAAAAATAAACTGCATTCGTGTTTACAAAAGACATGCTAGACAGTACTTAGCATGGACTTTGTTGTACAATTATGCTTACAACATAGAAGTGGTTACATATCTTTAGTAGATTATACTAAATTTTAAGAATTAAGGAGAACAGAACTTATACAGGGCTCTATCATGCTTATGAGTGTTACTGATAAACAGCCAGACCATTTAATACTAGCTTTGCTCACTGGCTTTAAATTACAAAAAATGCAATTAAAAATGAAGAACACTATCACCTTAAATATTGTCTTTAGTAAGAGAAGGAATTTGAGATGGCACTTACCAAAATCGAAGATCAGATAGAAAAAAAATGCTGTTTTCCATTCTTCTAGATACTTAAGACAATAATTGCTGGCAGCAGAAGAAAACAAATTTTTCACACACTCATCTGTATAGAGAGTGCTTCATTTTCCAAACCACCTGTGAACTTGTACCAGGATCCTTATGATTCATGCTCATGACAGAGCACTTAATTGTCCCATGCAGTCAATTATCATCTTTATGTTCCAAGCAGGACGTGTTTTCATATGGTGACAATCAGTAATCTTGCACAGTATACTTCACAGAATATAACTGTGAGCCATTACCAGCCATGCTTTTGCTACAGCAATCACAGAGTCATCCTCATATTACAGCAGTCACTGTGCTGATGTTTTATTTTTTTCTCAAGTTAAAGCTCTCACTGGTTTAGCTGGAAGCCTCAAGTGCATGAGAAAAGTAAAAGGTCTATTTATTTACTACATTGAAGACAGTAAAAAATTCTCGTATTAAACTGAGACAATCTATTAGTAACTGTTACAAGACTGATGTCACACTAATTTCTCACAGAGTTTGAACAAAGTGTCAAACACAAAATGTTCCATTTTCTTCTTTTAAATGCATTATAGCATTTTATCCATTCTTGAATACTGACATAAATGTTAGCCAATGGAAGGTAATCTGTCACATATACAATCCACAAAAATCTTTCTCATGCTTCAGGGGTCCTAATTATCTTTGAGTTTCCCATATGGAATTATCAACCTCCAAATAAAACTGCTATAGAAAAACAAACAAACAAACAAAAACAAAACACAACCCAGGACCTTGCAAAATCCCCAACTGTATTAAAATGAAGTATGTTTGAGCAAAATGCTGATAAATAATTGTTTGTTGTGAACACTTAACATCTAACATTTTTATGCAAATACATGTTATTAGTAGAAATTAAGTATTTATAATTGAGAAAAGAATAATTTTACTTTTCCCTTTAAAATACAACCACAGTGTCAACAAAATATCTTGTTCCACTTATCAAAAATTTGAGGGTTTTTTTTAAATCCTAAAATATAGTTCTCTGCAGTTTAGTTTATAACAACAACCTTAGTAAGGTGCTTCCACACTGACTTAGTATTACCACAGCTGAGAAAATAATCCAACCTCCATGCACACTCATTCCTTGGCTTCTGTTGAGGAGAATGCCAGCAAGTAGACTGTCAGCATACACTGAGATTGAAGGCTTTGTGATACATGCATCACCACATGATGGAAGTGAAGCATAACTATTCATTTCATTTGCAAGTCACCTAGTCTTGAGACAGTACTGAGATAGAATCGCCTTGTAGAAGATGATTTTGCAAAATAATTTTTCCCAAATTTTTTGAAAAAACTCATGAAGGAAAACTTACCCAATCAGATCAAGGAGACAGGATTCATCGTCGTCATCATCCATGACAACTAGAACAAAAAGGAAGAGATGGATATGAGACATTATCAGACAGAACATTACTTTTGACAATAAAACCAACTTAAAATATCTCAATGTTTTTTTATCAAACAATCTATGAAGTTGACAGGTGTCTACTATTAGCAGAGTTCTTAAATTAACATGCACCTTCTACAGAAGTCCACTGATTTATCTCAAAATTAAATTCAGTGACAAGTACTAATATAAAAAAAAATCCCATGCAATGTTTTACCATTTAGGGGTTTTTTTTACAATTTTTAACTGGGGAAAAACAAAAGATTAACCAAACTAATTAAACAGATCTTCTATAACTTAATAAACTCGTAAAAAAATAAACACTGAATACAATCTCAAGACTCAAATTAAAATGCTTTTATAGGAATTTACTCCCAGATAAACCCCATGAAAGAATAAACAAACACTAGAGAACATACAAAGACTGTTACAAATCAGTGGTTATAATACTGACCAGCCAAAAATGTAAACAAATTTAGGTATCATTATAGTACTGTCACAGGCTAGGACCAAAACTAGCCAAGACATTGCAAAGCATGAAAAAGAACACTGTTTTCTAGCAGACCTTTCTTAGCTATTGCTAGTGACAATATGGCCACTTCCAGTTTCTCCCCAACACTACTACTCAGAAATGTACTTAAACTTGTGATTAATAGTACGGAGCTCTGACAATCCTTTTATCAATGGGTGGGGAATTCATTTGCATTGGCCAAACTGAACGTAAGCATCCATTCACTGGGTGCAGAGCATTTTTAGCCTCACAATATCATGACCACCAACTCTCTTAGGCACTGCCTACTCAGTCACATGCTACCTGTACCAGACACATCCCCACATTCCCTCTCGTTGTTGTTCCTTCAAAGCTTGTTACCTCGCCACTGTAACTCTGAGAATGTCACCTGAGACCATACCTTCTCCCTTTTCCCTGTCAGTAGCTCTCAGGACTACTTTATCCTTCCTTATCTCCCCTGTAAAGATCCCATCTAAACCATCACTTCAATTATCAACTAATGCCAGCACTTCCTAAACCTCTTGGTATCCTGGGTTCCATCCAATCTCATCTTCACCGTTATCTTCCAATCACATCAAATTGATCACTGCATTCCATACTTCTTTTTACTCAATTTCCCTTAAGAAGTCTGCTATCATACTGATCACTCAAATTTATTAACATAGTTTTGGCTTTAATTCATTTGGCTCTCTCAGTTCTTGCCAAACAAAAACTTATTATCCCTGACTAGATCCATATGAATCACTCTTCAGGCTCTCCTTCATACAGATCTCCATAACGATTATGACAATGAAGGAGCATCTCAAATGTCAATAAAATCAGCATTCGTGAGGTGATTATGCAACTTAGGAAAAATAGTTTCTCCCATGATTCAGTATTACATCAGCTTACTGTTGCATACAGCCACCAGCAGGAGCACTGATCTTGCAATTTAATACTAAGCAAGCAACAAGATATTTCACGTCAAGAAATTTAAATGTAAATGTGAATTGGTTAACAAAAGTAAAGATCAGCTCTATCAAAAGTCAACACAATCTTTGTTTTCACACTGCATGTCTGCTTTTGAAAATCCCATCTCACATGTCTATGGAAATAATAACAACGTTATTTAAATAAAATGTCCTTACTAATTTATCACAACCCAGCACAGATATTCCCTTACCTTAATATTAGCAAAGCCTCTACTGTTTTATTTCATACCCCTGTGTGCTGGTTTGGCAGGTTTTTTGGTAGTGGGGGAGGGGCCCCACAGGTGGCACTGGTAAGAAGCTGAGAAGCTCCCCCAGCTCCAAAAACAGCAAGACAATGGATGTGCCTCTGCAACTAACATACAAAAGAACTGATGTAAGACCAAATCAAAGCAAGCAGTCAGAAGGAGCTGAGCTGGAGAGGCATAACTGTGCCCGTGGTTGATGTAGAAGGGGAAGAAGGTGCCCTAGCAGAAGTTTCCCAGCAGCCCACGGCGAGATGGCAGCTGTCCCCCTGCACTTGCGGAGGAACATCCCTGAACATGCCAGGAGGGGTGAACTTGGATTTGCTGCCAGTGGACTTGGGATTATGCAGCTGTGGAAGACCTGGTGCCAGGGGAAGTGACTGCTCCCAAAACAGCCCCTGACTGTGGGAAGCCCAGGCTGGAGCAGCTCTGGACCTCATGGGAAGGATGCATGAAGGAGAGGTTCGTGGAGGACTCTCTCCCATGGGAGGGACCCTGTGGAGAAGCAGTGAAGGACTGTAAGGAATCCTTCTTCCTGAGGAGGAAGGAGTGGCAGGAAACACAAGCCTGTGAACTGACTCTTAAACCCCATCCCCTGTTCCCCTGTGCTGCTGGGGGTAAGGAGGGAGAGAAACCAGGAACAAAGGAATTTGGGCCCAGGAAGAAGGGAGAGGTGGGAGTAGTGTATTGAAGCACTGCACTTTGTTTTGTCTGTGTCCTGTGTGCATTTCATTACTATTAAATTAAATTATTATTTTCCCCAAGTTTGGTCTGTTTTGCCCAGGACTGTAAACTGTGAGCAAACCCTCCTTATCTTAATCAATGAGATTCTAGATGACCTTTGTCCTCCCCGTCCCAGCGTGTCTGCGTGTGTGTGGTGGGAGGGCGAGAGTTGAGTGAGTGGCCACGAGGCTGGTTCCTTCTTGTCATGCTAGGCCCAAACCACAACATCCTGCTACTGCACTGATGAAACCAGTATCTACTTCAACTTAGGCCACAGGTACTTGTGGAAGCCGCACTGACTGTCCCTTTCGGGAAATAAGTGCCCTTTAGAGCACACTCCCAAAGAGAATAAAAGAAAAGATGAAAGCAAGAAAACTGATGAGGAAATCCCAGCTAGGCAGGCCAATCCTCTGGGGGCCTGTTACTACTTGGCCCTAAAGCCTCTGCCTCCCTTTCAACACTCTCACCTACTATAGAGCAAAGGCTAACAAAAGAGGAAGAGAGTAGTGCTGTGCCCTTTCTCATTCACTTTCCCTGAGTCAGCTCAAGGGTTTGAACAGTCACCTGGGACAGAAAATTTATCTGAAAAAATAATATTGATCTGCTTCAACTTGGATTAGCTTCTTGATTTAGATCTGGCCTGCCACAGGTCTACAAGAGTGCTAGTGCCAGAACAAAGAGAGAGAATAGGTATGTGAGAACTTGGTGGTTAAGAAGGGGAAAGGCACCAGTGGTTCAGCCAGCTTAAAGCAATTGTTGGACTGCTCATGTACAGCTAGTACAGCTTCCACACTCACAACAGCTGCAGTGCAGGCCACAGATCAATGGAAGAGATTATTCCTCTCTACTCAGCACTTCAGCTTCCATCTGAAATACTGTGTCCAGTTTTCACACACACACACACTCTCACACTTTCTCTCTCTCCTCCTTTAAAAGAAACACAGAGAAACTTGAGAGTCCAGCAGCGTGTCAATAAAATCCTGCAGGCACGTGACACTAAGAAAGTCTGAGGGAACTACATTTCTTCAGCCTGGGCAACAGACATCTAATTGAGGCGCTACCCACAGCCTGCCACTAGCTGGAAGGGGTGGCAAGATGAGCAGTCTCTTCTCATCAATGAGTTGCAAGACACAAGGCCAAGAACCAAAACATGCAACAGAGAAAATCCCAGCTGGATATTAAAAAAAAAAAAGTTCACAAATAAGAGTGCTCTAGCAAGAGGGTGGAATCACTCTCTTTGGAAATTTTCTCAACTCACATGGCTCTGACCGATCTGTCCTAACTTTGAAACTAGTTCTGCTTACAGCAAAGAGCAAGGGCAGGTAACCTCCAGTAGACCCTTTGTCATGGTTTGGGCCCAACATGACAACAAAGGAACAGCCCCATGGCCACTCATTCAACTCCCCCCTCACACACACTCTGGGATAAGGAGGACAAAGCTCATGGGTCGAGACAAATGACATGGAGGGTTCTTTACCGATTAAGGTCCCAGGCAAAAAAGACTCAAACTCGAGAAAAAGTAATTTAATTTCACACTAATCAAATGCACACAGGACACAGACAAAACAAAGGAGCAGTGCTTCAATACCTTACCCCCACCTGTCCCTTCTTCCTGGGCCCAAATTCCTTTGTTCTCGGTTTCTCTCCCTCCTTCCCCCTCAGCGGCACAGAGGGACAGGGGATGATGGGGTTTAGTCAGTTCACAGGCTGGTGGTTCCTGCTGCTCCTTCCTCCTCAGGAAGAAGGATTCCTTACAGTCCTTCCCTGCTTTCCCATAAGGTCCCTCCCATGGGAGAGAGTCCTCCACAAACTTCTCCTTCACAAGTCCTTCCCACGAGGTCTGAGGTATGGAGCAAGCTACTCCAGCATGGTCTTCTCACAGAGTCACACGCTACTTTGGGAACAGTCACCTCCCCTGATGCCAGGGTCTTCCACAGCTGCATAATCCAAGTCCACTGGCAGCAAATCTGAGTCCACTGGTCACAAAACCCAAGTCCACTGGCCAAGTTCACCCCTCCTGGCAACTTCAGGGAACGTTCTACGACGTTCCTCCATGAGTGCAGGGGGACTGCCTGACATCTCACGATGGGCTGTTGGGAAACTTCTGCTAGGGCACCTTCTTCCCCTTCTTCCTCACCAACCACCAGCACCGCTCTCCTCCTCCTGCACAGCTCTTCTTTAAGTGTTAGCTCTGTTCAGGTGTTGTATCATTTCTTTCCTATGTTAATGGCAGAGGCGCATCTATTGTGCCTCTAATGGCTCCTTGGCTGGTTTTGGAGCAGGAGGAGCTTCTCAGCTTCTTATTAAAGCCACTCCTGGGACCCTTCCTCCACTACCAATAATTCCACATAACCAGCACAGCCTACCAGCCTGTATTTTTAATCACCATGCTGCACAATCCACAGGACTATGCAACACACACAGGGCCTACACCCTGCACAGTCATTAAAACAGCATTTGTCCAGACAGTCCAACTATTCATACATACTTCATATACTGTACATTATTTTTTTTTAACTTAAACAAATAGGAGCATTCAAAACCACTGTAAATACTGGATTTTAAATTTGCTGAAGTTACATTCAAGATTGTAACAAAATAATTATTTTCGTTTCTCAAGGTAATTTATAATATCATAAAACCTAAACACATCATTTCAGATATAAAGCAGCAAAATATTATTTTCATGTTTTGTAAAAAGCCTAAGATGGCAGGTAGTTTAGAAAAGTAACATTTAGAGCAGTAAATCTCAGAAGTATGACACAACCAACACCAAAACTTGGTCAGCCATAAGTAAATGCATTTATTTGCAAAACTGCTGTAAAAATCTACAGATTCTCAACTTCTGTGCAACCACATGGGATCAATTCCTGACTGGCAGCATGCTGGCCTGTGACTTCTGAGTGAATACTGACCTTTGGAAATCAATGCTTTTAAACAAGGTAATGACTTGCTGTCGTTACAGCTTCATAGTGGGAGATAATCAAACTTGCATACAGTAACATATATAGCACCTGAAGCTACAACTTTTTGAGTTCCGAGATATGCCCACTAATCCTCACAAATCCAGCAAGACTTTGACACATCCAGTCAGCAGGAACTCTGACGACACCTCCGTCATGCTTTATAACAGGTCTAACCCATCAAATCTTCTGTGCTGTCCTGTTGCTCTGCACCCTTCTCTAGAATATTAATCTACAATTCCAGTATTAATAGTAACTTCACTATGGAATATCTCAACAGTATGTTGTCACTGTAACAACAATCATCCGAACAACAAAAACAAAATCAGTGTTACTGTAATAGCCACTGTAGAGAATGGTACTGCAGGGAACTGAGTGTGCTACATCAAATTTAGGACATTTTTAGCCCTCACATCCATTTGGAATATAGATGTAAAATAACTCTACTAACCCAATACAAGCATCCAATCAAAGAATTGCAGCAGTGTTATGTGATTCCACACTGACTGCTGAGGCGAAATGCCCAGAGCTGAAGTCCTTTCCTCACACAAATTTCCACCATGACTCCCATTAATTTTCACAGTGCTAGTATTTTGCTCACTGTGCTTCTAAACTAGGGAAAAAAAATAAATTAGATTTTACCACATATTTGGTAACACATACCATTGAAGCAGTATACACTTCAGATTGCTAAGGTGCTCTAACTACTGCCTAATTTAAATTGTCAGTTTCCTCTAAGACTCCCAACAAACAGGCAGCCTTGGATTCATTGGAGGAAACTTACCTAGACAAGAACAACCAGACCTCATTTGTATTCTCTGCAACACAGGAGTGTAAGGAAGGAGTACAAACTCAAACCCTTATTACCATATATCTTACTTGTAAGTCTCAAGTCCATGCGACTTTGGAACAATCTATTATCTTGCAAACTGGACGATTTCAGGTTGTCTATCACACCAAGCATGTGTTTTATGATGAACTTGAGAGCTGCACACCACATTATGCCCTTTATTTACAATAAACTGATTTTTGCACAGGTGGAATACAAAAAAAACCCACAACAGTAAGCTATTTCCTTTTGCCTTGCTCTCATTACTATAAAAAATTATGTACAGCAGAGCACCAACAAAGTGTTTAATGGAAAAGAGGTAAATGCTGGAAAACTTGATTTCAAGTTGAAATCTCACACTCACTTTTACTCAGGCAAAAACAAAGAAGGCATTATTATTATTAAACAGTTGTCATTTCAGAACAAGAATAGGGAAGGAAAATTAATTATTAAAATGTACTTTGTAAAAGCAACGACTTAACTGCTTGTAAACCATGAAACCATGCTGTGCTTATATTCTACAGTATGCCATTACTTCTTACAAGTATTTCCTCTTCCAAGTAATCAACAAAAAGCAACTACTATACTGCTGCAAAATCTACCACAAATTGTGCTCTTAAAAAAAGCTAACAAAGTAAAGAATTTGGGATTCTAACCTAGTAACACAGTGCAATACCAAAGTGTGAACTTTCTATACGTGTGAATATGTGGTTTTATTCCAAGATTTTAAATCTGAGTAGTATTTTTAAGATAAAATTACAATGTGTGAAATTAGCTGTGAACTTAATTTTATTATCAGTATTTCAAAAACACCTGTACACGAGAGTATGAAAATAAATTTCTTATTTTAATTATTCAGAAGAAAGATGCAAAACTCTACAAAAAACACTACTCCAAAAAACAGGAACTATTCAGGAGTCAGTTAATTAGCAAAGAAAAGAAACACAAAAGTGCTGCCTCTCCTGAATTGCTAGGTGCAACATTATGCACCTTCCAAGGTTTCAAAGAACTGCAGGACATGAACACCTAAGAGGATAGGGAAAGTCTACACAATTCTGAAGTACCAGCTCCACACACAGAAGGGCAACTAAAAAACATACTAAGGCTTTACAACAGGTTGTTTGTCCATCTCTTAAGATTTACTTCCCTTTAATATACCATTAAAAAAAAATAATCTTTATTTGAGTTTGGCAATGTGGTAACTTACCAAGCTTCCAAAAGCTACAGTCATATTGTAATATATTAAGACAAAAAAAAAGTTAAATGTGTGGTTCAACTGTTAACATTGTGAAAGTTAATCGAGCTACAGTCAAGCACACTGAGGATGTGTGAAGCCCCAGTGCAGCTGTCTAAAATATGGTCTCCTTCAGACACACATCGTTCTGCATCGTATTTCTTAAAGAATTTTTTCCTACTGCATCCAGAGCTGCTCTTGGCAACACCAAATCTTGAGAAGACTTTTATCTGGAAACAGATGTTTTAAACCACACAAAGCAAATCCAGAGTAACTCAAAACCCTGAGGTTAGGATGCTTATCCACTCCATGGTAATCCCCAGGTTGAACACTGCTAAATCCATTTCCCCAGCAGTGACTATCCTCATCACTATGCTACAGCCTATTTTGGGTCCCAGCTTCTAAGCTGCTCTAGCGCATACACAATTTGTCGGGAATTTTAGTATTCCTGAAACATTTTCAAAAGTCCTGGTTTCAAACTGTAAAAGGAGAGGTAACCTCAACAGTTCTTTGGCAAATAAATGCTCACCTACCCAAAGGAATTTAGATGCTCTTAAATATTTCTAGAAACCGCTGTATGCAATAACACAGGCTTTTAGCATACATTATTTGTGTAACATAATACTTTCAAGAAATGTCTTCAACTAGTTCTTCCAATGTTTTTACCTTGCTTCTACTAAATCACAGAATCACAGAATGGTAGGGGTTGGGAGGGACCTCTGGAGACCATCAAGTCCAACAGTCCAGCCACAGCAGGACCACCTAGGGCACGTCGCAGAGAAACACATCCAGACTGGTTCTTGAAAGTCACCGAAGGAGGAGGCTCCACAACCTCTCTGGGCAGCCTGTTCCAGTGCTCTGACACTCTCACAGTAAAGAAGTTTTTTCTGATGTTTACGTGGAACCTCCTGTGTTCTGTGTCCACTGCCCCTATCATATGGCACAACTGAAGAGACTGGCCCCTCCATCTTGACATCCACCCTTCAGATATTTATAGACATTAATAAAGTTCCCTCTCAGTTTTCTCTTCTCTAGACTAAACAGCTCCAGGTGTCTTAGCCTTTCCTTGTAAGGCAGGTGTTCCAGGCCCTTAATCATCCTTGCAGCCCTCTGTTGGGACTCTCTGAAGTAAATCCCTGTCCCGCTTGAAGCGGGATGCCCAGAACTGGACACAATACTCCAGATATGGACTCACTAGGGTAGAGTAGAGGGGGAGGAGAACCACCCTCAACCTGCTGGACACACTCTCCTTAATGCACCCCAGCATACCATTGGCCTTCTTGGCCACAAGGGCACATTGCTGTCCCATGGATAACTTCTTATCCACCAGGACTCCAAGGTCCTTCTCCACAGACCTGCTTTCTAGCAGGTCAGCTCCTAATCTGTACTGGTGCCTGGTGTTATTCCTCTCCGGGTGCAGGACTCTACACTTATTCTTGTTGAACTTCATTCGGTTCCTCTTTGCCCAGCCCTCCAGTCTATCCAGATTTTGATGAACAGCCACACAGCTTCCTAGTGAATCAGCCAATCCTCCCAGTTATGCATCATCCACAAACCTGCTGAGGATACACTCTGTCCCCTCATACAAGTTGTTGATGAAGATGTTGAACACAACTGAACCCACCACTGACCCCTGGGGAACTTCATAAGCTACAGGCCTCCAGCTAGACTCTGCACCATTGATCACTCTGGGCTCTGTTGTTTAGCCAGTTTTCAGTCCATCTCACTGTCCATTCTTCTATCCCACACTTCCTGAGCTTGCTCACAAGGATGTTGTGAGAGTGCCAAAAGCCTTGCTAAGGTCAAGGTAGACTACATCCACTAATCTCCCTTCATCTAACCATTCAGTTACAACATCATAGAAGGCTAACAGATTAGTCAAGCATGATTTCCCCTTGGCAAATCCATGCTGCCTACTCCTGATAACCTTCTTCTCTTCCATGTGCTTAGAGATGACCTCCAAAATGAGCTGCTCCATCATTTGTCCAGGGATGGAGGTGAGGCTGACTGGTCTGTAGTTTACTGGATCTTCCTTCTCACCTTTTTTGAAAACTGGAGTGACACTGGCTTTCCTCCAGTCCTCAGGCACCTCTCCTGTTTGCCATGAGATTTCAAAAATGATGGGAGAGTAGCAGAGCAACATCATCAGCCAGTTCTCTCAACATTCATGGGTGCATCCCATCAGGGCCCATAGACCTGTGTATGTTCAGTTTACCCAACTGATCTCTAACCAAATCCTCACTGACCAGTGGAGAATCTTTCTTTCTCCAGGCTTTCTCTCTTACTTCCAGGGTCTGGGATTCCTGAGGGCTGGTCTTAGTAGTAAAGACTGAAGCAAAGAAGGCATTCAGTAACTCTGCCTTCTTTGCATCCTCTGTTACCAGGGCTTCCACCTCATTCAGCAGTGGGCCCATGTTTTCCCTGTTCTTCCTTTTACCACTGATGTATTTGAAGGAGTCCTTTTTGTTCTCTTTTACTTCCTTTACCAGGTTTAGTTTTAAGAGGGCTTTGGCCTTCCTTGTTGCCTTCCTACATACCATGACAACATTCCTGTAGTTCACCCAAGTGACAAGTCCCTTCTTCCATAAACTGTGAACTTCTTTCTTCCATGTGACTTTTTTCAGCAGCTCCTTGCTCATCCATGCAGCTCTCCTTCCTCCTCTCTCCCCAACTTTTTACTCAAAGGAATACACCTATCTTGAGCTTGGAGGAAGTGACGCTTGAATATTAACCAGTTCTCTTGGACCCCACTACCTTCCAGAGTCTTAGCCCATGGGATTCCTTCAAGTAGATCTTTGAAGAGTACAACATCAGCCCTCTGGTAGTCCAGGGTTGCAATCCTACTTATTGCCTTGCTTTTCCTTGTAAAATACTAAACTCTACCATGTCATGATCACTGTCACCAAGGCTGTTCCCAGCCAGACAGTCTTTGTTTGTTAATACAAGGTCCAGGAGTGCACCTTTCAACATTGGCCCTTTTACCACCCGCATCAGGAAATTATCATCAACACACTGCAAGAGCCTTCTGGATTGAGTATGCCTAGCTATGTGTGCTTTCCAACAAGTATCAGGATGACTGAAGTCACCTATGAGCACTAATACATGTGATCTAGAGGCTACATGCAGCTGACTGTAGAAGGTCTCAACAACAACTTCTTGGTTTGGTGGTCTATAGCGACACCCACAACAAATGCCCACATTTGCATGTCCCCGTGATTGTCACCCATAAGTTTTCAACACGTTCTTCCTCAACACCACCCCCCCAGGTAGAGCTCAACGCATTCCAGTTGCTCTTGCACAAAAAGAGCAACTCCACCTCCTCTGTTGCTCTGTCTTTCCTAAAGAGCACGCAGGCATCCATGACAACATTCCAATCATGAGTGCTGCCCCACCATGTCTCAGTAACTGACTGCAATTATATCACAGCCCTGCAACCTAACAGATCACTGATTTCTCCTGCTTATTCGCCATACTGCGTGCATTGGTGTACAAGCATTTTCAGAGAGGGAGCACACCTTCTATCTCTCAAAAATGTTAGCACACTGCCCCACAAATGCAAGGCTACTACACCCAGGGGCCTCACTGACACATCCAGTCACATCCCACTCCCCCTTCAAACCTAGCTTAAATACCTGTGTATCATACTTCACATTCTGTGCATAAAATTTTCAAAGATTCTAAAAAAACACACAGCCCCAGAATATAACTTCCTCATGAACTGATTTCTCAAAAAAATGTATAAACCAATTAATACTTCTTCATTGCCACTCTAGTCCACACTAGTTTAAAAAAAAATAAATTTAAAAAAAATTGTTACCTTGTCACAGGGTATGGTTCATACAAGCTAGTATCTAGTAGCTAACAACTGCCAACAATTAAAGCTGAAAGACAATTTCTAGTCCTTTCAGCTATTAAGTTTGGGAAATCAACTGAAATTTGAATACAATTAATTGATAGACATGTAACTAATTGAGCAGTGCAGTCCATATCAATACTCCCAAATTAGACTGAAAATCCTCCACACTGCTCATCTTGCCCTTGCTGAAGCCAGTGCCTTGCTGAAGTAGAGAGATTTTGTCACCAATTTTTCAGTGGGACCCAGACATTTTCTGTAGGTTTAACATCTTAATAAATTCAAGCTTCAACACCGGATCTTGAAACTCCACACTCAGATTAAGTGCACAGTAAAACTACTGCGAGTTCCACCTGAGACAAGGCGTAAGATCAGCCCTTACAAAAATGATCAGTCTTTTGCAATGAAGTTAAAGCTTTCTCCCTGGACTCCTCTTTCTTCATTTCACCACCCATTCTTAATACTTTCCATGAAAGAAAGGCTATTGTATTAAGTCTTGATGGTGATTTGCCCACTCCCTCTTTTTCTTTCAGTAAGCATTACCTTACTCAAAGTAACACTGGAAGTAGCTCTAGAATATTTTCAAACTAGCACAAGAAAATAAAAAAATGTGATAGTGTATTTGTACCAGTTAATCATGTTGATTTTTATTTTGTCTAAAACCACAGCAATTCACAAATAAAGCAAAAAAAATAAAGACACAGTAGTTGTTTGCAACAATAAAAGCAGGGGCAAACAAACATTTGAAAACAAAGATACACAGAGATGATTTAACTACATGATGACCTTGAAAAAAACACCAGTTCGGATTGGTGTTCATGAATTTATGGTGGTGCAACAAGGCTTTAACTGATACTGCTTATTCCAACTTTCAAACCAGAACAGTTGCAGGTCACAATCAATGTTAGAACAGTTTGTTAATCTTGCTGCTTTTTTCTGCTGTAAGAAAGCAAAACATACTTGTTCTTGTAGACAATTTCCACGTCCTATGCTTGACATCACTACATGTCACCACAAAATAACCTCTCATGCACAGATGCAGCTTAGATCAGCAGAACTACTAGAAGAAATGACGCCAACTCTCTGAACAGAATGAACTACATTATCAAAGAGGCTCTTATGCCTGGACTATATCTATTACTTAGACAGGGATGACACTTTCACACTCTCACTGCTACATCCACACTAAGAAGCACCAGCCATTAGACTTACCACAAGCCTAAGGCAGCATGAAAAAGAGCAATCATTGACCATTAGAGCCACATTATAAAACATAACTGCACTTATGCAGATACAACTTTTTCTGGAACTATAACCAGCAAAACTCTGAAAATACAGCTAGATGACAGTGAATGCCCTAATAGCATACAAACACATCCATGCCAACAAAGCCCTCCAACTCTAGACTACAGACTTACCTCTGCTGCAAAACTTCATTGCTACAAATACGAAAACTATTCTGATACAGAAATGGTCTTCGGAGGAAATTGGAAATGCAGCTTGTAATGGGACTTTGCTGTCATTTTTTCTGCTCAGTACAATTAAAACATATATAGAAACTCTACTTGAAAAGGTCACATCGTAGGAGGAGGCAAACTGCGCATCTATAAGGTGATATAAATATTTATGGTAGAACCATCTTGGTCAGGGGCACAGCAACTATGTCACACTAACCTCACATAAGGTCACACGTATACCAAGAGTATTATCACCTCAAGAATATAGGTATAATAAACTAAGTGCTGAAAGCATAAACAAAATAAGAAAACTCTTAAAATAGACACGTATCATACTAGTGAATAAGACAAGGTGCACAAATGAAAGGACGGCTGGGTCAGTGTATCTAAACATGGTGAGCTTCTGCACTCCTCCATTAATGTAAGCAAGCTATGTGAAAAAGTCCCACTTGCAACAACGATGAAAAAAAATCCTTTAAGCTCAGACACAGGCAAAGAAATACATCTAAAAATAACAAATCTGGTGTATTTAAATATTAACCACCAAAAATCTCAACTCAAGGTGAGAATATGTTTTGCTATAATGCAAGTAGATCAGAGCAGGGAGTATACATATCCATTTGTGAAGTATTACACCCTGAGAAAATATAAACTGGTCATTTTTATTCCATTTTAATCTTTTGTGATCTTCACAAATGAATGAAAAAATCCACACACAATCTGCCAGATATTAGTGCATAATGGAGAAATTTTATTGTAAAAATACACTACCACAAAAAAAGTCACTATTTTGATCCCAAGACTGTTAACAAAATTGCAAAATAATGACTTGAAAAAAAGTAAATCTAAAGTAATAATGTCTGAAATACATGAACAAATAGTGTACTCCATACTAGATAGATCTTTAAACAATTAAACTCCAGTAAATGTATTGTTTAATAAGCTAAAACGTTGAAGTCTTCATACCCAGACAATTTTTAGTATATTCCAAGCAATAAAAATGTGTATTTCACAGATGTCATTTAAAACCCTTCAACACCAACAGGCAAAGAATTTAAACATCCCTAAAATTAATCCCAAATTTAAAAAAAAAAAATCTCCTACTCCCTCCAGGAACAAGCAAGAGGCATGCGGAAGCCCTCCTCTGATCTGTCAAAAAGCCCAACAGGAAGAACCAAAGCATTCCACACTCCTTAGTGAGCACAGCATGTGTTGGTCTGGCAGAATACTTGCTGTTCCTGAATACAGATGTTGTTGGTATTTAAACTTCATAAGCATTGATCAGACTACACAGAAACATAAGAGAAAAATAAGAAAGAAAATGTTTTGGCCAAAAATAAGAGACCATTTTCAACATTCTCCCTAAAAAAGAGCACCAAAATAAAACTTATAAAAGGGTATCGCAGCTTCCAAATTTTAGTAATTTGGAAAAAGCACTGCTTCCTGGGAGACACAGAGAAGTGATGAAAAGCTGGCATTATGCTAGTCCGTCCCTCCCTCAAAAATAACTACCAAGGTAACAGCAACAAAATGAGTTATCTACCCACACATGAAAGTTACTTGCCCTTGTATTTTTGCAAGCACTTTTAAAGGTACTGAAGGCTCCTGAAAGATTACTTCGCCTTATGCGCTACACCAGAAATTTTTTTTTTTTTTTTTTAATGACATATATTTTTTGATCATCATTCAAGAGAAGTGGAACTTCTTTCACTTTTCTTTTTTTTTTTTCCTTCTTCTTAGGCTTTGAATGCATCTGTGGTCAGGAAACAAGGACTTCAGGGACACGAAAACAACCTGTTCCGTATGTTTACCGGCGCTGGGCGGGGAGCACCGGGCCCTCCAGCCTGAGACCTGACAGGACCGTGACCCCAACTCCTGGGCAGACGGGGGAAGCCCCAGAAGCCAGCGGATTACGAGCCACAGCTCTGACAGGGCCCCCCCCGAGAAGACCCACGCCCCAAGAAACCCACCCTCACTGCTGCTCCCTTGCACGCACGCCACCAGGAACGCTTCACCTCTCTCCTCAAAAGCACACACCCCCTTTACAGCAATTTCTTAAAGAAAGAAGGGTGAAAAAAAATAATAATAATAAATAGATAGATAAATAAAAAGCACTTCGGGGAGAGGACCCCAAGGGCTTAAGAGACTTCAGCGTTACAAGGCAGAACACTGCCCGACCGGGGCGCGCCGGCAACGCCCCACGGCGCTGGGCGACGAGAGGCAGGGCGCTAAAATGGCGCTGGTGGGGGAGGAGACGCGAAGCGAAACTGCGCAACAAACGCTGGCGGGGAGCCAGGCAGCGCCATTTTCCCCGCTCTCGCCCGCTCCCGCTCCCCCCCCCGCTCGCGGCACCGCAGACGCCGGCCGCCCAGCCCGGGCACGGCTGCCGCCGGAGGACCGGCTCCTCTCCTCGGCTCTCCTTCAAATCCCGTTCCGTTTCGTGCTGCCGGGACCCGCGGAGCAGAGCGGGTGCGGGGGGGAGGGAGGGGAGGAGGAGGAGGAAGCAAAGGCCTCCACATTGCCTCCCTTCTCCCAGCGGTTGTTCAGAGCCGATTCTGAAGTAAATACAAGCGTGCCCATCGTTTAATTGTGCCTGGTTTTTAACGCATCTACATCTGCTTCCTGACATATGCTGTAAGCGAATGTCGCAGGGGGTAAAAAAAAAAAAAATTAAAAAAATAAATTAACAACTCCTGAAGCCCCCCCCCCCCCCAAACCCCAATAAATGCAAACTATGAGGATTTGAGAAAAATCCACTCCACAACCAACTGCCGTTCTAAACCGCAAGTAAAAACTACTTCTAAAACATCGGTTCTTCTACAGAAAATAACCCCAGCAGCACAAAAGGATCAGATTCACACCCACTCTATAGCAAAGCCAAACAGGTTACCCCAGAAAGACTCGGTTTATTATGTTTTAAAAAGAGGCGCTGCAGTTAAATATTCTCTTTTCAGAACGAAAAAAAAAAAAGCATTAAAAAAAATAAATAAAATAAAATCCACGGTGGAAAATTTCGGTCCCGAAAATAAGGGGAAAAAAGCGTATTAACCCAAAACCTACCGCCCGAGCATTTCGCGCACCCACAAAAAGCAGCACCGCTTCCATTCCTTGGTTAAAAGCAGGAGGCACCGAGGAATTCGGAGGAAATTGCAAATAAAGAACCAAGCAACGAAAATCAAATCTAGTGGCGACACCAAAAACGAGAAAACGAGTGAAAAATAAATCCCCAGAAGGCACAAATCTGAGACACAAGCTCAAAGAAATGACAAGATTAGGGTGGTGGCGAGTGGACAGGGGAAAGGAAAAAATCGAGCCAAGAGTGAAAAAGGAAAAAAGAAAAGAAAAATCCTTCCCAGCTCCACAGCCAGGAGAGAGACGAAGTGTCTCCATTTTCCCAACGAGGAGGAAGAAAGAGTGTTTTACAGACCACAGAGCTTTAGAGAAAAGCAAAGAAACGAGGGGGGAAAAAAAAGAGGGAGGAGATTTGAAAAGATTATTTTTCTTTCTCCCTCACACACTCTCTCTATCCCCCTCTCTCACTCTCTCTCTCTCTCACTCACACATACACACACACACTCTCCCTCCTCTCTTCTTTCCATCCCTCTCTTGATGGCCATCAAGGGGGCGGAAAAATAAAAAAAAAAAGACAACAACAACAACTAATTTTAAACCGGCTCAATCAATGAGTCATTAAAAGAGATTTTTCTTCCCTCCTCTCCTGAATTTGCATGGCATCAGCAAGAAAAAAAAAAAAAAACCCACCCCAAACCTCTCCCCTCTCTGCAGCGATCAGCCTGGACCTGAAACCTTATCTCTCCCTTCTACCCCCCGCCTTTATTTTAAGAAACAACTTTTTTTTTTTTTTTTAAGTGCCCTCAGCAGCCGCCGCCACCATCCTCGCGGAAAAAAAAAAAATATATATATATATAGTTCATTTCCATGTGAATCCACATCTGCCCGAACAACAGCCACCCACAAAATATCCCTCTTCTTCCTCTTCGTCTCCCCTCTCGCTCGCTCTCTCTCTAGATATATATTTATATACATAGCCCCAGAGCCAATAGCTCTCTGGGCTGAAACCTAATATCCTGGTTTTGGCAACTCCTGGTTGTTAATTTGCTCCTCTTTCTTTTCTGCCTGTCTGGAGATAGATTTCTCCCCCCCCCCCCCCCCCCCCCCCCCCCCCCCCCCCCCCTCTTTTCCCTCCCCGAAGGAAGGGAGGAAGGAGGTTGTGTGTTTTTTTTTTCCTTGAAATTTTTATCACAAAATTATAATACACTCAAAGGGAAACTCACCGTCATGAAAAAGCAGTGCCTTGTCAACGGGGTTTCTTCGCCATCACATCAGGGGCTGGCAGTGTAAGAGAGAGAGAGGGAGAGCGAGAGAGCGAGGGAGGGAGGGGGGAGAGAGCGAGCGAGAGGGGGAAAGAGAAAGCGAGCGAGCGGAGAGCGCGGCGCGGAGCGGCGCGGCGCGGAACGGCGCGGCACAGCGCGGCACGGCGCCGCTCCGCCACCGCGGGACACGGCCGCAGCCCGCCGCCCGGCCGTCGGGGGTCCCCGGCGCCAGCCACGGCCTCGCCTGCTCCACAGCCAGCACCTTGAAAAAGTTGAGCCGTCTTCTTTTCATTGAGAAAGCCGGGGGGGACTTGGCCGCCTGGACGTGCCGGAGCTGTCGGCGTGCGGTGAAAAGTTGGGGTGCGTTTTGGGTTACAGGGAAGTAAAAAAAAAAAAAAAACAAAAAAACAAGCAGATTTATTTTTTCACACACGCTGAAAAGGAACATTTTTAACTTTTTTTTTTTTCCTTCATGTTACAGTTGTAAACCTACACACTGCGGGGCGGGGCGCCAGAAAAATAAAATGCCTGGTCACCCTGAAAAGATCCTCTAACAAGTCGCAGTATTTTGAATACTTGTAGATACTTTCTTACCACCCGTGTTGGAAACAAAAGTGAATTTCAGCTGCTTAAAAAACAGTTCGGGGTACCCTACAAGTGCTATTTTGGAGTCAAAAGTTTAGAGGGCTGAGAGTTAATCAATAGAGCTGTACCATTTATTTCAGCTGAAAGCATTAGTACTTGGTTCAAAGCTTTTTGGCTAAAACTAATTCAACTTAAAATACTTTATTCATTAAAAAATATAATATAAAATTCATACAAAAGTTTGGCTTACTGAAAAAAAAAACCTGATTGAAAACAGATTCTTAGCATGTACAGATATGTATGCTAATGCTTTTAAAACAAGAAATCTCTATTTAAAGACCTTTTTCCTGCTTGTAATTCCCAAGGACTTGCACAAAACAACCTTTTCTATCTTTTTCCTAAGAAAAAGTAACTTTGTTAGAACTCCTGAGACAAGGATTTGAAGACTCTATTTAGTAGAACATTCTTCTTTATTACATTTCCAGCTCCAAAAACACTTCAGTTTTTAGTTTTTATATGTAATGACATAAAAATGCTTATGGGCAGTGAAATGAAGTGGAACCCCTTCAAGAAGTTGGCCAGATTTTTTGTTTGTTTGAAAGTCAGCACCTCAGCATTGTCTTCAATAGAATCTGGTTTTTGTGTTTGTTTTTAAGTAATCAACCAATTCCTATTATAATACGGGAAATAAAGGTTAAGCCTGATTCCAAACCTTTGCCAAAGCCAAGACCCACCTGCAATTCTTGTTTACATGTGTGCCCACAGAAGAAAATTTAGGTGAAGTTTCAAATCACTCCCTAAAGGGAAAATTCAGGCCCTAGCAAACAGGCCTTGGCATGAGCCAAATATATATCCCTTTTGCTGTCCAGACATATTGAACACAAGCATGGTGCTGCCTAGTCCATCAGCCAACATTAACTTCACTTCTCACAAATACAGTAAGGACCTAAATAGCCGACAATACGGACGTAAACACCGTGAGTCAAAGAGCTCAGCGTCCTAATTGCCTCTTACCACCTATACTCCTGACACTGGCATTACAAAACCAAATAAAGCCCATTTTCAAGATCTCTAACTTCAGTAAATGCTTCAAAGAGCCAGGTTCTGCCCCAACTTAAAAGCCTACTCAGTATGACTGACTTTATAGAACATTGCTCAAGTAAGGACTTCCGAGTTGGAGAGACACCACAATCGTTCTTGTGACTTTACAGTAAACAGGAAGGAACTTTGCTTCAGAGGTTAGGAGGTAGGACATCTGATCAGTATATGTAGTATCCAGTCCTACAGAAACCACAAATAGGAAGTAGCCAATATAAAGAAGGAATAGGAGGAAGTAGGACAAATTATTTTTAATAGATTATCTTATAATAAGAAACACAGGGAAGCCTATGTAAATTGTCCACGATTGTACCATAATGTACACTTATTTTCCCTGAAGGGTGTTTCAAAGCAGTGTTGGCAATAACCTTGCTAAGCAGGGACAGTACAAAAAGGGAAGGAGAACTAACATCTACACAGTGAAGCACCCTGAAGCAGCTAGATTTCTCCAGATCTACACAAGTCTGTGCATTTAAGAATTAAATCCTTTTACATTACCACTGACTGGACAAAACCAAACCAGAACACACTGTACCCTCTGCAGAAGTAAACTGGCATATATTTCTATATTTACTATATCTGTTCAGAACCAAAACTGGTTCAGGTAGAAACAATTCCCAAAAAAAGCAAGGGTTGGATCTAACTTTATAGTTCAGATTGAAGTACGCACCTAATGTTACCTTCAATACTAAGAAGTCTGAATGCAGTCCTCCGCTGTAGTGTTATCCCTTTCTGGTGTACCACAGAATTTTCCAGACCACATTTGTAAGACATACTGCTTTTTGCCGCGAAGTACTCATATTTTTTTTAAGAGGATCACATAGTGTTTCTGAACTGAGTGTCATTGCCCCAGGAGGTCACCCCTCTTCTCACTGCCTTATTGCGTTTTACGACAAAATTCTTCCACCCTGAGGTCAGCTCCTCAGAGCTGTCATCCTCACCCAGAGTCCTATTCTCCAAATTATGTACAATGCACATTCAGTTGCTGTCTCTTCTTAGCTTCCTCAATCACATTCATTTTCTGATTCATTTTCCTGTAGCAGCTTCAGCAGAAGGAGTAAGGGGAAGTAAGCATGAGAAGAAAGGGAAGACCAGTGTCAAAATGAATAGGATAAATCTCTAGAAGACAGATACTGGTGTAATCATTCTTAAGTACAGCTACCAGGAACATAATGTGTACCCATCACACAACATACTACTTGGCTTTATTTTGACATTACCTGTCAAACTGTGACCATGCTATTTAACAATTACCACTCTCATAGGTGTGTAAAGACATCAGCCGACATTTGGACTGAGCAGAGATACATAGCCCTGAAATGACAGATTGTGCTGAAGTGAAAGCTATGCTTGAATACTGAGAGGAAGAAACTAAGGGAGTACAAAAACACCCTCCCCATTCATTCAGTCTCTAGGTTTCTCCTAGATCAAGTCACTTCATTATTATTATTCAGCCCATATTTCCAGGCCTGCATCACAAGTATTCTTGTACAATCATAAATTAGTACCCCAAAAGAAGATCAAGCAGCAGCAGATTCATAAGAAAGAATTTAAGGACTAAGCTATTTATGTTAAAGCCATGACTTCCAGAGTAATCCCAAAATTCCTGCGTGAATAGCTGTTTTGTAACCTCAACTCAGTGCAAGCTCTCTGATGTATACTGGATGGAAAAGAGTGCCATTTACTCCACTGCAGCCTAGCTTCCTCAGACCGAGTGCTTCACCTCTCCCAATGGTACTTATTCCTCCCATGCTTCTTTAACTCTCCATCCCTTAACCTGTTTCTTGTATCAGATCATCACCACACAGACCATTCATCCAACTACATCCTGCTTTTAATGAATATTAACTTAGATATGAGTAAGTAACTCTAAGGTTGAAGGCGCAGAAACAAACAGATCATTATTAAAAGGTTCAAGTAATAGAAAGGTAGAGATCACGACACTTGATAAGGAAGACACTCAAATACACAGGATGAAGAGGGACAAGGACTTTAACTTGGAATATAAATGCAACATACCACATGGAAAACTCAAGTCAATATCCATATGCACCATCAAATTTTGAATAGTTGCCACCAATACTTTGATGACTCACCAGTAAAAACTTCCTAAACATTACAAAATTCAGCTTGATACCATGCCTTTCTTAAACAAAACAGTGCTTACAGAACCAGGGTCATAATTGCATGATCTAATTTACAAAGCTGTGTAACTCTAGTACCAATCATCATACCAAACACAGAACTATCTAACCAGTATGTTTCTTAAGTGGTGATCAGTTAGGAGATAGATAGTAAAAGGAGGTAATGAAGAGTGAGCCTCAAAACAAGAGATTTACACCAATACCAGAAGAGAGACAGGTTTTTATGACTGGAGATTGTGTGAAGACCAACAGGGCTGTTCTGTGGCAAACCCAAAGAACAGATTTTGGAGGATTGGGCTTCTCTGAGATGTGGACCTGATATATGGAGGACAATCACAGAATCACAGAATTGTTTGGGTTGGAAGGGACCTCAAGGGATCATCTGGTTCCAACCCCTCTGCCCCCCACCCCAACCTTCCACTCGACCAGGTTGCTCAAAGCCCCATCCAACCTGGCCTTGAACGCTTCCAGGGAGGATACATCCACAGCTTCCCTGAGCACCCTGTGCCAGTGTCTCACCACCTTACCAGAGAAAATGTGGTGACTAGACCTCCCTTTGAAACTAATGACAATGCAGAATTATTACTGAAACAGATCAAGAATAACTACATCATGCTCTATGTTATTTAAGTAAGTCTCATATTCTTCAGCTTAGAGTATATTAAAAAGGAGAAATAAGTTTGAAAGATTAATAGCTCTCCCTTCTAATTTAGAATAATCTTAAGATATTCAGCCACTGAAATGTGTTGGGGAAAAAACACCTCTGGAGACAGATCCTTACTACAGTATCTGAAAAAATAAACAACTAATACTGAAAAAATGTAGAGAAGAAATTTAAACTAAATATTATAGTATAAATTGGGAGAACCTTCATAATTTGGTTAGCACAGATGAGTTGGGAAAAAAAATCTGGTAAATAAAGAAATACATTAAAGCATGATAATGAGTAGATGGAGACAAATATATATATAAAAAAAAGAAAAATAAAAAAGTTGAAGTAATTAGAAATAGCAGCCAGGCAATGAAGCTAACAAAAGGACCATTCCTAATACAACTGAGGTTTTGTGGATGATTTTTTAAAATATGAAATAAATATTAATAGAAGGAACCTAAGCAAAAAATGAAGGCCTAAAACATGAATGAGGCATTATAAGGGTAACAGAAACACAGAAGAATAGTGAGTTACACCAGAAGCATTCATGTTCAGAAAAGAAACAGAAGCAAGCTCAGCTATACTTGTATAAGGACAAGAGAAAATGGAGGAACATAAAGGACATTATGAATAAAGCGCCATCTAAGTTACAACTTTTGAGAAAGGATACTTCTAGTTTGGTATTTCTGGGACCCTACTAGAAAACAGCTGGACAAGATTTGGATATTAATAAAGGCTCCTGCAAGATAAGTCTTAGTATCACTAGAAAGTGTATCAATACAAATGGAATTTATTCTCCCAAATTTAGACTGAAGAGCAAATGCTAATAATAGGAGGCAGCAGTCCTCCTTCAAAATGATAGCTGAATGATTTTTTCATAAAATTAATAAAGGCAAAAAAAATTAGAAGCTTAGTTTTGTTAACATATGAATATACTGCACAAGAGCTAACAGAAAATCAGTAAACTTTGATACAATGACTTCAAGTTCATTCTATTTAAATTATTCATAAAAATAAATATGTTTGCAATGAATATTTGCAATCCTAAGAAGGAAAACTTTTATATACTATTGAACCTAAATGATCCGTTGGACTAGCAATAACCATAGTTTTCTGAAATGCCTTGAGAGGAAAAAAAAAAAAAAAAAAGCAAAGGCATCCAAAGTCTAATGTGAAGCACAGAAAAAAAAAATCTCTTCGGAGTTCCAGAACTAGTAGATTAACTACCTCAGAGAGCCCTTAACACAGCATCTGTAGTTGACATAGTTGGTCTTTGAAATTTAACTACTGTCAATTAACAAGTTAGGATTCTAAATATCAGTTTGAAACTTGGCCTGGACCAAGCCTAGGTGCTCTTCTACTCTTGAGCTTTTGTGGTCCGTGTATTTGGGCCTTGTGTTGTTAATCTCTAAGCACCTCTTGTCATAAAATGCTAAGCTTTGAAGTCTCTCCCTGATTTTGGAGGATAACTCATTTTCATAGAAATTAATTTGTTTCTCCACCTTTGGCATTGGGAATACCAGGTCCTTGGAAGGGACCAGCTCAGACTTGTTTCAAAACAGGTGCACCTTGACTAGTCAGAATATAATTAGTATCCTAAGCATTCCCAAGGATTACATTTCAAAGCTTTCGCATTACTCACAGCAATTAAGATGCACCATGTAAATTTTATAGTTTTAGCTCTTTCTAATTAGTGATTTTAAAACACACATATTTTACACTGTCTTGCCTTTCCATATGGCCAAACATATAAATCACAACATTTCAGTCCAAACAAAAGCTTCTTTAAAAACAATAAGTATGCCAAAAGTAATGTTAAAGGAACTTTTTTTCTAAGAGAAGAACACTGACACAGTGACTTGACAGTCACTTTTACTGAAGCCCCATTCCACCATGAAAACTGTACAGTCTACAGTATCTTAAAGGAATCATAATATAGCTTACATCTTTAATGCCTGATCACAGTGCCAGAGGAATTCAAAGAGCCCTTACTAGACCCAGCAGTAGAATATGATGATGGTTGCACAAGCCAGTGAAGTACCTACTTGTAGCCAGAAGTAATTATGTTCATCTGCTAATCTCTTCGGGAGAAACTCAATCTAACAGGCAGAGATTACATCTATCAGGTAAGAGCTCCATGCAAGACACAGGGCCTGCTGTTTTTCTTGAAAACACAACTAAAAGACAAAATAGCATTTTTTGTGTGTGATGTTGCAGTATACATGCATCACACCCTTGGGAATAAAAAACATCAGCATTGGGAATGCACACCGATGATAAATAACTGTATTTACTTCCTCCCTGTTTCGGAGAGTGCAAATCTACATCTTGACATCACACCACAACTATGAGGTTCTTGACTTTCAAAAGCTTGGGAACCTCAAGATTAAGAACCCATTTTTATGAGGCCACACACAGTTGCCTGTTTCTCACTTTTTACTCCCCACTCCTCTTAAAATAATGATGGAATGAGACAGGATGTTGAACCTTCATTTGAACTGCGCAATACATCTCACTTCAAAAGGCTATGAGTTCATGCTGTTCAGCTAGTTTAAAACAGTACAAAATATTTCAGATATATTGCATTAAAGAGTGATACGTATGGGGTACAGATTTAAACCTAGAAGTGATGCAGAATGGAGCTTGTTTTGGAGTTTCACAGCACCAGATCCAAGGAAGGACGTGCAACAAATTACACTGTACAGCCCAAGCAACAGCAAAAGGTCTTAGTGAAATGATTAGTGTCTACTTTCAAACCAGAGAGGAACTAAATCCCATGCAGGGGATGGGGAGAAGTAGGAAAAAAATGTAACACAGAACAGTGTACTTAGTCTTAACTAATATCCTCAAACAGCTATACAGCTTGTTGCAGCCTACCAAAATGAGTCCAAGCCTGAGCTAGAAGGCTTACATTTTATTCAAGTGCTTACTGTTTGTGAAATTGTAAATCTTCTGTTCTCTATGGCTTATAATGGAGCATACTGAGCAGCCTTAAAACGTAACAGTTGCTGCCAGCAAATTCAGGAAGAAAACTGTCAGTCTTCGTATCACCACACACGCACGAAAGTATTAATTATACCAAGACCTAAAATTGTAAGCATGGAAAGTAAATTTGGAACATCATTATGAGACAGCTGGAAGAATTTTACTGCTCCCTTTTTAATTTTTCATTCTGGTCATACAATTCACCTTCTCGTATCTGGGGTTATTTTGCTTCTGACCTAGAAGTAATTTGTGCACATTAGCCAGGTAAAAAGATTCCAGTCTCTCCTAGAAGGTCCTATTCACAAGTGTATTTTGTTCTCCATAATTTAAGTTCCAATCACCTCTAGAAAAAACATTTCACAATTCCTAGCTTTCTAAGTGCCCAAATGTAATAAAAAGTGATCATTATACTGCAGCATAAAACACTTAACATTTATTTTGAGCTATGTACACTACACTAGTAATTTCTCAATATCTTTCCCAATATCGACTTATTTTAACCCCTGCACTTCATCTACCAAGTCACATCTTTGTAACAATATCAAAGCCATACTGGATGGGACCAGGCTTTTTGCAGCAGTGCCCAGTGACAGGATAAGGGGCAACAGGCACAAACTGCAACACGGGAAGTTCCATCTGAACATGAGGAAAAATCTCTTTACCGTGAGGGTAACAGGCTGCCCAGAGAGGTTGTAAAGACTCCTTCTCTGGAGATACTCAAAACCTGCCTGGACATGATCTGCTCTAGGTGAACCTGTTTTAGCAGCGAGTTTGCACTAGATGATCTCCAAGGTCCCTTTTAACTCCTAACATTCTATGATACTCCAGTAGCATTTGTGCATACTGAAAAACAGTAAAAGCCTTTTCTGTCTTGTGTACAGAATAAACACATCACTGTTACCATCTCTATTACCTACACGCATGGGAGTATAAAGCTAAAAAGCCTACCATGTAAAACTAAATTTCCACAACCTTATGAAACACTAAAATAAGGGTGTTTTTTTTCTTACAGTGAATTGCACCATATTCCTGCCAGCTGTAACAGTACTGCGATTACTGCAGGAATAGATTTGACTATTTACTAGCAAAAAAGCCTAAGACTTACTAAATGCATCGTTTAAACACAGTGGTAGGAAAAAATAATCCAGTGACACTATTTCAAGATACCCTTCCTTTTTCATGATTGAGCATTCTCCCTTTCTTCAAGGTAAGAGGTTTTAATTTTTAAGGCTCAAAAATTAATTTTTCATAATTCTGGACATATTCATGTTGCAACATTGTGACTATTAAGAGCTTTAATGCATTAACCACGACGCTACCCATCCTGTTGCCCTCCATCCAACCTGTTCCAAAGTACTACAGCTATACAACAATTCCTTGAAATCCTCTGATTTTATTTTGTACCAATAAGGAAATAATATTCTCTGCTTTAGTGTAAGTCCTTCATGTATTACAAGGATTAAAAGCACGGCTCTGCCTTTCTTCCATCAACCTAACTAGGCTGACATTATTACACCTGAGGTTCCTGTATGCCCTGCCCTCTAACCATGTTAAGTCTAACACAGAAATTAAACCGTGTTTTTCAGGAAACAGAAAACAATGGCTACTGCTGAACTGAAGCAACTTTCAAGTGCTAACCTTTAAATAGCATAACAATCGTTGCTTCCAAACAGGAACGTTAGATAAATACATTCTATCACCAAGGCGAAGACAGTAAATTCAGAATACCTGCTTTGGGTTTACCAACTCTTTGCTTTAGGCCCTACATTAATTTACCACAGGTAACTTTAAAATGCCATCTTGGATGATATTTGTAGAACTGGACAGGAGTTAAATTTATGTTTTTATGTTTCTAAAAGAGTGTTTTGCAGTAACTTTCTTTGCAAAAATTGGAAGTCCCGTGAAATAGAAGAGCAGTTCTCAAAAGAATACTGCTATTTTGTGAGCAGGTGTACTTAACTCCTGGTACCTGCCACAAATCTACTTGAAACACAGCTGCTAATTAGAAAACTTAGACACGTAAAGAAAGTCTTCTTTTCTTTGTTTCCATCTAGGCCTCTGCGGGGTCCTCATCCAGACCTCCACAGCGCAGCAACCCGCAGGCACTGCTCTCAGGCTCCCCCTCAAGAGCTGCACAGACTCCCTCGGAACCAAACAACTCAGGAAACCATAAAGCAGACAAAACAGTCCTTTCGGCAGCACCTTTCCAGCTGCCCGCAAGCAGGAGCAGCCCTTTCCCGTGACCGCGTTGTCACAGACGAGGAAAAACCGCGGGCAGGCTCATTACGGCACCGCATGTGCAGCCTCCCGCAGAGGCGGGACTCACGCAGCCCAGCCAGCCCGGGGCTCCGCGGCCACCCGGGCAGCCCGACACCTCCCGGCAGCGCAGGCCCGGCCCAGCCAAGCCCCGGGCAGCCGTCGCGGCCCGACTTGTACTTTTAACGGCGGGCGGGGGGGAACGAAGCCGCGGCTGCAGCCGCCCCTGCAGGCAGCGCCGCTGCGGCCCTGGGCCGCCCCCCGCCCAGCCCCCCGGCCCCGCTCTGCCGTGCCGCGGGCAGGGCCGGGCTGCGGGCAGGGCCGCCGCGGGCGCGGCCCGGGGGAGGTGGAAGGGGGGGGAAAGGGGTGGGGGGAGGAAGAAGGGTGGGAAGAAGCGATCCTTGCGCGCGCGCGCGCACACAGAGAGGGGAGGGAGGGGGGGAGGGCAGGGGGTTATTTATAGCCCAGCTGCTAATTTGGGACGCGGGCGGCGGCGCCCCCAGGAGCGCGGCACCTGCCGCAGGACTCACCCCATCCCGCAGAGAGGCGGCGGCCCCTTTAAAACCGCAGGAGGCCCCTCCCTTCGGCCCCCTGCCCCTCCCGCCGGGAGGGGGGGGGGGGGACCGCCAGCCCGGCCAATCAGCGGCGGCGACGCAAGCGGGACCGCCGGCAGCCAATCAGCGGGCCGCTTAGTCACGGGAGGGGAGGCGAAGCGGCAAGATGGAGGCCGGCGGCGCGGCGGGCACCGGCGGGGAGCGGCAGGTCCCGGCCGCCTTCCCGGCCCCGCCGCGGCCCGAGGCGCCCGCCGCGTCCCCCGTGGCGCTGCCGGAGCGGCTGCAGCGGCGGGAAGCGGAGCGGCAGCAGGGCGTGGAGCGGCAGCGGCAGAAGAAGGAGGCGCAGGTGGTGAAGGAGGAGCAGAGCGAGTTCCTGGTGGCCGCCCTGGCCCGGGAGCGGGAGGCCGTGGAGGCGCTGCTGGCGGCGGGGGCGCTGGAGGAGGCGGCCGCCCGCCTGCAGGGCCTGCAGAAGATGCTGACCGAGAGCGTGCGGTTCCTGGCGGCCTACGAGGTGCGGCAGGGGCAGGAGGCCGTGGCGCGGCTCCAGGCGGACCTGGCCGCTCGCCGCCAGCAGCTGCAGCCCAAGAAGAAATTCGCCTTCCGGGCCCTCAAGAAAGAAGCGGCTCCGGGCAGCGAGCCGCGCCCCGCCGAGCCCGCCCAGCCTGCGGCCGCCGCGCCGGCTCCCGGCCAGGGCCTCGCCGAAGGGGAGGCGGACGGGCCGCCGCTCTGCGGGTTCAGCGGCGCCGAGGGCGCGGAGCTGGAGCTGGGCCCCGCCGAGCTGCTGCAGCGCGACGTGCTGCTCTCCGGGCTGCGCGGCTGCCGGGTGCGGCTCCGCGGCAACGCCAACACGCTGCGGGTGCGGGACTGCCGGGGCTGCACCGTGCTTTGCGGGCCCGTCTCCACCTCCGTGCTGGTGGACGGCTGCAGGGATTGCCTCCTGGCGCTGGCCTGCCAGCAGCTCCGCACCCACCGCACCCGCGACAGCCGGTTCTACGTGCAGGTGACCAGCCGAGCCGTGATCGAGGACTGCACGAAGGTCTCCTTTGCCCCTTACACCTGGAGCTACCCTGGTATCGAGAGAGATTTCGAGTCTTCTGGGCTGGATAAAAACAAGAACAGCTGGAACGTGGTGGATGACTTTGACTGGCTGGCGACTGACAAGCCTTCGCCCAACTGGAGTGTGATCCCCGAGCAGGAAAGAATCGGCTGCTGGGACTGACTGCAGGGACAGGCAGTTCCCTGCTGACCAAGAAATCCTGGTGCAAACGCATTGATTCATAAACTGTGGGGCTTCATCCCCAATGTGCCATTAAATGATTCATTTAGGTCTTTAAATTGTGAATTACAGTGTATGACTGGATTTTTAAATCTACAATACCAGTCAAATATAGTTTCCTTTTCTTACACGAGTTGCTGCTATAATCTCTATCACTGTGGAGTTTGCCACCTGCTGCAGTACCTTATTGGGGAGGTTTTGCTAATTAAGGTGGGGCAAGGGGCACAAGCAACAGTGACCCTGTATTATTAGAGCTGTTGTGCTGCCTTTGCTCACCCAGGCAGAATCTGAGTTGGCAGCAAGTAGTACAAACTGTACTGGAATGACAGGATTAAATACAAGTTTTTCACGTTTTTGTGGTTCTCAAGTTGCAGGCAACAGTACACTGTATTTTACGGGGAGTATGGCACAGGACTTCTGTGAAGGAATGCATACAAAAAGGTTAAATTAAAGGAGGAATTTGTAGCTGAACAGTGTAGGAGACTGAGATGAATCCTAAGCTTGAGCCAGCTGATGTGGGTTAAATTTGTAAGGTCTTTACTTAGGCTTTTATTTCAAGTGAGAAGTCTAAAGGAAAAAAAGTCTTCTAATGACCACTTAATGCTCTCCTAATATATTGAGATGAATGAACATATAGATCCTATATAAATACTGAACCTTCACCATCTGGAAATAGTATGTGGAAGCATGGTCATTCTGTAAATAGCTTTAACTTGAGATGAACGAGTGCTTTGAGTGGACTTCTAGGGCATACAGTAAATGCTGATTAACATTATACAAAATGGTTAAACGTCTCTACTGCAGTCTGAAACTTCAGGTGAGAGACATTAAGGTATGTCCTACTAGTTGTTTCATCTGTCTGCCAGAGAATAGGCTTTGTGGTGCTGTGATGTTAGTTTACAGCACCCTGCTTCTGCTTAAGTGCAGTGTAGACAGGGAGTCAGTAAAATGGGAATATGAGAAACTATATTCCAGTTCCAAAATAGCATGTTATCTAGTATAAAGTGCACAGTAACTTAAGCCTCATTTCTTCACTCCTAAAAAAAAAATAAAAAATAACAGCATTATGGAATACCATTATTTTTACAATGCCCTGTGGGTGGTGATGTGACCACTATCCATATATAGTTCTAGGTTTCCAAAACCACTTCTTAACTTGTGGAATTTTGCAAGAAAGCACAGCTGAGTGTTGTACTTTAAAACTGCAAAGTATTTATGCTGCTTTACCATCATACATGTGCCTCTTAATAGAAAATTAATGCTAGCTGGACCACTGAAAATTGCATTATTGCTATGAGAAGTACTTGAAACTTGAGTACTTGACTGGTTTTGAGCAGAAAAACTTTATTTGAAGTTGTTTTCAGTATATTTAATTTAAAAGGGGAGAAAATAAGGGGGAATGTTTACATATTCTTTACAACTTTCAGTTTTATTTTTAGTAATGTATACTTTTTGACTGACCTGGATTTTGCATTTCAAATATATTTGTTTTGAATTGTTTCAGTTGTCCCTTTACTAATGAGTCTTCTTTGCATTGACAGTATCATAACAGCATTTAATGAAAACCTTAGTCTTGCTTTGCTGTAGATAATTTCAAATATCTGTTGTTAAAGGGATGTGAGCAGATGAAGCTCTTGAGTATCTTTAATTTTAACACATCCATGTTAGTACAGAACGTGATTTTGTAGTTAATCTTCCCCACGCATCCTGGTAGTGGTAAATTAGTCCCCTTAGCATCCTCTTGTCTGGGGCTGCACATTGTTCAGCCTGTAAGAACTACAGAAATGCCTTTGTTCTGCCAGCCAAAAGCTGTAAACATTTACATTTACTTTGTTGATAAGACTCTGGCAAATCTCAAAAGGGGGAGGCTGCTTCGAGGCTGTAGCTGGTATCAGCCTCCCACTGCACTTCAGACTGCCATGTAAGTACATTCCTTTGTCACCTCTTGGTCCATACCATGCACTAAACAGAGCATGAGTCAAAGCAAGGAAAGGTAGACTTCAAGTTCAGTCTGGAAATGCTTCCTTTGTGGCATTTTCCCCAAGTGCTGGGATGTCAGCACTTGACATCCCAGTTCTTAATGTTTTCACTCCCCTGAGCAGTACTTTACTTTTGTCCAACCAAAATTATTAGAGAATGCTCCTCAGGAAGATGACTTCTGAGGAGGCTACTAAAGATGTTTTGGACAATTACTTTCCCTTAAAGATTTATCATTACCTTTGTAATACAAAACAGGTAACTGGATCTTGGTCTCGAGCATGACATCAAACAGAAAACTCAATTTAAGAACAGCAAGTCTGAAAAAGCTTGGTGAGGCAAATACCTGTTTGTATTTTATAGTCCTAAAATACATACCTATTTATACCTTCATATATACACGTGTATACTCGTATATACACACCCACAGCTGCACATTTCCATGCACTTTTTTTACATGTTAATTTCCTAATCTAGATTTGTACTAGGATAAATTAAATACAGTTGCATTACTATTAATGTAGGATGTGAACACAAGTTGGACAGTAGAACAGTTTGCTAGCGTGTTCATAGGCCCTGTCAGTGGAGAAATTGCAGCTCTTTCAGGTCTGGAAGAAAGGGAAACGTGTAAGCCTTCCTATAATTAGTTATTTTAACAACACTTATGTTTAATTTTTCTAAAAATACATATGGAAAAGGGAGTCACAATTGTTATGAGCTCTAGCAGGCTGTCACCTGTGTGTCCCAGAACACTTCATCCTGACAACACCAGTGCAGACAAGCCCAGGTGTTACTCACCTGTGCTATAACCCCCAGTATTCTGCAAGCCCTGATAGGTACAGAGAAAGTGCAATGTGAGAGAATATTAGCTAATATCCCCAGAGTAGAGTTACTCATTTGAGAATCCATTTTCCAGTCAGATTTAGTGCAAAGTGGTAACTCAGATGTGTTGAGAATTATATGCTCATTAAATTTTTATTAAATTAACTAGAGCATAAATTATATGCTCATTAAAATTTTACTAAATTTTTACTACTAAAGTAGTAATTTTTACTACTATTTTACTAAATACTAGAAGTCTTTAAAAGCATGGTAAGAGTATATATATATAAATGTTTTACAGAGTAGTTAATGTATATAATCTGTATTTAAAATACATCAGCTACTTCTTAAAGTAATTCCTTAGCATCTGTTTTCTTAGATGGATAAAAAACTTCTTATGTTGACACATACTTTAATATTTTGGAAGTAAGATGTTGAGGATACTTCGGCAGGTCTAGACTGTAAAGTTGACTAGATTAATTCATTGGAACTACTTAGAGAGTAAATGCTAATCACAGAAAGACTAAAATTCTAGGCCACCAGTATTTGTTGCTTCATCATACTTCTCTTCATTTTGCCTCAAACTGACAAAGCATCAGAAAAATTGCTCCCGGTTTGCAGATGAGCTTTAAGCTGTTTCCTCAAGTGGTCAAAAACATATCTTAAGTATGGAAGCCATGAAATAGTTTTACTGAGAATGTCTGATTTCAACAAGTGAGGAATTTTGTGCTATCTTGCCTCTAGATGAGTTGACCAGGGCGCGTCTTGTGCATCACACCAAAGCAAACTTACTTCCCAGAGAGTAAGGAGCATGAGACGATGTGCCCTGAGCTGCCAGCAGCGAGTGGCCGGGTTCCTGAATTCCCCTTCTGAAGCCTGCAAGTAAGAAATATTCAGAGAGAAGCTTGGACAGAATTCATGTGGCAGCTGGATTGAGGAGATGTGCCAGGCTGTCTTCTGTTCTCCTGGGTCAAGGAGACTTGCAAGCCAGCCTTCTCAGAGCTGCTTTGTCCCCCTGCTAATCACGGCTTGGGGGAAGGAGGGCGGCACATGCTCAGTTACTTCCCTCAAAGTCATGAGCAGTGCTGACAGGACAAAAATGCCCGGCAGCTTCTTCTAGGCCAGGAGCCTTCGTGTCTAACATTCTAGCGAGAGCTTGCAAAAATCCCCTTCTCCAGCGACCCATGGGAAGAGGTACTTTGGGATGCTTTGTGCAAGCTGAGCAAGGTTTCGGTAGCAGGGAACATCGGGCTCAGAGTGATGCTACAGGAGGGGCTGCCACAGTCAGAACTGCTGTGAAACCAAGCTGGCTTCAAGCTACTGTCCCTGGTAAGCAGGATGGAGGAATGAAAACGTGATGCAAGGGAGAAAACTATTCACAGGAGCTCATTGAATGGGCATGTTCAGGGATGGTGATTCCCCAACTAGTTCAGAGCACCACCAGCACAGCTGTGCTTCCATTTGTCAGTGTAACCTGGTTGGTGGCCATGCTCACATAACCTCCATAACACAAGACTGAAGCATGCAAAGTCTCCTCAAGAACTCTAGCTCTGGTTTGCATCTTGTTGCCACCAGAATAACTAAGGAACTCCTTGAAAGAACACAAACCGTAAAGAAATTCATTATGCATTAGGCATCAGAAGGGGCTGAACAAGAAATGCCTGAGGGAGACATGGTTGTGAAGACCTTACCAAGATAAAAGAAACAAACTGGGTGCAAATCTGCCCTGAATAGAGTGCTAACTGGCAGAATGTTTATAATAACAGTGCAGGTCATTGAGGTGCAGAGCCATTTTCCACAGGGAGTCAGGAGGGCAAGTTCTTGGGTTAAACATTTTTGAAAGAAAACCTGGTTTGACAGCCCTCCTCCAGCTTAGAGACTTACCAAGACCTTTCAAGCCAGTGAAACATCTGTAGTTCACCACAGTGCTGTTACTCAACTTTTTAAAGCTCTTATATGTCTGCAAATTAAATAATAGAATCATAAAATCATAGAACAGTTTGGATTGGAAGGGACCTTAAAGATCATCTAGTTGCAATCGCCCTGGCATGGGCAGAGACACTGCCCACTAGAGCAGGTTGGTCCAAGGCCTATCCAACTTGACCTTGAGCACTTCTAGGGATGGGGCACCCACAACCTTTCTGGGTAACCTTTTCCAGTGTCTGACCACCTTCACACTAAAGAATTTCTTCCTAATATCTAATGTAATCTACCCTCTTCCAGTTTGAAACCATTACCCCTTGTTCTGTCCCTATACGTCCTTGTAAATTGTCCCTCCCCAGCTTTCCTGTAGCCCCTTCAGGTACTGGAAGGCTGCTATAAGGTCTCCTCTTCTCCAGGCTGAATAGCCCCAACTCTCTCAGCCTGTCATCATAGCAGAGGTGCTCCAGCCCTCTAATCATCTTCATGGCCCTTCTCTGGATCCTCTCCAACAGCTCCATGTCTTTCCTGTGCTGAGGGCTCCAGAACTGGACACAGTATTCGAAGTGGGGCCTCACGAGAACAGAGTAGAGTGGCAGAATCCTCTCCCTGGTCCTGCTGGCCATGCTTCTTTTGATGCAGCCCAGGACATAGTTGGCTTTCTGGGCTGGAAGCACACACTGCCTGCTCATGTTGAGCTCATCCACCAACACCCCTAAATCCTTCTCCTCAGGGCTGTTCTCCACCCAGCCTGTATTTGTGTTTGGGATTGCCCAAATAAAATAATTCTATGCAAAAAAAAACCAACAAACCAAAACTGAAAACTAAGACCATTATTCAGCACCACACAGAGCTTCAAGTGTTAGCATTTGTTGAGGCTATAAGAGGTAGCATGGATAAAAGCCTACATGTAGACAAAGATCAAATCTCAGTGGCTTTACCTGGAATTGCTTCAGGTGTTGCAAAATACTTAGAAATTATTTAGTGCAAGAAGTTTTTGTGAATACATAAAATCCTTCCCCCCCCTCTAACCACCCTTCATAGACATCCTGTTTCTTCTTCCCAAGTGGATTTCTCCCAGCATATGAGTGTGGTATCTGAGGAGAGACTTGTTGGATTTGAGACCTTTATGCAGACAAGTACATTTCTTAATCTCCTTTATGCCTCATGCTTTTGCTGCTCAGCTCTGCCCCCTTACCTCGTACTTCCCATCAGGCTCTTCCCACCTCTAGTGACTGGGGCCTTTTTTCTACACAGCTTTCCTGTTAGAGCCATCAGATCTGCACAAGAGAGCTCACAGCCTGTGCTGTACCAAAAAGCCAATTTCATCACATACAAGGAAAGAAATTAATAGCAAGAAGAAAAAAATAATCTGTGCAACTTGAGGAATTTCAGCATTTCCATTCACATAATGATCTGATTTATCTGACTTACTTGAGGATCCATATGTTGAGATGTTTTCCAGCAGTAATGACTATTGTGAACCTTTTGTAAGCTCCTCTCAATTCGCAACATATTTATTTCCTATCTCTGCAAGTACCAACATTGATTTGTAACTCTTGTTCTTTCACTAATGAACGCTACAGCCTAAGCATCACAGTAATGCAAATAAAATAATGAGCATCTCAAGGGTCAAAGAAAAACTGTATGTTCTGAACACATTACGCACACTGTGAATAAGGATGGCTGAAATGCTACTCACCCTTCACCTCCAAGGGCAGCAGCAATGCTAACAGTCAGACCTATTTTAGGAAGACCCCGGGTACCAGCTACTCTCCAAGTCCCTGCAATAGCACCTGGATGGGCCAGGAAAGGTCCATCACAAAAAAAGCTTTTATTAGAGCAGGAAAAAGAGGCAGCTTAATAACCCTTGTACTTACTGAAGAGGCCTCCAGCATTCCAGGATCTCAAGCAGTAGCTAAGCAGCACCCAAGGTACCACCACACAGCAGCAGATCACCAAAAGGCTGTTTTTCAGTGCTTTTAAAAAAAGCTATTATTTTCCACACTTACCTTTCTCCAGCATATGTCCCCACCTTTTCCCCTTGCCCCGGGGTTGGCACGCCATGCTACAGGCAGCCACTAGAGGCTGCCCCCAGGGCACTCCCCAGCCAGCAGTAGCAGCAGCAGCAGCAGGAGGTGGAATGAGGTGGGGTCCTGGGGCTGCTCCTTTCTCACCTGCCACATTTGCACCCACACCCTCACACACCTGCAGGTTAATTTTGCATTGCTTGAGGTTGCCTGAGGTTAAGATTGGTGTTGCTGTGGCAGGTGGGGAGTCAGCACAGGGCATCCCCCATAGCTCTGAACCTCTTCAGGCCGAGGAGGGAGCAGGAGGTGATATTTCAAAGCAAGTAAAACTCCTGAAGAGTTTTTCCTCTGGAAAGAGTGAAAGCCCAGCATCCGTGTTTGCCTGAAATGGCTGTGCAGCATAAGGAGGAAGGCCACCACCAAAGGAGTGCTTGCATCCTTCCCTTTCATCCTGCTACAGTGAGAAAGCAGAGCCAGGCTGCAGGTCCCTTGGCAGACCCTAAGGACTCAGGGATCCCTTGTACTGGCTAGTGACCATGGTCTGAGGGTCCCTCACCAGCTGCTGGGTCCGGTTCATCCCTGCTGTAGGGTGCCAGCTCTCCTCAGGCAGCCCTGCTCCCTTCCCTGGCCCCGTGGTTGTCCAGGAAGCTGCTCACAGCAGCTTGCTTTTTATTTAAGCATCTCTAGATTTCAGCCCAGGGTTTATTTATTGAGTTTCTCTGAACTTTTCCTTTCTCCTTCCCTCCTGCCAAAGCCAAGGAATGGTACAAGCCCTGGATGTAAATAGAAAATGCCAATCTTGGGTTTTATAGGTCACTGTAAACTACACGTTTATCTGCTTCCAGAACAGATAAGCCATGGAATGTCACCTCAGGTCAACACAGAAGGTTAAGAACTAGAAAGGTAGTTTTGGCTGTAGGTGTGAATAAATCAGGATCATGTAAGGGAAGTATATTTCTGTATTTGAACAGCCTTTTTTAACCTTGAAGCTCTCTTCCTTTTTCTCAAAGGATCCATATTCTTCTGGCAGCAAAGTTCTTTTTATCTCCCTGGATTTTCATACTCTGCCCAGCAGCCTATCAGAAGAAAGCACAAATCTACTAACTAGTAAAATGAGGGATTATTTCCACTCATCTGTTGACAGACATTTCTCCAAATTGGATCAACTGATTGAAGGTATTAGAATGACGTCTTGCAGATCCAGATCAAATCATTTGAAACCTTGAGACTCTTTCTCCTTTGCTTGGAAGGAACCACCAGAAATAGTTGTAGGTGCTAATTGCCCATTATTCTCACTAATGTGAATTTGTTAATTGGGATCCTTGAATATTTTACTTGCTTGAAGCCTGACCAGAGGAGCTCAAGATGGAAGGACTGTGCAGTGTCTCACTTCCCACCGTGCCCTTTGGGGTCTCTTCCAATGCCTGAATGGTTCTTCCTCGAGTTGCTTACGCTGAGAAGAGGGGTCCAGGCTGCAAAATCTTCCAACATCTCACATTAGGAAGATGGCAATGCTGAAAGTCAAATTCAATCAGAAGAAACGGGTAAAACTAGCGCAGGGACTATGGCTCATGAACTGGTTTTCAGTGTTTGCTGGAATCCTTGTTTTTAGCATGGGATTATTCCTCAAAATTGAACTCCGGAAGCGAAGCGAAGTGATGGACAATTCTGAAAGCCACTTTGTGCCCAATTCTTTGATAGTGATGGGTATATTATCCTGCGCCTTCAATGGTTTTGCTGGCAAAATTTGTCACGATTCTCTGGATCCCACTAAATTTGCCAAGTGGAAGCCTTTGCTGAAACCTTACATGGCACTATGCTTCTTCTTTAACACACTCATTTTCTTCGTTGCTCTGATTTGCTTTCTCATGCGGGGCTCTCTGGACAGCACGCTGGCCCAGGGGCTCAAGAATGGCATGAAGTTCTACCGGGACACAGACACCCCTGGAAGATGCTTCATGAAGAAGACCATCGACATGCTCCAAATTGAGTTCAAATGCTGTGGGAACAACGGCTTCAAAGATTGGTTTGAAATTCAGTGGATCAGCAACAGGTATCTGGACTTCAGCTCCAAGGAAGTGAAAGAGTAAGTGATTTAGTGGGGTTTGTATTGCGTAGTATCGTTATTTGATGAGTATTATACTAAACAGGCCCTGACTGGAGAATGTTTTGTACAAAATTGTGGGGTTTTTTCTCTGCTCTTGCTTAGTAAGCAACCCAAATTACCAGCTAGATTGCTTCCTCCCCTGACAAATTCCTCTGACGTCCAGGCCATCAAATATAAAGCACCAAAATATAATTCTTACCCTTACTCAGTGCAATATAAACAGACTTAAAATAATATTTTTACTGTCTTTTACCTCTTTATAAACTCATTACATTGAGCCATACATACCTTCTCTCAAAATCAACAGAAAATTATTCCCTAAAGCTGATTTCAATGCAACTTACTAAGTTCCTAAAAAAAGACTTCCCTGGGTAGGTACTGTTGTTACCACTCTTAAAACTCCACTTTACATACTGGCAATTTGTCAGTCTCATGGAAACAAATAGGAACAGTATTGCTTCACAATAACTCATATGTCTTAAGATTTAGAACTGTGTTTTTCTGTTCACTCAATGTATTGCTTTAGCACTGTGATAATATTGAGAGTCAACCCTCGTTGACATTCCTAGCTTTATACAGTGTCCCTTGTAGCCAGACACATTTTAAGTTCTCTCGTGTACAAAAATATGTTCAATACACATGCTCGTGCCTAAATTTTTATACCTGACATAAAAACAGCACTGGTTTCCTCTGTACAAACCAGGACAGTTTGTTGACCAGAAAAAACCTCAATGGCTCTGATGTCAGTGCCCAAAGAGACAGTAATCTCAAAATCAGGTTAGGTGCTGTAAGCTCAAGTAAAAAATAAACACAAGAACAAATGAACTCTTGAAATTAAAAAATGAGCAGTGAGCATAAATACCCACAACCTTTTAAAAATTAAGCATCAAAGGAAGAGGTCTTTATACAGAATTCTTTTGGAACATCATTCGTTAATGTTCATACTCTGGTTGCACAAATGGTCTTGTAAACTGGAAGCAATCTGTCCTTTAAATATACTGCCTGTGTTAAAAATGTCTGAAGTAGTTTTGAAAAAAGCTTTGTGTATCTCTTGGGATCCCAGCCTGACTGTGCAAATGATATTTCACTTGTGTGTCTCTCTGCGTATTTTTTTGACTTGTTGGGTGGTCTGATTGCTTTTGCAGTTCTGAACTAGGACTTTATAGTGAAAACTGTTACAGGCTTAACCTATTGCACTGCACGGTTGTAACAAATACATTTTCTACTTAATAAGGGAGTATTTGCACTGCCAAGGTATGCCCATGGGTATAAATAACTCCTTGAAACCATAGTAAGTTCACCTTGCCAGCATTATATGGAGATTTGAGAGCTGTAACTTAATCCAGCAGCAGTGGAAGGGCAAAGCACAGCAGGAAAACGAGGTTATATTGTCCTTAATAAATGATGCCTTCTTTGGCACCAAGACTCATAGCAATTTCTTTATACTACTGAGGCAGGAAATAGGGTATTAAAAATCCATAAATGGATGTTAATGAGTGAATTAAAGGTTTGAACTACGTGGTGGTGCACTATCTCGTTTCACATTCCTGGTGGGATATTCTTGACTCTTTGAAGTCAATAGCAAAGTTCTCCTTGATTCCAGGAAGGGTCGGAGCCCATCCCCTGCAATGTGATTTTTCTGTTATTTGTAAATTGAAGAGTTGATCCAATCCCTCTGAAACTGGCAGAGCATTTGCACATCAATTGGAATTAGGCCAAACTTGGAACACACTTTACGTCTAGAGATACAGCCTCAAATGCATTTGACATTTATTATATTTAGCTTATGACTGCAAAGTGGAATTTTGCTTCACCAGGCTGCTGCAATCACCTAACTTTAAAATATCCATATAGAAAGCTGCAAGAGACTCTGAATTTTTTTCTGCTTTCTAGACCACTGGGATTCTCCCTTCTGTCACTTTCTAAGCAAAATGCCATTTGTGGGAGTTGCAGTCCTCTTACTATAGTCTTCTTTTGCAGTGTCAGTGGAACTGTTTGTCTTCTAAGTATCTCTCAACCTAAACATCTCATAAGACACCAGACTAAATGGCTGTTTATGGAGAGTAACCACAGTCTCAAATGAGCAGTAGTTGGGGACCTCCTGCCAGGACAATTTTTTCAACAACCTTTTGCTGAAGTATTTTAATTACTGACTACTTTCCCCTAGCCAAGAATAAATGCATAACCCCTGCCTGGAGCTATTATAATCAACAAGAAGCTATTAGGTTTGCTGGATCAACAGTCTAGCTGGATATGATGGGTCCTAAGGTGGCTGTGGGTCCTTTTCCAAGCTCGGGTCACCTCCAGTGGTCCTTTCTACTATGACTATGTTGTGGTAACTCTTTTTCTGACTTCCCCTCCTGAAATTTCTCTCTACCATTTACTTTCATAAAAATTAATATCTTTGAAGAAGTGACCCAAGAGGGCGTGTTTCCATCCTGAAGAGTTAATTATAGTCTCAGTGTAGCCTTGACATAGGAAAGGATTTTAGAGAGGAAAAACACTGAGGACAAACACTGCTAACTGAACAGGGAATACTGAGAAATGGCAGTGTCAGGATGCACGGTGGAAAATCTGCATTGCCTTTGCTTTCCTTCTTCATGCAACTTTGCTCTGATATAGCTTTATGTGTGTGTGTGCACTCATGCTTCCTTCTGCCCTTGCTCATAGTCGGATCAAAAGCAACGTGGATGGGAGGTACTTGGTGGATGGTGTCCCCTTCAGCTGCTGCAACCCCAGCTCCCCGAGACCCTGTATCCAGTACCAGGTCACCAACAACTCGGCTCACTACAGCTATGACTACCAAACAGAGGAGCTCAACCTCTGGCTCCGGGGCTGTCGGGAAGCCCTCCTGCACTACTACAGCAGCATGATGAGCTCCATGGGTGCCGTCGTCCTTCTTGTCTGGCTTTTTGAGGTAACCCTCTCCCCTCCTGCCCTGCTTTGCTCAAGTGCCAGCTCTGGAGGGGCAGGGTGTTCTTCAGCTCAGACTTTCAAGTTTAAATTCAGATCTAATTAAAATAGATCATCTGCCAACGTTCTTTGGCTATGAAAACAACTAATAGTGATGATCTGAGTAAGGCCTGAGTGGTCCCAGGCTGGAGGCACAGCTGGGAAACATGAGGGGGGTTAGATTACAGACCCCCCTTTCAAAGCAAGGGGCCAAAGTCTCAATTATCCCACAGCAAGAGGGAACAAGGGACCAATTTTCTGCCAAATGCAGGGTGCTGAGCAGAGAAGAGCATGGGACAGCTCAGCTGTCCAAATGCATTAATTTTATATGTGTTACCATTAGCGAGGAATGAAAAGCACACAAAGCAGCGCATTAGAAAGAGACAGCAACAATTTGTGGAACAAAAAGTGCAGTTAAGGGGTTTCTGTGCTAATGAAAATGAGACCTAGAGCTATGCACAGTGTCCAGCTTCAGGGCAGCATTTGGCTTAAATGCTTCATCAGCTCCTTTAATGGTTTTGGTCACAAAAAGTGGTTTAGGTGAAGCAGACAGATTAGTTTTCTTTTATTCTGCTTCCCCAACTACCATGTGTACACAAACAGCTGCCGATTGTGCCCAAGTGCAGGTGTTTGTGGGCACCATAACCCGGAGCACAGCTTTGCTGCTAAGATACAGCTCATTTGATGCGAGGAGAACGTGTCCTTCTGCCCCTGGGAGATGGCTGGCTTTCCAGCCAGGGCATTTAGTCACTACTAATACGCAGGGAGCGTGGGCTGGCAGCGGCACGGGGGCCGGCGCGTGTGGAGAGGCAGGACTGGGTGGGATGGCAAACAGGGAGGGTGCAGCTCACTGTGCAACACTGAGTGTGGCAGATCCTTCCTAACCCCTGAAACGCTGCTGAAAATGGTGATGCCTCTTTTAAATGATTCAGCCAGGTTTTTAAAAATTTAAATAAATGCAAATTAAAGTTTAAAAAAAAGCAAAACAAAACGTTGTATTTTGATACAAGTACTGGCCAACATCCTTCCAGGAATGAAGACAGTCTTTAGAAAATAAATACTTTATTAATCTGTGAACAGAAAAAATACCATGAAGTTGCTTCATGTTGTGTTATTTTAAAGATACTCCTTGTACTACTGGTACTACCTCCTTGTAGCACTGTTATTCTGGTGAGAAAAGAAAGAAAAGCTCATGTCTCAAACCAAGTTCAAATCAGGCGTTCTTGAAGAGAGGGGAATTTCAGCTGTAAATGAAAATCAGAAGGAAATGCAAAATCTCAGGGGAAAATGCACAGAAATACTAATGTTAGTTGTGAAAAATCATGACTGGGAACCTGTAACATATCTCTGCTGTCTTGTAGGAGATTAATGACAATGACACGTTAATACTAATAGCAGCGATAAAAATACAGTATTTTATTTCTAACTCTTCACAGTACACCCAGCTAATACTTTCCATCTGTGGTGTAATGAGAAATAAGATCTTATAATTTTTTTCCTTCATCTTTTTTAAAAGAAAAGGTGAGATTTTTCTCAGGTAATCAGAGGACTCTCAGGGCAAAGCTTTAAAGAAATAGCTACACCAGGGGAGGTTTAGGCTGGACATTAGGAATATTTTTCTCTGACAGGGTTTTCAGGCATTAGAACAGGCTGCCCAGAGAGGTGGTTTTGTTTACACAACATCCCTGGATGTGTTTACAAGTTGTAGAGATGTGTTGCTTGGGGGTAAAGTTTAAGGGTGAACAGGCTAGAGTAGAGTTAAAGGTTGGACTTGATGATCTTAAAGGTCTTTTCCAACCTAAATTATTCTATGATTTGGATTATATTAATTTGCTCTCCTGAATATTTATGATTTGCCTGTTATTCTACCATTAAAGGGTCCAGATTTGGGTCTCAAACTCCCTCTGCATTTAAGACAAACTTTGAAGGGAGGAAGCTAAGCAGGAAGCAGATGTTACTCTAGCCGCCCTTGAAATATAACCACTTTCTTTAAATTGCAGTCAGGGTAGGAAACAATTTATTCTGAGTAGGAAAACAGCAGAGGTCCCAACTCCTGGTATTGACCTGTGGGAAGTGGGACAGAGCTCAGAGGGAAACACTAATCATAACTGTTACTTTGAGCTGTAGAAAAAGGTAACGTGTCAAATGGGTGTAGGGACCTCAGGGAAGACCATTTAGGTTTAGGGTTTGTATATTAGGTGCAAGGAAGAATTAAACCCTATTTTTAAGCAGTAAAACTTCTATTGGAAAAAAAATGCAGCATGTTGTATTTTCTGGAATTGTGTTATTATTGTGCACACGCTACATTTACTAGCAAAAGCTATAGGCTTCCCAGGAGTGACAACCCATCATGAGGGTGACAAAAAAAGATCACACCCTGCTCTAGCTAAGCCGCCTCAGGCTAAACCCTTGCAAACAGATGGGCTTCACTGCAGAAGGTCAAGCAGAGCAAGCCTGGATGTCATCTTGACCTGCCCAAGATAGCGAAGAGGAAATGGGGGGTTAAACGGTGCCCTGAACAGGGCATTTCAGAAGGAAAGAAGGTCAGCGGCTGGTTCCTGAGATGCTCCAGGTCCTTCACCTGTATAAACACGTAGGCCACAGCTACTGCAATGGCTGAGACCCTGAGATTTATTTCACATGTCGTTCCACAGAGAGAGCCCAGCTCTGAGCTCCAGGCAGTGGGAACCCAGGAGAGCAATGAGACATGAGCAGGAGGTGCATTGCACATCATGTACTGGGGAGTAAACTCTCAGATGCATTCAACACTAGGAGTGAACTTCTGATAACCTTTAACCAGTCCACAGGCAACAGGTGAACTAGGACCCTCCAGAAGGACACAGTTTGCTCTCCTGGTGCAGATCAAGGGGCTGAGCTTGCTGTGGTGCAGGGGGATGCACCAGCCCAGCCTGGCTAAACCCACCCAGCCCTGGAGAAACCTTGTGGCCTTGTTCTTTCTGCCACTTTACAGTTGCTGTAAAATTACAAGGGTTTTCATGACAGTTTGTCTATTGGGCAGGGGTAATAATCACCCAGTGAGACTGGACTAGCTTTGGCACCCCGATGCCCAGGCCTTCTCTGCTGAATTGTGATTAAGCACAGATCTATGACCAAGAGCCACAAACTGGTTGAGGTTAGAAGGGACTCTGGTGGTCATCTAGTCCAACCCCTCCTGCCCAAGTGGAGTCACATGGAGTAATTTGACAGATAATTGTCTTCAACTTTCTGGACTGTCTTCTCATCCAGCAGAGAAGGCAGGCTCAGGTCAGGGAAGGAGAGGAGAGCCCAAATATTTTGTACTGCTTTTAGCAAATCTCAACCCATGACCCAAAACGTTTCTGATCAAGTTATTTAAGAAAATTAAGTCTTCAACAGAGAGAAGTTGTCACAGAATCTCATTTGAGGGCACATCATCTGCTCCCTTCTGCACAAGCATCTTCCTATGTTAAAGCATAACCATATTTAATGACTTAGAGCCATCCAGAAAGCCTGTAAGTACAGCTAATTTTGTTGTCAAATAGTGGGACTTAGTAACGCAGTCACCAAAAAAAGCTGCTGCTGCTGACACACAGTGTGGTAGCACAAGTAGAGGGCAATATGGGGGCCATCTTTTGCATCCAGTCTTACTAATCTTTATATGCAACAGACAGTAATAGGAAAGATATTAGCCCCATGACTGAAAGCAGCGAAACAGGGGCTCAGGTTGAAAGGAAAATGTACAAATCTTTATATCCCAAGATTAGTATGATGTAAAGGTCACCTCTTGTGACCTTTATAAGATATTGTTTCAACTTAATTCATCATAGTATTGGGTAGCTCCACAACAAAATGAGACAATTTCCAGATGCAGGGCCATTAGAACCTTCTTTGAGCACCAAAGTGGTGCAAGTCATGTATTCTTATGGTGAACAGGATGAAAATTTGCCTTTGGATTTGGAAGTATTTGACAAAGTTTGTTTGTTTGACCTATGTTTTTCCCTTTCTGGTCTTGAGTGAAGGCATCAACATCTGAAAATGTTGAGCTTAACCAATGGTTACTTTTTAGTCTTCCAAGAATTTGAAGACACTGTTCATACACAAGCAGGATGGCCAGGGAAGATAGGCTAATGAATGGACTACAGAAGCTCATGTCTGAGCAGTCCCATGAGTCCAAAAAATAGATGTGAATTTTGCAATTGGCCACACTATGTGGTTGAATCTCAACTTCAAATCCGTCCAGCTGTCCAATGCTGTAATCCTGCATGACAGTTTGCAAGCTTCCTCCACCTCAACCACCCCAACAGCAAGCAGCACCTCTCAGGACTGGGGCAGCTTTCCGTGGGCCTCAGCTGTGCCATCAAGTAAGCAACACACAGGGGTGCCTACCTGATTAACCATTAGGCTTTAGGAAAACCAGAGATAATCACTTCCATGGGAATTTGAATAGGGTAACAGAGGCATCATACTTCCCTTACAGAACAGATCCTATGAGGTTGTGAACAGCAATAAGTAGTCTTGATCTTAGTTTTACCTCACACACAAAAGACTAAGCTAGTCTTTTGCTCCCCTGTCCTGACCACCTACTCTTCCACCTCATCAAGCTGGCTCTTCTGAATGCTGCCATTTCTTTCTTTCTCTGCTTCACAGATCAACCCCTTTTCTTCATAAGCACCACAACGGCGGAAGTTAGATTGTTGTGAATGCTGTCAGAAGGCAGGAGACTGGCTAAAAACATCCTGGAGACAGGCTTGGGGTGTTGCTGGTGTCAGGGGTGTTACACCAGCATAGAACAGCAGAAAGAGTCTCATTCAGGGCTGCTGGGACTTGTAAGGATTTAGTCAGAAACATAAATCTGTTTTAGATGGAACCAGCAAGACACAGATCACCTCCTGCCTTGGTTGCCTTATTTGCACATACCTATATGAAAACAAGACCAGAATTTGAAGCAGACAAACTGATGGCTCAAATCCTAATGCTGCTCTGTTTGGCACAGATGCTGATTCATTAATACATCCTTGATCAGATTCATATACTTGCCAAACATATTAACATGCAGTAAAAATGTTTAGGGTTAAAATGAAGTGGATCAAAGCAGAGCACGTTGTTGCACATACCTCCAACTTTATGTAGAGCTACTGCACAGGAGCAAAGATTTCATTAAAATCTCTCTCAGGAGATGTCTACCCCGTGGGGGGTTCATGGAAGGCACCTTCTGGACATGGCCACACAAAGCTGCTGTTCCCTTCATAAACTGATGCACGCGCTCATTGCTTACCAACCGTCACACTCCCCGAGGCACCGGCTGATCTCAGACCTCCCCCCTCACTGCTCCTACTTGTGACGGAGCATTTTCCTCCTGCCAGCTCCCCAGGATCTCCTCCCTTGCAGAGGATTTCTGCAGCCCTTTAGCTGTATCCGTTTGGTGCCCTTAGCATTTTGTTCACGCTGTCAGCCCGGCAGAGGGTGGCAAAGACGTAGATAAGGGTGTAAAGGTTTGCCTGATGCTCTCTTGTCTTTTCCATCGCTTGGTGCAGATATCCGTGATGGTCGGCTTGCGTCTTCTGCACACCTCTCTGGAGAGCATTGCAAACCCTGAAGACCCTGAATGCGAAAGCGAAGGCTGGATCCTGGAGAACAGCCTGAAGGACACTTTGAAGTCCGCGCTGGAGAGTTTGAAAAAGATTGGTAAGTTCAATCAGGTGGAAGCAGATGCCGAAGGGGCCGGAGGAGAGGAAGGTGGGAAGACACAAACCGTCGCAACAGTCAGTTGAGCTTCTAATCGATACGGACTTTTTATCAGAGAGGAAGAAAAAAAAAAAACTGAGAATTGTGAATATCTGAGTTTTAAAAGCTATGTATCAACCATCAGAATACACATTTCTACTCATGGGGTTTTTTTGTATGTGGGAGTATACAACGTAAGTGCACCCTGGGATAATACAATTATCCACAGTGTGAGTATGACATGTTAATAACTTTTGGGGAAATGACCCCACTAGGACTTGCAATATTCATGTGTTCCCTTATCAGGGACAGTTAGTTTATTAAGAAAAATATATGTAAATTTTTTTAAAGTTAAATTGCTGGCATCATGCAGTGATCCATACCATCTTATTTTGAAACTAAAAATGGAATTTGAAAAGTTAATTTCATTTTTTTTGCTCAAGTTGTTTTATCTGCGTACTTCATGTACCTCGGCTTTTAAAGACAAACACATTGGTTTTCTGGGGAGTAACATGCTAGAAGTCAAAGGAAGAAGGATTTCCAGAATTGTATATAACTTAGTATACAGGTGTTTTGACAAACCTCTCATATAATGTGTTTTTTGTTTATGTGCTAAGCGATGGTGTTTTCTGCTGTATTCTTAAGATGTACATAGAACAAAACGCACTCATGCTGAGAATTTACATACTAAGCAAAAATTGTAATGTAACAAAGCAGCACAAATATAATGAAAACCACACTAAGGTAAGATTTGGGGTTTGTTTCTTGGGGTGGTATTTTCAAGCCAGTATATCCTGAACGAGTGTATCATAGACTTCTGCTTCACCTTGTATTTAAACAAGCAGAAGCTCAGAAGATACCTCGCGTAGTAGCTGGCATCAGCGCTACTTAGAACTAACATTTAAAATGTTTTCCAGGGTCCTAGCAAATGAATACCATTCATCTGCAAGTACTTCAAGCCTCAAACTCTGAGGCCAGGGAAAAGTAAGTTTAAATCAGGCCCTAGTGTGCAAGTTTTTCTAAGTTTTATTTTTCCTTATCAGTGATGGGATACCCTTCATTATGTGTCTGAGTCAAAGAGAAGGCACATTTTGCATATGCTGCATCTCTCCAAACATAGCTGGAGGACCCTTTTCTCATACACAAAGATGGAATAAAACATGGAAAGAGTTTGCTGTGGTTCCTGGCCTCTAGTAAGGGAACACAGCATCATCATTTTATCTGCAGCTGCCAGGTATATTCAGCTGCAGGGGAAGAAACCTAAGAGAGCAAATCCCAACCCTACCTCCACAAACAATTGCAGACATCTCAGTCCCTCAGCTAGGAGTCAGGCACCACACCTATTTTTACCCTGGCTGTGCAAAACCTCTGCTTCTCTTCAGTGCACCTGGGAGAGTTTTCTCAGCAGATTCCTCCCACCTGGCTTTCAAACAAAGCGATGTCTGCAGCTGCCGAACCATTGCACAGCCTGTGAGTTTTCATTCTCAGTTACTTGTGCACTTGCCCCAGCAGCACTCACCTCCCCCAGCTTTTGTTCAAACTCCTCTTAGGATGGACAGACAGACCAGTTCACAGCAGGACAAGCAGGAACATGCACATACATCAAGCTGTTGTCTGCACCTCAGTGGCCAGGCTGTTTCAGGACATCTGCACACCAGGGTTGATTTTGATAGGTTTTTGTGGCATCCTTTCACTTTCCCAAAGCTGGTCAAAGCTTTTAACTTTAGTTACAATAATTATTTTAGCTACAGTAATGAATTGAAAAGTCAACTCTGTACTTTTGTGCATATGACTGGCCAGAACAAGGGCACTAATGTAAAATCTTGGTAACCCAAGATATGAATACAGGCTGGGGAAGGTCATGCTTCAGAGCAGCCCTGTGGAAAAGGACCTGGGGGTACTAGGGGATCAAAAGCTGGACATGAGCCACCAATGTGCAGTTGCAGCCCAGAAGGCCAACTCCATCCTGGGCTGTATCAAAAGAAGTGTGGCCAGGAGATTGAGGGAGGTGATTCTGCCCCTCTACTCTGCCCTGGTGAGACCTCCCCGAGAATACTGTGTCCAGCTCTGGTGCCCCCAGCACAAGAAAGATGTGGACCTGTTGGAACGTGTCCAGAGAAGGGCCACGAAAATGATCCGAGGGCTGGAGCACCTCTCTTATGAGGACAGGCTGAGAAAGTTGGGGTGGTTCAGTCTGAAGAAGAGAAGGCTCCAGGGGGACCTCATAATGGCCTTCCAGTACTTAAAGGGCACCTGCAGGAAAGCAGGGGAGGGTCTTTTTACAGGGGCTTGCAGTGAGAGGACAAGGGGTAATGGTTTTAAGCTGAAAGAAGAGAGATTTAGGTTAGAGATCAGGCGTAAATTCTTCAGTGTAAGGGTGGTGAGACACTGGAACAGGCTGCCCAGAGATGGTGTGGGGGCTCCATCCCTGGAGGTGTTCAAGGACAGGTTGGATGGGGCTCCGAGCAGCCTGTTCTAGTGGAAGGTGTCCCTGCCCATGCAGGGGAGTTGGAACTTGGTCTTTAAGGTCCCTTCCAACTCAAAAAATTCCGTGATTCTGAAAAGCCAACTTGCTATTCACCACAGCCTATCATCTCTTGCTTTGCTGAGGGACACTCTGCATGGCAGAACCGTACAAACCAGACCAACTCCTTCCTTCTCAGTAAGACATTGCTTCGGCCAGCAGCTCCCCTCAGCTGGTCTGCTGGAGAAGAACAGGGTAGGAGATGGCGCACGATGTGGCCACATGTATCAGAGAAGAGCATTTCAGAGGAGTCACATACAGATAGGAACTGCATTAGAGGGAATAACTACAGTTTTTCCTTGTGAGGCTTCAGTGTGCTGGGATCTATACTGGTTACTGGACTAGACACCTGAGTTTTCAAAGAGATCTAGATTTACTGCTGCCCTAGAAATATGGCTTAGACCATTGCTTTAGACAGGACTCTCCAATTATTTGTGGGCTCTATTTTATTTTCAGTCTATTGCTATAGCAACACAACAAATCATCAAATTATTCTTTCAACGCCACATTGGAGAAGCCAGGTCCTAGAGCAAGGGTCTCATGGTCTTAGGCAGGTAGAAAGACCACCTGATTTATGAAGCAAAGTACTGGAATAAGGGTTTCATGCAAATAAAATCATGTAGTTTGTATGTTAATGCTGTCTAAAATAAAGCCTCCTGGTTAATGAAGATCTATGTAACATCTTATGACTACTACCAGATTGTTACATGACTGCTTTGTAAAATATTACATGTAATATATCATTTGTCCAATCTTAAATATACTTTCTTGTGACCTCGCAACTGCTGTTCTAGATAAAGATATCTCTGCTGCCTGCAAATGTAAATGTAGGTATTGTGTAGGTATTAAAAATTATGTTAATAGTAAAGATCTCTTTAAAGAAAATGTTTAAATATATATAATTTAATACAGATTTATTTAATTTACATTTTTGCTTCTGAATTCATTTTTTTGGACCCATTTTATGTGCTGCTATGGTTGGGAAGCTTTCCTCCCCTCTCTATAATGCTCTGAGAGAAAGCAAACCTTTCTCTTCTCATCGGCCCAGCTAAGCTCAGGATGTGCTAACAGACCCCCACATCACTCGCCTCTTACTAGGAATAGAATTTGCTGGACCCTTTTAGTAGCACCCTCTTGTAGTACATAGGAATTACAACATCTTCATGGGCCTTAGCTTCTACACTTGCTCAACAAGTGAAACCACCAGCATCCTCACGTTCTTTGATGATCAGCCAAACTGTGCCTATAACCCCCCCCCCCCCCATTTAAATCTAACTTGCAACACACAGCATTGTTGCTATTTTAAATTCATGGCTAGAGCTCACTTAGCCAAATCTGCCTGCAGCAATCCAACAACTTCCAAAGCTGTGCCCTGATTTTCAAACTAATAAACTTCAGAAGGATGTGAACTTAATTCATACAAAACCAGGCCACTTCTTTTTAGGTACCTCTATATGGATCACGGGCTTAAAACCAAATATCCGATCTGAGAGCCAGCCCAAGGCCTCAAAGTGCCAACTTCTAAGAAATATTATTTGCATTTGAAAATAAATTACCAAAAGTGCACTATTTTACAGGTGACATTTATTTGAAGGGACACAGAACATTCACTTAAGTGCTTTAAAGGAGGAAATATAAACAGCTTCCTTAAAGCTATTAGTTCCTAAGTAGCCTTAATACAATTGATAAGATTAGCCTCCCTGCATTACATGAGCTTGGACATTTTGTAATACCAGCCAAATGCAAGTGTGCAGCTTAGCAAAGAGCATGGGAATGCTATATTGGGCTCGGAGGCACCGTGCACTTCCAGCTTAATGGTCAGGGAAGATTTTCAAGGCTGGTGCAAAGAAAAAGGGATTCCACTAAAACAGTTACTTATTTTTACCTGACCTGTTTGTTTCGTAAGAAAATCAAACACTGCTCATAACATAATCAGTGTAAAATGGGGACAGATCACAAATGCTTATTAAAAAAAATAAATAAATAAAGAGCATTATTAGAGATTAGTTAATTAAGAGATAAGGCCAGAAAAATAGAATGGTACCATGTGGTAACAGTCCCCTGCTGGGAGCTGAAGGCTTAGGCACATTTATTTTTGGTAACAGGAATGCAGCTATGTCAACAAAATCTGAAGTAGTCTGTATGTGAAACCTTTTCTTCTTTATATCAGAGCCATAGTGTTCAGTGACTGCTTGAGACACTGAACTATAAAACACCTCTCTCAAAGCACCTGTGATAGCTGACCCCATGTCATTTTACAGGTATTACTGAATTTTGGTCCAAAGCACATTTGTGAGGTGGGAAAGCTGGTGGAAACTGTGGCCTGGAGCTTAGCTTTGTGGGCACAAACTCTGTAGCACCCTTCCCCAGGGAGCACAACCCTGTTTTGCAGCTTCCCCCGCACATGCGATGCTGGAGATAGGGCTAAGCAGGGCTCCCACCTCCCATCCCCCTGGCACCTTCTAAAGCAATGCACACAGAACAATTCTTCCTAAATTAACCTGTTTCTACCAAAAAAGAAGGATAGGCCATAAATAAGAGTCAACTATTAAGTTTGTTATGAGATGCATTTCCACAGTTTGTTCTCAAAGCCAATTTTTCCAGAGCAAAGGGTAGTGTGGTGTCGTGGTTTGGGCCCACCATGACAACAAAGAAACAGCCACATGGCCACTCACTCAACTCCCCCCCTGCCAGTAAAATCCAAGTCCACTGGCCAAGTTCACCTCTTCTGGGGTAAACATTCCACCTTCAGGGAATGTTCCACCACGTTCCTCCACAAGTGCAGGGGGACAGCTGACATCTCACCATGGGTTGCAGGGAAACTTCTGCTTGGGCACCTTCTTCCCCTTCTTCCTCACCAACCACCAGCACAGCTCTCGTTCCCCAGCGCAGCTCTTCTCTCCCCAAGTGCTTCTCTGCTCAGCTCTTACCTCAGTTCTTTTGTATGTTAATTGCTGAGGCGCATCTATTGTCCCTCTAATGGCTCCTTGGCTGGGTATGGAGCAGGGGGAGCTTCTCAGCCTCTTACCGGAGCCACTCCTGGGGCCCTATCCCTGCTATCAAAAAACCCACCAAACCAAACCAGAACATGTGGGAATCAGAGTTGCCAGACAACCTAAGCAGACTAAGGTCCAAGGGACAGGTCTGCAGCCTATTGTCTGAGGAAGCCACGCTGCTTCACTAGGCAGCCAAGCCACCATTCCCAGAAAAAGCAGGGTCAAGAATTCCAAATCCCCAAAGAAACAGGGCAGACACAGACAGGTGAAACTCTGTAAGACACGATGCCAGATGGGGGTGGAGAGATGAAAGGAGACCAAAGCAGTAAGTCTGAGGCACACAATTCCCCAGACTGACAGTCTTGTTAAGAGGGTGAAAATGAGTTTTAATTCTTGAAAAAAAGACCATATTAAAAAAAAAAAAAAAAAAAAGACCATTTGAAATACGCGATGATACAAAATTTAACAGCTGCATCAAAGAACCATCATCCCTCCCTGCTGGAGACACAGCAAGGCCCCCCCTCCAGCCAGGCAGTAACATCAGCACCCTCAAAATGGAAGGAGATTGATTACTGGGTTCCTCTTTTCCAGGACATGCATAGTCCCCAAATGCAGTTCTCCTTTTAAGAATGCCTTTTTGCTTTCCCAGCCACCCAAGTAACATGTTCAGCTCTGCCTCAGACACAGGCTTTTTCAAAGGGGTGTGATTTCTCCCATTTACACCTGTGTTTTCTGACACAAATAAGACTAAGGTTAAAGATGAAAAAAAACCCAACAAAACAACAAACAAAACCACAGGTGGAAAATACAAACAAGGACAAGGCAAATTCACAAGTTCATATTAATTAATCTTTCATTAATGATATAAATCAATCAAGAGCAGAAGTGACATTGATCCTGTAATGTTTCTGTAGGCATATTTTAAATAAATTATGACAGCATTTCTTGATTTCATGCCAGAATTATGAATGTAATTAGGTCATAAAATTTACATTTAATCTCTACTTGTCTAGGTGTCTTTAAATTTTATAGTACTTCAGATTATTCTTGAGATTGGTAATGTTAACAGAGGATTAAATTTACTTCTGGAAGTATTTTATCCAGGAAGAGACTCACAATAGTGTATCTAGATTTCAAATAATTTCTACTGTAGCATGTGAAACAAAATTACTCTGTCCCCTCCCTCTCTGCAAGCTGGTGCTCAACCAGGTGTGGTGGTCATGCAAGTACATACACCCAGAGCCCTATACACTCCTCAGGTATTTCACAATGAGGTCTCTGCCACTGCCAAGTCCAGTGAAGTGGATCGTGAAGCCCTGGGAGCAGGAAACAACCCCGTCCTTCTTCCGTCACTACCAGCACAGACCTGGTAAACAGCACACACCTCAGTATCCATGCCTGGAGCAGGGCTTCCCTCCCAGAGCACGTGTTATGCCCCAGTGCAATGAAGCAACCATGTTTGCTCTTGGGTTTGCTGTCTTAGATGGATGTGACACCTTTCAACACCTGTGTAAATTTCAACCATTTCAAATGTTACCCACACTAAAGTGTTTTATTTAAGTATCTCACATGTTGATATAAACAGCAGTTACCCCCTTGCCTCCCAGCTGAACAGTGTGCTTCTGCATGCTCCAAGTGCCACTTGTGTTGCTATCACATAGCCTTTATCTCTCCAATAAATAAAAAAACACTCAAAATTTCTTATTATCAGCTCCATGCTGTTCAAGCAGATAGTAGAGAGAGAGTACTTCAAGCCTACACTGAGTATACAGAAGAAAAAAATGCAACATGAAGTACTTTGTTTCAGAGTTCATGCAATCTTCTGAGCTTTCAGCTATTACAGCATTTTTTTATGAGCTACCAAGGCATGGTAAGATGCTTTGGAAGAATTCAGACTACACAGATGAGATGCCTGACTAGTTCAACAGTATTAAATGAATGCCCAACAATTACTTTAGATTATTTTTTTTTCTTCTAATGTAATTTGTGCCAATTTGCACATTCATTCCAAAAGACTGATACAATCATTGCAGGAAAAGACAGGCTCCTTGGAACTGTATTCATGGGCAGAAAACATTAACCATCTATGCAGGCATCTGTGGTGAGAGGACACCAGTGAATTACATCAGTGAACAGATTGCTGATGCCTTAGCTATTTTTATATAACCTTTCCTCTGATTTATTAACACCCTTTAGCATCCTCCATGTTTAGAGCACTGCAAGTACAGAAATACATTCCATGCATTATTCCTCAAAATACGTGATTGATTTCAAATCAACACCTTGGTTTTACAAGTCACTAAAACATCCCACAGTGGTATTCACAGATGCCATCACTAACCTGAGCTCAGGTCTCCCACCCTGCCTAGAGCAGACTAGCCAGTCTGGCTTTCCTTCCAGGATCTTACGCAAAACACAAGCTGGAAAACTAACCACCTCTGAGTTCATGTTGTCTGGAAAGAGACTGTGAAAATATATATCCACAAACTGATTAAAAAGTAACATTTAATCATTGCTGTCATGGAGACAACAGTCAGTACTTGCCATTTCTTGGGTCCTACTCCTGGCACTCTGGTGAAACTCCTCATGCTCTTCCTCTTCTTTTTTCACCAGGAGTGTATGATGAATCTCTTAATCAAGACATAAGGGTATAAGATTTGGGCATCTAATGTTTGTGTGCCAGGAGAGGGGGAAAGGTGGCAGAAACAGCAGGATATGAGACAAAATACGACACCACAGTTAATGCTGAATGGAAATAGATATATAGATATATATAAACTTTCCAAAAAGCCAGTTTGCCATCACCAACCAAGGGGTCCAAAGAAAGGATGTGGCAGCCACTGTCCTCTGTGACACACAGTCCAGGGCAGACCTCGCACACACACACACCTCTGTGCCTGTGGGTGTAAGGGTGGAGGTGCATACACTGAACTTAGAATATTAAATAAAATAAAAACAACATGCCCTTCCATAAGGTCTCAAGCTGAAATAACAGGATGTTTTAGTATGAGCCTTCCATCTATCACCATAAATACTTGGCCACTTCTTTGTGCCAGCTGGTGGTAAATTGTACTGAACAAGCATGGAAACACTCCCTGCGTGATCAGAGGGTTACAGCAAACAATGAATGTGTCACATTCACAAGCTCCTGCTTCATAAATATCTGAACTATTCTACTGTATCTTATGTTCCTATATCATCCTGTAATATTTAACAAAATATGTATTTACTAGTAGCAGGTAAAAATAATAATATTGACAAAACTAGCTTCTTATAGTTACATAGGACTCACACCTACATTAGCAATCAGACCTTGAGCTGATTCTCCCAGATCAGAATCAGGAATTCCTGTTTCTCCTGACCACTATTAGCCTTGGAATAATATAAATAATAAAACCTTCTCTCCTTCTTACTGGAAAAAGCTGCCTATGAGTCTGAAGAGCACAGCTCTGTGGGACTTTCAGTCAGGCCTTGTGCTTTTCAATGAATCGATTCCCAGAGCCTGATCTGGGGGAAAGCACTGATCAGGAGCCTCAGTCCAGTCTGGGATCCCCAACCATCCACATAACATAAGAGTTTTTCATTGTGCCTTACCCAGCAGTTCAAACTTCCACCACAGCAAACCCCCAAGTGTGTGTGGGTGCCCAAATGGGCACTGCCAGCTGGCAGCAAGGAGAGGCAGCGAGGCCCCAGCTCCTCCTCGACATGCCTCCGTGCTTCAGAGCTGCCTGCCCTCTCGCTGCAGTCCAGCAGCCAACTCTAGTTATCCCGGGCTGACGGCAATGATCTTCAAATCAGTCACTGCTGGTTCCCAAACCAAGAAATGACACTCCAACAAGCTGAAGCCACTAACTGGTAACTAGAACTTATCAGCAACTAGAAATTAAAATGTGCTATCCACACACAACTTTCCTCAGGCACTAAAACCACAGGAACTTTGCCTCAACATAGCCCAAAAGGAGAAGCCAACTCTACTACTTCTCATTCTTCTAAACTTTAAAATCCTGTAAGAAATAAACCTGAGTTCACACTAAGGAGAGACATTTCCCTAAAGACAATGTGTCTCTAAGACTTCCCATCACTGGTAAGCAACCTTTCCTTGTGCCTGCCCATGAAGATATGCTGAAGCAGTACCATACAACCTGACCCAGCTATGCAGGGAAAGCAGACAGCCAGCTGGTGATGTTAGCTCTGTATGCAGAGGTGTGGTTGGCAAGCTCCCTGGCTGTCACTGCTCCACAGAAGGCAAGCCTTGATAACAACTGCATCCAGTGTTTTTCCCATTAAATCTCTAAACCTCTCCATACAGGGAGAGGACTCTGGGACACCCACCACACAGAGCTGAGGAACTGAACAGAGACTTTGCCTGAACATCGTGCAAAAGGAAAAGCCAAGTCTATTCCTTCCCACTCTTCTAAACTTCTAAATCCTGCAAGAAAAAAACCTAAATTCACAGTAAGGAGACATATCCCTAAAGACAACTTCTACTAATGGTAGTGGATGTCTCCCTAAGGAAGTTTTGCTTTAATGCCAGTTAAGATATGAAGAGCACAATCCCATTCCCACCAGCTAAGAGTCCTGCCTCACCAAGAGCAGAACAGGTTGCAGTACGAAAACATGAAGATCAGAAGATTTACAGAAGCCCCAAAGGCCAACCCAGTGTCTCTTGCTTCTATCACAGATAGCCTCCCTATCCTGGTTATACACAAAATCATAGAAGTGTCGTGTTAGTTTATTAAAGGCCTATTCCTCTTTTGCTTCTTGGTAAGTAAAAGTTGCTGTAAAAACCACTTTCTATGTACAGTTGATGTCTCTCTTTAGAAAAAAAAAACGTTCAATACGGTTTCAGACAACATCCTCATAATCAATTTGGGGAGATGTAGACTAGACTGCAAGGCAGACAGAAACTTGGCAGGATTTTCAGGCTCAGAGGGCAGCTATGAACAGTTGGACACCAACCAGTTACAAGTGGCATTGCCCAGAGGCTCTTATTCAAGCCAAAACTTTAATACTGTCATATATTAAACTCAATAATATGTCATATATTCAATAACCAATGAACTCGACAGTGGGGTGGAAGCAGAGAGCAACTACTTCTTGCCAAAGGCAATTCCTAGAACAGATCAGAGAAGGGGAGGCAGACTGCATACTCAGTTGGATCATCACAGTCCTCTGCTATGAAAGGATGGGAGATGCAACTCCCTCCTTGTGCCATTTAATCTTCCAGAAAGGAAGATAGCTAGGATTTTGTGCTGCAGCTACTGTCACACTAAGTTGACCATACAACTTCTCCACTACACGTTCACAAGTAGTAGAGAGAATTATCACAGCAATATAGCTTCTGAACAAAACACCAGGTCATTTAGCAGAAAACAAAATGCACTTAAATGAGATAACAGGGCTGGAGCTTGGGAGTAAAAGAACAGAAGGTCTGTGTGGCCACGTTTGTGGAGTAAGAAATAGAGCCTCCTATGGCAGACTGGGGCAAGTACAAAACTGTATCTTGAAGCACGAACAGAGTATAAAATACTACAGCTGTGAATCTCAACCCTCATCCCTTTATAAAATACAATTTATAATCCTTTAAGAAGATGATTAGACTTTTTGGTAGAGGTCAAGAAAGGTTTAGCTGACTGAAGCAAATGACGCTAATAATATAATCATCTTACATTTTTAGCCAGGGAATTGCAGATATTGCACATCCAAGTACTTGTTAGCCTGTGATTAACAAGGTGACACACTTGAAGGAAAAAGCTCAGCAAAATTCTAACAACAAAATTTTGTAAGCAGCAAAAGCATTTATTTGATGCTTTCAGCATTGTTTTGTTTCCTGTTGAGATGGTTTCTGGTTTGGGGATGTTGCAGCTTTTTGTTGTGGATTTTTCTCCCCCCCCAACACATAATTGTAGATTGTACACGTAATCCACAAATAATAGTTATAGCCAATTTATTACAGATATTATTTCCCTGATACTGAAACAATGTTTATATATATAAATATTTCTACATTAATATAAATACATGCAAACCAAATCAGAAAATAGAAGTCTTGAGTAAAGAATGACTAAATTTGCACAAAATTATAAATTGTGTACTTCACAATGATTTGTGATCATAATTTTACCAACCTTTTCAACCTTGCAGTCTCCAACTCTGATCCCATTGGAAAAAAAAAAAAAAGTCCTTCTGCTGTCAGTATTTTGCTTTGTACAAAGGAATCTGTCAGTATCATAAATTATCTTTTTAATATTATGCTTATAGGAAGTTTTTCAGTGTGGTTCCACATTATTTGAGGCTGTAGCACACTGCTTAAGAAGCAAGACACTCTGCAAAGGAATCCAAAAGTGTGATTTTCAAGTACCATGCACAGCAAATTGTTGACATAGCAACCAGCATAAGTAGGGGAAGGCAGAGATGAAGCACTAATGTCATTTTTTTTCCTGCAAATTCTGTATGTCTCTTTGCAAAAAGTGACAAGAATATATACATGACTAGAATTACGACAGGTAGTAGAGACAAGAGTAGTCTGTATTGTTTTTAAGAAAAGGAAATCAATATTGGCCAAGTTTCTTTATTTCATAGTTCACATCTTCACGCAATACTGTTACTGAATGCTTGAAAACTTGTCCTGTACACCATGAATATACAAAATTTATCTGAAGCATTAAATCTGTAAAAATAGAAACAATTCTGTCAGACCAAGTGTAACTGAAGACATGGCAGACAGTAAAGGGATTGCTTATCTGGGCTGAAGACGTAGTCAGAAAGTAAGACTTAACTAAAAGAAATGCAGATTATTAAGGAAACAGAACTATGTAAATTAAGATCTTACTAATTTGTCAGAAGATAGAAGAGATAAAGGTAATGGATTTTATTTGAAATCAATATGTATAATGTCACTTTTTAGAGACACCTTGGCGGTCTAATTACAAACAGCTAGAAAACTCACTGCCTCCAGGCACCCACATATCAAGTGCAAATCTGCGCAGTTATAGAATATATTTATAAAATATACTATATGCAAACATCTTTACAGAGCTTTAAATCAAGCCAAAAAGTAAATATACTTGATGGGACAACAGAAGAAAAATGAATCAATGCAGAAAAGTGGGCAGTGAGATTGACACCCTTCAAAGCCAGAGGAAACCATTCGGTTTGTCTGCAACAAAAAGGAGATGAGATTTGCACCTTAAAAGTTGAGTGTTAACAAAAATGAAGAAAATATACTCTGTACTCTGCAAATTAGGGTAAAATCAGCTTTTGTGACATTTTATGTATTGTTGTTATCTTAAAATATCTCTAAAGCACAATGTCAACCCTTGAATACCAATAACCGATCATGTAACTGAAAGTGAAAGGTCCCAGCTAAATTCAAATTACGAACTACATAATTCTAAGGAGTGCAATGCTCTGGAAAAAAAAAAAGCTTTAAATTAAATTATTTTACTTGTAAAGCTAGTGTTAGGGTTTTTTAGTTAAAAAACAACTGGAAGCAAGAAAGCTGCAAGAGTACAAATGACAAAACCTTTTTAGATACACCAAGTGAAAGAGTGAATTATCCACCGATGCAGACAGAAACATCCATTTGCTACATTATTTGCTTCCTTACTTCATTCCATTGCATGTACACACAGCTTAAGTATTAAAATGCAGAATAATAAATAAAATGGCTCAGATTACTAGCAAGGGGCAAAACACAATCTGTAATTGTGCTCTATCTAGTTTCTGTTTCAGCAGTCTTTTTCTCTTGCAGTTTGTAAGAAAAATCATAGTCAGACTTCCAAAAAGAGTCATTCTTTTTTTTTTTTATCAGAAACTCAAGTTCATTTGCCCAGGTTTATAACCCAAGACATTTCTGTGAAGGAAGCACAGTGCAAATTATATGACTAATAAAACTTGCTTACATAGAAAGAAGTTTACTTGATTAATGTTAACTGGTATCTTTATGAAATACATTGTAAAACAAGGTTAAGTAGCAGGACTGGGTTTGTTGTTGTGGTTTGTGTTGTTTGTTGTTGTTGTTTTTCACTCAGACTTTTTTCCCTAATCCCTCGTTTGAAAATCTTACTGAGTTACAAAAATTTTAATAAAGTTCCAGTCTTCAGCAGATAACCACTATAAATGCTGCCAATCAATGCCAACAAGTGTTTGATTAGCTTCTTGTGCATGTCCAATTTCCTCTGTGATACTGTGCTGCTGCCAGAGTTTTTGAATCTTTTTAAATCGTTCTTTGCACAGATGTAAGGGATTCCCACGTCTGAAAAGAAGAGGATAAATATCAGGAATGATAAAACACTGTAACTAAGCACAGACATTATTTAATATTAGCTGATGCTTTAATATTAAAATATTTAGATAACTCCTTAACATTATTCCCTTCTCAGAACAAATCAACAGGTACTTTGATTAGTAACCTGGAGCACTACTTTGCCTGGTCTTCTACCCCAATGGCTCAACCATTCCCTCCAGCCTTTAGGAATCTCATCTACAGTCCACTGAAGTCTAAACATAGGTTTTCAGCAACCTTTCCATGCTGAACTAGCTCATATTCTATGATTTTGACCATTTTCAGAAGCAGCAAGCATTAACAATATCAAGACCCCAAATTATTCTCATAAGAAGCAGACAGGACTTAAGACAAAGAACTACCACATTTAATAATATCACCTTTTAGTATTTTCACTTGGTAATAAATTAACACAAATTCTACAAATAAATGCACTATTATACAAATTAAATTTTCAGCCCTAGTTTCTAGGCAACTCCACAGATCAAAAAAGATTTAAGTTTTGACACCTCCAGACAACTGTTTATAAGCTGGGAAAGACCGTCCATTAAATATTTTTAACCTAAAAATACATATTAGCATTAAAATGGTTGAAGATATTAGATGCAGCAGCAACATCAAAATACACTATTACCTGTATAATTAAAATGAAAAGCTAACATAGAAAGTGTATTTTACAAACCAGATAGTTTTAGAATTCCTGTCTTTGAAATATATTTTTTAAATGTTTACCTGAGTCCCTGGTCTGTCTCTCCATAGTCATCAAGATAAGGAGGAGGATAAAAGCAGCCCTTTGTTTTTCCAGCTAAAAATAGCACCTGACATTCTCGTACTCTAAGAGATAAACAGAGAAATTTTTAAATACTGATTTTTAGCTCAATAGCATCTCATATTTTCACAGACACTACTTTTCCAATTCTCACCTACTTCCATTCTGTATAATCTACATGGACAGATTTTTAAAGGTACTTCTGTTTTTTAAAGCTAAAGACACTACTCTCTTCAACTCCTTGGTAGCAATTAAAAACAATGTAGTTTCACATTATGTTATTTGCAATGTGTAAAATACTGGACACGACAACAACAAGAAAATAAAACAATTTCACTTCACACTAATCTTTGCCAAAGTAAAAACAAACATTATCTAATCTTTCCTTGTATGCAAGAAGACAACTACAATGAATTTTCATGTTTTCAGCAGCAGCAGCAACAAAACCAAGGTATTTACCTTCATTGTTTTGTAATACTTGAGTGAAAAAAAAGAACCCACACAGAAGAAACAAATTCACCTTAAAATGAAATTCAATTTTTGTATGATACCTTATCTTCAAGGAAACAACCTCTGAACCTTATACTAATATATCACGAAGATGAATACACTCTACTTTTTAGGCAACCCTGTTACTAACAAACCTCTGCCTTTACAAACCACCCCTACAATCACATTTATAGAACTATTCATTTCATGTCCACACACACCACCTAACCTAGCAACGTAAGCAGAGGTGTTCAGCTCCTTACCTAAGGAATATGCCCACTCCAGAACCACAGGTGTATGTATGTGCAGTACAGGCTCCAACATCTTCTCCTTCTAATTCAGTTTGACAACAGTAACTCTGAGAACACAGCATGGTCCCACATACAAGGCACAATGTTGGGGCTCTGCTTTTATCACCACCTGATTTCGGACACCTTTTGTTAAGCAAAAAAGAAAATAACATCCATTGTATGCATTCATTCTAGATGGTAAAAAGATTTAAAAGTACTTTTGAATGTTTATCCAATTAACAGCTATACAGATCCTTGCAATGCTTATTTCACTGAAATACGTGGTGGTTTTGCTGAAGGAGATTACAATCAATACGTGCCATTAACTTTATAACTTTGCAAACATCTTTCTGAGGCTTTTATGTTAGAGGTCGCACAGTTCATCAAAAGAAGACTTTAGTGGTCCTCACTACAATTGCATACAACTTACGAGAAATTGGATGCTTGGTTAATGAGGCAGCTGTAGTCGTCCGGAAGGTCTATCAATTTGTTGGATTCTCTTGCATAGCTAGAATAAAGCAATCAAATGAATCACTCATATTTCAGTGAATAATACACAGTGATTTGCAACTCATTCATGTTTTCCTGACTCATCTAAACAGCATCTGTGCATAATTAAATTTTTAAACCTTTCCTCTTCTCTGCCATTGACAGAGTAAAATGGCAACTCACAAAAAAGGAACCCCCAAATACCTCTCAGCTAGACCACCTCCAGTTTTCTTAGTTCTATTTTTTATGAACTTGAGAAAATGCACAGGCAGAAGGACAGAAAAATAGGCCATAAAGCCTCATGATAAGGTCACTAAAGTTTCAACTGAGTATTTGTTCTGCTCCCTTACCAGTTTACTCTGTATCTTCCTTTTGTCACTAAAATTGAATGGAAAAAAGCCTGACACTCAAGTTCTTAGACCTTGTATCCAGAAGAGAATGAAACCTTCATGCAGTGAAAAGGACCTATTTAGTACCTAGTATTTATACCTTTAAAAATAACTATTAAAAGGGTTTTTTTTGCAGATGCTGCTATACACTGAATTTTAACAATCTTCAACTCTAGGAATAACACAAAGTAGTTTGTGAAATGTAAACTGAGGTTTGTAATAGAAGGAATGTACAAGAATATGCTGAGAGGAAAAAAAACACTGTCAAGTTGACAGAGCACTGGAACAGGCTGCCCAGAGAGGCTGTGGAGTCTCCTTTGCTGGAGACATTCAAAACCCGCCTGGACACGTTCCTGTGTGATGTGCTCTAGGTGACCTTGCTCTGGCAGAGGGGTTGGACTAGATGATCTTTCAAGGTCCCTTCCAACCCCTAAGATTCTGTGAAGTTAGACAATCTTGGGAAGAGCAGTTAATTGACAAAAGAAACACATCGAAACAGTCCCAACAATCACACAGAATGGGAAATCAATTATGCAATCAGAGTATTCTTGCTCTGCAAGTTATTCTGTTAATAGTCTGGTATTCAGGAGATAAATTCATTAATTTTTATTCCTGTCACTTAGCCTTTTTGTATGTACAACACTGAAAGACTGACTTCACATATTTAGCACAGGAGATTGAAATGCAGGGATGTCTTTGATGGCAGTACTGCGAACCTCATGGACATTTATAATTATGTGGATAATTGATAATAATTATTTTTTACCCAGACTTCATAAAGCAAAGTATCCCAAACACTTTTCTCCATCCAGTAAGCATTAAATGTGGTCTGAGTTCCAAATACTTGCTTATCAAATAGAAATGTATGAAAAGTGAATTTTCTTTTCAGCTACTGACTCTGTGCTGATTTCACTGAAGAATTTAGATTCTTTCAAAAGCTCTGCAAAGCCCGGTATTTTTAAACAAGGGTTATATATGTCTTTTAGCAACAGCATACCTTTTGAATCAGAAGGTAGAAATCTACCATAGGAAACATGAGAAGAAATGTTATGGCCTTTGATTACTGCAGATCAGTCTAAATAAAACTAATATTTAACTTTGCCTTTAAAATCTACTAATTTAAACAATATTTCACTTTTTCTTATGAAATTCCAAAAATCTCTGCTTATTCCGTAATATCTGTCATTCAATATAGCAGAACTGATGCTATGCTATTACAAATATCTTTTAGAATAAATACTCAAAGAAAATTGCAACATTAAAGTTTCTACCCTGTCTGTCCTTCAAATGACTCCATGTTTACCTGATAGCATGTCTCTTGCCTTCGAGATACCTTTTTACTTCATTGTTACGACACCAACTACAAGAAAGAAAAAAAACTGTCTTTTAACTTCAATGAGTGACACTTTCCAAAAACAAATACATAAACATTCCAAAGTACATCCATTCAATAGCCTCTAGAGCCAAAATTATTTAATTATTATATGGCTTTAAACTGGAAGAGGGGAAATTTAGGTTGGACATTAGGAAGAAATTCTTTAGTGTGAGGGTGGTGAGACACTGGCACAGGTTGCTCAGAAAGCTGTGGATGACCCATCCCTGGTGGTGTTCAAGAGCAGGTTGGAGGGGGCTTGGAGCAACCTGGTCTAGTGGGAGGTGTCCCTGCCTATGGCAATGGGGTGGAACTAGATGATCTTAAAGGTCCCTTCCAACCCAAACCATTCTATGATTTTGTTCAGAACACTTCTTTCACAAATGCTTTTCAATGTCTACTACTCATTTCCATATATGCACACCTGGGAGAATACTTATATTACTATCTTGTGCAGAGTTCCTTATTATATATAAACTAAGCATAAAACTACAACTTACCCTTCTATTAACGTGTTCAGAATCTCACTATTTTCTTGAAAAAGGCAAGTAAGGTTGTTTGGCAAGGAAAGATAGCTACATAAGTGTTCAAACTGGTTTGTTCCACTTACTGTAAAAAAAAAAAAAAAAAAAGTCTTATTCTTGTGATTGCATTTTAAAAAATGAGATTAATGACAATATATGAAATATAGACCTAAATGGGACAGTTGTTTTGTTTGTTTGTTTAAACTGGACCCCCACCACCACAAAAAAAAAAAAAAGTATGAAGAATAAAATGTTAGTAAGCTCCCAGACAGCCATGTTGGAAAACTGCCAAATGAGAAGAAACTTTCCTGAAACTTTCCCTCTAAGCATGTTTCAAAAGCCTGGGTCATACAAGCACAACAAAGCTCAGTGGCCTCTACAACTTAGTATGTTTTCATTTTAATGTCATCCATTAAGGGGTTTCTTTGTGCTCCTTTTAGTCCGTGACATAAACTGAAACAGGTGATCAGTAACAGCATATCAGGCAAATACCACAGCCTCAGAAATAAATTCCAAATGACTACAATGCAAAACTCTTTAAAAAAATTATGAAGGACACAACTGCTACATTGCCAATGTAAATTCACGATACTAATCTATTGGTTTGAGTCCCTGGGCCTCTGCTCTCCCAGCTTTCAGGACAAAGAGTACCAGTACCTCTTCCATGGTGTGGCCTCTTTTGCTCCTGAATCAATGAGTGAAGAAAATTAAAATGAAAACTTTGCTCACTTCTCTCTTATGACAAAGTGATTCCTGTTTTGCAACCGCCAACAAAACACTTGAGAAGAGCAATACAGGCCAGCTGTGGGACCAGCAGGTCCTGATGGGGGGAGTGGGTATGGAAAGCGAAACACCCAGTGCTACAGCTGCCATCAGGATATCCCTTGGTGGTGGGGACCTGCAGGGCCATGCCAGCACCTGGGACTAAAGGATTGTAACAAAGTGAAGCAAAGCCTTCCTCTTCCACTCTCCTACTCTCTAAAGGCCATGGACCTACTGTTTGGAAGTACAGCCACACTCTGAACCTCCTCTTTATATTAGATGTAACAAAGAACTCAAGTGGTCACTACTGGGTCCAGACGTTGAATGTGAGAAAATCTGTTACATAAAATCAAAGTTCATAAACAGAGGTTTGTTGGGGCTTTTTCTTTTTTGCCCAAATGCTTAAGCATTGCTATTGTTAAATAATCCACATTCTAAACACAAGTTGTCAAAGAAGCTATGTATCAAGGAAACATTCTACAAGTTCTGTAGCTGTTCTTACGTCAGCTCAGCAATACATGTCATACCTTCATTATAAACATGGGAATCCCAAACCTACTTATTATTATTACAAGTAGTATCTTCAGCTGTACATTCAGTCTCTACACACACCACACAAGGAGGACAGTAAAGTATATTAAGAACTGATTATCGGGCTGTAACATAAAATCTCCAAATACGCTGGTGTTAATTACTAATGGATTCTGATTTGAATGAAATCAATGCATGCAAAAGCAGATCTCATTTGAAAACAGTAATCAATAGATTTGAAATAATGGATATTTCACTTTTTAGCAGAAGAGTATCAGCTTCTGCTTTAAGTAATCCAGAGTGTCATTGACCACTATATTAAAAATATAATTTTTTTAAAGTTTATTTTTTAAAATATTTTTTCTTTTTGCTCTTTTTCATTATACAGATATGATGTGGCACTACTAACAAACCCAAATTCATTCAATCAGCTTCTTCAGAAAAAGAGTTTCAATGTAATGTATTTTGTCCATAAATGTTTTTATTTTTTGAAAAGCTGATTTAATACAAAGCAGACAGTACCTTGAATTTCTGAGGGTGCTGGGACTCCATTTAAGTAATGGAAAAACAATGCAGAACATCTGAGGAAAGGCATGATTCCAGCTTTTAGATTCCTCCACAGGTGCCAGCCTGAGGAAATTTCTTTCAAGGCACTTAAGAAAACACAATAAAAGTTTGCTTTTATTTAATCATTTCAGTTTGAGAGCTGAATTTAGTAAGTCCAGTCATACTTCATATTAAATTACTGACTTAAGTTGAAACAAACATTATGCAAAATGTTTATTTCAAAGCTAATCACAAGAAAAACAATAAGAGACATCTTTTCCTAGAAGTGTGAACAACTGAAACAGTAAACTAAGGAAAATTTTCCTTAGACATTTCATATCCTAACAAGTTTTCTGTACTCACACCCTGCCAATTCCAGATTCTACACATCTGTAAAATTACTTAAAAAACTGTTCCAGAGCATAATCTTTATAAGCAGGTATCTTCATGAGCACAAACAGAGGAATTCACAGGAATAGTTACTTGAAAATTCTATCTAGAAGTAGAGGATAAGAAACAACATGCAAGAGTTCCCAAGTTAAAAGTCCCATCTTTTACAGCATTAGTATACAGAACTCCCTCAGTAGTTAATGTTGAGCCCAGGAGGGACAACATAATATAAAATTTATTGTAAGAGCACCCTGTTACCTTCCTGTACACTGGCAAAGAAATTTATACAGTGTGAGCACAGCTACTTCCTCTTCACTGTTAGTGTTTTCCTGATCCATGCCATTTTCTTCTGAGGAAGAAATAAAAAGCAAGTTATTTTATATATCTATATTTACACAGCAAGAATGTAATTTTTCAAGTTTTGATAAAAAGGCCAAAACTAAGTGGAACATTCTACTGTACTACAATATGATGTACCAGAAAAAAGTTTGTTGCTGCACACCTTATGTGGCAAGTTTATGCTATTGTCAACTCCAGTGAGGTGTTGGTTTACTTATTTGATTGGCTTGGTTTCTTAAAATCCTTGTGCAGAGTCCTTAGCTTCTGGCATACTAGACCTTATCCAGTTGCTCTTGCCAGATTCCTTACTTCACTAACTGCACCTTATTGTGCAATAGCTAAGACAAGTCTCTGCAATAAACACTTTCAGACACTGCTATACTACCTGGAAAGTGAGGATTAATGACTAGCTATGCTCCAAAAAACCTCCAGTGTTAAGCAATTAAGAAAAAACCTGAATTTCATAAGTACAATGTATCAGTACTTTCTATGGGCTCAGAGAGAGAGCACCAGCAATTTTATTTTGCCACTGTCAACTGCATACATTTACCAATAGTTACCCTAAGTGTTTTTCAAGTACAGATTTGAGGAATCATTTCAATAATAGTCGAAAGAAAGAGGCAGTACCTGTTGATGAGGTAAGTAAAATTTGTATTATGTGTGCCATAGTAACAAGATGAAACAGGTGAAGATCTCCAGTGCCAAGACTAACCCCTGAAAAATCCTGACAATGTATGGCAGGGAAAGAGAGCACCAAGCTTACCTGTAAAAGAAAACAAGAAAGCTGGTATACTCCTCTTCTTTTTGAATCTTGCCATTTTCTCTGTGCATGCTGCAACTAAACTCTTTAAAGGTAGCATACCTTACAACACTAACTTAGAAGCTAATTAAGACAGCCATTACTTTAGGGAACAGTGATTATCAGGGTTTTTTGGGGGGCTGTTTAGTTGGGGGTGGGGGGCTATTGCTGGGTTTTTTTTGTGGTTTGTTGTGGGGAGTTGGTTTTGGGTTTTTTTTGTTTCATTTTTTTTAACATCCAAAGAATATACATTCTGTCTCATTTTACCTCTTTTATACTTACAGATAAGTACACTTGCAATTTAAATTCACTGAGTAGTGAAAAAACACTAAAAAATTAAAAATTTTGAAAGATTCCTAACCCAGAGTAAATTTTCCAATGAAACTCTGACATAATGGCTATTGGATCAAAACATTATTCATGTATATATTATGGAATACTTACCAATAAATGGAACATGTCAATATCAAGTATGCAAGGAAGATTTCCATTTTTTTCATTAGGCACCAGTGCTGAGTATTTTAGAGAAAAAAATAAATTTATTGAGCATTTATCTATGAAAATATTTTAGTTTACATCAGTTACAAAATGAGAGCCATCTCCTTGGTTTATATGCTTAAAATATAAATGTACCTGTTCTGGCCAGAAAGGTGCAATTTCAAGAGTTGTTCAACATGAAAAGACACTTACCTATCTGACTATACTGTACTGAAATAAAACCCCAAAGTTACTATAACAAAGCAAGTGCTGCCATTCACTAACTCCCACAGGGACCTTCTTTCATTACTTAAGTTTCCAGCATGAGATGAATGAAGGTAGTATCTCAAGCTCTAACACAGAAATAAGCTCAAGCACTAGTGACTAAATGGAAACGCTAATTGTTGGACAGCTGTTCAAAGGAAAATTCTACAATTTGCTTAGCTTTACAAGCTTCCCTACATTTGTTTCACGCAAGTCATTTGTCTTACAGACTCAAAATTGCATTGCTAAAGAGTCTCTTGAATTAATTATTTTATCTCTAAGTAAGAAAGAAGAGGTATTGGTCTCTCCATCTCCTTAGTATTCACATTCACAGTAACCACAAAGAGCACTCCAGATGTCCACAGAATTCCCACAGTTTCTAAACACCAAGCAAAGGAGTAAACTTCATCTAAAAGCTAACATAACTAAAATGTCTTGAGAATGTTACAATGTATTTAAAACATCAAGGAACAGCTGCAAACTTCTTCTCTTCAAGCAGTAAAATGTGATTTACAATACAAGAGTTTAAGCTGCAGGTATGAGAATCATTTTACAAAGTATCTATTATAAGCATTAAGCTGCCAAGTTTAAAAACACTACTACAGTAAAAAACAGTCTTAGCATAATAATTAAAAAATATTTCAGTTGAAGATTGCTGCCATGCTGGTGAGAAAATCAACAGCTGGAGATCTGTGACATTTTGAAGTTATTTCCATCAGCAAACATGTAGTCACCACTCAGACTTCAAATGCTTTTACTTTTGTAAATGTATAGACACAGAACTCAACCTAAAAGTCTGAAAAATTCTTCCATCTAAAATGTGACCAGAGCAAGGGACTTCTAAAACCAAAGTTTTTTTTCAGTAAGTTATCTTTATCTATAACTAGTTCACAGAATACTGACACATCAAATGTTTTTCCTGTTCTTAGCCTTGAAAAATAAAGTAACAAACACTTTTCCTTCATAAAAATACAAGGATCCCTCATTGCTTCTGAAAGCTGGAGGGATGAAGAGCTTTGAAGAAACATTGGTTCAAGTTTTCAAGGAAACCCAAACCACGCAGAACACCATATACTTGAAAAGTTCCAAATATCTAGCAACATCTTGTCTTATTCACACAGAAAATGGCTCAATTATTATTGCTACAAACTGATGTAAATTACGTTCCCTCCCCATAAGGCTGCCAACTGTTTGCTGAAGTAGGTAGTATCAATTCTACTGGTCATTTTAGTATATTAATGTATTTTAAAAGTTTCCCTGCTCTACTGACTGCAAATATTAAAATTATCCTGTCTTATAACACCTTTTCAGAATAGTCCTCTCAAGGGTAATCAATGAATTAGGCTGAAATCCAGACTTTTCACCTGTATCTCCAAATGCTACAAGCTTGAAACATTGTGGTTGTTCTCATTAAAATTCTCAACTAACATGACATAATAAGTCTTGTCTTATCACAGATCCTACTTTTCAAAGACAGATAAAAGTTTGCAGATACATTACAGACTTTTGCTACTACTCTTACAGACTTTTGCTACTACTCTATTTCCTTTCAATTCTATATCAATCTTTATTTCCTCCTCTTTAAAGTTCCAGCGTTATCACTTTTGTTTTGTGACGGACACCATACTTCCTTCACCTTTGCTCTAGGTTCCTTTCTAAAAGCAGCAATATAAATGCTGGGAAAGGTCAACAGAACCCCTTCACAGCAAAATATCCATGCTTCTCTTGAAATGTATCTTGGAACTTCATACCGAAGTAAATGTCTTTTCTATTTTATGCTGAAATATGTATAAGCACAGATGTGAAAATACCAGCTTCTTGCTCTATTATTTAGAGAACAAGTCATACAAGGAGCAGCTGAGGGAACTGGGGATGTTTAGTCTGGAGGAAGCTGAGAGGAGACCTCATTGCCCTCTACAACTACCTGAAAGGAGGTTGTAGGGAGATGGGTGTTGGCCTGTTCTCCCACGTAAATAATGACAGGACCAAAGGAAAAGACCTGAAGTTCCAGCAGGGGAGGTTCAGATTGGGTATTAGGAAGAATTTCTATACTGAAAGGATGGTCAGGCACTGGAACAGCCTGCCCAGGGAGGTGGTGGAGTCACCATCCTTTGAGGTATTCACGAAACGTGTAAATGCGGCACTTCAGGGCATGCTCTAGTGGCTGAGGTTGTGAGGCCTTTTTGTGGGTGTTTTTTGGTAGAGTGTGCGTGGTTGTGTTTGTCTGGTCGGGGTTTTTCTTGTGCTGACTGTTGGACTCTGATCTCAGACGTCCTTTCCCCCCATGACAATTCTGTGATCTTGTGATTACTTAACACCACTTCATAAAACAATCTTCTTTCAACCAGGACTACCAAACATTCTGCAAACTTCTTTCTATATTTGCATTTTTGCAAAAAACAGAATAAAGGTGCTGAACTTACATGCTAAGAGAGTACAAAAGTGACCCTGTATAGCCGAAAGAGATGAAACTGTCCAGTGGGCTGCCGCAAATCTTGTTAATGATGTAAGGCAGTCATCCTTTAAATACAAAGAGAAAGAGACACTGACACAGTTAACCAAATTTCCCAATATGAAAAGATCTGACTTCAGGCATTCTTTTCAGAATAGCTGCAGTTTATGGAAGCAATTTGAGTGTCTTAAGTATATGACAAAGAAGTTAATGTTTATGCAAATAAACAAGTTCCTTTCAGTATTCTTATTTTGACCGTTACCATGAGAAATCCTGGCCTTACTAAACTATGTATTTATTAAAAAAAAAAAGTTTTCTAGATTTATTTTACATAGATTAAGAATCAGATACAGGCTGACTGGACAGTGGGATCCAACAAAGAAAACTACCACATAACTGTAATTTAAAATTTAGATACTCTGCATTAAAGAAGCATAATTCCCTTTTTTCCACTGATTCAGAGGGGAATTGCTACTTGATCCTTACCTGTCGACAAGGCAAATGACCAAATAATGGTTTATCTTCATCAGCTAAAATTCGTTCTGGAAAAAACAAAACCCAAAATATTTCAAAGCCATAAATTTAACTAAATTCTGAAATTCACATATGAAGGGGCAAAATTAATACATTAGTACCTATAGTTTGTATCGTGTAAGCACAGCTTCCCCAGCACATTATAGGTACACGTGGATCTTCTTCATTTGGATGAACCTTCAAGCCTACTTTGTATGTTGCTGTACCAAAAGTTGTCAACATCTCCTTTATGCTCTCAGAATAAGGATTCCTGAAGCAAAGAAGAAAATATTACTCTTTTTTTTTTTTTCCTCTCCACTGGCAGCATAGTACTTTTAATGATAAGCATTTACACCACAATCCAACACTTGGATTTTTACAATTTAAGTGAGAACTCCAGTATCTTTCTTTCGATCTGGTATTCTGTAACCTCCTTTCTGTGACAGATACAGTTCCAATTATTTCTTGATTATTTGATTGGAAACAACCTCATTTTTTAGCATTAAGCATATTCAGTCTTCAAAGACAACTTATAGTTAAGACTAAATTTAGAAGACTGTGTGAGACTTGTGACAAAACCTGTCATAAGCTGGGATAGGTGTCCTTCATTTTTGTATGCAGCTGGCAGATAAACATCTGTATCATGTAATCAATTTCAACTACTTTCTCATGAAGTGAAGAAAAGGTAGATTCAAATACAAACATCCTATAGTAGCCGAAATTACATACTAATATACTACACATTTCTTGATGCTTTACTCATTGTGCTGAACTATGATGTGTCCTTGATCGAGTTACATGTAATAGGGGAAAAAAGCTCCACCCTGGTGTTGAAATTTAGACAACAGCAGCATCATCTCTGCACATCCATGCAACACACCATCTCTGAAATTCTACTATTACTACTTATTTACTACTTGTGGGTTGCACTTCAATACCATGATAACAATAGGATAAACTTTTCTAGTTATGGCAAAATTCATGTTTTTGCCTCAATTAGTGAGACTTTATAGCACAGAAATCACATGTTATTATATACATAGTATTTTCATGTTATCATTTCATTATGATGTTTTAATGATTTACTAAGATGTAAATACATACTTCGGTTTGAAATCTGGTCTAAATCCTTCTGGTAGTTGCAGCTGATCCATCTTTTCTGAATTACTAGAGGTGCCTGTAAAACCAAGAAGAAATAAAACACCCATTATTCCCCTATATTTAAATTTTATATTATAAAAAGGTGCAAGAACACAATCAGAAACTGAAAATCCAAGCTACTTTTGCCACCAACTCTAAACTCCACTGTGGCAGAACCATAATACTTGGGTCTTTTTCAAGAACTGAGGCCATTTTGCCTGGAGAAAAGGAGGCTGAGGGGAGACCTTATTGCTCTCTACAGCTGCCTGAAAGGAGGTTGTAGCAAGGTGGGGGTTGTTCTCTTCTTCCAAGTAAGAAGTATTGGGTCACGGGAAAAGTTGTGCCAGGAAAGGTTTAGATTGGATATTAAGAAAAATTTCTTTACTGAAAGGGCAGTCAGGCTGCCCAGGGCAGTGGTTGAGTCACCATTCCTGGAGGTGTTTAAAAGATGCACAGTCCTGCTGCTTAGGTATATAATTTAGTGGTGGCCTTGGCAATGTTAGTTTAATGGTTGGACTGGATGATCTTGAAGCTCTTTTCTGATCTAAATTATTCTATGATTCTCACATACAAATACAAGCATTTCTTCAGACTTACTTGCACAGCCTTCATCTCGAAGTAAATACAGCGCTTTTATTTGCTGGGATATTGTTTTGATCCACTGAGCTAGGGTTGTCTGGCCTGAAATGTCTAACCTGTCCAAAAATATATATAACAGAATACATATGTTAGTTAAGAACAAACTATATAGAGAATTAGTATTTCATAGGCATTCCATGTGGTTTTGTTTCTCAACAGGCGATTTTGCTGTTACCCACATATTTCACTATCTTCAGTTCTCTTCCTACAGGTTGTAAACTTTGCTGTCCTTTCAAACACTAAATTCCATACTATACAGTAACCAAGGAAGGTCCATAAACCAAAAGAAGGAGGCAGGTAATGCATTTTAGATTACCAAAGCAAAAGGTAATAAACATTTTGAAGGCTTTTTTTGGGGTATAGATTATTTTAGGACTTTTTTACATTTATTTATAAAGCAAACAGACCTGTTAAACAAAACTCTTGGTGGAGGAAGCAAAGGAATAACGGTGTTGCTTAAACATTCACAAAGCGGGCAAAGGAATTCACCATTTTCTACATCGTAACTTGTGTGTACTCGCAGTCTTTGTTGTCTTCGTTGCTCTTTTGCTTGGACAGCATCAAAGTATCTTTAGAAAAGAGCAGAATATTAGAGGCAAAGTATTAAAACCACACCTGACTGTAACATTAGCTACACAAGAGGATGAATACCACATCTTCAGTGAGCAGTGATATGAAAGACCACAAATGAAAACTGGCCATGAATCCCTAAGACCTCCTAAAGGTCTTCACACACAAGACAGAATTTGAAACCAGGCACTTCAGGAGCAATGGAAAGGACCAAAGCAAGGGCCTAATTAATGCCAGAGGCTTAAATGGATTGCATTTGCCATGACATTGGCACCGCATAGCACTAAGCATATTTATCCTCCTTAAAAAATAAAGAACAAAAATAAGTGAAAAAGGTTTTTATAAAAAACCCCAAGAACAAAGGATAAATTTGAGTTCATTGTTGCAGATGAGTTTGAACTAGGTCACAGATATTTATAGCTCAAACTAAACTTGATGGAGGAACTGAGAGTGCAAGGGATGCACTGTCATTTAAAACTTCAGTAGAGAGCACAAGAAGCAGCAGGAATATGTCTATTACTGAACTGCAAAAAATGAAAAAATAAGATTTCTTGTTGATATATTTGCATCACTGGGAATTATGCATAAAACACTATCAAAGGAAAGGAAAGCTGACCTGTGAGGCTTTGAATTCTTCTCTACCAAGATGGCAGATAGTAAATTAACATATTTACAGTATTTATTTGAATGAATTCTACTTTTTTTGTTTGGTTGGTTTTGTTGTTTTTCTTAACAGAAAGCTGCTTTCATTGTTTCATGACATTTGTTTTTAAGTTTACTACATTGTATTAATTTTGCCCTTAAAATCAATGCCATTAGGCAAACTGATGGCATGATATGCTATTTGGCCTAAAAAATTAAGTAGAGCATTTTACCTTTGCCAACAGTGAGCGTGCATAATATGTCCACAGCTGCCTGTGTGTGTTCCGCATGACAGATCTGGGTGCATGAATAATGGGTCATACTTTTCTGTATTTAAAACAAAACAAAACAACTTTGAAATAAAAACATTTATCAAAATACTTACCTGCTGATAAAATATTACTGCATTTGGATCATTATTAAACTTTAGCACAAAAGCATAAGTAATTTGATAAAGCATAAAATATTGCTAACCACAATGATATAAACTGTTCAGTTCATTTACGAGTACTGTGTCATTTTGTTTTGAATGTATACAGTATACTTAAACATCAAACCAAGCTTTTGGAGGCACTGAGGTCTGGTAAAATTTCCCACTATCTACCTGCAGTTCTGGTGGTTTACTATCATTAAACAATGAGCCTAAGAAAATGAACCTTCAGAGTGAGAGTGCAAAATGATTTGGTGCAGAAGTTTTTTGTGTTACATAATAGAATCCAAAAGATCCTTATAACGGTGCCATTGATCAAAAAGCTATCTGTTCCATAAAGTTACCTAAACCCAAGCATTTGCCATTAACATCACTAAGAGGCCTTTCAGATTATACAACTGAGAGGAAGGAAATGCACATCTTGTGCCTCCTCTCTCTCTAATGTTACATAGTTTAAGAATAAACGCTTCTGATTTTGAAGACTTTTTTTAATAGTTTAAAATAATTTGTCATAAATGGCTGTCAGGACCTTCAGATAATGCACTTCAGTGATTTTACATTATTAGTTAGAAAACATACTTCTACCTCACTAAAAAAAATGGGAGTTTTGCCACCAATTACAATTAATTAAATCCCAATTACACAGTTAACATAAGAAGGTGATGCTACTGTCACAAGCTGTTTGTGATGGTTACAGTGACTCTAATTAATATTAGAAACAATTATGAATACGTAATACTTACCAGGGTCTGGAATAGTTTTGTTTCTATTTTTAGACAACACAGTTGATCGCTGAATAAATGCTGCCAAGACCATAGCCCTGCTGTCCACTTTAACTTCTTGCTCCTCCTGACACAATATACACATAACAACCTGTCTGTGTTCAGCTACCCTAGTTTGCTCTGGTCCCAAGGCTGTGAGCTTTGCATCTGAAATTACAGGACTAGAATATTCAAAGAATACTAGTCAGCAAATTATTTGAAAAGCATAACAATCAGATCATTCTTTAAATGCAGTTACTGAGTTTTCTAGCTTTATAATAAATGCAGTCGGACAAAAGTAATTTTGGCATTTATACAATACCTACATTCCCAGAAATAGTTATGCAAGACATTTTTTCCAGAAAAAAATTCATACCCTCTCAGTAGTATTACCCACTCCAGTTTAACATTGAAACTATATCTGTGACTCTCCATCATCACCATCCCTTAAGCACCTGACACAAATTCTGAAAACACTCTTCCCTTCCCCACAAAATCATTAGCATGCTTCAATTTGTATTTCCAGCTACAAGCAGATTTTCTTCCAGATCTTCAACAGACATAATAAACTATTTCTAATTTACAATGTTTAATACCATAATCTCACTATTATTATCAATTTACTGGATGATTTGATGCAAAAAAAAAAATATTGCTTGTTTATGCTAAGCACTATGAAGATGAGATAAAGGAGGAACAAATATTTATGCCCACCATCTTGACAGTAACGGGGAAGAAAACGTTACTTTTCCTGCTGCTTTTTTAGTCTCAAAAACTTTAAAGTAGTTTTTAATCAAGAATAAATAAGGGGCGTTCTTAAGCAGTAACAAGAGGACAACCTGATGTATAAGGAAAAAAGAGTATGAGATTCCTTTACCTATTTTCATGTATTCCAGAGCTTGAAGTATCTAGCTCTTCCAAAGTCTGCTGAAAGAGCTCTTTGTTTTCATTAATGAAGTGCCGCTGCATCTCAGACATCTGGGCCATGATCTTTTCCCTGCGCAGTCTGGCAATCTCGGCTTTTCGCTTCCTCTCAGCTTTGTCTTTATCACGTGAGCTCTGAAATTACCTTGTTCAGTCAGTCATTTCTAATACCTTGTTGCAACCATTTATTTTAGCAACTGCAATCCATAACTTGTTCTAACATCCAAACAATGAAAATCTCATAAAAAGGCAAAAGAAAAGTCTATCAAAAAAAGTTATTTGGTGCCCTGTTTTCTTTAGCTCATGCTCTACCTCATACAAGGTAGAACTGCAGATCCAGAAGGGTACTTCTCCCTCTCAACCTTTAACTGTATTTTGCATTCCTCTTCCCTTTGAGCACTCACAAGATAAACAGCAACAGAACTCTAGTACTGCTCTTCTTCCAGACTAGCTGTATCCCTAAATGCACTAAAATGCTCCAACATCTTTGTGTAGTATCTAAATGTCATGTCAAGCTAAATGAATCGGCACAGCTTATCTGTAATGATGTGCATGGTGAAAATACATAGATACCATTTCTTTGAACAACTTCCCAAAGAGTCTGAAATTATGGAAAGAGCAAAGTTATCAAATGCTGTGATCAGTACTACAAACAGTTCTAAGCAGTGAACTTGCACAAGATTTGGAGACTACAGTATATGAACTGAAGAAGAATAGTCCAGGGACTCTCCCAATAGGTCTTTCAAACTAATGGGCTCGACCTATAAGCTGAGACGGAATTTCAGAAACCACGGATGTTTCCCAACATTGATTTAGAGCTGCAATTAGAATTACAGTCCTCTGCTAATCACAACCCAGACCTGTTGGTAACAGCTATCTGTTACAGCTTACTTTTACCTCCTCCATAATACTTCCTTCTGTCTCAGCAACAGGACTTGTAGAAGAGTTTTCTCTTAGTTTCTTAATAGTATTAAAAGTCTGTAAGAAAAAAACAACAACAACACACTAAATTTATTTGTGACATATGAATGTAGCTGCATATACAATAATGCTGGCCACATAACACGCAGTGTTGGGATTCCAGAACAGGGCAAAAAGTAGGTACACCAAATCAACACGGGAAATAAGATCATCATCACAGTATAATTAAGGAAGTTTCAAAAATCTTCTTCCAGTGATTTTCATCAGTTATATAAAACAGATTTACCTTCAATATCCATCTGATCATGTCCTTGTGCACTTCCAGATGAGGTGCATTTTGCAGCGTTTCTAGCATAGCTAGTATACTAGGGGAATTATTTGGTGCCTCTCCTGGTCCTGAGAAAAAATTATGATGATCATTGATTATACTAATACAAAAACAAAAAAAACCCAACAATACCCTCTTTTTTTATATTCAGCAGCTGAAGAATTCCTTCAACAAATAGGTACAATATTTAAATTCCACCCCTCATGTCGTCCTAAACATTTTCATTACTACCCACTAAGTCCTGAAAAGTTAAGAGGAAATATTCTTAGAATCTTGCTCACTGGCTTTATTTTCTGACGAGTCAAATACACTGTATGTGCTTCTTGGCTATTTCCACCTGGGGAGCCTGACACATAGAACTTCCAATATTTTGTTTCCCAACCAATTATAAATGGGGGTCTTAGCAACTCTGGAGGCACTAGTCAGAAGATGCAAAGGAGAATCAAGATTAAAAAAAAATCACTCAGGAACACCCCAGTTTTTGCAATTGTAGCATCTCATCATACACTGCTATCTTTGTTGAGATGCTACTTAAAGATATTAAGAATCCAATTTACTGGCAATGATTCTACTTCTGGATTTCTCCTCTAGAAAAGACCTTTAGAATTGCTACTATCTAGAATCTACACCTATGTAAAGCAAATACGTACAGTCAACTTGGTAAAATTTTGATAGATGAACAAACACACTCTTCTGCTAAACAGTGTTTCAGAAGAATAAAATATTATATGCAAGCTTTTTCAGTTATTTAAGATATGCTACACATTTTAAAAGAAAGGCATACTTGATATTTTCTGAGTGAAGGAAAATGTTACAACATTCTCCTCACTGAGATTCTCCAGATGTTGTTTTTCTTCTTGTAGTGCCATTCCAAGTAGATGTAAAACCTAGGTAAAAATGATCAATTTTAGTTGTTTTCTTAAATACTTAATATGATCTCTTTATGTAGTTGTCACGGTTTGACTCAGGATCAGCAATTAAACCAGCAACAACAAGGACAGTATTTTGGGTTATTAATTAAGAGAGAAGGAATTAGTATAATAAAATGACAGTAAGAATATATTTGAAGTTATCTCTAAATATGTAATTCCAAAGCTACATTACACGGGAGTAACAGTGTTTACAAATTCTTGAAACTTTGACAAAAAAAAACCACTTTATACTACTTGTATCCTTCTGTTTGCTGTCCTGCCTAGTCAGTGAGAAGCCAGTGCTTCTTAGCTTTCTCCCTAGCAATTGCATGTTATCGCAAGTGTCTGGAAAGAAGCATGACACACTTAAAATCCTTTATACACACAAAATTTAACTGACAAAGTTAGAATCATTAAACTAAATTTATTTTAACACTCCAGAAACACATTTTAAGATAATGTTAACTTTTAGGTCAGTAAAAAGCTGTAATCTCCTTGAACTGAAAAATTGAAATTACCCAATTGTGCACTAAAATAGTCTGAATGGAAATTTAGAGATGAAATACTTAAATCTTGGTGGTGAACTCTTGCCATGCTGAATCAATCACACCACACAAACTGGCAGGATGCTCTTAACAAAAAGCATAACAGATTGCTTGGAATCAACACTGAAACCCGTGTAGGGAAAGATAATCACCGGAAAATCTCTAGCAGAACTGGAATGCAACAGTCTAATGTACCTAAAGTATCTACAGAAAAGTGGTAAAACCTGATTTGTTGAGTCTTGAAGTTTTTTTATATTTCTTTTAATAAGTAAGTCAATTTTTCTTTGGTCTATCATATCTGTCTAATAAGGTCTCATCAGATATGGGTCATCTTTTCCAGATGTCTCATATCAACTTTGTATGGTGCTTACATGATGAGAGTGGTTGACTTTGAAAAAGATGCAGTTCAACTGCATGGCACCAGTAACTAAAAGCACTGTTTCTGAGGCAAGTGATAGGTTCCTCATGAATCACACATTTTGAAGAACAACACAGAGGTACACAAACTGGTGAGCATGTTTTAGTTCAGTTTCAAAAAAATAAAAATAAAAATGAGATCTTATTCTGTTGAAATAGTTATTCCAAAGCCTACCTTCTTCACATTACCTAAATGGAACAACATTTGTTGTGATTTACTTTTTTATTATTTTTGTCAGACTGCACTTATCATAAATGACACTCAGTAAAACTGAATGTCAAAAAATTAATACTCAAATTTCAGAGTCAGAGTTTTATTTCAAAAGGTGATTTAAAAAGTCATCAGTGTTTTTGAAAATTTTGGGTTTGGACACTAAACCAACAACCCTGATCAATAACCATTTGATGGCAGTTCACCACTTATGTCCATGCAACCCAAAAAGTGACCATTATGGACAAGAAAATCTACACCAACCCTTCAGGTTTCTGAAGATCATTATAAATAGTGAGGAACAAACAGGTGAGTTGAGTTTCCCAAAACTGATACATTTTCAGGTTAGAAAATTATTTTCTGTACTTTGATTTTCTGAAGTGATTTAGCCTAAGCTGAATTTAAGCACAGGAACATCATGAAAAAGTCAATGTACTTTACCTAATATGGAACAAATCAGATAAACTTACTCTCTACCACAATAAAAACTATTTCAACCAATTAAAGTAGAATCCTTCCTTCTATTGTACAATTTACATCTGTCTTTCGTTCCCTTTTAAAAATAAATTGTATTGGAGATGGAAGGGTCTCCCTAGCCTTGCATATCAGCCAGCACCATATATTTCTCGAGTATTCTGAATATGTTAGATACCAAGGCAAAAACTCAAACCTATAAACCCATGTTAAAATGCTAAAATACATATTCTTTCCTTTAGCATAAGCATAATTTTAAATAAGGAGACATACCCTTTGCAGCATGGCCTCTGACCAGGCATAGCCATTGTGTTCTACTGCCCACTGCAGTATAGTTCCCATAATGCACAGCATGACATCAGACTGCAGAATATTAATCAAACTTGCAAAAAGTGGGCAGAAAGGAGGAAGAGCTGGTGGTGGAAGTGCTGAAAGGGAAATTTGTGCATTTGACGTTTCAGCATCTCTAAAATTTGCAACACCCATATAAAATGCCTGACTTTCAAACAGCTTAACAGCTTAACCCAAGTCAGTACACAGTTCCTTAATAAACAGCATTACAGATAGCAGGCTGTAGCATTCAAAATAGCTTGCATGCAACAGAAAAGCCAAAGGAATAATCCATTCAGAAGGTTGGTTCCATGACAGACCAGATTCCTGTCTGACATAGGGAAAATTCACCGATTTCTGGCCAGCCCAAGAAGAGGAATTGAGTCTAAGTGTCAAGGCAGTACAGTTTGAAAGATGCTTCACTCTTCTCCCACCTTCTCTCAAAGAGAAATACCTGTATCTTCTCTGTTCTGTCTTTTCAGCTTTCTTTGTGCTTCCTCTGCCTGAAACAGAAGATGATGCAAATATTACTCAAAACCTGTACAAATATAAAACAAATAATCCATTCATATTTTACTATACTGTTACTGTTTTTCTCCCTTTTTCCCAACCTTAAAAAAAACAGAAGCTTCCATGACTTTACAGTTTGTCTTACATTTTACTTGTAAAAATGGCCTGCAACTTCAAAATTAATCTTTCATTTTGAGCCAGTTTATACGGTTTTATGTGAGAAAAGTAGCCTAACAAGTCTGAGCTAAAATGGTAATTTCCATAAAGGTTTGTGAAAAAGGTTTGTGAATAGGTTGCCCAAGGAAGCTGTGGTTGTCCCATCCCTGGAAGTGTTCAAGGGCAGCTCAGATGGGGCTCTGAGCAACCTGATCTAGTGGGAAGTGTCCTGCCCATGGCAGAGGCAGTTGGAACTAGATGATCTTTAAGGTCCTTTCCAATCCAAACCATTCCGTGATTCTATGAAAATAAGACCTAAGAGAATCCACATGCAATCTCCTGAAGTCCCACTGATTTCAGCAGCTCTGTAGAGAGCACATGATTTGGTGGCACAGAAATCACTGCAAAACCTTTGACAAAATTTTGTCAACGTTCTCCAATAATTTAACTTTTCTAAGTTAACTTTTAACCAGCTGGTAGTACTTCTTCACAGAATAAAACTTTGGAAAAAAGCAAACAGAAAAAAGACAAAATAAAAACCAGAAAGTTAAATTACTAGGTACCTTTGATTGCTCTGCCCTTGAAAAGTGATAGAAATACAGATTGAAGCTCTTGGCACATTCTGGTTTTAGTTCATAGAGCCCTCTGCCTGTTAATCCAGGCTTCCTACACAGACAAAAAAAAGATTTAGAAAACTTACACTCATTGATTATTAACTTCCGAATATAGAAGATTTTCAACTTTGAACAGCTAAAAACGTTGCTCAATAGGCATTCTAAAAATCAATTAATTCACAGCACTAAGAACGATGCACATGAGTAAAACCATGGGGAAAGCACCATGACCCATGCCCCTTGTGTCTGTTGCCTGATTTTCACTAATTCAGATATTCTATTTTTAAAGCTGAAATACTAGAATAAAGGGCAACATACTTGAAACAGGCCACTTCTTCGATCACACTTTCCATTCCAGTCTCTCTGTTCTCCTACATTGAGTGAAAAGGCAGGACAGTGTGTTACTGCAGTTTCTGGATTAAACCCATTTTATTATCATACAATACTAGATAAGTATGTAAAACAAAGGTAGTACAAATTAATTTTACTGACACTCGGTAGGACACTAAAGCACATAACATGAAAATACATTCAGGAACACCATCTCTGCAAAAAGTATTTTTAAAAAATCATGCTGTTTTACGTACATAACTTTTACTGTTTTTCCCTGGCATAATAAACTTGGATGTAACAGTAACAAAAGAAAACTCTAAATTAGCTTACTCAGGCTATCTTAGGAATATATTGTCAATATTTCTGTTTTCTAAGCCTTTAAAATTAAATAATACAGGACAGATAAAAAAACAAGTCACTGAAAAATAGTAAAACAACCTCCAAAGGCAGCAAGATAAATCAACTCAAATACGTAACCCTACTCGATACACAAATTACCTTTTACCATTCCCCTCCTCTTCATGCAACACATTCACAGCAGCTAACAGGCCAAGGAAAAGATATTTAAGACTGACAATACAATTTAGAACTCTAGCTTAAATTCTAGTTTGCTCTTTCATCCAACCCTAATATGTTTTTTAAAAATCATAACGATATTCTGAAATTTTACTTCTTTAATTGGTCAAGTTTAAAATACCCAAAACAAAGAAGAATCTTTCAGAATTTATCCTTAAAAGTACTACCAATATAGTAGAATATTAACTTCTGAATTCCAACTGCCTTCAAAAATCACGTGTAAAGATTACCTTAGAAATATTAATTAAAAAAACATTAAGCTTTGCTATTCTACAAAACCACTCATACAAGAAATCAGGTAAGTGCTTCTGTCCATGCAAACAAAGCATTTACCTTATGCAAGTTGTCATATTGTGTTTGATTCCCCATCTTTTCAATTATTGTTAGGCTTTGAAATGTAACAGCTTACATTTCTATACAGCTCCAACAACCCACATTCGTAACATCTATTGTGAGTTTACAGACAGCCTGCAGAGGTTCCTGCCTGGATTGTCTGACAAGAAACAGTATTAAAAAAACAAGAGATGCTGAAGAAACTCTCGGGCTCCTGCCTCTTTCATATGTTGTTTCTTCTTCCAATAGCTCCTTTCTACCTTCTCCATGACAAGTATTAATCCGTATTCATGCCAGCCTTACTCTTAGCATAATCATGCTGCTCTCATTCCACATTCAGTGGCATAAACTCCAGTAAGAAAAATTTTCAGCAATCAGCCTTACAATGTTCAAGTTGCTTTTTGTTTTTTTCTCCCAAGTTACTTACATCTTCAGGCAATGCCTTTACCAATTCACTGTGAGCCATTGGCCTGATGCTCAGCTGATGGATGATCTCACGTTTGATTTCATCTGTTGCATTTACCTGCCCTATTCCAGGACTGAATCTTTCACCTTAAAAAAAAAAGTAACCTTTTTTTAGGATTTTAAACATTTCTTTCTCCTCTTTTGAAACTTAAAGCAGAAGACTGGAAAATAAGTGTCTTCTGTGAAATTTTGTGTTCACCCACCAGTGTTCAAAAATTAATTACAGTAATCTAAGGCTTTTCTCCTAGGACAGAAGTCAGAACTACAAGAAGTTGAAAACAGAAGTGAAGTTAAGAAGATAATGAAGAATGCTCACACCAGACCCTTAAAGAGACAAATTTTTTTTAATTACATGTATTCTGAACTTACCAACAATCATTATAATGAGGTATAGCATCTCTTCTATAAGAGTGTTATTTTGTTGCACCACATCCTGAAAAAAATAAAGGCATTTATTTATATTTTTTAATTCAGGGTAAAAGAATTACTCCATACGCTGAAAACATTTTTTGCTGCTTCAAAACATTGCCTGTTTTCCCCCTTAGCACTCCCAAAATAATTGCTGAAATGCAATCACAACTGCCTTAAAACTTCTTATACAGTGCAAAAATTATGCATCTGTTTGACATTTACCAGTTTGATAGGTAAAAATCTTTATGCATCTTTCAAGCTGATCAAAATAAATTCAAACAGGATAGATTTTACTTTTTTTATCAGCAAATTGCACAGTCTCTGTACAACAGCATCTGATACACTTTGAAAAACCAAAAATGCAAAAATATAGATTTTTCTATTGCAGTAGTACAAAAAAATACCTTGTTTGTATTTTCTGTGCTAAATCTTTTGCCGTAGTCTGGAGTACTAAAGATCTGATAAAGTTCAAAGCGACTCAGCATTATCATCAAGAAGTGATTTGGATCCATCATAGACACACCTGTCTATTAAAGAAAAAAATTATTATAAACAGAAAATCGATGGGATGTTACTATAGCACATTTGTATACTTATATACAATGTTCACAGTATATTCTTATTAAATTTATGCCTCTCTCTATTCTGGGCATGAAGATTTAATTACTTAAAACTGTATTCTCTTAGGACTCAAATAACACAAGTGACAGCATGTTTGACAAGCAGGATCCTATGCTTTATCAGTAATTTCTGATGCCTTCTCAAGTGTAAAATATTGAGGGTTATTCCTTCTATCTCAAATACTCTAAATAAAACCCAATGGAAAACTTCTGGTTGGTTGGCTGTCTCTCTACAATCCTGTTCCTGCTGGCTCAACTTTTTAAAGGCACAGTATCACTTGCCATACAGACCAAAGATTTTAAAAACAAATTTCAATCCTCAAAGCAAAGGCTGAAGACCTCCACAAGGCTTCCAAACCTTCCCACAAAGAAGAGTATTAATGTTTCAATGTAGCCACATTTACTTTGATTTTTTAAAACTACTGGCCAAAGTTTTTTTCTGATTATTAAACAACACAAAATCAGTATTTCCTTTACAAATTATCTCATAAAGACACAAATACAAAAAACATTGAAGTCCTTCCATAAAAACTGACTTTTTTCCTTGTCATTAAAAGGTTCTGATGGAGCTAAAAACACTTGCACACATACACTTAAAATGCTTGATAAAAGCATAAATTGGTACTTGAGGTTACCTGAAGCATTACTATGTCCTTGTCAAACATCTCCCTCCTGCACTTCACATTATGATAATAATAAATCTGAAACAAACAAACAACAATAATTAACTATCATCACATTTCATCTAGACTTATTTTTAATCTGGAAAAATCAACTGTTATACAGCATTAGTAAACAAAAAACTTGTTATTTGAAAAAATTACGTAAGTATATTTGCATGCAAAAAGTATTTTTATATAACACAAAACAAGCATAGTTGATGGCTGGTTTGTTTTGATCTCATGTCTAGATTGCATACACTTAGACAGAAAACTCTTGTGGACCTCTTCTGGCTGTGTTTTAATATATCTACTTGCTTAGCAATTAACTTTGAAATTCATGGAAGAGAAAGCCCAACTGCGAGATGGAGAAAAGTTCATTCTTTGCTCCATAAATAACTCTAATTATTTGAGATAAATCTTTCAGGAATTGAATTGCCAGTTTCAGCAAAATGTTAATACTGTAATAGAACCATACTTAACTCAAACCACCCTGGGAGTAAACTCAACAGTACTGCACCAAGCAGCAGTAACATGGCAATTGCTCCATATCATTGAAATGTGGGCAAGGTTGATTCTATCACAATTACGGAAAAATAAGGAGGGCTGTCAAGTTTCCACCAAGGAAACTTTCCTCTACGGACAAGCAATTTCTTACCAGAATTATATGTAAGAGAACTAGGCATGCCTTCCCTCTCGTCTCCACACCAATAAGCCACACACCAATGCCCACTCCTATCTTCTGGGAAAATATCCAAAAGGAGCTGGCTAAACATGAGCTCTCCATAGTCAACCAAAACTGAAAGGACTTCCAGACTGTGGCAGCCATATTACCTAAACCAAATAAGGCTCTTCAAAATGCTGACAACCAGGGAAAATTAACAAGGATACTTACTTGACCATCAAAAGCTATGTCAAATTTCAGATTTTATATGTGTCTATAGCAATATGGGCACTACTATAATTGTATGTAACTAGAGATCCTTTTGCTTTAATAATGACAATAGAAGACATCACCTTATAAAGACACTTTAGGTTAAGAGGCAAGAAGTATCAGAACAGAATAAGCTTGAGCAGCTTAATTCAGCCTCTTAGTGCACAGGCATTGCATTTACCTAGTAAAGATGGAGTCTGTGGAAGGGAAAAGTTTATTGCAAATAAATCAACATCTCTCAGAACTAAATCCTATTTCTGTTGTAATCCATGTCTTACTGAGAAAATCACTTTAAACAAACACCCCAAGTGTGTTGCACCAACGCTACAATACACATTTTATAGTTTTTATGCCTGAAACATCTAAGACCTAACTTGTACAAAGGTGATTAATGCATTACTAAAGTTGCACAGGTCTAATTCTGCACTTCACACTGCTGCTGGACAGCATACAGCAAAAAGACTAAGAGTCATACACTGCATTGTATGAAAATTTCTTTATGAACAGAGCACTAAGTTCACTGAGCAGCACAGCAGTCCTGAAATAAAAAAGCATCTTCTGACTAAGAAATCAAAGACCAGTTTAAAAGCACAGATATTCCAATTATGCGAGTGCTCATGTAAATACCTACCTCACACTGCATCCCCTAAGATTTACATAAGCAAAATTTGAAACCAATACAGAAAGGGAAGGTTTTCAGAGCTGAAACTACCTTGGGGGAGTTATCAGAAGACAGTGATTCTACAGCTACTATGTACTTACCTGGTTAACAAGAGAGAACCCATTTCTTCTCCACATCCCTGCATGTACTTGGGCACAGAGAACTAGGCATCGTAGCGGATGTTCTATTAACATAGGTGGACTAAGTTCACTCTGCATTATGGAAATTAAATACTTTGTTATGTACAAATAAAATAAAATAGGAGTGAAATGAAGAAGGATGATATTTGTGATCATTAATATGTTTTGGCAATACAAAAGAGATGCAAATGCAGCACAGCTATTACGAAGACACGATAAGCCTATTCACAATCTACCCAACTGCTGTTAACCAAACTTACATTGTCTTTACTCCACAAAGGCTTTAAGACAGAAGGTTTTGTATTTTAAAACATCAACCCTATTCATTTAACACTGTCCTTTGCTTCCTTTTGTTCAATTAAGCACTACTTCTTTCAAAAGACACTGATATTCCTTCTCCCAGTTATGTTTTCTCCTGTTCTCATTTATCTTGTTCTTTTTAACTTCCCCCTAATAAAAAACATTAGGAAGAACACACAGGAAGCAAGGAACAGCTGGGGAAGAAAATCAGAACCTAGGCCAAGGAGAAGGAATAAGGCCCCGCCAGGAGTTCCTAAAACCAGTTTCCACTACAAAAATAAGGTAATGCATGAAGAACAAAAATACAAACCTTAAACCTGAGTCTTCAGTTATTTAAGAGAGCAATGCTAATTGCTTATGCTCCAGGCGTTAATATCTAGCTATTCATCTTCTAAGAGGTCATTTAATCTACTAAAGACATTATCTCTGAACAGAATTCATAGCAAAAAGGTCCTTTGTTTTATTTAATAAAATCCTACCTTTCATGACAAATTTCACATTCAGCATTGGTTATATTTAATGAATATGCTACATTTAATTACATACCAGTGGTAGCAGCTCTGGAAACTTATATGCCACTTCAGTTTTACTCAGCAAAACATGCAAGCCTACATAAATACATGAAACAAATACATAAATACTATTATATACAATATTTTATATTTTATATAACTCAAATAGGACAAAAAAGGTCATCTCATTTAATATCAGACTATTTTCTGGACACATCTACAAGTAAATCTGCAGATTCAGCACACTGGAGTTACACAGCTATTTCCTGAAGAGATATATTACAAAGCACACATTTTGGGAGAATTTAGTTTTCCCAACTTGCAGTACAAATGTGATTTTTGCCTTTTTTTTGACTCTGTTATGTCCCCTCAGTGACAGTCAAGAATCTTTGGTCTATCAGGACAAGTTAACAACAGATATCCTATCCTTTCAGTCCTCAGAGGTACATCAAATACCTCAGGAACTATAATGAGGCTCCTACAAAATATATACGGGTTTTCTGAATTGCTTTGTTTTAAAGCTACAAGGGTTGTGCTTAAAGATTCAAATGTTCAAAGTTATCTGACACTGAGCTGCACGGTATTTTACCTAAAGATGACCTTTTTCATTTCATTACTTGTGAATTTATTTTTATCATATGATTTCCTGATTCTGTAAAATAAAATCCTTCCACCTTTTTCAACACGACTGTTGAACAAGATAGACACAATATAAAGACACAACTTAATTTTCTGGTGACACATCCGTTCAATACATCTGTTCTCTAACAAAATGTTCATTAGTCTATTCAATCTGACATCTAAACATATTTCAAAACAGTCACAGTCAGTATTTTGTTGCATTTCTTTTGCATCATTTAAGTGGCAGTTATCTGCCTACAACACACCCCACAGACAAATCCAGAGACAAAACAACCTCACCCAGGCCTGAAACAATAACATCTTCTCCAATGCTTGGCAACATTCTTCCTAGAGGCTGTCAAACAGCTAGAAAATGGCAAAATGCATCCTACTCAAGACTTTAAACCAACTGTGTGGGGTTCCTTATGTACACACTAATAAAAATCACATTTACACACAATTTTTCATTGCCTGAAATATTTTTAAATTAGTACATACCTGCAAGTAAACGAGAAACTGGGAGATGAATGCTAACTTTCTCCTGAGAAACACAGTATCTGATGGTCTCAACTGAATGTCCACACATACTGAGAACAATTGGCTGTTCTCCATCAGTAAAACCACTATGACACTGCATCAGCACAGTCAGGCATTTCTTGTAAGCTTCAATTAACACTTTTTCCTAAAAGAAAGATTGCAGTTCTCAAAGGCTGAAAAAAATCAGCTCTACAAAATAATACAGCCAACATTTAAAATCAGATAGGTTTGGGACTTTTACCTTTATTAAGTGCCCTGCAAAATTAAAATAACAAATCCAGTAAAAAGAGCTGAACTAAGGGGGACAGTGATTGAGAAACTCATATGGACATGTCTGTTGATAAAAACATGCAGTAGTTTTTTTGTTTGGGGGTTTTGGGTTTTTTTGTAACTTACATTATGAGAACTTTTTGAGCAAAGATCATGCTTGGCTAGTAAAGCCTGCATATCAGCTAACAGTGACAGATGAAACCCAGCCTGAATGTTCTAATATTCTATGATCCCTTACTCCACAGCTGTATCCTATCATGCTGAAAGTCTGTACTCCCAGACTTGAAATACTCATATAGTAGAAACCTGACTTATAGGCAAGAAGCATTTGGTAGATTCAGGGCCTTCTCCTTCTTCTCTGAGAACTATAACCTGATAGTGTTGTGATGATCACAACTTCCAAATGTGTGACAGAACTCACTCTACAATAGCTTTTAAAAGGCTTAACCACATTCTTATGACTTGGTCAGTTCAAGCCATAAAAGACGTGTTTATATAAAGATTTGCACTTGCTCAGAGACCACGATTTTGACTTACAGTGCAGTTCTGTCTCTTCTTCAATTGTTATACATTTGTTTGGGGTTTTTTTCCCCCCTTCACACATTCACATGGAAAAACAATTCAGTAGGAACTTACATCTAAAGCACACCAGTCCTGCATCATTGAAATAACAAGTGTTAATTTCATCTGCAACGTAAATGCTGCTTCCCATTCTGGTTCCATTTCTATGTGCTGTCCTACTTGACGAGTTATTGGATCCATACCCTAGCACAAAAAGAATTTTGTATTTCAATAATATATCACTGAAATGAATTGACAACATTAGCATAAGTGTGAGACAGTGGGTATGTGTCCTTATAGTATTGCTACAATATGAAAAGAGAAGCTTGGGACCATATGAAAAGGAATTATATACACCTAAATAATCAGAAACTGAAACAGGAATTGGAAGGGAAGAATATGGGACAAGAGAGCTTTTGGATACAAGCTTTAATTATTATTAACACCTGCAGAGATTTTAGTATTGCAAACAGTACAACAACATTTGCATACATAGTTTTACATACATATTTTGTTTTTTGAATGTATTTTCTAGGGATGTGCAATTAAATGAAATTAAGTCTAACTAAAGACTAGCCACTACAGTACCTAATCAGATCTTGGCATAAGAAGAAAAAAAAAAAAAAAAAAAAAGCATGATCTGAGAATTACAATATACTCAATAGAGTATCACAAACAAACTAATGAAAGCTAAGTACTGAGAAAGGTATGCTACTGATGTACTGAAAAATGGCAGTGGTTCTGACTTATGCCTTACTGATCATACAGTCAATTTGTCCTTGCAAAACCTGTACTGCTTCTTAACTACTCCTCTAAAAATAACATAGCACAGAAAAAGGCTGGGGGGGAGGGAAAAAACAGTGAAGAGGTCTATTTGTATTAGGAACTGTATGCCCCTCAATACAAGGAAACTCTGCTGACAAACAGTAACTGCAGCTCTTGCTATGAGGAAAAGTTGGTTAAGATGAACCAAGATTCGCTCACACAAGTAACTGTGTCTTGCCTTCCTGCATAGATGCAAAATATGCACCAAATGACACTTCCCTTTTTAAAACACTCTTCCTTTTTATGGCCCTCCACAACAAACTAAATGAAAAAACTTAGGTGAGATGTGTTTCAGGAAAACCTGATTACTCCAGGAGTTACACTGCACTGAAGTTACAAAAAGGAGAGTACATGAAATTTCCTCCATATTTATATCATGATAGCTCTGCTTGAACACGGAGCAAATTTTATAATTCACAGATTTATGTACCTGCATACATTTGAGTAATTCTAAGAAGGCATCAAAACCCTCTAGGAACTTCTGCCTCAAGTCATCTGACCACTCAGTTGGCTTACTTATCAACACATACCTGGGTACATCAGAAAGACAAAAGCGTTAATTATTTTTTTCCCCTCCTCAATTGATCAAATCAGCACACAGTTAGTTAATATACTCACTTGAGATCCAAAATAAGGCTCTGAACACGCCTGAATTTGAAAGCCTGCAACGCAGTGTAACGTTCAAACTGAAACCTGCCTTGGATGTCACGGTGCCTTAAGTGGTCCATAAAAGTTTTGATGATAGTGGTCATGAGATTTTCTTCTGTTATTAGCATTCGAGCCTATGCCAAAGCATATTGAAATTTGCTGTAATTAACAGACACAGCTAACAAGAGTTTTTCACTGCACCACCAAGTAAGTTCATAAAATATATTAATTTTTATCCGAAATAGTTACACAAATAACAAAAACAGAAGAACATACTGAAAGCCAAACATTCACAGAAGAAAAAAGCAATCTACGCAGAAATTATCATAATCCAGATCTCTCACTTCAAATCCCTTCTGTACAGAAGTTTGACTATGGCTAGGCTTCTGCTAAGCTATGTAATTATGGCATAAGACTTATATTATGTGTCCTATAATTAAATCGTACCTCCCTTTAAGTATGTGTTGTCTCCTCATATAATTTAAGTACAAGCTTTCTGGGGGAGTAAAAGGTCTGCTTTCTGTTTACAAGCTGTCAAGCATTGTAGTAAACAGTGCAGCTTTTGAACTGCTAACGAACTGTACAGTGCAATTTCCACAAGGAAATTATGTGAAATGACTTATGATTCCCCCCAAGGGCTACTGCATATATATCCACATGTTGTAGGAAACAAACCAACAGGCATTGCAAAGTCCAATAAAGAAGATCTTCCACATCCAACCTAACCCAACCCTGTAACAGAGGAGGCACTAAGAAGTTACTGCCATTTCCTACTTGTGAGCTCTTCCAGGACTCCCCCATTCTGTTGGTTCTCCAGGGTAAATGAGATGAGTCTTGCAGTTCTCATATCCCATGAGGATTTTATGATGTGGCTGGTAGATTCAAGAAGATTGGCTACTCTGATCTACCTCAACAACACTGTCATTGCTGACTAGTTTCTGGGTTCTACAGGTGCTACAGATACTCCCAAATACAGTTTCTAAAATGCTACTGCAGGGTAAAAATAATAAAATCTAGTGGTTAATATTTTCCCAAAAAAACCCCACCATCAACACAACTTCACATCCTTCCTCAAACAAAACAACTACAGTTAAACCTGAGAACTCAAACTCTTAAATTACTAAGATTAGTTTGAAAGTATTACTGGGGGGTGGGGTGGGATGGTTTTACATTCAAGTTATTAATTCAGTTAAGAATAACTCCAAATGGCTCTAAATATATTTTTTAAATCTTATTTCATATGGTAGGAGCTTATCATAATTACTTTCCTGTCATATCTATCCTATACTTCTACAAAACAGTTAAAACCAATTTATTCTAATTTTTGCAGACTTTTGAAAAAGGAAACTTGTAAAAAGGACACTGCAATTAGTTGCCTCTAGGAAAATTTTTGACGTTCCTTTTTTTAAAAAATATGTATTAATCAACATATTCCACCACCCCAACTGCCATAACCATTTGAATAATGAGTTGGTTAAGTCTAGCTGTAAATCTGAATACTAGTAACATTCTTATTGGCAGCAACAAAATTAAGAGGTAGCACACTATTGTCCTGAACCATGCAAAAAAAATCCTGAGGTCCTGTTGAATTGCCATGAACAACAACCAGCCCTAGGAAACCGAAAAACAACTTTGCTCAGTATCGTAACTGCCATCCTACTATTGAATTTTAGAGCTCAATTAAGTTGATTACATTTTGAAGGATTCTAAAGTATTCATTTTTTAAACCATGTGAAAAATCAGTTTTATTTCCAGTACAGCTCTGAAGTTTAATTTGTCTAGTTCATAATGCAAGCAAACAGAAACTTATTTGGAGACTAGAGCAAAAAAACAGGTGTTTTCCAAACAAGCATAAGATGGTGAAAGGCCAGGAGAGTTAGTGAGCTGGGAGAAGTAAGAGTGCCTGAAGCAATGTAAAAAAATTAACGGAAAACCTGAAAGAAAGCATCACCCGAGTCTAGAAGTACCAAAGGAAGTAGAGAATATCATGAAACAACTCTTGCTTGCACTTGTATTGATTGAAAAATGAACCCAAAGTGGACAATTTATAAAACTGCACCAGAATGGCACGCTCTGAAACTGTGATACACAAACCCTAATGTAGACTTCTAACTGCAGTAACTGTGGCTCAGTACAATGAGGAATTTAATTGTTGTGTATGTGCCTCTAAATAAACACTTCAGTACCTTTCTAAAAAAGTAAAAGAAAAATCTAGAAAGAAAAATCAAAAATACCTAGGCCACTCTGGGAAGTCAGCCTCAGCAATGCTGAACGTTTTACCTTCTAAACCCACAGCAACGTATGTAACCAGTCTGACTGCCGTGCAGCAGCAGTGCCATGCATTTCCAAAGAAATGTTAAAAGAAATCTGCAGTCTTGACTCAAGAACCTTGAGTTGCTTTTAACAAGTAAAGATTTCCTTTTTTGGTCTTTCAGTACTTACAAGAGAAGGCACTGTGAATATCTGTATCGAGAGGTCAGCAATTGAGAACTCTCTGTCGTGGTCATCTTTCATAAAATCACTCTGCAATCGCTCATAGTTCTATTAAGAAGGAGGCAAAAAAAGGCAAGGAGTGCCAACTATCAGTTTTTAAAAGAAAGACAGGCACTACTCACCAGAGTAGGTACAGTGAAGAGTTGGACAGACAGAGCAGCCACCGATACTGCCCGCTCGTGATCATCCTCCATATAATCTCTCTGCAACTGCCGGTAATTCTAAACAACAAGGGGAAATTCACCTCTAATCCACACTGACCTGATTTTTTTTATTTAAATGTCTGCTCTGGGAAACTTCAATGCCATGATAAAGGCAGGAGTAGCTCTTAAGGATTATTATATAGATTTTTTTTTATTATTTCTTTTTCAAAAAATGCCCACACCCGAGATTTATTCACACTCATTTCACAATAATAAGAATCAAGATCTACTCACTCTCATTTTCACAATAAAGGCTAATATTTTATTTTCTACTCAGAAACGCCTTTTGTCTTCAGCAGAGTGAGTAGAGTTTTGTGGTGCTGATTTAAAGCATTTCAAATACTAGTTACTGCAGAAATACTAATCAGCATAACTGAACTTCAGCATCATTTCTAAGTAGTGCTGTAACACCTCATGCAAAGCCATTAGCTCTTAAGAAGTGATAGCCTGCATAGATGGTGGTGAAGATTAAAACATCTGAACTGCTTTAGTTCTGGGGGACCTAGAAAGCCCAATTTCCTCCCAGGAGATGAGATACCATTAAAACTAAGATTTTGAGGACAGAAATAAGATAGCATTTCATTTCAACTTTTCACTTCCAAAAAGAGGAAACAAATTCTGGATAACAGTTCACTTGAAGCACTGTATGCTAACTAAACTCTCTTTGCTGGACAGTTAAATCATTTAATGACTCTTTGTAAGAAAAATACTTACTCTAGCAAAACGGATAGCAAAAAGTTTCTTGTATTTCAAATCCATAAGTAGACTGCTCATGAATAACTGGTGATATACATTTCTAGCTCCTGTCAAGAAAAATGAATGAAATACCATGTCACTATTTTCTATCAACATATAATGGAAACATTTAGAAAAAACTGTTACAGAATGAGGCAAGTGTGCATTTCAGAGCAGAAGCTGCTTTGATTAAGTCTGTCAGGTGGTAGCAAAGGACTAAGAATACACAAAAATCTTCAAGTGGCATTATTTAGTACTTTTGTATAAGACAACACTGAGCTGTTGAATGGGAACATAAACCTTCAAATACAAGGCAAGTCAGGCAAACAAGAACAGAACTCAATTCCTCCTCAGGATAAATAGAGGATTTGGATGCCCCAGGGAAAAAAGGAGCATGCTTTTTAAGAAGTCCTGGGAACTGCAAACAACTCTACAAAATAATCAGCTCAGCTACCTCTGAATTTCTAGTCTGTCTGAGCAGCATCCCAGGAAAGATAACAATACAAATGAGAACTGACTGTGTGCAGCTTGGAAATACACACATATTTCTTCCTGTAGGTAATTTTTAAAATCAAAAGCCATTACATTATTTCCTTAATGCAGAGTAACTATGGAATAAATGAAAAAGTAGAGAAGTATTGAAACAGAAATGCACAAATTATGTCTTGCTCACATGAAAGACATTAGCCTCACAAAGCCTGTATTAAAAATGTTGTCATGGTCCAAAGAAGTGGTACCATTCAGATCACAAAATTTGTGGTAAAAAAAATAAACAAAAACAAAAATCTGAGTGCCAGGAATTCATTCACAGAAGATAATCATTAACCTAAAGAAACCATTTTCTCCATAATACATACACTTTCCACCTTACTTCAGTAGAAGGTACTTCAGTAGATACGATATAGATGCTGGGATCATATAAAACAGACAATCCCCAAATCACTTCATTGTTTGCTCAATTTCCCTTAACTATCACTGTCATCTACATATTTAAGTCAGCCTTAATTTCAGACTACTTCAAAAAACTAGATCTAAAACCAATCCTGTCTCCAAATGGTCTCATCTGTTCTTGTCTCCAATACACTTGAGTGCATCACAAAGAGACAGATTATCACAATTCTATAATACACCACAATAAAAACGATCAAGCATTAGAAGTTGCACTAAAGAGAAAACTTATATGCATAACATTGTATATTATTTCCCACAAGTTTGAAAAAACTAACCTTTCCACAGTTTAGAATCATACAGCATCAGCTTATCCACAAGAGAAGAATTTTCACCATCTGGCCCCTCCTGTAAACCAACTTGACACAATATTCGACGAAGGCCATCTTAAATAGAAATTATGCAAGTTAGTTACAGCTTAAACATAAACTTGTACATTATTTTGACAGACTGGAATTTTCACAAGACACACTAGAAGCCACCAGGCCTTCTTTTCTTTGACAGCTGAGCAATGCTGCTCGTATTTTGCCGATAGAAACACAAATACCTTTCAAGTTTCACACCAACCTCAGGGAACCTTAAGAACCTTATGAAAATTGCCAAGCACAATGACTTGACAAAGTTACCAAATGACAAAGTTACCAAATAATATGCTTTCTTAAAAGTGCTGCTGGCTTACTAATGTAATCAGTAATTACACAGCAGGCTAACTTTATAGGTTCTATTTTATATATAAAATTACCCACAAATGAAGTTTTTTTACACTTACTGGCTGCTATTATTTTAAAGCTTCCGTATGTATTTTTTTCCTAACGGAAAGCAATAATAATTGTTATTTTATAAACATCTAAGTTGTTACATGCTTGCAGACAAGTCTGCATCTGCAACAGAACACAACACAGACATGCTAATATGAGCAAACTAGCTTTGCACTGCAGGTAATGCATATTCTGTAACACAACTACATGACTTACACTCATTTGCCCTTATTTCTGCATGCTGCTTAGCCATCTCAGCTTCTTATGCACAGCTGGCAGTGGCTTAGTGCCATGTCTACCATACCATGTGCTGCAGTTCTATACAATCCATGAACCTCTGCTGCAGTTTGGGGTTTCATTCTGCCGTTCTGGGTTTGTTTTGATTTTTGTTTTTTGCCTTGCAGAGTTTGATTCCAACTAGTTATGAAGGGTAACAAATTAATAGAAACAACTGCATCGTTCAACAAATGGCAAACAGATGCTTATTCCTAAAGAACTGACATTTGCTAGAAAGGATGTGGTAGTCAAGCTTGTGATTAAGTGTCCATAGTAAGGTTTTTCTCTTTATTCACTGACAAAAGTTTGACATTCATTGCACAACAATCATTCATCTCAGCAGTGCGCTTCTATCACCCCATATCACAGAGGAATAGTTACAGGCTATTTACAACATTGAGCAGAAATCTAGGTGTTTGGATGTGTTTGTTAAGAAGCTATGGGATGCCATTTTTTTCAAAAGCCCCATTCACAAAACCAGACTCCAGAGCACATTATAAGACTTAACCCCAAGGGAAGAAGGCACTGCAAGTAGTTGAGCACGTAGGTGACAGACAAAACATAAGCATAATGCTACCATCAAACATTATTTTTGCCCTTCTGAATCATAAAGGACAATGACCTTAAAGTTAACCCTGCAGAATTTCAAAAAAGCCACACACAAATCAAACTATAAATGCAACGCTCATCTGTAATTTGATACTCCATTAACATACTGAATCATTGACTTTGGTAACGGGCCTAAGTGACGTGGCACAAAACTGGACTTAAAGAATACAAGAAAGGCAGTGCCCACCTACATGTTACACTGAAAGGAAAAATTATCTCTGAAATTAAGTATCTTCATGTCTCTCTAATACCTATTATTTTCCAGCAACACTAGCAAATAGCTGAACAAATTCCTACCATAACTTTTCAGAAGTTTGATTTATGTAACCTTAAAAATGAAGTCGTACAAACACACGACTTATCTTTCAAAAAAGGCAACATGGTATAGAGATCCTATGCCTGACATCTTGGCTAGTTTTTCAATTATCAGACTAATAAAATGTACAATCTCTGAAGAAATCTTGCACCTATGCAGAAATCGTATGCAATACTACAGCTGAGTATGCTTTGCTAATAATGCTCGTTAACATTTACAGATGCGTAGAAAGTGCACTGGAGACTGCATTTACGTTTATACATATCAATAGTTTGACTTATTTTCCTTTTACTTCCTCTCATGCTCCACATCTTCGCAACCTTATGATTCCTCAGAACAAAGGAGGAACCAAGCCAAAACAAATACAGAGCCTTCGCATAAAAATGACACTGTGCATATTGATTCCCTTTGAAAAACCTCTCAATAAATATCTGATTAATACTTTGTTGGCTTCTACACTTAGCCCAAAACCTCCACACATCCTTGCATTTTCTCTGTTATACTTAACAAAAAAATCTGAAGCAGCCACCTGCTCATCCCTCATAAATTACTTCAAAGTAATTTTGTCTGATCCAGTCAGACAGGTTATTTTCAGCTTACCGCATTCATTTAAAAAGAACGAGGGACTGAAAAATAGTTTGTTGGCACACAGCATTTGCTTCTGTTCAGCAGCAACTGAACAGAAACCAGTGTGAGAAGATTAAGACTGGCAGTGCTTTCATATGGAAGTTAGAACTCAGAACACCACTCAGTAACAGAAAACAGAATGAATCTGACAAATTATTAATAGCTTTGCCTGATATATTACATACCTGAAATAAGTAGACAACATTGCTTCAGGAACTCAGCTTGCCTCACAAATATTCTCTAACTTATCTCAAAAAAAGTTAAAGTTTGCCCACCTGAATATCCAATAACACTGCCAAGCCAAGTTAGGAGCTTCAGACCAAAGCTCTGATGGGCAACAATAGATGAATGCATAACTTGTACTTTCAACGGCTTTGTCTGACGGCTGGTATTTCTCTTTAAAAAAAAAAGGAAAAAGGAGGTAATACATATTTAAGTGAAGACTAGTGTATTTTTCTCTACAGAAACACAGAATTTCTATGATTCATTTCAGTGACCTATAATATCAGTACATATTCTAATTTCTAACACCTACAAATGGAAGAAACAAAGCCCAAAAGTCTGAACTCTGTTTATCCTTTTAATATTTTACGGACTTTATGCAATATCAACCTATTTAAGGCAGCCCATTTTCCACTTTTGGCCTCTTATCAATGTACACAGTGATTTGCTGCAGTTTATAGATAAGCAGTTCCAGGCACAACCTAAGACAGTCACGCACATTTATTCCTCTCAACATGACATGCCCACCATGGAAAGAAACTGATCATCCAATAGACTCTTGTCAATAATACACATCCAACAGAGTTAAAACAAGTAAGAAAACATTTCCCCTCATGTTAGTAACCTTAGTAGTTAGATATTACACATAAAGTCCATTTGGTCTTTGACTGCAGAGGTGGCAAGTAAAATATTACATAACTTTATAGATACATTAATGTTTTCAAAATACCTTAAACAGTTTAACGTGGGTATCTCAAGCTGCAGCACTTGTTTTTCAGTAGTAGTAGTATTACACAAACTATTTCATGTGATTAAGTACTGCACCACAGCAGTTAAAAATAAATACAAAATATTATTCCTATGTTCTTACACTAATATATATATAGGTATAAGTACATATATACACACATACATGCACACAAACAAAATGAAAGTGTAGTTGTAGTTTCACATTCGGATTCAATCAGTAACAAAGTTGTGGCTGTGACAGAGAAAAATAACTTCATGCTCTTGAAGAAAATAAAAAGTTTTATTTCACAGATGTGAACTGCTGTGCAGTTCTAAAAGTCTACAACTGAAGTTCCTGACCAAGTGCTGTTTTCTGAAGGGAAAAGCTGTCTGGAAACTTCTTTTTGGGAATTATTTTGGGTGCAAGGTAGATCATAGTAGAAAAACTAAAGAAAAATGGAGTATAAACCTGGATATTTTGATACCTCTACAGTGTGCACTGTCAGTAGTATCTCCAAAACTTTGTACTATTAAAATACAAAGAGCCATTATGGTAACAATATTCTAAAACTGTGTAGCAAAGCCTACTTCTGCTTAAGATGAGGCAAATAAGTAAGGTAATATTACTTACCACTATTACAGATTTTGCTTGATCACAGTACTGAAAGTCTCCATACCGAACTGACCTGCGTCCCTTTAAATAGGTAAAGAAGTAACATTACCACCAGCTTCTAAACAGTAAGTTCAAATGCTGTGTTTTATAGCAGTGTAAAAGATTCAGTACATTTTTAAGATGGACATTAACCATTCTTGCTTTCATGCTATTTTCACTTCTAAATTACCATATATAGTTACATACTTGAATTCCCAAAACGCATCCTATACTTTTTAAAAGAAAATAATTTATACCGTATATGCATTTACCCAATTTTACGCAATTTTCTGTTTGTAATATTGTTTTTAAGATATAACCATCATACTTATTTAAAACAACCAAAAATTTTCTTTAGTATTAATGCATCGATCATTAGTTTGGGTAGAATTTAAAGATACTTCAGACTTCTCAATGCCTTTTAAAAAGTAAGTATGAAAGCTAATTGGTCCTTTCAACATACAACTGAAGCACTTGGTTTATTTAAAAGCTGGAAGGTTTCCATATTGAATCTTTCTATAATGTCAATACATACATTAAAACCAATAGTTAATTCAACTTACAGTGTATTATAGACAGAATAGCTTACTGAGATTTTAGATCTGATGGCAAATGACTGTTTTCATGCACAACCTTCTCATTTCTTTTAAATATAATACATGCATACACAAATGCACGTCTATATGCATTCTTTAATGTTTAGAAATAGGACAGGGATCAACAGTAGGGAAGAACTTCCAAAGTTCATCCTACAATATATGATGTGTGCTCAAGTCAGCACACATTCAGGGATCAGGCAGGAGTCTTTTGGCTACTGCTATCACAAAAAAAGAGTAGTGGTAATACAAAACCAAAATTGAGTTCAGTGTTAAGTCATATGAGGTGGTTATATTTCCTTTTTCACTGACCTTCTTGCAGTACTTCTACAACCCAAAACAACACTCTCACTGCCATTTTGGGAGAGACTTCCTCCCCACACACGCCCCCAGAAAAAGGCAGAAGTCAACAAAACAACATAAAACCAAACATTTTTGCAGCAACTGCTTACAGACTCATGGCACAAATAACAAGATGCAGTCATCCCTAGAAAGTTTCTCTTTCTTAACAAATGCACACAAGTCAGAATACAAACCCTGCTGCCAGAGTACTTCTAAGACTGACATACTACTTAAAATTATATTCAGTATGTAGCGATTCTGAACTCATTGTTCTTTTGAAATGCTGCATGAAACAGCATGCTTTAGCTCTTCCTGCCATTATCACCTGACAATTATAAAAAAGAAAACAATTTTTTTAAAACTGCAAATGTGCAAAAAGCACCAGAACAAAAATAACCAATTATGGATTTTATCTCCCACAGATAACTGGTGCTACTCGAAGATGCATTTCCCATACCTGGAGCACATATAGGGACTCTTCCAATGTCAGCTCCCTGCTGTACAGTAAGGGACAAGCTAGAGATGCTGCCTGTCCTTGACAGCAGCATGAGACACCCTGCTATTTACACTCAGAAGACTTACTGCAATACAGTTCCACTGTAGCATATATTTAATATTGGGTCTCATTTGGATTGACATTTAAGGGTGGCCGGACATACAGTGCTCAATCACATTAACCACACTTGGGAAAAAAACTGAAGTGTGGTCAGATAAAATACATATCAGGGTAGGTATAAGTAAAATTAATTTACTTACATCTCTGTCTACTGTTGTTGCAAAGCCAATAGCTTCCTTCTGCGTGCAGTTGACCGCCTTCTGAAGAGTATAAATAACTTGTTCATAGGTATGGACTTCATCATTAAACAGCATGCAATAGTAAGTGTCACTCTTCTCACTTTAAAGCAAGGATTGAATTTATGTAATTCAAAGTAAGGTAATTGAAAAAAATCAACATCTTGTTTGAAGCTTTCCATCAAGCAGACAACCCAAGCCTGGGCTTCTTTTTTTTATACGTATCACAACAATGTATTTGAAAACAACTCACCACCCCTAAATTCTACAGGAATGTGCATCTTTCCTGCACAATTAAGTCTGAAATGAGCAAAATTTTAAGACAATACTTGAGTTTAATTATTGTTTTTGAACACTTATTGATTATTGATAGTTTCCTACTAAGGAAAATGCATTTCCTTCCATTGCAGCTGTGCTCAATACTTTCCCATGGCTTCTTAGAGATTTAACCCATCCTGGCATTACTTTTCTGCACCTGTTTCCCCAATACTGCATAAAGGTCTATTAGACAACAAACACTTGCCAGTCTCTTAAAAAGCCCAAACTCCACAATCCTCAAAACCATAGCTTAATAAGCTTAAATAGATTAGGTGCAATCTTTTGATTCCCATCATTACTTCCACAGCATTCTTACTCACACAACACAAAGCAAAATAACTTACTAACAAGATGTCACAAACAAATCCATGATAACTGTGATGATACAATACACTTAAACATTCTGTGCTGCTTCAAAATTTGAAATAAGTGGATCACTAAAAGTACAAAATATTTTTGCCATTCTGATCATAAGATCAAAGAGATCAGTATATTTGACCATAAGAAATTAAACCATCACTTGTTTTAGGGTACTGTATTTTATTAATGCTTCCTTTTCAATTTTAAGAAAATGAAGGTATTACAAAGATTTTTTTAATCTTATCTGTGGAGAGAAATGGGCTGTATAACTACAAAAGAAAATATGAGAAAAACAAATCTATTAAACATATTTTAGTCTGTTGTCTACAAAATATTCCCAACAATTTTAGGAAAGGCAGAAAAGATACTTAAAATCAGAATGTGCATTTTCTCTTGTAAATACCAGCAGGCCTTTAAAAGGCAGAAGATAAATACCATACTTACATTATTTCTAGGCCAGGTAATTCATTTTCCTTTTCCCATGTTAATATATCTACTGCGTATTTAAATGTGATGGCAAAAATATTATAAGCTCTTGCTACCATATCTTCTGGTAACTGCACAAGAGGATCCTGAAAAATAAATATAAATAGCAATTGAGAACTTAAATTACATTTAAAACAGAAATTGTCAAATTTGCACATTTCTTTGCCAAATACGATGTCTTTAAATACCTTCACATATTAAAGGAACAGTCAATAAACATCCTGTTTTTTCCAGTTCTTCACTGACAATCACCAAAGCAGTAATCTAACATTCCATACCTAAATGTTAACTTGCCTCTGATGACCCACTTACATTTTCACTCACATTCCTCCATTTTCACTTCCATGGGTCCCACTTCTGCACACCTTCTAAGATAGTTCTGAAAAACTTTTAACCTCAGCTGTAATAAAATCTGCTTTTTCTGCAACGCCTTCAAAAACATTATTTGAAATCATTGTATTTTTTGTTCCACTTCCCAAAATTAGAAAACTGCAGAATACAACCAACCATGCACCTATTGCCTTGTTCTACATGTGGCACACATTTAGAAGCAGAAGTCTTACCCATCAAAGCTCACATAACACCTAGCATGCTGAGATCATGATTCATGATGTACATCTCTTACATGCTGTGACATATAATTAAATGCTTAAGTCACAGAATGGTTTGGCTTGGAAGGGACCTTAAAGATCATCTAGTTCCAAACCCCTACCATGGGCAGGGACAGGTAAATTTAACTACATGTTTTCCTAATGATCTGCTCACGTCTTGGTCACAGACAGCTGTTCCGCTTTTGTATGTGGGCCATGCACCCACTTCTGCCTATTCTGTACTTTCCAAGGTGCCCTCCATATGGTATCTGCACCAGTCACTATAAACTCAGCATCCTCTCTCTGCCAGAACAGAATGGCTGCTGCTGCAGGTGGGAAAACTGAAAGGAGGAGGAAGAAGAGGAGTGTTGCCTCAGTCTGAAAGTCCATGGGACTACTTTTTGGAGCATCAAATGAGAGCCACTGCCAACTCTGAATCTGGCAGTACAGATACCACTGCCCTTTCCTTCTAATCCATTTCAGGGGATTTGTGTGTGAACAGAAAACATTAAGAAGGATTCTTTTTCTTCTAATTCAAATTTTTGAGAACAACCAGTTCCTCTTCTACAAAGCTGAAAAGGGAGCACTGCATGCCCTGCAGGTCACCTGGACATGTACTAAATATTGGGTCACTGACTCAATTAATCATGTGACAATTTGAAGTATGTGTAATTGTTAGCCATTTAAAATATTGAGCAGTAGACCAATTTCTGATTTAGAATTTACGAGCATAAACTGCTGGCTCACATTGAGCTTTTCATTGACCAACACCCGCAGGTCCTTCTCCTCATGGCTGTTCTCACTCCATTCTCCACTCAGCCTGTAATTGTGCTTGGGATTGCTCTAACCCAGGTGCAGGACCTTGCACGTGGCCTTGTTGAACTTCATGCAGTTTACTCAAGCCGACCTCCCAAGCCTGTCAAGGTCTCTCTGGATGGCCTCCCTTTCCCCCAGCGTGACAACCACACCACACAGCTTGGTGTCATCAGCAAACTTGCTGAGGGTGCACTCAACCCCACTGTCCATGTTTCTGACAAAGATGTTAAACAGCACCAGTCCCAGTACTGACCCCTGAGGAATGCCGTTTGTCACTGTTCTCCATCTGGACATCGAGCCGTTGATCACTACACTCAGAGTGTGAGTAAAGGAAGTGGGCAGCTTTAGAAGTAATAAACAGGGTAGGGTGGTACTACTGAAGACCTCTACAGATAAAAAAGTTGCAAAAAAAAGTCTGCGTAGACAGGACAACTTTCATACATATTTATTTGGTTTCTATCTGAGGAATTGAATATACTTTCACTATGCTTTGCAACAAGCTCCAGTTGCCCCAGAGAACTCTGCCAGAACACCTCCAATTCCCATCAACACAGACTTTAAAATCACCCTTCTCTCTCTCACCATACCTAGCACTGTAAAGAAGGAAAAGTAAGCAAAATAAAATCAAACTTTAGCCTCCTGCTCTTTGAGAAGTCCATCATATGCAACAAAATAGCCAAGCAGAGGATGCTCTGATGTGGAAAGCCAAGTCCTCACAGTTTGTTAAGAGCCATTCATCTCTCCAACTCTTAAAAAATGCAACAATATTTTCTAGAGAGACATCTATATAACCTGTTTGTATCACAAATACACACTGCCTTCTGCTGTGTTAAAAGGCAAGGAAAAAAGACTTAAGGAAGATACAAAGAACCACCAACAAGGAAGAGAACGACGAAGAAAATCTCTGTACTTGGCAACTTCGGACACCTCATGAGTAGGTAAAGTGGGTGATCCAGTCCCCACCCAGTGTAAACCAGTATTAGAAGGAGAAACACTAAGGACATGCTGCAGTATGATGGCTCACTGGCCAGGGCACAACCCCTTCCCCCACTCCAGGTGTGGGAAATACAGGTTCAAAGCTCTTTCAGTAAAGTAGCCCTCAATTTACCTAGACTTTAGTAAAGCCTTTGACACTGTTTCCCACAGCATTCTCCTGGAGAAACTGGCTGCTCCTGACTTAGACCAGGGTACTCTTTGCTGGGTAAAAGACTGGCTGGATAGCCAGACCCAGAGAGTTGTGGTGAACGGAGTTACATCCAACTGGTGACCAGTCCCAAGTGATGTTCCCCAGGGCTCAGTGTCGGGGCCAGTTCTTTTTAATCTTTATCAATTATCCAAATAAAGGGACCGAGTGCACCCTCAGTAAGTTTGCAAAACACACAAAGTTGGGTGGGAGTGTTGTTGATCTGCCTGAGGGTAGGAAGGCTCTACAGAGTGACCTGGACAGGTTGGATGGATGGACTGAGGCCAGTTGTACGAGGTTCAACAAGGTCAAGAGCTGGGTCCTGCACTTGGGCCACAACCATCCCAGGCAATGCTACAGGCTTAGGGAAGAGAGGCTGGAAAGATGCCTGGTGGAAAAGGACCTGAGGATGTTGGTCAACAGCCAGCTGAACATGAGCCAGGAGTATGCTCAGGTGGCCAAGAAGGCCAATGGCATCCTGGCTTGTATCAGAAATAGTGTGGCCAGAAGGAAAAGGGAAGAAATTGTTCCCCTGAACTCAGCATTGGTGAGGCTGCACCTCAAACCCTGTGTTCAGTTTTAGGCTCCACACTACAAGAAACACGTCAAGGTGCTGGAGCAAGTCCAGAGAAGGGAAATGAAGCTGGTGAAGGGTTTGGAGCACAAGTCCTACAAGGAGCAGCTGAGAGACCTGGAGCTGATCAGCCTGGATAAAAAGGAGGCTGAGGGGAGACCTTACCACTCTCTACAGATACCTGAAAGCAGGATGTAACAAGGTGGGTGCTGGTCTCTTCTCCCAGGTAACAAGTGATAGGATGAGAGGAAATGGGCTCAGGTTGTGCCAGGGGAGGTTTAGATTGGAAGCCCAACTAGCTACTTTCATTCCTGAGATGTACTAACAGCTGCTACAAGACTATAAGAAAAGGACAGAATGTTCCTCTGGTCTCCAACTTAAGACACTAATACTTCCCACACTAAAGATGGTATCTGCAATTTTTGAATGGTCATTGATAATTTTTTCCCTTCCATAAACATGTTAAGCTTCCTTTTGAACAATAATGCTGTTCTGCAAAAGTTAGTCCAACAGCTTGAATCCATACAATAAGATGTAGCATGTTTTTTTGCATTTCATATATCTCAGTTGTTATGCTATGAGAATTGGGGAAGATACATTCTCTATTCACCTTCTCCATACCAAACAAGTTTTTATAGACCTTTATCTTAAATCTCCACTACAGCATTCCTGTAACAGCAAGTTACTCTGATATTTAAAATCCGTGCACTTTACTTTGGTAAAAATAAGAACATATGTTGCACAGACAGCTTATTTTGGCTTCTTCATGCACATAATTACATGCACATTTTTTTTCTGCATGGCAGATTCCCTTCACCTTTCAAAACAAGACAGAAAAACAGAATTAAAGCTGCAGAGGTGACCAAGAACATACAAAACAAAGCCTTTAACGAGAAAAAGTAATTCTAAATGCCTCCATAAGTTAGACAATACATTAATTTTGTCTAACAACATGGTTCAAATACTAATATTAAATTTCCTCCCATCTCTCATACGTAGTATACAAGACTAAAAATAACCTCATATGGATGACTTACATACATACACACATATATATATACTATTAACTATATTTTGAAACATGATGCCTCAATTGCTTTTACCTCTTCTTCTGCAGTCTCTGAAGTGTTAAGTTCATGCTTTTGACAGTAAGGACCTTCCTTCCAAGCTTCTGTATCACCACAGTCACAGAAACCTCCTCCACCTGATGTTGTCATCTAAGATAATTTTAAAACAACACAGTTCATGTAAATGTGCATATACATACAGGCACAAAAGCCTGATAACACCACTTGATACAGCTTTAGCCAGTACTTTTAAAAACACACAGGGAATGAGCCTGTTTCTATGATGGCTGAAAGCTTATCTGCATCAGTTTGCCTATTCCCAAAGAGGTGTTTGGTTTTGGTTTTAAAAAAAACAATCAAAAAAAACCCCAACAAACAAACCACAAACCCAAAAACCAAAACAAAACCAACAAACAAACAAAAGCTTGAAACACCCATCATTCTGTCCCATCTGAAGGCTGTGGGGGTTTTTTTCCTGGTTTTCAGTTTTTCTGAATCTTTTACTTGCAAGACTATCTGTAATACTTCAGATTCTCACATTTTTAATCTGAACAAAGCTAACCATTTCACTCTTACACAGTGAGTAAAAGATGTGCTGTTTACTGTAACAGGCTTTAAAAACAGAAGTTATTAAATTGCCCACCTAAGTCTAAGTGAAAAGTCACAGAAAAAAGCATCTGAAAAATGGAATGGTATATTTACACTGTTTAATAAAATTTATTTTAAAGCTATGATCACCTCAAATTAGTAAGTGTAATAATAAATACTCTTTTTGAACCACAACAATTAACCAATCCATAGAATAATTTCTCTTTCACCTTTTTTTGGCATACAGATATATATATGAAACATTTGCTTACACTATTGCATGTCACATAGCCTTGTTAACTCACTAAGCTTGCAAACTGAAAACCTATATGCAAAAACTGTGCTAGTATCAGTAAATTTGATTAGGTTTCTTGGGGCAAGTTGTTGTGTTTGTGGTTGTTGGGTTTTTTTTCCTAAATCCTAGTGCTCAGTGTAACCATGCAGTGATGGGATTTACATTAACAGCAGTGCAGTACTGACAAAAACAGATTTACAGAAAAGGCTGCACTGGTAGTTATCACTTAGCTTCTTAGCTTAAAAACACACCAAGGCCTTCTTAGTTTTGTTTGTAAAGTTGTTTTAAACTAATCTGTACTACCAATAGCAGTAGATTGCTAAAATAAACAGCATCTACATGCTTATTTTGCTATTTTATGTTTAAAAACAAAAATCCTACTATGGCACAGAATTTGATAACAATTTATAGATTTAAAGGAAGTAAGTTTGAAATAAAAGTGACTTCTTAACAAAAGTTTTTCAATGGCTTTTAAAAATAACCCACTCAAAAAACAACTCTAATGCTGTAAATTTCACTAAAGGGCAATGCTACAAAATAACACATTTGCAAGCTTAACTTTCATGCATAAAATTTAATTGTTCAATATTTTTAAGCGTTCAGTTTCAGAATTTACACTTGGATCAAAACAGACGTAATTCCAAACTTTGTGCTCATCCAATATTTTGAAACTATGCATACATTTTAAAACTTTAAACAAGGAGTTTGATAGACATACAAAATTATTAATGATGACATCATATATTTCAGCAGTATTACTAACCCTGTATCGGTGCTCTCTATGAATACTTCCAAGAAAGCACTCCATGCACAACACACAAGTTGGGTCAACTGCACAGTCTCTGAAAACAGTAAAACAAATGTGGGGTGGAGAGAGGGGGGAACAACATTAAACACATTATTTTGCCTTTAATTACACATTTTACAACAGGTAATCTTCAAATATCACCAACAGAAACCTTCGCACCAATGTATGTATCAGTCTGAAAGAGAAAAGGAATGGCTTCCAAGGAGAGGGAAACAAATGAAGGAGAAAAAAATCTGTCATATCAAGAAAAGGCTTTAAAATATTGTCTCAGTAGCATGTATATTTGGGCAATAAAGCCACTGCTTTCAAGAAGTGAGACAGATATTTAAGCAAGTAAAGAATTACAAAACACAGTACAGACAGGAAAACAGTAATTCTCTCAAGTGACACAGTAAAAGTACTAACAATCTCCAGCGATCAGAGAAGACTTTTTTTCTCTGAACACTGGAAAGAAAAATGGTAACACAAGAGACTAGATCAGACTAAGTTTAGCCCTAAAAGCTCACTGAAGAGGTCTGAGAATGTAATTTCCTCAACTAGGAGATCAGAGACCATATTAAGGCCCTGTCTACAAGCACTACTATATTAGATAGAAGTAACACTTCTAGCAAAAGGAACTAAATAAATCAATTATGCATAACATTACACTGTCTTCCTGAGAAACACTGGAAATAAATGCAACTGTCTTCAAGTCACCTCAAAATTAAGGGAGTCAGATTTTGCAATATAAAAATAACTACCAAGAAAATGAATGTCTCACAAATTCAAGAGAATCGACATATTTTGTTCAAAAGGAAACACCAGAGATCCTGTGAAATGTTATTATCAAGCATTCAATCGATTAGTTTAACAGATGACGGAAAGAGGTCTAAAATACAGGATCAACGCTAATAGCTGATACTAAACACTTGAATTACATGCAACATACACCTGCTTGCTTACTTCTGATTAATGCCCTTAAATAACTCTTAACAGCTCACCTCAACCACTTTCTTAATCTTGCACTTCTTTTGTACAGAAAACACTTTACATTATATTAGTTAATATTTTTCCACTTACAAACCTGTAGCGTGTTAACTTTCCCCTGGTCCCACCTGTCATGAAAAACTGCAAGGTTACTTTAAAAATACATTTGGGATATTAACTTTTCATTAAGACAGTATATTCCTATTGAAAAATGTTCCATGACTTCACAAATTATAGATACTTCACAATGCTAGGTTGAACTACCTGCAAGAATACGTAGGCTCTCCCACTTTAAAAACACGGCCACAAAGATGGGAAGGTTTATTTGCTTGCTCAAGCTTTGGAAAACCAAAAGCAGGATCTTCACCACAAAGATACCACTCCATTGGTCCCAGCAAAACATGTTGTGCCAGCATGTCTTCTCTTTGTGGGGCAGGGTTAGGACCCCTGCAGTAAATTTTTGGTACATAATAGGCCAAATGCTGGTACACTTCTTTCTGAAGGTCATTTGCTTGCAGCCATTTCTTTTAAATTAAAAGGAAAGAGAACACAAATAGTTAATTAATAAAAATAACAAGACATAGTTCTATCCATCAAAATAACTTTTTTTACTACTAAATAAAAAAAATTAAAAATGGCATTGCAATAATAGAATTCTTCCTTTTAAAGTGTAAAATCTAATCATGGAAGACAGACGTTAGAAAAGGAACAATTTGTTTCCCTGCTTGCATATTTTATCTTTTTGACATGCAAAATTATTTTTAAAAAGACAAGATGTAAGGGACCAAATTCTTAAAAATTTTCCTCTGGGATGCATGACCAGTAAAACATCCCAACCTTAGCAACAACTTTTAGGATAAGGCCCAAACTATGCTGACTGCATTTCTTTGGAGTGCAGCTGGGGACACAGAAGAGCAGCGGAAGCCTAGAGTTGGCAAGAACAGGCAGAGACAAAAAGTACAAGGAGAATGGCAAACACAGCATTAGGTAACAATCTCTCTCATTTAATTTCAGCAAATTACATATGAAAAGCTGCTGTAAGCCACTAAAAAACTCAGAACTCTTTCTAGGTTGTTGGTTTTTTTCTTCCCTTGTATACACACACGGAGTAAAAAAATCCTCTAGCACAACATTCCTTTTATTTCTGCCTGGTGGATCACAACTTTATAAAGGTTTAAACTGTAAATCAAGGCTGCAAGGTTTTTATAATAAACAAAGAGGAGCAAGCACATACTGCAAGTGTGCACTGATTAAATCCTGTGTTACATAAACAGCCCTACTATGCCATTTCTCATTATAAATATGACAACCAGATACCCCCTGGCACCTTTAGAAAAAGAATTCAGGATCAACCTAAAACTGTACATGAAAACCAAGAATTAATTATACCACCATAAATGCATTTGGTAATACAATGTCACAGCTTGATTTATTCTGAATTGTTTCTGGCTTACTCTTAAGAAATTATGTTTGAGACAATAGAGTTGTAGTACGTTCTTCAGGATACAGACATAGAGTCAGCAGACCGCTTGTGCCATTTAAGAATGGCTGCATTTTTGCTTTTTTTTTAATATATTATAATATTTTAATTTACTAGACTTTGCTTTCTAAAGCAGAACTTCCTATAAAAAGAAATATTGTCAGTACAGCTCTTAGTATATATAATATACTTTCCTTCTTCTCTTTCCTGAAGTTTGGCTTTTAAAATTGTAATTGGTCTACTAAATCTTTCTGTATTGATCTAGCTTTCATAGCCAAAGCCCAGATTGTTTCCAAGGAAGTCCATGGGAGAATGTTGCCAAAAAGCCAGATGCAACAACCGAGACTTTTACAGATAATCTCAGCATTCCCACTGGGATTCAGAGAGTATTGCACAAAAATAATAAAATAAAAAAGTAAAGTTTTCATTACTAAGAACTTGATTTGGCTTCCTTCCTAGCTCATTAATCTTTTCCTCTCCTTTCACCATTTGTACCAAATGCTACCACCAGGAACTGACCCAATCACAATGAAACTGACTTAGTTTCTTCCGTGATTTCCATGTAATAAGATCATTTTTAGATTATCTTCTAAGGCAAATATTAGCTACTACACTTGCATTTGTATAAGCAAATTCATTTCAGCCTTTTAATTCAGCAATACATTACTAATTTCTATCTAGAAAATAAACAGTGCATATTAGCTACATTACAAGCTCAGACAAATACCTAGCCAGAGAAAATTCTTGTTCCTCGAGTAAATGACTTTCCCATCCCAAAAACTCTGGGAGTAGTTGCCTGAAAGTTAGGTGTGGCAACACTGACTGTCATCACATCTAAATCACTTTGTGGAGTCAGTTTTATATGTGTAAGTGTGCACACAGTTTTGAAAATCAGATCCTAGCTAAAAGACTCCTGGGAGGAAGTACAGGCTAGTAGGACAAAGAAACAGATGTCACTCTAAGAGTTACAAGGAAGGCAACTCAAAATACTGTTGCACATGTAAAATTGTTACTAGAAATATATACTTATGCATATATATGTTGTGCTGCCGTTCTATATTGCCACCTGGGAGGCACTGATCTCCAGCAAAACTACCCAAAATTTCTGAATTTGTTCTTTAACAAAAAAAGTTTGTATGTAGGCCAATTTTCAGTTAGTATTTGTCTATCTTCTATCCTGAAGTCACATTTAAAAAAAACATGTTCTACACTCCCAAGAGAGGTTTCTAATAAAAAGAGAAGCGTTTTCCACTTCTTCCCCCCTCAAATTTAGTGTGTTTAACTGCTCTGGAAAGAAAAACAACAAAACAAAAGAACTGATCAAATAACATTTTATGTAAGGAAATATCTAATGGTGCATCAGGATTTCTATTAAATCCACATCTAAGTAAGAGATACTAGGCAACAAAACATGTAATACAAATACGCCATAAACCAACTCAGTTTACTGTTTCAAAAGCTAAAAGGTACAATGTATGTTTTTCTTAGCTACACAAATAAATATTTGCAGTGTAGACTCCTGTTCTGTTACAGAGAATTTATTCTTTTCACTGTTGTTCTTTGGAAGCTTATCATCCAGTCCTTGCAATGAGAAACTCAAGAGCCCTGCAACTATAGCTTTGGGCTGGCATTTGTTTTGTTAACATTGGGCTACCAGCAAAGGAGGGAGAAAAATATGCCAAAGACCAACTACGTTGTTTACTTATACCACCAGGCAGTGCCAGCACATTTAGCTGATAGCACACTGTAGATTTGAGAGTGAGAGATCTCAGAATTGCAGCTTGTGCTGGAGATCACAGAGAATAAAAATGAAAAGGAATGGATTAAGTTTAAGATGGCACCTGTACCTACAGCACATTGGTAAACGTGCTCCACTTGGTGCACCATTGCCTTTAACTACAGTGTGACCCAAAAAAAGCATCTGCTACTCAGACAGACAAGGCAGTCTGAACTCGGTATGGGCTACTATACAAAGCGTTTGATAGAAATACTGGGTTTTCTGTTGAGGAGAAGGAAGACTTATCCTGGAGCTAAACTAACTAGGATGTAGCTAACTAGGCATATTTGCCTATCTCATCATACCTTTGTCTGCATATACCACCACATATAAGTGTAGATATACCACCATAATTTGACGATAATCTGAATTATAACATTGTCATAATTGTCATGCAATTCTCCTTAAAATACACACAGACAGCTCTTCAAGGTCTTATCCTATAGACATGCAGATGAGCAGTTCCAGTATTTTAACATGATATCCATCCCCTCAAATGCACAAGTGTGTATAAAGATCAGGCATCTAAGCCAGAAAAAACTTTCTGTGAAAACTTTATCGTCAAGACTTCACTCTTCCCTTTCAACCTCTCTTCATAAAAGCAGGAAGAGTAAATAAACAAGAGCAGATTACTTGTATTTCCTCTACAAGTCTCCCATTCTAATAGTCCTAAGCTTAACTACCTAGTACAAGCTTTTGCCAGAAGGGCATCGTAACTACGGGGTCAGGGCTGGGGGGAAGGGAGAGGAAGAATCAATCCTGTAATGAAACTTCAACACTACAAAGGATATTTGGGGTCAGACCTGAACTGATAGGGGAACGGGGACCTTCTCACGTCGAGGCATGACTGCCAGCAGAGAGACCGTAAAAAGGCCGCGAACTAGACAGGAAAACTAAACTTCACAGCTGTCTGGAAAAAGCGAGGAAGCAGTAGAAGAAGAAGAGACAGAGAGGGAAGCGGCCCTGCTCTCACCGCCGCCACTTCGTGCCCGCCGAGCCCCAGAGGCAGCGGCCAATCGCGGCCGCCCTGGGCTGGGGGAGACCAGGTCCAGGCGGCTCGCTGGGGAACCACCTGCGCCAGCCAGAACAACAGGAAAAGCTGGCTGCTGCCTGCGATCGATCTCGGCTCCTGCAGCCGCCAGGCCGGCCGGGGCAGCAGGCGGAGGCCGGGAAGGGACGCGGCTGCCAGCCAGGGCTGTCCTCAGAGGCAGCCCGGGCAGCGACATCCCCTCACGGACAGCCCGCTCGTCCCTCGCCCCGGGGCACCGCCTCGCCCCGGCCTCAGGAGCAGCCCCCGGCCCTCACGGCCTCACCGCCGGCCAGGCAGGCCAGCGCCGGCCTCGCCAGCCCCCTCCCCTTCCCCGCCGCAAGCACTCCGCGCCCTTCCGCCTCGGGCCCGCGGCCTCACCACGGCGATCTCCTCGGCGGAGCACTCCAGCAGGCTCTTGTCAATGGCCTGCACCTCCGCCTCCAACTCCGCCGCCATCTTCTCCCCTCCCCCCGCGCCGCCGCCGCCAAGTCAGGGACGGCCGGAACCGGGCCCGGCCGGCCGCTCTGCCCGGGAACCCGCTTCCGCCCCGGGCCCCGCCCGCGCCGCGCGCCGCGCTCTGCCGCGGGGCCTTCTGGGAGCTGTAGTCCTGCCCCCGCCGGTGGCCGCGGGGCCGCCGCCATTGCCCTGCCAGGGCCCGGCGCGGCACCCCCGGGCCCCGCCTTCCGCGCTCCTCCGACGCGAAGCAGCGCCCGGGTCTCGCTGGCCAAGCCGGGTGGCCCCCACTTGGCTGAAGCCCGCTTGTCCTCCAGGGCCCGGGCCGCCAGCAAGGGCTTCGCAGGAGGCCCCCCCTGCACCCAGCGCAGGTGGAAAGGAAAATAAAAAATAAATGTTGTGAATGTGGCAACTACAGCTTTAAGACAGATGTTACTACGTTGCTGAAGTTCTTCAATGCCGTGGCAGGGCGTTCGTTCTCCTTCCCCAGCCCCCGCGGGGGCCACAGCCGCCCGGGCCGCAGCGCGGTGGCTCGGCCTCGCTCACGCCGCTGGAGCTCCAGGTTGGCAGCTTTCAGAAGCGTCACCACCCACAACGTCATCCCCCCCATCACCCTCTTTCATCTGAGTTAATACAGGCTCTTCGGCTGGCGAGGTCTTCCCAACAACCTGCGGTGCTGGAGCTGCTGCACCCGCAGGCCTGCCCGTCTGCCCGAGCTGCACCCGCAGGCCTGCCCATGTCCCGGAGCTGCACCCGCAGGCCTGCCCGTCTGCCCGAGCTGCACCCGCAGACCTGCCCGCATCCCAGAGCTGCACCTGCAGGCCTGCCCGCGTCCCGGAGCTGCACCCGCAGGCCTGCCCGCGTCCCGGAGCTGCTGCACCCGCAGGCCTGCCCGTCTGCCCGAGCTGCACCCGCAGGCCTGCCCACGTCCCGGAGCTGCACCCGCAGGCCTGCCCGTCTGCCCGAGCTGCACCCGCAGACCTGCCCGCATCCCAGAGCTGCACCTGCAGGCCTGCCCGCGTCCCGGAGCTGCACCCGCAGGCCTGCCCGCGTCCCGGAGCTGCTGCACCCGCAGGCCTGCCCGTCTGCCCGAGCTGCACCCGCAGGCCTGCCCACGTCCCGGAGCTGCACCCGCAGGCCTGCCCGCATCCCAGAGCTGCACCCGCAGGCCTGCCCGCGTCCCAGAGCTGCACCCGCAGGCCTGCCCGCGTCCCGGAGCTGCTGCACCCGCAGGCCTGCCCGTCTGCCCGAGCTGCACCCGCAGGCCTGCCCACGTCCCGGAGCTGCACCCGCAGGCCTGCCCGCGTCCCAGAGCTGCACCCGCAGGCCTGCCCACGTCCCGGAGCTGCACCCGCAGGCCTGCCCGCGTCCCAGAGCTGCACCCGCAGGCCTGCCCGCATCCCAGAGCTGCTGCACCCGCAGGCCTGCCCGCGTCCCGGAGCTGCTGCACCCGCAGGCCTGCCCGCATCCCGGAGCTGCACCCGCAGGCCTGCCCGTCTGCCCGAGCTGCACCCGCAGGCCTGCCCGCGTCCTGGAGCTGCTGCACCTGCAGACCTGCCCGCATCCCAGAGCTGCACCCGCAGGCCTGCCCGCATCCCGGAGCTGCACCCCCGCAGTCACAGCCAGGCTGCAGAACGGAGCAGGCCCGTCTAAGCTGTGCCACAACAGCAGCACTCGAGCAGGGATGCTGAAGGCTTCACACCACACCTTCCTCGCTTGCTGCGGGGCTCTGTGTGGACAGGCCAAGTACTCCGTCCATCTTGCACCCTCTGTCAGCCTTCCCTGACCCACCCTGTAGGAACCTACAGCAGCAGATCCTGCTGAGGAAATCTCTGCTCTGGACAGCTTATGCTCCCAAATTTTCGCCATGCATGTGAGGGGAATAAACAAGCAGGGAAGACAAACTGAGCTGTAGTTGCCTGACGTACTAGCTGAAGGTGGCCATCAGTGTTAACTTTGCCAAACAGGACTAACAACAAAACCGTGCATTAAAGGAGAGTTCCAGTTCACAGTTCATATTCCTTAACAACCTCTTAAATTTCCTGTAGGGGGTACGCAGAGTTGGTTTTCCCCTTTTTTGTCTAGTTCCTGTCTTCTTCCTTCTCCTCATTCTACCTTCAACTAATAATTTAAATACTGAGTTACCCAAGGGAGAGGTATTATCCTGTACATGTCCAAGCAGTAATAAACACATCTATGGCCATACATTAATAAAAGAAAGAAAGCAGGCTGCGTACTAGTGCCTGGCGGCTCTCAAGAGAGATTTAACGTTCCCTGCATCAGGGGGCAGCAGTGCGTGCTTGCCTATCAGTCACACTGCATAAGCACTTGCTTCTGGAACCTCAAGGGTCTATAAATCATCGCATTTACTTACATGCTATGTTTGGGAGTTCTAGGGAATTTTGAGATGAAAGGAACACGCAGTCCTGGAAAAGCTGATGGCAAGAACTGAAAAAGATAGGTTTAGCCAGTGCTATGAGGGAATCATAATACGATGGCCTGTAGGATTTTAATTTCCCCTTCTAGTATTCTAAGGATAAGGTTAGTTTCTCTTTTACTGTACCTTTCTATATGCAGGGTGCATATTTTTACTGTATTTATTTTTATACCGTTTGCTGCTTTTTGAATAATTCTTCTTAGAACACATAAAATAATTATAAATTCATTAAAAGATCAGTAAAGCCCATGCTGTTTCTCATTCATGTGCTGATGATGCCTAAGGAATACAGAACAGGGTGCTTCTTTGGAAGAAGGCATAGGGCAAAAGGAAGCTGTATGATTTAATTGTCTCTCCTTCTGGACTGCATGTAGAAAATGTTAGAAAAATTCTAGGGCTTAGTAATGTGAAAAGCATCTTATTTTACCTAGAAAGGTGGGCAACCCAGACAGAAATTAGATTGAAGAACCATTATTTAAATGTGAGCATAACAACTTCCTGGGTATCATTCTTTATAACTTTGGGTGTAATTTTCCATAACTTTTAGCCTGTGCCATTAACTTAATAAGCAATGATATTATTCAAATTCAGGAACAATAATTAAAGCTGAGGAGACTGCCTTTATCTTCTGCCAAAAAGCCTAACTCTTCCCAGGTCTATTATCAGATAGAAATTAGGAAAAAATAAAAATAAAGTAAAAAAAAATTATAGATATGTTTCTGGGTGTCACCTTGCTGTCAACACACAAGACAGCCCACAGAATGCTACATACTATGGTTTCAAAAGATACAGATACCACTTATATATCTCTTTTACTTCCTGACTTGTCTGTTTAACCACTGCTTGCCCCTGCCATTACAAAAAAAACCAAACAAACAAAAAACCCAAACAAAAAACCAAACAAACACAAAAAAAACCAACAACAACAATAGCAACAAAAAAGAGACAAAAAGCCAAAAAGGTACTTTGACTGCCAGTCAATTAACTTGATTAGGTTCCAGTATATTTAATAAATGCTGCATCTGTTAAAAGACAACATAAATAGGCATAATCGAGCAAATATTAATTATGACAGTGGAGACTGATGCTTCCTTTCTTAAAACTGTTTTGGAAGCTACTAATGCAATAGGATCTTCCACACTAGTGGAACATGTTCAACAGAAGTCACCAGCAGCAGCCAAGCTGAAGCCTAGTTATTTTGAAAGAGAAAGGGCTTCCAGTAGAACATGCTCCAAAGAGGTACTCTCTCTGCTTACAGAAATTATTGTCCTCTTGGCTGAGGAGTACTTGAATGGGCCCCTCTTCAGGGCCTGTTGCATTTGTGACTAGGAATGGATGCAATCGTAAGGTAAAGGGATGTTGGATGGAATTTTTAAGTGGCTGGTTTGCTGGCATGTTCACTGGATCTTAAATGCAGTCAGTTTAGTGTCACTGTATGAATTTGGATATAAATAGAGAAATATTGCATATCTAGATTGTGGGGATAGAAGCTTTCTTTATAGACTCAGAAAAAGAAAATGCTATTTAATTTTCCCCACATCAATGGAGTTTTCTGGCAATCTTGAAAGGCAAGTCTTGTGAGAAGGATTCAGAAATGTTTCTATTCTCTGTGAAAGGTGCAGTTAAAAGCATGTATTTCCTTGTCTGTGGTCTAAAACAATATTCCAGTTGTAGCTTAATTTCAAAGCTTAACTATTAAAGCAAATGATCAGAATTTTTCTGCATTAAGTTGATACGACGCACCTATTTCTAAGATCCTCACCTTGTAAAGACATTCGTATCTCTTTAATCTTCCCTAAGTCAGCAACCCTTTCCACCAAATAAAGCACGTGTCTGACTGTAGGATTCAGTTTTATATTTTCAGTAGCAGTAATTTTGATAAAACAGTTTGTTTAGCAGATCCTAAATGACCAAAGTAGTGATTTTTACATTGCAAATATGATTTTTAAAGCCATTATCATTTACATGGTTTCCCTCCCTTCCTCTTCAGTGCCGGATGAGGTAGATTTGCAGTCACCATCTCCTACATGGCGTTCAGATAAATTCAGATGGTAATTCTTTTATTTCTGCACTGCCAATTCCAATGACAAATTATGCTGACCAAAATAGAATTTTGCCTGTGATAATGTTAATTAAAAGATGAATTGTGAATGAGGTGAACAATGACACCCAGTACTTGGTGGATTGATAAGACTTACTTCGCTAAGAAAGACATTATTCAGAACAAAAGAGCACACAGCAATCTGAAAACACAGGTTATTTTAGGAATTTGGTTCAGAATGAGAGTATTAAAAATACTATCTGACAAACTGTTGGCAATTCTTTGTCCCTTAGAGGCGCTAATGCTAAAATATCAGCCCTTTTACCCATAAATCAGAATAAGCTTATTTCTTTTCCCTGCTTTGTCTTTGCATGATCTTAGATTATAGGTGTATAATATTCTAAACACGATGTCAGGAAAAAACGTGGTTTTTAGAAGATACTAAAAGCAGAGCATATTGCATAACAACAGCGAACCCAGGAGACACAATGGAAAGCATAAAGACACTGTGGCCATCTTCCCGTCTGCTGGATGTGCTCTGCAAGCCTAGCAAAGGCAGTTACATAACTGATTTTTATTGCATTAGGCAACAGCAATATTGCTAAGCAAACCGATGTGCAGAATTAGAAAGCTCCTTCCACAGTGGAAATGAAAGAAAAAAGATGAAGGAAGGGTTCTCACTTAACACTCAGTGAAGAGGGCAGGGTGTGCATCTTCATTAGCACATCATGTCAGGGTGACAACACGATTTATTCTCATCACGCAGTGTCTTAGAAAGAATACAGTGCAAACTCAGTCCATGATAATTTCACGGCTTTCTGCAGTGTAACATCAACAGTCTAGAGCTCAAGCTGGTGAGTTGAAATGCCAATCTCTAAAAGAGATTTAATGGGAGCTTAGATAATAGTCAGTAATGAGTTGTACCGGGGAGGAAAATTAACATGGGAGCAAAGGAAAAAAATACACACGCAAAAATGCGCCCGATCTCATTTGTTTTCACTGTCAATTCAGAACACTGCTAGCAAATACTTAAGACATAGCAGGTAGTACAAAGAGGTCCATGAGCTGGTACCAAGAAATACTACATTTGTGGCCCATGGGTGGTCAGCTTTGACACCTCGGAAGGTGCAAGCACCACTTGAAATTTCTTCGGTAGCTAACGCCCTTCGCCCCTGCTTACATGCTGATGCTGATGGACAGACAAGCTTATGTTGTAGCCTCCCCCTTAGCAGGCCTTTCTGTTGTGTGGTTGATTATTTTTCAAGCTTGAACAAACTTAATTATCCTTGAGACTTCTGCCACTCGTGTTTGTATGGCAAAGTGATAGGAAGGAGGGTCTACAGAGACGTAGCCAGCCATATAAAGTGTAATTGTCTGTGTAATGTTGCTGTAGGACCATTTTTTTTAAACCCCTGTACTAGGAAAGAGAAGTCATGGTATTTAGTATCAACTGCAGCGCAAGGAAGTACATTGTCAAAGTTCAGAGACCTCAAACTGTTATAATGGTTGTAGGATACGGTGCAGTAGACAGGTTAAGCAGTGCTGCAACAACAGAAAAGGACCTTCTGAGGCGTGACCGGAGTGGCAGCCCTGCGGGAGTCCCGCCCTCCAGCACAAAGAAGAACCTTGCTTTTCCAGGTTCGCAGCACTAGGTGGCAACAGGCTGCGCAGGCCAGGCAGTGCAGAAGTCCTCTGCTGCTGCTTCCTTCCACTCCAAGCCCTCGCCAGCTCCCACTCCCTCCAGTGTGCAACCGGAAGGGTGTGGGCGGTGGGACTGGAGGAGCCATCCGACTTTATTCTTTTTTTTCCCTCTCAAATCAGGCTTTAACTGCTTAGTGACTGGTACTTAGGATAATTCAAGACATTTTCGGAATGAGTCGGGTGTTAGAAGGCAAGAAATGTGCTGTGAAATGCTTGGGGGCGACAGATAAGGCCTTGGGTGGTAGGAGAGTCAGGAGAGGGAGCGAAGCAAGAGTGTCCAAGGAGTTGTTCTCAGAAGTGGGTGGCAGGACGAGCACAGCTGCAGCCGTGTTTTGGCAGAAGAAACTGGAGCAACCTCCTCTAGCAAGGCCTCTCTACCAGCAGCACTGCAGAGCTTCTGGGTGTCACAAACAGCTGGACACCACAATGACGATGCTCAGTGACATTGCTTCTTCTCAGCTGATAGAGTCAAGCACTGATAGGGAACTGCTGGAAGAACTGGCTCCATCTGAGACCATGTTTCTCTGCAGTTACGCAGGGGATGCAGAGACGAAATGGGAACATTCAGCCCGCAAGCAAAGGCAGGGTGGATGAAAGATTTATCTGGCAATATGAAAATGCTTTGAAATAGTGAAACAACTTTTCTTCTTTTCCCCTTCATTCGCACAATGGAGCAATTTTAAATTAGAACAGGTTGTAACAGATTTAATTTAGATCACCATGGCGCCTAGTGTAATGCTATGGCATTTTCTCGTTTATCTTTTCTCCTGATTTTAAAGGGCTAAACAGTTTTTTAATTGTGAATTTGTTATAGAACGTATGGCTGCTAGACAATCCTAACCAATTAGAGATTTTCTTTTACTGTACCATGATTAATTTTGTTAGATACAACTACTGATATACAACTGAAGGTAGAAATAAAAAGCATTTAAGCACTGTACAGCCATGATTTACTCTTCGGAGATGCATTTAAGGCTGTCTCCGGCAGAACAGCTTCATCCATTTTCCAAACATTCATTTGTTTATTTCAAGATTAGTCTCAGTTATAAACAGACATTAAATCACCTCCAGGCCCTAATACATTGTAATGAAGTATTGTAAACCATGTAGTATGTTGGTTTAAACAATGTAATCAGAAAGCAACAAAACCATTTTCTCCTGGTTCTTGCTGGCTCCCTGACTTCTTCTGTCTGTTCAAAGAAAAGTTCTTTTTAGTCTGTAAATGTCAAGGTCAAACAGAGGTCAAGTTTGTGCTTGTGAGCCGTGGTTCCTTTCAGGTTATTGGCTTTGTTTTATTACTGAAAGGAACCATCCATTTTGGCATATAGAGCAAAGAAGTCATGTAATCCTATTAAATACAAAACCAACATGTACAAATAATGGTGAGGGTTTGACAATCACACAAAAGCCCCCTTTTCCTGCCCACGGTTATGCTTGTGCTGAGTAATTAATGGTCCTTCTATGAGCCTGTCTACACTGGGAATACTGCCTAACTAGTTTTCAAAACACTCACTTGAAAACTGGTCACAAGCACAGCCAAGAGCCCCTTTTAGGCAATTTGGAGTCTTTCTGCTGCCATGCTCAGGAATGGGAGTGGAACAGAAGCAGCTACCTGTTACCTTCCATCTCAGAGCAGAAAATGGCAGAGGCAGGCATAATCCTAGGCAGAGGATCCTTGGAAGCAGAGAGACTTGAATTAGCAAGGGAGAAGGAGGGAAGCATCTGTAAAGAGTTAAGGATAAAAGGAGGTACTTTAAGATATTAGAAAACAAATTTGCTTTGTTTGCAGTAGAGAGAAGAAGTGGAAAGCAAGGGTTATAGCACACAAGTTATTTGTAACTGGATCATTATGTACTGGGCACAAAATCTAAGACATAAAAAATGAAGTACAAATTTCTCACTAATTTCCTTATGAAGAATGTTCATGCATAGTGCAAGGTCATGAAAGAAAAAATTAGGAAGGGGAGACAAGGTGTAATCAGAAGTTAAAATGGAGCAAAGAAAGTTCTTGATCATTTAAAAAAAAAAAAAACAAAAAACCAAAAAAAACCCAAACCACAACTGTCCTCACAGTGGTATCTACTTAGAGGTAACCAGGGGAAAATGCTGAGGATTTTTGTGTTCAGTCAGTTATGATTAGACGTAAACTATGGGCTTGCGACACTGTCAGTTCTACTTGTCAATTCCTTGAGGACATCCAACTAGAGTACGTGAAAACTACTGAAGCTGTGCAAAACCCAGTTTTCATAAACAACATTCATAACATTATTTTCACATCCCTCAGACAAGCATATAGGTTATCACAACCTTCAAATCTCTATCTACTGGCAAGACAAGACATTACCATCCTAGAGCACATGCAAGTGTATGAACCAACTGGATCTATTACTAATAAAAAGAGATGAGCTGGTTGAGAGTGCAGATAGCAATTGCAGATAAGATGAAGAACTGTGTGAAATGTAGGCAGGAGCTGCAGAAATGAACACCAAACCAGACGTACAATTGAATATAATAAACATTACAGAAGTGGAAATGGGAAGCGGAGAAATCAACATTGCCCAGATTGTGAAACAAGCCTTACAAAAAGCCAAGCAGTAAAAGTTTCCAGCCTATCATATTGCAAGGTCAGATAGGCAACAAAGATGCTTGGAGCTTAAGTGTGGAACAGGTCCAAGATCTTCAGATAGCCTTGTAATAGGAAGGGAAAAACACTGGCACACTGCTAGGGAAGGACCTCCATGCAGGACTGCTCCTTAAACACAGACTCAAGAGGTTTTTGGCAGGCACTTCAGCAAGAATGGCCTCAAATGGTGCAGTCTTAAAACAAGCCTGGAAGAAGCTGCACTCAACCCTGGGTTTTCTCCCTGCATTGAGCATGTTTTAAGAAGGCCACAGGTTTGGTATGAATAATCAGGTCTGAATTTACTGTTTTGTCTTCCTTTGTTACCAGCGCATCACTCAAGTATTGGAAAGAAAGTGAAATACACCCACAACTTCTCATCTGGGGATTTCCTCAACTGATACACAATCAATGTATAATTAGCTCTTTTGCCTCTCTCTGGGGTTCAGAGGAATTATCAGTGTCTCAATCTTCAGCTACCACTATCTGCTAGATCATTCAGATGGCATGACACTTAAACAAAAAGCTGTGGAGCTTTTCCCCAGGGGGAGGGAGATATTTGCACTCTAAGAGGACATATAAGCTGTAAAATATATACCCAGAGAGACACAAATGCATGCCTTGTCTGAATAAAGTGAAATGGATTCTGCAGACCAACACATCAACAAAAACAAATGTCAATTTAAGAAACTTCTTTTCCCTCCCTAGATGTGACTCCCAGTATTTCTTCAAGTTTTCAAGCAAGTTGGCAATGCTGTGGGTACCACAGACTGAGATGAGCCTTCTGGTCCCTAAGTCATCACTGGTGGGTTCCCAAGGACCTCTCAGATATAGGAAGATAAGCTGGCACTTCACATGACTAGAGGAAAATTTTAGAGACTTTTATAGGAAAATTCCACACTTTGGTGAGGTAGAATAGAGTCTTTTTAATTTCCTCTCAGAAAACCACCTTATTTCCAGTTTGCACCAACCACTAGCTCTCTTATCAACAGAGCAGAACCAAGTCTGAGACCTTAAGTCTCACAGACCTAAGCCTGCATCTGGAGCACTACAAGGGGATTGTTTTGGGGACCCTCTGTTTCATTTCCCAACTTCCCTATTTGTTTGGAGACTCACAGGCCACTCAAATGGGATGGAGGTAATTTCTTCATCTCTAGAAGAAAAATTCATCAGAAAGCATATGGTAAGACTTCCCATATTTACATATCCCTGAGGCTACTTGTCATCTGCTGCCCTTCAGCTGCTGCAGGCAAAATTGCCTCAGCTAAAGAGCAAATTGGTTTTCCTCTACTACTAATTTTGTTAACCTGCTGTATAGAGGTGCCTTGCAGTTCCCTGTCTCACCACAGCTATACAGTAACCCCATCGCATTTTCTGCTTTCTGTTTTCCAGTGCGGCTCTCACGTCCTCAAGTGTTGTTTTGGGGCCACCAAACAAAAACACTGATGCAGAAATGTAAACACGCTTGTCTTCTACTGCAAGTGCATTTCCATCACTATAAAAATGTGAAATGATACAGCTTATTTCACTTAGATGATGTAAAGTGCCTTACATCACTATAAAAAGAATATACTGTATATATACTGGATATACAAGTCCAGTATTGTTAGTCACAGTATTTTTAAAATCATAACAGCTGTATCCTTACAGTTTAAATGTGTATCTGCCCACTGTCATACATGTAAGAAACAAATAAGCAAGACACAGTGAGACCTAGAAGTGACCAGTACGTATGATGTTAAAAGAGCCGTATAAAAATTCAGGTTACATTACTGAATGGGAAAGTTGAGCCCAGAAGATGTGGATGGTTATTTTCTTTAAAGCTTGTTCAACAAACCCTACACAGAGTGTATTCAACTCTGCAGAAAATCAGCAAAATAATTTGTGTCTGTGCTGAGGAACATGAAATGGAAAACCGAGAAACTGCTAAAAGAAGAGTGATATGACGACTGGGATAGCTCTGATCCTGAGCTCTTTTCACTCAATATGCAGTGAGCTATTGCCAATGTCACGTCCACTTCTGATGGAAAAAATCCTGAAAAAAATTACACTGCTGCCATTGCACTGAAATTCACTACATACACTGGAAAACTTGAATCTTGATCTCAGTTTTCAGTGTAGACTTGGATGTGTTGCACATTGTGGTATGGCACCACACTGACTTAATCATGTCTGTATTTAAATATTATCCTTCTGTTACAGAAAAATATTTTATTAACTGCAACTTAAAATTAAGATGCCAGGCTTTCTTCTACTCTCATCACACATTTTTTCAATAACTCTTTACCTTTTATCTTTAGCAAGTTTCAGCTTAATTTTTCCTTCCCAAATTATTATTTCTGTAATTCAGTAAACACCTTAGAAATTAGTACAGCTCCATGTAACAAGCTATTCTAAAGCCCCTTTTTGTATATGTCAATTTTACCACATAACAGATTTTTAAAGCCCAGACAAAACAATTCACAAAGATTGGTCAGGGCACTCAGCAGAAGTTGTAGGAGACACTACCTTAAATCTGTCACTATTTAATTTTATTTCAAGTTGACGGTGTCTGAGTAAAGGCAGTTTCCATTGAATGCTGTAATTTAATTGAACCTTTGTCTGTAAAGAGCTGTGATTTTTTTTTCTGGTAGTACAACAGCAGGACATTTAGAATGAGGTGTGTTTCTTGATGCAGCAGTTTTCAATGGTTACCACAGGGAGTGCATAAAAAGCCAGGAGGATAAAACTCTCTGTGTGTCAGTCAAAGCTCCAAACATTTTTTGTTGGGCACAAGTCTTACTTGAAAAATACTGGCCTGTCTTTAAGACATAAAGTGCAAAAACTTAGGATACTTGCTGTCATACTTCACCTCAGCCGCTACTTTCCTGATTGATGTTGGACCATCTCTGTTCCCTTGTTTACCCCTCTGTAAAATGGGGACAATATGACTGGCCCCAGATTGTAAGACTCTCTCAGGTCTACTTGTACAAAAAAAGCTGTAACAGAGTGAGTGGTTTTAAAGTTTAGAATAGCTCAAACCACACCATCAACATAAAATCTGGAAATTATTCAAAAAATAAAAAGATGAGATTTTAATCTATGTTAGTTTGATAAAGATACATTAGTTTCATAAGTTTATTAATTCATTATTTACAAATGTATATAATTTATATATTATGTATACATTACACACATTTGTAAATTTATAAATACATATGTCAGTGTAATTTAAAAAATAAAGCATTTCCTCCTCTCCAGCATGTGAAAAAGCCACACAAACTGGAGAGTTGCTCACTAGGACATAGTCCTGCAGGATGGTTCGTGTCACTGTGTCTCTTGCACGCACATGTACGTCCCCACAGATTATTCCTGAGAGCACGCTAATATAAGCAACTCTTCCAAGAGGAATGTGACTGACACAAAACAAACAAAGCAACAACATCCCCTTTAAAATTCCCAATGTCTCTAGCTCTGTTTTCCCCTCTCGGGTTGGTACACAGTTGCAAAACTGTAACAGTGTCATTGAAAAACAATCTCTGAGTCATCACTAACTTGCCTATCTGTAACTTCTTTACCAAAAAATTCCTAGGCGCTGTAGAGGCTTTAATTATTTCAGAGCATCCCTGCAAAGCAGTGTCACATCTTCTGTGCGCCAAACTGCAGGGGGATGCAGGAAGGTCAAGGTTGGGTCTTGGGGCTCCATCAGCACCTCTGGGCCGGAGCTCCAGGGCCTTGGCAGCTTTCATGGGCTGTGCTGGAGGGGCAGCCCAGCAGTTGGCTCATAGGCAGTTCTAACCTTTGTTAAGTTGTTCTTGAAGTTCAAGACGAGAGAAAATTAGTACTTACAGACTTCCAGAGCTGATCACGGTGCAAACAGCCGTGTGGGTTTGCTTTTTTGGTCTACTACCTGGACCAACCTTCTTAAAGAGCATCTTGCCTGCTAGATGAGATAGCAGCCGTGGCTTCATGACTATTGAAGGCAACTTAAACTGGTGTGGCTGCAAATCCCACTTTTGGGCACACAAAAGTGTGTCTGCCTCCTTTTCTGCTACATGTCTGGCTGACTCTGTGAAGCAATTTGGGGGAAAAATTACACAGGGCTTCTGCCAGTGCTGGGAAATGATCTGGCTCAGCAGGGAAGCGGTGAGTGTGAGTGTTGGGTGCAAACAGGAGACAAAACCACGAGGCTTGAGGGAGTAACTTGCAGAGGGGACAGAAGGACCTCAGCCGTTGCAATCTAATTTGGGTTTAGCCTTTATGGGAAGAGACCAAGAGGCAGGGCTTTCAACAGCAGTCTGAGTGACAGCAAGCATGATTTCATACTCTTCTCTCCTCAGCAAATTTTCTGCACCATTCCTTATGCTGTGCAATCTGCAAACTGATCTGGCTGAAAGTGAAGAATAAATAAATAAATAATAAAAAAAGGGCTTACTTCCAGTATTAGTTTTCAAATGGCAGTGGCATGGTCAGAGATCAGGTTAGGCTGCTAGTGAAATCTGTGACTTCACCTTGTGTCTGGGTTCAGAGCAGCTGCTTCACTGGGCAAGAGGCAACTTGGACCAGCAAGGCTAAGATGCTGCTTGCCTGACACAAGCCTGCTCCTCACCCAGGTGGCAGAAGTAGCCCAAGGGAAGCACACAGTATTTTGCAGTAACTGGAGTCCTGATGCATTTTTATTAAAAATTATTCAGATCCATTTCAACCTTGGCCTTTTTTCCTAACTTGTAACAGATGTGGAAGGAAGTGACACCAAACAGCACAAGCTGTTTTGTCCTGAAGTTCTCAATGTCCTGAGCTTCTTGGAGGAGGTAAGAGGGAGAAGCACCACCCTTGAATGTATATGAAGGCAAAAAGAACATCAAGGTGAGAGGGGGGTTGCAAACACTACCTTCAAACACAGCACGGATACAGAGTTTCCTCAGCACGGGGATAACTGGAAGGATATATTTGCTGATGTCTGAGCAAGCCCATTGCCGACTGTCATTTTCTTCCCTTGTGTTCAGGTGCTTGGGATGCCATGGCTACTTCCCTTATGGTGCACAGGGAACGTGATCAAAGAAAACACACATTCAGCTTTTTAAAATGTTCTTACCCTACTAGTATCACTCACGTAAGGCCCCAGTGTTTCTTGTTTATCTAACAGCAAAGAGACAAATGTAAATGGCTAAATCCAAGGGATTCCAGTGATACCAAGCTTATTTAGCAGGGAAAGAACCAGCAATGTCATGCTGGAAAGCTCACAAATTGAAATGAAAAATCGAGTTCAAACAATTCACCATGAGCTGATTAGTAATTACACCAGAACAACTGGTAGCAGGGTACATATTTACCTTTTCTTGAAATCTCCATATTGACTTTTTTTTTTCCCCCCCCAGAAAATAAACTTTAACTAAGCAGGTTATAATCTCAATTACAAATACTACAGTCCACATTATGTAGGATGTCAGATTCCGAGAGTAAACTTGCTTCTATTCCTAAATCCTGTATCAGTATGCTATATGGCTCAAAAGCTCCACATTGAAAGAAAACTAAGCCTGTTATTAGTTTCGTCAAACCAACTTGATAATTAAGGTCTGATTTTTATTTTTTTAAATTTAATTTTTTTTTTTTTAAGGTAACACTCAAAATTCAAAATCCAGTTTGGAAACAGGCATCCAAAACTGAGAAGCTGGATGAACATCTGTATTTTGGCTGCTGAGACTCTGGCCATTAAGAGTTGCATAAATCCAACTCATTAAGGAGTCTTAAGGGGTTTATTGAATGAGGGTATGTTGTCTTCTACCACAGCAATATTACGTTTTCTTCAGTATTGTCTTTCTTGAAAAGCCCACAAATTCAAGGCAAAGCCTCCTATTAAAAACTAAGGCGTTTGGGAAGATAATGACACAGCAATCCTGCGTCAGAAAGGAATGAACCAGGAGGATGTGATCAGAGACCTCTGCACTTCTTAACTTCTGTAATTCTTTCATTTCTAAATGAGCCCTGCTTAGAAAAATTAATATTCTTTAACAAAAATCTGACACAGCAATGGCAGTTTCCGTAAGACATATACTGCTTTTCTGTTGTTGGTAGGTAGTAGGAGACTTCAGGAGGCAGCTGAGCCACCTGGCCAGCTTGCTGCTGCTGCAAGTGGCAGCTCCCCAGCCCTCCTGCCCTGAGTCCCCACAGCATCCCTGGTGCTGCCCCTGCCACCCCTCTGACCTTCCAAGAAGCTCACCAAAATGGTAGGAAATTAACCCAGACCGAGAGGGCATAGCCTTCTGGCTTGGTGAGCTGAAACAGCTCAGCGGGCCAAGCCAAGGAGCAGGGAAGAGAGAGCAAGGTTTTCTCTTTTGACAGCAGCAAGTGGGCAGCTCGGCCAGCCAGGACCTCACCCCAGTTTCAGGGCTCCCACAGTTACCACTGCCAACATGGGGCTTAACAGCAGCACAACAAGCCCATGGAATTAGTCTGAGGATGAATACTGTAAATAGTAATATGATTTGTTATTCAAAACCGGGAAGCCTGATACTCAAAGATTGAAGATTGGAAGGATCTGGAAAACTGAGAACATAAATTAAGGTGGTGTGCATTTGATGGAGACCAGTTCATAAACAGCAGGATAAGTACAAAGAATGCAGTTTGGCTATTGCCGGCCAATGACACCACCCCCCACCTCCCCCACCCCCCACCCCCCCCAGTTTCTAGAAATGTTGTCCAAAGCTAATATATTAGCTTGCTTCATTGGGAACAGTTCTGTTCAGCTGGACTTGTTCTAGCAGGGTAACATGGGTTGCATTTACAGAAAACTACTCAATAATGATTTGTTGTTCAAATTTAAATTAGAAGTTTGCTTCTAATTTGAGAGCTATAGCACAAAACTACATGTTTCAGGTAAATCAAGTAACACCTAGCCGATTCAATACAGATTTGTTTGTATTGATTAGCTGAACAAGTTGAGATGCTGAGATAAACTTAGAAAGGCTGTGTTAAATTCCATTGCTTATTTTCAAAGGTCATTTTGAAAATCATAAGTAATACAGGCTATTCTGGGTTTCAGACTAGACACAAAAAACAAACAGAGGCAAGGCACATGTTGAGTTGTGGTTTTAATTCTATTTTCAACATAGTTTATCTGACTTAGGACTCCAGCAAGCAAACAAGCCAACCATTGAATCTAGAACTCAGCATACATTTTGCATAGCTCAGCACAGAGAAGTTACAATGTCTGAATGGTATTTTTCACGTAAGTAAAAATAAAATTAGAAAATTACTAGCTAGCTGGGGAAAAAAAATAAAAAGAAGAACCTTTCTCTTGATATTTTAAAAGCTGAGACTTTTTTGTATTGTACAAAGGAGCCCAATGGGTGATATGCTTTTTCACTCTTGCTCTAATCTACACTGCAAATCGAAACAATCTCATAAAAGGTTCAATTATTAAGAACAGTGGCCCAATAGAAGTGTCATGCAACGAGGAAACCAGGATGACCATAAAAAGAAAATGAGGCTGCTGGTAACCATTATAACGTAAGACTGAATCACAAACGCTAACACCAAAGCCCTCTTTCTGCTCCTGTTACAGCCCTTGAGAGTTTTGTCTGTTGGGTTTTGTTGGGCTTTTTTCTTCCTTTCTGAAGGCAGAAGTAGGCCCTATAACCACCCCCGTTTCAGTTTCTCTCTTCCCAGCTACCATTTCTTACAGTAACTTGTCTGTCACTGTCCGTCAGCTTGAACAGAGCACTGCACAAGCTGTATGCATCACAGATCCATCCCCAAGATGCAAAATCCTTGCCTGCAAGAGAACATTTTGGTGCAATCTAATGCAAATTCCGAGCGAAAGGGAGGCAGGACCAACGTGGTATTTCACCAAAACCTTTCGTTAGCATTATAAAAAAAAGAAACAAACAAACAAAAAGATAAAAATGAAGACGACCACTGGCCGAAACCAGTGACCACAGGAGCAAGTTCCTCCCAGGCTCGCTACGTTTAAGAGAATTAACTTCCAAATTAACCCCAAACGCAAGAACCTTCCAGGAGGCGGAGGCAGCCCCGGCAGCCCTTCCCCGCACAGGGCAGACCCCCCCGGTGAGAGACCGACTTTGCCCCGCGGCGGGGGGAGGCCCGGCCGCAGACCCCCCCCGGCCCCCATCGCCCCCGTCTCCTTCGGCTCCGCACGACACCCCCGCCCCCAGCCCCACGGCGGCCGGCTGGCAGCCCCTCCCCCAGGCCCTGGGACCCCCCCTCAGCCCCGGGGCTGCCGCGGGGTCGGCCCGCGGCGCCGCTGTCACCCCCCGGCGCCGCCGCCCGGGCGGCAGCGGCAGCGGGAGCCGGCCCCGGCCCCACCGCCCTGCGGCATGCGGCGGCGCCAGGAGCCCGCGGCAGCCCCTAGCCCGCCTCCCGCCGACCCGCGGCCCCGGCCGCGCCGCGCCGCGCCGGCGGGAGCCGCTGACAGGTCGCCGCCGGTGGCTCCGGCACCTGCGCTGCGCTCGCCGCCCTGAGAGGAGGGGCTGGCGGCGAGACCGCGGCGCAGCGGAGCGGGAGGCGGCGGCGGCGGCGGCGCACGGCCGGGCGCGGGCCCCCGGGGGCGGCGGGCGCCCCTCGCCCCCCTCGCCCCGCCGCGGGGCCGGGCGGCCGCGGCGCCGCCGACACCGACACCTTACTTCCTGCTTCGCTACCCAGGGCCAGACCCATCGCGGCGGAGGGATCCCGCCGCCTCCCGCAGCCTCCTCCCCCTTCTTCTGCTTCACCCCCCCTACCCGTTCCCTCTCCCCTCACTCTTCTGCAAGAAAATAATTTGACAGCGATTTGCTGACACCCGGGTTTTTTTTTTTTTCTATCTATCTATATATTTTTTTTTAATTTTTTTTAATTTTTTTTTTTGCATCGCGGACTCGGCAGAGCTGCGGGAGGCGGAGGCCGTGCCGGAGGTAAGCGCCCGGTGCCTCCCCCGGCGCGGGGAGGGGGGTGCGGCGGGCCCCCGCCCAGCCCCGCTCCATGTGCCGCCGGCGGGGTGGGTGCCGGGCTGCGGGGCCGGCGCGGGCTCGGGGAGAGGCGGGGAGGGAAGTATGTTTCCTGGCGGAGCGATATTTGTTTACAGGATGAGCTCCGCGCTGTAAGTGAAGTAGGACTGAGCCCGGGCAGCTCTGTCATAAATTCATATCGCAATCGCTCCCTCCTCGCCGACACCGTCATAAGCCCCGCGCCCGGCCCCGCCGCTGCCCGCGCCCGGCCCCCCGCGCCGCCTGCACTTGTTGCAGACTCCACGCCAGGTAGGCGAATCCTTCCCAAGTTTCAGGTTTGGCACGAGCTGGGAGCTGAGCTGGAAGGAGGGCAGGGAGGGGAGAGAGGAAAAGGGGGATGGGGGGGGGGGGGGGAAAGTTTGCAGCGTGCAGTTCACTTTCGGTGTGCAGCGCCGAGTAGGCGAGGCCCTGCCTCCTCCTCCTCCTCCTCACCCATCGCCTCTCCCCGCCGGCCGGGCACGGCGGGAGCGGGCTGGGGGCGGGCGCGGCCGCCGGGCGCTGCCCCGTACCTGCCGGTGCCGGGAGGGGTGGGTGGGTGGGTAGGTAGGTGTGCGGCGGGCCGGTCTCCGGGCGCCTCGCCGCGGCGTTGCTGCCAGATCCCGGGCGCCGCGCCGGGGCGGAGAGGCGGGGAAGGGCTGCTCGGCGGGGCTGGCCACGGAAGTTGTCCGAGCGGCGGCCCCGCCGTCCCGTTGCGGCCCCTGGCACCGGTAGGCGACGCACGGCGGCTCCCCCCTGCCCCCCGCGGGGCGCGGCTGCCGGCGGCGCGCTCGGCACCGTCCCGGGATCGGTGGGTGTTACCGCCGGGGCGGTGCGGGGCCCGGGAGGTCGAGCCCTCCCCTGCGGAGGGCCGGGGGGCACTGCTGGTGCCAACTTATTTGGGAGAAAGGTGAATTTCTCCTTCTTTTCCGCGGGGAAGGAGTGTACGGCGGGTTAGGGCACTCCCGGGGCGCAGAAGTGCCTCGTTTTCCTGGCCCCTCAAAATTGGAGGGGGATAGGCAGACTCTTCACCAGGTGTTTAAATACCAGAGAGGTGATTTGCAAGTGAAATTAATTGGCAGTTAACCAGTTAATAAAAGGATAGTGCCTACTCGTCCGTCTTCTGACTTTCCAGAGTGGTTTTCATTCCCAGGGTTGGACTGTTCGAGGTGTAAACTTTGCGGGATTAATTCCATTGCCCAGTAAAATCTGACCCGTACTTGCTGTCTCAGTGCACCAACGCTGGCTGTGATTTGGGTAGTTACTGGTGAGGTTCAGAGATTTTTACAGAGTGATACGATAACAGCAAAATAAATACGATGACCCATAAGTAAACTATTTATGGAAAACGTTGCAAAGTGCTTAACTGCATGATTAATGGTTGAAGCAGGTAATCACGGGGGGTGGTGAAGTTTTATGTCTTTGGCAGTTGTAATTTTACTGCAAGTGTTTAACGGGAAGAGGGAAGAGTTCACCTGGCAAGCTTGGGCCTGGGTTGCTGGGCTGCTTGGCCGTGCCTCCATACTGCCAGTACCCCTCCTGCCTGGAGCCCCCAGGACAGCCCCCTCGGGATGTGCCCCCTGCCCCAGCTCAGGACACAGTGTCACGATTAAGCCACACATCCCTACATGAGGATGGTGTATGTGAACTCTTCCTCCGTGTGGCATATGCAGCCGTTTGCTGTGCTTGCATATCTACTTGGTGGTCTTCTTTGGATGTTAAAATTGGATCAGAATGGAGCCATTTCTTTAATCGGATGCATCTATCTGTAAATAGCCCACTTCACGTTGATACCCACTGAAGTGATGGGGCCTGATGTGCCTTGGTGGGTACGTTGCCTTTTTTTTCTAAGGCTTGTTGTGGGGAACGGTCCATCTTCTCTTCCCCCCACATAAGACTAAACAAATTAACAAGAAAAGTGCTGCTTCATCACTGCTTCATGCGTGCATACGTGGCATGGGATCTAAGCTGGGTGGCTTTGCTTAAAACAAATAAGTGTGTTTGTTTAGAGTTTAGATAAGTGATTTTTCATATGAAGAAAATGCATGCATTTTTCTTCTGTAACCAACAGTCTGATATACTTTGGAAAAATTAAAGGCTTAAGTACACACTGCTCAAAAATTTTGTCACAAATAAACACTTACGTGGTCTGTCCCGCTACCGTTGATAACCAAGTTGTGTGTCTGAAGTTGGGAGATTAGTCAAACCAGTGTATCTTGAAAAGCCTAAAAATCTCAAATACAGTTAATGCACTTAATTGTGGAAGCTGGCCTGAGTGAAGAATGGAGAATTGGCCTCTCAGTGAAGTGATAAGACCAAAGCTTAATCACTCTGCTATCAACCTGTGTCCTACCATTGGCACCTCTCCTCGGGGAAGAGGGATGGGGCCCGAGGGTAGCTAGGTAGGCATCCTGCCTCCAGTGTTTGCATCACTCCTGTATGGACCAGCATTAGCTTAAATAAACCACAGCATGACTAACCTCTCAACCTAACATTGACTCATGTATTTGGATAGACTGAAAAAAAACTCTCTGTCTTATCCATTTCATTTTCTCAGCCTTTGTATTACTGCTGATCATGTCTCCAAGAATATTCTTGTAGGCATTTAAGACCATAAAGCGAGTCCTTGTTTCAGGTTTGTTTCACTTTTGGGAAGCAGTCAAGAAGCCTAGGTAGACAAAAGGAATTCCTAGATTTTAAACTCAAAACTCCATTACTTCTGGCCGTTTTAATATTTCAGTGATACAGTGAGGTTTGTCATACATTGAGCTTGCAACTTGGCTTCTGGCAGGGAGTATGAGAAAAGTGTAAGAAGGGTGGTCTGGTGCTGTACTGTATGTTTCCTAAAGCAGCAAGGGTTTTTTCGTCTTACATAATTTTTTTGTTTGTCATAATCAAGTGGAAAATATGTTGCATAAAAACTTACTCAGCAAAGTGTTTGGGAGGGCTTCTTTCTCCCTTTCCCAATTCTGTAATGGAACAGTAGTAAATGAAAGAAGGACCCTAGGATCTGTAATGTCATCATAAGATTCTGGTGTGGACGGTTGTGTCTCCTTATGATGTGTCATAATAACTTGCAAGATAAGGCAGTTTCATTTCAGTTTCCTTAGGAATACTTTTAAAAAAAAACAACAAGCAGTGTTTGATAGATGCAAAATAATTGCTGATAAGGAAACAGTTTGTTTCCTCCTCCTGTGTGTTTTGAGGGCTGCATAGCTTCCAATCGAAAATTATTATCAGACTTTGTTTTTTTCTGTCCCTAAAATTAAAAGATCCTTTTGCTTCTCCTCCACCTGTATGATGGAGGTAGAAAGTGCATGTGTAAATTCTCCCTGTCGTGGCAACACTTGGTAATTTATGTCAGGTGAGCTGCACAAGTGGTTGCGCTGGCTTCCGTGTAGCTGCTCAGAAGAGCAGAGTTACTGTGTGTGCGTTTATTTGTAGGATGAGGGTTGAGGGGGCTGCACTTAAAAGTAAAAAATGAAGGCAGCAAATTCCATACATTTTGCTGCATACGAAGTTATAAAACCTCTTCTTAACTTGTCCAGCTCTGAGAAACCTATTACTGTAATCAATTGCAGGGCTGTGGGAGGAAATCAGGCCTTCTAAGATAAAGACAAAAATAGCGCTTTCAAATGTATTTTAAGAAAGGCGACTCTTCCTTCAAAGAGTAGGTCTGAGTGTGGTTCAAAGAGAGGTAGGAGGAATTTTATCAGTTTTGGTTTATTCTTTAACTCTTTGCTCAGAACAGAACAGATTTAAGAGATCCATCAAATTTGCTTTTGACCTGTGTGTTTTTATGCACCAAGTTATCTTGTAGAGCTTGGGGGATTATTTTCCTTTTGGTCTGGAGATGCAGAGGAAGGGGCTTTTGCACTATTTGTCTCCTTGCTGCTGCCACTGCACGTGTGTCTCTAGGTAGCGTGTGGTCCAGCCCGGCTGGGAGGATGAAGGAGTTAAGGTGGGTGGGCGACGAGTTGTATCGCCACTGCTTCTTGTTGAATATTGGTTTCTGTGGGCAAAAGGAAGAGTATTTTTGATAGTGGTTTATACTCTTTCTTTCTGGCTTGGCCGTGTTGCCCTGTGGTGGTGGGGGTGCAGGCTCACCTGGCCCTGCTTGAAACAGCAGCAGAAAGAAAAAGGACATTGATTTGCGTGGGGGAAAAAATGGAAAATATGCTCAGGTTACAACCTGCTGCCACAGAAACCAGAAGGCAAATACATCATTTATGTTACTTTCTTCTTGAGAGGATAATGGTTTGGGAAACCCAGGGCATGCTTTTAATGTATACTCTATTACCCTATAATAGGGGTTTTTTTTCATGTTTAAACTCTCCATATTAGAGTGGGGATGTTGCAGGGGTTTGGAGGAATTGCGTATTGTCGGGTATATTTTGAGGTTCTGAGTGAAATGAGTCTTGTGGTTTCAGCTTACTCTGTAACAAAGAGTAACATGTCTCACACAAACAGCCCACCTAAGTTTTAATAGTTGACTGATGATTTGCTCTCGAAAGACCCAAAATACTAATACGATGCAGGCTCAGAAGGTAGTTGATTTTTTTATATATATTTTTTTTTTACATTTTCTTTTTGGTTTGTCTTTCTCCAATTTACAGTTCAAAGTTTGCTAGAATTTCACATGAATCACTGATCTTCAGCTTCCCACTGGCCAGTAAGTGGGGCAGGTGTAGGTCACTTTCTAGGCATATGGCCACAAGTGCTGAGTTTCCCTGCTCCACTAATTTGAACTTTCTAAAGCAGCCATCATGGGCCTTATCACAAGTTTTTTCATGTCTTTTTAGTTCAGCAAGAAAATGGTTGCTGTCTTTCCCTCCCTCCCCTCATCAGCTGCTCACGGTAAGATTTTTGATAGAGCCCGCATTGTGATACGTCCTTGAAGTGCAGTGCTGCAAGGTTTTGTTTTGCTTGGTCTTTTTTTTTCCTCTTCATGTTTAGACTTCATCACATCTACAGCAAAGCGAGATTGTTATAGATGGTCATTTTGATGTTTGGTTGTTTTTTTTTAATCATTTGTCAAAAAATCTCATGTTCGGTAAGGAGGAAAAGCACAGTCTTGGGTACTGGAACCTCCAGGTAACCCTAGACTACAAAAATATGGATTGGGGAAGGGTTACCCCAGCAAAGCAGGTGTAAGTTAAGTTATCAGCACCTCTTTTTTAAAAGGTCCCTGGCAGTGTGAGGTTTTTGTTCACACTGTCTGCCTAGAACAAAGCTTACCAGGACTCTTAAAGAACAGAATCGATTTGAGGTGCATAATTTATATCTGGTACTTTCTATTGAAGTTAAAATCAAATCCTGAATAACTTTGGCATGGGACTGTGAAAAAAAGTACTCAACCCTGTGAAGGAAATTGCTATGAAGTTTAAATATTGATAATGGCTGAAGTTCTCTGTCTTAAAAAAAAAGTAGTTTGACTCTTAGTCATAAAAGATGCTGTACAGACCCATTTTTGTTTTTTGTTCTCCACTCCCCCCTTACACTATTTTAATTGATGGGGAAGTTTCATTTCCTTTATTTCTATATTTTTAGTGTATGTGTGTTTGGGGGGAGTGTATGGGGGAGGATAGGAGGGAAGTCTGTATTCTGTTTTTTAATTTTAAAAGAAAAAAAGAAAAGCAAATGCTGAAAAATTAGGAATTTAGAAATTACTTTTAAATACGTTCTCCCCTTTAAAAATTCTGCTGGTAAAATAGTACATATTAGGGCACTGAAGGGTTTTGCAACACTTTTGTGTGGCTAAGAGTCTCGTCTGAGTTCCACTTTTACTAGCAGAAAAGTGTTTTTCCCAGTATTGACATGTTTCACATGCCAAATAAGAACTAGAAATGCGTTTTCCTGGAAGGATCTCTATTTACACTTGGAGGGTTATGCCAATTACAGCTATATTATTAAGGCCTTTTTATTTTTTTATTTTTTAATTTTTTTTCAATTTTAGACTTGACCTTAATAGTAACTTCTTAAATTTTTTAAAGAGAATGCACACTACAATCTTGGTATGTAGTTTTGGACTGGTCGGTAGGGTAAGCCCTGCTTTTCTATGGCACAAGTGCATATGGGCAGTTTTGCAAGAGTGTGATCTTAAGTGAGTCCTAGTGACCTCTGCTCTGCATTCAGAATTTAATACAATTCACTAGTGAGCAGGAAATATGCTTGTTAACATGTCGTAATATTTTTTCCTCAAAGAGATCCCTTGTACTTTCATTCTGAATACAGTTTTTAAATCCTGCAGATTAGGAAATACTGCATGATACATTTGTGGAGGTTTGGAGCCATAAGAAGCTATTAATACTAATTTTGCTCAGAGACTAAAGATTTACTCCTTTGGACGGTGTAATGGTGCATGAAGAAGGGGCAGGTAAATGGGGCTTCTTTGGCAAGAGTCTGTAGCTGCTGGGTGTTGGAGTAGGGCTACTGCTGGCAGTGCTGCATGCTGGACTTGTACTGCTCTGCTGCCCTGCTTTCTCTCTTTCTGCTGGTGGAGATGTCCCGGTGGAAGATCCTGTAAGTACCAGAAAAGAGCACCACCCTGACTAGTAAATAGCGTCATTGTCGTTTCATAAGCAAATTTGCTAGTTATTTGCTCTTTTTTGTGGTGTTAAGATTTGCGTTGTTAGGAACAATAGCAGTGTAATAAATAAAAAACGGATGTTGACCAGTCTTTCAATGGTTCACATCTGCCACAAGTATGAAATCTTAGAAGATCCTACCTAGCTAAACTGAGCTTTCTTTTTCCCCAAATTGTAGGTTGCCAAAGCCCTGAAGTATTTAGGATATTGACTTCTATTTGGCATGCCTCTTTTATGTTTTGTTATGTCCTGAGCATCAAAACTGGGCTTACCTTGCCCAGAGGTGGTGATCTTTGAGCTGGCTACACCCAGCTTTCAGCAGGGCTGGAGAGAGCTGCACATGTCATTCTCTGGAGGCTGAAGGCATCACCTCTGCAATGTGTCCTAGGTCACACTGGGACTTCAAGTAACTGTGGGCTCTATTGGCCATTACCAAAGTTGTGTCTGCTGAACGCAGGAGACCGTAGTCACCTGAACTGAAAGTTTTTGCCACATGTTACCTCAGCACTGAGCACAGCAGTTTTTTTCCTGCTTGCACCCCTAAATATGTGTAGGGGAAATGGGCAGAACCAGTTCAGATGTTCTGGCTGCCTTGTTTTTTGGGGTTTTTTGGTTACTTTTCAAAAGCTTATATTCTGTTTATATTCTTATAAAGGAGCATCTATGTATTTTGATAAAACAACCTAAATGATGCAGCGTTGCAGGAGCATTAATACTCCAGCTGTCTCTTGGGCCTGCCATGCAATTCAAATTCAAACTAAGGTCTCCCACATGGTTATTTGCATGTGTCCTCCTATCTCTGTTTTGTATCTGCAATTTCACTATGTGCTTCCAGAATTATTTTTGTTCATTTCCAATCATTCTTCAAAGATAACTGGCAAAACCCAACAAGCTGATTGTGATTCTACAGCAGTAAAAGGTAGACAACTTTGATCTTGTGAAATGAATTTTCTTCATGTGTGGGCTGGGTGTGTAGTGTGTTGATTTAGTTTTTATTGATCAGTGTAAAAACGTGAATTCAGCATCACAGCAATGATAATAAACAAGTGCTTGCAGTGGTATTCTAATGAGCTTCTGGCAAAAATAGGGCAGAAAACTATCTCAGAGATTGACGTGCTTTAGTGGTGAGATGCTGAACCAGGACACTTTATATAAAAGGACTGAGTGAAGCTGTTTGAAGTTCTAACTTACTTTGGCAACACAATTGCTGCGAGCAGTATCATGCCAAGCAGGGCAGGATGCAGTCTTTTCTGTAGGCATCTGACTGTCAGAAGTGCCATTCTCACTTCTGTCCGGAAGGACTTTCACCCTCCTGATCACACCACAGTAAGATGGATTGTAGGAACCAGGTATTTGCTTTGTCAGAGGGTATCTCTTAATTCGAGCTGTGAAACGCTATTTACCTTTCAGCCCTCATCTGTAGGAATGCCCTGCAAACCGTCCCCATGTTCCAGTAAGCCTACTTGGCAAAGTGTCAGGTATAAAGGAGGTAGTGAAGGGAGGTTTCTGAATTAGCAGACAATTTATGTCTGGAAAAGTTAGATTCATATCCATAACTACGTTAAGCCTGTATTTCTGAGTATGTTAGGGACATATCTCCATTTAGGGTGGCAATAATTCCTCTAAACCAAAATGTTTGCAGAAGCACAGTCACTCAGTTTTTCCTTCTTTTTTCCATTGATGCTATGTGTTTCCAAGACTGGAAGAGGCTTCTCAGGGATGGTGATGAACAGTAATTTTCTATATTTTTTTGTCAGATAAATTAGTTTTATGCTATTAGAGTTCAGTAAATTGGTATCTGAGCTGCATGGGTCATGATGAGAAAGTATTGCTGCTGCCTACATGTGTTTGATAAAAGTAGAAAATGAGAAGCAAAATTTTTCTGAAGTGAGGAAAAGTGGGTTTTTTAGGACTATGAAATTTTGAAAGAGCTGGTTCATAATGAATGTTAATACATTTCTAAAGTTGCTGCTATTATAATGAAAAAGCATGAATAAGAAAATATGCCTCGCAGGTAAAAGCCTTCACCATTTGTATGTTTGAAAACCAAAGATGCATTGCAGAGGGTAAATTTTACCCTTCATTTTGCTTGTAGTAAAAGATTAGTCTTTGAAGTTATAAACAGCTTTAGATTTAAAGAAATAATACAAGGGAGGTGCACAGAAAAAAGACATTGGGCTAAGTGGTGTTTCATTAATGAAAAGAATGTAAGTTAAGCCAAATGTGGCTGCCTGCATAGTAAGGTACTGCTTAACATTGAGCGGGGCTGATAAAATCAAGTCCTATCAGACTTTTATTTCAACTATTTCCAACTTTGAGAAGAAATTTTAATCTGGATGTTAAGTGTGCATATATAAATGATAGACTAATACCACAGAATTAAAGTAATTTATGAAAGGAGCGGTACTTTCACCCTGGAAGTCTGTCAGCATACGGTCTCTAGGCTAACTACTTGATCATTAGTTAAAGTAGGGGTTCATTAAAATAACATGGACTCATCTGGTTTTATAGACCATTTCTCAGCCAGTAGGCGATCGTCCAAACCTAATAAGGTTCTAGTGCAGACATTGTGACAATGGCACGTAGATTACTACATAAAGCTGGTTGATGGAAAAGCTTCTGTTGGATTAAGTGTCCTCAGTATCGGGCCAAATTTTTCAATTTTTGGTCATCTGTAGCAATGCCTGCTCATATTGTCGTCAGCTGAACTACCTGTGTGACTGCTTGAAGGAAAGTGCAAGTTGGGTCTGTGTATGAATGCAGCTCTTTGCTGTTATTATTTTATGCTGCAAAAATTGTATTCTAGTTGAAGAATCGTAATTACAAAGTGGATGATAGGCTTCAATTATGTACAGAAAATCCTTACATTTAAGCTCCACGCTATCCTTAGCATAAACAGCTTTTTTGTTCAGGTAGAACTTCTACTTTCAGGTTATTTCTGGAAAAGCTGTACTGCTAGTTATGTAAATTGCAAGAAATGAAAATAGAGAACAAAAGAGTGGGGCGTCTTATTTTAGGCTTCAGCAAATGCAAAGTCGTATGTGGCCATTCCAGCCAGCTATCTATAAGAAGTTGCTGTGTTGTTCTACTGCTTATGTTACCAGTAAACCAGATTACTTAAACTGGGCATTTCTCATAGGCTTTATACAATCAGATTGACAAATGTTGGAGCTGGGAAGATTTTTCAATAGCAGGGTCAGTTTATGCCCCCCATGAGAGTCCCTTGCTGCAGGGCTCCTTCCTTGCATATACAGAATTTTCTTGCTGACAGAAAATGTGATGCCTTTTTGTGTGTGTATGTATGTGTGTGTCTGTTTGTTTTTATGCTGCTGTGTAGGCAAGTCCGTGTTTTTTAGGTCAATCCTGTACAATAGCAGTAGTTTCTTTGTACCTGCACCTATTACCTATTAAGGCAATAAGCAGCTCTCCTTGAATGAAGAGAAGGCAGATTTCAGATCTGCCTGCAGATCAGAGAGGAGGAGAATGGAAGAAGCAGAGTTCAAGTGAATGAACAAACTTTCAAGCTGACTCAGTGCTTACACGTACAGTATACACTGCAAAAATTAGTCACTGCTTACTGTAAATCTTTATGGTGCTTGGTGGGCATGTGCCTGTATCAAGCTGCAGTTATCAAGCTTTGTAGACTGGGAATGCTGGTAAATGTAATTTCCACAGTATTTTCCCATTGAACAACAACAATGAAACCCAGTGAAATCTGAATGCTTGTAAATTATTGAGCTGAAGGCAAAAGAAATCTTTTAGTTATCTCCTGGTGCTATCTTAATCTGTGAAACTAGCAGGAAAGTGAATAAATTACGCAAGAACTTCTTTTTTATTATTATTATTATTATTATTTAGAAACCTGTGCTTACATGTTATTAGTGCTGTTCTGCCCTGTCCTGTGCAGGTTGGTTTGATTTTGGTGTTGGTTTTATGTTTTTTTTTCCTTTGTTAGTTAGGTTTCAAGCTGCATTTGTGTAAAACACCAATTTACATGATGGTAACAGAATAACAATCACAGGGAAGGATATTAATCTGTTGAAAGCACTGTTTTCATTTGCCAAGCAGAAACTTCAGGAAAATAACCCTCCAGGTTGAATTTTCTCATAAATATTCCCAACTTCTAAAATTATTTAGTGGCATAAGAGGAATGCACAGCACTTAAGGCAAAGTTTGTATTAAGGGGTTACTTTTGAGGGGAAGAAGTGGGATCTTTTATTTAAAAAAAAAAAAAAGTTAATATTTAAAGAAAATTATAAAATTATTCTGGAACCTTTTCTGAGTTACCCCAACTCAGTAAGTTTGGTTTTTTTTGTTCTTTCAGACTTTTATTTCAGTGGTTACTTCTCTGTTTATTTTTTTGTTAATTTAACTGGTCTTATTTTCTAATTCTTAGATGTCCTTTCTCCAACACCTGTTTTGCTTGGCTTGTTCAATCTGTCCTTAGAGAATTGTTAATTTCAGCTATAATCATACCAAAAATCCTTTAGAGTTGTTACAGCATGATTTTTTTTTTTTGATAGTTTGCTTAAATTTACTTGCTCCAAGATGAAAAAAACCAAAACCCAACGAAACTAAAACCCGAACACCTTGTTGAAGAGTGAGAAGCAGACTCCTGGCACTGCTGGGTGGGACGGCGCTGAGGTTGCGTGCCTGCACAAGTGATTTGGCTCGCTGCTCTCCCAGCGATCTGATCCTGTCGTAGGCTTCAAGTCCTCTGAAGCACAGGAATGAAGGCTGAAAGCTTTATTAACTTTTGGGGTTATCTCACATTGTTTATTTGAAATGGAGGCCAAGCGGTTTACATATCTCTGTATCTTGGATCTGAAAAAAAGATTTTTGTATTATTTTTTTTCACTAGCTTTTCTGTGGAAATGACATCACAGCTTATGTCAGCCATGCTAAATTCAGCAGTTTTTTCTCCTCCCTGTTGGGTTATTAACTATTAGCTCTATGCTGGGAGTCTTCCTTTACTGGCTGTGCCACCTGGATAATTTCATCACAAATGCTCTGAATTTTGTATGAAGAAGAGAAAGACCTGATCTAAAGCCTTTCAAAATGGATGGGAAGGTAACTTATTTCAGCATGTGACAGGAGTGGGTGACCCTCTAATGCCGTGTTGTTTCCAGGATTGCTGGTGCAGGGTGAGCAAGAGAAGGATGGCATTTTGCCTTTTGGCAGAGCTGGTGGCCAGGTCTGGAGTTTGCTGTGGTGCATTGTTGCATGGTTACGTCCCCTCAGCCTTGCGCATTAAAACCACTTGCCCTTGTGAGACTGAGCAGGTTTGTAAAGTAAAGCTTCTAGGCTGTGCCTGCATCTCTCATGTGCAAAGCCAGGCTCTGTGGCAAGGACTTGGAGCATGCCTGAAGTCTACCAGAAACACCTAGGTTTTGGGGCTGCCCTTCTGGGGTTGATGCTACGGCTGCAGCTGTGAAAAAGTGTGAAATGGAGGCATGGGGGTTTCCTGTGTGAGCCTGAGGAGCTGGGAGGAGGGAAACAGAAGTCAAATTAAAGTTGACATTTTGAAAATGTTGATTGCTGCCTTTTTAAATCATAAAGCAATTGCTAAAGTAAGTTACTTCCCAGAGGAAAAATAAATACATTGATAAGATAAAAGGGGGAAATGTGTTGTTGAATATGTGCTTGTGAATGTAGCAGACTTGGTACTGTGATGGTGGTGGTACCAAATGAGCACAGAGAAAAAGAAAATGGATAACAATCATCCTTAGTCTCCTCCTGTGAAGTTTCCAGCCATAATGTCCCATATGCAGCATATTTTTATTTATCTTTACTATTTTGGGAGATCTGAGGCAGTGCGTAAGGGACTGATCCAAAGGAATTATAAAAATGCAGCAAGATAAACCCACCTATCACTGCAATGAATGTGAAGAGATCTCCCTTCTCCTGCCTCTAGTCAGCTGCGCTCTGCTCTGAGAGGAAGGCAAGGAGGCTTCCAGGCGCCTTCAGTGGGAAGGCTTGCAGGTACAGCTCATAGCATGCAAAAGCTAGGGATATCCATTCACACACTTTGTGGTTGTTTTTTATGTATCTCCATCTTGGCTATTCTATGCAGTCGAGGAGAAGGGGATGGGGGGGAAAGTGCTTGAGGGATGCTGTAAGAGGGCAGGTGTTGCCCCATGCACATTGTCTGACTGGTAGGTGCTGGCACACACCAGGTGGCCAGCTGGAAAACTCTGGTGAGATTACTTGTCCCTTTTAGAGCTTATGAGGAGTGCTTCATTGCTGTAGTTATTTATGTAGCCATATGCTGCTCTTTTTTATTACATATGTTCTCTGCTAATTGTCAGTGGCAGGTGCCTGTGAGCCAAGGTGGAGCGGTATTTAAAAATGTCTTTTAATGGGGATAAAGAATTATGTGAGTTTAGTGCCAGCAAAAAGGCCAGGCTGAAACTTTTGGCCTCTGAAGGTCATGTTTCTTGCAGAGCAACAGCATGGTGGGTAGCAGCACTGCCTCTTCAGTTCTGCAGTTCAACTGCAGAGGTGTGACCTTGAGAAGGAGTCAGTAGGTCTGGTTTTGGGTCTGTGTGTCTGGTTTGGCTGAATCAAGGAAAAAGCACCATCCCTTCTGATGTGCACAGCAGCCCACAGGAACTGTATTGGACACGCATTGCACCCCTGCTTAGTGACTTAGGTGGGAGGTGTGATATCACACACACACACACTCACTCACTCACTCTCTGGGATGAGGAGGACAAAGCTCATGGGTTGAGACAAAGGACAAGGAGGGTTCTTCACCGATTAAGGTCACACGCAAAACAGACTCAACTTGGGGAAAAACAATAATTTAATTTCACACTAATCAAACACACAGTGCTTGCAGATGTTACCCCACCCCTCCCTACTTCCCAGGCCCAAATTCCTTTGTTCCCAGTTTCTCTCCCTCCTTCCCCCCAGCGGCACAGGGGGACAGGGGATGGGGTTGAGAGTCACTTCACAGGCTGGTGGTTCCTGCTGCTCCTTCCTCCCCAGGAAGAAAGATTCCTTACAGTCCTGCCCTGCTTCCCCACGAGGTCCCTCCCATGGGAGAGAGTCCTCCATGAACCTCTCCTTCATGAGTCCTTCCCACGAGGTCCGGAGCTGCTCCAGCCTGGACTTCCCACAGAGTCACGGGCTGCTTCGGGAACAAAATCCCCTGGCCTGGGGTCTTCCAAAGCTGCACAGTCAGAGTCCACAGGCAGCAAATCCTCTGGCCACAAAATCCAAGTCCACTGGCCAAGTTCACCCCTCCTGGCATCTTCAGGCAATGTTCCCCCACGTTCCTCCACGAGTGCAGGGGGACAGCTGCCATCTCACCATGGGTTGCAGGGAAACTTCTGCTTGGGCACCTTCTTCCCCTTCTTCATCACCAACCCCCAGCACAGCTCTAGTTCCCCAGAACAGCTCTTCTCCCTTAAGTGCTTCTCTGCTCAGGTGTTGATTCTTTCCTATGTTAATGGCAGAGGCGCATCTATTGTCCCTCTAATGGATCTTTGGCTGGATTTTGGAAGCCGGGGGAGCTTCTCAGCTTCTTACCTGAGCCACTCCTGTGGCCCTTCCCCCGCAACCAAAAAACCCACCAAACCAGAACACCTCTAGTTTGATTTCTCCCACTTTTTGACCACACCTTTCCCTGTACGTTTTTTGAGCATCTTGAGCTGTTCTGCTTGTACTGTTGGTTGCTGTTGCATTGCATACGTGTGTATTAGGTTGCAATTGGTTACTACTGTGATTGTTGATCTTGCATCTCCTTCCATCATCAGAAGAACAACTGCTGTGGGAAAGATGTAGGGAGACTTGTAGTCTCTTCAGACTTGGAACAATGCAACTGTGTCCAGTGAAAATAATTTTGGGGCACTGCATTGCCAGAATCCCCGTGTCTTTGATACTGCTGTCACACCATCTTCACATTCCCACAAATACTTCCCTGAATTGCCATCCCTTCTGCTTATCAGCTGGGGAACTTACAGCTGGCTGAAACAGATTTCTAGGAGACCAACAGTTCAGAAGTATCTACATTTAAAACTGTCAGGGAAGACTTAATGCCCCTAATGTTCTTTTTCTGTAGGGTTTGTTGTTTTTTTTCGATTTCTGGTAAAGAACTAGTAAAATATAGAGCACATATGGAAATGGCAGACGTTGTTGGGTTTTTTCTTTTTTTTTGTTGCCCTTGTTTCTAAAATTAAGCACACTAGAGTTTGCAAGATCCTGTGAAGAATTCAAACGATACTGCACAGTCATGTGTTCAGGGAATCTTTTTAATCTAGTCACATATATATTGTGAACAGATCCAGATTTAAAAAACAATACATTTCAGTTAGGAGAGACAAACTAAATGGAATAAAGGCAAAATACTGCTAAGTATCTATGATTGTATTATGAAATTTAGGTTTTTGCTTCCAGCATTCTCTTGTGTTTTTTGGGTGGGTTTTTTTTGTGTTTTCCTTTGCTTTCCTCCCTGTGTAAGAAAGTAACCTGTGGTATCAGCTGTTTTGGTTATCCCTTGCAAAATGTTGGTAACTGAAAATTGGATCACACGACCAAAGTAGGTCTCTCTTTGTGTCAGAAAACTTAACAGTGTCTTTTTTGTGTGGGTAGATTATGAATCCATTACACTTGGCATCCATGCACATGGGTAGTAAGTTTTCTTAAGTGTTCTGAGTTCGGTTGCAGAAGGAATAGTGATCTCAGAGCTTGACTACGAACACACTTGGTGATGGTCACAGGGGCAGAGCTTTGGACAGAATTTGGGTCAGCAGGACAGAATCCTGATGAGCTGTCTGGCACAGGACCCTGTAAGACTGGCTAACTGTATTAACTTAGGCCAGCTTTAGCTATACTTACCATAAAAATTTTCTTGAACAATGTTACTTCTTCACCTCCAGAACCTAGACCTTGAACTACTGCAAAACTAATTGAGATAATTTTGGTGGCATGTCCCATACCACTCCAGAGCAAGCACTACTCAAGTCAAACACTGAAGTGAAGTTTATGCTTTGTAACTGAAACAGATGTACAGGATGTGATATAACTGTATATGATACTCTTTTAATTGGTTCTGACAGTAAATTTAATAAAGAGGTCTTCAGATCTATACATATACACACACACAGAGTGCTGATCTGAAAAGCAATGAACACAGGCATATATGCATTATATTGCAGTTGTTTTCCCATGGGGGTTTTGTTATTGTTAGCCCTTTCACAAATTGTGAACCTGTAATTTTACATGTGCTGTTCTTTGGCCATCTCTGCCAGAGAGGCTCAATCTATCATGTTAAAAAAAAATCAATAAAAAGTCTTGAGGTTTATTTATAAAGTAGAGTGTTGAGAGAGGGTGCAAAAATTCCATTAAAATGGCAGTTTAGAGCTAGCTACATCTCTTTGGGACTAAGATCCAATATTTTAAACTATTAAAATTGTTATAAGAGTGCTTTTGAAGTACCACAAATCACAGTAAAGCTTTCTAGTTGAAACTTGCCTTTATATAGTGCACTAGAATTCAGCTTATATATGTTTTTGGAATGTCTGATGCTGCCCTCAAACATGATTTTACCATCCCTTTTTAGAGCTTTATTAAGTTAATAATCTTACAGGTTTATGCTCAAGAGAAAATATGTGGATGTAAGAAGTCAGATGTTTTTTTTCCTTCAGAAGCATGAGTGTATGTATGTCTTTGTGCAGATGCAGCTCTAAGCAAATGAATTATTTCTGAGAAGTCTGTGAGCTTCACATGTAATTCATCAGGGTTGCCTGGCTGGCCACATGCTGCTTCATTAGAGGAACTTATAAATTTAGAAGGCTGGGGGTTATTTTATGACATAGCATTTTTTACCAGTGATGTGGTGGTCATGTACTCAATCTCTCATCCCCAAAGAAATAAATGTGTCCCTCTGCTCATAAATGTGATGCTGAAGAGTTTATGGGATAGTATCTGTATTAAACCTCTGAAATACCAGAAACAGTGTATCCGAAGTTTAAGCTTTGCCTTCCTCCATCATCTTTCTGTCTTGTTGTAATAGGTGAAGAAGATTGATCTTGAAACTGGAGTTTTTAATACAAATTGCATTGTATTATTTTGTGTTGTATCATCTTTATCCTGGGATGATGAGAATTGTTTTTTATAGTGGAAATGCCCTTTTACTTCCAAAAATGCTTAGAAAAAATAGGTAAACTCTTGTTTGGGCCAAAAAGCAGGCTTTTCCATCTCCAAAAGACAACATAGATTGTCAGAGAGCATGGCTTTTCTTAGAAGCCATGGGAGCAGGCTACATAAATGAACATGACAGAAGGCAAAGACTCCAACTCACCAAACATTTGTGTGTGTTAAAGTATGTACTCTGTCACACAGTCACATCCATAACCCAGTCCATCATTCCTGCATTATTTACCCATTAATTCTTCCTTTTCTTACTAATCTACAGCCTAGTTGTAGGTTTCCTCTTCCTGTTGTTGCCTGTGTATATTTTCCTCTTTCCTGGCTGTATGAAGTTGGAGTAAAGTAATGATGCCAGAAAGCTTAAAAAAAGCAGAGTTATTAACAGCCCTTTTACTGTTAATTAACTTATGAAGTTTCAGAGAAAGGAACCTTGCCTGTGTAATTAGTATGTGGTTAAAAATCTGTGGAATATTCATACTAGTGCTTGGAAAGCAGAGATTCTAAAGGATGACCATTAAAACTTGAAAAAGCTAAGCAAAGGCATGTAATATCTATTTTGTAAGGTGCTTCTCAGTGTGAAAAGGAAAGACATTAGTTTTGTCATACAGCTCCAAGCAGAAGTGATAGTTAGCTTCCCTGCTTTTGAAAAAATAAGCAAATTATGTTAACAAAGATAAAGGAGAAGAGTGTCAGTCAAGAAAATGAAGTTTCCTGTGAAGCCTTTACTGTGTGGAGTCACCAGTCCACCAGAAACTGGGGTTGCAGGTGGGTTAATTTGGTTGGGCTGATTGCAGCCAGCTGAGTTTGGCATCCCTGCAGGGCTTTTCTGCCAGGGGCTCTTCCTCCTCCTGTGTTCCTCCTGCTCTTCCTATTCCTGGGCTCCCTGTGGCTTAGGAAGGAGCAAACTGGCTCCCTCATCTCCTGGTCCTGTGCAGTGCTGCGGTGTGCAGACTTGTGTAAAGAGCCACAAGGTAGGAGGAGAAATGGGGAGATGTGTGAAGAGGCACATGAGAGAAAGTGACAGAGGCCAGAATATCAGTCTGAGGCCTTTGCAGGGCATCTACTAAGTCCGTGGTGTGGAGGTCACCCAAGATCATTTAGGAAGGGTGATCCCCTTACAGAGAAATTGGGGTCTTCTCCTCTAGCTGACCCACAGCGTTAAGAGCACTGTGGAAGTTACTCCCTGACTACACCTCTGCTGGCAGAGCAGCAATCCAGCAACTCTTTAACACCCCATGATTCAGTTTGTAGGTTTCCATTGCTCCCCCTCTTCTACGCAGGGGGCATATTCTTGGTCTAGCAGGAGGCCCTTCTGCATGTTTTTCCCTTGGTTTCTCAGGGGGTCTTTTTGTTCTTTTGTCAACCTATGTGACTGATGCGGAAGTGTGGGGATAAGTAGGTTTTTACGAAACATTTCCACTTGAGTAGGACTGCTGGGTGCTGCAGATAGCACCCTATGGTGTGCTGCTGCCCTGAGGTGAGCTGGGAGTGGGTCCTCCCTTGGTGAGAGCCACTGTGTGGATCAGTTCCCTCATCTTTCAGCAGACAGAGCTGGATCCTGCGTTGTTGTCACTCCTTTTCCTTCTGTGCCTGCGTTGGTAGTTTCTCTGCTCTTGTGGGTGGGACAGGTGGTGGGAGGTGTAGGGCCTGTTTGTTCCAGAGAGTCTTGGCAGCCTCTGAGACCCAGAAGCCCCCCATCCACGAGGTATGGTTATGGTAGAAGGCTGGATGGGTCTAGGAGGGTGCTCAGACGAGCAAAATGGCTTCTGGAGGAAAACTTGATGCTTGTCTCCTTGCCTTCAATACTGGCCTTTTGCAGGTAGTGGTAAATTTATATTTTGCTGTTGAGCAATGCCCAGTTTTGGTGCTGTCCTGCAGGAGAGCAGCCTTGCGAGGTGTGCCAAGCCGGCACTGTGAGCAGCCACCATGTGCTTTGTGTAAGGTGTGAAAACTGTTGGATTAGAGCTGAACAGCTGACTTAGCTCTGGATCATACCCAAAATTAAGCCACACAGGTTTGTCTAAGGTGTAGCTGCCAGTTGCTTTGGCTTCTGAGATTTCTTTGGTAAGAGCACTGCCTTTTACTGGGGTGAGTCCAGTCAGACACATATCACCACATAGTCTTTATTGCTGGGGTTAGGGCATGGACCAACTCCTGAAGAAATGACCTGTTCCACCTAGTGAGTTTTTCCTATTACAGTAATTTGGGACATGTAATTTTACAGTAATTTGGGTGATGCCCTCCTTTCTTCATGTGGAAGGAAAAGAATGAGCCTTTTTTGTGAGTTTGCCATGGCAAGGTGGTGTGCTTCAGGGTGTTCTGTGTTTTTGATGGGTGCTGACCTTCCTGAGCTAAACAGGTGTCACATAACCACTGTAAAAAACCTTTTCCTTCTGGAGATTTGAGCCCTTAATAGGTCTCTGATCTTATTTTTCAAGAAATCACCGTTTAACCAGACTGGTGAAATGGCATGGTTTTGGCTTCTGGGAATTTCCTCACCAAATCTGTTGGTCAACCCCCTTCTCTAGGTTGCGCATGCATGCCAGTGTTGGCTCACTCCTGCTCCTGGGGTGGGGTTGAGCCCACAGTAAGCAAGGAAGGACTCCCTTGCCTCTTCTAATTTTTTTTATTATTTTTTTTTTTGGCAGAAGGGAGGAAGTGGTAGATATCAATCTTCTTCTCTCACACATCCTTCCACACGCATCTTGCTGGTGGCCACCCAAACTGTCCCCTAGAGGTGCTACCCTACCATGACTAATTTCCTGGCTTTTATTTTGAAAATGAAGTTGTCAAAGTTGTGCAGATCAGCTGGTGCGAGTTCCAGCCTCTTTTGTATATGAAAACCTAGAAAGCATACTTCTGGGAAGAGGTGGTGGAGATGGGCTTGGTTTGGGGTTTTTGTGTGTGATTTGAAGGAAGGGAGGGCAATAGTGAATGCTGAGGATTTTAATAATTTAATTTGTGTGCCTTGATTTCACAATCAAGACTTAAGTGCATTGGAAGTAGTAGATATAAACACTGCCAGCTAGCTACAAGAGTAACCTAGTCTGTAATGGTTTAAAAATGTGTACTGTTCATTATAATTCCATAAAAGCTCTGAGTCTCATTGGTGAGATGATCCACCTGTGTAATAAACATTACCATGTCTTTCCTCTGCTGTTTATACAAATATTTTTGTTGGTAGTATTTTGTGGACAGCACTACTTATGTGACTATGCTGTTAGACATAACCCTTGTTGATTAAACTTCCTGGAAGAAATATTTTAACTAACAGATGCACAAGCATGTGAATTTAGCAAATTTTTTTTGCATTGTTTTCCCAGTTCTAAAATGTTCCAGTTAAGGAAAATATTAACTTTTATCAGCAAGTAAAAGCTACTCTAGGGAGAAGATTTTGTGTTTTCTTTTGTTGTGCACTTTTTCTTTGGGGGTGTGTGTCTGTATTTTAAGGAAGAATGCTAGCTGAATGAAAATCCTGGAAGCATTGGTGATTTGGTAATGTAAGGTCAGATATTTATATAAATAGTGTTTATTGTGTGCCACTTGTTTAAAACCAATCAATTTCTAACGTGCTTTTCATGTATATATACAACTGCAGATGTAAAATACAAAGCACAGTAGAACAGTAGAGGTAAGCTTTAATTGTAGTCAAGGCACTAAATTAACTGAGATGCCTGGGCAAGTGAATTTATAAAGACAGGAATTAAGACAGGTCCCTCCTTTATCTGAGCAATTTGGAAGTCAGAAATCAGCTAGAATTTTTAAAGCTAGTACAGTTTCAGTATCATACAACCATTTTTACCAGATTTTGCATTCTTTGGTGGAGCTATAAATAGATGCAGAATAGTTTTACAGAGCTCCATGGGGTTTCTGCAGATCAGCATCAGCCCAGTATGTCTCGGAGTCTAGCCTCACTTCCTCCTTGGCTGGAAAAGCCAACTCAGTTCTTAAAAACCGTGGGCAAACTGGTCAGGCATTCATTTAGGTAACTGCGTTCTTGGAGTTTGTTTTGTTTGTTTGTTTCATTAAAAATAATAATATCTCTTTTTCAGACAGATTGTTTCCTAGGAGTGCTGGGAGAATTGGTTAACTAAGGAATTTTCTGTAAACAGTCCCAGCGTTTCACTCCAAAAACACAAAACACAGACACCCCCTCAGCCTTTCAGAAGCTCCCCCGTCCTCCCTGGGCCTTGCAGGCAGCCTCTGCTCTCCTGCGGCCGCCCCAGCCTGAGCATCCCTGAGGGGAGTCTGGAGCACAGAAAGCGTAGGGGTTTGGTAAACAAAGTAAGGGCGAAAGTAAAGTTCTCCCTTTTTCAGTGTGGGAACCAAGAGAAAGGTGACAAGGTTGGCTGCATGTTGTCCTAAAAAGAGGGTTAGGAACTTCCTTGGATGGGATCAACTTGGTTTGTTTGCAGGGAACTGCTTTTAGATTGCCAGGTTCTTTAGGAACTGGTTGATATAATTTAATCTTAGGGAAAAGTGAGTCAGTTAATTACCTAAAATAACATGTTTGTTAAAGTCTTGCTCCAGGGTAAAATATTCAAAGTTTAAAACGACAACAACAAAGACACTTTTTAAAATTCTTCCTTTAAAACAGTCTTAAAGTTCTGACAGCAAGCTGTGAAATGGTTGTGACACTCACTATCTTGACTTAAGCCTGTATCAAGACTCCACTCTAGGGAGTGCAATCATGAGATAAGCAGACTAGTCAAACATGTCTAGATGTCTGCATACTCATGCTTTCTGAGGCCTTCTCGTGGGCTTTTGCAGAATTGGGACCACAAATTAGCTTCTCTGTAGTGAACCTTGGCTGAACAGGGTAAAGAAAAAAATAGCATGCATCCTGGCAGAGATGTAGCAAGTAGGAGGGCAGTTCAGCTTTTATTTTAACTCCTGGCAGTGCAGACATTATTGAGTTGTTGTTAAAAATGGCTTGTTGAGATGTAAAGCAGACTTGTTCCAAGTTTCTCTGACAATCCCAGCACTGAAGTGCTGTGATGCCAGTCTTGTGTTTCTTGGGTTAAGAACAGTAAAGTGAGACAGCAGGAAGCAAGGATGTAAACTGTGCTTGCCTCTCAGAAGCAGCAGGAAAATAATGACATCACTGTTTTTTCAACCTTCGAGCAATCTTAAACTGATGTAGCCTTTTTCATCATATCTGTTTAATGAAGAAAAGTGTGTATATTCTGTAGTGCTTGATATGGTCATATACTTAACTTTTCACAGTGGTGGTTTATACAGATATCGTAACTGTTTTGAAATGGTGTTTTGTTTTATTATAGACCTGATTAACCAGGAGGGAATGGCAATTACAAATTTTAATAACAAAAAAGGGCAGTATCGTTTCTTTTGTATTTTTTTTTCCTGTCCATTTAAATCTCTTCTTTAATTTTTTTTCATGTGAAGTCAGGTAGTTCAGCATTTTGTATAATAATCCATTTCAGCTTTTTTTTCTTTGAAAGGCCTGTGAAACTTCTACTGAAGACTTTAAAAGAAGTTCTGCTTTGGAATTCCACTTTTTTCTTCTGAAATTTTTACTTGTTGGTGTGATTCTTTTCAAGACGTTCCGCTGCTTTCAGAAAAAGATGATGCTCAGTGAATATCATGGGATAATACAGAAGCCTTTGTAGGATGTGAACTGACCTACCTAAGAAACCCAAGAGAGATAATTACAGTCGTTCTTAGTCTACATGTAAATGCACTTTGCAAACGTTTTTCCATGCAAAGAACCAGTTAACATTTTGGAATTTATACCTATATGGAAAATGGATTGTAAAATAGATGCTTTTTTCAGGGAACTTTTGATGAGTTCCAGATTAAAAAAAAATTACAGCATATTAAATTATTAGGCATATTTACTACGGTGTAAGGAAGATTTATGCTGTAATGAAATACTGCTGCAACCCAATTTAGAACTTGACAAATCTGGTTTTATAGGGCTGAATTATAAGGTATAACTCATTATTTGAGGGGAAAACTTTTTTAATTGTTATTTTTGGCACCCTGGTCTCCACTTGGGTTGGGCTGTGCTCGGTAGGAGCTGCTTTGGGCAAGATGTCTCAGCTGATCCTTTTTCAAGGGAGCTGTGCAGAATGAAGTCATAATTAAGGATCCCATCCTGGCAAGCCTTTCTTAGCACACGTGGTCACTGATTTCAAGTTAAATACTCACAGCCCTCATTGCTCCTCTGGGTCTGAGATGTGGGTCTCCCTAAAAGCACAGATTTCTAGTTTATTGACAGATATTCCTGACTGATAATGTATATCAGATTCTGTCTACTGATTCTGCGTATCAGATACAGTATATGCAGTATGAGTAGCTGTGCAAAATTTAGTTACACCAAATCACGTGTATACTGCTGGTTGGTTGTTGTTGTTGTTTTTTTTTAAAAAAAGTCTTTATTCCTTCCTTCTGCCTATGGACCTCTTGATTGTTTCTTGCTTTAAACTCCAAGCGTGCCCTTGTGCACTGTATTCAGAGCCACACCTGGCACTGTGGCTTGCAGCACACAGTAGGGAACATCACCAAAAAAAATAAAAAGCTCAATTAAGGAAGATTACCCAAAATTTGGGGTAGCAAATACCTCTTTGACCATCTTTTGAGACTGCGTGTAGTATTCTTACGTTGCTGTTAACAGGCTCTCATTTGAGAAACAAAACTGGAAACAAACTAAGTTTGTGCATTTGACTAGCTGAAGAGCAGATTTTATCTGGAAATAGCATTTCTTTATAGGGTAATCAGTTTCTTGTGTTCGAGTTTTCTGTTTCCCCACTGCCTGGCATGCAAAGTGGTGGATCTTAAGCAAATTAACTACAACCATATATGTGCACATATAGGAGCATAAGACAAAGGAAAACAACACACAGGGTTTGAGCTCAGCAGGTAAAATGTTTCGGGAGCCTTTTCTCCTCGCTTCTGGGAGAGAGAAGTCTCAACTTCTGATGCCATCTGTGTGTTACCTGGCCCTGTCGCTCCACAAGCGCTCCTTCTGATGTGCTGTGCCTGCGGAGTAGGAGAAGTGATGCATTGCTGGATGGCTTATGTGGTCAGGTGGAAGTAACGGAGTGTTTACATTTAGGAGAATCTTGTATTCAAAATTACTTACTGGTAATCACAGCTTTAAAAGTTTAAGAAGAGGTGCAGTTTGGTGTGTGTTGAATGTGTACTATGTTATGTGCTTAGCTTCAGCTGTAAACCATTTACTGAGTTTTAGTGACTCTGATGTTTAGTCTTTTCCCCCCTGTTTAGACATCAGTAGCCAAGTGTTTTGCCTCTGTATGTAGCCTCAAGTTGCACTTTTTTCTGATGTAGTCATCAGATCAAATTATTTATAAAATGAGGACATCCTTTTGGACTTCATGTATAAACAGTCTTAAATATGTGCACAAGCAGAGAGATTCTTTTCTGTTTATCCACAGTTTAAGCCCAAATATTACTAAACACTAACATTAAATAGTGTTGTGTTTTTCTGTTCCCTTCAATCTTCATTTAAGTTTTCCCTTTAAGGCTCAGATTTCTTCTCTGGATTACCCAGAGAAAAACTTTCGTCTTGCCCCTTGATGAAGTTATTAGTTGCAGTATGTCTGCTACTGTGATTTACAATGAGTTATGGTGAGTGAGTGAACTTTTTCAGAGTGGTTACTACTGGGTAGGTATTTAGTAATCAAAACCATGTATGCAATTGCTGGCATGCATGTTTGAGGGCAGGATCTGCTGTCTTGAGGCAATACGATGACTCCAGGAATTAGTGGAATTAGTGGTGAGAGCTGGAAACCTGCTACCAGCCCACTAAGGTGCCTTTTAAAATTCCCTTGGAGCTAAGTTGTTGTTGGACTTTGCTGCTTATTTGTAAGACATCTCAACAGGCAACAAAGTGGGTAGGGGTTTGGGGATGGTGGTGCACTACTCTCAAGATGAGAGGTGGCTGGTGTTGCCCGAGCTCCCTGCAGTGTGGAGCCACTTTTTGCCCATCACATGCTGGAGACCTGGGAGGTGCCCATTGGAGTGGCTGCCTTCAGCTGGAAGCGGAGATGGGAAAGCAAGAAGCAGGATGTTACAAAGCAGAGTCTGAGAAAAGTGCATCTTAGGTTTTAAAAGTACCGACTGCTACCAGGGCAACTTCATTTGTATGTTTGTTTTAGCTTTCTGGCTTTTTTTTTCTTTTTGTAACAAAACTTCAAACGCCCTCTTGGCCAATGACAGCAAGGCTTGCAAATCGAAACCAAATCTGAGCATAGCACTACACTTGAGTGAACTGTGCTAATCTAAGATGAGCTTCTGTTTCCTGCTTAGACCTTCTCCCCGTGCTCTCACTTGGTACACGTACCGTACTGCATGCTCACAGATACCTTTGAGACACCAATCAGTTAAAGAAGTGTGTGGTAGTGACTGCTCCAAGCTTGGTATTTCTTGTGCTTGTTAGCTACCTACTTGTGTTTGGGAAGCAGCTGTTTGGAGTCAGGTAGGCTACAGAGGAGTCCTGCATTTGTGAATTAACATCCAGAATGGATTTGTCTTGTGTCCTTTTTTTTTTTGTGTTCCTATGATCAGACAAAAAGTGTAATCTGGTAAAAAAGTAGTCCCCCTGTGAAGTCATACAGTACAAACAATTTGTGAGCAGAATATTTTAGGCAGCAAATACATTCAACTGATACAATCCTGAGTAGTTCAGCTCTGCGGTTTGTGTAAAAGCAGCCCCTTAAAGACCCTGTGGTCTTGTCTTCCACTAGCAACTCAATGACTGACTTTCACTTTCCTTACAGTAAGGGAAACAATAGAGAAAATAATTTGCCATTAGTTCTCCCTCTCTGTACATTTTTCCAGACAGTTTGGCCTCCACAAATTGTACAGCCTCCCTTTTCTCTGCGTGGGAGAGTACAGACTGCTGCTGGAGGCAATGAGGAGAGATTAACATTCATCTGTTCTCTCTCTTTTCCATCCCGTGGGCACAGGAGACTTACGAATGTGCTGCTCCTTGGGGGAGTGTTTCTAGTCATTGCTCTGATGAGAAGGCCACAGAGGCACCGGTAAGGCTGTTCAAGTTTCACATTGCTGATTAAATAGGCACACGAAATAGCCGAATGCAGTGGCTCCCTAGAAGAGGTCAGAGAGGAAGATGGAAGGCCCAGCATAAGCCTTAGGTCACTCAGTTGCCAGGAGATTTCCTTCTCCAGAGTCTGCCTGCATTGGGGGCTTAATGCAAAGTCTGCCTCCTCACTTGTGTCTGTAATGAAAAGTGGTATGAGTTTATTTGGCAAGAGCTCTGTTTTGAGCAGAGATATGTGCTTCTTTGATTCTTAGTCTGTGTTTTAATGTTACATGTATAGCCAGAAGATGTGATGGGGAATATGGGAAAACAAATGTGTGGGTGTTTGTTTTGGAATTTTTTGTGGTTTTGTTTTTTCTAAAAAAGTCTTTGCTGATGTGGAAGCTAATGGTGAGATTGTACATACATGTACAATCATAGCAGTGGTTGATAACGCTCAAATGCAGGATCAAGAGATCTAGTTTCACTTTGTGGCATTGGCAGGGACAGGAAAGGTCTTGCAAGCACATTTCTGAATCACTCTGCTGCAAGGGGAGGTTTCAGTCAGTGTTACTCTTTGGTATCTGTTTACCCTTCACAGGAGGCAGGTACCGAGGTGGGTGCACACCATGAGGGGGTGATATGTCTGCTCACGTCTGTATGAGCACCAGCCTCGGACTGCCTGTGCAGAAACAGCAGTCACCTGATTGTCCTCAGCATCTCTTGCTGCTACCAAGTTAGAATATCTCTCTCGATTAACAGCCAGGCATTCATTCTCCCCACCACCCTCCACCCTAGTGGGGAGTGGCAGATAGCTAGCATTTACTAATTTAGTGCTGTGGAAGGTCTGTTCTCAGTGAACTACCATCAGAAGGTCTCACTCCTCTTTCAAATAGCCACTGCAGGAAAGAGGTCTGTGAGCCTCTTTCCATACTTTATTGTGCTGGCTACACCTAGCAGGATATGCTGAGCCAAGTGCCACCACCACGGTGGCCTGGAGGTGATGGAGCTGCTGGTGTGGAGGGTGGTTTTGAGAATCACAGAATCTGGGAAGTCTTACAAGCATACAGCCAACATCTTACATGAGGCAGTGGAAGAGTACAAATGTAGTAATTTTGGAAAGATATAGTGAGGATTTTACCCAGGGTAGTATGCATATTGCTGACAGTGGCAGGGAATTTCTATGGAGCTGCTTGTTGAACTTCTGGAAGGATGTTGCTAACAGGCATCAAGGGTGGTGAGGTCAGCACGAGAGGAACAAAACCTCCCATTCAGATAAAAGCAGGGGAAGGGAAACACTGCCACGTGTGGGACTGGTTCAGGCTGAACTGGTCTGTGCAGTAGTTTCTGCAGCTCTTCAGGAGCTTACTATGGGGTTGAGCTTCCCAGCTCAGACAGGTTCACATTCCAGTCAGGCTTTGGAAAAGCAGGAATGGCACCGTCTGTGTCCCGCTTAATTTGAAAAAGAAAATGTAAAAAAAATCTTGAATGCCAGCCATCTGCTGATACCACATCCAAAGTCTATCCCCATATCTAGGGGTAGAGGAGCGAGATGGTTTCTGTGGAGAGAGGCACCATTCAGAGTGGAAGAGCTGCCTGCATCTGAGGGTGCTGTTGGGTCCGGAAACCACCAGAGAAGCATGTGCAGGGTGGCTTGCCATCTCTGTCCAGCCACCTTCTGTAGTACCCGTAGTACTGCAAAGAGATGGAGTGGTTAGTAGCCACCGTATTGATGGCTGAGTCAAAAAGTAGTAGCTTCTTCCTTGTAACCTGGTCATCAGGTGTCATGTTGTTTTGGAAACAGATTAGATGTTGGCTTTCTACAAGCTGACTATTAAAATAGGCTCACTAACTAGATGGGAACTGACATGAGCCCTCAGACAGATGCAGGAAATTAGCAAACTCATTTTTTTTTAATTCTTTTTGTCTCAGATCTCTCCCAGCAAATGCCCAGTGAGTTTTGACTTGCTTTAGAAGGTGCTTTTTCTGAAGTCAGTATGTAATTTTTCTATGTTATATTTCTCTCTTCCTCTCTGAAGAAGTTGAGTGCTGTTAGCTGTGTGAATGTGAACACAAGTAAGGCAGTAGAGAGTTAATAAAAATAAATCCATTAATTAAAATATTTACATTGGAAGCTGCAAAACATTTACTCTTTGAGTAATACAAACTTCCCCATTGTTCTGGTATGATTGCTGCAGTTTCTCTGAAAATAGCCAGGAAGAGATTGTGCTCTGAGGAATTTTACTGGGTTGGCAGGGGAATAGGAGGGTAGGGATACTCAAGTGGGCTCTTAGTCAGTGGTTCTCTTTTGTTCAAATCTTTTTGTTGCATGGAAGAGCTCTTCTTCACAGAAAAACAACAAAACAAACAAACAAAAAAACCAAACTCCAAAAAGAATAAAAAAAACTCCTACAGAATTGGAATTACGTTGTAATATTACTCTGCTAGTGCCAAAAAATAAGTTATCATCAGTAGGAGATTAGAAAATGGTATTCACTGGATGAATTGTTTGTCTTTAGTGCTTAAAGTATACACTACTGTGCTCCTAAGGGGGGGAAAACAGAAGCATTCCAGAGCAGGTAGTTTGGACCCCGGCTCCCAGGCAGCCCTCCTGGCTGAGGACCCATTTGCTGTCATCCTCTTTTTGCTGGTGGGGAAATAGCAGTGCAGCAGGGTGAAGGATGTCACCTTTCTGTGGCGTTGAGCATGGGGGAGTCCCACTGGGGTCTTTTGGCATGGTGGCTGCTTAGTGTTGAAGGAAAACGAAGCAAGGGTGTAAATCAGTGATGTCAGACCACTAAAACATGTTTTCTTTGCGTCTAGTTTTGTACTTTAGGCACAGGGATGCTCTTGGCAGCATCACTACAGGAAAAGTAAGCAAACATGAAAACTATTTGCTTCAAATCCTTCCATTCCTGCCATATCTCCCTCCAGACAATTGGACTGAAAAATTAAGGATTGTTTTTTTGTTTTGCTTTATTTTAATAGTATTCTCTCATACAGTGTGTCATTTCACTCTTACACATTTCTGGCGTTTTCCAGCCTGGCATTGGACTAACGGGCTTCTAGGGCTTGTGGGCAGGACACTGAAAAGGCCGAAAGGGTGTGTGGAGGGGTTGGTTTGTTTGTTTTTTTAGATCCTTGATTGACATTTCTCTCTCTATGCAGGCTCTTATGCTTTTCAAAATGGTTAGGTGGTAGGTCTCTCTTCTCTGCCCTAGTGCCTCATGGACTGGCTGAATTGTAGGTTGTCTCCTTTTCTTAATAGTGCCATGGAAGAGTGTTTGTTCAAGCCTAAGTCTATCATGACTATAAATTTTATTGACAGTTCCAAGGTTGCTGGTTGGTTGGTTGGGTGTGTGGTACTCTTTCCTCAGATCCCAGATACGCCAGACTGCGTCATGTTTACCTGTATTATAATAACATCTTTGTTGCATCAAAAGGTTGGTTTGTAAAGATGTTAAGAAATTATATGTACTTGTTCAGGGCAGGCATCATTTAAACTAGGAGAGCTTTGTTACCTCCATTTCTTGCATGCTTTACTGTATTTAAGAAAGGCTGCATGCTGACAGTTTCTTGGCCTGGAGATAAAAGGTGCTGCATACTCAGGTTTGATACACCAATGGAAAATTGTCACCACGATGTATAACACTGCTGTGATTATTTCTAGCCATTACCACTGGTCTCATTTTACAGCCATTCACATTATGTCATTTGATGCTCATTTAATTTAATGAGAGGATGCTGCAGACTTATTTATGATTCTGCAGGGCAACCTATATGCTTTGGCCACCTCTCTTATCCTTGCTGAAGGAGGAAGAGCATGTTTCTTGCAGAACATGTTACAACATCTTTAATACCTTTATATCCAGGTTTCCCAGATTGCTGCAGATGGGAGGGTGACTTGCCTAGGGTGTAGGTTATACTGGAATGGCAGCAGAAATTTAATTTATCTTTTTCCTCCATCTACTTGTTAGCCTTTTGTTGTAAGGTTATCAGGTGATATTAATGGACTTTTCCTTTTGTTATAGATGGAATTTTGTGACTTGCTGTATTCTGAATAGGACGAGGAGATGTTTCTGATAAGGTAAGACAGAGGGTAAGGTAAACATGTCGCTACACACAACAGTCTCATTGGTTTGTTTTTCTGGTTGAAGATTACTGTTTATTTACTTAACAGAATCCTGCAAATAAGTGAGATACGTATTTTTAATTTACATCTGCCTCTCACCTCCTGAGCAGAGACCATCTCTGTTCAGTACAGGTTCTGTTACAGTACTTTCTCCTTGTGAACTGATGTAAAAAGTCCAGAAGACAAAAATGTGTGCCTTTCCAGGCATGGGGGTTAGTAAGATACTTACTCTTCTATGTTAGAGCTTTCTGTAAAGTACCATATGAGGTAGAAGAGTTTTTGTGTGGTTTTGAGTTACTGTTCACCCCCCAAACCTTTGTAAGGGAGAAAGATCTTTGAGCTGTTTTAACTTCTGAGCTTTAAAACTTGTTTTTCCTGTTGCAGGGTTTTCAAATTTGGACTGTTTTTATTAGAGCAGAGTGTATATGAATAGAAAACATCTACATTTGAGTCTGAAATTAGTATTTGCTGTCAATAATGTGCTGAAGGAAGCTGTAGGCTTGCTGAGACTTTTCTGTTACTTTGGGTTTGGTGGTTTTTTTTAATAGCAGCATTTTTAAAAGGTGGTGTTTAGGTAGTTACTTTTCTTTTTCTTTCAGTTTCTGGTTCAGAGGCTTCCACTGGCAGAGAGGAGTAGGTGTCTTTAAAACTCTTAGGTGTTTGTATAACCATATTCAAAAAACAAACAGCTAAACACAGTAGTACTGTTACATACAGATTGTCACTGTCTTTCAACCTACGATCCACCTTGTGACTATCCAGTGCTATCACTTCAGTGTTTTCTTTTGCCTCCTCTGCCTCCCTGAGCTCTGTGCCATTTACAGGCCTCAAAAATCCCTATAATCCTTTTTGCTAATTGGTTGGAAAACATAGTAGAAATGGCTAAATGCATGATATCATTGTATGAGGACCAGGACTAAATGACATTTTGCCTTGGATTCATAGATTTAGCTCTTGTAGACACTAAGGGGTTTCTGTTTGTTTTGGTTTTTTTTCTTCCATTAGAGTTTTGTTTACCAAGTAGGGTTACCCTTTGGAGGGTGGCTGCCCAAGCAAGAACTGTAAACTTTGAATGGCTCTTGGTGTTGTGTGGAGTATGCAAGAATTGAAGACTTGCTTGCTGCTTAAATTTTTTTGCAGGTGTTAGGCATTTTGTCCATTCAAACTACACTCTTTCATGTCACTGGTGAATTGTGTTTTAGGTATTTTATTTAATGGCTTACTCTCTACCCAGAGGTGGTCTTGCATGTGTATAGTTGGTAAAATACAGCTCTTCAGGTGAGAGGTCTTGCAGTCTGCAGCACTGTTACACAAAGCACCTCGAATGCATACCTCATTTGTTATGTAAACGAGCTTCTTCACTTGCACGTGTTGGAACCAGTCTACCTATGATCCAAGAATGGGTAATTAAAATTGCTTTCAGGACTTCTTGGAGCATGTTCAGCCCAACCTGTGCTAGCACCCTTCTGCACACAGGCGGTTCAGTTGCCATCCCACCATGCATCTGCCACTGGCATTGCTGTGGTTGGAGGCTGTGTGGTGCCCACTGCAGCATTGCTGCTGGCTTGGGTATGCTCTTGTCCCAGGTTGGGGTAGGTGGAAATGCTTGTGTTCAGGCTGGTTTGTTCTAGCAAATTCAGTTGACTGAGAAGTGTATTTGTCCAGTGTCAGTACAATGCTGGGGTCTTCTTAGGCGTGCATGTGGGACAGCGCTTTAGTCATACTCATTCAGCTGCTGGTGTTTTCCTAAAACTGTACTCCTCATGTATGATATGTATATTATACAGTGTGTGTGTGTATATATATAGTATTGTTGAAGTGCTGTGCCTTTCTGCAAAGTGGATATTGATAAATCTGGGTGCTGTAACATGGGCAGCTCCTGTGGCACACAAGCTGGCTGCTGTTGTATCGTCTCTCCTCATAAAGCAACCACCAAGGAGGCTCTCTTTCTAGCAAGTTCTGCAGCTTGGGGCCACAACACCTTCTGTTACCATAGCTTTATTGCCAGCCCCAAGCACGTACAAATTTTGAGTCAGATTCCTAGTAATTGCAGGACTGGCTTGAAAATGAGATTCTGGGAGGAAGAAGTAGCACTCCACTGGCTCTCATCTTTCACCTCTGGAAGAAAATATTCTGTCCTCGTTTTGTGTGATACCTTCTCAGGGTTGAAATTAAATGTGTGTATCTTGCTCTCTCTTCTCTGAGAGGACTTCACTTACCTATTCCCAGCAGCCTGGGCTGGAGAAATGCCACTGTCCCACTCCTGGTCCTCCTGTGTTGCAAGAAGCTGCCATCCTGCTCATGCCCCTCAAGCCCATATTCATCAGGTGTCCCTCATTCTTTCAGCTGTTACCACTACAGCATCAGTGTTATTTTTTTTAATTTCTGCTTCCCTTCTGTGTTCCCTCACCCCATTTACATTTGGGTTTTCATTCTTCCAGACAGGCATCTGGATCCTGCCCCAAATGTACCCTCAGGTCCTGACTGTGCCTCCTGTCCCTGTTTTCCCTTGGTTGCTTACAGTTTTCAGGGGTATTTCCTGACCTGTTCCCTGCTGTTCCTTCGTCTGGGGGAGTACTTCTGAAGGACTCGTGTTTCTTGCTGCCATTGCAACTAAAGGAGTTTGTGTCTTTTAGTCCCATTTAAAGCAATGAGAGATTGTCCAGCCTGTACAGTGAGTAATCTTGTTTTAATCCTAACCATGGTGACTTCCTTGTAATGGCTAGCTTTTGGCACCCATCCTATTGATTAGGTGATGTGGTTGAATAATAATTAAAAAAAGAATCATAGCTCTTTTAATGTGCCTGAAGCCTAATGATGAAATTGTGAGACTTGGCGAGCTTGCAGCAATGTTGATAGGTGCCAGACCTCTCACCCAGTATTTTCTTTTCCTTCCCTCGTATTTCCCCATGCCTTTATCTTACTTCCTTCCAAGGAACCCAGGGCCCTTGTGAACTGCCGGTCAGGTTTCACATCAGTGAAGGTTTCACTGCCCGATAGCTCAGATCATAAATATAAAATTGTTCTATAAGGCCTAATCTATTTTCAGAGGTACGTTTATGGGATTAAAATTACTTTGATCACTGAAATGGCATTGTGTCATTTTTAGAAGGACATGACAGGGAAGTAACTGTTATCAGGCCTATTTCCACCCGCCGTTAGCTTAGGACCTGAATAATTGCAACTGCAAGGTTGCTTGCCTTAGCAGGTCCAATTTAGGTTGCCAATTAATATTGATTATCTGAAAAGCAGTAGGTTGATGTATATTCTCTTATTAGTAGCTGTTAATGCGCTTTGTATTAGCAATCTGTTTTGCAAACATTTTCTGTTTGTGCTTTTCTAATTAGCCTTGGCACTGAAAATCCCCATTTAACACATGCAGAACTACAATAACTCATGGAAGTATTTGTGGATTTTTGCATTTTGGGTGTGTGTTTTTTGTTGTTTTTTTAGTGGGAGTAATGCTTGATTTTGGTGAGACCAAATTGAGGCAAAGTCCAGGAATTATTTCTGTCTATACTGGTACATTGCTGTTTCTTCTTAGTGTTAGTGCAGAGCAGTGCAAAAGTCTTGCATCATTGCTAGATGAGTTTTAATAACTTCCTTTGAAATTGCCTGCAACTATTTTTGTCTCCATGGAAGCCATCATAGAAGAACTTTCAAAATAAGAAAGCTAATTTGAATAAAACAGTAACAGGTAATTTAAGTTCCTTTTCTTGAGTTATTTGTCTGTTTTGTCACAATATATGGAAAGCACCTGGAAAGTACAGGGAGAAAAATGGGAAATCTCTCCTGCATATTTAAAAGCCTCTAGATAAAAAAGTTTGGAGGGGTGAGGTAGGAGAAATTATCTGTGTAAATGTAGACATCAAGGTAAATGCTTCTTCCTTTTCTTCCAGAAAATTTGAATGTTTGCACAATCTGATATTGCAAGTTGTAAATGTTTAGCACTTCTAAAAGAATAAATTACTTCAGAGCCTGAATGTGTAGATAACTGTCAGCTTCAAAGGATCAAATGAGTTGGAAAGAATGTCTGGAGAACTCTGTATAGGAAGGTATCAGGCAAATACAGAAAGCAGGGGGAATACATTCAACTAATATAACGGAGGCCTAGATGTAAGCTTATATATAAATTAAGACTAAATATGTTACAGAAAGCAAACTTCTGTATTTCTGCTTTTAATGTAAAAAGTGGAATACTCACTTCCCCCTCCCCATCTTTGTCACGTTGAGTTTCCCAAGTTGCTTGTTGTAAGAATTGTGCTGCTTTTCTAAAAATTGAGATGGAAAATGAATCTATTAGATACTATTCAAACAACCCTTAAAAAAAAAATACCACCTTTTGCTGTAGAACGTTCTCATTGTGAGCTGGCTGATTCTCTAAGGTGTAACTTTGCACTCTTGACTAAGCAATTAAGAGAAACTGAAATCACTACTGTAAAATGCACATTAAAGCTTTAGGGCTAAGATGGAAGGAGCCATTTCAGCTTTTGCTTGAGAATTGAACTGATTTGAAGTTCCCCTTGGAGTATGTAAAGAACAAAAAAGATGGGGTGTAGTTTAGCATTTGCAGTCCCTGGGATGCATGTTGACCATCTTTCACCCCACACCCCTCAGTGAGCCAATGCAGAGTGCTAAACCTAGCAAGACTACTAGATCAGCCTTCTTGAGATAATTTTTCTGACGCAAAGTTCTCTGGGCTCCCACAGGGAAGCAGGCACAAGGGGAGCCTCAGGGCAGGCCCTGGGGGTTGCATCTGCCCCTTTGGGGTGGGCACATGCTGGAGCAGGTCAGCAGGGTGACATGGGTGTTGCTGCTGCTCATCATGGAGCCCACCACCCTGCCTGGATGCATTCTCTTTCTTCCCTCTCTGATGCTGGTGTTGTGACAGGAGCTCGGAGGCATGGCATGGGGAGCAGGTGACCCTCTGCCTGGTGAGCGCGCAGGGTGCCAGCTCTGCGCCTGTGGGGCGGCCGCCTGTTTCAGTGCTTGAAAATAGCACTGGCAGCCAGGAACTTATAACTGCAGCTCTGCTAATGACTACTGTTGTGGTTTTGGGCAACTCCCTTGGTCGTCTTTGAGTCAGCTCCCCTGTCAGTAAAAAGGGCATGACAGTATTTTGTAACTTACTATTGAAATGATTAATTATTGTTGCTTCAGATGTCTAGGTCCTGCCATGTATTGTTACCATTGGTATGGAGATGCCTCTCAGCTTTTGTTAAGAAACTCCGGCTCAAAGAACACAACAGGTTGTGAGGACTGTTTTTGTTTTTTTTTTCCTGTTAAGTTATGAAACAGATGAGATTGACTCTTGGTAACGAATTGTAACCACTGCTACCGGTCATTTGAATCTTGGCCCCTGCTTTTCCCCTTTTCCATCTTCTCCATAACTCCATTCTTGACCGTCCACTCTTCATCTCAAACCCTTTCCAACATGGTTTAAAGACAAGGTGCCAGACAGAGTTAAAAGTAAACTTTTAGTTGAGGCTGAAGGTGAAATTCTATCAGTGAGGTGAAGGGTTTGCAGCTGGTGTACTGAGACAGAGAAATGTTCTGCTTTTTTTCTTTTGAAGCCCACTCCAAGTGCAGTTTCAGGCTCTGGCTTGGTCTCCAACCTGAGATGTGCCAGTAACTCTATTTTGCTTTCTTTAATATTGAGGGGGAGCCCAGTGAATGAAAAGTTGCCAAATTCACACATGAGATTAAACTTGACTTAAAACCCCCTAGATATTTAAATTTAAGGAAAATATAGGTTAAGGCAATGAGACAGAGCTCTGAGAACAGCAGAAGCTTGTTTGCTGTTATTCTCCCACACAGAATGTGCTCTCTTGGTTCATGATCTGCCCTCAGCTGCAGGTGGTCACTTCCTGCTCTTTTTGAAAGAGCTGATGTGTTAAGGACCTGAGAGCTCTCCCTAGTCCACCCAACTGGGTGGTGGGGTTTTATGGGGTAGTTGGCTGTCAGTGCTCCTGCTGGGTGGGTGCCAGGCTGCAGCCCAAGAAGCAAAGCCAGCTGTGACTCTTGTTTACTCATTGATTGCTATCTTGATGCTCAGCCAGTGAGCCTTGAAATTGCAGGGGCTACTCACAACTTGTGGACTTCATAAATTCCAAGAAATGGGCTTTAGTTTTAAGAAGCATATTTTGTGAAATGCATTCATAGACTTCTGTCCCCAGAATGAGCCTCTGATATCTGTTCATCCTGTCTTACTAGCACAGATCATGAACTCTCACTTAGTGATTTCTACAGTGAGTCCATAAATTCTTCTGTTACTTTACAGAGATGCCCACTCCTGACTGTAAATGACAGGAGACACATCCTAGCTGTAAATGACAGTTTCCCGCTAGAAGCACAATTCTGTTTTGTGCTGTAGAAATTCTTAGGTTTTTGTTCACAGTTGTTGTAGTAGTATTATGGCAAGCATTTTGTTCTCTTTATCCATGGAGAGATATAATGTAGTGCATTGTCTAGGTGATTTTAATACAAGTTTCTATGAGTTAAAAAGTGGAAGATGAAGACATGGATATAATAAGCTTTGGTGCTTAGGTCTGCCATGAGTGATTCTACTTGGAAATCAGTTCATGTTCCTTGCTTAGCCACACAAAAATCTGAGTCTCCAGCGCCAGTTAAGTTTACCTAGAGCAGCAGAATGGTGAGTCAAAGCCTATTCTGGAGCTCTGGGAAAAGCCTTGAATACGCTGAACTGAAGCTGTGGAGCACTTTGAAGAAAAAAGAACTTTGATTATAATATTCTGATGCTGAGCAGGGAGCAGCCAATTCTTCTGAAGAGATGTGCTCCAAGACCCGTACTGGTTGGAGTTACCTAAATGCAGAAGACAGTATTTCTGAATGGATAGCATTGCTGCTGCAAAGTGGGGAAGATGTAAATGCCAGAGGAATTGTCCAGTATTCAGCTGGATAAGAGAAAGTGGTTCTTGTGGATACTGCATTTTGCAAGCTTGCTGTTGATGAGTTTCTGAGCGTATTACACATCATATCAGTCCACTGTAATTACGTACAGTCAGGCAGAGAAGAATCATTCTGAACTCTTCAAACTTTTTCCTCTGCCCGGAAGCATCCTGGTGTTGGTTAATGTATTCTTTATCATCTGAGTAAATTTTAGTTGGGACATTTAGCCATTTTGTTGGTAAGTCACTGATAATCATTATCCTCTTTGATAAGCCAAATATGCAGACTTCTGAAACTCTCAATATAAGATGTATTTACTGAATCTTTACCTGTTTTTGTGGCATTTTATTTTCTGAAGTGAATAGACTAGAAAGACATCTTATATTTGCTGTTACTTTTCTTTAGATAATACTTTCCCGCCTTGCCTTGTACAAAATAATTTTCTTATCTGTCCAGGGACTACTTGCTTAGCTGTGCAGGAAGTTTAGTGTCTAGATTTTGTCTAGAAAAGACCCCCAGTCTTTTTTACAGGATTGTTGCCTTACCAAATGCAATTCTCCAAGGGCAACTCTTGCTGTTCTTTTTTATTATTATTATTATTCCTAGGAGTTTGTAACTTTGTGTTACTGCCGTATTAAAACCAGCTGTTTTAAAACCTAGCAAAAAAATCCACTTTACAGAAAAATAACCTGAATTGGTTTTTGCTTTCTCTTGCTCCAGGTTTCACGTTCTGTGCAGATGACAAGAAGTGATTTCATATTTTCTTTCAGATCCCTGGAGATGGTAATGGATAGCATCCTATCGGGCTCCCAAAATACCTCCCCCAAAAAAATATGAGAGACAGTGAGGTACACTCTGTCATTAGAGATAACACAGAATTTTTAATCCCTAGATTGAGCTGCTTGTATTTTGCAGTTTGGGTTTGTGTGAACAGAGTTACAGCTTTGAATTCCTTCTCTTAAATATTCCACATATGTGGGGGAGTAGTTGTTTTGGTTTTGCTAAGTAGCATTTTTCTAGAGAACTGTATTCATACCACTTATGTTCTTTTTTGAAGGTAAAATTTAATGTTGTTATTTTTCTTTTGTCTAGTCCTTGTATGAGATAAAGTACCAGACAGTTGCACATTTACCATCAACTAATAGTCAGAAGGTACAGTCTCAGAAAGACTTGGCTAACACTAAATGAATAGCTCTCCATTTCCTGTGGGTGGGGTTTTTTGTGTGTGTGTGCACTGCTTACCAATAAGGAAAAGAGCAACTTTCCTCTTCTGAGATAGCTATGTTGCTGACTTTTATACTCGTGAAGTAATTCTGTTGAACAGAAGGAAGAAAAAAGTTCATAAATTGTCAAAAGGAATTTGTCTACAAAGTGTGCCAGCAGGGTTGGGTCTGTTTTTCCGCCTCCATTTTATCAGGAGGAAAAAAAGTGGGTTGCTTTAGTACTCTATTAGCCTTTTGCTTTCAAATGCTGAGTCTTAACAGTATACTGCATTCCTAATTTATTGTAACAGTTGCCTTTGAGTATAGTATTTGAACATACCTCTTAGAGAGTAAAAAAGTCAAGACCTTTACTTCCATTGGGATGTTGTACACAGCCTCGTTTTATGCATCTTGCCCTGCTCACTTCTGAAGTGACTGGAGTAATCTGCTTAGGGCAGTGTGGGAAACCTCTGGGGACTGACATAGTGGTACTCTCTCACCAAAGCCATCTTCTGAATGTCAGGGAATGCTCTACATTTCATCTGTCATAGGCTCAGATGAATTTTACCTCTAAGAAATACTGGTGATGTCAGTTTGATCCTGTGCATTGCTCCTGTGAAAACTTGACTGTTACTCTAAGGATGGATGGCATGCTTTTTCTTACACAAAGGAAAAATGTATGATCTTTAGCCCTTATTTGAGTCTGTACTATTAAACACAGGTAGGCAGATGGGTAGACTTGACTGTGTCCCACTTAAATTTCCTCTGGATTTCTTGAATAGACAACTTGGAAGAACAAATTATCTCCTGTTCTTTTCCTCTCTGCTTTCTTCTGCTGGTTTGCAGCTTAAAATATCATGCCCTTTTGTACCCTTGAGAGGAGTGATGAAGTCTTCACTAGGGGTGTTCTCTAAAGTTTAACCAGTTACACCATCAATCCCATAACAAAACTCAGTTGAAGTAGAGCTTTTTGACATGATGCTAGGAGGATATCTCACAATCTTTTGCTGATTGAAAAAAATGAAGAATGTGCTTGGAATGTACCTGTGCAGTTTGCTGTGTAACTTTTTCCTTTTATCATCTTCTGTATGGACTGTGTGGCCTAGAAAACTTCCTGTTTCTACTAAGAGAGGCTACCGAAGAGCTATCAGGGGGTGTCTCTATAGGAATTGATAAATGCATGCTCCACGTGTAATTTACTCAAAGAGACCAGCTCTTGTTCCTTAATCTGGTTTGAAGGTTGGAGCCGCATGAGAGTGTGTTCTTGATTGTCCAGTTTCCAAAAATCGTATGAGGGAACAAAAGGGATGAGGTGGCATGCTCTGAATACCCCAGTAAAGGGTGGAGTCTTGAGATGCTTTGTGGGTCTGTCTACTTGAGACACAAAAGGATGTTAAAACTGTTGTTTAATTTACATTTCAGCAGGTACTGAAGAGGCATCTCTAGGATATGCTGAAGTTTTGTCATTGGTTTCTCATGAGGCCTGTTATTGCATGATGTTTGAATAACAGTAGCAATAGCCACTGTTCAGAATAACCATAGCTGGCAGTGGTTAATTATAAGGTATTCTCTTTTATTATTGAAGTCCTTTTATTAAAACTAGAAAGAGGGCTGTGTGTCCAGATATATCCTGGTGCAAGAATCAAAACAAGTAATGATCTTTAAGCACTGTGAGTCACATACAGTTAGGAGCTCCTGTGCTATCTGGAATGCAAGACAAGTTTACATTGGCTTAGCCTGCCTTCTTTTCATGCATGATTTTGGTTTTCACTGCTGAATAATTTTGAAATTGTTCCCTTATGTTTTCAGATGTTACTGCAAAGTTAGTGTTAATTCTTTTCTGGTTGCTTGTCCTCTTTCATATATGTTTATATGTACTTCTTATTAAAGAAGTACCATTATGCAGTTACACAGAAGTATATCTGAAGAATAGTTGAAGGAGAGAGAGGCTGACATTCCATGCTTTTTTTTCTCCTGCTTAAAATAATCCAAGACTTATGTGATATTTTACTAGCAGTCTCTTGCTTATCCAGGGAAATTATTTTTAAAGACCAGACCCTGAGAGTATTATTTTCATTTGAAAGGGGTTAACATCAGCTTTTCGCGTTCAGCCAGCGTGGCTGGTATCTGGAACGTAGAAACACAGCCATACAGGTTGCTGTTGGTGAGAATGTTGTTTGTATAAGTAGTTTCCTTAGCAGGTGATGAACTTCTTAATGATTTAATTACTTAATCTCAGGAAATCCTTGGGAAAAAAAAGATGTCTGGGAAGTTCTGCCAGAGACTTTTACAGGTATGGTAATAGATTAGGGAAGGGTTGACTTCTGCAGTTAGGTGTGGGGCAGGAAGCGTTGGAGCGAGCATTGGCCAGATATGCTGAAATTAAGAGTGAATTTGGGAGGTGGAGCAAAAGTTCTGGTGGTTAGCCTGGCAGCAAGTCACTTCAGCCTCTGAGTTTCCACCTATGTGAGATGAATTATAATATGTGCCTCAGAAGCACTGTGAAGGTGTTAAATTAATGCTTTCAGTGGAAGATCACAGGATGCTTTGAATAAAGCTTTACAAAGTGCACAGTGTTCTTACTATTAATACCAAATAGTTTGTGTGTATCTCTTAAATGACAAGGAAAATGAAATGTGCTAGATTTGTGAAGCTGGAGAAACGTTTGCTCATTATTTTGAAAAAGCTGGAAAGTGCAGATGGAGAAGGGAAGATCAAGGATCTATGTATGGAGGACAAAAAATCCAATGGACTGTCATCATGGATGTGGTTTTGAAATCCTTTGTCTTGTTGCCTCATGTCTGTAAATTGGCTTTGTAGGTTGCTGAGAATTTCTGAGCAGGGTGGGAGGGTAAAAAGCATTCACCGATGTAGAGTAATGCACAGCAGAGGAAGCTGCTGCTCAAGCTCTTTATTTGAAAAAAGAACGTGACAAACCAGGAACTGCTATAGTCCTTTTCTTAAATAGGAAATACATGCAACCACAAAAGACAAGTGCAGAGCTAAGTGACTTGCTGGAACCTATATTAGAAATCTGAAGTTACAAGAAATAGTCTCTTGGCCTACTTTGCTGTTTGGATGGTACTTCAAAGGCCAATTTGCAGCCCACCAGCAGAATAACAATTGGTAGCATGTTCACAGTAGGGTTGTCCTTTCAAGTGGTGCCTTTTACTGTTCTGCTTGGTGACACTGAGATGCAGGCACTTTTCATAGTAGGGGGAACCTTTGCTGTCCTCTCTGAGCTGTTCCCAACTTCAGAGTATCTCTGTCTTCCTTATCTATGCTTTCTCCACCACAGGCATAATGTGGACTTACATAAATTGCTTGGTTTTCTTGAAGCTTGTTCACAGAGAATGGGAAAAATTCACATCATCTTGAATGGCTGGAGCTTCTTGCTGTATTTCTATTATTTTAGTAACAGTGAGGTGTGAACTTCCTGTGAGTAGGTGAGAAGTGAAAGCCCTGCCTCTCCCTTGCTTGGGATACCAGCACGCTCAGAAATGAGGAACCTACTACCCTTTAATTTGTGATGAAGGTCAAAACACAAAAAAAGCCCTGAACCCTACTTATTCAGAGAGGCAACTCCTCAGCTTGGCTATTTAGGAACAGCTACATGATGATTGGGGATGAGGAGTTCCTCAAATGTACAAATTTGCCATCCATTGTTAATTCTGACCAATGAAACTTTTCTTTTTAATGAGCTCTGGTAGATAGGTTCTTGGCTAATCAGTTAAATATCATAAGGAAGGCTTTGTGGCTAGTAGTTAATTCTGGTAATTAATTCTGATGTTGAACTAGGGTTTTACATGAACAGTGCTAATATGAGGAGATGTGTTCAAACTTCTTTGACCTTTGTTCAAAAGTTAAAGCTCTATTAAACTTCAGCTTAGGAAAAGAACACCTTTAGGTCTATGCTGTGGTGTTTCCATCCCCTGAACAAATCCACGTGGGCAAAGCAACACTGGGTATTTGGATCTGGTCCCTAGACCCCTGCTTTTGAAGGGAATCCTCTCACACAGGCTGTGAGATCAACTGACATCCAGCTCTGTTGGGACAGTGGAGTCAAACTCTTCTGCCCCTGCTCCTCGTTATGCATGCTACTTTTCCAGTGCATTATTGCAATGCTGGTACCATTTGTCTAAAAGATAAAGTTTGCTTGCCCTACAAAACCACAAATAATACAAGTAAATTGGTACTTTTATCTCTAAATATTATTGCTGTGTAATAATGATAGGAATTCTCCTTTTTGAGCTGAAAGCACAAGTAGCGCTGTGTTCTGACAAGTTGTTCTGACTCAGCTTCAACTATAGTTCTTTCTAATAGTCATTAAATGCTTTATTGTCTATAAAAACATTTTTGTATTGGAAGAATGAGTATTTGAAATGACAGCATAGAGCAAAAGTTTATTATGCATATACAGTTGAAGTAAGTTAACTTGTTTAAACCGTATTGTAGACACAATGCTCCTGCGTTTGAAAAAGTTTCATGACTCCATATAACCATATCAACATGTTTCCATAGTTAATTTCCAGCCTACAATTGTATTATCTTTTGTCTAATGGAACATCATCATATTAAGTAAACTAATAACCATGATGTTAATGTTGCTGATGCTTTATTAGATACTGCAATAAAAAAAAAGAAATCACAACGGCAAACAGGACAACAAACTGCAACCCTGCATTCACTTACCCGGCATGTGTTTTAACTCGTGAAGCTTTTCTGTGAGGAGAAAATGAAAGTTGTGCTTGAAAATACTGTATCCAGTGTTTGAAATGGACCAGTATACAACAGTATGCCATACTTGTGAGGACATCCTGTGGTCTTCAGCGCTACTAAACGAGAGGGTACAGTCTTTGGATGCAAAAGGTGTCCTGTTGGAGTACGTAGTATTACTAGTGTGTGGTGACACAGAATCACCACTGGAATGCAAAGTCCAGTTCTTATGTTTTAGAAAAAAATGCTTTTAAAAAAAAAAAAAAGGATTCTAGGGAGTTGGGAGCCTGATTATAGTTGGAGAACCTGTTTTACTCTTAGAATTTTATTTTTAAATAAAAAGCCTAGCATGCTTACTTTAAGTGAAGTGTCTGAGTTTTATTTTGCAAATACCTGTGAAGAAAAGAAAGTACAAAGTTCTTCAGTTTAGTAGGAGGAGGTATAATGGAATTGAATAGCAGAAAGTCGAAACCAGATTAATCCGGTCTAGTTGTAACACACATTATTAAACAGGATAAATTACTGCCTGAAGCACCTCCCATTGGATATGATGGATTCTTGATCACTTGCTTGTGGGTTAGAACTACATGTTTTTAGCAAGGGCGATAGTTGCTGATCTGTATATGTTCTGGACTTCAATAAGTAATACATCTGTATGTAGGTCTGTGTCACACTTTGGCTGGAAAGCCAGACAGGTGGTCACAATGATCAGTTCTGCTTTCTGAGTCTGTGCGAGTTGGATCGAGACCACTGGATGCTGTGAGAGTGATGAAACAGTCAATTCTGGTGGTTTTGCTCCTTTTTGTTTTTAGTACTGTCTCTAGCAGGCTGGTGAGCTTTTCTGTTTTGTTGATTCTTTTTTGTCTTTAAAAATTTGCTGATTTTTGGTTCATGATTCAAAACGGAGAAAACAGTCTTAAGTTCTGCCTAGCAATCAATGTGGAGAGGGACATCTATAGTTACAGCAGAGTCTGAGGTGGGAGGGTTGCTTTTGTTTGGGGTTGTTTTTTTTCCAGTAGCTGTGTTTTTTTGTTTGGCTCGTTTGGTTTCCTTGGGTTTTTGGAGGGGTTGTGTTGTGTTTGTTTCTTTAGGAAGACTGAGTCAAGACAATGAAGTTTTACATCCATGCAGGTATCCTGCTAGAGTAAAGAACAGTACAAGTAGAATAGAGAGGAAAATCAACTGATGATCAAGGGTTTTTTTGAAGTTTTTGCTCAGTCTTTTGTGAAATAGGTGAATTTGCATGGGTCATGGAGAGTGAAAGGCTAGGGACCCTCCACCAGTAGGTAGATTTTCCAGATTCATTCCGTACCAGTAGCAACTGGATATTTTTTTTTTCCTATTGACTGTTTACCCATATAAAACAGTTTGTGCTAATTTAGTTTCAAGTAGAGGCATGTTTCCATCACCGCGTCAAACTTCTGCCACGGTTTTTGCAGTAAGCATTGCCCTGTGTTTCCACAGAGAGATGGAGGTCACAGCAGTTGAGTTGCTTGCCTGCCTCTGAATTTGCCTTTTTGGGTCAGAGCAGAGGACACAAGGTAGAGCTGTGCTACAGTGCTGCACCTTGGCAGTGAACCCAAGTTGGCAATTCAGTATTACTTACAGGATTGAAAATAAAATCCATATATGCAATTCAGTGCCTTACAAAAGTGAATAAATTATACCTCTTGTCCCCACAGCAGCAATGCCTGTGTAGAAGTCTCTATCAAAATTGTATTAATGGGAAGACCTTTTGTGGAGAATGAAGTGTTGGGTTTTAATGAAAATGTAGTGTACTTGTTGCCTTTGCAATGTTGTGGCAGAGCTTTGTTTCACTGAGTACGAGGAGCTTCATGAGGATGGTGGAGAAAATGACACTGCCTTCACTTCTGACATGTATTGAGCATGAAATATTTATATAGTACTTCATTGCAAATTGAGTGTTCTGTAGTATATTTGTAAATAATGAATTCTTTATGACGACATCTGTGTCTGTGCATCCTGTGTCACAGAACTGGTTTTCTAAATACACTTTATTATAAGATACCTATCTCTGCTCCCAGGCTGTCCGGTAATAAAGTGCTTTTGTATTCCTGCTATATAGCAGGAATTATCATTTTGAAATGCACGCTGTACTTAGCATTTCCCTTACCTGCACAAAGCAGTGGCAGAACCAGAAACTAGTTCTTCTTAATAATATTTTTTTCAAAAGTACTGTCTTAAAAAAATATATACTCTTCAGGAAAGTTAGAAGAAGCAAATTTAATTTATATGGCACATAAGTCTTCCACTAACTTGACTACACAACACAAAAATCAGACCACTTGCTTATAAAGTCACCAACTTATTATAAAATGAACTTAACACCATATCACCTCACAATAAACAGCACAAAACTTTTACTTAGGTATCCAACTATATGTAATTCACAAGTCAGATTAAAAAAAATTATTATTAAGAAGGACTAGTTTCTGGTTCTGCCACTGCTTTGTGCAGGTGAGGGGAATGCTAAGTACAGTGTGCAGTTCAAAATGATCATACAAGAAATGAGGGATTATTGATGATTGCCTCTTTGGCTCAGTACATGTCTTTGGGGCTAACTTCTTTCCTTGCTTGTCTGTGCAGTTAAAGTAGGACTCATTGGAAAGCTTGATTTGTGTAGGACCCTTTTACAGTGCATTCCCTAACAAGAGACATGCAGAACTTCTCCAGCTCTTTAGGATAGTCTGTGGTAACTCTGAATATAAACTGTGTACCCTCTGCAAAATGTTAATACCACCCTATAAGCATCATGCCTAATTACTTCTTGCATGGGGTTGTGGAAGAGGCTGCTTTACCTGCTCCTGCTTGAGGTCTCTTCTGTGAGCATGCGGAACCTTTTGGTGGCACAGGAGAAGCTGTGACCTTGGGAGAGTGTGGATTCATGGTCCACCAGTGGGTGGCTGAAGGAGTTGACCTTGCCTATGCTGACCCATCCACTCGCATAGCTGTCTGGTGATCCAAGCTACTAAAAAGATCCAGGTTGGAAAAATAATTTTCCTCAAGGAAAAGGCTAATTTGTCACCCATCGCATTTCAGTAACCTGTTTTTCTGGGTGTTCAATGGCAGGATCCTGCTAGCTCAGTGAGGGGGCAGCTAGCTGGGGTCAAGGCTGGGGGGGGAGCTCTGTGGGGCAGATTGGCAGCAGCACCCCAGGCTGGGTCGGAGGTTGGCTGTTTGCTGGCCTGGTGGGTCTGGAGATACCGTTGGAGTGACTGTGGAGGGGACAGCACTGTTAACATCTTAACCACGTTTGTTGAGCCGACATATGTTGGTTAGCATGCCCCATGGATGAGAAAAGTGCCAAGAGGGAAAAATGCTTTTGTTTTGATATGCTAAAAAAAACAAAAAATGCTGTATTTTCTTTTTGAAAGAGGATGGGGAATCTTCCATTAAATTATCTCCTGCACACCCTCCTTTGTCAGTGCATGGTGCCCAGGCAGCTGTGTGCCAGCCTGCTCCCCTGCCATCCTCCCTTCTCCCCTGCATCACTTCTGTTCCCCCTTCCCCCCCTTGTGATTACTCTCAGGAACTTGGTACCAGGTAACAGTTTTGCAGTACTAGTAAGCCTTTTTAATTCCCTCAAAAAGAGAAAGAAGTTAAAGCTGGATGCCTGTCTGCCCTGCGCAGCTGCTGCAGTTGCCTAGCAGCCATGGGAGGCACTGGGAGGAGCAGCTCACCCCTCCTTGAATCATCTGCCAAGAGAAATGAGAAGACAGTTATTGCTGGTTAGGTTCATTAACTTTTTTTTTTTTTTTTTTTTCACACACATTTACCTGCCTCTGCTCAGCAGTTTCTCACAAGCTGTGAAATGGAGTCTCCTGCATTCAAGCAACTCTCGCTGCTCACAAGCTCACAAGAAATAATGCAGTAACTGTTGTGGGCAATTGTGAGGTCTTAGTCCGCAGCATCATAAATGTACTATATGGATGTTTTGCCATCTCTGGAAAGAGTGGAGTTGGTTAGATACTTCTGCTGGCTGGGTCGTGTTTTTTGTACGTTGGCCCCTTACTGAAGTTTTCCATTTTTCGTTGCAGGGTGCTCAGCACTTCTTTGTGCTTTTCCACATAGGCTGTGACAGAGTAGCTCTGTTCAATCTTGCGGTAGCTGGAGATGTCTCCAGCTATCAGCCAAAAGCTGTGACCTCTTCTGGTACCGGGACTGGTAGAAGAGAATGCCTGGCCCTGTGTTGGCCACAGTGGTGCCAAGGTGGTTGAGAACTTGGAGGGAGGATGGCCTGTGACCAGGGAGGTTGAGGTGTGTTTGGGTTACTCTGAGGCTGCACCAGGGAACAGAAACTTCCCCCCCAAAAAAGCAGGTGGCCAAGGATGTCATTAAAACTGCCGCAGTGGTTTTGGTGCACGTGGGGGATGGAGGCATGGGTCTCTGAAAGAAGATGGGTACCAAGATGTCATTTGTAGTCTTCTGCTTTTGCTCTGGAGGGACTTCTGTAAACTTGAGCTGGATCAGAAAGGATTAGAATGGTTCTAACCCCTGGTATATCCAATTAACTGGCTCACTGCGTATCTTGCAGTAGTTTTAAGTGCCAATATAGCATTCTATTTTGGAGCAGGGACTGTCATCAAAGTGATGCAGCTGCGAAGTGTCCAGTGCAGTGGACGCTTGCTTCTTTCTCCGCTAAGAATGTTTCTTCCTGATTTCGGTGTGAGCGAATGATGCAAACAGAGAAGCTGCTGACTGCAACAGTCACACATCAGCCAGTTTCATGTGTCATTATGCTTTTCATTTTAACACAGATTCCTAGATAGCCATGAACTTGGTGTCAGTGGAACAAGCACATGATTTGTATGGAGAAGTATAGCGGGTGGTGCTTGGATTTTCTTTTTAAAAGGCTAATTGTGTTAATTTGCTTGAGACACAATTATCTCAATGGGATTGATTTGTTTAATTAACTCAGGATGCCTGCAGGTTAAATAGTGTGTATAAATAGAGGGACAGTGGGGAATGCATCACTAATGTTTGTATTGCAGAAGGATTGACTCATATGTAAATGAAGTGCTGCAAGCCTGCCAGGGTAACCTAGTTCTGGGGTGGATTCTAGATACAAAAAATCTCTCGTGCTGTCATGCATAACACAGAGCTTGTACTCTCAGGAACAAGCTGATGAAGAATGCACACTGTAGTTTTAATGATGAGAATACCTTGCTGCTGTTGTAAGTACATTGTAAGTGAGCACTTTTGTGAACACTGCAATGCGATGGTGTCTGGACGATTTGGTTTGTGCCAGACCACTGCCATGGCACTGCCCTGCTGCAGCCCAGCAGCTTCTTCAGTGTGTCAACCCTATCGTGAGAAATCAGTGCAGTTTCTTGTTCCAAACATTGCAAAGACCACTTCTGATCAAGGAGCATAACTACTTTCTACCTAGCATGGTTAGGCCGAAGCTTCTATACAAGGCTCTATATGTTCCCTTGTTCCTAGCTTCCTCTGCCTTACTGTGTGGACATACCACTGCACTTCTGCAGAGGATTAGGTGTCCTAATGGACCAGTTCTGCAATCTCTGTGTGTACCGTTTGCCCTACTGTTTGCAGTACTTTAACATTAGACTTAGTTCTAAAGTCCTCAGTTGTGTTCAAGTCCCAAAAGGGAAATTCTGAACCTGTACTGTTAGTTTGGTCCTGTCCCATCCATATCTTATATCCTGCAAATACAGAGAGGACAGGCAGTGTTTGGTATCTTTACCCTACTTAAAATAAATTAGTTGTTATCATTAACTGTTTAAAACCTGAAGTCTTTCTATGAATCTTTCCACATACCACAGTTCTTTTTTAATATCCTTGATAATTTATCCATCTCCTGTTAGTGTGGTTGCTTCTCCATCTTTTTCTGTACAGAAATCTCTCTGTCCCAAATTATTCTTGTCCCCATTTTCTGAACCTTTTACTGCATCTTCTCTCTCAAGAAGAGATCAGATTATAAGAGCTGAACACAGCACTCTGATGGAAAACACACTTCTGATTTATGCTGTGGCACAACTGTGTTGTTAGTCTTATCCTTTAGATAATCATGTGAATGCTTTCGTATTTAAAATGAAAAAAAACAAACTCGGACAACCTTATTTCTAAGTTTTATCTTTGCCTATCTAGCAGTGTTTTTCATTTATTTTCTCAAGACTTGATTCAAATATTGAGTTACTCCAGAACTGTTAAACCCAACAATCAGTTTTGAGTGGTTCACATTTTTCATTCAAATGCACTTTGTTTTTTATTGATCTACAGTGGATTTAATCTGCTCCTTGGCTTGGCCTGGCCTTGCACAGTTCATCTGGAATTCTTTTTAGTCTTCTCTGGTTTTGACGAACTGTAAATCATTTTGTCATCTGTGGATTTTAGCTCTTCAGGTTTTTTGGGGGAAGGAGAGAGGAGGCATTGCCTTCATGTCTTTCCGGTTCATTCAAGAATATCTGAAACATTGCTATGCTGGTATAGAGCTGAGGGCATTCCTCTCTTGACCTTTCTTTTTTTTTTTTTTTCCTTTTTTTTTTTCCTTTATTGAAAGCTATTTATTTTGTTAATATGTATGTTCTGTGTGTCTCTTTCTAAACTGCATAAATGCTCTCCCTTATAAACCTCAATTTTTTCAGTAGTGTAAAAGGATTTTGTCAAGTACTGTTTGCAAGTCCAATTCCCAGCCTTTATAAATCCATAATTATGTTGACAGGCCAAAATACTCATGAATAGCAAAGAGAAAATTAAGGTAGTGTGTTTCTGTTGGAGAAACTAGGCTTGGAAAATTGTATCCTGATAGCAATATTTGAATTATGTGCACCAAGCTTATAGACACTGACACTTGCTCCACACCTTGTTTAAGTTTTGTGTTATATCCTAATCCTTCATTTAGGATCAGCAGAGAATTATATTTCTTTCTTTCACACTATTTCCAGTGACATTAGTTGTCCCGCCCTGTTATTTGGCTATCTGAAGGACAGTTGTGGTTTGGGTTTTGATCAACGTGAGGCAATTTTGATTCTTATAGAATGTGTCTCAGCTCTTCCACCGCTACCTTCTGCTGAAAAGATTCCCTTTCCAAACATGTTATTTGAAGCTAAGACATGTAGATATGTTTTAGACCACTTAACGAAACTACTGAGTCTTGCAAGAAATGTCATACTGCTTCCACCTTGCCATCAGCCCACTGAGTGCTGTCACTCTGTTGTCAAGATAGAGACTTCAAACCTTCTGGTGTTTAATCTAGGAGCTGTTTTACCTTAACTTGTAAATGTTTGTTTCTCCCCTTCCTGGAAAGTGGGGCCTACCAGGCCTTTGACTAGAACTATGTTGACTGAGTAATGCCAGTTTATCTTTTTCACAGAAGTGCTACAGAGGCAAGTGGTAGGGAGTCTTTAGCTTGCGTTAGTGCCCTCCCAACATCTGTGGTTGTTAGGTTTGATTCACTTTTGTGGCAACCTGTTCTGTTTGGGTTAGTGTAAGATGGCAATATCTGAGGATGACTTGAGATCTGTTGAAGGAAACATTGCAAAGAAACTCTCTTAAAGTTTCTTTGAAGCTCAGGAGTTAAGTAATAGCAACTTTTCTTCCCAGGACTCAATTTCTGGCTCGGTTATGCAGAGGGCTTCATTGATGTAAACCAGTTTTGGTTCTGCCTTAAAACCACTGTGGGAAAAGGTCTTTGTACAAGGTTTGGTTTTGTTTGTTTTTTAATCTGTTACAGTATTGAAGTAGTAAATAACTTAATGCTGCAAGAGCTTATTCTTTCCAGTCCATGACTTTCTCTGAGAAAAAGTGCATATGCCTCCTCAGAGGCACTTTTGAAGATGGTGCTACCCAGACATGCAGGGATGCACCCAAACAGCACAGAGTTCAACTTTGAAAGTCCAGGGTGGTGAGGAGTTAAGGATGTGGAGAGGAGGTACCACGCTGGTCTGTTTGGAGATGAACACTGTGTATTTAATTTCAGAAAACATGATGTACTGTGCTTTTGTAATGTACTTATTTTATGTGTTCAGAAGTGTGCTTAGACACATTAAAAAGATACTGTTTTCAGTGCACATTGTTTCTAAATTACAAATCCCTCAAGCAGGAAAGACATAGTGTGCTTTTCTACAAAATTGTAAGAAAGTTTCTTCAAACTCCACAGAACTAGGGCAGTTCTGGGCATTTTGTTCCTCCACGTTGTCTTGAATCGGGAAGACATAGCACTGGGATCATCACATTTAATGACCTCTTAGATTTCGTAAAGGTAGGATCAGAAATTTGTACAGTAGATTATAGTAGATTAGCATGTGCCAGGTAAGGAAAACTAATTACGAAAGACACATTAGGACCTTCAGAGGAAGTTAAATTACAGTAGAAATCCTTATTTCTCTTGAAGTGAACCCTTAGAGGAGTGCAAACTGAGTCATGCATCTGGATGGAGAAGCAGGTTGCACATGCTGCGGGGACTGCTTGGGACAGTCAGTATCAGTATGACAAATAGCAAAGGGGCCTGGAGATGGCCTAAGGATACAGTGATTCAAATTGTGGGTTTATTTTTAAAAAGTCCTCCAGGATGATGTTGTGAAACTGTCAAGAATCCTAGCGATGTGAATGAAAAAACTAGAAAAGATATCAGGTAGAGAAAAAATGCCAGAGAACAAGGATGATCTGGGAAAGATTCAAGCAGAAGGCTTTTGGGGTTTGATATAACAAAGGCTGTATGTTGCTGCTCTTGAAGTAAGCCATGCAAAGCACAAACTGTCTTTCTACTGCAGAAATGCCTTTGTTCCTCTGTGGTATTTTGGAAAGCCACATCTTCAAGTAAAATTGAATTTGGCTTGCTTTTGTCTTTAAAATTGTTGACACTGAATTACCTGCTTATTGAACACATGCTTGCATGCAGTCCATCCAAGATGCCAACAAGGGATAGTATCCTTGAAGGACATTTTTCATATGGTCTTAAAAATAATAACATTCTGAAATGGAAAATGCATTTCTCCATATTATTTTATAAGATTAAAATCGTTTTTTCCCTGTTGCCCTTGCTGAAGTGCAGAAAATAGGTTGACTGAAAGGCTGACTATCAAATGAAATTTGAGCATGTTTTAAATAACTTTTTGCATTGAATCTCTTGGGATTTTTTTATTCCTGTGTTTGCAGAAATGTCAGTGAAATTTGTTAGTCCAAGATTCTACCAGGGTGAAATCTGAAAAATTTATGTATTCATTCCCTTCATCCTCCTTTTTTTGTGTTTGGCTTTTTTTTTTTTTTCCCCAGTTCTGTTTCAAGTTGTGCCTCTTCTCCCTTCCCTTGAGAGCCTTTTCCCAGTGCTACTTGCCCAGATGAGTTTAGACTTGGGGTAGACAAACACATCCACTTCCATCAGCCAGCTGTTGCACTCTGGTGTGTGTGTATGGACTTCTCCTTGCCATAAACCACCTTGTTTGTCACGGCTCATTTGTAGAGACTACAGGAGCTTCTTAGCACTACATAATATTCTGTGTGAGGGGAGGTGGTTACAGTTAGGAATAACTAGTTCATAAAGTAGGACAAAGCTGTTTTTACAAGAAAACTTGCTCTATTTTGCATGTTTCTTTTGAGTGATGACTGAAAAAAAAAATAATCATGATTTTTGCTTTTAATTCTGTGAATTTCTGTAATGTTCAGAAAAAAATGTGAACAAAATTTACAAGATTATTGCAAGATTATGCAATAGTCCCATATCTGTGAGCAGTTCAGTGGAAAAAAAGTCATTGCTACTTGTACTGTCACTTAAATATGATATGAGAGAGAGACACTTCCCTCCCCTGCTTCCTGCCTCCTTTTATGTTCTTTGCAATGTGAATATACTAACATCTATTTGAAAGTTATTTTTGTCACCTAGGCCTTCTCCTTCACATCTACCTCAGAAGCAAGGCGTGCATCTCTGTGGCACGTAGTTTTTTTAATCTGAGGAAGAGCAAGACTTCTTCAGATGGCTGCAAAAGCAGGAATAATTGTTTGCCTGAGAAGATGATGGCATGCATTTGTTTATCTCACCTTTAAGGTGTTTTATAATCACTTTTTCCCACATCCAAAAGGTAATTTCCTAGGAGATACTAGCTAACAGATGCAAATGCTGTGTGAACTATACTCGCATCAGTCACTTTGTGCTACAAGAAAGGAGGAAAACAGATAGTAGTCCTTGTTATGCAGTGTTTTGAGGGCCCTTGACTTGTCCTGAGGCAAATAAACAAAATGGATATATAGAACCGTGGAGAATTTTTTTTTTTCCCTTCTCTCAGCTCCTTACCATTTCTAGTTTTGCATAGATGTGATGGAACTGTTGGTTTTGAGTGTTAAATAATATACATACTTACATAAGGAATGCTCTATCCCGTTTTTCTGGGAGCAGTACTGTGTGTTAGGATGTTGGGTTGGTTTTTTTTTTTCTTCTTTTTTTCCAGACACATGACAGCAGTTTTAAGGGCTGTCGAGATTCTCACAAAATTTCTTCCTTGCGGTGCTGTCCAGTGGAAAAGGCCACCTGCTTGGTGGCTTGTATGTGGTGCAGGAACTGCAGCTTGGGCACTGGCTACGCGCCCTTTGGCTTTTGCTACCGCGGTGGTCTAGTAGCGGCACTTGGGTATGGTGAGCGGTCGTTCTGGTTTAGGTGGCTCTTAAGGGTGGCTTGGTGTGGGTGGGCAGCTCTGCGTGTTTGAGGGGTTTTCAGCGGGGTAGATTTTCAGCTGGGTGGGTGGGTTTGGTGTGTTTTAGTGTTAAATACAATTCCAGAGATGAGTCTCTCATGATTCTCCAGCATAACAGCAGAAAAGTATTGGATCTTTGCTATCTTGCTGTGCAGAAAGTTTTCCCTCCTCTGTGTTTTGTGCTGTTGCACCTGCCTTGTTGCAGCTTGCTTTCTGGTAACCTTGTGAATCTTCATTAGCAATGCTTTTTGTAGCCTGTCTACAAACCAAATGACATCTGGTCCATAAAAAAGCTCATACCGATTAGTTATAAAAAAGGTTGAACTGAAACAGGCTGAGAAAGTTGGGGTTGTTCAGTCTGAAAAAGAGAAGGCTCTGGGGGGACCTCATAGTGGCCTTCCAGTACCTGAAGAGGCCTGTAGGAAAGATGGGGAGGGGCTTTTTACAAGAGCTTGCAGTGAGAGGACAAGGGGTAATGGTTTTAAGCTAAAAGAAGAGAGATTTAGGTTAGAGATCAGGCATAAATTCTTCAGTGTAAGGGTGGTGAGACACTGGAACAGGCTGCCCAGAGATGTGGGGGCTCTATCTCTGGAGGTGTTCAAGGGCAGGTTGGATGGGGCTCCGAGCAGCCTGTTCTAGTGGAAGGTGTCCCTGCCCATGCAGGGGAGTTGGAACTTGATCTTTAAGGTCCCTTCCAACTAAAAAAATTCTATGATTCTGTGAAATTATTGCTGTTGCAGTTTGATAGAAACTGCAAAAGACAGCAGTATCAATAATGGGATTTTTTGAATTGAACTAGGTTTAGGCTTCTGACCAGATCAGCTAATTTCATTAGGCTCCTGACTTCATTAGGCCCCTTTGCAATGAGTAGAGTGAGCCGTCTTTGTTTGTTTGTTTGTTTTTGTGTTTCGGTTTTGTTTGTTTGGGGGTTTTTGTGGGTTTTTTTTTTTTAGGGCAGCTCGGCAGGAACTGTATTACTGAATTTCAACACTCTGGGTCACCTTCTTTTTGGAAACTTTTCCTCCCACCCTCTGCCCTGCCCCCCCCAGCTTTTTTTTTTTTTTTTCATTTTCTTTCTTTCTTTTTTAATGGGTTGTGTAGGAAACCTGAAGAGATGAACCATGCAAGTTGGCAGTGGTATCAGTTGCACAGTTGAACCTAAAGCTGTTAAGTAGGACATCTTTGGAGGGGGGTAATCACTGTATTGGTCTGCAGTGTTGTTTAAATAGTTTATGCAGTGCAAAATACTTTTTACAGCCTTGAAGGAACAACAACAACAACAAAATATATATATATACACCTGCATTCTTGCTTTTCTAAATGCAGTAGGCCTTTCTGAATTGAGTGAGATACGGTATCAGCTTCTGGATCTCCTCACTGTTAAAAATGAAATACAGATTGAAAGTGCCCGTATTCAAATGGGTGGCAGAAAGTACCGCGCATCCTTTACTCCTTTCGCTGAAGCGCGTGCTAGCGTCTGAGCGACTGTTGACAGGCAGATCCCTCCTGTGCCGCTCACAGCTGTTGATAGGCATTTTCTGTGATACTAGAAACTGCTTCGTAACGTTCTGTTGAACTGAAGCCCAAAATGTTCTTGTAGGTTTTTGTTTTCTAAGTGAACTGACAAGCCAGCGAGGATGAGGCAGTTGAGAGCATGTCGGTGTTTGACGCAACCTCGTGAATTTGAAAAAATGGAAAATTTTGCATCTGGCACCATTTGGAAAAGTGCTGTTTAAACCAGACAATTTTTTTTTTTTCCATTTTAAAAATGAAATGAAAAATTGCTGTAGGATTTTTCTGTCATGATGTTACATTTTTGAGTAAAGAGTAACAACTTGGACAGGTATTGTAGCTGGCTAATGGGAGCTTAGTCTGTACAAGGCCGCCACTGTAAGGAAGGGTGGGAGAAATGTGGTGCAGGTTGGTGTGACCCCTTTTACTAATTGAGCAGGTCTACTGTTAATTACTGGAGTTGGTGGTTTATGGCAGTAATCTATAAACTGAGGGGGAGGAGGGTGTGGGTAGTGTAACTCCAACCTGTGCTGTTGTCATCCAAGGAGTGTATCATGCTGTCTGTGAGGGGCTGGGTCTTAATCCTGTCACCAAACTAAATTCAGTAGCAAATTTGAGGGGTTTGCTGCTCGAACATGCAAGGCCATTCCTTGGTGAACCTGCCCTGGTTTCAGCAAGACATTTCAGCCATAGTTGGGAGACCTTAATTGCATGTTGCTTGCTTGTGTACGCTAGTTTCTCCCACACATTTATTTTCCCAGTTGTCTTCTCCACTCCTCCTGTTCCCCTCTGTATGCTACTGTAGCTGTCAAGTACTGCAAAAGAGGCTGCCTGGGCAAGCCCCAGTGTTGCCTCTTAGGGCTGTTCTTCGCTCTGTCTGAGATCAGTAAATGTGGACTTGCTGAGCAGAATAGACAAATTCCTATTTCTGGTGGTTACTTCTTGTTTTTGAGGGTGGAGAGGGTGAATGTAACTTTCTATTTTGATTGAATGTATGTTTAAATTACGAATTAAATGATATCTTAGGAGAAATGTTTATGGAAAAAAGAGCTATTTTAGATACTTCTTTGAGGTAAATGTACTTGTCAAAGAATTTATTATTTGAGTCATGTGGTCTTTCTGAATGCATTTGACATGATCATTAATTCACTTGCACCATTTGTTTTCAGTCTCATTATGTGAGTTAGCAAACCATTGTAGGGTTACCTTTACTTTTATTTGCATTAGGAATTGCACCATGAAAAATGTTTTTGTTGGATTGCCTGCTGCTGAGCCAAGAGCTGTAAATAAAGTGGTTTCTAATTGAAATATAGGAGAACCACAGAACCATTAGAATTAAAGTACCTCTGGTTTTTCTCTTTTTTATTTTACCACATTTATTTTTTTTTTTTTTTATAAAGTGCATGAAGTTTCTCTTCCTCCTGGTTATGCTTAATTTGAAAAAATCACTTCTTACTGAATCGAGTGCTCCAGACTGCTGTTCAACATTTATAGGCTTCTGCAGGTGTGCCTACCTCTCTGGTGTTTCTGTACACTTGTCCAGATAAGTGCACAATGCTGGGAAGAATACTTGAGGCTGCTTTTTTGCTTGCCTTATTTTAATTTTTTATATTTTTTTTTTAAATTACAGTATTCACTTATGGAGAACACTCTTACATAGGAGTAAGGAAAACATAATTTGTGGGAAAGGATCCCTGTGAGCATCTTGTGATCTGCCGGCAGTGTTACTGAGATATGCTTTGTTGCTTTTGTCTGGGAAGGTGGGCACATTTTGCCACTGATGTTTTAATGCAATACTCCATCTGCTGTCTAGCCAAATCTCCTCTGAACTTGAAAGTTTTGTGCCAAATGTAACATCAAATCAAGAGAAAAGAGGGTGGGGTGTTTTCTTTGAAACTCTGTAAATGTTAAACCAAATGTGTCTGAGAGAGTGGGCAAATCCAGATCATCTTGTGTATGTGGGTATTTTAAAACAGCAAATACATGTAATTCTAGTTGGTTGTTAATTTGGAAACACAAGGGTAGGTATTATTTTTATCTGTAAATGGCAATTTTGTTGGTTTTATAGTTAACTAAGTTGATATTATCTACTTTATTCACAGAGTTCTCATCACAGACTATCTAACGTGTTGGATTCCTGCCTCTTGCAATGAATGTTATTTTTACCCTTTTTGCAAAGGCTGGTGCTATGCCACTAAATAGATGTAATTTTTTTTTCTCCCAGTGTTAAGGAGATGCAGTATGTCATCCATTCTTACGATTCAGAGTTCATAATACTCGTGCACTTCACTCTAATCATCTGCACTTAAAATTTTTAATTTTCTGTTCAGATATGACAGTCATGAATCATTTGACAAGTTATTTGATTCACATGGATGATTTTTCTTTTTTTTTTTTTAAAGTAGCTGGGGGAAAGGGGAGAAATACTGTGTTGCTACTTTGCCAGATTCAGGAGTAGGAAGAGTTTTCCTTTCCCCTGCTTATTAGAGACAAAGCAGATACTAAAAGCCCTGTGAGGCCAGAACTTGACATCTGTGATGGTCCTTTAGTCATGGGAATGGAGTATAAAGCCTGAGTTGTGTTAGGATTTTCTATCTTATCTAAAATCCTTCAGTTTAAGACTTTCCAAAATACATGAATCCACTGGAAATTGTGACATTCTCAAGTTCTTTCTGATACTAACCCAATTCTCAGGAGACAGTCCATTTGCCGAAACAGCAAAAATTTAAATAGAAATGAGCCTAGTGTCTTGATAAAGACTTTATTTCTATTGAGCGTCATCTTGTTGTTAAAAGCATATGAGAAGCTGAGAAATAGAAGACATCTGGAAAAAGTAGGTGATTTATGATTTAAAGTATCTGTAAGTGTTTAGGAAATACAAACCAGAAACCTCCTGCTGGCTTGGTGTCCTGTGCTTGTGGGCACATGACATGTGCCAGTCTCTTGCTTGTGTGAAAGATCTATACCTTGGACAGCAGAGCAGTAAAGCCATATTCAGAGTTATGCTACCATTTTTTGCCCAGGTTAAATGGACTGTATAATCCTGTGAAGAAGTAAAAACTGATCAATCACAGATTGTAGAGTGAAGCTGTATGTCTGCTACCAGTGGAGAAGTTGTGCAGACTACACTAACTATTCTTTGTGTTTTGAAAAGGATGAAAGACCTACGAGCATTCCCAAATCTTGTCATCTTCAACAAACTCATCAGAAGCCTCAAATTAGAGACGTACAAGGTCTGTCCATCTCAAGATTTTATGTCTTATGTAGTCCCTATGCTCTCCAGAGAAAATTACTAGTAATATATGTTTTACTGTTAAGAAATGTTTTTCAGTTCAGGACTTCATAATTCAGACTACTGAATAAATCATCAGAATCCCATCTTTAGTTTCTTTTGATAGGATCAGGCATATCTGTTGGAAATGAGGATACATACAGTAATTTATCAGCTGGATCTCCAGGACTGTGGTCTGTAAATGTACCCTGATTTGTTATTGAACAGAGACAGGCATCACCAGCAGCCTCGGCACTACCTGCATTTAGTTCTGCACAAAGAGTGCCAGAGAAATGTTTTTCCTTTTATACAAACACAGAAAGACTGTCTCAGTTGATCATCAGCTCCTGATGTAGTAGTGGCCTGCAATAGGTTACATCTGGAAGGAGAGCACTCCAAAAGGAACAAAAAAAGAAGTCTGGAGCTGGCTAGAAGCAAGGCACACCAGACTGGGACTCCTCTGTTTTCAACAGTTGTTGCATTGTGCAAAACCACAGTAATTAGTATTTAAGAAAAGACCATTAGTTAATCTGTGTGTCAGTGGGCTGGCTGAAGAGAAGGTCTCTAGGGGGTGATGGCTCAGACTTGCAGATTTTCAGAAAATGTGAGAAAGTTTGATAATTTGTTCATAGGTCTCCTTGTGATGGAAGATTACTTTATTCCATCTCCCTTTCTGTCAAGGGCAGGAGATCTCAAAGGAATGCAATGTTACAGGTGGTCCATTCAGACCATTCCAGCCTTGCAGAACTCAGTACCTGGAGTTAATTAGATTACAGCTGAAACTTTCAGTGTGCAAAGGAATTTCAGTTCACTTTTGCCCCTAGACCTGGATGAAACTCATATGCAGAAGATGAAAAGAGAGGTGCAGCTTTTGAGATAGTTAGGGATAACTGGAAAATACACCAACAGGACAGTGTGGGACCACATAGACTTATGTGAATTCTGCTTTATCAGAGACATTAATACAGGGTGGAGAATGCCTTAAGGTTTTTCTGTAACATGGACTTCCTCAGGCCAATGCCCTGTAGGAAAGCTAAAATGAAAATCAAATCTATAGCAGGGATATCAATAGTTTAAAAATAAAACTTAAAAAATCTACCCTCACTGCAACTCTTCACTTTTCAAATATAATCCTTAGACATTCATGCTCTTATATTATCTGTTACAGCATTTCATACACCAACGTTTTTTGTAGCTTAAATTTGCAGTCCAGGGATGCTAAGAACATGGTAGACAACAGTACTCTTTCAATTAACTTTTGTCTCATGCAGTTACTTACTATCCAGAAGGCTTGTGTCTGACTGTTTCATAATGACAATTTGATTAAAAAAAAAATAATATTTTTTTTAGGTAGGCCCATTGCTTATTAAAAATGAAAGTATTGTTTTGCACAAGCCAAAATTACATTACTGTTGTTCTGGCCTGATTCTTGCCATCCGAAGGAAAACAAATGTTTATACATGAAGTATTTGGAGGCAACTTCAAATCATATATGCAGTACCTTCATTATATATTATCTGGCCTTCTTATCAGCTTTTATCTGAAGCATGGTATTAAGAATTCTCCATTGCAAGCTAAAGAAACAAATTTAAGGTTGTACAGACATCAGAGAAAATCCTTTAATAATACTGTAGTCTGCCCCATGAGGTCTCTGCTCAAGACCTTTGTCAGACAAGACTGCTATTTGAGCACCTACGTTACACTCATGCAAGTTGATGCTTTCCTTCTTTGGGTGCAGTCTTGGGAAAGGCTGGTTTGGAACACACCAGTTCTGTGCTGGCTTCAGCCACCATATGCCTACTGTCAGCCCTGCTGTTGGTAAGGGGGAGTCCTGACTCCCAGATAGCAGGTGCAGTGCAGGCCACCTGTATACTTTTTTGAGAGAAGTCTTTCTGTGTTTTTCTCTTCAGTAACATTGTATCCATTTTCATATAACCATTCAACTCATCATTCAATTGATTTCTAAGAAATGCCTTTCTTGCATGACTTGGACAGCTGTTAAAAAAACCTCTCAACCAAACAATGAACAAGAACTGCCCTCCTCCCTGCTCCTTCTTCCCCCTTCCCCAACAACCCCACCTCTCTAAAGAGAAAGTTAAGAACCATGATGTTCTATCAAGAGGAGTTACGGTGTTTCCTTAACAGGAATGCTAGTGGTGTGCCATGGGAGGTAAGTGCAGGGAAGCAAGGGTAAGGCTTAGCACCTCCCATTCACACAGTGTTTACACCAGCCTTCACATGGAAGTATGCCACTATGCCTTCTGAGTGGGAATATTTTTCATTATGGGAGGGGTTTTTGGAGACTTGTACCTCTGATAGGCTGCATGTTCTGCCTTCCCTCGTGTCCATCTGTGTTGAAGCTTTAAGGAGATCTTTTGCTGCTGACTGGGTAAGAGAGGCTGAAGCCCTGCCTGCTCAGGTTTGACTGTTGTTCTGTGAGCTGCATTTGCTTCTGACTTGCTCAGCACATTTGTGATGTCTCTCACCTTTCATTTCTGTTGCAGTTGTTTTCTACCTCCTGTTTCAATTGTGTTTTTTAAATCAGCTCAGAATGCCTCTTCACTCCCTTCCTACAGCCCCAAGTAACGTTTGCTGCTATTTGTGGTGATGAGGGCTGTTAGAAATTGTGTTATCGGTTCCATATTTCAGTCATGAAGAAGTCCACAGTCAGAACTAAAAATACCTGAGGTTCATGGCATTACTTTTCAATCCTCTGGTCGTGTTGCTTATAGCCACTGTCCCTTAGCCAGTTCCCAAGGATGCATCAGTGAGAAGGTTAGCTCCCAGTTACTGCTGCAGTAACTGCTCCAAGTTACAAATTACTTTTCCAGCTAGATCTCTTGGGTAGATACTCCAGAGAGGCTTGAAATCTGCTGTAAGTAAAAAGTGAACAGAAGGGAAACCACGAGTGTGTTGGCACCACCATCTTCTTTCCAGAATCCTGTGATAAAACAGATAACACTGTTCTGAGAATTGCTTGCTTACTAATTATTGAAATAACATTACCTTTTCTTTGTGTCTGTAATTAGCATTTCAGCTTGAGTCTAGGACTTCATGATAAATGAGCCTTGTATGCCATAGGCTCAGTAAATGATGAATAACTGAAGTCTGTATTTGCTAACTGTCTTCCTCCATAAAACAAAACTGAGCTGATCTCTAAGTAGAAACAGTGTCAGAAAGGGTGTGGTCTAAAAAAGGAGGTTGTCTTTATTTTTATTTCTCCTTTTCTTCATTGGGTGGTTCACAGTACATGTAAACAATGCAGTAGATAAATAAGTCTGACCTTAGCTAAGATAACCATGGAAAATCCTTTTTTATATTTCTAAATCAGAGGATAAAAATGCATCTCTGACAAACTGGTAGGAGAATTATAGAGTAAATTTTTCAAAGGACAATCTGGAGCAGCCTAGATTTCCAGATAGCGCACTCTGAAACTTAATATGCACATAAAACAATTGATGAAAAATACTGTGTATCCATTTGAGTTAACGGTCTTTTAGAGAGGGGAGATGGAAAGAGCAGGCTGAAAAGCTAAGGCAAGCTCAATAAAGGGGTACAGGGATTCCCTCTGCTGTGCCAGCTTGTGGAGTTTGACTCAGAACTTGATGTGTGGGCATCTGAACAACACTGTGTCTGAATGCAAGACTTACTTGAGCAGGATTTATGCCAGGCATGTTACCTAGTTTGTTTAAAGATCTGAGCTTGTTCTGAAGGTGTTGGAAGTCTTTTGCAGACTGTTCAAAGAGATAATTCATAGAGACTTCTCTAGATGACAGTAGCTGGGAAATCACAGATCTTACCAGAAGTTTGGTGTCTCAAATAGAGAAGGAGAAGGCGGTAAGCAGACTGTGAAAAATTATTCCAGAGGGGAACCTCAATGGCTCTGAGTAAACAGGATTTTAGAGTATGTCCACTGGTTACCTCCTAGCAACCAAAACTTTTATGAGGTTCAGTTGGCACAGATCCACTTGCTTGGAGGGCGATTATGCATAATTCATGCTAGATTCAGGTCACTGTGACCTGAGACAAAATTTGGACTTCAAATGAGAGATGATTGTTGGACTCCCTCTTGCAGAGCCCCCAGTTTCTTGACCTCTGTGTGAAGCAGCATGCCAGGACACTAGTTGTGTCATGAGGAAAATGCCAGCAGAGCTTTTGGTTCTTGAATTGCCTAGAACAATAATTCAAGCTCTATCTGTGACACAGATGAAATGGTATGAAATGGTCAGGCATACATTGCTTTCAGTTGGAAGTAATTCTGAAGGGTGATCTGGTCAACTGGTACGTAAGATGACAAGTGAGTTTATTATCTTCTTCAAAGTGTTTCCTACTTAAAATTCATTGCCAGAAGATCCTATAATGTTGTACTGTGTCTGCTATAGAGAAGGCTTCTTCCCTGGTGCACTGTCTGGAAGCTCCTTCCTATTGTATTGCTAAGAAATGAGCTGACAAATTTGTGAGAAATAAAGCTTTAACCATTAATTTATATAAAAGGCCCTTTCCTTAGGGTGTTCTTTTGTTTTCTCTTACCCCCTCAGTTGTCCACAAAATTTAGAAAAAACCCACAAACCAACCATCTTTAGGATCTTTGCTATTATTTTTACAAGAATTACATCCAAAATCTGAATTTGTTACAAAAACATGTCCATAAGTTGTGCTTAGCCATTCTCCCATGCCTGCAAGCTGAAGGCACCGTGGTATTAAAAAGGGTCATCCTTTCCCCTTTTCTGTGCTACTTCTGGCTATGTAAAATACTATGAAAAGAAACTGAGGATTGACAAATACTCTACAGAAAAGCCTATACAAGGGAAAAAGATTTCTGTAGGGATGGCTAAGAGCTTTTAATGTAATGAAGAAGAAAATACTCAGCAGAGCTAATACTTGTGGGGAATAAATTCCTCCCAGAAAGCTGGGAAAGCTGCTGAGTGTCAATGTTCCTCTGAAAATGGTAAAAGTAATTGTAAAAGCTGTATTGGATGGCATTTAATTATGTAAGGAACCAAAGGGGCTAAAAAAAATAATAACCTGGTATATCAGAAAGCAATTTAAAATATAAGCTAGGGAAAATGGAATATTTCTGTCATAATAAGATTATTTCCACCACTGGCTCCATTGATTTTTGTGTCTCAAGTTTTGTTCCAAACAGATCTGTAGCTATGGAGGGGGTAAAAAAAAAAGCATACTTTTGTTCCCTCGACCTACCAAGCCAACCCATTCCCCTTTTCAGCAGTGGTGAGAAAGATCTGAATAAATATACAAACAGGACTTAAGAATTTAATTAGCTCTGTTGGTCATTCAATCTCCAGTTGTCTGATTTAATTGTTCCTTTCAAAGCGATCATTTGAAGCAGAGCTCCATATGCTCTGTGAATGTCAGTAAACTAAGCTTGTTAGTGTACAGTGTGAAGGCCAAAGCTGAATTCTTGTGGGTATTCGCAGCCTTTAATAAAGAGCGCGGCAGTGCCGAGGAGGAATCATTTCTTACGCCCACTCACCCTTAAGATGTTTCCTTTCAATTCAGAAATGAATATTCAGTTGAAAAGTTATTATATATCTTGTGTCTTTCAAAATATTCTTGGTGCTGCCTAGGAGTCTGTCTGCAGAGGGGTGGGCTGGGTATTTTTTTCCCCTCCTACCTTCCACGCAGATCTGGAGCCAAGCAGTAGCTGATAGACTTTTAGGTTTGTCTACTTATTTATTTTGGGTTGGGTGTTTTAGGTCTGGTAGTGCTGTTCCCTGAGCTGTAGAGTTTCTGCTCCATCTGCTCAGGGCAGGGATGTTAGCATGGCATGAGAGGTCCAAGCATTAGGTTGTTGGGCTCTTGAAAGGATCTTGTTGTGAAAGTGTTCTCAACTGTGCCAAAGTGGAACAATTATGGCTAAAGCTTGTTATGGGGAGTGCCTGCTTGAAGATTTTTTTTTAATTTTTTTTTTTTTTTTTAGTGACTGGAGAATTTCTCCTAAATTTCATTTAGGAGAGTGGCTGTTTTCCAGTAATTTTGCAAAGGGACAGAATGGTTTGAGGGTTTTTCAGGGAAGCAGGGTTGTTTATTGATGTAATTTTTGGAGATGATTTTGTTTGAACAGTTTCGGTCACATCAGTTTGAAGCAAAGAACTGAAATTTTGCAAGAGTGTAGGCTTAGGGTATTTAGAATAAGGAGAAGAAAGGCTGACTGAAATGTGTTGCAGGAGAACTGTTTGTGCTGAATGGTTGGATGATAAAATGCCAGAGGAAATTGCTTGTAGATAAACGAACGCAGTGTGTTCAAGAGGAGGAGGAGGAAGGGGAACACAACGCTGTGTATGCCCTGGTGAGTGCTCCAGCAGGTGTTAGTGCTCTGGAAGGAGACTTTGTGATAATCCTGTAAAAATGGCAGCGTAATAATAAAATTTGTGTCAGTACTCATTAGTGAAGGAACAGAAAATAAAACAGAAAGCATAAAAGCACTGCTGCGTAAATGCAATGGTGCTCCCCTGTCTTCAAAACAGTGTGCAGCTCTGGTCCTCCCTGTCTTCCCTCTCACCTGGCCCCATCCACAAAATGTTGTGAAGAATTAAAATCCAAAGTACAGGGTGACGAAGAGCCACTAGGCGTCCTCTGTCTGGAAGTACTTGACATGGAAGAGATCCATGAAATTATGAAAGCTGTAAAGAAGGGGATGAGGAACGAGCATCCACTGTCCTTCCCAGGAGACGAACATGAAATGGGCATGTGAGAGCCATGAAGAGGAAGATGATGGTTTCTTAGGCAGCTCTGGGGCTGTGAAGCTTGTACTGCCAGCCAGTATGCTATCTGAATTTAAGGAGAGGACAAGAAATGGTTGTGTGGCAGGAGATATAGGTAGAAGGGAAGAGGCAAGAGATCTGAGGCAGAGGAGAGGAGACTGGCTAGGTACCAGAGGAGAGACTTCTGGCATGATGAAGGAGAAGAAAATGCATCTTGGAAAGGGAATCAGTTTTAGAGAAGGTACTGGTTTAGGTGAAGAAGAAAAATGAAAGAAGCAGATGACTGCAGAAGTTGTAGGAATGGGTAGGCAAACCTCTGCCTGCTCAAAGACACTTGCTTAGAAGGTGGCAATGGAGATGGGATTGAGTGAATCTGCTGTTGACAAATACCTGTTCAACTCATATGAGGGTCTGGCTATCAAGCCTTCCCCTGGTGGGTGACAGCCTGTCACTGCCATAATTTTACTTTATTCAATTAGACTGGTCTGCATAGAAGTTGTATTAGGCTGACAAAAGAACCCTTACAGCTTTTAGACAATATAAACATGTAATGGAAAAAAACCATGTAATGGAATATCCTTTTTAAATTGTACCACACAGGTAAGATACTAAGCCAAACTCTTTCAGATGAAGTGCCAGAATGAAAGTATGCTTCTAGAACTTCATTTTAGTCTTGTTTTACAAAAATGCATTTCATGAGAAAGCTGTAAACTGCATTTATTTTTCTTCTCCAACAAAACTCCTGTCCAGCTTGGTCCATAGAATGCATTTTCTGTAAAGATAAATTAAACTCCTATAGAGGGAGGCTGTGTTGGATCCTCAATTTATTTGCTGCAGTGATTTAAAATTAGGTAATGAAAGATGGAAGGAATTGTAAGAAAGTGTTTTTTCCTAGATGGCACAAGCTGAGCTCTGTCAGAGAACTGGATTATATCCTGGCCAGTGCTGCAGAGCAGCTGCTTTATGCAGTCAATCAAGGCAGGCCTCTGCTGGGTAGTCACCAGTCATGCCTGTGGTGGTCTCTTCTAGTGTGAGCACCTGTTTGCTTTGTGACTGGTAGACATCTGACCAGTAGTTCCAGTCAAAACTGCTTTAAACATAACAGGTACTGTACAGCACTAGATTATCTGAAGCATTGGACCCTACATGTGAAAAACTAACAGATTATTGGAATTCATATCTGTGCCATAGCATCTTGTCTGTAAGATATGCCATTTGTTTAACATTTTCTCTGGAAATAAATGTCATACAATATTTCTAAAGCATTTCAAAGATGTAAAAATGAGCACATAAAAATAATTTTGTGTACATGAGGAATCCTGTCCTTGGAAGATAATTTGAATTCCTAGAGCTTCTCTAGGAAGAAACAACCAGAAAGCTGAATATGGACCAGCAAAGGGCAATAAAATCATGAAGCTGCTGGGTGAGAGAGGACTTCCAGCATGTAGGGAGAGACTGTACTCTAATGTAGTTAAGTGAACCAAAGTAATGGTACATGATTGATGATAGTTCTGGTACTGTCAACTTTTTTTTTTTTGCTGGCTTTTCCAGTTGATATTACAGTCTTTTTTTGGTATTGCTTGTTTAATACATGTACTCTGTTGGTGTTCTTAAGTTTCTTAAGTTAAGGTGGCTTTTCTGCTCCAAAAATGGTTAAATAGTGTTTAATCATGACCAACCAATTTAGATAATAGGTTCTTAGTCACCCTTGTAGTAGAAATAATGACAAATACAGTGGAGGAAACTCTTGTATTTCATTAATTTAAAGTAGATTAAGTTTATTCATCTCATGGGAAGGTTATCAGCTGCAGTTTGTATATGGCTAGGTAGATAGGTGGCCATTGGGCAGAAGAGAAATCCCAAATAACCTCTCTTTTGTTTTCTCTCTGAATCACATTTTTATGCTCTGATGATGATCTTTAGGAAGTCTGAGTTCCCAGTGTTAACAGTTCCATTAAGTTTTAATGTCAAATGATAGAAAAGTCCATTCTGTTAAAGTAAATGTAGCTATTCTAGAAGAGTATATGTCCAACATCTCACGTCAGAAGAGGATGTGTATCTTTTGTCTTTGATCTGTATTGTTCTTTTAATACCTACAGTCTGCTGTGCAGCTGTAGTGTTGTACTTGGAAGCACGTGGCCTGTCCCAGGCACACTTGAACAGCCCATGGAGCATGTGCTTGGCCTTGCTTAGTGTCACTGCTCTTCATGATTGAGTGAGGCATCTTCATTGACCAGACAAAGGTCCTCCTCATTCTCACCTGCATTTAGGCCTCAGAGCAGCAGCAGCTGCTTGGGAAGGGGATCAGCATCTTGGAGCATGATACGGTCACAGTGGAGGTTTAAAGATGTCTAGGAAATGGTTCTTAATGGCAACCTGCTGCCAAGGGAAGCTGAAATGTTGCAGCAAGAATGCTGCCTCCAAGCTGCTGCCGCAGCCTCGTGCCATGGGTAGCATAGCCAGTGCTGGTGTTTGTGCCATTGCTCCTAGACCAGCACTGTGTCTTTCTTTTTCTCCTTAAATCTGCTCTGCAGAGGCTCCTGCAGGACTAATTCATCTAGTACCCTCCCTCGCCTGTGTCGCAGTTACTTGCAGGTAGACAGAAACTTTGAGTTTCAGAACCATAACGTGACTGTATCCACAGCTGGAGAAAATCCCCATCCTTTGGTGTGTTGAGTTTTACTGCCACCCTCCATTTCGTCCCTGGAAAAATACCTAGTGTAACTCTCCGTGTGAAGCTTTGCTGATCAATATGTTACAAGCATAGTAAAGTTCAAGAAATTGCCTCCATTACTATCTTGAGATGAGAAATTGATTTAGCTGCATTCTCTCTGCTAATTCTCTGCTCTACATTCCCATAGAAGGTATTATGTGCTTCTTATTTTCCAGCAGCGTCATCAATCCTAATGAAGAGAGAATTAAAAAAAATATGTTGTTTGTGGTGATCTCTGACTTGGCTCTTAATTTGTAAATGTTACTGTAGGCTTCACTTCTTGGTTTTCTCCTTACTGGGCTTCAGTTACATGCAGAATCTAGGAGCTGGGATGGGAGCAACACTGAAGATTATGGCAAAGGAATATAAAGTTAGATTTGTTTTTAATCTAAGCCTCAAAAAATGAGATGCTGGTTAAAATTTAATTAAAGGTAGTAAAATCTCATTTGTGAATTTTATGTACTTTTGCAGTGTTGGATCCTGCATTAATTACATTGGGACTGTTTTCAGTATTTATTAGCCATGATTTCACCAACTCTGGCTCTGAAATGCCCAAAGTTTTATCCTTTACTTATGTAAGTCAGCTTTGTGCTTATCTGTTGATTTGCATACAACAGTATGGGTGATGCAGTGGGCAAAGCAGCCAAAACAAATAAGGAGAACAGTTTTCCTGGGAATTTCTGTTGTTGGTTTTTCCAGTGTCCATCAGCCTGGCCTCTGCAGGAAGCTGCCAGGGATGGTTTGGCTGCAGAATATTTTGATGTCTTTAGGTTTGATACTAGTACTCATTGTTCCAGAGCAGATGGATAAATGGAAAAGCAAAACTATATACTGTGACTTTGGTCACTACTCATGAAATAAGTAATTTTTTGTAATTAAATGTAAATCTCTTGGCAGGTTCTAAACAGCCATGTTAAACTGGGGCCAAAAAAACCCCCAAACATTTTCTCTTTTTGGCTCCATTGACATTAACCTCTGGTTTTCCCTGTGTCTCTGAATATTTCCTGTTGCAAACACAAAGGGGTGGTATATGATTGTCAGTCATCCAGAAGGTTCAATATGCCTGTTATAGATCTAAAGGTGTTAAATACCAGTATAAAAACCAAGTTAGATGAAACACTAAGTACATGTGGACTTACTAAAACTAGTCTTACTCAAATGAAGAGGCAAATTCATGGGGTTGGCTGCGAAAAGCCATCAGCAGATGGGTTGCACACAGGTAAGGAACAGTTTGCTTTTGGGGACGTTTGTAGCATTTCAGCTCACATTTGTAGCAAGACATGGATGCACACAGGTTTTAGTGCAATGATGTTGTAAGCAAAAACTAATTTGGATCCAACTAAATCCATGTGTCCCTGTGCGATGCTACCAGCGCTTGCCATCAGCTGAGGTGTTGTCGAATAAGCGCGTTTTGGGCAGGTTAAGCTTTCTAAGGAGCTCTGCTGTCTCCCGTGACACCTGTGGGTCAGTGGCTGGATTGTGCTGTGGGCTTGGGGGAAGACTAAGGGGGAAGCAGAGGCTGGAGCTGGGCAGGACAAGGGAGCTGCTTGGGTTCTTCTCCCCCATCTTTCTGCTGGGCTAGGGGAGGACACTTGTTCAGTGCAAGGAACTGCTGGGTTTGGACGGTTCTTATTGCTGTATGTAGTAGTGTCACAGTCCTTGGGGCCCATTATCAGAGATTGCTAAAGAATAACTGAAACAAGTGAATCTGGCATGAAAGCAAGAGGAGGAAAATGCTGATCAAGGTCCCTGAGGTTATCTGTGCCCTCCCACAAGTGGTTGTCTATACAGTTTAATCTTGTGGCTGGAATGACTTCCAAAACCTGGCATGGCTTGACACAAAAGGAGAGTTTCCCATTGACATCAATGAGCTGCACCTTAAGCTTCCAGGCTTGTTTCTTTCAGGGCCTTCTCTAAAAGCCATCTTGGCAGCAGCGTCTACAAAAAAACATGTGTTGTTTTCCTTTACATAATTTAAGATGCCTTGTCTAGATACCTCTTCTGCACTGGGTGACAACCTGATTGTATCTCCTGCACCTTTGACTTTCATTAATCCCTCCCTTCCTGATTTCTATACCTTCTCTTGTTTGTCTAATGCTCATCATGTAGATTGCAAGCTCTGGGCCAGCAAATCTCCTCTCCACAAGAGCATCCAGCCTGTCTTTGACTTCTGTCAAAGCAGTGTAAGATGCTGTGAAATCTTTACAGTCCCTGCAGTAAAGGCATAATCTTTTTCTTTCTTTATTGCATCAACGTAACTCATTCCTTATTTTGCAGTAGGTGCTAAGCTGAGCAAGAAGAAAAGTTGAATTTACTTGTATCTATGGTTTGAAGAACCGTGCATGTATCAATCCCAGAGATTTGACAAAGAAGAGCTCATTGTTATGGGAAAGAGGTTCTTTGTTGTTCTTTAAGGGAGTTATAGTGCTGATAGATGTCCTCTGCAACAATGACTTGAAGAACAGAGTAGCATGGACATAGTATATTGAATAGATGTCAGTATCTGGTTGTGTTACAGCAGGAAGGTCATTCTTGCAAGTCTGTTCATGGTCTGGGGCAAGCTGGTGATATTTTATATGGTGCTCATGTCAGGGAAAAATTAATTTCCCATCTATTACTTTATATTTAGATACATCACTTTGAGATCACAGAATGAAAGCAGCATGAAATGTTATGGCGAAGACAGCACAGCAAGACGCAGGAGTCTCAGAAATACTCAAAAATCAGGTAATGTTGCAGCATCATGTGTCCATTTTCTGAGGCTGGCTTGTTTCATGAGGTTTAGTGCTTCTTGGCTGTTTTCCAGAATTTGGGCTTTATTGATGGACTTCTCAAATATGACTAGTTGTGTGTTGACTTTGTGTCCTATAAAACATTGTTTAAGTATCTCAGTATTTATGACACTCATTTAGATCTTTCGTAAAGGTCTATCTTGTCTCACACAAGCAGAATGGACATTACCTTAATGTAAAAACAGAACAAAACCAACAATAACCTGACCAACCCCTGCCCTATTAAAAAACTAACAGGCAAACGAAAAACAACAACAACAAAAAAACATCAAAACCAATCAAACTGCCAACCCCCAAACAAAGGCAGCAGCCATGGTGGTCAGTTCTGCATAGACCTTGGATTTTCCTTGGCTTCCTGATGAACTTGAGAGGGATTGACTTTTCAGGGGCTCCTGCAGCTGCATTTCTGAAAACTGACAGACAGTGGGCTCAAAATACCTGTTCCCTTCCTACTACTTTTTGCATGTTTGTTGGGGTTTTTTTTAATTGTTTATCTGTCTCAGGAGGTTTTCTTCTAGCCTGTTTTTGCAGATCCTATGATATGTTCTCTCACTGTTTTGCAGCAGTCACAGTTACAGAAAAGGGCGATCCCATCACAAGCTTCAGTGTAAACACTGTCGAGGTCAGGAAGAAACTGGTTAAGTGTATGTAAGGATGCCCACCTTCTATGAAAACTGTGTACTTATCACAGCTGTATTCACAGTAATACCTGGTGATTGATGTTTGAGTGTAAAGGCATAAAAATTTCACCTTCTCCCCTGAATCAACAGCAGTGACCAGAGATTTGTTATGTAGCCACATATGATAAGTGGGCAAGGTCTAACCCCTCTGTCCTACGACCTTAATTCTGGAGTCTGGTCATGTCTGCAGAACTAGGATCTTGCTGGGGAAAAACAACTCAGTTCAGTAATAGAAATAAACTAAAATATTAAATTGAGGGCAAGTTTCATAATAGAACATTTATTTTCCAGGAAGCATTTAAGAGTATTGCCCTTGATGTAGGACTCAGCAGAAGGTACCACAGTTTATTTCATCTACACAGACAGTAAATTCAGAGTGACTGAAGAGATTTAAAATCAAATTTCATGGTCAGCTTCAGCCTTGATCAAATATGCAGCAATGTATTGATTAATATTAAAAAAATTGTATTTTTATCACAGATGATCAGCCCCATTAATTAGTCCTGTCTTCTGTAAGCTTTTTGGTCCCTTAATCATGGAATATGTAATTCAGGTGCCCTTCTGCCCGTAGTCAAGGTTTGTATTTTATTTTTATTTTTCGTCAGTATTGTGAAGAGATCACATAATTTCATATTTGCCATTTTTATGAAGTAATATGATACATCCTTCAGACGCAGTTCTCAGAATCCTTCAAAATACCTTGAAACTGTAATGCCACTTCACTGACAGCAAAGATAATTGGATTTGTTGAAGGAAACTTCTTCATTTCTTTGAGACTCAGGGAACTGAATCTCCCTTAAACTAAATTGAGTTAATGGCTTTATTTAGGAATCAGCCTCCTCTTCTTGAATAACCAGAATGCCGTTAGTTTTGGGGAAAAATGCTTTCATTAAATTAGCTGTGCCTGAGAATGTGTTTTCTACTTAGATCAAAAGGAGAGGAAGATATTTCAGCTTGTTTGTCTTCCTTTCTCCTCCCCCTTTTCTAGAGACTTTCCTGAGATGATGAACTGTTGTTTTTGCTGTTGGTTTTTTTTGTTGCCTTTTTTATTTTTTTCTTCTTTTAAACTTCATTGAAATGGAGGCATTGCCCAGTTCCCCTCCTAAGGCTGTTGTTGCTTTCCCCTCCCCCAAATCCAATGTGTTCTTTATTAAACTGAATTAGGACATTCTAGTCTCTCTTAAGAGTGGAAACGGGAACAGCTTAAATGAGCAGCCACATGAGACTCAGCAGCCTTTCCAACTGCATTGCAGAAGGAGCTCAGCTGCAAAGAGAATGATAATTTTTGAAGGATTTGTACAACTGTTGAAGAATTACCAGCATTAATATTAAAAAGCAGCTAATCCGTTTTCCCCTTCCTTTTTAAAGTGTATAGCTTTCTTACTATGCTTGCTATAAAATCAGTGTACTAAATATTTTGCTTCCTTTCCATCCTTTTTTTACTTTTGCAATTATTTTATTTGCTTATATTTTCAAATACTGAATTGGGTTTTTTGTTGTTGTTAGTTTTGCATAACGACTCCAACCTTAAGGTTTGTATGCAGATCTGGGCTTGGATTTGAGACATCTGCCATTCAAAGAAAGCCAAAATTGAAGTGCAGTAGAAAATACATGAGCCCTTGTATCCAGGATTGGGATGAAAATGTTTTTGGCCCTATAAGTATTTGCCCTGATATATAAAATATCCTATATAAAGTTATTTTTGGTGCTTGAAATACATATCGCTATTTGGCATCTGTTCTAACCAAAATAGCCATGATCCTGATACTTTTTCACCCTTGTTTTCAATCTTCACTTTTCTTTATTGCTGTATCAGATGTCTTTGGGGTTTTTATAGATAATTAAAAAATACCTCTTTCCCATTCTCTGGCCACTAGCTCACCCAGCTCCCTTGCTTGGTATTAGAAATTATAAAATATTCATTATGTTTCAGTACTGTGTTGTGCCTTTTTTTTTTTTTTTTAACATTCTTACTTCCTGTGCCAAAAAACCTGGAGCTGGAGCTTGAACTGTGGCTACACAGAGTTACAGAAGTAAACCTAGTATCTGAACAGCCTGCAAGAGCATGGGGGTCTCTGAAATATGCCACTCTTCCTCTCCCAGTGCCATGCTTCTCAGCCATCCAGCGTTACCCTGGTCAACACATCTGAAGATGATGGGGTAGTGCCAGCATCACTCCTGAAAGCTGGGTTTGAGTAATGCAGGTGTGCCTGTTCTTAGGGAGTGCTCTCTTGGTTTTGAAAGCCACTCTTCTAGGGGGGCTCTTAGTGGCTGTACATTGGTAGTGTCCAGCTGAAAATCTTGCCTGTCTTGTTACAAAGGCTGGATTATAGTCAGCCTGTGTGGCAGGGGCCGGCTGCTGGTAGCATCATGTAGCAGAATGGAGGGAATCAGGAAATCAGGGAAGGAAGTGCTGTATATTTGTTTGTCTTAAAGGAAATCACAGTGTAAGGTGATGTGAATGATGGCTCTCTTGATTTAGAAGTAGCTTAGCAGAAGATCTCACAGTTCTGAATAACAAAACAGGCCAATAAAAACATTCTCATAAAAAAGGCAAAAACTTGGGTAAGATAAATCCTGTTTTGTTTCTATTGAAGCTAAGTGGAGGGGAAAAAAGAGAAAGGAAGGAAGGGAACAGATAATTTCTGTTTCTGGATTTTGCCTTACCTGTGGTTAAAAATGAAGCTCATGCTATCACAGCAAAACGCCACTTAAGAAAGCCCTGTCTCAGGCTGTGCCAATGAAGGGCAATAAGGTTAAAACATGCCTGCAATGTTGGGAGAACCCATAGAAATGCCACATTTCTGTAAGCAGGGCTGCCTTGAGTTAAGTGTTACAAAAAACAGTTCAGGCTGCTAAGAGTGGTGGTTAAACTTGCTTTAGCTGGTATGTTACCATGCCAGAAGGAGGTACATGAGGAGGGATTGTGCCCCAGCAAATGAGTATGTGCTGGTGCTGTTACTTGTGAGTAGCTGCAGGTGCTCTGTCCTGCAGAAGTTGGTTGAACATAGAGATACTTTTTGCATCTGCCATCTTACCCAGGCTTCTTTCTTTCAGGCTTATTGGTAATTAATCTATTAAAGCATGTAGATTTTTGCTTTAAGTGACAGCTGAAAAATGTGAAATAAGTTGGACAAACCATAGTATCCAATTCCATTTTGATCCACAGCCATGCAACCTACTGAGCTGGCTTAGATCAGTGTTATAATAGCTTTACAGTCTATTCATGAGCCGGCTCCCTTTAGCATCCCTCTCCTGCAGTCTTTTGTTGCCCCTCTCCATTAGCTCAGTACTGGAACTGGCTTTCATTCAGGCCTGGTTTTGCAGCTCACACCCAGCCCGACCTGCAAGCACCGACTTATTTGGACCAGATGTCTTGCTTTGAAATTCATGTGGATTTGGGCAGCTTGATAGCATGTCTGCAGCTTGAGCTGTCATTTACTAGAGTTGAAAAATCCTGTGGGTTTCAGGTTCTGTGGTGTGTGATTGAGCTGGGAGTGTTTTCTATAACTACCATTGCCTTGGTATTTCACTGCATGACTTCTTCTCCAAGTTCTTCTGACTCTCCAGTGATATAGTTCATGAAGGAGGAAAATCAGATCACCTTTGCTGAGGACTGATAACATTGGAATATTCTTCCATTTCACGTTTACCAGAATTAAGTTCTGGCATGCTTCCAGGAGAGGCTATTACTTGTATTGCCTTACAGTTGCTTATGTTTGAAGAGGCAGACAGTTGTAGTGTGTTAAAGGCATTTCAGCTAGCTTGACGTGTCCTTGGCTTTCAGTCTGGAGCATGGAGCTATGCAAGTTGTAGGGGACCACACTGAAATGATGAGAAGAGCTGGAGTGAAATCTTTTCTGTGTTGAAATCAATTGAGCTCCCATTAGTATGAGTCCAGATTCCATCCATAAACTGAGCTAGGGTATTTCTCTTTCTAGGCAGTCTACAGAAATATTTCCGTGCTTTCGCATTTTTTTTAATGTTTCTTCAAAATGATTGTTTAATTTGGATATATGTGTAATGTCAGAAAAGTAATAGGTTAAGTAGCACAAATGACTTTTGGGAAAAGAAGAAACACAGAACACTTTAGAACTCCTGCTGCTTTTAGTCATTTGATTTAACCATTTAGTAGTTAGAGTAGTTGTTGTTATAAATTGCAGTGATGGGTGTTTAAGCATAAGTGCTAAACAGCAAGGAAAAAAACCACCCTTTTCTTCCTATAATTGAAAGAAATAGAAATCATTCAGTAGCCTGTCAATGGCTCCTCAGTTGGCCAGGGACTAACTTTGGTACCCCTAAAGTCGTAATGATGCTGTGTACAGCACTGAAATACTCTGTTGTATTTTAATCCGACAGGAAACATTAGCATTTTGTTAAAGCTGATTGCAAATGCTCAGTGTATACAGCATCAAGGCCTGGAATTTAAGCCTGTTCAAGTACTAAAAAAACCCTCTCTGGTATCTAAGGGACTAGTTTGATATTCATTATGCTTTTATCAGTGTGCCTGTCTGTTTTATTTCTGCATTAGCTGGATGTAGAATAACAATGCTTTTTAAACATTTTCACTTTTCTCCCTTCAGCTCAGTGATGCTCTAGAAAGGAACATTTTCATCCTTTGTTTTTTTTTTTTGTGGGAATGGATGTTTGAAAACACTGCATATTTTTTCAAATGTCATTCTCAGAGTAACTGAACTTTCCAGAACTGTTGTGACTTGATTGGTATTTTAGTATAATACTCTATTCTAATTTTTTTTCAGACTTCACTATTGTATCTCTGTAACTGTGATAACTTTGTAATCTACCTAACAGACAGCAGTATGTCCCACCTCCCAAACTGGAGGTGGGTTAAGGATGCTGGAGCTGCTGCAGAGTATTTCTGTATTAACTTCTATTTATTTATTTATTTCTTCTGAGAGAGCAGAAGAAAGAGATTTGTGCTAATGCCTCAGATATAAAACCTTCTTCACTGTGTTCCAGTACCCTAAGAACTGTTAACAGGTAAACCCCAGGTGAAAGGGTGCAGTAAGTGGAGTTTGGTGTATGCCCAAGGGCTGGTACTTTCTCTCCTGACCACAAAACTTATCTGTGGCTGCTGGTACAGCACCTGCCCCTGTGGTGCTTCCACCTGTGGGAAGAGTAGGAGGTCAGGGTCCTGGCTGACCATTTGATTCCTTTTTATACTAAAACCATGTTGTGTGCTGCCTTAGGAGTAAGTCCTCTTGCTGTCCTTTCTCCTCAAATTCTTGCAGTCTTAAATTGTCTCCTGAAGACATTTATTCTCCCTCATTGGTTCATATCAGTGTTATTTCTTGTCCTTTTGACTAATACTTGTCAGTGCAAACTTTCAGAAGGGCCAAAACCAAGGAACTTGCGGTTAATTATAACACTTAATAGGTGAAATGGGACATACCTCCTATACAAAAGGTATATTGACAAATACAGTAATGCCCTGTTCTTGTGGGAAGGTGTATTCAGAGACTTCTGAACTTGCAGGCTTAAGAGAAGAAGATACACATTCCTGTGTAGGATCCGTCTCTTCCTCTAAAAGTTGATGGCCTTTCAGTGTGAAATATCACAGAGTGTTTATTTTTATGCCCTTTGAATGTTTTGTGGAGGCTTTGTTTAGTTTCCCTTCATAATTTTTAATGGGAAGTCTTTGAAGTTGGGTTGTGGCTGAAAAATCTTGTTGGCAGCCTGACCATTCATTGTTGACTCGTATCTTTTTTTAATTGTGCATCTATAAAAATCTGGAAGGGAGTGTCTTCAGAGAAACTATGAAGCAATGTATATTTCTGGAAAGGGGTAATAAGCTTGCAGTTATTCTCAGCTATTATTTGTCACGTGAAAATGTTACATGCTAATGGCTGCAGATGGTTTACACAAAAACAGTGTACACGCTGAAAGCCCTCTTCATTGGGAGCTATGGTTTTCTGTCATACATTATGCTAGAATGGAAAAGGTTTTTTCTGCCTGCAGCTATATGTTACCCTTATTTGTTGCTGCTAGCACGGAACTCACTAGTATGCATCTGGCAATGGTTAAAATTTTCTCCATCAGTGACTTCACATTTATCCATCTAGATCAAGGATTCTCCTAAGCTAAAAAAGGTAAGGACATGGCTACGCAGGAGTCTTTGGTGGAAGGCATTATGTTTAGAAAGGCAGATGTGAAGGAAACAGAGTTAGGGTTGTGGTCTAATATTTTAAAGTTCAGAATCAACATTTATGTTAAAACCTGATGTCTGTGTGCATAGATATATTGTACCTCTGTACATGTGTGTGATTGCATTTGGTATAAATTGGGTTAAAATAATGCAAACTGAAGGAGGAAGGATGAGAGGGTAGAATAGAAGTTGTTGTTTGGAGCTCCTGATGCAAGGTGAGTAATCAGAAAAGATTTCCATGGACTAGTTCTGTCTTAGCATTAATCAGATTTCACATAGGTGGAGCAAACAAGTCTATGTGCACAGATACAGTTGAGTAACTATGCTCATGACTGTATTTAACTGTCACAGCAATGAGCATTAATGTTGCATCTAACCCTTCAGTGACGCTCTGTTTTCCTACGACTGGTGGACACCTCCTGGACATACCCTGGAAGTTGTGAAAAGCTGTAAAAGGCTCTGTGCAAATCCCAGATTGCCATTAACTTTTCTGTATTCCTATTAGATGCTGATATCTGAGTACAGTCAGCTCTGTTCAAAGCCATAGTTTTCTTTTACCTGCCTTTTTAGGCCTTTATGGAGGCCCCTGTGGTGTCAGTAGTACTTGATTTTGTGTTATAAAATGGGCGTGTTGCTTATGACAATGAGGCTGTAGCACTGGGAAGGTGACTTGGCTTGATCGTTAACTGTCTGGCTAAAACTTGTCATGAGAGAGCATTATGTGGCCAGCTAAAACCTCTGGAGTGTTCATATACTTCAGGGGAAAAAAAAAAAGTTTTGAAGAATGAGCCTTTATCGGTTAGGCAAAATTATTTTATCTGAGCACTAGAGTAGAGGCAGGATAATGGGATGAGAGGAATTTAACTGCTCTGGAATTGCCCGGCTGCTACAGTTTTGCATCTGATTACATATTTCAAACTAGGAGATTTTACAGTGTCCTTTGAGGCAATTACAGTAAGAGTTCATGCAGACAGCACTTACCTTGTCTTTCTCTTGCTCCACAGGTGCCTGGCACACTGAACCTACTTATCTGTGTAGGATTTGCGCTGCAGTCCACTTATTGAAGATGTGAAGCAACATCAGGTCTGAGATTGGAATTACTGACAGACTGGAGGAAATCTTAGTCCTTGTGATGCACACAGACATGCTGAATTATAAGTAACTCTATCCTCTTTTCCCCTTCCCTCCCTTCCCCTCACTCAGCTATCTCAGGGTTCATAGAGATTTCAATGGTTCATGTGCCTGTAAGTTTGGAACAGAAGTGACCAAAAATGGGGGACCAGCAATTGTATAAAACTAACCATACTGCCAACAGCAATGAGAACTTGTACTACCAACAGCACCAAATGAACTCCCTTTCATCTCTAAATCATAGCTATGGGACATCTGTTATGGATGCTCCCCAGGCATCCCCTCTCTCGCCCCAGTTTCCCCAAGATTCAAGGGACAGCATAGCTTTGCCTGTAGGTTCGAAAAGTCTTGGGTCAGTGGATACATCTAGGCAAACCAGTTGGACACATTCTGGCTCAGGAAACCACATCCCAGTGAGGAACAATTTGAATAATCAAAGCTCAATGTGGAGCCCCCTTGGGCAGGGGGAATCCCACGATGGATACCAATATTCTTACTCTCAACCCAGTGAAAATCGAACGCAAAAAATTACCAGTGGAGTCCTGCACAAACTGGACTCCTTTACACAAGTATTTGCAAACCAAAATCTGAGAATTCAAGTAAACAACATGGCTCAGGTTTTGCACACGGAGTCTCCGATGGTGGATAATTCTGGTGACAGTGCGCTCAGGCAGCTGCTGTCCCAGAAGCCAGCGGTTGAGCAACAGCCTGTAACTCCCAGTGTACAAAGATACCAACCAGTGCCACAGCAAACACACCAGAATTTTGCAAGCACACAGCAAAAGCAACAGATGCAAGTCATGCAGCACCAACAGCTGTACTACGACTACCAGCAGCATTTATCGCAAATGCAGATGCATTCTGCATTCCAGCAAGGACAGGCGCACGTTCAGCAAATGCAGCCCCAGCAGCTCCTGCCCCAGCAGATGCAGCACTTGCAGCAGCCTCAGTACTACGCCCAGCCACAGCAGGGGCATCAGCGGCTCTCGCTGCAGGAGATCCAGCAGCAGCAGCAGCCGGCTCGGCAGCAGCAGCAGCGGCCGTGCCCCGTGCAGATAGCTCAGTATTACCAAACGCAGCCTGTCGTGCAGCAGTTGCAGCAGCAGCAGCAGCAGATGCAGTTGCCACTTACTCCGTATCACAGGGAACCTGATCCAAAGACTATGCTTGAGCCACACCAGTACTCTCAAGATCCAAGTCATCCTGTCCAGCTTATCCAGTTGGGATCGGTGCCTCAGTATTGCTACCAAGATCCCCACGAGCAGTACAGGCACTTGTTCCCACAGAGTTTACTGCAGCAGCAGCAGCAAGAGCAGCAAAAGCAATACCCAAGTGAGAGCAGAGCACCATCTCTGAACTCCCACCTCGGCCTCACTCCACCGGACACCACTGAGGATCCCGCACAGCAGGAGATTAATTCTGTAGGTAATGCTGTCCCTCATCGAACTCTTTTGCCACCCTCGGGAGTTCATCTGAACAACAGAAGCTCTCAGCAAGACTCTCCCAGTGCCACATGGCCTCAGGTCGGTAATATGTTTGATCCATGCTCAGCCAAACTTGTTTTGCAGAAGAGTAGCAAGGTGTGGAAATGAAACAGTTGCAGGAAAGCCCAAAGATTGGGATGTGAGCTGTGGGTGTTGCTGGGATGTTTTGGGGAACTAGGTAAACAGCCCTCTCCTGTCTGCATTGGTGGGTTGGCTTTGGGCTAGCAGCCAGCACAGAGCTCTTGCTGCGCCGGACTGCCGCTACCCTCAGGAGAGAGGCCGTGGGAGGTGCTGCCTCGCTTTATGGGGAGGAGGGACCCAGTTACAACTAAGTGCCCTTGCTAATTTTTCAACACCTGAAGGCTCAGTTGTTCAGGAAGAGTCAGTCAACTCCCCCTTTGCAAAAGCAGTACTTCTGGGGCAGAGCAAAGGCCTCAAACAGCCAGGCGAGCGTAAGAAAACTCGCACTGGCTGTGCTCACAGGGGCACTGATTTGATAGAGATTTGCAAGGCTCTCAACTCGGAAGCTTTTGATATTAGTAAAATCCTATGCAAAATGCAACCATAATGCTGTGAAGACCTTAATTTCTGCATTAATATTTCCTGAAAAATTATTTTCACTTCTTTTCCCCTTCTTTTCTCCTCTCCTTCTTTGATAGCAGGTGCAACTGTCAGATGGCAGACTGCAGCCGCTGTCCCCAGAGCAAAGGTATTTAAATTCTTTTTAATTTAAATATAAGAAATACACAGGAGTGCTGCATTTTAGAGGGAGGGGAATGCACTCTGGGTAGGTAACAGTTGTTGCTCTTCCAGAAACATCTTTAGTTTTGGGCTTTGTGAGTTTAATTTTGTGTGATTTCCACCCTTCCCCTCAGCAATAAAATCAAATAAATGCTTTGTTTTTTAAAAAAAGAAAGAAAAAAACCCCGCAACAATACAAAAAAAAAAAAAAAAAAAAAGCAGGGAGCAGTTTGCTCTCAGTGTTGCATTTGTAAGAGAAGGGACGATGTGTGGTTTGGATTTGTATCTTTGGCATCAAGGATCTTCTGTTTTTCTTAAAGTCTCACTTCTGAAGGGCTGAGGTGTCCTCTGGCACAGCTGTCTACCATAAGTAGGGGCATTGTGTCCATGTGCTTGTTAACTGCTGGCATGAGTGGGGAGATGTAGGTCTGTCATGACAGATCTGCTGGATTCTCAGACTTCCATACTGAATGTCACGTTTTGATGAGCATGTCCTATTCATAAGTTACATTCTCCCCATCTAGGTTATTGCCCATGTATTCCATAGCACTCACCCCATGCTTACTTGTGGCTTCATAACCATCTAGCTGTAAAATTTTACTGAGTTCCTTGACTAAAGTGCTTCCTCTGCAACCAAGGAACATGCCAAACTAATGTCTCTTCTTCTGTTCCATGCTAAAAACAATAGTGGCCAGAACAAAGAAACACTTCCTGAGAGAGCTGATGCAAAGAACAAGCTAATGTGTTCAATATGCTTGAAGGAGTTTAAGAGTTTGCCTGCTCTAAATGGTCACATGAGGTCACATGGAGGAGTAAGAGCATCTCCTAACTTCAAACAGGTAGCAGTTCATTTTACTTTAGTATTTGGCTCTCTCCTTTCCATGTTGATGTTTGCTTGCTTTGCCATGCTTTGCTTTGCTGTCAAAACTTGTTCTTCTCAGTGCTGTTTTCTTATGTCATACCCTGTGTAAGTAGAATTGCACATAATTATAGAAGTGATTCTCTTCTCTACTCTTGTGAAACTGCACCTGGAATACTGCGTACAGCTCGAGCCCTCAGCACAGGAAAGATACAGACCTGTTGGAGAGGGACCAGAGAAGAGCCACAAAGATGACCCAAGGGCTGGAGCAGCTCTGCTACGAAGACAGCCTGAGAGAGTTGGGGCTGTTCAGCCTGGAGGCCTTCCAGTATCTGAAGGGACTACAGGGAGGGACTTTTCACCAGGGAGGGTAGTGATAGGACAAGAGGTAATGGTTTTGAACTGAAAGAGGGTAGATTTAGGTTAAACATCAGGAAAAATTCTTCACTATGAGGGTAGTAAGGCACTGGAATAGGTTGCCTAGGGAGGTTGTGGATGCCCCCATCCTTGGAGATGTTTATGGCCAGGTTGTATGGGGCTTGGACCAACCTGCTCTAGTGGGAGGGTGTCCCTGCTTATAGCAGGGAGGTTAGAACCTTATGATCTTTAAGGCTCCTTCCAACCTTAACCATTCTGAGATTCTGTAATTCTGCTAGTTGGTAGGCCAGAAGTCCAACTTTAAAGTCAGAGGCAGGTGGTGGATGACACAACAGCATTTGTCCGTCTGTTTCTCTGCACATTACAAAAACACCCAACAAAGTTGTGTCAGGAGTATCTACATTTTTTTCCCCTTACGTTTGTTTATTATAGTAGAAATATCAGGAACATCAAGTCTTCCTTGTTTTCATTTGGACTACTTAGATGACTAAGGGATTTTTTTTGGAAGCCTTCCCATGTTTTAATTGAAGGAGCAGGATTGTTGAATCTTTTGACAGCTTTCTTACCAAGTGTTTTAGTTACGTAGGTATCGACAAACACCAAACCAAAAATTAGTCTGAATTGTTCTGCATAAAAATAACTTGCCCCATCAGTTGGTCTTTCTCTGTCTTGATATTTTAGAAATTGTGTCCTAGCTGGGACTACCACAGGAAGGCAAAGAGCTACCAGAATTACACCATCTGTGTCTTTGTTTTTAGGTTGGTGATGGACAATTCTGTCTCTATATAGTGGTAAAAAGAGAACGTGTTTATCTCCCTTCTTGCAAGTTACCTTGTAAAGATGCTTAATGTGGTTATTTATCACCAAGGCTGAATCCTATGTAGGAGCCATAAGTAATCTGCCAACCTCATTCAAGGCAAATAGGAGGGTCCAGGAAGCAATGGTGTTGTGTGTTTTGTAACCCTGGCCACTTCTTTTCAGCCACGGTGCATACACTGCGTAGTGTATGGATCCAGAAGTAGCCCTCCCTCACTCGGGCTGAAAGCCTTTAATTGTCTGTACAGGATGAAGGAGAGAAACCACCACCACAGCAGCCGCTGCCTAAAGAGGTGGATAGCCTCGCGCCCATCGTCATGCCAGTGTCTGTCCCTGTAAAGCTTCTGTCACCTGAGCCCAGCATGCAGCCCTCTGCCAGCACTGCCACAGCCAAAGACAAGCCTGCCAACTCTGTGTCAGATGATGAGATGCCCATTCTTGTGAAGATGACTTACTCTCCACCGTGCAGTCCAAAAGTGGCCAACCCCTGCTCATCCTCTGTGAGTGCTGCATTTCTTGCCACTAACTGTGCTGTGCTTGTTAAATCCCTTTGTTCATAGTGCTGCTACTTTCTAAAATGTCTGTATTTCAGACTATTTTCAGGAATCTTAATGATGCCTAATAAACAAAAAAGGGCTGTAGCATCATAGCATTTCTTCCGCAGTCATTTGAAAATATTCATTTTCCCTTTGCTGGGGAATCGAGACCTCAGTTGAAAATAAATCATTTGAAATTGGATTGTGATATTCTTTTATCCCACTTGAACAAAGGGATTTAGTATCTTTTTACTGGTTTTGTTTTTTTCCTTTTCAGGCTGCTCTGTTTTCATGTTATTGCTTAAATTCAACAGTTTTATTTCTTCCTGTTTTTTCAAGCTAGATATATGTGCTTGTCATTTCAGCTGAAGATAGGAGAGCACCGTGCAGTGCTTACAGTGTGTGCTTTAAGCCAATATTCTGAAGCTTGCCGACTCAGAGTTTTGCAATGAAGTCATTTTTCCCTTTCCCTCTGCATGCAGCAGATCTAAGGTTTAATCACTGGGAGTTCTGACATAGGAAAAACGGCTGTGCTTAGTGCTTTCATTTCACTCATACAACAGAAATTGTCAGACAGCATGAGGAATTGAGTACTTGAATGAGATCTGAGAATGGTCTTGTTTTCCTTAGAGAGTCCTGGAGCAACCAGTATTTATTTCATGCTCTAGTGTACAAATAGGTGCTGCTTGTTCCTTCAAATCCATGCTTGCAGGCTACGCCATAAGAGATTACTGGGGAGTGTAAGTACTGCGTGGTATTATCTGTATAATGCAGATAAATACTCTTGTGATTTTTCTTGGTTTTTTCCTTCTCATGAGGCTGATGGCCAAACAAGAGGGCAGCATAAACCATGATGGGTGACTCCTTATAATATTTGTGTATTTATCCCCTACCCCATTCTTCACTCAGACATACACACTAATTTAAAAAATATATAAAATGTTTTACTCTCCTCCTTTCAGAGACAGATTTTACACATAAACTTCCACTTTACTGTGGAAACCAGGAACTCGCATTACCTAGCTTGTAACTCAGCAGCACAGTTTTTCTATTCTATTTCTAGTTTCTGGAGAGAAAAGGGACAGTCTTTTCTGAATCCTTTAGCTCTGAGTGGGAGATCTTCTCAAGAGACATCAGAGTAGGTGGCTTGGGCTTGTGTATTTCTGCAGCGTATGTAAAGTGACTGTGATTAAATCTGCCAGTGTTTGGCTAAATGCGCATTCATTCACTCAAAATTATGTTTGCGGTCCTTGTTATTGCCCAACCAAACTAAACTTACGTAGTTTCTTATCTGAATCCTATCATTTAAAAAGCATTGGAAGTGTTCAAAGATCAAAAGATCTACAGTTCCCTCTTCATCTGTAAAGAGATTGTGCCATTGGAGACTCTTTTCTTAATACCAAAGCACTGGAGCTCTGTTGGATTTATTTATACTGTGCTTTGAGCTGTCCAGAAAAGCTCCCACAAAGCTCATGAAATCAGTAATATTAAACAGCAGAAGGAAATTAAATATTTAGCAAAGCTATAGGATGGTGAGCTGAACATAGCAGTCAAATGAGGTCCATCAGGTTCTACCTAAAATGGATCTATCAAGGTTTGGCAGCAGGGCCTATAAAGATGCATTCAGTCTTGGATAATAGGAATCAGTTCCTGGAGCTTCAGTAATGTATTGGGGTGATTCTTCATTAAGAGGCCATGGACATCACAATGTCCTTTAATAATCAATGTGATCTTTTTTGAAAGTAGTGTCAGTATAACCCCACTGAGGCTAAGGTACATACAGCAGGTGAAGCAGCAGAGGAAGTGGAGGTATATAGGACTTCTAAGATGTCTTGGGTAGTTAGTTTGCTTTACACTAGTGAGAAAGGAGTACCAGCTCTTTCACATTTAAAGAGAAGAACAAATGAGCCCTCAATCAAAGACTTGGATCTGGCCTCCTGGGTTTTTGTTGGTTTGTTGGTTGGTTGGGTTTTTTTTCTGGAAGTTTAGGATTGGGTTTTTTCCTGCCCTTTCTTGTTTATCCACACCAAATGCTCGCCATCGTGATGGACTATGTCTGTGGTTACAGGTAACCCTCACCCTTTCACTATTCTGAATGTCCTTCATCAACAGAATTCTCTATAAAGCTGCATTTTTTCCCTGCAGAAGAAAAACTCTCCCAAAACTTAGGGTTTTTTGAGAGAAGAAATGTCAACAGCTGTTGGAGAGGATACAGCCATGATCTAACAGAGAGGACAAGACCTCTGTAATGAAAAACATTTCACAAGCTGGAATGTATTAACATAAGGGATAAAGGGTGACAGTGCTAATGCTCCTTTAACATGATTTTTATTGGGTGAATGTGATTCTCAAGAGCCACCCATGGTGTAAAGATGCATGTTGTCTAAACATACACTGTAGTAATTTACTTTATGTAGTAGTAGAATTTACCACATGATGCAGACATTACAGACTAATGGAGTAATCTGTCAAAATTTTTTTTTCCAAATTTATCCTAAAGAAGATCTACAATCTGAACACTTGAAAGGAGTATATTTAATACTGTGTTCATTTCCCAGCTTGTGTTCTGAAAGCACAACCTGAGACCCTTTTTCTTCCCACCTCACCCCCAATACCCAGAAATCCACATTCCAGGTTTGCACAAATTCTGTGTCTTCTGCTTCTGTGGACTCTTAAGGGTTTATTGTTAAATTCCTTTTAACATTCCAAACCCTAGAATTTTAGGCACATTTCAGTGTGTGAATTTCCCAAATGGTCATCTACAACCCTTTTTCCTTCACGGAAAGAGGAGAGTTAAGTTCAAGATTTGTTGCAGCTGGACTGTACTCAAGCTGATGGGAATGTAGTGATAAGAGGCAAAGAATTTGAATTTATTACATTTTTCTTCCTTTGCTGCTGCTGAGTACTGTGGTAATTTCACTGAGCTCATGTGTCCTTCCTAGTAAAACAAAATAAATGCATTGGAAAACATCTCATATAAAGTTTCTAATAAACTGTGACTGGGTGATTAAGTTTAACTCTCAACAGACTGTATTCATTGCAAACAGAAGTGCCCAGGGTGTTCGGGTGGAGCTGAAGAAGTGTGTGGAAAACTCACAGCCTGAGAGAGCTGTTCCCTGAACCTTCAGAAGCTGGCAGCAGCCTCTCCATGTTGGTACCTGTGGCTCAGCCCTGCCTTGACCTAGAGGGCTTAGTGAGGGAGGAGAGAGTAATTTGTCCAGGTTTTGCTCACTCCCCTGAGGTTTCTGTGGAGCACCAGATACTGTACTGACCAGGCATATTATGGTGGTACCTGAAGAGCTACTTGGTGGTAACAGTTCTGTGGCTGTTGCCCTAAACTGTAAGGGATTGTGTGCAAACCACATTTAAGCATGCCTAAATACTAAAGTTCTGCATGTTTTCCTTTAGGAAATCAGCAAAAAAACTCATCAAAGTGCTGTAAAATTGGAAGAAAACTTCAAACCATTACAGGACAAGAAGAAGTATCGGCACAGGCCCGAGCCTCTCTTCATACCTCCTCCTTCCTTCAACTTCAGCATGTCCCACTCCGGCGCCACCCTGTACCAGAGTCAGCTTCGCTCTCCCCGTGTCCTTGGAGATCATCTGCTGGACCGAGCACACGAGCTTCCCCCCTACACTCCGCCGCCGATGCTTAGTCCCGTTCGGCAAGGGTCTGGTCTCTTCAGCAGTGTTATCACATCCTCTCACAGCACCTCGCACACTCAGCTGCCGCTTACTCCGCTGACACCCACTCCACGGGTGCTCCTCTGTCGGTCTAGTAAGTGTTCCGTTTACAGAGTGGCAGTGCATTGCAGATATCACTGTCCTCTCTGCTCTGTTCCCACAGGGATGGTTGTTACGTGTCCTCACCTGCATGGCTGGGTCTGCTACTTCAGAGGCACAGTTCATTTTTGTTAGGTTTTTGCCTTGGATTTTGTAGAGGTGGTGTTAAGCATAAAGGGAATAGAGGAACCTAACCAGCGAGTAAGGCTGGGATCTTTTAACTTAGTCTGCCTCAAGAAAGGTCACAGCTGGGCCTTCTGAAGTGGAGGGAAAAGACCTGGTTTAAGACATGAGGTTCATTTTAAGTATTTTTCAGTGTTTCACAAGAAAAGGTGTCTAGTCATACATTATCAGGGCTGTAGAAACCTGTGCAAGTTAGGATGTTTCTGTTACCTCTAACAATTTAGACTGTTTTCTGTCTAAATATTAATCAAGTGTAATTTTTGCTTAATGGACCAGAGTAATGTTGGTGTTAATAAGGAGGTGGCAGTGCAGCCTGGGAGGTGGAGCATCAGCAGCGCTATAGTTATTACCAATATACCCTTATACACTCAAAACTCCAATCTCTGTTTCAGATAGTATTGATGGAAGTGTCATTCCCATGACGCCTGGGCCTGGAGAACAGACTGTTGAACCGTAAGAAAAACAATATTGTTTTTGTCACTACTGCAATAGATTGGCTCCAGCCTAGAGTGTGTGGTCTGAAGTGTTTTTAACCAGGCAGGTAGTGTTCAGCTGCCTGTAATCATGTGTTGGGCTAGATGCGTTCAGGGTTGCTCTGGATGGTGGCTGAGGACATTGGGAGGAAAGTGGGTGTGAGAGATGTATGTGGATGATGTGGCTCAAAAATGCTGGGAAAGGCTTGGTAGGAGCCACTGAGGATGAAAAAAGGGCTAGTGATGGCTGGGAGGGCTGAGGGCTGTGTGGTGTGACACTGGAACAGGTTGTCCAGGGGGGTTGTGGATGCTTCATCCCTGCAAGTGTTTAAGGCCAGCTTGGATGGGCTTTGAGCAACCTGGTCTAGTGGGAGGTGTCCCTGCCCATGCAGGGTGGGTGCAACTAGATGATCTCTAAGGTCTCTTCCAACCCAAACCCATTCTATGACTCTTTGATCCAGTACTCCTGCTTTTATATATATTAACTGTGGGACTTTGGAGAGATGTTACCTGCTAGGTCCCCCAGAGTCATCTGCATATAGGGTTGTCCCTCAGCAGTAATAATCTCTTTCTGCTCTCTGCTGAAGAGTGCCATTCTCTATGGTACAGAAAGTTACTGTTTTCAGCATCTAGCCTCTTCACTAGACAGCACGCACATAAGGTATGATGTCTCAGTAGAGTTTCAATGGCATATTGAAAATTTGACTTCCCCCAAGAGATCACTTCTCTACAACGTTCGAAGAACTTACCCCACGGGGAGTAAAGAATTGCATAAAGCAATCTGACACAATTTCCTGCCACTCCAGTGTAATAAAAGTTTTGTTGGAAACAAAGTATACACTAATGTGACTTCCGTTTTTTCTGCACATTGTGTAGTTGATTACATACTTATTTATTTATCCTTGTAGACGAATTAATATCGGATCCAGGTTTCAGGCTGATATTCCTGACCTGCAGGACAGATTGCTAATGGAGAAAGATGTGCACAAGGCTACTTTGGTTTGGAAACCATGGCCAGAACTGGAAAACCAAGGCTTCCAGCAAAGAGGTACAATGATTTGCCATTTTACAAGTTCATACATCACCCTGTACCTGTGGAAGAAATTCACATTGACTTCTCATATGTATGCTGTACAAAATGTTCAAGAGTGTTTAATTACTGAGATTGCAGAGCAAGAGACCAGAACTGCATGTTACAGGTTTAAAGTAGCAGCATTATACAGTGGCACTTAGTGAATTCTGGCTGAACTGCTTTCAGGCAGCAAAGGGGGAAAGACGATTGCTGAGAAGCAGGGGCTGGGGTTTGGCTACTGAACTGTCTGGTAAGGACAGAGATCAGAGATGAGAGGCAGCTGATGGCTCCTGGGCCTGTCGTGTGACCATAACTGAGAGCAAATGTGATGGGCTCAGTGGCTTCTACTAGTCCTGAGCAGAGTTTGTTTCTGCTTCCAGCATGGTTCATTTCTGTTTCTGCACCCCAGCTGGAGCCTTCTTGGCACAGCAACGTCACGGGTCTGTGCAAGCCTCACTGCCAGATCTCTGGCTCTGCAATACCCTGTCCCATCCCAAGGATGCACTCTGCAAATCCCATCACATCCCCTCTTCAGTGAGTGATCCTAAAACCAGGAGATGGGGTGCTGGGGGGAGAGAGTATGAAAGCTGTAGCCCTGAACTACATTGTCTTTCAGTGGTATTACAGAATCCTTGGCTCTAGGTGTTTGACTGGCAGGCTACTTTATTTGCAGTAAAATGTTGACTTGTTTTCCGACAGTGGAAGACCTTTTAAATATGAGCTGTTCCAGTGTGTTACCTGGTGGAGGCACTAACTCAGAATACGCTTTGCACTCTCTCTTTGAGGCAAAAGGAGATATTATGGTAAGATAAGAAGCTGAATGGGGAGATATGATCCTCTTCTGCAGATAAATTAGCATGCTTTATTAAATGGATTTAGCTATGGTTATATAAAAAAGATATTTCTGATTGATTAGCAGTGATGCTTTAAACATCCTGTAACATTTTTGGGGAATGACTTTTCCCTTTCATTCTTTGATAAATTTAAATTTCAAAGCAGTGCCTCTCTGAAGGCTTACTGTATATTTCATATAGATAAGATTACTTAGTTTATAGCCTTAGGGCTTTGAATGTCTCCCAGTGCTTGCTCCAGCCCTGATATTTCACAAGCTTTATATTTGGTCATAGGAAGCGTAGTCCTCTTCCAACCCTTATAAAAACCCTTCTCTTTTTTTTTTTTTTTTTTTTTTGGTAGCAGCAATCACATCTACTTACTTGTTCAGAACTGTGAGGTAATTGCACACAGTTCTCATATAAATAATGCATTTCAAATATTTGCATTAGTTTAGTGATGGAAATGTTATTAACTATTTCCCTGTGTTAGGGAAAGGCAAGGCCCTGCACCAGTTTCCAGTTCCTGGAAAGCCAATGTAAAACAAAATGCAGCAGAATACCAGGCGGGAATATGTCTCCAAGGATTGTCTAATGCAGGGTTTTGTAGCTTGCTTCCCAGTTTCCATAAGCTCTGTGTAGCCTCTACCTGAGCCATCTGAGGCAGGTGCCTGAACTTAACTCTCAGGCCATGGAATTTGCTATACTGGGGGCTCTGCACTGTCAGGGCAAACATTTTAGGGATCCACAAATCATCTGTCTCCCTGATCCAAAGGAGGATTAGCTGTACTTGCTGTCATTCCTGACAGATGTTGACCTGAAGTGATATTCTAAGACTTCATACTATAAATATTAATGCTGTCAAACCAACCATTAAATATTAGTATTAATTAACACTATCAAATAAAAAACTATAAACATATTTTTATGTGGCATTCGGAAGGGAGGGAAGAGCTTGAAGTTGTGAAGTAATAGCCACATTTGTGCTGATTAAAGCTGGACAGGTGTCCATTAGGTGCTTTTATGTGAGGTACAGTGTTAATGGGCCTTGGAGTAATTTGATATGATTTTGTATGACAGAAAAGAAAAAAGAAAGGAAATTAATTCATATCCTCATACCAGATAGTCTTCTAAATAACACAGTTGTATGAGGCAACTGACTTCATTTGCTAATTGTTTTTTTACCCTGCTTTTCCATTTAGGTTGCTCTTGAGAAGCTGCTGTTGAGAAAGCCAGTGAGGTTGAAGTGTCATCCTTTGGCAAATTACCACTATGCTGGTAGGTTTCCTGGCCACTTCTGTGTCTGCTGTTTACAGAGTCCAAGGCTGACATCCCTGGCTGGAGCATGGGATCATGCTGCACTCTCTGCTGTCTGCTGCAGGGATGGCAGCCTCTAATAGAGAGGTGATGTGGACACTGCAGAGTGGTACTTCTGGAGCCTTTTGTTACAAGTGTCACAGTTTTTCACCTGACTGGTGATGTACAGAAACTCTACATCCATGTTGCTGAGCAGGGTTCTACAGATTTAAGACTGGCTTGAGTAATTTTTTCCTTTTTTAAAGCTAAATTTAAATTTTTCTCCTTTTAAAATTGCTTATATTCATAGATTATAATTTACTACCAGTAAAGTCTTAATTTTCTGGTATGTAAATGTCTGCCATTGTGCCCTCCTTTCCTGAGATGATGGTGCATGATAAATAAAGATGATAATCATGAGCATCCTTCCAAAGAGGCAGTGCTGTAACTCTCACTAATGTCTTAGTACTGAGTACAGAGCCACTCTTTGCATGGATCTAGCAAAAAAAACCCCACCCAACAAACAAACCAAAACAAAAAACCAACAACAACAACAACCAAACAAACAAAAACACCAAAGCTATTCTATTGAGCTTAAGCTCAATAGAAAACAAGTCACAAATCTTCTGGTGGTCAGTCAATCAATCACAATGTCCAGGGTCATATACTGATGTCCAGTTACAGTCATCATGCCACGTAAATTTAGAAGCAAGGTGCTTCCTGACTGTACCAGCTCACTGGAAGGATTCCCAAGTAACAAGGACTCTTTTGTAAAGCAACTCCTTAACCGCTTGGCCTGAGAACAAGAACCAGAAATGTTTGATGGCAACTGATAATGCGAGTGAATAAATTTGGAGATCGGGTTTTCAGTCCTGGCTGGAGGAGATGCGTAGTGCCTTTGATAACAGCTCTTTTGCAGTCCAGAGGGTGGACGTGGGGGTAGATGGAGGAGGATGTCAGCCAAGAATGTTGACCAGGGTCTCTTGTCTGCAGAGATAACCCCAAATCATATGTGTGAGACAGTCCAGGGCATAAGAGCAGGAAGATGAGGAAGTAACCCAGGAGCCTCATCCTCAGTGAGAGATTTTATTAGCAGAGCAGATAAGAAATTTCTGCCTGTGTGACAGAGGAGGAGGAACAATTTTCACTGAAGCAACTTCACAGTAGTTTCAAGAAGTGTTTTATTGCAATGCAGGGAGGAGCCAGGAGAGATTGTTTTGTTTAATCTTTATGTGAGATGACATTAATCCTTGTTAACTAGCACTGAGACCTGTAGACATGAGTGTATTCCCATTTCTTAAGCAGGAAAGAAAGTCTCATTCTGCTTATCACAGCATGAAACAAAAATCTCACCAGTCTGGATTTAAGTACTGTAAAATAACAAGACAAAGCATTACTTACTAATGCTCTTGAATGCAACATGTGATTGCAACTTACATTGACAGCCACTCGTCCAGCACCATGCAGCAGCTCTTGAATAATAGTTTATTTGTGGTTGATAATCAGCCACTCAAGGCGTATGGGAATTTCTCACAATCTAGTGCATTAATAGCTTCAAGTGGCATTTGTTTGAGTTAACTCCTTGGGCTTTCTGCTCCATACTCAGAAATCACAGCTCTCAGGCACTGCCACATCATGAGATTAAGTGATACCACTAACATAAATACCCAAACTCATCCTTAGCATTGCACTCAAATGAGGGTAGAAGTGAGTAGCTCACCTTTGAAACCTGTTGACTCATGGGGGATGCAAGTTGTGAAACTTCAGGCTTCTCTGTTGTGTGCCAAGAGAGCTGGGCGTGCTGACCCAAGACTCCTTGGAAGTACACCCTGATCTCTCCATTCTAATGCTTTGCCATCTGTCAGGATGGTGTTTTAGGAAAAAGAAAGGGAATATGTAACTAATAGAAGAGGAGGGCCGTTGCAAACACTTGAATTGTTATCCTTTGAACAGTGAAGTGTCTCAGGTCTGAAGTTCTCCTGCAGTGAGACTTGCAGGAGAGATGATGTCTTAAGTAATGTGCTCCAGGCAGTCAGAAAACTTACTGTACATACTGTGATGTGGTATGGATCAGACCCAAAATATGCTGTAGATAATGGATTTGAACCACCTCTCAGGGGGGCTCCCTGGATGTAGGTGTAGCCCCCTTGAAGACCACAGACTGGACCCAAACTCCCAAACTTTGTTGAAGGTATTTATTGTCAGTTAAGCAGTGCAAAAATGATATGCAGATGAAGCAAAATGTATAATACATGTCTAAACAGATCAGCTTTAAAATTTGATCTCCGTATTCCAAAGTCCAAAATTCTTGCTGCATTGCAGATATCTCTCTATACACGTTCTCTGTATCTCCCTCAAGCTAACAAGAGCAAAAGTGGTTTCCCAGCAACCAGAGTTAAAAACAGCTTTTCTTCTGTTTCTTTTCCTACACAGGATTTATTCTATTAATTAGGTTACTTCCAATTAACCCGCATAATCTTATAAGGGTCTCTGCTAATACCACGGCTATTGGGGAAACTCTGTAAGGCCTGAATTCTCCATAGGTGTACAATAAAATTAGTTCATGGAATTGAATTCTTTATTATTATTGTTATTAATATATTTTCAGGAGGGTGGGGCAGAGGCAGGAGAGCATGACTAGAGAGGTTTGCTGAAAACTAAGATACCTCCTTTGGTGGTGTTCAAGCTTTTAGAAGTTATACTTTGGCATAGTAGTGTAGGGTCCTGGACTGACTCAGTGCATTTACCCCTGCCCAAAGGAAGGGTAAATGCAAATGACTGGCAAGTTGTGTAAGAAGGGAATGATGCTGGTTCAGGTGGGAAAGATGGCAAGGCAAAAAGATCTGTGGGTGACAACAGAATAAATAAAACTCATGGCTTGAAGCCAGTGCCTTTCTCTGATGCTTAAGAGAGTGTTAGTGTAAATCTCTGTGGAAATAACTAATGCATGCTTATATCCAGTACTGGAAAAGCCTGTAGAAAATGGGTTACAGAAAAGTTAATTTTGTAGTTTTCAGCATATGATGGAGTGGTGAGATACCTGCCCTAAGCTTGTGACCCTGGGAGTGGAGACTGAAAAGCAAAACATTTGCAGTTAATAAAAAAAAAATCGAAATAGATGTATTTTAATAGACATAAGTCACTTGTAGAATTCAATACCATGCATGGTGGCAAGCCCAAGTTAATTGAATTCAGTACAGAGGCAAGCATTTCTATGGAGAATGGTACCATTAAGAAGAGTATTAAGGATTTCTTTAGTGTATGTGATGTTGCCTACTCTTACAAACAGGGCACTGCTTTGATGCGGTGGAACAATCCTGTGTTACTTCTGTTTGACCAATACTGAGGAGGCACCAATTCATTTCAATTGAAATGTTGATTTCACGTTTTCATGGGCAGTTAGACAGCAAACACAGAATACCAATATTTGAAAGTTGTATATAAAACTTTGATTAAACGATCAGAAAGCACTTTGTGTGTATTGCACATTGCTGCAACCTCTATCAAATTTTGACTTCTATCACAGAATATTTAAGTGTCTTACCTCAAGCCATGCAAATGAAGAGCTGCAAAAGGGCCTTAGAAGAGCTGCAGCCTGGAGAACAAAATTAGAGATGAACTTTTCTGTAGCTGAATGTAAAGTGGCATATAGAGGGTAATAAGCAATACAAGCCTTACGTATAAAATTATGAGCTCTGTGGTGATACTTCTCACTTAGACTGAGACCTTGGGATTATAATGCTAGTTCTGTGAAAGCATCAGCTCTCTATTTTACATGAGCTAAAAAAGCCTCCAGTCAAATATTAAGAGGATAGAGAACATGGTGATACCACTGTGCAAGTCTGTGGATTGCTTATATGTTGACTGTTATGTGCCTTTCTAGTGTCTTCATCTCTGTAGGAAAGTTTTAGAACTGAAAAAATTTCAAAGAGGGACAGCAGCAGTCATCAAAGGTGTGGGAGTGACTGAAAGGACATGCAGTCCTGAATAGCATGGGGATGGTGGTTGAGATTTGAAGAATGTAGGATCATTCTGTGAAACCACTGGGAGCCAGGAAATAAATGGAGGTGGCTCTTCAAGTGGAGCGTCCACTGATCTGTGAAACTGCTTGGCAAAAGATGGTTTGGGTGCAAGAAGTTTAACTGGTTGAAAGGAAGAGTGGGTCAGCACTTACAAGGATCGTTACTAAATAAGCAAGCTGCAACAGACTGAGGAAGTCCTCTGTGCCGAAAACGGTCAGAGGCTAGGAAGAATTAGGGAGAGGCATTAGATTTGCTTGCTGCTGTTTCCTAGGCAACTGCCTGTGACCACTGCTGGAGACCGAGTATGGGTTAGATGGACTCAAGATCTGAGTCAGCACAACTGTATTTGTATTTGGGTAGCAGCAATCTTCTGGCATGTGGTTGAGGTTCCCCACCCCTACATCAACATAAAGGGGGTGGGTTTTTATCACTTAAAATTAATTCACTCTTTTTTTAAGGATCTGACAAATGGACGCATCAAGAAAGGAGGCTGTTCAAAGAGGCATTATCCACCTACAGCAAAGATTTCATATTTGTACAGAAAATGGTAAGGTTATTTCTGTTCGGTCAGTTGTTTTTCCCATTTGCTGCATTCTCTTCCCCTTCCTTTTCTGTCCAGTGCCAGACCAGCTTACTGCAGGCATGGAGCCAGCAGTGGTTATAAGAATGCCTTTAGGAGTGCTATGTTCCATTTGGTGTACCTATGTGTGCAACTGCAGCAGCACCAGTAAAAAACAGTTAAAAGTAAATAAATAAAATCTGTTCCTCCTGTTATTGTATGTTAAAGTTTCCACACCTGGAAGGCAAGTCATAGCATTCCACATATGGGACAAATGTGGTGCTCCACTACCATCTTGGTGTTCTCTGTCAGTTTGTTCAAAGGTATCTGAGTCACTGGAATTGAGCCTTGCAACAGAAAGGGTTGAAACCTGTTAATGAAGAGGGAACATGTTCAGGCTTAATATTCATGTTTTCCACGCAGCACAAAGGACAGTGTGTATGCATCTCAAGGCACAATGCCTCAGTTGTTAGCTCAAATGTTGAAAAACATCTGGGTTTATGGGAACCAAGTCTTACTTCCTAGATTCCTCAGTGGTGTTGTACACTTGAGCTATGAAAGTATATTCTCAGTTCTTTTCTGACTATAGTCTAGAGAACCCCAGAAAAATGTGCCGTGTTAGTCAACACAAATCTGACTGAAAAACAACTTTAAAAAATCAGTCTATACAACTATTCCTATTGTAGTCAAACTGTCTTTTTGTCTCCATTTGAACATTTGAGAAATTAAGCCTGCCTCCTGGAATATACTAAAAATTTGTTGAATGAAAGCAAAAAATGGAGATTGGACTATTTCTGCAATTGCTTAACTACAGGTTAAGTCTAAGACGGTTGCACAATGTGTGGAATACTACTATACCTGGAAGAAAATCTTGCGTTTGGGACGGAAACACAGAACACGTTTAGAGAAGAAACGAGAGGAATGTCTGGTAAGTCTAGAAGCAGTTTAACATCCGGTAGTTATTGTTTGTCCTGTTTTGTGGAGGAGATTGAACTACGAGACGTAGGTCTCTTCCAAACCAAAACTGTTCTCTAATTCTAAATTATTATCTGTATGATAATTCTTTGACCTCAGCTACTCCAAGATTTTGTGTGGAATAAAAAAGTCTTTTGACTAGTGCATTATCTAACTCTAGTCCAGCAATTAGCTGCTGAAGCAAGTAAACCTCTGTAAATTATTCCTGTGCCTGTGTGTGTGCTCTTAAAGGCTCCTCTAAATTGTAGCACAAATACCATTTACACAGACTAGCAGTACAACTATGTGTGTGCAAGGTCTGTATTACAAGTAGTCTTTAAGAGTTTTGGGTTGTTGTTGTTTCTAAGTAATTAATTTAATTTGACTATGAATATACTGTACATTACTATTCTAACTGTTGAGGGAGAGTATTGTGCCTTGGCATCTGGAGACTCTTGGAGCCATAGCTCTGTAACACTCTGGAGAGTGTTTTGAGCACTGCAGTGAAGCTTCATCAGCTGCAGCAGCTTGTCCTTTAAGTGGTGGTAGTTCCAGGAAGACCACAAGTTCATTCAGAATGGGAAAAAATACTGAAACCTGGAAGCAGGCTTGACTAAGCAGCATGCTGTTCCAGTACTGTCTATATACTGTTCTCCAGTGCTGTCTTTGACCATATTTCTAGTATTTCTTAAGTGTACTGTCTATTTCAGACAAGTGGAGAAGAGGAAGTGTTAGAGGAAGATGAGGAGATCGAAGATGATAGAAAGGAAGAAAGAGAAATGCAGAAGTCTCCTGACCCACCCGCTATTCCTCTTGTTGGACCTATAGATCTGCCTGCCTTTCAGAGTCTTTCACTTTCTTCATCCTCCTTCATCTGTGAAATGCCAAACTGTGGCGCTGTAAGTCTGTTTGCTGTCTCTTAATAGCAGCTGAGGTCATATGCTAGTGGATTGTGATTTTGGAAATCAGAGTTTTAGGCTATTCCTGGCCAGTGATACCTCCTGAATATCTTCAAACAAGTATTTTTGTCTGTTTTTAATTCCCACACCAGACAGACAGGCAAAATGCTGATCTGTCCATAAAATGTAATCCTGAGATGTTGTAGTGATTAGAAATACTATGGGGTGACAGCTCTGACTATCTTTTTGTTTCAGAGCTGTAGTAATAGGATATCTCACTTGTTTGTTTCCTTGTGACGCAAGTTGGTTTAACGCTAGCTGAGGGATTGTTGAGGCATGTGAAGACATGTACATTGTGATAAGCAGTCATCATACTTCTTTCTGCAGTTTCTGTCCCAGGGCAGTATTTCTTGATTTTCCTTTGTTTCTCCCCTCTACCCGACTCCCCCATCAGGTTTTCAGTTCCCGACAAGCGCTCAATGGCCACGCTCGCATTCACGGAGGTACGAATCAGGTGACCAAGACGCGATGCACCATTCCAGGCACTAAGCAGAAATCTGGTACGCAGAGTGGTTACTGCTCCATCAAGAGCTCACCTGCCCACAGCACAACAAGTGGTGAGACCGACCCAACAACAATTTTTCCATGCAAGGAGTGTGGCAGGTAAGTGCATATGGCTGTCTGCAGCATCTCATCACAACTACCTGTTTGTATTCCAGGTTAATAGTGTTGTGAAAAACTCTTTTATTTTGCTCCAGTGGTCTCGAAATAAGAGTTTCCCCTTAGATTACATGTCCTCTTACCAAAACCTTCAAAGGTTGCTTTGCATGACATTTTGGACACTTCCCCTGCAGTAGTTACTCCATTTTTCCTGAATCCGTTTACCTGTTAGAATTTCTACATCTGACAGTACAGCTTCTTGCTTCATCACAGACATGCATGTTACAGTGGACAACTTTTTCTGTGTTTCTGTGTTTGAGTCTGTCCATCCTAGGCTGGGATTCCTTCATGTTTTCCCCTGTTGTGCAAGACTGTAGTGAAACTGAACACAGGGAGAATTAGGATGTGCAACCATGGGAGCTACAAAGTATCGCCAGCAGAGTCTGAGTAGGCCATTTTGATGCTGTCAGGATGTATAAATCTGGTAGTCTGTCCCTGAAATTCACACCGTGGCATTTCAGGCTTCACTGACTTCTATTTCAGGACAGGGAAGCAAATGTACTGATAGGTTGTTGAGTCTTTCTTGGCTCACTACATCAAAAGCAATGCATTCTTATATGATTTTCTTTTTTTCCCCTTTAAACTTTAGGGTGTTTTTCAAAATCAAAAGTCGCAATGCACATATGAAGACTCACAGACAACAAGAAGAACAGCAAAGGCAGAAGGCTCAGAAAGCTGCTGTAGCAGCAGAAATGGCAGCCACTATTGCAAGAACTACTGGGCCAGTCGGGCGTAGTTTGATCCCTCTGGATCACATGGGTTTGGTTAAACATGTTGAGAATGTCAGTGACGTTGATGGTGATGTTGTTCAGGAGCTGGGTGATGTCATGGAAGAGAACGAAGTCATGGATGCTGACCTTCTATTGGATGATGAAGATGCAGATCTACTGCAGGATGATGCTGAGTTGTAAATAAAGTTGTTTCAAAAAGACAGCTACTGAGCATACCCTGAATGGATCAATCAGGAAACCTGGACTGCTCGTTCATTCCCCACTGATTGTAAACTACCTGTTGAAAATTACAGTTCTTTTATCCAGGTCTAGAAAAAAAAAAAAAAAAGAAATCTGCTTTTTTCCTTTTTTTTATTAATTTGTGTTTTGGGGGAAAAAATAAATAATTGGTACAAATATTCTTATAAGGTGTTTTTATCTGGGCTCATTTTGCTAATAACTTCCAAGACCACTAATAACAGAAGTTCATGGTTCTGCTATCACTTCCCTCCAGATGTTCCCAGTAGGATCTTCAGTCTTTTAACTCTTCCAAGGTTCATTGTACCCCAATTACAAGAATGATCTTCACACACGTCTAATGGAACATGTTTTTTTGCCTATTCTGGATCACTTGCAGAATCTTCTAGAGGATAGAGGTCATCTCTGTTAAGGAGATTGAGCTGTCATTTTAAGGGAGGTGAAGGGAAAAAAACAACCTTATTTAACTGTGAAATAACTACAGGAGTGACTGTACCATCTGTAGTATTGCAGCAGTTTTTCGGTTTTGTCTGGCCTTAATGCATATATGTTAGGCAGTTTGCAAAAGCATCGGTTACACTGTATGTTTTAGGGCTTCCATTTTAGCAAGGTTTTGATCTACTGATTTTGAAATTACCTGATTCAAGGATTGGAGAAGGAAGATGATTGTACTGTGGTTCTTCTCATCTGATGAGAACACTGAATCAGGAATGCTGCCTTGGTAATCAGATTGCACTGGAAGTGTATTTTGCTGTGACAGTAAATCACACTGTTGAATAGCCATCTGGGTGGTTTTAGGAGAGTGGATGCTCAAGCAGTGCAGGAGCTTGGCTCTCTCACCAGGCAAATACAGGGAAATGCTCCTAACCAAGGAACAAAGATTGATGGAGTATATGCCTTCAGCACATGTTACTTGTAGGCATGAAATGTTATTCTTGTGCCATTTTCCCATCCTCGTTGCATCAAATTCAGATGTTGTTTCTTTAGTAAAACATACTGCAAAGGTGAGTTGCCAGTGGTGTTTAATTACTGTTTCTCCTTCCTTAGGTTCAGATCTACATGCCTAAAACCGCTTACAGAAATTTGATTCTCTAAGTAAATAGGATCTTAAAAGAAATGTACCTTACAGAATGAAAGAATTAAGGAAGGATTGGAGTTAGGTTGAGTGGACCTTTACCTACAGAATATGAATATTGACTTCAGAGCTTTTGCAGGTAGCAGCACTGACTTTCTTGTGAATTTTGCACAGTAGAAGAGTATTGATAACTTTATAAAAGATTTTATAAGACTGATTTCAGATCTTCCAGATTTCAGGGTTGTTTGGGTTTTTTCATGGGTTGGGTTTGGTTTGTTGGGGGTTTTTTGCCACATTCCTAACTTATTAAGCAGAATCTGAGAGATGATGGATCTTATTTTCTACTGTCTTTCTTCCTTGTGTAACTATGCAAAATGAGGGTAAAATGTGGCACTTTTGTACAGCAGTACTGGACCACACAAGTTCAGAGCCGGTGGGACTCATTGGCAGAGAGGTGCCTTCTCTGTCAAAGCCAAATACGTGAAGCCAAATGGCCTGAAGTTTCTCCTGAAGGTCAAATGTTTGAATGTTCTGATACTAGAGAATGGGAATCACTTCTCAGTTTCAGATAAGTGACGTTCCTGCTCACGTGGTTGGTTTTAGTGGTTTTGGGGGTTACTCCAGAGGCTTTTTTTTAGTTGGTTTTGACCGGCGAGAGGAATTTCACTCCCTCTGCTGCTTAAGGGATGATGTTCTCAATTACTGTACCTGTGAGTTTCAGGAGGTCGGGCAGCAGCCACCTTTCCCAGCCTGCCAGTCAGCATGCTCCCCATCAGTTCCTGTCTGTGCTGTGACGTGTTACTCGTGCAGGGGCCGTGCAACCCAGGCTCAGCAGCCCAGGTGTTCAGCTGTGTGCTGCCAACAAGATCCACTGATAATACATTCTGTAGGTTGTGCAGGTTGTGGTGGTTTGCGAAGCGGAGGCTTTTGTGAGGGGTAACGTGTTTTGGTTTTTAGGACGCTGTGTTAGAAAAACCCAGAAGAGTCTACTCGTTCTCTTCCAAACTTGTATCGTTTTGAACTTGTAAGGACCTTTCTGCTACATGGAAAAATGGAAAGATGTTTTCAGACTCCCCTCGTAATGGTGGGAAAAAACCTGAGTGTTTAAGCAAAGTGATAATTGAAGTTAGTGAGAGTTCTGCTTGAAGAACGGAGTGAAATACTGGAGAAACTTGTGGGCTTGATTCTGAGGAGCAGCTCTATATTGAAGAATCTACAGTGGAACTTTTCTAGCAACAACTGGACAGGTATCTGTGTTAAGCCTAGGGTATATAAATAAATATACACATATATATGCCTGGCTCTGTAACATTAATTGGGTGCTGTTTTATCGTGCAGCCAAGAAGATAATAGAACAACAGTAACCAAAGACGTTATTCATAAAGGACAAAAAGAAATGAACGTTTCTTAGAGAGTATACCATTTGGGCTTCAAACATTGACTTCATTATTATTGTTGCATTGGTTGACATTAAACAGATGTTGTTCTGCCTATTTGTACATAGTTTTATTTCAGAAAGGTTGTTCTCTTGCTGATGGTTGATGATGGAAAAATGTTCTCTGTTGAACTTGGTCCTCTTTGATAAAACCTGTACATACAGAAAACATATTTTATGAGAAAAATCTTATTTTCTATATTTAACTGTTATTTTATTAGAAGATGGTTGTACATATTTTAGGCGCTTTAGTGTAAAAAAGCCAGACTGTAATTTTAGGTGGCAGAGGAAGTGACAAAATAAAAAAAAAATATATACATTTGTGATCTATGCTGGTTTCAGGTTCCTACTCTTAGCATTTGCTTTGCACGCATCTTAATTTCAGGTTACCACCTACCCGGATGTGTGTGAGTCAGGATGGCTTAGTGGAACGGACTAGTGTTTGTTTATTCCCCCCGTTTAAAATGTTTGGTACTGATCAGGACCTGTGTGATAATATTAACTGCTATTATATGTGTTAAAAAAAAAGGGGGTTTCTGTGATATCTCTGGTCATTTTTACACTTTGGGAAAACAGTGGGCTGGGTTATATACTTTTTTTTTTAAGTGTTTTTAAGAGGGGTTGAAGGTTGAAAATTAAGTTCGATGTGTAGTGTTGTTGTTGGTTGGTTTTTTTTTTCCAAAGGATTCCTGAAAAAAAAAAAAAAAGAAAAAGAAAAAAAAAAAGTGAAAAAAAGAAGTACGTGTTCACCTATTAATACAGTTGGGGGGACGCAAGGATTCTTGGTAAGAACGAGATGCGGTAAAAAGCGTTCTGTGGGGGTGGGGGTGGGGAAGCTGAAGAAACCTCCTTAATATTTCACCTTCAGAGGCGGGGGAGGGGGAACACTAATACTAATACTAACAGCAAGAACCTGCATGTCGGCGGCGCTGCCTGGGGCTGGATCCAGGCGCCCTTCCCGCCCCCGGCCGGGCAGGAGGGCAGCCCGGCTCTGCCGGCGGGGCGCGCGCAGTGGCGGTTGGCGGGAAGATGGCGGGGGCCCCTCCGCGGCGCAACGCCCGGGGGGGCGGGCAGGGCCGGGGGCGGGGAGACGAAGGGGGAGCTCGGATGGCTCCGTCCGGCCTCCCCACTCGTCTCCCCGCCCCGCCGGCGCGGCCCTGGAGGGGTAGCTCGGTCCGCCGTGGCGGCAGGGGCGCCCGTCCCTGGCCGGGAAGGCGGAGGAAGCCGCTCTGCTGCTTCCGTCCTGCGCGCTGGGGTGGGCGGAGACAAGATGGCGGCGCGGGGGCTGTGGCGGCGGCTCTGGCAGGTGGGGAGTGTGGCGGCAGCGCGGAGGGGCGAGGCCCTTTCTCTTTCTCTGCCTTGCGTCTTCGCGCCTGAGCGGGGAGGGAAGAAGCAGCCGGGGCAGCGTCCCTGCGGGCAGCGCTGTGCGAGCGGCGGGTTTTTTGCAGGGACTGCTCTCTGCCTGGAAAGGATGATGGAGAAGAGAGGGCTTGGGATTCGGGGGTCTTGTGCCCAGCCTGTTCCTAATCTTAAACCTAATCCTTACCTATGTGTTCTGCTGTTTTTGACGTCTAAAGAATGACTGGTTTCTCTCAAGTTGAGAACGTTTGATCTTGGGAAGTTTCCTGTTCGTTTTCTGAAAACCTGAACTCTCCTCCCTGTGTGCTGTGTTCTGGACTTGCCTACCTTCCGGGCATCGGTCTCTTCCCGACTTCTTCAGGGTCTCTCGGCCAAACAAAATGAAGGATATTTTGCATTAGGAGAGAAGCTAGTTTTGTGCAAGACCTGGGTGCACGGAGGAAATAGTATTCTGTTACACTGCAGTCTGAGTGTCTTTCCCACCTCCCGTGATGGCTGTTAGCGGGAACACATGAAGTATATTTAAATCAGAGAACAAAGGAAGCTGTTAAAATGTATTTTACTGCCTGCCAAATGCCATATTTGCTACCTGGGGTACTCGACGTACCATTTTGTCAAAATTTGCAGAGTGCCCTTTTATGCTCATGGGCCTGTGTGTTCCCTGAAGTGATGTCAGGTGATGACGTTAGTGTACTTGGCTTTGAATGAAAGGGATCCTGACTTGAGGTGCAAAGATCAAGACAATTTAATTGTAGGTATTAAGCCTCAAGTAGTTCCCAACCCGAGCTTTGAAACATTCTGAACCGTCACCAACTATAGTGGCAAATACTCAGTGCTCCCAAAGTTGCTTATTGTGTTGTGCACTTAACTGGAGAAGGTTAGGGACCTAGTAGCATCATATAGCTAGTTATGCATTTCTGTGACTATATTAAGATTACCTGGGAAAGTGTCGATTCTGGCTGTTTTCTTATGTTGTGATTGTACAGTCACCTCCATAGATGATGTGTGGGGTATCTGTCTTCTCTTAAAGCTACTACTCTAACACTTGTTAAATAAGAGTATCAAGGGGCTGGATAAGTAGCTAATTTTGCTTCACCACTCTGCTGCAGCCCTGGGTTTTTTCTTAAGCAAGTGAGAGTTCTGGTTCCTTTTTCACCCCCTGCCCTCGAGTAGTCTGGGCCTTTGCTGAATTGAAAATTAGTGAAGGAAAGCTACAAGCCACAAAATATTGTTCATTTACTTCTTAGAAGTATTTTTTTTTTAAATGTTCTCTTCAAAAAAACAGTCAAAATCACAAGGAAATTTTTGATGAAAAATGGGAAACTTCCAGTTAAGTTTAGAAGTTGAATTTCAGCATTTAGAGGATACTGTTTACAATTGCTTTTACAAAAGTAATTAGGATTGTGACTTGACAAAACTAATATATATTGTACTATGGAAGCAAAACTAAAGAGAACATAATATCATATATAGGAATGATGTCTGATACTATGTAAAGTACAATTTTCTGCTTAAAAAAAAAAAAGTGCTTTGTGATTGCTATTCAGGTGCCTGGTGCATACTGTTATATTGTTCCTGTAACGTGTTCCTTTTTTTAGGTTGTATTGTATGCCAAAATACATTTCCATGCTCCTGTTTTTTTCCAATAGAGCAAACTTTCTGGTTTGGCAGATTAATGCCTAGGAATGTGTTATGCTCTGATATGCAAAAAAGTGAACTGTAATACAGCTGTTTTAACTGGCTGCTTTCTTGTTTGGGGAATAAAACCCCATAACCCATTTCTTTTAAACAGGTATCAGCTTCTCCTGTCAGTTATGCAAGCAGAATTTTGCAAAAGCAATGTTTTCTCCCGTAAGTATAAAGGCCCTTCTTCTTTCCATGTCTCCACACTCCTTAAAAAAAAAATAAATCTACCTTTGATAACTATGCTTTCCCAATAACCAATTTGTAGAAACACCAACTTGCTGGGAGTGCGGCTGGCTGGGTCCCATGTTGATACACTGGAGCCTAAGACTAATCCTTTGGTAAGTTTTACAGGATTCGCAGAATCACAGAACTGTCAGAGTTGGAAGGCACCTCTAGAGATCGTCTAGTCCAACTCCCCCTCTAACACAGGATCCCCCTGAGCACATCACTCAGGACTGCATCCAGGTGGGTCTTGAATATCTCCAGAGAAGGAGACTCCACCACCTCCCTGGGCAGCCTGTCCCAGTGCTCTGTCACCATCACCATAAACAAGATTTTCCTCATATTTAAATGTAACTTCCTATGTTCCACCTTGTGCTTGTTGCCCCTTGTCCTGTCACTGGGAACTACTGAAGAGAGTCTGGCTCCATCCTCCTTGCACCCACCCTTTAGATACTTGTAGGCATTAATAAGTTCTCCCCTCAGCCTTCTCTTCTCCAGGCTAAAGAGTCCCAGCTCCCTCAGCCTTTCCTCATAAGGGAGATGCTCCAGTCCCCCAGTCATCTTTGTTGCCCTCCACTGGACTCTCTTGCATAGTTCCCTGTCTCTCTTGAACTGGGGATCCCAGAACTGGATGCAGTATTCTGGATGTGGCCTCACCAGGGCAGAGCAGAGGGGGAGAATGACCTCTCTGGACCTACTGGCCACACTGTTCCTTATGCATCCCAGGATTCCATTTGCCTTCTTGGCCTTAAGGGCACATTGCTGGCTCATGGGTAATTTACTATCTATCAGGACTCCCAGATCCTTCCCCTCAGAATTGCTTTCAGCAGGTCCACCCCTAACCTGTATTGGTGCATGGGGTTCTTCCTCCCAAGCTGCAGGACCCTACACTTGCCCTTGTTGAACCTCATTAGGTTCTTCTCTGCCCATCTCTCCAGCTTGCCCAGGTCACGCTGGATGGCAGCACAGCCCTCTGGAGTGTCAGCCACCCCTCCCAGTTTGGTATCATCAGCAAACTTGCTGAGGATACACTCTATCCCCTCGTCCAGGTCATTGATGAATACGTTGAACAAGACTGGACCAAGTATTGACCCCTGAGGGACACCGCTGGTTACAGGCCTCCAACTTGACCCTGCTCCATTGATCATAACTTCCTGAGTTCTGTCACACAGCCAGCTCTCAATTCAGTTCAGCACCTGCAGCAGCTTAGTGAGCTGAAGGCCATTGTCTCTGGCTTGGAAGCTGGGAGTCCAGGGCTGAGAAGGTGGAAAGTTAATGAAGGCATGTGGTGGATATCTTGCTTTTAGAATCTGAACACCTTGGTTTTGACTAGGACTTCAGGAACATGTGCTGAATCTGTATAATAGATGCAAGCAAGCCAAAATCATAGAGGCAATATTAGAACCACAGTGCAGACCCAGCTTTCCTGACATTTCTGGTACCTGCTGAATGTAATGTGCTAAATTGCCTGGGAGTGAACCTGTGGGAAAATTAGTGGTTCCTGGACAAGTCAAGGTTCTTCAAATTATCAGTGAGTCCAGGCCATCAGAAATTGAAGCTCTAACTAAAACTCATATATTTGCAACTGAAAGTCAAAAACTTGTACCTGGACAAACAGAAAAGATAATACACCTGGGGAAGTCTACTCTGTTTAAAGTAGCCTTCTAACTGACTTAGTAAAGAGGGAGTTCTGGCTGCTGTCCATAATGTTCTAGTTACTGTCCATACCCAAGCCAAGTCTGAGAATTTCAGGTATTCTCACACTGTTACTTAAAACAGAAATACTGCTGCTCCAGACTTGCTTTAACAGTGAGTTTCAATTTTGCCTTTGCTAGTGTTGTCCTCCTTATATTTATTTGGTATTCCCTTTCCTTTTCTGTTTAATAAATTTTACCTGAATTTTCAGAAGTTAGGTATATCTTCACACTTTTGCCTTCCCTCATAACAGTGAGAACTGTCAATCAAGGTAATACTGTCAGCCTCTTGCAGATAAACTAAAATAAGCAGCTAACAGTGTGTGGTGTTTTCCCTTTTTTACAAATGGGTTGCACAAGCTAAGAAGATAGGCAGTGCATGCATTAAGGAGAACATGAAGTATTAACTCTTGTCCTTTCTTTACAAATGCAGGTTGCTATTTCAGATGAGCCAGAAACACTGTACAAGAGAGTGTCCCTTTTAGTTAAAGGCCACGATAAAGCTGTGTTGGACAGCTATGAATATTTTGCAGTGCTTGCAGCTACAGAGCTTGGCATCTCTGTTGAAAAAGTGTAAGTAACTGATCTGTAGAGTGATGTGGTATCAGGTGCTTCTGATTTCATCTACTGTAATTCAGGTTCTGTGCTTAGAAGTATTTTCTTTTTTCTTTTTCAAGAAACAGGTGTCATCTGACCTTTTTTTCTCAGATTATAAATCTAACACTCCTTAGATGGCATCATAATTGTGAGAAAGGAGCAGTAGTGCTACAGTCAGCACTGCCATAGTAGAAGTGCATTTTAACTACATGAAGGGTATTGACAGCACTCTTGAGTACAATTGTCAGTGCTCTAAGCTTTACTGAGCTAATGCTGGTTAATACCTGAGCATTAACTATGCCCATGTGGGTTAATAATAAACTGTACCAGTGTTTAATACTTCCTTGTACATCTTCTAAATGTCAGGTAAGAACAGGGATTTCAGCATAATCTTTCAGATAATTTGTATTGGCATCCTTTATATAAAATGAGTATTTTTTTTGTGTGTGCTTTATGCAGACATAGACCTCCAAAGTCAATAGAACGACTGACACTTTTAAAATCTGTACACATTTACAAGAAGCACAGAGTCCAGTATGAAATGAGAACACATTACTTGTGTTTGGAGGTAAGAAAGATGTAAAAAAAAAAAAAGTTCTAGATGCACAGTTCAAAGATATTAATAGATGTTAGTTCAGGAGTGAACACAAACTTAATATTCACTGGAGTTGGGGAGGAGAGTGCAGGGAATAGCAGAAAACAGCTGACCTAGGTACATCAGAGGTATCGCAAGTTATTCTGATTTTACAGCATACATAATTTTTTTATTAAAAGGCTGATTTTGACCATCATTTTATCAGCTGAAAGAATAATTAAAAAATAAGGTAGAATTGAGGGTTATCTTTATATGTTTTATGCTCTTCGTTTCTGAGAATCGGTGGGATATGAGCTTTCTCAGAAAGGGAAGGAGATGCAGCTCTGTCATTGCTGTTACCAGTCACTAAGTGTTGTGTTCTTGGTCAGTTTGATGTTTTTGAACATGCAGACTTCTGCCCTCTACAACATCATGTGGCAAACGAAAACTGCATGGGGAAAATACAAGAAAGGAAGCATCTACAAACCGCTGGCTCTGTGGCTGATGACACAGGCTTCTGTATGGTTTAGAGTGCAGCTGCGGTTGGCTTCCTTAGAAGAAAGGTTTACTGCCAGCATGTTGTGGCTCCTGGGTGTCTTACTGTATATTTGCACAGTGTTTAGCAAAATGGGACATACGTTCAGTGCAAGTGGCTGCCCACAGACCAGAAGCGCTATTTTTGCCGTCCAGAAGAAATTAGAAAATAACAATTCAATGGAATTCTGCAGCTGCAGGATCTATAACCAACTTGAACTTTGAAAGTATACAAAAGCTGCTAAGTCTTGCATAACCTGTAATTTAATTAATCTGATACATGCAGTGTTAAGATCCATCATAGTCGATGCATGTGACCACAGGCAGTGTATGCGGCTCTGGGGAGGGAATTGACTAGTTACTTGAAAGTTTCCTACAGCTCAGCTGCCTCTGTTCAGTGTTATGGAAGCTGCCTTCTTGCAAAATGTTTAGTCTTGTAGCAACAACTGGAGAAGCTAGGGCAAACTCTTTTTTTTTAATTATTTGTTTTGAAGTATTAATAATAGTAGTTAATTTAAAAAACCTTGCTTCTGTTTTAGTTAAAATACCTAACAAGCAGTACTGCTGCAGTTTACTTGGAGTATGTTCAACGAAACTTACCTGAAGGGGTTGCCATGGAAGTAAAAAAGGTAAGTTTCCAGCTCATATTATGAACTGTTATGAGACTAGGTCCTGATGCAAGTACCAATAACTGCTGAAGGTTTCAGAAAGTCAGCAGAGGAAAAATGTGTGTCGTTTAAAAAGGAACATTTTACAAAGTATCAAATAGTAAGAGACTGTATTGCTTGAAAACGCCGCTAGGTGGCATTTGTAATCTGATAAATACCTCAAACCAGAATAAATAAAGCAGAGCAGTTACACGTTAACTAGTTGGTGTAATAAATGGTTGCTTTGCTTTCTTTTTAGACTAAGATAGAGAAAATACCTGAACACATTCAGGAACCAGTTTGGGATTCACTACCTCAAGAAGAAGAAACTGAAGTCAAGTCATGAACTCCTCAGGTGCTTGGCTTCAGTAGTGCTGAAATTATTTGCTACTGTCAGCCTAATTTGCTGAGACATTCTACTGTCAAATAAAATTATTTTGCAAAGTAATGATTTAAACTCTTGTTTCATTGAAGTACTCTTGATTGTAACTCCAGTACATGTAGACTGAGCATCTGTAAAGTGAAGAAGTTTGACTGTACCCTGTGATCAAGAACTGTGGTCATCCATAATGTTTGTAGAAAGGTAACATTTCTTTTTATTTATATATATATGTGTACTTATATTTATAAATAAATGTACAAAAGTCCTTAATCTCTTTTTTATACCAATTGGCTTCTGAATTCTGAAATACTTGCAACATCCACTTTTGTGTAATGTTTCATGTTATGGGTGCCAGATTGTTACACATTTTTCACTACAGCTCCTTTGAAGAAACTGAATCCCAAATGCACATGGAGCTTACATACAAACTTGTAGTAAGACAAAACCACAGTCTTAAAGGACACTGAGGCATACTGAGACTTTTCTAGGCTCCTGCAGTTCTAGTAGCCTCATTTCCAGTCTTAGTAACTGCTTGCTAGCAGAAGAAGCCAGTGATCACAATACAAATTTGAGATTTCCACAGTCATAAAAGGTTTTAAAATGTGGAACTGAACTAAACCCTTAGGATCAGTTCAATATCACTACCTTTTTTACAAAGGAAAGATGGATCAAAAGACTTGACTGGATGCTGTGGCAAAGTTTGACTTTCAATATCCAGCAGCCTGCAGTGGCAGCCTGTAATCACAACCCAGATTCTTAATCCTACTGCTCTCACCCCTGGCTGACACTTCATTAGTCCCATCTAGCAAATGAGTTTGACCTAAGTCAGTCATTCAGGGGAGATTTTTAAATATTTGGTTAAGCTAATTCTCTGTCTTTCTAGATGGAATTTTCTATATATGAAGTTAGTCAACAATAAACCTTCAACCTTTGCTTTCCCTCCCCCCAGTTCAAATCTCCGTGTGATCTGTAGCATTCAAGGATAGACACCTCTAGTCTGAACTCCAATCAGGTTCCATCTGCCCCTTTGCATGTTGCTGTATGCAGTTCTAGTCTGCTGGTGTACTCTGGCTGAGCACTTTAGGACACTTTTCATATAAAAGAAGTGGAAATACTTGAAAAGACAGACCAATGAGCAAATATTTGGTAACATTTTTCCATTATTTAAAGGCTAAGGCAGACAACCCAAACTGTTTACATTAACAGAAAGAAAATGGTGCTTTTCTGCATACAGTTCCTCACTGTTCAAAGACTGCTTTATGGCTATCCTCAAGCTTGTATGGCTAGATGTCTTGCATTATCTGCCACTAGGAGAAAATACTTCTCCAAGGGTCATAGAAAATAAATGCCAAGGAAAGCTGTTACAGGAACCCACAGAGTGGTAGTAAATACTAAGAAAAGTACCATGAAAAGTATCAACTGCCAGATATGACAGTGAACCTCTTTGTTCCCTCTGTGGTTAGACTGTTTCAATCTAAATAGGAGCTGTGCCAAAGATCGGCATTTAGGTCCATTCAGTCTTAAAAATCCTTGCTGACTGCCAGTACACTGTAGGTGGATTTCCTTCCAGAAATACTTTGTGGCTAACAGCTGCAAGCCTACTTTAGGTGTCAAAAAGTATACAGACTAATATGTAAATTATATACAATAGCTGTTTATAAAATTTTCAGGCTTATAGAATAATCTAAAACTAAAGCCAGAACATGCACTTACATTAAATAGCTAAATGGCTCAAAGAATTGTAAAAATTTTCAGGAAAGCTCTGCTCAAAGGCAGTTGTGGCAGAATCCTGTTACTTACAGATTAAAGATACTTTAAACAGTCTAAATTATGCTTCATTTCCAAGGTACCCAGGGTTCAATTGCCGTATGACCATATCTTTGAGTACAAAAAAAATCTGTAAGTGGTTATTTCTGTATCGTTTAGTAAGGTGTGTAAAGATGCAGTCTGAGTTTATCTGACTGATGCCAGGGGTCATCAGTCATGCCTGGAATGTTACTTTGTTAGTCATAATCATACCATCACCACAATTAATTGTCATGTTACCTTTAATACGACTACAGAGCAAGCTTCTTGCTTCAGAAGCCTTTCCTGCCAGTCTCTGTATTTCATGTGCCAGGAAATTAATTACTATCTATCTGTTACTCCTGGGAGCACTGGAAATAAAGCAAGTCCAAGGGAAAATCATTTACCCAGCAAGTTGTGACATGAGACAGTTTTCCTCTTTGAGTAATATAAAGCTGCAGTTGAAAACTGCTTCAAGTCTGCTATTATCTTAGATCAAACTGCTCTAAAACAGACTAAGTCTAGTATCTGTCCCTTTAGATTATAAATTTGGGAAAACAGTAAGATGACAGCATTGTAAGATTTGGGATTTGCTTCCCTCTGAAAAAGTAGTTACTGTCTCACTGTTCAATCCAAAATTCCTAGTTCTCTTAACAAAAAGTACCTTTCTTTGGAAATGCTATTTATTGAATTACAAGAAACAGAGCTGACAAGAAGTGCACATTTTCTTTTTCTACTTAAGTAAAATGCCACACAATCAGTGTATCACATCTGCTGATGCAAGGTCTTTTGTACATCAGCACATTATTATCACTCATCTTTCATTGCCTCCTGCTGTGTAAATATTTACTCTTCTTTCCTTTAGTATTAAATACATTTCCAGTGCTAAATAGTAGTTTCTTTTGTTTGTTAATGAAAATATTCATAGGGCTTTTTCACTAAGCCATTAGAGTACAAAAGTTTCACTTTTTGCTCAAGAGTTAAAATATATACAGTATGGAGACACAGTGACATCCTAAGTGACACCAACAAGACTCCAAACACGTACAGCAACTTCAGATACCTAGAACTGATGAGAGCTGCTTAGCCTGGGGTGGTCATGCTTCTAAGGAATTAAAGAGCAGAAGGTGTAGTTTGCCATCAAAAATCAAATAGTGATGAAACTCTCAGACCAAAACAATCATTCTGTATTATCCAAGAGGGAACATAAAAAAATAAAAACTGAGATTAATTTTGTAACTACTTGGCAGAAAAAGGAATACTAGTATTTTAAACAGGATCAGCTTTAAGCTAACTAGTTCTTCCCTAATGCTGGCAGCCACACAAAAGCAGAGAAAGTCCTGATAGAGATTTCTTTCCTCTTTTCTCCAGCATCTTGTTCAAAGCTATACCTTTACTTCACTTTCAAACACTTCATAACCTATCCCAATGCAGGTATGAAGGGTCGGAAAACCCAGCCTTAGATGCTCTCTCCAAACCATTTCCAACAAACAGGGCATGGATGTACTGCAGAACTAGTTTGAAACACCAGAAATAATTTATCCATTTTTCTGGGTGTCCACAGAAGGTTTAGGGCTACATCTTCATCCCCTTCTTTCACATTCAGTTTCCCATTTTGGCATACAAGCTGGAATGCATGCGTCTACCAAGCTGTCAGCTAAGCTATCTGTTATATGTGCTTCTACAGAAATGTTTCTGGCTTGGTTGTTTTTTTTTAAATGAATGATGCTACAGACAACACACGGATTCAGACACCTTATGTGGTTAGTCTACCTTGGGTCCTTCTAAACTGTTCCTCCCTGTCCCAGCCAGACTAAAATTTTAGGATACATTGCATTTAAGGTGCTATCTTATTTTCTATATTCCATATTTTTTAAGCTTTAAAAATACTAAGTTAATTGCAGTGGTTGTTACATTAACAATACATGATAGTAACCACAGTGTAAGGAATTACAATGTCAGTAAACATGTCAGCCATTTTATTGTCAAAAGAATTGCAGCTTGATTTTCAACACCATCACTTGAAACAGCTCACACTGGCAAAAGAAAACAACTAAACAGTAGCAAAGCAGTTTTTAAACTTAGTTTCCATAGGCAAAATAAGAGTATTTGGCTAAATACGGGTATTTGAGAATAGATGTTTAATACAAAAGCATCCAGCAGTTCTGTTCTTAGCTAAGTAAGTTTTGCTTAAGAATAAAACAAGCAACTTGCATACATAAGTAAAAATTATTTGCCTGAGTAATTTTTTGTTGATCATTAATGCTAGAGAAGGAGGGATAAAGAGGTTTAAAAAATCTGTTGCCTTAGATATTGCTCTGCTCTGCTCTTTCAATAGGTCAGCATGCCACCTCGAATTGGCTTCAGAGGGTGATTGTGTTACACTTTAGAAAAAAATAGCATTGTTCTTTCACCAAAAGGTGCCATATAACACATCCTGAAAGTTCGTGGTATAACTTCCACTGCCTCAGTAACTTAGGGCAAAATGATTGCAAGTTTCGTTCTCCATTTGTGCAATTGGATGGGAAGAGTGTGATCAATCCATTATTCCAGTTTAAAACACTAAAATGAAAAAATGGCATCTCACAAAGAAAAAGGCAGAAGTAGAAGCAGAAAAGCAGGGATGAGGAAAAGCCTAAAAGTGAGTTCTGGATTGATAAATTAAATGAGACAAAAGAATGAAGGCAATGAGCCAGCAATGAGGAATCCATTCTGTTTAGATTAGCAGAGTTCCCTAAAATAAAGGAAGCTGCTTTTATAAACCATGTGTGTCTGGAATGTGTCACACGGATGAAAGTGCTGAAGATGCACAGGTAGCAGCAACAGACTTGTCTGCTGACAGGGTTTTAATTGTGGCTGCTGACAGAATTAGGTCATCAGAACAGATTACAAATAACTTCAGCTTTTTGCCTTGGTTTTCTTTCCAGTATTATTGCCAGAATCAAAGACACTCCTGCATAGGAAAGCTGTAAAAAGAACCTTGCTGGTGATAGGCTGACATGCTAGCAACTGGAAGTTCCAATCTAAGTTGCGTGATTTCGCTGCAGAAATGCAAGTGCAGCTAGCAACTTGGTTACAAATTTGTAAGTCGATGGAGTGATTAGCAATTGCGTTTCATTTAGAACAGCGTTGTGGGAAAGAGCCTCCAAGGAGCCGAGCTCAGTGCTCCCTCCCGCACTTCCCCTCTACCACAGCTTCTTCAGGCTGTGAAGCCCCCAGCTGGTGGCCCAGGGGGAGGGTGGGCACTTCCCCCACAGGCATGGGCAGAGGCCAGGGCCCCTCCACCTGCCTCCCTGCCACCCATCGAGGGACTTCAAGAGCATCGGAGGGTCTCTGCACACACACACACACACACACACACACACCCTCCACCAGACCCCTGCAGTGAGGAAAGGGCTGCAGCGCGGAACTTCGCTCTGGCAGCGGCGCGCGGTGCGGCGCGGTGCGGTGCGGTGCGGCGGTAGGAAGAGGTGGGGAGATCCCGCATTGAACGTGACTTCGTTTACAGCATTTGCGGTTATCTCGGAGACAACAGCAGGGCCTGAAGGGTCCAGCCCTCCGCAGGCCCGGCCGTACGGCGGCCCGGCACGGCCCGGCAGGGCAGCACGGCAGGGCAGGGCAGCCCGGCACGGCGGCACGGCACAGCACGGCACAGCACGGCACGGCAGCACGGCACAGCACGGCACAGCACGGCAGCACGGCACGGCACGGCACGGCAGCACGGCACGGCACGGCACGGCAGCGCCGCAAAGCGCGGGCGACCATGGGGAAGCGGCGGGGCGGGCGGGAGCTGTTGCGCAGCCTGAGCAAGAAGCAGAAGAAGCACCTGCGGGAGTTCGGGGAGGAGCACCCCTTCCATGACAAGTGAGTGCCGGGCCGGGCGGGCTGCCCTTCCAGCGGCCGCGGCGTGCGGGAGGCCCCGGCCGGCAGCCCTGCTCTGCCGGGCCGAGCTGGGCCGGGCCGGCCCCTGGGACCGGCTGCGCTGGGGGCCCCGGCCCGGGCAGCCGCCCGCGGCCCCCGGGAGCCCCACCTGCTCTCACGCCTGCCCCGGGCTCCTGGGGGAGGCAGGAGAGCTGCAGGTTCGCGCTGCGGGTCCTGAGCCCGGGCTCGCGGCAGAAGCCGGGAAAGCGGGAAATCTGGGCTCGGGGGGAAGCAGATGCCGCGAAGTCTGGCGCGGCTGCCCGGGGGCGGGGACGGGGGGTGTGAGCGGGGCTCTGCTCTGGCCCCGGGTCCGTCCCTCGGCCCGGCAAAGGCTCCTCCGGCTCCCGCCCTGCTGGCCTCCCAGGTCTAGCCGTGCCCGCCTGGCGTGGCCGGAGCCGCCGCCTCCGCCGGGAAGGGCGCCGTGCTCCTGCTGGCCAGGAAGGAGCTGCTGGCTCCCGACGCTGTGCCGTGTGATTCCGCTTTGAAGCCTCAGGAGCCGGCGAGGTAGCTGCTGCCAGGTCAGCTTGACGCTGTGTGCCTGCAGCAGCAGGCACGTCGCGCTGAGGTCTCCCGGTTGGGTGCGCCCCGGGAGCCTCCCGGCGGTGCTGCTCAGGATGGAGAGCAGAGCCCTGGCCAGAGCCTGCCTTCTGCAGCCACAGGCCGCTCTGCTCGAGGCTCTGCATCTCTTCGGAAGAGTTGAGGTTAGTTTAGCCCAGCTTGCACGGTGTCCTGCTGCAGAATTGCAGTCCCAGCACTGGTGAATTAATGCTTGTTTTCCTGTGGTGTGTATCTTTTCCCCATTTCACAGATCAATGTCTAGGGCTCGAGTAGGCCCTTCCTCTGGGTAACTTTGTTGCACAGACTACCCTTGTAGTTATACTCCTTTTAACACCTTGTCTTCTGGTTAAAGCCCAATCCTGCTTTAAAACATTTTACTTCTTGAAAAGTTAGGCTTAGAGTAGCATCACCTGAGAGGGTAACCAAGTCTGATTTCTTAGGGAGAACTGTGTGATGCTTTGCGCTTAAGCTTTCTTCTAAGACTTGTGTAACTCATTAATACCTTCTCCCCCTCATCTCTTTAATCCTGTGTATAATATCATTGACAAAGTAAAATACTTAAGTGCTTTCTTTTCAGGGTCACTGGAAGACCAGAAGCAACTCAAGTCTGTGACCTGGTAATATATTTTTCTTTCTTCCTTACTTTCATCTTTGTGTAGTTCAGTGAAGTGAAATGCTTTGCATTACATGTTGGTGAGTTATTCAGGCTGATTAAGTTGTTGCCTTTAGAAAACCTGTGTTGAGGAGAAAAAATGAATGTGATTTTTGTGTGGTTCTGAATTGTGCTCAAAACTGTAATACCAGAAGAGGGCAGAAGCAGGAAACAAAATAGCCTTTGGGTTTTTTTGCATATTACTAAGTCAAGGTGAAAATTAAATAAACGGTGGTTTAAATTGTTTTAATAATTATGAATAAACACACTGTTGCACAAGATAGGAGGTGTTTGGTTCTCTGCTCATTCTTCTTCACATTACCATTGCTTTTCTTTCAGTCAGGATTCAGTAATCTTCTTTATCATCAAATTAATAAGACTTCAACCTTTCAGTGTGGAAAAATTAATTATTTTGTTTCCCTTATCAACTTTGCGCATTAATCTCCTATTTACTGATATTTTTTTTTCTCTTTGAACTGAAAAGAGCTGAGAAAGAAGTCATTGGTTCTGTGCTTATATTCCTCATTAAACTATAATTTGGACTAAAACCTGGCACACTGCTGCTGGTTTGTGTGAGCCCAGAACTGGCTGAGTCTGGCTTGTTTGAAGCTTAGAGCTTTGCAGCTGAGCCAAACAAGAGCAAGTCCCCAGTGGACTGTTGTCAACTGATCACAATTTCACTTACCTTCTTGAAAGACAGAAGCATTTTCTGTGAGGTTTGTCCCTTGTATGTGTGCCCTTCTACAGTGTTTGCTCTGTATGTGGTTTTCATAGGAAATGCACTGTCTGTGAAGATGAAATGTCCTCACTCAGCTGAGAGTGAAAGAACCGAGTTTCATGACGCTTTAAGTCAAATCAGTGCAGAATGAGGCACTTGGGTCTAAGTCTACCAAGATGCTTTCAAAACTAAATGGGGGTGTCCAGCATAACTATTTTGCTGGGTGATTTAAAAAAAAAAAAAAATTCCATTGCATCTACATAAGGATGGGAGGTGAGAGGGAAGACCTAACATGGGAACTAGAGGTGAGGGTATTCACCTGCTGCCTAATAGCATGTTTATGTCGTTGCTGTTAAGCTCGTGCTTTCCCTTCCAGTCTGAGAATTCTGATCAATCGAGTGCAGAAAGTGATTCTGAGACTGAAGTGGAACAGGTCTCTGTGTATCACAAGCTCCTGGCTACCCTGAAGACCTCTCCTGAGTCTGAGAGCGATGAAGAGGAAGATGAAAGTGAATCAGAAGAAGCTGGGGAAAGTGAGACAGAAATGGACAGTGAAGGGTCTCAGAGGACTGGAGAAGCAGACAGAGGTGAAGAAGATAAGAATGATGTACTAGCCCAGGAAGAAGGTAGTTTCTTTCCTCATGCTGGTAAACGTTACTTCAGTTATAAAGTTCAAATAATGTACCTTTTTAGGTAGGATCCTGGTGTAGAGTGGCTTGTTGGCTGGGTGCTCTTCTGGCTTGGAAGACTCTCTTGCCTCTGCGTGGGTGGGAGCAGTAAGCTGCTGAAGGATGTAGCAGGGGAGAGGGTGCTCTTTTCCTGGCAGACAGGCTGCTGCTGCTTCCTCAGATGTTGTTTGTGCGGCGGCACAGAGGAAGTCCACATGGAGCAGCACACCAGGGGTTCTCACACACTCATGGGAGACACAAGCTGTTCTCTCACACAGCAGCTGGCTTGGCTGCTGCCACTGAGAGGAGGGAAAGGTTTGCCTCATGGCAGAAGAAAGAATATGCCAGTGGGAAGGAAACCTCCTCCTTTATGACGAGGCATCCTCGTTCATGAAGTCTGCAGAGAAATTCTAGGAGAGAGGAGGCAACTTTTTATTATTTTTGGTTATTTGGGGTCTTTGGAAACTGAAACTTGTATTCCCCAGATAAGTTACTTATTTAATTTTCTCTGGGGAAACACACATTGTGTATCATGTAACATTTGGCATGCTAGCCAAAAGTCTTGTTTACCGTGGAATACAAAGCTCACATTTATCTTTTTGAGTATTGGGAGGAAAAAAAATAGTAACTCAAAGGGAACAATGTAGCCAGCAAGAGGTAGGTACAGGTAGTAACTTTTTCATGAGAATATAACCCATTTCTCTCTCTAATAAGTCACACCTACAGACACAGCAAAACAAACGCTTGGCCAGGAGCAGGCTGATGATGCAGATACCTCTTGTGACCCAAGTCATGGAGCAATTGAGGAGTTTACTGATGTGAAGCATGAATCTGAATTTAGCTTGGAAACCAATTTCATGGAAGAGGAGAGTGGAGACTGCAATGCAGATCAGAGAGACAGCAATTCTTCACAAGCCATCTCAGAAGGTAAAGCACAGTATGTTTGTGGCTAGTGATCTGCCTCTAAAGGAGCAGACGTGTAAATTATCCAACGCCCTAATGATGTGCTCTGTAGCTTCTGAGTTCCTCCACTACGTTATTCATTGTATTGCCCACGTGTCAGCTGGTTGCATAAGGGAGGCTTTGCACTAATGCAGACATGTATCTGAACCATTTGTTGTCCATAGCTCCTGCAGCCTGGGATTTGTGTGTAGTTTCTGTTATGACCAATAGAGCTTGAAGTATCAGGAACTAGAAATGTGCATGGGGCAAGTTATCTTACTCTCTTGCTGTTCTGTAATGTGAAGGGCCCTGCAAGCCTGCACTTGACTGCAGAAGATATTCTTGGCACAGACAGCACAGGAGATAAGCACAAAGCTGACCTGTGAGGGCATCCCATCCTTCACAACTCAGTGGAGTTAGGCAGCCTGGGGAAACCACAGTAATTCAGACAAATGCTCAGGGCTTTCTGAATTTGGAAGGTTATGCAGAGGAATCCAACTGCACCATGACCAGGAGGGCATGAAGCATCAGTAGAACATCTGTGTGGTCTCTATTAAGGGTGTAGCCCAGAACCTCAGTGCCACAGTGTGCTCATGGGTGCAGTTGGAGCTCCATATGTAACAGAGAGCTATGTGCACGGGTGTGTGATCATTCAGCGCTGTGCCACACACCGGCGCTTGCAGAGCTTCCATTCGTATTTCATGCTCTGTGGTTTTAATATCAGATGGCATAGTTTAAGAGAGAGAAATATGTTTGTAGCATCTCTAGTGAGGCTGGCTTGTCATCTTGGAGCAGCAGCTGACATGAGGTCTGGGAGGCAGTTGATACATGAAATGCACAGAAGCATCCAAGGGCCATGTGATAGAAAAAACAGCTCGTTCTTGTTACAAAGATTACTTAGGCTGTTGGCGTTGCATTTTAATGAGAACCATAGCTCTCCAACTGCATGCTAAGTATCCTAAAGGCTTTGTTCAACCTATAAACAGTCCACTACTTTTCAGTGCATTCCTGTAGCCTGGAAGTGATGTTATAACGTATCACAGAAATTGAGTCACCTCATGTAGCGGAAAGGGGATTGATTTCTTCTCTGGTCCTGGGATCACTAGCATTCCTGAAGATGCTTCACGTTATTCCCTCTACTGTTTCTGATGAGTGCTTGAACTGGTAAAACTCAACTGAAGAGAGAACCTGTATTACAGTTATATGATACCCTGTTCATTTGAGTTGCTGGGAAGATCCTGTCAACAGCATCATAATGCGCAGATGTCTTGACTTTTGCCTGAATAACTTGCACATGGGCTAGATGTCCTTTGGCAAGGACTTGTGTTTTCTAAGGAGTTTTCTTTATGCGGTGAGTGCTGCTGTGCTGCCAGCAGTGTGCAGGGCTTGGTTTTCAAAATAAGCTTTGCATGGGACCTGCCTAATCTTTCTCTGCTTTATCACAAACTGTATTCATATCACCTGCCAAAGGTGCAGAGCCCTGGGTAGAACTGATTATAAACTAAAACAGCAGTGATTTTGCTTGGTTCTTTACTATTGACAGCCTGTTTCACCTGAAAGGGATGGGTGTGTTGGAGCTTAAGGTAGAAAACTACTAGGGTGATTTCTACTGTATATTGCTCTCCTGAATAACATTTGGTTTGTGATTGAAAGTTCTAGTACTTCATAAGTGCTTCTTTTTTTTTTAAAGCAATCTGTCATATCTGTTCTTTCTGTTCTTTTAGAGGGAGTTTGACATCCTTTCTGTCATTTCCAAGTGCTTGGAAATAACTAGTTTTCACTGTGTTGTTGGCCAGCATAGAAACTGTTCATCTCACTTGCAAATCCATTTTGAAATTATATTCCAGTATTAGCTACAGTAGTTCTCAGGATTTTTTGTTGTCGTTGTTATAAATAGATCCATTTAAACAGCACATGGAGAGAGAACTTGAAGAAAAAGAAGTAGAAAAAATGTCTACACTTCCTAAAACTTCAAGTCAAACCAAGGTAACAGTGTTCTGTAGGCAACCAGAGCTCCTAAAGATGCCTAGATTAAAATAACTCTTTTTTAATACAAATTCAGTAGATTCCTAATTGTTATTATTAGCTGTTGGCATTGGAATTGGCAAGATTTTGTCACTGTGTTCTTGCTGAAGTGTTTTTTTCTTCACCTAGTGCTGAGCGAGAGTTGAAATCTAAAATCTGCTGTTATGTAGGCATATGGCAACACATCTGAAAAACATGCATAGCTTTAGAGTTTGTTCTATAGTCCCAAAACCTTAGGTTTAGTACTCTTGACACCAGGTGGAAAAAGGAGTGGTGCAGCATGATGCCAGGGATGTGCTCCATAACTGAACTTGTAAGGTGACACTCTTAAAAGTACTTGGGATGCACTTTCACGTGCTTGCTTCAAGGAGGCTGTATCTCTGCACGTTCACAAGCCAGTAAAGGGAAGAAATTTAATACTTAACATTGTCAATACTGGAAATAATAGGTGAATTACAGTACGAGAAACCCACATTGTTGCTTGAGAGAATGCTAATTTTTAGACAAACCTTTGCATCTTAACTTTTTCACGTGTGATTTTGTTTTGGGGGCTTGCCTAGCATTCTGGTCAGCCATATGCTGGGTGACATTCCTGGGAAGGTATCCAATGATTAGTCAGTCAGAGAGAAAGCTGCAATTTTTACTTTTTATTTTATTTTTTTTTCTTTTTTTGGAATTTGGTGGCCAAAATTACCAGTGCCACCTGAAGCAACGCATAATATAGCTTTGCTTAACTTGGTGTAGCTACTTTACAGAGATAGAGAGGGACAGCTTCCATAACAGAAAGCTTAAAATTTAGAGTTTTCCCCTACTACACTTGGTTCAAAATCAGACAGACTCCGAACAAGATTGCCTTTAGCAATTAACTCACAACTTTTGGATTTAGTCCCTTATGGAGTTTTGGTTTCATCTTTAAACAAAGTACATACCTCAGTACAGCTGATCTGTACATGTGGTTAGACTCCAGGGTTCTCATCCCTGTTTTGTGCCACTGATTTGCTGGATAGGTTAGGCAGAAATGACATCCTTCCTTTTTCTCATCTGTAAAATGAGGGCAGTTTCAGACACATCACTGCATTCAGATCTACTGAGCTCAAGTTTACTGTTATTTACCCTGGTAGACGCTAATGAAGAGACTGCATGTTAAACATAAAAGGAAACATGTATTATGAAAAGATAATGTATCAAATTTCATGACCTTGCTGAAACTGCCAGCCGTGGTGATGTGCTTTTAAGTATACTAAGTTTGATGTGTATGACTCCACTTTGTGTTGGTTTTTTTTCAGTGGCCAAGGCTGGGCCAACTAACTTTTTCTTCCACTTTGGAGAAACCTAAAACTTTAAAAGCAGAAAAAGAAGTTGATGTGAAACAGCTTCATCTTCACAAGCCTTTAGAATCCACTTGGCCGAAAGTGAATAAACAATTTCTGTCCTCAGTGAACAAACCAGGCGATGCCTCTTTTACCCCATTACAAAGAGAGCTCTTCTGTATCATGAATACGTACCAAGACTTGTTCTATCCAGAAAGAAATGCTTTAACAAATGGAGAAGAAATCCGACACGCTTACTGCTTGCATGCCTTGAACCATGTTCTGAAGGCAAATGCCCAGGTGCTCAGCAACAATGCCAAACGAAGAGACCGAAAGCCAGGGACTGACAGTGATGACTACAGGGATCAGGGGCTCACTAGACCTAAGGTAAGAGAGCTTTCTTATTATGATTTCCCCCATCTCCACCCTGGCTGTCTGCTCAGGTGTCCTTGTAGCTTATCCAGAAGTATTTCTGTTGCTCCTCTCTCAGGTGATGTGTTCCTTGGCCTGTGCCTTTCCACATCCCTTTATAGTGCTTGAAAGTCATTTGCTGTGGCCAGGGCAGATAGCCTGTGAGAAGCAGTGAGCACAGGGGTGTTAGCCAGCCTGTTTCTGTGCTGAGCCTTACTGCTCTTTTTCTTTATCCCCCTATCACTACAGACTGACATGTTGCCTTTTCCTGCCTACATTTCTAAATTTACCACTACAGAAAGGTGCCTCCACATTGATCTTCAGTGTTAGTGGAGGTAGCGTAGGCTGTCACCCAGTGTGAGATGTCCCAGAAAATGTTTTGTCCTTATGCACTCTTACGGACTCTTGTGCACGGAAGAACCTTTTTGTCCCTGGGAGACCTCAGGGAATCCCACTTCCATAGTCAAGGCCACCTGTTGTAGTCAGAGGAGCAGTCTTCAAACCAAAGCTCCCTCAATTCACAGCACCCTCTTGTTGATAACCAGGTGGATTCAACTACGGCAAGCCTAGCTGGTGGTGCCAACAACCTGTTTTACAGTTTCAAAGTTAGGTTTCAGTGTTTGCTGCACATTGGGTAAATGCTCTTGGTTTCTGTGTTGACTCTCCAGTTAGGTACTTATATTTCAGAGTGCTGTGCAGAGGCTGTTGCCCCTCATCCAGGAACCAGCTGTTCCTGTCTGTTATTGTGGGAGTTCTCACTTTCCTGAGTGGTAGGGAGAACAGGAGAATGTGCTTTGTTTTCCATTCCCCTGGAATGACACTGTGGGTGTGAGATGGGGAAACAAACAGAACTGCTGGCTGGTACCTGTTCAGGAGCGTACTGTGTCCCAGCACATCCTCCCTCCTTGCTGCACGTCAGAATTGTTTTGTTTTGGTTTAGTTGTTGGGACACCCCATGGGGGCAGATCTAAGTAAAAACAATAAATTACTGAATGTAGAGTTAACTGGGAGTATTCATTATTTTATGAGTTATTCTTCTGTAACCTTTGATCTGTGCAGGTACTGATGGTAGTGCCATTCAGGGAATGTGCCTTGCGAATTGTGCATATTTTCATCAGTCTTCTGGAAGTGAATGAGAAAAAAAAAATAGATGTAAGTAATAAAAAGCGCTTCAAAGGGGAGTTTGGCTCTGACCCAGAAGAGAAGCCCCCCAACCTGAAAAGACCTGAGGATTATGAAGCTGTCTTTGCTGGCAACATTGATGACCACTTCAGAATTGGTAATGACCGACTGAACACGTGATATTTATCTTGTAAAAAACTGAGGAGTAACAAATTCTTCCTAAAACTTTAGGAGCTGTCAGGGCTGGAAGTTATGGGCAGAGTCTCAGCCCTGTGGCATTCATGCTGGTTTTGCACATGCAGCTTGGATTTTTATGAGAATCTTCCTTGCCTTCTATAGCTTAAGAAGGAAGAGAAAATACAGAAGTAATGATTTTCACATCAAGTTCAGAATCACTGAACACAATGATTGCCTTATTGTAGCAGGACTACCCATGCCTCATTTTAAAGAAGATAGCCTTAATTTTGCAGCCTAACCTAATTAGCCTAGTCACAAACTCTTGTAATCGGCAACGGTTAGAACAAAAGTAAAGCTCAGTACTGAGCAAATTAGTTTTCTACTGTGCTGCCCATGGTTTTCATGAAAGCAAAGGGGAAGCCAGCAAATGGGACTGTTGGATAAGCAGCAAATTAGAGACTATTTCATAATATTGTAATCTCATGCTGGTTTAGTAGCTCAGCATGCAGAGAATTAGCTAGTGACTGGGTTCCTGGAGCTGCTATTATGAGTAGGCAGTTCTTCTAACTTAACTTGACAGATCAGAGCCTTTTGAAATTACTGCCCCTTGAAAGATAAATTGGCATCCCAAGAGATGTGATGATACAGTGGAAGATGCAGGCGGGTCCCACTCAGTCTTTCTTCCTTCCCCAGTGAGTATCTTTCTGGCTGAGAGCATCTTGCTTTCAGTCCTCTCCCATACCACAGTCTGCTTTAATCTACTTAATAGGTGGGAAGAGTGCTTGAAGAAACTTCCAATGCTGTTACTTGCAGAAGCAAATCATGGAAGCAGAATATTCTTTCTTACTGTGCCTCACACCCTGCTACTTCTGCACCAAGATCTAATTTCAAGCATCTTTATTATGCCTTACTGAAACCACCCTTTCACATTTTCAAGTGCAAAAAAAAAAAAAAAGATCTTCTTAAACTGTGTAACTGCTGTGACAAGTGAAAACTTCCTGGAAATTCAACCAACTGTGGGCTTCTCAACCCCCCTTTGTTATCACTGGGTTAAAATACATAGTAGGAATGGTCACTGTTGATGTGTGCATGAAATTCTTGCAAGTGCCTTCAGCTGTGCTTCGCACAGAGAGGGAGAGAAGTTGAAGAGACACCTTTGTTGGACAGACTGTAGCAGGTGGTTTGAATACAGCCTGGACTAACTGAATTTTTAAGATGAGAAGACTCTGAGTCCTAGCAATGTTGCCATGTAGTTAAGACATGGGTAACAAACACCGCTGATTCCTTCCTTTTTCTTTCTTTAACATGAGAGGAGATGCATAAGCTAGTTTGGTGAATACACTGCAACATGTGGTGTGAGAAGCAGTGCCAGGGAAGGTGCAAGACTGGTGATGCTTCCAGTTGTCATCACATGAAGAACGTTTTTCATTGTGTTTTGGTAGCAGCTTTTACAGCCTTGTGAATAAAGGCAGTTTATAGTTGAGAGGTCCACACTGATAATGAAACATAAAGGTAACAGTTACTGTACTATCCCATGGTGATACGAAAGTCTAGGATTAAGGGAGAAGGGAATAGTTAATAATTGCTGCTTTTTTTCCCTGTAAGTTCTTCATCACCCTTTTTAGCAGAAAATCACAAAAAAATGTGTTTCAGTTAAAGTATTTTGTCCAGGCTATGAAAAATCTGGGAAAAAAAATTCTACTGAAAGAGTTCACTGAATTTCCTGAAAAACTGCCAAATGCTTGTCCAATGGGGATGGGGTGGGGATGCACTATTCAGGGAGAGAGTTTCAGACGGATTGGTTTTGTCCAGCTCTAATCATGGGGAAGGAGATGCAGGGAGTTACTATTACAGAGCTTGCTGGAAGGAAATGGTTGATAATTGTCCCTAACTAAGAAAATGCTGTTGGTTGTCGTTGGACAGGGGTTGCAATTCTTCAAAAGAGTATGAGGCTGTATGCACCATTTTACTCATCAGACATCATCATTGCTTCTCCCCTGGGCATGAGGACTGTTATTGGTGCAGAGGGAGAGAAGAAAAGAGACTTTGATTTTCTTTCATCAATAGAAGTTCTCATAATTGATCAAGCAGATATTTACCTGATGCAGAACTGGGAACACATTCTGGTGCGTTTTCATATGTGTTGATTTTTGTGTTATACTACATCTTGCTAGTCTGGTGTAACTTAGTTTTGGCAGTGAACAGTATTGCTGTGGGTTTTGGTTTTTTTACTGAATTAGTTCCAGATATGTGTTCTAGTTCCTTTACCTCCCTCCACCCTGATATTTTCCCTATACTAAGAATATTCTTTCTATAGGTTTTGGGTAGTATTCAGCACCTCTTCTCTGTAAATCTTAGTGTTTGGTGCTTTAGTGGCTTATTTCATCAGAGATTTTTTGGACAGTTTTAATTATCTTGCAGCTTGAGATAATGATGATTCCTTTAATCACCTCTGGGAGAAAATCTGCCAGCTGTCTGACTGCCCAGTGTCTCAGTCAGACTGCAGCTGGCTGAGGAATCCATACAGCCTAATTCAGGTCCCTCCAGAAAGCAACAGGAGCTGGTGCTTGTCTCCACTGACCGTGGAGTGACTAAGCATTAGTGTTGTCCAAAGTGTGAAGATTTTCCTGTACACATCATGAAAATACTGCTCTGGAATTGTGGCTAGTATTGCAGTAGTACCCATGCTTTTTGGCTTTTGGTTAATAAAAGTTTTCAAGGTTGAAAAATTGTGGGGGTTTTTCCAAACTTTGAGGTACCTGAGATGTGCATTTTGACTGCATGATGTTACCGTACATTTTCAATGAGCCCAGAATGTGTCTTGTTTCCTGGGAAGTCCCAGGAAAGGCACATCAGCCTACAGGATATACAAGGAATCTGTCCTGGAGCTTGTTTCCTGTTTTTTTCCTTTGGGCACAGCTGCCACCTAAGCAGTGGCTGCAATGCCAGTCCTGGGCATCACTCAGTGAGGCTAAAACGAGGTGAATTTCTTCACTTGCTCCCAAACTCTTTCTGAATGGATGGGAACTGCACTTGAGCTTCTTTTAGCTCAGAAACCTTGGGCCCATTGACTTGAATGCAAACAAATCATTATACTTGCCCCATGAGAAGACTGGAAGCAAAGGTTACTGATGACTAAAGAGATGGTAGCTTTCAGTTCTGTGGCAGAAAAACAAGTAAATTACTCGTGCTGTGGTCAATAAATCCTAGACAGTCCTGTCTTGGGAGATCACTACTTTTTTATATTCTGTGCCGTCTTACACATCCCTGCCCGCCTTCTTGCTGCAGCTGAGGCTCTTGCAGTCTGGGATGTCAGTCTGTAGTTATGTGTTTCCATCTCTCTGTGTAGCACCTGATGAAGCACATTAACCTGCTGCCTCTGGACTCCCATGGGGTGGACTTTTCCCGAGTGCGAATGCTGAGTCTCAATAACTGGTCCAAGTACTACCGCCAGACACTGCTGTTCAGTGCCCTCCAGCATCCCCAGATTAACTCTGTCTTCAACAAACACTGCTTCAATTACATGGGCCAGGTGAGTTCAGGGGTGAGCTGAAAGCCTCCTTTGAAATGCTGGTGTAAGGGAAGCAGGGAAGAAAAGAAAACCCAGTGCATGGGAAAATGCCATAACTCAGATCTAGAATGACTGTGTGCCAGTCATTTCCGTTGCCCAGGTGTTTCAGTCTGCATCTCTGTGGTGCTGGGTGACAGTGTCTAGTGCTGTGCCAAAAGCACGAAGGCACTCTTCTTGCAGTGATACTTACTTGATCCTTTTCCTTCATGGGTAGCTGTTTCATATCAGAAGCCTGATTTTGCTTTCTCTTAACTTGACACAAACAAGTGATCTTGTTTTATTAGTTTTGTTGTTGAATGGAGGATTTGCCTGCTCCCCCCTTTGTTTTTTTCTTCCTTTATTTCTTCCTATTGCATAAGAAGTACAAACTGCTATTATTTTGAAAGAAACAGGCAAAGTAAAAACCTTAGTTTTCAAATACATGGAAGTCAGAGCATAAGCAATGGTTGTGTATGTTTAGCAGATCTGGTGTGCATATACACTAATGTATTTTCATATCCAAGTTTTCCTAAAAACAGACTTGTGCACTGCTTGCAGTTGTGAGTTAAAAGCAGGAGCTGGAGCATGGCTACCTAAGAAGTGTTGCTTTCCTAAACATCCTCCTTTCTTCTTGCAGGTGGCCATCCGCAACGTACCGCTCAGTGGCTCCATTAGCCACGTCATGGTCCAGCTGCCTCATGTTTTTCGGAGGCTAGAAGCTGAAAATTCTACTTCTGTAATAGATACGAGGTACTCGGAGTTCCAGACTATTTTGTTGTGCTCTGGTGACTGCAGTATCAGATTTAGTTGAGCGTACTGGTTCTGCAGAGCACAATGTGATTCCACCACCAAAGTACACTTTCATTAGTCTTCAGATGGCAGACAAGGCTCTGCACAGGTGGAGTGGAATACTGAACTTCTCCTTACAAAAGGCTCTGGAGAATAAAGTCTGGGAAAGGAATAGCAATCTCTGCCATAACTGTGCAGTACTGATAAAGCCTTTTTGCCTTTTATCCTCCGCATGTTTAGAAATCTAATGCAGGTAAAGAAGGAGAAATATAGTAAAAAATCTTCCACAGTCTGTTGTCTGATGAGATTCCTGTTTGAAGTCATACCAGTATGGGAAAGCTGAGCATTAACTGTGGTTAAAATGCATTTGTTTCCTTATCTCAGGTTTCAGTTTTTCATCAATAAGGTTTTGCCCGAGTACCGCGATGCCATCATGTCACACACACTCATTTATGTTCCATCGTATTTTGACTACGTGCGTCTCCGAAATTACTTCAAGAAAGAGGAGCTGAATTTTACTCACATTTGTGAATACACTAAAAAGGCCAGTGTCTGCAGAGCAAGGCGGTTCTTTCTCAAGGGAGAGAAGCAGTTTTTATTGTTCACTGAGCGCTTCCACTTTTACAAAAGGTGAATTGTGGGCCGAGTTTTCCTTTGAATTACGTGTGTGCTGGTTTGGAAGAAGAGTTTGACCTTAATCATAGATGGGCTATGTTGCTTCTCTAATCTATTGGATTTCTCTGAGGACTTCTTTGACTGAAGTAAAAGCTTTTCAGTTTGCTTCAAAATGTTTGTGTGTTGTCAGCAGTCACTTGCAGAGACTCTTAATACTTTGGCATGCACAGGGCCTCATTCAAGCAGGTGAGTGCTGCCAAGTTCCACTGATGTCAGGACAGGATGATATAGCTTGTAAAATGGGATTCATTGTGCCTTTTATTTGTGTTCATCTGTGCCACAATAATTACATAAAATTCTGGAAAAGGATATATAATTGGTTCAATAATGCAATACAGCAAGCTGAGGCCACCTGGAAAATTTGCTGCGTCCTGACTGGAGCTGTTTAGACGTTCCTAATGGAACAGTTTTTTCTATTAGCAGATGATGTTTTGGCAAGTATGAAAAGTTTCATGAGGCTCAGTCTAATCAAGCTGCACTGGCTTAAAATCCAAGCCAAAGAGGCTGAATACTGCAGAAATTGGTGGTGGTCTGTACTTCAGAGGAAGTCATTGTGCCTGGCAGTGTTAGATATTCCTCCCTTAAATTCCACATCTCTTTTAAGTTCAGTCTGTGACACAGGGTTTGTAGTGTTGAGTTACAACCAATGTGTGTTCAAGTTAATGGAAACTGTAAGAATTGAGAGAGGATTGGTGTTTTAGTGTTCACACTTTCTGAAAGTTGGCAACAAAACAAAAAAGTAACTTTACTCTTTTTGTGTTGTTTTTTTTTTTTCCTTCTACAGGTATATGATAAAAGGCATTAGGAACCTCATTTTCTATGAGTTACCAACATACTCTCACTTCTACAGTGAGATCTGCAATATGATGAAGGCCACAGACAATGGAGTGGATGCTACTTGGACCTGTACTGTGCTCTACTCCAAGTACGATGCTCAGAAATTGGCTGCAGTGGTTGGCATAGATCGCACAGCTCAAATGCTACAGTCCAAGAAAACTGTGCACCTCTTTGTTACAGGAGAAAATGAATAAGTGACATTGCAGACTAGATGACTGGAAGGACCTGGATTTACTCCTAGTGCACTTTTTGATGTTGCTTTTTAAAAAGTATTAAACTTTTTATGCCTCTTTTACTTAAATATTCTGTTGAGATTGTTCCTGCAGTATTAAATTTTACATTTCAGTGCTCTCTCCAATAGGAAACAAAGGATGTCATTCAAGAGAGCAGGACTTGAGGGTTTCTTCTATACAGATACAAAATCAATCCAAAACTACTATTCTTGATTGAAAAAACTCACTAGGGGGTAGGAGCTCTGGTTTTGTGTTGTGTTGTTTGGGTTTTTTTTTTCCTGAGTTACTTAAGTATCTCTTCTTCCTTTTTATAACAGCCTGTCTGGCCAGTCTGTTTTACTAGGGACAAGTTTTTCCAAAGGATAACAGATTTGAACTTGGCAGGCAGAAGAGCCTAGGCATGCCTAGCCCCACAAAGCAGCTCTGTGGAGCAGTTGGCAATACCTGTGGGCTTAAATCTCACACCATGGGTGGGATTTTGTTTGGTTTTCCCTCCTGGTAATGGTTGCTTATGGTCTGCATGGAAGGCTCATGGTGCTGCCTCTTTTTTCTCCTTCCAGGAAGCTGAGCCCAATTTGAAAGGAGCTAGAAGCAGAGGAGTTTTTGTAAGCACGTGCTAGGACTGTGGGAAGACTATTCTGTGGAGGGGTAGGTGAGCCCTGCATGACCCCAAATGTAAGAAACATCCATCTTGTGATAAGCTTTGAGGGTGTTCACGTCTGGGAGGCTTAAGTAAATACACCAAAGCTAAATAAACTTGAGCAAATACACAGGCACATAACTTTAGCCAATTTTTTATCAGATTCTTCATTCCTGTATTTTTCAGAGGCTGTGGTCAGGTAGTAGGTGAAGTCCTGAAATAATTTAGTAGACATGCAAATCCTTACTGTTTCTTGCTGTGCATTTTAAGTAATGATTGCTGTTTGGTTTATGTACCTTTGTTGTCACACACAAGAATTAAGAGCCAGCCACAGCAAAGTTCTCCTTGAAAACAGCTGCTGTGCTGCAGAGGTGCAGGAGCAGCAAGCAAGGAATTTTCTAAAATGGCCTAGGCTCGATGTGAGAGAATTGTGGCTGGGCATATGAAAACAAGCACACAAAATAGGATTAAGGAATTTTCTTTCTACACCGGATGTGCTTAGCAGAGATGAATAGCTGACCTCTGAGGAAGCTAAAGTAGGGTAGCTGCTTAGGGAGATAACACGATGCAGTGCAGCTACTGTTTAAGGAAGCAGTGAGTTTTGAGCCTTTTGCTGTGCGAGGATTTTTCTGCCCTCTCTGAAGTTAATAGCGAAGTGCCTTGTTGGGATTAGGGACAGACTGTAGTCTGAGACTCATCATTTTTATATCAGTTACCTGGGTTTATTCCATAGACTAGCATGCTTTGGAATTTGAAATGTGTACAAGTGTTACATTTTTTATGTTGATTACTAATTACAACTCTGGGATTTCCAAGCAGTGCGTAAATGCCTCTTCCCTGCCTTCAGTTACTGCGCAGAGATGCGGGCACGAAGTTGATGCTCGTGCATCAGATTTTTCTGTCCTGGCAAAATCTTACTTGCTTTAGTGGGGAGCCTGACAATGCCAGAAACCCTGTCTCTGAGGTCATTCTAGTGGATCAGACAGGTTGGGTGATACAGGGAGCCTGTCTCTGTACCAGTGTTGATGGGGTTTCTCTTCCCAGGCGCTTCCTCCTCCTCCCATGCTCACACCTCAGGTGCTGTTCCACTTGATAGTGGAACTGTGGGGAACTGGAGAGAGGATTTAGTCTTGTTTGAAACTTCCCTTTGCCTCCTTTTAATCTTATTTTAAACAGTTCCCTGGTGCAGTTCACAGCCCCACAAAGTGTTTTATCCAAGAGTGGCTCTGGAGACAGTGAGTTACCAGGAGTTGGTAGGCAGTGAGGGCAGAGTTTGGCCCATCCAGGACCATGGGTACCAGAGCTTCACACACTGGGGCAACTGCTGGCTCCAAATGAGTTACTTAAGTGTCTGTCTTGTGATGCATTTTTCTGATGATACTGTGGCTTTCAGAGAGGTGGCTGAACCTAATGCATTCTTGCAGACAATCTTAGTTTTAGAAAGGAAATGTGTACATCTGGGGTTTGTCTCTTTTTCTTAATTGTTCAACACTCTAAAAAAGCTCAAATTCTGACACAACTGGCATGTGAAAAGATGGTAGGAAATACAATATCTATTTTACTTGACTGCATGCAGTCTTGGCATGGCACATTTTTTGCAACTTCTCCACAAGAATGCACCAATAATGAGTAACTACTCACCTTGAGGAGACCAGTTTGAAATAAAATCCTATTCATTTTGGCATTAGTACTGTACCTTTAAGGGAGTCGTGATGTTTCATAAGAATCCATTTTCAACATTGTTTCAAGAGAACCTTGACATACTGAAGACTAATCCTGTATTATTTTTTGTTTTTAAATGCATTATAATGCAGGGTGAAGACTGAGCAGCATCAGGCAGGCAGTTTACCAGGCACTGGCTGCTAGCTAACATGCTGTAGTGCCAAAGCATCAGCAACTAGCTTTTGGGAATTCAAACCCAAGGGTAAAAATAAACTGGGATTAAGATGTTAAACAAGAATTTCTTTTCAACATTTCCTCTCTCTCAGGAAATCCTGCTAATTGATGACCCAGAGAAAGACATACCTGTTTATAGGAAGATTGTTCTTTCAGATCATGTGCTCACAGCTCCTTTTCTCACTTGTAAAACCTAATCAGGATAATAGGTTTGTTACATTTTGTTGCTCCTTTCAAATATGACAAAAAGGCAATATATTATTTTTTGTTATGAAAATGTGTTTGTAGAATAGGAGCCAGCCTTCTGCTGCTGATTTATTAATGTGGAGGAGAGAGGGAAATGTGATGTAGGGACAATCTGTCCCTGGAGCTGGGGAGCTGCCTCTGGTAAGGATGTTTTGCAGCAGACATTGGGAGACACGGGACAAATCACGTGAGAGAGAAACTGGAGCATTCTCGTTAACAACAGCAGAATTAACAATTACTTTACAGCTGTGCTGTCACAGGCTGCCAGGATTCCTCAGTTCTGTGTTAGTCATGCTGCCATGGCCTCAGCCCTAGGAGTTCCTCTCCAGGCTTGTTTTGGACTTGGCAGCCAAGTGTGTTCTGATGAAACTGTGCTTTGCAGGGGGATTTTCAGGAAGTCCAACTGAAAAAAACCATACATGGGAGTACAAGGGGGCTGTGCAAAGAGGGAGGGGGCTGAGAGCAACATGAGGATGGCAATTCACCAAGGCCACCAGGCTGCCCCACCACTAAGTCCAAGACATAGTGCAGTCCCTGTGGCTTTAAATCTCATCCTCTGTGCTGAGCTTGACAGGAAAGATTATTTAAAATTTGCACAGGACTGGCCACAGTTTAATTAACCATTAGCTTCAGCTGTGCTTGGGGAGTGTTGCTTGTTTTACCAGGTGGACTGTGACCAGCAACTCTTGTATAGGTAAACAGCTAACAGGTATAAGCTGGTAATGTGAATTAGTTACCTGAAATGTAGATGTTGAAATGGCCATAATGTTGAATAGTATTTAGGAAATAAATGTTTGTTTATGCAAGAGAGATACAGGAATTGTCAGTGAGGGACATGAGAGACATCAAGGTAAGATAGAGAATCAACAAGAAACAGGCCAAAAATAGGACAGTAACCTTGGAACAGTTGACAACATAATTATGTTGCTGCAAATGAAAGCAGAAATTTGGCCTTTCAGACAAAACAGAAAAATCACACTGAAGTCTTACTGCTGCACGTGATGTAAACATTTCCTGGGTCAAACTCTTCACTTTTACTGACATAAATCTAAAAACATGTTGCTAGATTTCCTAAAGCAGAGGTTCATCAGGATGCTGCCAGGTCTCTTACTAGCTCCTCCTTTACACTCTTAACAAGAGGGAAATTTGGTAGCAGGTGCCATAACTGAAAAACCACTGTCAGTTATTACTAGCTAGGAGGCAGCAATCTTCATGTTATTTACTTGCCCCAGGTGTCAGTTTCAAAAGCCCTCACTGCCATTTAATTAATAGGTTAGTAAAGAATTAATATTTTGCTTATTTTTTTAATCAAAGCTGGAAAAACTGAATCAGTTTTGTACCAAGTAGTGAGCAAAGACATAAAATGGATAAATGGGAGCCAGTTAATATAATTGATGTGGACTTCTACAAGGTCTCTGAGAAGTTCTCCTATTGGGGACTTCTAATGAAAGTGTTTGGTGAGTCTGGAAGGATCATAGCAGCTCATCTCAGGAAAGGCTCTAAGTTACTGCAGTGCTGTTTCTCTGCTGACCCTTCTCTATAGCACAAGATACTGAATTTCCCTCTCCGACATTATTCTCTGTTAGTCTGGGCACTTCCCCCTATTCATTAGCTTAATTACATAATTAACACTCCTTCAGCCTGGGAAAGAATTTGAAGGGTGAGGGACCCTGCAGCTGTTTGGGTCTGGGGTCAACATGGTAGACCTGTCCAGAAAATACTATAGGAGAATCAAGCAAAGGATGATGAATCAGGGAATGTCTTTTTAAAAAAATACCTTGTGGGTTCCTCTGGTACAGCCAGTGCTGACAGAAAACTTGAGTAGCTGGAGAATAAGCCAGATTTTCTGGCAATTCATGTTTCTCAGGCATCACTGAACACAGCACTCTGGACTTAAATTATTTGCTCCTAAGCACAGTCTCACTCTTTCCCTGTTACATTAAAGGACATGATTATATTGACTGGAAAAACAACAGTTGAGGTTGCAGGTCTGTAGCAGGTACTGCTGTTCTGCTGCCTTGCCCAGAGTAGGGGAGGAGCCTCCTGCCATTCCAGATCTTTCAGGCTGCTTTGTACTTCAGTTTTCTCTCCTCCCACACTGGTAATGTGAACAGAATTGGATGGAATGCAGTTAAATGCTGGTAAAATGCAGCTAAACCAGGAAGAAGCCCCAGAGGAATAAATTGGTGTCTGAATTAATTCTTGCTACAAGCTGGAAGCTTTCCAGTAACTTCAGAGGGTGCTTGTTTTGAGTCCAAAGGAACGAGAGATCCTTTGGAGCTTGCAATGCAGTAGTTCTCAGTGAAAAAGCTCACCTTAAATGCAGGCATGGGTATGTTTGGTGAAATTAGTGGCAGGGAGATGAGGAGCCTACAGGCACAAGGAAGGCCACTTTGTCCTCATGGACAAGAAGAGCTGAAGCATATGTCAGAAGGACAGTAAGGTTCTGCTTCCAAAGAAAGGAGTCCAAATGACAGTGCTCAAAATTTGAGCACCTAAATGCACCACAGAAGGAACATATATTAGGTAAAGTCTCTGGGTCCCACAGTAGTTCTGCAAGCACCACAAGACAGGATTTTCCTGGCTGGCAGTGCAGAAACAGTATAATCAGAGTGAGCAAGACAGTGATCAAAGCAGCAATGTACAGAGCACCAAGAGCAAAGCTTCCTAGTGTGAGAAGACTAAGAATTTTGCTGCACCTCCTTTAGAGGTATGGAACAGACTGGAACAAACTTAAATCCAGTTGGGTTTTTTTTCCCCAGACTTTGTGAGAGGCAGAGCAACTTATGTTATAAAGTAACTTTCACATGACCAGAGCCCCAAAACACTTCTTTATTTAACTCAGATACAATTAGGTATCCTTTTCCTTCTGTTGGCTTCTGCTTAAGAGAGGAACATGGTGAAGAGCCTCTTCCCTCTGGAAACATGTGAGATCCATGTTAGCACATAAGGAGCTATGAAGGAGGATGCAGACAGGGCCTCCACCAAGCAGGAGTGGAGTAAAAATATCACCACCTCTCAGCTGTTACCCATTTGCAATAATCAGATTTACTCCCAAATTAAGGAGGGCTACAGCACAGCAGGGGGGGTCTGGTTTTGTTTATGTGTTGCTTTTTATTTCCCCCTAATCTTTCTATGTTGTTATGTTTTTTTCCCTTGGAGGAGGGGCTCAAGCAGAATTTGGCAATGCATAGAGATGTGGTACAGAAATTTTGCCCTTGTTGGTAAAGCCACAATTACTCTGCTGCCTCTAAAGCAGAGAGGAGGAAAGAGCATCGGAACTTGCCCGAGTTTTGTAGCAGGAATCTCAACAGCCTGTGGGAGACTCAGGTGAGTTTTATCCTGGTCTTTGTATTTTACTGAAGTCACTGAAATAAAGAAAATAATACTCAGTAGTTAACAGAGAAGCATCAGTGACTATGTTAGCTTGAAAGCTGTATCCTTAAACTTCTGATCTTATGAGTTAATTTGCCAACTTTTTTTTCTTCGGTCAAAAGAAATGTAGTGTCTTCAGTGGTCAAAGCACTAACACTTTCCATTTGCAACGTGTCAGGACTATTCAACAAGATATGGAGCATCTAATAAATCACTTTATCAGGCAAGGTTTAGAGCCTGCTCTTACCTTTTGCATTTAACTTCTCAGATGCTTGTGCATATGTGTACTAGTAAATTGAACACAAGGCTCCCTGCTTATAGAAACAAACAAAAAATGAGATATTTAGGGTAACTTCTTTCAAATTCTTTGGATCCATAAGTTTTTTCAGTTCTTGGATATGGGGGCACCTTGAGGACAGGCATGGAGAGTCTCTTCTCATGGTTCCTCTCCATATACTCTGGGAGGTTCTGTGACAATCCCTTTATCTTAGGTGGCCTACCAAGACCTGCAATGGTATCTAAGCTACCTTTGCCAGAGGAAGGGGTAGACTGTAGAAGTGCCTCCAGTGCATTTAAGATGTTCCTGGTCACAGTGTGGACAGCGAAAAGTTGGACAGTAATTGGATCTTGTTCCTGCTGCTCCCTGGAGCCTCTCAGTAGGTGCATCATTGCGTACATTCTTGTCTCAAAAAATTTTACTTCAGAAAGTGGCACTGTGCTGAGGAAACCATTTTAATATCAAGGCTGAAGTTGAAGGCTAAATGAGTTCTTGGGGATCTTCTGTTACCTGCTGAGTGCTCGGCTCAGGCATTTTCTTGTGCTGTGCTCCCTCTGCCCCCACCCCTCCCACCACGCGGGTAAGTTCCCAACTGACCTGTCAAATGTGAATGATGATGAGAAGTCCCAGTGATTCACAGCGAGGACACATGGAGTGCTCCGTTCTCTGCTCGTACTGTGAGGCAATTAATGCAATTTGTGCTGTTTGGCTGAGTGAACAGTTTGAAATGAACCACCGAGCCATCTGTTCCTCCAGCTGACACCAGGCATGTCAAGAGTAGCAGTTAGCTTTTGCTGGGAAAGAAGCACCTCGCTGTCATTAAGGAAAGTTCAAGAAAGGGGGAGTGGGGTGTTTTGTTGTTTTGGGGTTGTTTTTTTTCCTTACCCTTCTACTATCTTCAAAACAAACTCTTTCTTTCATACTTTCTTGTGGCTCAACCTGTGTGCACTGCAGAATTTTCTAGTCTCTAGTCAGCACCTTGGGAGCAGGGAAATGGCTATTCTGAGCACTTTCTTTTCTCACTTCTTGCATGTTTTTGGTGAGAGAGGAAAGCGCCCAACAGGGTCTGAGTTTTATGCGATTTGATCTTCCCTTGCTCTCTTCATCTCTGTTGCCTTCTTTCTTGAGCTGAGGAGTTCAAGAAACAGTTTTCTGTGAAACCAACTCTCATGAGGGTTTTCAAAAGGTCTTTTGGAGCTCATACTTCATCCCCTGAAATGATTAAAAGATACCCACTACAAGAAAAAGTCATTATCTAATTTGTAGTGGGAAGACTAGGAAGTGGTTTGGCCTGCTTCTCAATGGAGACAAGTGCTATCTACAGATGACCCTGAGGAATTGGGTGTTGGATGCCTGGTCTGCATTTGTAACTCACTGAGAGAGTCACAGGGAAGAGGGAGCTAGTGCAGCTAATGATATAAGGTCAGCCTAAGCTAGGGAAGACTGGAGACAAGACTTATGTTTTAAGATTAACCAGCTCTGGTGGACTGCATGCCTGAATGCACAGAGATGTGATGCAGGATTTCTGCAAACCTGTTGCAGACAGGCAAGATACCAGCAGGCTGGGAAAAGCTAAGATGGTGCCTGTCGAACCAAGTTAAGGAGTGACAAAGTAGTTTGCATCATTTCAAAACGTCCCAAAACAGTTTAAAAGGACCTACAAGAGAAGGGACGGATTAAAAAAATAAATAAATAAAAGAGGAACTATGTGACACCAATCTCATTTCTTTCTAGGAAAGAGCGGCCAGAGAAGAAGCCATAGGTGCTCTGCATCTCTATTTGTGAGGCTGTGGCAGCACAGCACAACATTCCTGTTAGGAAAGCTAGGCAACCACTGACAGGCCTGAAGGAGAGAGGAGTTTGATGCTGAAAGCTGGAAGGGTAGTGTCCCTGGAGGACAGCGGCGGCAGCAGACATTACATCACAAGTGTTCCATTAAAGTCTGCTCTGGAACAAGTCTTTTAATGGGTTTGTTAATAGCTACTTCTGGACAAAGGCCTATGCTTATTACATTTGCAAATGACAGAAAGCTTGAAGGTCTTTCTTTGAAGGACAGGATTCGAATTCAAGATGTTATCGACAAATAGGAAACATCACTCAGGGAAAAAAAAAAGTAAATTCAACTAGGACAAGATCAAGAGTGTGGTCTTAGGCTGGAATAATGAAATGCACAATACAGGGTAACAAAATACACCACTTAAAAAAAGATCTGCAAAACCACAACAAGGAGAAATTGTGGACCAGATTAAACACAAGCTTCTAGTATGATGATACAGATAAAAAATAAATATAATTCAGAGTTATTTACCCAGATAGGAGTACAATCCTCGGGGCTTTTGAAGTAATCCATCCCATCTACTCAAAAACATCAGACTTTGTCTGGTCTGGACTATGCATCTAATTTGGGACACTGAATTAAGAGCAGGTGTGGGCCAATTAGTCCAGGGAAGAGTGGAAAACAAAAGAGGTGACCAAAAGGTGAAATGCATAGGTCCTCAAATGCATAAAATGCTATTGAACAGAGGAGAAACGTCTGCTCTTTATGGTGGATAGGGCAAACAACAAGGGGAATCAAGGTCCAGAATTAGGAGAAACATCCTAATGGAGATGGTACAAAAAGGCATGGGAACTGGTTGCTCAGGGAGGTGGCATTGGTGTGAACGTTGCTGCCTTCTTGGCATAAATGGAATCAAAACTGCTGCTGCCCACGTTACCACAGGAAGAAAAAATGCATGTCTGTGCCGGAGGGTGGGAGAAATGCGGGGGGAGGGTGTTTGTGTTTTGAAATGGGAGAGTCATCAGGGCCCTGAGAGCACCATCAGACTCTTCCACCTCTGCCCCACTCCAGGGTTCAGCTCCCCATCCTGCTGCTCTCCTCCATGGGTGCCCTCGGGTTGGAAGGTCCCCCAAGGAGGGATGGAGCCCAAGGTCCTGAGGTGTCCTGTCGTGGTGCAGCCTGGCAGAGCTGGGTTTGCTCTGTGGTTCATCAAGAGGCACATGAAGAGCTTGGGTTTGGACTTTGGATTGAGCCTGGTGGGTGAAGTCGTAGGGGAAGGTCTCTCTTGAAGGTGCTCACCTACCCACCATCCTGCTGAGACTGCCTCAGCAATGTTTTCCAAGTGAACAACACTTCACATTGTTGGAGTTCTCTGCTTCTAGTAAAGAACAGACATTTTTAGCAAAACAGCTTTTTGGGTTCTTCCTTTACTGTGCTAAATGGATAATAATTTAACCAATTGTATGGTCCATTATCCTATAGAGCAGAAGAAAACAAACGACTACCTTAAGCAAATAGACACTAGATAACAAGATAATTTATTTTTAATGCAGAATTTATATTCATCAAGCCCTGTGCTGCCATTTTTTTCTATCTACCAAGAACTGCAGCCAAACAAAGTTACATGGCTCATCTCTGTTTTGTGATCATTTCATTAGTTCATAATTAATATGTCCTGCATCCTGCAAACCCAAGCAATAGCATCTGAGAGCTTTTTTTTTCTTCTCTCAGTAGTCAGTAAACAGGCATCTGGCTGAGACATGCCTGGCATTATTTAACCAACAGACAGTTGTGTTCTATGGGATTGTGGCACACTGGGCTAAATTCCAGTCCCACTGGAAATCCCTGGTCTCGCTCCAAGGAATTCAGGATAAGGACAACAGAGACGTTGGGGCCCAGGAATTTTATTCTGCTAGGTGGATCTACCTATACCCTACTGACAGCTCTTCATCGATATGCAGGACGTTGCTCTAAAGATCTTGGCTGTTCTGGCAGGCAAGGTATGGACACACATGCTCCATGCCAGGCTGTGAAGCAGCAGGGGATTAAGAAGGGACTCAGCATCTGGTAACAAGCCTGCTAACTGATCTATTAACTACATATGGTGGCTTTTTTTCCAAAAGCTCTTTCTAAATAACACTCAAAGACATTTTGGCTATCTCTGCACTTGCTTTTCTTGAAGTGCATGCAATGCCTGTTTATTTGGATAGCTGGTCAGGATTCCATAACAGCTGGGACTTGACCGGAAAATGATGAAGAGGCCAACTGTGCTGCACTTCCACATCAAGCAACTTAGGGTGAAGTTTCACAGTTGTCTGTCTATTTTAGTAGATTTTTTTAAAATGTGACTGATTAAGTAAGATTATCCTCCTTTGGCATGGGCTTTATGTTATTTATTGTGCTTAGCATGGTTTTATACTTCATTTTGTCTATTTGAGGTAAACACGCCCTTATAATCCACACTTATTAAACAAACTTTCCAAAATCCTTTCCCTAGAGTGATTTATGAGGATCTCATCAACAAAGCCAGTTGTTCTTCTGTTTGAGACAGGAATTGCCTTTTCACCTTGCAAAATGCAGACACTGCCAAGACTTGCTGCCCAAGGGATGAGCATCAACACAACCAGAGGCTCCTTTCCCCAGGGTATATGAAGCAAGTCTCCAAAGGGTCCCTGCCTGGAGCTGGGGAGGAGAGCACGAGGTGGCAGCTGGGAGCTCCCCAGGGGCAAGCACTGGTCCAGCACTACAGATAAGAGGAGCCAGAGCCACCTACGCTTCCTTTTCCCTTGCTCCTCTTTTCTCCCTCCCTCTCCCCCGCCTTCTCCTGGTTGCTGCTTCCCACGCTTCTCCAAGTGACAGAATTTTTTCATTAAAAGGAACGACACATTCCAAAGCTTGGCTTCCTATTTGCATTCAAAACCGTTAATGAAACAATTTCATTTTTTGAAATTTAAGTGGAAATCATGCATTTATCCTCATCCTCCTCCAGAGGAAGACCAAGAGAGAGTCAAACCTGTTTTAAATGTCCCAAAAGCTCACCAAGCTTTTCCCAGGTCCGTGACTTCCTAGTGCGAACATGGTGAGAGCTCCTTGCCAGCTAAATATTCTGTACATTGCAGGAACATTTTTCTGTGAGGGCAGATGGTGTTCGATTGATAGTCAGAATAATACATGAACAGCAGAGAAGATGTGGGTTGATTAAATAATTAGCATACTGTGACATTCTATTGCTTCGCTCTAACTTAAAGCTAGGTCAAAACATTGGTCTATATTGCACCTCCCTCCTCCTTTCTTTCCTCTGGTTGCTTTATTGTTCACTCCAAAAGAAAGTTTTAACAGAAATTAAATCCTTTCTTGGTAGCAAAATGTAAGAACTTGTAACTGCATGTTATGGAATAAAAGCAACAATATAAAGGAAATTAAATTTTGCTAAATGAATTTAAGTTGCCAGGCAACCCATCATACCCCGTGTGGGATCTACTAAAAAATTATTGCAAACAAATGGCTTAATATGTGGCACAAATGAGTGTTTAGACCAAAACGGATTATCTCAAGGAGCCAGGGCAATGAGGACCAGAGGGGGAATGAAGGCTGGTTTTCAGTCACTGGGTCTTGTCTGAACAGGTCTTAGCCTTCCTGGTTTATTTGCATCTCCATCAGGAGTCTCATTAATTAATGTTGTCACCTCTACCCCTTCCTGTCCCCCCACTCTGTAATTGTAAGATAACAATAATTACAGACAGTTTCCTGTCACCTGAGGAATAAACATATAAAACATGCTTCTCTCAGCCAGGATATCAGTCTTCTCTCTCTAAATACAGCCCACTGAATTACTCATCCTCCTTTCTAAGTCCTGTCATCTATGCTGGGGTTTTTCGAGACTTCCTGTGAATGAAAACAAAATAAATTGTCCCCCTAAGAAATCACTATCCTGTAAAATGTTAGTGCTGGTTAAAAAGAGACCAGTATCTTTGGCTGCCATGTAATCACTGGCCAGCATGTAGGGAAGAAGTTGCTGTAGTACCTCACAGGTTTGGGTCTGTGAGACTTCAGATGGTCTGGTACCTCCACTGTCAATAGAAACACAAGATGTTGTCTACTACCCTGTAAGTGCTAGTGCTGTCTCTGGAACAGTCTTCTGAATGTTCCCATTAGTGCAGCACTAGTGCCTTATAACATCTAAGTTTCCTGTTTCACTATGAAAGGAATGTTTTCCTTGCTGACACCAGTCCTGAAGGCAAGGATTAAAACTCTGTGTTTGAGAACAATCATGGTAAACTTGACCAGAGGAAGTAGTGCATGACGGCTGCTGAGGTGGGATGACACTATGAAGGAAGAGCAATAGTGCTGCTGGAGCAGCTTGAGGGGATGTATGTTCTCAATCCAGTACCTATCTGAAGAAAAAAGTTTAATCTTTCTGTGACCAAGTGCTGTGAAAACAAACTATACAAGAAATGCTCAGATCGATGGGTCCCCTCAGAGATTACACCTAGAATTCAAATTTCTTGAGGTTCTTTTGTTATTCTGAAAAACAAATGTTCAAAAGTGATAGTAAAATAATCCAGTAAATTAAGATTAAATTATCTGAAATATATTTTAATACAAATTCTATATTCTAAAAATTATCCATTTTTATTTCTATGAACAAACACAAAACATTAGTATCATTTGGGAGTAGAGTGCCTACCAGAAGTAAAATAAAATGAAATAATGTGCTTGCAAATATGTATTGAGGAGGAAATGGCTGCTTTTAATGCAAGAGGATCGATGGAGCCTTCCACTGTGCAAGTCACAACTCAGCTCAAGACTGATTTGCCTCCCCCTAAAGTCTGCAGAATGTTTTGCTGCTCAGGAGTGGCGTACAGACCAGGTGCTATTCTGGAAGACACCTGTATATTCCTGTTTATCTTACAAAATATTACATAGCTTAATAAATGTATAATTTTAGGGTTTTCAGGTAATTACTGCCATCATTATTATTTTTTTTTAAGTAGATTATTAATACTATAAGGCCAGAAGATTTGAATCATTTCTTACTTATGCCCACCTGTTCTTGAACTGAAGGAGTGACATGATGAGGAAGAAACTGTCTCACTTGAGTACTGACACCACAGCTGCATTTCAAAATGTAAGATAAAATTACTTAGATCATATACCTCAGGCTCATTTACATGTTTAATTTAGAAAATGCACCTTGAAAAACATGTCTGCTTAATGTAAAAGCTCAAAGTCAAATAAAGAGGACTGGACCAGTCAAGAACAAATTATTCAAAACATTTAGCTCAATCATAAGCTGCTAATTGACAGCACTCCTAAAGTTCATGTTCACCAAGAGATTTATAGAATTAATTTCTTCCCTAACCTAATGGAAGGAAGAAACCCAATTACATTTAGAATCCTCAGCAAGAAGAGGTATAACTTTTCATCTGGTCATTAACATTTCCAACTGCCATCGGAGGGATTGTTTGGAAATACAGCAAATCCTCCTTCCTTTTTGACTTCTGGAAGGCTTGAAAATGCCAAGTGTAACACATTCCCTATCTATAAATCATTAACAGAAATGGTCAGGTTTATACCAGGGTGTGTAGATGCCCATAGTGAAGGGGACAAGTTGTGAGTACAAAGCAGATGGTTTATTGAGTAACAATACAGTTGGGAATGTTTGATTATGGCATTAAGCTGTGATTCTGAAAGTCTGGGAAGACTGTGGATAGCCAAATTCAGTTGAAAGTCAGTGGGAGCAGTGGCATGATTAGCACACTCTAACTCAGCCAGTAACGCTCATCTCAATTTTGTAGCAAAGCACAAATCAGGGACACAGAATTACCTAGAACAACATTCTTAGGAAGCTCCAGGTGTAAATGACTCTGTGCTCTCATTGACATAATTGTATCAATTAACAAAGTTCTTGCAATAAATGTGAAGAGACATCATATTAGTGCAACGCAAGGGTGGTTTAGGACTGCATTTGGTTGGAGGGACCCCTGAGACATGCAATAGTGCATTCTTAGTCCACACAGGTAAAATGGCAGCAACAAGCCTTAAAAAGCATGTTTACTGCTTGAGTATTATACAAGTAAAGGGGTTTGACTATATGCACCATATGAAATGTAGTAAACTTTATCAGTTATCCTCATTTAATCTGAAGGAATCAATCTGAAAAGTTCAAAGGCTGAGATTGAATAAAAAGCCCACAGATGCGAGCTACTCTGTACAGGAGTCCTGGCCAGTCTCCCTTTTCTTTTGGCTACTGGTCAAATGTGTCTTCAGTAAATCTGTTTTATTTGGAACCTGATTTTGAGATTATTCCCAGTGACAAAAATCCTGATCAAACAAATGGTTTTGGGTTTTTTGTTTTGTTTGGGTTTGTTTGTTTTTTTAATAAAAATAATAATATAAACTAAAGCACCATTTTGAAACTCCTGTAGGACTGGGATCCAAGGAATGCTTTCATACCTCTTTCATACTTTATACAAGTTACAGTGAAAAGGAGTTTATTCTTCTTTGTTGTGTCTGCACATATTTTGTTTTTCTCCATTAGTTTAGAATATTCCTGTTTAGCTACCACACATGTTCCTTTCTTATTTTCAATTAATTGTTTGTCTGAGTTACAAAGGAGAGGTTGCCATCTCTCACTACAAAATATAGTTGATCAGCAGTATCAATAAAACCTGCTAAAAAAATCAAAGGAATATTTAAGTTGCATTCTGGATTTTAGCATTCGTCTTCTGATTTACTGAGAAGATAAAAGATGCATGTGAAGCATATGGATGATGGATTGTTCTGAAAGATGCTGTTACTAGAAGTGCTGAAACACGAGATGCTGACTCAAAGGTGAATTTATACACACCATTATATTTGTTTTGTTTTGTTCCAAATAATGATGGAATGAATTTGAAAAGCTGTTCTTTCTATCTGGATGAAGGAAAAAAAACATTCAGAAACATCTTCAACTTGCTGCCTTGCTTTGCCATTACCAAATATGAATTTTTTTCCAATTAGAAATAGAAAACTTCCTGGTGTTTAATTTGCGCAGTTCAAAACTATTATATAAACTATTGCTGTGCAGGAAAGTATTCCACTTCCTCTCCAAATTTGCCAAGGACATCACAAGATGAACAGCAGTTTGATGGTCCTGGTGATCCAGTCCTGCTAGACACCCTACTGAATAGCTATAGAAAGTCTCCAAAGGTAAGCTTCATGCTTCCCAGTTGTTTGTTAGCTGCATACTAGTCTCCCTGAACGATTTAGAGGCATTTTAAGTTACTCTCATTACAAGTGGCCTTCAAAAGGAAAACAATCAGCTGGACTGGTGGGGCCCAGAAAGATCTTCGTTGTGTCCCTCAACGTGCCTTCATTCATTCCCTCTCTGCTAGTGGGAAGTGGGTAACATACTGCTGGTTTCCTTTGCATGATTGTGCTCAGTTTTGTATTCAGTAGTGAGCAGAGGTTTGTTTTAGTGCATCAGAGGAGATGCGCTGATGGCCAGCGCAAGGACATACTTCCTTGAGGCAGCACTGCTTTTATTGCAGTAACCCAGATTCCTTCTGGAAAATTTGCTGAACAAAGATGGTAGGCCAGGTCTTACATCACAGTTGTACTGTGTGTTTGCATTGCTCTGTAATTCCCTCCTGTTTTGTGCATTTATTTATTCATTCATGTGGTATTCTTCCTTGTTTGGACATAGAAGTTAAATTAAAAATGTGAGAGTTTAGAGGTTACGGGTTTTGTATTTGTGGAAAATCAAGTGAGAGTTGCTTCATAGTGATAAATAATACCAAAACTGATATGCTGTAATTACTGTACTGAGATGTAATTATGAATTATCACTAATGTCTTCAAGGAGATTGGTGTGATACAAGTCTCTGCAAATAGATATATTTTGCAGGATGCTTTGGGATATTGAAAACTGATACAGATTTTTAAGACATCAGTCCCCCAAAATGGATAGTGGAATATTATTTTAAAACATACTAATTTCTTGCTCTCCATAAAGCATTTACTAGAGCTATTTTCAGCTTGGGACAGCTCTATCATTAATGTTACCATCCACAATTTGCTGTTACAAGGTACCAAAAAAGACAGAAGAGCAAAGACCCTGTGGCATACGCTGAAGCACAGCCACCTGTTAATGAATCCACATATATAAACACCTTCAGTAGCACTGGGAAATGCAGGCATGTTTACTACCCAGCAGGAGGGAGCTCAGGCACAAATGCATCTGTGACACAGTTAATGTAGATGTAAATAAACAGGAAACTAAAAACCTTTCTTACAAATGTTTTCATAGTGTAAACCAATAGTTCGCAGGAGCCAGCATCTCCTCAAGACCTTATCTCCATTAATCCTTTAATAGATAAATTGTCTCTATGTTTTAAATATGTAACTTAGATTAGAAACTGCAGGATAAGATAAAAGAGGAAGAAGCTGCAAGGAAAGAGAGGAATTAACTTCAGAGTGAAAATCTTTATCTTGTGCATAAATTATATGATGCAGCTCTGAAGAAACACATTCTCTATCTTTATGTTTCGTGTTTCAGACTCTGAACTGCATTATGTTTGGTGACTATACATAATTTATAAGGTGTAATACTGACTTGATACATTTCTGGCACTCTTTGCATACACTTGGTAACTGAGACAAATTGTTTAACCAATAGCTGGGAGGTGACAAGAAAATTAGTGTCTGACCCATTCATCCTGAGCCCCACAAAAGCTGGGAATTACATTTCCAAATCTTACTTCTGCATGTCTGGGGAAGACTCACTCACTCACTCTGAACAGCATGCAGATACAAGAGCATTCAAAAGAGACCTGTATATGAATACACAAAACAATGCTATCTGGTGAAGTGGAATGTCAAGTTCTAATTCAATAAAAAGCGTCTATCTTAAAATAAACATTTTAATTGCAATCATCCCAATACCTGGGAATGATAGGTAGCCTGAGGGGACCATACTAAGCAAAATGTTCCCTGTATTACAAAGTTGCTTCAATCTGGGATAGTGCTTGCAACAAGTGTTGTAAAAGAAAGCTTTTTGTAATAAAATAAATGAAAGAAGGATCAGATTTGGGTATGAATAACTATATTATCCCAGGGTAACTGTAACGATCCATTCAATTACTTGGTGTCATTTAATTACAAGAAGGGCTGTGTAGGATAATATAGCAGAACATAACTTTTTTAACAAAAAATGTGGGCTAAAGACATTTTCTGTCGGCACCGTATATGCAAGCTCTTTTCAGTAGACTTGTGTTTAGTTAGGAAGGCCATATGTCTCCTGGAAGATGGAAGATAATCCTGCCTTTTTTGAGATTGTCCTTTGATTTGCAAAAACATTTGTCTTGTGATTTGGCAGTGGCATCCTCTGTTCTACCCACCTAATTCACATCTCTGGTCCACATTTTCCTGGGTGCAGCAGCTCCCTTCTGAGTTACTTGCTGTGCATAAAAATGCTACAGAAAACGTGAAGAGTAGAAAACAGAGAAGTCAATGGGAAGGGGGCTGGAAGAGAGCACCCAGGGGTTATCACCAGGAAAATGTTTGCACATGGAGGACAACCAGGTTGAGGGAAAGATTATTCCTGTCCCAAAAACAGTTTTCAGCGGCCTTGGGGACAGGGCACCACTTCTATCTGGGAATTAAAGAATGAGATTATTGAAAATACTGCTCTACTACTACATCTGGTGAACTGAAGCTTAAAAGCATTGATATAAGTACTGCATAGCTTATTTGTAATGTATGAATACATTTCTGACATCATTTTACAAACACTGTTACCTTGTGCAGCAGTTAGCAATCAGAAACTCATTATGGAAGTAATTTGAATGCAGGTTTTCTTGCGGCTGTAGCCGTTGAGTGCATTAACGTTTTACTGGAGGTTTTACATTAGGAAAATATTTACAATCTTAATTCTAATATAATTAAGTGTTTTGCTTGTGAATTTTCATGGTCACTAATTAGGTTAATTCTGATCATTAGAACACAAACATAATTAATTTCCCATAGTATTAAAATGAGCCACATTTAAACAAGTCAAGAGTGAGAATGAACAATGGCCGCATTTCTGATTACAATATCCCAACATTTCCCAAATAAAACCTTCACTTACATGACAGAGAAGGACCGCTTGTGTGTTTCAGTAACTCTCCATTGGTAATAAACTAACTACAGAACAAAGAAGAACCAGGGATAACATTCCAGAAGATGTGAGGGAATAATTTAACCTTTTTGGGGGATGTAGAAAGAGTTTTTACTTAAACACATTTGTTTCTTATTTGCTGAACAAGAATAAGCAAGTGAGTCTGAAGAGCAAACTCCTCTCATCTGTTCTCAGCAAAAGAGGTCCTCTGGGTCTGCTTGTTTTCTTGTGCCATATAGGAGATAGTACTTTAGAGATGTTTTCTGCAGCTGGGGCTGTGTTGTTGCCTGGGCAGCCCTGTACTGAAGGGTTATATCAGTTTCCACAAAAAATATAAATTTTTGTGCCCCCTCCTGCAGCCTTGCTAATTGCTCCACAATTAGCAGCTTTTACAGCAGATTTTGGGCCCCAGGTTATATTTTTGTTGTTGTTGGATCAGGTGGATATGTCCACTGGGACTTCAGGCCAAAGAGGATCTGCAAACCTAAATACTGTTGCTTTAGGACAGTTCATGTCCTGATCCTTTCTGACCCTCCAGCTTCCTAGGACTGGGGAAAGAGGCAAGAACTCAAAAGCCACAGCTCCCTTAGGTTTCCCCCTGCCCCCCAGAAATGGTGTGAGAAAAGCTTTAGAGACTCTTCTTTGCATGTAGCCTCGTCACACAGTTCTTTCCATTGGAGGTGGAGAAATCACTCTCTGGATTTAATACAAAGTACAATTAGGGTTAACCTGAATTTAAATAATTGTTCAACTATTAAATAGCTATTAGCATGCCCTATCATTTGCTATCAGAAAAATGCAAATATGTGTCACCACATCAATTCATAAGAACAAAGACTGGAAGCTGATAATTGTTACTATAGTTCCTCACCCCAGAGACACAGGAGGTTTTTGTTCTTATATTACAAACCACAGCGTTTGTGATAGCCTCTCTGTTAGCAGCAGTAAACAAGGGGGGGTGGCAGACATATAAAGACATATTTATTCTGTGTTTGCAAAACAGATTCACCTTCAGTGACAAGAAATGGAATGTATCTGGAATCAAAGCTCTGTATGTTTTTGTACTGTTTTATAGTAATGATCCCATCTTGCTTCTGTTGAAGATTGCCCCCCCCAGCTATTAAGAGTGACTGCAGTCAAATGTAGCATTATGTAATTTTTTTTTTCCAAACGAATTCCCTGTGTAAGTACTTGGAAGTTATATGTTTGTTAACTTTCTCTCCCCAAGCTGCAAAGGGGTCCCATAATAGCAACTTCTTTCAGCTTGTCAGGCATTGAAATTAACTCTATGAAGCTATGTAACAGATGATTCAAAACAAAGCAGTATCTAAAGACTTAGTGTCTTGTCTCCAGCACGAACTATCAGGTAAATATAATGCATTCATTTTTTTTTAGATTAAAAAACATCAGCTTTAGTAGTTCTATCAAATATTGATCCTAGGATAAAATTCAGGAGGCAGGTCTACTCCATGACTATTTTTACATGAAGCACTTCTTGATTTTGAGAATACTGTCACTGTGTATTGAGAATATGGTTTGATTTGTCTTTTGAAAATCACATTTCTTTGACTGTAGGTTAAATTTCTTTTCTTGGCATTTCTTCTTGTGCCATCAGTGTCAAAACAGAAACTGCAAGCATTGTGATAAAAGAAAAATTACTTCATTTCCCTGCAGTTCCAGTAATTCCTTTTGTGTCCTTTTTTGAACTGCTGCTCTGTAACTCCTCAGAGCCAGTCCTTTCTGTGAACAGCAGTTCCACTGTTCTGAATTTCTGTGCCTACTATGACAACAGGACCTTCAAATGCAGTGGAAAAACTCTTGACATCTGCCAGTTGTGTGGTAGCAAATAAACTGATTATTTCTCTCCATTCATATTAATAGATTCTGGTTTTGGAGCTTAATGCTGTTTACTGCCCCAAGCAAGAACGAGAGTGTTTAGCAGAGGTATACTGTGTTGGTGTCAAAACCACCCCAATCCTTTCCCAGGTTGGGCAAAATTAGCATAAGTATGCCATGCACACAGCTGCAGCCTTCAGTGTGCAGGAGCTTCTGCATCAGCTTCGCTCTCCTGAGAGGGGATTTTGCCAGTGGAATGACACTGGCATGGATTCATAAACCATACGCCTCCTCTCACTTCCTACGTACTCTTTTGTACTGTCACCATGGATCAGTGCAGCAGCACAGCTCCACAGGTCAAAGCCTGGTTAGACTCTGCAGAGCATGCTGCCTAAGTGCTGTTCTCTCCCTGTCCCCAGACACCAGAATCTTTTTCTCTGGGCAAAATGTAAGCCAGATGGGATAATGTGTTTGAAAGCTTTAAAGTCAGATCCTTTGAAATTTTTTTGAATTATAATTTATGCACTTATGAAACGTGTTTTTTTCTTTCTCGCCTTGTCTCTTTCCTATCCAAAACATCAAAAACCCAGAAGGTTTTCCAATAATGTTTTAAAAATTGTTTTTTAAATTGAAAAAATTGGGAAAGATAACCTGTGAAAACCTGTTCCGACAAACATTTTTAAAACAAAACATGAGCTTTATTTTTTCTTTCCCTTATAAGCTGTATAAGGAATATCTGTCTAAAAAATGTTGATTTGTCTAGCACAGCATGAGCAGAGTGTAGCAGAGCTGGCATTAAAAAAACAGCTCTTCAATGCCTGCCCAGTTCTTTACGAAGAAAACAATTCTTTCTTTCTCTACAGCTCCTCATCTATTACTGTAAAGATCTTACAGTTTCTAAAATAAAGGAGATTAGTTTTACAGAGGAGACTTTCCTTAGAAAATAAGAGTGATTCTGATTTAAGATCTCTGTTCAGTCTGTGTTCTGAATCAAAGAAGGCTCCAGTGAAAATGAGCAGGCAACAGGAAAGCAAAGATACACATTCCTCGCGTGTTTTGGTGTCTTTGGTTTCTTCCGGGCACGTTGAATGAAATACATTCACAGTTTCAGAGCAAACTTCCAGATTCTGTGGCTTCTGTAGAAATTACAGTTTGCTGTGGCTTCCATAAACTATGTTGGATTTAGACTTTTTCATGTTACAGATCCGTGTACTGAACCAGGGAAGGAGTAGAGCTAATAGACAGGAGAAAGATAAGCGTTAACAGGTCAGCAAAGATTGAATCAATTTTTTCCCCTAAGCAAGCTCTCACAAAGAGCAAAAAGTTTGCCTGAACTTTTCAAAATGTTACTCTTAAAGCTGAGACTAAAGATGGAAAACATTGGGCAAATGTTTTAAATTTGGCAGCTCTACAGGCATTTGAAAACAAGATACTGTAAGGGAAGTTGGGCAGCCAAAATAATGGAGTTCTAAAAGGCTCACCCCATTAGAGTTACTACGAAAAAGGCTACATGGTCATTTGCAAGCAGTGATGGCAAATGTTTGCTTATTTCCTTTCCAGAAGCAGAAATTTTACAGGGTTGGCATTTCACTTCAATGTTATGGCTCCGTATGTTTTTCTATACAATGATACATTTATCTGTAGAGTCACTCAGGACTGTGTGCTGAACATCAGTCACTCTGATCACTGCCTGCTGAACTGGAGCCACTCTGCCTACTGATTATCAGCACGTAATTGCATACTTTTGTTCAATCATGTATTGCTGGCTCATCCAGGACACAGAGCAGTACATTATCTTAAGAAAAAAACAACTGTCTGATCATTAACTCAGAAGATATATTAATTTTGCTGATTTGACTGGTCTGATACAGGTGAACTCTGGCTTGAAAAAATGCAGACTTTTAGAAGACCAGTGTATTTTGTGGCAAAACCCGTAAGTGGAACTTGAACAGCATGAATCTTATTTTCCATAAAGCTGGATTATCTCTACTCCTTTGGCCCTAATCATATCACACGGGCACATAATTCTATGAAAATTCCTCATTATAAATACTTGCAGATGCGGCATGGTTCACTCAAGGAATTTCAAGTGCTGAAACTGTAAAACTCGCCTTAAAATTATGGAAACTTTTTCTGTATAAACAGGACATTTTATCCATAGATCACAGCTAAAGCGTTGGCCCCTAAGCTACGTCTGAAGGTATCTAATTACCAGCTCAAAGTAGCTGAGATAGAGACGCCCAATGACTTGCTCATTGTCATCCTGCAGGTTAGTGGCAGCAGTGAGAATACCAAGTCTTATGACTCCAATCTTGTGCTCAGTACATTAAATCATAATTGTCTTATTTTTATCACTGAATTTCCTGAAAGGTGGGTTGTGTTTTTGTTTTGGTTTGGTTTGGTTTGGTTTGGTTTTGTTGTTGTTGTTTTTTAATTTATTTTTATTTTTAATGAGATCTTTGTAAATTAAGTTTCTGTCTGTAGTCAGAAATGTATTTATCACGAACTCTGGCTCACAACCAAATGTACTGTTTTTTTGCAACCAGAGAGCATGTTCTTTTTATCCCAAGTAAAATTTAATTATGAGTGGCAGGAGGGTGTGTCGTGATTTTGTTGTGACCGGTTGTCCTCTGTTGTGTCACTATCACAAAAGGCAATTAGTTTCTTAATTGTCCTTTGGCGCAACAGCAATTACTTCAGTGAGCTGTAGTTTTGGTATGCTGATAAAATGAAGCCGTGTAGGTTTTATGAAGCTGGTCACCAATGGGAAGAAATAATCCTCATGGATTTTATAATGTTTTATAATGTAAGCAAAAAGCTCCCACTTGAATATTGGCTGTCCAGACTTACACAGATTCGCCCTCACTAAGAGAATTGCACTCTGTGCCAAGGAAAAGGTCTAGTAGTACTAAGCATTTGGATGGATTAAATTATGGTACTGGTCTGCTAGATTGAATATGTTGGATTTCTGTTTGTCTGTTTCTGATAACAATGTTAACATGTAGTTGAGTGGCAGAGTGTTTCAATGCAACATCAGAGCCCATACATTATATTCTATTACAGTTTGTATATTAATTAATTTAATGTAAGCCTATGAATTAGTGTAAGTTCATTAATTCAGTTTGTATATTAATTTACAGTTCATAAATTATTAATCTTATCAACTTACTTTAACAGCTAAATGAGTAAGTACTTGTTTCTGTTTCAACCAATTTTTTAGGTCAGAGATATGTAGTAGAAATACCAGTGCACGTTCCATAACAGCACACCAACCCAAGGGAACTCAGCCACCAGAGGAACACTGCTGAAGATGAGCTCTGTTTGAAAATAAAATCCCTGATGGATTATGGAAACAACTTTTCCATAGAGAGAATGAACAAAGCCAAATTGCTTTACAGTGGTGTCATCCTCCTTGTTATAAATTGCCTAGTATCAATGTCACTGTGTTATCCAAACCCTGAAATACAACTTGTAACGTTTAAGTTTACATCCTAGAGATGTGCCTTGCATATAATTAGTGTGAGGAAAAAATCCACTCCATTGGATTTTCATGGCTGGGCAAAGTGACCATAGTAATTCTAGACCACCCAGTAAATTTATTTTAAGGGATGCAGGTCCCTGCTTCAGAGGAGACTGCTCCTTAGCATCACAAAAAGCTTGTAAGTCATGTGTCACACCAAAATTCTTGCCAGTGGGTGGTACAGAAAAAACTATACCAGGCCCATGTACCCTACCTAGTTCTCTAACATGTTCCCAGCAGACTTTTCACCCTTAACTACCTCTTTGTACCATCAAAACATGCCCAATGGCATACAACACCTACACACATATCAATAAATGCCATGAATGTACACTCTGATGGACTGCACATAGTTCTTGAATAGAAAAGAAACCCTGTAACAAATAATAATGTCTTCAGACCACAGAGGAACTTCAGGAACCCAAAGAAGAACAGAGGGCCATTTGTGGAGACATTCAGGCTGTGCCAACTGACCCCAGAGCCACAGTGTGGTCCCTGGCCCTGTTTTGTTGAGCAATGTGGTTAGAGCTTCTATGTCACTGTTATTTATCTGTGAAATACAGGAAATTTCATTTCTTTACCTTGCAATAGTATTGTAGGGATCAACACAATGAAGACAGCAAACCACAGGGTACTGCAGATGTAATAAAAAATTAGTGCAAATTACACTATGTTTCTTCATGCAGCTACCACCTATGTTTAAGGTTCAGTTTGTCTGATGCACATATACCCATGCTCATTATTGTCCCACCTGGTTTAATTCCTCATGACATGTTTCTAGTCTAGACATTATCTGATTTTTCTCCAATATTTTGCCATGTAATTCCTTCCTACTGTGTTTTCTATTTTTTTAGTTATTTAATAAAATTAAATCTTCCCAGACACAAAAGCCTGGATAGTCCAAGATATTTTTTGGGATGGCCATCACTTATACTTTTCTTTTGTAACTAATGAAAAATCTAAGGAAATGCTGACAAAAACAACTTCTGTGCCTCATTTGGATTATGCACAATGCAATGTACACAGGTTGAATAGTCATTTAACATTTTGATGACAATAAATGCTGACTTTGAGATAAAAAATAAAATAATTATACAGTACTAAGAAATTAATGCAATTTAGCTATTGTGAAAAACCTTCATTCTAGGTCTTCATTTACTACAAGTCAAAGGAGCTCTAAATGAGATTATAACCAAAGTAACTTGATTTATCTTCAACTAAAATATTCTATTATGCAACAAATTATTAATCTCATTAAATAATTTAAAGGAGGGCCAGATGCTGTCTTAAACTATAGTGATATATTTCCAGTGGAGTACTTTTCCCTTTTGGAGAGTCTGCAACTGGAAGAACATGAAAGGTGAGGCTTGGGAGCTGGTTCAAATGAAATCCAGAACCAAAGAATGACCTACCAAAGATGCTAAATGTGTGTAGAGGAGAGGGAATGAAGTATACAGATAATGACCAGCAACAAGGACCAATGACTTTGGGAGAACTGGCAAAGAAAATGGTGGTGGAAAATACAGCTTTCACTTATTCCACCTCTTGGACTGGAAACAATTTTGGGAGCTAACAAGAACTGCCAGGGTAAAGCAAAAAAATTGTGTAGATTGAGATCAGTAGTGGAGAGGTTCCAGTTGCAGAGGTAACATGTAGCTGGAAACAATGAAAAATAAGTTTAATACTGGAAAGGGACAAAGGGAGCAGAAAGTTAGAAAGCACCATACTAGACAGCAGTTGCCTCAGAGTTTTAGCAATATTGTAATAAAAAATCCCCAGCACAGTAACTTATTTTTAAAGCTTCATACCAAACAAATCCTGATCTAGTGCCAGCATCTCTGGGGCAATCATATTTATTTACCTGCTGTTTTAGGGGTTGGAGCTATTTCTCCACAGACAACCTCCTCAGTTAAATATACACATTTGCAGTATTCAAATTCTTTATTATGATGGGGTATCAGTAAGATCATAGGATAATTCTGGCTTAAAGGGAAGTAAGGAGATCAGACTATCATATATATCACTTTATTTCTCCTAATAGAAGAAGCTGAGTCTTGGGGAGGAAGCAGGTTAGTTGATTGGCTTTTAAGCAGCTTGTTTTATGTACTTCAGTTGCAAACTAAAGTCAGATTACTTACTTACTGAATTTTTTTACAAAAAAAAATCATAATTTTTGCCTCAGTGAAGTTCCCCATTGGTATTTGCATTTAATCCTTGAAGAAGCTTCTGCTAAGTAACAGCTAAGCTGGAAGTTGGGCAATTTTCAAAATCACGTGCTTAAGGTAGAAAATATAAAATGGTTTTAATGAACTATTTTGATCACTTATTATTAATTACCTTAAAAGATGTAGATAAAGTCTGAGTACTTCATGCAAATAATACTTCAACCTTGTGATTCTACAGCTCTTTTGTAGAATTCTAAATCTTGCTGTGATTGTGTAGCAATCTTTAAAATAAGAAGGGCTGTAGTTTCAATTTAAATATTATGTGGGTTTTTTTCATGGAAGGAGCACTTTTAATATGGCAATAGAAATGTTAATACAAATATATATATTTAAATAGGTTCGTGCTTTTAACAGTGATTTTAACAGTTCTGCACATTGTATACATTCTTAGCAAAAGTGTTTCTTTAGATTCAGTTGTGTCATTAATGCATCAATAGAATATCTGTGGTGCCATCAGAATGAATGACACATTCTGGTAGTTATTTTAAAAGTAAGAGCAGAGCATATGTTCAGAAACAGCGTTAAGAACAGCTCTGCTAAGTCCACAAATCCGAGTAGATCATATGTTGCTGTATACCTTAGGAATATCTGAAATAATTAAAAGGCAAGCTAAAGATTAGGTCAGTAAAAAGAAGACATTAGATGGATTCAGTCTTTTGAACCCTTATTGCTTTTAAAATACCTCTTACAATACTGCTTCTAGGGGCTTACTCCAATGGAAAGGGAAAGTACTGAGTACTCTGCAGGCTTGAGCTCTCAGCTGTGCAGGAGCATACATGAAATAAGTCACTGCAATTAAAAAGAAATTAAACGCAGATTATATACCCTGAACAAGCCTCCCAGTAGGAATGGTTAAGGATACCAGCTTGTTCAAGAGAGACCCTAAGAGGTCTCGCTGCAGCTACAGCCTTGTTTGGTTGCTAAGGGGACAGTTTTTGTCAAGCACTTTCTTTTGTTAATGGATACTGTCATCCTTCTCTGCAGAGACCAGTTTCTCCTCCTTATGTGCAGGGCAGCTACAGAGAAGTACTCTGTGCAGTGCGTAAGTGGTAGCTTCAAGCTAACCAGGTTACAGGTAGGAGTGAAGAGAAACAAAGCAGAGGATCAGAGAGTGCAATAAAGGCAATTAAAGGGAGAATGAAGAGTGAGAGCAATGGAAGCTGTTTCATGGCAACGAGAATGACTTTGTCAAGGTTAGCCAAGAATTGTAACCGTGGGTAGATTTGGCCAGGGCTAGTCAATAAAACAGGACTGGCATACTTGCTGTAAGTAACTAACACCATAAACCACTTACTGATTCTGTTATCACGGAGAGCAATTAACTCCCTGTGCTGCCACCACTGCCCATGCATGCACCACTTCTATGAGCTACCTGGGCCACAGGGAGCTGAATCTCTCCCACCCTCCACCTTCTTAGTGCCAGCTGGTGAGCAATCAGCTTTATGAACACCCTGACAGAAAAACCTTAGTACCATTCAAAGCAATTTGAGATTAAAATGCTTTAGTAACCAATATTGCGACAACTTTAGCTCTGCCTTGGTGTATGCTGTGGTTTTACAGCTCAACACAGCTCAGAGTCCATTCAAACCATTTGCAGCCTCTCACTGTGCTGTCAGATCAGGTCGTGAGAACAAGGTCATTTTGTGTTGGCATGAACCAGAGTGGTAGGCTCTGTTAGCATCCAGAATCTTGTTCTTTCTAAATATAGCCCTCCAGGAGAGCTGGGTCATATCTTCCCATCCTGTTTTAATATTTTAAGTGTGAATAACAGAAATTGAATTTGGCTTTGTTCCATAATATTACCTTTGATGGCTTTTTGATGAAGAAGATTTATTCCATTAATTAACAAAAAAACCCAAAAAACCCAAAAACTTGACTTTCTAAATGGTTGTTTGTTCATACTATATGTTTCACATTATAATTGTGTGCTATGGTTTCTCCAATTAGAAGTCCATAGAAGTGTTCTGCAAGAGAGCACCATAATTCCCATGCACTTTTATGTTGAGAGGTCCATATGATACCTGTCTTTGAAAACGCAAGGGATTGTTGTTATTCTTCACTTGTATTAAATCGTATGTATTAACCTGGAAGTGTAGCTGACTAGCTTGTTTTTCATGTTTTGCTGGAGTTGTTTAGGTCATTCGCTGGGCTTTGAGATCTGATTTGTCAAATGTTTCTGCCTGTCAGCTTTGAAATGGTTGGTCAAATTCATCAAGATGGCAGAAGTAATTAGGTTCCTTCTAGTTTCATGGAAGCTCACTTCTGTGTAGAGGACAGCAAATTAAATTAGTGCCCCCCACTGAAGAAAAGGCAAGGAGAATTAATCTATCTTGACAATTAATCGTTAGGTTTTGTTTGGCAGCTTCTTGACTGTTCAAACAGCATGTGCAAACCTCTGGAATAATTGCAACGTGCTGTTTTTGCAGGAGGATGTCATGAGGGTGAGCTAGGGACAACCCACTGAGGAGGGATGGAGACAAATGGTGGAGAACTTTGTTTGCAGGAAATTCATTTTGTTAGTTCAGCTTCTCTTGGAAAATCTGGCATGTTCACATTGATTTTGGGTTAATTTGGCACAGGAGTTTTTGGCACTTTTGTTCTATAATTTCTGTGGTGTGTATGAGCACATGTGCTCATTGATAAGCACATTTCTTTGAAACTGCAATTAACAGTCCAAGCTGTATCTTCACGATGCTTTTCTTTTGGAACAGTGCAAGGCAACGCAGTGGAATAATGTAGCAACTTGAGCCAGTTAAGTTTCTTTTCCGATTGTGTCAATAAGAGTCATTATCTAATTGATCCAGCTCTGAAGTTTGCATGTGACTCATGGCTAACTGAACATCAGTGAGAACAATAAGGCACCAGATACCTTATTTGTATTTATGTTTTCAGTTTTTATTTCTGTAGCAGAGGCACTGCACATAGATTAACAATGTGGAACTGAACAAAAATCTTTGCTCTTTGCCTTGTCTTGTAGGACCTTTTCCAACTGTATCCTAGTTGGAAATCTGACCTTGTGGAGTCCCAGACTTGGTAGAAGGAAGGTCCTGTCAGAAATATCCTTTTCCAGTTTCTCAATCATTTATTCATGATTATGAAGTTATACACTGAGTGGTATTTGGCCAAATCATTTGCTTCAAGAGTCAGGTGATCCTTTTCCAACAGTTGCAGACTTGAGGATGTCTGGCAGATCACCCTTACCAAATGTAGCTATGCAATTTCTGTCAGAGGGCCCAGGCTGTCTTTCCTAGCTTTCAAAAACTATGAGAAATTAAGATGAAGAGTCACAGATTATTTACTTAGTGCCAACAATCTGATAATGAATATCGAAAGGTCAGGTATTTAACGTCCTAATAAAGAACATTTTGTGTGAGAAACTAATCTGGATGGACATAAATTGCAAATCTGATTGGCAGTGTTCACAAAATTGTTGCCAAAAAATTCTTAAGGAAAGATGTAAACTGATATCCCAGATCAATCAGGGCACAGCACTGTATTATAATTCTCAGCCATCTTTTCATCTGCTAGAGCAATAATATATTTGGAAGATGTTTCAGAGGACATGTTTTAACTTTAACATTATGGGTTAGAGTTTTTGAGTTTGTCTGTTTGTTTTAACATTGCTGCAGATTTTTTTTTTCATTCCTATAAATAATCTGCAATAGTAGAATATCCTAGAACTGCATATCATTCCACTTCTTGCTGGGACTTTTGTAAGGCTCCTGGTTAAAAAAAAAAGCAACAACAGAATTTCATTTTTGTGGGAATTTTGATCTATTGTTTCAAAATCTGTTTTCATTCCAGATGGAAATACAACAAAGGAAAAGGCACACACTCACAGAGAGGTGCAGGTGCACACACGCTTTTGAAACAATCAGTTCAGTGAAATTTTAATGAAGGATTAAGTTTTCTAACTGAACAATTTTATAGTTATAAAATCAAGATGGCTCATTTAAATGTCAATATTATGTAAAGATGTACTATGAAGTAAACAGGCTTGAGATGAAAAGTGGTTTTTTTTCTGAAATGAAAGACTTTGCATATGCTCTTAATTGCACACCCCTCTGCAATGGCATTTCAGTGAAATAATTCTGTTTCTGCAAAGCACCTACATCTGAATGAAATGGCAACATTCCACTCGAAAATTTACATCCAGCTGTTTGAAGCATTCTTCCACTGTTCATTTAATTGTGAACCCATTTTTTCACATAATGAGAATGACTGATACCATATCTGTCTGGCATCTTAATTAGCAGATTATTGATCTAGGACTTCAGCCTTTCTGGTTATTGATAACCTGTGTTTTCTAACCCTGCAGTTAGTATTTTCATTCATATTTGCTATGGTTTTAATATATTTTGTGTCTTCATTAAGCATAGGCTCTTTAATCATATCACTAAGGCAGAAGAGAAGATCAAAGTAGGCCTGGGATGGATCATGCCTTCAACATCCAAAGAATCAGTTTAGAACAAGGATCAGTTAACTTAAAATTCTGAGGTAATCTCCCATAAAATATTTTCTGCTTTCAGTGCAGAGTTCTACTTAGAAAAAGCAAATGTTTTTATGTAACAGACACACACAAAAAATGTATGGCACTAAGATATGTTAAATGGGCTTGGTCTTAAGATGGAATTGTGTCTCCATGCCAGCTATCTATCTATCTATCTATCTATCTATCTATCTATCTATCTATCTATCTATCTATCTATCTATCTATCTATCTAAGTACCTACCTACCTACATACATACATGGATACCTAAACTATACTGTATCTCATACATACACTACATATACTTATATAATATATACTTATATAATATTGTATTACTCTACTAGTTTTCCCAGTAACTGAGATCTTTATTTTCTTTAATGTATTTATCCTCCTATGGTCCTCATGCCAAAGTTTCCAGCAGCTTTCAATCTTAATTGTCAAAGTCATTTCACATCAGTGCAGTGGGAGAAGTTTCTCCTGTATAGGTAGTTTGTTGAAAGTGTTGGGGCTTATGCTAGAAAATTTATCCCATAATGCCAGTTAGTTGTCTTGCTGATGGCAAATTTGTTGTTGCTACTCTTTCCCTTTGATAGGAGATTCCTGATAACCTGTGAATCATTTGTACGTTACTGATTTGTCACCATTATTAAGGTCATGCGTCGAGCTGTAGTCACGTTTGTGCATAGCTGCCCTTTTCAGCAAATGGCAGACTTGTAGCACCACATGCAAATGCTTCCAGCAGAATGAATTGCCCATTGCATTTAGGAGAAAGCCTTTGACACATCCAAGCGGACTAGCTGTGCTCCTTTTACGCAGGGAATGGATGGAGCTATGGCTTATACTGTTGCAATTACCTCATTGGAACGAAACAAAAATAGTTGAATTTTGGAAGTTTGTTCAAGATTTGTCCCTCCCGATAATGCTGAAAAATGAGACTCTTATGGTGGTGGGCAGGAATATCTGATGTTTGAGAAAAGCTTAGAAATTTTAAACATGTGCTTGTGAAGTTAAAGCACAAATAGAACAGATTTGATTCAGCATAGCTCTGGAAAGTCATGTTTTATTTCCTCACACATACTTTTGATACCATCTCTTTGTTGATGCGGAATCATGTTTGCTCCTCATGTCCCGAAACTGTTTTTAACTGAGCACATCACTAGTTTGGTAGAAATTACGTGTTTCTTTTGTGTTTTGAAAACCAGAAGTGTGGACTAAGAGTTCCATAATGTTACTCATTTACAAACATGTATTCATTTCTCACCCTCAAAAAGAGTTTGTCCAATGATACAAACTTCTGCATCCCACTATGTTAATTGCATACATGAATCACAGAAATGTGATGACACGTGAGGCTCTCGAAAAATTTTAGATTACTTTTTAAACAACTCACAAACTGAATCCTGGATTCTGTATGGGGGGACATTTGTGCCCCCTGGGAGGTTTTGCTGATATCAGTGATCGGTAGTTACGTCATATGGGGCTGTTGCCTAAAGCAGGGGGAGAAGTAAAAAAAAACAAAAACAAAAACAAAAAAGAGAATAATAATAACTCTGACTCTGTACTTGATCCCACAGGAGTCTTCATTCCTGTGCTCAATACAGTAATACCATTAGAAAGATGGCATCAAGACAAATTGTACAGACAACTTCAGGGCTGGAACACTTTCTAGGAAAGCATAGGGAATCATTGGGGTATCAGAGGTAAATGTCAGTTCTGGTGCAGAGAAATCTATTTACCATTAACCTCTGCTGACATTTTCTCTTTTAGGATCATTTTTACAGCTGCTTCTTGTCTGGAAAAATGTCTGTCATTTGGGGCTCCTGTTTTCCAAAATGGCCATTTTGTTCAGGCTTACTTTGCTTGTAAACTCCTCATTTTTAAGTTGCTTTTTCTAACTGACATGAACAATGAGATTGAGAAAACACATTGATTTTTCCATATGACAAAACATTTCTGAAGAATGCTAGGCTGAAGGAGATTAATGCTTCCAGGATTTGAACAGTGAGTTAATATTTGGCAGAAAGACTATGTTGGTACCAAAAATATTCCTCCAGACAATCTTGTGAAAATTTTTCTAGGTTTGACCAGTCCATACATGTCTAGAAAACCTGTTTGCATGCACTAAGGTGGTCTGTTTCCTTACAGCTCCAAACACTAGCAGGACTTACGTGCACAGCAACAGTTTTATGTGCACACCACTGTATTTCACAATATAAAGCCCATCACACAAACAATCTGCTTGGCTCTTTTCTCTGATAGTTGTGGGAGCCATGTGTGGGGTGACTCAGGTGTCCTGGCTGTGGAGATCCCTGTCCCCTTTGCTCACCATGCTGGTTTTTTTGTGTGGAGCTTCTAGAGGGCAAAACGGAGAGCATAGAAGAAGGATATCCTGAATGGGACAAAAAATGCAGGCCCCCAGAGGAAGAGAGGCTGATCCAAGCACAAGGGAGCTGAGGAAAACGCATGAAAGGGAACGAAAGGACCTGTGGCAGGTGGGACAGAGGAGAGAATAGCAACAGAGTCAGAACCTGAGGTGTGAGAAGGAGTGAACAGACTCTGTGCCACAGAAAAGTGCCTGCTATAGCCAAGTTTCAATGAGAAACCCTCTCCTCCCCCAAAAAAACCCAAAACCCCCACAAAAACCCACCACAAAACCCTGTGTAAAGTACTGCAGATCTATTAATCCTTTCTCATTTCTTTGAATCCCTTATACCGTCAGATTCACCTCAAGCAATTGTTGAACGTTGCTATAAATTAGAAGCTGTCAAGCCTTTCTGAAGACAGAGTGTGCTTGTGAACATGGCTCCACATGACGGAATGTTAATTCTGTATTACTCCCACAATCTATGGGAAATCAGGCACTACAGCTACAGAACGTTACAGTTAGAAATGGAAGCCATCAAACCCAATAGTTACAGCACCTCTGTTCACCTCAGGATCCTGGTTCACTCTCAGATGTCACTGTCTTGTGTACCAAGTCAGTCAAAAAAAGTCCCGTGGTCACGTCGCGCACAATGGCGTGATGCACGCAAGCCGAGCCTGCACAGGCAAAGTAAATTCTGACATTTCCTCTCTTTCAGATGCTTTACCTAGCAAAAGTAAGGCTTCCTCTTCCACGTTTTTATGGGGCTGCACGGCCACTCCGTGGAGGAAGGTCTGCATACTTGGCTGCAGGTGCCAGGTACGTGAAGTTCTGGAAATGTTTATGGAACCACAGTCTGACTGAAACTAGCAGTTCAGTAGCTTTGTTTTCTGTGTCAACCAGTAGCTTTGGGAAGAGTGCTGCATGAGGGAGACGGAGCGGTCGGAATAGGTCCAGAGGAGGGTGACGGAGATGATCAGAGGGCTGGAGCACCTCTGCTGTGAAGACAGGCTGAGAGAGTTGGGGCTGTTCAGCCTGGAGAAGGCTCCAGAGAGACCTTTTAGCAGCTTTCTACCCACTCACTACCTGAAGGGGCTACAGCAAAGCTGGGGAGGGACTTTTCCCAAGGGCTCGTAGCAATAGGACGAGGGGTAACGGTTTTAAGCCGAAGGAGACCAGGTCCAGACAGCGGGAAGATAATCCTTTAGTGTGAGGGGTGCTGGGACACCCAAGCCGTTCCCCCGAGGGGCTGCGGGCGCCCCGTCCCTTGGCAGCGTCCAAGGGCAGGCTGGGTGGGGCTGGGGGGGGGGGGGGGGGGGGCAAAGCCCCGCCGCTCCAACGGCCGCCGCTCCAACGGCCGCCGCGCGCGCGCAGGGGGCGGGGGGAGGAGGGATGGGGATGTGGGGGGGGGGGGACGAACGACGGGGCCGGTGGGCGGCAGGGGGAGGAGTCACGCGCCCCAGCCCGCGCCGCGGGCCCCGCCCCCGCCCGGCCCCGCGCTCCCGTCTCGCGGCCGCGGCGCCCGGCAGCGCCTCGCTTGGCACGGCCCAGCCCAGCCCGGCGACGATCATGGCGATTGATGGTAAGTAGGCCAATAACCGGCTCCTCTCGCCCCGAGCCGCCCCCCCCCCACCCCCACCCCCTCCCGCCAGCCCGCTCCTCTCGCTCTCCTCCCCCGGGCGCAGGGGAGGGGGGGAGGGCGAGGTGAGGGGCGCACCGGAGCCGAGCGGCGCCCCCGGGAAGCCCCGCGCAGGGGGGGCGCCGCCGCCGCCGCCGCGTTTCTCTCCCCTCCACCCCCACCGCCCGCACGCTCCGGCCCAGCTGCTACAGGGAAGGGGCTGTTTCCTGAGGCTGGGGGGGGGGGGGAGGAGTGTCGCCGCTCCCGTCTCTCCCGTCTCTGTACCGGAGAGCTGCGAAGGGGTAAATCCTCCCTGGCACGGCGGCCGGCATCCTTCCTCCGCCGCTGCCTGCCCCAGGGATGCCGGGCGTGCGGCTGTGGGCGCCGCGGAGGGGACCTGGGAAGGACGGAGCCATCCTCTGGGTGCCGCCAGCCGCCCTTGCTGTGCTGGGGAGGTGGGGACCGGCTCTGGGGCCGGGGCCGTGCTGTCTCTGCTCGCCGCTGGGTCTCTGACCGCTGGAGCGGGGAGGGGGTGTAGCAGAACAACCCGCACCCTGACTGTAAATGTCAGTCGCCGATTGCCTTATCCATCCTCTCTGGAGGGCCTTTGCCGGCTGCTTTAAGACTAATCGTCCCTCCTGGCCCTAAAGTCTCTGAAAATTGACTTCCCAGGCGAGAGAGGTTCCCTACTCACTGCCGATTGCCCAGGTCCTGAGAGATAACAGGCAGTGTGGAGGCTTGTGTCCTCGGATCTTTCTAGTCATCACTTACAAACAACAACAGAGGAGTGAGATGTACTGGACACTTGTTGGGTTTGTTTGGAGATGGTAATCTGAAAAGGCTGGGCTCCTGAGATTTGTTTTCAAACCTTCCTTTTCGATTCTCAGAGTAACTTTACACCTCGTTAAAAATCCTTTAAAAAAACAAACCAACCCCAGAACTTTTATTTTCAGCAAAATAAGGTTCTTAAGGTATGCTTCTTCCTCCACCGTGGTGTTTCTTTCTGAAAACATCTGCTGTTATAACTTAAAGAACAGGAAAACTGAGCGGGGGGGGGCGGAAAACACAATGTTCTTGTTTGTTTTGCATGTGGGATGCTTCTGAGTTGTCAGTTTCTTTGAGTTACTATTTCAGGCCTATGTAAGAGGTTGCACTGCGCATTGCGTGTTCACCCGGTCTTGGAAGCTGTGCGCACCAGGAGCCTAGTTGGCCAGCCTTAAGTTGGCTAAGTTTGTTTCTGCTGAAAAACCCTCTTAATATTATCAAGAAGATAGCAAAAATTTCTGCTGGGTCTGGACTTTTTACGTAGCTCGAGCTGAGGAAAAAGTATTACCAGTCCTTCAAAGCTGTTTCTTTATTCATTTTAGGCTTCATTATTCCAGAAATCTGTGAGAATTTGTTAGATCTGAAAATACTAACAAAATACAAAATTAATCTTTAACATTTTCAGAGGATTTAAGGTGTTACTTCTTAAAAGTTAAAGCAAATACTCCTTTATGAATTAAGCAACGTAGCCTTTGAAAAGAATGCAACACTTCTCAGTAGGGCCAGACTTCAGAAACAGCCCAGCTGTCTTGTAGACACTTAAGTGAAATTGCCAAAATGAGACTTAAGCTCTTGAGATAATTGGGTGCATAGTTTACAGTTAAATATGAGGTGGGATAAAAAATAAATAAATCTGATAATGAAAGCTATTTGCTAGGTTTTGATGTAGTACTCTTCCTAAAGACAGAAAATTCAATGTATTTTTTTGCTGTAGTCTGTAGCAGGCAGGCAGCATCTGCTTTGCTTTTAATGGAATAGCTGATTGCTGTAGATTTATTAGTAGGTGTTACAATTTTTATTCCTCATCTTGGTGTTCTTTCCCTGCTGTTTGTGCAGTAGTACCTTCCCTTGACTCTACTGTTCAGCAGTATTCGCCAGGAGTGTTAAAAAAAATATGAGTTTGATTTGGGTGAATACTAAGTCATGAAGTCAGGATCAAACCAGAGGACTTCAAGACTGAACTGTCAAAATACAAAATTTACATTGTGTCCAATTACATTTGTAAATATGTTTAAGTAAACAGAGAAAATACTTTGCTCAGTTTTAAAGGCCTTGTGGTTGTCCAGATTTTTTTTAAATTTTTTTGGTAAAGGCATGGGAAAAAAGCAAGACTGAAAACTATTTGAAGGATAAATATAAAATAGTTCAAAGCTTCTTTCAAAGCAGGACGTATACAGTTATACCTGGCGTGCACAAAATTAAGAGAGCTCAAATTAAAAAAGGGTTTGTTAGCTGCAAGAAATTAAGTGCTTTTGGCTGTTCTTAAAAATCTGTAAGTAGCATTTCCAGTGTCTCTTTGTCAGCATGCCAGCTCACATCAGTTCTAACAATAACAGGTTTTTGTTAAACTGAGGGTTTTTTTTCATAGAATCATTTTGGTTTGAATAAGACGTTTGGGATCCTGAAGTCCAACTGTTAACCTTGCACTTCCAACTCCACCATTAAGCCATGTCCTTAAGCACCACATATTTTAAATATCTCCAGTGATGGTGACTTAACCACCTCCTTGGGCAGCCTGTTCCAGTGCCTGACAACCCTTTCAGTGAAGAAATTTTTCCTAATATCCAGTCTAAACCTCCCCTGGCACAACTTGAAGCTCTTTCCTCTTATTCTATTGTTTGTTACTTAGGAGAAGAGACCTACCCCCACCATGCCACAGCCACCTTTCAGGTAGTTGTAGAGACTAATAAGGTCTTCCCTCAGCCTCACTTTCTCCAGGTGAAACAGTCCCAGTTCCCTCAGCTGCTCCTTGTAAAACTTGCATTCCAGACGCTTCACCGGCTTTGTTGCTCATCTTTGGGCACGTTGTACCACCTTGATGTCCTTGTAGTGAGGGGCCAAAACCAAACACAGTATCCAGGGTGCAGCCTCACCGGTGCCAAGGACAGGGGGACCATCACTTCCCTAGTCCTGCTGGCCATGCTATTTCTGATACAAGCCAGGATGCTGTTGGCCTTCTTGGCCACCTGGGCATACTGCTGGCTCATGTTCAGCTGGCTGTTGATCATCAGCACACCCAAGTCTTTTTCCTCCAAGCAGCTTTCTAGCCATTCTTCCCTAAGCTTGTAGTGTTGCAGCATTTTGTATCAAGTGTTATAGAGAACTAGGGAGTCATTGGCCATGGCAAGGGGGTTGGAACTAGATGATCTATCTTTAAGGTCCCTTCCAACCTAAACTAGTCTATGATTCTTTAATGACTGTTGTCATTTTGGTAAGTGACAAGACTTTGTTAGTTTTTTATGTTCTTATCACTGACAGTCTTTTAAAAGACAAGTATTCTCCATGTGACCAAGTTCAAAGCCCCAGTGTAGTGATTGTAGGAACAATTACAGCTTTTTCTTTAGAAAGTTCATGTAATCTTAAAACATTTTTCAATTTTATTTCTTTATAAAGATGTCAGGTGTATAGTTTGCATAGGTCAGGCAATCTCAGATTTGCAAGGAAACAGCAGAGGGCAACCCAGTTGGAAAATTGTATTTCTTTTCCAAAACATAGCTAGTGTTAGTATTAAGTAGGAGCTCTGTTTTAAGACACAAGATTATTTATTGCCTAATATTTCCACTTTTTTATAGGGAAAGGTTAAGTTTATCTAATACTGAGAGTATCAACAGGAAGGGAGGTAGAGAGAATTGCCAAAGTGAAAGCGGTAGTAAGCCCAGACAGGTAGCTCTGCCAGCTGTTTGGTTGCAAGCTGGCAGCTGCAGCTGTTTATTCTTTGCAAGGATTTTTCATCTGGTTCGGAGTCCCTTTGTTTGATGCAGTTTGTGTTGGTGCTGTGTGTGACAGCTAATTTTTAAACGAAACATAGAATCCTGAAGGTATTGAGTTCTTAAAATTTTCTACCAGTTTTGGCTTAAATTAGCCAGTGATTTTGTAAGCAATAGAAGGATGAGGTAGGAAATGAACTGTTTAGTTATATAACCCTCCTTTCCTTGGGAAACAAAGACAAAAATTACTGAATGAACCTACTTTTTGTTTATGGATGTAAGGAGAGGGTTTAGAACACTGCTTCATAAAGGTTACATAAAAACTATGCCTAGTTGCAAATTTCCAGAATCCAGAAAAGGAAACAAAAGAGCAATGAGATGTGTACAGTTTTTGGATTAGGGTATCGTGTGTGGCTTATAGGTTGAATCTGGCCAAGGGAACAGTTTTATCTTGACTTTCGATTAACCTGGGATATTCAGGTGTCACAGCAGCATGTATGAGAAGGGTGTAAGATGACACAGGCATCCTCAAGTTAGCGCTGACCTGAATTGGCCATAGTGCTTCTGAACCCAGGTTGGTGCAGCCAAGGCAGGGGTTTAACAGCGGCAGCAGTATTAAATAAAGCCTAAAGGTAAGAAGCCATATTTTATACTTAGGCCCACTTTTAAACACATTTCTTAAATGTGGGGTGGATCAAATGTCAGGGTATCAGATTTGATCAGCCACACAGACTCTGTTTCATGTTGTCTTATGCTCATTCACTCTCTGTAGTGGAAACTATACAGTGAGTGTTGCCTGGTATTATTTCTTTTTATTTTCATTGTAAGGATGATTCCATGCATTATTTTCTGATGACAGTAAAACCTTGTTCCATATGTATTATTACCAGTTTTCTGGTTGGATATGTGTTACAACTTCATCACTGTAGTGTTATGGATCTGTTGAAATAAAGAAAAGCCATTAGGTCTCTGTGGCCTTTTAGGTGATAGTGTGGGCTACCTTTAAAAAAAAAAAAAAAAAAAAAAAAAAATCTAACCTCTAGTGCTCTATGGGCTTCTTTTTATCAAGCTCCTTGTGGGCTGAGATGCAGCTATCATACTTGATACAAGAACAGTTGATGTATTCAGGCTGAAATTCTTCTTGAATTCTGTACATTTTTAATGCTTAGCGCTTTTGCAAATTAGAACTCTCTGTGTTGGAGAGACATAGGAAACGAAATGCACAGTAGCTACCTGATTAAAAATGTTGGCTTATGTTACTGCCCATCAACATACGGGGCATCTGTTGGAGAGGAAAGAGAGGAAAGTTGCTGGCTTCCAGAGAACTTTCAACTGCTTTAACCACTAGATCATATTTTATCTTCACCTTATTCCCAGCCTGATTCAATTACACTCTTCCAGCTTTTATAATGTATCATGTGAGGGATCCACAGCTGTTGATCTCGGGCCTTTTCCTGAATATTGTCAGGTTTGGACTGCATGAAGCAAAGGTCTTATATATAAAACTAAGTGTGCACCTGGGGCTTGAAGTGAGGATTTCAGCTCAGCATTTAATTCTTGGACTTCCTAATTTTTGAGCTTACAACTCTTGAGGGTGGAGATGTTTTCTAATTTCTGTGTAAAATCTGTCTAGAGACGGGTGTGTCTCTAGAATGGGATGGAGAAACTTTGAAAGTTAATTGTAAGACAGTAAGTGGGTGTTGAGTTTGTGAACTACGAGGTCATATTCTGTAGAGGAACATATTCTTCCATGTGAAAAGTTACAGGTTCAGTATAAGTAATAACACATCTTACAGGTACTTTTGTTTTGTAGTTTGTTTTCCTACTAACCAGGATCTTTGGAAACATAAATTCTTAGTAGTAATTTCCCTTTGTATGGTAGACTTACTTTTTACCTGAAATATGAGAAATCCAGTTACTGATAATATTTCTGTGAGCATGTTTTTCTCACAATTTATTTGTGTAACTAAAATTATTTTAATATAAACATTTAGAATTAATTATACACACAAGTCTATACATCATTAATAATTTAAAAAATTTATTTCTCAGTTTACTTTCTGTCATAAAACTTTGCTCTAGAATGGTGACTCAGTGGTGTTAACTAAAAACTGTAGGAATTGGCAAGAAGTCGTACTAATTTTTTACCCCTTTTTTCTACCAAATTTTGTTGTTGACTTATTTTTATTTTCAGAACATTTGGTAGTAGCATACATTATTTTACAATGTACATTTAACCTTGTCATTTGCAGCAAAGTAACAATTTTTCTTGTAGCTGCTGGTTCTCTTTCTGTTCATATTTAAAAATTATCTGCAGGTTTTATATCAGGTCAGATTCAAACCATTTATACTGAATATTTCTGTGCTAGTTATATTTACCCTGTATCTTCACTTCCACTACTAAGACTTATCTGAAGAAGTATTTGAGAACAAGGTAAAATAAAGGCCCTAGTAATATTTTTTTACTGGTAGTTGTATTTCAGTCGTCAGAAGAGTAGGGGTAGAGAAGTGTCTGGTCATTCTGGGTAGAAAGGAAGCTGAGAAAATACTATTTTCCTCGTGGGGGGAGAGGGTCCCCAGGAGCCTTTCTGCTTGATTACACAGTCATCTTAGAAAATCTGTGGTATCTCTCTTTTTGTCTTTTGTAAGTCAATTGAGATACTTCCATTTATTTCAGTGTGGCTAGGATCAGATGCAAAATTTGTCTGATAAACAGAAACAGCTATGCTATTCTTGATTGATTGTCGTTTATTGATAATTCATTGATCATTATTGTTGGTTACAAATGTAATTAAAAAAGAAATATTTTCCATGTGAAAGAAGTTTAATGTCTGTCACTACTTTTAAGGTCAGATAACAATAAACAAAACATTCCTATGTCAGGACAGGCAGATGACCCTCTTCTTAGGCTAAAAAATGAATAGGTAGCAATCATTTTAAATGGTGCTAGCAGAGGAGATAGTATTTACAGTAGGAGTTTCTATATATACAACCAGAACTTTGATTTCTGAGTATTGCTCTTGAAAATGTCTGGTCTTGAGCACATCTGCTGCTAAGTTCATCTGATTCTTATTTCTTTTATTAGTGGGTAAATAATTGTACCTTATTCACCTGCTTATGTCCACCATCTGTTGTGTCTTTTTTCCAGGTCCAAGAGTCGTAGTCTATTAAATCACTCCTCATATGGAAGCCATTCATGTTTTATCTATTTTTATTGACTTTTTTTGCCTTTCTCTGTGACCTCTGAGGTTCTATTTTATTCTTTGAGATGGTGGGATAGAGAGGAGACCAAAACTGCACAAAATATACAAGATGTGGGCACATAACCATATAAAATGGCAAATTTGGTTTTTCTTTTAACGTGCTATCTCTTTCCCAATAAAAAGCAAATGTTAGCTTTTTAGTTTGCTTTTTGACTACTTACAAGCATTCAACTTTAAACCTTTAATTCCTTACATATGCAATATTATTTGTAGACTAAAGTTTTTAAAAAAAGCATACTAAGGTAACGCAGAGGTGATTTTACACCATAGGTGAGGATGGGCTAATGACTGTATGTAACCTGTCTAGGAAGAATACCATACCAATGCCAGCTGTAGAGCTGCTGTTCTGTGGAAGTCTCTTTGGCTTTATTTTCCTTTAAAGTTAACTGTCTGTTCACCTAAAGCCAGATTATTCCTTAAAATCAGTTAATGGTATGAGGCAGTTTTTCAAAGAGTAGGTTTGTTGGTGTATGTAAGCCAGAACACTTTCATTATAGTTGTCTTTTAGAATAAATTTGATATGTGTTTTACGAAACAGCTTAGTGTAAGAACGGGATTCCTAAGTATCTTGCAGTCATAGCAAAAGCATTAGTATTTCCACATGCAGAGTGTGGTAGGCCTTTTCACCTGTATCCCATTTTATGTTTCTGCACCATTGCACCTGTCTTTTATGCATTTGCTGCACAACACTGTTGTTTCCTTGTTTGCCAATCCCACATGCTTGAGGCAGGTGGCCAGCCTTACCTGTGATATGTAGGTTGACTGTATGGCTGTGTTTGATGAGAGGTCAGAGAGGAGCGAAGGAGCTCTCCTGAAATGCATGTTCCTTGCCTTTGCTGTGTGTGAGCAGCAGCTACTCCTTTATAATTTTATGAGGTGGACTCTCAAGGGCCCTAATGAATGCTGTGCTCCTTACCGTGTATGTGCTACTCAACTTGTGTGGTATTGTCATTCTGCACTGGAATTTCACAGATTTCTTAGGGGAAAAAACAGTTACCTAATGTTGAATAAAATGTTAAGTGAGTATTTGTTGAATGTAGTCCAAACTTATGAAAGTGCTAATTAAAATACAGTCCTCAGCAGGAAAGTAATTTATCATATAGAAGGTCCCAAGTTACACCTGATGACAAAGACTTCTGTGATATGGTGTAAAGTTCTGCTGAAGCTACTAACATGGATTTGTTTCCAAACTGAAGAATAATGTACTTCACGTGCATTACCCTAATTTGCACAGCAGTATTGATGCTGGAGCTGAGGCTGTGTGGCACGTTTGGTGAAGGGATGGAATGCACCCTTCCTGATTTTGTGGGTGATGCCAGATCAGGGAGCAGTTAATATCCTGGAGGGTAGGGCTTTTCTCTGGCAGGTGCTCAGCAAACTGAAAGAATGGACTGAAGGGAACCTCATAAACTTCAGCAAGGAGAAATGAGAAGTCCAAGCCCCTGCAGCACTACAAGCTGTAGGAGCAACTACACAAAAGAATCTGAGGGTCCTGGTGAACAGCAAGTTGAATGTGGAGCATCCATGTGCCTCTTACAGCTACGTAGACTGACTCTGTATCCAGCTGTGTTAACCCAGTATGAGAGAGACTGATGACCTGGAGAGACTTCAGCAGAGCAATGCTAAGCTGGTTGAGGAAATGGACTACATGGCACATAAGGAGAGGCTTTGGAAGTATGCTTGTGTAGTCTGGAAAACCTGAAGGGGACTTATGTTGCAGCCTTCCACTATATAAAGGGGCCTAAGAAGTGGAGATGGGTTCTTCAGGTTCATAGGAAAGCTCATGACACAACACACATGAGCTATATCAAGGGAAATCCTGACTGCATGTAAGGGAGAAATGCTCACAATAAGGAGGTGGCACTTTCCGTGCCTTCCTCTTGGAGCTGGTGGTGCCTGGAGGTAATGGAATCGTGGTCCTTGCAGAACTTGGTTGGTTGATGCCCAGAGAAATCTTCTGTAAAGTGTACAACTCTGAAGTCTCTCAGAGCTCTAGAGGTCATGCCCAACCTAAATCACTCTATAATGCCTGTGTTAAATTCCTAACCAGTTATTTGCAGTAGTGGACTTTCAGCTAAAGTTGAAACTTAGTAGAACTTTGAATTTTGAATTATAGTGGTCTTAGAAAGACACAACATTTTACAATTTAATCAATACAAAATTCAGGTGGTGCTTTATCATCTTTGATGTACAACTTTCCATCTTTTTGGTGTGACAGTGATCTTAGCAAATAGAGACTTGGTATACAAAACTTCTCTCTTAAATCGAGGAAAATTTAACTTCATCAGGTGTTTCAGCTGCCTCTAAAATATCTCACCATTCTTTTTGTTCTGAAAGTTTGAATGATTTAGATTTTAGGGCCACAAGGTGGTCCATCTTGCTAAAGATCATTAAAATGCTTTGTCAAATGTGCTATTCTAAAAGTACTTCATCTTTTATTATTCCTCATTTTATTTGTAATTGTCTGAAATTATGAAAAGCTTTATGTACCCAGGTGGGTTTTTTATATTCTTAGATTACATTTTGGACAAAGTATTTTGTAGTTTTATATGCAAACTCACTTAAAACTTTGAACTGTTTTATAGGAGTTCATGTTCATAGTCAAGATGAAATAGAATTCCTAATAATTTCTATCTAAGCCAAACTTAACAAGGATTAATGTAAAGGCTTTATTTGGTGGAGCACCATCATGTTTTAGCATCTAGATGTTTGAAAAAAGATAAGTTTCTTTAGAAAACAACTGGTAGTAATGCAAAATCCAAAGGGGTCAACATGGTGTATCATAAGATGGTTTAGTGGTTAGGGGTTGCAGGGTGGATGGTTGAACTTGATGATCTTGAAGATCTTTTCCAACCTTGATGATTCTATGATTCTAAATGTAGTATCTTATGATGAGATTTCAAGCTGGTTGATTTCACTGAGGGCTCTAATGCTGCTCACTGGTCCTCTCTCAGTAATTTCAAGGTGAATCATTAACGAACTAGCATCTATGTAATTATTTTTTTTTTTTTCCCCAGTAATTTTTATTCTTTCTTCACTACTGAATTTAAGTCTATTGGGGGAAGAAAATCTAGGGAGAAGAGTTTCAATCGCTCTTACAGTTTCTCTTTTGTAGACTGAAGATGATTGCAATGACTTTAAAGATTGTAATCTTCACCCAAAATTTGTTTTTTAAAGTGCCTTGGATTTCTTTTTTACTTAGTTTTTGTTACGTTTTCCTTCCAAAGTGTTTTCTCAATTAAAACAGTATTGGTCAGCTTCTATAATGTACTGAAAGAGTGAGTTATTACATTGCTGTTACAACTAGGTTTTGTAATTGTGATAACTATACAAAACTCATGGAATCATCATACTCATTGGTACTTCATTTCCCATTCAAGAGTATATTTGAGGCTTCTATTTCATGTTAATGAACATGAAAAAAAAAAGTGTGGTGACATAGAATGAGGATTCTTTTTAACTTCATACGTCCCAGACACTTTGATTTTATTTTGGAAGAGTTATGTTTTACTCCATTTTTTGATCCCTTTTATCCTTTTCCTCCTCTAAAATATGCTTCTCCCACAGTTATTTCATTAAAATGTAAATTTAACTACAAAAACAGGTATCAAATCTTTTACACCACCACCTGTTAGTGTTACAATTATTTGTGTGTTTCAAATACTAGTTGATACTATATCATAATATCCTGTATCCTGCCATAATTCCTCTATTAGGGAATGGAGGAGAGTAATAAATGCTATATAATGTATTTCCATATTTTTGAGATGGAAAGAATTTACAGAATCACAGAATCACCAAGGCTGGAAAAGACCGTTAAGATCATCAAGTCCAGAATTTTGTTATCTAAAGCTTATTTTAGTGTGTTGTGAAGTGTTTGTAGCTCTTTAGTGATTCATGCATACAGAATAGATGCTTTGTGAATTTTTGGAACTGTCTGTTTTGTGTTTGCATGAGTCTGCAGAGAACTGGGTGTGGAAATGATGGCAGTTCCCTATAAGGTCTGTATTCATATACATGCGGGCTTTTGTTGTCAGTAGAAAAAGACTTAGTGGGCACTAGGATATAGGCCATAGTTTGGTGTAGCTTGATATTCTAAGGTTTGACCACGGGGCTTATAATTCAAAAATACATTAATTTGAAAGAGAAGAGGATCATGAATACTGTAATTATATTCAGTATAAAATTGTTGTAATTAAAAATAAATAAATCAGCTCTTCCAATAATTTCTAGATACCATTAAAAGAATCTCTTCAGCAGTTTGTAACTGCCTGTTCCTCCTCCTCCTGCTTAGCAATAGCTTGTTCCACGTCCCATCCCTGATTCACACTGTCCTCTTTTTAACATGGTTGACTGAATGTGTTTTCCTTTCTTCGTGGATTCCTTCATTGTCCTAACTAGGTATATTATGTGTTGATGTTTTGTTTACTAGCTGAATTCAAACATTAAAATGTTTTATATTGAAATGTAGACTAAAGCTTAATATTTCTAGCAACAATTTTGTTATTCTCATATAAATGTCTCAAATTTTGTAAAGCTGTTTTTTTAATTAAGGAGAAATTCTGGGTACAGCCAGCCTTTAGTAACAGATTTTTTCTTTTTCGTTTTCTTTTTTTTACCGTGGAAGATAATAATAACATTATTTTGGCAGTCTGTTATGTTACAAATATTTTGGGTATTTTGAGAATTCTTTTGTAGAATGGAAAATGGTTTTATACTTGGGAAATGTTAGTGTGGCTTCAGTTAATTTCCTTGTGTTTATAATTTTACCTGTATAAATTCTATGTAAAATTTTTCAAACTGCACCATCACTAGCATTATAAAGCCAAAGATACATTTATTGTTTTCTCCAAAGAATATAAAGTATAAATTGAAAACGTGTTAGATCAATCTTTTGCATTTTTAGTAAATGACATGGTTGTATATAATTTTCTTTTACACTGTTTATAAGTCTTACTAAGAAGCCAAGTCAATTTTGTTTGTTAATATTTTCTAATTATTTATTTCCACATAGGTGGAGAACGAACTTGTGGTGTACATGAGCTAATCTGCATTAGAAAAGGTAAGCAATGATTTGGGAACTTTAACTTCTTCCCTTGTATATGGTACTGGTGAGAGACCTGCTACCTAATGTTACAACCTTACATTATCTGGATCTTAGTATTTTTATGTTGCAAAATCTTTTGATGTGGACGCTGCCAGTGAGGAAAAGAAAAAACTAATGAAATAATATGTGAAATTTCCCCCCAAAACATTATTTTTTACTAGGATCAAAAACGTGCTCTTCCAGTATTCAATGAGTTACATGGAAGTTGTTAATGTTGTTCATCTGTGATAGGAAACCACAAAAACTTTGGCTTGTCCAGATATTTGTACTATGATTTGATTCTTAGTAGTAATAGAAGGTTTTGAAGATTTTTTTAAATAACTGATGTAATAGACTGGTAATATCTGCCTGTGTTTTCAGTTGAAATCCTAATGACTCAAACTTCTTTGGAAACAACTATAACAGTAATGAAACCGGTAATTGATAGAGCGGTGCTTAAGAAAGGACTTTAAAAGGTGTTTCAACTATTGAAGTTGGAGTTTGACAGCTCAGCTGATGTAATTACTAGATACAGCTCTGATTTGTGAACTTTTTTGTTCAGAAGATCATTTGCCAACCCTGTGCTCCTTTCTGTGGCACTGTTACTGAGTCTCTGTGTTCCTATCTGAAAACTAATATTAACAAACAAACAAGTTTCTTTAAGGATTAGTTCCTTGAGTTGAGTAACCATTATGTCAGAAGAGTCTCAGTGTTTTCAAAAGCAAAGGAGTAAGAAGGTGTGGCAAGAAAGGAGGAAGACTGTAAGACTCTTTTGACAACCAAGTGTTAGACTGACTCAGTAGCATTGCCAAACCAAATCATACTTTGTAGGAAGAAATTTTGTTTGGCCTCTGAATAGATTTTAGTCTTCATTGCATTCAGTTCAAGTTTTTAGTAAAATCAGATCAGTTATTTTTGAAACATTTACTTCGTATCTCCTAACCTGAGAATTAAGTCTACCACTTAATGTGAAAAATAGCTTTATAGTCACAAGTCATCTTTTCCAAATAATGATTAAAATATTACTTGATTGTTGTATGTGGTTTGACAGTATTGTAATTAAAAACAATTTTCTGCTTTTAAAAACTGTGAATAATTTCATTTTTGCTTTTTTAACTTTCTCATTTTAGGGGGTAAGTTACTTTCTCCTTTTTATGCTTTGGAGGTGGGGGTTTTGTTGTGTTTGCTTTTTAAAACTTCTGCATTGTTGTCTCTGGTTTCCTATGGATGAGTAAGTCAGTGCAGACAGTGCTGTCTGTATTCCTTCTGAATAGGCTCTAGTTATCTCTGAGTTATGAAACTAACAGAAGTTCAAGAAGTCTACTGATCATTTCAAAACCTGTTAATCTTGCTAATTCCTATTTATTTCAGGATATTGTAGTAATTTTAAGGAAAACAGTTTTTCTGTGTTTTTGGAGGCAGTGCTAGATGGTTTTTAATATTATTGCAGGGAAGCTTAATTGAAAAAAACGTTAACTTTTAAAAAGATTTTATGGTAAGTTTGAGCATGAGATTCTGAGCTCTGTCATTGATGTGATAAACTTTTTTTAAAAACAGTTGCATGGAACCTGTGTTTGAGCATCAGTGAGTTATAAATTAGCCTAGAGATAAGTATGGTTGAAAGAGGAGTATCCTCTTAGTTCCATTTCTACCTGCAATCTGTGGAGTTCCTTTTTTCTTCAGATGGTTTTCCATGTGTCTAACTTTGCATGCCCCTGTGCTTAGCCATGTTACTGACAAATTTCTCCTTGTATTGTGTGGAGTGGGTGCATTCTTGTTTGTCCTCTCTCCCTACTTCAGGTGTACATATAAAGCAGAAGGTGCTTGCCATCTTATTACAGATCTTCCAGTTGTGTAGTATTTTGGTTACTTTATTTAAGACTTTACATTTCCTGATATGCATTCAAGATGGTTTTATTGTCTGACCAATGGCCAGGTTCCAAGGATTACTTTAATAGCCAGTTGTCCAGGTCAGCTTGTTTGCCTGAATCAGAGTGCGTGCTCAAGATCTGAATTCCTGGCTGCCAGCAGTCTGGAGCTTATTTAATCAGACCTTTCAGCTCTGTCCTTACTGCCACTGGCTACTCACTTCAAGCTTATACAGGCCTAAGCTGAAAAGTTTTATGGCATAGACGTCTTTTCCTTCACCATGTCTTGACTGTGTTATGAAAGCAAAGACTTTTTTGGTCTGTGAGCTCTCTATGGATTGATGTACAAACTAAGTATTCACATTAACACATGTAGTCCTGTCTGTTGCTGGGTAGTTTGCATTGTTGCCTTTTTCACTGCTGTCTGTGTAACTCTGAGAGTGCACCCTGGCACTTCTAGCATTCATTCACTCACTCATTTTCATTGAATGCTGTCTATAAGGCTTTGAAAGTTGGTGCAATGTTTGACAGAATGGTTCTGCATTTGCTATTGGCCTGAAAACATCCAAAGCTTTCTGCCAGGTGATGGTAGGTAACTGTGACTGCCAGGTGACTGTAGTTAGAGTGCCCATTTAGAGCCTCTGAAAGAAAGATTAGTAGTAAATAGCCAGTGTAAGTAACTGCAGTTCTTCAAGATGTCCAGTGTACATTTGCACTTTGCATGTCTTTCTGTCTTTCTCATAGTCCTGCAAAGTACTTTGTTGTCGAAAAGCAACTAGTATGATGAACAGCGATGTTCCATCATATTTGTCCTGTACTGAATAGGGAAAATGGAAAAGCAAGTAAGCAAGCATGTGTCTTCTATGAATAATGCAAAGGAAAACTTCCCAGTTGCAAGTGATAGAGTGTAATTAGTATTTATATGGGCATTATATGACTTAAAGAGCACTAGTTGCTGGTGATTATTTTTTCTTTGTAGTTAGCAAAGTGACACGTCTGTATTGTCTTTTACTTGCCTACCTATTCATTTTTGTGAGGAAAATAGGAACCTTGAAATATCAGATGATGAAATGTGGAAAGAGACCAGAAAGGTCTGCAAGCCTACATGTGACCACATCATTTAGTTCAAATTATTTAATAAAAACTTCTTATTTACACATGAAAGCACAGCTTTTAAAAGTCAAAACCCAGAGCTTAAAAAGGACGTGTCTGCTCTAAGAATATTCAGCAGTTAAAATGAAAATAATTTTAAACCTGACTTGTAATTTTTTTTTTAAGTTTGGAATTTCTCAAATTAGCCAAAACCAGTAAGGATTTTATACATTTGTTATCTTCAATTTATTACATACTCTAGACTGCAGTACTGGGACTGCAAACAGTTGCATTTTCATTTAGAAGCATCATTAAAGCATCTTTGATGTTAACAGTTGTTCCACTGAAATAAACTATTTGGTTTATAGATTTATTTTTAGCTTTATAAAACTCAAAGATTTGCAACCAGTTATGATGCTTATTGAATATTGAAATTATCTGAATTCTAATGTAAATACAGTACCATTGCAGTGTCAATACAGAACTCAGACTTGCTAACCAAAGCCGTAGCACAGGGCCTAATGTCACATCTTCATAGTTGTGCAAGATAGGCTCTGGTGGGTCCATTTCTAGTCTACACCAGAATGATGACAGTACTTTTTAGTGTTCTGCTTGTTCAGCTTTAGCAGATTCACACATTTTTTGAGAAGAATCTGCAAGGAGCTGATCAGGAGTAAGAAGACTTAAAGATTTTTCTGGAAAGCTTGGAAAACTAGTTTGTATGTGTTTCTGAATAGAAGTTTATTCAAAATGTGTAAATATAGGGGTGTGTGTACTAAAAATGTGCATATTTTATGGCTGTTAAATAGCATCTAATAGCTGCAAAATACAGAACAGGTCACTTTCCAGCTATAGAAAAGAACTTCAAAGTAGTATGATGAATTATTACAAAAGTTTGGTGATACAGCACTGAGATTGTGACTCCTGTGTTCAACATAGCTAAGTGGTTACAGTGTTTGTGTAGGTTTTTATTTACACTTTGTTGAACTCTGGAAACTGGAAAAAGGAAAAATACATATTTGCTTTTATTATGATTGAACTTCATGTTTATCTCTATTATTTAATGGAAGTTTATTTTACACACACACACATATTCAAATTCTTACCTCTTGTCTGACAATGCAAATTGAAGATCTGGCCAAGGAAAGAAGAGTCCTGCTTAGTTTAGTTAGTTAGTACTGGCTGAGTAGTTTCATTAACCCTTATAGGGTTCTTCACTGCAAAAGAAGGTGACAGGGTTTTTCTGAAATTACTCAGTTCAAGGTTTGCCATTTTTGCTGTTTACTTAACACATATGCTTTTGAGAGTCATGAGAGTTAAGTTTTTCTTTTGATTATTTGCTATGGACATTAAAAAATGGAGGTAACTTAAGGTCAGATGTCATAAAATATTTTTTTTGCTCTAGTGCAGTGTAGGTAGGCTGGAATTGGCTGTGTTTAAGTGTACTAATATTTTAATTAAGGCTGTTTTCAGGGTTTGTTTGTACAGACCAGCTAGACTTGTGGTGAGTGTTTTATATTACAGAGCTGTAACTGAAGAAAAACCCTCTTTAATATATTTTGATATGTATAATACTGTACCAAATGGAAGTGTCATAAAAGCAGAAAATGCATGGTCATATTATTTTAGGTCTTTCACCTTTCATTGTTCATTTATGTATTTTTGAAGTAATGCAAAGTGATACATCTAACTCAGCAATGTATTTTGTATTTAATTCATGGAAATGTAGATGGAGTATCTGAGTAAAGTCTGAATTATGAAGAATTGTTTTAAAAAAATGTAAGCCCCTTTTTCTTTTGCAAGATGTTCTTTTCTTCCTGCTGTTGTGGCAGTCTCCCAAACAAAGGAAATTATTCAGAAAACTACCTTTGTGACTAATAATGGAACAGAAGTGCTTTTTAATATGCAAAAGAAAGAAGTTACAAAAAGACAATGTTTTTTGGCTGACAATGAAGAACGTAACTTTTAATATTTTTTAAAAGATGAGAAGGTATGAATTTTTGTTCTGTCAGAAGTATACTTTGAGCAGAACTATGTCCTCTTTAATGTTCTGGTCAACTGTTCTTATCTGTTTACATGTCTGAAAGTTAAGTTGGTAACTGCTTTTAATTCAAATGGAAAAAAAATCATCTTTATTCATGAGTTTCATTTTACAAGTAGAAACATTATTTTATTGTAGTCAACTATGTCTGCTATTCAAGTTATATTACAGTTTTTATGATAGTCTACACTAAGTACACACTTCTGAAAAAGAAAAGAAGATCTTCCCTTTCTCTCTCCTGTCATCCAGTTGGTAGAACTTCTTGTTCTTCCTCAAGAGGAAGGAGATACCACAGATGGTAGCAAATTTCTTTGAATTAGAAAACCTCACATTAATGTAAACCATCATAAATATATGTTGTTTCTACTCAGTTATTCAGGTGTGGACAGTACAAAGTAGAGTTCATTGTCTCTTTTTACAGAGGTAGGAATAAAAACTCTTCATTAAAAATAATACACAAAGCTGCTTTTATAATATACACAGAAAACTAATCTGTTCATAAATGTGCACTAGTTAATTTTATATAGACAAATACATTTTTTTCCAGGAAAGAAGAAATTTTATGTCCTTTATCCCATGAATACTGAACTTAATAGATATGGGAGATACTGTAAAAGTATGGCTACATATTTTTAAAAAAAGGAAAGTAATAATGTTAGAATTAACAACACGGGATTATGTACTGAATTTTGCACTCTGATTGAAAGCTAATATGTATTTATACATTTTGGACTAGAGAAAATTTAATATGAAGTAAATATTTTTCTTTGAGATACAGGAAGCCCATACAGGAAGCAAAGTTATGTGGTCTGTGTGTTCTCCTATATTTGGAATCTTCTGGACAGCAGCATCTACTGGGGTAACTTAACTCCACTATTGCACTATCTTTTCTTCTCTAGCAAGTTTTGTGTATAAGAACTTTGCTATATCCAAACCCTGGCATTTATTCAGTTATGTGCTTATAATAATTTTTACTGCACAGTACTTTGTTATGTAGCCTCTTTAATGACTGTGCTGTTCAGAAATCTAGATCCTGGATTGTCTCACACTTCGTTGTTAATTGCAGTGGCTGATAGGAAAGATGTGGTTTTGAAAGATTTTCATTGCATAGATTTTTTTCTTAGAGAGTCGCTTGATAGGTAGCTATGAACTTTTAAGCTGCAAGCCTCTAGACCCCCACAGGCATTTTACACTTTGCACTGGGTGTATTATTTGAGTGCCATTAAAAAGTCTGTAATTACTGATGTTATCTTACCCAGTGTGTGGAGAATACAGTCATGTAATATGCTATGTAATTGCAACAGATTATTAGGATTTGTAGGTAAGCAAGATGATTCCATGATCTGTGGTTTTTCCAAGTAGCAACACAATGTTTCCTTTGCAGTATCTTTTCAGAGATTTCTGTTGTGAGACACTACTTCATAGGAGATTAATTCCATACTACAGAGAAAAACACTGAGGGACTCATAACTTAGCAGGGGGTGGCAGGCTGACAACTTCCACAGTCTATAAGGGTTTTGGAATTAAAAGATTTCTGTCAGAAGTTTAAATCTTCACCTCAGAGGATGGTTTCGATTATTCCTAAATTCTTTCTTGGATCAGTGATATTTTGGAGCCCAGGGTCCTCTTCTTCCTGTAATTAAATTTATCTCCAAAAGACAGTTTCAGCATGGTATTTTAAAAGAATCCTGTAAATGATAAACAGCAGAGTTAGTGCTAGAGTTAATACAAGTATTATTATGCAGTTATGTATGTGATTAGTTGACTTGCTGAACCAAGAGTTTTTTAACACAAAGTATAATTTATGAAGTATATTGAACTCTATTTGATGTAAATATTTAGTCAAGTAATTTAATTGCTCATAATAAAATTAAAAAATTGAATTTTTAAATCTAAATACATTCTAGACTTTCTTCCTGTGTGAAGGAAGTCCTGGAATCTAGATCTTAAAATGTAGTTTTTTCTTATAGGTCTTGTAATTAGATGTTAAGAAAACGAGAGTAGAATTTATCTCTGTAGCAGTGCAGATTATCCTTCAGCCAGTGTGAATTGATGTAAATCAAATGATGGAAAAAGTTGCTATTATTCCTGATAACTTTACACTAGAATAAAAGTGACACTGGAATTAGAATAGTGTATCTCTTGTGATACAGTAGTTCCAGTAATTTTTTTTGTGTAAACAAGCACATGTATTTATTTTACACTACTGTTGTATGTATGACATTTTTTATCAATTAACCTTTAAACTGCATCATGTGTCACCTCAGATAGTGGAAGTTTTTTGGTTTCCCCGGAATTTTGAAAGGTTTATGAATAGAATTTTTAAAGGGCAATGTTATTTTAAATAAAAAAGATAAATAATCACTTTCATCCTGATTTCATTCTGTCAGTCTTTCAAAACTTCTAAAAGGTTCATGCTACTAAAAATTGTTAATAATTTTCTCATTTAGGAAATCCTCTTTTCACTTGTGTTGAAATTCAATTGTCTTTTCATGTTTATGTTCATTTGAAATTGCATGCCACTAAGGGTAATAAACTGGATATAGACATCTAAGGTGTTGAAATGTAGGTAGCTCAAGTTGCATGTGCTTCTAATTTGTACCAACGCTAAAGAATTATAATCATTAATAGAGGAGATTTAATTTGCATTTTTTACATTGAGTTAAAATACTTTTCTTGTTACTTGCTTTGGCAAAACATAAATAGGTAAATTTGTAGAAAGGAATTACATATTTCCAATGTTTTATATGAGAAAAAGTAGAAAGGTGAATACAAAGTAAAAATGGAAGCATAGGAAATATATTTTTAATTTTATCTTTTGGCACATTTAATATTTTCAGAGGGAATTCTAAGTTCATTGTAATTAATTTTTGGTAGAAACATCAACTAGTCAATTTTTGTGGTAAATCTGCCACATTCTAATAGTAATGTGAGCTGTCACATAGTATTCAAGAGCTTAATTTTTTAAGTCTTCTAATGCAACACTGGATAAAATATTGCTCCCTGTAGGTGTAGCATTTTGTCTAGGTAAACTAGGTTGTATTCACTTGCGATTGGTTCTTAAACTACTCCAGCACACAGGAAGATTAATTATTCTGCTAAATTATTGTGGAACTTTGTGTATTGCTTTTACTTCATCAAATAAAAGCTGTTTAGAGGGAGCACAAAATCTTAGGTGGCCTTTAGATAAGAGACCATGCTGTGTAATTAGTCATAAAAGAGAAAAATATTTGAATGTAAACTGACACATACCGAAGTACAGTTCTTGGTATTGTTGAATAATCAGTCAGACCAAAGTATTTTACTTCCAGGCTGACCCTGAAGTATAGAGGGTTTTGTTAGTTTGTTTGTTTACCGTTATGACATGAGTTGTCTGTGAGAAATAATTATGTGCTGTTTGGAGATACATAATTCAAGCATGGAGAAAAGCAACCAAGGCACGAATCTTATTTTGTGGTTCAGTAACCTGTTCAGCTTTCTGAGCCTGTATTCATTTCTTGTGAAGGCTGGAAGGTTGGTATGAAGTGGCAAGCAGCAGTGAATAGAATTTGAATGAAAATATTTTAGAGCTGGAAAGCACAGGTGATTTTCATGTACTGTCAAGATGTAATGATGTAAAAGCTAATAACAAAGAATAATTCTTCTCCAGCACTAAAGACAAAACCACAGGTCTCTTTATTTAAAATAACTTAAAAGGCTAAACTATCTTAGATCAAGTTGTAAAAAAATTAAACCAAATAAAATATATTGTAAATTAAATGCAAGTTTACATTTTTAATTTCAAATGGTTTTGTGCTAGAATCTTAAAGGTAATTGAGTTTCTTTTTATCATACCCCTCCTTACTTAATTTGTGCACGGAAGAGATAGTATTGCATTTGTAAATGAATAATTAAAAAGTCACTATGTGGCTTCGTACATTACTAGGTAAGTGAGCAGTACGATGTGGAGTGTGAGAACTCAAAAAATAATTAACTTGGGGGGGCGTAGGTACATAGTGAAAAGATGAAATACTTTTAAATTATTTTAGTTATATATTCAAAACAATAAATGTTTTGTAACATGTGAGAATTTTTGTTGTTTTGGTGATATTTAAAGATGCATTATATGCGGAAGAGTTTGAAACATCTTTCAAATAGTAAAAAGTCTTCAATAACAGGGAAGTTCCTTGAGAGAGAGATGCTAATTTGGTATTTAAGATGAAGAGATGGTAAGTTTCTGAGCTCTAGTAATAATAAATGTGAATTAAAGGGAGGTTAATGTAATAGGTCTGTAATGAGTATAACTTTCTATGCCATTTCCATAACCAGAAATTCAATTAGGCTTAATAACTTCGTAGTAAGACATTTGTTCTATTATTTCTAAAACTGTGTTGTACTGTTACGAATTTCAGTAATTCATTATTTGTTTTCTTAAGAACTGAGGATAATTATGTAATTTATAAAAATAGGACGTATGAATTTGAAACATGAATGTGAGACACTATTGCCTCCATTCTATCTTGTGATCGTTGTAGAAACCACTGGGAACCTCTGAGAGTTTACAAATGCCTTTCATGGTACAATTAATGCTCAAACCAGTCAGGATTTATGGCAGTGTGTTGAATGAAACTAATTCTGGTGCTGAATGTGGCATGGATATGTTTTTATTTTTAAAAGGATATTTCTTTTTCTGTCTATGAAGTTTAGCTGCTTGATACTTCAACTGTGAGAAACTAATTGAAGGATTAATGTGATGTATAAAAACCTTTATTCCTAGATGGGAATCTGTACACATTTGTGTGTGGAAAATTGAAGCATAATTTTATTTAGGTTTTTTTCTGGCATAATAATGGTGTACATTAAAGGAATTTAACTTGATAATATGCTTAATCTGTGAACAAGCATTCTAAGATTGTTTACATGGATACAAATTGATATGGAAATATAATTTTCAAGTCCTATGTTCACACTGAATTACATAAATAATTAATTAGTCTTGCTGAAGCTAAGGTTTCATTCTTTTTGTAAGGTATCAGCCAATGTTTTTTTTTCTTCACTGCAGAAACATGTAATCAGATACAGTGTTTCTGTAGAGAACAACGTAGTTTGCATACAGTACCTTTTTTAACTAGTTAGTATCCAGGAATTACTCAAGAAAAAAACAAATGTATTATGTTTTCAAGTTACTTTTAGGTTGTGATGAACTTCCTTAAGCACATATTTTGATGGATCAAAGCAGCTTTGATTGCTGAACAGTATAAGCATAAGTAAAAAAATAATAAATAAATTTAAACCTATTGTTTGAAAAGATCAAATGTGAAGTATTTGAAAGTGCATATCTCTCTGAAGATGTACAGTTAATCTATCCTATTAAAAGAAAGCATTCACTGTCCTTTATTGTGAATCATAGAATGATTTGAATTCAGTCTCCTGCTGAAAGCATTGTTGACACTGAATTCATGCAAAGTTGCTTACAACAGCTTTCTGCAATAATAAAGCAAGTATTTTTATAGATACATTTCTATTATTCCATTATCTCTATCTGTCTAGTCTTCCTAATCTTACCTGCTTTTTCTGCCTTCTCTTCATTTGCCAACTTGTTCTATGTACTCCATTCCAATGTTAAACCTTCGTAAATTTTACTTCCCATTTTCTCACTGGACATCATTCACTTGTGCCTAATTGTGACCACCTACTTTACTATGACTTCTGTTGGTTCCCATGTCCTGGTGAATCGCATTTCCTTCTTCCTGCCTTTTCTTACACTGCCTCTCTGTGTTTAATACGTATTAGAACTGGAAGTTATTGAAGAATGAACATTTTCTGCTCTTGGCATAGTGAGTAGTCTCATTCAGGTCAGGGTCAATAATGCAAAGAAAGCTGGATGTTGTTCCAGTAGCCCCAGACATTCTTCGTTATCCATATGCAGTCTTGGGAAGAGGGAGCATGCCTACTGCTAGGAAAACCTTAGGAGATTTTATCTGTTAAACTTTGAGGTGAAAAAAGAATATGCACAAACCAAGGCTTTTGTGGAATCTCAGAGCTTTCCCATGTTTAGAAAGTTTCCAAACAAACGGTAAATGTGCACCTGACACATGCTGGAATTTCCTTGCTCTAAATCAGGGAACACTAGAGCTTTTTTTTTTTAAATAAATGAGTCACCACTGTAGCAGTAATTTTATTTCTTTAGCTCATGCTTGGTCTATTTTTTTAAACTTCAAAATAAACAAAAACCCATCAGTGTGAGGCAAAGTTGGCATAAACTTCAGCTCTAACAAGTGGTTTTAATTAAATGAGAAGCAACTCCAAACAGACTTCTGAAGGGAATATGAGGGAAACTTAGGATGTGCAACCAAAGTCTTCTGTGAACAAAGGGATATTTTTTTCTCTTTTTTTCATGATAATGAAAATATTTTTTTAAAAATGTTTTAGCTTATTTTTCTCGTGAATTCAGAATAGAATTCCACTTTTATCACCTTCTTGGTCTGCTTTATGCAGCAGGGTGTCTCATTCCAAAGGACTGATGGGGAACTCTAATTCTTTGGTTGGTTGTGTTTGTTGTACTGTCTGAAATTGAAGATACCACATGACTGCTCCTCCCTCTTGCACTGTCTCTTTTATTCTGGCCCTATTACACAGTTATACTGTGTTCTTATGTTTCTTACTCTTTCTAGGATTTAAGTGGGCTGGAAGGTGATGGTCAGATTTTGAAGGTTTCCAAATATTTCTAGCTTTGGCTTGAGTTCTTCAGAAGACAGTGTTCACAACTTAACTTAGTTGGGAGTTGCTGGGTTTTTTTCCAAACTCTTTTGGTATGATCTAATGAACCAAAATTTTTTACACGAGTTTGATATTGTTTAAATAGAGGTTTGTGTGTAATTGGTGTTTCCTTTTCATTTTGTTTTGTTCATCTTTTTTGGTTGCCATTTGGTATTTAGTTATTTTGTCCGAATGGGTATTTCAAAGTTATGGGCAGTTTCCTTTTTGTGTGAAAATTTTCAGGGTTCTTGGCACAATGTTACATGATCTCTTCTGGTCAGAGATAAAAAGTGAAGCAAAAATTTATTCCCAGTTTCAGATAGGTCTGGATGTTCAGCTCAAAACACAAGTGCAAATCTCACCAATTCCTTTTAGATGGTGGAAGGTGAATTTCTTTTTATCTTTCTTTTCTGTTTTTTAAAATGCAACATATAATTATCTGGGAACAGCACCACAAATACAAATGTTCCCTAACACCCCTCAAAACAAATTGAGGAGGTTGTGGAACTGTGTGTGTTTCTCAGTCAGCACTTTTATGTAAATGTATGAGCCCAGATTTACAAAGGACATATGTAGACTCAGAGAATTTAATTTGGAAAGCTCCTGGGAAAGTAATTCGCAGTTCAGCCCCCTGCTCAAATCAGGGCTAACATTAAAGTTAGGTTCTATAACTGGCAATCTGTTCCAGTGATTAACCCCTCATAATCTGGATTTTTTTTCCCCTCACCTCCCAGTTGTATTTTTCCTTGTCGCTACTTTGGACTGTAGCCTCTTGTCTTTTGTATTGCATCTCTGAGAACAGAGAGTATGTTGCCAGTTTTTCTTTAATCCTACTACTTTTTACATAGGGAAAGATGTTGCCACACCGCATTATACTCCTGAAGTGAAGTGCCAAGATCTTGGCAAACAGAATTGATAAATCTTATAAATCTTCATAAATCTTACATAATAGAAAAAAATTCAACCCCCAAGATTAAGATTTATGGTAGAAAGTAGAGGGTCTAACAAAAACAGCAGGAAGAAAGGGATATGGGAAAACCTAGCTTTCATCCATATGAATGCAGCCCTGTTCAGTCCTGAAAGATCTGTCTCAGTGTTGGTGCCACTAAAATACTCTGAGTGTTAAGGTGTCTCTTAACTGAAGGTCTTACTTTCCCTCTTTAGAATGTATAAGAGGCTATAATGTTTATTAATTCATCAGCACACTACTAATAAGCCAATTAACAGATTAATGAACTAATAAACATACCACTATGAATCACTGGCAGTTCTAGAACAGTTTTTACTGCATTGTTCATTGCAGGCAATTACTGAGTTCTATCACTTTATTCTTATAAATGGCACCCAAATATTATTGAATTATAGAATTCACTTAAACTTCCCACACTACTTATTAACAAACTTGTAATTGTGTCACTCTTTAACTTATCACATCAGGCCTTTCAGATGTAGACCCAGTGAAGAGTCCAGTGGGTTGCCCAACAGGCTTCCTTCTGACACTGGCAGCCTTGCTTAATGAAGCAGGTCAGCTTCATTATAGTCTATGGGCATCTGCATTCTTTCTGTCAAAAGATCTGCCCTCTCTTTTTCTTTAACTGCTTTTATAGCTTTTTCATTAATTCTTAGGTTTCTAGACCCTCATGAGAATTATGAACTTCTATATCTTCTCTGCTTAGTCTCTATTTAAGTAAACAAGCTGCCTTTGATTCCTCTTTCCCAGTTGGTCCAATTTGCTACTTTCATTCCCAGGTTTCTTATTTCTAAAACAATTTTCCAGGTAATCTTGGCCTTAAATAGTTTTACTGATATTGTTAGGTACTGATGGACTTGCAAGATTCTAACACTGCAAAAGCTGCCCAATACTCCTTTTAAGTTATCTGCTTAATAGCAATTATGTTGTGGGGTTTTTTTTGTCCTCTACCTGTTTTTTATTAAGTGTGTTTTATCTCTTTTTCACTTTGCTCTTGGTTTATATGCAAGTAGCACATGTACCAGGGCAAGAAACGTACCCTTAATGTGCTTTTTCTCATTCTGTTTTATGTTTACTCAGTATATTACTGGTCAGGGAGCAGCAAGGGCCGGTTGGTGCCTAAAGGAAGAGAAGCCAGGAGCTGAGTATAACAAGGCTGACAGAGGCAGTGGTCTCGCCAGCTAGAGCTCAGTCCTTCCCCAGCAGCAGTCTGTGTTGGCCCTCAGTCCAGGTAGCCAAACCACCAGCCTCTTTCAGGAGGGGAGGATGTTTGTAGCTCCATTCCAGTACTCTTTCTCAGATGTTCCATCAAAAGCTGTCAGCCCTGGCATCTGCTGATAATCTCCCTATTTTCTGCAGAGACCTTGTCTCATTATGGGCACAACCCCTTGCTCACAGTGTCAGTCCTCCCTTAGATTAGGACCAGATATTTTTCTGTACTTGAAAAAGATGATTGGAAGAGGAAAAACTCATTACATTTAACAGTATTTAACATTAAATAAAATTTAAATAGTGTTTTTTCAATTATATCTTGCATATATTTAAAACTTTAGTTGTATTTATTAGTGATTACTTCTGATAAATATTGTAACTATTATGAGTTAAACTTCCACAAGACTTATTAGAATGTGTTTCTTTCTGTTTCTTTTAGTATCTCCTGAAGCAATTGGATTCCTGTCTGCTGTTGGAGTGTTCATTGTTCTCATGTTGCTACTATTCCTATATATTAATAAGAAGATGTGTTTTGAAAATGTTAGTGGTTTCCCAGATCTTGATTCAGGATATACTACAAGAAAAAATTCACAAGATAAACTTTGTAAGTATCTGAAATACAATGTACTAAAGTTAATTATAAGAATGCACATTTTTGCAAGGATGTCTAGAAATACACAAATGATCACTTGACTCACGTGATGAAAACACACAATATTGAATTTTCCCCTGACTGTGCAGAAATTCAACAGCTATATAAGCAAGAAGTTGACATTTATTTAAGTGAAGATATTTCTCTTTCACTGTGAGAATACTCTTGAAACATATTTTAAACATTCCATAATTGTTTATAATTAAATCTTCTCAAGTAAATTTGTGAATGGGATTATTGAGTTTTCACTCATCCTATAAAAAGCCTTCAGCTGCCTTTGGAAGAAGGTCATGCATTTACTCAACTGGGAAAATAATTGTAAAGAAGTAAAACTTTAGAAGCTGAAGACATCTTATCTCTGACTAAGAAATTATTTCTATATTTTTTTAATACAACAAGGTCTTTAAGGATACTGTCAAATGAAAAAAAAAAAAAAAAAAAAGACCTCCAAAAGATATTGAGGGTTGGTAAAAAAACCTCTTTCTGCTTTCGGGCTGTGCAAAGCAAATGGGCTTTATTAGCTGACTTGAGAGGAAGAGACAGACACCAGAAAGCAGAATGGGAAATTTCAGAGGTTTTCTTACCTCCTACCTCTTGAAAAGGTAGCTAAAGGTAGCTAAATTTTTATTTTCTGTTTTCTTGGAGACAGAAAAGGTTGTGTGCCCCCTGGAAATTAGGTCTGTCATCTTAACTTCCTTTTTGCTGCAAAACAGGTCTTCATGTTTCAGAATGTCTTAGCTTATGTAAAAGACAACAACTACTTTGGGGTGAAGAAGACTTTTGTGCAGCTATTATCTTAAAAGCTTGTGTGACATTGATGAAAGTATGTAATTTAAATGTCTTACAACTTCTTCTTTGCAGGTTAGAATAAACCCCCCATATTTTCAACTCACACAGTTACCGTATTTTTGAAAATGATGAATTTTATTATGGCTAGTTGATGTTGCAGTTAATGAAAGACTATGATTTTGCTGGTTTCATATCAAGATATTTACTTAGCTGCTTTCTTACTATTTTCAATGCGTATTGAATGGAAGAGCAAAGCTGCAGCTTCTGTGGGTTAAGTGTGCTGAGTTTGAGGCAGCAAAAGCAAACAGGTCTGAAATTGAACTTGGAGCAACAGAGCTGATATGTTTGCGAAGCGCAGGATAGTTCCATATTAAAGGTTGTCACTGGATAGGCTGGACAAATGGCGTTTTTCAGAAACCTCCAACAAAATCTGAGCCTTCCCTCTGTGTCGTCTTTGGTTGACACACTTAGCAGTGCTGTGGATGAGCTGACCAGTGTTGTTGGAGAAGTCGGCTACAATGTAGCTGATACAGTAACAGAACAAGTAACTAGCATGATAAATGGCCTTCGTGCAGAAGATGATAGCTCCAAAATACAGAGTGATAATCCTGTGCAAGGGAGAGAGGAACATACAACATCATTAACTCATTCTCAGGAAATTAGTATGGAAGCAAAGAGAGGTATTGCAGAACATAAGGAGACTCATTCTAATTCATTAGATTTTGTAAGAAAAGATACAAGTCAAGATGGAGCACCTGACCGTGTTGTGGACAAAAAGCAGCACCAGTTAAAAGGCAGAGGGAGTAATAATAATTTAAGTCATACAGAAGTACCTCAGGATTTGAAGAATGTAGGAGGACATTTTCAAAGGGAAGCAGTAGGAAGAAATGAGTGTTTTGTAAATTATGAGTTCTTGAGGGGTAGTAACCTGAAAAGTAGTAAATTTACAATGGAGCAATCTGTTGAAGAACAAGATAATTCCCTATATGCAGTATCAGATAATTCTAAGAATCGCTTGCATAGAAAAATTAAACCACAGTCACCTGGAGTTGATTTTGAGAATTCTCGAGAAGTGCACAGTATGAAGGTTCCCCAAGATTTAGAAACAAAACTTGAAATACAGAAACAAAGATTATCAGACTCCAGCTTGAAGAAGACACACGACCATCACAATTGTATTAATGAAGGCAAAGAAAAGAAATCTAAAGCCTTTTTTGACAGAAAAGGAAAATCTCTGTCAAAGGGTGAAGACAATGTGTCAACCACAATTGCAAAAGTAGGTAAAAGGAAAAACTCAAAGGAATCAGAAAAGAATTCAAGAGAACTATGTAATAAGAAGACAGCAGGAAAAGGTGAGGAGTCCATCAGCAAACTGCATTCTTCAGCCTTTCCTGAAACTTATACTTCCTACTTTTTTCACCTAATTTACACATTTAATAATAGTGTTTCCTGTGGTTGAAAGTAGGTCTGTGTTGTCAGTGCTTTATTCTCTAACTATGTTGATATTTCTTGGAAGTTAATTACTTTTTAAAGTATTAATTAAAGGAACTGATTAATAAATGCCTTTCCTATGTTCTGACTTTTTCTATATACGGATTTTCTTACCTTTTCTAATGTGCCTTGTGTGGTTTCTGTTGAAAGCTATGAACTAATTAATACTGGAAATTAACACTTGTTCTGTGAAAATGTTTTTTATGTATTTAAAAAGCATAAAATGTGATAAGATGATAAAGAAAAAAATAACTTCTGTTACATTTTAGTAAACCTTCAGAATGTATTTCTAGGATACGTAAGATAGTAATTTCAAAACAAAATGTAATGACAAGTGGCAATTAAGGGATTTTAAGTATAGAAGGAACTGAATGAGGCTTGTCCTAGTTGAAGTCTTACAAAGAAAACATATGTGTTGTTATGGATGCTGTGTGTGCCATCTTCAATATCCAATCTCAAACAGTATCACAATGGGAGTGCAATAATAGTTTTTGAATAAGAAGTAAACCTTTGCACAACGGTTTTGCAGCCTGTGTAGTGAGTATTTAGGAAGCAGCACAGGCTTTTCTAGAGATTCTGTATCTGTGGAGAAATGAATGATTTCATAATAGAAACCAGTTTGTCTTTTTTTTTAGTGTGTGTGGTTTATCTGAAAATTCCTGTTATTCATTTTGTTGGCTTTTGTGGGTTTTTTGGGTTTTATTTGTTTGTTTTTTTTTTTTAACTTTGATTTAGGAGGTGGTTACCATGTTTCTGTGGTCCTATATGTTATTTCTTCTTGTAATACAATATTTGTAAAGTATATTCTTTATAAAAAATGGCATTTTAATAAGCAAAAAAATAACTTTGAGTAGGACCTGTGTTAGCCAAATAAAGCAAAGTTTTTAATAAGAATATTCATTTTCTTAGGCAAGTTTCCATCTAACATATAAGAAACAAAAAGAAGTGGCAAGAAGAAGCATAAAGCCCTGAGGATTTTTTATTTTTTTTTTTTAATGTGCAGGAAGCTATTTTTTCTTAAGAAACTGAAACAGATTTGTATTGTTAATTTAAAAAAATGTTTGCATGGATAACTTGTGTTTTAACTTCAATGAGGTTTTTAAGTCCTCTGAAGAAGTCTTGTTTCATGACTTGTAATAATAGCATACATCCTCATTCTTTTTCTCTTATGCTAGAAACCAGGCTAAAAAATAGCTGGTATGACTGAGAACTTCCGGATGCTTACAAACATCAGTGTATAATTAGAGACATAACTTCCGACACTTCTTTCAAACATGTTCCTACTGTCTTTTATACTATTTCATTTCTTATTCTGTATGCAGACTGGTTAATGAGCCTGATTTCATATTTGTGAATACATTTCTTTTAATGATCATTTATGCATCTAATACTGAAGTCTGGCAGTATATGTTAGTTCTGGTATCCCCTGCCTTACTTACAGTTGTGTACAACTGTGTGCCAGATTTGAAGTATTTGAGATAAAAGTTGGGCATGCTTTATGTCTGAGATTTTTTTTTTTAAACAGTAGTTTAAAATTTTTAGCTGCTTCCAAGAACTGAGTATGCAAAAAACATGCTTGTTATCTGTGCAAAAAATAAGTAGATTTCACATCTGCTTCACTAAGATGCTTTGTCACCTTTTTATATTGGAGTATGTGCTTGAGGTGCGGGAGAGCAATTTTTCTCTGTCAAGAAATGCCCATGTTGATTGCCCAGAGAAGATTTGGATGCCCCCTTCCCTGGAAGTGTTCAAGGCCAGGTTGGATGGGGCTTTGAGCAACCTGGTCTAGTGGGAGGTGTCCCTGCCCATGGCAGGAGGGGTTGGAACTAGATGATCCTTAAGGTCCCTTCCAACCCAAACCATTCTGTGATTCTTAGGGCCATGAAAATGATCAGAGGGCTGGAGCACCTCTCTTATGAAGACAGGCTGAGGGAATTGGGGTTTTTCAGCCTGAAGAAGAGAAGACTCTGGAGGGACCTTCCAATACCTGAAAGAGGCCTGTAAGAAGGCTGAGGAAGAACTGTTCACAAGAGCATGTAACAATAGGACAAAGGGTAATCATTTTAAGTTAGGAAAGGGTAGATTTAGGTTGGACATTAGGAAAAAGTTATGGATCACTGGAATGGGTTGCCTAGAGAGGTGGTGGAGGCCCCACCCCTGCAGATATTCAAGATCAGGTTTGATGGGGCTCTGAGCAATCTGGTATAGTTGGAGATGTCCCTGCTTATTGTAGGGGGGTTGGACTAGATACCTTTGTAGGACCCTTCCAACCCAATACATTCTATGATTCTATGTTTTTCAATGAAAAAAATATGTAAGTTTGACCAAATTGCAAATCCTTGGAAACTTTGCCTTTGGAAAAGGCATAATAAACATTTCTTATTGCTTGTTTTTTAAATTCGCTGACCATCCCCTTTGCACTCATGCTTCTTTGTAGGGGCTGAAGAACAGAGCAGATCTTCTGCTTTTGGTAGTAATGGTTACTGAAGGACACTGAAAAATTGAAAAGAAGAATTGAGAATAAAGATTACTTATGTGAGGACATAAACTTCCTGAAGAAATGTGACACAATGCAAGTGGTAGACTGGGATGTGAAATAGGGTGGGTGACAGCTATGGGGAGAACTGATAGTATAGAAGGTGGAGAGACTAAGGATGGAACACTAAGGTTACATGAGTAGTTAGTTAGGTGCCTGTAAAGAGAATTTGGAATTTAATAGACAAAGAGAATAAAGAGGAAATCCCCATAAGAGACCAAAACTGGGTACTTAGAGCAGGAACCTGGAGTATGGGACTGGGAGATAGGAACATAGAATAAGATTCTGTATAAATGTAGCTTTGCAGAAGATGTTTCATGTGAACTTGAAGCATAAGGTTTTTGTATGAGTACCAAGGAGAAACAGAGCTCAAGGAAAAGTGATTTCACTCATCTACTCGAGAAGCTTACCTGAAAGTGGGACGGAATGACTGCTATAGTAGGAAGAGGCAAACACTTGACTATAGAAGTGGCCTAGATGGCTAGCATAGGTTGAGTTACTTTAATTTTAAATGGCTGAATTGTGGGTATGCTGAATCCCTCCTTTAGTCACAATACCCAGATGGAGAAGTGAGACTGTCTGGGCATGAAGACAGAGACTAATGTGAGCAGAAATGCAGAATTAGAGTTAGGACAGGGACTGGAAGGAGAGCAGAAAAGCAAGGAAGGGAGAAGTGGTTGAGCATGGCTAGGTAGCATGTGTTAGACAATATTTCCTTACAGAATCAGGATCTGAAAAATGCTATTAAGGGCATCTCAGAGCTCTGCTGGTAATGGAAATCCATTGATTAATCATAGACCATAGGCTCGCTCGCAGAGTGGTGGTAATGCTGACTATTGAGTTTACATGAACACTTCCAATGCCTGCTAGAGGTTGAGATCTATAGAATGCACGGCGTGTTACATTTGGACAGAATCCATTTGAAGTTTGGAAAAGGGAGGAGGAAGATTTCATTTTACAGTAATAAAAATGCAGCTGAATCTTTGGCTTGTGAGAGGGACTTATACTTGGTTGGAAAAGTTAGCCAAAGGAGTGGGCGTTACAGAGGAACTCTTATAAAAGAATTAACTAGATGGATTCTTCTGTGCAATTTTTTGCTGTTGCCAGATGTCTGCAGTGAGAATCTGCATTAATTTCAGTTATTGAACAAGGGGCTGTTTATTGTAAGTTAAACAAAATTATGCATGCAAACATCTTTCAGTAACATTTTGCCATTTGTTTTGGTGAGTTTAAGTACTACTGATGTAGAGATCTTAAAATGATTTTGTTATAGGCATCTCTTTATAAATAATTTTAATTTCTATGTTATACTGCATACTCACAGCAAAAATCAGCTTCAGATCAGATTCAAATAAAAGCTGATTTTTGCTATCCAAATATAATATTGCAGCAGTGCTGGGTTTACTTGACATAAATTATTTTGTGCATTTTCTTACCTAATGAAAGGTTTAAAGATCCTCCATGTGTGCTACTGTACTTAAATAGATCCGTTTTCTGTTGAATAAGTTTTAGTATGATTTTGGGGGGCTCAATGATCTTTCAGTTTTTCTAGAAAATAAAAATAGCTCTCACCAATTACCAAACCACATAATACTTAAAATTGGAACAAGAGTATACTTTTAAAATATTGCTGACATTTTAATTTAAACAGCTTAAACATCTTCAATTATAACCCTTTATGGTTATTTTCATGTATTTTATTTTGAGCTGTAGTTGATTTGCTTTATTTTATTCAAACAGACAACTCATATATGAATAAAGACCAGCATGGTTCATCATCTGAGAGTGAAGATGAAGCATTGGGTAAATATCATGAGGCCTTGTCTAGAACCCAGAGTTCAAGGCTGCCAGTGGTGGATGGCAGACAGCAAAAAAACTATGTGTGGGAAACCAGACAAAAATATAGTCCCCTGTCTGCAGAATATGATGGATACAGTAGTGAAGCCTCAATAGATGAAGGTAAGAGTGATTTAAAAGCATTCCATTTATTCTAAATTTCAGAATTGTGTTCTGGATAAATAAGTCCTAGACAAGGACAGCTTGACTTGTAAATAGTCAATGTCTGCAAGAAATATCCAGATATCTTTTTATATATGTGCATGCTCAAAAAAATGGCACAGACTTGTGCAGTTTCTTCTGTAAATAATGCAAATTATATATCTCTTTATATTAGATTTAATATAACTTTATCATTATTTTATATTGGAGGAAATTTAAACTGTTTTGATTGAAGAAGAAAAAATGGCAGTCTTGACGAATTCTATGGTATTATAAATAGAAAGAAGACCTGTTATTCCTCCATTGGCAAGCTGTCATAACAGCAAAGTACATAGAATTGATTAGTGGTTATGGTGTGTATGATCATTGTTGTGTGCATTACTGGAATGTTCTGTATCTTTTCTTGTCTTGAAATCACCAAGAAATTATTAAAAATATGAGATTAATATAATATTTCCATGGTGTTAGAAGTTGCACTTGAACAATGGATGTTTTCTTTTGTGGTGAAAGTTAGAGGCACAGCCTGACACAGAGGCTAAGTATTCTGCTGTCAATATTTTGTGAATGTGCTTTTTGTGCTTGAAAATAGCTCTATGTGAGAACTGTGTAGTCGTTTTTTAACATGAAAAGTGAACTCTGATTGAAGTTACATGGAAGTCTAATTCTAATATAGGTGCTGTGCTATAGTATGCTATTAGTTGGTCTCCCTTTGATCTGTTAAAATGCGAAGGTTTTTAAAGATTGATATTTTCTTATAAAAAGTGGATACATGTAATTAGAACATATCTGTCCTTAAATGTTATATACAGTCCAGAAAGGCTTGAAAATTTTTAAATTTTCTGCTGTGTGATGTATTTAAATTATACAAAACTGTGTTTACCACTGAAGTTTGAAAATAGTGGATTTTCATTTGTCATTCCAAATTGAGACACAAGGGACATGAAAACCATGTTTGAATATAGTTGCAAAGTAAGAAGTCTTCATTAATAATCAGAAATGTTGTTTCTTTCCTCTGCTGTTAAACTGTAGGACTGGTTGGGACTCTGAGTTCCAGCTAATAGAGAAGGAGATGCAGAGGTGATGTTAGGTGGTGAGAAACAATCCTTGGACACTGTGGTGGAGGATGACAACAAAGAAAAGAGATAGTGAAAGTATCATGTTTGGTTTTTTGTATCTACTGAGATCTATCAACAGCATTGGTGGGTGCAATATGAAAGCCAAGATACTGATACTTTGGATGACTTTTGTCAATGTTGGGAAAGAACGGTGATGTATATTAACAGGTGATGGAAAACTCAATTGTATTTGCTAGCAAATAGTACCAGATACAACTTATACAAGGAGACCACTTCCAGATACATAAAAAATGTATTTGTCTCTCTTCAAACTATTGAGGCCAGTTGTTGAAACAGTCGTAAAATAGTTAATGTTGAAAGGAACATTTGACATTCCTCTTTCTATTTCACAGTTCACATTTTTTATCCTCCTTAGTTAATCTTGTCTGTGAAAAGTTCCCAGGTCATCTGAGCTTTTCACTTTGTCCCTGTAAGACTTAAACTGCAAAGGCATTGTGCTAGTCTGTATCAAGTTTTGTTTGTTTGTTCAATAATTGTCCGTATCATCCTCTCAGATCATCAAAATTCATAGTCACTGACTTTTAACCTCTCCTGGGGAATGAGAACTCCCGTGCGGAAATCTACATCACGGTCAGAATCTAAGACAAAAGAACCCTATTGGCAAGTTCAAAACTGCATCAAGAAAGTTATTGTTTCTCCTCTCCTCCTTTTTTGTTTTTTCTTCTATTGCTAAAGATACCTGTCACCATCTGCTGTCCCTTGTCAATGGTCTTTCCATTCAGAGAGCTGGCTGGATGTAAGAGCTATTTATATACATGCACACACATACTCTAAAATTAATATGCAAATTGACTTTATTACAATAAAAGAACATTCAGGGTTTGGAAAAAAAAATTAAAGCAAAAAAAACAGAAGATATCCTAACTTAGAAAATGGTAAGTTTTCAACTACATACTTGTAGTTGCAAAAAAGCTTTAATGCTGTCAGTGTTCCGCTCTTGCTGCTGCTTGTGAGAGAGCCTTTTCTTCTCGTATTTTACATGGAGTGGAGAATCAGTAATGTTATCACATGGCAGCCTGCAGTCATACAACAGTTTTCTGCAAAATACTTGCCAAATTCAGTGATTATTTTGTCTCATTTTTGTAATCCATTAATCTAAAAAAAAAAAAAAGAAGTTCAGTAGAATTCTGTGGTATTGGACATAGCAACAGATTAACAACCTAGTGTTTTTCACTTTTCAGCGACCTGAAGGTGGCACACTAGAATAATTAGAGGTGCTACTTTTTATGTTCTTCCTTAATTATTTAAAACATAAAAGAAAGAAGCTTTGCACAATGATAAAAATGTGTCAGAATAGAGAAAAAGATAGAGTACTCCTTGTATGTTATGATCATTACAGAGGGAAAGATGCCTAGACTGGAACTTTGACAAGAAGATGGAAACCTCATGAAGAAGCCTGCAGTCAAAAATAAATGAGACTAGCTGTTGCTACTGGTTTATATGTGTTCAGCAAATTACTTCACTGAACAGATGAGTTTAAAAATCTTTGGTTAGAAGTGGAGAGCATCAGCTTTCTAGATGTCTCAGTGTAATTTTTAAAAATTCAAAGTTTACTGGTCTTAAAATTCACAAAATGAATTTATAGAATATGTGATGCCATAGGAATCCTGAAGTGTTTAATTAAATACTTGTGGTTTTTTTATGAATGTAGAATTATATTTTTAGAATTGTAAAGGTAAATGATAGAACCATTTCTTGATTGTTTATAGTGGAGAGGGAACAAGCAGTGTTCCTATGTACTTTATGAAACAACTGACAATGTATTTAACTTTGTGTGCTTCTGTTTCCTCATATGCTTTCTATCATTTCTACTTCTAAGACTTAAACATTGGAGCTGTACTTTGAGCTTAAGGCACCAATCAGTCCATATGTTGACCAGGGACCTGGTAGTGTTACAGTAAAGTGATGACAGGAGAAAATATATTTTTGTCTCATCTCTCTTTCCCTCCAGCTCGTTGCTAGTAAACCACCCTCTGATGATATAATTAAAAATTCCATCAGTGGTAGAGTAATATGAGCAATGAAAATCACTTTTTTTTTTTTTTTCTTTTAAAATTTTATGTTTCTCTTCAGCGGTTAATTTCTATCGCATGTTATATCTTGCAACTGTGTGCTGTGTGTTTTCAAAGGAGTCAGTAAACAGTCGACTAATAATTGTTTACTATGCACTTTGATCTTCACTTCTAAAATCTGTCTGTTTAGGTGTGTCTGCGGTTAACAGTGCACACACAATATTTCACAATGAGACAAAATATCTTGTCTTTATTGATTCACCCTGTAGGCTTTGCTTGCATTGCTAAAAACATGAATAATATTAATATGTTTGCATTACTAAGACCACCAACATGAAGATATTATATTAAGGTTCACATGTTATCAATTGCGTAGCGAATTTATTACATCTATTTTCTGGCTATACACCACTAATAATCTTTTATTCTGAAGCCTGAAAATGTGTGTGGCATGTTTTCACATCATTCTTTTCTCCTCTAGATGGCCATGTTAATCTTTCTTTTCAACATATTTATATGGAACTGACATGGAATTTTGCGTAATGTTTTTAATAGTTAAATGAAGAAAGCAAGATAATTTGTGGGGATTTGTTGGTGTATTTTGATGAGGGAATGTTCTAGTAGGACTTAAGTTCATTCTATGAAATTTAGATTTTAAAATTTTGATTCAAAAAATAGCTGCTTATGACCAGTATCTGATCTACTCCATATATTTGTGTAGAACATTTGATGCACTTAGATGTTGATGAGTTTTAATATATATATATTTAAATGAAAAAAAGAATAATATTGTGCTTAGATGCAAGTATTTCTACAGACTCCAAGTTGTTGTAAATATATAACATTTACAGTGAGCGCTTCCCAGAAGGCTTGATTCCAGAGTACCTCTAAATGAAAATCAAGTTCATTAGAAAATCAAATAACATGGTACAATCATGGTAAAATGGTACAAATGGCAAAGTAAAATGGTGCAGAAGATATATTTACACCTGAAGTTTCCAACTTTTGCACAAATGGCTCATAACTCTTAATCACAGAAAATCTATCTCTGTATATAGTTACAGCATTTTGTGATAACTATGTGTGGACTTCACCCAGTCTTTCTGCTTAGACCTAGACTTCTAGAGTCAGCTCAAAGTTTGAAATCTTATTTGCTTTAACAGCAGTGCAAAATTCTAGATTAGCAAGCAAGCAAGGGGGCTTGATCTCAATTCTGAGGAAAAGTAAGTGACATAATGATGGAAAAAGTAGTAAGCTCACTTGCTTACTTAGTATGTTTAGGTATACTTTATTTAGCTGTAGTTTACCGGCTCAGTAACACTACAGGTTCCAACTGCAGCCTATTTTGAAGTCTTAGCGAACTTCTTAATTGATAAAGCCCTGTGGCCGAAGACATGTTTGTTCAGGGGCTCAATTTCTGAGATTGGCCCAAGTGCCTTACATTTCACAAGGTTTTTTGGAAACATATGGAAGCACTAAAAGACTGCAGTGAGAAAACATAAGTTCTATTAAATGAGAATCTGCTGCTCTAGCAGGCATATGCTACTGGATTTTATCCATCTTTTCCATATTGTGAAGGTAGAGTATGATGTTATTTTTGTAGTTTATCTTTTCTACTTTTATTCTTCTCTAGGCTTTCAGCACTTTATGTTGATGTGTCTGTTGGACATATGTTTGCCTTGCTCCTCAGTGTCAATCTTTGCACGTGAAGGCGACTGTTCTTCTGGAATCTCTTGGATCTGATTCTTTATGCAGCTTTTTGCCTTTTTTTCTTCTTAGTTTTCATGTCTTGGAGAAAGTCTCTTAACTGAACTATTTGGAGTATACAGGGATTTTTGTTCATTATCTTCCCATCATGAACAGCAACAGCTGTTTCTTAAGCACCTCCAAACTGGTATGCAGGTGATTCTTCCCACTTTGTTTAAGCAATCTGCAGGAGTTTTCCTCAGTAAGTGCTTTCTGTAAAGAAGGATCCTACATCTTCAGCCTTGTCAGGTTAACGTGAAAGCCACTGGACAGACTGAGAGGAAGAATGGATTCCCCAGTGAATACCTGATAAACATATATTTTTCAGTTTAGTTTCTGTCATAATTCCTTGCATTTATCTGTCTTCAAGCCAAGTGTGAGTGAAGACTTATTGTTTCAAAATCATGGAATGAGGGCCTCAGTATGGTTGTATCATGTTCAGCAAAATAAAGCCACAAGGCTCTTTTAAATTTGGTCTATCTGTCTGTACATTGCTGAGGATTAAAGGCAAAGATGGTTTATGTGGAATAAGAATGATGAACTGTTATTCAGACTGGGAGACTGAAAACTCAGTTAAATCATAATTTAAATATAACTTAACCATAAGTTATATAATAAGTAAATATTTGTCTTCTTTTTCCTCTATTGTGCTTTAAAGAAATTAATTAGATTGTTTAGGAAGAAGGTGGTTACCCATCTTTCTCTCACGTGTCTCTGTCAGATTACCTGTGAGATTTCTCCATTACCTATTGAAAGAAAATACTCTTTTTGGCCTGCAGCTTTTGAGAGACCTAGTTCTTCAAATAGTGTGTTCGTAACGATGCTTTCCAAACTGTCTACAGTAAAGACAGGTCTTAAGCAATCTTTAGAGCAGTGTTTCTCAAGAATTCCAATGAGTTTTGAAGGCTGAGTAGTATTACAGGCATGAGAGCTTCTAGATATTCATACATGTATATCAGCTGATAGTACATGTGTACTATCAGTTGCTATAATTCTTGATGCACTTTTTAGAGATTTTTGGGAGAAAAAAAGAAGATATTATTTTCTTTATTTATTTACAACATTTCTTGAGTTGATCCAGCTTCCTTATGCTTCTTTTCTATTATGTTATCATCTACTCTTTACACTTTTAATTTTAATAATAATTCAAAATCTTAATGTAATAAAGGAAAAAATGTGACAGTGCAAAAATAATGATACAAAGGTTTGATCCTTGATTGTGTCTCTGCCTCCTATTTACTCATAAGTTGGAGTGAGTCTTCATTGGCTCCAAGCCATTAAAAACTGGAGAAAAAGAATTTGTGATTTTAAAGCCCCTGGGCAGTGTGGCAGTTTTAGTCTGTATCTATATCAAGAGAATGTTGTAGGGATGCTTTTCTGTAGTGCCAAAGGTAACTGTAATTCAAGGATCTGTACTGTCCAGACCTAATTTGATTTGCCTTGCTTGATATTTAATTGCTCTGATGCTGTTTTTTTTTTTTTTTTTAAGAGTTTCAAAATATCTTCCTAGTGCATTATGCTAGTCTTTTATTCTTCTATAATAGTAGAAGACAGTAAATCTGATAAGTATTTGAGATTCTGATGCCTTTTTCTTAAAAATGTAGTCAGGGGGGCATTGCAGAGACTTTAGGTTAATTTAAAGACAAACTTTTGCTCTTCATTCAGTTTTACAGAATTCAGATCTTTTTAGCTTTCCAAGGAAGTTGTGGTGGGTTGACCCTGGCTGGAGACCAGATGCCTACCAAAGCTGCTTATCACTCCTGTTCCCCAGGTGGACAGGGGAGAGAAAACATAATGAATGGCAGGTTGGTCAAGATAAGGACAGGGAGAGATCTTTAATCAGTTACCATCACGGGCAAAACACACTTGACTTGAGGAAGAATTAATTTAATTTATTACCAATCAAATCAGAATAGGGTAATGAGAATGAAATCCAAGTCTTAAAAACACCTTAGTTCCCGCCCCTCTCTTTTTCCTGGGCTCAAATTACTTTGCTCCCAAATTCTCTACCTCCTCTCCTGCAGTGGTGCAGGGGTACAGGGACAGGGGGTTGCAGAATAGAAGTTGTTGTCAGTTAATCACAAATTATTTTTGCCCTTCATTCCTCCTCAGGGGGAGGATTCCTTGCACTTTTCGCCTGCTGCATTGTGGGGTACCTTCCAAGGGAGACAGTTGTCCACAAATTTTTGTGAGGTGAGTCTTTTTCCACAGGCTGCAGTTCTTCATAAACTGCTTCACTGTGGGTCACTTCCACAGGGTGCAGTCCTTGGGGAACAGGTTGATCCAGTGTGGGTCCCCCACTGGGCCACAAGTCCTGCCAGCAAACCCGCTCCAGCATAGGCTTCTCTCTCCATGGGTCCACAGGTCCTGCCAAGACCCTACTTCAGCACATGCTTCCCACAGGGTCACAGCCTCATTTGGGGCATCCACCTGCTCCAGGGTGGGGTCCTCTGCATGCAGGTGGATATCTGCTCCACCATGGACCTTCATGGACTGCAGGGGCACGGTCTGCCTCACCATGATCTTCACAGGCCACAGGGAATCTTTGCTCTGGCACCTGAAGCTCCTCCTCCCCCTCCTTCTTCACTGACCTTGGTGTCTGCAGAGTTGTTTCTCTTGCATATTCCCACTTCTGCCTCCAGCTGCATTTGTGCAGGTTTTTTTTCCTTTCCCCCTTCTAAAATATGTTATCCCATCGCTGATGGGCTTGGCCTCAGCTAGTGGTGGGTCCATCTTGAAGCCACCTGGCATTGGCTCACTTGGACACTGGGGAAGCTTCTAGCAGCTTCTCACAGAACCCACCCCTCTAGCCCCTCCCACTACCAAAACCTTGCCATGCAATGCAAGTGTTGCCCTTTGTCATTTGAAAGGTTCCTGATAATAAGAAACGTTTCATGTAAGTAATTCACGTATTAGGCTGTGATCATCTTGAGGTTATCATTCTTTACCAGTATGAAAGGCAGACAAGCATAGTGTTTACAGTGTCTGGACATCTGGAATGGGCAGAATACACTGAAATGGGTAGAAAGTACACATGTAATCCAATTATTATTCTCGTAATTTTATGAGAAATTTTACAGAGATGGCAAGAAGTAAATGTCAGACTTAAATGCAAAGATTTGTGTCTGAAAACTTTTGAGTTGAAAAGTTAAGGCAGACCATATAAAAGTTGTGGACAGTAAACATCTTGTCAACTAAAGTAAAGACATGAGAGTGCTCGAATGAATTAATTTGAATAATTCTGGAATTATGGATTTACCCTGTGATTAACAGCAGAGATACTGGAAAAATACGTTGTTAAAGCCTGCATGTCATCCACTGCTGAGTGGAGAAAACTAGCGACAAAACACAAAGTCGGTGGTGATGGTAAGATTTTCAACAAGAAAATTATTTTTCCAACTAGACCAACTCCAAAGATGAGGAAAAACCGACCTCCAATGGGAAAGGGCTTTTTTTCCTGATGTGCACAAGTGAGCAAAGCAATCTCACAAATTAGGTTCCTCCTGCCAGCGTTTTGAAGTCTTTGAAGAAATACCCTCTGTGTTGATGTGAAGGCTTTGAAGAAAGTCACCCTTAGCAATGTGATGTCTCTGAAGCAATGTAAATGATACATTAATAATTACAGGAAAGTTTCCATTTTATTGTAAACTTATTATTTTCAAGAGTCTCTCATCTGTTTAAATCTGGAATTTATGAAAGGTTCAAGATCTGTCTGTTAACTGGTAAAGTTAGCATACATATTTGTGGCTGAAGTAGTTCCTTGTGGCATTGTATGTGTTATAGATGTTCTACATGAATAAAACATGATACAAACACAAGAAATAGTACAGATCAGAGCAAAGAAGATAACTTCCTTGATGATCCTGGTGAGTTTGCCGATCCAGAGAGTTCACACTGAAAACTCCGTATTTTCTTGTACTAATGTGATTTAAAGCTATTGGCTATGGGGCAGCCTTCATGGTATTACGGTAACACCTAGTGATATAGGGGAGCAGGTTCTTTGAGCTTTATGTGTGTATACTGTAAGGCATTTCTTCTGAAATGCTTTCACAGAATAGACAAAAGAAGATAAGGTTTTCATTAGTCTTAACCCTAACTGCAGAGATCCCATGGCTGCATCATGGAATGAGTGCCTAAGAAACAGGTTTGAACAGAAGATGGGAAATCTCCGAGTAGACATTTATTAGGTGCATTGGAAGAAGGAATTTTACCCAGTACTCTACTTGCCTTCTGAGAACAGTCATGTTACCTGATCAGCAGAATGTTGCACTTGTTATATAAATATAAGAACTAAAAATGTCATTACAACTTTACTTAAAAATATTACAAAATATTATCTGTTCTTCCTCCACTGCACCCATGGGTAAATGGATTGTTCTTACCTTTAAATGTTAAAATCAAAAGATTTTTAACTCTAGCCTGAGACTCATGTCTGCCTCCTAGCTGTGCTTTTTCTCCCTAGATTAAAGACCAGTTACCATTAGGACTCTCTTTAAAAATCTGATCAAATTATCTGTTATCCATCTCTTTCGTAAAAGAAGAACAATGGGTTATTTTAATAACAGAATTATTTTTGGTTTTTTATCTAGTCAATGTATGTTATTCTCAGTGTAGATTATCTTCACTATGAGAGTGGTGTGTCACTGGCACAGCACGTCCAGGTAAGCTGTGGATGTCTCATCCCTGGACGTGTTTACGGTCAGGTTGGATGGGGCTTTAAGCAACCTGGTCTAGTGGGAGGTGTCCCTGCCCATGGCAGGGGGTTTGGAACAAGATGATCTTTAAGGTCTCTTCCAAACCATTCTATGATTTTTCTGTATGCATAGGTAAAAATTTCATAGACATGCTAGAACTATATCATGAGTATTCTCTTGGAATTATTTAGTAACTACTTTGTACAAGATGAAAAATGTTACAGTTTTCATCTAATAACATGCATTTTATTGTTAGGATTACTATTTTCATAGCTACTTTAATTGTGTATATTATATATTGGGACTGTATCATAGCTAAGTAAACAACATGAAATTGTGTCTGTAACTTCTGTAGAAGCAAAGATCTGCCTTTTTTTTTTTTTTCCTTGTTAAAATAAGCTCCTATGTGCTATTTAAAACTCTTCTGTGTTATAAAGTTGTCCTAAATTTTACAAATTATTGGAGTATTTTCCTCGAGTAAAAGGGAAAGCATGATAAATAGTGTAACTTGAAGTCTTTTTTGTGTGTGTATTCCTTTGGTTTGGGGTGGGGTTTTTTTTTTTGGGGGGGGCGAGTTCTTTGTTGGTAGTTACTTTTCTTCCTCTCTGTGTACAATTAACCTGAAAATAGATCTTTAGCTAGTGTAATTACCATGCCTCTGGTCATTTCAGTGAGGCTGAATGTTATCTTCTATGACGGAATCATGGTCTCATGAAAGCACATAGGAAAACTCAAAGGGAAAATTATTTATTATGGAAATTCTGATTCTGTTCCTTGGAGAGGAGCTAGCAGACATGCTTAAGTGGGTATAAGATTTTGTGTGTGGAGTCACCTATGCCCAATTCAATTAACATTTGATCTTTAAATTTGTAAAGAGGAAATCCTGTTACATTCACCTTCTATACTACTTAAGATTCTGTTAGCGTGTATTTTACGTATATATTTGTACATTTTGCTTTAAAAAAAAACCCAGCATAAAAATAACTTGGCTCTCTATTTGAAACCTTTGTGCTCAGTTTTGTTGAACCATTCTAAGTTTTGGCCTTAAAAGTGTTTTTTAAAAATATTTTCAGTTACTGTGATTTTTTTATTTGTTTCAATTTTAGGGAAGATTTATGACATTCCTTCACAAATATATCAATTTGTCAAACGAAGGTTAAAAATTAGATACATTTTTTTCATGTTAAAGTCACACCCAGCTTATTTAAAGGCAGCTTTGACTTAGAGTTGCAAGCCTGAGGATATTGATTTGAATTATGCATGACTGTCTGGTATGCAGTTCCATTAGCCTGCTGGATGGATAATGTAAACATGTTCAGAATTTTAAGTATCCTATATGAGCGGCAGGTTAAAAATAGAGCTGATAAGAGCATGTGTATCTGAAAAATCCGAATCTTGGCGAATGAAACTACAAAAGGTTCATCTCTTCGAGAAGCTGACTTCAGGTGTGATTTTCTTTTCTTTGAAAATGCTCAGCGTGAGCAAATACACCTTATGTATATGACTTGAACAGGTGACATGATTGCTGTTGTTTACTGCTAAGAGCTGACATCTGTACCAGAAAACACACTCATAACTGAAAGGTCAGGGCCAGCACTGCATGTTTATGCAAAAAAAAGAGAGGCAGCATCTATTCTTGTTAAAATTGGTCAAGATTAACACTAGTGATTCAACTAATTTCTTCCTATCTTCAAGAAATCTTGTTTAGAATGTTACTGTATTTTACTCAAACTTTCTGTGGCTTTCAGTATCTCATAGTTCCTGTTTTTGTTATATCTGATCTCGTTGTTTAGCCGTGTATTTTAGCAATCTGTAGTTTGGTGATATGTATATTGACTTCTGAAACTTTATTTTTAAATACTTGGCCCTAAAAACACTGCATTAATACAATTCAAACCAGTATCTTGTTCAAATGTTGTCCAATTACCTGTGAATTGTAATAGAAGAAAAAGACAACTGTGAAATTAAAAGTACAATGCCATCTATGTCGCATTTTTAAGGATTTATTATACTTTGAAGTGTTTCTGTTGCATATGTAGCATTTGTGGCAATTTGGTGAGTTGAGTAAAAATTAAAAAAAATCTATTGCACTTTCAAGATCTTACAGATACCAACTGGAAAACTAGTCTTAATTTTGCATTAATTTATAACTGCCTTCTCAAAATTATTTTGCTTGGAGTGCTTCAGATTTGGCCATGTTAAATTCTGCACATGGTGCCAGAATGGAACTATTTTTTTAGATTGTGACAATAATGGGAAAGAATAATGCATTTTCCTCAAACTATACAGTATTTGCTTACATTTTAGCATAGAATTTATAAAAAAATTACAAGTATATACATGACTTAAAAGCTCTTATTGAAGATGTTGATTGTACTGCTCTGACTTTTTTTTTTTTCTTTTCCTGTCAAATCTTGAATCATGAATTGTATATACACACAAAATTTGGCCAAAAGATAACTCTTGTGTAGGTCTGGTAAAATTTGAAAAGATATTTGAAATTGATGGTCATTCTTCCTTATATCTGAGGAATACTTTCTCTGTTTAGAGGCTGGTGTCTAATGCTCTGCCTCAGAGAAACTTATCCTACTTGATAATTGCTGTTATCTTTGACTGTTTTCCGAGCGAGATTCCTTTCCTTGGGAGTGAGAACCACTGATTTGAATAATCTGCTCTTACTGGTGCTATTTTCCTTCCTGTTAACAGAAAGGGGCTTTAAAAGAAGAAATATGTGGAAATAAAAACATTAGTTTTCCTTAGTGTTAGAGGCACCCTGTCTGCCTCAGAGGTACAGGCAGCAACAGCGGCTGTTTCCAGACAACTTTGAGATTGTGTTTATAACATAGCCATGCTTATGAAGAGTGGTAACAATGGTAGTTATTTCTTTAAAAATACTAGTTTTTACTCTTTCTACTCAGAGAGAGATGAGGGATCTCTTCGGTGCTTTTTTTGTGCACAGTGTAGGTAATCCAGGAGTGTTACACAGAGAAGATGTGTCTGTAGCATGTGTAAAGGTGAGTGTGAGTACACAGCTGTTGTGTAAATACCTCTGCTGTTCCAGATGCTAATACTTTTGTGAGTGGTTTCAACATTAAACTGCATAACTAGCAATATTTTGATAATGCAAATGAATTACTATAAATACCACAATGTAGCAATCAATTTTTAATTCGTCTTCATTGTTCTCTAGTTTTCAATGACTTCTAAATTTTTTTTGGGGGGGGAGGAGTTAGTTATATTAATAATAATTGAATGTTCACAGTAAAAATTATGTGCATGTATTTTGGCTCCAAAAGAGAGTATCAGAATCTGAGACAGTTCAAAGTTACATTTTAAAGTTAAAAGAATTACATCTTAAGAAATCCATGCAAATCTAAGTCTAGTCTACAGTGACACTGATAGAAAAATGAAACCATTTAATAATGTCTTTATTTCATATGTAGAAAACTTAGCAGAAGGTGAAAGTTATTTCATAATGTTAATACAAACAAGGGTAAGTGTCTGGGTTTTATGCTTCAGTGTCTCTGGCTCAGATACTATTCTTCAGAATCTCCGTATTTTAGAGCAAGGCTGAGCTTATGGATATGAACAAGGCAATTAAGTTTTTTGTTGAGTGGTTTGCTGTAATGCTGAGAGAAGTTTAGGTAACGGAGAATAAGGAGCAAGAACATTTGCCTACCCATTCTTCTCTCTCTCTTAGTTCCCTTTGTGGCACTCATTTATGTAGCTGATGCTTTTTCATAGATTCAGTGGAATGAGTGTTGAGAGATGGATCTGAATGAATCTATATCAAGTTCATATTACAGTAATCTATTTTTACTTCTAGTTATTCTACTTCTCATACATTAATTCAGATTATGTTAGTATCAGCACTTGGTTTTTGAATCCTGTGTAAATTTTGCTGCCTGAGTGGGAGGGTCTTTTGTTTTTAAGAAGAGGTCAGAATACAGAAACATAATGGGAAAATCAGTTTACTAACTGCCCTCTCCTTCACTGATTAGTACAAATTATTCCCAGCTTGTTAGAATGCAATTTGCATTTGAAAATGCCCATAATAAACTCGTATAAAGAGGCCTAACAATTTCTGTTTAAGGGAGTTTTATTTACTCTAGTTTATGCGTAATCTTGGAGTTGCATATGATGTTTTTGCAACTCTTTTCAGAAATGCTCGCTACCGTTTTCTGTTTTACGTCTTCAGTGGATATATTCTATATCTAGAAACGCTTAAACTATTGTTTCAATTGATTCAAAATAAACAGCAAACTCAGAAAGCTGTGTACTCTCATTTTCTTTTTAACACTGTTTCAGGGCTCATCAGATTAAATTGTTTTATACTTGCGCCTTCTTTCATTTTGTTTCCCTTGAGAAAAAAGTGCTAGATTTTAAATAGAAAAGAACCTGCGTGTCTGTTTCATTACAAATGTTACTGTATGGCATACCTCAATTTTTTTTTTTAATTATTTTTTTTTTTGGTGGGGAGGAGGGAGGTGGCGCCGGGAAGAGGAACACTTCCAAGAGGTTAGGTATTCATCCTGCATAGGTGGCTCAGATTCCTATGGTGTCAGTTTTCTGGTGTTTGATAAGGCACACAAAGCAGTTGTGGGAGAAAGCATATCGCTTGTATCCATGGAAACTCGAAAGATACTTTGGAACTCAAAGGGATAGAATAAGCCAGAGTAATAGGTCTCATTATAAGGACAAAATACATAAAAGGTTCAGGCATATGCTTTTAATTAGTCGACAAAAATAGCTCGAATCAGAGACGATGCAATGAAACAATAACTCTTAGTGTTAGAAATGGGCAACATTTGAAATCTAAAGATGTTCTCAACCGAAAGGCTTTTATCTTACCATCTTATGGCTATTCAGTCCATGAATACTAATAGATTTGCTATGGTTTCTTAATCATGCTTAGGACATGAGAGCGCACACTGATAAAAGCTAGTGCAAGTCTCATATGACTACGAGTTTCAGAAGTTCCATAGTGATGTTAATTCTTCTGGCTGTGATGCAGCTTCTTATGAATAGCACATGCAAAGCATTCTCTTATGTCTTACAAGTGCATTGCTAGAAAAAGAAATGCAATGAACTGCTTCCATGTAGGAATAATAAATAAAAAAACCCACAAAACTGAAAATGCAGATGAGTTTGAGATTGAAGATACAGTATTCTTCAGATAAAGTCACTTTAATTAATTTTAAAATAGGAAGGTAAGGAATGGGGGAAAGTGTGAAAATGTGCTATGGAACTTGAATGGATGGATGAGAATTGAATCCTGGAGAATAAAAATAGAACAATGTATGAAATACAAAGTATAGGATATTTGAATAACCATTTTAATAGAAATATTTGAATACAGTGAATGATTGTAAAGTTTTCTATTTCAATAGCAGCGTTAGTAAGGAATCCATCTTGTATTGCAGTGCAATTCACATTATTTCCTCTGTTGCTATAGAAACTAATTCTAGTGCAGCTGTGATCGCTTATCAAAATTCTAATGTTTCAATAGCCATTTCTTATTTTGAGTTATGTAAATAGCCTTGTCTTTAAATCAAACTGCACATTTCATCACTGCTGAATTGTTGACTGGTCAAAATGTTAGTGCAAAGTGATAGCAAATTGTGTGTGGTGTTTTTTTTTTTCCTTCTGCCATCTAGGCTATCTTACTTATTGTTAAAGTTTGAATAACGGGCAATTTAAGGCTTTTTCACTTGATAAATTATAAAGGTCAATATTTGCTGTCTAGCAACATCAGCATTTTGTAATGAATATCACTTCCTCAGTGTAATCTTAATTATATTTAATATTTCATAAAACTGAAGTTGTTCCTATCACTGATACATAGCCGTGGGGGGGGGGGGCAGAGAGTGTATGTATATATGTGTGTTTCTGTATATGTCTGTGTTTTGGTGTGTAAACTACTGTTAGGATTTTTTTAACTTAAAAGTCTTGACTTGTTCATTTTATCAAAATAAACATTTCAGTGATACTACACTGTCTAAAACTAGTCAGCTGCAAGGTATACTGCAGCGGAATGTCACCAGTTAACAAAGTATTCTGAATCTCTTCCTTCTTGTATTATTTGTTGAGTCTGGTTGGTTATTTTGTGGTGGTGATGGTTGAGTGTTTTTTTTTTGTTTGTTTGTTCATTTTTAGCAATGAAGGTAGTGTGCTGGTAGATGTATTAATGCAGGTTGCAGTAATGTAATTAGTATGTGCAGAGTGAATTGTTGAACTGTTCTATTATAGAAGGAGCTTTATAGATATTTGAGATACCTGTATTTGAGATTATCCCAATCCTGAAGTATTATAATCCTAATACAATCAAATTGAAGTTTTCAATATGTATTGTAGAAACAGTGAATAACGGGTTGAAGGGGACCTGTGGTGGTCATCTAGTCTGATCTCCTAATTGAGAGAGAGTTAACTTCAAAGTTAGACCAGGTTGCTGAGGACCCTAGCCGGGAGAGTTTATAAAACTTGCGAGGCCGTTGATTACCTCTCTGGGTAACCTCTTCCAATCTATAGCCTCTCTGATTTATTTATTTTTTCCTTATACTTAATCAGAATTTCCTTTGTTGCATATAGATCAGTCATGTATTTGCTTTACATATAGCTTAAAAAAGTAGTTTATTAATAAAGTAGTTAAAATTCTTGATGCTGAGGTTTGAAAAAAATCAGCATTCTGGTTATGAACCATGTGAAACATCATTCCGCTGAGTACGTTTTCAATTATACTCTTAAAAACTTTGCTGACACCAAATTATGAGAAAGAGGAGGATGGTAATAGGTCTGGAGGTATGTTGTATTCTTTCTGACATTGCAGCAAAGCTCCTGTAATGTTCCAGTAGTACTTCTCAAGATAATCACTGACTTTCTAATGAAGGTACACTAATTTCATCGAGAGTAAAATAAATAATTTTCAGTTTTGAAATTATCATACAAATATTTTGCAGCTGTAGCTATCAGACTTTGATTGCTAATTGACTGTTGTGCACCACCTTTAAGTCTCTTATTCAACAAGCAGCATCAAACAGTAGTTTCAAATTAGGTACAATTTTTTGCTAGCATAAGTCCAGGAGAAAAAAAAAAATTTGTTGATATGCATGTTTTTACTCTGTCACAGTGGCTAGAAAGTTTAATACTGTAGGTATAACACCATGTTCACGACAACACGGTTTTCCAGTTAGTGTTGTGGGAAGTGAAATGGTTTGTGAATGGTATCCTGCACTCTCATCCCTGATTGTGCAGCACTGTGGTTTCTTTGGATGAATAACATGGAAGACAGTTCCTCTCCTACTGGTTTTTGAGGGTGAATACCCTACGTTTTCTGTAGGCCCTATGCCCTCGATGCAGTATGCTCATTGGCCACTGTTCTCTCATCCTCAGAAGCTCTTGCATAGCTCTTATGACTCGTGCTATGACTGAATGAAAGTATCTTCAGCAGCCAGACTCATATTCATCAACTCCTTCCAAAATGTAGAAGATTGCCTGTTTTGTGAGTTATATGACAACTGTGGAAACATAACAGCAACTACATCATATATTACATATAAGCCCAGTAAAGCAGCTTGTCTGTGACAGTGGGAGGTCTCAGAAGCACTGCAAATAAGTGCAAGGAATTTAGTTTTGAGTAATTGTGTTTCTTTATGCCTGGAGAAATTTGTTTGAGGTCTTGCTGGAGTGAGTGGAACAGCCTGACATGCTCCCTGCTGCTTAATCCTTGCCTTTTCTGTGAATTTGTAGCCCTCTCACTGTGTGTGAAGGGAGGATACCTTAGTTTCAAAGCACATTCATTTCCTGTGATTTCACAGTGTCTATTTTGCCATTCTTTATCTGAACAGTTGGCCCCAAAAGTGGTACTAGTGCCATTATTCCTAAACATACTTTCTATGGGCACTAATATCGAAAAGGTTTTAGAAGAGTTCTTGAACATATTTAGACAATTTCTTCTAATTTTGACCTATTAGGTCAATAACTTACAAGACCTATTTCAAAAGCAGGAAAAACTTCTGAGTTTTCTAGAATCCTTTTTGCAGGAATACTCTTAACATACTGCAGGAAATACAGTCCATTTTACTAAAGTAAGTCACTGAGCCAGTGTGTCAAGGAAAGAAGGGTGAAAAGTTCCTGGAGAAATAAGAGAAATCAAGGTCCTTTCGATTTTCAGGTTCTAAATAAATGATTGCTACCATCTCCCTACTCAAAAGGCAAAATAATAATAAATCTAAAAAATACATCTAAAAGGGCTTATTCTGCGAAACTTCTTGCCTGGAATGAAACTAGCTGTGTTCTCAAGGTTGTGCACATTTTCACCTACAACTACAGATATTCCCACCCATCAGACATCACCAGTTTCTCTTTTATCTCTTTGCTTTGTTGACATTGCTTTTTTCTCAGATCTGAACTGCTTTTTTACATGTCATGTGTTGTTTTGTTTTCCTGATTCTTTCACCTTTCTTTTTCTATCATTTTTACTTTCGTTATTTTTGCATTTTTTAATTTTTCATTCCTGTTTGCATCTTGTCTGCTCTTTATTTCTCTCTCTGCCCTTTTTCTCATTTTCTATACAGATCTATGAAACTTCTCTCCCTTTATTTCTTTCCTTTGTTCATTACCAACAACCTATCACTTTTTTCTGAATCATTGCAGCTACTTCCTCCTTTTGCCTTTTAAAAAAATTTCCTCTTGCCTTTAGTTTTTTCCCCACCCTAATTTAATATTTATATTATATTTTTTGTTTCTCTTCCTTCTCTTCCACTGCAGAGCTGATGATAACAGAAAATTCTGTGGGGTTAAATCTCTTAAGAAGCTATTGGCTTGGAGGTTTCCCTGTTGTTGTTGGTACACAATTCAGGTGAATTTTAGGATAATAATATAGAATGCTTGAAGTAATAAAAAAACACAACAAAAAACCCTAGGTGAAACAGCTGGAATACTAGTCTTAAAAGGCTTGGTTTCAGTTCCACACTTCATTGGAAGCTCTCCATGATTATAAGCACTTCTGAGCTAGATTCACAGCCATCTTTATTATGTCTTATTTAAACCCGTACTTTAGTTCTCCATCTATAAAGTACCAAACACTTTAACTTCTGCTGTTATAGTAGTACTGGTATTTACCATAATATCTATTAACAGTTATGTGATATCCAAATTGGGAGCATATACATATCTTAAGTAGGTTGGCAGAAAATTTAACTCATGCCCTACTGAAATGGCTCATTCAGAATCATTGTAATGCTGCTGTGTGTTAGTGATTCACTCTAACAGAGCATCCTTTGCTCTCAAAATTGCTATAAAATCAAAGCAGGCTTTGTATTCCTATTCTGGAAGCAGTTGTGGATAGAAGATATCTTTCCTGGTACATTTTCACCAGTTAGGTTAGTAACGAACAGAGTTGAAATACTAGGAAACTTATCAAAGTTTTTTTGAAAGAATTATAAAATGCGGTTTTAAGAAACTATTAAGTTAGTGCCTTTTAAATTGCAGAAGGGGTTCTTAGTGAAAGAAGTAGTCTTACTTAAAGTAGAAGCATGGAAAAAAGAATTATTCTAATAATTATGTAACACACAAGTGCAGTATATCCTGCTGAATGGATCTTGTGTATATAATCAAATGAATAATTATTGAGAACTTAGAGGGTGTTCCTGTGTTGCTTTGAAAACTTTGTTGTTTTTTTTTCAAATAAAAAAATGAATGTGCCCAAAATGAGCTGCAAAAATATTAAAATATTTGAGAAAATGCTACACGTAACACATTGATCTTACTTTCTAATCATGCTTTCTTTCCTAATTTGGGAATGAGAGCAGAAACATTACAGGAATATTAGCTGTTAGTTGCAATGCTTTGCTGGGAATTGATTTTAGCCATCTGTGGGATCTTTTTCACCTTTTCAGCACTTTATTCTGCTACTCGACTTCTGTACCTTATACTGCAGCTGTAGAAGTATTAAACTGGACTGAATTTTGAACTATAATTTAAAGTTAAAAATGTACTCAAATGAAGCATAGAAATGACAGGAATGTACGTTCTGAGCCCACATCCAGCTGCTATGGTCCAGAGGTATGAAGGGGATGCTAGTATGCACACACTGTTCAGAAATGGGGATTCTCAGAGCCCTGACATGGTGTACAGTGGGTACAGGTTTCAAAACTTATATCTTACATGCTCTGAATTTCTGTTAAGCATCTGTAAATGCTGGTGAGATAGCCAAATTTGGGTGAATTTTCCCAGAAATTATAAAAAGCATTTCCTTGTCACTAAGGCGCTCTTTAAGATTTCAAAGCCAGTTGTCAATCACCTTCAGCAAGGAGAACCTCTTGTGTATTTTAAAATGGTGGAAAGAAAAAAAAAAAAGGAAGATGCTATGAATTTATTGAACTTACTTTATTTTTGAAAGTGGTATTTTTCTAACAATTTTGATAACTTAGGAAAAGTGAACAGAGGTGCAAAGGAGTTAGCCAATATAGTGATCTGAGAGGTAGTATAAAGGAAAGTTGGCTGCTTACATAAACAGTAAAAGTGAAACCACCATCTTAACAAAACTGAAATTAAGTTTTTGTACCTAAGAAGGTGAATGAATATGCTTAGTAGAAGTTATGCTTTACCTAAGGAAATGTAATTATGGAAAGGAAGGCAAATAAATTTACAATTTCAATTTTAAAGATGACTGCTCCAGAAAAGCTTTAGAGCTGGATGTAGATCTCAGAAAAGAAGAGTAAAAAAAAATAAATTTAAAAAATAAAATAAACACACATAAAAAATAACTTCCAGAAACCTTGATTTATGGATATATTTGCATCAATAAGAGATTAAGATATTGAACCAATAGGATTAATCAGTATTTAGCTGTATTTTGGACAGCTGGAAAGTATAAATACAGAACCAGGTAGCAGAACTCCTTCCTAGTCAAATTCATGGAATACTGTATAAGGAGTCATAGAATGATACTTAAATTGAAAGAAAATTAGTTCAAGAGATGCTAATATATAATTTTCATTGAAAGACGACCAAAATATTTGGGAAGGAAACAAAAGAATGTCTTTGACAGTTAGTTCACTATAATGCTTTAATAATGTATTTGTAGTTCAAATATTCTAATTTGGGCTAATTTTGGAAAGAGAAAGCTTGCAGTTTTTCAGCAGTGCATCACTTTTCTGTATTGCTCTGTAAAATAGAATGAAAAATTGTAGAAATCAGAAGTGCTCTAATAGGTGCAGAAAAGAGCACATTTCTATTGTCAGGAAACAAAACCAAGCTGTAGATCTGCAGGCTCATTACGTAAACAGATAAATAAAATTTTAAAAACTACTATGTGAGTATCAGTAGCTTCAGTTAGTCTTCAGCCTTTCCTGAGGAAGAAAATTGAAGTGTTAAGGATTGAATTTAAAGATAATTCAGCAATTTTGGATTAGTTTTATTAAAACACAGAAGACAACCTTTTTATTGCATGAATGACCAGTAGAATTAGCCTTAGAAGGTGAGGAAAATGCAGTGCTAAGAACTTAATGTGATATCAAATATAAATGTCAGCAATGCTGTTTTGATTTCTGCTAGTCTGGGATGAGGCTCATAGTGCATGGATTTTTCTAAATATTAGGTAACAAAGGAGAACTATTTTTTTACTAAGGAAGGAAAAAAAGAAACCCAAACAGATATGATTACTTTTTTTTGTTTGCCAATGAGTTGCTTAATGTGGAATAAAATTTAACTGTGAATAAAAGTAAAAAATGTGGCAAATACAAAAAGAAAACTGTTGGGTTTTTTCCAGTTGTCCATAGTGACCCCATACTAATCCTGTATTCCCCTTTTTTCAGTAAGCAAGACTCATGCCATAACTCTTTTGGAAAAGACACAGAATAATGCTAAGATAATTTATTTTGTTGTGAAAGAATGTATTTTTTTCCTCACAGAAATGCATGTAAGCTTTTCATTTTAAAGGAAGGGGAGCCCTGAGGTTTCATTCAATATTTAATGTTCATATTTTATACTCCTCATAATGTGGGTTAATTCAGTCAACGTAATATTTTTGGGTGGTAGAAAAGTTCAAACATGGAAATTCCATTTGGACTGTCTGTGCTGCATACCAGAAATCTCTAAGGATATTTAATAATTCAGAATAAGAAAGGTTTTTTAAATTTTTTAATTTTATGTTTTATTTAAATTATCTTAACATTTACATAGAAACCCTTGAAGGGTTGAAAACTTGAGATTTACATTAGATTAAAAAAAAAGTAATTATGAAGCATAGTGTATGTGGAGACATATTAGGGGAAGAAAAGCTACTGTTTCAGTATGAAGATATCGCGACAATTACAAAATATGACTAAGAAAATTTATTAATATCGATAGTGATTATTTGTTTTAAAGGAACTGGAAATTAGATTCCCAAAGAAGTTTTGCATTAATGCTGTCTCCCACAATAGTATGAATATTTAAAGAAGTAGTATATATGAGAAACTCCAAGTGGCAAAAGTGTAGTTAATTACTGCTTAGGAGACAGTGGAATTAAAACCACAAGTGTAGTTTCCTTTCTCATATAATAAGAGTTGAATGTTCTTGCAATTACTCAGAAAATATGGGCTAAGAAAGCTTAAGTTCGTGCTGCTGCTGCTGACACCCTTTGGGAAAATTAATTAAGATAGCAAAGTCTAAACATTGTAAACATGGAAAGGAACATCACCAGCTTCATGGTGAAATGTTGTACAGTCTAGCATGGTCCACAAGGTGCCAGGACAGAGAGGAGAAGTGAGGAGCATTGGGAGCAGAAAGTTCAAATAGTAACAGAAAATCTAAAGAAAAATACTTTCTTCAAGTAAGTTCATGTATCTTTAAACTGGACAAATGACTGCAAAGTTTCTGTATTTTCTCATAGTTACCAATAGTACGTTCCAGGAAAAATACTCATTTTGACCATGATTACTGTGTCATGTTTTACTAACAGTCCCTTGAGTTGGTGGCAAGAATATGTACCCTCACCCCTTGGCTTTTGGTCAGTACCCTGTAAAGGGACTTATGAAAACAGATGAACCTTCATTGTTTCACAAACAGTATTAAAAATACGATCTTTATTTACTTCAGACTAAAATGTGCTAATGACTGTTTACATGCTGTAATTTCTGAGTGTACCAGCAGAATGCTAATCTGTTTTTGCCAGGTATTTCACTTATAATTCAGGCTTCTTCAGCTGTTGAGCAAGGACTTTACTGTTACTACAGTATGAGTGTTTTCCCAGCCCCTGACAGAAGGCTGAAAATTTTAATTAAAGCAGTTAACCCAAAGATTGACTTTTCCGATCTGCCTGTTGACAACAATGCACTGTGTTCTCCATTTAGAGTTTACTAAGTATCTGTTAATAACTTGGTTTCACTTGTGCTCTGAGAATGCACCATTATCTCACATATTTTAGGTAGAAAACTGAATGTGGGATCTTCATCCCGTTAACTTTCTTTGTGTGGTTTTGTAGCTGGTAAGAACCTCAGGATAGACCTGATTTGGTTTATCTGATTATTCCTTTCTTTCAGGTTTGTGATATGTGTTGGCTTGTTGTTCACCCTGTCTTGTCCAAAATTGTATGGTAATTTAATATGATTAATTTTCACTGGGGAAACTGGCAACATTTATTTTCTGTCTGGTTTGGGAGCAGAAAGTTTCTTGGGAAGCTTGCATAGAATTGACACAACAATTCATTTTAGATTTTCAGAGTAAACATTTGCTTGATAAAAGTAACTCTTTAGCAGATGTTCTTAGCCATGTTCAGTGGTCTTCAGAAGGTGTCCTTTGGCTTTGCCGTGGTATACAGATATGCACAAGTGTAACTTTGGAAGTTTACACCTTAAGTTAAAGGTACAAGGTGTGTTATAGATAGTGGTTCTGTACGTAAATATGCAGCACTTGAGAGCAAGGCTTTCCTTTCGGTTCCAAATCTTTTTCTCCAGTACAATTAGTGATAGACCAGCATGCCTTAGCAGGTTTTTTTCATTTTAAACTGATACATACGCAAAATATTGTTAACGAATGAATTATTTATGTTTGTTGTTACTTCTATGTATTTTTAAGGAAAATACCTAGTATCAGTATTCACTTCTGTCTGTGTTATCATTTGTCTTTGATATTGTCAGTCATCAGAATGTTTTCATGTCATTCAAATTTGCAGTATTTTCAGAGAATCCTAACGTGAAATGATCATTTTATTGGATCATTTACTGAGGGGAGGGGGAAATTATTAAAAATCAGGCATTTTCACTTTAACAATTAATTCGAAAACTTTGATACTTTTATTTAAAGAAGTCTTGTGTTCATAAACAGTTTATGCCTGTTTAGGCAGAGATCTCTGTAGGTTTTTTAAACCCACTTAGTTATTTTAAGAATCTACATGCTATTTCTGTTTGGTAAAATAAACTTTCAGAAATAAATAGTTAAAACCAGCCCCAGTGTTTTAGCTTTTTCTGAGTTTTTTTTTTTAATCACAGCTGGTTAATAAGAATTTTATTTTCTTCACTTCTTCCCCACCTACATTAAAAGTATCTTTTGTGTCACACAGCCTGTGCAGTTTTCCCATAGGAACATATAATGGAGTTAATGAAAGTGAAAAAAGTGAGTCACACAGTCATTTATTTACTCATGTAAGACAATAATGGTGTTGATAGTTACCCAGACATGCTTTCATTTCTTTTGATTGTGGAAAAGCTGGGAGTTAAAAAGTCCTTGCAGACTAGACTACAAGTGGAAAGAAAGAAATTAAGTGATAGCTATGTGATCGTTACTGTCTCGTTTAAGGCTGTTTGTAGCATTTTAGCAACAACAAGCTGAAGGGCTGTTGCTCTAAATTTGCTAGAATATTCAATTATATACATTATGAAAAGGAAGTCCTGTCTTCAGGTTATCTAATGTGTGTGTGTGTGTATATGTATATAAGCTGCTTTCCCAGATCTCTCCATGTTCTGCAAATACAGCTTTCTCACTATTCCTGTGTGGCAATTTCAGGATTCTGACTATCCCACATAATTCCATTTTATATGTAAGGTTTTATGTGTATCTGCCAGACTGATGACTGTTTCAAGTATAGGATTCCCTGCCTGCTGTTTCCTTTTCAGCCCTATGGAACTTGGAGCTTCAAGAGTTAGTGGCACTGGGCTAGCTAACAACAGTAGACCTTTTGCATGAGTACTGTAAGAGAGCCTTGGGATCACTCTGAGTGGTAGACTGACTCTGATGGGTTTATCAGAGAAGAGAAGATTCCTGGCCATGGTATCCTCTGGTAGGAGTGCTTTGCATTGTTTTAATTACTCATTTGCCTTAACTAAAGCTACAAGCAGTTCCTTTAGGAGCCCAGTGAGCAGCCAACTAGAGAAGAGCCCCAGTTATCTTTGCAGCCTGTATTTATCTGTGCAGGAGATACCGTGTCCATGTTCTTCCCAGCTTTGGGGATCTGCAGTGCACATTGCCTCCCTCCTTGCCAACACGTCTGGCTTTGCTTCCCATGGAAGGTGTGCACTGCAGCTGTGGTGGTTTGGGCTTACATCAAGTCCCAGAAGCTGTGAAATGTTCCTGCATTCCACAGTCATTCCCAGACTTCCAATGGAAAGGAAAGCAAAAGAGAGCCTGTTGTGAATACTTTATTTCCCAGTAGAGCCACATTACTGTGTTTTCAGCCTTGCTGTGTAATGAGTAACCCTTATGCATAATCTGTTTATGTGATAGGTTGAACAACTGGTATTACCTCTGAAGCAGTTAGAAGATGGATGTACCTGGTGAGAATATAGGACACAGGCAGGGAAATCCTGTATAGAAAAATTTGGTGGTGAAACTCAAATGTACCATCTTTATCATGTGGGAAAAAAAAATTCTGAAACCCAAGCCTAAATAGTTTGAATATTAATACTTTTGTTAACTTCCTTGTTTGGTAGGTTTTTTTCTGTGAGTGAAAGTCTGACACCAGAAAACTGTTACTTTGAAATTTTTGTGTATAAGTTAATTCTACATGTGAAGGGACGTCGAAGTCTTCATTAAAATCTCTACGGAAGATGTAAAAAAAATGTGAAAAGGTTTTACCGATGCTGGATACTCCTTTCAACTACTGCACACATTGCTGTCTTTTCTCAACTCCAGTCAATTGTATAATGCTGCATAGTAAAATATGAGATAAAAAATTGGAATGTAATTATTTTGAATTAACTATATGTATCCATAGCCATGCATCCTTGTATGGATACAAGGATCTACATCCTTGTAGATATATAGCTACATTTCTTTCTATCTAGCTAGTGTAAGTGAGAAGCAAAGATGGTCAGCATCAGTTACACATCCCAAGCACAAGATTGCTCATTGTCCTTTTTCCACTGTCTTCAGTGACTGGACCTAATGTCTAACTTACAGATGCTGGTCCTTAATAAGGAAACTGAGACACTGCTTCCCATGTTAAATTCACTGGTGAGCAGAGTTCACTTGTGTGAAAAGGCTTGTGCCCGTCTTTATTAGTGCCTTATTTGTCTTCAAAGTTCAATTTCATATTTCTGTGGGTGAGCAACAGCATGGGCGGTAATCAGAAGTTTGATACTGTGGCATTAGGCGTTTTGTTTCCTTAGCACCTGCACAGAATCTGACTTAAGATACCCACAGATTTTTGCAAGGTAAGCATCCCTGAAATTCAAGCCTAGAATTTTTGTCATGTCATATTCGTACTGTATTTATTATATATATGGTTCACACACCCCATTCTGACTGTATTTCTAATACTTTGCTTTTTCCCACATCTCTTTCATCTGAGAGAGCATTTGTCTTCCTTTTAAAATCAATATTTTTCAGTAGTATTTATTATATAATTTAAAATGTAAAGTAGAAAAAAAAGGACACTTGTAGATTTTAAATACTCTGTCCATGTACTTGGACTTTGCATTTTCCAATGAACCATTCAGCAGTAAATAATCAGAAAGTAAGTAAAGAATTTTCACTTAATTCTCAGCAAACTGCATTCAGAGGATGAGAAGAACACCTCCACTAGACGAACTGCAGCCGCCTCCATACCATGATGATAGTGGTTCTCCTCATCTTTCATGTACACCTTCTGAAGTCGGAGACAGTAAATGTGAATATTCCCAGTGTAGCAACAGCCCAAGATGTTCATATAAGTGCCCAAGTGAGGGAAGCACGGGACATGAAATAGAAAGCTTTCATAACAAAGGATACGAAGAGGATGTACCAAGTGACAGCACAGCTGTCCTTAGTCCAGAGGTAAATGAAAACGGTTGAGTGTTCTGAAGCATATTGCAGTGCAATTGTCTGAGAGATCTTTTTTTTTAAAATCCATTTAAAGATATATGTACACTAATCTTGCAGCTCATTCATTAAAAAAAACAACAAACTTTGTCAGAAAATATTACAATAGGATTTCAGATTGTCCTTTATGGCCCCTTAACTTTCAAACAAGCTCCTAATAAGAGTGTTGTTTTTTTTTTAACAATTTAGAAAACTTGTCACACTATAAGAACTGAAGTTAAAATTGTTTTTCTTTCACATAGCTTTTTGAACAGCCAGAAAAAAAAAGAAAAGCTATTAAAACTTTTCAAACTGAACACTCCATAATGTAAAAAATCTTTTATGAAAAAAAACCAAGCCGAATAATTTTTAAAAATTGTTGATATAGTGATTTGTTCAATTTAATTTTCCTTTTCTGCTATCAACTGTAATGATAGCTATTTATTTTTACTATGTAGAAATAATATTTTCTGACATGTATTTTCTGAAATGTCTTTAACAAACACTTAGTGCACTAATATCTGTGGATAAGTCTACATTAGTGATGTCATGTGCATGAGAGTCTTTTTGGTATAGATTTGTCTTTTGACTCTATCTGAAGTTTTGAAGTGCATATTAGGGCTTAGTCCTGATGTGTCAGCAGCTGTTTCTGTCTTGGTAGACCTCTTGGTAAGTTGATTTAGAATACCTGGCGGGTTGGTGCAACATCTGGAAGACCCACCTGCTAGGTGAATGCAAGGTGTTCCAGTACCTGTCTGCATGTTACCTGATGATCAGGTAGGACCACAATCTGTATGAACTTCATTGCTGGTAAAGACACAGTCTGTACATGTGGTCCTCAAATTCTAACGGATGGCAGCAAATCTAATCCTGGTTCTTCCTCTTTGTGTACCCAATAAGAAGTGAGAATATTGCCAACCTTTTTACAGCTACTTAACGACTTGAAGAATGAAGCTTTCAGAGGAATGAATTCCCATGGCCATGTAGCAACCAGTTTAAAACAAAAGTGTAACTTTTTTTAATCCAAAAGGCTCTCTTACAGCATTTATTCATGTACATGAACAAGCATATCTTTGATTATACGGAAGTACCCTGGAAAGTAATGTTTTACTGACTTGGAATAATTTATTATATGAACAGTGGGTTGACCTGTACTTGTAAATATTTAGTGTTTCAATGTCACTTATCAAACTAGCTGTTTTAAAAATACATGGTTTAGTAAAGCCATGATAATTTGTGGGATATTTATAGAAGTATGGAAGAGCTGCATGTGTTTTAATGCCTATATTTGCTGGTATCTCACTGTGCTCTCAATCAGTATCCAGATCTTAAAGCACTGTAATAATGTTAACGTAAAAATGTGCATATGCTCACAGTGAAATAAGGCAGTTATATCTTAACAAATGTGTATGTGTTTTAACATGTGGGGCACAGAAGCAGAGATCATGAATGCAGCCTAATTTAGTCTGATCTCTGTCTGAATGGCTCCTGGCTTTTGGCAGTATTGGCCAGGTAAAGTCTTTTGATTTCTTGGCTGCTAGTCAGCCATCTCCTCAGGCTTTCGATGTTTAATTACCTTGTTTATGGAATGAACAGTAAGATCATAGTCGCTTCATATTGCTTAGAGAAAGCTATGTATTTGCAGGCTAGATTTAATAATAGAATATGATAAATAAATAAATAAATTCAAAGCTGCTTTTTCTTCTTCAGGATATGTCAGCTCGAGGATCATCTTCACAGCTTCCTAAACCTTTTGATCCTGAGCCAGTAGCTAAATATGGCACACTGGATGTGACTTTTGACTATGACTCACAGGAACAGAAGCTTTTGGTGACAGTGACAGCTGTCACAGACATTCCCACATACAGCAGGACAGGTGGAAGCTCATGGCAAGTACACCTAGTTCTTCTTCCTATAAAGAAGCAGAAAGCAAAAACCAGCATCCAGCGGGGACCGTGCCCTGTCTTCACAGAGACATTCAAATTTAATCACGTTGAGTCTGAGATGATTGGGAATTATGCAGTTCGCTTTAGACTGTACAGCATACGTCGTATGAAAAAAGAGAGGATTGTGGGAGAAAAGATTTTTTACTTAACAAAATTGAACCTTCAAGGGAAGATGTCAGTGCCAGTGATACTGGAACCTTCTTACAGTCTGTCTGTGAGTATTAAATGAGGCGGAATAAGAATACAGTGATGTACAATGGCGTGAATTTTGTAAGAATAGTGTGTATATTTATAGAGTCATCACATCCACTCGATTTTTTTCAACAGTCACAGCCCCATATTAGCACAATGATAATTTCCTTATAGCTTCTGTAAGTACATTCATTTTCTACCTGCAAAAGCTGCCCATATTTTTCTTTCCAATTATTGAGAAATGTCCGGCTTATAAATAGGGATATAGTGGTGAATATTTGTACATATGTATACATGCCAATATATATATATATTTGATAGTGTAGTTTTTACTCTGCTACCCCCAGCATTTCAATTAAAAAAAAACCACTACACTGGTGAATGCCCTCCCTCTGTTGCAATTAAATCTTGGTTGCAATACTCTTTTTTTTCTTTCAAGAAAGAAGAAAGAGGAGTTTTGAAAGCACAAGGCCATTTTTAGTAACTTCAGGTTAGAACCTTGTAAATAATTGATTTCTGGTTGAGTCTGAAGTGAAAAATAGTGTGAAAAGTAGTTCAAACTGAAAAGGATCTTTCTCTGCTAAAAAAGACACCTGCTTGTCCCCCAAAATAATTTAATATTTTTAATAAACCAGAGCAACAGTAGTTAAGTGTAAATCTAGGTATCACTATGAAATAGCACAAATCACTGTATAGGCAGTAATCAGCTTCTCCTTTTTCTATTTTGTAAGTATTTAAGTCTGCTTTTGTCTAGAAAAAGAATGTTTGTGTTGTTGTGGTCACAGTTTCCTACACTAGGAGTGCTTGAATGTTGCTTTAGAGCTGCATATTTGCTCTTGGGGAAAGAGAAGGTGATTTAGCAAGGACATCCTTATTTCATATGTGTTTGTTTGTTTTTAAACTATCAATAAAAGAAAATACTATCAATAAAAGAAAAAGAGGAGAAAGAAAGGAAAATATTTTTTATGTGTAACAAAGTCATTAATTTGTTCTGCATTTTCAGAAAAGTTTTAGGTCAATTGAAATTCCGTTTCTTTTGAACTTGAGTATTATGAAATACACTCAAAATAAGATGCCATTGTATTTAATTACTAAATTGTTATTTAATTACTAAAAAGATATTAATTAGACTTAGTAAAAGCGGAGACTAAAACTTGGCTCTCATGAAGGATCAATTAGCATTAGAACATCTTTTTTTATGATTCCTTAAGAAGTACAAATCAGTCTATTCCAAGGATGGAAGTGGTTCGCTTACCAGTGTGAACTTCACTAATGCAGAGTTTCCTAGCTACACAGCTAGTGCAAAAAGCACCCTATGAAACAAAACATTGACTATTCTAAATGAACTTGCTAAATTTTTGTGTGCTATCAATAGGTTCTAGTATAAAATTTATCAAAGTCAGTGGAAGAGGCAAATGAAAGGGCCAGGCTTTTGATTGATTGGTATATACCATATGTTCGTTGGTTATTCTTCTCTATTGTTTTCTTGACATTGTTATTTATTTTATGTGATGGTAAAGGGTCTCATTTTGGGGGGAAAGAAACAAGGAAAATAGGAAGGAAGTGAAAGTATCTTCTTAAATTTGTTGCTGTAATGAGGTTTAGGCAGATTTATCTCAGACCTACCTGTTGCTGGAAAAGAACCTTCATAGTCTATAGCTTGAATGAGGATCCATGTTTTTTGGAACTATACAAATGAATTTTTAAAGCTTTGGAAATTCTTTCACATCTGAGATTATAGGTATTTTTATGTTTTAATTTAAAAGCATGTATCATATTTTAACAGCGAGCAGATCTATTACAGGATTTAACATCTAGTTGTTTTGCAAGAGTGTTAAATTTTACTTTGTTTTTAGGATTTATGACTGGAAATGGGGGGTATCCTGGGTCACTTGAGTCCAAGACCTTGTTATTGCTAAACAGCCAGGTCATCCTGATCACACATTTGTGAATTTTCATCTGAAAACATAGGGTTGTTTAATTTCCAATTCAAATTTTTTCATGACCAGTTTATAACCATTTGTTCTTATGCCCACGTGGTCCGTGAGCTTCATTAGTTCTTACCCTTCTCCAGTGTTTGCCTCTGGTTCTACTTATACACATTGGTCGTACTCCTTCTTAATTGTTCTTTTGCTGGAGTAGACCAACAACAATCTCTGTGTCCAACTAGGCATAAATACCAGGCAGGAGTTATTAAACAGAAGAAGGTAAGTGTTATTTCAACTTGGAGAGATCCAGCTGTTCAGGAATAATTGTAATTATAAAATCTGTGATGAGGTACATGGTAAATTCTGAATTAAATTTGCATTATTCAGCTTCAGAGTGTTTTGTTGCTATGAAGTGCTTATATTTGACAGCATTTTTACAAAGATATTTCTTGGGCACATGACAGTTGCCCTATTTTTTTACAGTGCTTCTCATTATATGGATTTTATGTATTAAATATACCTTCTGTCACGGAAAATTCCTGATCCATTGAAAGGTCTATGCTAATCTCTTCTGCTGAAACAATTTGCTTGCTTCTATCTGTTGCTAATCTTATAGTTATGTATTTGATTAGCTAATTGTCTGCCTTCTGATTGTATAAGAATGGTTCCTATATTGTATATAACGTCTTACATTAGCAGTTACTATCCACAGTCCTAAGTCTGTTAGTCTTTAACAGTGTTGTGTTGTTGCAGTTCTCCCACATAACAGGGAATTCCTTCTCAGGCAGTATCCTCACCCTCCTTATTTATCACACCCTTTCTTCCAAGATCAGTGTATGTTTGAGTGAGGAAGAAGCAACAGAACCCATGTGGTTGTCACTGTAATCTGAGACTGTCCCTTCCAGATTTAATAGAAAGTGATCATTGCATCAAAACTTAGTAACAGGGCTGTACATTGTGATTTTGTCTGAGTATTGTTTGCTTAGGAAGACCTGGCAGAGGTAGGGGACCTGAGAGAAGAGGGGAACTGGAAGCGGGTCCCTGCTCGGGGCAACAGGCAAACCTGCTCCCGGCTTCCCTCACCTTCATGTGTGCCCTTACAGAACAGGTATATGGCCCTGGATCAGGAAAATCTGGTAACTGAGGTTACTGACAAAGGTCTGTCCAGGGAGTTGCCGAGGCAATCTGTCTCATGCATTAGGACTGCCTCTGCTCAGAACAAAAGGAAAGTAATTGTTGTAGGAGATTCTCTTTTGAGGGGAACTGAGGCCCCTATATACTGGCCAGACCCAACCCTCAGGGAGTTCTGCTGCCTCTCTGGGGCCCGGGTCAGGGATGTTACCATGAAACTCCCAGGCCTGGTGCAGCCCTCTGATCACTACCCACTAGTGGTCATGCAGGTGGGCACTGATGAGGTTGCCAAGGCAAGTCCCAGGGCAATGAAAAGGGATTTCAGAGAACTAGGTTGAATGCTTGCAGGATCAGGAGCACAGGTGGTCTTTTCCTCAGTTCCTTCAGTGGCAGGAAAAGCTGAAAGGACTAGGAAAACACAAGTGATTAATGAATGGCTTAGAGGCTGGTGCTGCTGGATGAACTTTGGGTTTTTTATCACGGAGATGATAGGTATGCTAGCAATCAATGGCATAGAGCTGTCAACAAGGGGGAAAAGGATTCTTGGCCAGGAGTTAGTGGGGCTCATTGAGAGAGCTTTAAACTAGACTTGATGGGGGTAGGGGACAAAACTCCTGGATGGCTTGATTTAAAGGACATCGGGCCTGCTGGCATTGGATGGGAAGACCCTGTGCCGCAAGGAACAAAGGGTCCTAGGGCAGGAGTTAGCAGGGCTCATTCACAGAGCTTTAAACTAGATTTGAAGTGGGAGGGGGTTGTAACTGGGTTTGAACTAGTGGGGCATTGTTCTAGTATTAATGAAGACCAGAAGGCCTCCCGCCTCCCAAGGGTGCCACCAGCTTGCTCAGCTTGCTCCCTGAAATGCCTGCACACCAATGCAGGCAGCACGGGGAATAAACAGGAGGAGTTAGAAGTCTGTGTGTGCTCTAAGGGTTATGATCTGGTGGCAATTACAGAGACATGGTGGGACAGCTCACATGACTGGAATGTGGTCATGGATGGCTATGTCATTTTTAGGAAAGACAGGTCCGCAAAGTGAGGTGGTGGAGTTGCTCTTTATGTGAGAGAGCAGCTAGAATGTATTGAGTTCTGTCCAGGGGCTGATGACGAGCAAGTGGAAAGTCTGAGGGTATGAATTAAGGGGCAGACTAGCATGAGTGATACAGTTGTGGGGGTCTGTTACAGACCTGATCAGGACGAGGGAGTTGATGAGGCTTTCTACAGGCAGCTGAAAACAGCCTTGCAACTACAGGCCTTGGTCCTCATGGGGGATTTTAACTACCCAGATATTTGCTGGAAGGCCTACACAGCCAGCCATTCCCAGTCTAGGAGGTTCCTCCAATGCATCGATGATAACTTCTTGATACAGATGGTGGACAAACCAACTAGGAGAGGAGCACTGCTGGATCTTGTACTCACCAACAAGGAGGGTCTGGTTGAAGCGGTGACGGTCAATGGCAGCCTTGGCTGCAGTGACCATGAGATGGTGGAGTGCAGGATCCTGTGTGGGAGGAACAGAACACCCAGCAGGACCAGAACCCTGGACTTCGGCAGGGCCAACTTTGGCCTCTTCCATCAGTTATTAAGAGAAGTCCCATGGGACAGGGTGCTAGATGGTAAAGGAGCTCAAGATATCTGGTAAGCATTCAAGGACTACTTCTTACAAGCTCAGGGTCAGAGCATCCCAATGGGTAGGAAATCAAGTAAAGGAGCCAGGAGACCCACATGGTTCAACAAGGAACTGCTGGGCAAACTCAAGTGGAAAAAGAGAATCTATGGTTCATGGAAGGAGGGGCTGGCCACTTGGAAGCAATATAGGACTGTTGTCAGAGGATGTAAGGAGGCAATAAGGAAAGCTAAGGCCTCCTTGGAACTAAACCTTGCTAGGGAGGTCAAAGACAATAGAAAAGGCTTCTTCAAATACATTGCAGATAGAACAAAACACTAGAGGCACTATAGGCCCCCTGCTGAATGAGGTGGGAGCCCTGGTGACAGAGGATATAAAGAAGGCAGAGGTGCTGATGCCTTCTATGCCTCTGTCTTTACTGCTGCAGACACTCCCCAGGAGCCCCAGATCCCTGAAGCCCCAGAAGAAGTCAGGATAAAGGAGGAGTTTGCTGTGATAGATGAGGATTGGGTTAGGGATCAGTTAAGCAATCTGGACATTCATAAATCCATGGGTCCAGATGGAATACACCTGCGGGTGCTGAGGATAAGTCGTGGGCAGCAGGAGAGGTGCCTGAGGACTGGAGGATAGCAAATGTCACTCCAGTCTACAAAAGTGGCAAGAAGGAGGACCCAGGGAACTATAGACTGGTCAGCCTCACCTCCATTCCTGGAAAGGTGATGGAACAACTTCTTGCTGGCACTGTCTCTAGGCATATCAAGGATGAGGGGGTCATTAAGAGCAGTCAACATGGTTTTACCAAGGGGAAGTCTTGTTTGACCAACCGTACAGCCTTCTGTGAGGAAGTAACTAGGTGGATAGATGATGTTAGGGCAGTAGATGTGTTTTATCTTGATTTCAGTCAAACATTTGACACTGTCTCCCACAGCATCCTCATAGATAAACTGAGGAAGTGTGCTCTTGATGACCAGGTGGTGAGGTGGATCATGAACTGGTGGAGAGGAAGAAGTCAGAGAGTTGTGGTCAGTGGGACGGAACCTCGTTGGAGGCCTGTGACTAGTGGAGTCCCTCAGGGGTCAGTACTGGGACCAGTACTATTCAATATTTTCATCAACGACCTGGATGAGGGAACAGAGTGTGCCCTCAGCAAGTTTGCTGATGACATTAAACTGGGAGGAGTGGCTGACACACCAGAAGGCTGTGCTGCCATTCAATGAGACCTGGACAGGCTGGAGAGTTGGGTGGAGAGAAACTTGATGAAATTCAACAAGGGCAAGTGTGGAGTCTTGCATCTGGGGAAGAACAACCCCATGTACCAGTACAGGTTGGTACTGCTGGAGAGCAGTGCAGGAGAAAGGGACCTGGGGGTCCTGGTGGACAGGAGGATGACCATGAGCCAGCAATGTGCCCTTGTGGCCAAGAAGGCCAATGGCATCCTGGTGTGCATTTGAAGGGGTGTGGTTAGTAGGTCAAGGGAGGTTCTCCTCCCCCTCTATTCTGCCTTGGTGAGGCCGCATCTGGAATATTGTGTCCAGTTCTGGGCCCCTCAGTTCAAGGACAGGGAACTGCTTGAAAGAGTCCAGCACAGAGCCACAAAACTGGTTAAGGGAGTGGAACATCTCCTTTATGAGGAAAGGTTGAGGGAGCTGGGTCTCCTTAGCTTGGAGAAGAGGAGACTGAGGGGCGACCTCATCAATGTTTACAAATATGTTAAGGGGGAGTGTCAGGAGGATGGAGCCAGTGATAGGACAAGGGGCAATGGGTGCAAACTGGAACATAAGAGGTTCCATGTAAACATCAGAAAAAACTTCTTTACTATGAGAGTGACAGAGCACTGGGACAGGCTGCCCAGAGAGGCTGTGGATTCTCCTTCTCTGGAGACATTCAAAACCCGCCTGGACACGTTCCTGTGTGATGTGCTCTAGGCAGGGGGGTTGGATTGGATGATCTTTCGAGGTCCCTTCCAACCCTTAAGATTCTGTGATTCTGTGACCTTTGCTGATCCTTTTGGAGAAATTCTCCTTTTAGTCTACAATGCTAGACAAATTTTTGTTCACCTGCCTTGGGTTTGGTTTCCATTGTGGTGTTGTTTATATTTCTTCAGGAAATCCCTGTGGATGTGTTTTTAGTTGCTCTTCGTTCTTCTCAAGGAAATAAATTTTCCTGACAGTGAACAACAACCTCCAGTATGATGCGATTAGAAAAACATACAAGAGGTTCATTGATTGAAATTTGTTTGGAAAAAAATACCAACACAAGTGTAAACCTCTTCACTGTCCTACAGGTTGCTTTTTGGTATAGAATAACAAAAAACATTCACATTTTAGATTTTTTTTATTATTATTATTTTTGAAGTACAATTTTGACAACTGAAACACACCTCTTCCTGCTAAGCAAATCTAGTAATTGTTCATTGTGTGCTGTGAATAACAAGTTGTTTGCTGTGGAGGATTAAATTGCTTTTACTTTCTTTCTGTAATGTTCTCCATTTCAAACTTACTGAACTCCCGATATGATCCCTATGATAAAGAATGGTGTAGACATTCATTCATGTGTAAAATATTATTTTGTGTATGTTTACTGTAAATATCCAGTGTTTGAGAATTATTTTAGTTGTAATTTTTTGAGTGAAGGCATGTATCATACATTCAGTGTTTAAGAATGCCTGTTCCTGCTCATTCATCTGCCTGCTCTGTCCACTTCGAGGACAGTGGTTAATCATCTGGTATACACTGGTGTATGTACTGTGCTTAAGGCATTTGTTCCGTATTGCCCTTTGTGTGGCATACCTGCAGTATTCTTTCTAATGGATGTTTATTCATTTATAATATTTGGGGGAAAAGCTGTCAGGGTGGCATTCCTTTCTTGGGAATTTGTGGCTGTTACAGAGCCGAGCTCTCAGGTTTTGTGCCAATCCTAATATTTTGGGCCTATTGTTGAATTTACTACTGTGTTCTTATGCTGTGGCCTATTCAGGATCCTATTTGGAAGGCTGAACACTAAAATTAATATCTGTAAACATATCTTTAGTAAGTAGTAGCTACCAGTATGATAATTTAGAACAGCTAATGAAAAAATTACTAAGACTTGTCTAGAGAGGAGAAAAAAAAAAACAAACTAAAAAAATTTTGCTCACATTATTTTATTTAACTAGAATTCTAACTAAAAGGATCACTTCCCATGTGATGGTGCATAAATGCTTTCAGTTAGCTTGTAAAAATTATGTCCATCAAAATAAGGGGCAATTATCTTTAAACTCTGAGCAAGTTCTTATCTTGGGAATAGCTAGCTGAATTCATTTGAGTTAGTGGAAGATCAGAATTAGTCCTTTGACACAAAAAGAAAGATGACTTGTGATTTCTTTGAAAAAAATTATAAGGTGATTGGAAAACGGAGATTATGTTACTGAGGCTGCAGGTGAACTTGACAGTACTGGGCAGAGGAATTGGCCTTCCTGTATTTGACTGGTTGCACAGGCTTTGCCAGCAGTATTGGCAAGCAGCAGCCATTGTCTTCATGGTGTCATGCTTCAACTTGGGCACCTTTGTGTGGTGTTCCCCAAGCACTGCTCCTGGCAGCTGAGCAGATAAGCTCTAGCCCATGGCTCTCTTGGCTCAGGTGTTCATGAGGATATGGGGGGTGGAGAACACAAAGACTACTGTAGCTGCTATGCTCCAAAGCCAGTGGTGTGTCTGTACTGTTCTGGCAGGTGCAAGTTTCAAGAACTCAGAATCTGATGAGATAAGAATCTCTGACTAGATAAGTTCAGTTCAGTTGTCACAGTTTAAAAATTGGCTTTCCAAATCAGGACTATTTACTCCTGATTTTTTTCTTACATAAACACATCTAATAAGTCATGGCAAAGCACTGAACTAGGCATTGAAGCTGTGATACTATTTCAGTCTTACTCTGAATCCACAGTAAGAGGCAATAGTCCTTGCAAGTGGCTTTAAACTCTGTAACTAAATGCACTACTTCAGCTCTTTTGTGGGTTATTTGCTATCTCCACTGTGATCAAGAGAAGGATCTTTGTCATCAGAATACTCTGTCTGATACCACCTTAGGCATAGGCCATATTGCTGCTATTCATCCATTGAAAATCAAGTTCAAGATCAGTTCAGAAAGCTTTCCACAGAGCAACAATTCAGAGTTTGTAATTTTGCCATGTCTAGGCTAGCTAGGATTGTGACTCCTGTTTTGTCAGTAATTTCTTTAAATTAAAGTATAAAGCTTTTTCTAATGAAAAATCCTAATTCTCTGGAAACAAGCTTCTGACTTCTTATGAGGTTCTGAGAGCCCTTATTTGAATGTTGTACATCCACCACAATTCTCAGTTAGGTTGCATTTCTAGCCTTCATTGCTGGACTTTTTTTCTAAGATACAAGGCGAACAGTTTGATTCCAATTCTTGCTGACAGTCATTGAAAACAGAGTTAATAAAAATGCTCTCAAAGTAGTACTTGTATACCTTTCTTGAGATATACTGGCCAATGGGGACAGTCAAAGCATTCTGAATATAGATGCCACTGCCAAGACAGAGTTAATATAGTCCACCTGGCCTTCAAGTTTTTACAGGGTTTTTTTTTTTAAAAAAACCACCTGCCAGCATAACACCAGGGCTTTCTTAAAAGCATTTGCAAAACTAGAACTTCAATTCAACTTTAGGTTTCAACTACCTTGCTGATACCCAGATAGGAGGCAAGTTCCTAATTTGGTAACTAGATCTGTTACCATGACCCTCAATGTAGGATACAGGGAAAATTCTTTGATGTCAGCAATGTAAATAATTTAATCTATTTCTCTAAATCATTGGTTGGTCACATAGCCAGAATAAAGGTTGTGTGTTGTCTCATTATCTGTGCACTGAGTAAAATAACAATTAAAAACTGTCATCTTTTGTGTTTAATGAATGAATTCCTTGAAAAAAGTTATTTACTCAATTTGATCACCACAACCTTTGGCATTAGGATCAGCAAATATTGAAAACTGTGTTTCAGACTATTTTAAGTGTATGATGATGCTTTTCAGTCTCTACAAAGCCTCCAGTCAAATGACAAGTTGTGAATTTTTGTTTTAGATTAAATGAAAGTAATCCTCTTGAGCAATATTTTCCTCAGAAAGCCAGTCCATCAGTGACAAACAGATTGCCTCAAATTGTATGTCTAGTTTTGATAATCTTTTAAAAAAATAAAATGGAAGAAGCTCATCAATACATAAAGCTAGAAAAATGAGAATTTTGTCAGGTATCTGTGAGATACTCAGATGATCATTTTCTGTGGAATAAGTATGATTTCCCAACCTGGACTGCAATTTCAAAGAGCAGTAAGGAAAATAATCATGCTGTAAAAACATATTGTAAATTTCCCAGAAGTGGCTTTGTAGGAGTTTCAAGTAAAGATTATCAAGATTGTTACTGGCATGAAATTTCCACTTTTGAAGTTTACAAGCTGCTGCTTAAATCTTCCTCAAGCAACTCTTTCTTTGGTGATATATTCTTTAACTTATGAATCCAAGTTAATTTTCGGTTTCCCTTAGAGATACCAAGTTTCCCAACTATTTTATTTTCTTATAATTTGAATTCTTTATTGTTTGCTTGTATCATCTCACTTTTATTCCTGTCTTTCAAGGAAACAACAAAAAGGAAAAACACAAAACAAGTTCTTTTGGCAGGTTTGAACACCCTGCAGCAAAAGCATGTGCACAGTTTTCCTCTAATTTCTTTCCATTGGGGGAAATCCAAATCAGAGATGTTACACAAACAAATGAAGTTACCTAGTCTGCAGTTTTGTAACTTACACAGTTAGGGAACTTGTCATTTTGATTTCTGGTTTACTTACTGGGTGATTCTTATTCTCCTGGGCTTTGCAGTAAGTGTTCATTAGTGTTCTTCATTTCAGACTTGAGGATCATGCAGTAATCACTTCTTTTGTGTATTCAAGCAGCCAGTATTTGGTATCAGACAAACATCTGTTCATAGGGTGCCTTTAGCAAGGGATCCTTTTAGTCTTAGTGCATTAGCCTCTTGTCAGGCTTGGCCTTCTTACTGTCTGACCTTGAGCTGCAGCTTTCACAGCTTCTGTGTTTCTGCTGGGCTAATCAGCTGTCAGGTGGCCCCAGGAGAATCCAGGGTATGTCCACTTCTTGCCCTTCTTTGTGGTGTGTATGATAGCTCTAAGAATTCACTTCATGCAGATCCCTTCCAACTTCCACCTGGTGGTCCTCCAATCTTGAGATTAAATGTGACCTGAACAAATCAAAAGGGGTACCACTAGCAGTTTAAATTAGAGCCGAACTGTTTATTGCAAATAGTATAGCTGACAAATGCATTATAAACATACCCTTAATGTTAGGGATTTGTTCATTGTCAAAAATAATTGCATTAATTTTTATGCAATCAAATATTGGTCCATAGATCAACTACTCATAAATTATGCTTATTGTTTAGATCATTGAATCTTTTTCTCATTTCCCACTTTAAAAGAGTGTAATCAAGAGAGAAAAGAGAAAAATTAAATTACTTGCTATTGGTCACTCCAACACACATAAAGGGTAACTCCATCTGGACAGAGCATTGTAATTTAAAGAAGTCTGTGGTCATGGAAGCTGTCCTGCAGTAACATCTCCATGGTCTTACAGGTCTGACAGGAGTAAAGAGAGGGAGAGGTGTGAGTGAGTCTCAGTAGGAGCTGTTAGCGTATCTTCATCAGGAGTGCAGGTAGAATGTCTTCTTTTTGTGTCAGATGTTCTTAACAAAATTGCTAGCACAAACATCTTAACAGCTTTTAGTGCTTGAATGTTTCTTTATGCTACATGTGTTATCTCAGAAAACAGAATTCAATAATAAAAGGCCTCTTGCCTCTTTTCCTCCCCTTGCCTGTGGCAGTATAAAAAGCTGGTAATATGAAAACACAGCACTTTTGTAAATGCTGTAAATTCCAATGTACATTCATTTTCAATTGCCTCCACTGCTGCTCAGGTTTGCTGTGCAAATTTTAGGCCAGTTTAGTCTATGAAACAACTAGGACTTTCCATAATGTGACAAGGAAGCCAAAGGTAGAATTTTAATGCAGACAAATAGAAGTCATAGAATAAAAATTCATTTTAAATTACTTTAAAATAGAAATTTGCTTAGTATCATCAGGTATCTAAGGAGGTTTTTATAGTTCTGTACATTATTATATAAGATAAATTAAAGTTGTACATCTAATTTTGAAGGTTTTAGTCCCTTGACTGCAGTGAATGAAAGAACTATTATTTTTTATTTGATCTCCATTTTCCAGTGTTTCCTCTGTGAGAAAATGGTGTGTTTGTAAAATTATCGTCCAGAAGTTTTTTTTTCTCTTGAGAATAAAAACTGAGGTTGAGCAGAAGCTTTTGATGAGAAATGTGAGTTTTATCACTTCAGATAATCTGATTTTCAGCTACATTAATAGTAGCTTAATAACCAAAACAATTCCATATTTTACGCGAATACTATCAATGTTGGATGTGGGTTTTTGCCCAAGATTTTTCAATTGGAATTTGTGAATAGGAAATCCTGGTAACTTTTAAAACATGCCATCCTACCCCAAATAAGAGTGTTTTTTTCTCCTAAAATCAAGTCACATGCTGGAAATATTATTAGAATGTTAACTTTCGTGTTTGTTATTTAGGTTGACTTCGATATTAATATTGTAAGGTGTGAACTACATGAATAAAAATGCACATTATACTTAATTGGCATGCTCTTCAAGGAAGCTATTAAGCAGAACAACCAAATAATTACCTGTCATAAATAATGATGCTTTCCTAAACTTGAATCTTTGTGAGGTGCCTAAAGAGATGTTTCAGTGTTTGCAAGTTCAGGTTATTAGCTAAAAGCATATACTGATACATGATACATGGATAACTGCGTGTTCTCTTCGTTTTACTATACAGGACCACTAACCAATAGGAATTGGAATTTCCTACCTAACATGTTGTGATGATAGGTAGCTTTGTACAATTTCTAAAGTGTTTGTTTTTTTTAAAAAAACTCACACTAAAGCAAACACAAACAATAAAACCCCCCTAGAACCACATTGACACCATTTAAATTCAAGTATTTTTTAAAATCACCAAAGACTCAAAATGACAACATACACAAAAATAAAGAACTTTTTTTTTGACACTTGCTTCTTCATTTAAGTCTTATTTTGCAATATCTTTGCTAAATTTCAGTATTAATCTTAATAATGAGTCTTATTATTTCAAACATTTAATAGTGTTTTGAGCATCGTGTAATACTTGAGTTACCTTTAGAAACAAAAAGTTGATACTTCCTGCAGGTATTAGTAGACAGAAAGAGTATGAATTGTTTAGTTTCAGGAACTTTATTGTTATGAGTATTTCCCTTTTTTCAAGTATGTTGGTTCTCACAGTTCTTCCATGAGTCAGGGGAAGAAGAAGCCAAAGTGACGAAGAACTGAGGCAAACAACTATGCAAAAGCATCAGAGTACCCAGTATAGCACGTAAGTGAGATTTAGCTAACAGAATTCAAAATTATAAAGTTACATTCTTTGACATTCCTAATTATATTGCATCCTTCTGTTTTCAAGACTGAGTTCTTTAGGTGGTTTGATTTCTCTTTCCCAGGAATGATCTTGATATTTTTTCAAAAGTATTTTAGCTTTGAAACATGTGTTTATAAATTATCTAGTGCTTAAGCCAATAATGAAGGATGTGGAGCCTCAAGGTTCAGTTTTCTCCTCCTCTCTGCCTCTCAGAGCAGAAGTAGGGACTAGGCTCCAGGCTAAAGAGCTGGTCTGGAGCCTGTTTGATGCCTGAGTGCTCTCATCACCTCAGCAAGCATTTGTCTCAAAGTGGAGCAGTAGCTTCAGGGTTCAGGACTGGACTGGTGATAAAGAGAGAAGAATACTTTTATCTAAAATACAGGATACTTGGATTCAGTTCCCTTTTGCCTACTAAGATTCAAATTTACTTCCCTAACCTTTCAGTTGCATTGATATAGAAGTAGAAGAAAGTAATGTGCAAAAAAGTCCTTTAAGAGATTAGTGTTATAACATTAACATTTAAAATTTGAGAGAGACATTTTGACAAGTAACATGCTGTGAATCTGATTTTTGTTGCTGAAGGATTGTCAGCAAGGTTTCATCTTTTCCTGTGTATATTTTGAAAAGGCAAGAGAATCAGATGTTCTTGTTTCATAAGCCTATGGAGGCATGATTTTAACCTGTGCAATGAGGAAAAAGAACTTTTAACTGCCCTCAGAGCATGACCACATTATTCCCTGTGGTTAACTCCAGTTGGCTTAAGAACAGATTTTCTAAGCAGAACTTCAGGGTATAGAAAAATAACAGTAGGAGATGAATATGTAAATAGCAAATACCCAGTTTCCATGGAATTATGGTGAAGAAAGACAAATAAATACATTTTACATATATTATCATTGTTTCAAATAGAGGATTCTGTATGTTGTCAGAGAACAGAGAAAAATATTATTGAAAATACTTCATAGGCATTCCAGTCTGGTGTCATGCATTACAGGTTTTCACTTCCATTTGCACTAAGAAAAAAAGAGTATTCTTTTTTTGATGGCCAACTTTTGTACAGTAGGAAGATGTGAAATTCATGTACAACTTAATGGGAATATTTTTATTACATACTTATTAAAAAATTATGTTTCTTTCTCAGATATCATATGCAAAGAATTCATCAATGACAATAGTTTGGAGAATTAGGAATTACATTTTTGTAGAATATAACACAATCATCTTATAATCCAGTGAAAAGCAGTTATTCTGTGAAGTGTTGACAAAAAAAAATCCACCTAACTTTATTATAAAAAATATATTCCCATATATTATTTATAATATATGGGAAAGTTTTAAGCCATTTGCTAAAAACTCTGTGTTATAGAATTGAAAAGCTGAAAAATTATAATTTACTGTAGTAAGACTGATCCTTGAACCATGTATTTGGAGTAGACTTTACTTGATTTTATTTTTTTTTGCTTGTGTTTACTGTTAATAATTTTTGTTATGGCTAAATTGACAAAAATAGGTTAGAGATTTAGCATTAATCTCTGGAGACAACCTCAAGAGACAGGTCTTTGCACTGTGGCCAGATCATCAATACCTTGACAGTTCATCTAAGTTCTTAATAATCTGCCATTAGGTTTTGCAACAGTTCTTACTGGGTTGTTCTGGTGTTTCACTGACCTTGAAAGGCTTTTGCTATTATTGAACCTTAGCCCTTTTCCCCCCGGCTTATTAAAATATACACAGTGTTTATAGGGGAAGAGAGGAAAGAGTTATAAAAATAAACTTATGTAGACAGATTATTTCAAACAAATAGTATCTTTTGGTCTAAATATTATGTTTCCCCCAGTGAAGCTGCAGTATCAAAGTGGCCTACAGATAGATTGAATGCAGATCTGTATAGAGATGAAAAGCATCTGGTAGCACTATAATGTTGTTGTGAGTTGAAAGCTTCATTCTAGCTAAGTTTATATTCATGTTGTAGCAATTAGCAATTTCAGTGTTAATATATTAGAATTTGGCACATGATCATGAAGGTTATATTTTGAGCAGGTAAAAATGTAACTTCTTGTCTTGCTTTTTTCATGGTGGGTTTGTTAGCACTCTTCTTCAATTTTGACTGTGTACACAGAAAAACCCTCTAATCAGAGAGGTTATTTTCAATTCTAGTTCATCTTACGAACTTAATGCAAAGTCAGGATACCTACCAGCAGACGTGATTATCGCAGAATATCTCACTTAAAGCAATTAATGAATTTCCACAATGTGAACAATAAACTGTTCTGGAGAAAGTACATTTAAGAAGACATGTAATACTCAGTATCTCTGATTTTAATTTTGTCCTGCAGTGAAAAGTCTTTATTCTGTTGTTGATCTGAGCCCTATTGATCTCAGCTGTGTCTTTACCTTCCCTGATTCCTGTTTCTTCTTCTCTTCCTCATAGGGTCTTCCTGTTTTCTTTCAAAAGAAAACTGACAACATACAACTTCACCTTCCCCTTTTTCTCATGTAAACATAATTTGCCCCTGAATTCTCTCTTTTCTCCCTTATCATACACACAGAAATTATACTGTGGCTTGTGTAATTTAATGTCGCTTTTACCCAGTAATATAAGTCTGTCCTCTGATCTGCCTCACACCTTACTCCTTTTTATTTTTCTTCTTCTTAATGTCTCACTTTCTTTTATATTGGTATTTTTCAATTCATAACTGAAAAAGAGAGTATTTTTAAAAATATATTTGAGTCAGCATGAAACAAAATTTCTTGGAGTATTTTTTTTGTGAAATGGAAAAAAAAAGTTAAGATTGTTTCTTCAGTGAATTTGGTTACCTTGTTTTAATGTCGTTAAGATTCTGTAGCCACAAGATTTTGTAGGAAGGAGATTTGTAAATTTATTATACACTAAGGATTAAACAATATGTTTTTGTTCATTTCAAACCTGCCACCTGTCTTGTAACAAGAGGCAAATATTTTTTGTTAGAAAATATTGTAGCAAAGCATTAAGTTAGACCCTCTCTCCAGAATTTCTTCAAGGCTAGATCTACCAGTTCTTTCTGTGAAACAGTTCTAAGGTACAGCCACTTAGTCGCATTTCTGTCCACTTATAGATTTGAAGCATCACCTAGGTCTTCTTATCTCACCATTCAACTGAGAATGTGAGATCCTTTTTGCCAGCCTTCACAAATGCAGTCTTGTCCTTCTCACATCCACTCAGGATTCTGCTATAAAGGAATGATATTTCTAGCCCTTCCTTACGTAACTTTGTAATGTCACACTCATTGCATTTTCAGTTGTTTTCCCCCTTCTCTGTTTTATCACACAGAAGCTACTTGTCTTCCCTTTCAAGATACCTCTGGACTCACTCCTTCTCCATCATCACTCATTTACTGTTTACTACTTCTAGCATTCTAAACCTTATTGTGATACCCACTGTAATCAGTTCAACTCTGTCAAAAAGTGATTTAGACTGAGTCCCTATTAGAACATCTGTAAACTGTACAAATAAGTCACAATTGGGAAAAAGTGGTATCATCACCCCTCTCAGTACCGATGGTTTGTAAGGGAGTGTTACCTAGCTGCTCACTTGGTTAAGTCTTTCTTGTAGACTTGCAGCATGACCACAATGAAATTTGAGACCTAAGCTTTTGAATGGTATCAGGTTGACTCTGGTCAATTTCCTGCCCCCCAGAAATAATAAGGTGAATAAGCACCATAAGGATAATGTATTACAATTTTATAAAACCAGAAAACTGAAGTAATATATGCAGTTGTCACAGGCTGAAGCTTTCAGGTGTACAGTATGTACTTTTGACTGCTGAACGAAGTCATCTTTCTTTTAAATTGTCCATTTTGCTTTTGAATGTTGAAGTTAGGACTAAAAAATTCTGTTTTGTGAATGCCAAGATCCAGAGAATGAATGTATAATTGTAAATGTCATTCATTTCCAGCAATTCACAAGTTGCAACCCATTTGAAATTTATTCTCAAAATTGAATGAAGAACTTTCGCAGAAATAACCAGAGTTTTAAAATTCAGAATTTACCGCTTGAGGTATAGAAGTCAGAATTTTGTTGAGCTCCTTCTTGAGTAGTAAGAACATATTTGCTAACAAGAGTGAGTGTTTATTAATGAGGAACTGGATTGCTACTTGCAACTTCTGCCAGATTTCTTGGAAATGTTCTTTTGAGAAGTACTAATTAAAATGTCAATATGAAGGATATTATTGTAGGTTCATAATTTATTCCTGTAGGTATTGTGTATTCTATAATTTGAGATTCTGTAATGCATTTGGGTTTATATGTCAGATTAAGTTCCTTGCTTTTAAAGTTAACTTTCATCTTGATGAGGATTTGTGCTATTTAGGTTTTAGGACTGATCTTGTGCCTATGTCAGCTCTTGCTGGAACTGATAGAGACATTTGGAATCTGGAAGAATCAACTTCACAAAACCATCATGACTCCTTGAAAGAGTGCTGCCAGATTCCCATATGAGTCAAGCCATGCTTGAAAAATCTCTGGATCCAATTTATGTTTTTTTTTTTCTGAGAGAATCCTGAAGGGATGTACTGGTAATTCACAGATATTTTCTTGGGTACCAATAAAATTCCTTTGCCATTGGCAGGGAACTAGGAAACTAGGTTCCATCCAGTTTCTTGTTCTCAGTGCTACAACTTTTCTGTGCCAGTGCATGAAATCAAGAAGTCAAAGTAGAAACAACTAGGGTATGATAAGCATTACTATATTTTTTTAATATTTATTTTTTTTTAAAGCCAGTAATGAGGAGTTAAAATGATAAAAATGAATATTAGAAACTCCTGTCAAAGATATGACATGGTGAAAATGCATGAGAGATCTGAATTTTTTGGCAGCTTCTAGGGTGGAAATTAAAGTGTCACTTGCTGAGCCTTAGGATGGCATTATTCCTTTCCTATCCAAGAAGAAGGGTCTATTGCAGTTCTCTATCCCTGGATCAGTTAAATTCCTTGTAAGCTAATTTATTCTAGTCAGAGTGCGTTTTTCTACTTGCATGTGTTCTGTTATTTTGCTGCTCATAAATTCTCAGTCTAGAGAATAACCTTTACAAAACATGAATAAGAATTTCCTGCATTTTATTACCTTCAAAGTTCCACTAGTATTTTCCATTTTTGGAAAGTAAAAGATCCAAAGTTCTCCAGGATGCTGACAAACTATGTTGCAGTTCTTATTTTAGCAATTGAAGTAAATAGGCTGCTTTTCCTCTTCTGCTATTATTTCTCCTGAATTATGAAGTAACTGAAACACAAAATTAAGAATTATTTTAATTCTAGACCGCTTTAGTATTTGTTGCCTCTAATATGTGCAAACTGAGTATATATTAAGGATGTACATTGCTTATTGAGTGATTGAATGGACTTTCTGTTATTGTCAGTAAGTTGCTTTCCTAATTTTCTATGTGTTATGCTAAAAATGGACTTCCCAGTAACATCACTCCATAAAATAGACAAAGCTTTTGATCTGTTTTATAGGGTTGTGACTCTCAAATGAGCACGTCAGAAGTGTCCTGCAGTGGAAGTACCTCCTCTTGTCAGTCTCTGGTACATGGCTCAGCTCCAGAAATCCTCATTGGCCTCCTTTATAACGCTACGACTGGAAGATTATCAGCAGAAGTGATAAAAGGCAGCCACTTCAAAAATTTGGCAGCAAACAGACCACCCAGTGAGTGAAAATCTTTTTTCATCCTAATGCTTCTGTACTGGTGGGGCTCTCAGTAGCAAGGACTTCAAACCTATCATTTAGTCTTACCCAATCAAAATGAAATAGAGCAATCATCAACTAATCTGTTTCATGTTTTATATTTCTCGTCAGTTGGGGAATAGCAAAAATCTAAAATTCAAAATATTAATTGTAAGTTGACAAGACTGTTTTAATTTTTCATGATGACTGACTAATAAATTACCTTTCTCATAATGATTAATTGCTAAATTACTAATGCCTCACATCATAGGCCAAGAATTAAGTTAGTGTTTAAAGAGAAAGTACATGCCAGCTAATATTAATATAAACACTCGGCAGTTACTGCTTTCCTAGTGGGGTTGATACTGTGGTCTTTAATTGCCTACATGTCTGTGTATATGTGGTAGTAACTTGGGAATGTCAGTGAAGACAATGGAGAAACAAATCAAGACCTTTGGCATATTTACTGTGCAGGACTGTTCACCATTGGAAAGGACTTGAACTGTGTGCTCAAGCATTTGTTCAAAAATACATTTGTCGGAAATATCTGTGAATGTTATATACTTCTAAATTGAAGCCAGATGGAATGTCACACACACAGAATTCTTTGATATAGCTTGAGAAGTTTCAGTAATTAACTTTTTTTTTAATTATTTTTTATTGTTTTTTAGATTACAAGTCTGATTTACATAAATTGTAGCCAGTCATACCTACCTGTTCTTGATTTTGTCTGGAGGCTCACGTTTTAGCCCCGTTTTCTGTTTATTAATCCCCAGATTTGTATGGCATAGCAGATTATCTGGCACTACTAGATTATGTATCAGGCTGCCAACATTTTATAAGTGGTTTGCACATTTCACTTTGTCTTCAGAGTTTAGGAAGTAAGCCAAACAACTTGAGAATAATGCTCTCCTCTTTTTTTCTTGACCGATGTTTTATTCCATTTGTTAATCACATTTGGCTCAGCCTTACTCTGCTTTGCTTTCTCTGTACTTTTCATACTGATGGAGCCAGACTTTGTTAATGTGCACAGAGAAGGAACGCAAACGAAGAATCTCTTACACTTCTGTCTAATGAGGTAGCTGCCGCAGAGTCACCTATTGGGAGACAAAGTGTAGAATTAGATGGGGAAAGCCAAGAAGGCCCAAGGACACTGGAATGGGAGAGGAATGAGCAGGAGACAGATCATGGAGAGCTGAGACCATGTGTTCCCATAGAGCAAAAAACAGTAGGTGGCTTATGCTTACCTTTCTGGAGTCTTTAGAGAAAGGCAAGTTTTTCTTAGTATTTAGAATATACAAATTAGGTGGGGGTCCAGTACTTGTTTTGAAGACAGGTATGTTCATTCCCTGGTATGTTAATTCCCAAAATGTGCTCTGTCGGCCCGTGGTGTCTGGCTAACAGCTGTGTGTGTCACTGAGGTAAAAAAATCACTTTCAGATTGCAAGAAAGCAGCATAGAATGTGGCACATAGCCTTGGTCTGTCTGAACTTGTTGGAGGGAAGATCCTGTGTGTTACCTTTTGTCATCCCCTATGAAGGACAGGGGGAAGTTTTGATATTCTTAATTATTGTCCAGTTGTGTTTAGTCAAATATGGATTTGCAGTTCTCTTGTTTCTAGAAATCTGGAAACTAATGCACTTTCTGGGTCTGGTAAGAGCATGTACAGAATATTGTGGAATCCAGATTTCTCCTGTGGGCGGTTTAGTGCCATCTCCCTCCCCACTGACATTGGTAGCACCTTCTTGTAAACTCCTGGACCCAGGTGCTTACCACTGCCCTTTCCTAACTTCCTCTCAAGTACATTGTAGGACACACCTGCTGCTCTCTGTGCCATGATTTCCACAAAATGAAATGAAAACTAAGGCACATAGGGTTGATGATGAAATGCTCTGATCAGATTTGTTGTTTGGACCACCAGTGGTCCAAAATCCTGAGAAGTGCTGCAGTGTACATGCACAGGCTGGTTTTCATTCAGGTCTTGAGATACTATAATAGAAAGGGAAGCAATTATTCTTTCCTACATGCAATACTTTCTGTAGTTTAGGGGTTATGAACCTATGCAATTTTTGTGAAATGATATGGATTAAGTTCTACATCTCTGCTACATGGTAGTATGTATATACTCCTCTGCTGCATTTTTTTGTGTTATATAGTAACTAATTTAGCAACTGAGTACAGGCAAATTAGACCAAATCCTGCAGGTAATAACAGCTGATGTTAGAATGTGCCTTCATTTCTCTGTGTGAGTTAATACTTTGTCTGAAAAAAAAAGGTGCTTCATAGTATCCTTCAAAATTTTGTTGAAATGAGGTATGAGCTTTTGCACATTAAATGCATGTGTGTGGATGCATGCACACACACATTAAATCCATAAATCCATGGATTTTAACAAGTGAGATCTTTAAACTTTAAATAGAGGCCCATGGTTGAATTTCAGATGTAAGCATCCCTCAGCTATTTTTAGAGATAAAATCAGTCATTCTCATGCCCAAGTCCATCACTGCTGAGAACTCAAGTATTACAATCAAATATTTGCATCTCTAAAAGCTAAGGGCAAAACCAGCTTAGTTTTCAGTTCAGTGATTTTTCATTTTATTGCTTGTAATATATGAAGTATAATTACTGTGCACAATTTTTCTTAATATGCTGGAGTTTGCATGAAAAAGCATTAGGTTTGATAAAAAGGAGACAGTGATTTCTACCCAGTCTTCTATAACCTAATCGTTTGCATGATTCTTTCCATGTTGAGTGTGCTTCTGAACCCCGTAGCTAGAAGAGCTAAGACAATCCATTATGTAAGTGGTGTAAAAGATTACATAAAAACTGCACAAAATTTTCGTTTCAGTAAATTTTACCCAACAATCCTTTTGTTCAATCCTTTTTCTGACCTGTGCTGCTAAGGTTTTGTGTTCTTCCACTCCAGTGACTAGTGTTTCCTCTTAAACTTTAACCTTTGATCCTCTCTCACCCAACTATTGACATCTGGTCGTTATTTCTTTTACTGCTTTCCACCCCCTGTTGTCAGACGGACTGTTCTGTTGTCTAAAACACTTGATAGGTGGACAGGTTTATATAATCCGAGGTGAGTTCCTGTAGAAACTAATTGGATGTTGTCTTTTTCATGCAAAAGAAAACTTGCCAGCAGTAAAGCTATCCACGGCTGCCTACCATATTGGTTTATAAAAGTATATGTTTATTATTTGTGTCACTCTCTAATGCAAAAGTTGCATTTATCTCTGATTATGGATGTGGAAATTTCAGTGCACCTGCAAAGTGAAAATATTCAATGTGTTTCTGTTTACATAAACTCCAGTCTTTTAATAATATTATTCATTAACATGAATATGACAGGAATAAAGAATGAAATGCCAGATTGTTTTATATATACACTTCATATTTCTTAAAATCAGTAACTTCATTAAATGTCCTTCTGCAGGAGCATGGCTTATTGCTTCTAGCCAAATGAAAACAGAGCTTCAAAAATAAGGGTTTATTCCCAAACACTAACAGCCAGTGTGTGCTAACCGTATTTACTTCCATCAGCTTCTTAAATGTACTTCCTAAGCACACTGTACAAGCTATGTTTTAAATACCCATCTGGAATCATGCAAAAACCTACTTCTCTCGAAAGGTGCATTAAATTTATTTCTTTATGAATCTAGGGATTAAGTTGTTTTTTATGTTGTGTAAACTTCCACCTTTGGATGCACTTTGCTACATTTTGGCCTTTAAAATAAAAATTTAAAAACCCAAAGTGAGAACCACATCCATGCAGAGATTACTCTTAAGCATTTCATTCTGGCTGTTTTGATATCGTCACTGCAGATCAACTGTTTGTTTTTTTTTTCTGTTTCATTATTTGCCTTCATTCTACTTCGTTTATTCTTATTCTCTGAAAATTCAGTGGTATGCTTTACAGTGTCCTGGCTAGTTGGAGCTTGCTGAGTGTTAATGCAATTTAAGTTTGTTTAGACCAAATAAGGGGGGTCAATGGGAAAAGGATTATGCGGTATACCTTTAGCTTAACCCATTTATATAGTACTAAAGCTAGTTAATTTATTAGTGTGTTTGTAATATTTTGCTTACTTGTCATCTTTCCATGTGTCTAAACTAAGCTGTGTTCAGTCAGCCTGGTATACACCATATCCTTGTATCTTATAAATACCTCCTTCTCAAAAACTTCAAGATATCTGACATTCCAAAATATGATTTATTTTGTAGATACATATGTTAAGTTAACACTGCTGAACTCGATGGGGCAAGAGATGTCCAAATGCAAAACTTCGGTCCGCCGAGGACAGCCAAATCCAGTATACAAAGAAACCTTCGTTTTCCAAGTGGCACTGTTTCAGCTCTCAGATGTGACACTCATATTATCTGTATATAATAAGCGCAGCATGAAACGAAAAGAGATGATAGGGTGGATTTCCTTGGGTCTCAACAGCTCAGGAGAAGATGAACTCAATCACTGGACTGAAATGAAAGAATCTAAAGGACAGCAAGTATGTAGATGGCATACTTTACTAGAATCGTAATGGACTAGAATGGTAAAGTGATGGTTTTAAGGGTGTTTGGTCTTCAAGAAGATGATCGTCCCCAGTCACAATCAGCAGATTTCTGGCGGAAGTAAAAAATGAAAACTGAAGTCAACATTCCATCGTAAAGGATGCACAACATGCAACATGGTGGGATTTAATGTATAACCTTGACTTGTTAGTGTCAGGCACTTCTTGGTGTCAGAGAAGCCTTGCTGTACACAGATATGTTAGTGGTCCCTCTCCCATCCACCTGATGCTGTATTTGTTTGGGTTTGTTTTGTGGTTTTCAATTCAGAAACATTTTATATAAGGTTCTCCAAATTAATGTAAACTCCTTCTTGTCTACTTTTTGTATTGCTCTAATACTGTAGCTTCTGACCTGCCTGCATTCAGATTAAAGGTCAATAGCTTGCACTTCAAGAAAATGTTAGTGATCTATGGAGCAAAAGAAAAGAAAAATCCACTGGTGGAGAACACTTAGTAATATAGTAAATATTAATATAGTGTTGTTTTACACTGAGTTTCTTTCCAGGAGCTTAGTACAAGTAAGTTTGCATTTTTTGATATGCAGTTGGTTTGAAAAATACTAGCATTTGGGCATCAGGTGAGCTTTGACATCAAACTAATGTTTCTTAAATCTGTGACAGGAACAAGCTCTATATATGGCATAAACTGGGTTTTTCCCTCTTGCCTGTACTTCTGCCTAATCCAAAGAGACCAGATCATTACTTTGGTCCTTCCAAATCTTCTTAGACAGGTTGTACTGTAAAACTATGTAACTTTCTGTTGAAAGCACTTCCTGTATCCACGTATTCCAATGTAGGAAGCTCATGGAGCATGACTTTACTAAAATATATTTTCATTAAACAAATTGATACAGATTTATTTAAAATGTCCACAGTTGGAAGTTAGGTTGAACAACTGTGAAGGAAGTGGCATTAGCTGAACTTCTTTGAATGAGTGTGAAATACTGTGACTTTGGTTGAAACAGGTATCCATTTGAGTCTCTTCTGAGCTGTTGTAGGGATTACCATATGCCATTTGTTGGAAGTAGAGAGTAGACTGGGAGTTTTTACTTTTCTTCTTGGAGAAGAGAACATCAGTAAGTTATTTTTCTAGTGATTTGCCAGTAATTGAATGTATGTTCACACCCATAAAAGAAGTTTGCTTTGCTTATGTTCAGGTTGGGAAACACAGCTTCTAGTGACATAATTGAGAAGCCACAGCATCACAAAAAAGTTTGCCATCAGATAAACACCGATGGCTTCCACGGAAATTAGGGAAATATCAGTGCTTCTGAGGTTCCTGTTTGTCCCAGATATTTTAATGGGAATCACACTAATTTGCTGACTGCTGAATCAAATTTATGTTACTGATATTGTGGATTATTGAGTAAGCATATTTTTTTAAAAAGCTTCCCACTTCAAATATTCTTTTTGCCTGTAATTGTAAGTTTCATTTACTTTTATTTGTTGCTGTATGGAAAACAAGCAGGGTTTTTTTTTTCTTAGAAATGGTTGTGGTTTCTCACAAGTACGAGACCGCACTGACTGTTGTAGCACTTGGTGGGTAGAAGAGTGAAGTTACAGATTTTGTTGAGGATTGAATTAGTGGTAGCCTAGAGCATTCTCATTAGAACAAATGTTTTTCTCTTTGCTTTCTTTATAATACCTTTGAACAATCCTGGCTTTAGGGTACACAGACAGCAAAGTACAGTGAGGAGACAGTGAGTATGCTATAATAAAGTTACTTCACATGATTCTCAAATTCTCACACTACTTAACAATTTCATTAAGTCCTTTTTAAAGGATATTGTAATTCCACTTTGTGGTTTATTTTGTGCCTTTTGAGGGGTTTATTTGCTGAGCCAGGCTTTCAATTTTAATTGATTCAAAGATTTAAAACATTATTACAAGCTCTTTTTTTTCCCAGTATTGCGTGATACTTCCTTTACAGAAGCTTTATTTACTAAATACAAATAATACAAAAACTTTAAACAGGAGTGGTCTTGCAGTAATACAAGTTGTCTCTTTCAGTCCTTGCTGTTGCTCAGTTTGTGAAATGTAATGTTGATGTAGAATTTAGTAAAAAATCAATATTAATTTGATATGCATAAGGAAAATGCTCAAATTTTCCCCGTTTCCAGCTATTTCCTTATAGTAGAAACATTGACTTAAAAGCTGACCAAAAGCAGTTTTTTACTGGATGTGGAAGTGGTTTTACTCATTCTGTTTGTGGATATTTTGGTGCTCTTTCCTGAAGTTGAAATTTGTCTCATAATGATTGTCCCCTTGTATAAGTTTTGCTTTAAAAAGGAATGCATAGTATTTAACAGCAAAAACTGAAGAAATAATTCCAGTGGAGAATATACTGAACCATCACCATTGAACAAATGAAGAAGTCAGTTTGGGAGATTAAGCAAATAACCTCTTATAGACCTAAACTAACTAAACTGTGTTATGACTTGGGTTTCTGTTTGTGGGTTGCATTACTTCAGTTTTATATCTAACCAGTTAGATTTCTAAAACACTGAAATCTTAATTTTGATGCAGCAGATTTATAGTAGTTGCTGTTGGGCACATTTGGGAAGAGGAATCTCCCTCTAGATGATGTGACTTTTCCCAAGGTAACCAGATCCAGTCTGTGCTTCACAGAAGGAGATTTGACTTACTTGCATTTATACTGTACAAAGGCTGGGAACTGATTGTATAAAGAATGGAAATGAATGTTTAATTTAGAGGCATGGGTACATGGATATGCCATACCAAACCAGTCACACAAATAATGTGATTCACCCTGGGGTTTTTATAAATTCGTTATAGTACCAATAGCTGCCATGTTTTTTCTTCCTAGATCTCACTCTTATTATTTTTTCATTACTTTGTTTTTCTTACTGCTTTTTGCAAACCTATACTTTTTTATTTGAAATCTACCTTTAGATATTGGAGTTTTTTTAACCCAACAAAAGGGCTTATACATACAGTGTGTTTTTGTGCATTCAGTTAAGTCTTAAGCATGGAGCAGAATTTCTAAAGAACAACATATTAGCAAGGGGCATTTGTGTTTTCCTGTGCTTTTTTTTCCATAGCTTTTTATTGTTTACCTTTGTTCAGAAGTACAGGAAGTACTTGGAAGAGTTTATAAAATTATTTGATTACTTTTCTGTGTGCCAGTATACCACGTAGAGATTACAATTCTTGAACCGAATCTGTTTTCTGACAGTGTAGCCTTAAATAATTACAGAACAGTGACGTTCTTACAGGTTCTATTCTTGAGAACACTGCATCCTTTCTGCATATGATCTGTTTGGTTTAATGTTTAGAATATTTCACATAGGTCTTCCTAAAGCATTATAAATATGAGAAAAGTTGGGTAGTTTCTTTCTGTGATAACAGTAATGTTGTGAAAGGCAGTACAGGCAAGCATGAAATCACTGCAAAGAAGGATGAGAGGTTGTACAGCATCTGCTGGACATCACTATCTCCCACATATGTGGAGGCAGGGAGTCAGCAGCTTTTGTTTCCAGTTCAGTCAGGCAGCACAGGGAAGGAGAATAGTGCTGGTAAGATTGGGAGGTTGGTCCCTGTAGTGGTCAGGAGTTGAGACAGCCACGTAACCACACTGCAGGGTCTGACTGCAAAGGCAGAAGTTAGGCAAGGTGTAAATTCTGCTACTGGAGAAATACCATGTCATTTCTAAATCCAATTAAAATCTTTTAACATAATTAAGAATTAGATTTAAAAATATGGTGAGCCCTTGGAATAAATGTATGTGCTTTCAGTGAAGCTGGATATTGGGTATCAATTAAGAGAATACTTGAGCTGAACTGGCATTTATTGTATGAGAGATTTTCACCTGTAAATTTTTGCAACTATTCCTGATGGCAAATGCAGTGCCAGCATCAATACCCGGCCATTTTTCACACCTTTGTAGGGTTTTTTTTTTGTCTAAAATTTGTGTTTGTGTTACTGATGTACTCTCTTTTCTCCCTAATGATTTCCTCCTGCAAACTCCCCAACACCCTGAAAAGCTGTCTGTGACAGTCACTGGGCCTTAGAAGTCAAGTGCACTCTGCACCTCTTACAGTAAGGTACTAGTTCAAAATTTCTGTGACCTGTCCAACTTCCTAAGATTTCTGAAATGCAAACCATTGGTTCTATTATGGTTAAGCAGAAGACTTTTTTCTTTGAAGGGGGCATTTTGATGTAGGAATTGTATACAGAGTGCTCTTACACATACAAGTTCTAACAAAAAATCTGTGGTAAAATCAGAGACTGAGGTTTGAGGGGAAACCTTTTGGTTTGAGCTGTTGCAACTTGAAACTAACAGAATGCCCTTTCATTTAGCTGTGAGTTGTATTGAGCCCGTTACTTACTCATCACACTTTTTGGGAGGAAAAAAGCTGTCCTGTCTAAAGCAGTCTTTAAAATGATGATGGCTTGTCACTTGTAAGGCAGAATGACTTCCTCCTGAAGCTGAATTCTCATTATCAGCTAAACATTCATTCAGTTCTCTCACTGATGTGCATGCCTCTACTTGCCATTAATGTTAATGAGAGGGACACCATGGACATCAGCAGGAGAGTAAGCATGACCCTCAAAGTGTGAAGTGCAGTAGGATCAGTAGGTTAGAGCAGAGATACAGCATGGCACCCACAACAGAGTCAAAGATGATTTCAACTATGAACAGAAGTAAAAAAGCAAGGACCCAGATACTGTCAAAGACTTGTTATTTAATAATTATCTCTTGGTTTTGGTTCTTCTTTTCCTCATCTTCTGAAATGTTTTTAAAACTTAATATTAAAAATGGTAAAGCAATCCCCAAACATCTTGATCATTTTAACTGGAACATTCAGCAAAGTTTATTGTTAGAACAAGCCATTGAGAATGTTGTGTATTTCGGTCTGTTTAACTCAACGGCCAGATTTTGTATTGCATCACAGCTGGATTTCAGACTACTTTGTTCTGATGGTAGGTTTTGTGGGGAAAGTCACAGGAGTGTTTGCTTCTCAGTGTATCTGTGACTGATGAAGAGATGTCATCTGAGAGCAGAAGCATTAAAATAAGAGATGGCTTCAGACAGCGGCAGCAACAGTGACTCAAATTCAACTCTTGGAGCCTTGTGGCTCTCAGAGAGCCCTACTCAGAGGAACGATGTCACATGGACTGTGAGAGTTTATACATTCAAAGCAGCACAGGTCTGCGTGGGCACTTCATGGCTTCCAACTTAGTGTGTTTTGCAGCTGTAAGCAGGGTAGAAAGTGTTTATTTGCCTAGGATGAGTGGGGTGTGTGCCAGCTAGCCTACAGTGACATGGATTTGTTTAGCCTTAAGAACTTATCACTGCCCCTCCTTAATTTCAAGCAGGGTTTCTTTCTCCACCTGTGCAGAAATCTTATGCACCCAGTGTATCTGCTTATATTATACCTACCTGAATATGACACAGTTGTATTAATGCTGACAAGCTTAGTTCATATGGAACATGGTGTGGCTGAATTAAGAAATTGGTCTGGTAAGTGCTGGATCAGGTTTTGCTGTGCAGGCTTATGCTGGTATAATACAGATATATGACCTTTATGCAAAGGAATGTGCCAGGAGACAGGAAAGCAGGTAGTATTGCTCCTGTAGGAATGAAGGCCAGGAAACAACTGTGCCCAGAAAATGGGCGAGGGTGGCCTAATAGAAGAATTTGTTCACTTCCTTGGAAGCATATCCTGGTAGAGCTGGTGTAAAGCATCCAAAAGCTGCCTGTCTCTGAGGGTCCTACTTAGAGGAGCAGAAGCAGTAATATACTATTGAAGGAATACCTCATGGACATGCAGGGATGTAATTAATATCATCCTTTGTTCTCCTTTGTCTGAGGATGGGAGTCTTGCCCATTGTATCAAGTTAATTTTTTGGCGGTGTTTTGCAAATCCTGTGGACATTCACTGCATGCTAAGAATATAAAGTGGATTGCTTTTTAACTTTTGGTTTATTTCCAAAGCATGAGTTTGAATGAACTTACAGAATTAACCTAGAAGCATAATCAGAGCTTTGAGATGTAATCTCTAGGCCATAGCGTGAGCAAGGAGCAGGGCTTTGAACAAGTTTTGATAGTAAATTTTACAAATGGCTTATTAAGACATTTCAAGAACATTTCTGAGCAGTTGAATGTATTAGGGATATTTACAAAGAAGGACATAGAGCGATGATCTTTTCTTACTATACAGCTAGTTTGCTGTCCTTTCCAGTAAACCACAAGGTTCATCAGTGCTCAGTACTGTTTCGTTTACGGTAACTGTTTTTAATGTGATTTTCATGACAAAGTGTAATTAGTGAAACCTTTTATTCAATTTTTCCCTTTCTTTGCTTTTTTTAAGGAGAGATTTCTCCTTATATAGTATATATACTTTCTTACAGAGCTTTCTTACCTATTTTTATATAAGATGATTTAACAATATAGAATTAAATGCTCTATGAGCAAGCTATATCACTGTTACACAATCTAAAGTGCTAATATAATGACTAAGGGCCTGAACCTACTGCCTTTTACTCAGGTCCTGGTTTAACCATGCCTATTTCATGATGTGTAGTACCTTTCCCTGTAAGCAGTTCCATCTATTTATCCAGCATGACTTGGAGAAAGACACTATTAGCATGAATAACAGTGGTAAAACAGCTTCCTCTCCATTCCTACATCTGTCATGAGTAAAAGCTGCTGGCTCTGTCCCAAAAGTATAGATAATAGTTCCCTTGATCTTCAGTAATTTCAAACTTGTTTTCTGGTGACTATAAGCTAATAACTGATCTTAGTGAATACCAATATTGAATCATGCTGTTATCAGCAAGGTTATTAAAATGTGTTTTGCATCTTAATTCATTCTTTCATTGGGATATAAGGAATTGGATTTGTGAAACACCATATTGCACAGAGAAGCACACATTCGTTGCATTTTTAACAAGTGTGTGGAATATACAGGATGTAGCATTTTCTTGCATACTTTTATACTGCCTGGATGCCACCGATGCACTCGGTGCCTTCTTTCTTTTGTATAAAACTAATATGTAGAGAAAGTGAAGTTATGCTGTGCAAGCAATGTCACTGCAACTGAAGAGATGTCTTACCCTGATTATTTAGTCCTAGTACAGGGGGTCTCAAGTGGCAGTTCAGTCTAACACAATGAATTTCTTTGAATTTGAAGTTTTCCCCTTTCCTTCCTCACCTGCCTTCCCAAGAAACCTCCTCATGCAACTGTTTATTCTTAATTGATTCCTGTGTCTGATGTAAGTCACATGGTGTTAACCAAAGAACAAAGTCTGTTTCTAATTCTTTGGACAAACAATGTTTGGACTTGCTATTACTTAAAGACAGAAATGATATAATGGATCTCTTTGAACAAATATAGAATAAGCTTCTGTAAATGTGACTCACAGCTGAGAATTCAAGATACCTCTTTTCTGACTGGTTGTGCACTGTTGTGCCAGTAGCAAAGTGTTTGAGTTATATTTCTTTGTGCATTTTTATCAAAATTCTATAATGAGCAAAAAATATAAGTAAGTGAGTGCTGTCAAGTTAGCTTGTTTTACCCCTTTTATACCTATATCTGAAGTGTGCAACTTTGAAAACAGATTTGACTTTTCTGTGTCTGAAGTCCTGATATAATAAAGTAACTGTCTAGTGTATGCTGGTCTTACAGAAACAGACTTATGCTGCTTTGTAGGTGCATTTTCTACCAGTATCCTTTCATTGTATAGTTTATTTAATAGGACATAGTTTTCAACTACTGTTTCAACTTGAAATTCCTTAAATTTCAGTGCATGTGTAGCCTTAAATGTTTAAGACACCAAGCACAGTTTTAAAGGGAACAGGTTATATTTGCAGGTTTGGCACAGAAGTCAGAGAATTATTTTTATATAACAATCAAAGATTGTAGAAAATGAGTATATTGCAATCATGTTATCAGCCGTGCTTTTAATTATATGCATTTATTTAAAAGCATTTTTGTTGAAGTTTTTAAAGGTGAAACACCAGTGCTCATTTCCTTTCTTGAATTTGCTTATTTTGTTTTCATGTTTTCAGAATTCCTTGAGCTTCTTTTCTTTTCTGCTATGTTTTAAGTTGAATTAGCTCCAGCTAAAATTCTCTGATTTTTTTGTTTACACTTTGACAGTAACATAATTAGAGCTAATGACTGTTTGGAACTGTTTATGCAGCTTACTAAAGTCTGAGGACTTTGAAACTGTCATTATAATCCAGATGAAGACATACATTTCGTGGCATTTCAGTCCACAGCAGGTGAAGACAGGAGTTCTGGCGATGAATGTGCAGATCTGCATCTTGGATGTCAGATTATAAATCCCCAGAGGGATTTATAATTAAGTGTCACATTGTATCTACAGTATCTCCAGTTGTGTGTTGTCAGACACTTGTTGTTTTGCTTTCTCTATTATTACCTAGCAAAAAAACATTTTGTCATTTTTGTGCTACTGTGTATTAACCTTGGGTTTTCCAGTGATTAGTTTAACATTGTCAGTTCTCTTTTTGTAAAAGAAGCTGGACTTTAGGCATATGCATCCCGTTACTGTTCTGATTTTAGGGAGAGGCAGAATGCCTTCTGCTGGTTTTAGTTATATTTACCTGTACAGCACAGGTAACTTTAATCCCACGTTAGTTTGATTAAAACCTACTATAGTATATTTTCAAACCATGGATCTGTCACAGCATTAGTGACATGCGTCATTTTGGGTACATGAAACTTTGCAACTGTGTATTTGTATTTTGTTTGCTCTCTCTATTTGTATTGATTACTCTGTGAAATGTATTTTTGTCAATTTGAGAACTGGAATGGGTATCCTTTGGTTATTTCAAAGTATTTTCTGTACGTGAAACCAGCTTTTCACATGTGAACTTAATTGCTGGAAAGTGTTTGCAAAAAAAGGAAAAATCACTTTTAAAACCAGTTGTTGTCACTTTCCTTTGGAATTCATTAGACTGTGAACAAATGTAGTAGACTTCACTGTTCAGAAGATAGTAACACTTGGTCAACCATGTGGACTGCTGTCTGCTTTAAAGAGAAGAAAAACTTTTTAAATTTTATTTTTATTTTTTTATTTTGGCAAGCTAATTAATCCTAGCCCTTACACACTTCCTGGCTCCATTTCCAAATTTCCTAAGTTGCCCCAATTCCCTTTCTGTTCCTCACAGTCTTTGTTGATGTCATGAATCTTCTGCTTAGAGAATTTTAAATTAATCAGTGTGGTAACATTCTGACAAATATGATGTGTGTACTGGCAAATAAAGAGACACTCAGGTGATTGTTCTGATTGACTTAATACAGTTTTCTTCTGGGGTCATCTGCCATTCCTTCTGCTTCTTTATCCCACGTATTTATCTCAGAAAAGATCTAATCTATTTATGCTTAATTTCCACTTTCTAAGAAATAAGTAGGCTGAAATAATTGAGGTTTTATTTAAACATGAAAGGGCATGTTCCATAAGGAATTATTATAATTTTACTGTGACCCAGCTTAGGTCTTCTGTACTATCTAATGATTTCTGTGTTACATGCTAGAAAAAAGCTTTCAGGGCTCTCATGGAAGCTCTGCTTTCGGATGTGCCTGGATATATGTGCATTTTAATACATATTAGCATACATTAAAAAAAGAATTGGTACAACAATTAAAACATTTTTGCTATCCTGAAGCATGGGACAGTATAAATTCCCATTTCTGCAGATGAAAGGAGGATAGCCCAGTGATTTTTACCAAATCAAAGTGGAGAGAGGGGTGCATTTCTTTGCTATATGATCCTGATAATCTGGACCCATCTTCATCATCTCTGCAAATCCTAGGACTTCTAGTGTGGTACTTGCTGTAGTTAAGTCTGGCATTTTCAAAAGGCTATACACTTAAAAATAACTTGTCATTCCATATGGAAACTGGTACGTATGTGATACTTGAGAAACTTTGAGAGGAACACTTACATTGTGTCCATATTCTTTAGGTGTCACATGACATTTGATAACCTTGTCTGTCAGAAAAAAAAACCACAACAAAACCACGAATGTTTTTCTCTGGATCGTGTGAGATCTATTAAAAGGTGATAACATGAATTACTAGATATTTGTCTGAAGAATGAGGATTTATGAAGCTGTGAAAACAAGGCAGAATAAGTGAAATGGATACATTATCTGTATGGTGATAGTTGTTCACCATTTATGAACAGCCATTTTCTACTCACAAGATCACAGAAAAAAGAGTTAATACACTTGTGAATGAAATTCATCTTCCAGCTGCATGCGTGGCACCTTTCAGTCACCCATGTTTCATGCATGTAGCTGAGCGGAATTACATGTAGTGCTCATAGCTGTTAAATAGGGTTTTTTGTGCAACAGTAATTGCTTCAGACAGGTAGAGCCAAGTTACATCACTTCTGTGCAGATACACCTTTGCCTGTCAAAGGTTTTCTCTGATTAGTTGTCTTCATGTGGCAAATTCCACATTAGATAGTATTTAAAATGGCTTTGAACTCACTAGTTAGTTGTTTCCAAAAGCTCCCAAAGGTAAGGGCTATTTAGCATTTTTCCTTCTGAAATGTGTAGCATGCATTTTCTTTCTCCCATATTTTTGTTTTTTCCAGTCCAGCAGTGCAGGTCTAATTTAGTGTTCAATTCATATTAGCCATTTCATTTTACTTGTAAATTACTCTGCTTCCCCAAAATTAATGAGACTATTACTAAGACATTTTTTTACCTGCTTATCATTTAAGTAGCTACATCTTGGCATAGGGATTCTATAAACCAAATTTGCTGTTGTATCAGCATTAAGAAGAGTAAGGACAGAAGGAAGCAAAAAATGCAGAAATGAAATAAGCTCTCATCTAGTAAGATCATGCAACAAATCAGTTGGGCTTTAGATAAATGATTTATTATTAAATTCAAAACCTAATATGTTTGTGTGTCCTGAGTGTAGTTTACACTGGTTTGTTTTCCACTTAATTAGAAGCCTTACATTTCATCTTATTAATAATGAAAATCCTCTTGTCAAATTGTGTAAGATCTTGTTAAACTAATGTGTGTATTTTAGAAGCAGAATAAAACCTCCCCTCGTAGTCTATCTGATTATTTCTTTGGATTATACCAAAATGATGCTCTGCCTTTAATTTTGCTAGTGTGAAAGAAATAAATTTCAAATCATCTTTCATTCCTGGATGAGAAAGTCCAGGTTTCAAGAACTGTGATAAAGATAGTTCAATCTGTATAGCCTACTGTTTACAACTAAAGTTTAATTGCAAACAGAAATTCAGAATACCAGGCCAACTTGGCTTTATAAATGTAACTAAATAAAAGAAAAAAATAGAATATTCAGTCAATAATTAAAGCTTAAGTTGTATCCTGTTGTATCAGTTCCTGTTGCAGTGGTTCAACAGTTCAGAAAGGGAACAGGCTCAAACGTGCCAAAGGAGACCAGATTTGTACCCCATGTGTTTATAAGAGTTAAGTACACATTTTACATGAAATCACAGCATTTTCCTCTGCCTGTGCAGAGACCTAATGTACCAATAGACTAAAATGTCAGTCACACAAGCCTTTGCTAATTAATGCCTTCACCAGAAAATGTCTGGCATTCTTAGGAAATCAGGGAGATACAGAACATAGAGATGGTTCATATTTTTATATATTAAAAAAAAAAAAAAAAAGGCAGCAAAAAGAAAAGGCATTTGATCAGGTATTTTTAAAAGTCCCAAATCAGTCAGCCCAGGCTTAAAGGTCGTATAAGTGCAGGCAGGTCTAAGCCTCAATGAGAGATCATCGCACAAGCTTGTTGCAGTTTTCTGAGACAGTATAAAACACCGAAGCACACAAGCCAGGCCAAGAGGCTAAGGAACAGCATTAACCATTCAGCCTTCACCATCTGTTACACACACAGCCAAGCCGACAGTTGGGATGAAGTCGTTCTATATGTTCCCTTATTTCCAAGCACATGGCTTTTAAACTGTGCTTCACAGAAGGCTTGCCAGGGAATACAAGTGACTGTCAGCGACAGCACCCAGATACGTTGTTAAGGAGTCGTGTTGATTGGGAAATGGCAATCAGGCTGTTTCCAGACTCTTGAGCAGACCTGGTAATAAAGCAGGATGAGGGTGTGGTGGCATTCGTTGGTCTAAGCATGGGACTGGGAATACCCTTTAATTCCATGTTTGAGGCAGACTGGTTTTGTAGCTTAGCTGATTTACTTGGTCCTTTTTGCCAAAATTCCTGTTTCCTCCATGTTACTGATACACGTAGGCACTAAATGGCCTGCCATACTATTAAATTAATCAGTTTAGATGCCTGTCTTTTCTTCTGAGGAAGGAGAGCACGGAGTGCTCTCTCTAGAGCAATACTGCATAGAAACTGCTGCACGTGGCACTATCTTCAGAAGACTGCTTCTCTGCTTATGCTTAAACATGCTAAGCATGTCTGCTGAATAGCTACATTACACGGTCTTTTTGTGATTCTTGCTGTCAACTGAAGGATCAGGATAAAGTCTTAAAAATATTTTTTAAAAGTTTTCTGTGAGATCAGTTGCCCAGTGTGCCTGAATTCCAGCCTAAATGAGTGCCAGTGCCAGCACAAGGAGGGGAGTTGGAAGCGCTGAGCTGTCCTTTCCCTGGCAGCCCACCCTTAGCTCAGCTAAATGCAATGCTGAAACCACTACCTGAGAAACCTGTTATGAATATGGAGGCATCTGACATGGTTGACTGTTGCCTGTGAGGAATCTAGCCAATGAGTTCTCATCTTATTTTGAAATAATCTTGTAAAAATTGTTAGAAGATAAACTCGTAGGGGCAGGCAGAAACCATTCTAAATACTTTTGAACAGCTATAGAAAGTAATTTTGATGGACAGAAATTGCTACTTGGTTCTGGTATAATGCATCCTTTCAAAAGACCCATTAGAAATTGTATAGCAATGTAATAATTTAAAATTATATACATTTAATATGGTTGATGTTATTTCGGGGGTTCTCCCAAACCTCCAACAACAATCCCTCTTTTCCACCCCCCACCCTTCTTCCACCCTCAGAGGGCACATCCCACAGCAGGACCTCCTTCAAGGACATAGGTTGCCCTTGTTATCTGACACCTGACTCACTGTAGAAGGATTGCCAGTTCTTCAGTTCTTGGACCCTGGGGAGCCCTTTGAGAGGAAGGGGGGTGGTGCAGAACTCATGTGGGAGCACCAGCACCACTAGAGAGAGCACAGCTGCTGAAGGTAACTCGAAAGCAGGTGTTTCCAGAAATCTGTAAAGACACAAGGATGCTGGTACCCAAGTCACCCCACATCTCACTCACAGATTCATTCCTCCACTTCCTTCTTGGCTTTTCCGTGGAATGGGGTGATGCACCATAGGGCAAGGATTTCACTGCCAGAAATATTTCAAAGAATTGTTTGCTGAGTTCATATCCCACACTCTCTAATTATGCATAATATTTCACTGAAAGCTTTCTCAAGAGGTAGACATGGGGTGTAAGATCTATTACATCACCAGTCTGAAACACAGAAGATACTTAAACTGTTCATTGTCATCCTGGGCAATCCAAATTAAGCATCTCCAGTGACTGATGCAATCAAACAAGCATAGGCTGTAAAATGATTCAGTGAATTTATTTGTCCATGTAACCACTGGTGACAATTTCTGCTTTGTACAAGTGTAGAAATGTTGTAGTTTATGCAAGGGGTGGATCTGGAAAAATATTAACACATCGTGGTGGTCTGCAGTTAGGTCTTCAGCCTGAACTATCCCCTGACTCTTATTTAAGTTACTACACATGATCTTACCTGGTTTCTTTGCTGGATGCAATGTGGAGCTGGGTTTTTCACTTCAGTATTTCCTTTTCTCAGTAGATATTGAAAGATTTAACAAATACTGATTGCAGTATCTAGTCCTGTGTCAAGTTGATGTATTGATATTCTTAACATAACCCTGACATGAGCCACTTTGGAGATGAATCCTAGAAAGCTCTTAGCTCAAGCCACTGCTGAATACCAGTTTAAGGGAAGAGACAAATGCATCAATCCTAATTTAATGGGAGAACTTTCAGGTAGACAGCAATTGAGTCGGAATTTGGCCAAAGCCTTGAGGTTAAAGAACCTACTCTTATGAAATATGTTTGAGGATCTTTAATGAATGCAAACAGTTGAGATCACAGTTTCATCTCTTCTGCTATGGATAGCAGAAGATCTCATTTCCCTCCTGATTACAGGCAGCATTGTATCCTATCAGTGTGGAAAACAAATGCCACCTTCTGAAACACCAGAACCATTTTTCTTCTCAACAAAGATCTCAATGTGTTGACCTGTAGGAGGAGTAGCTGGGTCATGTATTTTAGTAATAACCCTCACACCAATTGTGAGAAATAGCCACTAAGCCAGTAAAGAAATCCTGAACTAAACTGAATTCAATTAAGGTTTTGTCTCAAAAATCTTGCTGATTAGTAGAATAATTTCAAAGAGGTGTATTAAGCTGTTCAGAGTGGACAAAAGGAAGGTCTCCAGACTTCCTGCTTTCCTTAGATGGCTATTTCCATATCTGTTTGTTCTTTTGGCTTTCTTATATATTTATTTCTGTATACTACTAATAGTTGGGGGAAAGAAAAAAAATTTTAAAAAGTTAAAAAAACCCACAAACATAACTGGAAGAGTTCTTGGCAGCATAAAAATGAAAGAAAATTGATGGTTTACAGGTTCTGGAATTGTTTGCCTTTGAAGCTCTCCAGATGAAAAGAATTGTGTCAGTCTGCTGAACCCCAAACTGTAAGTTACTGTACATACTAGATCACCTTTAAGTGGTTTAATTACCTACTCTGGAATTAGTAAAGCCTTAATGTTTACACATTAATGTTTATACCTGTGTATGGAATTGCTAAAGCAGTACCAGGTGAATCCGACTCAGGCTGACTGGTACCCTGCTGCAGGGTACAGTGGCCCTAGGAGTGAACCCCAGTTCTAAAATCTGCATTCAAATTTAAGTATATAACTTTGGGCTTTTATGAAAGTGTTTACTTCCTTTGTACAAGTAGACTTTGAAACACAGAATCACAGAATTGTTAAGGTTGGAAGGGACCTTAAAGATCATCAGGTTCCATCCTCCCTGCTATGAGCAGGGACACCTCACACTAGACCAGGCTGCACAAGCCTCACCCAACCTGGCCTTGAACACCTCCAGGGAGGGGGCTTCCACAACCTCCCTGGGCAACCTACTCCAGCACCTTACTACCCTCATGGTTAAGAATTTTGTCCTGATGTCTAACCTGAATCTCCCCTCTTTCAGTTTAAAACCATTACTCCTTGTCCTATCACTACCCTCTCTGATGAAAAGCCCCTCCCCAGCTTTCCTGTAGCCCCTTCAGGTACTGGAAGGTGCTACAAGGTCTCCTCGGAGCCTTCTCTTCTCTAGGCTGAACAGCCCCAACTCTCTCGGCCTGTCTTCACAGCAGAGGTGCTCCAGCCCTTTGATCATCTTGGTGGCCCTTCTCTGGACCCTCTCCAACAGCTCCATGTCTTTCCTGTGCTGAGGGCTCCAGAGCCCTCCAGGCTCCAGGTGCAGCCTCACCAGAGCAGTGGAGCAGAATCACCTCCCTCACCCATATTACTCGGATTGGAGGGAAGGCAAAACCAACTTTATTTTAAAATATATACTGTATGTAAACTGAATAAGAAACTTAATTTTAGTGTCCTGCCTGAGATTCCCTGTGTTGCCCTAATGTTTTCCTCTCCAGCCTCTGTACTTAAAAACAAATAGAGAGCAAAACCTGGGTGAGTGGTTAATTCTTTCAGGATGACATGGACTTGGAATCCAACTAAATTATATTCTTGCTTTTACATTTGATTTTTGGTTTGGATTATTCAAAGATATTTATCCTTCTCTCTTGGAATACTTTTGTTTTTGGAATAATTTCAGACAACAAACATAGTCTACGGTTTAATTTACTGTGACCCACTCTGGCTCCCAGAACAATTTCTCCTACCAATTTATTTCCCAATCTTTGGCTATTCTCAGCTGTTTTTTAACTCCTTTTGTGCCCCTCAGATTAGGAACTGCTGCCTAGATTTTTTTCTTGATGGCCTTTTATTTCTGATTTACTGTGCTTCTCTAAAAAAATTAGTCTTGTTGCTGTAAATTATTAGGAAGTTGCTAAGGCTTTTTGAGAGCAGAACCACACACAGGAGGCTCATATAATTTACTTTGTAATTGAATGGGAAATTTCTCTGCATCTAGATTTTTAGCTGGTGGGATTTCTTTTTTAAGATTATATATTCTTCAAAGGTACCCCTTTTTAAGACAACTGGGGTGTATTTCCCTAGTTCATAATAATTAATTGCTTGAGCAGACTATGGCCAGCCAATCTCCCTTCCAGTTCTGTGTAACCCTCTGGTAACCTTGCACAAACTTCTCCCAGGCTGCAGCAGAAACCTGGCACCTTGCTTCTGGCCATCCTCAAGTTGGGCTGGAGACTCTCAGAGCTGTACCCTGCAACATTGCTGCAAGCTTGTTTTTGCCTTTGGACTGACTGGATCTTTCTTCTCCAGGCCAGGTTCTCGCCAACTTTATTCAGTCTGAGTGGTCCTGCTGTGCTCAGATAAACTATTCATGGAGTGAGATGAGCTTGAGGAACTGTTCAACGGGAGCTGAGCTGGCACTGTCTGGTCCTTGGAAGAGAGGAGAAGAAAGTCTTTTTCTCCTTTTATGAAAGGCAGAGAGCAGGTGTAATGGAGAGGGGTGGTGAACAGGAATGTGTCAGGCAAGAGTAGACATGGGAAGGAAATTAATCTTTAATTCATTATCCTGGAGCAGCACCTAAGCCAGAGCTAAAAAGTACTTCAGAGATTTAACATGAGATCTAAATTTTATTTTCAAGTTCATATTGCAATTTCATTGCAATGACAAAAATGAATCGTCTGAATAATTGAATTGAAGCTGATCATTATTCAGTTTTTCATGCTGTTTTGATGGATTAAGTGATAGTGAAGTTTTAAAATCTCTCTCCTTTTGACAAAAAGAGTCACTGTTGATCTCCAGAGTGCATTGCAAAATCTGAGGTGAAAGAGAATATGGGCACTGAAGTATCAATATACTGTAAACAATGCAAATATAAAGGAATATGCAAGTGCTTCCCTGTATCTTCCTCTTTCTGTTTTTTGAAATTTGAGAATGTTAGTACTGCTGCACAGGTTTGTTTAAACTAGAACAGCTCTGTGTCCCCAGCCATTACTCATGCCAGTTAGAAAACTTCATAGAACTTGGACATCCCCACAGTCCCTGGGGCTTAGGTGTAGTCCAGCACACGCCATACAGATAAACAAGAGGGTTGACACATCTGTGCAGCAGCTAGATGAGATTTTTGAGCCATCAAGCAGGAATGGCTTTGGGCAATTGCCTTGGCATCAGACCCTGCTTTTAAAATGCTGCCCTGTCCACATATTAACACTGTCTTCCTTTCTGGACATTAAACACTACCCAGGTCTGGGACAGAGGAAAGTGAACCCTCTCCCTCAGTGCTGGGCCCAGCATTTCATTATCTGCTCTTGTTTTGCCTGAAGCTGCCTCAGTCCAGAGGAATGGTAATTTCTTCCAGAGAGCTGGGTTGAATACACCTGTGTTTTCACCTTCTCCAAACCCTTACCTGCTCCTTCTGCCAGGAGCATGCACAGGCGACTTCACCAGGACACGTGGTCCCTCCTGGTCCCTGGGAACATCATCCACATTTGACTGCACTAGCCTTACAAATAGTCCCTACTCATGGCAATGGAAGTACTCCTGAAAAATGAAGTGCTAATAAGGACCAACTTCCAGTGCTAGAGGAAGAACTGCTTGTTGTGTGGATCAGAGAGCTACAAGTCCCAGCCTTGAGAAGGACTTGTGCCTTGAAACAGTTCCCTACGTGAAAATTAATTCTCAGAAGAACTTCAAGTTTTCTATGCTACTATTCAAGCAAAAGGAATAATCACTTTTGGTAGCACCAGCTAAATATTTGGATCCACATCTTAGCAGAATATTATCAGCCTAAGGACAGTTGAAATCCATGTCTCTGCTTTTGCAATGAGAAGTTATGCAGAGGAATGCTTGTCCTATAAATGTCTGTGATCTGTTTATATTAACTCTCTCATTACCTCAGCTGCTTTTGTCACCTCAGTTTTGTCTTTAACAGATTTCTTTTGTATCTCACTTTCTTTGGTTGTGTAATTGTTTCATGTGGTGTAAGTATTTTATGTTATTTTTCCTTTTTTCCAAGGGATTACGTTTTCCTTAGCTATTAAACCAATAGTTTGGGTGAAATTACAATGAAAATGAAAGCTGAACTTAAAATGGTTTTATTTTTAAAAAACCTAGTGTTTTGGGGTCTGCATTGTAAATTGAAACATAAATGAAGCCTTTTCAGTGTTGATAAAATGGATCTCTTTTATTTGCTTTCTTTTGTAGATTGTTGATGTTTGTCAACAGGGACACAGACAAGGAGACAGAAATGAATGGACAAAGTCATGTTAGTAAGAGCCAGTCTGAATGCTGTGAGTCTCAAAAAATTATTTCAGTCAAATATGAAGTTATGCATCAAAAGATAATATTTTGTCTTAACACTGCAATTTGTAATGCTACCCCAGAAAGCCTGGTTTTGGGAAGATGGCCCCAGCACACGGAGGTGAGTGACTAATCTCTTCCTGCCAAAGGAGTCTCTTACAAATTTCAGGTCATTTATGCTGCCCAGTTGCCTGATGAGCTGTGACATGCATAAAAAAAGAATACTCAACAGAACTGGCACCACAATTTTACAATATTTTCTTTATTTAGAGATTTCTCTTTTTCTAATTGTTTTATGTGCATTGCCAACATTTATTATGAAAACAAAACATTTTAAGTTATGTTTTTAAATCAACCCCTTATATCCCATACAACAGTGGGCTCTCTCCCATTTCTTCCCTTCCCAGCTGGGAGACCTTTATCCTCTAACTACAGTGGTTCTTCCTAGCTTTTAAAAAATGCAGGAGAACAATTCCCATACCTCTCACTGGGAAGATGCTTCCCACCAGTGCCTCCACCCAGACAGTGGACTGGTGATATTTCCCCTTGCTTGGTCTTTACAGAGCTGCAAGGTGGAGAAGTAGCAGTGCTTGTGTGGGATTGGATCCTGGCTGGCCTCACATGACTGTGGCTGCTCTGGTAACTTCAGGGGGGCTTCCAGAAAACACGAAAACCTGAGCACCCCAAAAGGCTAAGAATGAGTGTAGGCCAGTTAATTATTGTGATTTTTTACTTGTGGATAACATGTTTTCTATCATGTGCGAGCATAATTAATTTACTTCTAGTGATGGGTCATTTCTTCTCCCTTAATGCAGTCAATAGATTACAGGGTGAAAAACCTGGGGAGAAACAAGACTCTGGTGCCTTTTGCCTTCCTGCCTTCTTTCTGTTCTTACTGCTATTTCTCCCCCTCCTTGGCTTCATGTTCATCCCTCTGCATCTCCTTCCCCGCAGCAGCCATCGCTTCCCAGCTGATCCCGTCTTCCTGGCACTAAAAGGACCAGCCATGCAATTAGGAATATTAAAATCCACCCTTCGATGCTGCAGTGAGGTGGGGGCCGAGGAGCTCCTACCTCCCAGCTTACTGTGCCACCCTGCCAGCAGATGCGAGAAGGCAGCACCATGCTGGTTGATCCTGGTGTTCTTCCCAACCCTGACAGCTGGTTATAACTGGTTGAGCGATGGCTGGAGTTCAGCAGAATTCAAATGTCTCAGACAGTCCAGTCAAACATCATTCCTACTTAGAGGTCCTGTTGGAAGAAGTGTCTGTTGGGCACTTAGTGAATTACAGGCTTAAGAAACTACCTGGCAATGCTGGAGACCTTGAACCAGAAGAAAAGCTTCCACTAATGCAGCCTTTAGCATCTTAAGTAGGTGCTTGGCTGCCAATGAGTTTTAGGCACACTGTAAAGGGACTTTCTAAAAAAAAAAACCTGACTCTGGACCAGCATCCCCGTTTGTTTCATCTCGATTTGGAGTGGTTAAATAGGAATTTGCAAAGGAAATGAATAAGGGGACCAGCTTCTTTCATTTAAAAGGCTTGTCTAAGTAGAACCCAGCAACAAAGGAATCCAGTGTAAGGTTTGCCATTTTTGTCACTCTTGTCTAACCAGATTTACATCATCAAAACCAAAACAAACAAACAAACCCCCTCCCCCCAAACCAACATGAGAGAGCATGAACGCTTTAGAACGTGTTCATTATAAGTGATACAGGATATGCATTTATGATTCAACATTTTAAACAGCTGAAAAATAAATATGCAAAGTAGATTGTTCTGTTTGCAGATGGTAATCCTGCCACACTGATTTTGCTCAGCTGTCTGATTTTTCAATGTCTGCATTCCTGGTTCCTGGTGTTCCTGATTAAGAAATAAAATATGAGTCACGGTGCACGGTTACCTTCTGCACATCTGAAAGGGTAACTCAGTGACTGAAAACAGATTATTAGAGGCTGATCCCACCCTGTTGAAATCAGTGCAATGCCAGGGGATTGAAAAAAAAAAAAGAAATAAGATAAAATAAAAAATAATAATTTTAAAAAAAATCCCTTCCCTGTTGTACCCCTCATTTTTACAGATGTACTGTAAAGGTTCCTGCCAGCTCCTGTAGCTTGGCTGGCAGTAAATCAGCTTCCCAGCCCAGCCCAGCTCTCGGGGGGTCTCTGCAGATGGGGTGGCCGGCGGGCAGCAGGCTGCATGGCAAGGTGAGGCACATCCCTTTCCCTCCCTCTCCGAAGGATGACTCAGTTGGTTATTAAAAATTTCCAGCTTCCAGCTAAAAATGGCATCAGAAGCGATGCCCCGGAGGGAAGAGGAGGAGATGGGAGAAATGGGGTTTTTTCCTGCCTCTGCTTCCTAACACACACACACACACACACACACACACACTTGCACGCACAGAGCTGATGTGCAGCTCGTCTGGGAAAAGTTTATTTTGCAATAAGAGGGGTTAGTATTCTGCTAAACGCTTTTGCGGAGACTGGATCCAATTTTCAGAGCCTGTTGCCAATATTTGTGAGTCATTTCCTTGGCATCCTACCTTTGGTGTTCAGTTCCCTTAGAAGGAAACTTGTAAAAGAATAATAATAGCTTTCCTTCTTCGTGGAAAGTAGCACACAGCAAAGTGGGAGACAACTCACTCTTTGTTCCAAAACACTTTTTTGTTTGTTTTGTTTACTTTCTTCAGCAGAAGAAAAGTGAAGAAGGCAACATCATTAACCCCATAAACCATCTGATTTATGGTGCCAGTGACATGCACACGCTGCTGCACTGGAGTGAAAGTGAAGTGAGGAAGCGGTTTTAATTGGTACCTCTTTTAAAGAACAAGTGATGAGAACTGCCTTGTGACTTGGGAAGTCTCCTTAGGTAAGAGAGAAGGGCTTTGCTTTCTCAGTCCTGCCTGAGACCCCTGTTTTCTCTCTAACTTCAGTTCCAATAATAACATCTACCACCAATTCGGTGTCAAAACCCATTGCAAAGGTTAACTAATCAGAAATAACTGTCAGAAAACCTGTTACTGTTTGCAGCAATGGCAGAACCTTTTACCCTCCAGATACTGAAGAGTTTTGCAAGCCTCCCACTGAGCTAAACAGATCCTGGATGGAGCTTTATATGTCTAGCAGGGCCATGCAGCCACCAGCGGGGTGGAGGCAGAGAGCATGTGAGACATTTTGGCTAAGAGCACTGGAAAAAATATTTACACTTACTGAAATAAAATACCATGGGGCTTTATTGTTTTCCTAGAGCAGGCAGGCAAAGCAGCCGTCAGGAGGTGGCTGCAGTAAACAATGTCACCTTTTACTTGTGTCTGCCAGAGCCCCCTGGAAAAAAAAAAAAAAATTGATTGCAAATTTGCTTGTCTTTTCATATATTTGCATAAATTCTAGTGTAAACTCTAACTGTTGGAACCACTATTTAAGAGTCCATTGCATATAGGTACCAAAAGTACTGATGGGTGACATATACCTAGAAATAGAAGAGAAAACCTCTTTTTTTCTGTCAATACAGAAACCTCCTCCCATTCTGCTTCACAGAGACCAGAAGGAGGAGAAAGCCCAACTGTTCATAATTCAAAACTTTTTTTTTTTTTCTCTGAAAAAATGCTTACTAAGAAAATCGGGTGACCCTGACAAACTGGGATGGAGTAACTCTGAAAAGTCTTTCTGGGAAGAATTTGACTGAAAAGTATGAAAAGAAAAAAAAATAGCATTTGGGATTTAGGAAAGTTAGAGAAATATTTGCTTGGGATTCTGTCTTGAGAAAGAGACACTTGAGCATCTGGAGTTGTATAATCTAAATTAGGAGAGAAGCTGAGTGAAGATACCTTTGAAACACTTTCATGGAAGGCTGTATCTTGACACAGAAATCAATTTCCCACCAAACAGTAAATCCAGCTCTAGAAAAAGAAGGAAAAAAAACAACCAGAAAACACAACAGTAGATTCCTTGAAATTCCCCGAAGTGAGGGCCAAGAAATACAGGGAAAAACATTAGACTTGGCAGGCCTATGGTTTATCTATGTCTCCAAAGGATGAAGAGCTGAATTGACCCCGTTGGCACACGGACCTGTTGTTCTACCAGTCTAGTTCTTTCAGCCCCCCTTAACCCTTTCACTTCACCCATGCATCGTGCCTGTGTGAGATGGTGCTACATGTGTTTCTGATAGGAGGTGCAGCTGAAGGATGTTACCCAGGGCCCACACTACCTCACTGCTGCCCATACTCCTTCCCCTTTTCCCTCTGCTTCCTCCCTGCAGCCTCCAGCATCTCCCTCACCACAGACCAGGGACCACTCTGCCCCAGTACCATGAAATACTGCAATTCTTCTCAGGTATTTTATATCAACAGGAGAAGGAGGAGATCTGTCTCTCTGTCTGGACCCAACCTATGGCCTGTCTCTTGGAAATAAAATTTTCAGTCTAAATCCAGCATGGCCAATTCCAGACGCTTTTCCACTTGTTGCACCCTTGCTGCTCGTCTTGCCTCAGAGCCCTGAGCACAAAGATTGTCTTTGATTCTTTGCTTTCATTTACTGTGATGGGGCTGCCCCTATGTGCTGTGATTCAGTGTCCCCAGTGTTTCCACTGCTCCACTGCTCCATTCATAACGTTACTACAACTCTGTGCACATCTACCCAGACAATAAACATTTTAATCAAGGCCCTCATTATCTCCCATCTCTGTAACTTCCTCCTCCTTGAACTTGTGACATATCAGTCAGCTTGATCTATTTAAACACAAGCTCCCAACATCCTCTTCCCTGTCCACTGCTGTGGTTGGAGTCAATCCATCTCCCTCCTTTCTTCCTTATTTGCATGCTTCTAGTCTTTTATTTTCACCTCCTGGTTGTCACAGCTCCACCTTAGCTGTCATCGCTCCATCATTGTCTCTACTGTAGGTCTCTGCTCTCTTCACCACTGATGCTGGCCTCCTGCTGCATTTATCTGCTGCTCCCAGGGGAGCTTCGCTGCCCTATTCCATGGTGCTCTTACCCTCACTTGAGCTGGAAGTACCAAACCTTGTAGCAGCAACCATAAAGAGTACATAGTTAGCAATCAGGTGATCCTGAAATTGTTAAAATGTGTCATAACTGGGCTTGGCTGTTTTTAATGGATGTACACCAGTCTGGGCACGTGATTGTGCCTTTCCCTTCCATCTCTCCAGCTGTCACTTGGTTTCTTAGTCTGTGGGTCTGCACAGCCTGCATGCAGTGCTCATGCAATGGGATTTCTGACTGCTTCTGCAGTATAAATTCTCTGTAACGCCAGAAAGGTAACAGCTACCAAAACGATGGCAATTGTGTATTCTAAGCACTGCAATCCAGATGTTAACAACGGTATAGTACAGTTAGGAAACGCTGTTCTCTCCTCGAGTCATGTTGTTATGCAATGGAAATGCTCCAGAATATATGATGAAGACAGAAGCTGCTGCAGTACTTGGGTACAAACCCGGGAGTTAAGAAAGGAATAGTTGTCTTAAGTCTATTGCTTTGTCTTTATTGATCTTGGTGAGACCTGCAACATTATTGTCACAGGCATTTTATATCTAAGTTTGGGTTTTTAGAGGCATTCTGGAATTGTATAAAGAGCCCTTTTCACGGCGTCGCATCAGGCTTGTTATAATGTGAATGGCATCATTACAGCTCTCTCATTAACATCATAATGGCTATGGAGGAACAGCGAGTGAAAACCCCAGCAAATGGAGTAGCATGGCAATGTATAGTGGTCTTACTGTATAAGACTGCATACGGAAAAAGTTTGACATTTTAACCTTCGGGCTGCTGGAGATGCCTCAGGGTGTCCTCGCACTGCATGCGTTTGGCTGACAAAATGGAAAAATTGTGGTAGCCTAAGGATGGAGGGCTGGGTTCAATAAAGAACTGAGCCTGGCTTCCATGCCACTGAAGCCCACACAAGGCTCCCAAATGGGTTTTTCAAAATTGAATCCAGCCCTCAGTGTCAACCTTTTGCTGTAATTTTGTACAGTAAATGCATTGTATGCTCAAATGTACATCTTTCATCCTTTATTTCCAGTGGCGTTAATGGAAATGTAACAATGCATGTGCTGTTCTGCAAAGTCTCATTGCAACGAACAGGATTCTGGATGAAATCCCTCCATTGCACATGACAATCTAATATAAATGGTTTGGGTTTAGGGCTGGAGGACGGTGAGATCTGGTTCTGTTTCTGGCTCTGAGGCTGATTTGCTGCATGACTTCTGGCAAGATACTCAGGAGTGGATTATTTTTTTTTTTCCACCTTTAAAGAGAAAAAACTCTACGTTGGCTCTTTGGGAGCAATGCCAGAGGTCCTGCTTGTAGACCTAGGTCTAGTAGCACTTTCTCAGTAACCTCATAGCTCAGGCTTTCAGTTTTCACTGTGCCCAGCTTCACCTTCAAGGAGGTTGACTCTTCCATGTGCTGGGTACTCGCAGCTCCCTTCCCACTCATTTGCAGCAGCTGGAAATCAATGTTTCTGAAAACCAAAGGGGAACAAAGAGCATGCCCACAGTCACAAGCCCTTTCAACAGACTGGTTCTCAGCTTCTGCTCGCTGAAGCAATTCCTCTGCTACAAAACGGGACTTATTTTGTAGCTGAGTGCCACCTATGCAGCTTTGTAACACATGCTGAGATCTACAAGCTTGGTTTGGGGCTTTGGTTTTCTGGCTGTTGTGGGGTTTCTCCTAGCTCTATTATTTATGCCTTGTTTTTATACCATTTGGAAACATGGAGAATGTGCATGGACAGTAGCTGTTTATAGAAGTTAACTGGCTTGCCTCTATTAATTTTGCATGTTGTAAATAGCAGAAGCAGTTCATTTACTTTACCAGCTGACCAGAGAACTCAGTTTTTCAAGATAAATTAATAGTGCTGTGCAGAAGGCATCACAGCACTTCTTTCTTCCTTCCTTCCTTCCTTCCTGTGTGTTTCTGCTTAAGCAGAGAAAGACCTATTTGTCATGAAATATGGTTTAAAAAAAATTGCACAGTCGAAACCTCTGATTCTCATAAAAAAAAAAAAATCCATAAAAAGATGCTGAATTCATTACGAGCAAAGAAACCCTGACTTTCCCAAAGCAGCAGCCAGTTTCTTCCAACCCTTATTCTCCGAGGACAAACACTGAGTGTTGACATCATGCCAACATGAGAAGATTGATGTCTCCTGTGAGCGATTCCTCGGCACAGATTAATGAGAAGAGTCCACGGGTGCTTTGTGATGCCAGTGTAATCTTTTCAGCCACAAAATATATGACTTTTTAGCTGTTTCTTGGGCCACTTTTTGGCCCTGCTCTTAGGTTAGTGGACTGACCCACTTGTTGTTTCAATCAGTCTTTCCACGTGTGTGTTACGGATAACTTCCAATGGGCCAGCCAAGTGGCTTCCCATTCCCCATGTCATTGCTCCTTTGCCCAGGAAAAGCGAGATGGCATTAATAGGCTACAGCAGGAAAATGACTGAGGGCCCTATGCCGTGCATGGTCAGAAAACTGATCCTGAGGAAGGGGTTTGGGCACCTCTCAGTGCAATTGCAGTGAGGTCTGACGGCCTTTGCTCAGGCAAACTGCTGGGGGGTTTCAGCTGCCCTCCCCTTCACCCCCCACCCTCTGCCCCGGTGAGGAGTGTAGGGCAGACCCACCCACGCGCCTGAGGAACGGGAGGTGACTGCGTGTTGGGAGCCCGTTTCTTAATGAAGTAGCAGCCTTGTGCATTCTTCCAGGATTTAAGAAAACAACTGGCAGATGTGAATGATTTATTTTTCCTCCCTCTTCTGCTGCGGTTTATTTTTTCCTCTTGTTAGCGCTCAGCTGCTAACACAAACAATTGCTGGAATTCCACCTGCCCACCTGCGGCCCCTCCTTCTGGCTGCTCGCTCGGGCCCTCGTCTTCTCTCCGGGAGGGTGCGGGGGGAGGAGGCTGCACCGCACCGAGGGGAAACTACATCCCGCGTTCTTAGAGAGAGGAGGAGGAGGAAGGAGAGGGAGGGGCCGGGCCGTGTCTGGGCGCATTGTTCCACGCTCCTCTGCCAAGAAGTAGGTGACTATGAACTCATCCCTTGCCCCTAGCAGAAAGTTTGCTCTCTCCCCTCCCCACCCGCCTGCTGTCGCGGCAGGAGGCAGCTCGCAGCCTGGCGCTGGCCCCGGAGTCCCCGCTCCTGCTTAATATTCCGCCTGCTCCGCCGATGTTGTGCTTGGCTCCGGTGGGACTGCAACTCACGGCTTGAAACCGGAGCCAATTTTCTGTCTTAGTCTCGCAGTGTTTTGACTGGAGGCAGATCCAGTTCAGTCCGATCGGGGCTAGTGGAAACAACTACCTAAGACTCTGCTGCCTGTTTCGTTTGGGAGGGAAGAAAGAAGAAAAGGAAGGCGATCCCGAACTCCTGGGCGCGCTCTCTCGCACACACGCACCCCCCTGCACACACACAGACACGCACGCACACACACACACAGGCACCGGCACCGCAGGCACGGGCGCGCACACGCACACACACACACGCACGCACCCCCCGAGACTTGCAGACCCCTGGGTGCCGTGCCAGCCCCGCCGGGAGAGGATGGGAAAGGAGTGAGCGGATCCGTGCCGGTGTGTGAAGCCCGCCGGGGACGGGGGGCGGCGGGGACGGGGGCGCGCACAAACTCCCGGTACCGGGGACCCCCGCGCCCTTTGTGGGAAAGAGCTCCGGTCTTTTCCCTGCCATAAGAACGTGGGGGGGGGGGGGGTTAAAAAAAAAAAAAAAGAAGTGTGTCTATGTAACATATATATGCGTGTGTTTTGTACGTATGCGTTCGCAGAGCTGTGACTGCCAGGGGGGCAGAGGAACGCGCGGGGGTGCGCGGTGAAGCAGGGGGTGCGCGGTGCGGGGGGTGCGCGTTGCGGGGGGTGCGCGTTGCGGGAGGTGCGCGGTGAAGCGGGGGGTGCCGGGCGCTGACCGCGCTGCTTCGCTTCCAGGTGCCGGCGCCCGCGATGACCCTGGTGCTGCCCATGCAGCGGCTGGGCCGCCCCATCGCCGCCGAGGGAGCTGCCGACCTCGCCGCCTACCGCGCCCTTTGGCAGCCGCCCTGCTGCAGCCGATCCGGCCCCGGCCCTGCTCCCACCGCCCCGGCCCCGCCGCCCCCGGCCCCGCCGGCCCCAGGGACCCCCGCCGCAGGTAGGCACTGGCGGGGCCGCGGCGAGCCCCCCCGGCAGCGGGGGGACGGAGGTTTGTCGGCGGAGGGAGGCGCGACCGCTGCGGCGCTCGGCGGGGGGACGGCGGCGGGCCCGGGCGGGAGCCGCGGCAGCCGCGGGGGGCAGCGAGCGCGGCGGGGCCGCAGGTGCGCGGGGTTCGCCGGGCGCCGTCGCACCCGGCTGCTCCTGGGAAGGCAGGAGCCCGCGGGAAGGCGGGCGGGAAGGCGGGCGGGCAGCTGCCCGGCGGCGGGCGGGAGCGGGAAGTTTTCCCGAAAGCCTGCCCGGGCGTCCTGGGGACGGCAGCTGCCTGTCTGCCGACCTGCCGGGCGACGCAGCCGCGGGCTGCCGGGACGTCTGGCGAGTGGTGTGTTGGGCAGGTGAGGGTCTTGTTTCTCGTAGATGTGGAAATAGGCGGTGGAGTGAGTTCTCCTGGAGCGCGAGGGGAAGGGAAAAGTGTTTTGTTTGGAGGACCTCCGGCAAATCGCATGTCATTTGTCGTATCTGATTTATTACCCACAGGATCGCATTACAGGGAAATTTCAAATCCTGTAACAACATCCAAGATCACATACTTTAAAAGGAAGTATGTGGAAGAGGAGGATTTGCATCCACCGCTCAGCAGCTGTACACAGAAAGTATGTTTTCTAATACTCGTTATTTTTACTCCCAAGTTTCAGACTCGATTGACCCATTTCCAGAAGGCTGAAATTAGGAGGGTGATCCAGCTGTTTGCTCAGAAACAAATAGTTGTCACTTGTTCACATTTATTGTTTTATTGTCATCAAATTGTTTAAGAAGCAAAGGCATTTCTTAATTTATAACATCTGTAAATAGAAACACTGAGAATAACTTTCTTTCTCAGATTATTTAGTTCTTAGATAGTTTATATCATGTTTACAGAAACAGCTCCCTAGCAGCATTTGAACATCAGAAACCAAAAACATGAATAAAAAGGGCCCATGATTCCCCACTGAGTTCAAAACTTTTTCCAGGGGGAAAATGTAGGGATAGGTTCCATGTACCCCAAATGGGTTACAGATCCTCTAGAAAAACAGAATTATTTGGAAAGTGAGTACAAGCTCCTTCAGTATTTAATCTTGTTTATTAAAAAGCTAATAACTCTGAAAGAACAGATTAGTAAATGAAAGAATATTTTTTTTAATGAAAGCTGTCAGGCAAGGGATTAGAGCAAACATTTCCCAGGCCAGTGAATACATAAATTGAAATCTTAACTTTTTATTTTGTGAGAGATTTTATGCTCTTGTTCATTAAGGGCTCAATCCTGTAGGGAATTGAGGCTGCACCTTGAATACTGTGTTCAGTTTTGGGCCCTTCACTACAAGAACATCAAGGTGCTGGAGCGTGCCCACGAAGCTGGTAGAGGGTCTGGAGCACAAGTCTTATGAGGAGCAGCTGCGGGAACTGGGATTGTTTAGCCTGGAGAAAAGGAGGCTGAGGGGAGACCTCATTGCTCTCTACAACTACCTGAAAGGAGGCTGTGGCGTGGTGGGGGTACTTCTCCCAAGTAACAAGCAATAGAACAAGAGGAAACAGCCTCTAGTTGTACCAGGAGAGGTTTAGGTTGCATATTAGGAAAAATTTCTTCACCAAAAGGGTGGTCAGGTGCTGGAGCAGGCTGTGTGAGGAAGTGGGTGAGTCACCATCCCAAGAGGTATTTAACAGACGTGTAGATGTGGTGCTTAGGGTCATGGTTTAGTGGTGTATTTGGCGGTGCTGGGTTGACGATTGGATTCGATGATCTTACAGGTCTTTTCCAGTCAAAACGATTCTAGGATTCTATGAACTGAGTGCCTGGAGTGATGTGCTTAAGGATAGCTCATGCCTTGAGACACCATCCTTACCTTGCTGGATCGTACCTGGCCCATGGCAGTCTGGTGCTACCCATGTACTATTGGTGATAGAGAGGACTCAATGCAATCTGATTAAAGCACAGCTTATGGGAGGCAATAACACCACAAGAGCCCCAGAGACATTGTCTTCACCTGCATGGCAGAGGCAGCCTTCTGAGATGCCAGGAGAACAGAGTGCCTTGTCCCTGCCAGGGGCACTGGGCGGGGAGGTGGGGTCCGGTTTCCCTGGAGGGATTTCCACAGAGGAAGGGTGAGCAGTAACACAGAGCTCACTTCCAGAGGGCCTTAGACTTGCTGAAGGAATTTTCAGTTACAAACAGCGTTGGCTGGAAGCGAGTACCTGACTGGAAAGGTGAAAAACTGCCATGCTGTTAATTCCAGAAGGTGTCGGGTCTGCTGCCAGAGCAGTGAATAAATAGCACCAAGGGTGTTGAAAAATGTACTCTGGTTAGAGAGCATGTCTCCCACATGTCATAGCACTCTGATTTCAGCCAGTTTTTTTTCTTGGCTAGACTGTTGGATATTTGTATCCATGATTGTTTTCCTTGCAAAGAGGACAAATAGTTACTCACCCCTTTCTAACAGCATGAAAACCAGTTGTAGAGGTATTGATAGGATGGACCTGTCCCAGACATTGTTTTGTGCTGTCATAGAGATGAATCATGTCAGAAACCCTGGGTCACCAGTTTCTTCTGTTCAGCACGAATGTGCTTTCTGCTTTGCAACATGGAGCTCTGGGGAGGGGAGGTATGCCCACCAGATTCCTTGGAATTTTTTACCTCTGCTGCCCATTGCAGAAAGATCTATGTTCTGAGATCCTTTGTCCTGTAGAGGGTATGGAGTTAGGGCCTACAGCCCTCCCCAGAGAGCTGTTGGCAAACATTTGTAGTGGAAAGCCTCTGACAACTTGTTCCTACTGGTGGCCCTCCAGAACATATCTCCAGGTGCATCACAGTTCAAGGCTTACTGGTTTGCTCCAGGCTTTTATAGCTTCACTGACTATATCTGCAGCAGGCATGAAGGACGCAAATTAACCTATAGGCTTAATATAATTTAAAATGAGTCATTTATTATAGAAAATTACTCTTAACAAAAAAGAGCTTCAGCTGTGAACATGCATGAAAACACAGCCAATTTTTGTTTTCACAAGGCACTGTGCTTCTGCTAAGCCTTGCAGACAAGACCAGGCTGTGGAAAGAGCTAGAGGGCTGAGGAGAGCTGAATGGATGTGAAAAGCAGCTGTGCTTTAAGCTCTTTCAGTCCTCATAGCTACGACTTCCACTCTGCAAAAATGCTGTAACCATGTGGGAAAGGGAGGAATGATCAAGCCACAGATGGGGGAGATTTGGAGCAGTCTCTCTTTGTGCTGTGCTGCTCTCCTCCTACGCAAACTAAATTCTTACTAAAAATGAAAATTAGTTAATAGTGCTTACAGTAGCATGCATTGCCCCCTCTCCTATTTTGATTCCCAGGGTAGCGATTACAGTGCAGAATCCAGGGCCTCCCAGGGGCAGTAACCTGCTCATGCTCACAGTGCTGAGAAAGGGAGTCCTGGAAGGACCGTGGAAGGGAGAACAAATCTGTGGGCATCGAGCCAGGATTTCTGCAAATCCCTATCCACTCTTCATTTCCTGACCTTGTCCCTGCCTATCTGCATTCCCACTGGTCCTGTAGAGCGCAGGGTGTGTAGTATGCAGGCCAACAGCTGCTCTCCAGATGCTGTGATGCTTTCAGATGGGTTTTTCTCTGCCTCCCTCCCTGCATGTACTTTTGTACATAAGGAAGCTTGGCAAATGCAGACCCCCTTGCTGGAGGGCCTCTTCCACTGGCAGTGGATGAAATGCTGCATGAGGTGCTGGCTGCTGGCTGCATTTTTGCAAACCTTGAGGCTGCAGGAGGGGACCTTTGCTTGGCTTCAAGAGCTTTATAGAAGCCCCACAGGGGGTGATGGAATTGGGTCCATTTACATCAAAAAGACCCCAGCCATCACTGGAGCAAATGTGCACAACAATTTCATGTTTTAGCCCCAAATGCAAATCAAGAGCCAGATCTGTGCATCTGGATTTCACTCTCTCATCCTGGATTTGTGCCCTGTGATTGCCTCTGTGGTGTAATGCTCAGACCCCTAACTGCTAAACCTGGGTGAATGCTGTGGCCAAGAAAAAGGAGGTCCCCAGCTACATGAGTGTGCAAAATGAAAAGCCAGTTTTAGGTGTCTCAGAAAGAGAATGAGAAAAGTAGTGGCATGAGGGGCAATACGTTGCTTCATTTTCTTTCTCCATGCCTGCAACATTTCTTCTGTCTTGCATTTTCAGACCATCTCTGTGTTTGAGGAGCGGGCCCACATTCTTTACATGTCTTTGGAAAAGCTGAAATTCATTGATGATCCTGAAGTCTACCTGCGGAGATCCGTCCTCATCAACAATCTAATGAAGAGAATCCATGGAGAAATCATTATGCAGAACAACTGGTGCTTCTCCACCTGCTCCTTCAGTGGCACCTCGCCACAAGAGTGGTTTGTGCCTCAGGACTGTCCCTACAGAAAGCGCCTCCGGATGGCAAAAGAGGAATATGAGAAGCTCCACACGTGCTGCTTCTATCAAGAGTGTGGCAGTCACTATTTAAATCTACCCTACTCTGTTAATACTAGTACAGAAAATACTTCCTCCTCTTCCTTCTCCTCCTCCTCCTCCCTCCCCATTTCTTTGCCAAGCTGTTCCCAGCAGGTGGACTATGACATTGGCAGCGCCGCTTCCTACAGGAGCGATGACCAGATACCTGCTAATGAAATATTCATCACAAATGCCAGGTCTCTCAGTAATCAGGAAAAGGCAAAATTTACTGATGAGAAAGAAGGTAATGAACCTGAGCGAGAGAGTGTCACCCTAAACTGTGAACCCGTAAGAGGCAGCCATGCTCTCGAATGTAAAGACAAATTCTATGACTATTTTGAGACTGGATGTAATGACAAGAGCAACATGAGTGAATCTTGGAAAAAATCCTTAAGGAAAAAGGAATCTTTACCAAGTAACAAAACGTGCTGCAGCAAAGGAAGTAAAATATGAGGCATCTTTCTTGCTCTGTAGAAGCATGCGCAGCATGTTTGTTCGTCTATCAAATTTTTATTTTGAATGGATTTTTTATAGTTTTCTACAAATGATACAATCGTGCCACAAACATTACAAGTAGTTTTAAATGATGGAGAGCAGATTGCATCAAGTGTCTCTGTGATCTGCATCAGTGGGCTATTTATAAATACGGAGACTTCATAAAGGACGCAGTTGTGTTATTGTTTAGCACTGTAGTCTGTGCAGCCATGGTGTAGCTTTCGTTACTGAAAATATCAATCAGCCAGATGGGGAAAACATATCGTTTTATAGATCCCCACCCCCAAGAAGTCTGCCATTAATTAAGAAGAACCTCCATTGTGTTTACCAAGGAATTAGAAGTCTGGTACATAAATAGATGCTACCAGCGAGGGTGATGTGCTCCTCTTAACTCAGTATTTGTTTTGACAAAGGACTGTCTACATGGACTGGGAATAAACCATCCTTACCTTTTGTACTGGTACTCTTGAATTCCTGGATTCAGCGTCTTGTTCAACTGACAAAATGGGACATAGCATAAAGAAATAACCTGTTTGTGGGATCTGAATCAGAAGCACAACATGCAGCTCAAGTACTTGCACGATTTCACCTCGGCTTTAGTAACTAATGAGGCTTGTTGTTACACGGGGCAGGTTTTTTTTTGGTGCCTTACTTTCTGTCTTAATTTTTGCCAGCGTGAAAATTAAGTAAAAATCAGTGATACAGCAGGGATTTAACCTAAATAGAGAAAAAAAAAAAACAACCAACCCACAGGTGGATCAATATTATTAGAAACCTTTAACCTTTGAAGTACTGAGTTCAACTTCCTATTCAAACATCTCTGTTCTTCCTTTTTGATGCTCAATTGCTTTTTGATTTGCCATCCTTAGGAAGGGATTTAAGAAACAATAGAGAGATGTCTCTTGTAAACAAGCATTCGATGCTTGAGTGTTTCTATGGCAACTGACTGTTGCTGGGACTTTTTTTTTTCTTTCTTCGTATAATGAAGTTCATGAACCAGTGGCATGTTTTATACTTTATTCTGTTTCGCATAATTTCTCTCTTTTAGATTGCAAAAGCATGCGGGAATTTTTCTATGACTTTTGCTGTTGATTTCAAAAAAAGAAAGCAAAAAGCACAATGTTAACCGATAATGTGGCGGTAAACCATGATTTTATCTCAATGAATGTAAAGGGTTTAATTTTTAAAAAGAACATTTTGGAGAAATGAGCTGAGATTTCAGTGGCTAAGGACAACATTTAGTCATCCCTAGGTAGAGCATTTGCAAAAGTGTGCTGTTTAAAGTGCCCATTAATTGGGTTTGGACCCAGAGTATTGCTAGTCTTCGATCCACCAAATTAATTAGTTCCCACAGTCCCCATAACAACTGGCAGGATGTGCTCGGCAAAATAGCCACATCCAGGCCGTGGCTGACTCATAATAGCTGCCTGTTTCCACAGCATCGTGCATCCAAGTGACATCTTGTCTGCTTGGTTCTTGTCCAAAGGCTGAAATCCACCTCTGTGCTGGGGGAGCAGCCAGCTTGGCACAGGGCACGAGGGTCCCTGGGAGGCACCACCCTGAGCTGCTTGGAGCTGGAGTCAGGCAGGTCAGTGACCTCCTACTCTGGGTTTCACAGGTTCAGCCTGGTTATTTTGGGTAAACTTACACCCCATAGTTCACTTTTGCAAACTGGACTGGTTTTGTGACTAAGCCCAGGGGTCACAGGAAAAAGCTTCCCTACCAACCAAAGTGACCACAAAGAGAGTATCTAGGATAACCTTTATGTGGTCGGATGAGCTGGAATTGACAAGGGTTTGTAAGGGTTATAATTTTGAAGAGCAACAAAGTATAAATCCCACCTGATTTCTCCAAGACAGAAGCTTTTTTATTAATAATAATAATATTAAATATAGATCTCATTCATACAGTGTATGAGTAGGATCATCATTTAGACATTTGTCCACAAGGACCAATTTTTTTTTAAATGATTTTTCTTGTGTTATATCCAGATAGTCTAGTAATGTCTGCTCTTTTCCAATATTTGATAAACATTTGATGTTTTAAGCTTAATTATTAGATGCTTGTATACTAATGTGTTGTTGTAGTAAAGTGACATTTCCTTGATATATATTTATTAAAATGACCAAAATTCATTTTAATTTTACATCTCCAATGGCTACTGGGTCCTTTCCCCCACGTTCCCCTCCCTCACCCATGGAAATGCCATTTAATCAAACTGCTCCCTGCCGAAGAGCTTAGTCTGCAGTTGACTGCATTTGTGCACCTCAAGTTGATTCTGGGATGGAGCTCAGCCTTCTAAGGGTTTCAGGAGCCTTTAGGACAGTGAAGGTGCACTGAGAAGCAACAGAATTCTCTGTGGATTTGCATGTATAGCCAAGGATAATGTCTGGCCAAATGCTGCCCAGGCTACCAATCAGCTAACACTTTTGGGGGGTCTGAAAGCTTTTTGACCCCAAGAGGCTCCCTGGTCTTCAAGTGCAAGCTCACACATGTAACCTATTGCAGAGTCTTGTGAGTTTAATTTATACCAGCTGAAGTGGTGGATCAGGGGAACTCTAGTCTGGCCTCTCCAACAGCTTCTTCAGTTCCAGAGACACCTAGAAATTAACCCATTACAGCTCTGGGCAGTCTCACAGGGTGTCATTGGGGTCTGTAAGGCATGAAATGTCATTTAATTTCTGAAAGCTGGCCTGAGGCTATGTGGTCTTTTTTTGTCTTTCTCTGTACCCTGCATCACAAAATAATGGCAGATACTGAAAGTAGATGTATTAGACTCAGGAGTCCACTGAGTTATCCTGTTTGCTTCAGAAGAGATAGAGGTATTTAATGCTATAAAATTGAGTTAGAAGCACCCTTGTCCAATTGCTAGAAATGCAATAGACCTGGATAGGATTTCCAACCTGGGCCAGGCTGAATGAATTTCATGGTTTAAGTTTGTTTTGATTTATGTCATGTAGAGGGTGTAAACCAGATAGGCCTTTTCCCTATTGCCCACTCCAGTACTGAGGATGTTTTGCTAGTATCACAAATTTTCAAGAATTAATTATTTTCCAAGATTATACTAATGCCTTTCATCCACATGTTCAAGCATAACTGCTAAGTGAATGCTCCTGAACCTGATCCTGGTCTAACTGCCTGGAAAAAATGGACAAAAGAGCTTCTTTAGGGAGATTGTTTTACTGTCTTACACCTTGCTCCTAGAGAGTAAGACTAAAATACTCTGCCTTTCAGCAGGCTAATCCCTGCTTGTAATGGTACTTCAATAATGCATGGAAAACAGCAACAGAAAAAGCTGTTTCTGTTGTCAGGTCTATTTTACTGTCACTGAGAACAGAAGTGCCATTTTATCTTCAGGATCGCTTTCCACCAGGTAATACATTTCCCTTGGAAATGTGTAGTTCATTTCAGTTGAAAAAATTACACTCCTTTTTCAAACCGTGCAGCATAATATCATTGTGCTTCATTTATACTTAATACTTCGGGTAGAATTTTACTATTTTTACTGGATTAGCTAAACTGTTGAAACAGTTTTAACAGGGTTACTGAAGCATTCCCAGCACTCAAATAGCCTCAGCTGGCACGGATTTGCAATGCCAGCGTAGCAGCTGGCTCTGCAGAGAAAACAAACCCAGGCTGAGCCGCAGAAATGAAGTTCTTTCAGCCCTGAAGGTGTTATACCCCAAAGCAAAGTTGTGGGAAAGAGATGTTTTTTGACATTTTGTTTTCCAGTGCACCCTCCATCCTCCTTTTTACATCTCTCATCTACCGCCTTTAGCTGAGGACCACAGTGTGGCACCGGAGCAGCACGCCAGGTGCCACCACTCTTTGGGTCTGCTCAGGGGAAGCAGGAAGCGTGGCTGGGAGCTGCAGCGTGAGCTGAAGGGGAATTTAAGCAATCTTAACTAGGCTACAGTGTGTCTCGCTGCTTTGTGGCCCCTCTGGAGGCTCATGCTGTTTGTTCTCCACCCAGCGAAACAGTCTTTCTAGCTGCTGGTAGCTCAGGCTGCCCTGGTGGCAGTCATCTGGTGATTAAAGGGTATGGCTGAAGTAGAGATGTGAAAGTGATTTCTAGTCTGCATTCAACTCATGCCCTTCCATTGCCTTCTTGAGATAAAGGCTATAGCCAGAGGTGTAGCAAATGCAACTGCTGCTTACTCACATCAGGAACCTTGATAAAAGAAGTTTCTTGAATTTTATCACAAAAAGCACCAGCCAGTCACATCACAGAAAGGTTTAAACTGCTGTGGGGTAAAGATTTCGTCTGGCATTTTACTCAGTGAATGTAACTTTTACATGTTAGCCTCCCAGAGGCACCTGACCTTTTTCATTGCCCATCCCGTGCTCTGCAACTCCTTGAAAAAAAGGGACTGGCCCTTGCTTTCTAGAAGTAACATTTTGGGCTCCTTAGTCTTGGTATGAGTTTTTCTGCAGCTGTGTGCAACACCCCAGAGGCTTTTCCTGACAGGGTGTGCAGAGCCTCCTCAAAGATTGCAGCAGGGGAAGCACTGCAAAGGATCTTGCTGGAAACATTTGGAGATGAGAATCTTCCACAAGGCATCCCATGTAACAGCCAAGCCGCTCTGTCACAACTACTTGGAATACACAGTAATTTCCTGTGTTTTTTCAATCTCACTTTAACTCCTCTGACAGATGGGGAAAGATGACTAAACCGAGGGAGTTTACAAAAGTTCGTCTTGTGGTGTTTGCAAACTGTCTCTGTGAGGTCCATTTTCTCTAATGTAAACACAGCCGTGGCAGGGTGCCGAGAGCCCTCGCAGCAGCTAATCCTGCTCGGCTGGAGGCTGCTAACACGAGGTGTTCTGGCCAGCTGGGACTGCGCCGGGAACCGAGCCCAAACTTGCCCTGGGGTTGAGGGATGTTGGGGTGAGACCTTCACCCCTCTTGACTCAGAGAGCACAGAGCAAAGCAGCTGTGGCTATAAGACCAGACTGAATTTACCACTCAGGGTCAGTGGCTTCCCATATCAGGAGGACTGGGGTCAGGTGCGAAAGGTTAGATTCAGCTCTAGGGGAATAATCATGTGAAAACTGTTGCATTTGCGGCTGTAGTTGGCCAGTTGTTGCTCTCCCTAGTCTTAAGTCATAGCAAGGAAGGGAGTGCACCACAGGGAAGGTGGAGTTTCAGTTCCTCAGCTTTGCAGAAGTGGTGCAGGCTGTAAAATATGCAAAGCTTTCTCACCAGATCCAGCTGAAGGGCCAGGTAGGCAAGTATGTTAACTTCTTTTAATCTCTGTGTTCAAATTCCTCTCTGAGGAATGCAGGGAGTGTGAAGACAAGTCACAGATGGGTGGTCTGTGTATGCTCAGAAGTATGCACAATGAGCAAAAAACCCCAAAGCAGGGAGATACCAAATTTGAAAAACAACTTCTCTGCCATAGCTAGTAGTTCTCAGTTAATACAGCATCAGTCTCCAATTCATTGCAGAGAGCATCTAATATGTCATACCAGGATTGCAGAAAGGAGACAAATGGTCTGTCTGCTCGAGGTTAGTCCATTTTGTACTACCTCCAGCAGTGGTACTTTCCCTGTGGAATACCCCGCTGGGCTTGCCTTTCCTTACCATGGGCTGCACCTGCCTCCTGAGACAGATAAAACCTCTGGCCAATGTAAGGAGGGTGGTGGATACTTGTGGCTCCTCTGTGAGATGCTGGCCTGTCTCCATTGCTGCTGCCCATCTCTAGCAAGCTCAGAGGGACCTCCCAACCAATGACACTCCCACTGTCCCACCACCAATCTCGTCATTCTAATACAGCATGTCACTCGTGAACTATGACTGGTGCTATATGCACTCTGGCAGTTTGTTGGCTGATGTTTCAGGAACTTTTTGCAGCCAGGTGACAGGCGATCAGACCCTCAGCTGGTGTGAGATGATGCTATTTTACAGATTTTTTTTGAGAAGAAGTGCCTGGTTGTATCAGCTGATTACCCACACCTTTGCTTATTGTTGGTTTTATCTTCCCCCCACACACACACACCTAATTTTGTTTATCAAAACAGGTTTCAAAAGGCAGTTCCCCCTCTTTCACCCCATACAGTGTGGGACCAGCTACTCTATTTACCCCTCTAGTTAGAGAAAGCCTCTGCTGCAGGGAATCAGAGTTGAGCAGATTATTTTCAAACCAGTTTTATTCCCTGACTACAAAATAATTTCTGCCTCTCAGTACGTGTGTAAAATCTGTGCTCTGTTCCATCCATCAACTCTAAAAACCCTTGTAAAATTTTGCCTCTGTCCACTGCTCTTTCAGTGTGAAATCCTCTGTGCTTGAGTCGGCCCCAGCTACCAGCCATGTCCTCTTAGCCACATAGCTGCCATGGGGTTATTTTTTCCTTTCAATAAAATAGTGTGGTTTTGGCTCAAAATGCAATTGCCCTTTGTATTACAAATCATCAGACAGTGCACATACATTAAGTGTTGCTACCCTATAAGTGTACTACCTATTACATTTTCCCCAAATTTATCTTCTGTGAGTCTTAGCAAGTATGACCAAAGTGACCTATATTTCTCAATTTCTAGTAATATTATCCTGAAAATACAGTTTCTCTACTCTTTAAATCTTGAGCAGCCTACGCTTTACCTGTGGAGCGTTCTTTGACCCTTCCCTTCCTTTGCCTGACAGATGAGATTCTGGTTTACCAGCAGCTTAACTGGTATAATAGTGGCAGATTTCACTTTGTCTTTGCTATGAGATGTAAGGTGCAAAATCCTGAAATGTGCCTTCATTGCAGAATTGCTTCAATACTGAAACTTCAAAATAACCTCTACAGTCATCACAGTTATGAAGAAAATCTTGAAATATGAGTAGGGCATAAGTGAGTGTCAGATCATTTCCCCTATTCTGCATGCAGGCTGAGACAGGGGGTTTTATTTTTTGTGAATTTTTCTACCCGTTGAAAGTGTCTGTTTGCTAATTCTGAGGCTTAAATATGACAGTGTAATGTCAGCTTTTGAGGTATTTCACTAGTGACCATTATAAATACAACATTCAGCTAAGGACCTTGCCCCACATTACCAGGGGTCTTCTGAGACTTTCAAGCTGCTGGTGCCCCCAGCAGTCCCTTTCCAGCTGCCAAAGCTCCTTTTTCCCTTTGAATATTTCCATGCGCTATCAATAAAATATCTTCCTAGGCTCTAGAAGCACAGGGACAAAACAAACTCTTTTAACTGAATATCAACATAAATAATAGAAACACAACCAGGCTGATCATTTTACTGTTTTAATGTTGAATATGCGAAACCTTTTTTGTATTATTATTTGGAAACTTAATTATTTAAAGAATGCACCACAGCATTTTCTGCCTGTCATGAATCTGACACCCGCGCGCTAAAAACCCTTCACGATCACACAGCGCTACCCTGGTGGGTGCCAAAATCAGAACCTCAGCAGAGCCTCTGAGGTTTGACTGGATGTTTTCCCACACTGCTTCATTTTTTCCCCCCCTTTGCTCAGAAGTGCTGAGAAGATGCATGTGGAGGGGGAGGGGACCTGAGAGAAAAATGTAAATCATGGCAATCTGACTGTCAAGAGGGTATCGCTTTTTAATTCCTAGCTCATGCTCCCAGCGGTGGTGGAGCTGCAATATTAAATTGTTTGGTTTTACCTCCAGGCTGGGTTTACAGGTGCCGGAGGAGACACAGCCCCTGCCCCTGGAGCACAGAGGTAAGGGACCTTGCAGCAGAAAACTCGCCTAGAGGTTTTGTTCCCCTTTGATAGGTCGGGCTGGCGCTCATTGCAGGAGCAGCTGGGAAGAAATAATTAGCATAACAAAGAGCTATATAATAGTATTGCATTGTGAATTTCGAGCCTTCAGATACCTTGACACGTTCAGTTGCATGTTACATAAATCTGAATTCCAGGTAGAGCCAGAAAAACACAGAATAAAATGAAAATAGATTCCCCCACATTTAAAGCTAACACAATTTGAATACCCAAATTGGAAATACAGAAATCCTCAATGATTTGAGTGTAGCCATGCTGCAAGAGCATTCATCTAAAACCAGGTGCCAGTGGCTTTCAGTGTGGCTGCCTGGCATGCACAGTGAAGGAGCACAGTTTTCCCTGGCTGGTTGAAGGGTCTGAGAGGGACACCGGGGAAATTCCTCCAGGTGTAAAGGAGCCAGTGGACTGGGGGGTGTGGGGCATGTGGGCTTGGGCCACCAGAGAGGAGCTGGGTGGGCCTGGCCTCCCTGGCAGCTGCTTTCTGCCCATCATGGCACAGAGGTGGAAGGGCCGTGTGTGGGCGGCGTGTTACCAAGGAGAAGGCTGTGGGTGCAAACACTTCATGTTGTCATCGTTAGCAAACAGCAAGGCTGCACCGTGGGGGCATTGGCAATCTGTACTGGCTTAGTTGCACAAGAGGTTACAAACCCCACGGAACGCTTCTTGCCCTGCCTGAGTGCCTTCCCCTGGGCACTCGCTCACTCCCAGGTGTGGTGTGCTTCTCTACCCCCTCACTCACAGAGAAGCTGCCCCACACCTCTGCTCCTGCCCCACGGCAGAGGCTGGACAGAGCCTGCTATGGCCTGTGATGTTTGCGAAACCCATGCTCCTTTCCCTGGCTTGTGTGAAGTAAGCTGTGTTTTGCTGTGCCCACCTGTGGTCGGACTGCCCACTCACTGCAGCCTACCTCTCTCTTCCCTTTTCTCCCTCATTTCTGTCTGTTTTTTGGCTGAAGAAAATTACCCCAGGAATCAGAAGACAGGCAGAGAATGAAGTGAAAGGAGCAAAAATATCCCAGGGAAGGTTTTTCAGAGCTGATCCTCCCCTGGGTCCAATGTCTGTCAGACGTGCTTGCAGCACGCAGCTGCACCGTGCTGTCAGAAAGAGGGATTTAAAAGCTCACCCTGATAAGCAACTCCTTCTCTTGCCCCCTTGGACTGTGAGTCTCCAGCAGGACAGGAGAGTAAATCCCAGCTTAAGGAGGGTGGCTCTGTCAGCCCTGCAGGCAGTCTGTAATGCAGCAGGGAGCCATGTAAGCTCTGTCATCCATGGTGGCTGCGATTCCTGCAAAACCTCAATATACCTCACCCAGATATTTGTATTCAGCACAACCTCATCAAGCAGGGAGATGCAAGTTGAGTGAAGAGCACAGAAGATCCTACTGCTGGATGTGGTTGTGCATGGGATAGGAAAGCTGCTGAGCCTTTAGCAGACATAACTTGGGGGAAGAGCCAGAGGTAGGCTTTGAGGAAGGACAAAATCAGGACATTACAATAACGCATGCTGCTTTTTTTTAGGAAGCCATGCCTTTCAAATGGTTACCAAAAACAATGTTGTTTAGGCCTTATGTCCCTGGTAGTTATAATAAAATTTATCAGGGAAATGTATTTGTCAAAACTAATGAGACTTTTTACATTTAAAACACAATGACATTGCCTTGCGCTTTCCTTCACAAGTAATGTCTAAAATAAGAGTTGTAGCTGAAAGATATTAATGAGAAAAAATTACATAGATGTGTTCTTTTGTTTACTTTGTGAAATCGACAACCCCTGAACACAGTCAGGTTCTCTCCTTTGCCTGTAGAGTCTATCAGTCAGTTTTCTGACATTTGTTTGAGCCTTTCACATAGCAGTGGAGAAGACTGAACTGATTTTCATAAGGAAAATATGTCCAAGAAAACACAAAAGGTGCAGATGGATTCAGTGGTAGGGAGTACCATTGGGTGATGCTTTACATTCATTCATTTCAGAGAAAAAAACCCCAAAAAACAAACATGCACACATACAAAAAACCCCCAAAATTCAAGCAGACTGTTTCTTTTAGAGCGGAAAAAGCTTATTTGCAGCCCAAGAGCATCAAACACTGCGTAAGAGCACTGATGAAATTTTAAAAAGCAAGAGCTGAAAAAGCAAGAATCTAATTAAGCTCCCTGCAGGTTTGGGAGCACAGAGCAATGTTAATCCAGAGCCCTGTAATCCTGTCCTCACAGTTCACAGCCACAGGCCCTGAGACACTCTCTTCTGTCCACAGCAAGTGTGGTGCATCCTATGTGTGAAAAATCTCTTTCCTAGCATCTGCAAAGGTGCTTAATCTGGGTCTTCTGGAGTCACCATCAGGTCTATTCTATCTGAGCCTCTTTCTACCATGGCTTCAGAAAAATGGGTTGTTCCTTTCTATAACAACCATATAGCTTCATCAACCATACCCACTGCCAGTCTCCATTTTCTACAGCTCACACTACTTACATGGAAAAACAGGCTCTGTGACTTCTGTCATCCTAATTTCACTCTTTCATAAGAAGTGTGCTCAATTTAAGCAAAGCGTGCCAGACTTAGCAGAGGGTGGGCACATAATCAGCTCTGGTACAACTCCAGCGACATCAGTAACTTGGCAGAGGAGCAGACCCCTGGGCAAGGCTCATCACAGGAGATCTGCTGGGCATAGCAGGACACCCATGGAGTCATTATTTCCTTCTCCTCACAGAGCTGGTCTGAGGTAAAAGAAACTGAGCATGACTGAGATGTTTTTTGGGGTCAGCAAGAGCAGCTGGTTGCAGTGCTTTAAACGCTTGATGCTTGCCAGACCCACAGTACTTCCTTCAGGCCAAACATACACTGCAGAGGCCTGTAAGACATAAAGTCCCCCGAGAAACAGGGGAAGATTAGAAAGATCAGAGAGCTCTGTGTGTGGGTTTCTGCAGGTATATCTGTATGCAACTTCTGACACCTACAAGGAATGGCAAATTTTGAAACTGGTGACAACCAAATCTGCATGGTTTGAAATATCTCCAAGCCTCAGCCTTAGTGGTCTTCTCTGGCTGCTGTCCTTTTGTTCTTGTGTTCATCCTGGGTCCTGACTTCCCTGGGACATGCAGATTCTGCTTGAGAGTTTGAGATCTGCTTGATCTTGTTTGAGTGAAATTTCTTGAGAAGAAACAGCTGCCTTATGGCTCTCATGTGGTTGTCTGGAGAAGAGCTGCAGTCTTGCTGAGGGTCTGAGCAGTGAAGCTACATGGCATCCAACAATAGCTTCTCTGACAGGAAGATGGGTCTTGGGCACAGCCCTCCGCTGGAGGTGACCCCATGGGTCAGGCTTCCTGCCTTGCTTCTCCCAAAAGCTCTCTGGTGCTCAGAGGCTGCTGAAGGTACATGAGTGCATTATCTCCTGTGTCTTTGAACCTGGGAAACTGGAGGTGACCCAATGGTGTCTGAACTACAGCCCCAACACTTTTTTACTTTTCATTAACACTGCTTTGACTCAAATTCTTTCAAACCCCACACTGTTGGACAAGATCTGCTGCCAGACCCTCTGCTTTGAAGCAGAAGAGAAACACCTCCATAATTTCCCTGGCCAGTGCCAGAACATGGAGGAAGTCTGCCAGGGTGCATGCCCCGATCCCGCTTTGGAGAATCACTTAGAGCCATTCCTGTTTTGACAGAGCTCATTTACCTCTCCCTAACTGCTGTAATCTCTTAAGAGTGCAATTCAGGTTGTTAATATCAGCACCTTCATAAAGAATTTCCATATGCAAATTCCCAGACCGAACTTTGCTACAACAAAGTCTGTGTTGCTGGAATATATTTCTCTGCACCCACAATCGTTTTATTATTATTTTTTTCCTCCTCTGTGCTCCCTGCCTTCCCCTACCTGCTCCAAGCCGCTTTCCGCAAGCTGCAAGTTGTGAGCCTGAGTCTAATTTCACCCTCCAGTAAGCAGGGAATTCAGAAAATTTAGAAGTGCTGGGATCAACACCAGGCACTCGCGTTTGTGATAGCTCTCAGAGCTCGAGCTGGGGGTGCAGCCGTGCGGCTGCTACGCTCTCGTATCCTCCGACCAGGAACTTGAAACCTCTCCCAAGTCAGCTGCCTGCAGGCAGTGGTAGGCTCTGCTTGGCCTGCTGGGGGGAGGCCAGGCACAGCTTGTCGTAGGACACGCACATGTGCTCAGACATTCACTGGGGCTGTTTCCTGGAGCACCGGCCTTGTCCTGTCTTGTCTCTGGGCTCTTTAAAGCAAGGGTCATTAGGACTGTTCGCTCTGGCATTTGTTCATGCCACATCCTTCTCTGTATTAGACAATGTCTACCTTACAATGTCTGATCCTGATCCAGCAAAAAATATCCCATTAACGTGACTTGAGGAGAGGACTGTATTTTTCCCAGCCTCAATCTGTGAAGTTAGTTGCAGTGTTCTGCTTTGTATTTTATGGCTGAACAAAACGTTCTTTCATCAGCACCAGTGCTGATGAAAGTGCTTTACGCCTAAACCCATGACACGAAGTAAAAAACCTATGCATCCAAGTGAGAGCAGGAGCTGACTAGGAGCAGTCCATGGGGCATCAGGTCGAGTCTGCATCTACCTCCTGTTGCACTAATGAGCCAAAAAAATTATCTTGAGGAAGCCTTTCTTGTGTTTTTACATCTCGTTAATTGGTGGGTCCTGCTCTCTGTCATGCTGCCACCTCATGAAGAGTCAAAAGCGGGAGCAGGAAGTGACATGATGAGTCAAACCACAGAAATTCAATGCCATCTGTCCAGAGAAAGACTAGATTGGTTTAATGGAGGTTAGAAAGGGCATAGCATGTATGGAAGCATGCTATTTACTCTCTGTTGATCTTGATCACAGGAAATGATGGCAAACAGAAAAATGGATGTGAGCTTACAAAGTGACACGAGGGCAGAAAACAGCAACACAAAGGCACCAGTAAGAAAAGGACTACTGAAGATGGCTCTTTCCTTTAGAATGGAGCAAGGTAAAATTAAATATCAAGTAAATATCAGCAAGATCTGCTCAAGTGTGGAACAGCCTCCAGAAAGAAACTGGGAGAGTGTTTGCTTGAGCCACTCAAAACTAGCCTGAACAAGGTGCTGGGAGAGATACACTACAGAGAACACCTCTGCAACTGCCATAGGGCTGCAATGATCTAATAGTTCTTTCCCACCTTTAATCTCTGTGATCCTGCAGTTAATCATCACATATTCATTGTGAAATCTCTGCTCAAACCATTTCTTAGCCTCTACCTAACTAGTGAAATTATATATTCTCTAGAAAGGACAAACCTAGGAGTTTTAATCCAAAATTACACCAGCCAGTGAGCTTGAAGCCATGGTTTTGCAGGCAGGAATTTGGACCCAGGTCCAAACATGGTATCTCAACAATGGGCAGATCTGAAATGCAGCTTCTTTGTTTCTGATTTGTGCTGCTGTAGAGGCTGCTGCCAAGAGATATAGGTAGTGAATCAGAGACAGGTTCTTTTCCAGAGCAGTGACAGTGACAAGCAATTACAGTGTTGGACCTCTTGAATATAAGGGCGTGAAAGGAGGTTGTTTTTTCCTTATGCTGTTTTTCTCTTTCCTCCTCCCCTACTATTTCTTTACTGGTGCAGAGGTTGGGACTTGGGTGTGATACAGACAGAGGTAGCCAGAAGACTGTCCAGACTGCTTGCCTGATAAAGCTGCCTTCCTTGCTGCCGAAGAAAGTGCTTCCTCTGGTTTGTGTGCTGCAAAGCATTGAGGTGGCAGGGGCAGTTGCAATCCAGAAATTTGCTTTTGTCGCTCTGAAAGATGATTATATATCAGTTAGCAATCCCCTGGCACTATGTAGCCTTGCACAGCAGTTGCTTCTGCAATTACTTCTACCTCACTGTGCTGGTTGTAAACTTTAAGAATATCTCAGAAATGCTAAGTTTTGGGCTGGTGGGTTCCCATGCAATGAACCATCAGATGAGCTCTGGTCCGTTGCAATCCCTTGGTTGTGGGGCAAAGGAAAACAAAGAAAGCAAATAGCAGTGTCCTCCCCTCTCAACGTGGACTTGTTGCTGGATGTTGTCTGCAAATTGGAGAATTTGGGGATGGCAAAAATGCCATCAACAGCAGACTGGAAGGACACAGAGAGAGGAGAGAATGTGCTATAACCAGGTCATGAACTGAAATATATTTATCTGAAATTTGCTGTCTCCCTCCTCTGACTCCAGTCATGGACGAGTAGCTTTTCATCAGAGTTTCCATTTCCCTCCTTTATTTCACCACCAGTTTCACATAACTCCTCCTTTGGTTTTCTTTAAGCCAGTCTTCTCCCTGATGGTGCTTTTCCATATGTACAGACTAGTCCTCATGCAGCTGCAGAAGCGGAAGCTCTTACCTTAACCAAAACTGTGAACATTTTAATTAATAATTCCCTTTTCCTTGCCACATTACTAAAGGGTCCTGACAAACAAATTGGGTAATGCTGACTTCTCTTGCAGACTTAATATTCCATGCTCACTACATGCAGCACAGACAAAGAAGCCAGGTTTTTGCATAAAAGATTATACTTTTTTCTGTGCTTCCCCCAATGAATATGACAGGATATGGTTCAAGAATGCACTAATGTCTTGATGATTTTTGCATCCAGATTATGCACATTAATAACATGAGCAGTTCCTGGTTATGAATAGATGAGCTTCTTATGGGATTTTTTGCTGTGTCAAGCATGGGAAGCAGGTGAAGCTGGAGAAACTGGAAGGAAGCAGTTTTTCTTACAAAGACTGCCATTCTGAGTTTGGATGTGTGGGGGTTTTTTTTGCCCAGAAACTTCCTCATTATCTGAGGCTTGCAAGTGAGTTTTATATGTGAGTTCATCTTCTTCCCAATGTTTCTTTTGGGGTGCAAAGAGGATGCTTGGAGGAGCTGAGGCAGTTCGGTTCTGGGAGACAGTGCAATGCTGGTGATACTGCCCACTCTCCACAGCCCCTGACTCATTCCTGGTGGCTCCAGGAAGAAGAAGCAGCAGTTGGTTATTTAGGAACTTCTTCAGGAGAGGGACTGCATATAATTCTGCAGCCTCTGCAAATTAGCTGATAAAAGGCTAGAAAGAAGCTCTGCAAAAAAGAAAGGGGAAAGGAAAAAAAAAAAAAAAGGAAAAAAAAAAAAAAGAAGAGTTTTGTCTTATCCAACTTTAATGATAGCCCAGAAAACTTATTGGAGAGGCCAGACGACCCATAAAAACCCCACAATCCAGTTATGTCTGGGAATAGAGTAAACTGAGATCAGCAAAAAAAGCAGCTTTTGTACAAGTTGGGAGGATGCTGTAACATGCCAGGGTATTTTGCTAGTAGTGCTTTTCAGGGCTGTGTTATGGCAAGTTAGATTTTGCCTGGGCTATGTCCAGAGATCATCTTCCTTTTGCGTTTCTTCTTTTTCCAATAGTAAATATTCTGCTGCATTCAGCTCTCATGGAGCAGAGACAGTTTATGTGCTTGCCTGGCATTCTTCAGCAGCAGAGTTGGAAGTCAGGCTAAAGGAGTTCTAGACAGAAAGGGCACAGGAGTGTCCTAGCATAGTAGTGCTGCATCTGCCAGCAGATACACTGGTTGGCAAAGGTTATCAGCTAAAACCCACTCCAATATTTTGTACTAGCTTTCTCAGTGGACCCAAAGAGGGATGTCTTTTCACTGTCTTTCCATTTATGCTGCAGATTACTGACCTGTGCCTTTTCTGATTTCTTTCATGATCCTTCCCTTCAGTGGACTTTTCCTGGAATACTTCAGGAAAGATCTTGTCTATTTAAGAACACTGACTCTGAGCATGAGGCAGGAATAGCTTTGCCCTTGCACGTAACTAGCTTCCAAAACTGCAAATTCAGCCTCTTGATGAGCACATGTTGAAATGGGGCTCTGTGTCCAGAGCAATACTCAGATTGGTCCAATTTATAATTGTGGTAAGTTGACTGTGGCCAGCTGCCAGCCTTCCACCCAGCCATGCTCTCACTCCCCATCCTTGTCAGGTCAGGGGCAGAAACTAAGATGAAGAAAAGTTCATGGATCAGGATAAAAACAGGGAGATCACTTACCAATGACTGTTATGGGCAAAACAGCCTCAACATGTGGAAAATTAATTTATTGCCAATTAAAATAGGTTTGGATTGTGAGGGAAAAGAAGAGAGATTAAAACACCATCTTTCCTCCTCATTTTCTCAGGCTCTAATTCATTCCTAACTCCTCTACCTCTTCTTCCTGAGCAGTGTAGATGGGGAATGAAAGTTGTGGTCAGTCCTTAATGGGTCCTCTCTGCTGCTCCTTCCTCCTCATAATTTTTCCCTGTGCCAGCATGGGCCCTCTCCATGGGCTGCAGTCCTTCATGATCTTCTCCACCATGGTCTTTCCAACAGGCTACAGGGAGACAACCTGTTCCACCGTGGTCCTGTCCAGGAGCTGGAGGGTAATCTCCATTTTGGCACCTGCAGCACATACTCTTCTCTGACCTGGGTGTCAGCAGGGCTCTTTCCACCTTTTTCCAAGGCACCACTGTCTTGTCTGCTGGGCTCAGGTGTGCCCTGTGATGGGTTCAGTGGAGCCCACTGGAACCAGCTGTGTCTGGCATGGTGCTGCTCCACCCTCTCCTCACAAAGGCTGCCCTTCAGCCCTCCTGGCAGCACCTTGCCACAGACACCCAGATCAATGACTTTCACTCAGATGGTCACAAAGTCCTTTCTGAGGGGCTGAACTCAAGTTTTTGATCTCTGTAACCCAGTGGTGACATGTCATGGGTGCCTGGGGTTGCTGCTGACAGAGCCATGGTCAAACGACGTCAAATACGGCTTGTGGGAGCGTGCCCCAGGGCAGACACTGCTGAGGAGGGCTGAAGGAAGAGGCAGCCCGAGGTGTCCCTGCAGGAGGGAGAGGGATGCTGGAGGGGGGCAGCAGTGGCCCACTGGTGATGCCAACACTGGGCCACAGCTCCCTTGTGGTGTGAGCACAGGGTGTTACAGCACTGTGGACATGTGAGCGCACGGTGCGTGCTACCCCTCAGCACAACCATTGCCTTGGCCTCAGGGTACCTCAGTCCTGAATTTTGCTTTTTTTTTTTTTTTTTTGCCTTTTAAGGCTTTGTTACAGACTGGGGACCTTTGTCACTTGTGTGCAGGGTCAGAAGTCTTCTTCAGAAGTCACGACAAGTAAGTCCCCCTCTGCCATGCCCCACTGGCCAAACATTGCCCATGCTGTTGTGCCCCATGGAAGGCAACACTCAGAGGGGGCTTCTCAGAGCGAGGCGAAGGAGGTCAGGGTGGGGTTTTTTTTTCCCCCTTGGGCCGAAAAGATGGCAGCAAGACAGGAGCTCTTGAAGGGGAGAATTATTTCAGGGAAAGGTGGGGAGGAGGCATGTGCGGCTAGAGGAAGGCTGGGGCTGAGGCTTTTTGGATTTCCTGGAGCTGTGGGATGTGGGAAGCACCATGGGTGACAGACTTGGACGGCGGTGAGGAAACATCCCGGCATGCGGTGGGCACCAGCCCAGAAGGAGTGTCGGCCTCCCTTCTGTGGGAAGCCATCCCGCCCTGCGCCGGGCAGTCACGGGTGAGGTGTGCCTCAGACACTGGCTCCAGGAAAGCCAGCGCCCAGCTCTGCCAGCTTTGCAGGGCTGGTCCCTTCTCCCCTGCACAGCGGGGCCCTGGTGGTCTCCTGTCCCCTGTTTCAGCCCAGTGCACCCTGGCCCACAGGGCTGGGGTCTCGGGGGGCTGCGCTGCCCCGGCCTGGCGCGCACACCGGGCAGTGCTGCTTTCCCAGCTGCAGGAGACAAAATCACTCACTGTCTGCCAGCGTGTCTTCTGTGTTTTACGTTAGAAACCCAGAGCTTCAGCTCTTTTTCTTTCCTGATCAAGAATTCATCAAGGCAACCGCAGTTGAGCACGGCTTAAAGTAACATGCTAATACGGGCTGCTCTTGAAGCTTTAGTTGTGCAGATGGTTGTGTTTTGTAACAGATACTAGCATCAACCAAACTCCTAGTTCCAAATACCTCCCAGCTTTTAGATCTGAATTCCTGTATGTTCAGAATGCTGCTACTTAATCATTATTAAACCAGAATATTAAGTGGCATCAAAGTGTGGCCATGAGCTAGAGATTTTGTCGGTGAGGTTTAACCTTTGCAGTTTTGGAGCCAAAGCTTTACATAAAGGAGAAATTCTGGGGTAAATGTAAATAACATGTCTAGAGGATTAGCTGTCTCTTGTCCAGAAATGCCACACCTTGTAATTAAAGAAGAGTCTGTTAGTATGTGACATAGGAATGCAGAGGGTGTGGACGATCTCACATTTACAGCCTATCAAGTTTATGAAAGAGACTAAATGATGTTTAGTGTTACAAAGGTGGTAAGACCTTTGTTCAGCATTACCCCAAAAATCTGGCAAGCCTCTGATGGGAAAACACTTTGCAAGTAAGATCTTGCTAGGAAAAGAATCCATAGGAAAAATTCAGTAGGGAAACTCCAGTAGCTTCTGAGATGACTGCTTTTCTCCATGCACTGCAACAGGATAATGGTGTATAGGCTGAATACAAATGTGTGTGTGCAAGCTGCCTACTAGGAACTGGAAAGTTTGACTGAATATTTTAGTTTAACTTCACAAGTATACAGTAAAATAAAACTACGCGAGTGAACTTTAGTGCCAAAATAAGTGCAACAAAAGCGTTTCAGTATGTGAAAAAACAGTATCTGTGGTGAAGATCTGAATGTAAGCACAAGGCTGAGGAAATAATTTTGGTCATGTTCTTTCCAGTGAGTTGCTATACCTCAGGATATTTATAGCTTTGTAGAATAATGAATATTAACACTTGTCATCTCACATCCAAAGTGTCATGTTAAAAAGGGGATTTGAACTCTAGAGATTAATGCAGTGAAAATTATGACAACATTTGGCTCCATGAAAGAAAAGCTTTGAGTTAACCATAAAAGACTCAAAATGGGTCCAAACTCAAGGAAAGCCGTTTATTTATTTCCGTATTTATTTATTTATTTTGCTAAACCACCATGGGGACTCTCTACTCCACAGCACTGTGTCCACATCTCAGATCTGGGTAAGGCTGCCTCCAGGAATTCTCTACAGGTCAGTTGTAATACCTGTCACTAAATCTAGCAAGTTTTTCAGTGATTTTGTTACTCACAAATGGGCTAGAGAAGATAATTGAATTGAATGCACTAACAGGGCATTACAAAATGCAGAAACCTACTCTTGCACAGCTATGTTCACTCGAAATTTGCTCCAGGTCTCCTGCAACGAAGGCAAACTAAAGAGTCTTGATTGCCCGACTCTCCTGGCTGGTGAAAATGCTGTCTTTTTCATACTTTTGCATGGGCAAACGTTTCACTTTCCCGAAAGAATCACAGAAATCCCCTCCTCTCATGGCAATTGGACTTTTAATGGGATAAAGAAACATTGGCTACAGTGATCTGAGTGAAGGGGGAAGCAGCTGACTCAGATATCTGGAGTCTGGAGGGCACCATTATAATTCAAAGCTTGACCTCTGGTTGTATGGTGTTTCCCTTCCATGCTAGGACTGGATTTGGTTGTGTCATTACAGATACACCATTGTGAAGCCAGATTTTGCCCAGCTGCTACATGGGTACACAAAGAGCTGAGAAAGCTGCAGGGAGCCTCTTCGTTGTGTGTTCCTGGACAGCAGCCAACCTACCATCAAAGGTTGCTCACTCATTCCTTGAAAAAGCACAGGGCTTGCTCTGTCCCCCAGCAATGCCACAACTGAAAGGTGTCCAAAGAGAGATGGGAAGGGTATTTCCAGTGTCCCAGTTTGTGGGACAGAGTGTACAAGGTGTGCTGGAGAGGGAAATTTTCAGTGACAGAGAAGATAAGCAATACCAGAATGGGAGGGTGTGGAAAACCATCTCTCAGGGACAAGATGTGAGGCATGATAGAGCTTGTAATGGGTGAGCTGTCATCAAACTTTTAGTAATCTTTAGCAGTGTCTTTCAGTATGCCTCTGACTTTTGCATTTGCAAAGACTCCTGAAAATCATCTATAAGCTGGCCTGCCTCTGACCAGCACATTTCTTTGTGTGTGTGTTAGTTCGCATCAAATACAGCCTAATTCTTATGTAAAAATTCCATGGGAAAATCCAGGAATGACTGCATAACCAATTTGGTATGGCACTGGGCTGTAATTGTTTTCAGATTTCAGTTTTTGAGGCCAAGAAACCAGAACCCTAAATAATGTTTCATTTCTACCCCTTTGCAAACTGGGTCTCTGTGGAATGCACAACTGCAGCACTCAGTGCTGTACATAGAAAAGCACTTTCAGTGTCCTGCAGATGTCTGCTCAGTAGCTTCCATATGGCAAATTACTTGTTATTGGACCAGACTCGGCTCATGCTTGTGCAATTCTGTTGCAGTTGGCGAGGAGGTAAGGCAATCACAGCTCAATCTGGCCCGTTGGGTCAAATAAACTCTCTGCACACTCGAGTAGGGGTTTCAAGCTGAATAATGTTGCTGGAACCATTTCCAGCCCTCACTTACGCGGGTGCAGCCCCTTCCTTCAGAGCACTTGAAAGGCTTATGGGTTTGGTAATAGGTTAAGAGCTCTCTGCCACCTGAGCACTGGGCTAAGGTGGAAACTCGTGGATATTCCTGGCAACTGAGAAGCCTTTATTGGCCCAACACAATAAAGTGCTGGTCTTAGTGAGGCAAAGGACCAGATAATTATAGAAACAGAACCTTCCTCCAGAAACTGTTCTCCTTGTCAAGGCTGAAATATTTTGGCAGGAGCAGCTTCCTCAGTGTCTGTCAAGCTCTGTATTTTTTGTGGCTTGAGAGAAGACTGCATTCACTCAGGGTTTTGAGCCACCAAACTCTATTCTGTTTTCTATTTATAATATTTTCCATGTTGTTTTTTTGTGAGACTTCTGTTTGTATGTCTGAGACAAAGACCAAAATTTGAACTTAGGCTCTGCAACCCAGTATTGCCAGTACTGGTGTCTGCACAGCCTGGCTCCATGCCCACTTGGTTTCATGCTGGTGGCATTATGATATGAGGAGGATACGTTTTGTGATGGTGTTGAGTGATGGCTGGAAATTGTTTCTAACATTCAAAACCTAATTTTAAGACATTATTGATGCAAATGTGCTGGCTTCAGGTGAGTTGCACCTGCCTAGTTCAGGTCAGGTCCATCCTGATAAATGCAAACTCATGAGGATACCCTAAGCTTTAAAGATCCTTCTTATTTAATAAAAAACTTTGCAGCAAATCAAAGTTTTGTCCAGCTAAAAATGCTGAATTTGACCTAAAGTTTATAGATAGGTACCGCAGTTAATGAAGAGTTCAAGCAAGGCATTAGGACACTGAATAGATGAGGCAGAAATTCAGTGATCTTGACTCGTCAACTTTTGCAATACAGACAATGGGGACACATAAGTAAGAAGGTTTGTTCTTTTGGGTACCTTGTTTTGGTTTGCAATTTGCAAATGATATTTGTAGGTCAGCTAATTTGGAAATGGCAGGGAACTCCAGTCTAGTTCAGAAGAGACACCCACCGTCTGCAGTCTAACAGTACTTGCCAACTATATGTTTGGGACACTGCAGTCTAGGCAGAAGTGCTATCATCTGACCCTAATATATACATATTTCTCAGTTGATGGTGTTGTAAGTATGTCAACAGAGCAGCTCTCAAACATGGCACATTTTGAAACAAGTAAATTATAGCACTAATCTAGTGGCTGATTTTGTTTTTCTGACCTACTTAATTAATAAAGTGTCTAAAAATGGAAATGCTGTTTAGCTTAACACGAAGACAGAGCTGGCTTTTTTTTCTCCCAACATCTGTGTCCAGAAAGGAAGAAAAATCCTGTTTTGACTGGCCTTCCTCCACCAGCCTCTTTTTATTTTTTTTTTTATTTCTTGTCTAAAGCAAAGTAAGTTACATAAACATTCCACCTCTTTCCATAAATTGGCTGCAGTTTCTGAACAATAGAGTCACTGTGAAGAGAAGAAAACCACAGACACACCCCACAACTGTTGGTCACACGGCCAAAGAGAACTAAAGACACATTCTTTGAAAGTACCAAAAAGGAAATCCATGGTCTTAAGGCAAGACCTTTTATGTTATGTTTGGAAATGTTTCTCATTTCTCTTTCTTCCCCCACCCCCGCTTCTTTTTTAGCTTTCTTAGTTCAACATGTTTGAGGGGGTGAAATGGCTCTAGACAGAACTTTATTCTTTGTCGAGATGTGTTGATAGTATTTGTCAGTACTCACTAACCTGAGACTGGATAGTGAAAGAAAACTGAAAAGAGGGATTTTAGAAAGAGGAAAGAAAACATGTTACTAATAATGCCTCTGAGGCTTCCTCAGTATATAAAAAAAATACTTCACTTGGAAGAAAAAAAGAGGCTAAGACAGAAATCTCTCTTAAAATCTGATAGTTCTCAGTTGTAAAAGTAATAAGTCTCTTTGGAGAACAATAACTCTGTAGAAACAATTGTTTGGCTCTCTGAAGCATCTCAACACGCTCTCCAAATGGGAATTCACACCCATCCTAGTCTGTGTTCCCCAGCTGGGCAAGTCGATGCACTAGGAGGTTAGATGGTCCTGTCAGAGTCACGCTACAGCAATAAATACACCCTGAATTACTCTCTTCTGCTGTATCCACCAGCCTGCACAGCCTTCTAAACACAGAATACCAAGTGGTTTGGCACTGTCTGTCGATATTCCCTCTTGGAGGCTCCGGGATTATGATCTCAATGAAGGCAAAGTTGCGGCTGATCTGACTGGGAGTTAAGCAAGCGTAAAGTCAGCAGAATCCTGCAGGCACCAGCGACGCACAACAGAGCAACGCCTGTAAATCAGCAACGAGGTGTCTGCTCGCCTCCCGCTTGCTGCTATGTGCTGCGGATGTAACAGCAGCCCTGCTCGCAGCTGTAAAACCCAGCTGCTCCCCAGCCAGCCAGAGGGCCCAGCGGAGTTTGCCGGCTCGTTTCGCAGCAGCCCACGCTCGGCTCTCCCCCCGGCAGAGCCAGCCGGCCTTGAGCAGCCGCCCCGCTCTCCTGCGGCTGCCAGAGGGCCCTGCTGCCCCAGCCCCGCTGCCTCAGCCCTGCTACACACCAGCCCTGCTGCCCCTGCTGCCCCAGCCCTGCTGCCCCAGCCCTGCTACACACCAGCCCTGCTGCCCCTGCTGCCCCAGCCCTGCTGCCCCAGCCCTGCTACACACCAGCCCTTGCCCCTGCTGCCCCAGCCCTGCTGCCCCAGCCCTGCTACACACCAGCCCTGCTGCCCCAGCCCTGCTGCCCCTGCTGCCCCAGCCCTGCTGCCCCAGCCCTGCTGCACACCAGCCCTGCTGCCCCAGCCCTGCTGCCCCTGCTACCCCAGCCCTGCTGCACACCAGCCCTGCCCGGTGGGGCTTCTCCTCCTTGCACCCTGGCCTTTTGCCCCAGAGCAAGCTGCTGGAAGCCACGCTCACGTTATCTGCAAGGAGTGTGCCTGCCTTTCTGTGTGCTTCTCTGCCTGTGTTACTAAGCATGCTTCGTTCAGGAAAGCGGCAGAAGTAAGCAAATGTTAAATTGTGCAAGGAAGAAAACAAAGAAAATAGCGGGTTTTCTGGTAAGGTACCAGCGGAAGGCATTTTCATAAAAAAAAAAAACAAAAAACACCACCAAGCCAACCCAAAACCAAACCAACAAACAACAACAAACCAACCAAAAACCCCACAAATTCAGAATAAATTTCTAATGCAAGGAAATAAAGAGAAGGCTTCTGAAAACTGAAGATTACTTTTTGGAACCTCACATGGTTCTCTGCAATCCTAACTTGCACTTTTTTCTGTTGTGGAACTGCTGAGACATTTAGACAGGATTGGGTCCCTCTAAGATGTACATAAGCTGCTTCCAGGCCTCCAGCTTAAGACAGAACACAAATGAAGGAGGAGAAATATGAAGAATTATAATCACTTGCAAGCTATTAAACCCAGATATATACAGAAACGAATCTGGTTTTAGACCCTGCAGTGGCTGGTAGGTGCAGTACACAGCATATGGACTGAAAAAGGTTAATTTTTTCCTTTTGCTTGCCAAATCATTTCCCTGCTCCACCCTTGGTGTCCGACTTTCCAATCCCTGAGTCAGTGTCTGAAGTCAAAACAACCAGCTGGGCCTCACTGAACCTTCACTGTGGGAAAGCTCAGCTCAAAATGGCTACATTGTTTCTCTGTAATCTTATCCCCAGTGTTTAATATTCTCAGCAATTCACAGAATTTTCAGGATTGTGCTTTGGCCTTATGGCAAATGCTGACCTAAATGGTGTGAAGTTTTTGCTCTTATGTTATAAGGGAAAATTTTATGAAACAGTAAACTATCCGTTTACTATCTCTGTTAATATATTTTACTTACCACTTTGAGCAGAAGCTGCAGGATTGAACTACATGCACCCTTTTTTCAGAATAATTCCTTTAGCAGAATCTGCTAAGATGAAAGACATGACACTGGAAATGTACCTGTCATAGTAACATCTTCTGATGGAGAATAGTTTGTGCCAAGATTTTTAAGCCGCCTTACAAAATTACTCATGGGCAAAACATGCAGTATCTGTTAATGTCTGAAGATCCTTACATAGGGAAAAAAAATATTTTAAAAAAATAATGTGTTTAAGAGTAGGAACACAGGGCAGAAGAAGAATCTGAGAACAAGAAGACATGTTGGAACTAGATCATCTTTAAGGTCTCTTCCAACCCTAGCCATTCTATGACTCCACAACAGTATGAATTTTGGGGATATGTTGTAGCAACACTTTCAAAAATTCTGATATTGAAATGTAGCAAACAAAGGCCGTGTTTGAATAAAACAAAGGAGGGTCTTCAAATGTAAAGAAATAGAAAATATGGCACTTCAGTATGACCAGTATGTTACATTTTGAAGGCGGGGGGGAAGCTCAGGCAAAGAAGCATGCCTCCCACTGAAGAGCCAGTTTCAGTGGTGCTAACTCGTCTCGCAAGTGCACATGTTGGAGGCAGGTCTTGTGGACAGACCTCAGATTTGTCAAGGAAAACCCAAGGGGCATCCTGTTAGTACAGTCTTATTCTCGGCTGTTGAAGGCTAGAAATTCTGCCTTTGCTGGTGAGATTCTAATATCAGGCCAGTATTATGAAGAAGGTATTTGAAGACAGTTGCATGGTGAAGACCTGTTTGTGTACCTGTTGTAAAAATTGCTCATGTGTACCTGGGAAAGAAGTGGTCAGGCAGTCTGGGAAGCAAAAATAAGACTTTTCACAGCCAAGGTGGAGGGTTGAGGAGTGGGCAAATTCCCTCAGGTTTGGTTGGTTTAAACCATCTGATTCCCTCATTAAGAACTAGATGTTAATGCAGCATCTGTGATGATCAGCTGATGATGATACTGATGAGGTAGGAAAAGAATGTACTGGAGAAACTCTGAAAAGCTCTGAAGCTTCCCAGTCATTACAGATGGGCAGGTACTGCTGGAGTCTGAGCCTCACAGCAGACAGCTGCAGCCATCTGCTGCTGGGTCTTGATCCCCAGTCTATGCCTGTTTCTATCCTGTTCCATAGCCTGGCTTCTATATATGTTCTTATTTTAATGTTAAGCATTTATTTTGTCTATGTGACATGTAAACGTCTTTTATTTAACGTTTCTAATCTAGTCTTGGGAATGGAAGCCTTGGTCTTGAGCTATCTGATGACTGGGTATTGTTTTGTGTGCTCAGCTTGGAGAATCAGACAATAAGCATCACTGATGCGCAATGTATGTACTTGTATATGTAAATTAGGTTTCTGCTGCTAAATACAGGACTGTGAAAGACTTGGTCCTCTCAGTTAGGATTTTTTCCCCCTTAAGAAATGGAACCCATTTTAGAAAACACAGATATCAGATGTCCAGTTTAAGTTGGACCAATTCCTTAGCTGACATGAAAATTCACCACTGACGCATTCCTCTGTCATTCAGTCTTCTCACAGTTCTCTTCCTCATTGCTCGTGAGGGAGTCTCTCCTCAGCAGCCCGAAATTCAAAAGATCACTTGTGTTACAATTGCATAAAAAAAAAGAATATTGCAATTGTGACCACAGCAAATTATACCACAAGATCTGTTGCTGATCTATAGAAAGAATGTCCAAGCCCTTCCACAGCTATTTGCTTTGGCGTTGTCCATGGCGCTGTCCTTGGGCACCGTGTGAGGAACATGCAGGCGCCGTGCAGGCGATGCTTGGGCTTTTGGCTTTCCTAGGAGCAGTCTACCAGGCAGATCACAGGGATTGTGCAACTGAGAATTCAAACTGATTAGGCGTGTGTTTTTAAGTGAAATTGGAACTGAGGAGATCAGTGAAGACAGATGCTGCATTATGTATGAAAATCTGTGGCTTGGTTAAACTGGGTTTCACGTGACAATAGGTCCTTAAAGTGATATTAATAGAGGAGAACTTTCCTTTCTACTGACTTTTCCTACTTCTCCTGTTGTTTGTACTGCAATAGCCTTGAGTGTTCTTACTGTCCAAATCCAGTCAGGTCTCATAACAGTGGCTCGCTGTTCATAACAAGGTTTTATCAGCCACTGTAATCCTTAAATCTAAGTATCTGACAGTAAAAATTACAGCAACAGGTAAACCCCTTGAAACTTGTTTACTGGCACAGTGACACAAAGTCACAGCTCAAGTGCATGATCCACGCTGGAGATATGTGAGGTGACTGGGCATGACAAAGACTAGGAAGGACATAGTGTGATGACCTTAAGGTCATCACGCCACCGACAGACAGACTTGAGATCATTGCTTACAATCAGAGCAGACTGGCATTTGTACTGCTTTACAGCTTCTAATTCCTAAAAATACACCTTTCTTAGTGCAAAGTTTCAGCCTGGTTAGAGAAATATTTACATAGTCACAGGCAAAAATCCTTATCTTTTAAAAAAATCACTGTGTGTGTGATAACCAGTCTTTTATAGCTACCTGAAATCCTGATACCAAAGCTGCAAAATTTACTCCCAAGAGAATCAGAAACCTTTTTTTTTAATCTGAAAAACACACAAATACCCTTATATAGTTCATTATCCCATTAAATCTTTATTCCATTTTCTTGTTAGTTGGACCAGGCAAGTTTGTGATGCCCTCATCTGTACTGTGGTCTGCTTGTGTTCCTTGCTGTGTTAATTTTTCTCCCAGGTATGTTATTTTCATTAGAGATAGTTTATACTTTCACTTGTTTAGCTTTAGCCAGAAACATCAGCTCTTTCTGCTTGAAGTCCTCAGTCATGCACTTCTACTGCTTTTCCTCAAACCAAAACATAGTCTTTGTAAACGTCCTACCTTCTACAGCAGCAAAAACATGTTGTATTTTCCAGTAAAATGTCTCAGGTGCCAAGCACAACCCAACTGGCAGTCTGAAGAAACTGTCTCCAAAAAGGTTGGTGAAAATGTGCAAACATGAACTGTTTTTCTAAAGGCACTTGCCAGAGCCCTTCTGACACACCAAGCTTAGAAAAATATTTGGCATGAAGCCCTTCTTCCAGAACTTCTCCATTTGTAGACAGTGGAAAAATGCCTTCTTTTCATGCATTCAGATCTTCTGGGTCAATTCTTAAGCAAAGCCTTCTATCTTTAGTTCAGCAGCGGCTGGCAAACACACCCACTCTTTGGGATTTTTACGATAGTTATTTGTTTAGTTGGACCATTTCAACCTCCTGGCTTCTCCCTTGAGATGAGAGGATATTTTCTAGGGCAGGAGCCATTGGATGGAGGAGACCTTTTGGGGCTTTTTTTTTACCCTGGTGGGAATATGCTCCCCTGCACCTCCAAGTTGCCAGTCCTTATGTGACAAGGAACGGACGATGTTCCTTAACAGAGCTCATATACCTCTGCATAAAAACCATATGCCACATGCTATGAACAGGTTCAAAGACTGGGAATGAGGATTTGTCAAAACCAAGCAGATGTGAAGACTCATGGAGGTAAGGGAAGACATGAACTAAGATTACTCTTTTGTGCCACTAAGCAATCTCAGCTATCTGGCTGAATTCTTGGATATTTCTGTTCCTTCCCATCTGGCTTGCAGGTCTTCCCATAGACTTCCTGTTAAACTGAATCAGTTACCTGTTATGCACCATATCATCCTGTGTGGGCTTTTCCTGTATTGAAAAGTGCTAATCTATTAAGTGAGCGTGGTACAAATTCTAAAGCAGGTCACAGTATGTCCACAGTAAGCTGATAAGCCAAGTCCATATGAAGGCTCCTCCAACTATGCCTTCCAGGCACATCCAGCACCGAGTTCTGAACTACAACAGATTATCTCCTGTTTTTATAAGTCTTTCATGAAAGATGCAATGTTGGTCTCTGTTAGAAGCCATTGACCCAGAATATGGACTCTCAGATTAGACTGATACTAGGCAAAACCCAAATAATAGTTGTGATTTTTTGCTAGTTTCATCTCTTCCTACTCACACTTAAGTTATTAAAGAAGATAGGATGAGAAATCCCACTGGTTTATTTCTGCACATGCCAGGTTGCAACATCGATAATCTTTTATTGCTAACATTTTTATGCAAAGCAACACCTTTCTAGCATCTCATCACTTTTTTTTTTGCATAATCTCCATATCCTAGGAGAAACAGGTGACCAAGAAGTGCAAAGAAAAACTAATTTGGGGTTATGTTCCAAAGAAAATGTCTTAAACAAGCTATTTATAATTCAAGCTACTTTATATTGTAAATCATGTATGGTCATACATCCTGCGTGCACTGGGGGCAATATATTCAGTTGGTTAAATGTAATTTAGTTTATATCTACAGCCCTTGGTTATTAACAACAAATGTAGAGTCAAGTGATTCTGCAAATATTTCATTAAAATCCTTGATGTTGTAATTGTCCAGCTACTACATAAACAGGCCAAGGTCCAAAGGCTTTGCTGCATCATTACCCAATTAACAAAACCAAGGGCCTTTTTCTGTGCAGAAGGTAAATCTTCATACCTACTTGTACCATCTAATAAGGCTCCTTTATCAATTAGGCTCTCAAGGATTCTTTTTTTTTTTTTTTTTCTATTTGAATTGCTGTAATTGCCCAAAGCCCTGAAGTGCTCAGCTCTAAACTAGGTGGAGGTCTGCTAACAGATGTTATGTTCCTCCATTAGAGTGAATTACTACACAGGCAGGTAGTGTCATACTCTAGTGTAGGCAAACCCTGGATGTAAACTTGTCCCATTAACACAATTTCTGCGTAACAGCAGAAATAATTACTCAAAGTTAGAGTTGTTCCTGTGTGTTCTCATTGATAGTAAATGAATAGAAAAAAAGCCTTTCACTGTGGCTGGTAGTGAAATGCAAAATGTCTTCCTGAAGGGTCTCTTCATCACTGTGTGGAAGCATAAGAGATTGCAAGATACAGTCCTTCCCTCCTGGTTGATACTTGCCTGTAATTTGTGGCAGCTGTTTGCCTAATTTGTTCTGAAAAATCTACAAGGATGGGAATCACCAAGACTCCTTTGGTAACTTGTGCCAGTACTAAGCTACCTCTTTAGCAACTGCCTGCTCCTCTGTGCTCTGGAACAGGTTTGGCTCTTCAGTTTGTTTGCTCTCGAGACATAGCAGGACACTGGTGACTCATCTTAAAGCATGCAGATAACACATGCTTTTCAGGGAAGAACATATTTGGATGAACAATCTGTAAAAATGATGTTTCTTCCTTTTTCAATTAAACTGTTTGGCAAAAATAGATATTAACTTTGCTTTCCTGTTAAAAAACTGTTCAAGAATTCTGTGGGAACTGGTCCCACCCAGCTTGAAGTGTCCAGCTGGTTGTCAATGACTCTAAGTTCTCCCTGGGCCAGCTTATTTTTTTCATACCATTGCAACTGTCCTCCCTTGTGTGCTTGTTCTCTCTTGCAAAGGTGTCTCAGCCAAACTGTGCTTCCTTCCTCCCATGTGCTTGGGCTGGGCACGGGGCTGAGTGCTCATTAACTCTGCCCAGATGAGGGGCAGACAGGGACCGTGGGTATGTATGGACAGAGTAGTACCCCCAGAGAAAATAATTCCTTGCAATTCACTACAGGAACAGAAAATAGATCATAAGAGAAAAAGCAGCAAAAAAGAAAGAGAAGCTATATGTGCCTGCCATTTTGTCTAGTAACAAACAGGGACTGGCTAATGCAGCTCAGTTGGAGTCTGTGTTTCTCATCTGTTTCCCATGGTAGTTCCCTCTCAACTACCAGATCCTTAAAAAGAAGGTCACTTTTGTCCCTTTGTTTCAATTTCAGGGAGCTTTGTTATATCCTGAGTGTGGAAATGTGGATTTTTGGCGTGTAACTAGAAACCAAAGAGAAAAAATCCCACTGTTGCAGAAATTAAACCACCACAACTAAAGGATGTCTGGATTTTTTTTTATATGGTCTTTATAGATGGATTGTTATGTGACCATAGTTTAAAACTAGTTTCTTTTAATAAGCTTACTTCTTCTTACATGGAAGGGAGACCAAAACTCTCAGTAGGCTAAAATTCACTCACATATTTTGTCACAACTGGCTAAAGTGAAATTCAAGTTCCTGTAACATTCTGTATTCCTTGAAGACTTCTCTCTGTCACTGGCAGCTCAATAAGTAATAGACAAAACAAGTGCTTCAAATAAGCTTATTTGGGGGTTCTCTCCACAGGCAATGTGAAATGGGAATTTTGTATTAATTCCTCTTAGAATAAGCAAAATGGAACTGTGGGCCACTTACCCAAGCAGGAATTTCCCTAAGTGCAAATACACTTCCAGACATCTCCCAGAGAAACTGAAAGTTGTGGCAGAGAGAGAGTGGTGTGGTTGGTGATGACAAACCAGGCAATACGTGTCCTCCCTTGCCTCCTGTAGCCACACTGGGAGGGAGGCCCAGGGCAAGGGTCCCCAGCTGCATCAGCAGAGCCATCCTCAGGGCCACAAAGATGGGGCTTTGAGATGACATTTCGGTCACAACAGTTGCAGGTCCATGAGATGCAAGGGCTGGCCCACAGAAATGTGTATGTGGCACCTGGATGTCATTTGCAAGCAGCATCTCCCACAGCAGACAGGAGAGTGAGGCACTGCAGGTGCTTGCAGGCTGCAGCAGAGGTGGTGGGGGCATGTTGGGCTGCCCAAGGTTGCTCCCTCCCCCCTTAGCCCCCAGCCAGGATGGATACTAGCAAGGGAGTGGAAGCCAGGGAACCTGGCATCCCTTCGGGCACCAGTTCTTCCTGCATTGCTGCCCGTGGCTGTGGTAGGAACGACACACCAGGGCTGCACTGGGCAGCACCCAGAGGGGATGGTGTAGTGAGGGGGTCCCATGGCAGCACTGCAGAGCAGGGCTGCCTGAGGGGCCATGTCATGCTGGGTTGGGGTAAAGGACCTTTTTGAAGACTGGAATGGAGAAATGAGAGAGGAAGGAAAAAAGACATGTTTGGTACACAACTGAGAGAATCTAAGCTAAGAGTGTCACTCCTGTGAAAACGAGTAGTGTAACGGGAGAGGAGGGTGTGATGAACAAGGGTGTGATGAAAGAAAGTAAATCCAAACCAGAGGTCTGGCTGGCAAACTGATCTTTGTCAGAGATCTGCTTTTTTCTCTGTAGATACAAGCACTGAAGGGCCTTGTGTAAAGAGAGCCATTTTAATTTTTTGGAGATCAGTAGCCTGTATGGTGTTTGTGGGGAGAGAGACCTCTAAAAACATTTTTGGTATCATGTGTTTGTTCATTTATTTTTCCCAAAGGGGTTACAGTTTTCATTGTTTTGTGCTGCATTTAGGGTTTGTGATCTATGACAGTTGTACAGTTTCACTCCAGCAGTTTTATTCAAATATCAGATAATATTTTAACTTAATGGACATGTTTGAAATCCTAGAAGTATTTTTCCCCCTATGTCTTAAATAGACATTGACATGCATACGTGTATCCTGTGTATCCTGCTATGCATATACTTTTCCTGTTTCTTCATGCACTTCATGCATATCCTGATGATATGTTATGATAGCATGTTCTGGTAACAGACTAGAATAATAAAAACAGTTTGGTTTGGTTTTTTTTCCCTTTTTCTTTCTTTTTTAGAAAGAACCACACTGCATTAGCAAAGACGTTGAGAGCTTATTCTTTTCTACAGCTTGTCCTCTCAGGCATTTATCTTACAATATCATCAGTTGTTGGATGACATTCCCTTCAGTCAAGCTACATGCTTGCCTTTCTAAATGTAAAGCTTGCTCAGTGAATGCAGTTTCTGGTAGGAATCCATCAGCTGGCGAGTTTGCTACAGGTGTGATGTTATCGGCAGTTCAGTTTCATGATTTTCCACGTGCTGCAGCACTGCACGAGAAAAGGAAAGCAGCAGGGGAAGCATGCATGTTAGGGAGGATAATAGCACAGCAGCAAGCTGCCTGATTCTCAAACAAGTGGGAATTCCTTCTGATAATGTGGGATTACAGTGGATTTGCAACCAGGACTTTGGGTTTTACTTGGTGTATCAAAGCTTTTTCTCCCCGTTGTCAGCTGGCTGAGTGATGCTTCCCTGCTCCATTTCAGATGAAAGGTTGGAAGCTGGTTTAGGACATTGCCTGCCACATCTTGTAAACTGACAGTGACTGCAAGGCATGGGACTAAATGAAGAGGACTAGGTGCACACTCTTTTTGTACTGTGAAGTAGAAAGGGGCTCTGTGGGGAGAGCAGAGACTTGGGAGACAAAGCATGTGTATGCAGGTTCCTGCTCTTAGCTTCACAGCGCTGCGTTTGGGGATGTACCTGTACTATGAGGCCTCATAGTAAAGCACAGACTGTTTATATTTGTGTGGTATAATGCTCTGCCACCATCATCCAGAAGGGAGATGTGGCTAGAGAGCCACCCAATCTTTCACCCAGTCTGTCTAGGATTTATGGTGAGATCTTCACCATCAACTCTGTAGGAGGAGCTCCCTGCACCCTTTTGTTCTCTCTTTTGTGGAACAAATTAGTCCTTTATGTCCCATTGCTTAACTCTGGAAAGTTAAACTACATGAACAAAACAAAACTAAAAGATGCAATTATGTTATTGCTAAGTTGTGCCTTTAATTTCAGAGCCGCATGCTGTGACAGACTGTGACTGCTCTTTGCCTAAAAAATTAGATTTAGGAGGCTAAATACTGAGTAAGTGTCCAGGGGAGCAAGGAGTTAGAGGTCACTGGTGTTGATGTCACATTCACTTTGCCTCTACAAGAGAATTAATTAAGCTTCACACAGGCAGAAAAGTGAAGGATTGAAATGGTGAATGAAATGAGAATGAAAGACAGTAGCACATTTTCTCATGTTTGCTGCAAATCCAGCTGAGTAAAAGATGGACCATGTTCTCTCCCCTTTGAACCTAAGAACACCTGTAGTGCATCAGACCAGAGATTTGCCCATTCCAATGTCTCATGCATGATATGAACTAATAGAAGAGCCGTGGGTAAAAAGATTAAACACTAAACAAGCATACAGTCGTGCTTCTCTCAGTGCACCATTCCAGCTTCTGGGAATCTGCAGCTAGGGGTTTCTTCAGCTGAAGGTTGTATCTACACCTCCATGCTGAATAGTTTTTCATGGAGTTTGGCAGGGCTCAAAGTTACTTCATTCGCAGAGCTGTCTTCTTCTCTTGAGGATGGGACATGAAAAGGCTGTGGAAATAAAACCAACCAGTCCACCAAGAGCTGATACTTACCTACTCTGTGTTGAGGAAATGAGTTTCACTTCTTTGGTGTTAAGCATGACTCTCACTTCTTCAGTGTGACTCATGGCTCCTACAGATACAAGAAGAGAATTAGGCCTTTTTAGTATATTGTTTAGCAGGCGATGCCTGTGCACACAGCAAAAGCTTCAGATTTAGCTTGTGCTGTCAGAAGCTACTAGCCTCCACATGTTAACCATAAAATTTCTTCAGCAATCAAATTACAATGAAAAGTTCCTGAAGACTGTGCAGTCTTCATAGAAAGTCTGTAATTGCTAAGAAATGAGGATGAAGTGCACTTTGCATCATTTCCTAAATGGCAGCTTCCAGTACTTCCTCGGAGTATCCAGGGTATTCAGTATGCACGTACAAGATGCCTTACCAGAAGCAGAGCTGCTTAGTCCATTTACCCTTTCTAAGGTGAAGAACTCTAACAAATTTTGATGGAAAAGTTAAATAATTCCATCAAGCCAAATACAAGGAGAAGCAATATTTTATATTCCCTAATTATGCTAACTTTCCTTTTGGCTGCATGTTATGCATAATTCTGCATGTGGTCAGAAAAAAAAAGTCAGATAATCCTACATATGCCCAAAGTCTGTCTGTCCTCCCCTCCCCCCCACCACGGGTCTTTTCCAGATCATAAACTCTTCAGGTGACTCAAAGGGGGTTGCTTGTGTGTACACTGTCATTGTTACAGTACAGAAACTCACTGTCCTTATACCCTTGCCAAATTCCCAGAGAATGCATTAGCATAAGCACTGTTGAGGTTTGAAATATAATTTGATCCTTTATAGAAAAGCAGAATTTTCAGAAGAAATGTAATGCTATGATCTAATGATTTAGACTCACTGTTGTTGTAGAACATAAGAAATTGGCAGTATCTCCTCTTTGGTAATCCCTTCTTGGAAAAACTAAGCTTCTTAATGAATCTCAGTAGCCATGGATGGAAATCCACCAACTGCAACAATGTTTATTGACCTTTCCAAAGTGCTAGATTTAATTAGACTTTCATTAGTTCAACTGTACACAAATTAGTCAAGTCAGCTCTTTTTCATGTTTGCACTGATGAGGTTCTCAGTGTTTAGCCTTGACTGGTTCTTCACTTTAAAGGACACGTTTGTGCTTCAGTTTGCAGTGTGTTGTGGAAATCCCTGAGCTGATTCAGGTACTGGGCTCAGCTTAACTGCAGTGGCCCAGAGAAGAGCAGAGGGCTTACCCCAATTCTTGGCAGGCCTGCACATCAACTATGTCCAGCATTTTAATGAGCTCATTTGCAGCCAGCTTAGCCATCTCTGCACTGCACTGTAGTTGCAGTGCAGACACACACCTCAGAGGTTTAGTGGTGCTTGACCATTTCCTCATATGCTCATTCAGGAAGCCTGGAGTGGGAGCATCCTGCACCAAAGGTGATGTGGGGTCTTCATTATACACATTTCTGCTTCCATGCCTTCAGTGTCATATCAAAAGCAGCTGTAGTGAGGCCCAGAAGAGTGTCTGGTTTTGTACAGCTGTATGAATAGAGCAGTGCAGCTATAGAAACATGACTACAACATTTAGGAAGTCTTTGTCCAATTTCAGTCTTATGGTGGAGATGCAGAGATGTTTCCACATAAGGGGGAGTGTGGAGTGGGAATCTGAGAAAAATATCTGAGTTCACATCAAACACAGATATTTAAGCCTACAGTTGCATTGGCGTGTTTATTATGAACACTTGCCTTTCAAATTGCTTATGGTGTCTTTTCAGGATATTTTTTTCCCTTGGTGACACTGGTTGAAGTTGTAAGAATACCTTTCCATATTTAAAAATACTGACCATAGCCATATGCCCGTGCACTCAAAAACATACAGATTAGTATTTCCCCAATGGGAATTTATTTAATTTCTTTATTTATTTTGAGTTATGCAAACACGTGGTGTAGTAAGGGCTAGTAAAATTCATAAAGTACTCAACATGTTTCTGTTAAATTATTTTTGTTATCAACACAGAACTACAGTGCTTAGACAGACATTTTCTTGCTACTGAAATTCTTTATATGTGCATGCATATATATATATGTGCATATATATACACAGGGTGTATAGAGGGTGTATATATGTACATAAAAGTACTCATCAATGTATATAGTGCTCAGAATGGTAATGTAGATATCTCTTTGACATGTCTTTCCCCAGAGGACCCTACTTGGAAAAGTGGTGGGATATAAGTTTGAAAATCCTCAGAAATTTCTCACTGTGTTTTGTCACAAGTCAGCCATGTGAATGTGAAATGAAGTGTAGAGCCCTGTGAGCCATTCAGCTTCTCTAGATGCTCTTCACACACTATGAGCTGACACTCATTTAGATTTTCCTACCTTCTTTCTTGGAGGCTTTGATTAGTGAATTAATTCAACATGTTGGTGTTTGGAGTATCCTTTTTCAGACAGGACGGTAGGAAAAATTCCATTAGGAGGGTATGTATCTCTGAAATTGGTTACCCAGAGAGGTGCTGAAATCTGTTTCCTTGAAATTTTTCAAGACTTCAGTAGAAAAAGCCATGGCTCTGCTGAAATACTGCCTTTCTTTCCACTGTTGTTTTCTATTTTCTTATTAAAAATGCTTTGCTTTTCCCTTGATTTTTATGTACCAACATTTCTGGTATTTCATGTTGTTTAAGACCAGACTTGACCAGTGCAAGAATTTCATCACGTGCATTGCACAGACTACAGAACTTCAGCAGGATTTCCTGGTGAAAGCTGTCTTGTAGTTCACTAACAGCGTATGCTGCATGGAAGCAATTCAGTCTTGCTTGAAGTATTTCAGATGGTAGTGCATGGCCCATTAATGTGGAGGGTTGACCTGAGAGATAGCTATCCTTACAACTGCTAATTTGCAGCTCATTACTTGAATATTTCCAGTTTCAACTTTTATATAATCTTCCTCTGTAATGCGTACAATCAGAAAAAAAGACACCATTTCGTGCATTTAATTCCATTAATTCCTTATTAGAATATTAATTTTTTTTACCATATGATTTTAAGACGGGTACAGGATCCCAGGCTGACTTATGATCTTTATTGATACAGGCCTGCAGTCCTGTCTACTGCTCTGGTGTGAAGCAGTAGAGCAGAATTCTTGAAAAAGCATATATATATATATACACACATATATATCTATACACACACACACACACACACACATATATATATATATAGCAGCTGTGGCCTCAGAAGGGACTTCAGGGTACATTCTTCAGAAAAAAGATCATTTTAGTTCATTTTCTACTGCTTAGATTAAGTAAGGTTAAATTGTACTCCTCATTCCTTTTAGACTGAAAACTCTTTGTAGTAGAGAGCATGATTTTTGTTTACTTATTAAATAATTTCCTGCACTTTCAGGTGCTACAAGATAGATAAGAAGTGTGGTTTTAATTAAGGGGCAGGCTGGCATGGGTGATACAGTTGTGGGGGTCTATTACAGACCTGATCAGGACGAGGGAGTTGATGAGGCTTTCTCCAGGCAACTGAAAGCAGCCTTTGAACCACAGGCCTTGGTCCTCATGGGGGATTTTAACTACCCAGATATTTGCTGGAAGGCCTACACAGCCAGCCATTCCCAGTCTAGGAGGTTCCTCCAATGCATCGATGATAACCTCTTGATACAGATGGTGGACAAACCAACTAGGAGAGGAGCACTGCTGGATCTTGTACTCACCAACAAGGAGGGTCTGGTTGAAGCAGTGACGGTCAATGGCAGCCTTGGCTGCAGTGACCACAAGACGGTGGAGTGCAGGATCCTGTGTGGGAGGAACAGAACACCCAGCAGGACCAGAACCCTGGACTTCAGCAGGGCCAATTTTGGCCTCTTCCATCAGTTATTAAGAGAAGTCCCATGGGACAGGGTGCTAGATGGTAAAGGAGCTCAAGATATCTGGTAAGCATTCAAGGACCACTTCTTACAAGCTCAGGGTCAGAGCATCCCAATGGGTAGGAAATCAAGTAAAGGAGCCAGGAGACCCACATGGTTCAACAAGGAACTGCTGGGCAAACTCAAGTGGAAAAAGAGAATCTATGGATCATGGAAGGAGGGGCTGGCCACTTGGAAGCAATATAGGACTGTTGTCAGAGGATGTAAGGAGGCAATAAGGAAAGCTAAGGCCTCCTTGGAACTAAACCTTGCTAGGGAGGTCAAAGACAATAGAAAGGGCTTCTTCAAATACATTGCAGATAGAACAAAACACTAGAGGCACTATAGGCCCCCTGCTGAATGAGGTGGGTGCCCTGGTGACAGAGGATATAAAGAAGGCAGAGGTACTGTTGCCTTCTATGCCTCTGTCTTTACTGCTGCAGACTCTCCCCAGGAGCCCCAGATCCCTGAAGCCCCAGAAGAAGTCAGGATGAAGGAGGAGTTTGCTTTGGTAGATGAGGATTGGGTTAGGGATCAGTTAAGCAATTGGGACATTCACAAATCCATGGGTCCAGATGGAATACACCTGTGGGTGCTGAGGGAACTGGCGGAGGTCATTGCTAGGCCACTCTCCATCATCTTTAGTAAGTCATGGGCAACAGGAGAGGTGCCTGAGGACTGGAGGACAGCAAATGTCACTCCAGTCTACAAGAAGGGCAAGAAGGAGGACTCAGGTAACTATAGACTGGTCAGCCTCACCTCCATTCCTGGAAAGGTGATGGAACAACTTGTTGCTGGCACTGTCTCTAGGCATATCAAGGATGAGGGGGTCAGTAAGAGCAGTCAACATGGTTTTACCAAGGGGAAGTCTTGTTAGACCAACCTTATAGCCTTCTATGAGGAAGTAACTAGGTGGATAGATGATGGTAGGGCAGTAGATGTGGTTTATCTTGATTTCAGTCAAACATTTGACACTGTCTCCCACAGCATCCTCGTAGATAAACTGAGGAAGTGTGCTCTTGATGATCAGGTAGTGAGGTGGATCATGAACTGGTGGAAAGGAAGAAGTCAGAGAGTTGTGGGCAATGAGACAGAATGTAGTTGGAGGTCTGTGACTAGTGGAGTTCCTCAGGGGTCAGTACTGGGACCAGTACTCTTCAATATCTTTATCAACGACCTGGATGAGGGAACAGTGTGCCCTCAGCAAGTTTGCTGATGACATTAAACTGGGAGGAGTGGCTGACACACCAGAAGGCTGTGCTGCCATTCAACGAGACCTGGACAGGCTGGAGAGTTGGGTGGAGAGAAACTTGATGAAATTCAACAAGGGCAAGTGTGGAGTCTTGCATCTGGGGAAGAACAACCCCATGTACCAGTACAGGTTGGGAGCTGACCTGCTGGAGAGCAGTGTAGGAGAAAGGGACCTGGGGGTCCTGGTGGACAGGAGGATGACCATGAGCCAGCAGTGTGCCCTTGTGGCCAAGAAGGCCAATGGCATCCTGGGGTGGATTAGAAAGGGTGTGGTTAGTCAGTCAAGAGAGGTTCTCCTCCCCCTCTATTCTGCCTTGGTGAGGCTGCATCTGGAATATTGTGTCCAGTTCTGGGCCCCTCAGTTCAGGAAGGACAGGGAACTGCTTGAAAGAGTCCAGCGCAGAGCCACAAAGATGATAAAGGAAGTGGAACATCTCCCTTATGAGGAAAGGCTGAGGGAGCTGAGTCTCTAGCTTGGAGAAGAGGAGACTGAGGGGTGACCTCATCAATGTTTACAAATACTTTAAGGGCAAGTGTCAGGAGGATGGAGCCAGGCTTTTTTCAGTGATGTCCAGTGATAGGACAAGGGGCAATGGGTGCAAACTGGAACATAAGAGGTTCCACGTAAACATCAGAAAAAACTTCTTTACTGTGAGAGTGACAGAGCACTGGGACAGGCTGCCCAGAGAGGTTATGGAGTCTCCTTCTCTGGAGACATTCAAAACCCACCTGGACACGTTCCTGTGTGATGTGCTCTGGATGACCCTGCTCTGGCAGGGGGGTTGGACTGGATGATCTTTCCAGGTCCCTTCCAACCCCTAAGATTCTGTGATTCTGTGATTCTGTGATTCTGCGTGGTTTGCAGAGGGCAATCTTCAGAATCATTCAGGAAAACTGTTATTGATTATTTTAGATTAGTAACATTATGCAATGAAGTATCAATAAGTATTTTAGAATGATTAACAGATTTTTTCATTCCCCATTTGCTCAACCAGCTCAGAGGGAGAGTTATTTTGTGGCATTTCATAATCTGTCTCAACCGAAATGTATGTAAACGTAATTCCTGGTTTGATTAGAATTATATTCCCAAATATTGCTGTTTGAATACCATGTTGTAATTACCATGGCTGCATCTGAAAACTCATTAGCTGCACAGTAGATTCATCGCCATATTTCTAAAGCTACCCTTGGGTTTGTTGAGGGCATCTCATACATTTGTTCCTCTAACACCTCAGCTAAAATGCAGGTCAAAGCCAAGGCTACAATACTGGAACCTTTTAAGATCCCAGAAGCCACAACAAACACTTAGACTGACAGGAATCATCTGTGCCTTGACAAGTACTGTAATGCTGAGGGGGTAAGGACAAATCCACACATGGATGTGATACCACACTAGAGGAGGGAATTACAAACTAGTTTTCAGAAGATCCCAGTGTTGTGTTGCTGTACCATGATGAAATAATGAAAGCTTGATGTAATGCTCCTGATTAGTTTTTTCATTGGTTAAATGTTCTGTCATTTGATACCCTGATGGAGAGATTTTTGGAGGGGAGTGGTTGAGCCCTATGAAACCTCAGAGCACTTTCTTTCCATTGTGGGTGGCTCAGTTAAGCTCTTATTAAACTCAGCTTTTTCTAATTTTGTAATTCACCTCCAGACATTTGCTTTTGCTCCAAACACAATATTAGCTGTAGATGTTTGTCTGTGTTTGTGGTGTGGGTTGTTTCATTGCTTGTTGTTGTCTGGATCATTCTTTTCTACTGTCAGGTATCAATTAAATATTTGATCCTTCTTGGCTCTAAAATAGTTGGCTATTCATCAGAGTAATGTTGTTGATTTCATGATTAACTGAGGTTTGCTAGTAAAAAATATGTGTATTTAGATACATTGGAAGTAAAATGTTCTTATTACAATTTTTGTTTACATACAATGATCAATAAGCTGTGCAAGTTTTCTGGCATTGAAGACAAACATAGTTGAAGTGAATTCACTTCAGTGTTATTTCTAATCTACCAGAATGGGCTTCTCTTTCCCTGCAAAAAACCTTTTTCAAGTCAGTTGCTGAAAAAGTATCAAGTGACGAACTGCAGATAGCAAACTGAGCATTTGTTTGAGTTCATGCTTATTACAGCAGTGTTCTGGAAAGTGTTTGTGCTTAGGCTTTTAATAAACTCTCTCTAGAGATCAATTACCATGATTTGTCTAGTTACTGTGGATAAGAGGTTTTGGGGGCTTGCTGTTGTTGAAATGTTTTGTTAAACTGAAAGAGGCTTGAATGCTTTTATTTGAGACAAATAAAAGAGAACGGAAAGCAGAACACAGTATCACCAAGGAAAACTAATAATTGAAGTAGTCTTAGTAAAAGGAGTCTGCAACATTACCAGGCCTTGCAGGACAATTTTGCCTGTGTGTTTTAGGCTTGTCCACAGGTAGCCCAGAATGTAGGTCAACAGGAGGAGATGTGTACGAAGGAGGATAAGCACTGATAAGCTAATACTCTTGACAAAGTTTTCTCACTATAAGGGCTCAGTATAATTAAAACCAGTTTAGCATTTGAGGAAAAGCACCATGAAATGGAGTAATGGAATTAGCTTTTATGTTTTTCCAGGAACCTAAACCACATTTCCTGTCACAACTGTATAGTATTAACACAAGGCATCTGCTAAATCAGAGCTGCCCTAAAATGTGCACAAATATCATACATCTGGTTTAAATAATTTATTTTTTTACATTTGTGGTGGAAAACTAAAGCAAGATGCTGCCTCAATCCATCAGAAAAAAAAAAAAAAAATATTTGGAATACAGCAAGTTTTCAGCATGGTCTTGCAGACAGATAATATAATTCTATTAATTTAGCAGCCAGAACTGTTACTGCTTGCATTTTTATGTCTTGCTTCCCTTTCATTTTGTATGCCATGGTTGCAGCAATTAGTTTCCAGTCACAGAGGGAACTGAGCAGCTATCTGGAAACTTACTTTCCCAGCCCCCTGTCCTTTATAACTGGGTGTAGAAAGTTGTTTGTTTTCTGATTTTTTGAGAAGAAGTGGGGGGGGATGAGACAAAAGCTTTCTTTTCTCACATTGTAAGCAGCCTCTGCAAGCTTAAGGCAATGGGCCTGATAGTAAAATGGGATCATCTCAGGATTATTATTACCCAGGGCACTAATGCCCTACCCAGACATTTTTCCACATTAACACCTGCTCAGAAAACAAAATAAATCTATTGCTGCATTTTTTTATAGATCATTTCAACATGTACCAAGGATGACAGAGGCTTCTTTAGGAGACAGACAAGCCTGGAAGCCTGGCACTGAGTTCTGGACTGTGAATCAGGACGATGAGACTCAGAAATTCCTGTGCAATTTCCCTAGCCCTTTCCCAAAGTCCTGTCTGGAAGGACTCTGGATAGTGTCACAGGTATCAGTGTCTGTGTGTTGCCTGTGCCACATTTGCCTCATCACTGTGATGAACAGTGGGAGAGGGTATCTGAAATCCCATCTGATTACACCAGATGACTTATCAGAGACCTCTAAGACTAGAATAAACTGTACAAATGTAGCTGAAGCTGAGATAACACAGGAGCCCTGACATGGAGATCAGTTCCCTTGCAGAGCAGATAAGCTGGCTTTTTAGCCCTCAACAATTCATTTTATGCTGACACCAACTGTGTCTTCTTCCTCTTGTGCCTGTGGTGCCAGTGATGCTTGACTATTTTAGCCTCCACCTTCACTCTGTCCCTCCTCCTGAATAGCTCCACCTGTTCCCACAGATCGTGCCCTGAAAAAATCCCCTCAGCACTTAAACAGAAGTTGCTTTTAATGAAAAACTAAATCATACTGGAAAAAAACAGTGTGAAGTGCCTCTCTTCTCCTTTTTTCATTACTGTAACCATGTCTTTTTTCATCCTTGGTCTATTGTGATCCCTCGGCTGTGTTATGTGTAATTTAGAGTTTCTGAGGCTAAAGGACAAAAGTATTAGCTAGTTCATGTCTGTAGTGCTCTACAGGTTTATATCAGCTGAGCACTGGAATTCGTGTGTGCTAAAAACCCTTTTGCAGACTGTTTAAGTGACATTTCACATACTGAGGGAGTAACTTGCCTGGTTTGAGCCCTGAGTATTTTGGCTGTAAAATAACAATGCTATCCAGAACCCAATAATGAAAGGAGAATTTTTATAATCTCTTTCTTGGAAGTAGATCTGGAAATATGAAAGCCAAGCTAGGTGTTTTAATGTCTGCACATCTACCAGGATAAAGAATTTGCAATTAGAGTTAATTAATAACTTTGTTTGTTGGTGGACCAGAACCCAAATCCTACTCACCCAGTTCAGATTGTGAAAAGAAAAAATAACATTTTGAGTTTACTCTCCAATGGGACTAATTATTCTCTATATTTCACCCATCACATTATAATCTTCTTCAGAAAAAAAGAAAGAATAAATGTTCTCATTAAGTTCTAAAACAGGCATTTTTTCCTGACAAGTTGCTCTTCCTCTCTTCCTTTGAAGAGGCTAATATCCAATGATGGAAACTGTAAAGAAAAAATTTTTAAAAGCCTTGTAGAGAATGATTTGCTTAAAATTATGTTGTCAAAGAGCTTTTCATAATAATTAAAAAAACTCAAAGTTTGTGATGGAAACGCTACTGAAACTCCAATCTGCTTACTCACCTGGTGGTATTTTCATGTTCTTACTTAATGAACACACTCTGTGTTTTGTTATTTGTAAGGCTGCCTGGGAGAGCTGGGCTGGTAGCATCGACTCTTTCCTCAAAGACAGAAGTCTCAATTGAGCCAATCAGCCCTATTCAGCAAATCACTTCAGCGTGCTCTCAAGACCCATTAATTCGAATAATTTTCTGACCTGAAGTCTAAAGGGTCCCTTACAGCCACAGACGGCTTTTGCTCTCATTCTTTGCAGTAGGACCAGATGTTTTGGGTACAGTGTGAAACTGGATGAGAATGCCCTCCTCAGTAGCTGTACACACGCCGTTCTGATTTCATTGTGAGAGCAGCATGTGTTGATATCCAAAGGAGAACAAACAGACTGCTGGGTGAATGAGAGTTATTTTGGACAGAAAACAGTTTAACACCTCCCAAATAAAATTGTTTTGGTACTATGCCAATTCAAAAGTGAACTCCCTTAAGAAGGCAGACATGGTCAAATGAGGCTCCTGTGGACCATAATGAACCTGGACTTTTCTCTCAGACTAATTTTGTCATTCCTAGAAGCCCATCATAGAAGTGTGCCTGATGAAACACACCTCTTGGTTGCCAGGTGAAGAAAAAACTTTTCCCTAGTTTAGGAGTGTCTGCTCAAATGAAGAAAAGCAGCTACACACTTAGCTTTATATATATGAAACAATGTAATTTGGGCCTGTATGATGCTCCTACCTGAACATATGAAAAAAACCCTTCCCTTTCATACCTGAGACAAACTTGTCTTAGCCAGAAAGTAATTCATCTGGAAAAGTGTAGTCTGAAGTAGGGAATGGTTATGTACTTCTCCAGGCTTGTTTGCTTACCGAAGTGTTACTGAGGGGCAGAAAAGATTATTTCCAATTTTGGTGGTATTGTACTTCTAGGCTTATACGAGTTATAGAAGGGCAGCTGTAAGACTAAGTAGTGCTTCTGCCAGTTTGACCAAAGTCCCCTGAACAACATGCCAATGTTTTAAACATGGTTCCCTGCCCTGCTGTTATTGGCTCCTGCTATTTGCTCTCAGCTGCAGGATTTCTCATTAGCTCCTTCTGTTCCCAGCCTTGGATTTTGTCTCTGTGGGTACCAGGTCTGGATCCATAGACTTCTGCCATGCCCTCTGTGAGCTGTTCTGTGTTACAGCTACTGTTATCCATCAAAACTGAAATAATTGCTTTTCCTTTTGATCTACATACTTTTTTCAGGCTGACTTACTCCCAATCTAATTTTCTAACACAGCTATTATCTAGTGTAAGTAAGGTATTTGAGACTCTGGCACTTTGAGATTCTCTGACTCAGACACTTGAATTGCTACATGGCCAAAAACATACTGTCAGCCAACTCCTAAAACAATGTTAGAAAAAAGCAGTGTTGCCTTGGGAAAGTGGCATTATCCTGTCCTTATTTTTTAAACTACACTGTACCTACTCTGTGTGCTGTTAACAAGAAATACGCTGCAGGCCATACCAAAGAAATATGTATCCCACAGCTAAGTCCACATGATTTTTTTTTTAACACACAAGTTCAGACATGGTTTTCAAGCATGATGAATAGAGAACAATGTCCTGTTTGTGTGGGTGTGTGCACTGTCAAGCAGGCGAGGTTTAAGTGACTGCAGATTTTTGAATGGGAATCAAAAAAGGTCATCTGGAAATAGAGACCATTTGCTCCTGCACAATTTGTGACTAAACAGCTGGGATTCACAGAGGACACTAGAAAAAGGTATTAGTAGTAAACAGGATTTTGCTGGGTTTTTTCAAAGAAAGAGCAATACCAAGAATAAAAATGGTAACAGAGTAGAAAATGATCACTTTTGTGTGTACTTAAGCTGCTTTTAACAGTTATGTTCTTCTTTCTTCGTATTTTTTTGTTCATTTGTTTTGTTGTTGTTTTTTTTTTTCCCCACATAGAGCCTCAAAAATTGACTAGTTCTAATGAAAAAGAAAAGATGCTGATGTTCTACAGTAGAGAAAAGCAAACCAATTTGTTGAAAATTACTGTTGAAAAGTATTTTTCACTAATAGGTCACATTTACACTCTTGAAACATTGTGCAAATTTTAAAATTCTTCTGAGGCTGTAGAGAATGTTTTTCATTTTTACAATAATGTTTGGAGGAATCACAGGTAGCAGGCATCTCAGAAGGGGAACATAAGTACCCTCCTGAAACAGTTTTTACCATAATGTCATACTTCTCCACCTATTTTCTCCCCTCATTCAGAAAAAAAAAAACCCAAACCCAAGAAACCACAACTTGCTTTCAAGCTATAATAACAATTTCTTAATTTATGCCCTTCAAGAAGGTAAATAACATACTTACAGTTGTCTTATCTGCCTCTTTTCTGTTGATTTTTCCCCATTTCAGCAAATGGACATAAATGAGGGTAGCTATTGATCTGAAGAAAACCGATGTATTAACATATTTATTCCCTGTAAACATTCATTAGTTAAAAAAGGAACACTTTTCTCAAAGCACTTCCCTGCACACTCTTAAAACACAATTATCCAAATAGACTACTCCAAGAGCAGCCATTGCCCAGGCATTAATAACCCTGTAGCTGAAGGCTTGTTGGCTCTCTTGCCAGAGCTGTTCTCCTAACTGCTCTCAGTTTGGGAAAGCCAATGGGCCTTACAGCATGCCTTGAAAGGATGATACAGTCAGACTATTATTGGCAGTAGTTAGTCTTTGGAGGGGAAGCATGGAGTATTATTCTGAGCACAAGACAAAACCTGAAACTCCCAGTCCCGGCTCTATGATTCTTTCCAAGGCTTGGGTAAATAATTTGATCTCTTCACCTCAGTTTCTTCATCTGTAAAATGGGGATCATATCACTTTGTTTTGCCATGTCATATTACAAGATGTTGGAAAATTAATGCTTGGGAAACATGTTGATGATAAAAAATGCATCTTAAGTGTGAGATTTAATGTGAACAGCTCAGAAGAACGGTGTCCTGTACTCTGTTACAAAGTAATTGGGACAGATCAAATGCTTAAGTCATGCCACAGAACCTACAACTGTGTTTTCAGAGCAATCCACAATAGCATTTCCTTAGAAAAAGCTATAGAAAGTGGAAACCAGTGCTCCCCACTGTTTCCTTGTGGTAAGAATGTTGCAATAAAAGTGGTGAAGAGAGACAATGTTCAGAATATTTTACTCAAAATGTGCACAGAATGTTTCAGCTGAAAAATGACAACTCAGTGGAGAGTCGTAGTGGGTATGCAGCTGCATCTGAGTGTAGGTCAGCAAGAGTCCTGCTGCTCAAGTGTCTTTTCTTTGTGTTGCAAAGTAGCCATAGATCAGGTGGCAACAAGTCTGGAGCAGAACAAAAAAAAAAAAAAAAAAAAAAGGAACTAGAAGATAAGAGTTTTCTCAAAGGCCACACTTCAAAACGAAAAGCAGTTTCAACCATGAGTGGAATGGAAGACTTCTCTTTTTTAGCCTTGTTCTCTTTGCATGGGCTGCAGCTCTGACTGAGTAGGCTAGCTGATCGAGGTCTGTTTTCTGAACCTTCCTCTAGAAACTCCCTTCTGGAGGAAAGGGTGTGAACAGTCAGTTGGATGGTGGGCTAGTTCCAAAGAGGGACCTGCAACTAAAACAGAAATTAGGTATACTGGTGCTACCTAGCTGAACACTACCACTTAAAACCAGTGGTGCTGAAATGCTCTAGCATTTCCCTGTTTGACCAGAAATATCTCCAGGCACCTAGAACTCTGCTTTATTTCTTGTGCAGACTCCCTGTGTTTCAGGGGGTGCAGTGTACAACTTGTAAGGCATCTCTGAGTTCAGTGATGGTTTCTCTGCGCTCTCCAGGGGCTGCTAGGAGTATACTTGCCCCAGCAGCCAGAATAGGTCCTACTCTCCCCACCCTCAAGGCAGCCATCACCACAATCTAATTAAAACAAATGGCTAGGCCTCTTTTGCACGAGGTAAAGCTCAGAGCAAACATCCAGATGTGAGAGTGACAGATCCTGTAATCTCTTCAGCCTCAGAGTTTCCACCTGTCTCTCTAACAGAACTCAGCTCATTAAAATTGATGTGGTGGTGTCTTGGTTTAGTCGTCAGGGCAAACAAAATACCAGAGACCAGTATTGCTCTCTTTTACTCCCCTCCACCCTCCCAGGGGAATACAAAAGGGGTTTAAGGAAGAGAGACTTTAGGGATGGAAGTTAAAACTAGAACAGGTTTACTGGAACAAGGCAGGGATAGTAACACACGTGATGAGGAACAAATATACGCAAAACCTGATCTTGATTATTGCAGGTATAAGTGTCCAGAGGTCCCTTGCGGCAGGGCCAACTCAAGAAAAAGGGTCCACAGCTCTTCCCAGCACCCAATGGATTTGGACCCCACAGAGCACGTGGTGAGCTGACAAAAAAGCAGAAGCCTGTCTCCAAGAGAGCAAGAAAGCAGCAAGGAATAACGGAGCAGGAAGAGGGCAGAGTTCCAGTCCTCCTGGCTTTTTATAGAGTATGGCAGGAAATGAGAGGGAATAGTGACCCCTCTCTGTTCTGACCCCATGATCCCTTCTTTCTAGGTCCCAGTATTGGTACCATAAAATTACCCTGGGCCCCCTCAAACCATAACAGGTGGGGAAGAGAGCCCTCCGCTTTTCCATGGGAAGGCTGTCACCTGACAAAAAAAGGAATGCAAGATACCTGGGGCCAAAAAGATTAGAAAGTGCAAGTGTGTTGCTGTACCTAGTATCTGGGACATTCACACGAGAAAGGATTTTTCTGTTTTTCAGTTTTCCATACAATTGTCTTTGTTTTTTGCAATAAGTCTCCATTGACTCAATTGTCTAAACCACTGTCCAGAGATGGTGGTTCTCAGTTGTCTCCTTCAGGCAGCTTTGAGGATTAATGTATCTTGTAGGACTTGCATTGTTTGGACAGGCTGGTCCTTCCTCAGTTCATTTTCCATGTCAAGGTGGCATTTTAAAGAGGTGAATCCTCTTCTCATTTAGGCAGGAAGATTATGGCAGTTCATGGTAGATGTGAGGTTGGAACACTATTCCAAATCTACAGTAGTCAATGGAGACATTGAGCTCTGAAAGCAGCACCTTGTCCTGAGGCAGCAATTTGATGTATTTGCAAATCACATTGCGGTTATAAGCCACAGTTGGCAGTGACCCACTTTTTATTGTACACAATGTTACTCAGTTGATTTGTGCGAGTCACAGAGCAAAATTCTGGCATTTCAAATAGGTGTAAATATTTATGAGTTAAACACAATTTTTACTAATATTTTAGCACCATTATATGAAGAGATTATCTGCAAAGGGTGAGATGTTCCTGGCATTTTGCAGAGGCACCAAGCGAGCTTTTGAATTCTTTTTTGTATTGAATGGCATCAATTAAAGAACAATCTAAAAAAAAAATCCTTCAAGTATGGCAGAGAACTTATCATTTAGATACATTTATGGCCTGTTATATAAACACAGAAGCAAAATAGAAGATGCATCCTGAAGTCAGTTTTATGACTTGGAAGCCCATCCTGGAGTTCTACCCCGTCTTCAAGTAAAGGTGAAACACAAAACAGAGACAAATTTGGGGGAAGTCAATGCACAAAGCAAGAAAGCTTCTCAGACAGAACACACAAAAGCATTTGTTTTCTGAACTGCTCTTAGAGGAGGGCTCTTCCTGACTAGTAATATAATGTTAGCTTAGTCCTTAAGATGTCAGCTATGTACTCAGGTAGGAAACCAGCTATAAGCTTTTTATTTAAAATACAGTGTGGAGGCAGGAGCAGACTGATCTAAGTGTGCATATGTGTAAAGGTAAAGGGACCCTGCATAAGGCCACAAATGCACCGGGTAGCCAAGGAGCATGTGTGACTGTGGCCATGAGTATACTTTCATTTACTTTAGTATTCAGTGACTTTTTAATATCTGTGTTGTGGTAGAGTTTAGAGGGAACACTTGGCAATTAGGGCATTGAGTAGGAGGACAGAGTCATGGAACAAAAAGACAGCCCCTGAAGAGAGGGCAGCCTGAATAATAAGGCAAATACTGACATTGCTCAGGAAGCTAAGATGCAGCAAGATCTGTTCATAAAAGAGATCAGAGTGTATACAATCCACTTAGAAACGTTTGTAAGAAATAGTATTTCTACCAGAAAGCTGACATAAAAGACTTCTATTTCTCCCTGATAGCTATGAAGGAGAAGTTTCTGAGTCCTCTGCCTGGTTCTCTCTGGATAGGGCTACATTTGCTCTGCTTGTGATGTTGTGAACAGTCAGCTCCATTGAGTCCTCTTAGTTTCACAGACCTTAAAAAGACAAAAGAAGAATAGTCTGCCAAATAGAAATAATCAACCTGGAATGTATCTGTCACAAAGACATAGCAAACAACAGGAAGTGAGGGATAAATCAATAAAATACAGGTCCTTGTGGTAGGTGAAATGATCCTTTACTGTCTGTTCATAAAGCAAAGCAATGTGAAAAGATGCAGAGTTTAGAAAACTTGCTCAGTTTGCAGTGTGAGAGAGTATTCTGTCTGAATATTTCTTGTCAATTATCATGTAGTAATCTGAGATGTATTTTTTTGCTACATTTATTCCATTCACTGAACTGATTAAAAAGTCAATGTTTCCAGGAATATAGTTATGGATTAAATATAGATGTGCACGGATAGGAGTAATTTCTTATGCCGCTGGAAAAGATGTGTATAATGTAATACAAGAGAATGAGATTTGCATCTGATTTACAACCTCAATATAAATTTAAAACACCTTTTGGATCACTTGTATTTTGTCAGCTACTTGCCCTGTTGGAGGTCAGGTGGGAGTCTTGCCATCATTTGTAGTAATGTAAATTATAATTGAGTAAACTGGCTGTGATCTGGCCTTCTTTTCTGAAATCCATTCCACTATTACTTAAAATTGGTAAGAAAAGTAATACCTGTAGTACGGATTTTCCGAAAAATCTCTTTTCTCTCGTTTGGATTGGACCATCCGTTCTTCCCAAGGATGACTGAGATACTGAAATACTGAGGTGTTTCAATACTCCAGTAGTGGATAATCTGCTTTCTCCCTAGGAATCATGGGAGATTTCCATATGATGGCTAAGGTATGTACAAGTTGACTCACCACCACCTTAACTCCCATCTTTTCACACTGAAAGCTAGACAACTTCCAAGGAGTATTGTGGGGAAAAGAAATTTTAAAAGCCTCTGTGTTTAATACCTGACTACTTAGAAACTAAGACTCGAGAATGATTAACTAGGACTCAGACAGGATCAAGGTAGCACAGTTGAATCTCACCCCAGCTATAGTAACCATAGACAAGTGGACTCTATACCCATGGTGAGAGTAAGGCTGTATGACTTTGCTTACGTTACTGCTTTCTTTGGAAGGAAGGATGGGTAATCAAAACTTGCACGTTGTCTGCCTAGAGTCCATAACTCTCTTCCTGAGATCTCCAGAGGGAGGGCTCACTTTAACCTCATTTGCGTCATATTTAACTTGGCTATTGGAAGACTCACTTGGCTCTCTTTGTAAATGCCACACCTTTTATATTTCTGTGTCTCCCTGTTTTAGTACTGCTGTTTTGCTAAGTGGAGATTTCTTGTCATACTTGCAATTTCCTCTAAATATACATAGCTCATCCTCCCGTCTGCTGCTGGACTTCTAACCTGCAGACTCTCAGTGGGTACTGATTGTGTCTTATCATTCAGGTGTTGCAGGCAGAGGGGAATTACTGTGTGATTTCCAGAGGGTGAATAACAAAAGGTTTGGTTCAATGCTATGGGTTATCAACCTATGAGGGAAAGCTCTAGGGCACTGCTTGTAATTCCCAGGGGGACTTTATAGTCAGAAAAACAGTGAGAAGCCCTATGCTTTAGACTGCCTGACTCTACTGCTGGATTCCTAAATACCCATTTTGGTTTCTTAACCACATGTGAAACAAATGACAAGTTGAAAAAACCAGTTTCCTCAAAAACGTCAGCTTCCGTTTACTTTCCCAGTGGCAAAATACCTCAGTTTCCCACCTCATTGCCTTTTACACCTCCACCCTGCTTCATCCCTGTGGCTAGGATGAGGCCCTAGGAACGAAGAGTTCTGTAATGAGCTCACCTCAGAAGAACTTGCACAGAAAGGCAACAGTAAGGGCCCTTTTAAAAGGCCTCCTGCAACTCTGTCCTTGATTCTGGAATTGTTTGCTTGTGTTCTTGATGATGACATCTATAACTGACCACATAAGAAAGGAAGACTGTCACCAAACAGCATTTGAACTTTACAGTCAAAACCCAACACTTTCGACTCAGGTGCTATACCAACTTCAGAAAAACAGAAATAAAAAAGGGGGGCTTGAACATCTGCTAGAGATGGACTTTCTCCTAGTGATGCTTGAACTGATCTGCAAGAGGCTGGCGTGGCACCCTCCGCAGTTCATCAAGGATGTGGTAGGGACTGCGTGCCTTCTTGTGGGCTCCTGAAGATGGATGTGGACCTCTTCGGCAAGTTGTTGCCTCCACATTCTGTAGCCATTCTGGAGGAGTCAAAGAGTGGTGCAAACCTTCAAGCAGAAATGATGCATTGCATTTGTCCCAGAGAAACACTCCTACCACCACAAATCATCATTCTGCCCAATGTGGATTGCTGTTTTCCACCTCAGAGAAACCTGACGCACATGTACTCAGCATCAAACCACTTTCTTACCAAAGGCCGGATGCCTTGAGGAGGCTGCTGTGCCTGTGCAGCTGCTGGGACACACAGCAAGAGATGTTTAAAAACCCTTACCTCCTTGCTAACCAATGAGAAGAGGGGCTTTCTGCTGCTGTTTTTTTTTAGGATTTTTGCTCTTAGGCTCCTCCTCTGCCTGTCAGCAACTACAGCAGCAGCAGGACTTGCTTTTTATTTATGCCCTCAAAAATGGTGAGGACCATGTTGACGTATCAGCAATGTTCAGCAGCTTAGTGCACAGCTGGTCTTGCAAAGTCATTGAGATTCTTGTCACATTTTGCAATACACAATTATTTGAATGAGGGGTGGTGGGGGGGGAAATAATCTAATGTAGAAGACTGGGTAGTGAGATCTTCCAGCTGGGACCGTTGTCAAAGTTTGTCAGTGCTCCTGCTACATGGGCTTGGCAGTGACCTTTGTGGAAGGACAGCTACTTAGCTGGTCACAGAGGATTCTTGTGCTCCTGGATGTCGCCACATAACTAATGTCAAAGATGTAATTTTCAGTATACTCTGCTGTAAAAGCTGTAACTTGTGACACCTTTTCCCTTTTTGAAACTGCAGCACCGTTCCTACTTGTGTACTGTTTGTGTTATGAAGCCATCTAGAGGGCCTGCTGACTGTACAGACTTCATGCTGGTGACCAGAAACTACAAAACCGCAGGAAAATACAAGCTCTGCTGACTCTTAGTGGCTATAACTCGCTACAGTGCTGTGGGAGTATGTTTTACAAATTCAGGAGTGCTGATCTGGTGCAGTTATGCAGGTGGTGATGTATTTTTTTTAGGAGAAGATACTGACTAACCTGCTGAGGGCAAAAACTGGAGAAGGACTGTCAGCAGAGAAGACTGTGTGTCAGAAGAGAATGTACCTCACCTTGAGATTTTATGGCAGTTCCACAGAGCAAATGCAGTATCTTACACCTAGGGGCTATCAAAATTGACTCTATATGAGTCATTGTCTGGTGAAGACAGCTGGGAAGAAAAATTGGAGGCAAAAGGCAAAATTATTAGAGACCAGCACATAGCTCTGACAAACAGATGTGATTCTTGGAGACACCAGGAGATGCATGTCTGGTTCAGATAGGGAAGAGTTAACTCCTTGTACTGGCGAGATTTCACCTGAGTGTCAGACACAAGGCTGGCCTTCAAAAATCAGGAAACAGGAATCTGAATATGCAATGAAAGCCTCAGGAGAACTGAAGCCTTATCTTATAGGAGGACCTTAAAGATCCAGCAAGACAACATCCACAAAAGGATATGAAATGTTTCCCTCATTAAAAGTTGACATCACTGGTGTCAACAACAGAGAAGGATAAAAGTCACATGCTGCAGGATGAGATGAGCATAAATTGCTCAAACTTTTGAGTTGGAAAGTCAATGTATTTTTAACACTACGAGCAGTGAGGTTCACTAGCAGCTTCTGTCATGCCCAGAGGAGAGAACCCTTTCCTCCCCTTGCTAAAATGCAGGCTGATCCATGAGGTGGTTGTCAGCACCAGCACGCCCAGCCCCATTCCTGCTTTAGTGGTGCTGTTCACACCTGATAGTTTTTCCCAGTTGTCTTGTGAGGGCCGTAAAACCAGCGTCCCCCCATTAGCGTACTCCTGCACTCCAGGGGGGGAGGGAAAGGCCTAGGAGAGGCTGCTCCGGACATTATTTTGGTCTGAATATAACCCTTCACTTACACGACGGCTCTTGGAGCAAACTCTTCAGAGACCAACGTGTGGATGGAGACGCCTGTGCTTTCACCCCTCCTCGCAGGGCTGGGCTGTCTTCACCCCTGTGGCTCGTCCCAGCTCCTGTAACCCACTGAAGCCGGCACCCTTTTCCCGGGACGCCTTCCTACCCGTGACACGCTTCTAACCCCTCGGCCTGCCCCCACAGCCAGGCGGCGGCAAACTCGGCACGGCACGGACCACCCCGGTACCTTCTTAAGACCAGTGCTTCCCGCGCTTTACAGAAGCCGGCTGCCAGGCGCTCGGCAGCCCTAGGCAGGCCTGCCTGGCACGCCGCACGCCCGGAGCGGTCCTCAGCAGGCGAGTCCTCCCGCAGCCCTGCGCCAGGAACGGGTCGGCCGGGCCGTGCCCGCAGCCGGCCAGGAGGAGGCGGGCGCGGAGCCTGCCCGACCCCCCGCCCCCCGCACGGAGCAGCCGCCGGTGCCCGCGGGAGGCGCGGCGGGACCCACGCAGCCCCCGGCGCTGCCCCGCCGCGGAGGGCGATCGAGCTGCGGCGCCGCCCGGCGGCCCGGAGGGGGCTGGCAGGGGCGGGGATGAGGTCCCGCCCCGCCCCGTCCCGCCCCGCCCCGTCCCGCCCCGCCGCAGGGGAGGCCGCGGCGCGGGAGGGGCGGGCGCGGCGGCGGGTGAGTGCTGGCTGGAGGGGCGGGCGCGTTTCGGCCCGGAGCTGCGCCTGGCTGGGGCAGCCAGCGCCTGCCCGCCGCGGGGCTGCAGCCTGGGCTCGGCCCGCCCGGCTCCGCGGCGGCGGCTCCCGCTGGGGGAGCCCTCCTCAGGGAAGGAGGGAGCGGGGTCCTCCCTCCACGCCCCGCAGCCCCGGGACGGCGAGAGCAGGCAGGGGCCGGCCCTGGTCCTAGCCCGGAGCCGAGGGCCGCGGCAGCCGGTGGGGCCGGGCAGCGCTCGCCTCCCGGCGCGGCCGCCTCCTGGCCCCGAGCCCGCCCCGCCGCAGGGCCCCGGGGCCGCAGGGCCGCTCGGTGGCCGCTGCTCGGCGTGTCCCGCTGCGCCGTGCCCCTCGGTCTTCTTCCGCGGGAAAACCTCTCCCGTCTTCTTTTTCCCCCCCGCCCCCGTAGGGAAGTGGCCAGCGGGATCTGTGGGGGAGCAGCTCCCGGGCCCGATGCTGCTGCCGGCCTGGGAGATGGGTCTGTATGGGTTCCTTACTGTGGGCTCCCATCTCTACGCCTTCTACGAAGCGCACCAAGTGTCTCAAAGTAAGTGTGCGACGGGGATGTGCTTGCCCTTGCAGCCCCTTCCCACTTGTAGCGGGGGAGGCTTCTCGGCTTGAGGTGTCCTCCCTGTGTTGGTTCCTGCTTTGCTCCTCTGCGAGGAGCCCCGCCGCAGTGTGAGAGAGCAGTAGCCACTCAAGAGGGCTGACAGTGCCAGAGTGACACTTGCAGGACAGTGCTGGGTGAATGGATACAGGGCTGTGCACCCACACGGGCAGCACGTCTGTGGAGATGGTGGGTAGCTGGCATGGGAATGGGCCCCAGAGTCCATTTCTTGGGAGTGGCTTTGTACAGGTCACTCTCTGGTCTGTGTGTCCCTTCTGCTTTGGTGGGAGACACCAGGCAGCCCTGAAAGAGGGGGAACAAGGATTAGTGTAAGTCCTGTGTAATGAAAGGTAGATCGCCACCTGCTACTGCCCCAGTTGCAAGGGGGAATCCAAGCATAGGTTTGGGGCAATTCAGTGGCTTTGCCTTTGCTGCAGGGCAAAGCTGTGGCCTGGTTGGGCAGCTTGCGGGGTGAGCAGTGACACGGTGACACATCCTGCTTTGGCTCTGAGAGTCCCCACTGACAGAGGCCACACAGGAGCGTGGTGTGCTTGAGCAGCAGAGGCTGCATCCACGACTCTCCCTACTCTGGCTACTGTGACCTTAGCAAAGGTTTGTTCTTCTTTGCAGAGTATGAAGCTGCAATGGACATACAGTTTGGGCTGGAACCAGGGCCTCTCTTTCAGGGCCTCAAAAAGGTAGGATGCGTGACTGGTACCAGCATCTTTTATTTTGTGGCAGTGACATCACATTTCCATGTCCTTTGCTGACTCGAGCTTCTGACTTAGCTTCAGAGGTTTGTAGTAATTTTGCAGTTTTGAATATTCATAGTTAATTTTAGTCTTGTTTCTAATGAGGAAGAAGGACTTGCCAGGTGTGTCTAGATCTAAGAATCATAACCAAAGTTTTCTTTTTTTGATCCCTGGCCTAAGTGTTTCCCCTTCATTACATCACTTAATAGTTTTCTGTTATACTATTTGGCTTTAAAAGCTATGCTCACCCTTGACATTTCCTGCAGTATTTTTACCCTTTTGTCTGTCACTGGGTATTTTGAATAGTGTTTAACATCAGCGAACACACATTTCCCTTTTGCTTGGCCTGTAGTCCAGCATAGAGGAGAACAGATTTTTGAGGCATAAGGGCTTAAAGACACATGTTGATCTTTAAGAAAAGCTAATAAGAAAGGTAGCACCCCTCTACCCCAGATCCAAACCCAGTCAACCCCTCTCCCCGCCTTCCTTGCTTTTGAACTCACATGCTTTGGAAAAGTGCAAGTATTGCAACTAATATGGAGGTTAATTTGCACAAGACCAGGAATGAATCTGTGGAAATTTTTGGTGTCTAGGCCCACCATCCCTGCTGGTAAGGAATCCTTGACATGTGCTTTCAAGAAAGCTATAAAACAATTGTGGAGATTAACTTCTAGTGGGGCTCTGTATGGGACATGTGGCTACCAGGTGATAGCCTTTAGCTAATTTAGAGAAAAACCCCACGTCACAGGAAGCTCCAGCTGACCTGACTACATCTGATCCCACCTAGGCTTTGTTGAAACAGGGAATGAAACTCCTCTTCCGGCAAGGTGCCCTTTTGCCTAAGCTCTTGGTTTTCCAAGGCAGAGCGGTGTTCCTCTTAGAATCCTTCAGGAGAGGTGAGAGGCATGCACAGGGAAGGTAGTGCCTTGCTTCTCTGTGGCTTTTCATAAAAACTCTTAAAAGGCTGACAAGTTGAAAAAAGAAAATTTCTTGGTTAAACTTTGGGTGAGTTAAGTGCAATCCAGAATTTTGTTCTTTTCTTCCTAATGGGAAAAAAAATCCTAAGATTAACAGCATTAGGGCAAGCAAAAGTGTGGATTTGTTTCATTTATAGAAATGGTCAGCAACAGTAGTAGCAGACTAATTTGTGGTTTCTGAAGAAGCTTCCTGACAGAGGGCCAAAGCAAGGAAGTCCTGATGAGTGGGACCCTTGTTCCAGGCTGCCTCTCTCTAGTCATCAGCCTGTTCCTCAAGTCCTGGGGAGGGAGGTGTGTGCAAGTGTGTGCCTCTCGTTCCTCTGTGAGGTTAGAAAATTCCCATGGCCTTCATAGGGAATGGCAGGGATTGCTGCTTGGTCAGGGTCAGCACTAGTGTGGGGTTTAGCTCTTTTTCTGAATTTCACACCATTGGAAATCAAAATGGAGCTGTCGGAGCTCACCACTTTTAAGTGATCAGACTGCATTGCTGAAACAACATGTTCCCCAGATGTTGAGTTCTTTGGGGTTGGGTAGCAAGGCCTGGTGTGTTATGGGGACACTTTTCCTTGTCTTTTAAGAGCATGCTGTTATGGCCAGGTATATGCACTGACAGTTCCCTTGATGTCCCAGGATCCCATGGACTTTGAGTGGAGCTACTGGATTGAATGGGGAAGGGAGCGTATTCTGTGGCTCCTGGCTGGTCATCTGCTGGTATCGCAGGTGTCTAGGCTCTTGGTGGAGAAGGTATGTATGGCTTTTCTTCACAGAAGGGAATTTCTGTGGGTTTCAGTTTACTCCGGACATGGGAAACTTGGGGCTGAGGCTACTGAATGTGGGAAACCTCATTCTGTGGGAATGATTGTGCGAGTGGGTCTGTAGCGACGCACAGGTGAGCCTGAGTAGGTAGGTGGCCTTAGGTCTGTGTGCGGAGACTTCAGCCTCCAACCCTTGAAAGCTTGTGCTTTGTTGTGAACCATTGGTCAGTGTCATTTGACCTGTACACAAAAGAAGTATGTAGTTAACTCCGTTCCAAGGCTGCAAAGTGATGACTGATTGGGTTTTGGCACGATTGCTAAATGATCGCACAATTGTGGGAAATGGCTGGCATGTGGTGTCATATCTGCTTGTTTGGGGAAGGAAAAGGAGGACGTTAGACCCTGTGTATTACAGCACAGATATTGAGTGTTTTGGGTTTTTTTCTTTAAAAATAATGAAACTAAAAATTGTTCAATTCTTTTTTCTAACAGTATAAGCCATGGTGCTTGATGATTTATGGAATGGCTGCCTGCTGGTTGTTACTTGGAATCAAGGGCTTTGCTGTCATTTTGTTACATGCAACTATTTCATTTGCTGTGGCTCAGTTTCAGCTGTCACTCCTGACATGGTTGTGCTCCCTTATCCTCCTATCCACGCTACGCATACCAGCTGTGGAAGAAGCCAAGGTAATGTTAGAAGGACTAATTAAGCATCAAATTAATTATGGTGGTGTTTGTCCATTATGGCAGCTATCTGTATGACAAGAGTGTTGTCCCTTCAGTTGATGTCAGCAGAGGTTGGCTTGAAAAACCTTAAGGCATCAGAGCTGCAGTGACCCATGCTGGATCTTCTCCAGTTAGAGAAGTCCTGTTTCTTGATCATGCTGGCTGGTGCATTGAGATGAAAGTATGTGCCTTCATGTGTAAGTGGTATTCAGTAGAGCTGGAGTATGATATTTTGTGCTCTAGTAAACAGATTTCTTGTGCTTTAGAGCTATAATTGTACCAATTGGTGCTGGCTTTTTGGTTCCTATCCAGAAGTTCTTAGTGAAGCCTGACCATACTTTATTGGTGACTGCAGGCTTCTGCGTAGGAAGGGAGACTGTTTCTCCAACGCTGATTTGTACCAGTTGAGTTGCTTGCTCACAACTGATTGATGCAAGCTCTGTTTTTCTCTAATGGCTTTTACTGGGCAGTGTGGATTTTAGAGAAACAGCTGCTCAGTTATTTGGACTAAGGGGAAAAAGTTGGCATACGTTATAAGGCTTGTTTTGATGTTCAGGGGGAGGGCAGAGGGAGGATGAGTGAGTAAGGTCTTCTCATGTGGTGTAGAATGAAAAGTGTCTTGCTGAGAGGAATAGGGGGCCCACTACAATACAAATGTAATCAGCCAAACTATCTTTACTGATGTTTCCAAACTTTTTGTGGCTGGAAACAGCTGTGACAGGGAGTGCCAAAAACTTGATAAAGATCCAGTAACATCTTTATAGCCTCAGGCTTTCTTAGGAGTGAATGGTTCTCTTCAGATCTGAACTGCAGCCTTGGCTTTAGCCCTAGCAGTCCCTTGGCTGTCAGTAGGGTTGCTACCTAGTTTGGATACTGTATTACTGGACTAAACCTGAAGAAAATAATGGCATTGCTGTAAGAAAAGCTCCCCTGCTGTCATAGGTCTGCACAACCTAGTAAGTTTCTGAAATCAAGCTGTTGTCTCTTTATGCTCATTCCAATAGCTCTGGAGGCCCATTCTCCATCAACAGTCATTGTTGTTCATGCATTTAAGTAGTGGTGTTCAATTCAAATACTTGTTCCAGCTGCTTCTTGCTTTAGTTGCTTCCTGCTGCTGGTGACCCTGAAAGTTGGGGTCTGGGTGGACATTGCTGTCCTGCCATACAGAACATGCAGTGTTGCAACATTGTGATCTGGCTTTGTTTTGTCTTGCAGAGAAAGTGGTACGACACAGAAAATGAGTATTATCTGCTGCTCTTCACTGTGTCTGTCCGCTGTCTTTTCTGCACTAGCTTCAGCTTGGAGTACTGCTGGCATGGACCTGCCCAGAAGTCATTCCACTCATTCCTGTGGATGCTGGCATACGTGTTTTATTATCCCATGTTCCATAACGGACCCCTTATGAATTTTGATGAATTCAGTAAACAGGTAACAGTGTTTTTTAAGATCATACAGTTAGAGATTTTCATTGCGTCCGCACTCAAGTAAATTGGGTGAAGAAGTACTGATGTGGGTGGTGATCTCTTTTCAGCTGCCAAATCTAGACATGGACTCTGTACTTTGAAGATTAGATTAAGGCATGATAGGTTGATTTTTTTTTTCCCCTCATCTTGAGAGATTTTAATACCTATAGTGAGAAAAGGTGAGATAGGCAGTTTCACCCAGTTTTCATTGAGATGCTTTTTTATTGGTGTGTTTGATGTTTACAGGTAAGCCTGAGTTTCTGTTTATTTTCTAGTTACCTGCTTGACAAAAGTTTATACTGATTAGACTTTCAAACTGAAGGTGTTCCTAATGGTAGTCTTTATCGTCCTTTTCTAAGTGTTGAAGTATGCTGCATACAAAAGGGAAGGCTTGTAGTTAGAAACCAGTTTTGGGTATTCATACTTGTATGGCCGCCATGGCATATAAACTCATCTAAGGCTGGTAACTCACATGGAGAATACATTGAGCCAAAATATATTGTCAAAATAAGTCTTTGTATCTAGTGCTTGGTGGTGAGAGCTTGGTCTGACTCTGATGTTAGTGAAGGCAGAAAGGAAGCAAAATAGTTTTTGAAGGCTGGGTGATTTTTCTTATATCTCAGACTCTCATCTCTCTTCCCTTTGGAAAAAAAATTAAAATAATTCCCTCAATGAGGTTCTTTGAAAAAAAAACAAAACCAACCTACCAAAAAGAAGTTTTCATTCATGCATATTTAGACTTAAGTAAAAACATCTAAAATGGATTCTATAGTATTTTTCCTCTTTACTAGTAGTTTGAAGGATTTCAATTTTTACTTAGTCCTTGGAGATTAATAATTGTTAGGGTGTCTAAAGCTATCTTCCACATGACTGTGAAAATACCAAATAGTGTTCCAGGAATGTGCAGACAATGTCCTGGATACCAGCTTTAAGACAAGTCTTCCTCCCCAGGTTCTTCACCTTTACAGGATGTTTTTTTTTGTCTGACATCAGATTCATCCCTTCAACCAGGGAGCCAGTGGCTCATATTGTTACATTTGAAGAGTGTTCATAATTTTAGCATGTAGCTACTGAACTGGATTTTTTAATTCTTTCTTCCATCAGGCAGAATAGTGTAAAACTTTCAGCAGCAGCTGGCTATTAACTCTGAAAAGGATTCCAGAGTCACAGAAGGCTGATGTTTTGTATTGGGAATTCTTGAAGACCTTAGTTTCCCTCATGTTGGTGTGAAAACAGCTGATGATTTACTTGGAACACTTGTCTTCAGACTTTAACAAGCTGAGCAGCTTCTTTAATGTGGAAGACCTACTTATCTTGCTGCACTTGTGTTTGTTTTTTAGTGCCTTGCAGGCAGCTTTTCAAGCCTGCTTCTGCATGACATGGGAAAGCCCTGGATTTCCATGCTTTATTGCTTTCCTTATTCTCTTGCACACTTTAGTAAGAACCAAAATTGCCACCAGTGATGTCTGTAATACTTTGGGATAAAGTGGATGAATGGACACAAGCCATGAAACGGCTGTGTCAGTTTATGTATAGGAGCCTAGGCATTGCTTCTGTTAATACTTCGAAATTTTCCATTGGAGCCACAGAAAATACTGGGCTTTATGAAACTGAAAACTGAGATTTTGATGGACCTCTTGAGTGACAAGTCCTATGCTCATTTGTCTTCAGTAACTTTGGAAGATGCAAGGCTGAATGTTGTTATCCTGGGCTGGATGTTGTAGGAAAAGTCCACATAGACTTGGATAGAAACTGAGGTAATTTTTTCACTGTTTATTGTTTTGCAGATTCTGAAGTATGTTAAATTCTACCTTATTCCTCCAGAAGGAGAGGGTTTTTTTCTTTTCAAGGAATGCTTCAGAAGACCTAAGACTCCAGGTTGAGAGCAGCTTGGGGGTAGCTGGTGGGAAAAATTAGTGGAGGGGTCTTGCATTGAAACTGAGCTCATCTGATATGGCTCAGCAAAGACCAGTGTGAAGATGACCAGTGTGAAGATGACCTGTGTTCTTGGTGTGAGGAGAAAAAAGAAGATTCAGAATGGGATGCCTGTATTTGCAGTAGGTTCTCATTTAAACGCACTCAGACCTGTTTGGTTAAAGCCATTACAAACAGAACAACTTTAGTGTGTGTCTTGTTGGTGTTTGCTGAAGTGCATTGTCAGAGCTCTTACCCTGGCAGGTGAGGCTGGAGAAGCATTTTGAAGTTTGCGTGCCCAGCAATTTGATTTAAAGTGCACAATACAAATAGCATGTTTATTGCTGCTATCAGCAAAGAACACTTGCAGAACCCCTTAGCTGAAGTCGAGACTGAGTTGAGGTCTCCTGCTGAGCACACTGGAGAGCAGAAGCCATGAAGATGGAGACTGAGAAATGTATGGTCTGAGGAGTGTAACACCAATGCTGGCATTTGGCATCTTTCACTGGGCAAAAATTACAGATTGTGACACTTCAGCAGTGAATTGTTGAATGTCCGGGTTGTAGCAGGACGTAGCAGTTCTAGTCATGGGTTTGAAAGCTTGTTACGCAAATCTTTGTGATTAAATGGTAGTCTCCAGTCTTTCACCTAGCTGGTACAAATTAACCTTCAAAATGGGTGTCTTGCTTCATGTGTAAGTGAGCAGAGCCAATTGTATGTTGCCTGTACTGTGACCTTGCAATTATGAGGACAATTTGTCTGTGCAGATGGGTTGGTTGCTTATCTTGTATGTGCATTTTTGTTGGCCACTTAGAGCCTGGAGAAGATTTTGCGTGCACACAATGACAGATGTACAGAACATGACAAAACTTTTAGGCAACCTTATGTTTGTTTTTTGCTTGTTCTTTCACTGCCAGAAGAAGGTAAAATAATAGTATGCCATTGTGTTTACTATAGTTAGCTGTGTAAGAGTTTGGGGCATCTTGAGAAGCCTGTCAACTGCAAACCTTGTCTTACATGGTATTTAACTTGCACTTCGCTGCCATTTGCTCAGCACATCATGTAGGTCTTACTAACCTTGGTAATGCTACTGAAGGAAAGGTAACTTTCCTCAAATCATCAATCTCATGCATCTGGTAGAAATTGGAGGCATTTTAAGAGCAAGCAGTCATTGTTTGTTTGGTAGGGCTGCTGCTTGGAAAACCTTCATAGCTGTAGGTTCTCTGAACTTTTATTGTCTCTAGAGGCTGATCAAGTTACAGGAATTTTAAAAAGTGTCTTACACCTGAATTCTGTTCAAATTGACAACACTTGGCCTTTTCTGCAACAGTTTGGGCCAAACATGTACATACACTGGGAATGCTTACTAAGAATGGACAGATCAGTCTCCCTCAGGAATATGTCAGGAGTTTCCAAGTGGTATGGTCCCCTTGGTAGTAGTAATGAATAGCAAATAAAAATTAAAAGTTCTTAGGATGAGTATTTGAGTAAAACAGTCAGTTATGTGTCGTATAGCCTCTTTGAATTTCTTTTTTAGATGAGGAAAAAAGAAGCCTTCAGTCTGAAGACCAATCTCAGCATCTTAATCGTGGGCCTGATTCGTATTTTCTTTTGGTGGTGCCTGGCTGAGCTGATGATTCACCTCATGTATATCCATGCTCTCTACAGCAGTGGTCAACCTTTGGAAGCTGCATCATACTGGGCCTTGGGTGAGTATAGAAACAATAGCAGAAATCTTCCTTTTTTCCCCCCCACTTAAAGAACCCCAGTCTACTTCTCTTGTATGTCCATCTGTAGGTATTCTAAGAATATTACATTATGGCCAGTCACTGTCAGAAAGGTCATCTACAGACTCTTACTATAAAATGTAGATTCTCTAAGGCTTACAGTTGAGCTTATTTGAGCTGCTTCCTAAGTTAAAATCTGTGTTTTTTCCAGTCAAAAATGTGTGTCTAAACTTTGGTCTAAAGTGGCTTTCTCCCCCAAGTCATGGAAGTAGATATTTGAAACAGAGTTTGTTTAGTGTATGGATGGAGAAGGAAGAATGTTAAGAATTGGTGTTCACTGATCTCCGTCTGTGTTTCACGTTTCTACTTTGTATTCATGTTGAAAGGTAAAATGACAGCACTCATGAAAAGAGCAGAGAGAAGGAATTGTAAACAAGTTAGCATGAACATAGCAGTCAGTACCTCTCAGCTCTGTTTTCCTGCTTGACTTCCCACTCTTCTGCCCCCTTCCAGTTCCCTGGTATTTTATTAAAATGCTTAACTGGGGAAAAAATAAGCACTGGTGAATGTAGCATAAAACAGCAAGAGCTTTGGGTGCTGGTATTTAGTGAGATGTAGGTTAATCCTTGACCCGCTGGCATATGTGGTTGATATCCTGCCATTGTCCTATGTGTATTGTTGGGTAGGGGGAACAAAAGTGGAGAAACCCCAGACCTTAAAACTGGGTTTTGAAAAAGCCTTTTCAACTGCTGAATTGAAGGAGATGCCTCTTACTGTACCAGCAAGCATCAGGAATCAATACACACACTGGTATGTTCCTGTCAAGTGTTCACTGGAGGCTGTGAATGATGAGTGGTGTGTTGGAGGACACTTGTGTTGTGTTGGAGGACTCTGGTCAGTAGAGGGCAATGTGTGCACTGTCTCTATCTGTGCATGTATATGTGTGCATTTGCCCACTTAGTATATTGTTTCAGTATATAATTTTTATACATTAAAAAGAGAAGAGCAGAAAAAGAAGTTTGACTCCATGGTTCATTCTACTCAGTCACTGTTTAGAGGAGATTCTGGATTTTCATCTTGTGTTCTAAATCGCAATTCATTGATTAATTAAATCTGTTAGATCCTGGTGGTGTCTCTGACAAAAAGCTTTGCTGTGCATGAGGAACCTGGAATGTGCTGGCCACGGGAAAAGGCAGGCAAGGCTATGGAATTAGGGGTGAAATATTCTAGTTTTGGTTTTACTGGCAGATTCTTCCTTCCTTTCAAGACTAGCAAGGTTGATTTTAAAAAAGGGGAAAAAAGTTACTTTTCAGACAGTGGTTAAGTAGGCTGTATATTTAATTATGAAATAAAATGTTATATCCTAATAATGAAAATGCATTTAAAATGCTTGCATGCAATTGCAATGCATGCAATTAAAATGGGTTGATACCTGAAATGAAGGATAATGGTATCCCAGGCAATGAGGCAGCTTCCATGGGGGCTCAGCTTAAATGCCTCCATGCAAATGCACACAGCATGGGAAAATAAGCAGCAGGAGCTGCAAGGGCTGCATGGCCCCTGCAGGGCTATGATGTTATTGGCATTACTGAGACGTAGCGGGATGACTCCTGTGACTGGAGTGTGGGAATGGATGGGAGCTCTTCAGGAGGGACAGGCAGGGGAAGAGAGGAGAGGGCATTGCCCTCTACATCAGTGACCAGCTGAAGACCATGGAGCTCTACCTGGGGATGGAGAAGGAGCTGACAGAGAGCTTATGGGTTGGGGTTAAAGGGAAGACAGGGGCTGGTGATACCTCAGTGGAAGTCTGCTGTGTGCCTCCTGACCGGGATGGCTGAGCTGATGAGGCCCTCTACAGGCTGACAGGTGCGGCTTCCCGTTCACAGACCGTGATCCTCGTGGGGGATTTCAGCCACCCCGACATCTGCTGGAGGGACAACACAGCAAAGCACCAGCAATCCAGGAAGTTTCTGGAGTGCATTGATGACAACTTCCTTTTCCAAGTGGTAGAGGAGCCAACTAGAAAAGGTGCTGGACGTTGTTCTCACCAACAGGGATGGCCTGGTGGACAATGTGAAGCTCAAGGGCAGCCTTGGCTGCAATGCCCATGAAACAGTGGAATTCAGGATCCACAGGGCAACAAGAAGGGTATGCAGCAAGCTTGCTACCTTGGACTTCAGGAGAGCAGACTTTGGCCTCTTCAGGGATCTGCTTTGTAGGGTATCATGGAATAAAATTCTGGATGGGAGCAGAGCCCAAGAAAGCTGGTCAGTATCCAAAGATTACCTCCTCCAAGCCCAGGAGCAATGCATCCCAAGAAAGAAGAAGGTGGGCAAGAATGCCAAGATACCTGCATGGATAAACAAAGAGCTCCTGGACACTCTTAGATGGAAAAAGAAAGTCTTCAGAGGGTGGAAGCAGGGATGGGTAGCCTGGGAGAAGTACAAGGAAGTTGTCTGAGAAACCAGAGACCAGGTTAGGAAAGCTAAAGCCTGGACAAAGTTAAACCTGGCCAGGGACATCAAGGGCAATAAGAAGGGTTTCTACAGGTACATCAGTGAGAAGAGGCAGAACAGGAAGAATGTGGGCCCTTTCCAGAAGGAAACAGGAGACCTCATCACTCAGGATATGGAGAAGGCTGAGGTGCTGAATGACGTCTTTGCCTCAGTCTTCACCGGTAAGTGCTCTGGCCACACTGTTCAAGTCACAGAAGGCAAAGGCAGAAACTGGGAAAAGGAAGATCCACTTGCTGTAGAAGAAGCGCGGGTTCAAGACCATCTTAGGAACCTGAAAGTACACAAGTCATATAATCATAGAATCATAGAATGTTTAAGGTTGGAAGGGACCTTAAAGATCGTCAAGTTCCAACCCCTCTGCTATGAGCAAGGACACCTCACACCAGACCAGACTGTACAAAGCCTTGTTCAACCTGGCCTGAAACACCTTCAGGGAGGGGGCTTCCACAGCCTCCCTAGGCAACCTGTTCCAGCACCTTACTACCCTCATGGTGAAGAATTTCTTCCTGATGTCTAACTTAAATCTCCCCTCTTTCAGTTTAAAACCATTACCCGTTGTCCTATCACTACACTCTCTGGTGAAAATCCGTCGGACCTGACAAGATCCATCTGTGGCTCCTAAGGGAGCTGGTAGATGAAGTTGCAGTGCCACTTTCCATCATATTTGAGAAATCGTGGCAGTCTGGTGAAGTTCCCACTGGCTGGAAAAGGGGAAACAGAACTCCCATTTTCAAAAAGGGAAGGAAAGAAGACCCAGGGAACTACAGGCCAGTCAGTCTCACCTCTGTGCCTGGCAAGATCATGGAACAGATCCTCCTGAAGGCTCTGCTAAGGCACATGGAAAATGTGGAGGTGGTTGGTGGCAACTAACACGGCTTCACCAAGGGCAAATCATGCCTGACAAATTTGGTGGCCTTTTAGGACAGGGTCACAGCATCTGTGGACAAGGGAAGAGCAACTGATGTAATCTACCTGGACTTGTGCAAAGCATTCAACACTGTCCTGCATGACATCCTGGTCTCAAAACTGGAAGGATATGGATTTGATGGATGGACCACTCAGTGGATAAGGAATTGGCTGGATGGTTTTACTTGGAGAGGAATGATCAACGTTTTGATGTCCAGATGGAGACCAGTGACAAGTGGCATTCCTGAGGGGTCAGTACTGGGACTGGTGTTGTTTAACATCTTTGTCTGTGACATGAGCAGTGGGATCGAGTGCAGCCTCAGCAAGTTTGCTGATGACACCAAGGTGTGTGGTGTGATTGACATGCTGGAGGGAAGGGAGGCCATCCAGAGGGACCTTGATGGGCTTGAGAGGTGGGCCCATGCCAAGCTCATGAAGTTCAACAAGGCCAAGTGCAAGGTCCTGCACCTGGGTTGGGGCAATCCCAAGCACAGACACAGGCTGGGCAGAGGATGGATTGAGAACAGACATGAGGAGAAGGACCTGGGGGTGTTGGTTGATGAAAAACTCAATGTAAGCTGGTGATGTGCGTTTGGAGACTAGAAAGCCAGCCATGTCCTGGGCTGCATCAAAGAAGTGTGGCCAGCAGGTCAAAGGAGGTGATTCTGCCCCTCTACTCTGCTCTTGTGAGACCCCACCTGGAGTACTGTGTTCAGTTCTGGAGCCCCCAACACAGGAAGGACATAGAGCTTTTGGAGCAAGGCCAGAGAAGGGCCATGAAAGTGATGAGAGGGCTGGAGAACCTCTCCTATGAAGACAAGCTGAGAGAGTTGGGGCTGCTCAGCCTGGAGAAGAGAAGGCTTTGAGGAGACGTTACAGCAGCCTTCCAGTACCTGAAGGGGCCTACAGGAAAGCTGGGGAGAGATTTTTGTAAGAATATATAGTGACAGGACAAGGGGTAATGGTTTTAAGATGGAAGAAGATTAGAAAAGCCTAAAATGTCTCAAAGCAACAGGTGCTGAAAGTCAGTGTTAAATCAAGTTTAGACTGTAAAGCTGCCTGATTTGGGTCCAGATGGGATTCCTCCTAGGGTACTGAGGGAGCTGGCAGAAGAACTGGCCAAGCTGTTCTCAATCATTTATCACCAGTCCTGGCTGACTGGGGAGGTCCCAGGTGACTGGAGGTTGGCCAATGTGACGCCCATCCACAGGAAGAGCTGGAAGGAGGATCTGGGGAACTATGAGCATGTCAGCCTGACCTCAGTGCCTGGCGAGGTTAGGGAACAGATCATCCTGAGTGCCATCAAGCAGCATGTAGAAGACAACCAGGGGATCAGGTCCAGCCAACATGGGTTTAGAAAAGGAAGGTCCTGCCTGACCAATCTAATCTTCTATGACTTGGTGACTTGCCTAGTGGATGAGGGGAAGGCTGTGGTTGTGGCCTCTACCTCAACTTCAGCAAGGCCTTCGACACAGTCTCCCACACCATCCTCCTGGAGAAGCCAGCAATCCACGGCTTGGACAGGTGCACCCTTTGCTGGGTTAAAAACTGGTTGGATGACCAGGCCCCGAGAGTTGTGGTGAATGGAGCTGCATCCCGTTGGCATCCGGTGACCAGCGGTGCCCCCAGGGATCAGTACTGGGCCCAGTCCCATTCAACATCTTTACTGACAACCTGAATGAGGGGATCTTAGTAAATTCAGGGATGACACCAAGCTGGGGGGGAGTGTCGATCTGCCAGAGGGTAGGAAGAAGCTGCAGGAGGACCTGGACAGGCAGGGTCGATGGGCCGAGGCCAATGGCATGAAATTCAACAAGACCAAGTGCAGGGTCCTGCACTTTGGCCACAACAACCCCAGGCAGCGCTACAGGCTGGGGGAAGAGGGGCTGGAGAGCAGCCCAGCAGAGGGGGACTGGGAGTACTGGTTGACAACCGGTTGAACATGAGCCAGCAGTGTGCCCAGGTGGCTTGGGAGGCCAATGGCATCCTGGCTTGTATCAGGAATAGCGTGGCCAGCAGGAGTAGGGATGTGATTCTCCCCCTGTACTCAGCACTGGTGAGGCCTCACCTTGAGTACTGTGTGCAGTTCTGGGACTTTCTCTTCTAGAAGGATATTGAGGTGCTGGAGCAGGTGCAGAGGAGAGCAACAAGGCTGGTGAAGGGACTAGAGGGAAAGTCTTACAAGGAGAGGCTGAGGAAGCTGGGTTTGTTTAGCCTGGAGAAGAGGAGACTCAGGGGGGACCTTTTCACTCTCTTCAACTACCTGAAGGGAGGTTGTAGTCAGGTGGGGGCTGGGCTCTTTTTCCAGGCAACTAGCAACAAGACAAGAGGGCATGGCCTCCAGCTACTTCAGGAGAGGTTTATGTTGGATATTGGGAAGTACTTCCTCACAGAGAGGGTGATTAGACATTGGAATGGACTTCCCAGGGAAGTGGTGGAGGCACCATCCCTGGATGTGTTCAGGGAGAGGCTGGATGTGGCAGTTAATGCCATGGTCTAGCCAGTGTGGTGGTGTTAGGTCATAGGCTGGACTTGATGATCTTAAAGGTCTTTTTCAGCCTTGGTGATTCTGTGATTCTGTGAAAATATGATCATTTGAATGGAAACAAGTCCCCTGTGGAGACTCTGCTCTTGGGAGAGGTATGTTCAAAATATTAATCCTACTTTCATTTAACTTCGTAGTAATGACAGCAGGTATCCAAGTATTATAGTACAAGTGAGGTTTTGAGGCAGAAGTTTGTCACTTAAAATGTTTTCCTTCTAAGTTTTATCACAATGGTTTATTTAGGTTTCCTTAGACTCAAACCAGTGAGTGACAAGGCACTGTTGTGATTTAGGGAGCCCCTTATATGTGAGTAAGGCTACTGGTAATATTTTTCTATTGATTGTTACTGGTTCCTTATGGCTCTTCCCATGCTTCTACAGCTCCTGTACAGACCCAAGCACTCCTCTCTGTTATTTTGCATTCTGTGTCATTAAAACCAATTACATCAGATAACTGGGTCTTGAGACCAGGGAAGGAGCTTGTTGTTGACTCAGGTCTATTAGCCCTTCAACACTGCTAGGTTCTTTGTTCATTTTGTTTCCCATTGAATTACCACAGCTTCAAAGCAGCATGGAGTATCTCCTTATATTGTGATGCCTCCTGGCTGCCTCAATAGCCTGGCAAACTTAGGGGAAGGGCTGAAAGGCTGTTTTGCAATCAGCTCTAGTCAGGAAGATCTAACTCCTCTTCCATTTTTCTTCTGGGGTATCTTTGAGCAATGGGTAATAAATGCCAGCAGTGCATGTCAAAACAATGCTATGATATTGTTCTAAGCATCTTAAGGGCAATGGTGATGGTCAGAGCATACACCTCAGAAGTGTGACGCTACATAGTGTTCTGCATTGCTTTGTGCAGTGTTCCTGTGAGGTGAGATTGCAAAGAAATAAAACCCGAAACCAACCATGACTGAGTTGCCATGCTGGTTTAAAAATGCCAGTGTACAACATAACTGTACAAGGCCATAAATGACAAGATGCAAAAATGCTCAAGTTACCTGACGTAACATTACTGAGTGTACACAGGTATAAACCTAAAAAAATAGTACCTGGATGAATGTTACCAGCAGTATGAGAATTGTTTTCTGTTGTGTGAACTAGGCAACTGAATTTCTATAAGCAGCAATATACAAAATATTTGTATGGTTTTGGTGCCTGTATATTTACCTGTAACCAAGGTGCAAGATGCCTTTAGTATGACTGTTTATGTACATTTCGTGAATTGTGTGGTTGTTTTTTAAACTTTTAAAATTTTTTTACTTGTGTCCTTTTGCAAGTAAACTAAAGTTCCTTGTAGGTTGAATGTTCAGGTTCTTCTTTTCTCCAGGCTCTTAACAAGCCAGTACCTGCATTACTGAAACAGCACTCTTGCCTATTGGTTGTGTTACCTTACTCCTTCCAATTAATTTGCAAATGCCTACTTTTGTGTATTCACCTACTCTTCTGAATGTAAGCATGTCAGCTTTCTTTCCTTCTGGAGGAAGTCACCTTCTGTCTTAGATAACCCAGTTTAGCTGTGTTTCTTGTGGCGTTACCATAGTGTTTGAGCATTATAGCCTTGCTTCACCCTTTTCTTGTTTAGTATCTCTTCCAGTTCATATATTGGCTATGTGATCTGGATGGATGAAGCCTGTCTTTTGGATAAACTATGATGTGGCACATGCTTTTCGGCATTGTCATACTGTGGATGGAAGAACTGCTGTAATTGAAGAAGCTGTACAGTCTTTTTAATTTCTGTTATATGCAGGTAATATTTGTAACTGGCAGGTTTCAAAACCATTAACTAGGTGATAAGAGTATTGGGAATTTTTTAGGGGTAGACTGAAGACAGTGTAAATGTAGTTAATGTAAAGGCTTAGAAGCTGCAATTCCTTCCCAGTCACTTCTGTCTTCCTGGATTACTCCTGTCCTTGCATTTCTCAGCTTGTACCTGGCAGCTGCCAGGAAAGGCAGCTTAAGTTCCTGCCCTGTGGATCAATGAGCTATTGCAGTACATAAGCAACCTGGGTCCTGGAATTTGGGAGATATAAATTAAAATGGTTTGAGTTCTAGCTGGAGGGTTCTCTAAGAACAGAAGCTTTCTTAAGACTACTAATTTCAAACTTTATTTGACATGCATTATTTAAGCTCTTCAGCTAGAGAGTACAAAGTCTATTGTATAATTCAGTTTTTTCTGTGTTGAAGATTTTAGATCTGTCCATGATAGGAGAATAAAGCTGGCTGCAACCAAATCTTCCATGAACTAAATACTACAGAAGAATATAATGGATGGGTTTCTGGAGTATTCCCTTCCCTGCTCAATACTGTAATTCCCGCATGCCACATAGATGTCAGAATTTCTTCTACCATGTATTTCTCCTCACATTAATTTTTTTCTTTAGCCTTCTGCACATAGTTCTTCCATCTTGCATCCCTTTATTGGAGTAAGCTGTGGCTGTGGTATTGGAGACCAAAAGCCATGTGCATTTACAAAAAACAGTATTATATGGGTTGGAAAAACATGTAATTTCATGCTGAGTACACAGTTGTTTTCAGTTCCTTCAGTGGCCTGTGTTTAGTAGCAAGAACAAGCTTCAAGAGGGGATGTCAGTTTCTGGTATGGAGGAAGATGAGGTGGAGAAAGCTAGTTTTGGGTAACTTTAGGTATAAATTATTTCCAGTCACCACCATAGCTCGAGCCCCCACAGACTATACTCTTCTTTGCATAGGCCAGTAGAAATTTTGCTCCCAGTGTAGACGTTGGCAGAGGCATTTAGCTGTACCCTCTGAATAGAGGAGAGCACAAAATCCTTGTGAATCCTTGCACTTACTTCTTCAGTGACTCTGGTACTGGCTTGTGCATTCCTTCAGTGCAATGGGCTCCAGTGGTGCCCCACACTCCCAGCAGATGATGCTACTGCTCTCCAAGACCCACCAGGACACCTGACAGTGTGGTATTAAGGGTTGCTCCTGGTCTGGGCTTTGCGGCTCTCCTCTGGATAGCTCAGTTCTGAGAATTGCTTATCCTGACACCCCCGTCGCACAGCAAATCTTGGTTTTGAGTCCTTTCAGTAATGCTGATCTTCTGTGGTAGGAGTTACATGAAAAGCTGGATGATGGCAACTAATATGGTTTTCCAGTGGCCAAATATTAGGTCCTGTGTTGGGAACAGAATGAAGAATACGATGGTGCTGTTTCCATAATGTTTGTTTTTTTAACTGCATGTACCCATTTGCCATGTATGTGTGGCCCTTCAGTTTGTGGGAGGGATGTTAATGTCTGAACACTGTTCGGAGAATGAGAGCATTTCCTAGAATTCACAAATCATTGCGTCTGTATTTACAAATACTTTTGTCTGTGCCAATAGCTAACTCTTCATATCAGACTGTATCAGGGCACTTGTGCTTATGTGACTCTAAGCACTAAATGCAGTGTTTATATCAATTCCATATTTATGTGTCAGTGCTGCATCTCATTCTGGTAGCATCAGTCAGATTGTCTGAAATAATTGTGCACTTTCAGAATTAATGGCAGTAGGAGGGCTGGTATTCCATGGTAATGGAAATGCTGATCATTAATTCTTCTCAGTTTTTAAAGTTAATTGGGAAGATAAAAGCTGCTATAAGGATTCCAGTAATTCAGTATCCTGATGAACTTCAGCATAGCAGCAGAACAGTCACACTGGGCCAGATCAGAGATTCATCTGTAATGTCTAGATGTAGTATGTAGTGAGGCCTGGGAAAATAAATTATAAACAAGAGCAGGTAGCTTGGTGTTTTTTTCCAACATATGTTGTCAGGCTTTTGTAGCTGAATGACAAGTTCACTGACATATAGTAACAGGGAGCTCAACAGTAGCCTGGCAGTTCAGCACCATTTGCTCATCTTTGCTCATCTAAACAGAGCTTCATGTCAGTTTCACAAGGTATAGGGGATGATGAAAGGCAGAATTCTGCATGAAGATGTGTTGTCTAATACACCTATTGCACCGGATTAATCTGTTACTGGATATTGTAATTGTGAAAGTATTGGAGTAAGAATCTGTATGTATGTCTTTGTCAGAGGTGTGTGTTTCATGTTTGATGCAGTGCACATTTGATAAAATGGATGCATGTTTGATACCATGTTGTGGGCATTCTGTGGATTTAATGTGTTTGTCTATAACCATATGCCATTTGTTTGTTCTAGTGAAGCATGCACAAGTTAGTGTCAATTAGCTATCATTTGTTTTAATCATTAACTAGGGTCTGGTATTCCAAGAGGGTCTTTATTTTCACAGGCAGCATGTGAGTTGATCTAGAATGATATGAACTGTTCAAAGATGACCCAACCTGGTTTAATCTGTAATTTGTGATTTCATTATTTGAGAAGGCCATGTAAGCTGATGTAGGGTGCTGTTTTCAATGTGTTGCAGTTCTTATAAACCCATACAGAGCACTTAGCCTCCAAGGCAAACATTGCAGCATGTATTTTCCTACCACTGCTCCATGTGTTTTAGGATTTTTCTTGCTGCTTGCATGCAACTGGAGGGCTGGGAGATGAAGCTGGGCTGCTTGAGTACCTGTAGTACTTTTCTTTCACCAGTTCCTTTGTTTTTGAGAGCCAGCACCTCCTTCAAAAGCACTGCCAAGGAGCCACAAAAAACACTGCTGAGCAATATGGGCCTAGTTATTAATTGCAGTGGTTTTTGTTCAAGTAATGAAACTGAGGTGCTTCATGTTACTCTGCTTACATGGCAGCTTGTGCTGAGTTGTCTTGGTGCTGTGGCAGTTCTATGTTCATATGGAAGCTTTCCCCCAGCATGAGGTGTAGTGTCCTGCTGTCATCAATACCAAACTAATAAGGTCATAGTAGATCCAGTCTTGGATCTCTTGTCAGGGAGGAGTGTCCTGCTGTGAAGAAAGTGCTGCAGCCTGGTGTGTAAAGCTTGTCAATAATTATACTCCTATTGATTGATTAATGGAGCTGGAAACTCCTGATGCATCTTAGGATTGTTGACACTATTGCTGAGATATGTCTGTAGCCCATCTGCTCCAGTGCAGAGCCATATTCTCTCATGGAGACTTTAATTTGAGGGAATCCCTGCATGTTTAGTTTGGTTTGTTTTTTTCTGTAGAAAAGGCACATAAAAAATAAGAGGGTAAATGAATGCCTAAAGCCTAATATTTTGAACTTGATTATAAGGTTCCAAATTCTGAGCTGTTTTAAATGTCTCTTTCCTGTTAGGCTTCTGCCATGTGTCAGTAACCCTTTTGAAATATGAGTGTGTATTTCTCTCTGATCCGTGTTTTCTAGTTGAACCTGCTCTGGTATGTGACAGAAACAACCATGTATGATCATTAGTGCCACAGGGTCAATGTAGCTGCAAAAAGAGTAAATATGTGCTGTTGTGCTCATAATAAAATTGCCTGCTAAGTTGAGTTTTGGTGATGGCTTATGGGCAGAAAAATGCCAAATGTGACTTCTAATACCTGGATCCAAATACTTTTTTATTTATGAAAATGTTCTGTTTGATAACTTCTGTCAAAAAAAGATCAGCCAGGGTTTTGAGAATACAAAACCTAATAGATAAAAAGTCTGTGAATGTTCTAAATTCTAACTTTCTTTGAAACAAAACTCTGTGAAACTTAGGAAATGCAGATTTGCAGTAAATTTAAATAAGGTAATTATTTGAATATTTATAAATGCATTTCTAGAGCATAGGAAAATTTAGAAAGTTTTAAGGATTACAATATGATAAATTGACAATATCAATTCCTGTAAAAGCTAATGTAATCTGGTATTTCAAACAGCTTGACTGTTAAATCCATGCTTTTAAGATCATGTGAATACTTCAACTTTTTTTTTAATCCTCACATTTCAGTTAAAAAAACCTTGACTCTGAAACCTTTGAATTAATTTATTTGGAGGGAAAGATAGCATTTTTGCAGTACTTTTTCCCTTGTGTTTTTAATATATGCTTGATATAGCTTGATTCCAGTTTAAGATGAGACACATAGGAGCTCTTTTCAAGCTTTAAATTGAACGCTACAGAAAAAAAAGATGTTGTTAACGAATTTGAGAAATTTAGCATTGATCTCAAATTTTTATTTTTTTTATTTCATGTTTTTAAATCAGATGAAGCAGTGTGCTTCTGGTTGCTTTGTGCCTGAATAGGGCAACTGCAAAATAGCTGGAATGTTTAAAGCCTGTGCCTGTTGTCAGTGCAGCCCAGCAGTTGTGTGGCTGAGAGTCTTGTCCTTAGTTTTCCATGCGTGGCCACAACTCTTGAACAGCTGGGATGAGTTGAAGACCAATGAGAACTTAATCTATGTTTTTGGGAGTGACCTTCACATTGCTGCTATTGTGAGTCTTAGAACTGCCACCTGCAGAGTAGGTAGTGTGTGCCAGGTAATGACTGGAGATGTGATGTCTGCATTTATTTAAGATACTGGTGCTGTTAAGCTGTCTGCTAGTTAACAGTAACGACAATCTCAGATATATAGTATTAGAGATGGTGAAAATGTGGTGTTTTTTTCCCCTTGAAACCTGTGTATTAAATTTTGTATCTGAGGACTCAATCTTTCATCATTGTATTTAAAATAAAATATATTCTTGGGTCTTAAGAAGGTGGTAACCTGTCTCTAACTCTTTCTGTCATGCACAACCAAAGGATTTTGAATTTTTCCAATGTACAGAAAGCTGGGTTCTTCCTTATCAGTTTATGTGGCTGTCAGCATTCAGCTCTCCAATGAAATTTGTCATAAATGAGCAACTGAATAAGGTGGGAATTGAAGGGGGAAGTTGACTGTATGGATAGTTTAGAAGTAAGTTAATGTGTAATTAATTGGCTAGTATCCAAATTGTGCTTCTGATTGTTTTCTTCTGGGGAAGAGTGTTAGTGAATACTAGATGACTGCTTCCTTGAAGGAGAATACCATAACCTTTGTGTCTAGATAATTGGTTCTGACATAAATTTTTATCATGTATGGCACAACTGTTTCTTACATCATGCACATGGATCATGATATTAAACCTAAAAATATTGGATTGCAGCAGCAAAATGCTGGCCCTGTATATGCCAGCAGGAGTTGTGCAATTGACATTGTCATTGCCAGAATTTTGCCCTAGATTGCTGTATATTAGATGAATTTTTGATGTTTAACTTCTGATTGTCATCCATAATATACCCATTAGTCCACAGAATGCAAAAGGATACTTTGCCAAAAAAAAAAATATAAAAATTTAGATGTTCATGGACTCATACTGCTGGAGCCACATTGAAAACCTTGTTTCCAAGGGAAGTCTATTGGGAGGTTTTAAAATTGCATTAAATATCTAACATACTCCAGTCAAATTACAAGTTGGTTGATATCAGGGAAAGCAAAACACTGGAAAGGAAGGTATAACATTTGCATTTTATTTTATTTTTTTACTCTTCCCAATTATAATAATTTTACTCCGTCCTTTGGGATTAGATTTTACTTTATCAGCTGTCAGTCAGATAGAAAAGTTCACCAGTCTATGAAATATTTAGAAGTGAGCTCTCACCAGTTTGTCTTTACACGTGTTTGTCTCTGCTTTTTACTGAATTTCTTTCTGTGATTATTTGTCAAATACCATTTTATTCAGCAGAAAGCATTTAGAATATTAATATGAATAATCTTGCTTTATTGGTAATGCATTCTAAGATTGTTACGTTCATTAGTAATAACTCTGAGAATAGGCAGTATAATTTTCATCTCACACCTGTGCAAGATGCAGTATAGTGGTAGTAGATGAGAAGCTTGACATGAGCCTCCAGTGTGCACTGGAGCCCAGAGAGCCAATTGTGTCCTGGGCTGCATCAAAAGAAGTGTGGCCAGCAGGGCCAGGGAGGGGATTCTCCACTCTACTCTGCTGTGCTGAGACTGCACCTGGAATGCTGTGTACAGTTCTGGTGCCCTCAGCACAGGAAAGATGTGAAGTTGTTGGAGAGGGTCCAGAGAAGGGCCACGAAGATGATCAAAGGGCTGGAGCACCTCTGCTGTGAAGACAGGCTGAGAGAGCTGGGGCTGTTCAGCCTGGAGAAGAAAAGGGTCCAAGGAGACCTTGTAGCACCTTCCAGTACCTGAAGGGGCTACAGGAAAGCTGGGGAGGGGCTTTTCACCAGAGAGGTCAGTGATAGGACAAGGAATAATGTTTTAAAACTGAAAGAGGGGAGATTATGTGACAAATCAGGACAAAATTCTTCACCATGAGGGTAGTAAGGTGCTGGAATAGGTTGCTCAGGGAGGTTGTAGAAAACCCCCTCCCTGGAGGTGTTGAAGGCCCGGTTGGATGAGGCTTTGTGCAGCCTGGTCTAGTGTGAAGGTGTCCCTGCTCATAGCAGGGAGGATGGAACCTGATGATCTTGAAGATTCTTTTCAACTTTAACTGTTCTATGATTTTATGTCATACCTTGGCCTTAAGCTGTGAGCAAACACACAGCCAAAATTTCTCCTTCGGAAATCAGGCAGCTAAAGCACCTTATAGAGGTCTTTGTCCTGTGCGTTTAAAACCTGAAATATGCCTTAAGTGTTGTGCCAAGTGGCCAGTCTCCCATGACTTGGTTAAAGCAGGAGGAGGGATCTTTTAGGGGGACACAAATATGACAGTACATGGGATGTTCATGGAGTTGTCAGGATAAGCTGCAAAGGTAACCATTTTTCATACCTGCTCTAGAGGAACAAGAGAAAAGTGTCTGGGTTTTCTTCCCCCCATCAAAGATAAAATCTGTTGTCCCTGTGGTAAATGTTCATTGCTTCTATCAGAGGTTCTGATTTTTAGCTCGACATAAGTTTTTCACAGCAGTCAATACCCACAGTCAAAAGATTTTTGAAGTGTAACTTCTGATGCTTACTTTGTCTTTGTATTGGAACAATAATTACATTGTTTTGGGTGTGTTACTAAAGTCCTAATTGCATGTACTCGTGTTCTATAGCTGTTGCAAAAGTAGGTATTGTATATCTAACCAATTATGCTTGCTTTAGTTCTTTGAATAATGGCTGTTTGGAAGTAATCAGTGCTAACAGGTTTTTTAAGTATTTCAGGACTTGGTTAAGGTTTGATTTTTATTCTTTTTTTTTTTTTATTTTCTGCTTTTTCTTTTAGGTGGCCTGGCTTTAGCTCAGGTACTGTTTTTTTATGTGAAATACCTGGTTTTGTATGGTGTTCCTGCCCTCCTCCTTCAAATGGATGGACTCAAACCTCCAGCTCTGCCTTGTTGTGTGAGCCTGATGCACAGTTTCACTAAAATGTGGAGGTCAGTCCTTACTGCTTTTCAGACAATTACTGATACATTGCAGTCAGTGTATAAGAGTGTATCTGTGTGTGTTCATGGTCACATACATGTTTGCTTTCATGTCCTTGTGCTTTTTCTCTCACCCCCATGGTTGATCTGTTGCACTTTGTAAATGAATTTTAGTTTGATGGTAACTCCTTTTACACTACAAAGGGTAGGAGCAAGCACCCTTTCAGCATTTTTATCTTCTTAATTTATTAGAATTAGGCTCAGCCTACTTGGTTTCACTAATACAGCAGTTATTGTTTCCAGATATCTATTAAATGGTTCATTTTTCGGTCTTGATCTAAATCCCGCATTTCAGCTAGATATTCTTCCAGAGAGGGAAAAGAAATGCTTGATTAATCACTCCATGAGGAAAGCTGTAGTAATAAGACTTCAATATGTAGACTCATGCAGTAGAGAAAGTCTGGAATGCATAAAAATGACAATGAAAGATGATAATTGTTTATAATGTAGGATGAATTTCTGGATCCCCTTCAGTTTTAAAGAGTTTCAGCACAATTCTTCACCAAAAGTATCAGTTTTGAATCTTACAGTTCCTTTAAGTTTGCATACAGTGAAGTATTTTCTTTGAAAACTCTTCCAGGTGGATTCAGCTTGCTGTTTAGCCTGTGTGTAACAGTGGATTCACTTGACTTCTCTCCTTTGTTTTTCTCTACACTATTTCTAGTTCCTTCAGTCTGTGGGACACTGTGCCCCAGACTTTAGAAACCTAAAATGGAGACTTGTCAGCTTTTTAGTGCAGAGACTTCTCAAGTGTTAATGCAGAGCCTAGCACAGTGATGCTTACCCTTTTTAGTCTCTGACAGTTTTGCAATATGAAAAAGCTTTTTCATTTTAGTAATAAAAACAGTGCCCTTGCTATTATCAGAGTTTTATTGGATGAGGTTTTTAATTTTGTTTTTGACTTGGAGCTAGTTTTAACAAGAAGGCTTTATAGTTCATAATAGTTGGCAACTGTAGATATGTAGTATTCAAAAAAACGCAGCAGAAGGAGCGCAGAAAACAGATAACCTGTTAAAAATTATTTGGACTACTAGCAAATGCTTTGGTTTAAATTCAATTTCAGAGTTTGAACTCAACTTATGACCTACGGAGTTAATGTAGATATCTGTGGTTTTTACCAGGTATTCTCCTGAGAGCAGCATCTTATGGCCTACTTGCCCTTGCAAGCACAGTTGTGAACAGCAGCAGGTTTTTTTTCTTTTCCCTCCCAGTTATTGTTCCAGGGATATTGCCCTGGAGGTGCTAAATGAACATCAGGACAACTAGTAATGACACTGCTGTCAGGTAGTTGTAACAGACAATGGAAAGGTATTCTACCTGTAAAAATGCTTGGTGTATAACAGTAAAAACATTGGGTATTTGTTAAAAATATTCCTAACATTTATCAGAAAATTGAAACTCTTTAAGCAGAAAGTTGGATTTCTTACAGAAGGAAAAAATGTAAACTGCTGGAATTTACCTTTTCCAAAGTATTCAATTCATATGTGAATCAAACATTCCCTGCCAGAAATAATGCATCTATCTTATAGATGGCATTTGTGTGCTTTGAAGATTGACAAAATCCATTCACGTACAGCTGTTTTGATTTCTTCCTCTCAAAGTTGTATGGATAGTAGAATTTGTTATGGTTGCTAGTGAATTATGGGTCATTCTCAATGATCTACAAAATTTTGCCCATCTTGCCCTCTGGATGCCTGAATTATGATGCACTTATGCCATTATAGTTAAACTCTTCAATCACTACTACCCAGAAACTTGGCAGTCTTTTTGTGTGTTTTGGTATGTTATATGGGAATGTCAGTGTTGGAAGTGGGAATAGCTGTTGTTTCTAAACTGCGTGACTGTACAGGACAGGAAGTGCAGAAATTATGGGTATGGCACAGAAGCTAGCAAAAAATAGTGAAAGTATGTAGCTGGTGTTGTGAAGCTTTATGAACAGTGACACTGTTTCCTCAAAGGGCTAAATGCTTTTTTGTGCTCTGTGAATCCGTGGACTTAACAGTCCTAACAATTGTATCAGTGGGTCAAATTTAAATGGTAATAACAGTGCCTAGGTTTTAAGCTGTTAGAGTGAGGAGATTTGTACCAGGCTCTTTTCATAAAATGGTAGCGTGGTGAAGCTTATTAAAGGCTCCTAGGGTGGGGTAGAGGAGTGGAGTGGAACAAGCCAGATGATGTGGAATGCACTACTCTGACATGCTGGCTAGCACTGGGGATGCTGCTTGGGAAAATGTGCTTGTGTATGCTTAGCTTGCTATTACCCTTCTCACTGGTGTCTGCTTTAGGGTACTCTCAGAAACAAGGGTATTACGCTAGGTTGGCTTTTGGAAGGCCTAGTGTTGTTGCTCTTCTGTCTCAAAGCTATTAGCTGTGCAGATTTAGAAGGAGAGAAGGTAGCCTAAAGAGAGAGAGACAACATGAATATCATAATACAGGGAATGCAAATATGCTACTAAAAAGTCTTCCACCACCACTGGGTGTCCCTTGACCACAACAACAAAGCTTTTGATCTGATACATCCAGACCAGCATAATTTATAATCAGTATATGCTGACATAATACACGATGTGATACAGAAGGTAGAAAGGCTTTCAGTCAGGAAGATTAGAGAGGTACGACAGTACATCTAAAATTTCTCTAGAGCTAAAAAGCAGGTGTTAGGAAAACAAATCAGGTAGTCTGTCTCCCCATTTATGGCACTAAACAATAAACCAAATGATGTCCATTCAAACATAAAAATGAGAGGCTTTGATTAAAAAGGAGTTACCAGCTTTATAGTAGATTCTGCCAAATTTGCATTTTATTTAATCAAGACAATCTCTTGAGTAAAAAAATTAGCAATCTTGTTTACTGTCTCAAGACAAATACAGGTGTTGAATGTGGTTTAATTTTGCCAGGATATCATTATCTTGCTAGATATGCAGCTGCATAGCTAATATATGCATGATAAATTTACTGCTATTCAAAAGCTTGACTATGGCTGAGAAGAAAAAAAGATACTGAGCTTTTGATTTCCAGATAGGTTAGCAGTTCAGTGACACACCAACTTACAGTTTTTAATGTCTGCTTAAGCTCTGAGAAATTAAAACTTGGTTATTCTTACCAAGGTTAAAAGCAAGGTAAAGGAGTCGTGTGAGAGCAAATAGCGTTGTAGGAAACTTGTCTGATGTTTTTCATGAAACTTCTCAGGTGGAGGGTGAATTGTGTAGTGCAACTGGAAAAAGCTGCGTTACTGGTGTAACTTACAAATTAGTTCAGTGTGGAAAGATATCCTGGTGGAGAAATAAGGATGTGGAAATCACAGAAACACTAGACAGCAAGTAACTAAATCCTACATCACTTTTGACATATTGGTGAATGTATTCTACAAAGAAGCTTGTCAGTTGTAAATGAGGACAACAGCACAGATGCTGTTCATGGAGGAAAAAATAAATAAATTATTATTCTATTTTTGCTTTCTGCCTGTCACTGAGTGTGGCGAGTGCTCTTCTGCAAAGCTGCTGGACATGTTGATCAGATGTAGTTTTGACATGCTATGGGAATAGCATGACATAAGAATCCAATTATTTCTGGTCATAGACTGATAGGAGCTGTGCAGAAGCACGACTCCTCTTCTACCTTTCCATCTTAAAATTTGCACATTCCCAAGTATCTTATCCCAAAATAATTTGGAGACAAGTGTGTTAGGGATAAATTGTGCTAAAACTACCTGAGTGTTTAATACAGGTTAGTCTCAGCAAGGGTAGAGGCTCTTGAGGAAGGCAGTATGAATTAGTATTTGAAAGGTAGATTTTACAGGAAAGAGAATTTCATCCAGAGAAGGAAAACAGCGTTTAAGAAATGCTGCCAGATTAAAATAAAATAATGCCATGATCAAGAAAGATCTGGCTGTTTTCAACTACCATGCTGTAAGTTCCAGATTCTACCTTGCATTTAACACATAGGTAAGAGTCGGACATTAGTCAGTTTCCCAGCCCTCCCATTTTTTGGCATGCTAATGGATGGATTAGGAGGGTGTCACGGTTTGACTCAGGTCTGACAACAACGCTCTCGATCCCCTCCCCCTCCCACCCAGGTAGGGAAGGAGAGAGAGAAAAAGAGAGAGACTTGGCTGGATTGAAAACTAAACTACACAGCTTTAATTCAACACTAATGATATAAGAAAATATATACAATTATATACAGATTTGTTCAGGTATGTGCAAGAGCCTGTCGCCTCCCCCCACCCCCAGCAACTCCCACCACACTCCCCTGAGCTGGAACACTTCCAAGAAATCCCAGAGCTGCTGCTGGAGAAAGCAGAGAGTGATGAGGGTCAGGAGAGCTTGAGCCTGGGGGTCGACGGTGATGGATGGACAGAGTCTTCCCTGGACGCTGGCTGTGGACAGAAGAGAAGGGAAAAAAAAGCAGGAAGGAAGTTGTCTTCTGTGATCTCTGACCTTCCTCTGAGCTTACGTAGATACATGGAATGGAATATCTCTGGCCAATTTTACTGTCTGTCTAATTCAGCCTCCTACAGGGGTGTCACAGATCTCCCTTCAGTGTCTGAGCTGGCAGAGTGAAGGTGCGACCTTGAAGCCCCAGCAGTTAGAAAAACATTCCAATGTCTTATCAGCCTAGCTAGAACAGAATGTTGCTAGTTAAAAGAAAGCTCACTGAAGAAAAAAAAAAAATAAGTAAAAAGGAAAATTGGCTTCATCCTGGCTCAAACCAGGACAGAGGGCTATATTTGCATGTACAGACACACATACACACTTTTATATGGATTCACATTAAGTTTATCCCACAGATATTTTGATGCAAAAATGGCATCTGGGTTAGAAATTATCTGCAATTCAGTCTGGTTTACCTGTGTCATTATTACAAAAGCATTGCTTGCCTTGTATGAGAAAGTGGTATATAGCCAAGATCTCAGAGAATAGTTCCAAATTATGGATTACTATTTTTCTTTAGGTTAATGACATTCTTTACTATAACCATGCCATAGAAAATGTATCTACAAATGAAAATGTAGTCTCCATCTTCTCCCCTACAGAAACAGTTCCTTGCATATGTCTGTCAGAAGGGACTGTATAGGGTGTTTTCCTTTCAGATTCTTTTCTAGGAAAATGCAAGTCTGATAGTGTGATGTTATGTATGAGTGGGAGCACAAGAGATCACTGTGACCACATGCAGGTATTTTGGAATGGTGGAGAGCAAGCAAAAACTTCCCATCTCTTATTTCTGGCTTAAACACTTTGTAGTATTTACATCTAATTGCCTATTCATAGTTTATGGTGAGGACTAGAATAGATTTTTAAACAAGGAAAATGCATTTTTCTGGCCTGTAGGGGGGGAAAAAGTAAGTCCACTTTCACCTGATGCTTCTCAATGTCTTAGCCCAGTTTATCATGTATTTCCCTTCTTGGGCTTATGATTTTTGTACTAGAATAAGTAATTGTGAGAGTTAACTTATTAAACATATTAAGACGAATAAGCTGCTGAAAGGCTTTAGGTTATAAGATGATATTAAGGAAATTTAAATAAGATCAGAAATGGTGATTCTGTCAGTTCTTGATTTGGGAAGCTTGCCTCCATTAATTCCTAAATAACCAATGTCTGGCACAAGTTAACACAAATATAATTGTTCAGCTGTAACTGCTACTGCTGTGTGTAGTCAGGATGACAACCCTGCTTCTGGGCTCAGAAAAATATGTTTTTACAGGTTTAAGGGCTTGTGCTCTTAAACTGCCGTGGAAGGCTCTTGCTTCCTGTTTGAGTATTGTAGAGCTCTTCTGCTGCTGGTGTTTCTGGATAAGTTGACAATGGTCTGAAATTTTAGGTAGCAGATTTTCTCCCTAAATTTCTCCTTTTAAGTTTAGTTCTCTGGTTATATCCTAGTAATAACAGTAAATTGCTCTTGTGCAACCTGTGATTTGGAAGTAAGTAGAGGGGCAAAAGGAAGGGTGCTAAATGATGGGTCATAAACTCCTTCCCATGGCAAGAATCCTCTCAGGAGTCAGTTGTGTTACAAATCCTCGAAAAAATGGTATGAGGGAGAAAAGGCAGGTAGTGAAAAGGAACTTCATATCTCCAGGACAGTGTGAAGAAGGGATTCAGTGCAAATCACTTAGGGCCTCGTAGAAATTTGAATTTAACATCCAGATCTGTGGCTCAGACCTGCTGCCTGCCTCCTTGTGGAAGAGGGTGCAGCAGCAACAGCTGCTTCTCCAAGCTGCAGGAGGACTTCTACTGGGGTTCTGTGCCTGAGGAGAGGATGCTGCCAGGGGATCAGAACAGGCATGCTGGGCCATACTTGTGCTTCGAACAGAGAATCTTATTTTAAGTGCTATAAATGGCCTAGCAGTCAGCTTCAAGAGGATTAGGTATTTTGAAGTAATTTGTTTTGTATCTATCTCTCAGCTCTAGAGAGCTGTGTTTCTGAAATCTCTCTGCTCCATGCCTCTGATGAGACTTACCCAGCAGCTGGAACTGAGAGACAAGAAAAGGAAGGCCAGGTTTATGTGTATTTCCCTTTCCTCTAGGGATCAGGAGTGTCACTTCCGGTATATTTCCAGGCTTTGATATTTTTAAGAAAAAGTTGTTCACTGTGTTTTAGATAGTCTATCAGGTAAAACAAAAATGTATTTTAATAATCTAGCTTCTCAGTGGTTTTAATCTTTAAAAATGTTAATGCTGCAGGATTCCTATTTAAAAATCAGGCAGCTTTCCCCATCCCTCCCCCTCCCCCCTTTTTTTTTTTTTTTTGAGTCACTCTCTTAAATATGAAAAAATACTATTTAAAAGATAGTTGGATTAAACAGAATCACACCCACAATGTTGAAATGGCCTAGTGGTCACATATAAGGGGAAATTGTGTTGAAACCTTAAGAATAGGATAAATCATTATTGCCAAAGTATGCAAAATACATCAAGAGCCATGAGCCATGTTAAGCCTTCTTTTGCAAGCTTTATCACCCTGAAATCATAAAATATGGTTTGTGTGTCCCGTCTGGACAAGTACACTGAATTTATCCCAAATCAGAAGTAAAAATAACATGCATAAGAATGGTTTTGTAATGGAAAGTTTGTATTTGCATTTAGTTGTGGATGTTGTGCTTTTAAAAACTTAAATAATAATAGTTTTCATTCTAGAGAAGCTTTTTTTGTGGTCTTTGAAGATGCTGGGTGAGAGTCTTGGAAAGGAAAGCGCTCTTTTCCTTCTGTTGGTATGTAATGAGAAAGGTTGAATATAAAGCAGGTCTTGCTGTATGTCCTTGCCATCTGCAGCCCCTGTGGTACTTCTAAGCAACATGCTCATGTGTGAAATACACAGCTGCTGTGCAGAGTAACAGCTGGAGTCAGGGTGGTCTTTCAAAGAGGGCCTCCTTAGGCTGTGGAGTAATACAATAAATACTACACCTGCTTGCCAGTATCAGAATACTTCTGCTGCCTGCCCAGATGTTGGGTGTTTAATTGCAGAATCAGTGCACACTTTTTGGTAGTTGAATGACTTGTTGAAAAATAACGCTTTTCCTGGTTTACTTGTATATTTCATTAGCTGTTGTGATACTTAAAGCCAAGCATTGTTCTGCAACACATTTTTGGCTAGCATGTCACCTGAACATATGAAAGATGCTTTAGTTCTGAGCTGGTTAGTCATTCTCTCACTGATAGGGACAGAAGATTTAACTGCTTTTGACGTCAGCCAAATTAGTGCGTGCTACAGTTGTTATCTACTACACAGCTCTGTTGGTTATATTAAAGCTTTAAAAGGCTCCATAAATGTCTTCAGTAAAGAAAAAAAGTCTATTATTTGCCTCTTTGGAGTGTAAAAAGAGGCAATAATGAGGCATCCTAATCCTTCTTGGATCTAAATTGCATAATTACTGGAAATATATTTGCATTGTAACTGCTTTGTTACTGTAAATTGGAATTGCTGGGTTTTTTTAACAAGCAAGCTAAGCCCACCTACTGCTGATCACCCATGAAGCCCATTCTTCACAGTATTTGACATGAGCTCTGCATAGATAGAAAGTATTACTGCTGCTCACATTTGGCAAACAGCACTCTGTCTGCTCACAGCCACTGTAAAACATGAGTAATGGATATTAATAAGCTTCACTGTTCTGTTTGCAGTAAGGATAGGGATCTCATAGCAATTGGACAATCACGCTTCATTGCAGGAGTCTTAATCGAGGAAAACTGAAGGAGAACTTACCCTATGGGAGTTTGCCACTAATGGGCATTAGGTTTCATCCACTTTCCATGAGCTACCACAGGCTTTTGAAAATCAGGGAAGGTATAAAATTAAAGTAATATTTCTTCTGGAGGATTTTAGGAAAGATTAACAGAATACAAATGAGATTTGCTCTTTGTGTCTGCTGCACTGTATCACCAATGTGAGGGATACAGGAGAAACAGAACAAGTTGCTTGTTCTAAAGCCTCCGAAGTTGGCAGACCTGTGTGTAATCTTAGGTTCACACTGGCAATGACTGATGCTTCCTTAAAGTTCTGCTTGTTTCTCTGGCTAGGAGATTGTGGGGGCAAGGAGGAAGTTGCTGCCTAGAATCATTAAGCGTTCCTCAGCCTTTCTGATATAACACAAGTTGTGTGTTTAAATTTAAATGAAACAACAAAGCATATTAGAACATGGACCCAACTGTACGTTTGTGAAGTCTTTTTATGTGGTCCACAGGATAACTTTCTCCTTGCAGCCATATTGCTGTAGATTATTTTTGCCATTCTGGTCTCCACCCTGAGCTCCCAGCTAATAACCAACTCCACAGGTGAAACTTTGGGACTCTTACAGATATTTTTCTGCTCAGAGGTGAAGGTGTCTGTAATAAAATGTACACCAAAGTTGAAATGTATCCTGCATTATGCAGGCTGTCCTGAGTCACTCCAGGTATTTCTGCTGCTGTTGAAATTGGTGAGAGTTTTTCTGCTCCATTTGGCCAGTCAGGGTTTCATTGTGGATTCCCACCTTTCTCAGAGGCATGGGAAGCCCTAGCTTCTACCTGCAATGTATGCAGGAATACTTTGCAAGTAAGATGTGTAGGGTTTGCTCTGTTCAACCTTAAAGTAAACATGTGTTTACAAAGTAGTCTTGTGAAGTAAAGTGAATGTTTTTGCATTGGCCATACTGGTGCTGAAGAGCTGTAGAGCACTGAGCAGTAACTCTAGATGGAGGCATGCAGCACAGGCTGAGTGCAGTAGCAGCTTTGGTTATTCTAATAATGGACAAAATCAGAAGGCAGCTTGGTACTGCTGAATCATGCCAGGAAGAAGCAGAACAGAAATATCAAGTGTTTAATCTAAGCATGAAGTGTTAAAATTCCAGTATGTCCCTAAGCAAGTGGCAGAGAATACAATAAAAATACCTTCATGTGTACACAAGTCCTGCTTATTATTACTGTAGCAAGACATTGCTTGTCAAATACATGATATAAAAGCATTTGACAGTCTTCATATTTTTTCTTTCAAATAGCATAGACTTTTCTTCTTACTCCTAGCTGCATTTTTATGTTGAGACAAAAGAAACCTGCTACTACTATTTTGCTGCATTGCAGATAATTAGAACTTAAAATCAAACCTTGCAAACAAAAAACAGTGCATTGAAGCTTGAGATCTAGGCTTAAGCAGATTCTTAAAATCTTAATGTTATAGCAAGTGCAGCTACTAAGAAGAGACTCAATAGTAAAATTAGTAGAAAGAAAATTGCTTCTATCCTGGCTCAAACCAGGACAGTGTCTTTTAAAAATATAGATGGCTTTCCCAAACCTTCATTATTAGATTAAGATGATGATGAATCAATATGGCTTAAGCATGGGACTTGGTAGAGCTAGGTTATGGTTGGACTTGATGATCTTGAAGGTCTTTTTTCCAACCAGAACAATTGTGATTCTGTAGCAGTCACTACTTAAAAAATACTTATTCAGCTTGTGAGGCATATTCCCTCTAGGTGAGGTCCATTAGCAATATTTTATAGTTCATTGAAACATTAAATAATATAATTTAGTTAAGTCTACAAGTGGGCTTTGTATCTGCTTTCCCTGTAGTAATTGCATTCTTCAGACAAGACTCTAAAACATATTTGAGACTTACGTCACACACTTATAATTATTTGTGATTTGCAACCTCTCATCTGTGAGTGATTGCCAGCTGGGGAGGTTGCCACAGGCAGCATTGGAAGAAAGTTAAGCAGAAGTAGGAGGATCAGGGAAGGTAGTTTAGAACTGCTAAATGGTGGGTCATCTGTCAGGAATTCCATCTTTATAGAGTCTTCTGAGCATCCCTGCTGTAAGACATTGCTTGAAAAAGAAGGACAGTGAAGCAGCTTAAGTGCATTGTGCCAGTAAAAGCAGATGTCATTCAATGACCTCTCAGTCTCCAGTGCAAAATGCTCAGGTGTGGCAAGACTCTTAGTCAGCAGCTCACTGGCAAAAAGCCACATGTATTTGTGAAGACTGCTAATGAAAGTGCTAGTCTTGCAAATGCTCTTCGATGGTTAAATAGGATGCACTTCTCTGAGGATATGTCATTGAATTAGACTTTCTAATGAGAAGTTTAGCCACATTTGTAAAAGGAAGGGCCGAGAACCATTGCTGAAACATTGCAGCAACTACAGCGCTTCTTTTACGAGATGGCGAATACCCACAGGATACCAAGTACTGAAGCTGTAATAGATAATAATTCACTTGTTGGATTTCATCACCAACATAAGTGGCAACTAGTCTGACTAACTTGAAGAGATCTAAGTACAGTTATTGTATTGTTTGCTACAGTGAAATGTGGGATAGCACTGCAGCTTGAACTTCTTTCCTGCTTGTAGAAGTTACACCACTCCTGTGTTCAAAAGTTGTTTGTATTCCGGCAACAATGTGACTGGTTTTGAATATGAAATGAATATGATGTGAATTATCCAATGCCTAGGATATTTCAGTCTACAATGCAACACAGTCCCTGGGCACACAGGGACTTCTACATTGTTGACTTGAACTGTTCACAAATAGTGAATTATCCACCTAGAACCATCCCCCTGAAGGTAGAGCTCGAAGTTAGAATCATGCCACTATCCTCTGCATGCTAATGTGACTTGCCAAATTTTGGTTTAGCTGCTGCAAAAATGGTTGATTAGTCCTTGAGAGAACTGGCACAGAAAAAGAAATATTCTCAGTTCTTCAATTAAAAGATTGACTTTTTTGAGAACACAGGTGATTCTAATGCAGGATTTCCAGAATCATGAAGTGTTGCTATTGTGGATGAAGGATTTTTTCTGTTCAGAAATATGCACAGTATCCCTCATATTAGCTATAATAGCTTTTCTTATGTTTTTATCCTATTATAAATATATTTGTTTTCCATAAATACGGCAAACATACGCAGTTATTTTGATTTCACAAAAAGTGTTGCATATATGCCAGTCTGGAAGAGATTGTGCTATCTATGGGAGTTTTCCCCACATAGTACTTTATATCCTGTAGCGAAGAAAAACCCATTCAAATCTTACTCTCAGTCCTTGAACTGTCAGAACCCTGATGGTGCACATGAGACTTGTATGAGTGCTGCACTTGTTGTGAAAGTAATTATTTCTTGGTCTTTAGGGAATATGGATGTGATTCTTTTTCTTCATCTAAGTGATGTCAGGCCAGTAGCTCTTAATATATTAATTTTATTTTTGTCTGGGGCATGATCGGAGCATAATTAGCCCCCACTGTTTTCTCTGAGGAGTTCTGTCTTTAGTGTATGCCTAAGGCTTTTCAGAGTGGTGACATCACATGTGCTTGCAGTGGGCATCTTTACTGAAGTGCACAGTTAGGCAAATGCTTCCCAGATTACGCTACATGATGCATGGTTTTTGTGGTTTGTTTCCAGGAATAGCATGCAGCCCAGCAGTCCTGGGAAGGAGCTCTGATGGAAAACACAGCTGTGCTCGTTTCTCTACAGCACATGGTTTAAAATGCGTATACCGACCCAGGGGTTGACAACTCAAATTATTGCAATTTAGGTTCATTAAAAATTGATCCAGTAATGAAGTTACCTTTAAACTGATTCATGTGATCCTGACATGTGCTTGGTACTTAGTTTTTTAATGTTGCAAATCATGGGGAATGAGGTCTAACAATCAAGCCTTGTTGTGTGATGGAGTCCTTTAGCCAGCACCATAGAACTGTAGTCCCTAACACTGCTAATGAGTAGCAGTTTCATCTAGGTAGGTGTAGGGTCAGATCCTTAAGTTACGTAAGCTGGCATAACTTCATTAAATTCAGAAGTTACCTACTAAAGGCTCATACAACTCCTCTGTTAGGGAATCTGAGTTTAGATCTCAGTTAAAAGAAGGCACAGGTTTGTACTGTGGGACCACAAACAGTCCATCAGATAACACGTACACACAGGGGTGACCAGGGTGGGTATTTGGATGGTGATGCCTGGGAAATGAGTCTGTCACTGCAGGTCAATCTGTAGCTGCACTGGGACCCACCTTGCTGGCTGGTCTGTGCTGGGCTCAGGGCATGTGGCCAGGAAAACAAACTAGTTCCCAAGAGGTCCTGACTGGTTTTTGATCCTGCTTTTATATGAGTATGTGCCAGCCTGCAATAGGCAGATAGTGAGAAAACTCTGCTCTACAGCACTGTCAAGTCACAGGTGGTAGGCACAGAATTTCAAAATAAGGACAGACTGTAAGGAAATTGGGCAAATGGAAGTGTCAGAGCTAGTCCAAAGGGCCTATGACACAAGTGGGAAAGAGATGAGTGGCTCCTCTGGTACCCTAATTGCAGCATGAACAGAAACTTGTCACAGTTTTGCTCATTTGGCTTTTTAAGATATGTATATATGCCTTTTGCATTCTGGGGACAATAAGAGGAGTTCTGTAGTTTGCTTTTGTTTTTTTCCCTGAGAATCATCAGGATTACAATTTCCATGCATGTGCTGTTGCTGCTGACTGTGGTTCCTATCAACAGGTTTCTGACTTTTCATATTTTTCTATATAATAGTAATATTTTTATTTTTTCTCTACCCCCTCTAAGCTTTGTGCAGAATACAGATTTGGAGGCAGCTCATAGCATTATGTGTTTAGCTTTCAAAGCAGAAACTGCATGTCTGAAATAATTTTTAAAATGATCCTTAAGGAGAGGAATATATGCCTGCAGGCAGAGATTTCAAAGATTTTATTTTTGGAAAAGAGCCTTGTTGGTTCCCCTGTACTTGGCACTAGTGAGGTTGCACCTCCAGTACTGTGTTTATTTTTGGGCCACTTGCTATAAAAAGGACCTTGAGGTCCTGGAGCATGTCCAGAAAAGGGCAGCAAAGCTGGTGAAGGGTCTGGAGCACAAGTCTTATGAGGAGTGACTGAGGGAACTGGAGTTGCTAAGTCTGGAGAAAAGGAGGCTGAGGGGAGAACTTACTGCACTCCACAGCTGCCTGAAAGGAGGTTGTGGCATGGTGTCAATGCCTTCTTCCAAGCAAGAAGCAAAAGAACAAGAGGTAATGGCCTCAACTTGTGCCAGGGGAGGTTTAGATTGGATATTAGGAAAACATTCTTTGCTGAAAGGGTTGTCAGGTGCTGGAATAGGCTGCCCAGGGAGGTGGTGGAGTTACCATTCCTGGAGGTATTTGAAAGATGTCGTGCTTAGGGACGTGGTTTAGCAGTGGACTCAGCATTGTTAGGTTAAAGGTCTCGTTGGAGCATCTTAAAGGTCTTTTCCAATCAAAACAATTCTATGATTCTGTGGTCTAGACATTTTTATGAATAAAATTGTCAAATTATCTGTAATGAGTAACATGATTATAAAATGAAGGTTAAATATCTCCCATTTACTCTTCTACTGACTAGTCAAGATTTTTCCCTGTTCAAAGACTACTATTTTGAATAAACTATGTTTTACTCATTATTTCTTAAGAACGTGAAATATGTTGCTACTGACATCTGAGCAGTATAGAGAAATTAACTGGCAAATAATTTTTTACTCATGTTGCTGTAGATACGCTTTCTCTTGATTTAATTAAAATTTTAAATAATCTTTATTTCAGAAAATTGTGCTCATTATAGGATTTTAAAATGTATTTGTAAAACTTGTATGTAACCGAGGCACTACCACATAAATCCTGTATTTTGCAGAGAAGCTCAGGATTGAACAAGTTGTATGAAGTTGATTATAAAGTATATTGCAATACTAAGTGAATACAGGTGTGCTTTATAGGCAGTAGATAATCATGTCCATGTGCATATGGCAGGTGTAATTCTGAGTTAATTGTGGGGGGCACCCTGTCATGCTTTAAGCAGATTTGTGTGATATTGAAGGGATCACTGAAAGGGCTTAATACAAATGCACTATGATTTGTTTAATGTAGTTGCTTATTCCACTCCCAAGTTGCAGTCAGAGCACTGCTATACAAACCTTCTTTACCTGTTCTTAACTTTGCATCTGACAATAGAGCAATTCTTTACATCTGTCAGATTTGTTTCTATTGCTACTTCAGTGTTTTTCAACTGCACTTGTAGAATTAAAGGCAGAATGTATTTAAATATGAGCAAGTTGAAAAGTTGAAAGTGTCTGTGTCAAAATCGGCCTCAGAGAATCCTAGCTTTTCAGTATTTTTTCCTTGCACAATGTCTGTTCATTCTCTGAAGTGCTTAAAAATCAGCAGCTCTGATATGGAATACTGCCTGTATAACACAGGATATTTTATTGAAGAGGCAAAGCCAAGTTAAAACGTGTCCAGGCAGGAGGAATGCAGAAAGGTAACAAGATATACTTCATGCAGTATAATTACACAATAATAGAATAATGTAAAATGGGGAATGATTTCAGGAAAGGAATGTGAAAAATATAGGTTTAATGGTGACCATGTGCATGCTGCTGTCAAAATACTTTTTCTGTTGCAAGGCAGCTTTTGAGAAATTTGCTCCCCTCCTCTCCACTCTGAACCAGTGGACTTTCTGTCCATGTAACTCCTAGAATTTCTACAGCTCACCATCTATCTGCTGTCAGGATGCTGTTAACTATCTGATCACTTCTCTTGCTGTTTCAGGTAGAAGGCAGCACACTGCAAGCAAAACTGTTAAAACAGTGCTATAGTCAAATGACCAATTAGGGTTTTTTTGGAACAGGATGCTCAAGAGCTTAGTGTATGCCAGAATGTTTTTTGTGTAGAGAATGTAAGCCCATTTTAGAGAAAGTCCAGCACTGGAAAGAAGGCATTTGTATTTTCCAACTGTGCCATTTTGCACATCCCAGTTAATCTGGGATTATACTGATAGTCCCATAAAATTGGCACATATTTCAGATATTGGGTAAAAGTCTAAAATCTAAAAGCAGACCTTCCTGTAGTGTCAAGGATTTGCTAGTACATTGTTCATGAGCTTATTCTCCTGAGCTTACTGAGGGATGGAGGAAATGGAAAAGGGAAAGAAGTACTGACACTGACTGTCAATGTTTGCTGTTACTGCTGAAATTTTCAGGCGTGGTTCATGTAATTTAGCATGATCTAAATTGTACTTACTGTCAAAAATCTTCAAAGTTATTTTCTTCACCAGATCTGAGTGAAACAAACTTGCAAGACCCTCACTTCTCAGTACTTCTGTGTATCTGAAGGAGACATAAAGGGGTTCTGCGATTCTTTTGTATCATGGAGAGAATTCACAGCAATCCCTTGCTTTTTAGTGCAGTACAGAGCAAAAAAGGGAAGAAGAGAGGGAGGATTCCATGGTAATTTTGTATTTGTATTATTTGTAATATTTGTAATATTTGTATTTTGTATTTGTAGGATCTACCTACGTATATGATAGGAAACATGCAGACTCCCTTGCCATCAGGATGCTGAAAAAATTATTTCCAGTAACAGAATATACAATTTATGTTTTATGTGGGTTTTACTACTCTGAATATTACTGCTTTATTGAAGAAATACTCAAACAGGGAATTTGTGAGCTTTCTAACATGAATTTAAATCTTTCGGTATGATGATCATAAGTTTCATGTGTCACTACAGAAAAATTGTATATTACACTTTCGCTTCTGTTTTATCAACTTAAGTAATTTTATATTTATCTTTGGTATTATTGATTGGTTTGAAATATAATACCCAGCAGAGTAATATTTTAAATTATTAAAATATGATGAATCTTTTTTCTTACAGAACTTTTGATGTTGGGCTTCATCGCTTTCTGGTCAGGTAAGCTAACATTCTTAGTTGTAATAATAATAAGTAGAGATGCAATAAATAGAGATGGCTGTGTGAACTTAGTGCTACTTGGTATTTTCTATGGCAAGATCCTCTTTGTTCCATTTATCTATTAGTTTGAGAAACTTTAAATATCTGGCTTGGATATCTACCCAATGTCAGTCTCTAAGGCTCCTCCTCAGGTGTCTTTCAGGAAAACCTTGACTCAGGACATTTCAGTGACAGTGTTCTACTCATTCCTGAGGAAATCTTAATTTTTCTTGTACTGAAGAAAAAATTGTAAATTTTTTTTTTCCACTGCAAACTCAAGTACCTTCATACCTTCTAAGAAGGGCTTGAATTTTATAGAAAATTGTGACTGGAGAGGAGTTTTATTTTCACAGTAGAAAACTTGATTGATTTGATGCACAGGATGGACTACATTCTGAAGATGAATAAGGAAAGGGGAATAATTGTGTGTTTTCTTTCCTGACATTTGCAGGAATTCAGTGATTACAGCAGGGCACTTCAACAAAGAAAGGGAGGTTAATGCATTTGAATGCTACACTGAGGAACTAGTTTTGCTGTTTATAGAGTCTTTTTGAGCAAAGTCACAAGCATTCACTAAGAATGTGTTTGCATTAATTTTTAATAACATCTATCATTATCTACTGATCTTTGCAAAGAAATGCAACGTGTACCATGAAATATGAAGTTTGCTATTGTCTGGAGGCCCTTAGAGAACTCATTCTGTTGGTTATTTTATCCACTAAAATGTTGCAATATCCACCTGTGAATAATAATTTTACCTTGGAAGAAAGAATCCAGTATGTGAACCAGAGCGTTAGTAGGGGGGGAGAATGACCTCTCTTGACCTACTGGCCACACTCTTCCTTATGCACCCCATGATTCCATTTGCCTTCTTGGTGACAAGGGCACATTGCTGGCTCATGGATAATTTACTATGTGCCAGGATTCCCAGATCCTTCTGCTGAGAACTGCTTTCCAGCAGGTCTACCCCTAACCTATAACGGTGCATGGGGTTCTTCCTCCCCAGCTGCAGGACTGTACACTTGCCCTTGTTGAACCTCATTAGGTTTTTCTCTGCCCAGCTTTCCAGCCTGTCCAGGTCACTGTAGATGGCAGCACAGCCCTCTGGAGTGTCAGCCACCCCTCCCAGTTTGGTATCACCACCAAACTTGCTGAGGACACACTGTCTTCTCATCCAGGTTGTCGATGAATATATTGAACAAGACCAGACCAAGTATTGATCCTTGGGGGGACACTGCTGGTTACAGGCCTCCAACTTAATCCTGCTCCATTTTTCACAACTTTCTGAGTTCTGTCACACAGCCAGCTCTCCATTTACCTCACTGTCCACTCATCTAGCCCGCTCTTCCTGATTTTCCTAATAGGAGACAGTGTGAAAAGCTTTGCTGAAGTCAAGACAGAGAACATCCGCTGCTCTCCCCTCATCCAGCCAGAAGTTACGATGTCATAGAACACAATCAGATTCGTCAAGCATGTCCCCTTGGTGAATGCATGCTGACTTGTCCCAGTGACTTTCTTTCACGTGTTTTGAGATGTTGTTCAGAACAACTTGTTCCAACACCCTACCGGGTGTGGAAGTGAGACTAACTGGCCTGTAGTTCCATGCGTCCTCCTCCTTGCCCTTTTTGAAGAACTCTAGTGACATTTATCCTCCTCAAGTCCAGTCCTCAGGCACTTCTGTTCTCTGTAACCTCTCAAAGATTATGGAAAGTGTCTACCAATACCGTCTGCCTGCTCTCTCAGAACTCGTGAATACATCCCATCAGGGCCTATGGATTTATGGATGTCCAGTTTGGCTAAGTGGCCTCTAACCTGGTCCTCCTCTACTGAGGGAAAGTCTTCCTCTCTCCAGACCTTATCTCTTACCTCCAGGGTCCAGAATTCAAGAGTGTTGGCTTTAGCAGTGAAGACTGAAGCAAAGAAGGCATTCAGAAACTGTCTTCTTGGTGTCTTCTGCCACTAGGTCACCCACCTCATTCATCAGGGGGCCTACATTTTCGCTAGTCTTCCTTTTTTTGTTGATGTACTGAAAGAATTGTTTCTTGTTGTCCTTGGTACTCCTTGCCAGCCTTAATTGCAGGTGGGCCTTAGCTTTCCTCATTGCATCCTTGCATTCTCAGACTACATTCCTATGTTCCTCCCAAGTGGCCAGTCCTGTTTCCACATTCTGTAAATTTTCTTCTTCTGTTTAATTTTTTTCCATTTAAATTTTATTTTAGGCAACTGTGCCAGGATAAAGACTCTGTTAAGCCTCCACACTCTTTAGTCTTTGTGGCTTTAATGCAGGTTGATTGCTGCTGATTGCTTTTCACTTCTCTGGTCACTTACTTGAAGCATGTATTTTCTAATGTTTTCAGAATACAGTTGAGAGCTCTTGACTGTAGCTAGTACAAGAAGCATTCAGCTCCAGTCAGAATGATAAATGCCTAGAAACATTTATCTGCTCGAAGCTCAGCATCACTTGTAAGTGTTCTTTTCACTTTGTCCTTGAGAGTATCTAAGATTCCCCCTTTCAGATGCAGCTTCTTCTCTAGATCATCAGTACCATGGCAAAATCCAGGAAAAAATGGTAATTCCCTGTCTAAGGTCTGAGTGCCAATCGGACAGTAATAGAAAGAATAGATCTTAAAGGGAAGAATGCTGGGTAGTGTCTTATTGAACACACCATCCTTTTGTTGTTTAAACTAAATAATAAGCCCATGAAAGATACAACATCGCACAAAGCCTATGTCACAGGGGAAATCAGGTTTGTTTTAAGGTTGCACAGGCAAACCCCCATCCTGGCATCTCATAATCTTTGAGCAGGAGGATTTGTATGATTAGGGTTATTTTATGTATTTCTTTGCATGTAACAGACAGCTCTCTTCACTAAAGCTCCATAGTGTTAATACTGCTGAAGATAATATGCATTTCAGTGTGTAGATAAAGTTTTTAGACTACCGAATGTATTGAAGTTCTGGTATCAGTTTACAAAATTAGTTGCATCTCTATTTTGACCAGCAGAATGATTCGTTTATTTTAAAATATCATATAAGAAATGGAAATCATAATAATTTAAGAAATAGTTTAAAAATAGGCTACTATTGTAAAGGCAATACAGTGCAGAAGAAGGTCTCCTGGGAGCCCAGATGACTACTTAACCAAGAATAGAAACATGGTAAGCACTGATGTACTAAGTTTTGAGTTCCTGGTGATGCTTCTGCCACAAAATATGCTTTCACTTGCTTGAGACGAAGAACGTAATGAGATATTATTCTCTTCTATTACATTGTTCTACATCCTGTGGAGCTACAGTATTAGAGTTGTAAGCTCATGCAATCTCTGGACTGCAAATAGCATTGAATTGGAATGAGATGAATGTCGTCTTTTTTTGTTTGTTTGTTTGTGTCTTTTTTTTTTGTTTTTTTCCAAAGCTTACTGTGGGTTCTTTGCAGTGTGGTGCTCTAACCTTAGCTTTAATACTTCATTCTCAGTCTGTCAGCTACCTCTGTTAACTTGGGGAGCCATCAGATGCTTTTTCTGTAACTGTACTGCTGAGGAGGAGATCCTGTTCTCTTCTGTTGTAGCAGTATGAGTTTTGCTTGGGTTTCCTTAAGTAAAAAAAAAAATTCCTTTGTTTAGTAGATGACTTTTGGAGTAGGAAACTTGGTGTTACATCTGTTTTTGGTCTGCCATGTGACCTTTAGAAAGTTACTGCCTTTGTTTCTGCCCACTTAAAGTCTGCTCCCGAGAAACTGCACATCATCTTATGTGTTCATATAGTATCTGTCATAAATGGTCGTCTTCCCAGTTTGGGTTTCTATGTATGAAATACAAACAATGGGGTAAAAAACCCAAACAAAATTCAAACAAACCAGAGTTGCAGGAAGTGTTTGAAAATCTATGAATTGATATTTGAAATATTCAAGAAATACAATATTGTTTTAAATAAAAGGATGCTACCCTGCAATGGAACAGGGAACAATATGACACTTTCAATTATAAAATGCGGGGCCAAAAAAAGTAGAAACTGTCTGCTAAAAGGACAGTCTGTGCCTAATTGCTTATTAAAATGTTGATTGAAGGGTCTAGTACTGTACATAGCCTGGCATACACAGTCAATGGCTTGCCCAAGTGAAGCATGGTATAAATTATGACAGAGATTTACAAGCTACACAGCTTCTTCTGTGTTCTTAGCAAAAGAATAAAATAATTTCTGTCCATCCATCTAGCTGTGGCTTGAACTATGCTTCTGATACGGTTTTTATGATAGCTCAGGTTTAAAAATCCTATCTTTTAAAATGTATTATAGAAAAGGGTGTATTATACTGGAAAGGCTAACTGTGGTGGTTAATGGCTTGGGTTGAACTGGATCATAAGACTGAATTTCTAATTGCATGCTGAAATATTGTTGCATCATGGAACTACTATTTGTGAAATTAAAGCGCAGTTGAGTACATTGGGGTCTGGGCCTTTATAGTTTGTTAGCTATGCTATAGTGTTTGAAGATAAAATCCTGGAAATACATGGGAGAAAGATGAATAATTTTATGATGAAAACAGGGTTTTGATACTGCCCATTAAAAATGTGCTACCATACTTGAATGGTCGTTTGCTCACTACATTACTTCTTTTAGGATCAGCAAAATTATTAATCAATGTTAATTAAATTACACAAGTACTATATAAACAGAATTATTTTTTTTTCATTATTACTACAGGAAATACAACCTTGTTTCTCTTAAATCTAGACATTCTCAGAATGGAGCAATTGGTGTATTTTCAGAGCTCAAAATGCATAAAAATAGCCTTTGGGGTAGCAGTTTAGAGGGGAAAGAGCAAGAGAGAGTCTGCCTGATGCTGTTTGCTCACTGAAGCTATTTTATCCAGGCCTTTCATCCAATGCTGAGAAGAAAGCACTAAATGAAATAAAATTGTAAACATATGAGAATATTTACTGTCTTAATTCCAAACAGTGCTTACTTCAGGGCAACAGTTCTGAGGGCAGTGGAGAAGAATGACAGTTCCTGGGGGCACGACCCTTTTGAAAAATCTCGTGCTTTCAGCAGTGTTGTGCCTTTCAAAAAGTGTAAATCATACTGATTCCAGTAGAGATCTGGCTTTGAAAAGATCTGCAGGACAATGCACGCCCAGTGTCTCCCAAAGGTGTCCATCTGTTTGCAGTGTTCATGGCTCACCTAATGGTTTTCAATTACTTCAGCTTGCTTAGAGTTGCAGGTTATTTAGGTGTAGCTTCTTACCTGATACAAAGGTTCCCCAAATAAAAATACTTGAAAAACATCCCCTTTTCTGGTTTTCTCAGGTGAATCAAGGCATGGTTCAGCTCTGGGATAAAAAGTTAATGTGTTCCCACCTCTATTGATTTTTAATTAGAAACAAGCCACTTCCTTGTAAGGGCAGAATGGTCTCATGGTTTAAGAGGGATTATGGTTCTAAAAAATATACCCTGGGAGAGAACATAAGGAAAAGTCTGTTGATCAGCTGGCTCAACTCCTGTTTTTGTTCTTTGTGGAATCCCATGCGACCCCACATATTTCCATGCTGTCCAAAAGAATAACAGAATAATGATATTTACAAAGAAGTTACCAGTTAATGAAGTACATTTTTTTTAAAAGTCAGGTTTTCCTTGTTCTGTTCAGAAAGATACCACTGAGATCAGTTCATGTGAGGTCAAACTTCTTCTAAAGTGCAGACATGTCCTCCCAAAAGGCATCAGAACTCTTTACTGACAGAGTGAGAAGTTCCCTATGGGAAGTGTAGACTCACTGTAGAGCCATCCTTAGCTGAAGAGATCTATGCCTCTGCATTAAAACCCAAGCAGTTCTTGCTATTAGTTTTTCTGTTAAAAAAAACAACACCCACAAACACAAAAAAACCCAACAAAAAGTAAACCAAGTGAAAAAAAACAACCCAAAGACAACAAAAAAACCCAACACTTCTCTCTAATCCACTCAGTCTTGGAAAGTCAACATTTGATGCAACAATCCCATTCTCTTTGTATTGCATCCCTCCTCTAACTGTTATTTGGTAAGATCAGAGGCAATTCTGGGCTGCAACAGCTAGACACAACAGCTGCCTGGGTGCCTCGTGGGACGCAGCATAAAGCATGAACCAAATAGCGGTGCTAGTGCTATACAGTCTCACTGCTGCTGCACTGATTGTGGCCCTAATACTGTTGATGTTCTAATATACTGCAGCTGGGCTAGGCAACACAGTATTGGAGAGATTTCACTTTTCTTGCAACAGGATTGACAGTGGTATTTGGATAGCCATCTCTGCCTTTGAAATAGCTCAGTGTAAAGCACCACAAAAACACATCTTTTCTCCTTTGCTCTTTCGGGAAGTTTGGCCTTTAGGTGATCAGGCCACTGAATGAACTAGTCATCCTTACTGCATACACAACAAGCATAGAATGGTTTACGTTAGAAGGGACGCTTTAAAGTAATCCAGTCCAAAAGGTCCCCCGCCCCCTGCAGTGATCAGGGACATCTTCAACCTATATCAGGTTGCTCAGAGCAACATCCAGCCTGACTTTAAATGTTTCCAGGGATGGAGTATCTACCATCTCTCTGGGCAACCTATTTCAGTGCTTCACCACCCTCATTGCAGATTTTTTTTCCTTATATGTAGTCTCAATCTACTCTTTTTAGTTTAAAGCCCATTACCCCTTGCCCTATTGCACCAGGCCCTGCTGGAAAGGTTGTCCCCCTCTTTTTTTACAAGCCTCTTTTAGGTATTGAAAGGCTGCAGTAAGATTTCCCTATAGCTTTTTTTCTCCAGGCTGAGCCCCAACTCTCACAACAATCTATGCCCCAACTGTCTTGTAGAGCAAACCAAATAATTTCCTCAAGAACAAAAAATCTAAGTGTGGTTCTGGGTATTGGTCATACCACAGACCCTTTGCCATGGAGTGTTTGTATCCACATCACTTAACTTTGTCTTCCTGTGCCCTGTGCAGTCCCCTAGTATTTTTCCAGTTGCTTTTCACCTCAGGACTTATCAGAATGTGCTTTTAGTAGGTGTGTAACCTTAGTGTTTTGCCATAAAATAAGGGCCACAGTGGTGTCCTTGCCTTCCTCAGACACCTTGAGAAAAATGCTGTGCCCTAAGGGGCAATTTGTGCATTGTGGATTTGGCCCATCAAATTAACCAAATGAGGTTAATTCTTACCAGTTTTGCCAAATCTTTGTACTGCTTTGTCTTAGAGTCCTAGATGACTGGTTGGAGCAGATGTTACTGAGTTTTATATGTAGTCTGTGTGTCTATGGGAGACCCACTGAATAATATTCTTTGTTTTGTGTTACCTGGGGCTATGTCTCTGACAATTTTATGTCTCTCGTTTTTCTCACTCGGATCAGTGCTGGCACAAAGGTGCTGTATTGATTAAGCAGGAAAACAATTTATATCTACCTGTGATCATCAAAGTAACTGCCACAGATGCAAGTGACACACTGCATCATTCCACTTAAATATGTGCTTACCGGGGAAGGATCTAGTGATGCAGGTACTTAGTTTGTCACATGTAGGTGGGACCACTGTGTATAGGATGTGTAACTGCTATAGTTCCATTCTCTCGTGTTCTTTCTGCCTCCAATCCCTGGCTTTAAACCAAGTGAAGACTAGTAGGGTGTGAGGCTAAAGCGAGCATTCATCAGTCTTGACTCCCTTGGGTCACCCTGCTAGTCTGAAGCAATGCAGATAAAGCCAGTGGAAACAGCAGAAGCAGCATTTTCAGTCAAGGGTGTTCAGCTGTGAAACAAGCTCCTAGAGCAGACTAGAACAGCAACAGGCTGTTTCCATGTTAAATTACAAAACCATTCTTCTGGACAAAAAAACCTTGCTATAGCAATACCTCCTCAGCAAGGGAACTAGGAAGAACAAGAGGTGGTTCTTGCCATCTTTCGTATGTTTTGCGGTGGTGATACGATGTGCAGGAAGCAGCCCTTGTAGAGACCTAGTTGAAATTTTGTGATTAAGTTAGCACATGGAAAACCCAAAAGTGTAGTCTTGTTGCTAATAAAACCAACTATAGTAATCACTGGATGTGATTGAATGGCTTTGTGTCAAATTTAGAAGTAGTTTTAAGGTTAAAGTGTTTATTTTATTACTGTGAAATGTAGTGGTATTAGCTTAGGAATTATTTCTTACTTAAATTTACTTTCAATACGGGTCCTTTAGCATTTCTGCAAAAGTAATTTTAAAGTTCTAAAATACAGAAGTGAACAGCAATCGATCTATCTGTAGAGACACCTACGTGGAGGAGCTGAAAGCAATAGCTCTTTTTATAAAATACCGCTGTTAGATCCAGCCTCATTGCAGACTCCCATGAGCTTTGCTTTCAGATGTGCTAGAAGTTTTGCAGTGTTTCCTGGAGCTGGCAATTTTTGAAAGGGCCAGCACGAGTCCAGCTGTTGAAAGCAGTGATAACACTGAAATGGTATTAAAACAAGCAAACTGGGCAGTGCTTGAAAGCTTCCAAAATGTCCCCAACCACAACATCCAAGCTTTCTGCTGTTAAAGTCCGTAGCTGAACTCTGGTGGGTTGTGGTGGGAGGCTCCGTGAGTGTTCCCCTGCATGTGTGCAGCACGAAGGTATGAACTGGACAAGTGCTCATGATGGATAAAAACAATGAGGTGTCTTACTTAACAGTGCCCAAAAATCTCCACCTTGTTTGAAAAGCAAAACACCCTAAAACCAAAGAACAAAACCCCCACCCTTTATTAGGCAGTAGTGAAGAATGATTCTAAATTGCTTCAGAGGAACTGCAGCCTCTCAAGCACCTTCTCAGAATTGTTTTTTGAATAGGGAAAACAATCTGTTGTTACATAATGAATTAGCATGGAACGTGTTGCAAAAATAAGGCTGGGTTTTGTGTAAACAAAACGGAATCTTTATGTAAATGTTATGTAAATGTGACATTTAACTTACACTGTTAGAGTGGGGAAGTCAGGATTAACAAGGTACAGATCTCCTCATGTTTGTGTTGCAACTGTGAATTAAAACAGTTTGTTATTTTTGTTGCAGGGTGTTTGAGTTACTATCTCTGAGCAAGAAATACATCATTTGTAGAACGTGAAGTATTTTGAGATTCAGTTCAGGCTGCTTTTAAATAATTTTACTGAGTAATGTAATGGAGATCAAAGGTTGTATTTCAATATAATAGAAGAAAGGATGTGCCCAGTAGTCTTGAACAACCTGTGATTGTAAGGATTCTGAGTTTATTCTTTGTGAAGCCCAGGAAATTATATCATAGGAACATTTTTGTCCTAGACTTTGACTATAAGGGACAGAATTTGGGTGGAGTTTGTATGAGTCTGAGGGACTGTGTGCCTTTCATAACTGCAGCAACCTGTGTTTCAGAGTCACAGAACTGAATATATTAGAAATGTTTATATTTTAATAATATTATTTATGTAGCACTTCCAGTTACACCAATCACTTGTAGTTAAACATATGTATAATAGTTTTCTATGTCCTGGAGTATAAATGCATACAATTCTGATTAACTTTGTTTTCCTTTTTGATAAATGTTGTCTTTCTCCATTTTAATGCAGTCTTTTTTCCTTCCATGTGTTGTGGTCCATTTTTCTACTTTGGCAAGCTAAGAGACATGATTACAACTTCCAGGCAGTAGGATGCAGTTGGTATAAACTTCAGTCTCAAAGTTATTTCACGTTTTATGCTTTAGATGGGTTTTGGGAAGCCACGTGCTATTTTTGTGGGACAGTATATTGGAATTGTGGACCAGGGCACGAAAAAGTGAGGGGGGAGGGAAGATGATGAAAAGAGCATGATTTGCTACTCTCAGTAGCTGGTAAATTAGCTGCAAATTATATGTAAGTCAGCACACGATCAGACTGAATTCTGTGGTGCGAATCACCGCTGCTCTGAGGTTCCCTTCCATCCCCGCCGTCAGAAGGAACCGTGTTGCGACCCTCCCGCCCGGTTTTCCCTGCCCCACGCAGGAGAAGTCGCTCCCTAGGTGCCAAGGGCTGGACCCCCGGCTCTGCTCCCGCGGTGCCCTGGCGGCAGCGGCGTTTCCCAGGGCGCGCTCCTGCCTCCCGTCCCTGCCGCCGGGCTCCCCGCGCTGCCGCCGGGGGGCGCCCTTGTCCCGGCGCTAGCGGCAGCGCCGCCCGAGGCCGCGGCCGGGGCCGGCGGGGGCGGCCCCGCTGGACGGAGCCCGGCCCGGCGGGACGGAGCCCGCGGCAGGTGTGTCTGTGCGCTCCTGCCTCGCTCCTGCCTGGCTGAGCTCGGGAGCGGATGGCGCTGTGTGCGTGTTTCAGCCGCGCTGCCTCGAGAAAGGCTTTCTGTGCGTGGCGAGCGCCGCAGGGCATGGCAGGGCACGGCACGGCGTGGCATGGCATGGCATGGCATGGCATGGCATGGCACGGCACTCCGTGAGGCAGCCTGTATGTGTTTTGGAAGACGGTCCCGTTCTAGGAAATGTGCATCCCAGAGGATGCAGTCTGTTAATGCACCCTCCTCTGCTTTGGTGCCTTCTCTTCCTGCAAGTACCAGTTTGGACAGGAGGTGGTTTGTGTAGCAGATTTCGGAATAAGCCACCCGGCTTGACAGAGTGGCATACACTATGACTCCCTCCGTTGCCGTGGGCAGGAAAGCTTGCATGCATTCCTTGGCTGTCTTACAGTGTGGGGTGTTCTGGGGACTGCAGTGTTTTCAGTCCTCTTCTGAAGGATCATGGCTTTTCTGTTCACCTTTGTGCCTGGGATCAGCCTACTTGACTTTGCCCGGGTCCCAAGTGTTGTTCACGTGTCTTGTGATACAGCATGTCCAAACAATAACCCCTTAACTTTAATGTGAAGTTGGAAGTTACAAAGCTTTCTCAGCATCACATCTGGATCTGGTTCTAGGTTCTCACGAGTCCAAACAAGTTTAGAGAGTTCAGGAGGCTTGTGAGTTTAAACATCTATCTTAGAGCAAGGTGCAAAGAGTAGTTGTGAGAAAGAAATCTAAAAGGGGAGGAAAAGACAAAGGCAGGAAGCTTGATAACTAGCATCCAGTTACCTACAGATCAGACGCATTAAGTACTTCAGTGTGTAGGTGAAAATACTTTGAGACACTCAAGTGGTGTCTTTAGACCCTGGTATCTGTCTGCAGTGGTATTGATTTGAGTAGGAAAGCCTGCGTAAAGGACTTGACTGCAGTCACTTACAGCACTGATGGCAGTGGTAGTGTGCTTAGAGCTGTCAGCAGGATACCCTGGGGAAGGCAGAGGACACTGGTAAAAAGTGCTGCCTATGTGGGATAGGAGGTGTTTTAGTGAATGTCGGGCTGAATAAGATACCCTATTGAAAGCCGTATTCTCTTTGGATTGATTTCTAAAGGGCATGTGGAGTTGCTGAGTATAAATCATAGGCCATCGGTGTGATGGAAGGCTCTGGGATCCATCTGAGGATATGGATGCTGTTCTGGCTGACCAGTGATTCAGTGAGATCTGAATTTCACCCTGAAGATCTCCATGTTTTTTCTTTTCATAGCTGAAGCAGGATAATGATCATCCTTTGTAAAATGCTTTGAGATCTATGGATTAAGAATGCTATATAAGAGCTAAGCGTTGATATTTAGTATAAGCTCTTTACGTAACATCAAAAACAGATGATAAAACAGGACAGGAAGTAACTATTGGATATGGAATTGTTCTACCACAGATCTAAATTTAGGGTAAAAAAAGTGCTGTGTTTTTTTGCAGTCAGTATGTGCTCTTAATTGCTTTTACTTAGATCTTAAATATGAATAAGGAACTGTAGTAAAAAGTGATCTTTTATGCAGCTAAGGAAAAAATCGCTAAAGCGTGTATAAATTGTCAGTTAACATCTTTGCAAATACAAGTTGTTTATGATACGCAGTTTAAGGAGAAACACTCCTTCCCTACCTCCTGAAGAAATTAGCACGTGGGAATCAAATCGTATGCATGCTTCCACCTTAGAAGTCACAAATAAATAATTTCATAGAACTCATATTTTTGAAGGAACGAGAGGAGTCAAACCCTGTAAGCTTCTGTTTATCTTACTGTCTGAAAAGCTAAAGCAACATGCTGTAGGCTTCCTAGTATATCCCAAAAAATGTAATTGCAGTACCTTCGTGCAGTGCTGAAAAACAAGCTAAGCTCATAGCAACCAAAAGATAATGCTTTTTATCAGCTGTCACACAGTTCTTGTTTGCTTTCTCCTGGAGAAGATTTAGTATTTTCTTGCAAGCAACAGAGCTGGACACATGAAAAGTAACTCCACTTTGTAGCCAACCTCTGCTCTTCTGTTGTATGTGAATAGCGAAATGCAGTTTGCTTGCCTGAGTTACATGATGTTGCCCCAAACTTAAAAAGCATTAAATAAAGCAGAATTCCTCCTTGTCTGATGTAAAGAGAATCAGGATATATAAGTATTGCTCTACTATTTTTTTTGTGCCTATTATATAATATATATATATTGATATTATATAATGAACATTATCTCTAGCTATAAGGATAATGACACTCCATGTCATTAGTTCTTTTCAGAGACAGTTTTGGTAGATTTAGAGATTATTTCAAAATATGTCTAGCATTTTGGTGTGATGAATTGCTTTTCAAATCTGGATTAGACTGTTGCTCTGAAAATACTGAATATTAGATATTTACAACTTGCTAGTGAGGCAAACTAGTTTTAAATAGTGACCTTAAATTTTCGATCAGTGATAGGGGGGCTAACCTTAGAATGTAAACTTCAGTAGTTCTTGGAGTTCTGCCAAACTCAAATATCTATATTATATATAGATATACAAAATATCTTTTCTGGATGGATGGAAAAGGGGAGCCAAAACAGACCATGAGTTACTGTGGTAAATTTTCTCATTTGAATGTCCTCCGAGTGTAGCAACATCTCCAGAGCAAATCTTGTATAAGAGTAACCTGAGTAGATTCTGCCATGGAGGAGAGGTTAGCTGACCCCTGCAGGATTCATAGATTATCTAAAAGAATAATCAGTGTTTCTAAGTAGAATTTTTTTCAAAGACACAGCAACAGTGAAATGCAAAGTTTGCCTGTAGGATGGTAGACAGGCGGAAATAAAAATAAAAATGACCTGATTTAGATGACACTTTTGCAGAAAAGTGCTATTATAAATAATTAACCTTTCATTTAGAGTGATGACTCAAAATAAGAGAAACGTCTTTTGCATTAGAAATAAATGATTAGAACTATAGCTGTTGAAATGGATAGAGCTTGAGGGGAGCCTTTGGTGATCAGTTAGTAAATTTTAGCTGACAGCTAAGCCAGGGCTTTGGCTTGTAAGTGAGACACCTGCAATTTTATCACTGGTCTCAAAGCAAGGAATAATCTTCTGAAATTAAGTTAGAGATGAAATATTAGTAAATAAGCCTGAGTCAAGGGCTTCCTCTGCATGTTCAGTATGAGTTTGCCCTATATAATGTACTTGACAGCACCAGCAACTAGTAGATGTCAGTGCATCTTTCAGAGCTTCAGTGGGCAGTCAGCTGTCACATGTGACCTGGTGGGAGCCTTCCGTACTGAAGATCTTAATAAATATTTCATTTCTTGCTCATAGTGTCTTGTAGCTTTTAACCTATGTAAACAGTAAAATGGAGATGGTTAACAAAGTAACCATGGAAACCTGCTTTATCCTCTTTCTCTCCCTATCTCTGTATTTTTTATTTTGTGTGTGTGTGTATATATATATATATAAATAATGTTTCCCTCGCTGTAATTTGAACTGAACCAACAAAATGACATGTAAAAATTGTATTTGAAGTTCTTTGTTATCTAGTCACAACCAGTAGACCAATATTTGTATGATTAGTGTAAAGAGACAGTTTGCATTCATGCTTTTCATTTGGGGTAGCACTGCAAGAATAAAGTAAGTGGTAACAAGTAACTATGTCATGCTAGTAGTAAGCCATGACTGGAGAAAATGCATTTCTGAAGAATGGGATCTTCAAATTTGCAATGGCTTTTTTTCATTGTGAAATGCTGGATGAGGAAAACATAAGCAATTGCTTGAGCTTTTATTGATATTTGAAGAATGAGTGCTAACTTGCATAAGATTGAAGTATCATTAGACAAAAAATTTCGTACCTTTCTTAGGGGGAGGTTCTGAAACTGGAGATAGTGCTTCCACTTTGAAGCAACAAAGGTCACCTGAAATCTTGTTTAGTTCCTCAGACTTTGGGAGACCTTCCTTTGGGGAGCCTGACAGGTTATAGCAAAAGTTAATTACAAGTCTAAGACCAGCTGTGTGGTGTCAGAGCAGAGCTCACCCTGGCCAAGCACTCTGTCTTTGCTAGCAGCTGGGTCAAGCCTTGTCAGGAAGCTGTCTTCAGCAATTTGTGGTTTGTGAACCTCTCCAGTCAGGAGTGGCATCTTCATGTGTGATCGTTTGTAGCCTGCACTGGCTTTTGGACTTTATGGGTTTAGATGAGAATTACTGCTGTGTAGGTGAAATGCCCTCCGGGGAGGGGCTGCCTTGCAGCACTTCTATTCTTTTTGAACTCTCAGAGTAGGAGCTGCTGCTCTCTTGGCACTTGCAGTCGGTTTTTAAATGGTAGTGTGTTGCTTACCACTTCAGCATTAGAAGTGCTGGAAGAAGGAAAACCAGTATTGGGTATCATTTTTTTTTCTAATAAATTCTTCACCAAATTACAATTGCAAATACAAAATACGTATTTTACATAATCTGAGACAATTTTAAGAAACACCTGCATATATTAGAACAATATGCTTCAGACAGTGCCTCAGATTAGTATTTTAGTTCTGGACTGTTATTTCAAGATGATTGTATGTTGGCATAATAGTAATTAAGCTTAGACTCAGCAGAAGGTGTTAGTGTTTTTTAATTTCTGTCAAATAAACTATTTATTTCAGCAGCAAAAAAAACAATTTTTATTTCTTGGATTAACTTCTTTTTGTTTAACCTAATCTTGTTCTATGACCAGGAAGCCCACCTAATGGATGAGGGAAAGGCTGTGGATGTTGTCATCCTGGATTTTAGTAAAGCCTTTGATACAGTCTTCCACAGCATTCTCCTAGACAAGTTGGCAGCTCATGGCATGGACAGGTGTATTCTTTGCTGGGTTAAAAACTGGCTGTATGGCTGGGCCCAGAGAGTTGGTGGGTGGTCACTTCTGGTGTCCCCCAGGGCTCAGTTTTGGGGCTAGTCTTGTTCAATATCTTTATCAGTGATCTAGATGAGGGGATTGAGTGCTTCCTCAGCAAGTTTGCAGACAACACCAAGTTGGGTGGCAGTGTTGATGTGCTTAAGGTTAGGAAGGCTTTGCAGAGGGACCTGGACAGGCTGGATCGAAGGCTGAGGCTAATTGCATGAGGGTTAGCAAGGCCAAGTGTTGGGTCCTGCAGTTGGGTCACAACAACTCCATGCCACGCCACAGGCTGGAGGAAGAGTGGCTAAAAAGCTGCCTAGCAGAAAAGGACCTGGTGGAATTGGTTGACGCCGAGCTGAACATGAGCCAGCACAGTGCTGAGGTGGCCAAGAAGGCCAGCAGCATCCTGGCTTGTATCAGAAATGGTGTGGCCAGCAGGAGTAGGGAAGTGTCCCCCTCTACTCAGCACTGGAGAGGCCTCACCTCAAATCCTGTGTTCAGTTTTGGCCCCACACTACAAGAAGGACATTGAGGTGCTGGAGCATGTTCAGAGAAGGGCAACCAAGCTGGTGAAGGAACTGGAGTACAAGTCCTATGAGAAGAGACTGAGGGAATTAGGATTGTTTAGTTTGAAGAGGAGGAAGCTGAGGGGAGACCTCACTGCTCTGTAAAACTACCTGAAAGGAGGTTGTAGGTAGGTGGCTGCTGGCCTCTTCTGTCTAGTAAATAATGATAAGACTAGAGGAAATGGCCTGAAGTTGTGCCATGGGAGGTTTAGACTAGGTATTAGGAAGAACTTCTTTACTGAAAGAGTAGTCAGGTGCTGGAACGAGCTGCCCAGGGAGGTAGGTGGCAGAGTCACCATCCCTGGAGAAATTTAAAACCATGTAGATTAGACACTTCAGGACATGCTCTAGTGGGCAGTCTTTTTAATTTATTTATTTTATATTTTTATTTTGAGGTGGGGATTGATGGTTGGACACCATGATCTTAGAGGTCTTTTCCAACTGTAGCAATTCTGAGATTCTGTGATTTTTTTTCAGTGATTAGATACAAGGAGACATCCATTAATAAATGGTTTTATTGTCCCTTGACTTCCATAATATGAAATTGGAGAATAAGTTTGTAGTAGTCTGGACCATTACCATCCAGTCTGGTTTTAAGATTTTTGATTGCTGGATTTCCATCACATTTCTTGGAAATTTTGCCCTTGTTTTTACGGACAACAGATCTAGTTTTTGCAAGATTTTTGCAAGATTTTCTCTGTCTTCTCTGATTTCTGATTCTAGAATTGAAGATTTGTTAATGTTTTGAACTGTCTGATCAGAGTTTTGCAAGACTCGAGCAGTGGTTAAGGAGTAAAAGTTAAAATTAATAGTTTTACAATCTCTTATTTATGGTTTTCTCTCGGGTTTTGGGTACTGCAGGGTGTTCTGTCTTATGTAGGTTTCCAGTTGCATACAGGAGTTATAGCAGGTAGGAATTAAACCCTGACTTCAGGAAGCTAAATTGTATAAAAGCAATCAGTATTACACTTTTGTATTAAAAATAGCCTTCAAAGTATTGAATACACCAGGCAGAAATTGCTCTTGCAGGCCAATCTTTTATTTGCACTGTCCTGTAGAAGTGTTACCAAGCTCTTCTGGTTTTTAATTCTCAAAAATTAATAGTGGCAATGCTAGCATAGCTATAACTAAATGAAAAGCTGTGATTGAATTGCCTGTGGTTGAATTTCTGGGCACAATCTGTGCCAACAAAACTGCAGATGTGGTACAGTGATACATAGATTGCTCAAAGTAGACATGGTCTTGTTTAGTGTTACCAAGTTGAAAAGCATTTTGGTGCTACAAGGCAAGTATCTGTATTAAAAAACATTAACCTTCATTGCTTTTTGGACAGAGCTTAGAGAAGGGTATGAAGTGCTCAGGTCAAAGGCACAGTGCTTAAAAGTGAGTATCAAAAAGTGTGTAATACTGTAAATGCCCTTAGTTCCTCTTCAAATTATTTTTTGCCTTACATTGCTGTTTTACATGTTTTCTTTTCCTTTTAATCTATTGTACTGAGGAAGGATGAAAACTTGATCTCCCTTTATCAAGGAGCAATGACACAAGGTTTTATGAAGTGCTGTCAAGTGCACAGACCAAATCAATGGGGAAAGCCTGAAACTATTTTCCTCAAATTTCTTTCAGCTTAGACATGTCTTATAACAAAAGGCTCAGAAAGCAATATTCAGGCAGAAGTGTCTCGCTTCAGCTGATGGTGTCTCTGAAGAGTTTAGAAATAAATTAGAAAAATAATGACTGCTTTCGTTAAGATATTTCAGCTGTGCAAGCTTGTTGGAGTTTCATGCTTTCACTAGAGCTGTAGATGCATAAATCGTTTTTAGGATCAGACCGTCAAATCATGGAATCACAGAAAGCTGACATATCTTTGTGCTGATTATGATCAGTGTTTGGGAGGCAGCATGCATCTTGACTGGGTGATTAGCATTACACTGCAGTAGCACAGACCCTCCAAGAACCTGTGCAGAGCAGGCACAGCATGGTGACTCCTCCCTTGTATCCAATGGAAATCTCTTGACAGCAGTATGTAGGAAACATATGGTTATGACTTATTTTATAGATATTAAATAATTTATATAATCAGTCCACAGAATTGCTGGCTTGAAATTTCATGCCATACCGTAAGAGGAGAACCTTTTTTAAAATGTAGTTACATGTGAATAAGTGCGTGTGTGTGAATTAACCACGGACCAGGGGCTGTGAACATCAGGCTTATTCTGGTTGTTTGAAGAGGGGCCTTATCTCCTTTTAAATCCTCAGGAGGTCCATAACAGCTACCCAGTGACAGCCATTCCCAGGCAGAGCTCCATGCATTCCAGCTGCTCTCTCACATGTTGGGCAAGCCCCCCTTCCCACCTTACCTTCCTGAAGGGCCTGTATCCATCCATCACACTGCTCCAATCATGTAACTGCATTGGACTTCTAGCACTTCCCATTTGTTCACCATATTCCTTGCATAAGTGCAGAGATGTTTCAGAGAGCCACTGAGCATGCTGAGTCCTCAGAGCAGGCCTGAGAGCTTTCCCTGTAAGATGGTTCCACATTGCTATTGTTGTCTTTTGAACAAAATGTGCTGTACAGTATATAGAGATGGGTTTTAGTAGTCCTGAAACAAATTACAGAAGAGTTTTAAGCCAATATCCTTTGTTGAGCATGTCTATTTTTCCTACATTTTACTTTGTTTTTAATATATGATCAACATTAAAAGGATATGGGCTTATTTTTCTGTGTAATCAGTTTAACACTAGCTCTTAGGAAATTATGTTAATGATGAAAGCTCCCAAATGGCTCCATTTAGATGTACATTGCATGGTAAACATGGCTTCTTCTGTTTTGTTGGCTTATCTTTGTTGTAATTTTCAGAGCAGTAGAATTTATTTTTTTTTTTTTTTCCCCAAAGAATACAAAGAAACAAAAGGAAGCTCTAAAGAAAGCTGGTTTACTTGCATTCTTTTATAGGTAATAAACCAGTTTGCAGTCCGTCTACATTAATGTGTTCTGGGTTTAATATCATTCCATCTTAGCTTTTTTGGAGTTGTTGCTACTAAACAAAAAGGTATCAATGAAATATTTATATTTGAGCACCTGGCAGCCTGTTGTACAGTGCACAGTTCTGCTGACTTTGTGAAAAATCCCAGGTCAGAAAAGTTATTAGTGGCAGCCTGCTGGGAGGAGAGCACTGACACAGCAGTGTCAATGATCTTCCAGTCCTGACAGGAATGGATAATACATGTTGGCAATCACTGGACTTAGAAAATGGGGGAACAATAAGGGAGAATGAATGTAGGACAACAGCACAGTTTTACTTGTTGTCCTATATGTAGTACTGGCGATACAGTTCTGTTGGAAAATGCTCCTATATTTTCAATAACTTTGTGATCAATGATTATTTGAAGTCTTTCATCTTTGTGGAAGCACTCCTGTCTCACGACTGATGTAACCAGAATGAGGATTGAGTCAAATGTTTTTAAAATCACTGTTTACCACACATAGGGACATAAATATTGTTTCTCCTTGTTTCTGCATATTTTTCTGTACCTGCTCAGTGTACAGTGTACAGTCCCAGCTCTGCTGAGGTGCCTGAACATAGAGGAAAATACTAAAATCTGTCCCTGCGGTGCAAGTTGTCTGAGACAAAACTGTCTGTGGTGTGTGTGCTTGTTTCTCTTTGCTTTTGTGTATGCAAGGTGATGTTGCTAATGTTTAAGTTACTGCAAAGTGAAGAAGAACCTCAACTAATCCCACCTGACCAAAGGACTTAATAATTTAATCATACCTGCCCCTTCATTGATGAAGTAAATGGCACTAGAGGAGGGTTTCTTCCTGCATTGCCATGAGTCGAGGAAGAACAGGAAGTGGGACTGTTGGTTATTTCGATTGTATTCACAGATGCCTCAGAAGACATGATCTAAAGGCAGTTGGTGCTTTTAAAAGCAACAGGCTTTGATTCCTCTTCACTTCATGGAAATGAGAGCCGTAAAATGTACAAATAGGCTGAAAATTGCTGTCGTTTGCTTTTGGTAGTGTATCCTACCCATGCTGCCAAAGGGTAAATCATAGTACTGGGCAGTGGAGAAACAGTTTCTCTGTATTCCCATCTGAAATGTTGGGAAGTAGGAAGACAGTGGGTGGATTGAATTCTGACAGCGTGGCAGGCTGGGCTTCTTGGCGGCAGATGGCATTAAAATGTCAGAGCATTAAAATACACGTTTTGGGAATAGGATTGGGCATGTAAGAAGTAATTATTCCACAGAAAAGTGGTATTTCTATGAAACAGATTCTGAGAGGATTTAGGATGGTTGATGCTGTAATTAGCTATGTTAGGCTTATCACCCTGTCTTTCAGCCCTGGCAGGAGACTACCACAACCACTTTAGTGAACAGACTCTCAATTATTTAAATAATGGCAGAAATTAATGAATCTTCCAATTCTGCCTTTCTGATCTGGGAAAGGAGAACCTTCTTTGTGTGGAAAAGCTCCCTAGAAAGTCTCTTTCCAAGTTACTCAAGAGCTGCTCTGAAACACGTTCCTATCATTTTAGGCAAGAGTATTCTTCTTCAGCTAGATGTGCAAGCATCTTTGCATAGTTTGGTATTACAGCAGGACCATCTATTTTCCTTGTCCTTAAAAACCCGATTCCTAAGAATGGTGTTCATATATTTTGCTGTCAGTATTTTACTAATGTTTATATTTTGCAATTCTGGTAAATCATACAGGCTGGCCAACAAAGCATTATATTAATAATTGTGTTCCTTTTATCTTACAAAGACAGTGGATAAACACTGTGTAATAAGTCCTAGCTATCTGTCCCTGGATGCATTATTTACATATTATCGGAACTAAATTGGCCTACTGAATGTTATAGTAATAAGTGTTTGTGCGTGAAGGTAAAAGTACTCTGCCATACATTGTCTATAGGTGCAATAGCTACTTTACTTAGTTGCTTATAGATTTTTTTTTTCCTAACACAGCACACTGAAGGCTATGACTTTGCATCTGAATTTAAGACAATTTTTTGGCTGTGAATCCTCATCTCTCACAGATGCCATGGGACAGTTTTATGTCAGGAACATTTGGCTCTGGTGTCCATTTTTCAGCAATCTGTCTATTAAAACATTCTGTTCATCCATCCTCCTGGTGCTTAATTCATCCTGTGTATTATGATGGCTCTTTAGGCCATTTTGTGTGTCTCCTCCCCAAACCCTTGTTTTGAGCCAGAACTCCTGTATGATGAGGCCAGTGCACTGGCCTGTGCCCTTGTCTTCCGGACAAAGACACATGAAGGGCTGGTGGACTCTTGTCTGTACATTCCCAGCTACTGTATATCCTCCGAGACAACTGTTTGGTTCATAACTTGTTTGAGGAGTTTTTCCACAGCCAGGTCTTGTATTACATAGGTTTTTTTAGTATTAGGATGTCAATCCATTAACTACTTGTTAGATTAGTAATTTAAGACCTCTTATTGTATCCTAAAAAAGGTAGCTTCTAAGCAGATCAATGCGTTAGGCTGTGTTACTTGAATTCAGTGTTCGTACCAGTCCCTTTGGCTATGAACTGTATACACAACTGAAGCTGAGAATGAAACTTTTATTGTCTTTCAGTTCCTTTACATGTTTGTCTTAAACTATCTGGGAAGTCCTCCAATAATCAATTTTTCTTTGGTTATCTGTGCACCCTCTACTTGTTCGCCCAGCACCTTGCACAAGGGCAGTTCAACCACTACAGTGCAGCTACTACAGAGAGAAAAAGTGAAGAAATTGGTAACATGATATTTGCCTGCTCCCTGGATAATTACACTGAATTTAAGCTCAAACTGCGGTGGCTGGCCCTTGAATTTTTATGGTGTATGTCAAAGACTATGATTAAACATGTCTGTCTTTAAGGTGAAGGATGTTTTAAATGTGACTGTGTTTTGAAGGGCTTTCTTAGACTTTTCCAAAAAACAGCATGTGTAGACTGTAAATGGAGATACCTATTAAGTACCTTACCCTGGGTTTAGATCTGTAGGTTCAATATCCTACTTTTTGATGTGTTTACATAAGACAAATATCTGAAATTCTTAACATTGAAATAGATAGGCTATTTCCACTTTAACACTTACTGGTTACATAAAATTTTGTCCCAATAATTTTTTTCTGATACAACACCAAAATTTTCTAATGTCTTGTTTGCAATGTGTACATCTAATGCACAGAATTTTAGAAAATGAAATGCAGTAGGCTTTGATTGTGGAAAAAAAATGTTATGTCACTTTTACCTGGTATATGATAAAGAATTGTAGACAGCTAAGGATTATCATTTTATGCCTTCTTGCTGAGATTTTTCTCAGGTTTGAAGCTTTTTGCCTAAAAAATGAGAACTGCTCATGGAAGTTACTGAAAACTACTTTATGTATCACTGCACCTTAGATGACTTTTCTCTTGCAATACAATCTGTCTTTAAGTTGTTTCTGTAGCTTATGTTCTTCTCGTAGCTGCTCTCTCTGGCTTTTAAATCAATTTCAATTCTTTAGCATAACCTTCTCCATTCAGTGAATTTAAGGGTTTGGAATTTTGAGGGTGATGGGTAAATTAATTTTGTCTCTTTAAAATATCTTTTAATTTTATCTCTGCCTTTCTCTTTTCTCAGTCTAAGCCAGCTGGGTTTTTTCTAGCCTTTATAATTTTTGCCAGTCTGAACTTTTGTTTTAGCCCCTTCAGCTAGCCTGCTTAGTGCTGTGGAGCCATTATCTAGACACTGTCTCAAAATAGTTCTCAATGATGATGATAAAATTAACAGTAGCAAGGATGAGCAGTAATTCCAGCTAATTACAGTTTCTACTCCCTGTCAATCAGCCTACTTTGCCTTCTTCCCAGTCTGTTTTCTTACCTTCCGAATGTCTGTCTCAGTAACTGCTGTGTAGGTAGCTGGAACAGACCTAGCACTGATGGACAGTGTGCACAGCATTGTTGCTAGTCTGGAGCTTCGTTTCCACGGTGTTCCACAAGTGTGGTGTTCCCATGTCCTGATGGACATTTCAACGAGTCCAATGACCCACATGGAACAATCACAGGGCTCCTGCCCATGGTGCTCAGCAGAAAACAGCTCCTCAGAGAGGCCTCCTCAGGCCTAGCTGGCTGGGGTGCTTTGGGTTCGTTTGCCTGTCATCGCTCCCTGTACTGCTGCTGTTCCTGCTTTCTGTTTTCTCACTGGAGAAGAACACTGTTCATCAAGACAGGTCACCTTCCCCTACCACCCCAAGTAGGACCAGCACAGATGCTCCAAAGTTTTTTTGCAGACTGTTAGCAAGACCCTGCACACAGGCACCCCCATCTGCTGCCAAGTCCATGCTGGTAGTTTTCCAGCTGGGACATAATTGCCATCTGAGGAGCGTGAGTTCCATATTTACATATTTGTATATAATCCACCATTATTATTTATTATTTCATTAAACCTATTGTAATTTTCTTCCAACCTTAAAGTCTCTTTCCATTATTCCTCTTATCTTTCCCTGGTAGGGTAGTGGGGGGGGGAGTAACAGAGAGCATCTGTCATCCAGTTATTGGCTAAAATATCAACACAGGTTGTTCTCTGCTGCTTAGTTCAGTGCCTTGTTTGGGTGGGATAATAGAAACAAGATCTGCCCATTTTGTGGTGTTTCACATATTCCTATCCCTCTTCTCCCCACCTCCAGGATACATGCTTTAGATCCAGTTACAAATTATGAATAATTGGCTTTATTCCTGAAAGGATGTCTTTGAGAATGGTTCTTACTATCCATGAAGCAGATTGATTTAAACTGCTTGCAACCTCCTTGTCATTGTCATTGTCCGTCCCCCACCACCCCCAGTGATATAATTTGTTTGTAGGCTGTCATTATGCAATGTTTCATATCTATAGATGGCATTCCTAGTTACAGAAGTATAATGGGTACTATAATAAGCAATTTCCTCCTTTGATGCAGTCAAGTACTAGCTCATACAGCTCAAGTGTCAGGGGAGAACAGGACAGGATTTGGAATTGGATTCTAGGACAGCACTGCTTGATTTTGTATAGGTGTTTTTTTTTTTTGATTGCTTTTTATACTGTGCAGATAGGCTTTATTTTAGCTATCTTCAATGACAAAATGCAGTGTGCCCTTGAAATGGTATTATGTTCAGAGAGTGCTCTGTCTTTTATAACTTTAATTGCTGAGAAACTTTATTTATTCCTAGATAGTGCCACAGTGTGATGATGTACATCAAATGGTCCAATTGGCAACGAATACCCTAATGCATTTTTTCACTGCTGTGGGCTACTGCTAGCACATGAAAGCTAATCTGCATTCTTTATGGTCTTGCTCTACTAAGTACTAGTCAAGTTCAAGATTTGGGCTCTGTGGGATGCAGAGACTCAAAAGATTCCGTTGTAAAGATCTAGAAGGCCAACCAGAGTCAGTAACCCTGATCTCCAAAGGTAATGAGGCCTTTTACCTGCTGGTTTAAGTTATCTTTACAGTTTATTCTGTCTGGTGATACAGCCCAGGGTTTTGTAGTGAGCATCTACCCAAACTAAGGGGCATGGTATAACCTTTAGTCCACAGACAGAGCACTGTTCTCAAACCTTGCTTATTTCATTTCCAAGTGCACTTTGAAAAAAGCATGCAGTGTCTCCTTCTACACCAAACTGCTATGTTGTGTTGCACATGTTTTTTCCTCTGTGGTGAAAGAATAAACCTGAGTATGGTGAGTTTAATTTTTTGGGTTTGTTTTGTTTTTTTTGTTAATACAGAACCAGAATGCATTCAGCTATTGTAGTGTTGGAGATAGGATAAGTGTTTTTGTAGCAAGAATGTGGTTTGACAAGCACAGACTGTTTAAAATAAAAAAGTAATTTAAAACCTCTTTAAAAATAATCTGTAGCTTCAGACACATCAGTACTGAATTCACACACAAGCCGAAGGGTCTGGAGAATAAAGCACTACTAGCTACATTATTCCTATATGTTCTTTCACCCATCAAGAGATACATATTCATACATTGGTAATAATGACACTTTATACTTCAGTTACCACTTTCTAATTTCCAGGTGCTGCACAGACTTTGATTAGTGTCTTACCTTCCTTCCAGTCAGTTCAATGTTACTGAATCAGAACACATTATTCCTTGGTATGCAATGTTTCAGCATAATCAACCTTCAGCTTGCAAACAGTCTAAAATCTGTTCTTTCTAGTGTACAAGCAGTTCTTAAGACTTGTATGTGGCAAGGTCACTTGCATTTGAATAATTATGATATAATTTGAAAACAATTACTGTATGGGCAGTAAACCCCTTTTCATCATTATCGGTCAAATGGCAAATTTCTAAAATACACTTAATTTGTGTCTCTCATTCCCTCTTCAGCTCTGCTTTAATTTTAATAAATTGAGTTTTGTGTTTTAGTTGCAGAGGAAGAAAAAAAGAAGATGCTTAAAAGGAACAAAAAGCATGTGTATTTTTTTTTTACCTTATGCAGTTCATTTCCATGTAGACTTCTTTACATGATCTTTTCTCACTTCTGCAAATTTGCTGATGAAAACAAGAAGTAGGGTGCTTGCAAATGGTGCCAGCACGGTTAGCTAGGTCCTATCTGTGTTTACTTTGAAGTGTATGTGTTCAGCCACCTATTAGATGATGATGCTTGGATCACTGTAAAAAGTTTGGATTCTACATGTTATTAAAGTACATGCCTGATGGCCTAACATGGGATCAGTAGAGCTTTAAAATGCTCTTGCCACATAATTACATCTCTTGCATTGTCTTGTTCATCCACATAATGGCTTTCAGAGCCAGTAACAGCAGAACAGTGTACTATAATGATTTTGTCTGAAGTGGCAAAATGTTAAATGCAAGTAGCATTACCAGCTAGAACATTCTGAAACATGGACAGGACAGGCTTAGCTTACATGTCAAGCACTCTATACAGGCTGCTGCCTGATGTTGGATACTGTCTGCAGTCAGTTTTCATCAGTCTGACATGGCTGTGCGGTATCAGTGCTATTATGGAAAAAATAAAACAAAATTCCAGAAAAGGTTCTTTGCTGCTGTATTTCTTGCTTTAAGGACTGTGGAAGGACACTTTTTAAATTACTGAATCTCAATGACTAAACTAGAAGTGGTACTGAAATAATGCTGAAATTTTAGGTTTTTTGTATTGCACTTCAATTTTGAACAAAACAGGGCTGGAGTGGAGCAGTTGCTGGTCACAGATGACAGACTAAACAGGTGATGCCGTTTCTTTATCTAGTTTGCATCCAGTGCAAAAAAGCCAAGCCTGCATGATTTAAGGCTTTTCTCCTTTTCCAGCAAACATAAAATAAGCCATATATTTGTGTCATGCTGCCAAACCAGGCTCTTCCTGCAATGGTCTGAGTGGTGTTAGAGTTTGTCAGGCACCAGTAGTTGGTGCTTTTATTTTCTGTCTCTCTTTCGAAAAGTGGACTCAGCCCGTACTTCCTTTGTCTCTGAAGCATACAAAAAGTGTTTGATACGTCTTATTCACAAAACCAGAGATGGATTTACTGATAATCTTACCTTTCAAATATTCTGAGTTAAAATGGAGCAACAGAGTGTTTTTTTTTTAATTTTTTTTATTGCTATTCTCCTTTAGAAAGTGAAAAAGCATAGCAAAGGTGTTTGAAGGTAGAAGTTGGCTAAGAATGCCCTTGTTATTGATTTAAATTATAGCTGCTCTGCAAAACAAGAGCCACAGGAATCACAGGTAGCCTTCCTTCATAGAATGTATTAATATTTAATATTGAACTCTATTAACTCGGTTAAAAAATGCTGTATAACTAAGATCAGGTTTACTTGCTCAGATCCAGGTAGCAAAAATATCTATCCTGTGCAAAGATCTTGTTGATCACAGGGGTTATCATTCTGAAGAAATGTGTATTTCAGAACCAGAATTAGGTCTACAACTCAATTTGCAATTGAAATTTTGCCTGCAGTCACTTCTGTTCACTCTTTCCTCTTGTTAAGTTAGGAGCTAAAAAAATCACCTCCTGTTCTGAATGTCAGCAGCCCTGCCTAAAATCCTCAACCTTCTGCCAGCAGTGGATGCCTTAAAGGTTTTAACGCTGTTACAGTTGGCTTTATGTTGTCTGCTATAATTTTAAAGGGATGTTGGAGGTTGTTTTAAAGAGTCTTTGATCAGATCCTTTGACTTTCAGCCTTGCTGCTTTCTCATCATGCCAGGCAGGAGCAGAAAAGTCATTACCTATTGGGATTTCAGGAGTAGCCCCAGCAGCTTGTGCTTGCCAGCTCAGACAAGAGGTGATGAGGGAGCAAGGGAACAATGGCTGAGAGGGATTACCTCAGGAGGCTGTGTTGTACTCTTAGCTTATCCCATAAAGACGCAGAACAGAATCTTGAGATGTAGAGAACAGTGTTTGTCTGTTTGTTCTTTAAATAATGTTTGAGCTGAACACGGAAACCTTGCAGCTTAGCTACAAAGTTAACACTGTGCCTATGCTCAGAAAAGGATTTAACTTGCAGGCTTGATGTTAACGGCTGTTGCACTTCAGTTTGCACTGTAGCTTACACTGGATTTTCTTGATGGTTTCTGCAACTTGTGGATATAATTGCCTCTCAATCAATATGTAAGTCAAAATATCAATAAATCATGGAAGTGTGATAAGAGTTCTCACACAGAATGGAACTGGACAGCCAGGTCATAATTATGTATGGTTATTCTGCCCAGCATGTAAAACAAGAAAATAATTCTATCTCACATGTGGAATCAAGTTTTTTATAATTAAAAAAATTTAACGTAGGAAACATTGTTTTTAACATTGAAACAGAAATCCTTTAATGCGTATACTCTGGACATTGAATAAATTGAAATAACATTCAAATTGGAAAAAATACCTGTCAAGTTCATTCTGCTAAATGCAATCTCCAGACTAAGTTAGTGGTGAAAGAATTTATTTTTGCCTTGCTGCTCTTCTAGCTGTATGCTCTGCTTAATCAGCTCCACCTCTCCATCCACAAAGCCCACACGACAAGCAGGTATCCAGCTGAAGTGTTTGTGTGTATATGTGCAGAAAAAGAAATACAAACACAAGTACTCCACCCTTTATTTTCTTGAAATAATGATGAATTGTAGCATCTTCACTGACTACAGAAAGGTTTCTGATTCTTCTGTCCTCAAATTTTGGAAAAGTTTTGATTTGGATAATTTTAGGGGTAGAACAGAAGAGGCTGAGTGAAAAAGGTATTTGGCATTGAAAACAAATACAGAACCCAGATCTCTATCCATCTTAAACTGGTGAAGAAAATCTTGCGGGCAATGAAAGGAAATATGGTCTGGCCTTTCAGGAGGAAATAAACTGATTTTAATTGTCACTGTCCAAGAAATCCAGGGCTCACTTTGCTAATATTTTGGTGCATCAACAGAACAATTGTGTTTTCTTTTTGTCTTAAGAATAACCTAGCAATCTGAACTAACAATTTGTCTATCTGGTGAAGTTTTTTGTAGTCATCCTTCATCATTCATGTATTTCAGTCACCAGTTTCAGCCTGTTATTGTCTCTGTGCTAGCAAATCGGCTCGAAACTTTCACATTAGTGTATGTAATTTCTTTTCAACAGTGTTGAAGTGTACATGTTAGAATGAAGACTGAGATAATCATAGAGGAATTGTCTTTTAGGACAGATGTTAATGAAGAGAGAATGGAGTGGGCTGCTGTTGTGGACTGGGGCCTCTTTAGTTTGTAGGAAAAGGTGAGAAGCAAATGAAGGCTAATATCACTAATAATCAAATGGGTGAGCAAGTAAAAATGAGACAGTATAATTTTGTGGCCACGCAATTTCACATTAATTCTCACTGAACTTTAGTAAACAGTGCTGTAGAGATGGATATTCATTATCTAATCTCTGCAGTGGTGCTGTTAAATAAAAACTTTGCAATGTAAACAGAAGTTGTTCCAGGACATTGTCAACACACTTGACCCCAGAAAATTATAGCTGACTTTTTGGTATGCATGAATTCTGTCTATATGGTTATGCTCTGCCGCTGTATGTACTCAATTGATATTAATGACTTTCAGAGAAAATTGGAGACTCCTTAACCTGTCTGAGCATTTTCTAGTCTATTTCAGGGCAGTCAAATCACTGGTGAGGGTCACCTGAAATTCAGGTTTCTTTTCGTTGCCTCTTAGCTGTTGGTCTCAGCGAGGAGTTTATGGATACCTAGTAGCAATGTCAATACCATATTCCAGCATCCTTTCAGAAGAAGGTGCTTCAGAAGAAGCACCCATTGACAAAAACGAAGAGTGCTCCTGGAGGTGGGGTCTGTCTCAGTTTGGAGGCAGAAAGCATTGGACAATGTTATTCTGCTTGTAGCTCTCAAAGTCAAGTGATACCTATGCAAGTGGTGATTTGTTGCAGATTGAACCCATTTGCCAGCCAGGGACTGGTCTTGGCAAGACAGTGGAAAATCAACAGCCAAGAGCAGTAAGTTGCCCACTGGCTTTCAGCTGAGGCTGGAGTCAAGGAGAAGCATTCCATCTCCATCTGGTGGTTTGTGAGTGTCTAACACTGTCCCAGATGTGGAGCACACAGCCCTTAGAGGTACCCACATTCTGTTGCTGGGAGTTTGAGTTACTGTGTCCTGGAGCAGTTTAAATTCTCCATTTGGTGTTTGGTGAGTAATTCAAGCAGTTTCAAGGCTAAACCATAGCTATCCTACCATGATGTTCTCTTTTTAGACTTTAACTGACAGATTTGGGTTTAGTTGATGTTTTTCAGGCAAAACATGCCAGCTTGATGTTGCAGTTTCTATTTAACTCTTTGAAGCTATTTTTCAGATGGTTAGCCCCAAATACTAAGGATGATACGAGCACTGTTTCAAGGTCTGTTCATAAGCACCGCCAGGAATTTGTTAGGCAGTTTCCAAGCTGGGAGGGGTTTTCTTGCTCCTGGTTGGTTTCCCCCACTTTTGAAGACAGAAAAGGAGGTTATTTGCTTTTTACAGCCTGTTGAAATCTCAAGACAGAGAAAACAGGGAAAACAATAATTTATGACCCAGTGTGTGAACTTCCTTGAATACATTTAAGAGAATTTCATTAAGGCCCACCGACTAGAGTGCTACTGACAGTCTTAGTGGTCTTCAGCTTGTCTTCTGCCTTCCCTGGCCTACATTTGTACTTCCCAGTTAACACCAGTTTTGTTGATTCATCATCTTGAGGCTTTTCATGAAGATCGATACAGAGAAGACCTTCTTTTATCAGCTGCTATTTGTTCTCCTTGTCTAACAAACAGACTGCCCTAAGACAATTGGACAGGTATACAGTTAAGTGTTGCAGGAGGCTAAGAAAATTTATGGTACATCTTCTACTAACCTTTTTGTGATAACCTAAGTTTTTTCCCTGACAGACTTTTACGATTCCTTTTTCCTTGGGTATGCACCTTTTTCCCCCCCCCCCATTTCCCCTCCTTACATATATATTTTGATTTCTGGTTGTAACTACAGCACTTATTACTGAAGTATTACCTTTGCATTGGGATAATTTATTGCTGCATGTTTAAAACTTCTTGGTTTGTTTAGCGCTGGTCACCCGATGCTGCTGACTTCACAGGAACTGACATTTCCCACCTAAGTTTTTATCTGGATTGAACCATGTTCCCTACTGGTGTTAGGAGAGCATGTCTATACATTCTTTACAAATGAGAAAAAAATTAAATCATTATTTAAAGGTGCTGCTTCAAGAAAAATAAATATTTTGCTTCAATCTGTTTAAATTCTATATTCATTCTCACTTATAAGGGATTGTAGTCTTTATCAGAGGGCATTTAGCTCTGCAGGTGTTTGAATGGTGTTTGACACAGGCTGGAGAGTGTATGAAAGTGCTTTAGCGTGGAAGTTGCTGTATAATCTTGATTTTAGTCATCCCAGCTTTGCCTAGACATATTTTATAAATAGTCTTTTCCCAGAACTGCAGACAGTATTTTCTAGGAAGTGTGAACTCGAGAGAGGTGAGCGAATTACTTAGCTTGAAATAATGTCACAAGTCTCATTTTTAAAATCATGCATATGCATCTTGGAGGAATATGTAATGCTACTTAATATTTAAGCAGATACATTGTCCTGGTTTGAGCCAGGATGGAGCCAAGTTTCTTTTTACTTTTTTTTTTTTTTTTTTTTTTTCCTTCAGTGAACTCTACTCGGGTGGGAGGGGGCAGGGATAGGAGCATTCTTGTTCCTCGTTTAATTGCCAGTCTTGAGTCAAACTGTGACACACATTGACAGTCATCAAGTTCCTTTCAATATTTAAGCAATGTCACTTCTGTATTTCTGCTTTTCATTAATTACATGCCTTCACTTTGTTTCAGAAGTGTGTTTGACGTACGCTTTGTTGACTTCGGCTTATAATCTGCAGGTTGTAACACTTACCGAGTCTTCACTGACTTTGGAACTGCAGATCTCAAGCATTATTCTGGTCTCACAAAAATATGTATTTCTGATGTACTCAGGTGAATGTCTTCTGATGCCTTGGTTTCTGCTTGCTTATAGAACTATACAGCCCAGCAAGGCTGGGCTTGGTATTGCATGGTTTGGTGAAACTGCTGTGTGGTCTGTGGCTACTTAAAAAGCCCTTTGACGTGCATGTGTAAAAAGTGATATATATAAATGCAAAAGACTCCAAAAACAAAGGGATCTGTGAAAATAAAACAGTCTTTTCCATTACCTAGCAAATTGCAAAGGGCTGTTTAATTTTATCGCCTTGTCTCGAAGCAAAAATATTTTAATAAGGAAATTAATATAGGTTCTATTATAGTGACTACATTTAATGCACTCCTTTGGCAGAGGTGTGCTGGAAAAGGTAGCTGTTAAGTGTACTGTGATGAGTGTGTTTTAAACATCTGAATCCATAGATGTGGATTAATCTGCATTTTTTCTTATGTACCTGGCATACTAAAATTAGCAGGATGGCTAAACAGCTTGTGCTTACACCTGTGGAATTTCTAAGAGGGAGAAGTGTACTTCTGTGCGGTACCTTTATTCTTGGCATGGTCAAGGCAACAAATGACACTTAACCGTTTTTCACTAACTCAACCACAAATAATTTGATATGTGCAGACATATACAGGAAGAAATGGTCTCTCTTACTTTTAGCTGTAGTTGAAAACTATTGTAAAATGTGCTGTTGTGAATGCAGACTTAGAGGTGGGAGATGGCAAAGGAAGGTGTTTGCTATGGAGGGATGATTTTTCTGGGAAAATTATGCCTATTCAACCTCTACTGCAGGTTTGGAGAGCTTTGACTTGTGAGCTGGGTCCTCCAATGTAAGAGTCAGGAGAAGTAAAGAAAATGAGGAAAAACCCCGAATTCTTTTGTTCATAGTGTCGCTTGTGCATTTTGTCTAGTGACTGTGCCCTAGTTTAGGGCACAGTGAGCAATTCCTGGTGCATAAAGCAGGTCTGGGATCTCTGCATCTCGCTGGGTAAATGCTCTTAGCCACAGACTTGTGTTTTTCTTGCATGTTCACTCTCTTCAATCTTGTTTTCTTTTCTGCCTGGTGGCAGCCTGGTAGCAGACACCTGGAGCACTCCTCTGAGAGAAAAGATACATCAAGTCTCCTTGGCAAAGAGCCTGACCTCTACCATTTTATAAGTAAAGACTGACAGTGCTATTAATAGATCCCTCCTCCAGCCAGGTTTTCAAAGGAGTATAGCCTGGTTGCTGTGCTTTGTGCTGAGTTTAGATATTATCAGCGCATAGTAGGTGTATTGTGAGTATCAGAAATGAATTGGGCCCCTGAGGGGAATTAAGTTGAAAATAGTTTTGGGGAGCTCTACAAGCTCTACATGAGAGGAGATGCCTGTTTCCCAGCACCATCAGCCAGCTGGGGACACAGCCCTCTCCCACCCAGTAGCTGAGCTGTAGGCAGTTAGCTTTAGGCTGTTTTAGCAATAAGATATAGACTCCTACTCTCAGGAGAGAAGTTGGGGCCCTGGTTTGGACTTGGTGATATAACTGGTCTTTTGGCTCCTTGGTCATCTGGAACGTCTCCCATTTCCATTGCGATCAAAGGTAGCTGACTGGTAGTGTTGTGTTTGACTGCAACCAGGTGGTAGGCAGGGTTTCTTTCCGTCCTAGATGCAGCTGGAAGAAAACCAAGCACAGCAGTCCATCAGTAATGAAATTTTTCTATTAAAAGGAAGTATTATGATTTAGATTAAAATTTCATTTGAAGTAAATGAACCTCTTTGAAAAACATGAGCTTCCTTGAAAAACTGAATTCAAAATGATTTGTTCAGTATTCCCCAATTATCTGCCCTTTGACATATGGACTTGACTTATAATTTTTGATGTTGAATGCAAGGGGGAAAAAACACATTAAACACTTCTCATTTATATTTAATGTGAAACTGCACACTCAGTTGTTGCTGGGAAGCATGCTAACAACTGAAAAGTGAACCAAAATTCAGGTCATATTTATAAAGCTGGGTTTTCTTGCATATGAATATCCTCATTAATGCTTTGTAACCCAAATGGACTTAGTTTCTCATTAAACATTTTTGTGGTGGTTTAACAAGGCTTGCCTGAAGCCAACATTAGCTTAAATACTTTAAAGGGTCTGCACTTATCCAGGTCTCTCTAAACATCACATTAAGCTGGTGAGGTGAGAGAAGAAGATTCTCTCCACAGAATTTAAAAAGCTTTGCCTGCAGCCCAGCAAAATTATTAGACTGTGTAAAAAAATCGAGTTTCCAGTAAGAACAAGGCTTACCTATCCTAATGGAAATTTTGCCAAATGGTAATCCAAATACCTCTGGTTATTTTCTTTATTTCAAGTGCAAATATGTGGGGCTTAGCCTTCAAAGTCTTGTTTACAGGAGATGTTTCATTGATTTAAAACAGATTTATTCATGTAGGACCTAGTCTTACAGAGGCTTACATGTGTGCTCTGCATAGCTCCATCCAAGTCAGTGAAAGCTTGAATGGACAAAACAGGGATTGTAAGAGATCACCCAGAAGTAAGAATTTGCAGAACTGGGACTGAAATATTTTTATTATGCAGTAGAGAAAATGTTTGAAACCAATGATCTAAGGCCACAAAAAGAAAACACAGGATTTAAAATAAATAGATTAAGGAAGCTCAACTGCAGTTCTAGAGGGAATTCTAGCTCTTACCCTATGTCCTGTCATACTTTTCATTTCAATCAAATCTCTTTTGTGGTGACAATCCTCAGAATATTGTAGAGGTGAAATGAAGAGTAACTTGGCTATATAAGTCTGTTTGCAAAATTATTCAGGCTTACATTGACTATTGATTTAATAACTAATGACTAAGGACTTTTTATTGACTTAAATGGTGAAATTCTCCAGGCATAATGCTGCCTGAATGCAATTTTGTATACATGTCCACAAATGGACAGCATTGCTATGCAGAACCTCAAGTGACGCCTATTGTTGGAATGTAAGATGGAAGACTATTACTACTTCTAAAAGTTTTACTGTGGTGGCTATGTAACTGTCCAACTAAAACCAGTGTTGTTAACCATTGAGTGCTTTGAAATTTGAGAGGAACTGGAATTTTTAACATCAAATATTCCCTGAAATAAACAAAAAACCCTCATTAATTAATTGTATTTACATGAATTTTGCCATCACTAACAAATTAACATATTTTTTTTTTTAAATTTACATTTCACCTGCTTCTGGATAAAACAGTCCAAAACCTAAGGAGAGAAGAAAAATCATGGATAGCATGCATTCTGCTATATGGCCTTACTTCAGGAATAGATTTAAGTACATGTTGAAATCCCCTGGATAGAGCAGCATTTAAATAGGTGCTTTACTTCTGTTTACTTCAGGGTTTAAATATGTTTGAAATTATGTGCATGTGAAAGTAAGAGTGCAGTGGATTAGGGCCTGAAGGAATGAAAGCCCTTCAGAGTGATTCTTAACTGGTTGCAAATGCTTGCCTTAGTGGTTTTCCAAAGTTACCTGAATAAAAACTTTATAATGTAAATGCCATTTAAAGAGAAGAAACAATGTGTTTTCCAATGGAATGATTGTCAGATCTCCTATGATTATTCTGTAGATTGCCACTTCCAAAACTAACAAAATGGTTATGGGATTTAAAAGTTATTCTCTGTAAGTAAATGTCACTTTTAAATACCTCAGCTATTATTGTTTGGTTTTGCATTGCTTTAGGGATTTAAACGGTACCATTTATGTTTTATCCAGTTCTCTAATGTTCACTTAGCAAGTTAAAATTAAGATAAATTTTGTAAATGGAACAGCTTGCTGGCTGTAGATAAGGTGATTTAAGCTACTGTAAGTGGGACTAAAAGTAAGGTACATCGGTATTCAGAAGACACATACACAGTTATGTTTTGTTTGTAAAATTAACATGTTTAATAGCATTTAAGTTTTAGTTGGAAATCAAACTTGAGTCTGTGGAAATATGGTGAAGACTGACAGCATCTTTGCCTTGAAAGGGGAAAGCTAAGAATGTATGTTTTGTTGTGTCAGTTATGTGTTCAAATAATTTTTACTGTATAACAGTCTCTCAATATTTATTTATATTTATGTGCCTCAAATGCCCCCCAGGTGTTTTGAGATATTTAATCTACATGGAGTTCTGTTACTCCTTCTTTTATCTTTATTTAATATACACAACTTTTACTTCTGACAACATGAAGTGCCTTTTCTTGTTGTCAATAAGAAGGGTCTCTCCAGTCTAAAAGTTGTTGGCAAAGCCTGGCCTGTGGTATTCATTTGACAGCCTGCTTAGAAACCTTCTCTGTTCTCACACCTTTCTCCTTCAAAGTTTTAGCAGGGATTGACTTTTGATCCCTTAAGTTGATTTTGGTTTTGTTTTGTTTTAAATACTTGCCTACCCTGCATTTTTTTATACTAAGCATCTTCCATAGGCCTAATCTTCCTGTCTGGAGTTTTCATGGCTCTTAAGGGGTACCAGCATTACCCATCCCTCTAAAATATCTTGGACTGACATGACCTATTACCATCCTCACATGTACTTTCCTTAACATCCTTTTCTCTTTGCAAGCTACTTAGTTGCTTTTATTCATTTATCTGTCTTTGGCCCACTGACCACCAAATAACTGTTGAATTTTCTTTTTCTGTATGTAAATTCAGATAAACTTGTTGCACATTAACACCACGTTTTTCAGCTAAGTCTGCCTTCCTTGCACACCTATAGTAAGTGTGTAATCTGCTTATGATCTGTTAAAAAATTCTGCCATGAGGGTGTTCCTTTGAGTTGTGTTAGTCTGCCACAAAGAGACATGATTACTTTTATGAGTTAATAGTCCCTGAACTGGGGGTTTTGAGCTTCTCAATGGATTTTCTGTGATTAGAGATGGAAATAGTCTTAAAAACTGCAGAGCAGCTTAAAATGAGATGTTTACATAATGCTGTACTGCATACAGCATAGCAGATCAGTGTGCTCTACAGCAGCCTCTCTTTTTGTAAACCTTCAGTTTCTAATTGCAGTAAAGAAAGGACTGTAGGATAGATCAAAGGTAGATAGTAGTAGTGGCAAGAAGGAAAAGAGTTGGCAAGTGTGCAGATAGGAGTAGCCATTGCCCCTTAATATCTCTCTCTCCCTGCCTTCATTCTTCCTTCCTCATGGATTTTGTTAGTGAACTGGGGGACAGAACAACTAATGTACTGCAAGAACCTCCTCTTCTTCCTCATCCTCTCAGGGGGGAGTGAAGGAGGGGTTGTGTGGGGCTGGGTTTAAACCACCACGAACTGTTAGTTACAAAGCATATGTTGTGTCATAAAGGATAATAGAGAAGTAAGAGCTTTCTTCTATCTTCTGGCTTAATATTATTCACTGGTTTATTCTCCCTCACACTTGAGCATAAATGTATCTTTCTGTAATCAAATTAGTACTTTTCTGTGTAAACACATAGGGAAGGTATTCAGAACTTAAATTCTTAACTACCACAATGCTCAAAAATAAGCAAAATTAATTTTTGTAATAACAAGGGGTCTTGTGGTGTTTCCATTACAAGACAATTTTGGTTATATCAGAGAGCACAAAGTGGCTGGCATGGAGCCTGGCTGGATGTTGTCTGAGTTGCCTATTGCTTGTGGATTCTCCAGAGTACTGAAGGGGAAGGTCGAAGTGTTAGTAAAGATTACATGACTCCTTTTGGCTTCTATCCTGCTTCAGACAGATCTTCACAAAGATAGTGCAAGTGAATTTTCAGTTCACAGTTGCCATGGTCCTCAGTAGGAGCTAAAACTTCGCTGAGTGTTAGCATTCATCAGTTGCGAGTTATTGCTGCTCAATTATCTAACTGCTGTTGTTAGACACTAAAAATCAGAAAACAGCCTGTTTTTCTCTTCACAGTAATCTGAAAGCCATTCAGGCCAACCTAAACGGAGCTGCCAGTGAATAAGCTGGTGCTGCTGGGCTCTTACTGGCAGTGCCAGTGCCAGTAGTGGCTTCCTGTGCTGACAAGACGGCTGGTGCCCACGTGAGACAGCTCTGTATCAGTGCCGGGAAAGGGACTGTACAGAATCCCAGAGCTACTTCTGCAGTAAAGTCTACCTTTTGTGCCATGGATTTAACCCGGGACCCGGTGAGGTCAGCAGAGCGGTTTGCTCAGGGCTTAGAGTAAGATCTCCTTGCTGGTGTCTATGTTACCTTTAAATGCTGTGTTTAAATAAAGGTATGACAGGGAGTGAGCCTTGCTGAGAGTGGCAGGGCTGGCAGTGTCCTGTTTTGGGCTGGTGAAGCTCTGTGAAACAAGGTGCTACCATGCTCACAAGGCTGCAGGGGCACAGGGGTGCTGCCCTTAGGGCTGCCATTTTTCCAGCCAGCCTGGGAAGGAAACTGGTGATGGCAGTGGGCCCTGTCTAAAAAAAGAGAGCAATTAGCCTTTACAAAGGGAGAGGGAAGGTGTTAGGAAAGTATGTCCTAAGAGGGGAGGAGCTGCTTTGTTTTTTCCTTTCTGTAGTCCTTTACATAGAAGAAATTTGTCCAAAGCAAGAGAGGTCTGTGGCTCCTCTCTCTTCACCCTCTGTGCCAGAGCCCTGCAGAGGATCCCCTTGGTTACAGACTGCTAAGACATGCCTCTATTTGACTATTGATTGCGTGTCTATTGTTACCATACTGTTTCCTTATAGAGGTGGTGAGAAAAGACTAGACCTGAGAAAAATAAAGGAAGGGAAGAGAGAAGAAAAAAACAATTTAACTAAAAAAATATTGATCTTAATTTCTGTTTATCTTCATATGCTAAGTAAAAAGCACACTTATACTGAAAACCACTATAAATGTAAACAAATGTTCCCTGTAGCAGCTTGAAGTAAAAAGGTATATTGATGTTATGCTTTGAGAGAATCTGGAGTGTTTAACAGATTTATTTTTTTAATTAGCTTTCTGTTACTTGGTAATTATTTCCTCACTTCCTAAGATTAGGAAAAAAAGCACTATGTTAATTTTGCATTTTAATTTTTTAAGTTAGTATTTTTCTCTCAATGTAAAAATGGATAACCAGTGATAAAGATTTCACTGCAAAATTTTTCCTTTATCTTAGCAAGTAGGAATAGTCTTAAATATTAGTACAGTGCATCATACTAAAAGGAATGACAGCTGAGAACTGTTACTGGCAGTTCTCATATACTGCATCTCCTCACTTGTACCCATGAGCTGGAGAGTGACTCTGTTGCCTGATGAGCTTCTTCAGAGTGTTGACAGAAATATGTCACTTTTTCAGACAAATGCTGGCCACTGTCCATGCCTTACTTGGAAAATGCCAGGAGTGGATGTAGCTCTCTAGGTGAGAAGGAAGTGCAGTGATGCAGAAAACAGTGTCAGCTTTCAGAACCCTGTTCTGCCATTTTATTGAATGAGCCCTGCTTTCTGGTCACTTATAAGCATCGAGTGAAGACTAAGGTTCTGAGTCCTGGATTCAGTTTTGTCACAGCATGACTCAGGAACAACAATTAAACCAGTGACAATAATGCCCTCGATGCTCTCCCCCTACCATCCAGGTAGGGAAGGAGAGAGAAGAATAGGAGGGAGACTTTCTGGATTGAAAACCAATCGATATATACAGCTTTAATTAAATACTAATGACAAAAGAAAATATGTACAAATACAGGTATGTGCTGGAATGTGCAAAATCCTATTGCCTCCCCCCACCCCTGGCATCTCCTGAGCTGTAAGCAGTTCCAAAATGTCCTAGAGCTGCCAGAGAGAGCAGCAGAGCAGCCAGGAGCTGAGGGGAGAGTTGTGAGGGTCAGGAATGAACGGGCCTGGGGATCAACAGTGATGGACAGATGGAGTCCTCCCTGGACAGTGGCCATGGACGGAAGAGAAAGGAAGAAGAAGAAGGAAGGGAGGGGCTTGACTTCCATGGTCCCTGAATTATATATGGTGTGGAATACTCTCTGGCCAACTTTGCTGTCTGTTTAAATACAGAATATAATTGCATGTGGGTTGCTTCTTATAGCACCCTAGGTTGTTTTTTTTTGTACATGTGCTCTGAAAGTCATTAGGCAGGTGTGATCCTGAGAGTAATATGAGAACCAGACAGGAGATATTGTCACTTCATACAATTGTTAATGAAAGATTTAAAAATAAATTGCAAGCTTTTGAAAATAAAACATAACTACATGCTTCCATATTTTTGACAAATGGAAAACATTTGATAAGTTACGAATATGTACGACTTTATAAAATGTTTTAGACTTTTTAGAATGTTATAATTTGAATTCACCTGAAGATTACGTGTGATTTCTGTGGATGTAAGTTATCTTGCAACTATTGCAATTTTAAAAAGCCTGAACATTTGTCTTTTGCAATTTTAAGAATATAGTTTATGCTATACATTTGCCTAATGCAGAGTTTCCATTACCAGAAAACTGTCTTTTTCCCAAATGGTATATGCACCTATTTCATGAAGTGTTCTACAGCTTTGTAGAAGCTAGGGCAAGTTCTGTAAATAGAAAATGTCAGATAATTATTCAGATTTTTTTTTTATGCCACAAAATAACAGATTTTTTTCTGCAGTGGATGATTTTCTGAGATTTCTGGGAAATCTCTAGTAACACTGATTCTCTGTCATTTCACCTACAGGTACATATATGTTCCAATGGGAGGATCTCAGTCCAGTCTGTTGGGAATGCTCTTTTCCACGGCCCTCACTTTTGCCTTTGTAAGCTATTGGCACGGAGGACAGAGTTATCTGTGGTACTGGGGTGCACTTAACTGGCTTGGAGTCATTGTGGAAAATGGTGTCAAGAGGATACTTTCTATTTCACTTATTCAAGATTTAATTGTAAGTTGAATCTCTCTTCATTTCTTGTTTCATGGCTCCATGCTCACCTGAAGCTTGTGGTTAATAGTTTGATGTAATCTAGATTAAAAGGAGTGGATAACAGATAAGAAAGTTAGCATCCCTTGCCCACCCTCCAGTATTGAGGTAAGCCATATAGCTAGGACTTTGCAAAGTATCAGCAAAGCAAACACTGAAAGTCTTAAAAGCTTCCCCTGTGGTCCTAGAGTAAGCAGCTGCTTGTCACATTGTATATGGCTGAACAGAAGCCAGTTCTAACATTTGGATTCTGATTTCACTCAAGATGGCCTTAAAATATTCATCTTCACTAAAATTAGGAGTGTATATTTCTAACCATGTGTTTCCTGGAAAAATGCGTGTGTAGCAGCTGGTTGATTCTGGGAACAAGTTTGCAATGGGAAATCTTATTCTGCTAAAGAGCCAAATATTATTTTGCCTTGAAAAATACGATATTTTCACTTATGCTTTTGACCTTCATACTGTCATCTCCATGGGACAGAATTGTCTTTGACATGCGATCATATGCAAAAAGCACTATTTTAATTTTGATGGCCATTTTAGCCTGCAGGTTTGCTCACTATTCAATCCCCAGTCTTCTAATAACTGTTTGTAAGAATAAATAATTCCCACGTCTTGCTTCCTTACTAGTCGTAAGTGCACAGAACTTATACTCCTGTGTAAGATTCTGGTGGTGGCGACTCACTCTGCAGCCTGATGAAGTCCTGGTGCTCAAGTAATTGTGCTTTTTCTCCATTCCACCCATCTTGGTTTTCACTGTTGTAGCATCCCATGCATTGCAACATATACAGCTGATTAATTTAGTAGGCAATAACAGCCAGTGCTACCATATATTATCCAATTGTCCATCACTGCAAATTCAGTGACAGTCTGGAAGCAGCTTCTTTTCATTTTTAGAGAATGAGTTATCAGATCTATTAATCTTCCTACTAGGATGACACTGAGCTTCGCCATCTGACCGGCTGTGTACTTTTCTGTGGGTTGGAAGACAAAGTAGTTTTTAAGGCATCCATATGTAAGAGGGAATATAAGCATAAGGGCTTTTTGTATGTCATGTCACTGTATTAGAGATTTTACTCTTAAGTTATTGTAAAGTTGAAGAGTTAAGTGCTTAAATACCATAGAAAATATAGGGACAAGGCATTATGAAGGTGGGATTATATGTGTTGGATTAATTTCTAACATTTAATTCTGGTTGTAGTTAACTGATGCTGGCAGAAGGGTTCTCTTTTTTTTTGGTATAACTCCCCGTCAGTGAACATCCCCTTTGTTTTCATCCAGTGTTTTTAAAGGCCTATCCAGTGCCTTTCATGTCTCCCTTGTTTTCCATTTTTGTTTGGAAGCATGGCTGTAGATCTTCCATCTTTCATGTAAATATTTCTGAAGCCAATATTTTTTATTTTTGTAGTTTTGGCATGTGAATTAGTGCATTAGGCAGATCTTGTTGCAGTTGGTTATGACTGAATCATGCTTTGCCTTGTGCCTTGAAGCTTTCTCCACAACAACCAGAGCTACAGTCTTTGCAAACTACTCCTCATTGCTCTCTTCTCACTCTTCCAACTAACTCCCATTTTTTTTCTTGAATACTGAGACTGGGGAGCAGGTGAGTACTTGGACTTTGACCCTTCGTTGTTAAGGAATGGAGTGATAGGACATTCTCTTAAGACCTATCCCTTACATTTAAAATGAACTGCAAATTCCCTAACGCCCTGTATGAATTTCTTTTTTTCTCTTATAACCTGGCTTTTGGAAGCATTGTGATAATCCTGTCTCAGTGAGAGGTGTTGAGAACCCTGTTCTGATGCATGGGTTTTTTCACTTAAATTTCATCTGTTGACAAGTTGAAATCCTTTGCATTCTTGTGCTTCACTCACTTGCTATGTCGGCTCTTGAAGGTGATTCTTGAAAAGGAAAGTCTGTTTTTGTCCCCAGAAGTGCAGATGAGTTTCTGGGGGAGGAAGGCAAAAAGAAAAAGTAGATGTTTATGTTGGTTCTAACCCATTCTATTTATCAAACCTTCTCATACATTGTTATTAAAGTTGAGTTACATAATTTAGGTGTTTAATTAGTAAAATCAGAAAAATTCCCTGAAAAATAAGTTTAATGTTATTTCTACTCTGTTTTAAAAATTGAATTGATCAAAAAGAATAACAAGGACTATATCAAAACTGCTACCCTTTTTTCCCCCACTGTATTGTCTCATGTCTCTTGCAAAAGAAATATTTAAAAATCTAAATAAAACACATTTGATTCTCGTCCTTCATGGAATCCTTGTGCTCACTAAGAATACATATAAAAAGAATTGGTTCCTATATTTATGCAGATTTTACAGCAGTTTAAATCTCAGCCTTTGAAACCTAGCACAATATGGGTAAATAACACTTTTGTAGGAATCTGACAGGTTTTAAATGTCACTTCAGGCATTTTGAACTAGAACGAACAAAGAAGCATGGACATGATTTGTGAGAAGTAAAATCAGCACATAAATATTTACAGAAAACAGTAAACTTCCTGACCCCAAAAAATTTATCTGAAACTTTTCCTTTGTTCTATTTGCAAACCAGTGCCTGGGTTCCTGATTTCAGCTCTAAAAGAGCTGAAGCTCCTTCTTATGTACTTCTCAGTGCTCTGAACATTCATGTTTTGGTGAGTTGTGTTGTGAGAAGTTATCTATGTACATATATTTTTTCTCCCTAGAGATTACTTGTTAGATATCAGTAAATTAGAGGTGGATTAAGTAGTGCTGTCTTTTCACTAAAACATTATCTATGAAACATCAATAAATGCTATGCACCATAGGGAAATTATATTAAACCAAAAACGTTTCATTGTGTCTTACCGGTTCTTTTTTTACTTTTTCAGAACATATTTAGACCCATACTGCATAAAACAGTCTTTTGTTTCACTGATTCTATATTTATTTCTTACAGATTAATAGAAATTCAAATAGTAACTAATTCAAAATAAATGGCAGAATTAATATTGACTTTTAAAAAATGACAGATTTCTGAAAGAAAATGCTAATGGCTATCATTCATCCATTGATTTATATTTTTCCCTACAGAAAGAAAGATCTAGATCTCTACAAGAAATTAGATCTTGATCTAAAAACAGATTTAGAATTATTTAAACCTTAGAATAGCTGACAGCATCTTTAAATGAACGGATTTTTAAAAAAATAAATATTTGGAAATCCAGAAGAAGAAACACAGGGGTTGAAGTTGGTAGATTGCTAAAAGTAATGTTTTGGTCTCAACTGAAACAGCAACAGTTCTCTAGTTCTTCAGTAGAGAGAAAATATGTCATTCAGTCTGGTAATAAATTTTTAATTGAGACACAGAATCACAAAATTGTTCTGGTTGGAAAAGACCTTTGAGATCATTGAAAGCAACCATTAGCCTAATTCTACTGAGTCCAATGCTAAACCGTGTCTCTTAGCACCACATCTCTCTTTAAAAAATAATGCTATGAAGAATTTCTAGTTTAGGATCTTATTTCTAGCTTTATTTTGTAAAAAAATTAAATACACCATAAACAATTCAATTTGAGAAACCAACTGATTTTTTAAGCATGGCTTATTTTAAAGTAATTTGTACTATCCTTGTAAGTATTTTGAATTTCGAAGTATAAAATACTGTGATTTCTATGTTTCATTCATTTAGGTGTACTAATTAGGTCTATTGCAGTGCACTGTGATTGCCTTTCAGACTTCTCTTTGCAAAAGTGGAGATGTTTTGTATGGTGTCTTTGGTCTTGGTCAGTGTATTAGATTAGATTTGATTGGTGTGTTAGATTTATTTTTTTTTCCCCAGAAGAATAACTCCCTCCATTTGTCTATATAGTTAAAATATCACAAGTGTTTTGGGTATTTAAGATGTGGTCAATGACAGCTGGCAGGCATCCTTAGCTTCACAGAGAGCAGAATTTAGACCACAAAAGTTGCGTGGTGAGGGTTTTTTTGTTTTGTTTTTTTCTCTGTTTTAATTTTGTTTGCCCTGTTTCTTCTGCTAGGTGCATTGAAATTTTTGCAGTTATTCATAGTAAGTTGTGCTTTATGCAGTGACCCTGCAGACAGCTGGTGTGGAGCTTGGAAAGGTGCTGACTGACCTCTGAGCTGTGGTTCAACAGGGAATTAAGCTGATCTAACAGCTCACAGCTGTTGCAGGGGGAAAGGTTTCATTGCCCTTTCCTCCCTTCAGTCTCACCACTTCCTCCTCTGCATGCACTTCTGATGCAATCTTTACTAAGCTGACCTAGCACTTTACCCCAGCAGAGCGCTTTACTTCCTCTGTCTATTTTATTGCTAGATTATTTGTCTCATGGAGAGGAATCTGAAAAGCACCTGGTATAAGAGACAAAAGCCAAGGAAAGGAAGTGGAAAATTAGGAGTTTGATGTCTTGGAACCTCCCTCTTGCAAACATACTTAAGCAGTTTGGGGTAGCAGGCTGACCCTCCGTATTTAAAGTCAGTGGGACAATAAAACCAATTGGGTTATGCTGCAGTAATTACAGACAGAATTTCTTTTTGCAAGTATAACTCATTTTAAACTGCTGTGAAGTAAACTGTACAGCTTCTTTCTGCAGCTGACCGAGGCAAAATCTGACGAAACATTAGGAACTTGTGCAAGGGAAGAATGTTTGAACACCTTGCAAGATTAGATCTTTAATAAGATCTCTGTAATAAATAAAGACTCTTCTCAGCTGTTCTTCAGTGGACTCTAGGCTTTGATCTTTATTTCGCTGCATTTAGTGGAAATAATGTTTATGTCACTGGTTAGCAAAATGTAAAGCTGCCTGGCCTTTTCTTTTTATTGCAACATGGTGATTCAATTAAATGGTAAGCATTGCCAGTAATATTTCCTTCATAACCTTTTCATGTGCTTGGTCTAGGCTTCTCTTGTGTTTGTCACTTCACTCCCTGACACCTGTAAGAATGTAAGGTGCGGTAGCTGAACAAAGTCCCTTAATCAGACATCAGTTTTCTAGTGCAGAATTGTTTTTTTGAGATACACGTATCACCCATAATGTTAAAACCTAGGCCAGTGGATGAGGTTTGCCCCACACCCCCCCTCCCAACCTTGAGTTCAGCCACATCATTGCGATATGGCTTCTTCTGTGATCTAGATGTACTCTGACTCAAAATCAATGGGACCTCCTTTCCCTAGGTGTGAACATTAGCCAGGGCAGACTTGTGACAACTGATCTTTTGTGTGTGGTATGTAGAAACAGCAAGCTGAGTTACCTAGATGCTGTTTTCTACTGAGTTGCTGAATGCCTATCAGAGGTGAATACGTGCTGGCTGATGCACACAAGGTGAAAACAGGGCAGAGCATTGCTGGTTTTGTGCTCCTTTGTTACTCTTACAGCCTCCCTCTGTTGTTAACCTCAAAAATTGGCTCAGACAATAGATGTCAGCAGGTACAGAAATAAAAGTTAACATACAGAGGGGCAGTTGCACTCCTGACTTTCTGCCTTCGGCTACAGAAACTTGCCACAGGGAAAGCAAGATCTGTATTTGCTGAGAGTGTTTATCAGATGCCTCCGTTGGGATTATTACTGTGTATTATTTATTTGTTACCAGTTTCACAGTGGTAATGTGGGAGAGCAAATGTGGGCAGGACCAAAATGTAGCACTAATGATTGGTGAAGTTAGATTCTTTCACGATTTGGTTGCAATTTAAGAGGTGAAAGCATTAAAATGTGGATGAGGAAACTGAGAGAACCACAGTGGGCAGAATAGGAACCAGAACAAAACCAAGGATGTCAAGGACATGGACACAGAGGAGCATGTATGGCTGCCTTGACCTATCCTCCTTGGTGAGAGCTGAGATGTTTATATGAGTATGAAACTACCATTACTTGGGTTAAATTCCCTGCTTTCAACATGAAATAGAAAAAACAGAATGGTGCATTCCAGTGCTGTTCATTTTGCACTTTTAACAAGCTGCCACTTTAAAAAAAATGTTTGAGCAGGTTCTTTGAGAGTGAAGAGTAAGTATAGAAGCAAGCAGCAAAATTTACTTCTGTGTATGCCAAACTTTCACACATGCATCTGTAAATGTAGTGAATACATTTTAGCTGGTAGGAGGCTTTCTTCAAACAGAATGGGGTTGGCTGTTTGCTGAGAGATGCTATAAATGGAAAATCTAAAAATTAACTGTTGCTAGTGTAAGACAGCGTTTTGTGGAGTGAATGTTTAGTAAGACATCAATAGAGAAGATGAGTATCTTCTCAAATACTATAGATAGCATTTGTTTCTAAATTGAGAAGCAAGTTCTGTTTTTCAAAATAGATCTTAACTAACAGCTGCTCGATTGTAATTGTGTGGTCCTCTTTTTATAGGAGTGATGTAGGGAATTACAGATCGTTTGCATCATCCTGTCTCTTGGAAAAATGTTGTCAGTTCATGCCTTTACGTGTGAGCCTTCCAGGAGCTAATTTTTACGTTTGCTTTGGAAGGAAAGTATATACCTTGAAAAGAAACGGGGTGACCTCAGGCCACAGTTCTTCTTGGGGATAAGGAAGAGAACAACTGCAAGAAAATAAAATGTTGGAAAAACAAATCAAAGGAAGGGAAACTGGTTCTGACTTAGAGAAATGATTGCCATGATTACTGAAAGTTACAGTATATGTTGATGGGAAATTACATTTATTCTTCCATTTGATGTGGCAGTTGTTGATGGATAAGATCTGGTAGCACATCTTGTTCACTTTCTGCTTGGAAGCCTGTTCCTTATATTGATACTCCTATAGCTCTGGAGATTCCACAGTTTCTTTTGCCTTATTTAATAAATGGGTATTTTGCATGTGTTTTTAACCGGAATTCTTCTGTTGGTTTTCTGTTCTCTGATAGAGTTTCTCCTCTTACCCTATTCAACATCTGTTGCTCAGCTTGAGCATGCAGGAGTTAGGTATTAAATTGACATGTAGCCTTTCCCTTGCTCCTGCTGCTCTTTAAGCCTGGTGTCTACCAACATTAATGAGAACATGTCATCCCTCACTTCCATTCTGCAGTCTCCCAAACACACTTTTGTCACTATCACCCATTGACAGTGTGTATTAACAAACATTTTTAGAAGTTATCCCACTTCTTGGACCCAACCCATCTTCATTTCTACTGCTCACTTCAAAAATTAAATAAATTGACATTCTGTTTGGCAGAGCTTTGTCACAATTTTCAGCCTTTCCTCCATCCCATCTGCTCCCCCAGCTGCTCAGTCACACCCTGCCCTCCATTTTCAGTGTGCCTAACTACAGATAGATAAAAAAGTCAGTAACTGTTAGTCAGGATGTGTCACTTCCCTTCCCACTGTCCCATCTGCTCCTCACTCTCTTTCAGGTTTTCACCCATGCTCTTGCTTTTATGCTGTCACATTATTTTTGGCAAATGGCTGCATTGCGGATGACCTAGATTCAAGGGATGAGTTGAGGTGTTCACTCTTGTGGTAATGGGGTGATTACCAGGGCTCAGGGGTAAACATTGCAGAGTTGGCCTCTCAATTTATCTAAGAACATTTTCTGAAATAAAGCATTTACAAGCACTTTTAAGATCGATTTAGTGGTCTCTCTTGCTTCTGTAGAGAAGTAAACAAATTTTGGCCTTACTCTTCAGTTGTGATGCAATGAGGGGTGAAAACCAGAGTTCAGATCCTTAAATTGCACTGGTAAAAGGAACCCCACCAAGCGGTTTGATGTTTATTGCAACCTGCAGCAACTTTACCCACAAACTTTTTACCCGTCCGTCACGGCCCCTTCAAAAATCCTTGCAAACCCTCTGTAACAAACCATTGCAAAGAACATTCCATTTAGTTTTTGTGACATAAATATGAGTCAACATTGCATAAGCTTTTATGCATTACTTCTTCAGTAAAAATCTTCAGGAAATTGAAAGGATAGAGCTTTAATAACCATAGAAATGCACACTTACTCCTGTCTCATACAACTAGGAGAGGCAGTGAAAGTTAATGCAGGACTAGGTATTATATTTGTTGTAGTTAATTTGCTTGATTTTCTCTACACAACAAGTAGTGCAGTTTGTGTATCTTATTTTAAAATTATTATGGTCAAGTTGGTTAATAAGTTTAAGCAGGAGAGGATGAAATCCATAGAATAAATAGTAATTAAATGTTACATGCTTAAAAAAGGACACCTCTTCTGAAAATTGTACTATATTATTTTGACCTTTCAAAAATCAAAGGCAGATGAAAATAGACTAGTGTTATCTGTAGTGTTGCAGTTTGTAGTATCAAGCACATGTTTCCTGTCACTCTGGCAGTCTTATTCCACAGTGCATATGTTCCCATAACAAATACTCAACTGCTTCTCCAATTTTACCATACGCTTTTATTTTGCCATGTGCTTGGATTATCAACTCTCTGGAAGAGTATTTCTTCAAAAAGAAGAAATGTAGTGAATTTCTGTTTTATTCTCTGAAGGTGGAAGCTTAGTTAAATTGCAGCAAATTTAATTCCCTTACATAAGACTTGTTAAAGTACTTTTAGTGTGAGCAAGCTTGATAACATCATTAACTTTATGTAGAAGTTTTCTTTCATCTGTCTCAGAACAGCTCTGTAAGTGAAATGCTTTGCAAATGCAGGGCTTGTAGATATCTTCCATCTTCAGAGCACTTACCATGAAGTTACCAGCTAATGTATGTCAGGAGAGGCTTCTTGTCATCTGTCACCCTGTCATCAGGCTGGGTTTACAGTGTGGTGGAAAACATGCATGCCAGTTCCCAAGCCTTCCCAAAGCAGTGTGATGCATGTGACCTGCTCCCAAAACAAGCTATTGCAAATGCGTTCAGTAGCCCTCTTGATAATGAGCTTTTGGGACATGGCAAATCACCATGGTGCCACCACTGGTGCTAGGAAAAGTTTAACCATGGTTGCTGCAGAAAGATGTGGGATTGGGTCCCTGATAAAATACCAGGGAATATACTTCTGTAAAAGAAGACTTCAGAGTAGTATTTTGTATAGGAGTGCTGAGTCTTGACTGCTGTGCAGAATTTGGTCTTGACTGTCATCTCAACTTCCACATAGAAGCGTGAATGACTTATTCTGGTCAGTATTCCCCAAAGTATTTTCTCTGTTGTTGGCTAACTAGGAGAGGTACAGGTGTCTAGGAAAAGCACTTCTGGATCCTCAATTTCATCTCTCCATGCCATTCAGTAATATTGTTGTACACAGTCCTGTAAATCAGTGAAAATGCAAATTTATTGTTGATTAGCTCTAACTGAGCTCAGCAGTTCTTTTAAATGATGCTTTGCTGTCTGAAGCCATTTCTGCCATGTTTGTTTCACACTCATAGTGGTGTAATTACCTTGGAAAGCAAACAAAATGAATATTTTCCCTTGCATCCTCTCTGTCTTCAAAATTCCACCCTGTCCTTTAACTTGATTCTTAATTCTAACCTAAATGATCTATTCTAGTGTGCGTTGTCCTTCATAAGCTGTCTTTTTCAAGAAACAGCCATTACACAAGCTTGCTATTTCTGGCTTGGTTTTCACTTAAGGGATAAATGTGACATGCATGTGTGACTTGTAAAGGTACCTGTGGGAAGACAGAACTTGGGTTGTGCTTTGTTTTTACTTTCTTGCAGAGGAGCGTGAGAAAGTGCCTAACTGCATATCGGTCTTGGACCTGACAAGATGGCAAATTTATGTCTGGTAGGGAGGATAGGCCCAATTCACTGGCAGAAAGAAATGCATCACTGTCCTTGTCTGCTTATCTTCAAACCCAGGTGCCTAATGGCTACATAGCCAGACTGGGCATAGGTTGTGAAGTGAAGCGAAGGCTCCACGGTCAGGTGTCATGTGATAAAGGCCTGGATCTAAGCCTGTATGAATTCATCAGGTGATTTGCATGCAAAGCGAGCCCTGGGTATTAACAAAGCTTGACTTTACATACGAAGTGGGCACTGGGCATCTCCCTTACCTTTTTCTTAATTAATAAAAATTATTAGTTTGTTAAGAGCCAATCAGTGCACTTGTTATGACCTAAGTTCCACCTCGTCAAAAGGGAATAAATTAGTTCTTGAACCCTTTGTTGTGGCATGAGAAGAGCACCTCACCTGGAATGGGCTGACAGGCCTGATCCTCTGTTCTTCCCCCCAGGCAGGGACTGGGTAAGATATTTTAATTTTGCCTTTTGGGTAGGGGTGAAAGCATCCCCAGGTGTATTGTATACTTTTCATTATTATTGCTAGCAATATGAACATCTATTAATAGCACTATTGTAGTCAATGCATTTATCAGTGGCTATCTCGAACTTGTTATATCTGTCGCCTTAATAAATTGCCTTACATTTATATCTAAATACTACTTACTTGCCACTTCTGCAAATCCATTCTCATGGCAGTCTTCACTTGAGGACAGTAGGAGAGACAAATGTTAAGTGATTGTACACAAACACACATAATTCTTGAGTCATAAACTATTGATTAAGACCTGGGACACGAGACTGCAGTTCAGCTGCTCCAGTGCCCCGGTATACAAGGGCTGTTGGATACCAAGGGGGCTGTAGTCTGAAATCCTGTGGCTTCAACAGAAGGATCCTTTTCCACGACACATCCATGTCCACACACACTTGGAGGCTCTTTGCCTTCTTGTGACAGTGCCCCACTACATGACAGTATCCTTTATTTTTATAAGATAACTGAGAAGGCCCAGTTGAGAGAGATCTGATAGCAGCAAATTTTACTAGACCGAGCAGTGTGCCGAGAGAGAGGTTTTTCCCAACATCTGGCAAAAACATCTGAGGCTGATCTTCTTTTACGGCATGAATTGCATTGCAATAATAATCCAAACTCCATTCAGTTCCAAGAAATGTGGCTGGAGCCAACCTTTTTAAGTCAACTCCTACATCATGCTGCATGTCTTTGTACTGAGTATCTTGGCAGTATGTCTATATTTTACGTAGTTTACATGCTGCAATCCATTTATTTCACTGTGTCTAGGGAGATGGGGGTGTTTACTAAAAGTAAAGTAAGGTGAAGTATTGATGTGAGATTACAAGTAAGATGGAGCATTGAGGAAGGATGCAAATAAAGGGTTTCAGCCAGACAGCCACAGCTTTGTTGTCATTTTTACACTAGATGCTCTTTTGCCACTTTTGTTTTCTGCCTGTATTTCCAACAGGAAAAAAGGAGACAGAAAGACGCAGGAGTAAATTCCAGAGAAGCACTGCAAATCCATAGCATCTGCTTATATTGTTGCAATGGAACATAAAAGCATTAACTGGTGTAATGAAGAGTTGTTGGTGTGGAGGTTTTTTAAAATGTTGTCTGCTTTGATGAAAAAGTTGCTGTATATTCAGAAAAATCCACATGCTGGTAGATATTTAAGTCACAAATGATATTGTGGGTTATCTAGAGCAGCCTCATTCCTTTTTGATGGGTAAATTAATGCTTGCAGTATATTAATTTGAGCCCAAGAGCTGCTCAGGTACTTTCATAGTTAGTTTTTTCTAGATGACAGGAGATATTTTAAAGAACATTTTCTTTTTTTACCTTCGTTGGAGCTGTGTAAAAGCTGCATTGACATCAATGACTGTCAGGAAAATGCATAGTGCTTTTTGGATCAATGCCTAGTAGAGTTAATGGAGATTAGCTACAGCAAAACCCAGAAAGGGTTCAGTGTTTGTTTAAATTGTTTGTGCCTTAAACTACTCCCTTATACCTTATAAAGGACCAAAGGCTTTTATGGTCTGTACTACGGTTAATTTGTGTTGTTTAACATGTAGCACTTTTACAGAGGGAGATGTATTATATGTGACGATTTAATTAATTTTTTTAGTAACTGTATCTGTTTAAAAAAAATCCTGACTGGCAGAGCTTTCTTACTTATTCATGTTGTTTGTCTTAATTGTTACTGCTTTGGGTTGTAAAACAGGCAGACCTCACAAAATTACCAAATCTCATCAGTGCCTTCATGGAAAATGCAATCCAGTACCACCTGTCTAATGGGTTGTCCATCTCTAACTCTTTCTACAGCTTTACCAGAAGATTCTTTTTTTCCCCTTCCCAATTAACACTGTTTCTTTAGAGTTGATGAATAAGTTTGATAGACAAAGGGAGAGTGAAAGGTAGATCTGATGATCAGCTGAAGCAGAAGTAATAAGCATCATGTCAAAAAAGGATGTGTTTGCTGATTCTTAACACAGAAGCTCAAGCTAGCATGGTCATAACTGTTCTTTATTTAAATTTGGTTGTTAACATGAATCTAACAGCAATATTTCAAACATTTTCTCTCTGTGCATACACTTACATATTCTGAAAAGGCATAAATTTCTCATATGTTGGACCATGCTTTCATACTGTGCATTTCGGGAGGAGACCTGTGTGTGAACTGAAGGGGAACGTTTTGCAAGTCCTTAGGCAGCTTTGGCAGTGCAAATTTGTTTCACTAAGTAACTCTTGGTGTCTGTGAAATTCTGAAAGTTTCCATTTTCATACACTATGTTTTTCACAGAAGATATTTCATGGAAGATTGACTACTGCTGTGCATGCAGCCTGATACAGAGCACTTCAGCTTGAAGCCTATCTATCCCTTTTTTTCTGCTGACTCAGACTGACTCATACAGCAGATGTGGTTCTAACTGGGACTAACATTCGATTTACCAGAGATCTACTTTGCAGTAATAGGTTAAAATTGTATTTTCATGCTTGTAACTTTCAATTCTTTGAAGATTTTTCGCTTTATAATCTAGCAGCTAAAACATTGATGCTTACAAAACTAGTTATTTAATTGTCTGTATTTTTAGGTCTGTTTTGAGCATGTGTTTATATTCTTTCAGGTATCTGAGCATGAATTCTGCTCTGGCTGCAGCTATTAAAGATTAATTGCTGGGTTTTTTGTGTGTTGGGTTTTTTGTGGTTTGGTTTGGTTTTGTTGGGGGTTTTTTTGTTTTTTTTTGTGATGTTGCAGTCACAAGACTTTTTTTTCTACAGCATCAACGTTTATGACATGAAGGCTGAGCAGCTCCTGATATTTTCCGTAGTTCCCATCCCCTGCCAAATGCTTATTGCTTCACATCAGGCATTCAGTCCTTTGCAGGTTCAAGCACTATGTAGAGGCTTTTCACCTGGGGCCATGATGAACAAGATATATTTCCTTAAGCAGTGATGAGACAGTATTTCCTTGTGATGTGCTTTAAAATTTGTTCTAACAACTCAACATTGGAGGAAGCTCAGACTTCCTCATCCTTCTTTCACCATCTTCTTGCGGTTTCCGTATTGCACTCACATCTCAGGTGATAATGCAAAACATAGGTTCAGAAAAATGTATATGGTGGAGACAGACCTACTTATTTGTATAATTAGAAAAACAGTACCAAAAACTTTACAACAGATATTTACACTTCTTGAACATGAGCAGTAATATTTGCACGGAAAAAAAATATATGTGGAATTGCATATGTATTTAAATCTTTCTTCATATGGGAGTATCTGTTTATTAGGACTTACTGTGATAACCAGTTCTGATCAGACTCTGGAAACTTTCAGTGAAGTCTTATTAATCAACCAAAGCCTCAATGACTTCCGAAGTTGTTTAATGCTGTTTGTTTTGGACTGAAGTGCTTTATTCCATACTGGGACCTGTTGATAGTATTATCAACCCCAGAAGCATGTTGTTACTGTTCATGTCCATCAGAAAAATTCACAGAATACATTTAGCAAGAAAAGAATTAAGACACAGAGTGTATAGAACTGTGTCCAGTTCTGGGCTCCCCACTAAAAGACAGGCATGGACATGCTGGAGTGAGTCCACCAAAGGACCACAAAAATGGTGAAGGCACTGGAGCATCTGTCATAAGAGGAGAGGCTGGGAGTCCTGGGACTGTTCAGCCCAGAGCAGAGAAGCCTCTGGGGGGATCTTATCCATGTGTATAGATACCTAATTGTAGGGGAAAAGGACACAAAGCCAGATTCATCTCAGTGGTTTTAAGTGACAGGACAAAAGGCAACAGACACAAGGTAAAATACAAGAAATTCAAATTAAACATTAGAAAATCTTGTTTACTGTGAGGGTAGTCGAACAGCAGCAAAGGCTCCCCAGCAAGGTTTTAAAGTGTCTGTTATTGGAGATACTCAAAACGTGACTTCACAGAGTCCTGAGCAGCCTGCTCTAGGTGACCCTGCTTTGCTGACCTTTCTAGGTCGTCCAGAAGTTGCTTCCAACCTTGAGTATGACTCAACATGGCTTTTTATTGTGAAGTCTCACCCAAACTGAAATGGCATTGGTGGGAGTTCTGTTAGATGCTTTAAAAGTTTTGGGATCTGTTCCATTAGGATTCAAACTTCTGTATAAAAGTTGTTTGTCTTAACTACAATGTCTTTCTCTAACATTGCTTGAAAAATGTAGGGTTTATTAACTTTGCTCCTTTTGTTTTGCCCCTCAGGAGCGTTTTTTCTCACCAAGAATTTGTCGCCGACTTCATGCTGTCCTAGCATCTTTTAGCACTTCATTGTTGATTTTATCAAATCTAATATTTCTTGGAGGAATTCACGTTGGAAAAATCTACTGGAACAGGATCTTTGTGGAAGGCAAGTATATTTTTATGTGCTTTCTAGATGACAGAGCTTTCCAAATACTACTTTGGGTGGGCTAATCCAGATTCTTGTCTCAGTGCACTAACTGGGAGTAACTTCTTTTCTGTTCATGTTCAAAACTATAAAAAAATCTTCCTGATAAAATCTAAATAACTATGCACTCTGTGTGACTATAAAGAAACATCGCCATTCTCCCATCAAGTCTAGAAAGACAGTTATAAGGCTCTCTGCCAGTGAAATCACTGAAGATAAAATAATAAATGTGTGACAAGTTAACCAGGTGGCATTCTTTTTTCTGCTCTGCATTTTGTGTACATCAGTAAGAAAAGGTGTGCTAAACCCTATAGATTCTGTGGAAGGTTAGTGAATGAGATCTGCATAACACAGCATAACTGAGCAATTAAGGGTTTTTTTGTAGTGGATATGTTATCAGGGCAGGGACCTTCTGACTATTGAGGACAAGGTTCGAGGACAGGGGAAGTTGGGTGACAGTGTCAGCCTGTGGTGTTGCTGAATAAGCAGTATACAGCGTTGTGCTGTGAGCTGACTCAGGAGACAAATCTACTTCAATTTTTCTGCCAGAGATCCATGTAAGCAGGACCAGTTTTCTTCTTAGGTTCTTACTACTGCCAGATTCCCACATTGTCAAATAAAGGTCTTGCAGAGGAATATTTCTTCCTCATGAGGCAAGTATTTACAGTCTTCTGTGCCCCTATAAAGACCACTACATTCTATTCCTCCTTTATACAGTGTTTTCTGCTCTTACTCCTTTTGATGGTTCAGAGGTCAGGCTCTGGAGTTCCAGGGTCCTACTTAAGTATCCCAGCAGAATTGAACTATTAAATAAAAAGTAATGTACATAGAGAAAAATTTCTCTTCTGAGCTCCAGGAAAAAACATTAAAACAGCACTAAGAAAAAGTACATTTTCAGTATAAAACTTAGTGAAGATTGTTAGTACTGGGCAGAGAAGATGGAGTGAAATGCTTGGTCATGTTTGGCTTTTGGTCTTAAAATATACCTGTCCTCTGTTTTCTTAAAAAGGCTTAATTTTCTCTTAAATTGATTCCTCCCAGTTAGATAGCTAGTAGTTTCATTAGAAAAAACTAGGTAAGATGACAAGTTTGGAAGTAAAGTTAGACATCACTTGTTATCTATTCAGAAAAAGCATTAGTGAAATTGTCCATATCAGGTTTATAGCTTCGTGCAAATTATTTTCACAATGCAATTTTTATTTTCTAAATGGAGAAAGTATGCCTTTCTCTTCAGTAGGATTACCAGTTGGCAGAGTGCTGAGGTTTGCATCTGGTGAAGGACATTTTTTTTAACAAGTAGAGCAGTATTAAACGGATCAACTATTTATTGTTTCTCTAGGTTTGATTTGTTGAGTTTTTTGAAAGGTTCTTTGGTCTATTGCTTTGCATATAACAGCATTAGGTACCAGGTGTATTAAGATAGGAATAATGAATTAGTTCAGTCATTTGCAACTTTGTTTCCATGATGTGTTAATCAAATTAGCTTTATTTTAAAAATGTAAACCCTTTTGTTTAGTGCAGTGCATACTGTACCAGTAGCAATCTCAGTGTTAAGCTTTATATCCCATATCCTTAGATCACACAGATGACTGTGAGTATATTCTATTACTGCATTATGGTTCTGACAATTTGTGTATAAGCTGCAACATCTGCTAAGATTTTGTTGCATCAACACTCCTGCTCCATTGTGGTTTCCCAACTGTGGAACAAACACTGAGCATTGAAGGCCAGTCAAATCCAGAAGGACTATTCAGATCTATGGTCTTCAATTAAAATAAAATTTATGTGCTGGTCTGTAGGAGATATAACAAAAATCTGCACGTATTATTTGGAGAATGCAGTGCTAAAAGATAAATACATTTTTGTATGGTCTACACTGTTCTGGTGAAGCCAGTTCATCAATATATTCAGACCAAGCTAAATGCTGTGTACTCTTTGGTCATTCTTTTGTCAGCCCTAGGACAGATAAGATGATCTAACTGCTTGTCTTCAACTCAGGTTTTTGTCATTACCTTCATAAAAAAAATTAAATGGGGATATGCTTGACTGGTGTAAAGAAGTAAGGGTGATGGTAGTGGGTGAGTGTCCTGTGGGGCAGCAGAGTGTTTGGTTTGGGTTTTTATTTTTACACTTCAGGTGTGGATTTCACAGTTTGTAAATATAATTGGCATTTGTGGATCACTGACAAAGTTATTCAAGAACATACATGCTAAACTCAAGGAATGAAATGCATCTTGGAGCAGAAATCAGATCTCTGGGTTTAGGTGCAGCTTTCGGTGCTGTATGTGGCATTTTCAGGTTTGGCAAATAAACAAACCTCAGAATATAAATATTTTTAAAACCCCAAATGCCCAGCATATATCACTTTGTAGTCAGGAATTGAGTTCTATTGTATAGTATCTAAAAACATAGCTAAAAACAGCTGCTTGGAGAGCAGCTTCTTTAGCATGTGTGTGACAGTAATGCAAATTTAAAATCACTACTTCTTAAAATGAAGTTTTACTGAAAATGCAAGAAATGCACTTCTAGTTTGGCTGTTTGATTACTGAATAGGATCTCCTGTGTTCTTTTGCGAAGGCTGAATATTACTAAAAATCTATACAGGTCTCTTGAGTGTGTGGCGGAGATAACATGGGTATGAAAGCAGTTACAATCCAGGACAGCATAGTCAGTGCAAGGAAGATTGTGCAAGTGATCTATGATTGTTATCAAAGCTTTGTGGATTGCTTTTCAGGAACAGGATTTAGGTGAAGTTGTTTCTCACATATGGTAAGCTTTAGATGCTTCAATGACCCTTGCCGTGCCATAGTTATCCCTTCTCTTTTCCTGGAATTCTTGCTTGACTGATATTTGGGCAGTTTTGCAGTGCCTTGGCAGTGCTTTCCACAGCTTTCATACCACTAACAAGAATAATTTATTTTGAGCATTCTGGGTACCAGTATTTTTTACCAGCACCTTTGCTTTCCTCTAGAGATAACTATATTTATCTGGCTTTAAAATTAATTTCTGTGCATCATTAAAATTGCTACTGTCAAAATTATGAGAGCAGGGGGGTGTTTGTCTTATATGTACAAGTATTTGTTCTTAAGTTTGTTCTCAAACTGTTGGTACTGGCCTTACTGCTTGATTCTAGAATTTGACTTGGCCCTGTAAGCAAGCATTTGCTTTGACTTTTTAGTAAGGCTTTTCTTATATGAGAGTGTCATTCTAATAAGACAGCAGGAGAAATGTCTTCTACATAGCAAACTGGTTTTAATCCTGTATTCAGAGTAATTAATTAATACTTCCCTTCAAAATGAGAGGCTCCAATGAGGGGGGTTGTCTTTGGAAGGGCTCTCTCCTGGGACCAGTGCTGTGAAGTACTTTTGGTTAAGAGGCTGAATTATCTTAGGAAGCATGGCCAAAGGCATGAAGTCTGAGAGGGCACACAAGCATATTGAGTGATAAAAGTATAAAATGCTTCCCACTCTTTCTCTGGTTTGTGAGGAACAGAGCCCAGATGAATGAGGAAAGCACACAGTGCATGTCAGGTATATTTTACTTTGAATAGCTGTCAGCAAATTGGACAGCCATCATTATACTTGACTATAAACCAGTACTTTAACTACCCTTTCTAAATTGTGAGGAGTACCTCTCTTGAGGCAGTTCAACCTGCATATGTCTGTCTTAGCATGGGATGAAATGCACTGTCACTCCCCACTGTGTTCAGAGGCATTTTGTACAGGATAGTTTCAATTAGATTAGATGTCCAACTTTTGAGAAGGTGTCCTTTAATAAACATCCAGCTAAGAGTGAGTTTCACCCTCATTTAGAAGAGATTTACTGCAGGAGTACAGAATGTCTGGCTGGGCAGAAGTCCTGCAATGAAGGGAATCCGACTGTTCCACCACACTGGAAACTTTGTGCATCAGCAGTGTCCTACCACTTAACAACAAAAATAAGCCTTATATTTAGATGCATTGACAGCAGTGTGAAAAGCATAAAATAACCTCTTCTCCTTCATGATGATCTGAAGGTTAAAGTTAAAATATGTCCAGCTTTGGTTACTGCAGTTTAAAAAAATAATATTCATCTGACGGAGGGAAATGCAGCAACATGACGAAGTGTAGGAGCCATGACCCTGAAATAAATGGCATTGTTTTGAGAGGAAAGTACATAGAAGTTTCTGCAAATAAAATGTTAACAAGCTATTCTATATCACCAGTGAAGTCTGGAGAACAAAAAAAACAAACAAACAATGGTAAAATGTAGTAAGAAAGCTTTAGTTAAGGTAGGAGATGCTTTACCACTGTAAGATATGGGAAGTATTGAAACACATTACCTAGGTAAGCTCTTGAATTGCCGTCTTTGGAGGACAGCCTCCAGGCAGACAAAAATCTGTCAAGCAATGTAGAAAATACTGATTTCATCATGATGTAGGAGGAACCTCTGAATGGCCTCCAGACCCCTTCCAAACCCTTTTTTCTGTAGGTGGTATTTCAGGAGATACAGCTCTTTACATATAAGAGAAATCATTGTACTATGTAGCAGGATTTTTGTTTGGATTTATATTTTTCTTCAGTAAGTTAAGGGCCATGGTAACATATAAAAATGCAGTTCCAGTAACATTTTGTAACAGTTCATTTTTGAAGTTTGATGATCTGATGTGGGGAAAAAAGTCCATAGTGCTGCGGCTGAGGTGCAACTTAGTGGAAGTCATGGTGCCATTTTAAACTAAAGATAATTACTCTCATGAAGAATTCTGAAAGTATTTGTTGTCTCATACTTGCTCTTTTCTTCTAGCATTTGGGATGAAATGCATGGTGTTATATATGCATACTTCATTAGGTAAATTTCTGAGAGCATTTAAAACCAATTGTATTATGCAAAACTAAAGCTAATTTCTTAATGTTTAATATTTGTTCACTATTTGAATATGGTGAAGCCTTTATTTTGCCTTCAGTTTCCCTTTTCAGCTTGTTTTAAGTAAAAGCAGGTTTTACGTTGATCAGTATTTAATTATTTTTGTTAATCACTACTTGGTGATTACCTGACCTACTTTATGGAGGTAGAAAGTCTTTGAACTTCTTCACTGCTGTCCAGTGCTATCTCAGATGGTGTTTTATGGAACATCTTAGACATTGATTTGCAAGTGGAAATTTCCATGATACTGGCAAACAAGATTCAGGGGTTTGAGTGAACCAAAGAGTTTGGTGTAACATGCGTAAGGGGAACTTTTTCCTTGCTTTGGCAGAAACAGTAGACCATTTTCTTATGGCATTAGATTAAAACTATGCTGCTTGCTAATTGGACTGTATCACAGTATGGAAGATTATTCTCTGAGTTTGTTTTGTTTTATGTAAGTAATATAGTGAATGAATTGAGAATGGAAAGAGTATCAGCTTTCAAGACATCATCCTGCTGTTGCTTTTAGAAGTTTTGCCTTAGATTTTGAAGACAGTAGGGTTAGTTTGTTTTTCTACAGAAAATCACTTGTATAATATAATTAGTGATTGAGGTGCCTTTCAGTGTTCAGCTAAAACATTTAAAAGCTGTTGAGTTGCTTATTGTGTAGCTCTACTGCTGTGTGAAGTGTCAATTAAAAAAAAAAGTATGAAAGATTCTTGTATGAATGGTTGTGTGCACTACTCTGGTTCATGTAGGATCATGTCTACTCATTAGATTTGTTGCTAATCATATGCCTCATTTGTTGCAATAATGAATGTAGGAAAAACATCTGAGGATGATCAGCAGTTCATTCAACAGCATCTCTCCCTTCAGAAACTGTCAATATTGCTAGTTAGATTAGTTAACAGATCTAACGCGTTTAAACACTGAAGGAAGCTAACAAAAAGAATCAGAGCAAAGCAGTTAGAACTTGCTATTAAAAAGCATTTTGTTGGGCTTTTTAACAATGAGGTGTTGCCAGATAACATACAATGATGTATTAGGAGCCATATTGCACTTCAATAACTTCTGAGAGTTGTAACAGTGAGATCTGTAAATATCTAGTATGAAAGGGCTCAAAGGTGTAGAAGAAATGAAATAATGTAGCGCAGGACCTCAAAGGAGACTACAGGATCTGTCAGCAGAGGCATCCCTGTGACTGTGTGGTACTTGGCTGTCTGTTCTATGCATCTCTTGCAAAGCCCTAATTCAAATTTCTTTGTAGCTGAAAGAAAATAAGAGGTCTACTTCAGTTGATGACTGTTCAGAGTTGTTGTCAGATGGCAGTTGTTTTGGTTTGAAAGCTTCTGCTGTAGTGTAGCTGGCATATGGTCTTCCAGCATTCCTGTTGCTCCTGATTTTCAGTTTCACAGAGAAATCCCACTTGCTGCTGTTATGCAGAAATGTAATTTAGTTAATTTTTTCCAAAAATACATCTATGAGTGCTATATTGGTGGATTGCATAGATAAATGTTGCACATTGGCAGGAATAGTATTGAAGATATGACATTTTCTCAAATGATTCATTCCTCTTCATGTGCAAAGGAAACTTGTTTTTAAAATCATGTGTGACTTTGCTTGGTGGATGCAGTTCATTGGTTCGTGAAAAGGCAAAATAATAAGAAAAATTAATTTTGGCCTGAAGTAATAAAGAGGCAGTGATTTATTTTTTTCCTCTTCACCTCCCAAAGGATGAGAGCTGTATAAAAGCAAATATTCACATGTGTTAGGGGAGGGGTTTCTTTAGAGTTAAAACAATAAAGCATGTTCTGCCATTTTCTGTTGAATCATACTAGTTTGAGCCTCTGTTCTGTGTGAAAACTCTTGGAGCATTGCTGTGTTTAAATTCAACTGTTGTTGTTGAATCTCCATAGTTTACCATGTGTCTTTACAGCCTTAGGACCTGATCCTGCAATTGAATCGATGCAGAACGATCCTTCTATCTAGGAAGTCCCAGAACATGTGCAGACACATCTGCTGAGATCAATAAGATTGCAGGGTCTGAACTGGTCACAAAGAACCTACATCTCAAATACCATGTTAAAGCCTTTATTCTACATGTGGCATGTACAAGTACAAAAATGGGGGAAAGCCTACACTATGACTGCATGTACAGAGTTCACTGTTGTGCATTATGTTGTATGTGACCTACAGAGTGTGGAAGCTGGAATGAATGATAGTGCCAAACGTGCATGTTTTGGTGGTTTAGCATAGTGTTTCAGAGACTGAAGTAGTTTGAACGTGAGGTCCCTTCACATCTTAAACGTAGCATGAACATAAAGAATACAGCATTTTTGTCTCCAGAAGCTTAAAATCACCATGACCTTGAAACTGCTAGCTATCGAGTCCACTTTGTGGTAGAGTAATGGTACATGGACTTCAGTTATTGCTGCCACCTTGTGACAAGTGTGACAAGAGTGACAAGTGAGAGGAAAAGTTATTCCGGGGGCTCTTTTGGAAAAACTGTGAGAAAACAGGTGATGTGGAAGGACTAGAGATTTTCTTTCTGCTAAGCCATTAGTGTCATTGGTACCAGGGCAGAAAGGAGAAAAAGTGATAAACTCTGCAGTTGATCATGCTAGGGAAATGAAATATAAGGAGAAAAGGCCCACCCATATAAAATGTTTCATACGTTTAACAGACAATCGTAACATCAGACAGTATGAGAATGCCAGTACCCAAGCTTCTGTCCTGTTACCGTCAAAACCCTACAAGGCTTTGCAGGTGTCCCTTTAGATATTCAGACATGTTTTGTAATGGAGAAGAGGTCCTTGGCCCCAAGGTTTATATTTGGATTTGACTTTATTTTCCCGTATGCTAGTAGGAGCCGTTTTGGTGTAAGCAGTATCACTTCTGACGCTAGTAGCAGGGTGCACAGCAGTACCCTTCTTGACAGGGTGTGCTGGCAGGCCCTGCACCTGGCAGGGCTACGGGACCTGTGGTGGGATCAGCCCCTTGTAGCCTGCTGTTCCCTGGAGGAAACCCAGTGTCTCTGCTGATGGCCCTTGCTCCTCCCAGTATGAGCTGGGATGTCCCTATCTTGCACCAGAACTCGCCCCTCTCCACTATCCCTTCTCCACCTTTGCCTCTCCCACTGTACTCAGCACCGAGCATTGCGGGACCTGTGCCGGGATCGTCTCCTTGTAGCCCGCAGTTCCCTGAAGGAACCTTGGTGTCCTTGCTGTCTTCTGCGCCGAGTGCTGGAGGACCTGTGCCGGGATCTTCTCCTTGTAGCCTGTGGTTCCCTGAAGGAACCACAGTGTCCCTGCTGTCTTCTGCGCTGAGTCCTGGGGGACCTGTGCCGGGATCTTCTCCTTGTAGCCCGCAGTTCCCTGAAGGAACCCTGGCATCCCCGCTGTCTTCTGCGCCGAGTACTGGGGGACCTGTGCCGGGATCTTCTCCTTGTAGCCTGTGATTCCCTAAAGGAACCACAGCGTCCCTGCTGTGTTCTGCACCGAGTACTGGGGGACCTGTGCCGGGATCGTCTCCTTGTAGCCCGCGGTTCTCTGGAGGAACCCTGGCATCCCTGCTGTGTTCGGTGCCGAATACTGGGCGACCTGTGCTGGGATCGTCTCCTTGTAGCCCGCGGTTCCCTGGAGGAACCCTGGCATCCCCGCTGTGTTTGGTGCCGAGTACTGGGCGACCTGTGCTGGGATCGTCTCCTTGTAGCCCGCGGTTCCCTGGAGGAACCCCCGCGTTCCTGCTGCGTTTGATGCCGAGCACTGTAGGACCTGTGGTGGGATCTGCTCCTTGTAGCCTCGTCTTCTGTGAAGGATATTCTGTGTCCCTGCTGACGGTGCTGGCTCCTTCCTGAGGAGGCTGGGATGTTCCTTTGCTGTATCAGAGCTAGCCCCTCGCCACTATCATTGCTCCTCCTTTGATCCTCCCACTCTCTTCTGTGCCGAGCACAGTGGGACATGTGCTGGGATCCGCTCCCTGTAGAATTGTCTTCCGTGAACGAAACCCGGCGTCCCTGACGGTGGTGCTGCTGCGTCCTTCCTGAGGAGGCTGAGCTGTCCTGTTCGGACCTTGGAGCTTGGGCCTGCTCTTGAGCAGTTTCCTGAGCCCTGCCCTGCTGCTGTCTCGTGCTGCTCAAGGGGTCGTTACCCTGGGCTTGCTGAACTCCTTGGTGGTCATTGTGGAGCTGGCTCAGGGATCTGAGTTGGCTGCTAGTGTAGTTGGTGTAGTCTCTGAGGTGGTAAGTCTCATAGTTATTGGGTCCCACTGTGCGGTAGATGACATTGAAAGGCCACTGGCAGACTGGGCACACAGCTCTGCTGCGGGACTCCTCCAATATGCAGAGAAAACAGAAGAGATGCCTGCACCAGCCCACACAGGCTGGGTCTTTAATGGTGCCACGGCAGAGTGGGCACCTTTGGTCCTCAGGAGCATCCAGTGACACAGCCTGGGACTCCTGGCCGGTGCTGTCAGCAGGGGAAGAGGTGCTGCCTTCTGGCAAGTCATCCTCCGAGGCCATCTTGCACTGCAAAGGAAAGAGATGCAAAGCTCATGACCTGCCCTGGAGATGCAAACTGGGGGAAGCAGCAAAGCTGTGGAAATCAAGGAGGGAAGAATTGCCCACTCTGCCTGGGGGCTGTGCTTGTGCTGCCACAAAGGCCAGAGACCATCCTGGGCCAAATTGTGATAGCACGGGTGTGTTAGCATGTTCCTGCTCTTGGGGCAGGGGAGTGACTGCCCTTTTTGTGCAGGCAGGAATTGGGAAAGTAGGAAAGCAATTCCTGGCGTCTCAGAAATAGCATCTGAAGCCTGAGGAGCACGGCAGGTCGGGACCAGTGCCCTGAACCCTGCCTGTGTCCCTGTGTAGCAGATCCTCACTGTGCCTTCCAAAAGGGAGGCAATGAGATGGGCTGTCCTTTGTCCCCCCACCTGCAGACGTCTATCTTCAACGGAGGATGAGAGCAGCGTGGCCCTTCAGGGCTGCCCAATCCCAAAAGTATTGATGTTGCCAGGGGTCCCAGTGACTCTCTGGTGACATCACAATGGCTTTTGGAGACCACATGCAGAAGACATAAGCCTCAGGAAACAAAAACTTCCCGGCTAGCTCATCTCACAAGTTGAGCAGAATCCCGTTGCCACCTTTTTTTGTCTAAATTTGGATACTGGGTTTCACTCATATCCAGCACTACATTCAGATTGAGAAATAAACCATCTCAAGGCATTTCTTATACTCCCTGGCCAAGTTTGCAGGTCCCCTCTGCCTAGCACTGGTGAGGCCACACTTGGAGTACTGTGTCTAGTTCTGGGCTGCCCAGTGCAAGGGAGAAATGGACATACCAGAGAGAGTCTGACAAAAGGGACAGGAGCATCTGTCCTGAGAGGAATGGCTGAGAGAGCTGCTGTCTGCAGGCTGTTCAACCTGGAGAAGAGAAGACTGGGGTGAATCTTTTTCTAAGTATACCAGTACCTGAAGGGAAGGTGCAAAGGCGGCGGAGCCAGGCTCTTTGCTGAGGGCCCTGGTGACAGTGTGCACAAAGTGAAAGGCAGGAGCTTTCCCCCGAATGTCAGCAAACCCTATTTTACTGTGAGGGTGACTAAGTACTGGCACAGGTTGCCCAGGGAGCTTGTGGAGTCTCCTTCCTTGGGCATTCTCAAAAGCTGTATGGCTGTGGTCCTGGGCTGCTGTCTCTAGGTGACTCTGATCAAGTGTAGGGGTGGGTGGAGCAGATGACCTTCAGAGATGCCTTCCCACCTCAACCATTCTGTGATGCTGCCACTCAAAGCTCACTTGTGCATGTAGAGAAGGCACATCTGGGTTGCCTGCCGTGGGAAGGTTTGAATGCTTCTGTATGCTCACGAAGATTCCGGTTTGCCTCATGGGAGTCTGTCACCCATGTGGCCGCCATCTCTGACTGGTTTTTTTCCTTCAGGGGATTTGTAAGTGACTTGTTTTTGTGCACCTTTGTCTCTCCCCTCTGTGCCCCCGTAGCACAATCCTGTGTAAGCTAGCATTGGAACTAGCTTAGTAGAACTTAGTATCTGTGAAACCTGCCCGAGCAAAGTATGTTATTGCAGAATATGGTTTAATTCAGCCCAGAACAAAAGCGCGTGAAAGACCTGTGAAGTTTCTTCATGAGGATTGCTTTCTTCCCTCTTTTTGCCAAAGATCAGTGTTGTTGGAAATGTACCATTGAGTTCCTTGTGTTGGTCCTTGCTGGAAGAATGCTGCTGATTACGGACCTTCTTTTTGCTGTTGTTCCCCACACCCTGTACTAAGTCTGGCTTTCAGTAAACAGGAAATGTGTAATGGCTGCATTCACAGAAATAAACATGTAGTTTTGAAATCTACTGGCCACAATAATGTTTTCATAGTGTGTGTTACATGTGACCATGGTTTTCCACGCTGGTTGGCCAGTCACAGTTTACTGCCACTTGCTGCACGTGTGTGCCATGAGCCAGCAAGTCGGCAGCTTGGTCTCGATGCGAGTTCCTTCCCGTGGCGTCCTGCTCCTTCTGCTCTGCGGCAGTCTTAGTCATGGAAAGACACAAGGAATTCCTGGAACAGAGGGTGACTTGAGTTAAATTCAGAAATTGGATACCATTTGTCTTGGTCTCTTGGTTTATTTATCATGTCCCCTGTGTCTGTAGAGAAGGCACCTCTTCCCACCAGTCTGACTTGAAAATAGCAGTGGTTTTGGTACATGGCTGTTTTCCCAATGACTTGGTAGTCTTCAGATATGGTCTGAGGAGTCTGTAGCCATATAGTAGGGCAAATTTTGCTCTGATGTCCCCAAGGAAACACCATGAGGACAGAAGTGTGTCTGTTTCCTAAACAGCTAGGATTTTTTGCTTAGTTTCATAGTCTTGCTGTCTAATGTGGCACCTGTAAAGGATGAATGAGCAGTGAATAATGTGTCTCTACAACTTTTCTGAGCTCTTTGAGCACTGTCTTCCCATGAAAAAATGGAGAGATGTCTGTCTCTTAACTTGTAAAACCTCAGTTCTGTGTTCTGCAGAGGCTTCACACCCTGGTATATGGTGCTCTCCAATGCTATGATGTGTGTGACTTCCCATGGCCATTTGAATGTATGGTTTTGAAGCGTATGGTCCAAGTCCATCTAAGCTCTGTGAGACCATATAGAATTAGAGTACTAAAGGGCACAGTTCCCAGACTTAACTTCGGGAATCCTACAAAAGCTACATTTTTCTGTTACTGCATATACGCGTGTGCGTAAGTAATGGCGTGTAGCTGAGATACTAGACTAAATCAAAACAAGACATTAATGTCTTCAATCTAGCTATAAAGTTGGAGATCATCCTAAGCATCCCCATTGTTACAAATTATGCCTGATGTCTGCTGTCCATTCTGTAGTGAAATAATTTGAAACTTCAGAGCAAGGAAATTCCCAAAGAACAAGTCTTCCAAGAAAGTAATGGAATTCTAATATTAGAGTAGTTTATGTTTAATGAACTGATTTCATTTCCCTTTTCTTGCTTATTCTTTCTAAAGTTCCTAATACAAGGAGAGCATGTACTGATAACCAGTTGTGACTTGTCAGGTTGTGGACGTCTTCCTAGGTATTGAATTTGCACTGTTAGAAGGTTAGTTGAAAAGCCTGCTATGCTTTAACAAGATCTGTTTTATTTCTGGCAGTTACTGAGATACCAGAGTCTTTTTTTCCCCACAATTCTCTGTCAAGTTGCCAGACCTGTGTGTACCTACCCATTCTACTAGTAAATATTGAGAGTTATTTGGAGCTGCAGACTAGCATGCCAGTATTGAAGCCTCTTAAGCAGTAAATATGCTTTGTTATCAATAACTGAGTTAGTTATTTTGATTTTTTTAAAGCTACTTCCTTATTTTTGCAGCTTGTATGTGAAAACTGATAAAAATATGATAGGTTTTTTGGTATTGTTAGCCTCCTTGCTCCTAACTATGTAACGACAGTAGACTATTAATTTTTATTATTTCTGCCCTCTTTTATGTGTTTTTTGTTAGACCCAAAGCTAAGCCTTCTATCAAATATAATCATCCTTGTGCAAATTGTAATTTAGGCTTTGAAGCAATCCTGGGAGAAGAGTGCATTATGTATTATAATCCAAATTATCCATAAAAATTCTCCTAATGGTGAAACTTTTATGTCTGAATGAAGATTTATCTTGCTTCTAGGTTGGACAAAAACTCAAATCATGGTACTGGTGTGGAGTATTGTTGTGGGAGAGGATTGTTTATCTCTTTAGAAGTAGTAGGAAAGTGTTATTGAAGTAGTTGTATTTTTCAGATGGAAAAGTATCTAGTAGTTGTTAACATTGAAAGAAAAATGTAACTGCATAGTTCCATCACCTAGAGATTAATATGCCTCCTACAGTGAGGAGCAGTTTGCAAATAATTGAAAATATTTTACACTTGAATGTTGTGGCTGTCTTTGTCAACCCCTCTGTCTGTTAGTAATGTTTAGTACAGGTATCTTGTATTTAGCAAAAAGTTTGTATGCAAATAGTTGAAAACCAGCATATCAGAAAATCTTCATGTTGTCCTAGTTGCTATTACTTTTGATTTAAAATTCTTAAAATTGTGATCTTTGTCCTAATGTGTCTGTTGGATGCAGCTGAGAATGTTTTATATAACCATTGCTGTATATAAAAACTACCTCAGTTTTGGTTTTAGTACAGCAAATCAGAAATTAAAACATACCTGTGGAATAAGAAAACCTTCAAGACACACGCACCATTTATTAGAGATGAAGTGCAACATGTGGATATATTATTTTTTTACTCCAATTTAGAGACAGAAGATAATTCACTCATTCCTGCCCAAATAGCATGTTTAAGAACAGTCAGCCTGCAGACTGATTAGAAATGCGGAAAATGGAATTACTGAAAAACTATAGAGAATTGCTAATGGAATCTACTGGGAATGACTGTTTGGGTTTATCCCGCTTTGGGTAGAGGCCAACCCATCCGTGGGGTTGTTTCTGCTCAAGGTCCTGGTCATACTTGGTGGGTAATGCAGGAGGATGGTGAAGTCCATTGTATACCACAGGGGAGCTTAACTCTGGCTGAGACCATTTAGTTTTGTGGTTAGACAATTTACTTACTGTATAATAATGATGTCTCTAGGATAATGTAGAGGCATCCCAGAAGAACTGGCAGCATGAGAGCATGAACACCGTACCTTCTCCTCTGCCCTGAGAAACTACTGTGATTGATGAAGATTCAGAGCAACCTGGTGAATGAGTATGACAGAAAATGGTGTGGAATAAGGGGTGGAATGTTACGGTTTTAGTGACTCTGGCATGGTGTTGGACACCTATCAAATTAGAGATAGGATCCTTAAGACCCTGAAAGACCTGGGAGGGTCAAAACAGGGAGGGGTCAATATTCCCCCTACTTCCTGCCATACTTTATAAAAGCCAGAACTGGAAGCTCATCCTTTTTCCTTCCTGCACCTCCTTCCTTGCGGTTTCTGCTTGGGGATTCTTCAGTTCACTACAGTTCACCATGGACCCCTCTTCGGAGGTGGCCCTACTGTTTAAACCAGGACAACTACAAAAGCTTTGGTTACAGTGAGAGCCTGTACACACCTCAGTCTGAGCAGTGCAAGCAAAGGAGGGGCAAGGTTGTGTAAACATGGTACTTCTGCTTCTCTTTTAGTAGGACTGGGCAAGCTATTGGCAGGGACAAAAGCTACTTGGGCCTCACTGGAAATCTGGTCTGTGATTGTGTTGCTAACTTTGACTAGGGTGAAATGCAAATTTATGCATAGGGCAGGATATAATTGCTGAGCAGTACTGCGTAATTTTATAGGACAGTACATAATGTTATACCTCTCTGAATCAGCAAGATTTAATTTGTTTTATGGAACTGAGGAAGCAGTCATTATTTCTTTGTCTTACAAATAAGTGTTTGGTCTCTGAAATCTTTAGCTGTTGACAGAGGAGTCAGATATTTTGGCTTAACTACAACTAAAGCATGTGAACATCAGAAGACAAAAGCTAATTAGTATTCTCTTGACTGCTGCTCTGAAGGAGTAGATTTGTATTCTCAGCTCCTTCTTATGCTCCAGTGGAGATTAAAAGAAGACAATGAGTACAAGGGAAGACAGAAAAAAAAAAATATGGAAACAAGGCAGATGCAGCCAAGAAAAAGGTCTGGCTTAAGCATTTCCTCACACTGCAAATTCAGGCAAAGTAAACCTTGAAGAGAGACCTGCTTTTGAAGCCTATTCTGTCTTTGCAGATTTCCTCCAGACTTGCTTGGAGAGAAGCAGTTAGCCAGTTGCTTTTACTGGACTGGTTTGTGGAGCAGACAGTTCCACTGCAAAGTAGCACAAGGAATATGGACAATGCATTGTGCAGCGCAAGATACCGGTAGGACTGGCAACTCGCTGCAAGAACATATTCTCTTGAACAAGTTATACCTACTTGGAAATGTAATATGGACCACCATGTTCAATCTATACAAGCAGAATGGATATTCACATGTCACAGCTGCTTTAGCTTGTGTGGCTGGCACTGACAAAATTGCCAAGGGTAACCTGAGCAAGGAAATGGATGTTGGCAATTTAATGCAGCTAGTATGCATTGTAGAGTTAGGGGCATTTTTCCTTTTTTTTTTTTTTAGTGCTGTGTAAAGGGGTTAAGTGCAGATCAGCTTCTGTAGCACCTGGAGCATTTCAGGGCCTATGGTGAAGATTTAAACCTGTGAAATTATTGGCATCTGCCATCTGAGATAGTAATACATCCAAGAAAGTGTTGTTTTGACTTTATTTGAATTCTTGTTAATCGTTTCTCCTCCAAGTTTTAAAGAAATTCTTCTTTGTTTTTCTTCTTTTCTTCTTCAACACTTCCAGTTATTGTGGCTGTCTTGATAGCTGATAGTCACCTGGAAAGGGCATCTACCAAGGCTGCTGGATTGTGGGGCCAGGATTAAGGAAGTAAATGAAGGCAGTTCATAGTTTAGTCCTTTCCATAACATAGCACATAAGCATTAATTCCAGTTAACAAATTCAATAGGTGTCCAGGAACACTTTGGAAGACTGCTTTTTGTGGTAAAAACTTTAGTACTGGGTTTGATGTTGAGTGTTGCCCTTGTTTGTCTTGTATGTACTGAGAGGCCAAAGCGCAGGGTGCATTAATGCAGCTTATGAACTGCATGCATGCTCATTTTTATTTGAAGTTTAAACTGAATCTTTTCTGATCACTGTTAATGTCACCTACAGAAGTGTACCCACCCTGCAAAAGGTGCTTCAGCAATCAAAGCTCCCATGTCCATTACAGCTGGAAATACATAAGGTTTTTTCTTGTCAAAGTTGATTCTCTCAGAAGTTGGGGGACAGGAGAGAAACAGCTCTTTGGGCTCTCCAGTAACGAAGACAACTTTTTCATGGTTATTTCAAGTTACAGCAGCTGTAAAGCTTTTCCAGTTTCTGCTGAAACTGATAACTCACAGAAGCTGTCAGCAGGCTGGAGTCTGCAGAATGCAGTAGACACTAGCATAGTTTAATAAAGTCCATCAAGGGTCTAGCAAAGATGTAAAAGCCCCCACAGTCTGGCTGTGCTACACCTGACTATTTGTTCTTTCACTCTTTCACTTTACTTCTGAACCAAAAAATACTCATTTATGACATATAATGTGACTTGTTTCTCTGTTATGTTGACCATTTTGAAGTGAACCATCATGAAGTATAGTGCCTTTTGGCTGTATTTCTCTTTATTTTACCTTTAAAAGATCCTTTCATTCACCCTTAGAGAGGATCAAAAAGTATGTCCTTTCCTACAAAATAGTGTCATCTGGAACACAAACCAAACCATACTTGGCTATCTGAAAGTTTTGCAGAAATACAGTGTCCCTGGCAATGTCCCTTCCTGTATGTGTTTTCCCTAGTTCCCTCAACAAACCAAGCAACCAACCAACCAGTGAGGTGAGCCTTTATTATAATAATTATTAGCAGAGCTGGCTCCAGGAAAACGTACATGAGTTTGACTTAATCAACAATTACATTTTGCTGAAATACCACATGACATTAGTGAGGCTTTGTGTTTGACAGACAGTATACTTGCAAGGCATGAAAGCAGGCACGTTGCCCTTATTTTGTTCTTTTATTAATATTTTAATCCTTTTAAATCCTTCTTCTTAGTTTTTTTCCAGGGAAGGATTAAATGCTTTACTATTTTTGTGATTAATTTTGTTTCTGTTACTTCTTTGTCAGATTGTTCCTTTTCAGTTTTGGATTTTACTGGTGGTCATTGAAAGACATCAGAATTTACTCTGGACTAGAGGATGTGTGATGGGCGGCCTGTCGCTCTTGACTGACCAGCAGACTGACAGGAATACTGCTCTGCAATAACTGGCACAGATCGGTGACCATTTAGGATATTATGGGTTTTCTAGGTCACTCCCAGTCCCGATATCTCTGTGAATGTGTCTTGATGCAGGAGGATAAAGAATAGTTTGAGGACATCAAAGAGCGGCCAACTGCCTGAGGAGACTGCATAGCATACAAATGATTAATGAGGTGATGCATTTGGCTCTGCTAGCATGATTTTTTGGATAAAGTATTCAGGAGGAGGTAAATCAGTAATGGGACTTAAGGAGCAGAAAATGAGATTTTGTTATAATAAATTACATTCCCAAAGGTGTTACCAAGTATTGGTAGATCTTGCAGGAACAGGGAGGATTTTTGTGTGAATTACAAACACCATACCCAAATTTTTAACTCTGGTGAGCACTGAATTAGTACAATATCTGTTGAACATGGCATTAGTGCTTTCCCTTGCTTTCATTATTCCTACTACTGTAAAGAACTAAGTAGGTTTTCTCATTGTGTAAGAGATACCAGGTCTTCACTAGTTCTTTGCTGGCTCTGTGAAGAAGCCATTAACTTCATGGCACCTGAAATTATCAATCTTGATCCTCACTGAATTTCCTGATTGTTTTATAAAAGCAAATAGCACCAATGTGAAATGTTTGGGGCCTCCAACTTGCTAGTTTTCACAGAACGGAATTGTTCTTCCCTCTTTGCATTCTGTCTCTGGGCAGTTCTTTTTGTGTTTTCAAAATATTTTGTTTTTCTACTGGACTACTTGGTGTTCTTCAGTGCCTTCAGAACTGATTCAGTATGGATCAAAACTGGAAGAGAGGCGATTCAGGTTAGACATTAGGAGGAAATTCTTCAGTGTGAGGGTGGTGAGACACTGGAAGAAGGTTGCCCAGGGAAGTTGTAGAAGCCCCATCCCTGGTAGTGTTCAAAATCAGGTTGGATGGGGTCCTGAGCAACCTGGTCTAGTGGGAGGTGTCCCTGCCCATGCAGGGGGGTTGGAACTAGATGATCTTTAAGGTTCCTCCCAACCCAAACCATTCTATGATTCTGTGATTCTTGTGAATTACTTTACTAAAAGAGTTTTGGAAGCCTGTACTTGTGAAGTGCAGTAATTTGGTCTCCTTCATTCATTGTCTTGATGTAATCATTACAACAATTTTCTTGAGTGAAACTATGTTGCCCTAATAATGGAAAATCTCTGGGAAACAGTGAACCAATGGGATCATTTCACTGGTTGCTGGGTACATATATATATGATTTACCAGTCTGTGACTCTGCAAATTGAACACATGTTGTTTTCCTCCTGGTTTTACCTGAACACGTTAGGCAGAGAGGGAGACAACATGAAAACGTGCATTGCGTAGATGGTTGAAATTGTGCAGGTGCTTTCTATGTTGCAGGTGGAGTTGGCTAAGAAGGCCCAGGCAGGACCTTCAAGCCATACGTTCTTGCTCCCTGCTCCGCCAAGGAAGCACAGGCATCCTATATACCTGTGTAATCTGGGACAGGTACTTGTACAAGGTATTCCTGCAGCCCTCCAGTGCTGGGTTTCCCAACTGCTCTTCAGGTTGCTGGAGCCCTCCTTTCCTAGCATCCCTGTCAGGTGACCCAAGCTTTAGCCACACAACGAACTCTTCTCCTTCCCTGGCCACTACAAGCTGATAGGACAGATTATTTCCTTATGGGTTTGAGTTACATTTTACAGATTCATCTCCACCCCTTCATTATTTTTTTCATGTGTCTTTCCATCAGTCTTTCTCTTCTGTTGTCTCCAGGTCTCTTATAATTCTTACTGGATGCTTTCCAGTATGCCTACATGCTCAGGTTAGTGATGCTGCAGAAATGCAGTATTTATATATCATTAAAATCTCAGTCTCGCTCCAGTTACAATGGGGTAATTTAAAATTCAAAGTTTCCATTTCAAATTCATTGGAATATCTACCCACGCAGAATGGGCTTGAATACAACTGTCTTCCTGTTGACTAACGGAGAAGGGGAAAATGCCTGCCTGCCATCATTTTTCCATAGGCTAATTTCAGGTAATGAAGATAAACCAGGTTTATTTTATGAGTGTAGTCAGGTACTTGCTTTTGAAGAAGCTTTAATCACAGTCCCACAGCTGTTGCAAAGAGAGGCTGAGTATTTCAGCTTGCCGTGAGCAGATTGGAAACAGGTTTGCTTATGTCATTGTTGGCATTAGTTTTACTGATCTAGAGTAGGAGTCTTCACATGGTCATTACTGCACTTGCTTAATTAAAATGAGCTGAAAACATACCTTTTCATTAGACCAATACTAAGCTATGGTTTTGTTTAGCTAAAAGCAGAACATTAAGTATACGTTGCATATTAGCACTGATGTAACTGTGATCCAAATAGATAAATGTGTTGTCAAGCTACCAATTTCTGTTGCTTAAAATAATCGTTCTTATGCAAAATTTTTTATTTCAGTGGTTCTTACAGCTTGTTTGTGTAGAAAAGTAATGGCAAAATTCCAGACCAAGGAGTCCTCAGTTTAGATTGCCAGAGTTAATACAGAATAGCATATGCCTGTTCAATGCTACTGAGCAGCCAGCCCCTCCATTCTTTATTATATTTCAAGCAGAGCCCAGACATTGTTTGGCCTCCAGATCATAAATGTAAGCTGCTTGTCTGGCAATTGAGCTCTGGTTTCTTTTAATCCAGTTCTAATAGCATGGCAATATTCCCTTGAAAAAGGGAGACAAACCAGTTTGCTGGAGACATGGCATGGAGGTTTTTCTCCCAATGAAGTGTTTGATACCCCATAATACTGAAGGACACACAGAACTGACATCTTAGACAACCTGGATTATGGCAAGTGAAAGGACAAAAGGAGGACAAAGCTCATGGGTTGAGACCAAGGACAAGGAGGGTTCTTCACCGATTAAGGTCACACGCAAAACAGACTCAGCTTGGGGAAAAAATAATAATTTAATTTCACACTAATCAAACACACACAGGACACAGACAACACACAGAGCAGGGCTTGCATATGTTACCCCACCCCTCCCTTCTTCCTGGGCCCAAATTCCTTTGTTCCCGGTTTCTCTCCCTCCTTCCACCCAGCGGCACAGGGGGACAGGGGATGATGGGGTTTAGAGTCAGTTCACAGGCTGGTGGTTCCTGCCGCTCCTTCCTGCTCAGGAGGAGGGATTCCTTACAGTTCTTCCCTGCTTCCCCACAGGGTCCATCCCATGGGAGAGAGTCCTCCATGAACCTCTCCTTCATGAGTCCTTCCCATGAAGTCTGGAGCTGCTCCAGCCTGGGCTTCCCACAGAGTCATGGGCTCCTTCGGGAACAAACTGCCCCGGCACCAAAGCTGCACAGTCAGAGTCCACAGGCAGCAAATCCTCTGGCCACAAAATCCAAGTCCAGTGGCCAAGTTCACCCCTCCTGGCGCCTTCAGGGAATGTTCCACCACGTTCCTCCATGAATACAGGGGGACAGCTGACATCTCACCATGGGCTGCTGGGAAACTTCTGCTTGGGCACCTTCTTCCCCTTCTTCCTCACCAACCACCAGCACTGCTCTCCTCCTCCTGCACAGCTCTTCTCCCTTCAGTGCTTCTCTGCTCAGGTGTTATGTTGATTCTTTCGTATGTTGATTGCTGAGGCGCATCTATTGTCCCTCTAATGGCTTCTTGGTTGGTTTTGGGTCAGGGGGAGCTTCTTAGCTTCTTACCTGAGCCAGTCCTGTTGCCCTTCCCCTGCAACCAAAAAACCCACCAAACCAGAGCACTACGCTTTCACTGTGTCTTCCTATTTGCAATGCAGTCTGTGTTGCTGCAAACAGAAGGCAGGAAGCTCGTAGCAAAATTAATATTCTGGGGTTTTTTTGTTCTTTTGTTGTTTTTGTTTGTTTTTTTTTATTTGTTGGTTGGTTGTGGGGTTTTGCTTTTAAAGCCAGCAAGTTAGTGTTAGACCATTTTTAAAAGTTACTATGTAAAAAAAAATTCTGTTTTTTTTTCATGGCAATTCAAATAACAATGGATAGATGAAATTGAGGTGTTGCTGAAGTAGAATTTGAATTAAAGAAAAAGATTTCATTCCATAACTTAAAATAAGAAGCAAAAATCAGTTTTACATCTTCACTTACCAGTTTGATTATTACCATATTAGGATTGCTCCAGAACACTGTATTAGCATAAAATGTTTGAGGTGCCTGTCATTTATTTATTTTATTTAAGGGCAAAGTTTTAAGAGGCAAAACCGACTTTCCTTCTGCTCTTGTCACCATCCAGCTGTTGAGTATAGTTTTGGCCTGCAATAACTAATTATAGTTCTTTAAGGACACTTAGGAATTATTCTTCCAAGTTTCTGTTGTTTGCATTTCTCTGAGAATGTCAAGTATAACCTTGTGAGGATAGTCTGACATTTCTGCAGCTGCACTCTATCCCACTATGTTGTGCTCATGACCAGATCTAGTAAATTTCCTATATTCTTTATCCAGAACGAGAACAGATTTACAGGACATAATTAGTTTGTTTTAATTCGTGGCTGCTTATCACTCTTACCTTTGTCATTAAAGAGGTTGTTTGTAGTTTTTATCTAAATATTTGTGGCATTATTTTACTAATTATACATGCCAGCATTTACAGCTGCTCTCCATTAAAATGAGCCTCACAGTTCTGTAGCCACCTTTTGTCATTTAAGAAAAATTTGTTTGTGATTTGGATGGAGGATCAACTCACTTGGCACCCTAGCAAGTGTATGGAAACTCAGAGCTGGTGTCAGTGGAGAAGCGTTCAGGTATCTTAGCAAGGATATGTCTGTTGGATGGCAGGCTGGGTCAAGCAGAGAAAGGAGAGCTTTTTACTGTTTCCTGCCTTCCTGATCATGAGTGCATCTAAATAATGCAGTATCTGATGAGTGGTGGAGTGTATGTTGCTGGCATAACTAAAAAGTAAAGATGAGCTGATTCAGACTTTCTGATATACAGGGTTTTCCCCCATATATTTCTCTGATCGTTATATTTATCAGCACAGGGTAAAGACTGCCCTGCAAATGCAGCTAAGCCTGTGAATCTCTTAGCTTTACAGCAAAGGTAGATAAATCTGGAACAAGCACTGTAAAGGATTAGCAGTGGAGTGGACTGCAGTTAAAAATAGTACCCAGGGTTCATGATTGTAAACTGCATTAACACACCTGTCCTTTCCCAAAGAGTGACAGAAGAAATTGAAAGTTGACAGGAAGGTGATGGATGGAGAGCTGATGGATGCAATTGTCCTCTTTCAGTTGCTTTAAAAAAAGGGAAAGAATTCTATATTCCAGTCTTGTACGAATCCAAAACCTTTCCTGAGGAGCAGGGAAAGGGAGCACAGAACTTAGCTATGTATTTGGAGCTTGGGGGTCAGTCACAGCTTCATTAGTTCTTGTGCAGGAGTGACAGTTCAGGGCAGAAAACAGATTAGCTTCTATTAATTACTGTAAATCTCTTACAGCATCTTCTGTGGTGGGATTAATAAACAATTAATTGCTGCTGGAAGCAACTGAAGTTTCAAACATATAAAAATGTATTGATGACTCAGAACTGTATCTTATTTGCTTTGTGTTAGTGTTGAGGATGACCATGAAATTGTGATGCTGGCAAAATCCCATTGGCCATCTAGACAATCAATTGCTGATTCAGACTAACATTTGTAAGAGCTGAAATATTTTTAATTCTTCTTAATTCCTATCCAGAACCAATACTGAAAAGGACGAGTTTGTATGCAAGGGTGTGTTTGGTCGTCTGCTGGAAAGGTTTTGCTGAATGACTTATTTGGGTTAATGTGATTAAGCTTCTTCACAGCGTATAGCCAAGCCAAAAAATACCTGTTGAAGTGCACTGCAGTGCTCCTGGGCACGCTGTCCTTGTGCTGACTGTACACAAACTGGCAGGGAATGGCTGTCTCTGCATCAGCAAGTAGCTTCATGCGGCAGGAGCAGATCCCTACAAGCAGCAGTTGATGCTGAAGGTCTGCTGATTACAAAATGCTTTTGGCAAGAAAAATGAAAATGTTAACATGATGTAACCGTCTCAGGGGGGATACTGTGATTTAGGTGCACATTAAAAATTTCAGGCTTACAGAGGGAAGGCTGAAGGGGATCTTGCTGCTTTCTTCAGCTATCCAAGGGGAGGGCATGGAGAAGACAGAAGCAGAGTTGCTTGGTAGCAGGTCGAGAGACAACAGTTATAAATTGCAACAAAGGAATATCCAGTGAAACATTCTGTGAAAAGGTCTCAGAATTAGGATGTGTAAACACTAGAACAGATTGGCCTGAAAGGCTGTGGAACTTAGCTGAACAAACGTAAGGTGGTGCTGCTGACATCTGGAGCAGATGACCTCTATAGAAGGTCCCTTCTGACGTAAATTAGTCTACAGTCCTAGCCTACATCCGTATATCCATGCACAATGTGCCTCATGAAGAGAAGAGGTTACTTCAGACTGGGCTGGTTGGATAGCATTTTACAGGTTTTAATTTCAGCAGGTAAGAATCCAGTTCAGGCAGATTGTGTCACTGTGTGATACAAATTAAAGTGTTATAAGCAGAGGCAATCAGAGGATTCACTTCCAAAGAGTATATTTTCTTTTTAAAACTGATTTTATTATTATTATTGTTACTCTTTAAACTCTTCCTAATGCACTGTGTCAGGAACATCCAGCATGAACGAGATAAGTAGCATTTACTCAGGATCAAATCTATTGTTTTAAATTAATTGCAGGTGAAAAACTGTTCTTGCAGAACCACTCTATATAACAGTCTGGAAGAGTCAGCAGTCTGCAGCAAATTGGAAGAGCTCCAACTCACTTCCCATACTCCTATTTCATGCTCTCTGGTACTGTGATAGATTTTTGGGGTTTGAGATTTCAGTTTAGCTTTTAGATTTACTTGAACTGCTGTACAGTGAAATGTGGTTGTTCTTAGATGAGGCTTGCAGATGAGTATGATAGATAAAACACTTATCTCTGTTCTACTGTGTTGTTCAACATTTTTAAAAGTTGCTTCTAGTTTCAAATGAAAATACAGAGAGGATTTGCTTTGTCTTAACATATGCAACAGAACAGTGCAAATGAGATGCAGAGGCATCCATGCTGAAACTTTTACTATTTGAGGTATCTCAAAGAAGTGTCTAGTGTAGGGATGATGACACACAGTTCAATGCTTCTCTTTATTCTGGCCCAAATATCTGTTATTTTGGTTTGGGGTGAGTTTTTTTGTACTTTTTCCTTTTTGTTTCCCTAATCTATTTCCCTTCTCATTTTCATTTGCCCTTTTCACATACTGTTTTCTCATACTCTGGCCACAATTTCAGTTTCACTATATCCTTATCTCCTTATCCTGCAGGTCTTTTTTTTTTTCCCCCCCCCCTACCTTTTCTTGATACTTTTTCCACCATTTTTTAAACCATCCTCAGCATTAGTCGTGCAACAGCCCAGTTTCGTTTGTACCCTTATTGTTGCACAATTGTGTATTCTTTTCCTTATTCCATTTTCAAGCATGGATATGATTTTGCTTCTGCAGAAAAGTAAAATCCACAGAAGTCCACTGAAATGGCTGTTTGCTAGTAGTAATGATTACACAGACCTCAGGCCACCTGATTCCAGGATAATACTGAAATCGCAACAAGCACATAACTGGATGCAGGTCCTGGAGCTATGTAGAGACTGAGGGAAATACCAGTGGGGTTTCTGTTGCTGCTCGTTCCTGAGCATGCCCTTGCCAAGCAGCACAGCGCTGTGCTGATGCCTCTGCAGGCTTTCTTATGTGGCTGTCAAGGTTGACCTGTTCCAGGAGTCCTTTCCAAAGCCTGTTTCTTGTCATCTCCGATTAGCCTGATGTGAAGAGGTGTTTATTCACTCTTCTGACAGTCACTGATGGATTCTAATCAATGGCAGCCTCTTTAAAATTTAATTGCTCAGCTTCATTTTTGCACATTAACTTAGTTATATAAATTGCTGCTTCCCAGCCACAATTTTTCATTGTCTGATACTTTTTGCTTGGAGCAGTCATCTAAATGGCAGGTCAGCAGTAGACCTTCAATGAGTTATGACTTCGGCTCTTGAACCTGGTACTTAGAAAGATGGAAACAGGGAAGCATTGTGTGTTCAGCTTCTGGTTTTACTGGCTGTAGCTTCAGCCATGGTATGGGCTGAGTGAGTGCCAGGTCCAAAGCCAATACAGTGACACTGAAAGTTGCCTAAGTCCTACCGTCAGCAGTACTTGTCATCTTCATTGTGAGTTATATGGCTTTGTATGCTAGAAAACCTTCTAGCTTTTGACTTGAATTTCACATATTAAAAGGAGAAATTGAGGAAATGTTTTCTTTCCCAAGTTGCCTTTTTGTATTAAAGTAAAATTGGAGGTGGAATGAACACAATCTACCTGCCTTTTTCACCTGTTGTCTGCCAATGATGCATGAAGTTACAGGGGATGACATTGAGAGCAGCTTCTGCTGGTGTCCAGCCAGCTTGCAGTGAGAGAGGCTGCCTTCAGAGCTTTGCTGCTAATTAAATACCCCGTTTCATTGATGTATATTGAGCAGCACTGGTGTGTATTCCTGGGCCTTGTTTCAGAGACAAAGTTCTAGGGAAGAAAATAAGCTGTACACTGTGGCGAGTTGACCCTGGCTGAACACCAGGTGCCCACCAAAGCTGCTCTATCTCCCTCATCCTCAGCTGGACAGGGGAGAGAAAATATAATTAAAGGCTCATGGGTTAAGATAAGGACAAGAAGATCACTCATCAGTTACCATCATGAGCACAGGATGCAGTCCTTGAGGAACAGACTGTTCCAGTGTGGTTCCCCCATGGCATCACAAGTTCTGCCAGCAAACCTGCTCCAGTGAGGGCTTCTGTCTCCGTAAGTCCACAGGTCTGGCCAAGAGCCTGCTCCAATGGCAGGCTTTCAGTGGGGTCATGGCCTCCTTTGGGTATCCATCTGCTCCACCATGGATCTCCATGGGCTGCAGGGGGACAGCCTGCCTCACCATGGTCTTCACCACAGGCTGCAGGGGAATCACTTCTCTAGCTCCTGGAGCACCTCCTCCCTCTCCTTCTTCACTGCACCTAGTGCCTGCAGAGTTGTTTCTCTCACATACTCTCACTCTTCTCTCCCAGCTAGAATTGCTTTTCTGCAGGGTGTTTTTTCCCTCTTCTTAAATATGTTATCCCAGAGGTCCTGCTACCATCACTGATGGGTTTGGCCTTGGCCAATGGTGGGTCCGTCTTATAGCTGGCTGGTATTGGCTGTGTCAGACATGAGGGAAGCTTCTAATGTTTTCTCACAGAAGCCACCCCTGTAACCCCTTCCCTACCAAAACCTTGCCACACAAATCCAATATATACACCATGCATTTGCATCCTGGGCTTGTGCAGACTTGCTGTCACGCCTGTAGTAGTTATAAGAAGTTGTGAGAGATGAGGGGATGAGCTAAATGCAGACCCTCTTACATCAGGCAGCGTGAGCTCCTGATGGTCATATTGAGGACAAGGAGAGAAGTGGTGGCATAATGGAAGGTGCACAGCAGGGAAGTGGCCCTGGTGTCCTATAAAGGAAGGAGCTAAGGAAAAGCAGTGATGCCAAGTATCTCGACACTCTGTGTCTGAACTATTGTAAGTAATTAGCAGGAATGCCATGTTTCTGTGCTAAGAGTCAGAAAAATGGATGGTCATTATACTGCAGGACTGTAGAGTCACCCTGGAAACATTTCTTTGAGAAGCCCTTTGTCCCGGTCTCAGTTGTGTCTTGCCCATGAAACACAATTGCAAAGTTGTATGGCCTTTGCCATAGTTCTGAATGTGATGGAGGAAATGATCCTTGTAGAAATTGTTCCTTCTTTGTAGAGAAGCAAACAAAAAGATGTATTGACAACATGCACCCTGCACATTGAATGTCTTCCTTCTTTATGCCTAGCTAGACAGGGAACTGGCTCTGTCGTCCTGAAATGAGACTCAAACTGCAGAAGCTACAGACAAGGAGTAATTAAATAACTGGAGACACTGGCAAGTGTTTTAGTGGCTGGCATCTAGGTGGAAGAGTTAGACTCTCAGAGTGCAAAGAGTTGCTCATTTTAACAAAATTCAGAAAGTTACTGGATAAAATGGAACAAGGCTACCAAATATTCAGGGTGCTGAACCAAATTTATACATCTGTAGTGTAGGTGAAAGGGACCTGGGGGTCCTGGTGGACAGGAGGATGACCATGAGCCAGCAGTGTGCCCTTGTGGCCAAGAAGGCCAATGGCATCCTGGTGTGCATTAGAAAGGGTGTGGTTAGTCGGTCAAGAGAGGTTCTCCTCCCCCTCTATTCTGCCTTGGTGAGGCCGCATCTGGAATATTGTGTCCAGTTCTGGGCCCCTCAGTTCAGGAAGGACAGGGAACTGCTTGAAAGAGTCCAGCGCAGAGCCACAAAACTGGTTAAGGGAGTGGAACATCTCCCTTATGAGGAAAGGCTGAGGGAGCTGGGTCTCTTTGGCTTGGAGAAGAGGACACTGAGGGGCAACCTCATCAATGTTTACAAATATGTTAAGGGCAAGTGTCAGGAGGACGGAGCCAGGCTTTTTTCAGTGGTGTCCAGTGATAGGACAAGGGGCAATGGGTGCAAACTGGAACATAGGAGGTTCCACGTAAACATCAGAAAAAACTTCTTTACTGTGAGAGTGACAGAGCACTGGGACAGGCTGCCCAGAGAGGTTGTGGAGTCTCCTTCACTGGAGACGTTCAAAACCCACCTGGACACGTTCCTGTATGATGTGCTCTGGGTGACCCTGCTCTGGCAGGGGGTTGGACTGGATGGTCTTTCCAGGTCCCTTCCAACCCCTAAGATTCTGTGATTCTGTGATCTCACCATAGGTTGCAAGGAGACTTCTGCTTGGGCACCTTCTTCCCCTTCTTCCTCACCAACCACCAGCACCTCTCTGCCTCTCCAGCTCAGCTCTTCCTAACTGCTTGCTCTGCTCAGCTCTTATCTCAGTTCTTTAGTATGTTAATCACAGAGGTCCATCTATTGTCCCTCTAGTGGCTCCTTGGCTGGTTTTGGAGCAGGGGGAGCTTCTCATCTTCTTACCAGAGCCAGTCCTGGGGCTCTTCCCCCGCTACCAAAAAACCCACCAAAGCAAACCAGCAGAAGCTGATAAAAAGCAAGGAATAGGAGACTTCACTATAGCACCTAACTAATAAATCTATTTTGAGAGAAAGAGCAGAAGCTGGAGGAGTCTTGTTGCTGAGAATCACTGGATTTGCTAGAGGGAAATTAATGGGATTCTGCTCACGCTGGTATCAAGTGACAAAAACCTGTCCTTCATGTAGGCAAAACAAAGCTGTGCTTTGTAGCATTTCTCTAATAGTGGGCTCCCTGCTTCTCTTTACTCATTCGGATTTGAAGTAGTTATAATTAGCAGGGGCGTACATTTGGCAGGCAGCGATGGGCAGGTGGCCACGCCACTTAGCGGAACTGGAGCTTAGGAAGCAGTGACTGTTGTCCTAGCACTTCTCTGCCAGTTCAGGTGCAGCAGGTGACCCTGCTGAAACACTTGCTTCCCTAGCATTTCATTCTTGAATGCAAATTGTATTAGTGAGCCAAACTTCATATTTTATTTTGTAGTATTTGACAGTGGCTTTCCAATAGCACTCAGCATATCTCCCAGTTTTTCCCCAGTTGAGCAAAATCAGGCTTGGGGAAAAAAAAAAAAAGCTATATCATGGTGTACAGAGTTTATCAGCTTGTCTAGTACTATTTAAATCATGTCCTTTATTAGCTCCATTGCTTCCTGTTGCCATGCAGTTTTGTTAAAGGGCAAGGATCATCGTAGTGTATTAAATCCAGTAAAGGCCAACTTTGAAAAAATTTTAGCTAATTATAGAGTCAACTGGAAGTATGATGTGATGTAAATTAAAATTATATGATTCCCCTTCCTCTATTTTGCCTGCTAAACGCACTGGCCTAGTTTTCCTGAAGAACAGCCCTCCTTTTTCTGTTGTATTACCTTCCAAAGCAGCTAGCTTGCATTTTCAGGGTAGTGATGCAAAATAAAGACTAAAATTGCTGGGATTACTTCAAATGGCTGTGACAGTCCCCATCGATCTTTACCTCCTCTACAGCTCTACTGAATGTTAAAGTAAAAATGTTACAAAAGAGCTAATTTGGCCACAGATGAAAACAGTTTCATCTTTCAATGAACTTGATCCACTTGACTCTCATCTTCAGCATTGCCAAATGTCAATAGTAAAATATCAGAAGTCTTACCACAAAAAATGTGTTAATGCCTTAAAAAATAATTTTAGAGCTTTGCTTCATTTGTGTTTTCTATCATAATTTTGATTTCTTGGCTTTTGGCTGCTGTCCAGCTGTGTTTCAGTTAGCTTTCTACCAATATGAAGGCTGAATAAAAACTCTGCTTTCAATGAAAAGCTGAAATTACTATGCTGCTCCAGGATCTGGGTCTTTATAAAAAATAATCCAGTCTTCTCAAGATAAGAATTTTGATTCCTATAGCTTCAAAATCTTCCAATACCTAGAAGTTCAGCATTACTACTTCTGCATGTCTCCGTCTTGGAGCTGATTTTCAGCTCAAGAATATAAAGTTTGAAAATGCAAGTAATCATATCCAGAGTACTCAAATGGACTTGCAGAAGAAATGTATTCCTTCCTACATGCCAGTGTGAAGTTCTGCCTTTCCTAAGCACATGATTTTTCATAGAGTGCTAGTGCTGTTTTAAGAGCAGTAGAGTTTCTTTGTTATTTTGTTGGGGTTTTTTTTATCAAAACAATGCAAATTTTGCTGTGCCAAAAATGTTTCAGGATTTTCAGTCTGGTCATTTTGTGAGAACAGAAAAAAAATTTAATAAAGGTGGGCTCTGGCCATCACCTTTATTTGTTTGAAAGGCTGAGAGCCTTTAGCCTGCATTTTGCAGATGTTAATTACATTAGCTTTCTGGTTTTCTCCACTGCTGCAGAGAAGTCCTGCTTTAAGTAGACTTCACACAGGGGTGTGTGATTTGTCTTGTGTCGCCTATCAAGACTGTAGCAGAGTCACAAATACCACATTCTCTGATCTCTGGTCTATTGCTCCATCCTTTTACCTTCTTTTGAATTTTACAGTTATAGTAGTACGTATACATTACAGCAGAAAAACTTTTGCTGATCATGTAAGCTGCTGATTCTGAGGAGACCTTGTTATATCTCTGTAGTATAGGGTGCTCTATAGACAAGGGATAGAAAATAGGCTCATGCAGAACATTGGAGGCAGGGCTGTTTTCTCAGTGTCACACGTAAGATGGATACTGCCCTGAATTAATTCCTTGGCTTTGGCTGCATGGCCATATTATAAAAAAATGCATGCAAGAGCTATGGCACAAGCTACAGTCATTCTGTCCAAATGTCTGAGCTTAAAAAAGCACCGAGATTCTCATACATGTGTAACAGAAATCACCTTCTGAACCTGTGCTTTTTGTATCATGTGATGATACTTCTATTTTGTCAAAGTAGTCTGTGTACGTAGCAGCAAACGTGACCATATGTTATATAATTGGGTTCAGGTTTTCCCTGAGTACTTTAAGGAGCAGTAATGAATGGTGGGAAGTGAATGAACTAAATAAATAAATGAGATTTTAACAAAACTATCTGGTGCCACTTCCATATGCATGTATCTGTGGGGATAGAATAAAAAGGGAAGAAATAAGTAAACATGACATCCTAGCATCCAAAGCTTGTGCCTGATGTCTTATGCTTGGAGTCAAGTCCTACATGAATCAAGAGAGGCTGTTGAGTTTCATTGAAAGTTGACTCTGGTCTGCTTTGCTTGATCTCATACTCAGTGAAGAGCTTGTCAAATAAAGACCACTTCTGTGAAAGAATGGTTTCTTAGAGAGTAGGAAAACCTCTCTTGTGTTGTCTTTAGTGTGTTGTTCCCAGTATTCAAATCTCACTGCACTTAATGAGGCAAAGGAAAAGAATAGGCACAGTTTTATTTTTCTCTAATTCCTAATGGTATCCAATGAGTTCTCTATGCTGCAGAACAGAAGTTCTCTAATCCTTAGAAATAACAATTTAGCAGTCCTTTGCTGGAACAGGGAGGGAGCTGTTGTGTGCCTGGCACTATACACTGAACATTTCGACAGAAGAGGAGGTGTTTGGGGCTGGTCTATGAATAGGACAAATCAAAATGTCTATATACTGCCATACAAATAATAGTGATAATAAGGTCTGCTTTTTATTATACACATTATCAATCATTGTGATCATTGCCATTTTCCCTAGAAAGAGAGCTCCAGAACAAAATCAAATTAGAGCTGTCAAAGTGAATAGAAGCAATGGTAACTTGGGAAGTCTTCCAGGAATGGCAATTGGTGTATGGACCACAGTATGTATGACTGACTGTAGTGTGATGTTAATAGCGTACATTTCCATTCACTGTCAACACCAAGAACAGAAAACTTGTAGCTGGTGCAGAAATTCTTACAGTATCAGGTGAAGTGGAAATTTTTTATTTTTAATTTCACATAAGAGGAAAAGAGGTATTGGAAGGTTTCTCTTCCCTGGTCTGGCTGCTGCAGAGCTAGAGGACATGAATTGCCTGTTCTGGTTATCCTCTTTGCTGTACTCAAATTCTGCAGGGCAACTTAATAAAAAATAAAGAGGGCAGCACTTACTTGAGCTCAAATTAGCTTTAAAGTTGTGCAGGTTTAGTCTAGGTTGAACTGGTTACAAGTATCTGGCTCTGTCCACAGGTCTGGTAGGTAGATACCTAGTTCGTGCTGCTGTGCCTAAAATTACAAGGTTGACTGATGGGAAGTTTCTGCTGGTTTCAGTCATGTCTGGACTCCACCTAAAACTAAGGTCTCCAAAATAGGCAAATGTTACATGAGTTTAAAATACTATCTCTGCTGTGAAATACAGTGCTATCCAGTGGAGTCAGTTTCCATTAAAGGATGAAGTTACTTTTATTTGAGGTTGGGGGCTTAGCTCTGGCTTTGTTGGTACACTATAGATAGGGCATTAAATTTGGAAAGGGCTGCACAGGATAGGGGGGTTTCTTTCAGTCACCTAAAACAACTTCATTAGACCACCCTGCTGCCTGTGGTGAAGGAAGGAAAATTCCACAGTTCCAGAATAAATATGCCTAAGTTAGATGCAGGGATGTGATTCAAACAATGCTGTGTTCAGAAATCCTGCCCAGTTTACTCAATGTAATGTGTTGTAAACTCTGCAACCATTTGTTACAGCAAATAAGTGGGATGACAGGAAGCAGCTTGCTGTGCTTTTCTTTCCTGCTTAAATGGCTTGTTGCGCTGATAATTAATAAGCAGCAGGACAATATGTGTATTACAACTTTATCGGATGGATGGTAAATTACTTTCCACTGGAGGTAGTCAGAAAGTACAGTAAACCTGCTATCTGTCAGGACTTTTCACATCTGTAGGAACTGCAGCCATTGATGTCTGAAATAGAGCACTCCTTAAGAACTGTAATATATGCATGAATTATTATTGTGTGGAAATCTCGCATGGGATTATTAAAGTATTTCCACTTGCTTCAGCTGGACACCAGGTGCAATAGTGTCGCAAGGTCTTACAGTTGAAGTAAGAGAAACTTCTGGATTCAGTAGTAGGGTTGTGTGTGGTTGCTGTGTACACACCTTCACAGCGATTGCACTTAAACTGAAAGACTGGTTCAGGACTACACAGGGATTAAAGTATTACCTACTGAATCCTTAAACATGAAGAATTTCTAAAGTATCCTCAAAATTTACCAATCCTGCTCAAATCTGATTCTGTTTAGACATGGTGCTCTCATGAGATAACTGTTCCGTGTCTCCCGCACATACACAAAGTGAGTAGTGTCGGCACTAGGCTACGACGTGCTTATATCCAGCAGGGCATAGTGGCTGACATGCAATACGTACCCTGTGGCCTTCGTCCTACTGCAGAATGGCTGGATGGTTAAGCATGGTGAGCATGGTGCTGTGTTACATCTTCTCTGGGAAGGTGATGGGGAGCAGGTGCTGCTGACTCACGTGCCGATGAGAGTGCTGATGCTCATCAGAAGCAGCTGGCTATGAGTAACGCTGCTTCTCAGGAAGCTTTTGTGTGCCTGTGGCTGTCTTTCATAGCAGTTTCTGTTCTTGTTTTCTCTTAAGGTCTGCTCTTCTATTAAGGTGAACGAAGTGTGTCTTCAAGGCAGGAATGAGAAAAGCTTCAGGTGATGAGCACATTGATCATGCAGGTGTGTGCATGCTTGTGGATTGCAGCGCTGGGTCTGTACTTTAGTAAGGGACTGTTATCAGTGGTTCCCTGATATGCTGGTACCCACCTGTTCGTCAGAGCTCAGTTCAGTGTGCACAGAGGTGATTGCTTACACAGTCAATCATGCTATGCAGCCAGGCAGCATCACTTTCTGTAAACAAAATAAAGCTGCTAGTTAGTGTGTTGCCTTGGTGCTCAAGTTTTGTCACTGCACTACAGCTAGTGAAGCAGGTCCACCTGAATCTTGTCCCCATGGAAAATGCGCTGCAAGTCTCTACACCTATTGTAAAGTGTCTTTTTAGTATTTTTCTCTTTGCTGCTTCAGTCAGGTGAAATAACTTGAAGGATTTTCAGTCCTTTGTGAGAAGGCCTCACTCCCAAGCTTCTCCTGGGGCACAGAGTAGAAATGGCATAAGCTGCATACTGAAGGCTTTTTTCAATTCATGCTTAACAGTGTCGTGAATGTCACTAAGTAGGAATTAAATTCTCACATTTGAACAGTTCAGTTCTTTGAAGAGGCACTTCTTAGTTAATCTTGTAAAGCTTGAGGCCATTTCTTCATGATAGTCTGCTAATGCAAGGACAGTGCTAACAGGTTGCTTCTAAAAGCTTGTCACATTTATTTATATCCTTGATAGGAGTAAGCATTGCAAAAGCTTCTCTATTAGGGCTGTGCTGTAAGAGAAGTGAGTAAGGAACAGCTTTGAATGACCTGCATGATCAATCAGATGGGACAGTTGGAACAGTTCATTCTCTGTGCTTTGTTTGGCAAGCACTAACTGCCTGGCTTCTTGGATCCAGCTTCACAGCTGCAGCAAATGCTTTGGCCTGGATGTAGACAGCCTGGTTCATTGCAGTTATCTGGACTTTTTGGGATAGCCCTGAAGTTTCCTCCACCTGATAGGCAGTGGGCCCTCCCAATTCAAATGGACAATCTTTGGCCAGTGTCCTGTGTTAGACTCATCTGAACCCAGTAAAGTCTTTCTTGGAAACCATAGCAGGCTGGGAAGTCTCAGGGAGGTATTGAGTCTCCAAAAAATTCCTGTCATAATATGGGATAAAACCAATCAAAAGCCAAGTAGTTTTCGTGACCTGTCATACATGTGTTTGCCTTGGGCTTAAATTTAATTTAGACTTGAATTCTTCTAATTGAAAAATAACTTTTTAACTAGCATTTCAAAACAAGATTTTTGGCACAGTGATTTTTTTTTCCTCTTGCAGAAAATGGTAACAGGTTCTGTTTAATTTCTTTTTCTCATGAGAAACCACATACAGAAGGTTCATACAAATTTGTCTCTCCCTGTCTGAAGTTGCAAAGTCAGTGTGACAGTATTTTGGTTAAGGAAAGTTCTCAGCCAGCTATTCATATCTAAATAGAATAATGGAATCATAAGATGGTTAAGGTTGGAAGGGACCTGAAAGATCCTCAGGTTCCAACCTCCCTGCCATGAGCAGGGACACCTCCCACTTGACCAGGTTGCACAAGCCTCATCTGACCTGGCCTTGAACACCTCTAGGGAGGGGGCTTCCGCAACCTCCCTAGTTGAATTCAAGACGTTTCAGTGGGCTGCTACTGCAACATGTGCTTTTCAAGTTTGCACATTTCTTTCAACAAGCTCAGCATCAGATTCTTCAAAGGGAGAGAAGTTCAGTCAGCTTTACAAAAAATTGCAAGTCTTGGATGGAGACAGAATATTGCAAAAACAGCAGGTCACCTGTAGTCCTCCTCCAGTTTTAGTCCTTTAGCAATATTTGCCTCTTTAACCATTGAGAACCAATTCAGTGTTTTACAGCTGGTCTGTAGCAAAATGTCCCAATTTCTAGTAGCTCTGTAGAAGACACAAGATTAGATACTGGTCCAACTATAGGCATGTAGGGAAATATAAATATATCTGTCTATAATTGGTTTCTTTCTGTCTCGTATTTTGCAATCTGTGTATAGCTGGTGAGTGTTTCCCCTGTGTGCCTTCAGCTCTGACTTAAGTAGCTGGCTTACCTGTTCATGGCATTAAATGATCATTCAGTGAAGAAGGATTTCAGCAGGTCTCAAGCTCACTGCACTCCCTCTGATTCTTACATCTTGTTATCCTCACTTTGCTAATTTTCTGGCAGACAGATGTGTTCCTTTGTTGCTGTCTGCATACAAATATTTAATTAAAATATGAAGTCATAACACTTGTCAGTCAGAGGCAGCTGTTGTCCCTACCTCCAAATGCAAAGAGTCAGTTTAACAGTGGCTTCTAAATGCCAGAAGACAAGCAGTGACCTGGTCATTAAGTCGATGCTGGCAGCAGGCACATGTGCAGCAGATCAGGGAGAGGCCCAGAGCAGTACGTGTCCATCAGTGTGTTTGGCAGAGCAGCTGGCTGCAGCCTTGCCTCAGGATCACATGGTGGCAGCCAGCACTGTGCCCACTGGAGAGCAAAATGGTGATGAAGGTGTCAGGCTTTTAAAGAAACAAAGAACTCTGAGCTACTGAGAAGCTGGCCAGGCTCAAGACCTGAAGCAGAGGAGCTGTGATCACTTGCACCAGTAAGTACTTCAGGGGGCCGAATCACTCTGCTGGCTCTGCTGCAGCCTTCAGCTGCCCTCCAGACCTCCTTGGTGAACCACTGAAGTCACCAGAACCATGGTGCTAACTGGCATCAAAATGCAGTTTTGCTTTACCAGAAAGCAGCACACTGAAAACTGTAGCCAAAACCATCTTGGATCTTTTTTGATGCAACAGAAGCAGGTTTGGTGTGTTAAGGCAATAGCATTGCATTGACTGCTGCCATTCTCGTTAAAATGTCTCACAAAGGGTGTTGAACAGCTTCCTTGACCTGTTCTTCCCACAAGGAAGGATATTCAGAAGCAAGGCACTTAAAAAGAAAACCTACATAGTGCATTTTTATTTAATATTGAAATCCATTTTCTCTGACTTATAATCAAAACTTGGTATATTTATACATGAAAAAGATTAGTATAATTATTACAGAAATGATTGAAAATATGCAGCTGTAGAGAAGAAAGTGCTGTAAAAACCCCAAACCTTCAGCACTGTCTTCCTGGAATGGTCTTGGGTTTTTTGATCATAAGAAGTGTCCCAGTTAAAAGCAGGTGTTCCCTAGTAAATGTATATCTGCTAAATCATTAACTTGCCAGCAGATGAGCAGGAGCCAGAGTTGGAGAATGAATTGCGAGTTCACTAATCTGTTGGTTTTACCAGAATACAATATCCCTGACAGTGACACAGAAGAATGATAGTTCTTCTGGGGACAATCTGTTCCATGCTGCAGATTTAATTAAAAACAAACAAACCAACCCCAAAAACCCCACCATTCCTCATAAAAAAGCTAGAAATGAAAAAAGAGAAAAAGAAAACTGCGAGAGAGAAACCCACACTCACTGAGGACTAAGAGGCAAGTATATGCCTCTCATTTGTCCTTTTTATCTGTACTTTTGAAGGAAAACTGATTAAAGTAATTGCAGTTATTTCTCTTGGTCTGGCATCCATTAAAATCTCCTTGAATGTGTAATGAATGTAGTTAATGTAACAAAAGATCTAAATTGAGAACGGGGGTGGTTTATCCTGTGTCTCCCATTACCACTTCACCCTGCTGCTGTGTGTTTGAACATGTATTTTTTTTAATGTAGTAGTGAAAACACAACTTTTTTTTTGGTAGTTCTTACTCTAAAATATACTGTCTAACCTTATCAGAGAAGCAAAACCAAGACTGTTTCTCTATTCAGGGTTGCTGGGCACTTTTTAAAACCAGTGACATGGTATAACTGGCTGTTCAGGGTTAAAAGAAAATCTTCACGTGCAGGTGTACGTACATGAGTGCACACACTTGAATGATTTTAGTGTTATGGCAAATTAGATGCAGCATCTGATTTGGAGATGGAAAAGCTGTTTGTCAGCCCGAGAGGTGGAACAGTGCAGGCACATGCTCACCTGTTTCAGACTCAGCTGGCAGAGAGAATGAGAAAGCAGCTCATTTTTATTCTTTCAGCTGTCATTTGTGAGTAAATCTCATTCCAAGTAATACTGATAAATACCAGGTAGAATTTTCCTTTAAGAAGTGGAGAGCATCACAGCTCATTCTCTACAGAAATAGCTGGTAGATGGCCGTGAACTTTCTCACAAGCTTGTAAGAGAAAAAAGAAAAAGTTCCTCATCCAGCTTCTTTTTTTTATTTATTTTTTTGTCCAGTTTTATCTAGAGAATGGTGTAAGGGAGGAAATGCAAGTGCATGTAGCATCACAAGGTATTGCCATTTTTTCCTTCTGTGTGCGCTTGTGCTGAAGGCCAGAGTTCATTTCTAGTGGAGTTAGTGAAACCGTTTAAATAGATGAGCTAAAGTAATAAAAAACTTAACATTGCAAGGGCATAATAACTAGCAATCAGTACATTACATTGCTCCTCAAACAGGACAGAAATGCGCTGCAGGCGTGTTTGCCAATAGTGTATTTGTTTAAAAATCAACTTTAAGGCCAGTAACCAACCCCTTGATTTAATATCTGAAAAAGAGAAGAAAAATTATGATACTGATTGCTGCCATATGTAAACAATATCCACTCATTGAGAGCTGTACTGTTAGATGTGGCTGTGAAGTGTCTGTGAAAATCAAGCATCAGGACACCACTGCCTCCAGCAAGTATTTTAATAAAAGTGACTTAAGAGAATGAGAACAGCCCTTCAAAATCCACACAATTCCTGTTCAGTGAGGCAATTTTATTACCAATATTCTATGAAGTTGGACATTCCAGTCACACAGTTGACTAGTTGGAGTAATATTTATCAGTTGCTTCCATTTATTATAAATAGAATTCTCCGGATTTAGTTCAGATCTTCTGTCTGACATGGGAACTCGGGCTTTTGGAAATGAAATGCTGCAATTCAGATTTCTAGGTATACATTTCTCATAAGCCAGTTTCATGCTTTTCATGCAGAGACTGCATTAAATGTTATTAATTTGGTCAAATAAACATAGATAAGAAGCTTTGACTAGGGAGATCCACTCACTATTGAGGAAAACAGTCTTTACTAAGTTTGATTAACAAAATTTTTAAAGCACCATTCATAAGTTACAGACGTCTGAGCACTAAATTTCAAGTCTTGGGCTGCTTAATCAAAATTATTAGTTTTAAATAAGCAAAACAGTACACTTCTCTTCCATAACTGAATTAAGAAATATCACCTGCTAGACAATGGATAAACAGGTTGTATTTGCTGCATTCTTTCTAAAATTTGAATTTACATCCACAGCTACAACTCTTATTTACTCAGTTTCTACATTCATATAAAATTGTCACCTTTTAACATGACATGATTCAGTAATTAAATATTTCTTATATAAAATATTTGAATAGATTACAAAAATTTCATATATTCAGGAAAGTCATAATTGGTTCTTGTTAATTTTTAAACAACTTCACTTAAAAAGCAGGATGCATCAAAATGTAATTTACATTCTAAAAAATTATTTAAAATAAATCCCTTAATCTCCATCCAATTGCAGATGCAATTATTAAAAATACCTTTATTTGAGTGTTGGACTGCATCTTTCCTCTTATCAGCTGTGCCCCAGCTCCCAGGTCTAACCCTGCCCTGCGATTCACTATTTACACCAGTGTATGCAGATTTCCACTGATTTTGCTCAACTGGTATCTCCAGTCCTTAGTCTGAGCTGCACCTCCTTTGTGTCTCCCTCCATTGCTATATTTAAGTCTTTTGCTGCATTACACCTTGTGCCTGCATCTCCTCTTTCTCTCTCTTAAGATCCCTCTCATCTACCATGGAAGCAAATTTCAGTGAGAGTGTCTGGCTGCATTCTGCCAACAGATGTATGTGCACCAACATGGTCATCATCCGCTTGGATGCTCTGTCGAAGTCTGTGTGATGCTAAGTTTTACACACAGCAATTACTCAATTAGCTGCGGAGTCTGAAAGATTTTTACAGGGAAATCTGTGAGATTAGGAATAAGCCCTCAGGGAAGATGCTGGAAGTCTCCTGACATGACATATTTAAACTGGAATTTCCGACACGGTTGTCCTGACAGAGAAACATTTTATATTCCCCAAGTCTTTTATTGCAGTGTATGTGGGGTCTGTGAAGCACTTTGATGTCGGAGCTGTATGTAAGTGCCAGGCATTATTGTTTTGAGTCATTCAAGGTAGAAGTTCACATGGACATGGGGAAGCTGTTTTTTGTTAAGCTTTCCATTTCATCTTCTTCACACGTGGTCTCCTGCTGCACAGACTTGGCTTAAAATTATAAAATGCAGAATCCAGTATTAAAGGGGATTTTTGGAATGGTGACTATCGGCTGTGGGTGGGAACAATGTGGATTTACCATGTAAAATCACATGGAGGAAAAATTGTCCTAACGTAGAACTGGAAGAACTTCTCTTCCTTGCTCTGCACTAGCATGTGGCGTGCCAGGCTGCAGAGTCCATCCAAGGTGGGGGCTGAACTAACACATACCTGAATTCATAAAACTAACAGAAATTACTGCTTTTTCTCAGGAATAGTAAATAGAGTTTCCATTTTGACTGTTACATTATTAGTGCAACATTAAGTCATGGGAAACAATCTTGGGTAGGGGTCCTGTACACTTGTTTTCTTTCCTGAAAACATCCTTGATTTCTATCTTAGTCCCTGGGGCTGTTTGTCTGTGTTGATATATTCCTGTGTTCAGCAAAACCTGGAGCTGCTCATTTAGGAGAGTCTGATGGCAATTGTTTCTGCCACCTCCAGAGAGATTTTAAAGTGGAAAGAAGATTGGAAAGATCAAGAAGAAAAAAAAAAAAGAAGGGAAAGCTGCATTCACAATATTGTGTGTGTGGTGGTTTTTTCAGGGCTGGCCAGTCTTCTCCACTGCTGTTTTCTAATTGGTCACTGACGCAAGGTATAAACACAATTCCAAACAAGCTGCAGGGTTTGGTTCTTGGGGAATTTTTTCAGATACTCTTTTCCCAAACTGAAAGTATCTCAAATGTCTGAAACACGTTCACTAAAGCAAAACCCCATGTACAGGTGAGTTAGTTCCTAAATGGGCAGCAAAGTCAAGGAGAGAGGCTTACTTCTAGTGCATCTCATTGACTTGGTGAGTTCTGCTTAGGCATCCTCTGAAAGCTTTCCTTTTTAACTTCTGAAAGAAGTTGCCAGACCTTTTAGAAGCTCTGTGGTTTTCAAATCTACTCCAGTGGTAGATGACTATGAGTAGTTCTCCCACCTTTAATAGTTAAAAACAGGTAATGAGTAAGAACAGACAAGCAATATAATTCTGAATTATTAAGTTTCTGCCTAGATATTTTACTACATCTGCATCCTGAGTACTTATTCATGCTAATATAGGACTGCATACATGTTTTGTGTTTTTTCTTACAGTGAAGTTAGGAGAAAGATGAAGGCTAATATTAGCATTGTTGTATAATACTAATACTGGAAGAAATGTAATTCACGTATTGCAAATAGAGTTAGGTGCACTTCAGATTTCTTACTACAAGACCATTAACTTTTCATTTGCCTTTTGGTGTTTTGGGTTTTCTTTTTTAGTTTTTATTTCTACTTTCCCTTGGGCCAATTCCTAGAAGAAAAGACTTAGCCAAGCCAATTCAGGCATCTCCAGTCATGGGGCTGAAGCACACATACAAACAGGTTGACAGATTTCTTTCAGACTCTGGAGGCAGCACTTGGCATTTGGTTGGAGCTCAAGAGAAAGGGAAGGGAAGTGTAGGGAGGACTTTGGTTTGTGCCCCAGAAGTGAGGAACAACTGCATCTGTCAGGATTTGGCTTTTTATCTTACAGAAATTGATGAGTCAGTCTTTTCTTATTCAGAAATTCCTGCTGTAGTTACCAAGAGCAGTTGTGCTTTTTTTGTGTGTAACTGTTACTGGGTGACTTAGCACCAGTGTAAACCAGTCTGGAGCCTGTTGTAAAACAGCTTTGTGTCAGGACTGTGGGAGGGAACCCTAATGTTGGTATAATCTGTGACATCTTTGCATCCTTCTGTCTTGCTTGTTAGTGCTTGCTGCTTGTGTGCTATGGTCTAGGCAGAGATGCAGCCCAGAGCAGGTGCCACTGGGCTTCCCCAAGAGCTGAACTGGACTATAAAGGAACCAGAACTCTTGACTTTGTCTTGTTCTCTCTCTGCCTCTGGGGAAGAAGAAATTTTTGCCAGGTGCCTGAGAGACATTACTTGTCTGCTCGAATCCTGTTCTAGGTGACTGATTTTGCTGGTGGTACTGCATATTAATGGTAAAAAAGACATGGAGCAAATATGAATGCGTGCAGAAAGATTGTATGAGTCTTTGGTAGTGTAGCAATAAGATGGCAGATGAAATGTAGTTCACTTAGATGTTAGCTACAGTTCACTTACGCATTAACTCTATGTTGACAAAGGAGAGGGAGGGAACAAAATCCAATCTTTGTATCTCTGAGCTGACTGTTGCCATTACTGGCATTATCTCAATGACAGTCCAATGAAAATGTCAGCTTAGCAGCAGAAAAAAAAACCTATGAGCATTGGTCCATTGTTGGGAAAGCCATTTTCCCACGGTGCAAGGCTGTGCTGTGCCCACATCTTGACAGATGCAAACTTGTGTATGACTTGATTTAGAAGTAGGTGCAAAAAGCTCCAAAAGTAGCATCTGCTTTGAAGATTAGAGTAGTTCTAGGTTGGGGTTTTGCCATGCTTGAGCCTACCATATGCAAGTTCATAAGTGCATTGCATATAAGTATCTATCAATCGTAAGCATAAGGCTCAAGCACACATGGATTTATTGTATAGCTCTGAGTCAGCATAGCAGACTTCTGTCTGCACAATATGGAAAGTAGCGTTTGCCCTTCTGCTCTCCCTGCTCTGATGATGTGTTGTTTTCCACCAGTTTTTCTCATTGATTTCAACTTGACAGCTTTGCTATATGGTTCTGCTTTTCAGACTGTTGTTCTTATGGCATCTGCTCTGTAGACAGTTCCACCTGTGTTTGTTCCTATCCCTGCCACAACTTGTTCCTTTTACAGCTTGTTACTTTATTTGAATTTTGTTCAGCTATACCCTGCCTTGTTTATCAGTCCTGCATGGAGCTTTTTACACACCACAGTATTCGTGTACAAGCAACTGTCTGGTATTTTTATTCAGGATACTCTTCAGCTCTGCATTCCCTGCTGCCTTTCCCCAATATGAGAAGGCGTAAAGCAGAGCTTGACAGGTTTTGAAGAAGAACAGCAAGGGTGATGAAAAGGTGGGACAGTTTCCATGCACAGAATGATCATGCAGGTAAATAAGTTGGTAAGGCAACTGATTACTGCAGGAAAAAGGTCGATAGAGGGATTGTAGCAAAGTTTGTGTGAGTAAAATTTACAGATTTAGAGGAGCGTTGCCTTCTGTTTTGTAAATGCTTTTCATGAAAGTAAGAGTAGAAGATCCAACACTTTACAGGAGTCTGGTAGTTACTTGTCAATTTTGTTTTGCAGAAGTGAAAGAAGATCTGTCCGGTTGTTTTTATGTTCTGCTTGTTTTCCTGTCCTCCAACTATTTTACTAGAGAGAGATCATTTTGATACTCAAGTGTTGCTATTTATTAAAATATTTAATGTACTCCTTTTCTCAGATGAGAAGGTGTGGGGGATGTTTTGGGGGTCAGAGGGTGGGGATTATGAGAGGTCTGGTCATATACTCATAGATGTGAAGTCTCCCAATAGCAATCACAAGCAAATGGTATTTTTCCAGGGTGATTTTTTTTCAGCTACTTTGAAGCCAAGTCTTCCAGATAATTGAGTGCTCTTAAACTCTGCCTGAGTTGCTGGGAGTGGTCGTCACCATACAACAAAGAGCATCATGCCCTGGCAATCCCGTCCTTTAAGGCTGGTGGCAAAAGTCCCACTGACTTTGTTGGTACCAGATTTCAATGTCTGGTTCTTCTTTTCTCAGGTAAACCCATTTTCTACAAAGACCAGAATATTTAAATCTGAGCTTTATTGTGTCATGTGAAAATGTTAGTAGAAGCTTATCCCAGATACATTAAACCTAACATTTACTGCAGTAGGTGTTGTTTCTTTCACATACACTTTCAGAGCCTTAGAAAACACGATCAAGGTGTTGTTTCTAAGAAATCTTCTCCAAGCGGCAAGGCCATCTCACAAGAAGCTAATTTGGGGTAAGCTGAATGCTGAATTTTACACAGCCTGCGTTCAATGCAATTGCTGCTTGGTACTGGGCTGAAGATCTATTGCCTGACTCAAAAAATGAGTCCCAGTTTTGTCACATCAATTCTGTGCAGGAAGGAGCTGTTTTCAGCTATTGAGCTGCTGCAACTTGTGTAGTGGCAGTCATGCCTTTTATCACATGAACAATTCAGTGCACATTGCCTTTTAATCTGTGTCATGCTGCAAAACAAACCAAAAATCTAAAGGAGCCAAAAGCTATTTTATACTTGACAGCAGCTTACAATGAACTGGGCTTCCTGGAGAAAAGTTACTAATGGCTCCCTCTTGCTGTAAGGGACAGAGGTTGGCTCTAGTTACAGTGAGAGCCACAGTCATTAAACTCCAGTCCACTGCAATTAGGAGAGGTTAGCCCTGAGGTGTGCATTCAAGATGCCGAATTTCTCAAGGGGTAGTGACTTCCTAAGGAATGTCTCAAGTTAGTCTGGGATTTCTTTGGAGGACCACTTTTCAAAGAGGGAAAAACCACAAAAGGTCCATCTGTCTGTATTCTCAATGCATATGCTTGGGGCCCTACCTATGCAGAGGCAATCTTTGCAAATACAGGAATACCCACAGGCTGTACCTGTTCAGTAGAACTCTTCCCTGAATTGAAGTAGCATGTAATGACAAGAATACTCTTGTAACTTCTACCAGCAACATTACGTAGAACAAAGATTGAACTTTATTATAGTGTTACCTGATCATGGAATCATAGAATGATTTGGGTTGGAAGGGACCTTAAAGATCCTCTAGATCCAATCCCCCCTGCATGGGCAGGGGCACTGCCCACTAAATCAGGTTGCTCAGAGCCCCATCCAGCCTGCCCTTGAGCACTTCCAGGGAGAGGGCATCAAACTTCCCTAGGTGTGCCGTTTAGTTGTAAGGGACATAATAGTTTTGCTAGGGCATTTGATACCGTCTTGCTGCTTTATGCTGACCAGTAAATTCCCAGACCCTGTGACAGCAGCCAGGGTTAAAGGTATTTCCTAGTAGCAGCAAGATCATTCTGTTGTTCCTAAGGCATCCTTTCCAGTGAGCCTGATGCTGACTGATGCTGTCATGGAGCTGTGTGCACATCACTGTATGAGCTAACCTCTTTGATAAGGTAGAAATTTTACATCATGATGTCATTTATTAAAAAAATAAATTAATTTAATAGCACTTGTCTTTATTGCAGTAAAACCTGTGTTGCACTGGCAATATGTTGGACAAAACTGCTCAAAAATGTCTCAGTACACCTATCCTTATAAACCTGCATTGTTTCTAATTGCCACTCCTGAAGAGAGTATGGTTTCTTCTCCTAATGTCACTGGAATCTGCTTTGATCAACTTTAATGTTGCAATAAGTTTCCAGGTTTCTGAGCAGTAGAATATGTCAACAGACAGGTGGATTCTTTTGTTGTCCAGTGCTGTATTTTTGACTTACACATTTGTGATTCCAGTTGCTTTCCAAATGATGAAGAACAGAGGCACAGAGAGAAGTAGCAAGTCAGTAGCAGAACTGGGAATAGATCTTGGCTCTTGTGTCAGTCAGCAATACTTCAGCATGCATTCCTCCCCCTGACGTGCTTTTTCACAGCTCTGCTTAGACACCAACTTCTTTACATTTTCTGTACAGAGCTTAGTAGCACATAAACAAGAGACAGAAGTGATAATGAAGCAGAAACACAGTAAAATTAAAAGATCCCCTCAGTGTAGTGTTTCTGTGCTTCTTAAGCTGACAGTACAGGCCTTAGTGATAGGCATTTTAGTCACTGAAGTTAACTGCAGCAAGACTGTGTATTATGTGTAGTACTTTGTCAAATTTCTACAGGTTTTGAAAGATGACACAAATTACTTCCATGACAATTTATAGACGATTCAGAATTAATGTATCGTCTGATTAGATCTCCATTACACGAACATAGCCGTTATTTTTTTAGAAAATGTTAGCATTTACTCAGCACTTTGTACAGAGTGCTTCTACCATCATGTGAGTTCTGCAGGAGTAGTTTCATCAATAATGCAATTCAGCTTTATGTACTGCTGCCTTCATTAAAGAAGTTGGCCACTGACAGCACTTCTATTTAATGTTTGTTAAGCTTCATCGACGTACAACATCAAGTCCATTTATGTCTCCAGGAGAGAAGATGATAAAGTTTTTCAGCATTAGTAAGACTACAGCTATAATTAAGCTGCTGATCAAACTGTACCAAGCCTAAAGCTGTTCACAGTAAACTAATTTAAGTCTTCACTCTGAAACAAAATTGGCATAATTAGCTCTGAAAGAAGGGTCAAAAGACTAGACACATTTTTACCAGGTAAAGGCCAGCCTAGTTAGTAATAACCACAATTTGCAAATTGGTCATTTTTGGGGTGTCTTTTGCCAAATGACCTTCAGTATCCCTTCTGCATGTACTGGGTAGATATACAAAAGCATAAGGCATGTTGAGCGAGCTAGTGTCCCGGCTGAGGCACACTTCTGAGCAGTGGGGGAAGTTTATGTTGACATACAAGCTTTGTTTGCTTTTACTTATAAGACTGAGAATAACCACCTGAGATTTGGCGAAAAAAAACCAAAACAGACCAACCACAATTATAGAATCTTTTTTCCTGTCTCCTTTTCTAAAAAATAAGTATTGTTTAACAAGAGTACTTGAGTGCTTTACTCTCTCATAACATACTTGATTAAGACCATTTGTTGTCTAATGTAGCATCTAGTGCCTATTCTTTGCCCAATTTCTAACTGGACTGTAAGATCAGTATTGGTGAGTTGAGGAAACCTCTTATGGCTTCTTTGTTAGTGAAGTTATTTGTTCAAATCTGTGAGTTTGACTCTTGCTTCCCACCTTGTCTCTCTCATAGTTTCCCTACTTTGGTACCTCTGACTTTTCTTCCTTCTTACTTGAGATTCACTTTATTGCTTTAACTTTTTTATCTTTATTTTTTTCAGAAACTTTGTGTAGGGTGATGCCAATGCATTTGAGTGACCTTCTGCTTCTGTCTTTCTCTCTACTTCTATTTATTTTGTTTTGAAGCCTTTGATAGCAAATCAAAATGAAGACTTGCCACAGCCTTTCAGGTATTCCACCCAACAATTATAACATCTGTTGCAGTTTGGGTTAGGATTTAAAATAAATTAAGCTACATCACTCTCTGAAGAATAAAACATAATTTATTATTCTAAAGCCATAGAAGACAGAGGGGCTTCAGCAAAAGGGAAGGTAGAGAGGCTAGTAAATTGGTAATGACCTTGGTCCATCTGCCAGGGTTATTTTCCTGCCTTGGTAATTGAAATGTATTCAAATGCAATTTAAAGTTCATCAAAGATGCAAGTCAAAGACTTAAGCAGAGTTTCTAATCAAAACATTGTGTATGACTTTTATGAATGGCTGAAGGATTCTGCCAAATGGTAAGTTTCTCTTATTTAATCAAAGTTCGTTGTTATGACAAACTTTGTCTGCAGCTGAGCTCTTCACTTGAGTCCAGTACTTACTGAAACACTAAAGGACAGAAAGTCTTTTATCGATAGTTATCTTGTAGATCTGCAGTGAACACTGAGACAAATCCCAATGCAAAGTAATTCTTCAAAGGGGAAATAGAGGGTCGTCTGAGCAGCCTTGGCCCATATGATCAATACAGTGAGCAAACATGAAGGATCATAGAATCAGAACCATAGGGGTTGGAAGGGACCTCTGAAGATCCTCAAGTCAACCCCCCCTGCTGCAGTAGGTACATCTAGGGCAGATGACATAAGAATGCATCCAGATGAGTCTTGAAAGTCTCCAGAGAAGGAGACTTCACAACTTCTCTAGGCAGCCTGTTCCAGTGCTCCATCACCCTCACAGTAAAGAAGTTTTTTCTCATGTTGAGGTGGAACTTCCTGTGTTGTACCTTGGTGCCGTTTCCCCTTGTCCTGTCACAGGGCACCACTGAAAAGAGATTGGCCCATTCTTGACATCCACCCTTCAGATATGTATAGACATTCATGAGGTCCCCTCTTAGTCTTCCCTTCTCAAGACTAAACAGCCCCAGGTCTCTTAGCCTTTCCTCATATGACAGATGTTCCAGTCCCTTAATCATCCTTGTAGCTCTTCGTTGGATACTTTCCAGTATATCCTTATCACTCTTGAACTGGGGAGCCCAGAACTGGACACAATACTCCAGATGTGGTCTCACTAGGGCAGAGTAGAGGGGAAGGAGAACCTCCTTTGACCTGCTGGCCACACTGTTCTTAATACATCCCAAGAAACCTTTGGCTTTCTTGGCCACGAGGGCACATTGCTGTCCCATGGATAATTGCTGTCCACCAGGACCCCAAGGTCCTTCTCCGTGGGGCTGCTTTCTAGCAAGTCAACCCCTAATCTATATTGGTGCATGATGTTTTTTCTCTGCAGATGCAGGACTCTACACTTGTTGAACCTCATTAGGTTCCTCTTTGCCCAGCTCTCCAGCCTGTCTAGATCTCGCTGAATGGCTGCACAGCCTTCAAGTGTATCAGCCAATCCTTCCAGATTGATGAGACTTGAGTCAGAAAATTTGATCCAAAAAGTAGGACTTTAAAAATCCTTACTGGATATGGCAATATCCATTCAAAAGTGTGGTTTGTTTTTTTTTTCAAATGAGTAAGTAAGGTGATATATGATGGCTGGACAACCAGATTGTGCCCTTAAGATTTCAAACTAGAGTAAAGAACCATTAAATTAAATGGATACTATTATTTTAATCTCCATTTTCCTGGGCAAAAATCAACTGCATTAAGTGATTATGAATATATTTTTGAGAAGCTCTTCCATTTCATCCAGAATATATAGCTCAGTATGAGGACATGATTCATGTAGAACCAGCAGAAGATCCAACTGAAAATAAAGGGGAAGGGAAGAAGATTAACCCTCTATCCCATCTATGAGGTATCCTAATTATTGCCAAATAAATTGGTATTTGACTTCTTGTCAAGATCAGGAATAATACTACCTTCAGAAGAAAAATAGCCCATTTCATCAAGATGAGCCCATTTCTCCCCCCCCCCGCCCCAAGAAAAAAAAAAAAGGGGCAGTCTTTTGGATCTTCTCCAGCTAATCAGTGGAAATTATGGACACTGACATCTTCATTTGACAGTATTCGTTAACCAACATACCAAGGGTCTCCAACCTCTATCTTTGTCAATCCTAACTAAAATGAAGCCACTCCCAATCCTCCCAATCCAGTTAACCCGTGTACATTTTTACTGCATCCCTTTCAAAATCACAGCAAGTTAGCTTGGTAGCTTGTTTTCAGTGGAACACACCCATCTAAGTGGATCAGATCTAGTAAGATATTTTGGTCACCTCAAGTTTCAAAATACACCATTTTCACGTTTCTTACGCCAAGCTGAAAATACTGTCTGCATAGCCTGATTACCACTGGATCATTTACTGACCATAACAGCAACATGAGGAATGATTTTGACAAAGAAACAGAACCTTTGATCTATCACCCAGAGAACTGTTTCCCACGTTTTGTTCTTCCCAGCACATGCTTCATCCTGCCCCTTGCGTGCCTGCATGGCTGGGCTTTGTGTTGCTCTGCAAGCCCAGTGCTCCATCATGCTTCAACACCAGCTTTGCCCAAGCCTGACCAGCCCTTTGTAACCACCATGCTCTCATCTTCAGGTGGTTAATTCTCCACCTTGGTGTTTCAGTTTCAAAATGGGGATAAGATAACATGTTGTTTTGACATGTAGTGCTCGTAAACAAAGATGTTTGAATGTAGTCTGGACCTGCTTGAGATGCGGTATTCATTAAGTAGCCCCAAATTATATTTAATCTGACTAATCTGTGTGGTCACATCATTGTGCATGAACTGTGACCTGAAATAAATCAGATCCAGCTTTGATCCTCTGAGCTGATGTGATGGTGCCTGAATTAATTAATTATTCTAGTTGTGTGGCTGCTCCCATGAAGAAAGGCGGCAAGCACTATGCATGCTGTGGAGAGGTTTGCAGAGAGATATGATTGTTTAGCAAGGACTGTACATATGGAAATTTGTTCTCATTTCTTCCTTTGTGCTATCCCATTTACAAATGGAAATGACTGCTTCATAGCCAGTTCTCGTTATAATTCTCTCCCATGAGTTGTTTGTGAAATTAGCACGAGGAGCAATCACAGTAGCTAGGGCTGAAGCCTAGTCTCTGCCATACAGACTTCTCCACCAAGAAGGGAGAGCAAGGAGGCAGCAAGGCTGGCAGGACCTTGTCCTCACCAACATGCCTCAGCAAGGGGCAGAGACAGCCCCATGGAGTCAACCAGCATTGGTCAGGGGGCTGGCTAGGGCTGGGCAAGGTGGTGGTGATGAGGCAGGGCCAAGGTGGGGCTGGCAACTCACGTCACAATCAGGCACAGTGTGCATACAGTATAGGTGTAAACAATATCCTTTTATACACTTAAATACAGAGGCCCCTGCTAAGCTTGTTCAGGGTAATGACAGCCTCCTGGTGCCTTCATGTGCCCAACATCCATATAGGGCCCAGCCATCTTCTGGTGAGGGAGCTGAGTAAATCCACCCCATGCTGCCCTGGGGGCTCACGCTGTGTTGCATAGTCCAGGGTTGTACAGTTGACTTAAATTAGTCTGTGCCTGCCTTACATCAATAGAAAACAGAATTAGGGCTGTGAATCACTGAAGTGTCACTTCATTGCACACCTGGGCAAGGGGTCAAGAAGCTAGTTGAATGCTACAGAGTTGATGTATATAAATGGGTCACTAGTTTCTTCTGGAGAGGTGTGAGTGTGCGCTGGTTTTGAGCAAGGTGTGTATGTAAGTGTTATCAGTAGTCTTGTTAAAGGTTTGCAGCACTGCTTTTATTACATTGAATAGCAGAGGACACGTGGGATGGAGGGTGTAACAGCCTTCCATCAGATTATGCTCCTTGCTAGTTCTAGTGGGCCAGGGATGCACATGGAAAGAGATTACATCTCATTGCACTAAGCTGCACTCTGTTAAATAAGATAATTTAAATGCAGGTTTTAACTTTCTGCCAAGGCATAGTAAGAGTGGTTTACTTTGTTATAGTTTGATGTAATGTAAAGGAGGTGGTGGTTATGAGGGGTTTTTTTCTTCTGGAAAAGAGAATGTGCTGCTAAAGATACATATAAAAAGGGGGGTTTTTAGAAAATCTTTTGGCAGTTACAGGATTGTTTCTGTTTGCTCTACCATCTTACCCGAAAGGAGCATTGTGAGTGATCCCATTCAGCATCTGTTCAGGAAGCCTTCTTAAAACAGGAAAGTGCAGCTAAGGTGTTATAGCAACATCTAAGTCTTCCCATGTGCATTCTGCTGAGGCACCTGCCAGGTGAAGAAGTGTTGTTAATCTCAGCTGAAGGGCTTTGTGCTGACAGAACCATTTTGATCTTGGTTACCACTCCAGTAGGTAGCTTGCTTAGATTTGTGTTGATCAGATTCCCTCCCCCTCAGGTGGCTGCTTATTGGCCAGGGACCAGACCCCAGGAAAATGAAGCAGGCCTCAAGAAATGAGCTCCCTGTACTTGGCAACACTGGCAGCTTTTGCATGTTGATGTAGCTCCCTGGGTATTTGTAATCCATGTTTTCCAATGTTTTGCTTCAGATGAGCTCCATGCTTACAAGCTCACATAAGTAGACCTGTGTTTTCAGGTTTGCTCTGGGCTGTGTCACAGTGAGCACACTCCTCATTCTCTCAGACAGGAGTAAGGTGTTTCCTCCCCAGACTCACTCAATGTACTCTTGAAATCCAGAATGGGTTTTCTCAGAATGTACAAGTAAATTGTCTAAATTTGACCTTGTAGTCAATTAAATATTGTTATCTTTCAAGTAATTTTGAGGGTTGCTGTGCTGTTTTTTTCTTTGTTCGAAGTGGTCTTGATGGTGGACTAACACAGATGCTTTTTAAAAAAAAAAAAAAAAATTGAAATTCACTTAATCTTACTCACAAGCTATCTCTAATTGAACTATTTTACTGAGAACTTTTCTATGTATTTGCTATGACTATATGTTCTGCAGCAGGGTCAGGTTAGCTTGTGCAGGTGAGAAATGAAACAATTGTTTTATCACAAACTTGTCAACCAAGGTCAACCCTGTATGGCCCTTTTCCCACAGATAACTTGCATGCAACCATTACATTTTGTGTGATATGCCACCCATGTGATGGAGATTGCTCGTTGTCAATGTTTCCTCCTGGCTTGTTGCCACTTTTGGGCACCACTGTCCTTGCAGGACTGATCTCCTTAACTCCACATCAGCCCTTTTCTTTGCCCTTCGATGATGCTGGGAAAAAGGACACAAGTGGAAGGGGAGTAACTACATTCAGTTTGGGATCAGCAGCATTAAAAACGCTTGAGTCCTGAATGGGTTGCTTCGACTCAGTAAGTGATTGCAGGATTGCCTTGTTACCTTATCTGTGCGTTTCCAACCCTCAAGATGTTTTTGCTAAGCAAGAACTTGGTTCCATGTCCTCACTTGTACTGCTATCTTTACACTGATACAGCAGTTATCCCAAGTGCAGTGTTCCTGTAAATTACCCATGTGCTCTCAGCCTTTCCCTGACTGCATTAAGCTCTAACAGGTAATATAATTGTCATTACACAGAGCATTTCAGGTACGAGAGCTCTGTGATAAGAAGTTGCAGTTTGTTTATTGCCAGCGTAGCTGGTTGTAAATAGTTATTTAATTTGTCACACTGCCTGCTTTTTTTCTTACTCTTAGCACTACCAAGGGACAGGACAGTGCCACAGAATTGCTGCAGTGATCTGGGAACATTTTTGAGGATGACAAGGAAAAACTGCAGATTAAAAAACCTGTTGCAGGTAGAAAGGGGGCTGTGAATAATTCATCCTTAAATAATTCTTCACTTTAAAAAATTATTTTATATTCATTTAAGCTCCTTATATTCATGACTGTTCCAGGGTACCTTAGCCAGAAATTCGGTTGGGGAAATAATTTATAGTATTTCACTGTCTTACCCAAATGTTTGCTTGCTGGTGATTAATGATACCTGTCTGAATCCTTAGTTTAAGTCCTCTGTTTTTGAGATTATATAGCCTTGATTTCTCAAGAGCTCTCTAGCACTAAAGGGCTACAGAAGGAGTTTTATTATATGCAGAAAGACTGACATACAAACCTAAATCCAAGAACCCATATTTGATTGATTCAGAAATCTTCCTGAAATTCCTGCTCTCGTAGAAGGGAAGTAATTAATGATTCTGTTCAGCATTTATGCATAACATGGGTGTGTCTCTGCTCAATAAGAGACACATGCTAACCTCAGGGTCCTGCAGCAGCATTCCAAGCTCTGCTTGTGTGTCATTCCTGTTCTGAGGAAGAGTTAGCTTGCTGTTCTTCTGTTTCATCTTGCAGTTGTAATGAAAGGAGGCACATGGTTCTGATGTTTTGATTGTCATCTATAATGCTCTCAGCAAATAATTACAAGTGCAAATTGCAAATGTCCTACATTTTTTGCAAGTGTTATCTTTCCATAATTGTTCATACCATATCTAGGGAGGTTGTGCTGGGAATACCTGAGTAGACTTTTGATGATAAGGACAGTGCTGTCATTATGCATGCCCAGCCAGATACATTACTCTAAAATATTTTCTTTGCATAACACTTTGAAGAGGTAGCTCTTTTGCCTTGTTTCCAGGTGAAGATGCATCTTTATTTACAATAATACTTCTGAAAGCTTTTGTCTCTGTTCTAAAAAGAAATTAACAAACACTGAGATTTCATATTTTGTGGACTTTGATTTCACATTACCTGTGTGTATCTCTCAACTAAAGTCCTGGGAGGAGAAGGAAGGTTGATTCTGATTGGTGGAGTCACACCTTCTTAATCTGAAAACTAAAGCTGTTTATTTGGTTTTCTTTTCCTTTCCTATGAGCAGTTGTGGCAAAAAGATTCTGCCAGGCAGTTTTAAAAGCAGTCTTCCTTACTGTTAATTAAAATTCAGCAGTATCAGAAATATGGTTCTTTTGATTTTAGTTTAATTACTCCAGAATCAACTTGATATGTATAACACTAGGATTGCTGCCTAAATATTCAGGCTTTTTTTTTCCAATGAGTTGCTCTGCTAAAAAAAACTAGTAGAGGGTTTATTTTAAAATGTGAAACAGAAGGCATAACTCCTGTGATTCTTTTGTGCATTATACAATGTTTAGAAGTAAAAATACTTAAGGGATAATCGTGGTCAGATAATACCGCAAAAAACTCCCAAGAAATATAGAGTGCAGTTACCAGCATCGTCCTGCTTACATCATGTGTTACATGCGGGGGAAATAATGCTTCTGATTTACATTGTACCGTATCTGGAGAGCTGCTAGTGTCATGATTAAGTAGCCTTAAATGAGGTAGTGGCTCTAAAGACAAATGAGAGAATCCATGCAGGATAATCCTTTTTGGATAGCTGCATCCACTGAGCATTTAAACAGCAGCTTTGTTGGTTGCTTGTTGATTTTCTTTTAATTTTATGTACATACTTAATGCAATGCAAATAGTTTTGCCATCATCATTGAATAATATTGAGGAGTGTTTTAGAAAAGCTATAGGATAGGTCGATTTTTTGAGCTTTACCTATGAAATGGTTTATTTGCACCTAAGTATCAAGGAAAAGTATGCTCAGCATCCTTAGCCCTGACGTAGGCTGAATTGATTTGTTGCTTAAGAAAGTCCTTGTCAGCACACAACTTTCTTCAGTGCCATCAAGCATGGAAGTAAAATAATATTAGCTATGGTAAAGTGTGGTTCCATCCACAGAAAGAACAGAGAAAAGCCACAACTTTTGTGACCTCTATCTGCTAAATAAAACCTGTTTGCATTATGAAAACACTAAGAGACAACGGGTTTCTGCTCTCAGTAATGCTGATCTGGGGAAGCTGTGGTCATCCTGCATTGCAGATGATGGTCTTGGACTGTTACCTATCCATTTTCAGTTTTTCTCAGCAGTGCTAAGTACTCCTTAAAAAGCCACAGATGTAAGCATTCTCCAGGATGGTATAATTTAAAATTCATATAAGTAGGCTACCGTTACTCATTTGTTAATGTCTTTAGCTGTAAACTACTTTATGTCTACTGAAGAGGGAGCTTTTGAGGTTACTGCCAGTGTACCTGGCTAAGGTTCAGGTCTAGACCTGGCAGCTAAGGATTTTGTCCTTTTCAGTCTTGTTTCCAGATTCTGCATGGAACAAGTTTTGAGTTATCATTCAAGCATTTCCCTGGTTCTCCTTTGAAATACCTCCCATTGTACAGTAACACCTTTTCTGAATATTTCCACCTTACCCACATGTGAAGCTTAAGTACCTTCAACACCTATACATTTACAGCAATAAGTAAGGTCAGCTTGGAGTCTCCCAGCCTGGTTCCCCTTGGCTAAGCCGCTCTACTTCCAGGCTATGCAGTGGATGGAGGGGAAAGATGTGGAAGCTGTTTGCTGGGAGCTAGCAGTGGGATGAGATGGCATCTGGAATACACAGAGCCTATGAATTTGTGTGCTCCTTTATTTGGGGTGGGAGGATGGAGATGCCCAGCTGGGACATGGAGGGCAGTGCTGGCAGAACTTACTGCCTGTCCTTCTCAAAGTGTGCAATGTGAAGGCCAAAAGTAGCAAAAAAAACCCTGCCATAACTTAGGTTAGGGCTTTGCTTGCTGTATGCATTCTTTTGCAGCTGAATTAATTATCCTCTGTGTACTGCATCTTACCTCACCAGTTATCCCTGAATGAACAGCTGGAGGTCATTTGATATCCCTGATTTGAATGCTCCCACACAGCAGCCAAGAGGCCAGTTAAATGGAAGTGAAATGCTCTGCATCAGTCTCTTTTTTCCAGACCTCTTTGTTAGCATCAGTAGTTTATGTATCAGTAGCTGAACTGGAAGTATGCAAAAATAAAATGCTTATTAATAAAAGCTCCTACAAGGATACAGGTTGTTTGCTGACAGTAATGCCTAAGTTAGCCATTAATTTAGAAAAGCACCACAGTTGAATTTAAGCACTTGAGTAATATAAATTGGTAGACTCTTTATTTTAAATTGTAAGCCCAGAAACTGGAAGCCCTAGTTAGTCTTTAGGCTAGGATTTCAAGTACTGTCCTCAGCAAGTTTGCTGATGACACCAAGCTGTGTGGTGTGATTGACACCTTGGGGGGAAGGGAGGCCATCCAGAAGGACCTTGACAGGCTTGAGAGGTGGGCCAGTGCCAACCTCATGAAGTTCAACAATGCCAAGTGCAGGATCCTGCATCTGTGTTGGGGCGACCCCAAGCACAAATACAGGTTGGGTGGAGAATGGATTGAGAACAGCCTTGAGAAGAAGGACCTGGGGGTGTTGGTCGACGAGAGGCTCAATGTGAACGAACAGCCCAGAAAGCCAACTGTGTCCTGGGCTGCATCAAAAGAAGCATGGCCAGCAGGTCTAGGGAGGTGATTCTGTCCTCCTGCTCTGCACTCATGAGACACCACCTGGAGTACTGTGTCCAGTTCTGGAGCCCTGAACCCAGGAAGGACATAAAGTTCTTGGAGAGAGTCCAGAGGAGGGTCACAAAGATGATCAGAGAACATTTCTAGTTGAATTCTTCAAGTGGTGTAGAGCTTGTAGAGCAGTGGGGGGATAAACTGGGAAAAAAAAAAAAAAAAATTAAATCAGGCTTAGATCATTGCCAAATCTGGTCAGCTCAAGCAGAGCTTCCAGAGATCAGTGGAAATGGGGCAGATGTGATTGGGATGGGGTACATCCAGGTTATTTAGATACATTAATACATTTTCTGTCAATCTAATATGTTTCTGTACCTACATCACAGAAAATAATTTAGATATGTTGCAGCCACACAAAGGGGGAATTACATCTCTTAATTTAAGATTTTACATTATTATTCTTCTCTGCTTTTTGGCCTACATGATACTGTAGTAAGTTTATTTTTTCACACAGGTGGTATGATTCAACATATATGAGAGTTTTTCCCAGCTTTCTACCAGCTCTGCTTGCATCTTCCCATCTCTCAAATTTGTTCTTCGGCTGAACTGTAACATAGAAGTACTTAGGGCAGAGCTGCCAGTCACTAATAAACAACTCCAGAGTTTGCTAAGGGTGAGTCCAGCAATCTGAGGCAATGACAGCATTTGATTAGAAACTGAAGAAGGAGGAAGGGGTGGGAGAGAGATAAAAGTATGAAAGCTTACTTTACTGAATTCCAGATAGGTCTAATACTTCCATAATTGCTTCTGGTTTGTTTTCTTTACACCTAGGAGTGGAGTTATTTATTATTATGGGCTCTGGCTTTATTAAAGGAATGGTAAAATAATTTAAACTAGAAAATGAAAGCTGTGTTGGTTCTTTTTCTTTGCATTGAAAATACCCAATTTCCTGTCTGGATTAGTAAAGGGAGGCAGGTAGAAAGGAATTAGCATCTAAAGGCACTTTAAAGGAGCTCGTAGGAAATGCCTCTCTACAAAGGGTGATTTGCTCTTTATCATATGAAGGCTGTATTTTGAAGGCTGTATTATAAGGGGAGGAATATCCTTCAAAAATAACTTTTTAAACAAAAAATTGAGAATTTTAATTTCTTTCATGCTCTGCTTTAGTGCCTTCAGAAGAGTAATGAACTCTAGGATAAAGAGAGAAATCCCTTCCATTTCTTCCATCATTGAAACACTGAGCTTGGTCTGTTGGAAGAACAGTATCTGAAAAGTACATTGAATGTTGGGTTTCTGCTCAGCTGTGCAAATGCAGCGCATAGTGCATAATGCTGTGCTACCCAGACCCAGCATTAAGTAGGACTGCAGGTATCCTGGCTGTGTGTATGGAGCAGCTGGAAAACTTGATGCACAGCACATGGAGCAACTTTGTGTAAAACCAGTTAGATCACTTGTGATGTACTTTTAAGTTATCCAGTCCCACGCATGCATGCTGAACCTCCAGGGGAGGTTTAGATTGGATATTAGGAAAAATTTCATCACTGAAAGGGTTGTCAGGCACTGGAACAGGCTGCCTGGGGCACTGGTGGAGTCACCATCCCTGGAGGTATTTAAAAGATGTCTAGATGTGGTGCTTAGGGACATGGTTTAGTGGTGGATTTGGCAGTGTGCTAGATTAACAGTTGGACTTGAAGATCTTAAAGGTTTTCTCTCAACCACGCTATTCTGTGATTCTATGATTCCATGAATGCTAACACAGATGAAAAAATATAGGCTTTCCTTTTCCAAACACCTAAAAAGTATTTGGATATCAGACTCCACAGTATTTGTAATACATGCTGTTGGACATGCTCTATTATAATGATCAGCAGCAGTCCAGCTGGAAGTGACAATCATACCTGAAATTAAAATTAAAAAATCCAGAGTTTATCCTTGGCTTCAAATGTTGGGCTAGATAACAGGTTTCTTTCAACTGACCTTTAATTTTGAGTGTGTTATTTTCCCTGAAAATGTGACAGTTTTACTGATCTTTTAGGGATGCTAGTAGTTGTAGGTAGGAGAGATTTTGGCCTCAAATATTGGTTTGCTTTGGCTTCTATTGTGCTTGACAAATTGGTGCCGCTTCCTCCTCTTCAGAGTAGTGCCTCCTTAATTCCACTTTACAGGGGAGTTGCTTCAGTGTCATGTCACATGTGAAGTTTTGTTTAAGGATAAATTTTTCTCAGTGTTAATTCTCATGGCCATTTAGGTACTTCCAAATCTAAGTCAGCTCCTGAAGTCAAGGTTTTCAAAGAGATTACTTTTTCTGACTTTGGTTTGGTTGTTTGGGTTTACAAGGAGAAACTGAAGAAGATGTTTCTGTGAAAATATCTTGCAAAAGAGCAGCTCATGCTGCTGTTGATTGCAGAGGTCACAATACAAGGATGGCACACAAGTCATTTACATGCTAGGCAGAATTCGAAGTTGCATCCTTGCTGGATTGGCATTGCTTGATGTGTCCTTTCCTACAACATCACCTTCTGGAGACCCAGTTCTTCAGTCTTCTCAAAAAGTTTATTTTATATCCAATCCTGAAGTGAAAAGATGAGTGAAAACAGTGTAAAGATCCTTTGCTTCCTTCAGGCTGTCCTTGGGCTGCTTCTCAGGCATGGATGCATGTGTGCAAATTGCCTTGAGTGGACTGGAGCTAATTTGGGATTGTGTAGGAGCAGATCGTGATGCTTTTGCTTTGCTCACTTACAGCAGAAGCACCATATGCATTTCCCCACGCCCAGCAGAAGTGCGTGTTGTTCCTGAATGTCAAGACAGGGCCAGCAAGGCAGAGGTGCCCTCTCTTTCACCCTGGCTTGGAGCTGGCTACCTCTCACCCCTGCAGCAAGAAATGCTGTGGGATTTGTGCAACTCCTTCTAGAAAAGCTGTAGCAAGATTAAATTAAAAAATCCCCCTTTTCCCTCTCCCATAGCGGGGCACTTGGTCTTCCCTCTTCCTTTTAATCTTAATTAGATCAGGAGGAGGTAATCTGCCAAATGCACCCTCTGCCACCTGTTACTGTATGGGAGAGACTCCTTGCGTTCCAGCAGGATTACCACAAACCTGGTTATTGCAGCATGAGACCCCCATGAATCCAGGTTGTGGGCACTACAGAGGAATCTTTGCATAAATCTAAGGCATCTAGAAAAGATTTCCAGTGCATACCTGCATATTTGCACAAGTTCTTTTATACATTGGCTGGGGATAAACAAGCAAGTCAGACTAAAGACTACTGTTGGCACATTTCCAGCATGCCAGAGCTTTAAAGTATTTAAAATTGCAAATTATATACCTAGCAAGGTTTTTAAAAAAATGCCCTTTTAAAAAAAATAAAAGGTGCAATTCTAGACTCAGTCTTTTTTTACCTTTCTGGCTCTGTCTCTTCAAAGCACTCAACCACAATATTGCTGCCAGAAGAGGTATGTATTTATTACATCTATTGACATATATTCAAATGCAATTTTAGCAGAGACAAAGCACAGCTGAGCTTGAGCTTGCTATAGGAAGTGGAACGCAATCTACAGTAGCCTAATTTTCCCTGAAGAAAAAACAAGACTGTTATTGTCTAACCTAGATTTAGGTTGGATATTGGGAAGAAGTTCTTTAGTGTGTTTCCCCAGGTTGCCCAGGGAAGCTTTGGAAGCCCCATCCCTGGAAGTGTTCAAGGCCAGGTTGGATGGGGCTTGGAGCAACCTGGTCTAGTGGGAGGTGTCCCTGCCTATGCAGGGGGGTTGGAACTAGATGATCTTTAAGGTCACTCCCAGCCCGAACCATTCTGTGATTCTATGATTGTTAAAAATATCTTTGGAGATACCTCAGCAATTTTGTTTTCTGTAACAAATAATGAAACAAAAAGTGTAATTTTGTGTTAGTGCAAGACTGAGCCTAAGGCAGCAAACCCTGCTGAGAGCAGAGTATTAAGCTAAGGCTCAGCTGTACATTAGCACAATCAATCTCCACAGTGGCATCAGCTTGACGCATGGACAAAGCCAGCCTGCTAAATACCTTCTAAACATACTTTCAGAAAGAGCTCTTCCTGGAGTATCAAGTTGTGGAGAAACTGCATTTTCTCTCCATCCCTTCTCCAGGCCAAATGGGAAATCTCATCTCTACCTGTAGGTTCCCTCAGACCAGAGTTTTCCCCAGGAGAGAGCACTGAAGCCCTTCTTTCAGAAGCAGCCGTTGGTAATTTGAGCATGGTGTGCAGAAAACCCATTATATTACATATTACGAAAATTCTTATGTCAACAACAGCAACAAAAAAGCCACCAAAAGATCTCTCAAACACTCCCTGTCCCCTTTCCCCAAACAAAATGCACTGAAGAACATCAGGCCCTAGTGCTGGGTCTTTCAATCTATAAACTGTAAATTTGATAAATTCTAATGGGAGAAGGAGACTAGAGAAGGGGAACAGAGGTGCTTGGAAAGGTATCAAGAAAACCAAAATCATTTACCTGATTGAGAAGTCTACGCATACGGATTTTTCAAATTACCTATAACTCCACTGGAAAGCAATCAATCTTTTGGTTTGTGACCTCCTGCTTACTGCTTTAGCTGTAAAAAGTTCAAGTGAGAAGATGGTGACTTTCACTAAAAAGAATTTTAAATAATGATGAAACATCTCATTTCCCCCCAGCAAAAACTGTAGATGTTAGAAGAGTTAGTCTTTTTCATTAAAAAAAAAAAAAAAAAAATCTAACAAGAACACATCAGGCAAATAGGGCTGTTCTGCATGGGCACTTTGGTGTTTTGACCCCCTTAGCTGTTTTGGGGCTGTAGAATGTGTACATCAGTTTTACACCCAGCTGCAGGGTATCCAAAGCAGCCTTAAACAGAGGTTCCCCAGACTTCTTGGCACAACAGGTTAACTGGATTTGTTCTGATTTTTAATAACCTGCATTGTAGCTTTGCATCCCTTTGTGCCGAGGAATCACGGTAGCCACCTTGAAGCATCAGGGTTCATTTGGACATCTACTTGATAGACAAACTCACCACAAAGGAGGGCATTAAAACAGACCTCTTTAATTTGGCAAGTATTGTTAGGAACTGCAGAGCAGGAGTAAACCTGTTCCAGTTCCCTGAAAATGGAAAAAACTGGGGCTGCAGAGGGTCAGGTATCCCAGAAGCTCAAACAATCCAGATTTCCCCTTTCAAATGTTGTGGCTTGGCTCTACTTACTTATGAGATTAACTTCCTAATAAAATTAATTAGAAGCATCATAAGTTGGTCATCCCAAGAGTATTTCTACTTGAAGCAGTCTTTAATTATTATGACTAGGATTGTCTTTCTGTTTATAGGCTGGCCGTGGGCAACACTGACTGTTCTCGGATTCCTGTACTGCTATTCTCACGTTGGAATTGAATGGGAGCAGACGTACGCTGTGAATTAGGAGTGATGCAAAACGATTTTTTAAGACACATTTGATGGCTTTTCTACACTGGATATCCTAGCTGCAGAAGGATGCACCAGACCCAAGGATTTGGTCAGTGTGTTAACCAAAAGCTCATGTAATTGATTCTGGATTGTGAATGTGGGATTTGAATCAGAAACACTGATGGGCTATGGCCAGGGGTGGGGAGAAACTATGAAGCATTTTAAATTACGATATTTTTATAAAACAGCATCTTTATGACTCTGTGTACATTGGAAGCATGCATATAAGAATAGGTATTTTATATATGTTGAAGACTGTGTTTCTTCTGACATTTTGCTGCCTACTTTGAGATACTGAAGAAAAAAACTGTTCCTGCCTTGCAGAATTCAAAAAGTCCAGTCACTCTCAGCCTCTGTCCAGGGGCACACAGGGCTCTGCCCTGCACTTTCCTAATCCTCGAAGGGCAGGATGCTCATCAGTTCTTCTTGATTGCTTTCTGATACAAGTTAGAACTTTTTTGCTGTTCTTACCGACTGCAGTAGTTCAGCCTTCAGCTACTTTTCTATCTACTGTAGCAAAGTCTGTTTTTTCTCTTTAATGTCTTCACTTAAAACTTCACTTTTAAAATGACACCCTTTTTTTTTGGTAGTCTTAGGAGTGGCTTTATTTGTTTCTTTAAAAAGAGGGAGTAGGGAGGCAGGTCTTTTCTTAAGGAACAGCTTTTCTTTTTAATCAAATATGACCTTAGAGCTACTTGGCTTTAAGTGCTCTCTGCCTTGCATTAGAGCTAAAACATATAATATTACCTTTAGTATGGGATGAATTCCACCTTCAAGGAAACTGTTAAGGCTGGCTCAATGATAAATTTGTTTAGCCTGCTTCATTCTCTGCGTCGAGGCAATCAGCTCCTGCAATATTAAAGACACCCTTGGAGTAGCATTTTAAGATCTTTTTTTTTAAAAAAAACAACAAACCCAAACCAGAATGTTGCACCAAATTAGCCAGAGCTCCACGTCCTTACCCCACAGTTGGACCTGTTACAGCAGTGTCTTTGCCAAAAGACCAGGTTTGCCCACAACTGGAAGGGTCCTGCCTGCAAGTATCAGAGCTGTGAGAGTGCTTCTACACAGGCTGTTTTATGAGGGAATGGGAGACCCGACAGTCCTCTGGTGCAAAAGGTGTCTCCCAAGCTGTTACCGTTTAAACCAATACTGATGAGCAGCCAGAATGTCTCTAAAGTGAGACTGTCTCTAAATGTCACTCTAAAGTGAGACATTCCCTCTAGGCTTGATGAAAGGCCACCAGTCCTGGAGAGGCCATCTTCCAAGGGCAGCTTCCTGCATATAAAGAAGAAGGGCTTCTGTCAGAACCTGTTCTGTGCCCCGCAGCAGACATTTGGGCCTGTTTTGAGGTACAGTTAGCATCCTGCTGTCCATCACTTCTGCAGCTTCAGCCAAGTCTGATACAGTTTATCCCTTCAACAAGAAATTCAGTCCTGGTGACAGGCTTCAGCTTAGTGCCTCCATTTCTGCTGTTTCTGCTGCTGAGATCTAGGGCAGCCTTCTTTTTTCCCCTCTGTTTACTCCTGAAGAAATAAAGGCAGAGGCTTCAGCTCACTACCCATCTGGAGATTAAGTCCATCTCTTGCTGTTTCAAAGGAGAATCTCCAGCCCTTTGTGTTTAGGGAAAGATTCTCCCCCATACCCTTACCCCATGAGAATATGGTGATTTCCTCTGGAAGTAATTTCAAGGAGATACCAAGAACTGTTGAAAATAAGACTTACCTTGAATGCTGCCTGGCCAGAGACATGACACTCCTGATTGACTTACAATGATAGAAAGGATCCTCTCAGCCACAAAATAAGTATATTGCTTTGAGCCTCTCACTTTACTAAAAGGATCTGAGATTGGCCTCCATTTTGGAGTAGAAAAGAGCTAAGGGCAAGGACTTCCTCAGGCTTTCTAATTAAGTTAAATTAGCATTGGAGCAAAAAGTCATGAGTCTGTTCTTCAGTCTTATTGATTACCATTATTACATAAAACGAGGGGCTACTGAGTGATTAGATTCCAATTTGTAGGTATGCAAAACTTCCTACTCCAATGTGGAAATGACCTTGATGGTCATCTAGAATATGCCTGTTTCTGAACTGAAATAGTTTTGTTGGGTTTTTTTCAGTGCTTTGTAGATCTTTCATAATTTTGTATCATTTTCTGTTTCTATAAATAAAGCTGAAACTGACTGTTGGCCTGATAACTGTGACTTAGAAATCAGTGGTTTGGTGTAAGAAAAATAGGTACAGTACTGCTGTGAAGAAACACTACTGTGCACTGGAAGCCTGTAGGATGGGTGCAGTGAGGACTGGTCACTTATATTCCTCTTGTGTGCTGCATGGAACATGCATTCCCTAATGGTTTGAGTTCAAAAAGCAAATACACCTTTTGTAGCTCATTCATTCAGCATGTGAAACTTCTGGGAACGGTGCTTTTCTTTAGACTCTTGCTATCCTGGTCCAGAGTCAGAAGTACGAAATGTGCTTGCACAATTTAAAAACTAGGTAATATTTTTTATAGTATAAATATTTCTCGTATGAGAAATAAATAGCTTTCCTCCACTCTCAGTCTTTTCAGAGGTTCTTTGACCTGCTACTTTAAAAACGTATTTCAAGAACAAGCCCACTCACAAAGTTTCTGCTCCGTCCTGCTTATAGAACACCAGTAGGCAAGGCATGAGGCACACTTGGTCACACAGTTCAGCTAAGAGCTCAGGCTGTGCCTGAAGCACTTTAAATGTATGTACTCAGGTATACCTTCATCTTGGAGGCATATTCCACAGCATGACCTGAGAACTGACTCTTCATTATCATGTGGCACCTGATTTTGCAATTAAGTGGTAGTTAGAAGTGCCATCCTCCATGCAAGTCCACAGTGACATTCCTAGAGGGGTGGGAGTTTGCAGGGGCCTGGAAGAGGTTGAAGTAGACGATCCACTTACCAAAGAGAAAAATAGGTGAGGGAAGGAGGAGAAGGAAACTTACAAACATTAAGGAAAAGCTAGTTAAGGGACCTAGGAAACAGTTGAAAAAGAAATTGCTAAAGTAAGACAATGGCCATTTTGAACCAAAGGGGAGGCACTTCCAGTCAAGGGGGTGTGAGGGGGTGGGGGTGTGGGTACACTGCTGCGAATAAATCCTAAAAGCCAGAAGAGTGCAGTGACTAAAAAACCCCAAGGTGATGGCTCTGAAACCAAGATGGACAGGCACGCAATGGCTTCTGATAAAAAACAGTTCATAAGTGATTTTTTTAAAAGCTGCCTATACAACTGGCAAGCCAAGCATATCGCAGTACATGGCTTTAATGGCTACCACAAAGCTGTAACAATTAAGTAAGTCTCTTGCACGCGTGTGCACACCCACACTTGCACACGCATCTTCCTCCTAAGCCCCTCCTTGGCTAACAAAGCCCTCCCAGCCATAGTTATTGCTGGGGAAGGTGAGATTATGCTCCATAGCTCTTTCTTTAATTCCACATTGATTAGAGGGTGGGCAAGGCTTTGCTCACGTATCTCTTTCACATCCAAGAGTTAAAAGCAGCTTAGTTGGAATAGCCAGCTTACCGCGGGGCAGGAGAAGAACAGCTTAACTATGAAAACCTGCAGCAATTTTGTTATTAGTCACAGCAATGGCACAGGGCCAGTCGTTCTTTTTGTGCACTGCTGAATTTCCTCCGTCACTGCTAACCCTTGAGCCACTTGCAGCTCACAGTTGCTAAGAGGAGCCTTGCCTTCCTCAGGCGCACTGGCTGGCGCCGCTCAAGGAACTGTGAGGGGTGAGGAGATTGCTGTGCCTGGTCTGTCACATTTTCTCCTGCCTGGGCTTTATAGTCCCGCCCTTCCCCGAGCAGCCCTGCCCATACTGCTTTGCAAAAATAACTCTCAGCACACAGCCACTTGTTAGTCAAGGCGTAGAGTTTCATCGGCAGGAACAGCTGGAATACTGCTCGCAGCAAAGCCTGTGAAGAATGCTGAGGCTGTGACACTTTTGAGGGGAAATCTGCATTATAATAGTGCATTTCTTGTATTGAGGGACCTCTGAGAGACACTCTCTGGTGGGTGTCTGCTGGTCCCCTGCCGGTGTGGGACACACAGGAGTGTTGTGTCCATGGGCACCGACTGCAGCAGTTTTGCCGGTAGCTGCTTGTGGAGCGGTTCCTCCATTATCTGCATGTAAAAGGAAGAAAAGATGTAGGCACCTATTTTATCTGAGCTTTCCATATTCAGCAAATGCAATCGTGTCAAGCACAGGTCCTGCCAGAGCAACTGAGAGCAAGCATGAATCACCTACGCCTGAGCTCAGTGTAGATGAACCAACTCAGCTCAGGCATCCCCAGCCTGGGGGTAAGCACTGGAAGCTCCAAGCTTGAGAGGCTCTCAGGGATGCCACCAATGCCCAGGAGGAGTGGAAAAGCAAAAGCCACTGTTGAACAGATCTGACCCATACTTTAGACTGAGCTGAAGAGTGTCAATGCTTGATTTTCAGGCAGCCTCAGTGCTGCTCCATTCAGGGCAGCTCCCACAAGCTTTAGCAATTTAAGTCCTCCAGTCACATACCAGCATCACTGGCCTTAAGAAACCACTTTTCCAGGAGGAAATAGGCCCATGTGCCCAGTACCCAACAAAGATAATGACAGGATAAAAACTATGCAGCTGCATTAGTCAGGGGAATTAAACACATCAACAGACACTTTTAAAAACCTCCTCATCCCCTGTGCTGGGAGTCACAAGCGTCTGGGTGAGAGCAAGTTAAGCTATCACCAGGATTTTAACAGGCAAATTTTGTCCACAAGCTAGGCTGCACCACCTTTCATCATATCCAAGGGCAGTTTGGTCTAAGTGGAGGTAACACTGGGTACCTCCACACCAGCTCCTTTCAGAAGTGGGTCAGATGAAATGGGCTACCTGTGGCATACGCCTTCCCCAGCAACCATCAGACTACAGCGCATCACTATCTACAGGGATTTAAGAAAAAGTTCTCATATGGTTGGGTAGCTGAAGTGAATCATTACTGAGAGGTGCCTCAGCCAACCACTGAAAAATTAAAGTTTGCTGAAGAAATAATACAGAAATGTAACTTTGGTTATGACCTGTGGTGTTTAAATTGTATTAGCACTCCCTCTAGAGCTGATCTTTCTTGACAAAATTAATTAATTTTTATGGACCACAGAACTTCCATCACTGCACTAGTGCATTTGAGTTTCCAAAATTAGGTGGCAAAAATAGAACAACTGGAAATAATACTAGAAGACTAGAATCATCTGCACTGTTGATAAATGAATTTGAAAGGCAAGTCTTAGAAAAAAAAGAAGATCAAGTTGATTTTTTTTTTTCAGACTGTTGCTGAAAGGGTTAATGTTATTTTAAGGGCTCAGCTATGTGGGAGGGTTACCTTATAGTAAGTCAAATTGCAGAGATAAAAATAAGCATTTATGAGACAGTTCTTTAACTGATGTGACTGCTGATTTATAGTTATGGGCTTTTTCACTCTTCTGGTGGTAGTTTTGTGCTGAGGTGGTAGTTTATGCTGAAATTAAAGGCTAATAACATTCATTTGAGCACATCTCTATTCCAGGCTACTTCAACCATCTCAGCTGCCTTCCCCCCCCATCTTGGCATCCTGCCTCAAGGCTACCCTGTCAGCAGGTTCAGTTCTTATGAAGGTGCTGCAAACACAGTAAGGACGCAGCCTAGGTCCTCTCTTGGCTAATGAGCTCTGGGTGGGTTTGCAGGCTGCACTCTCACCCTCTCACTCTGCTTTTCTAGGCCTTCCTCAGAAGCTCTCCAGAGACACAGCTAGGTTTCCTCCAGAACAGATTTTCCTGGACAAAGGAAATGCAGCAGACTCAACCCACCAAGACACTTATCCAAGGCCGTACTTTGGGTTCATTATATGTGTCTTCCATTTACTGCCACGATCTTAACCTCTTCTCTTGACGCCTCATCTACCACTGAGGTCAGAGCAAACAGGCTGCAGCTTCTCAGCACACCTGACTACAGCTGCTTTAATTCCTGCTCACAAACGAGACATTACCACTCCCATTTTACAGAGATATTTACAGTCCTTGTTGCTAGAGCTGTAATTCCATGCAGTTCCTGCACGCTTTTCTAAAGGATGCTTTTTTCAATTTAGCTTTCAGCTGTTTGAGTTTCTTCTCCACACATCCAATAGCCAGGTTCAATATGACTGCATGTGCAGTGTTATCATTCTAAAGGAAAACCAAAACAAATAACTTTATTTTGACTTGGGGCAAGATACAGATTATCTTAGTTTGCTTTCCTAACCTCATGCCACAGCTGAGCATGTTCAATAAATCTTCTTGTTATCATTCACTCTTCTAAAATACCTCCTGCTTAACCGTAAAACTCACAAAAAAAGATTGCTGGAGAGGTTGAAATCAATATGTATTTCCCATCACTGTAAGCCACTGCTTGCAAGGAGCCATTGCTTGTTGAGCTGTCTTGGTCCTATTGCTGAGCACAGAGGAGCTCTCTGGTTTAATACTAAATTCAAAATGCTACTGCTGCTTAGCATTCCCCCCTCCCCCCCCCCCCCCCCCCCCCCCCCCCCCGCCCCGATGGTAACCCCTGCTGAAGAAGAGAATAGAGTCTTCCTTTTGTAGAAAATCCTGATGTGTAATAGATACTCCAGCATACTTTCCTTCAGCCTGAGTTGTGTATTTCAGCTAAGAGAATGGGGATGTGGAGGCACACACCTGTACCAAAGTTTGTTTGCCTCAGATTGGCAAGTAAAAACTGCAGTGACAGTTGCAGGGGCTACTTGTCCCTGGGGGGAGGCATTAGCAACAAAGTTGCTCCTTTGCCTCATTCCTCATCTGCCCGAACAGAAATATTTCAAGGAAAACCTGACAAGTGAACAAAGCTTTAAAAAGCCAACAAAAATAAAAGAAACACTGTTTAGATCAACAAAAGTCATCTCAAATGCAAACTCTGGAGGATGCTCAAGCACTCCTGCCTCCATCAGTACCAGGTGAGAGTTTTAGGGAGACAGGTTGAGAGTCAGTCATGATGGATCAATCTGCAGAAGTTAAGCTTGTTTTAAACCTACACCAGTGCCATGGGGCAGCTTAAATTTGAAAATGGCTATGCTACATGAGGGCTTGAACTTAATCAGGAAGAGGGGAACAGGAATGGAAAAGGAAGAGGAAAGGAAAAATAAAAAAGACAAGGTTTGAGCACATACATCTTGCAGACATGGCTCTGCACAACCATCTTCCTATCTACTTCTGACAGACATGTAAGGAGTTCGGTTACTCTAAGGGCACCTTTGAGTCTCATGCAGGTTTTTACTCATTCTGTCTTTCAATAACAGGACAGTTTATTCCCCTCAGCTTCCATGAATGAAGACTGGTGCTGTGGTGAATTAGAATGGAAGGAGCAAAACCACAATGTTACAGGTGAAAAATATTTGTATTTGCTTATAGTTTTCATGTAAGTATATGCTTGTTGCAGAGAAACCCCTCACACTACTGGGAGTAATAAATACCATAGCAACACCACATCCTTCTCAGTATTTTCCTGTTGGATCTGCAGCCTTACAACACACCCCATCTCAGCAGAGCACAAAGGAAGCATGGAAAGCAGTCTCTCAGCCAAGATATCCTCCAGTCTCACTGCCCACCTCAGGTGGAGCGTAGCAGCCACCTCTTGCTCAGTGAGGGAGCACATGGCCACTTGGCTCATTGAGTTTGGTGGGCTGCCCCAAGAGTCCTCCCACACATGCACTTAGCAGAAACAGGTCTGCTGTTCCTTTAGGTGATGGGGGGAGCAAATAAATGACATTGCTACTGCACGTGTGCAGGAGGGAGTAGATCCCCTGCAATTCAGTCCCATGGGATCCCTGCAGGATGGAAGAGCTGGGTTATGCTGGTTGTATTTACTCCAATGCAAAAAAACACTGGAGCCAGAGTGCATCTGACTGCAACAGAGCTACTAATATGCACCACAGGGCAATTAAAGGACCCCAATTACCAAATGCTAAGCATAAAACCATGTAAGCAGCACTCTCCTCCCCACAAGCTGACATGCCCCACAGGCTGTCCCAGGAGTAGCTGCTTCTGCTGCTTCAGCTGAGTACCCTGTGGTGCCAGACACAGCTGGAAAAGCCCCCACATCCACAGGAAGGTCCCCAGCAGGTGCCGAACACACGGCAGTGTAAAGGCAGAGAAAGCTCCATGGGATCTGGGCCCTCTGCCAGCCAGTACTACCAGAAAGGGACTCCTTTACAGCCCTGCGGAGGCTGCTCAGCATCACACACGCTCCAACCTGGAGCTCTGCTCTGGCTGTGCACCCTCAGGCATCTTGTAGGTGCTGCCCTTTGCACACTAACTCAGAACAGAACAGAAGCAGCAATACCTGCAGTTAGTGCTGAGAGATGTCAGAAGCCACAGCTCACACCCCATGGTCTAGAAACCTGTTGTCCCTGCTCTGAACGTGGTCCCAGGTGCAGGGAATGAGGAGTAGGGGCCGGCACAGGTGGTGCCCAGAGGCTGCTCCTTGCTGCTTCTCAGCTGAGCCCAGGCCTGATGGACCAGAATATGAAACCTCAACTTCTGCAATTTGTCATACAAATCTGGGCAAAAAAGTGCTATAGTTAATAACCTTTGGTTTGAAATGCTGTGGGGCTGATGAGGGGAGGGACAGTGGTATGAGGAACATTGTGTGGGCAATGCTATCCCTCTCTGCCTTAATTTAAGCCTGCAGCACAACCAGGGAGGCTGCTAAGAATGCAGGAAAACTCCAGCACATAAAATAATGGAGAGTTCAGAAAAGGAGAACAAAAGCCTTTAGAGGCTAGGGGAGAATGGGGGGAGAAAGTACATGCCTTCGCCATGGTAATTCTCCCTTTTCTAGTAAGTACAGGGAACACTGTATAACATTAGCAAAAGAAAGCTGAATTTTTGTACTGGCCAGTGAAACAATGCCTGTCACACCACATACTACAGTGGATGCAAAAATGGTGTTAAAAATAGTTCCTCATTGTGCTCCTTGGCTGCTCGCAATACATTGTAGCCTCAGCTCTGCAGTCTGAAATTCAGTTTATGCTTTAATCGCTGTTCCTTTGAAGATGAGATTCACCATACCATGAAGTGTCCCAGTACAGGTGACAGCCATGATCACCAAACCATCAAACGAGAGGGTGGTGAATGAACCCCAGAAATGGGTGTGAAGCTCACGGAGTCTAGGCTGACATCCTGAAGCCTAAAACTTTGCATACACATTTGGAGCAGCTGCTAGCCTGCAGGGATGGCTGCTACACGTGACCCTGTCACGTATGCCTGCCCTGACCTGAAAGGATGTCCCATTTCCATCACCTTTGGTTTCTTCACTGAGGTAGCCAAGAAAATTATATTCATTGCTGCCTGCAGCAGCAGTGTCACTGGCACACTCCTAGGGGCTTCCTTCCTTTTGTTTTTGTCTTCATGTAAGGATGTGGTTGGTAAGGTCACCTTCTTCTGCAGCAGATAATGGGATAGCAGAAGCCTCTTTGATTGCTAGTACTCTGGTTTCCAGAAGCTGTGTACTAGATCTCAGATACTGCAGTAGTGAACACAGTCTAAAACACAGACCAACTACACACACATGTACTCTCACGATATCAAACAACCATTTTGGCCAGTCCTCTGGTGATCTTGCTTCTGCTCAGCAGACACCTGGCCCAGACTGGAGCCCATAGTGCAGGATGCTGGATGGGGGGGCCAGGACTATTCATGTTACAGAACTCCAGAGTTCAGCTCACAGGGACCCTGGAAGTGTAAATCCTGATTGCACTGATACATGGCAGATGGAAATCTAAGGAGACAACCCAAATTGCTTACAACCAAAACAGTAATACAGAACTTCTTTCCTAACAATTGAGATACAAACCAATAGTAACAAAACAGCTAACCAGAAGTTCTAGAGGGTAACTTAAAACCCCCTTGATGATCTTACAAGCACATACCCAACACATGGAAAACCACACCAAAGCAATTCTAATGTATAAAATAGTTTATTACTATAATAAATAAAATTAAACTTTTTTTTTACAAATATTATTTGTGCTTGTTTAAAAATGTTGAATAGGGATATCATTAATGTAGGTGGCTGCAATTGTAACTGAAACATTCCCAGACAGTGCATATGTATACATACACACACACTGTCTTTCTACTGGCAGCTGCTTTGCTGACCACAAAAATAGTATCTACTCGTTCTCGTTTTCTACTCATGCTTCATTGAACAAAGTGACAAATGCAAAGAAAATGAACCAAGAGTATTTGGTGGATTTCTGAAAGGATAAAAACAAGTGAAGTACATTGAAAAATGCCAAAGCAACCGCATTAACTGCATATCAATAAAGTGTCCATGCAGTGGTGGCTAAATATTGAAACGCAGACAGGTCTCCAACAGATGTACAAATATTGATTGTATGTAGGTACCATAATATAACACATTCATTAGAAAACTTGGTATTTCTTCATATAGCAGTTCATCCTGATACAAGATTATAGAATTTCTTTCATCTACAGCTAAAATGATTCTTTTTCTGTGTCAGTGGTCACAGATTCGGTGGGAAGAAGAAAAAGAAACCATGAGCCTTTCAGAGCAGTTAGTGAAAATCCCAAACTGTTTTGTTAACATTAGGCAATTAGATCCAGTTACAGAGATGCTCTGGGATTACACACCAAATATGTTTACACAACACTCAACAATCAGTTTGAAACAAACTACAGTTGCAGGTGACTTCACATTAAGCTTTGCTGAACTGTAAATAAAATATTTGAAACAAACACTTTTGCTATAGAGGTTGACTCCCTGGTACACAGAAGTGTTTAGACAACAGTTACATCTCTTTGTTTTGTGAGGGGAGAGGGCTATTGGAGGAATACATTATCCTAGTAAGAAGGCAATAAGTGGAGAAAGAAACGTGATTACCAGCAAGTGATTTCCATTAGATTTAGAAAGCTAATTAAAGTGCTTCATCTTTAGGCAACACTGTAAATACTACAGAACATCAGAAGAAAGGAGAATGGAGTCACAGTTTGAATTCTATCACTTACGAAAAGGTCTTAAGGCTAAATATTGGGTTTATCTTATTGCAAAAAGCTTTGTTTTTATTTAATTGAATCAATGTTTGCCACAACAGTGTGGTCAAAACTATGTCAGATTGGAGGATACAGTAACCTACTGTGCCTCACCTCAAAATTTCTGGAGTTTCCCCTGCATGGGACTCTCACTAAAAGGTTTGTTTTAATGAGTCAGAAGTGCATCTGAAACACAGACTTTGTTATTGCAAGTACACCCACAGGAGACTACATGGAAATGAAGAATTCAGCAAGAAGACGCTTTCACTACCTAACACCCAGACAAGAAAACAGAGGTGCAGCAGCCATGGGTTAGGCTGCCTGTGAGAAGAAGGATAGGCTCAGCACCTTTGAGACAGCCCCTGGTACTAGGAAAAAGAAATCCATTTAGTCCACCATCCTGCTTGCAGAAGAAGCCACGAGAAGCACTACCAGGGCAGCTTAGCTTCAGAGATACTGTGAGCAACAAATAGTGGCTTATGAGCCTTATTTCCACCATCTGTGATTCAGCATTTTTCCAATTTCACATGTATTTCTGCTTCTTGACTATCGCCAGATCTCCTCTCAGCCACAATATTTGCCAGACTAACAGTATAAAATTGAGGCCAACTAGAGAAATCAAAAGTCATGGCCTTAAAAGTTCAACAGTTAACAAACAAGATACTAACTTGGACACACGGTGGATGTCTGCTGGGAAGATTTAAGCTCCCTTCTTGAACTGGAATAATTAAATGAGGGATGTGTTCTTACTTAACAGAAACGCAATCCACAGACTTATCTATACATAGATATTATATAAATGTGTGTATGTCCACACATCTGCACAAGTGTAATCATACACGTTGTTGTTTATATCGCAAAGACAAATCGTGTTAAATTCTTTCACAGACTGGTTAAGAGTGATTGAAAATATATCACCAGATATTCACAGTAAATATCTTGTTCGGTTCATTAAAGTGAAGTACTGTAGAAGCAGAACATCACCTTCGAAGCTGTTAAACAGGGTGTTCGCTGGGATTCAGGGCAGCACTGTGAAAGAGATTTAAAGCAAGAATGGTGTTTTTAAAAGCATACAGGTAATACCAGGCAGAAGTAAATGTATCTGAACACGGGAGGGGCAAGGGTTGGGGTTTGCTTTTTTAATCCTGTGCTGCCTATCAGTATTCTTTCTAACAGTTTACGGATGAACTGTTAGAAGTTGCCATGTTACCAAATCATAACCCAGGCTCTTTCTTTCAACTTCCTGCTTTTGACTGAAATCTAAATTGATTGTATAGTAAAAATGGAGCACACCATCTCTTTTAGATTAATGCAGGTTATTTAGCAGGTTGTTAAATAGCAGAAGCACTAAAATGGAGGCTTTTTGATTCTTCTTTTCTCTTACACTGTGCACAAGCATTTGCTTGTTAAGGGGAAGGGTCTCATGTTCAGAGATCATTCATTTCTAAGCTGGAAGTGAAAAGACTTAGCCAACATGTAGAGAGAAACAAAAGAAAATTAAAAGCTGACAAATAAAATGTAAGAACAAGTTAACAATTATGGTGGGTACACATGCTGTCCAGCCATAGGCATCCAAGTGTAAGGCTCAACAGAGAAAGGCCAATTTGTGACACAGGTGCTGTCAGTCACTCTCTAAGGGAGACATGCTGCATCTGCCGAGTCTGCCATCATAGCACAGGTCCAAACTAGGTTCAAAGGATTGACTAGTCCCATAGCTGAAAGGTTTTGCTCATTTTAACCACTTGGTAGCCCATGGATTCCAAAGACCAAAGGTCATCCTGGATAGTACATTTTTTAAAAACTCTCTTACAACATATATGCATTACTGAGGGATGATGCAGTCATCTCCTATAACTAGTTTTAGTGCCTGCCAGTTCATAAAACTGTAATAAAATGGGTCTAATCTCAGTTACACCTGTGCAAATCTGAATTGCATTACCTGCTGTCAGTGCTGACCTGTAGCAGCTCCCTGAAGGTGTCACTGTAAGGAGCAGTTTCTCTGGAGTTTCGTGACTCTCGCAAAATCAAATTTGGCCATAATCTTCAAAGACATTAAAATGTAAGTGTAATTCGGGAGTACACTACAGTCTTTGAAGACTTCACAAATGGATTTTAAATGGCTTTATAGGCCATTATAGAAGCCATAAAAATGGATTCCACGCTGCACCCACCTGCTGTCCTACGGAGTGCGCAGAAGTGCAGGATTGTGCTGAACTTCAGGCTGCATAAGAAGCACCCCCAGCTAATGGGGGCATGCATTCCTTTACTCACCCCTGTGGCTAATTCTGGGACTGCTAGGGCTGACCCTACCATGGCTCCAAGCCTGGGCAATTGGCAACACCAGAATAACCTTAAACATATCCCTGAGGGCACATAAAATACCACTGACACCAACAAAGGGCCAGGCAGCCTGCAACTGCGCATTTAATTCTACACCTGCACTGCAATTCTGGAGATGCTAGGCACAAACTTGAGAGGTTATAAACATTTCCTCCCTCATCCACCTGGGATATGCTAATTTCCATGATTAACTGCAGGTTAATGGGTGACACTTTCACAAAATGCTTGCATCAACTACAAATCCTTGTGTATTCATACACCTGTGGTTTACTTAGGTGTAACTTAATTACCCAATGAATTTACTGACTGAGGAGACTAGAAAGTCAACAGTTTCTAACTGAAGCCACTGATGTGTGGATTTCTTACGGCAATCATGCCGCAGCTATTCCAGGTAACTGTTGCCACTTAGAGTGATTAATTCAGCAAATGACTCTCAAAGAGAGCCTTCCTTCAGTACTGCATGTCAGCAGTGCGGAACTGCAAAAGACACCAGTCACCACTGGAAAAACCTCAACGTGGAACAAGAGCAAGTCACCTCCCTACTGCCTTTTCTTGTGGGAGGGAAAAGGTGACCTTCAGATTTGATCTCGATAGCTGTTTCTCAAGAATATTTCAGTCATTGGGAAATAATTCACAACCTGTGGGCACTTCCATATCAAACCGAGGTGCAAGACCCTTGAAAGCCAGTTCTAAATCTGTGGACCTGGAAACGGTGCTGCTGAGCTCAGAATAATCAGCATCTTTGAGAGCAGGGCAGTTACCACAGGAACAGAGACAAACACACACACTGACTTCAGGACCTGAGCTGGCAGCTGGGCACAGCACGGCCTCGCCGCTGCGCCGCTTCATCAGTGGACCTTGCACTTCCCCAGGGATGTCTGACACAGTTCTGCATCGCCCCGTGCAAGCATCAGGCCACCAGAAATCCTTTCAAATCTGTTATTTTCCTTGCCTCTTCCTTACTTAGCTTGAACAAAAAGTCTTCCCCCAAAAAAATCAGGTGTTTTTTGTAAATGACTTAGTAGCATGGAAAAAGAACGAGGCTTTAACTGCTCCCATGTGGTGTTAAGACCTATTGCCATTAAAAATCAAAACCCAAAAACACCTGTTGCACCGCGGTTCTGAGCTCTAACCTACTGGTTCAGTGGAGAGAATATACTGTGAATACACACCTAAGGTGACAGCCCAAGCCATGATACCAGCTATGCTACCCTAGCTAATGAACAATGAAGAGTCATTTTGGTAAAGTGCTTCAATCATCCTCCAAAAGAAGTTATGAAAATATAAATTTTGGAAACATCTCCTTCTTCAAGAAGCAGATCTTTTTGTTTCCTTGCTACAATAGCACTTGTGTACAGTAAGCACTGTATTTCTACCTCTACTATCCATTTGCTTACTAGCTAGAATAGATCAGGAACAATACATCTGGATGTAGAGGAAAATACCACAATCTAAAATCTTTAAAATATCTGTGAAAGCCTTTGGCTACATTGAACAGAACATCTGAATAATAATTTAACGAGAATTAAAAGAACAGATTCATAGCAAAAACAGGACATAAATGCCACAGTATATTTTCATGGGGAGACAAATCTGCAGAGCCTGGTATTGATGTTCACAACATGTGGTGCAGCAGGCTGTGTTCAGGTGTGCTGCACACCCAACCTTCTGTCCTCCAGTGGCTGGAGTTAAAAGCAAAGGTAACAATATTCAAAGACATTGAAGACAGAAGTTTTTGAAAACCAGTATCCTTGACTCAGTGAATGAGAATGTGGAAGATCTGATTTATTAACGGACCTGAAATACTGTGGCTATTGGTGATGATGGTGTTAGATGTAATTGCTCTAGCAATACGTGAGTTTGCAATTAAAAAGTACACTTTCTTCATCTTTTTAGCCTTCCCTTGATGACCCAAAAATAACTTTGGTACTGAGTAGCAGATGTTCCATTGAAATGACAAACGTCTCCTACAGTTCTTTGCATTATTACAAATATATGAAAATATACTGTGACATTTAACATGCTGTACAGGTGACAGACACAGAGACAGCAGCAGCAGCAAAAAAAACCCAGAACACATGCTGAAAACATAAGCACCCTGGCAAGTGCTTCTTCATGTAGGCAAAACACGAGCTGAAGATGTAAGGCATGCTCCAAAACCCTCAGAGGTCACCTGGGAGCTCATGGGGATGGCTGCTGCTGTCAGAATTCTTATTCCAACGTCCTGAGGGAGAGTGGGGGAGTGGGGAGGAATGGACACCAATGGATAAAAGAAAAACTTTAGAAACTGTACCCTTGCTGTCAAAAAGGCTTCAGAGTCAGCTGCCATCTTGACATGAGGTTGCAATTCCTGTTACCGTACCTTTCTAGACTCAGGGAACATGCTTAGTGAACTGGTCCCTCACTCGTTTTCAAGAAAGATTAAATTTAAAATGTTAGGGGGCTGTTTATTTCTTTTGCTTGTTTTTTTAAAAAGAAACACTTCAACTAGCTCCAAACATGTCTTTTTCTGATTCTGGAGACTGGGGCCTTGATATTTCAAACAACTCCTGTGGCGACTGGGAGCTTCTTCTTGAGGTTAATATCCTAAGTATCTCAGCGAGCTGTTTTTCTATATTGGTCATTTTGGTGTTTAAAGCCTTGATGTCCTCTTTCAACTCATGTTTCACTTCTAGCATGGTGGCCTGAAGAGTCTGTTCTGGGATGGGATAAAAGGAATGCTTGACCTCGGTGAGGACCGGGCTGTGGTCCTGCGGGCTTCTTGCCTCCCCAGCGTTATCCAAGCGCAAGTCACTTTTTGTAATGCCACTGTCACAAGAGTCTGTCTTCTTCAGGGTAGCTTCTCCCGAAGCTTTAGTTCTCTCTGGTAATGTCTCCATGGACTCAGCTTTAGAGACCTTGTTCCAGTCTTCACCTTTCCCACAGGCGTCTTTGAATTTGGCCCAGCCTTTCCGTCGCGGATAGTCCCCTGACACTTTACATACTCCATGATCCGACGTGGGGGCCTGCAGCTTTGCCTGGTCAGAGGCCCCAGAGGTTGAAGCAGGCTGATAGGACACAGGGGTGGCCGGGCTCTCCCGCACAGTCACAACGCTGGCTTTGACCATCGAGCGGGTGGAGGAGTGCTCGCCTAAAACGTTCCCCTTCTCCACATCCAGGTCATCGGGATCCCTGCCCCGCTCTGCTGCCAGCCGCGCTTCCTTCTGCTGCCTGAACCTCTGGAACAGCCGGCGGACCGGGTGGTCTGGGGGTAAGATCAGAGGTGCTTCGTTCTTCCTCTTCATTCTCTCCTCTTCCTCCCGTTTGACATCGCTGATTTTCCGGAATACAATCTAGAGAGGGAAAGAGATTTCACTCTGTTGATTAACTGCACATTTGTTAAGTTGTAGAGAAAGAATTATTTGAAATCATTTGTTTAAACTAACAAATGCACAGCCTCTGCACATTTATAGGAACATTTTCAAGAGTCTTATATTGTGTGGAACATGGATTATTTCATTATTGAAGAGCATACAGCTCTGTTACAGTTGTAACATCAGAAAGAATAAAACAAAGAAGAAAAAGGATTTCTCCAGTTCTGAGAGGTCAGCAAGGCAGCACCATTGTGCAGCTAATGATCCCAGGAAGTGACTTGTTCTATTTTGTTTTAAAAGTGACTTCTTACATTTGTTTTCCTGACTCCGTGGTTTAGCACCAAGTTTCTAATAGACCAAGAGACACTCCCAGGTCTTACAGCAGTCTCATCCAAGAGCACACCCACTACATCATGCAGAAGCTCTGGTATTATTTTAGTGCAGCTTGGCCATTAACAGGGTCAGTACAGCAGAGACTGCTCTGGAGTCTCCAACACCAATATGCAAAGTGCCTCTTGCCCTCCCTTCCCTCCCACACCCTCTTCTAGAAGCAACTTGCAGTTTAGGGATGAGGCAAAGCTCAAGTTAGTCCCACAGTCAGGAGTACGAGGACAGTGGGGAAGGGGCTCTGTGAGACATGGGGAAACCATTCATGTCTTGATTACTACAGAAGCTGGAAGAGCTTCTTGCCTTGATTTATTTAATTATTTATTTATATGGAAAAGATTACATTTTTGCCAACAGAGAAATTAATTTTACATTGACCCTCCAAGTTATGTTTTCCTGAGCCCACAGGTCAAGTGATCTCTGTGGCAGTAACCCAAGGGTGTCATGGTACAGCTGAAAGCCTCACAGTGCCCTTACACAACCCCAAAGTGGAGCCAGGCAACACTTCCTCCCTGAACTCTCATTCTCTTCAAAAACATGTGTTTTACATTGGTATTGTATTTTCCAAGAAAAAAAAAACAACAAAACATCAAACCTCCAGTGTGGTGTTACAGGAGAACCAGCAAGTAGTCTGGTTTGAAAAAAGGAGGTCGTCTAAGCTGAAGTTCTCAGTGCAGAGTGCACAAGATGTATAGCCCCCAGCTTCTACTGAATGCTGGTAACTAATCTCTTTAGCTGCTTTTGGGAAAATCCACTCAAAAGTCCTTGCACTCCAATGGAGAAATAACTTTCAGATTAAAATAATTATTAGGAAATGTGTAAATAAACCCATCCCTCTCTTGCAGACAGATTTAAATTAAACTAACCATAGTAAGTACTGCTTCACTGGCACACACAAAATGCATGTTTCTCCTGACTCCAATGCTTCTTGACAGTTTTGTCATTGTGAGGCAGGGAAAAAAACATCTTAACACTGCATCTTTGGAAGGAAGAAGCTGTCAGACTTGGCTGCGTTTCCCAAATACAAAAGAATAAAATTAGCAAGAAGGATATTTTATTTCCAAGCTGCAATTAGGAAACCAAATGTGAGATAAGAGTAAGAAAACAGGGTACTTGACAGTATTATTTTTTTTCTCCAGGAAACTCAGTCTGCAGTGAGCTCAATAGAAAATGGACAAAGCAGCATGATCCTTAGAACAGCAAGAATAGCAGTGACTCACTGGGAAGGGAGAATCAATACAATGCTCCAGGCTAATGGCTCCCCACCCACGGGCAGGCCCCTGCTCCAAGGGAAGGAGCAGTGCCAGCCCAGCATTCCCTGCTGGAGCCCGGTGCTGTCAGGCAGGGTCTCGGGGTCACTCCCGCAGTGGGCTGAGGCTCGCTCCAGTGGCACAAAGCCCCAGCAAACCCAGGCAACTCTAAGCCAGCTCAATTTGTCTCTGAAAACGTCTGTGCTCCCAAGCCCTTCCTCTCCTGGAGTTTGGATGTTTGGTGCTGGTGTGGGCATCCAGGTCCTGCACGGGGCAGTGCCAGGTGGTCACACAGTCAATGGGGCACATGTCATTTTGTGCAGGAGCATGTTCAGGAGCCATTTCAATCTGATCCTTGGATCTGGGCTGTGTGTTTTCCTTAAATGCTCAGAAGGGGTGTGCGACTGGGTGGGTGGTGCCACAGTCACCCTCACAGGGGTCACCAAGGAAGACATGTGGGTGCTTGAAAGAGCCAGAGCCCAAGCTGCTTCGTAAGATCTCTGCCTAGTCCTACCCCAGCTCCAGGCAGCCCACCTTGTCTGGTAAGCACAGGAGTACCTCTCACTATTTAATGACTGGGTTTTGTAACATAAATGGGTGAGCTATGGGACAGAAGCTGCCCCTGCTACACCATACAGATGAGAGGGCAACACAGAAAGTCTTCAGCAATAAACTATTAAGAACCTAGCCCAGCCCACTTGTACTAGCCATTGCACCTCATGCGGCCAGGACCACAGTAACTGTGCTGAAGAGACAACCAAATTTATCAACAAACAAAAAAGGTGAGCAGTGAGGGACATGCTGGCAGTAGTGCCCATCTCCCCACAGCCCCAGTGCTTTGCTGTTGCACTGTCTGGGGGAGCCCTGCTGAAGCTAAGCAAACCACCAGCTGGGGCAGCTGCCACCAGGGTGAACACCTGACCGTACCTCCACTCCTCTGCCTTCAGGAGATCAGGCAGCACCAGGAACAGGAACATACATGGAGGGAGCACTGACATAAATCCTGCCTTTGCCATGGGGAACTGCTACCACACTAAGGACACCCCTAATTTTCAGTTTCCACGTGAGGTCTTACGTGAGCTGCAACCAACTACACCACAGCAGCAATCACCTGCCTGAATACAGAAATGCAAACCTCAGCTCTCCCATCCTGTTCACTGTCTTTTATATGTGTGTATATATATATGTGACAAGCTGCACTCATGCAGTGCAAATCAAACCTGCGCACATTTGCCAGAGGACACAGCCTCCAACTTGTGGGATGGCTTCTTTTAACTAACTCCTGAGGCACTGGATAAATACCTGTCAGCAACTTGTCTTTGAGAAGCACAGGCAAAGAGCTGTCATGGGCCTCCTTTTTTGCAAGATCCCCAATGCCATATTTTCTCAAGACAGCTCCATATTTATGTATTGAGCAAAAAGTGTTACAAGTATGCAAAGCTCAGCAGTAACCGAACAGGCTTGACATAAATACATTTGGGTTTGTTTTTTTTTGTTGCTGTCTTTTTTAAGATTAAATGCAAGTCCTTAAAAATACAAATAACTGTTTTAAATGGACTGTTTTCTTAAAGTTGTTGAGGCAAAAGCAATTTTAAGTTGTTAAACATCTTCAGCAGCATCAAGGTATTGAGAAAACGGGGACATTATACTGACATATGTATACCTGCTCCCACAAGTAGTTAAGAGTACAAAGGGAAAGAAAATGGGTTTCATTTCTTCTAAGGAAGAGAAGTCTGGACCTACACAGCAATTTTCACGTGGAAAATTTTGTGGGATACAAATACAGATCTTAGTAAAATTAAACCCCAAAATACAATGTTAAAGAACCTAAGACTGGTTTTAGAACAGCTCCTCTTTCTCTCTCCAAGCATTTTTTTTTTGTCTGGGAAGGGACAGTGTTTTATACCCTCATAATCTCTTAGTCCATATGTTATATGCCACACAAACACAGGGGACCTCTACTTTGCAAGCTTTGTAGTTCTCCATATCATCATCCTCTTCAAGACTTAAGCACACAGAAAAAAATCTATTGAGAGCATTTTAGCAGTATGTGAAGCCCAAAATATGGACAAAGAACCTGAATGGAGATTAAATAACAAGAACAGCAGGCCTAAAAGTGCATACTTCACACATCCAATCTCAAGTCTCATTTCGTAATTCCACTTTTATTAAAAAGGTGCTGAATCTTGTAGCTCCACTGGAAAGCCTCCCAAGCTGCCAGAAATGTGAGTATTGTGGGAATATCAGCCTAGATTTGCCAGAAACTTAAAAAAATAGCCATGTTAGGCACATATTACTGCAATGATATTAACATGTAACTAAGGAAATTTTTTTTTCAACAATGGACTTGGAGAATCGGAGACATGGGCTGACATGTCCTGGTGCTCTCCTGCACCCATACATCCCTCTGACCTGAGACAGCAACACTCCATGCCCACATTCCTGCCTGTGCATGAGCCATGTTCGAGGAAGGGAGACAGAGTTACACCCAGCAAGTTTGCCTTTCTTCAGTATTAACTAGTTGAGAAGGTGAAGTCTTTAGTAAGTCTTGGGGAAAGAATCTGCCTCTTTTTAATTTTCAAAGGATTTTCAAGTTGCATTTGTAGAATCAATGTTTTCAGAGATTAAGCTCAAGATTCCTCCCTGCAGTATTAAAAACATTAGGTGGACATAAATACTTGAAATACCTGATTTGGTAGTCAAAAGTGGAGTGCCCAGCAACTGTTACTTGGATTTTCCTGTGCTCAGCCCTGAAAGCCAAGTGCCATTTAAATAATGCCACATGGACATGTTTCACGAATATGACTTCCATAATTTTTTTATCACAAGTCCAGAACCAACTGCAATGTGACGTTCAGCATAGGATTGCTCTGAAGAAGCACTTCCTAAAGGGAATCTTGTTACAACTAGATTGCATCTTTTAGAAAAACATAATTTGACAGCAATAAAGAATCCACCATCACATCTTGATAAAAGATTCCTGCAATTTTCGCTTCAAGACTGAGTGTGTCTGACATCAATGACATTTCTGTTCCTTGCTCACTCAGACTCTTAAAAATTTGCTTTTAGACACTGATCCTAGAGTCTTACGTTTAAAAATCTCTGCAGAAGTATTACACCCAGTCAGTTACTACTGTGAAGCATTTAGACAATAGCTTTACTGATACGAAACAGGTGAAGTTCACACCTTTACAATTTTCAATTTAAGCTTTCCAGTTTTAACTCTTTGGAAATGTTTGAATTATTTCCTAACTTTCAGCATCTTTATTTGGCAGTACTCAGTGCTTAAATTCTCACTCTTGCCCAAAGCTAGAATATGTAGTTAATATAGTTCAATCACAGAATCACAGAAATGTCAGAGTTGGAAGGAACCTCTAGAGATCATCTAGTCCAACTGTCCTGCTAAAGCAGGATCCCCTAGAGCACATCACTCAGGACTGCATCCAGGTGGGTCTTAAGTATCTCCAGAGAAGGGGACTCCACAACCTCCCTGGGCAGCCTGTCCCAGTGCTCTGTCATCCTCATAATAAAGAAGTTTTTTCACATATTTCATTGGAACTTCCTGTGCTCCAGCTTGTGCCCATTGCCCCTCATTTTATCACTGGGAACTACTGAATAGAGTCTGGCTCCATCCTCCTTGCACCCACCCTTGGGATACTTGTAGGCATAAATATGGTCTCCCCTCAGCCTTCTCTTCTGCAGGCTAAAGAGTTCCAGCTCTCTCAGCCTTTCCTCATAAGGGAGATGCTCCAAACTTCCAACCATCTTTGTTGCAAAGTTCCTTTGAAAAAGCCAGGTAAAACAACTAATCCTAGCATGAGACTGTCAGCTGTTTCCCTCTACCAGCCCACTACTACTCACTTCCCTTCCCATCTCACTACTTGCTGATGTTTCTCTACAACTACCTAGCATAGCTCCAGATTGTATTTTCAGAGCCAGAAAAAGAGGGCAACAGACACAGAGGTACATGTCTTGTTTCATGAAGCAAACCTATGCAAAGTTGGCAATGGAAATTGAAGACAGCCTTGCAACAAGATTAACAGGCTGACATGCTCAACAACAGCCCTATCTCATCTCACCAGAGGCAAATATAGATGCAGTAATTTAAGTGCTTGCTTCCTTCACACAAAGATGGGGGTGAGGGCGTGAAGAATATGACAGGGGTGTATAAAATCAGACATGGTATGAACAGGGGTAGGCAGGGATTGACTATACAGTGTCTTATCCAATATGAAAACTACAGCATCACATGACAGCAGGAGGAGGCACATGCAAAGCAAAGACAAGTTCATGGTTCTTCATCTGAATGTATTTGACATGTGAAAGATGTTAATAAAGGATGTTCTGAATGCAAAAAAGTCTGCATGTGTTCAACACCAGGCAAATACTCCATAGGGAAAGCCACTGAGGGCTACCAAACAGACAAAACTGGTATCCTGCTCAGGAGTTATAAATAGTTGGAAGCTGCAAACACATTTGTAGTAACTGGCACATAGGAAAGTTTTGTTCTTATTGCCTCCTTAGGCATCATCCCTAGGCAACCCTAAATAATTGCATAGGCCAAATCTGGAACTGCTGCTTCACTCACTTACTGAGGAAACATTCCCAATACAGGTGATAGAAGAAGTGCCAGAGGGAAAAACATCAGAAGAAAATACAACAAAGGCTTGAATACCTGAGCCTTAAGTATCTGAGCAGGCTGTTCACCTCTTTCAGATGATGGTTTCTTCTCATTGTGTCCTTCACTTGCATATAGGGATGGGCAGGACCAACAAGCTGTTAGTGTGCAGTACTGTACAGATTTGACATTGCTTTGGAATTTGCCTGGGTCCAAATAAAACAACTAAAACTGGCATGTTGTTTGGGGAATTAAGAAGTCCACTGTCTCATCACTCTTGTGATGAGCAGCCCACTGAGGGCTTTCACCATCTCTGAAGTGCTGGTAGCCCACAAAACACCCCAGAACGATGCTGCCTGCCGAAACACAGCAAGTCAGGTTCTTCAGCACTCTGCACACTCCCAGGAAGGTAACCAACAGAAGGCTGAGGCAGATGCAATGCATTAGCAGCCATATTTTGGTCTTGCTGCTACTTCTTTGTAAAAGCAACCACTGTGCCAATACTGCATTAGACAGTCTTAAAGATCAGGTGATGCTTTATTTAATACACGTTATTAATATATTGAAAACCTTACCCGGCTGTGCTGAAAAAGACCTGTGTGGATCTTTTGGTCTTATGCAAAAATATCCAAATTTCTTTTAAACTTTGACTTGTAAGAACTGATCCAAGACCCACAGCAATGGATAGAAATATGGATTTCATCATATTTTGAATCAGACTGCCATCATGGAGCTACAATTATGAGGCTCCTAGCCACAAAGCTGTTGCTATTATTAGCTCCACAACCTTCCCTTCTTTCCACCTCTATAGCTTGCACAAATCCTGCAAGATTTGGCAGGTCTTCCCCAGCATTAACAGCAGCATTTTTCTCTTGTGCCTAATAATTCTCTTTCATGGATACAGAAACATTCACAAAGTTGGAAGTGCCAGATATAAACAAGTAAAAGCTTTGAATTACTTCATATGGTGCTCACAGAAAATGAACTTAAGTGTGAGGAAAACAATAAAAAAAAGGCATTTATTAGTACATAGTCCATCTAGCATATGCCAAGAGCTGATGAAAATATCTTCAGGCTGATGTTAGTGCAATGAAAATTGGATCCAATCTTTCTTTCTTTCTCTTTCTTTTTTCCTAAAGAAGAAAGTAAGAGAAAAAATAAAAGGAGAGACAGAAGGCTTGGCAATAAAAATGCTTGTGACACTGATGTTAAAGAAACCAAAGCTGCATGTGATCAACATAGTCTGTGATGGTGAAGCTTCCCTATAGCGATGTACTAGCAGGTGTCAGGGAAAACGGTGGAGAAATGTGACCATGTTTTTTGCAATTACATGGGGTGGCTTGTCAGAAAGGAAGGAATTACTCGCCCTAGCTTCTCACAAAACACAGGATCAACAGTGCAGGCTTGTGAAGCTTCCCACCCAACTCTACAATGGGTTTCACTTCCATTATGTATTACCACAGACAATTTTTGGGTTAAGTGTTAGTCTTAGCTGCACCTCTGGGATGTAGAGGTGTAGATGTGTGAGATGTGTGAGGTGTTTAAGGACATGGGTCACATGACAGGTGAGAGTGCAGATCCCACTTTGCAGTTCAAGTTTCAAGGTATGATGCTCAAAGTCCACATATCTCTTAATAGGCTGATGCAAATTACCCCATTTCTAGTCCCATGTAGTTTGGCTTTGACCCTGTGTTTCAAGCAGATGAGTTGTGCGTAGGACTTACGGCCACATGAAAAAGCACAAGTCTGCAATAATGCTGCAGGAAGTTCTCTTTAGATTTACTGGCAACAACAGCAAAAGTTGGTTTCTGCTTCTGAAGAGGAACAGGTTTCTCTCCACTTAATGTCACATCCCTTCAGGGCACTGCCAAACATTTCTAGCTTTCAGTAATAAACTGAAAATTCAAAGCAAACTACAAATTGACCTGTCCTGGCAGTGGGGCTGCCAAGAAGTGCTGGTATCAGGAGTGCTGGTGTCAGGGAACCTCAGGTATTCACCTGGGCACACACAGCCCAAGAGCCAACATGTGGATGGGCACAGGCACCTCCAAGATGCCTTTGTCCTGTGGGGACTCAATGCAGCCCTTCAAACAGGACAATACCTTCTTACTTTCCAAAAATCAAACTCCTGTGCACTACTAGATAATTAATATACAAGTGTTGGGAAGAAACATGATTTCATAATTTAGTAAGCAACTGTGCTACCCAGATGAAAGAGGTAACGAGGTTTTCAGTCTATACAGAACAGCATCAGGGCTGTTACTGTCATGAGCACCACTGGCTTCAACTGCACTGAAGCTCTTCTCTGTGACAGCATATTTTATAGCTTAATTACAAATTCTAGAAACACTGACTTGAATATCAGTGTTTAATCATGTTACTATTATTTATTTAGAAGTTCTGCCCAGCTCAAGATTCTACTCCTTTATGTCAAACTCCTTTATGTCAAACTCCTCATTCTAATTCATATTTACAGGTTATGCTAGTGTTGAGAGAAAAGGAAAAACATTTTACAAAAATACTACTGAAAATAAAACAGAATTATATGTCCAGAGCAATTAGTAGAAATAATAGACAAAACCTGCCTGATCTACAGCAGCCTCACAAGCAAGTTTTGCAGCATCAGGAGATGCCTCTTCCCCAAAATAGGCTCTAAAACATTGTCATTAGTAAATTTAGACAACACACAATTAAAACTAAAACCGACACAACTTACACTGGTCAATAGTTTGGATAGACATTCACAATTACAGCATATTTAGCAACCTCCTTCAGTAACTTACAAAACAGAGTAGGAGAGTAATGTGAAAAAAACACTTCCATATATATTGCTAAAGGTGTTCTAGAACTTCATTATTTCTGAGAGGAAAATTACCTGTTGCAAGCAAATACCGAATGTGTAGGCAAGGGCTTTGGGGAAATGATGACAGATCTGAGAGGGAGAATGTGATACTGCTTGAGAACTGCTATGCCCATCAAAATGTGAAATGCTCTGTAGGAACTTCTTGACTGTAGTGAATGAGGGTGAAAAAAAAAAAAAAAAGTTTCAGCTTCCTGCCTGCCAAGTGTCATCAGTTTCTAGCAGCACCACCTACAAAATGCTATTTTCATGGGGTTTTTTGTGGGGTTGTGTTGGGTTTTGTTTTTGTTTGGTTGGTTGTTTTTTCATCTTTAGGACATGGGGTGCTTTTGCACACAGCAGACACACAAACATCTCATGTAGGCTCATCTTTTACTCCAGATGAACATATGACCTTCCTTCTTGGGTAGACAACGCTGCCTCAGAATTTGCTTTAAGGAGCAGCAGGAACTTACCTCTCTGACACCTAAATTACAACAAAAAGTCATATAATCTGTACAACATGATTTCTCAAAGCCAGAGGCTGTTTCCCCAGGCTCCCCATGGTTTGCTGCCATTTACCAAGTGTCTCCTGAAGGAAACCAACCAATTTGTGTGAGTCAAGGGTTTGGGATTTTTTTTCCCCCCTCTCTAAATTTCACATGAGATCTAAATGGATGCAGAGGTTGTAGAGCTGAGGAAAGCAATGATGTGTTGAGAAAATAATTTAATTATATAGTTTGTTTTCAGTTATTGCATTTTAGACAGTAGCTTACCATTAAGATGATTTCCTCTTAGCCAGTGTCTTTCTTTCATGCAGTGTCTTTCTTTTTTTCCTGCTTTTATTTATCTTTCTGTCATTAGGCTTATAGAGATTGACAGGTATTTTGCTTTCCAAGAGGGTCTCCTAAGTATTTTCAAATGTGTTCAAATCAATCAGGCACAAGAGCTGATGAGTCATTCAGCTACCTTTGAATGCCCACTCAGAAACCAATCCACACAAACACAATGCTCAGTGTCCCTGATGTGCAAGGCTTGTGCAGCTCTTGAAATTATAAACTGAGAATTGCATTAGAACCAGCTGAAGTTCCTTGCATAAATTGCCGAGGATAGCATGAACTCTTCCTTACGTGTCTCTCTCTGAGTTAACAGGTTTGAAGTTCAGCTATAATAGCAAAGAAAAACAAAGTAATCTGCAGTTCTGCATTAAAAAGAGAACAAATCTTCTACCAGTCTAGGTATGGCAGTATGGTAGCATGGCACTGCAGTCGTGCACACTCAAAATGCCCAGTGCCGCTCAACTGGTCTGTCTTTTCCCTGTTCAAGAGCACTGCCTGGATAACATGACAGAAGAAGGGAGGAAACTTAAATAACTGAATGAGGAACACCAACAAAAAGTACATTGCTTGCTTTTTCCCAAAGCAGCTGTCAAATCTCTTCAGCCCTAACAGCCAGAAGCTGAAAACCTTGAGGGGAAGAAAACACTTGACTGTAGCGAGTTGTCTCAGATCTTTTCAGTACAAAGAGCTCCTCTTAGCTAGCAGTTCCTGGAAATAGGTCTCTGCCAGTTTGCTGCAGTCCAGGTCTAGCTGCTGGTAAGTGATGGCCCTGTCTTCCTTGTCAAGTGTCAAAACTGGGAGCTGTCTCCCATCTGGTAAATGCACAGATGAGCTAATTAAAACAGCCAAGAACTGACATATCCCTCCAAATAACTTCACAGAGAATCCTTTAGAGCTGTACTTGAATTTTCTTTCAGGTATTTTTATTCTCTAAAAGCGGACACTTAGCTCCCATGGCAAATACAGATTCAAATACTGACAGAGGTAGATGCTGTCTGTCTTACCAGTGTATTTCATTCACACATCCCCAAGTGTTCTACAGCAACTCCTCAATCCTCTGAATATGACCAATGCCTTTTTTTTTTTTTTTTTTTTTTTTTTGCTATTACATAGCAGCAATGCTTGGGTTTGTATTAATCTTTCAGTTTATACACACACACAGCAAAATTCCATTAATCAATGAGGCAGGATGACCTGTTTTGGAGGAAGAAATCACAGGCCCAGCACATATCACAATGTCTGATGTCAGCCACACAAAAGTTGGTAAGCAGATTGAACGGTACTTTTGCAAGATGTCTCTCTCTGTTATGGCCAATAAAGGTTCACCCTTACAAGTTCCACATAAGAGATCCTGAATACGATTCCTCAAGAGAGTCGTGATTTCAAACACACCTAAACATTCTTGAATTTGTCTTCAAGAAAAGTGCTGCTCTAGAAGAGGAAAACCATAATTCAGCACAGTATTGTTTCTTCATGAGTAGATTGGAACACTAATTTAAAAAATATTTATGATCAAGTGTATTCAAAAAATGACAAAGTTAAATCTGAATATTGAAAACCTCTACCTGCTGGCTGACCTCTGTTACCAGGAGCAGTAGGAACTGCAAACTCAAGACTCCTTGGTGCCATGAAGTGCGAGCCTAAAAGCTGCCTTTGGCCCAGTCCTCATTTATACCATATCCCTCACTCTTCCATACAGATATGGGCAGATACATATTCCGAGTGGTTTATTCTTCCCCCAACGCCAATCATTGTAAATTCAGACTGCATTTGCCACTGCTTCATTAAAAGGTGTGGTTTAGAAAAAATGTGCTTGCATCTGACTGTTGGACTACACAGTCTCCCTGAGTAGCTGAGAGCACTCACAGACAGCAGAAAGCAAGTTCCATTTTCCCCAAAAGGATCTGAGCTGATCTTTTTCTGCCAAAAGGATCTGAACATCCCTTTCAGGAGCCTGCTCCAGTCACCACATCATGGCTCAGGGCTGTCCAGGCAGCACTGAAACTCCATTCAAAGTCCGAGCTGCAGAGAGACACAATGAGAGCAGCTCTTCCTCCCCTTCCTTCTCTCCCAAGAGCTTTGCACTGTGGCGAGGCAGCTGTGGTGAGATACCCACTCACTGCAAGCAAGACACAAGCCAGGAGTGCCAAGGTAAGTGGGTGTCTCTGGGGAGAGCGGCTCTCAGTCTCATTTCGGGTTCTTACACAACAGGACATCCTGTCTTCAAGACTACAGAGCCAGTTTCTGGCTTCTTCACCAAATACATTTCCAAACAAGTGGGAATGAGCCCGACAGAAAGCGCTGAAGAAGTCCTGCTTTTTTAATGACAGGGATTGGAACTGAGGTCCAACCAGCTTTCCTCAGGTAGGTGACTGAAATGGTGCTCCAGCCTGCAGAGAGAGGTCCTCTCCGGGAGGTGAGATCCCCACATGCTGGCTCCTGCTCTAGCAAATGCCCTCACCGTTGGCTCAAAACAGAAAGTCTCAGCTGAAGAGACAATGACACCTAATCCTAGAAACTACCCCCCTGGAGAGCATTTCCACCATTCTCTTAATTTTCTCAAATGAATGAGAAAAATTAACTTCCTGAGCCTGAAACCTATCCAAGTTTTATCTAATAACCCAGTTTTATCTAATAGCCACCTCCTTCTGCTTTGCAACTCTAACTCTTCATATTCCCAAACTAAAATGTTTAATTTCATCTTGCAGGCAGCTTTTCCACTTTACTGTTTGAAGAACTCAGCTGTAGCTTAAGTGAGGCAGTGCACAGACTGCAAGGCGACGTGGTCACACATTCTTAAGCGATCAATAAAATGTTGATCATTTCACTATCGTGTTTTGCCATCTCTACCTCTTCCATATTTTAACGTCACGTTTGGCTAAACTTAAATTCCTGGGGTGACATCTCCTTGCTTCCTCCTCAGGGGCACTGTAAAACAGTTTCCTCCTTGCTCCACTGTTCTAAGGTGAGGAAGGAGAGAGACATGACATGAAGCAAGCTGCCTCTCTTCCACTGGTCACAATACTAGGACTGTAACTCTTAACCTCTAAGCCTCACTGAAACGTGGCATATTTTGAGTTTCAGAGTGGTACCAGTATCCAGGAGACATCACCACCAAAGCCATATCTCAAGTTAGGAGTGCAGTGAAGCCTTGTAGTCTCAGCTTAACACCCCCTCACACAGAATCATAGGTTCCTTAGTTCTCTGTAAGTGTTTATGGCTTATATTTACATAGCATCTTTTTCTTATTTTTAAAACTAGAGAAAGGCATTTTAAAGGAGGTTGTCATGCTATGTTACTAATTTTCTAGTCTTCTATTTCACACAAACTGATTCTTATCTCAAGTGCAGGACTATAAAACACCATCATCCTGGCCAATAAAGGTTGTGAGCAGCATGCTATACTCTCACTTTCCTGAAAACTGGAAGAACTGCAGACACAGAGAGGCTGGAGAAGCTGCTGGGTGTCATGCTGCTACAGACCATTAGCAAATGCTGTGACATTCTGCTTTGTCACCATCACATTGCACTGTTGTGCCTGGGCAGAGGAAGTAAGTCTGCCATGTACCTTACACAGCTAGGGGTACACAAACAGGGCCTTGTGCACTCAAGATACAGTTGGGAACAGTTCCCAGTGCAAAGTGTAACTTAAGAGAGGACACTTCAACAGGTGCTGTAAATGTTTTCTGTTATGACAACCATTGTACTTGACTACAGTGTATAAATTTGTTTAACTGTTCAGAATTAAGCAAATTAAACAAAAAATTACTCTCCATGAGAGTTCTCTTCTCCCTTCTCTGCTTCCTTGTGCCTTTGTAAGACATCTAGTCTGCAAGAACTATTAGTCCCAAAACTCACTTAAATGTGTTCAGGTGAGAAGATGGATGATCTTATACCACAGGTATAAGCTGAGGCATGAAAAATATATAATGAGAAAAGGGAATTTTTTCCTTAGCAACTACAGAGCGCAGCAGGCACTTCAGCAGTTAGGTACATATATGTACATATTTCAATATAGTGGAAACAGTCACTTAATGGAAAACTCTAATTAGAGAGACACACACCAAAAAGATACACTGTTATCCAAAATAAAGTTAGATATGGATCTAAGCTCAAGCAAAGACAACAGCAGGCGTGGCACAGCTTAGCACCCTGAGTAAGCAGTGGTTGGACTGACTTCTCTCTGGGTATGCACATTTGACAATGATACAGTCAAAGAATTTAACAGAGAACTCAGAGAACATAAAGGTGTTTGCACATACAGCAAAGAACACTGAAGAACCTCTTCCTGATGTTATTTTCAACTAAGAGGTTACAATCCTCAGGAACACATCATTATATAGCCAGCATCAGCAACTGAAAGCTGGATTTTGGTGATAGCACCAGCATTCCACATAAATGGAAAGTGCTCTCAGTTTTTCACATAATGACATCCAAATCAAACTAATTACTTTAAGGACCATCTCCCTCACTACAAAATAATCCTGTTTCTCATGGGCACTCATCCATCGGTTAGGATTTGCCACCCAACTTCTGTGTGCCCGCTTCTCTAAGAAAAGTCATACAGAAATCACAGCTCAAGAGCAGGTGGACCCGAGCCATTGTCGTGTCTGATCACAGGCTATTAGGGGCTGGGAAGGACTAACACGTTTTAGAGGACTCAGAAGTTCATCATGTATGCATCTGCTCCCCCTTCCCCGCTGTCCTCTCAAATGCCCCTAAAGTCTCCCAAAATGCATCTTTATCTGCCCACAGCATAGATTTGTATCGGGTTGCAAAATTAAGTCCTTAGAAAAACTTTATCTGGCTCTGTGCTACTGACAGCACAGGGACCTTGCTGCAGAGGTTTTGGCACTGGCTTCATACAAAGAAGCTACAGCACTTTCAGATTTCAAAGAGATTTTCCAAAAGGCCACAGGAGCAAACAGTTTCTCTTGACATGAAACAACAGAACTCCTACAACTCCTGGTGTGGGGACTCCACATTGCCTCTGCTGGAGCAACCTGAAGGCACGTGGACTGGTCTGCATGAAACAGGTTTGCATTCTTCTAATGTATTAATTTTCCAAGACTTGGAGCTACTATTATGTACTAAATAAAGTCTAGAGAAACTTATTTTTTAAAGTTGTGACTTCTACCCCTCTCTTCCCGATTTTTATCTACTGCTGGACTTTCTAGCAAACATTTGACTACCAAGACAAAAAAGGGGCAATGAGATCATGCATTTGCTGTGCCAGCGCACTGGCAAATTTGCTTCATATTCGGATGGAAACCATTTGGCTTCAAGGCATCTCTGCATAGTAAATCAGCTGTAATTTCCATCATTCACATTGTCCTACAGGGGCATCCAGCCCAAAACGCCTGTTTGGCTGCAGTGGATGGAAGCACCAGACAACTGCCCAGATGCAGTTTTTGTTTTCTGGTGACAGAATGCCATCAAGGAGTGTATGGCAATGCTGGCAGGGACTGTTTAATCCCCGTGAACTCCAAAAAGCTGCTCACTTGTAACTTAGATCTGATGCCAGCCCGCAGGACAAGAGTCTCCCAACAGGATGCCAGTACTAGAGCAGCTCTTGATGCACCTCACACTTCCTTTATGTGAAAAAGCTGTCCTCTAGCTCAGTGGTGGGTAAATGAGCTGCCCCACCAAACACTTTGCCTGGGTGACTATCCTCTGCTCAGAATAGAGCCCTCAGGACCACCAGCCCCGCAAGCAGAGGGTGGCCTGGTGGCAATAGGGCAGGTGGGACATCCTGGCCACAGGGCAGCACAGCATTGAGGTGGAACACTCGAGTGCTCTTGCTGCCTCTGAAAAGTAGGTGACAACAGCAATACACTGACTGCCTTTGCTCTCTCAAAGCTGGGTCTTCTGGCATCAGAAGAGGTGATTACTTACAAACTGCCCCCTCCTCTCTCTCTTCTCCAAAGCTCAGCAGAACAGGCAGAGGACAAAAATACTTTTCCACTGCACAAAGCTGGACTCATGAGGCCCGTCTCTTATGGACAGACAGAGGGAAGTGCTGGATATCACCACTTAAACCTGAAATCCATTTATCTCTAAGCCAGTACCAGACTCTAAACTTTTAAAAAGAGTTCTCTGGGGGGGGAGTGTGTGTGTGTGTGTCATTTTAAAAAAATCATATATTTTTGACCTCTCACCTCTTAGCAAGCCCTTGGGAAGACTTGTCAGAACTGTACTGTGCAGGCTGAACACTGGGCACTGGGAGGAGTGGGAGATGTGCCAATGATGCCTGCTGCCTGAACAGGGTCCTATGTGGGGCAGTGGGAGCTCTGCAGGCAGATGTGCAGTGCTTGATTGTAGAGCATGGCAGAACATGAGCTCAGCTGCTACCAGGCATTCCCATGTAGACAGATACAGTAACTTCCACAGCAGCTCCAAGGTATAAAGTAGGTTTCACTTGTGATGTTGGACTAAATGAAAACACCCTTTGAAGAAGTACTGCCCAGGAATCTTTTCAACTGTGTTTCCACGTTCACTTTTTCCCCTCAAACAATCTTTCTTGCCCAGTCTAGTCTCTATTAGACATTTCTCTAACAGGAAAATTTGCCAGATTGAAATTTTTAACAGATTTTGTCTTTTGTATTCCTTTTAAGCTAGCATTTGCCATTTCATAAATTACTTCTTAGGAAATAAAGTAGCTGGTTTATTAATAAGAGGATTCTTTCTAGAACATTAGTTTGGGTTAATACAGCCAAAATTCTAACTGCTGCTCTTCAAAATACTTGAAATACTGTAAGTTGAAAAGCTGTTACTTTAGTAAGTCACGCAATTTTTCAGCATTTATCTTAAATACGGCCATGTATCATCACCTGTTCTGCAAGCCCGCTGCCCTCCACACAAGCTGTCTGGAGCTGAGTTTGCTGAAAATAGGAGCTCTAAAAGCATAATCTGATTTTTCTTTCTTTGCTTCTTTTTTCACACTTAGATAACCTGCATCAAATCTTCCAACCATGTTCTGGTGCAGGGGTGATTAAAAGAAGATCCTTTTAACTTTGTTATTAGAACTTCTCCCTTCAAGAGTCCTACATTTGCCACTAAAGGGTGAAGAGGTGGCTATGAAGGGGCTGGCTGCCTGCTGCTGCTGTAGCCTGCAGACCCAGAAGGAGTCACTGGATGCTGCAAGGCCTCCTTGTTAGCCAAGTCAAGTTACTTCACAGGGGATATTGTAACTAATCCACACACAAACCTCATCTTTGCCTGACTCAAGAGAACAGGATTCCTGAGGAAAGGCAGTTTTTCTGTCTTAATAAATGTTTGGCATATCACGTTGCATTTGATAATCTTCTTGAATCCATCACATGCTAGATACATCTACCACTCTGAAGAAGCAGTCATAAGGCAAATAAGACAACTTAGCTAAATGTGAGAACAGTTCTATCCCATACCTTGGGGGTAGGGAGAAGCTAGGCTCATCTCTGCACCAGCTCATCTCTGCACCACATCCAGATACACAGACTTAGGTGAAGCTTCCACTCTCTGAAAACATTTGTTGGCCCTTGTGCCTGTGTTGATTATTGAGACTGCGTCTTGCCAAATGATCCCCAGCACTGTACTAAAGCAGTAAGTCACTCCCTATTGCCGAAGAATTTCCAAGGCGTTTACATGCTTCAATCCAACCTGCTGTCCTTGTTCTCAGAGAGGTTTCTTCAAATTCAAAACCTGTTCAAGGACAAAGCTAAACCAAGCAATTACTGACAGTAAAGCAAATGACAAGAAAACATGCCATTTTTGCTGAGGCACTCCAATGTTGTTGTTGCTGTTGGCTTTGTAGTTGTTTCTGTTTTTCACACCGTCAGAGACTGAGCACTACCTCATTACTGCTGCTGCATCCAGAACTTCACCTACTGCTGCATCCAGAACTTGAGCTGCTCTTACAAGCCCTAACAGGCAGCAGAGCGAGGAAGCAGCACAGTTTCTCTTCTGCCAGCTTCATGCAGCAATTCATGGACCAATCACACATCACAGATGTGACCCGGCTGCTCTGCTGCCTCTAGCTAAACCCCAGCAAAATGGGAGTCTGATGGCAAGGCTGCTCCATTTCCCTCTGGGCACCTCAGGAGACACAGACTAACCCCCTGAATGGCATGGAAATATTTTGATGACTGTGGTGACATTTGCCAAACAGATGAAATCAAAACTCTGAACAGACCATGGACACACAGATCATTAATTCTCCTAGCATGATGATGCCATACCTATTTTATGGACAGGGAATAGAATCACAGAAGAAAATAATTTGTTTGTTAAAGGCCACCAGAGAAATCTTTTTGCAGAGCAGAGAAGTGGACTAGTATCTCCCAAGTCTCAGAAGAATACACTATAAGAAGGTCCCACTTCCTCTTGTAGGCTTGGGACTAACTGATCAGAAGCTTTCTAAGCAGCTTAGTAATACCAGCACTGCAGAGGCCCTGCAGGACCTGAATGCTGCATAGTGCTGCATAACAGCCACAGGCTGATGTAGGCATACAATGATCCAGCTATGCCTTGCTGGATTTGTAGATAGCAACACAGGCAGAAGCTAAACTGGCTAACCAAAATGGCTCCAAACACAGCAAAAATCCACAGACCAAATACCAAAAGAGAATATTGACTGGCCTATGTCCTCACTTTAATTGCAGGAACAAACCAGGCAACGAATTTACAAAAGCATCATACACTGCACTGTGATGTGTTTTGCATACACAGGAACCAGGACTAGGATCCTTCAGACTCCCTGTGGTTGATGGCAGCAGCTCAGCTATTTTTGTTGCTTGCTAATGCATCCTGACCAAAGGCACAAGGGTCAGGAGTCAGGACTGAGCTGTGTGTGCCGCGAGGAAGGTCAAGCACTCCTGGGCAGTAGAAGATGAATTGGGAAAATTCATCATCTCTGATGAGGTCATTGCTCCAATTTGGCATTTTAAAGTCATTTTTATAAAAGGAAGCCCAAATGCATGAACAGGTGAGAGTGATTAGAGAGTTCTACTTTCTCCTTTACTTTGTCAAAGCTGAGATAGGGTCTGGACTCAGACACGTCTCCCCTCTTCTCACATTTCACTGCCAGATTGAGGCCTAAATTTCGTGTCTAACTAGAGCTGATGGCACCCTCTTAGCACTGGCAGTTCTAAGTAGCAAGCAGATGTCACTGTGGCTTCTAAAACATTGCTGGAGGTAGCTTTAAAACATCATGATTTTGTTGAAAACGTTTCCAGTTTGTATTAGTACTACAAACCCAAACAAGTAGAATAGAGACAAAGTTCAAAGTGTTTAACAGATAAGAGGTTCTGCTTCATAACATGCAGGAAGTGTGTGTCACCAGCAAAAGGCTCAGAAAATCAAGTCCTGGCCTCAGCTGAAGGAGGAGGCATCTTCCAGACTGTTTCATTTCCTGGCTGCTTTCTATCAATTCTGGAAATATCTTGCAATCGAAATGTCTCCTGCACTCTGTAGTTTATAGGAAAGGGACCCAGAATCAACATAAAAATAACAGTTAAAAAAGAAAAACCCAACCACAAATAATTCAACAAAAGTGTCAGACTTCTACAAGTGGTTTGGTATTAACACGAATCACCATACTTCAGTGCATCCAGAGGATGGTTTAAACACATCTCAAAAGGCTTTTTAGGCCTTTTGTCCCTATCTAAGAAGATATTTTTAAGATTAGAGTAGAAAGCTTCAGCTATAGTCTTTAGATCACTAAATATGTTTTCATATGCTCCAGGAGATCCAGCAGGCACGGTCGTCCTCACAGGAGGCTCCAAGACTAAAGCATTCAAAAGGTCCTGCTGCTATAATGACATTGTGGAGGAAGACAGGAGGTATAGATGAAGGTCTTCATTTCAACTGGAAGACTAATAAGCACTGTCAAAACATCAGCCTTGCTGCACACATAAAGAAGCAGTTCAAAAGCGCGGTAAAAATAAGTACTTTAGGATTTGATCCAAAGTTTATAAACAACAACTTCATTCTTTTTACTACCTATCTAGGCCGTGGCATAAGCTTAAATAGTATCTGTCCACTTCAATACCATCTTTTACCTGGGAATTTTAAGTAGATTCAATTTCATAACAGCTTCTGAGGCAAGGAAAGCATTATTGCTTTTGCTGCTTGGACGGAGAGTGAACAGAGTGAATAATCATCCTGTTCTTTATACTAGAGGCCTGCAGTAGTGAGGAAAGCAATCCTTATTTTCCAAGCAATACAGGATGTTCATTGCAATAATAAATATTCCAAGGGGTCATACTGGCTTGTAGAATAGTTATATACTGTGCATTTAATTACCAGTGCTATAAATAAATTTTTTTGACTTGTGTAATGCAACAGGAATAAGTGGCCCCTACTTGAGATCATGGTGATGTCAGTTATTAATTGAAACAAGTAAAATTTTGGGGGAAAAAAATCACATTTGGGAAAATATCACACAAAAAAAGAGAATGAAAGGGACATGCAGAATAAAAATAAAGCTTACATAATAGTGAAACAGCAAAAATCAGAAAAAAAACCACATACTCCAATTAGAGCAAAACACTTCCCAAGTAGTCAACAGCCTGGCCTTGAGACAGGCCTGCAAGACACTTGCAAGGCAGATGAAAGGGGTGGAAAGGAGCATTCCCCACAGCTTATCTTGGTTATAACTGTGAGCACTGGGTAGAAAACACTGAGTAACTGGATTCACCATATTAACAAGTTATTAGCATACTAAAATACCCACCCATAAGCTAGATCAACTCTACTAACAAAAAGCCTCCCACTCTTTGACCATGCATAGTGAAATTTTTGAGAGCTGTTTCTTCAAATGGAAGAGAAGAATTAATTAACCAATCATGTGTGCGAATGATGGAATAATGTTAGAGGTGAAGTTCTTTTTCATATTTTTGGGTATAAAAGTAGCATTTCCATTTCGGGAAGCTGAGCTGGCTTTGTGGAACACCACCCTGCTCCCTTTTCTGTGCAGAACTGGATATTAAAGCAAACACCTCGACTCTGTGTGAAGGATCAGCTCACTGCACAGGGGGTGACAGACCCGCTTGAGGACAACAACCCCGATCAGTTGCCTTCAGGCAAAAAGGAAGACACAGAGGTAAAGCACTGATTGTAACTGCTCCCACCGTCATGGAAATGAGAGGAGTTAGCTTATTTAGCATTATTTGACCGTGCTCTACTAGATTTATCTACAGATTTTAAAATGTCACTTCAGGTAAATGCAAAGAGATCTCCCTCCCGCAATGGTGTGCAGGTCCCATGAACTTGTATTACGGTAAAGAAGCTCCTATTGCCAGGTTAAGCTTCTCTGGCAGAACATACTGCATACATAAAGCCTGTCATCTGCAAGTCCTGCAATCGCCAGAGGATGACACTTCAGCTTCTGCGTGCTGGGGGATTTCAGCAATTGCAAAATCAAAAACATTTTGATTTAAAAGCCTGAAGAAGCTTAAACAGCTCGATTCTCTATGGAGCTGAACATCCTCAACCTCGCTGTAGCTCAGGAGCTACACGGAGTGCTCAGCACCTGCACTGCCCTCCAGCACCACTTCTCAGCTGCCCTGAAACCCTCACCTGGCAGCCTTCCCTCCCTCCATCCTTCCCTCACACCCCAGGCAGGCACACTCAGAAACTCCCTGCACAGGGGCAAGGCTCAGGCAGGGCTGGGGCATTAAGAAAGCTTCCTGCCAGAGCCTGTGCCTGTTCCCTTACTGTGAAAGCTGGCAAGGGGATAGGGGAGCAAATCCAGAAGAATTTGCCTCATCAGCAGAAACTAAACTAGAGCTATTTTTGTCCTGGCACTAGCAGCTTGTCTAAATGACCTTAAAACACCGGAAAATTATTGCCATGCTGGGACAGGAGTGTCCATTTCTGTAGAGTTCGAAGTCTTTATCCTGAGGAGGGACTTTTTACAAGGGCATGTCGTGACCTGATGAGGGGGAATGGTTTCAAGGTGGAAGTGAGTAGATTTAGATTAAATATTAGGAAGAAATAATTTCCTGTGAGGGTGGTGAGACACTGGCACAGGTTGCCCAGGGAAACTGTGGATGCCTTATCCCTGGAAGTGTTCAAGGCCAGGTTGCATGGGGCTTGGAGCTACCTGGTCTAGTGGAAGGGGTCCCTGCCCATGCAGGAGGTTGGAACTAGATGATCTTCAAGGTGCCTCCCAATCCAAACTGTTCTATCATTCTATGAAACCCCAAGCTCTGGTCACCACTGACAGGTGCCCTGTTATACCATGGTCATTATTTACAAAAGCTCTGCCCTCTAACCCAGGGCTCCTGCATTACAAACAGTGCTGAGCTCACCAGGTGCTATTTTTCACAGCATTTTGCATGGTCTATCAAGCACTAGCATATACAGCATCCAAACCCTGCACAGCCAACAGAATACTTTCCTCATGGGCTTTTCTAGCAGCAGTAGCTTTACCCTTTCCAAAGAGTAATGAATTCCCCTTTACAGTGCCCTGTGACGTTGTTACCCATTTACTTGCAGAAGAAAGATTGCACAACTGCTCCTAGGACAGACTCGTGCTTCATAATCAAGTCAGATTTTTTCTTTAATATCACTGCATATAGTTCATCCTTTAACTTAAATCAATAAGGATCAAAATAGGTTATGACTTCTAAGCATACAAAAAGGCCTAAGACAGTCTTTGAACAGCTGTCTGAATTTTGTGGAGCCTGAAGGATGACTCTGTCAGAAGAATGGGAAGTTGTGCATTTCCAAATAGTCAGAAAAGGAGGGAAATGTCATCAACCAGTGGCATTACAAGTGTATCCCTCAGGAATGCCAGAAACTATGTAGGACTGTGGAAATGATTAAAGTATATTGCAATGCAACACTTACACATACACATCAACCCATACTCCTTTAGATATATATGTGAGAATTTAGGGAGAATGCATCAAACTATTCTGTGATCTATTTTCCTGTAAGATAGCTCTTGGTCATATTTTTCTAGGCAGCTTGTTAAGAAAGAGACAGATACAAGGAAGAAACAGAAGTCAGAAGCAAAGGATTTCCTGAGAATGAAAAGTCTATTTTCAATAAATAAATAAATAAATAAATAAAAGCCAAAAGAAATAAAGCAGTGTGTGCATTGACTTTTTTTTTTTTTGGTAACAAAAACTGGTGGTGTGAAAATAAAATATTTTTTTAAAAACCTCTCCAAAGATCTTTGAATGCTACAGCAGTAGAAATTTTCCTCAAGTCTAAGGAAAATGGAGACAGAAAATAGCTGTGACTCAAGAAAATGTATCTTCTGAAATACCTGGTTTATGAAATTATACAATTACATTTAAGAATGTTAAAAAACCCATGCAGAGGAACAGAAACATAGAAGCATGAGTCAGCAATAGGACCAGATCCATCTTTTGTTTGATTTAAAAGAGCTTGAAGAACCTCTGAAACAGAAGCATTCAGAAGCAAGCAACTTGAGGACCATTACACTTTTTTAAATCTATACAAGGGAGAATGATCAGACAGAAGTAATGAGTGTTTTGCAAAAGCCCTGCAGTCATAGAGAGATGACTGGTACGACTTTGTTCTTATACAGTGTATGTGTATGGAAATAACTGCATATCATAATTACACACTACAATACTTTAACATTTTATGCAAAGATTTCATGCAACCAGAACAAGAAAGTGCTCCCTACTCTGCAAAAAAAATTGTATTCTATTTTAATGCAACCAAGCAAAGAACGGTCTGCAATGCCCCACTGTGCAAAGCCATCCTCACCTTGAAAAGAAGGAATTGTTGGTATTCCAGCAGATACCCCCTGCACAGTGGAGATGAGATGCTTTGGCTAGTGGGGATTTCATTAAAAACAGGCAGCGAGGTGTCACTGAGCTCCAGTGAGGAGCTCTTCTACTGCTGGTGACAGGATAACGGGAGTATATCCTGGACAGATAATTTTTGATAAAAAACTCCCACTTGAAAGTTTGTTTCATTGTGTATACATGTGGAGTTATTGTAGGTAGCTCATTTCAGACAGAAATAATTTCAGAATTTTCAGAAATCTATTTAGTCCCTCAGAGATGTCATTGTTTTGGTTTGGTTTTCCAGATACAGTGGAATCAGTTATCTTGTACATTTCTAATTATTTTGGCCAAAACATAATTTACTCTCCATTGGGTCCATCACTCTTTACAATGAAAATCTTAGAGGAGATAATCTTGCCTTGGCTTCACTTCATTTATTCTACAGGAATGGCTAAGGATGCTGAAAAGGATGCCCTATAAACCTACTGCTGGCAGAGTAAGGTCTCCTCTGGTGACACAGAAGCTACAGGCTGCCTTCCTACACGGCCACTTGCAGACACTTGAGTCAAGAAAACCATTCTGGACACAAAACTCCATGAAGGAATGCTGCTACAAGTGGTACAAGGCCTGGAAGGTTGCCATAAGACAGACAGGGCAACAGGCTCTTAAATTTCACCATGGGCTATTCCTGCCATAAAATAGCCCAATTTAGGAGCACACAATACTCCTTCCAATCACATCCTTCAGAGACACAAGTTCAGCAAAGCTTCACTGAAGTTACTGGAACTGCCTAAATAGAAAAGCAGTTTCTGCAGTACCCAACTGCAGAAACCCCTGGTTTCAGTAGTAAGAGTAAGACCAAAACAAAAATACAGCAATTAAAAAAAAATTAAAATCTGAGGAAATTTGGAAGATATTCAACCCTTATCTCACTTCAGATCATTGTATTTCTCCTCACAATTTCTCTAAAGAAGATTAATCATGTTTTTTGTGATCACAAACATAAATGTTACAGAACATCTTTAAAGCTTTGGTTGAAGTAACTCCCACAGCAAGCTGAAATTGGGAGGCCAATTGCTGCAAGGGGCTGTATTTAGAGCCATTCTGGAGCTTCTAGGACACCCAAGGCAGAGAACTTACTGGTATAAGTTCCCTACAAGTCACTAGCATCTCTGTTGAAGTCCTACTTACTTTTATAGAGCAAGTTTTTAAAGGAAAAAAGGCTTTGTGACAAATTAAAAGATCAAAAATTTTGAGAATCTAAGAGCATCTTACAGCGATGTTCTAGAGTTGCCGACATGCACTCATTATTCTCCTTTATTCACTGACCCACATCTTCCTTACTGTGCTACAATGTTAAAGCCAATGACAGAGAATAGCCTTTTCACATTCACATTTTGCTCAGCCTGAACCTTTAATGGCTTTTGATTTTACCATCCCAGATAAGTAAAAAAGTCCTACTGAATAGCAGTGCACAAATGAGTAATACCACTGCCTATTAGATTTATCTTTGCTTCTCTCACCTGAGGTATGCTTTTTAAAGCATCAATCTACTTTCAGACCTGCAGTGCAGACCCACTACAAATTTAATGCACTAAGGTTAAATTCAGGCGTGCAGCTCAATCCTGCATATTTGAGAGATAAAACTCTGGGAAGTGAGAAGTAACCCACCTAACACCCTCTTGTCTTGCCTTTAAAATCCTATCAAAGGTTGAGCAGAAGGCAAGTACATGCTCACATACACTGATCAAGGTCTCCAGCCCCTCTTCCCATTCCAGAAAGGAGCTCTTCTGGGTTGGGCTGCTCCAAAGTGTAGATGCAGATGTTCAAAATTTGCCTTTTAGTGGGCTATCAGCAATCTCTGCGTATTGTTCTGCGTCTCTTACAATGAAGAACAGGCAAATTTTCAGATAATGTGTTTTTCACACTTATGATGCCATGAAGAAATTGGCTGACCTGAAGTGGGACTAGGCAGAAACTATATGACACATTCTAAAACCAGCAGATATAAAAAATAGCAATTACTAATCAGAGGGGAAAGATTTTAATACATTCGTGCTAATAATAAATAGTAGAACTTGTACTTGCATAAGCTACCCCATATGAGAGTTTTCTGGGAGTTTTTAAAAGCACGTACACAGAGGGGATTTTGTTGGTTTTGGGTGTTCTTTTGGTTTGGGGGAGGTTTTTCACAAAGTAGTACCTGTGCAAATCAGATTTGAAACCAAAATACAGCACTCAAGAGAGGTATGTGGATTTATCTCATGCTTGTGGTTTCAGAATCCAAAAGACCATACTAAAACACTTTTTAGAGATACACACTGGATCTTCTTTGCCATCAATAAAATCTTACTCCTCTAATGTTCTGGTGACTCACGGGAGTCAATTTTCATCAATTTTCTTCAATTCAATGCTTTTGCATTTAGAGGTGGTAAAAGATATTGCTGAGGCACCATGAACTGGAAAATACAGGCCTTACTGCTCACCCCTAAGAGATGAGCAGAATGGGAACAACTTTCAAACTGGTTTTATAGTACTGCATTTGATCAATCACAGCTAATATGGAAAGCTATCCTTCAATGGTTGTCGCATGATTTGCCTCCAGTTTACACATAAGGAGAGAGCAAGGCTAGGAGACATCACAATTTAGACAACAACATTGTGCCTTGCATACGTGACCCTTGTGCTAAAACACCTCATTCCCTTCTGCACAATGCTATCCTATAGAAAGGTCATATATACTGTATTACCAACCCATAAATAATTCAGGGTTATAAAGCTTCTTACCTAATGTGGAAAATGCAGAGGGGACTCAAGAGTGCTCTTTGAATAAAGTCTTCATAAACCTTACAGATCAGAGTATATTAAACTCTGCTGCATTTACCACAACCCTGATGAAGGATGCATTATTCCCTGAGCTCACACCATCCATCACTGGCAGGTCCCTGTGACTGTCCACACATGTGCCTGGTGAAGATACACTGCAAAGAAGTTTAACTATCCCAGCTCCTGACTCAAAGGCTGAGTGCACAGGCTGGTCTGGGCTCAGAAGATGGAAAGAAACCATTGGTTTGCATGTGGGCTCTTCCTTTGTACAAGCACAGAAGAACAGCTGAAGTTTTCCACAATGAGCTGTGGTGTAAATGTTCAGGAGGGAAAGACACACTTTCTATCACCCCAAAGCAAGCACAGATATTTATCAGAAATGAGGATAACTCTGGCTCCATACTTCCATACTCTGACCCCAGATATGGCTGTACCTGCAAACTTAAATGTGCTAAAAATGTGAATAGATTCTGGTGACAACTCTGATGTCACTATCCATACATGATTGCTTTCTCTGTTACTCTTATTAGAGATATTTTAAAGAGCAGTATTGGAGTTTTTGTTGTCACAACTATTCCAAGTATTTTAGCATATGGCTTTTCAGGTTGTTGAAGTAGCCAGCCATTTTACAAAATCATCTCTGACGATTATTAACAAAAATTAAATAAATTTCTTTCTTCTTTTCCTTACTTGTGACTTAGAAAGTTCATTCTCCTTCTGTATAAAACAAACAAGGAAAGAGACAGTTTTGAAAATGACTGGACTTTATTAGATAAATCAAAGGTAAACATTTTCTTTCTAGATGATGTTTTAAAATATTTGCAATAAAGCAAAAATACACCCTTAATCTGTTTGAACCATTTTCCCACTTTATATATTTTCCCACTGTTTTTATGGATTAAAAAAAAAAAGCTTCAAGAAGAAACATCTGTTTGACCTTAAAGCATGCAATCTGTCCATTGTCTCCTATGGAAAACAGAAATTATATTGATTTTCCAGCATTTTTTCCTCATCTGCAATGGAAAATTTAAAATTACTTCAGCATGCTTAGAAGACCTTAGCCTAGATCTGTATGGTCCAGCTGCCAATTCTGTAGGCCAAATTGATGCTTTGGGATTTCTTCTACCTGTGCAACTATCTTTTCCTCTGAAGAGACTGGGAACAGCTGCAGAGAAGAACTGCTCAGCACTACCAGATTGTGTATAACTCCCCACTCGCCGCCTGTGTCTGGACCTACACCCCACACTACAGCCACATCATCCACTTCGGTGGCAGATGTGTCCTGGCACTTAAGAACACTTATTAATAGGAATGGGTGAGATGGGAGGGAACCACAGTCCATCTCTGACAGCTGATGGGGATGAAGCTGCAATATTATTATCTGAATATGTCACTATCATTGCTGATGGTTTAAGTATCAGCCCACAAGATACTGTGTGCTATGCAGGCATGTAAAAAGAAAAATCCTTTGCTTACAGGGAGGTGTGCTGCCCTGAATTACACGGCTACTGCACAGAAACAGCCTTGATTTGCTTCCTTACACCTCTGAGCACGTGTGGAGACACAAGCTACCTGACTATCTAATCAGGGGCAAAACCCAAGGGAGCAGCTCTCACGTCCCATCCTGATGAACCAGCTGTCCAGTACAGGGGAAAAACCCCACCAGCTTTCTTGGAACAAAGTGGGGGCAGTGATAATCTTTTTGGATGGCAAATCCTTTCTAAGGTGCTGTGAGGAGCAGCACAGCTATATACTGCAACTCACAGGAAGATTATGAACTGTAACCAAAGTCCATACTCCCCAAGTCAAATCACCCCTTCTACAGGACCAAATTCTACCAGAGACCTACTGCAATCGATCACATTCTCAGAGAGTAAGGACTGCAGAACATAGAGCGACACAGCAGTGTCTTGAATAGGAAGAGGAAAAGGAAGAAAGAATAAAAGGATAAATTGTAATTACTTTTGTTTGCTGAGTATTATTCTTCCTTTATGCTTGTTTATCTTCTGTCAAAATTCTTATTTCAGATAGAAAGCAGGAAAGCAGGTCCCAAATGCATTCTGTAAGTGCCTTAATAATATAGTATTAAAATTTTAAAATGAGTACTTCCAATGTTTATTTCATTTTATTTTGGTGGGAGAAATAATTAATATTAATACAGGGAGTACACGATCAATTTACATTCCCTTTGCTTGCTGTTAAATTGCTGTAAATTCCCCTCTTGCTCTTATTACGCACTGCTATTTTCCTGCTGTAGGTAGCTGTAGGAGTGACCTCTTGGCTGCTGTCTGTCCACAGCACGTAACAGTCTCTCAGGCAGATTTAGAGCATTAACAGTCATGGTCTGATAAATCTGCCATGGTAAAAACAGGATTAGGTCTTACATCACTTTTGTAGGATCAGAACTAAGCTTTGAATCCTCACATATGTTAACACACACACCAGCAAGCAAAATACCTTCAGTGATTCAAGAGTCCTGTAGTACCCCAGGTTTGCACCAGTTGTTACAAAGACTACTAGATAATTAAATCAATAGGAGTCTTGTATGAGTCAAAGCGTGGGGATGGACATGGGGATCAAATGAGTGACACCAAAGGAGTCCCACCAAGGTGCCCCAGCAGAGCCAGGGAGAGCATGGCTGCCCAGAGAAGGCACAGCGAGGGATGCTGAGCACACAGCATCGTGCCAACAGCCTGCCCTGTCTCTCTGCTGCCACACAGCACAGACTGGCCAAAGCAGAGGTGATTGCAACGCCCAGCAAGCAGCTGCAACGGGCTGAGCCCTGAGAAGAGCTCAGTGGATGGCAGCAGTGACAATGGCACACACTGGTTCCTGGACTGCATGCAGGCAGGAGGCTTCCCAGGAGGCCTTCTCCTCCTGGTGCCAAATGCCTACTCTTGCAGCCCTGGCTAAGCCTCTTTCCCAGGGCATAGGAGAGGAGCATAAGGGGACACAACTGGTACTTCCATCCTGTATCAAAAGCTTTGTGCACATGTACCCTTAACACATGATCTGGGCAACAGGAAAACTTCCCACCTTCACAATAGCCCACATGTGATCAGATTTAGAAAGCCAAGCATCCCACTTACCCAGTGACCCAGCTGCAAAGACATTGCCCCTTCCACACACTAGAGAAATGATGCAACAGCAAACAGTATGTTCTCTGAGATCCCACCACAGGGGACGCATGTGCCTTGAGGACTTCCATTGCAGCTTCTTGTCATCCTTCTCCAAAGACAACTGTGGCTTCAGGTCAGCACAGACATGTGCAAGCCCCAGGAGGGGCAGAATTGCAAATGCAACGTTAAGTAACAAGTAACTGGCCATACTTACAGACATGTCTTATTCTACAAAAACAGAGTTATACAGATATAAATTATTTATAGTAATATATCCAATAGAAAAACCTACTCTGTGCAAAACACACAGCAATGGAACAATGTAACTGGAACATCCACTGTTTCAATTTCAAAGGAAATCTAGTTTTCTGACATTTTAAAGCACTTACGAAGACAAAGGTAAATCCTCTGTCACCTCTAATCAGATGCAGCTGCTGCCAAGGAGTGAGCAATGAAGGTAAAATCTAGAGCAGTTAACTGTTTAGCTGAGTGGACAGTCCATTTGAACATTTGGGAATCATGTTCTTTTTTCAAACCTAGCTGATAACAGGCATATAGGTACATAGCAAGACACTAGAGTGGGCTTCCTTTGGCCTAAAATGTATGGTTAGGCTACCCAATTAATATATCTCTAGTGACTTGTGAAAATTAAGGTACTAGATCAGTCCAACTTTCCTGAAACACTACCACATTGGAAATCCACTGCTTCTTTACTATAAAGAAGAGCATTGATATATTTTGTAAAGGCTGTAAGCTTTATCATATACCTCTGCATGGGAGTGGCAACTGTAAACACTATTTAACATTCTGCTTAAACCTCCTGTAGTCTTAAACCCCTCGTTTATAAGAAATCAGAGAAAGCTCTTACATGGCACACTCTGGGCACACAGCTGGCTTGGAGACACATTCTCTCCCAAAGGTGGTGTCCAGTCTTTGGTTTCTCTAATAAAAGTGCCGTGCAGCTACACCATGTGTAAGCAACATGTGCCTGAAGATCCACTTGCACTTACACTTCCCATATTAAAGGAAGTATTAAAGAAAAATAATCAGTAACAAATGGGCAGCTTTAGAGAGGACAAATTAAACTTTTTTAAGCTTTCCTTCCCTTTCCAAATGCTATTTCTGGCTTGGTTTTAAAACTGGCTGACAAATGACAGACATGCAAATCCCTTCCCCTTGCACCTGCTCCAAGAGGGGTAGAGGCACAGCAAAAGGAGGAGCAGAGGCTGAAGCTGAGCATCTGCTGCACTAAGTGGGAGCTCTGCAGCTCCTTCCACCTCCATCTGCCCCATAACAGCTACCTCTCCTATGAGCCACTGCTGGAAGAGATGGGCTCTCATCCTTTATTTCTCTTTCCAGTCCCACAGCAGCCTTCTTGGAGCAGAATCAACTCCTCTCCTGGAAGGTGTACTCCTCTCCTGAATCAGAGAACACCCACCTCCCACCCGGTTGTCAGACAAAGTCCTAAATAGCCCAGGTATCCTTCTCAGGGAGAAACCACCTACCAGTTGGCTACCACTGCTACAACAGAAACTGCTACTGGATTGGGGAACCATTAAGTTAAGTCTCAAAGGGACAGCAGGGAAAGAGGAAGCAGGAAAGAGGAGATCAGCTCAATCTAATTTGTAAAGCCCTGTGTCCTTCTTTTTGGACCTGTACCTGTACAAGGATAAGTCTATGACATACCTGCACTTTTCTCCAGAAGGCACCTTTTCAGGGAAAATGCTCAGCAAACTTCAAGCTAGGAAACCGTGGCTTCAGTTACCATCACTGTCCTGAACAGCATTAAAACATCTCTGCAGTTCATCATGTCAGCTACCAGCTGAACAGCTCCTGCCTCTCCAGAATGCAGGAAGGACTCTAACCATTTCTGATGAAGACAACATCAATGTTTATATTGTACAATGGCAAACAACACCCACGTGAAAGGAAATCTTGCACAGAAATGAGCATGTCACCAGTGTAGACATGCAGCATCTAACCATTAGGCCATACACCTTCTTCAGCGTGCCCCCTCAAAAAACTTGAAACACATTCCTTGCTTCAGAGCTTGCTTCAGAAAGGGAAAATGTCAGGAAAAAGAGCGTTAGTAGGAAAAAGCCACCTTTTGTGTAGACTTCAAGGAAGACAAGAAGTAGCCTGGTTGGAGAAACTGAGGTACTTTTGTATGAGAGGTCTAGAGAAAACACCCACTAACACGTTTCAGCACAGGGACATTACCTGTCAGTGAGACTTCATTCAAATAATTTCATAAATAATTGTATTTATGTCACAAAAGGATTAGTTTGGTTTTATCTAACTCAGCACTGTTAATATTTTTCCATAAAAACGCACTCAGGAGTCTGCACTGCAATCACCCAGGCATAACTTCGTAATCATGAGCTAATTATTATAGACAGCTTGCAATGGCTACACATTTCTGTGTCTAGTAAAGAGATTAAATCACTGCAAGATGTGTACAGCAATAATCATACAAGACTGATACAACGAAAACTCTATTTGCTGGGTCTTTTTTCTTAATGCTCTGATTATCATGATCCACTGACTCAGTGGTGAGGCTGCCTGTAGATCTACCAGTAAGCATTCAGCATGAACAGTGCCATAGGGAAAAAATGCTAACATCTTTTGTGGAAGAACAGGAAAAATACAGCATCGCTTCCATTATCTTTTTTCCCTCACAGTGAGAAAAGAGGACTCCACTGCTACAAGACACACCAAGTTAAAGAAAGTTCATCCTCTCCCTCTACAGAGGTGGTCAGAAAGAACAATAATTAGTTTGACTTACAGGGCAAGAGATAAAGTGGACAGCCTACAGTAATGCAGGTCACTGCTGATAAGCAACAGTATTGCCAGTGATCTATCTACCAATTTGCAGTGATATTACATGAAATCCCATCTCACTGATGGTTACTTTTCTACCTGAGCTTCATCACTCTCCTGTAAATTCTTTCCTGGAATTTACTGGAGCTCACACCAGCCCCAAAAGCAAAAAACAGGCACAACACCCATACAAACCTTTTCCAAAGCAATTCTTTTCCTTCTGGTGCTTTGGCACCTCCAGCTGACTGACAATAAATCATAGCAGTTGGCTGAGGCAAGGATTGCTTTCAATGCAATTGTCTGTAAATAACTCATAGCAATTTATTGGTGCTATGCCCCAATGAATGGAAGACAACAGTGTCAAAATCCATTTTAGAGAGACACCTGTTGAGGGTGATCTGGGTATCAAAAGGCATCATGTAAGTATTTTGTTAAAGCATTTATCGCAGGGACTTTATAAATAAATAAATGTATATAAACATATATACACAGAAATTGCAATTACAGGTCTTGGTTGATTTTGTTCACTCCCTTTGTTCTTTGAAGCAAAATTTAGGTTTGTATGAACCTTGTAGCACTGTCACAGCACTTAATTGTAAACAGTTATTTTCCACCATTTGCTTGGATGATCTCCCACGGAAGTTTTGGTTTGCTCCTGGTGAAAAACTAAACTTGGTGCAAAGATCCAGAAATTAGTGATACACATCTGCAGAGCCTGAATTACAGATTTTGAAAATACTGAAAGGGAAAAAAAGACAGAAGCAGATTATATACACAACGAACTAGCAGCCTTCTACCTTGATTTTAAAGTGAGGGTTGAAACCAGACTGGCTGACTAATCCGAGATTCACAGGAGTTTGCTACAGCCACTTTCATGAAAAGGACAAAAAATAAAACGCAGTCAAGTATAATCTAACTTGTTTTTATCACTCAATTGCCTAGAAATTACCAGGTACATTCATACTACTGATAGAAACCTATTATCATTAACGACCATATTGATTTCCATTTACAAAAATGTCTTTGAAAGAGATAATTGCTCAGTTTGACTAGACAATTCCCTTTTAAATTCCCTTTTAACAACACACAGAAACCTGTGGCATTAGGACCCTCTACTCAACAGCTCATTCTCTACCTATGCTGTGAGTGAAAGACATATCAAAGGAGCAATAGCTCTTTTTGTATGTCATGATTTAAGGTATAGCAGTGCTTTTTCCTTAACTGCCCTCCCAGTGTGCCTTAAATCTGACTTGGAAGAACAGTATGTAATATTACTGTCTGCTCAAGCTGTGTGTAAACAAACCCATTAAAACCATCAAGTGTCTCTATACTTGTTGATAAGCAACTAATGGTTCTGGTTTCACCGAAAGGTTGGAGCAAATGGCATCACTCTGCCGTGAGTCCAGTCACAGGATGGAGATGTCCGAAGAGGAGCAGAGCTGGCCAGAGCTGCTGATCACACACACACAAAAAGGCAACAAGTCTTGCTGTGACATCTTGTGACTACTGCTTAGTCCCCAGATCAGTCAGTCCTGAACTACTTGAGGGATCAGGAGATCTGACCCCACATAGGTGAAGCCAGCAGATGGTATCTTGCCTTCTAGAAGCAAAGTCTAACAAAATTCTGGATCCCCCTGCTCCTAGAACCCTCTCCTCTAGAAGGAAAACTTCTGATGTACACATGTGAAAGCACAGACCAGCAACAGCATCACAACCTTGCATAAGGAATAATTTGCCAACAACTCTGAGACTCTAATTTGAGAAGGAAATAATATATTAAAATTATGTTGCAGATTCAACAGTTCATAACAGATTTCTCTTAATTACTATAAGAAAAAGCTTTTTCTTAGTTCTTTTATAATGTTTATTTGCCTTTTAACTAGTTTTCCTGCAGGGACATGCTATAGAGGCATTAAGGCAAATTTTTATACTGCAACATCTTAAAAGCTGCCTGCCTACACTACCTTAATGTTAGTCTTTATTGAAGCCAGCACCATGAAATTTATCCTTTTATTATTCATAATCTTCAAATAGCTGATACAACTGCAGTAAGATCCAAACACATTTCTTTCCAATGTATCCAAGATCAAGCCATTTATTCTCCTTGACTGCTGACATTCCTACACAGTAATAGAAAACGTTTTTGATTAGCTGAACTAAAGCACCCTTCTAGCAAATGAACTCTTGATAAGGGTGTCATTTTCTATCATTCACTGAATTTGTTGGCATTCTCAATATTTAAACTTGTTTAGACATAGTTCATTTAGGCTGGAATGTTATTCTTTATACCTATTTGTATTATGGTTTATAAATTATTATTTTGATCCTGAATGGAACACCTGGAATGGGGTAACAGAAATATTTAAGTTGTTGTAGATTTAAGGATTTAACTCACCTGCTTCTCTGTCCAATATGAAGCCAGAAAAATCTTACTCTATAGGGTTTTTGGGATTATATTTTTCATTATTTTAAGCCAGGATGTTGACTTCTGCTCTTCTTATGTCAAAAATTCCCTACTCATCCCCCTATCTATTCAAAACTTACACTTACTGTCCACACCATCACCTAGGCTGATCCTTTTGATTACGTGACACAAACCAAGCATTCTTCCCTGCCTTTTTTCTCCTCTGCAATGACATTAGACCTATGATGCTGTCAGAGGACACATTTGGACCTTTCCTAATGATCATGCAGAGGATCAAGAAAAACCTAAAAAGAAGTCTCCCAAATAACTCTACAAAGTTACCTTTTCTGTTCTAAAAGTTCATTTAGGCTAAACACACCCTACAAATATCAAGCCTTACCCTCTAATAACAGCTCAGCACTGTGAGCTGCACTATCATCAGTATGCCAGTGGCTCGTGTGGCAACAAAAGGCAAAAGTGATTTCAACAAAAAGACAAACTTAGCTACAAGTGAAGAGTACTGCAGCGTTGTTATCCTATGTAAAATGTGCATGTAAATGTGGTGGAGGTTCCCCCTGTGTTTAGTTAAGAACAGGAACTACCTCCAACTCTGCAAGTGACAGAGAATCATTTACCCTTTTAAATGTCAGCTTTCCTAAAATCTGAGCTAGGGTAGTTGTTTCCTCTGAGACATGTTTGAGTTCCACTCAATAAAGCCATGTTTAAAATTAGCTATTAACAGAACTCTGTCATGTGGCTAACTCTTCTTCACTCAAGAAGAGTTAGAACACCTTCCCATATTGCAATGATGTAACCTTATAAACAAAGCTAATTCTTACTAAGTTATCTTTACTTTTTGAAATCCATTAATACCATAATTTAAATACAGCATTGTATTTGCATTTTCAAATGCTGCTCTAGAGAATTTATTAAGTTATAATCACATTATAATCTAGCCCAGGCTATAGAATATGCCATCTGACAGCAAAACAGCATGGACTAGAAACATACTAATTTATCTTTCTACTTTGTAAGAGAAAGATTTTGCCTCTTTTAATTGTCTTAAATTAAAACAAAACAAGCCAGCAAAAATCCCCTAGCTTCATCTTCTTGTGGCAATGAATCACGTTAGAGATATATACAAATCAGTGTTACCCGTTCAACCCATTTTCATTGCCCAGGCCAGACAGCCCGTTGGCAAAAGGTGGATTTAGCACAGGGGGTTCATTTCAATGACTCACAGACACCCCACTATTGTGAGTGACTTCAGCTCAAATTACTTATTTGTGGAAGCAATTATAACTAAGAGCAGAATAAGGGAGCTGGTAGATGCATTTACGTAATAATTCAGAGGCAACGGATGCAAAAACACAGGAAGGACAATTGCTGCAGAAATTACTTGACTTGACGTCCAAGCCTGGAAAAACCCAAGGAACTAGCCATATGCAGAAAGAAGCTGTGCTGGAACAAACACTGAAAGTGGAGGGTTTACAGACATCTCAAGCCAAAACTCTTGCACAACCATGAGTGACAATATATACACACAGACATTTCTGCGTAATAACAGCAAGATTTGAGAGGGCAAAGGAAGGGGGTGTGAAGAAGAGAAATACCAAACATACTTTTTGGTCCTTTCTGGCTATGCCAGCGCCTCTGACTTGGAAATACTGTGAAACACAGAGCTTACCCACCAGGTTTCAGACTTTGCACCTCAAGTGGAAACACTCTTACACAGGAATGGTTCTAAGGGCCCACACAATTTCTCCAATAATGTGGAATAAACAGCAATAAATCAATTATTGCCAGCAGGACAGGGGAACATAGGCTTGGAGTGCAATGACAGCCCCTCCAAGTCCAGTACTGTGCAGTCAGAGACAACTGCAACCTCTTAATCAGCTTAACAAGTTCTGTCTTGGACCTAGTTTGACTTTTTTTGCCTCTTTAAAAGCCAGTTTCAACATCTCACTCTTTCAGTAATAAGAAACCTTATTTTGAATTCCATCTAAATTTATCCATGATCAATGTAGATCTATTTGGCATTAGCCTTGTACTTTCTTTTGTTAAGTAATGGTCCTGAAGTCCCGTTTTATTTTTGCTTGGAGTTCATCACTATAATATTTTATCTCAAAAGTAATGCTATGCCATCATCTGCCTTCAAATTAAAGAAACCATGCTGCCAGGAAACTATTTGACCACCAACACTAAAAGGGTTGGAAGAACAGTATGTCTTAAAAGACCAGCACATGAAAAACAAAGATTACTGATGAATGCCATATTGACCTTGCATCAAGCCACGAAGCATTCACAGCGGCCAGGAAAATGTTTTCAAAAAGCCAATTTTGGCAGCAAGGGCAGGCTCCCAGCTGGCAGTGAGGTTCCTCCATATCTGTTAAGAAGCAGTACTCTGTTTCCTATTACTCGGAAATTGCTGGGATTTCTCCAGAGTTTCTCCAGGTAGCTATTTTTTAAATTTTTTTTGTACTATCCATTCTTATTAGTTATAAAAGAAAGACTGTATTCCTAGAAACATCTTGTCACAATATGTTTTTTGTTACTCAAGTAAATATAGTAGGTGGAATAAAAAAAAAAAGGTTTAGAGCATTTTAATGAATACTAGAATATCATTAAGTCTAGTACGAGTTCTATTTAGTGCTTTAATCAGTTGTCTACAAAAGTTAACTGCACATGCAGAAATACATATATCTTATCCTTTTGTGTAAAGTAAAATGGAGTTTTGCTATATGAGTGCATGCCTCCATCTTTACAACTGAATAACAGAATATATTTCTGTGAAACCCATTTCATCTCAAAAATCTTTCATGCAAGTCCCATGGCTTATGACTAGATTCTTTTTTTCTTTCCCTTATTTCACATTGAAGGAGCTATTTTATAAATAAATGTTACACTACAAAAATATAAAGTTTTTAGTATTACTGTAGTGCTGTTAAAATGCCAGCCTAATTTAATAAAAATAAATCTAATAAATTTAATTTTAATTTAATAAAAATAAAATTGTTGATTTAAAAAATGTTGGTTATGCATAAAACACAGGATTGACAAAAACCTTGAAAAGTAATGCTAAGAAGGGTATAAGAATAACTTTGCTGCTTTTTTTCTCTTTTCTTCAGAACAGGGAGAAGACCAAGTTATCAGCAGTATTATTATAATCATAATTAAAAAGCCATGAGGATAGCTTTGGAATTCACAAGATTTAAAAATTAAAAAAGGGCTTTTATCATACACAACACCAAAGATTTATAATAGTGGGATATATTAGTGGGATTCCTAAACATATGAGCTGCATTTCTTGCGTAGATGCTTGTCTCCAGGAATTGTGCCATCAGGAGAAAAAGCACCAAATGGAGTCTTTTCAGTAAATTACAGGAGCTGGCAAGCATTGTGACTCTTGCTATTTTATTGACAATCTTGAACTATAAAATCCTTGGTTTTGTTTTGTTTTAATGGCCTAGTTCTCAGAACCAAACTGTGCCTGCAAATGAAAATACTTTCAATGTGCAAAAAGAAAGAACTAGCCATCTGTCTACAACAGTAGGTTGGCTAGCACTCAGAAGTGTTAGTTTAAATATGTGGTGAAAAAATTCTTCACCATCATGTGAAATGAGATTTCTGGCCCATCCTAAACCCTGCATCTTATACTCTCTGTTCTACCTCTACTCTATAATGAAGGCAGCTCTGCCTCCACCTTCAACCCTCAGTGAGGCAGAAGAGATGCCTGATGCTGAACATTGGGCAAGTCCATTTTTTTCTTCTCCAACTCTTTCACTAATACCTATAACTTTCATAACACTGCAGCACAGGTAGAAAACCAGTCAAACAGAAGCCATTCATCATCCAGAGTCTGTGCACAGAAACAGTGCTGGAAATCAAGATGTAAAGAAGAATATAAGCTTTTGTTAACAGAGGCAGACAGTAAAAGTCCATCAGAAAATGTAAAAGCCATTGAGAATTATCCCAGGTTCAGAATCTGAAAAATCCAAAGCAACCAAAGGGAAAAAAGGAAATAGCTTGGGGACTATGTCTGCCAATTTGTAACACCTCGTTCAAGCAACTAAGCCAGCTGCAAGTGGGTTTAGAAAAGCGAAGCACACCTTGGATGTTAAGACCATTCAGTGCCAAGTGCAGTTCTGCACTAGGATTAGATTTCATGCAGCATTCACACCTCAGCATCAGCTGGAGGCTAAACAGTGGCAGACAAAGGGAGCCGATGAGGGGAGGATGAGCAGTAAAAGAGAAAGAGTTTCATCCCATGTTGCTGTTGTGCTGCTGTCAGTCTCTGGCTGCCTCACCATTTATTTGGCAGGTCTCAGGTAAGACCAGACTTTTCTGTAATTCCAAGTATGTTTTCACCTTTTCTACAAATTAAAAATGTAAAGCTAATGACAAAAAGCAAACCATTTTATATTGCAACATTTTAATTTAACTTCTCCCCACTTCAGGGGATTCTCCGCACGGAGGCTTTTGAAGTCATATCCAAGAGGATTACAATGATACAAGCAAAATCATGGGCTTCACTACTGAAAAATGAGGTCAGGGTAAGCACCTGAAAACTGAACTGAATACTGAGACATGAAACTGCACAATTAACAGAACAGAGCTTGCTACACAATTTTAGATACCACAATGGGGTACATTTGGGAAAGAAACAAAGCTATTTCTACTAAGATTAATGACTTAACTTCCAAAAGAATTACTCAGGCAAGTTGCTGAACCACGTTCCCCAAGACTAATCAGTATATCTCTAACATATCTAGAGAACATCATGGTGAACATAATTTAGAAGATGGATGTGCAAGAAGGGAAAATGGGCTGGGAATGGAAGAGGGGGAGGCAATGCTGAACTTACTGAAGCTTTGAGAGAGGGAGAGGGAGCAGGGTCAGGCCACAATGACTAATGTAGGGTGGTCACCACCCCCAGGGTCTGAAGCCTGCACTGTCTGTATTAAGAATGTATTGCAGTGATATTGTGGAGGAAACACTAAAGCACTTACTCGCTTAAGTCTTACAGCCAGGTTCCTTTTCACTTCTGGTTGTACAGCCAGGTGTTAACCAGCCTATGCACAATCCTATATGGCCTGAGACCCGACCATTTTGCATTGCAAAACCTATTTTACATAGAATATTCTCCAAAAATGCTTGAAGCAGCTCATTCACCTCAGCTCGCTCCCTTCTGTCTGTTCAGCAGCTCACCAAAGCTCTAGTTTAGCAACACCAAAGATGGTTCATGTCACTGTTAATTTTGTACAATTTTTTTCAGTATTGTTGACAAAGTAACTCCTGATTCTAATACTACTGACTGCAACCAAATGTAATGAATTCATCACAGATTTCATTTCCTAAATAACCATTTTGTTATTCCATTATTACATGCTTTTAGAAGTAATAAATCAAATAATAAACACAGCAAGTGGCTTTTCTTTTTCAGTGCTGACGAAGTACAAATTCCGTTAATTTTAGATGTCAAAGTCTATCATTAAACTAGTAGGCATAATCTGCATAACAAATACCCAACTCTAACTCTTAATTCCAGTTTAATGTTTGCACAATGACACTGCATTTACATTTGGGGAAAAAAAAAGTTTAAAAATATCCTTGCTGTGACCAGTTATCCTGAAAGAAACGAGAAAAAAAAAAAAAAAAAAGCAACTTGCTATCAGATTGATTTTATTCCATTATTTATGTTTTAATAATTCTACTTTCTGAACTTTTTGTTCAGAAAAAAAGTTTTTCTCTGGAATGTTCTGACGGGAAACAAGCAAGTTGTTAGAAAATTAGTAAGAACAGCAGTAAACGGGCAATTTAATTACAACGTGTGCGTAACTATGAAACAAATGTGTGCTTTATTCTGTCTGGAAACACTGATTTGCAAACACTGCAGTAAGTAACATGGTTCTAGAAGGATATTTGTAACTCACAGCAAAATGGATACTCAGATTCTAGCACATTATAGCAGCCTTCCAGTACCTGAAGGGGGCCTGCAGGAAAGCTGGGGAGGGACTTTTTACCAGGGTGTGTAGTGATAAGACAGGGGGTGAGGGAGGAGGGGAGGTTTAGGTTAGACATTAGGAAGAAATTATTTACTGTGAGGGTGGTGAGACACTGGAACATGTTGCCCAGGGAAGCTGTGGCTGTCCCCTCCCTGGAGGTGTTCAAGGCCAGGTTGGACAGGTCTTTGTGCAACCTGGTCTAGTGGAGGGTGTCTCTGATCATACAGGGGGGTTGGAACTAGAAGATATTCAAGGTCCCTTTCAACCCAAACCATTCTCTGATTCTATGAACATAAAATATTTTTCTTTGGTATCAGAGGTAGAAAACTGTAATCCAAACACTCTAAACTGAAGGGAAAATAAGCAGACTACCTTTTTACATGTAAAGCCAGAAGACTTGAAACAGCCCATGCTGGAGGAAAGTGCTACAAAACAGCATCATCAGATTATACCAAAATATATACATTTGAGCCCCTTGTTCTCTGCATCAGCTTCCAGATTTATTTCAGACATGCGTTTTCCTGTTCTCAAAGAACTGAGGTTGAACTTGGCTGTTAAACTTATTCCTCTATACTGAAGAATATGTTTCTCTATTAAAGACTTATAAAAATCACCTCAAAGAAGCTGACACCTATCTGCAGCATGCTTAGCTTCCCAGCATAAAGTAATACAAGCAGAAATGTAATCTGCTCCTTTTGTTTCTGATACTCTCGATGGCATAACTCAAAAGCAATCAAGAGAACCATGGGAAATAAATTTGCCCATCATGAACATTCTGTGATCATTTGCATTTTGTGTCATGTTACAGGCCATACATGCTTTCCAGAATTGGATAAATTAAGTATGTCAGCTATGTTAAAAAATACTGTTTAAAAATTTTATTAGCCTAGAATTACTTTGGGGAAGTAGGGGGAAAGAAATTGCATTTAGAAGACATAATAATTATTAAGTTTGTAATAAAAACCCAGTGACTTCAACTCATTCTTTGTAGCTTAATTAGTAATTTCCTTTAAAATTTCTGCCCTGTTCCTCGTAAGATTTAAGGAACAAGTCTGGGTTTTTTAAGACAAAAGGGAGAATAACTAATATACCTATCACTGTCTTGCACTTCTAAGTGCTTGCTTTACTATTAAGGTTCATTTTTAAGAGTTATTTTTCCAAACTGGCTAGCTCCCCAATTTTACTGACTGAAAAACAATTGTAAATTGGAGAAAGGACACTTTTTTTTTTCTGCCTTACAAATTCTTTCTTTTTTTTTCAGCATTTCTGTTTGCTTCTTTGTTTTCTATTTCAAGGTAATTCTCAAAAGGACATTTTCAGCTACAAATATTTTTTTTTTTCACTGAAAACTTCCAAATAGGTAAGTAACCTTTTTGGTCATTGGCAGTATTGAATCTGTAAAGAAAATGGTAGGTTGTAGCTGCAACTACTCTTACAGCTCAAACCATGTCTGATTTTTCTGATACCTGCTGATAAAGCACTAGCTTCCCAGAAGAGACCACTCCTTAACATTACACTCTTCATCATCTCACAGATTCTCAAAGTGCTGATTAAGCTTTCAGTTTCATGAATGGCTACCTTAAAGTACAACATGTTTCCAATTTAAAAACATAAGTAATAAATGAAAGAAGGTCACATGTCTGTACACTTGATTTCATTGGTATATGCTCTTCACTATACATTGTTCAAAAAAGCGTAATATTGCCCCATGCAAAAGGATGTGGAATCATAAATGAAGGTGACTCCAATGGTGGCTGAGCCACCTTGTCTCTCCAGTAAGGAGGAGTGCAGGTCCACTGCCAGGAGAAGAGGTGGTTGGCTCAGGTCCTGCCAGTAAGAAGAACACAATCCGGGGGAAGCAAACGGTTTTCCATTGCTACCACCATGGATGAATTGCCAAAAGTGCACATAGTTCTTATACATGCAGTAAGTAGAGCCAAATGACTGCGAAGCACGATCCCTACAAACCATAATTTTGTGCCAACAGCAAAATGTATTCAGGTAACTGTATTCACCATGCATAAGAAAATGCCCTGACAGCAGCAAGGAAACAAGTATTTTATCTGCGTTGACCATCTCGCATATTTCAACCCCATGCCATCGAAACTGGAACATCTTCACTATAATTTTAATCCCCTGCAAATGCAATTCCGAATGGTATACAGCTGTGATATTCCCACTTCAGTCTTCATACATACAAAATTAGTTACATTGGCTGCCATTATGTTGTTAAAATAGAAAAGAACTGCCTAACAGTTTCTAAGCCAAGGAACAGTTTTTGTTTGTTGGGTTTTTTACAGTATATACTTCTGCCCAGAATAGATGGGGCACTTTGATTTACATTTCTTTTGTGGTACTTTTAATGAACTAATTAATTCTACCAGTAATGAAAATCTTCTTGCTAAAGGAAATAATTTGCATAAAATAATAAAACAAGCACATTTCTTGTTGAACCTGCACCAAATTTTGGCACACAAGAAAATCATATTATCCAGCATGTTGCAGAGGAACATCTAGGAAATACTTCAGACCCCACAAAGTAACATGGCAAAGCAAAATGGCTTGTCCCCTGCCTCTCTTGCTATTTGTGAAAAAGCAAACTGGGAGAAACCCAATAGCTGAAATCTGCTGGCTTTGAACTACCCACTCATTGCTATTCACACAATTACCAGCCAATACATGCATTTCTATTTCTCATTTCTCCCTGGAACTCATCTCTGGGCTGAATCACAACCACATAAAAGACAACTTTTCCAAGGCAGCAGCATTTCAAAATTTGGTGTGTGCATCCAATATTGCTTAGTTTGATTACACTGCTTTTACTGAACACTCTCTGAATTATTGCTAGCAACACCCAACCCTCTCTGCTGTCCCTATAGCCGGTGGATTCTTTGCAAACCACCTCATGAATAAAAAAGTAGAAAGGGTTTGGTTAAAAGGTACTTTTCAGAAAGTTTGTCAGCCTTCCTCAGAGAGAGCAAACAAATCTCATTCCAGACATTTGCTTCATGGGCAAAACCAGCCACAGAGTCTCAACCATGTCATGAAATAGATAGTGGTTATGATGGTTTCAAAGCAATAGTGGTTTTTTTTCACCAGAAAAGCAGATTTTAAAAGACAAGAAATCCAAATGTTACAGAAGAAAAGAAAGAGTACAAGAATTTCTCCCTAAATATAAAGCAAGGTCTCTGCTTTGACATACCTATTTGCACATCCCACCCAGACACATCATCCTTCTTAGGAAATTTAGGAAAAGAATGACTGAAGGTCAGTCAGACTGCATAATCCAAAACCAGATTCCAATATCCCTCTGTGTTTTCACCCTTTTAAAGATCCCAGGCACTACTCTAAAGTATTATTAGGCATACAGTTGTACTAGCTCTGTTTTGGATTTAAAATCAAGAGTTAATAAAAACATAAATCTGAAAACAACAGCAGGCTCCAAAATTATTCTCTGCTGTCCCGCTGACACACAGATTATTTGTGTGTAACTTCCACCCCATGAGCTGAAAGCAGTACTCTCTTCCAGCACTTCTTACACACAGGTCCAGCTTTCATGCCCTTCCCTCCCCATAGCAGCCCTGCACTATCAGATCTTGTTTTTCAAAATGCCTCTGCTGTGTGAAAAATAAACAGCTTCCTCCTCTGCAGCGCTAGTCACTTAACATCATGGTGTTAAATAAATATTAATATAAGACCAGACTCAGGCTCTTTCATTAGTAGTAAGTGGTACCTTACTCTGCAAATATTTCCATTCTCTTCAGCAGGGCAAGGCATTACTCTGCAGAAGGGAAGGAGGCTGAGCCTGGCCCAGCCCGGCACCACCAGTTACTCCTCTTTCTCCACGGCTCAACTCGGCCCACTGGGGCTCAAACACAGGCACCCTGCTGCCTCCAAGGAGGAGAGCAGAGGATGGAGACAGCCCTGCAAGACCCCACACTCAGCTCCAGAGCACACGGACATCCAAAGACAGCAACTCCCTCCACCACACCACAATGCCAGGCAACCTCGTCCGTCTCTTTTCCTCTCAGAGAGGTGCATGTCAGCAAGGAGAGGGCATGGTGGGCTGGGTCAGAGCCTCCAAAATACAGCTGCCATCTAAGCTGAACCTGCTGAACACTCAGGCACAGGAACAGCTGGTCATGAACATACACTTTCATGTACCTTTCTTTTCCTCTTGGGTTACAAGAAAACTAAATACTTAGCTTTCTTAAAAGGGGACAAAACCTGGAGAAGCCAGCAATCCACGGCTTGGACAGGTGCACCCTTTGTTGGGTTAAAAACTGGTTGGATGACCAGGCCCCGAGAGTTGTGGTGAATGGAGCTGCATCCCGTTGGCATCCGGTGACCAGCGGTGCCCCCAGGGATCAGTACTGGGCCCAGTCCCATTCAACATCTTTACTGACAACCTGAATGAGGGGATCTTAGTAAATTCAGGGATGACACCAAGCTGGGGGGGAGTGTCGATCTGCCAGAGGGTAGGAAGAAGCTGCAGGAGGACCTGGACAGGCAGGGTCAATGGGCCGAGGCCAATGGCATGAAATTCAACAAGACCAAGTGCAGGGTCCTGCACTTTGGCCACAACAACCCCAGGCAGCGCTACAGGCTGGGGGAAGAGGGGCTGGAGAGCAGCCCAGCAGAGGGGGACTGGGAGTACTGGTTGACAACCGGTTGAACATGAGCCAGCAGTGTGCCCAGGTGGCCTGGCAGGCCAATGGTATCCTGTCTTGTATCAGGAATAGTGTGGCCAGCAGGAGTAGGGATGTAATTCTGTCCCTGTACTCAGCACTGGTACTGTGCTGCAGTTCTGGGACCTTCTCTTCTAGAAGGATATTGCAGTTCTGGAGCAGATCCAGAGGAGAGCAACGAGGCTGGTGAAGGGACTAGAGGGAAAGTCTTATAGGGACAGGCTGAGGGAGCTGGGGTTGTTTAGCCTGGAGAAGAGAAGACTCAGGGGGGACCTTTTCACTCTCTTCAACTACCTGAAGGGAGGTTGTAGTCAGGTGGGGGCTGGGCTCTTTTTCCAGGCAACTAGCAACAAGACAAGAGGGCATGGCCTCAAGCTGTGCCAGGGGAGGTTTAGGTCGGATATTAGGAAAAATACCATGGAAAGGGTGCTCAGACATTGGACTGCCCAGGTAAGTGGTGGAGTCATCCTGGAGGTGCTTAAGGAAAGACTGATATGGCACGTCACAGGTTGGACTTGATGATCTCAAAGATCTTTTCCAGCTTCAATAATTCTGTGATTCTGTGCCTGTGGCTTCCTACTCATATAACCAATTTACCTTGCTGCATATTGACAATTTGTAATATACTCCCCTCAATTCAAAGGCTTACCTAAATATCTCCAGTTTTGCATTGTGATACTTAGAATAAAACACCAAACTTTATGTTGCTCTGTGCCACTTCTCCACAGTAAAAAAAGATTAAAATCTGTGGCTTCTTTTGCTCGTCTTCTGCCAATAGATTTTTTTTTTCTTTCTTGACTACTGTTCGCTATTTGTATTTCAATATATACTGGATTGAAAGGCTTTCATTTTTACAGGATGTTTAAAAGTATTTAATTGCATACCACATTCCATCCAAATCATATACTGAATTTCTATTGAACTTCCTTGAGTTTGTCTTCCTGCATCTTTCTAGTGACAAGACACCAGGAACTAAAAGCAACACAAGTTCAGCCCATACACAAGTTACGTATAAAAAAGCATATCATTTTCATCTCTGCATCCCCCATCTAGCACTATCTCCAGATTCTCACCATTTTTATGACACTAACTGCTCTAGAGTTTGCTGAGCACTTGTTTGGTTGGTTGGTTTTGTTGGTTTTTTTTGTTTTTTTTAAACAGGGAAGTTCTGGCTTGCCACTTTAAGCTTTTTGATATGCCACATCACTGAAGAAACTGTAAAAGGACTGTGTGACTTCTCTTTATTCTACTTCTTCCAGGATTCATGCTGATTGTCTAGATTGGCTTGAGATGTGCACTGATGTACATTTAGAGCACAACCATTTCCCCACACATAAGTAGAGAATTTTTCCTCTCAATCAGATTTCTTACAATTTTTCCCATTACAAAGAAAACTGAGTAATAACATCTTACAAATCTCTCATTGTCAATCCCCAAATCATTTTCTCAAATATTCAGCCTCCATGTACCTCCATAATGTTCTAAATGGATAAAGTCTGTGGAGAGTCACCAAACAAAAAATTTTCACTTCATTATGTTTGTTATTGCTATCTAAAACATAATTAAGCATCAGAACAGCTACTTGGCAGAGGAACAGAGAGCATCGCTTTCCTAGTTCACCTGTTTGCAAATTGAGTCTCAGAAAGGTGAATTTACATTTCCAAAGTGATCTCTGTTTCAACCAAGTCCATTTTAGACCCTCATTTGAGACCAGCATGGTGGAAGCTGCAGAAATGCCCCAGTTTCTCTGATAGCCAAGTCCAAAATATCTCCAGCCAGACAATCAAATAATTGGTCACCCCAAAATCAGAAGTATCTGGCCATGTGTGTTCAGGTGATGTCTATAGACACCACTGTCATAGTAGACAGGAGCCAAATTATGGATTCAACTGCACAGAATTTCACATTTATCAATAAAGCTAATCTATCAGAGTTAATTAATACTGCAGAGTCAAAGATAATTTTTGATGATTCTGCAGGTTAGATATCAAAAGAGCTTAAAGCTAAGCAAAGGGCTTGATGACTTACTTGTGGTTTCTGAATTTGACATTTTGTACCTAAGAAGACTAAAATTGCCTATATTTGTCTGTAGTTTTGGGTGGAAACTAATTTTAAAATAAAAGATTTAAGATGAGGGCTCTTTGTGGTTTATTTTTAACTTTCTGGTAAGCAGTCAGGCTAAATTTGTGAGTTAAACTGATGATTAGCCCAAACTCTTAGCTGTTAGATCAGTCAGAAAAGGTATGAATCCAAACCAGAAGCAGCAAAACCAAAAACTCTTGTATCAAGAGCTGCGATAAAGGTTGCAGGGAAGAAGAACTTCTTCACAGTGAAATCTATTTTCACATAGACCCTGTGCAACCTGGGTTTTGGCTAGAAGATGGTGGCCCACAGCTGGGGTGGAGCCAGCCAGACCTGCCAGTCTGACCTGGCTCCTGCTGTGGAACAGGCACAGGTCCGAGGGCCAGGAGTGCTGCTAGGCACAGCAATGACTGGAGAGATGATCCAGTTCTCCAAAAGAGGGAAAAAAACCTGCTACCAGCCAGTCATGGTACAAACTAAAAAAAAATATGTTGTTTTATCATGGAAATAAACTCCTGAAAACATCCTGAAAAGATGTACTTCGAGTCTAGAAAAATGCTTCATTTTATTCTCAAGGTACTTTTATTGTTTTCTGTTTCCTAATTAAACCGTTATGAAATGAAACACCTGACTTTGAAAGTGTGAAAACAATTTTACATCATAATTTTTTCTCATCATGCTTTATTAGTCAGATACAGCACGAAGCTGTGAATGACAAGTAGTCTCACATCTACTTCAGGAGTGGGGAAGAGGAAGAACAGACAAGAAAGAGGGAAAATATGGAAAGCAGGAAGTTGTCTACAGAGAGCTATGAAATCATTAGGGTCATGGTAGAGGACAGGGAACAGTTGCTCACCCTCTCTTCTGATAAAAGAATTAAGGGGAATTAAATGGTATTAGCAGCTCTTCTCATGCAGCTGGCTACTCACCTTCAGATCTCCTTGTCATAGGCCTTATGAATTTCTTACTTTTAGCTTTAAGGAGATTCAAAAGGTACCAGAGCAAAGTTGTACTAGGAAAATACACAAAGGGTTATTAAATACCAAGAAACTGCTTCTGATCCTTTCCTCGGATTGGTTGGGTACCAGGTGTTTATTCTAAAAAGCACTGTGATATTTTCACCCTGAACTTGTACTGTCCTCTAGGCAATATCACAACACTCCCCAACACCAAACACCTGGTTAGATGGACCTCTAAGAGGAGCAATGTCTTTATACCTATGCTCTTAAGGAGGTTGAGTAAACATTCATTATAAAGATACTAATACAACTACCACAAACCCGTGGGTTCCACAGTTACTGTCTCAAACTATGCTTATTATTTTTTCTGTTTTACATAAGTGATAGAAAAGCAGAGATCTCACTTTTATCTTCACCAAGTCATTTCACTGGCTTTGCAAAATGGCATTCCCCTCAAATGAAGGTGTTTTAGAAACCACAGTATTCAAATATAGTCTCAAAAGATGTGCTAGTAAAAATGCAAGCACAAGCACTCTCATTTACCAGGACAAACTGAATGATTGCATGCACAGTTCTGGAGCACAACTGCACCAAAGCCATGCATGCTAATGCTTGCAGGCAGAAATGAATAGAGAGCAGCCCTGGAGCTGCCTCTGCCACCAAATGTGAATTATAACATTGTAAGTCAGGTTTTCGTCAGGCCCAAGTTTGTATATCTTTAAATGTTTTAGGGCAAATAATTATATGCATTTCCTGTCCTCAGGCACAATTCACTCTGCTTAACTATTGCATCAGAAATCCATCAAACTGGCAATATGCTTTGGACTTAATAAGGAAAAGTACATATTTCCTAAGAATTTGATAAAAGCATTTTAAAAATGTAACTAACATAAAAAACACAGACATCAGTTTCAGCAACAGTGTGAATTAAAAAATGCAGAGTCTCAGCAAGGAAAGAAAGATAAAGGAAGCCAAAGTCAGGGATTTAAACTTAACATACTTTATCTTGACATGCAAAATGTCGTTCTGTAATCTTGAAATTCTGATACAACGACACAAACCCTAGACAAGAGCTGGAAGGAGGCAGCATATGTCCCTGCAAGCTCTTTGGACTTCACTCCAAACGTACTCCTTCTGTACAGAAGCAGAAGCCAGAAAGAGATGTTATTTATTTTTGTTAACAGTTTACAGATCTGTTGATTCTTGCTAAGCAACCATATGACCTGAAGAAAAGCGATGTGCAATCTCCTAGACTTTATTAAAATCCTTCCTTACCTTATTGCTTACAGGCAATGCACTGCCATCATACACAGATTTGAAAGCAGAAAGATGCTGCAACAGGCACAGAATTTATACGTGTGATTGTTATTTGCACTACAAAAGAAGAGGCTCTACATAACAATAAAAGATTGTGATTTTCGACAGAAGAAGTAAACCCTAGCATTCAGTCAGATATCTTTAGAGTAACGTGAAAGAAGAATGCAACACAAAGGTGCAGAATCTCTTACTATTCAGGCTGACGCACAAGGTTAGAAAGAAAATCACATTTCTATTTTTGGTGTCTGTGACGTTGAGTACATGGGGTGCATGTAAGCCTACCAACTACCACTTACTGATTACAAACATCTAGCAGGCGTTGCAGCTCTGTGGAGACAATGCCATGAAGGAGATGTAGTGTGAGAAGGAAAAGCTGCCCAACTCCTCACACCATGAGCAGGATGCATGCCTGCTGAGCAGCCCCATCTCACCAGCCACCAGGGTCCCACAGCTCTTTCTCAGGGCAAGTAGGGCTACACGTGACATGGCGTCTTGACAGTGTCCCAGGGAAGTGGGAAGCTGCAATGAGCTGCAGCCAGCAAGAGGACTCCTGTGCAGTCTGTTTCCAATTGCTCCCTTCTTGGACGTGACCTGGGAACTTGCTGTGGGCTCCTGGCTGTCAATGTCACTAAAGATCAATTAAAAGGTCCTGAACAACCTGCTCTAGGTGACCCTGCTTGAGCACGAGGAGGTTGAAAAGATGACCTCCAGAGGTACCTTCCACTCCCAACCAGTCTGTCATTCAGTGAACAAGTGAACTGAGAGAAGAGTCATCAAGGTACAAGGGATGCTAACACACTCCTGTATGCTGTATCTGGGCCTGTTACCAGAGATGAGGCTGTAGGCACATTCATACCCCAGAGAAAGATGGTGAGTGAAAGCTCACTATGGGAAAATCTAGATAGCCCTTGCTCTGCTCCTGAGGGGCCCTCAGGAAAGAAAGGACCACAGCTGGGTACAGCAACAACCAAACTGTCCTTGGAGGTTCACAGACTGGATACCTCTCCTCTAGGCAACTGATTTTCAACCTCACAGCAATAATTCAAAAGATATAATGAGTGCTTTAATACAGGGGCTACACTGGAGACAGCAGAACTGTGTTGCCTGGATCCCCTTTAGGTGACAGAGCCCTTCCTCACTGTCTGAGCTGTACACAAACCTGGCAGGAGACTCAAGTTCCAGCCAGCCCATAGAGAAACCTCTAAAGGACACAGTGCCCCACTACATCTTGAGGCCAAAGCCAAACTACCAAAACAATACAAGGCAACAGTGAAATTACATTGCAGTCCCTCACTCTCTAGAACTTTACCATCAAGTAAATGACATCAACACAAATTAGGCACTGTGGATGTATAGAATAAAGTCAAGGTCAGTTGTCTCTACATAAAGTTCTCTAGGTAAGTAGAGGACTGTGATTACAATAAGACTCAGAGATTTCTATAATTCAGTATTTCAAATTACAGGTTTTTTGTGATGTCTCACTAAAAGACACACTAATACCATGCAAAAAGGGGTGCAAAGTGCGGGTTTACTTTGTAGATTTCTAGTCTAAGAGGTATTATGGCTTTCTGGAAATGCCACTTGACTGACAGGTTCTTTTTCAGGATCTAGCTTACAGATAAGTCACCCCAAAGTTCCTAAGGACCTGGGACTAGAAATCTGTTTCTCTAGGTTCACCTCCCAAGTCTGTCACAGATTTCCTGTGTGAACTTAGGCAAGTTGTTTAATGTCAAGGGATCAAAAATAATAAATATGTAAAGTAACATTATTAATAAGGTTAAGCAACTTTTATGGGTAGCTGAACCCTGACAAGCTTAGGAAATGCCACAAGCTACTGAACTCTTTTGTAACTCCAACCCTTCAGAACAGAGAGATTAATTCCCCTTCACTACAATAGGTATAATGCTTCCTCTGCTGTAACCTGTTTTGCTTCACACCAGTATCTTTGGCACACTGGCTGCTCCTTGCAGGCAGCAATAGGCAAGCCTGAGGGTCTCAATTTGCTAAGGACATTTTACTGTTACTGATGAGTTAATGACATACCATCATTGTAGCCACTGCTTTTAAGCCTCAGTGAGGCCCCAGGTGAGCAGGAACTTCTCAGCACCTTGCAGTAAGACTCACTGCTGCCCAAAATCAACTTTTAAAAATTAAGTCTGGAGTCAGCAGTGTCAGACAAGCAAATCGCCATCTGGAATATTTTGTATTCTGAGCCATATCTCTTCAAGTTGAAAAACAAAATAAGCTTATTCTGGTTGGCATAGCAAAATCAATTAATCTGCTCAGGTGTAGCCTGTACCATGAGCAAAACTTTGACCATCTCAGCTGTCTGATAAAGATTCTACCCTTCCTCTCTGATGCTAAGCTTATTTACTCCATTCATTCTTAGTTAGACTGTAGACTGAGACACAATGCACAATTCCTAATTACCATAGACCACCAATGCGAATCCCCAGTACCATAATGTTTTGTGACAACAGCATACACAACTTCAACTTTTCACTGAATTCCCAAGGAACGTAAAATCTTGCTCAGTTTCCCCTTTCCTCCTCAGCTCTGTAGCTTCCAGAGGTATGTTAAAACCATTTAAGTTTTAGGGGAAAATTCTTGCAAAATCTTCTGTCTGTTGGTATGGAATCACTTTGTACTGTAAAAGCAAAGGTCACTTGTGCAGAATATGAAGGTCTCTTAAGGGTCAGAAATACCAAAAGCAGAAGTATCCTCAAAAGCCTTTCAACCTTCAGTCTAAAGTTGATAGCTCTTTCCCTGGCCTTTTCTAACAAAAATAACGCTACTCATGCAAAATAAAAGTAATGTAAATACATAGTGAAAAGTGAGAATCCCCAACTCTCACCCATTACAGAAGAGAAAGGCGTGCTGGACATGTTGCAGGATGCTCTAGACAAGCAGCAAGACCCTACACTAAAAGCACAATGCAAGAACCTGCCCAGAATCAGAGAACATGAAAGGGATGGAGGAATGGCAGCATGTCCCACAGCTTTCTGTCAAACTCAACAGAACTAGCAAACCAGGGAGGGGAAAAAGCCAGCAACAGATGACAAACCTTTCTTGCACAGGGCAAATTACATGCAACTGTTGAATCTATAAGGTTATTGCTGCCAAAAAGGGGGAGACCTCTCTAACCTGCTTTTCACTCCAGCTCCTTTCTCACTTGCTTCCCAGTCACCTCTTGTCCCTTGCTGGTACTTAATGGCACTCATTAGACTGGAATTGCCACGACCCATCATCTCTCTTTTTGCCAAGTGAACTGCATGGGCCTGTAGATGGGGTCTGAACAGTGTTGGAGCTGCCAGACAGAAAATACAGACAGTGTGATAGAAACATGCAGCCAGAAACAGGGAAGAGGGGACAGCAGTGATTCCTGCCTCTCAGCCACTGAGGACTACCAGATCAGGTCAAGACACCTCATGCAATTTTAAGTTACTTGAAAATACTCAAGCTTCTGGAATATAAATTGTCTTTCAAATGAAATTTCGCAAACAAAAAATAACCTGAGAAGCCCTCTCTGTAACTTTTTTTGGATTAATGGTATGTTCCAGAATCACTGCAGGAGAATGCATTTTGAGAAGATTTCAGCACTACTTGAGTGCAGAAAAGCTATCCCCCTGAAAAAGCATACAAAATCTTTTCCTACAGTTATGAAATGTTATCCATCCTCCATTGTTCAATGGAGATGCAAAGTGGGTTTTTTGGTTTATTTTTTATTGTGAATTACTAACATCCTTATTTTTATATATACAGAAAGGCTCCATTTTTCTCAATACTCACAAAGAGATTTGAGAGGTTTGAGATCTCATGGAAGGGGTTGCATGAATGGCTCTTTACCTTTCTCAGAAAAGTGGAATGCCTAACAGGGCAATAAGAATGATAATAGGTGCCCAACACTATGGAAATGATCCCAGATAATGAAGAAGAACTCTTCTAGGGGAAGAAGGCAATTCAGAGAAGACTTCAAAGTGATTTCCTTTCAGTTCCCAATACTATTAAGGGGTGATAAAAAAGAAACTTGAATAAAGATGAGACAGATGAAACAAAGAGGGTGAGGATTAAAGAGCTACTAGGAATGGAAAGGGCAGAAGTTAAAAGTGAAAAGTGGTTATCTAAGTTTCTTAATGCAAAAAGTAACAGGAGATGTATCAAAAAGAGATCCACGAGACATCGTCCCTGCTGTGTTTGCTCCAGGAGCCAGACTCATTGCCTGGAATAACCATTAAGAAGAGGAAAGAGCAAGTCCCCACAGGCCTCCCCTTGTTCAGCTGAGCTCGACCAGTAGGTGTCACAGCAGTCAACGTTATCGCTGTACAGCAATTGCAATCCGCATAGGTATCTAGTTTGAAGAAAGCTAAATTACCTTAGTTAAAATAAATCGGGTTTAATTATACAGACAGACAGACAGACAGACAGACAGACAGACAGACAGACAGACAGACAGACAGAAAGAAAGAAAGAAAGAAAGAAAGAAAGAAAGAAAGAAAGAAAGAAAGAAAGAAAGAAAGAAAGAAAGAAAGAAAGAACTAACTTTTATTAGACTTTTAGTCATTAGACTTTTTTATGACTTTCTATCATATATTTCAAGTATCCTTAAAGAGCTTGGAAAAAAAGCAAACCAAATAGATTGCCAAACATGTCAGCAAACACCACCACTCTTACACCTGCACTTAGGGCTTTAGTGAGGTATTACATAGTCCGTGCTGGCACAGGTAAAAAGAACAGAGATGCTTAGTGCCCCCTCCCCAGCTGTGTTAGCCAGTCTAACAGGCATGCAGGGCTGAGGTTTGCTCCCAGACATGCCTGGTCTGTGAACTACAGCTAGCAAACCTCATACTGTCACAAGAAGAACGTAAAGCCAGAGCCATACAAGTCACAGAAGGAAGAGAATTTCAAAGCGATTCCTAAAATTCTGCACTTCAAAAGAAGTGGAAAACAAACACATCTGAGAAAGCTCCTTGGGTTCAGCTCCCTTCTTCCTGGTGGGTATGCTCCAGCAGCAAAAGTTTGGGTTGAATGTATTCTTACTCTTCCCCAACACTAAAGGAAGCAGATGGGCTCTAATCATACTTCAATATAGCAAAGAAGAAGAAAAGCATGTGATGGCATCCCCCATCATGAGTCTGTCTTTGTGTTTGCCAGTCAGCTGCTGCACATGTAAAGCTATAGTGACTTTGTTTGGCACTTCCTCTAGAACATAAGGTGATTTACTATGCAGTTTCCAGCATGTATTGATACTGTTTTGAATTGCATTTAAATCCTCCACTACTACATGCACAAACATAAATATGTGTGTTTCATACTTGGGGGCATATCTACCTAAGAGCAGAAAGGTCCTGCTGACAGCTACACATCAGCTGCTAAAAGCCCTCCTGTCCCCATTGCCCAGAGATTTAGGTGGAAGGAAATAGCTTTGTATTTTGGGGGAGACCATGGCAACTTGCTACAGAGCAAGAAGCAGCTTTAAACAGATCACCTGTGCCCAGAGGACTCCCACTGCTTGGCTGAGCACACCAAATGGTTCATGTTTTTCAGCATCGAATCCTGCTCCATCCCTTTCTGCCTAGTCCCACCAAGTAGTGAGTTGCATAATGATTCAAAAATAGATTGCTAAAATATGAAAATTATTAGACATACATAATAACAATCCCCGCAGCTATAACATTTTTCATAGCAGGCAATCTGCTGGCAGGTTACACAATTTAACATCCAAGATGTGAGTCAGAGCAAAAAACAGGCAAGTTATAAGCACATCAGTTAAAAAGCCCTACAGATTTAGGCAGTACTCAGTTCTTTACCAAGATGCAGCAACTGTGACAACTGGATATTCAAAAACTGTGCAACAGATAACAGTTTTCTCACCAGTAACTGAAGAGACCATCCAATGATAAAATATTCCCATGCCAGAAAACACAGGTTTTTTTCTTTTTTTTTAAGCAACATCTGAAATTTCACCCAAACCTGGTAAAATCAAGAGAAGTATCAATGAACACGTCCCATGAAACACCAAGATTGGAATATTCTTTTATTGCATGTTTTTCTTAAAACAAATCAAGAAAACTAACTGGATTGCCACCATGTTGTCTGCTGATCATTACATAATCATATTTGTAACACTCTTGAAACACTGAAGAGAGAAAAAATAGTTTGTCTTTCAAAAGACAGAAGTAATTTGGTGAACAACTTTTTACCCCTTCAGTCCTAGGGAAGATAAATGTACTGTCCTCAAGATGCATCTCACCAAGAACATGTAATTATGTATAACATTGGATGGGGCTTGACTTCACCTTGCTTTTAAGAAGCTATTACCATTTGCTGTTCTCAGTGCATAGACTCCACCTTCTTTATCACAGACAAACCAAGAAACCCTACCAAAATAAACCAGTATACTGAACATACATTTACTTCTCTAAGGAAAAGGGATGAGAAAGAATAAGCTACATATGGCAGATGTTCAGGTGTTAGCGCTTTTACTTTCTGCCACACCAGAAAATGCTGGGATAACATGGTGATAAAGGCAGAATGAGAGCCTATGCAAACCTGAACTAAAATGAAAGGGAAAAAAAAACACAAAGTAAATATACTACTGCTATTTTAGTGGTACAAAAACTAAAACTAATTAGGTGAAAAGAGGTCATTAATAGCATTTTTAGAGGCTGAAAAAGTGTCAGGTAAGCAAGAAGTCTGACTTTAAATGTCTTATCTTGGAGTGCATTAAGCAAGCCTGATAAAAAGCACTCATCATTACGCAAGGTACTTAGGTGAGTGGTTCGATCCCCTGGAGCTGACAGGGTCCTGGAAAAGCTGCTGACTACGAGCTTTGGGATCTGAGAAAACTTACTAAGCACCAAGAATGACATGAACAAGAGTGCTTCAAAGTATCACGTTTAGTCACCAAAACACTGCTTTCAACAATGGCCTTATCAAAACAGTGAGATTAGTAAGCTAAAATTAGACTACTGTTTCCCAACCCCCCTGCTCTAATGCTCCATGGACACAGACCCCCACTTAAAGGAGGTAAGAAAAAGCCTTAGTGTTCTGCATTGAATAGCTTTCTGGAGACAAGTCATAGCCTTGTGGCTCGGGCTCTCACAATGTAGCTCACTTCGAGTTCTAGAGGGGACGCGTTCTCTGGAAAGCACAGGTTTCAAGGGAAATCCAAGCAAGAGCTCCTGCCTGGGAGGCAGCACTGGAATCATGATCAAGAACATCAAAGGAGCTTGATGAAACCTTAACAAGCTTGAGTCAATGTATTTCAGGCCTGTCTGCCATCAGGAAAGGCAGAGATGCTTTACCAGTGCCCAATAAAAAGAGCAGTTTAATTTCTAAGGTCTAGCAAGCAGCTTGTGCCAAATCTGTTGTTTGCTTTATTGGAGTATAAAACAAAATCAAAATTAAACCATTTGTCTGTTTCTCTACATCATTGAGGATATCTAAAGGCGACTGAGGCTTTTAAATTGTAAACAAAGAATATGTGGATTGCAAAAGAGTCTTTACCAATTAATATTACACCATTAAAAAAAGTATGTCTGAAATCTTTTCTTCTTCACTCTCTTTCTGTATTAAGACCAAGTTACAATGTCTATAGCCTAAAGAAGAAAAAATAGGGAAGCTTTCTAATTCAATGACTATTAGAATGTCCCAAGACAAGCATGAGAACAAGAGCCACTGATCCTGCAACAGCCAAATAGCAACTGACATTAGCTACCCTTACACTATACCATCACAACGATCATTTGTTTAGCTTATTAGTATTGTATTAAAAGACTTCTTCCCATCCAACTCCTACCTGCTCACTCTTGCCTTACTGACCTGATTCAACACGTACAAAAATAAAGGGACTAGAAACTGCTGGTTTAGGAAGGATCCAGAAGTTCTTCGACAAAAATATTCTCCACTGATGTCAGATGCATTTTAGGAGGCTATTTCCTATTTCTTCTCTTGTTGTATAATTCCATGAAAAACAAAATACCTTCCACTACACTGTGCTGCATTTCAAAGCAAGAGTTTACGCTTAGAACAGTTTGTACTAGACACCTCCTAATAGCTCAGAAGAACAGTAATCCTTTTTAAAAAGCTTATTTTCTTCCAGATCAATTAACGTTGACCCTCCTAAAATAAAATTAACAATAGTTGGTGCCACGCTGCCCTGTCATAACATGCCTCAGTGCTGCACATGCAGGGTAGCCTCAGCCCAGAGCATGAATATTGCCTTCTCAGCTGCTGCCCAGCCTGGTGCCTCCAGCAGGCTCTACTGGTTTTCAGTGCATCCCTGAAAGGGCAGCTAGTGCCACAGATCCCACCATTGCTTGCAACTAAGCCCATTTAGCCTTTAATATGCACACTGTCCAAACCATGCATGCCCCTATAACACAATGCAGTGCTATGGAAGGAGCTCTGCTTAGCTCTTCTACCTGCCAGCATCTCTTCAGGCAAGGTGAGGGAATGGAGAAAGAAATCAGAATCAGGAGATACCCAGATCTTTGAGAGGCCAGCTTTCCTCATATGTCTCCCTAGGCCCATCAGGGGCCATACATGACAAGCCAACCATCACTGACCTCTAGGTGCTTGTCCCAGCAGAACACCCTTTCTCTCCCCTTTCCCAGGCTCTTGGCTCCAGCACTGTATCTTCAGAAGGTGCTCTCACAACTCAGTATTGTGACACACCTCACAGAACATGAGATGTATCAGCTCTCTGAATGGACATGGCTGGCCCAGGTCACCTTCAAAGGCTGCTCAGAAGGTGTGGGGCTCACTTGTGGGGCTCACTGTGGGCAGAGCAGAGCAAAACAGACACGCAGAGTAATTCCCAAGAGAAAACATTAAAATAACAGAGCAATAGCAAATTTAGACAAACTGTCATAAATGTCTGAAACATACTACAAACCAGAAGCCACAAGTTTTTCAGACTCCCTTCATGGGTGCATCTATGCTACAGGACGATTTGGGCCTGAATGATGAAGGTCATTTATGAACTGTCTTGATTGTCAAAAGCAAATTACAGTTTTGAATGCTATTGACAAATAACATAATAATCCTTTTTATTTTAAAGGACAGAACTGTTCCCAGATAACATGCCAAATAAAAGGTTTTCATTATTGCTTCTTCCACTTACTCCAATGAATTTGTCATTGGACTAAAGGCAAATCTCCTTTTTCAGAAAGGGTATAGAATAATCATTGGAAGCATGTAAGCCACAGAACTACCCCATACAACTTTTACTCCTACAAGACTTGCTGCTTGATCAATTTTAAAATATGCAGGCAAAGGAAATCAAAGGCTAATAATACGTTTCTAGACTATACCACAGCTCTAATAGCAAAGCCAATATCCATTTGTTAGAGTCAATATTATTTTCTTCCTCCGCTATTGCTTTGTATCTTAACATGAGCAAAGGTTACAGCATCCTCATATAACATCTCAAGCCTAAATTATCTGATCAAGTACGTGCTAGAAGTCAACAATAATTTTGTTTTCATTAATCAAGATAATAACTGGCCATAAATAACATCTTTCCTTTTAGTGTGGAGTAACAGTGAAACCTTGAAAAACAAACTGTCCATCCCCTTATTTGGAGGAAGACAGCAACGTGCCTCACTTCTGCAACATGGCAAAGAATACTGGAGTTTACATGATTTATTCAAATTTTGTACAAGAAACAAGCATCAACCTTGAAGACTGGAGACACAGATTTACCTATTCTGGTCAACCTGGGTATAGAATCATAGAATCACAGACTTATTAGGGTTGGAAGGGACCTTAAAGATAATTTAGCTCCAATCCCCCTGCCATGGGCAGGGACATCTCCCGCTAGATCAGGTTCCTGACAGCCCCATCCAGCCTAGTCTTGAAAACTTCCAGGGATGGGGCTTCTACTACCTCTCTGGGCAACCTGTTCAGTGTTTCACCACCCTCATGGTGAAGGACTTCTTCCTAATGTCTCATCTGAATCTATCCACCTCTAGTTTTGATCCATTCCCCCTAGTTCTTCCACTACCTGGCATCCTAAAAGGTCCTTCACCAGCTTTCTTGTAGGCTTAAAATACTTAAGATACTGGAAGGCCACAATAAGGTCTTCTCAGAGCTTTCTCTTCCCCAGACTGAGTAACCCCAACTCTCTCAGTCTGTCTTCACAGGAGAGGTGCTCCAACCCTCTGATCATCATGGCCCTTCTTTGGACATGTTCCAGCATGTCCACATCTTTCTTGCAACAGGGGCTCCAGAACTGGATGCAGTACTCCAGATGGGGTCTTACAAGAGTGGAGTAGAGGGGGAGAATTAACTCTGTCGACCTGCTGGCAACATACTAGTAGCTCTTTTTAAAGAGTAAGGTCCTGAGATTTTGGGGGGGTTTGTTTGGGGTCTTTTTGGGAAGGGGGGGGGTTAAGAAAAAAGGCAAAATAAATCCAAAAGGGGAATAAAATACTGCATTTTCACACAAAGACAATGCTTATTGGATTATTTGCTTTGTGAAATAATATGTGTCACAAAATTATTTTGGCAGAAATGTTCTCAGATCTTCTGATGTCAGCTGTGTAAATGAATCACAACATTATTTCATTGTGTGGTAATAATTTCATTTCCAGAGCACTTGGGAGAAATGACCAAGCATGAAGATTATCAGGATGGTAGAAGAACATCCTCCTGAATGTTAAGATGAGGGCATAATACCTTTAGATTAATTGCAAGAAAAAGCCAGGTTGGGTTGCATGGTTCCTAGGCACACGTGCTGGGAACCTGTGGTTTGCCAAAGTCACAAAAACTTGGAACAAGTTTGTGTTGAGCATTTTCATTTCTATATTTGTGAAAAATCCCAGAAGATGGTGACAAAAAGAAGAAACACTTAAGTATACAGGAACAAAAGCACATAGTATTTATGTTTCAGATATTACTCTAATTGAGTGCCAGGTTTTCACATTCATAATGTTGCACTAATTAAAATAGACTTAGCAGACTTAGCTCCTGACAAAAACCTGGCAAAAACATTATGCAGTCTCACAGCTGTATTGACAAAGATGGATTTGGACCAGTGGTTAATTAAGATCACTTCATGTCCAGGTGCACAGTTGTTTGTGGGTGGCACTATTCTTACTCTAAGTCTGGACAGCATTTTGGGACACTGAGTTTACTCAGACTGCATGCTCCTGCTTTGGTTGATGGAGATATTACTTACTGAACCCAGTAAGTTTAAGTGCCCTTAAACAACATACTGATGTTCACACCCCATTCTGGAATATAACAGGTAGAAAGAGAAAATTAACTGGAACAAAAAAAAAAAGTTATAGGAAGAGGGAAGAATACTGACCGTTTTCAAGTGGAGCTGAGTGCAAGTTCCCTCTTCAGTTCACTAATTTAGAAAAAATACCCTAAAACCACTTAGATTTATTTGCATAGGGCTTTAATATTCTACATCAGTATCAGATACCATATTTGCATTTGAAAATCTGAATCCAACCAGGTGTTTGATATGATAATGCGCTTCCTTTTGAGGAAGGAATGACACAGATTGAGGAAAAACTCAGTTGCCTGCTGCAAAAATAATAACAAATAAAGAAGGTCTGATTCATGATCCTACTCTCAAAGTATTTCAGTAAGTCCTTACACTGAGCCACTGCCCAACACAATGCCCTCCTTCCCCGTTGACTTTAGCTGTGCCAACAGTCAGTAGCCATGGTCACAGGAGGTGATTGGCAAGGTGCCACATTGAGTTTTGTTTGCAATTGGTTCATGCCCATGATGGTAAAGCCGACTGGATTTCAAATTTAAAAACTTTCACAAGGCCACACCTCGTAGCTACTCCACTTCACATGCAGCAGTCAAACACTTCAATGTCACAGTGGAATAGGCAGCAGCCTGTAAAGCAAGTTGACATCAGACACCATGTTACTTGTGGGACTTTTTTTGGGGGGAGGCTTGAGACTAAGGAATGTGATATGCTCCTGGCTGCATCCCCCCCAGCAACATACATGTTCAAAGGCAACTAGAAGACTGATTCTCAAGAACAGATACAGGAAAAATATCATGTGTCTAACTGCCCATGTCTAGGGTAGGTTGACATGAACACTGTGAGCACTTCCCAGTGTCCACAAATCAACCTGGGAAACAGCTTTGTCAAAATCTTAACAGCATTTGTCATATTTAAGGTGAGCTACTTGTTTTATGCTGATCGTGGTGCACATCAAATAAGGTCCTTGGAGGAGCTGTGGATACTCAGCTCAGGTGTGCAAATAGGAAAAGGATAGTTACAATGAATGTCTCAATATGTAAGTAAGAAAACTCTACTCTATAGGTGAGGTTTGGTCTGGAGCAGGGATCACAAAGTCTCTACACAACATTCTTAGTAACCTCCAGAATTGTATTCCTTTTTCTTTAGATGGCAGCTACTTTGACTTTCATTGAAGAGCTGAAGAAAGGAACAATCTGACCACTTGGATTATAAAGTTTGATTGCTCAAGATGTAGGTTTGCCACTGTAACTCAGCTTTCCTATTGCACAGCTATCTACATTCTCTCTCCTTCTCCTTGAATGGGTTGAGTGTTTGGATTTGAAGACCTCTGAGTTAAGCTTTTAGCGACCTTAGAGAAGACCAGATCATCAAAGCTGCTATGCCAGGAAATCACACCCTTTCAGTGAGAGTTTATCCTAGAGTCAGCTGCTTCCAAGACACCAGCAATCAGTTTTAGAGTTGAAAAAAAATACATAAAATCATACAGGAGGATATGAGGTCATTGTTCTGTCTTTTGCATGGTCAGCAATGCTCCACAGTGTACAAAGCACTAGGGTAGTCACCAGGGCACAGAGGTTACCAAGGCATTGATATAACTAGTGCAGTTATAATACCTGATAGAATATGGTGCATATAGGCAAAAAGGTCTGGGCAACAGCATTCATGTACTAGAAAAAGTGCATAAAGTTTTAATTACCTGAGAGATTCAGCAACAGACCAGTCATTATACATACACTTGCACATGTACACACACAGGGATGACAGGCACCAAGAACAAATATATTTTACTTTTTAAACTAGAAAAAGTACAGAGAGATTTTGAAACACTGGCCAGTCAGTCATGGTAAGCAGTAGAAGATAGACTTCAAGCTTTGGAGAAAGGGTAGAAACTCTCTGAATTCCCATGGACTGTCCCTTTCTTCTTTGCCAGTACAGTCCAAAAGTGGAGCAAGGCACTGCAACACATTTAACTGGGAGCAGATGCTCCATGCACATACTGATGACAGGTATAACACACTACACAGGCTGCTATTCAGCCTCCCTTGTGTACCTATATTACACTTCTAGCCCCAGGAAGGCTCCCCAAGAGTGCCTTTCTCAAGCCCTTTTAAGTGCCAAACAGCCTGTTGAACTGAGAACAGGTTTGATCTCTGTCAGTGCTTTTAAAAAAGAAGGCTTGGATAAACTAAATAAATACCTGGAGGTATTTAAAACGTGTAGCTGTGGTGCTTAGGGACATGGTTTAGTGGTGGACTTGGCAGTGCTGGGTTACCAGTTGGACTTGATGATCTTAAAAGTCTCTTCCAACCAAAATTCTTCTATGACTTGTGATTCTGCTTATCCAAGTCAAGACATTAGCAAGAAAAATCTGAGTTTAAACTAAAGAATGATCCTTGCTACTGTAAAAATACTAGTGAGCATTTCATTGTTCTCACAATGAACACTAGATTCTCAGACTGCGTGAGCGCAGTGACACTGTTTCTTGGATTATCCTCTTCTGTTTCCGGCGGTGGGGCAATATTTAGTTTCCTGAGTTCCTAGGAAATTAATTTTCTATTTTAAAAAGGCTTAGGAGATCTATTCTACAGAATCCTCATTCACGCTATATAACCTTTATCGATATTAAAATTATTTCTCTGCTTTAGTCTACTTGGGTGGAGGAGGATAAAAATCTAAGTAATGCATTTTCTTCTGTTGGGATAAACAAGCCGGTGTGGGTTGTTGTGCATGTTAAAAATGAAAGAAAGCCTTTTTCGATCTTAACTTTCCATTATTTATCTGAAAATAGCTTCACAAAAGCCAAATATGCCTTTTTTTAAAGAAAAAAAGGATTAAAATAGTCAGAAAACAAATTTTATTTTTATTCATCATCAACCTCATTAACTCTATTTTTCGTCTACTGGGAACAGCTTTACCATATATGGCAAGTCTTTATGAATACTCTATAGATTTCAAAAAGGTCTTACATTTAAGGCTGCATATTTTTTTTATGGATGATTGACAAAAAATCCCCACAACCTTCAAAAACAATTCAAGCTCATCTACCCAAAGTGCGATAAAACAAACAAAATATTGATCCTGTTTCTGGATTAATTAATAAAGTGTTTAACCTCAATTTCAAGACAACCAGAATTTGTTCCATTTGCTGCATCTCTTTTCCAAGTGTTGACATATAATTGGAATGTCTTTCGTTTTCCGTCCTTAGAAAGCATACTGGGAAATAGGTAAAATTCTGATTTTATAAACTCGGTCTGTACAAATTTAATTTCTAATTCAGTGATCAGAATGCAAGTGATCATTAAGTATTTAGCAATCAATGTGGGAAAAGCCATAAATCTACAATAGCACAGAACAGGAAATAATTCTCTTACTGAAGAAACTTCAAGGCAATTATAGTTTCAGTACCAGCTTCATAAAAGAATCAGATTATTCTATTTTAAGATTAATTGTAACCCAAAATTCACCCTTACCAGCTCTTCCATTATTTTTTTTTATTGACAGTCATTAACAGAATCACAGAATGGTTAAGGCTGGAAGGGACCTTAAAGATCATCAGGTTCCAACCTCCCTGCCATGAGCAGGGACACCTCACACTAAACCAGGCTGCACAACCTCCCTGGGCAACCTATTCCAGTCTCTATTGATACCTATTGGTCACTAGGTTACTTTTATTTTACTGACATTTCTTTACCAGAAATTCAGAAATTTAGGTCTAGGGCTGGACTGGATGATCTTGGAGGTCTCTTCCAGCCAGGGACATTCTGTGATTCTGTCATTCAACAACTTAAAATTCCTTTGGGGAAATACACACCTTGTTTTGCATGGTATACTACATTGTTTCTTTATAACAATTGTACAGACATTATACCACAGCATCTAAATGTATGAAAAATTGCTTGTTATTCATAGTAGGAGAAGGCATCTCAAGACATGAATTAATCAAATCAGTTTAGAAGGGATTAGTCATATAAGAGCATTTTAAAGATGCATTTCACTGCTTACCCACATAATCTAAATCGCAGCTAAAATTTACACTAAGATGTATCATGTACTGAATACAAGCGACAGAACAGTTTTGTTTTCTGTTTTATGCACCAAGGATTTGGTAGCTGGGGACTGCAGGGGTGGCTTCTGTGAGAAGGCACCAGAAGCTGTCCCCATGTTGGACAAAGACAGTTCTAGCTGGCTTCATGTCAGACCTGCCACAGGCTGAGTCAGTCAGTGATGTTAGTAGCACCTCTGGGATAACATGTATAAGAAAGGGGAAAAAGTGCTGTGCAACAGCAGCTGGGAGAGAGAAGTGAGAACATGTGAGAGAAATAACTCTGCAGACATCAAGGCCAGTGAAGAAGAAGGGTGAGGAGGTGCTCCAGGAGCTGGAGCAGCTTTCACTGCAGCCCATGGTGAGGCTTTGCACCTGAATGGGTCCAACAAGCTGCAAGAAAGGAGAAGGAAGAAATCCAAGGGCAGATCCTCCTCAGAGCCTGGGGTCTCAATTAATTGACAGTCACATCACTTAAATTATCCATAGAAGATGTGCAAACCTAACAACACACAACGTGACTCAGAGCACTCTCAGTCCAGACTGTAAAGACGATTTGCACAAAAATATGTGAGATAGATAAACAGTTACCTGTTAGAGACAGATAAAAGTTAAGTAGGTTGTCCAGGGCTAGAGAAAAGATGCAAAAATCATAGAATGGTTTGGGTTGGAAGGGACCTTAAAGATAATTCATTTCTAACCCTCTCACCATGGGCAGCAACACCTCCCACTAGACCAGGTTGCTAAAAGCCTCATCCAGCCTGGCCTTGAACACTTCCAGGGATGGATCTTCCACAAAATGCAACACGGAAGCTACTGTGAGAAAATAGAATAAAATACCTTTTGCTTAGGCTGGCGTGGAGAAACAGAATATAAGAGAATTCTGCTACCTGAACAGCTTTTAAAAAGCAGCAAGGGAAAGGATGGAGTTGAGTACTTAAGTATTTATTTACATTTGGAAAGTTTTTTGGAAAATGACAACTTTGTCTCCTGGCCAGCAAATGCAGCATTTGTCTGCAAGCCACAGACTCATCCAGACATCTCAATCATGGCCTGTGTCCTGGATCTTTACTGTGTAAGATGTATGCCAGTCAAGCATCAAATCCCACTTTCTACAAGACTTGTAGGATTGTTTCAGCGACTACAAATGCAGGAGAAAGCAGCAGGCTGTCAGTCTGACCATTCTGAAATCCAACATCAAATGGGCCATCATTATAAAATCCAAGCCTTTTGCTGTTCTCACTTACTTTAAGAAAGCTTTGTTAAAATCTTCCAGCAGTTCAGCCTACCATATCAGAAGAAATTTTGGGTTACTGTTTGGAAACTAAATCATGAATAAGAATTGGAAAACTTGTCACGTGGAAGGGCAAAATACAAGGCCATGGATTGCATCTTTGAAAACAACCTGCTGCCAAGCCCCCCTCCCACCTCCCCAGGATGTAAAATCAAGGCCTGAAGAACTCCCAGCTGAAATGTTTGATCCGACAGAGGTTCTTTCTCTAGTTAGAGAGAGAAAAGAAGAAAAAAGAAGAAAGGTAAAGCTGATGCTGAAGAAGAAAGCACAATCATATTTTAAAAATGCTTTTAGAAAGAGGTGGTGGGAGCCCTGTCTACTGGCACAGCTGACATGATGTGGAATAAGCACACCACTCCACTACATGCACAGAAGCAAGCAAGAATACACCAGTGGGGAGACAGATGACTGTTTCAGTCACTGCTCTCTCAAGAAGTATCTTCTGACTAGGAACTGACTAGGTTTTAAATTACTAAATCATGCTTGCTTTTGTAAAAATGCAAAGTGTTCTTTGCCATTTCTTTCAGTCTTATAAAATCCCAAAAAAACATATCTACATTCTGCTGTATTCATTCTTTTATTCCAGGACACAAATGTCAACTCTGGAAAAACGACTTGTACTTTCTATCATGATACACCAAAGCATTCAGAATTAGTCACTTAATCTCTATCCAGGCTAAAATGGCTTACTAGAGAAATCTCAGCTTGATAAATTATGCATATGAATTCTCTCTTTTATGCAGTGTGTGTGATCATTTGAGCTATAACACCATTTACAGCTGCAGCAGAATGAACTGAGCAAATACTCTATGGTATAACCCAGTGTAAGTTAATAGTGGTCACAAAGCTCCTGCACATGGAAAGAAGCAAAGGCAAACAGCAGAACACTCGCAAGTGCTGCCAAAGACCTTTCCCATTGCTAAAGAAGGTGCCAGCAAATGTGTACCTCATCACAAGCAAAAGGCAACGACAGGTAGATATCATGCAAGCTTCTCTGTTCTTACGCTTCTGCTAACCTGGAACTATGAAATCCAAGCTGGAAACCCAGAAGTGTTTAAGTATTTGTTGGGGAAAAACAGACCTTCATGCAGACCATGAATCCTGCTGTCCTCCAAAGCTGCAATGTTTCTCTCACATCTAGCACACCCTCCATCGTAAGGATGGGTTTGTCACTTGACCATCCCACATACCCCCAGTGTACACACTCTGGTTCCTCTCTGAGATTCCAAAAACTGTGACAAACATTAAGCTAACCTGCTTTAATTTCACATTGTGACAGCAGGAACTGGGTTGAGACATCCTCTGTCAGCTGACTTTCAGTTGCAAAGCCCTTGAGCCTGGCACACAGCCTCCTGCAGCTCTAGTTTTAAGACGTTAGGGAGACAGAAGCAGCAGCTGGTTCTCCCCCTGCTTCCAGCTAGGTGAAAATTTCAATGACTGGTGGCAGAAAGAGTTAATTACAGGTCTCTTTTCTCTTCCCCTTTAGGAAAAATAAAAAGTTTTCTGAGTTCCAGCCAGAGGTACCTAGATGGCAAATAACTTCAGGAGGGATTTTAGACACTTGAGGAAACTGCTCAGAGAGTCACACGGCAGCAAGCTGACAGTTTCAGAAATGAGGATATTTCACTGGCGTTTGTTGAGAAAGTGAGTGAAAGGAAACAGTTTTCACAGCACAGACACAGCCATGGCTCACCAGGGACAGAGCACTGAAAGTGTCTCCCTGTCACCGTTTGCCTCAGGCCCAACAACAACACTCTCGATCCCCTCCCCCTCCCACCTAGGTAGGGAAGGAGAGAGAGAAAAAGAGAGAGACTTGGCTGGATTGAAGACTAAACTACACAGATTTAATTAAACACTAATGATATCAGAAAATATATACAATTATATACAGATATGTTCAGGTATGTGCAAGAGCCTCTCGCCTCCTTCCACCCCCAGCAACTCCCACAGCACTCCCCTGAGCTGGGAACAGTCCCAAAGAATCCTGGAGCTGCTGGAAAGAGAGCAGAGTGATGAGGGTCAGGAGAGCTCAAGCCTGTGTCGATGGTGCTGGATGGACGGAGTCCTCCCCGGATGTCGGCCATGGATGGAAGAGAAGAAAAAGAAGGAAGGAAGTTGTCCTCTGTGATCTCTGACCTTCCTCTGAGCTTACGTAGATACATGGAATGGAATATCTCTGGCTAGTTTTGCTGTCTGTCTAACTCAGCCTCCTACGGGGGGTTCATAGATCTCCCCGTAGTGTCTGAGATGGCAGAGTGAAGGTGCGACCTTGAAGACCCAGCAGTTAGAAAAACATTCCATTCTTATCAGCCTTAGTTGGAAAGCACTGTGACTAGTTAAAAGAAAGCTTGCTGAAGGAAAAAAAAAAAAAAAAATCAGCAAAAGGAAAATTGGCTTCATCCTGGCTCAAACCAGGACACTCCCTCAGCCATGAAGTCCACAGTCCTCAAGGTCAGTAACAGTTAATAACTGCAGTCTTGTTCTAGGGAGGGTACAAAGGGGACATAGACAGATCCATCCTGCCCTCCCAAGTGCAGCTCAAAGCACATGTAAGACTGAGAGGCAGAGCAGCACAAGAAATTGAGGGAGAGGCAGGAAAGGGAAGATGCTTTTTACTTTGCCTAAATACAGCTCTGAAATTAGTTAAGGTCAAACCCGATCACTTTTGGTACCTTAAAAAGCGCCCGCATGTCTGCTTATTTCTGCCACAACCGTGAGCAAATGGACCCAGCCCAGCAGTAAGAGTGGGGGATGCCTGTTAGGTCAGCACTGCTCACTGGCACTGAGATGTCTGGGACAGGGAGTCCCATCTCCCCAAAGGAAGGGATCACTGGAGGAGACGCAGCAGCCAAGACATACATGAATGTGGTGGAAGAGTGGGTCAGTGCTAAAGATCACCTAAGCTGAGCAAATTCTGGCTAGAATGCACCTTGCACTGTGCAGTGAGTCTCAGTACCCCAGCCAAGTGAAGGCATATGCAACCCCAGGGATGGGGACACCTCAGAGGAATAATCAAGTCTAAAAATATACCCATGAGATCCTTTGGGCAAAAAAACCCAAAACCATTTTTTCGTGTATTTTGAATCCATATGAATATATTTGGGAGGATATATGCAGGATCTACACTCAACTAGTTGAACACTTTCAGAGCCAGAGATGAAACTGTTTATTGAAATGAAAAGTGTAATTCTGATATTTATATTCTGAAGGATATGTAATACATCACAAATGTAACTCACAGAAGGTACCAGTTCATCTGAATTCTACAAAATTCCATTTGCAGAAATAGAGCAGAAGAAGTGTTAGAAGTGACAGGCTGGGGAGCTATTTCTATGCAAGATTCACTGGTATTTAAACCAGATTAAATTTCAAACTTTAAAAAGTGGCCTTTTAATGTGCATTATCTCCAATCTCTAAAGTATCGTATTGCCTAAGCATTCCCAAAAGCATATATTATTTACATTATTTAACATTTGCATTCTGACTGCAATCAGCTTTCTTTCAATAAAATAAATAAACTTACACAGTCTGTTAACCTAGAACCATTAAACTCTCCCTTCCATTATCAATCAACACTACTTTTCTGCTGACTGCAACTCAATTAAAATCCAATTATTTGAATAACTGGATGGAAATTGCTATCATAAAATGTACCTTTTTTATTAGGTAGGAAATTCACAGCACAACAATTACGACACTGTGGTTAAAAAGTGTTTTGTAACTTGGACTGGGAAAAGCTACACTGATGAACATGAAGGGAAAGACTGACACTTCTGGAGCAGGCTTTTGATTCTAAAATTGGAACTTTTGGCTAAGAACAGATCCAAAATGATGCAACTCTGCTATTGTTACTGTGAGCTTTAAAAGAGCTAGTCTTTCTCAGCCTCAAAGTTTGTTATTTCCACTAATGTTTAAAAAGTTATGTATTTGCAGTCTATCTCACCACTTTACCCACAGTGGTATTCTTAAATATACCAGTCATTGATACCAATGCTTTAAGTGATGTCTATACTAAATTCTGCAATTTCTTTTATTTCTTACATTAATTAATACCAGGTATGTAGCTGTTTTTTAAACTTCGTTTTTAACAGGACATCTCCCTAAATCTTCTTGCAGCTGTGTATCTTCTCTTTGTCCTGCAGGAACTCAATGTCATTTGAACAAATAGTCCTATGAGGAAATCCTCAAGTATAAATTTGCTTCTTAGTTTTCCATTACATCAGTTTTCTACCAGAGCTTTGATTTATTCGTCCCATTAATCCCAATGGATATCACATTCTCCTTTGCGCAATACTGAAAAGTTGAATATGACATTGGTAATACACGCAGATAGAAAACACCATCAAGCTATTTTAATTTCAGTTTGCTAACTCTAGGTACAAAAGAAAAAAAAAAAAAAAAAAGATGCTCTAGGCTTAAAGTCTAATTTTACAAAACAGACTTCAAAGATGAAAAGTTTTCTATTTTTTCAGGTGTAATTATTGAGGACTTACTTGGCACCTGGAAGTTACCATGGAGAACTCCTTTTAGGAACAAAAAAATTTCCCATCAAACATACCTCTTTATCCAATCTCAAATGTCTTTACATCATAATATTTTAAAGCAAGTATAGGTTTTCTAATGTATTTATTTTTAATGTAATATTGTCTCCCACATTGCATAAAATCATCAACTGAATGATACCTACTAGAGTTCTAATAAATTCCTACAGATCTGGTTCACTGAAGAATACACAGAGATTTTAAAATGGGATATTAGGTTATGATGGTGCACGTTTGACAAAATAACTTCAACCAATACATAGGAAAAAACAAAAAGAGCCAAAAAATCAAGGAGAAGAAAATGGAAACTGTATAGATAAGCAAAATCATTCCAAAATGTGATTGATCCTAGAAGAAACAACTCTTGATAGAAACAGTCATATTCATATTATTTTTCCATTGTGATTACTGTTGTTGACTTTTGTTCCATTTATTAGATTTCATACTTCTCCTTCCATTTTCCTTGTAACTTCAGGCAACACCCTCAATGTCTTTTTAGCTGCTTTACAAACTAAAAGCTGCAGGAAGTAGTGAACAGTGTTTATCAGAAGTGCATGACAGTTCACGAATATGCTGGAATCTGTCCATTACATAGAAATGTAAAATACTTTAGCATATATACAGTACAGCTCCCTATAAAACTAGCCCTGGAATAAATACTTATATAGGCCATTCAACTCTACAGGCCAGCAGTGTCTCTTAGGCAAGCTCTGAAAAACCTTATTGTAAGGGAGGCTATGAAGCATGTCAGAGTGCAAGCAATTAAGGCAGTCCTTAAAAAGTGATTATTTATATGGTGTATGTTAAAATCAAAGCTACTTACCCTTTTTCTCAAGTTGTAGGTCAAAATGAGATTTCTGGAGAAGGAGTGTGAAAAGGCTGTATAAAACTCCAGCACCTTCTGCAAGGCATCTCTCTTAATCACATGAAGATCACAGTAAGTCAAAGCCCTTACATTGGCACAGGACTGGGCAAGGGTAGACTCCTTCCAGAAGACATCACCAAAAACATCTCCTTTCCCTAGAGAAAAGCAGCAGCATTGCTTTCAATAATGGTACTATTTCCACCAAAGATATAAACGAACATACATGTAATTTATGCAGACATTATTTTTTACATACAATGCTAACAAGATAAGAATACTTGTTTCATAATTTTGGTAATGAGTAACTACATTGTTCTTGTTTTGAATGGTATTTTTCTCTTAAACCTCTGCTGTGGTGAAATCACTACTGCACATCACTTTTAGGACAAACAACACACAACTACATTCACAATGTCTACCAGGCTGTGGTAGAGATGGACCAGATGATCCCTTGTCTTACAAGTAAAACTTTGCCCGTAGCAATTCTTATAGCCAAAGCACCAAAATTATGTTAGTTTATTGACCTTACTGGTGCCATTTTAGATTTCATGCCCTAAATAAACAGCCATGTGTGAAAGTCTATATGAAAGTCAAGAGAACTATCATGAATAAAGAGGTTAAGAAAACTTCTAAATGAAACCCAGAACTCCCATCTCAGCCCTTGAGCTCTACTTCCACCATTATGTAATCTCCTCCATTAGATGACAAGTGCTTCCTCTTTGAGGAGAAGCTATCAGCCTGATGGCAAGCTATGCTGTAGTGCAATAACCTGTGCTTCACACTGATGTATTCCTAGCCTTCCACACAAGCCCTGTGCAGTTCACCTGCCAGGGACCATTTTAGTCCCTGAACACTTTGGAGGAAAGTAGGCTATATTTCCATTTTAAAAACATATATATGCTGAAACAACCTATTCCATAAGCACATCTGCCCCCCTCCAAAAAAAAAAAAATCAGGCAAAGGCACCATAAGGATACCCTGTCTTCTATCTCTAGCCTCTTCACACAGGACAGTGCAAACATCCAGAAATACTGCAAAGGCTGCATATCAGTAAGCATGGTGATAGTCCAAGAGCCTGGTGCAGTAAGCAACTTTTCATTTTAATGGCAATGACTTTTCACACTTACAATTATTTAATCATATGCTTCTCAGTATATACATTAAAAATGGCCTAGGAAAAAAAAGCTTCCATGCACTTAAAATAAATCTTAATCTACGAGGCTTTTAGAAGACAAACACATAATATATTCAAAAGTGAAGCGAAACAATTTTTATGCGCCATAAAAACTGATATGCTTCACTGGGTAAAAATGGATTGTTTGCCTTTGGAATAAATATGCTTTTACTCACAATCTTCCAGGCAATTAGCTAAACAACTGCTTTAATTAATGCTCTGGAATCTATCAAGTATTGAAAAGTGCCATTACTGATGAGCAACAGTTAGAGCTGGTAGTCCAAACATCAGGGAAGGAATTCTAGCTAATTTCTAAGTGTATTTCTTAAAATGTCCAGACAATTTTCTCTACCTTAAAATGACAATAGTTATTTTACTGCTTCACAGTAACATAAAGAATAATTAGTACAATGCAAGTACAATAAGCATGATGCTGCTTTGTCTACATATGAAACTACATACAACAGAAGTTAGTTATGTCCTTCTCTTTTTAAAATTTAATTCTGCTTTTCAAAGATAAAACTGCATCCTTCACCTGTGACAGCAACTCCAGTTTCCCTTTGTCATTTTTAAGTCCTGAAAAACTCCCCGTCCTGCAGTTCCCTGCCACCCCAGGGAGCTGCTTCCCATTCATGGCAACAGCAACACATGAAGGGGCTATGTCTGCTGGGTGCCCACTGAGCCAAACCACACAGAGAAAAGCAATGCATGAATCACAAACTGAGTCAGATCACAGGAGCCTCAGTTTTTAAGAAACAAACCAGGCAAACCAGAAGTTGCACAGTTATCTATCATTAACAATTTCCTTGAAGTTAATTGAGTTAACAGTCAGTGATCTTCTAGGCAAAAATCAATCCTAGTTTCCAGTTCGATTCCCAAAGCAAGGCACACGTGCAGGCATCACACCCCTTTGTTCCTGTCAAGTGCGTTTCCTATGTGACACATACCACAAGTATCAATCTACATTGTCAGATTCAAAAAAACCCTTGTGTTTGACATTCAGAGAAAAACAGAGCAAAAAAGAGTAGTAGGAATTCCTTATAGTAAGCAGAAATTAAAATTTCACCCAGGAGTACCTGCACTGGATTAGACAATTGCCCTCTTATCTATGATAAGAAACTGCACACTAGCTCCCTTCTTTTATATGTTCTCCATAAGTATGCTCAAACACTCAGAAAAAGGGGGGGGAGGGAAGAGCAGATTAAGTGGCTGTTTTTCAAAAATACCTGTAATTGCAAAGCAGGAAGAGTAAGGGAAGACTTCTAAGTGTGTCAGAAGGTGGTTGGCAAAGTCTAATGGCTGCATTAGAGAACCTGAGTAAAAAGCCTCATTTTACATATAACTCCAGGCTTTATGCATTTCATCTCACCTCAGAAGAAAGATTAAAAAGCTACTGAAATGCAGATGGCCATTTGTTTGTCAGTACTTTGCATTTCTCATTCCCAGCTTGCTGAATTCACATTTGCCAGGAACACTATCTGTCAATCACACTCAAAGCAGATGATCTAAGCTTTTACCATCCATCATTTATATTCCCTGCTGGATTTGTGGACTGAGGACCTTTTCCACCATCAGCTTGGTATCTACTAAAAAGCCAAATTGTTTTCTGCCTTTTATGTTTGCCTTTTTTAATTGTAACAAGCCCTCAAGCCCTGATATATTTAAATACTGAATAATCATCTTATAAAACCAGCACCTTCAATTTCTATATTTATTATTTCCAAATATTTTCTCCATATTAAATTTGCTATTTATCTTAAAAGTGAAAAGAGGATTTCCGTTACCACTGCAAATTCAGACTGAGTCAAGCAAAAGGTCAAGCCACATCCACTCTCCTGAAAGGAGGGCCAGTAATGAAGATCTGATTATTACAACTTAGCCAAGTGTTTTGATGATTCTGTTCAAGAAAAAAACAACACTTGCACATTATAGCTGTATTGCCTTGATGTTCCTACCAGAAAAATCCTAAGTTTTTTTTCACTCCTATAAACAGGGAGTATCTTAGAGAGAAGATATTCCACTTTACTCTTATAAAATATGACTCTGGAATGCTTTGACTCATTACCTATTTAGTTCACTTTTGGGTTTTGGTGTGATAGCAGCTGGGTGAGAAGATAAGGCCATGGATTCATGTGCTGAAGATCTCCCAAGTCAGTATGGACTTGGACGGGATTCATATGAATCCACAGGTTTTCAGTACATCAGACAAAATATTAATGTTAGAATCACTCTCAAAACAATATTAGTAGTTGTTATAGTTGTTACAGCAGCCAACACTAAAATCTAGATCACGTCCCTTCCTGATCTGTCTTCATCTCCGTGTCTGAAACACAGAAAAACTGTGGTCTGACAGTCTCAGCAGACCCAAAGATAAGCTAGAATAACCAAACACTGCTTGATGGTACCTCAGCAACAATGTAGCACTAAGCATATCTTGGAAATCAGGTGTGAGCAACCACTGTTATCCACGCTGCTGATCCACAGCAGCTGCCATGCCCACACAAAGACTTTCCCAGCACAGCTCCGAGGCACCCACACTGCCCTGGACCCTTGGGACTTGTTCCCCACCTCCAAGCTGTGGGAGACACCAGCTGCTGTAAAGACAAACACAAATTCTCTGTGTGTCAGTCTCTATTCTAGTGACTGCTCAGTTAAAATGCTGCTGAAACTTAAACACAAACAAAAAACTTGGCTTGGTTTTTCTTTCCTTGCCACCCCTCCTGGAATTGATTTGAACAGAACTAGAAGAGGATGTGAAGTTAGACCATGTCACAGTGTCCCACCAGTTGAAGCCAAGCATAATTCCACTAAGGACAGTGTATTTACCCCCTTGTTTTCAACGCCCATGATGTGAGACTTGGGTCAAACCCCCTCTGTGATCACCAGGTGTCTATCTGGCTAAACTGAAAATCCTTACTTCTCCACTCTTCCTTCATCTCCTCCTTATCTGAGTAAGCCACGCAACTTACATTTTCCCATTTTACAGATGGAAGAAAGATTCAAGGAAATGAGAGGCACCACAGCAAAAATATTTTTCCCTCTTGGTGCACTGCTTGAAGGCAATGAATATCTGCCAGCCAGAATAAAAAAACAGAGCTACCATTTGGCGTCAAGGTAGGGTATTCTGCATGTGTCCCAGAGAGAAACTGCACAACTTGTCAGCCAGTGCAGTTCAGTCCTCCAGCACAGTACAGCTGGCAGGAGACAATGCATGCCAATCATTTGCTGCTTGGGATTTTCTTAAGATTTCTCAAGTGCAAACTAAGACATGTAATGAGAAGTGAACGACCAACTGCACTGCAGAGAAAATACTATTTTTCATTAACCAGAGGTTTTAGTCACTCTCTTCCTCTAATAAAACCTTAAGGAAAAGTAGCTGAAGTATCAGCGCCACAGAAACCAGAGGAAATGTTACAGTGATAATAAACTGAAGTTGCACTTCCAGTGATTTGGCTGGTGCACAAATAGAAGCACAGTGTATCTGTTCATGTTTTAAAACACAGCTTGGCAACATTTTGCAGACAGTTTACTGTGATACTGCATCAATTTGCTCTGTTGAAGCACACTACTGTACAGACAAAATAAAAACATCTATTTTAGAGCCGGAATGAGAGGCAACAACATGAATTAGTTACAGCTAAGATTTCTATTATTATATTTAATTTGTTTATTTGTCTCTCTGAATAGAGGGTGGATTATATTTCACTGTGATGAGAGGAAGACTTTTAAAATGTCATTTGGGCCCTACAAGGCTTATTCAGAAAAGGCTAGAAAGCTTCACCGAAATCTGAATCATTTATCCTTATTTGCTTTATAATGGTTACTGTGACAAATGTTGTACGATTCTGGTCAGTTCGTACAAACTCACAAGGCACCGAAGTTACCAGCTCAAAAGCTAGAGTCACAAATGTATTTTAATTTATTTGCACTGATTAAGTAATAGGAAAAACAAAGCTCTAGTTGTGTTGTCATTGCATTAACAGTCATAGTTCTCTGATCAAAAAACCTACATGAGAGGTTCAAACGGCAATATCCTCAGTTACTCCCCGATGACTTAGAAACAGGCTTAATGTTACAGCTACTGCTCAAAGCTTACACTAAAGCCCTCAAATTTGATTTTTATTATTTAAAAAAAAAAAAAAAAGGATTCACAAGAGTTTAAAGCAATCGATTTTACCTTCTGAAATTATATAAAGAAAACCTTTTAAAAAACCTCACAAAGTTCATAGCTATAGTATACTTCATTTTATTTCATATTTCTAGTGACTCCTTGAGGATAAATTTAATGATGTTTCAGAAACATACCTCTGAAAAATAGTTATAATTTGAAGCTTGGAGAAAAAAAAGGAAAAATAAGTGTTCTGTGAAGGGTTTTTTTAAATTTTTTTAACCTGTCTTTTCAGTGAAAAAAAAATTCTCCTTCCTCCAAAATTCTGAGATAGAAACAAAACCCTAACCCAAACCAGAAATGAAAATCAACTCAGTGGTTCACCTGCCAGAAACCAGAGGGTTTATAGAAAACTGATTTATTTGTTAAATTATAATTTCTACCTCTTCATACCCTGCTTGAAGTATGCACACAAACATGATGGACAAGGCTTCCTAGCACAGCCTGAGATGTCAAGGAACATGGTGGAACAGCATCTCCGTTTCAGCTGCCAGTGTGTGGGGGATCACTGTTGCCAGCAACCTGCCAGACATTTACCATCTTGTGAAGGAGACTCCTTCCATGTGTGGCTGTGCCAGAATGCTTACGAGCACACTCTGCAAAGCTTAACAAATTTGCAATAATAAAACATGAAATCATAGAAAAAGAAAAAAACAAGCAACTTGAAATGCCAAGAAGTTCACAACTGAGGCCGGTGTTCACAGGGAATCTCCCTCTTTCCCAGTTATTCCAGCAAGTCGTTAATCAAGAGTTTTAAAAATCTGTTTCTCAAATACCATGCACAATCTTAGACTACCTCTAGAAGGTAGTGGGCAGGGGCTTCAGCAATTTCTACTATTAATGCTCTACCAGAAGTTAGACATAAAACAAGTAATGTGTGGTTGAAGTCTCAAAATAGGCAACTCCTGATGTCAACCCACACTACTTTTTCTAAATCTCTGGAGCACAGGAATAAGGAAAATTCTTTGTCCAAAACCACCATTTGGAATAAACCTATTTTTCTCAATGAAAATGTTGATGCTGCTCCCATATCCACCATGAAGTTAATTTTTTTTAATTAATGTAGACCTCTTTATGCCATTGTGTTTTAAAAAGTTTAGCTGGATCTCCATTTTGAATAATTTTGTTAATCGTGTGCTTGGACATGAATTGAGGAAATCAGGCTTTTAAAATCATTCCTTCAGTCAGGTTTGTTTAATCACTTCATAGAAACACGCAACTTGTCTGACCTGCCTGTATTTGTCAACCTGTAAAAAAGAAAAAAGCTTTGAACTATAAATAGAAAAAGCACAATAGAACTACTGAAGATAAAGCTGGATTTTTATTTTGATCATTCCTTTTTCAAAGCACCATTGCTCACGTTACAATCTTATTCAATAGCACAAACAATGCTGCGATGTTAGATATTGTCTTTTAAAATAATAAGAAAAACCTAATGCCATCCATAATCCTGCAGCCACCTCGTAAGCCTGTGAGCACAGCAGCTTGGTATCTTTCACACAGGGTAGTGTACCTAAATTTAAAACTCAGGTGAAAAATGGAGTAGAGAAGTAAGGGACTTTTTTCAGACACTTGACATTAAATAACAACAGTCCCCAAAACACAAATAAATTCTGAAAATGGGGTTGTACAAAAAGAAGTTTATTTTAGGAAAACTTGAGTTAGTTCATTCAGGTACTGGGGACAGTCTCAGTATAGCAGTCTGGGCTCAGTAGAGTTAAGTTATATGACAGCTTCAAGTCTGATGAAAGCAATCTTCACACGATTGTGTGGAAGATGCAATGTTTTTCTACTTAAGAAGGTCTAAGACAGACAACACTTCTGCACTGCTATTTTTCCTGTTCTAAAATAAACCATCCCTGTGGGGCAGTCACCCTTGCAGTTCGCACTGTCCTATCTGGATGCAAATCTGTCCCACTAAAATCTAACTCAAACCTCTTGTGTCTACATCTGAATGAAACGCTTATGGCTAAATGAGTAAGCTAAAGCAATTGTAAAGAAAACAAACAATTATTCTTATAAAGTTCCTTCAAGATCGCAATTAGATCAAATTAAATCAGCAGGAATTTCTCCACACAAAGCAAATGAAGCATTTAATAGCCTGCTGAAACAAAACATGGCACACCAAGCTCTCCTACAATATCATGTTAAAACCACAGTCTCCAATCTTGTCAGTTATAGCTTTGTAAATAACCATAACAGACCTGCATTTCAGGGACATTCAATTTTTACTCCTTCAACTCACATGTGATCTTAAAAGCAAATCTCTGCACATTCATTGCACACTTCCCCTCCCCTCCATCCCCCAAAAGGGATATATCCCACTTTCCCCCTGATGGGGAAGAAGGCAGCCCAATCTAAACAATTAATTCCCATTCTTGGCATTCTGTTACTGTACTTCCATAAAATATTTATTAAAAGTTAATTTTTGCTACTATCCAATTATTTCTATAATTTTCATTAAATCATCTAGGCACACATGCAGTTGGAGATGTAACATGAGAATTACCACTTCCTCTAGAAATGGTGAAGAGAGATTAAAAAGATCTAGACTAAAAAGCTGCGGGACCAAGGAATTACCCTGTGAACCCAAGCAATGGCATGACATCTGCTCAGCTGGACTTCTAGTATTAGCATCTCGACTACTGCAATTCCAAACCACCTACATTCTCACACTGCACTAAGGAAATGCATGCCTCCATAGTGTAAAAAAAGATAGAAAGTGCACTGAAAGACAGATTAGGTCTTCAAGCTTCTCTAAATTAAGAATCAGCAACTAGCTATGCAGGCTAATTTCATGCTTCTACTACAATCCCTTTTCCCCGGCATATTTCAAAGAAAGCTGCAGCCAGACCTTATGGTCCCTGCCTGGAACACCTTTAATTCAGGAGGAATCTTTTAAGAAGGCATTCGTTAAGTTAAAATGTAGCAAATATCTCCTGAGCATCTGTAAATTTAACTTTACAAAGACCTGCGATAAGGTCAGGTTTTCAGGTGGCCAGTGGCTCAGCCTGAAAGCTCTGCTCCAAAGCAGAGAAACTGAAGCTGCCAAATGAAGTGCATGTAAATGGTTGATCGCGCATGTAAATAGCTGTCTGTTTTTAACAGTGACAAATCAATCCATTTTCTCTAAGCACATTTGGATAAATGGGTAAGTTTTTAAGCAACAGTAGTTCAAAGAGGTATGTCAGTCTCAGATGGAGAAAGCAGCATCAGCCCAAATGGATAGGCTTAGGAAAGTTAAAAGCAAAGCCAAGTTGAAAATAGTCTCTTAATGGAAGTCCTGCACGACCTGCACTTCACTCAGTTCTCTTTGGGGGAGGGACTCTGTGATTTGTCTCTGTCTTCCACAAAGTGCTGAGGGTACGTCAGCGCTTCACCCTAGGCAATAACAACGGTGTAAATGGAGGAACAGGGAACTAGGGAAACAGAATTGTGTTTCATCCAAGCGGTCTCCCATCAGCTCATCTTCACTTCTACATCATATCACTCAGATACTTACACGTTAACATAGAAAATTATAGTAATACAGTGGCTTTTCTTGCTATGTCTTTCTTCTCTGACCCATTTGTATTAGAATGAATCACAAATAAATAAACCAATCACCTGGCTTACAGGGAGTTTTCTCCTTTTTTGTCTCTTTGACACATCAAATCCAAAGAATGTGTTGCAGAATATCAGTAATTTCTTTCTTTTGGCAGAAATTTTAGACAGAATTCAAAAATCCATCTTTCATCTCAACAAATCAAACTTCACCCAAAATGTATAAATTTATTTAAAGTTTTACCGTAAACATAGCAATTTTTTTTTAATTTACTCAATCTTTGTGTTTGTCTCTAAGAAAAATTAATGAGGAAGGCAATCTTAGGGGACACAAAAAAATGTACATCTTTTCACTGCTGTCCCATGTGCAATTTCTTCCAACTCAGTGCTCATATTAATCCAAGTCAATCAAAGTCAGTGCTTTTTTATAAGAACATAAGCTTGATCTGAAAATATACCTGTCTCTTGGGTATTACACAGATCTGGAAGGGTACTGTTCAAGTGTAAATGATACACTCCAAATTCCAGGGCTACACATTACACTTTTATATGCTAGTCTGCAAGGCTAAATTACTTCAGAACTTGAAAATGTTTCATATTAATTGGATCCTTTAAGGATTAAGTGCAGTTTACCTTTAGGTTAAGTAATGCTGTACAGCAGTCATACAAGACTAATTTAGAGATGCACTTCATTTCTCTATTGTAAGGAAGATACAGGCTACACTTTAAATCGCAAAGACTGCATTATTGACAGCTAAAGCTGAGCAAATAATTCACCTTGAATAATTTATGCAGTTGGTTTTAGTTTTTACTTGGAGAATATTTGACAGAAGATTACAGTCTCTCCAACGTACCTGTTAACTGAAATTACAGAATTCCTCACATGGTTTGCTGTTACATGCCTGATGTTCATAACCATGCTTAGTTGTGACAGGTAAACAAAACTTATGGCATAGGCTGTTCCGGCTGAACTATCAGCAACAATCACATTTCTTGTACAATGTAGACATTTTTTCCCATGTAGTTCCTCATTTTTTCTGGTGTAGTTTTATCAAGGACTTGACAAGTTTAGCTGAACATGAAATTTAAAACCAAATATCATTGCTTTCCTACGGGTAAGAAAACTGAGAGTACAAAGAAGTTAGGGAGGAAATCCTGACCCATCTCCTGCAGCATCCTTCAGTAACCTGGTAGCTACATTGGACAATATTGAAGGAGGAGAAAGTCTAACTAGAATAGTGAAAAACTTAGTTAACATAATTTCTTATCAGGATAGAGAAATCTTCAACAAAAGGCTTCACAGACTCTGAGAGGAAGATACACACACATATGGAAGGAAAGAGATTCCTTAGCTCAGAAACTGACACAAAAATTGATACACATTTATCCAAAATTAAATCTCACAGAACAACAAACACTTCAGTTTACTCTCCTCTCTGATTACAGTATTCACAAAGAAAATGACAGAGCTCATCAACTCTAATGCCAGCCAGAGAACTGACTCCAAATGCAAAAAGTTAAAGCTGTGGAGGAAAGAGCATCAATAGTCACTCTTCCAGGAGAACACCAATAACGAAATATTTCTATTCATTCACATACCAAGGAATCAGCCTCGTTTATCCTTAGTTATCTCTCTGCAGCAGCAAAGATAAGGAGTTCAGGTTTTCTTAAAACTGATTTCTGAAGGAATCTAGTCCACTTGATTTTGAAAGTCAGTATTATGGTAAAAAAGGGAAGTTACTGGTAAAGATGAGGAGAATATTCCCATCTTTAAATGTAATTTAAAAAAAAAAAATCTATTTCATACACTGATTAAATAGAGCAGCAAGATATTTTGAGATTTTCTTCTTGTGATGGACACTGAAGGAGGCATTATGGGATAACAGGCATCACAAACTAAGAGGGTTTAGTTTGTTCTACATTTCCCATGTGAGCCCAACATGGCAAAAGGTAGTAAGTTCTTGACATGCAACTTAGATGCAACATGTGATTCCAAAACAGAAGAGAATCAGTTATCCTCCTACTTCTCACCTTTTTAGTTTCTTGAATGACTCAAAATATTACGAACTTGAATCCCCAGAACACTAAATTCACCATATACTATATATGCAAACCTGTTCAGAAGTAGAGAAAAACTGAACTCAGCGTATTTATTAGCCTACTCATTTTCCAGTAGACATTCCTCTCAGGAGAGTTGGGGGTGTGTGTTCAGAAAGAGTAACCAGCTGTTTTCTTCTCTTTCGCCAGGCTGCTATGAGTGACAGGTACTGGATTAAGCCACCTTGAAAATGTACCTTATCAAAAAGGGTCTGACATAATCAAATGATAAATATCACATCCTCAATCCTCCAGACACCCCATAATTCATATACATCTATTGGATTATCACACTCTTTTCTCCTAGCTTTGCCTCAGAACATTTTTCACACCACTATGAGCTTCTTTTTAATGACTCCAACCAAAAGCTGCCATAAATTAACACAAAATTTGTGTATCACTTTGACATTAATAAAACTAGTTGGAAATTTTTTAACAAACGTGGATTATCAGCAGGGCATGGGAGGGAGGCAAGGAATGCAGGCACTTTAAAAATAAGTTTTCTGAAGTCAGAGAAACCCGAGAATGACCAGGATCCCAATAGTCAAGTAGTTTCCATTGACCTGGAGAAACAGGGTTGAAGCAATCTGGAGATGACTGCCTTTCCTATTTACCTATGTAGAACAGGAAGGACAATAAAATATACCTCACCAGGCTGTGGTAAAGCTGACTTATCTGAAGCTTTTTAAATAATGAGTTAAGTGCTTGAATAGAAGAGGCTATAAAAATGCTCTATGCATCTATATTTGTGCACAATGCGTATCATTAGCTGCAAAACTCACCCAGTATAGCAACAACTTCATCATCCTGGATTACTTCCAAAGACCCTGAAACCACAAAGCAAAGGCTGTCGACGCTCTCTCCAGCATGGTAGATCAGATCTCCTGGGGCACAGTGCACTGTCTGAAATTCCATGGCAAGTGCTCGTAGGCACCCATCGCTCGCCAGCCGGAAGGCCGGGTGCTCCTTGAAAACTTTGCGGTTCAGATGCACGCAGATATCTGCTCTCATGTCCTTAGGGCATATCTGCAAAACCTGAGAGGGAAATGAGGCAATCAATTCCTGTGCATGGCCTATATAAGACTATTATCCCTAGTTTACCACACAAGCGTCAAGAACTCCTTTCCTCCTCATAAACTCAGTCCACACAACTATTTTCATGTTATTTATACACATAAGCCACCATACTAGCTTATTCTACTTTACAGTACCTGAAGGAAAATAATGTTTTCATCTCAGCAACATGCTCTGCTGGATATCGAATTACCAGGATAAGACCTCAGGTTTTTAAGATGATAAAGCTGTGAGCACAGCAGTAGAGAAAGTGGTGGAGAAAAGCTTCCTAAAGGATTGTTTCTAGAGGGTAGGTCACTCTTTTGATAGGCAGATTCCATTAAAAGCCTGCACAAACTGTATGCTCCAAGTGAGAACATATTGTATAGAGAAGTGCAATCTCATCTCCCTTTAGCAAAAAAAAAAAAAAAAAAAGAAAGAAAAAAGTTTTATTTACTCATAATATTGAGATCTGCAGGTAATCAAATTCCCTCCTCTGTGGCAGTAACAAGTTTTTTTGTTAACATAAGAAGAGGATTTTAAGGTACAATACTGTACTGGGCAACTTTTGATCTTCCAAATGCAATATTACTCACAGTAATTAACGATGAGTGCTTCCAAGGGTACACAACCAATGCTTAGCACAGGGGTACCAGTCAGGGCTCTTTCTGAAGGTTTTTAATATAGTACAGACAGACAAGTAGGAAGAATACAGAATTACTACTGCATCAAAAGTTCCTGGCAAAAATACTGGAACTACACAACATGAAAAAGGTTTTGGGATGATGACATCCTTGGAGAACAGTATGTGATACATCTCAGGGCATACTATGTGAGAAAAACATTCAATAGTAGAAGTCTGCCTCGTTGTTGTTTTTTAATCTGTAATACCTAGTCCATCCAATTAAGAAGCACTCTAGGTAAGCTTCAGTTAGTCCCAGACACTGTCCTGTATGGAAAGAGATGGCTGCTTCAATGCAAACACTCCTGGAAAACATAAAGGTAACGAGGGAAGCACTATGGCTATCCCTGCACCTTGCAACTGGACTCTGTGCAAGATGAGAACATAAAACCAAACTCCTAACTCTGTGCACAGCACTGGTACCAGATTCTGTGCTTACTACTCCAAAGGCAAAAGTCTCTACCACAAACATACTCATCTTTGATCCACCTCCAAGCAGACCAGCTGTTACAGATATGACTTTGAAAGAGACATATTTTTAAGTGAAGGGTACTCATGGATGATCTCTCTCGGCTGCCCCACAGGGAGCAGCAGCCAAACCTGCCAGTTCTGTTTTCCAGGCTCACAGAAATGGGCTGGGGCAGCAAGACCAGCATTTAACATAGAACACAGGCAGCAGCAGCCGCAGCTGTCTTTGCCACTATCTCATTTACTCTGGCAGCAAAAATATTCTGTATTTGCAGATACTTGCCAAACTTTGCTACTGACATTATACACACACACTTCACCATTGCTTGAATATCACACAAAATGGTTGTTGTAATAGAAATAGTAAGTAATAGTAGTAAGAAGAACTGAATATAAAAGAGAATATTTAAAATTATGCTCTTATCCCCAAACCCCTTGGTTTTCCAGTCTAAGATGAAGTTAACTCATTTTCCATTCTCCATTTAGAAAAGTTGTTTCCAGACTTCACAAAAATTAAAGGCATTAAGTACATTTGAGAGATACAGACAAATGGCAGAAGCTTTTCATTTGTATGGGAGGTAAGAAACATATCTTCATGGACTAATTTTAGAATCTTTCAGCAGCTCTTGGTTAAATTTTGTTATACTGGCATTTTCTAGACTTACAGACTTTGCTTTTAGCTGATTATTCACTCTTTGGCATGCCTACAGTTTACAGTGAACTGACAAATTTGTGCTCAACAAAACAGTGAGAAGATTGATTCTGTGCTAAGTTTATCTGCCTCATCTGTAGAAAGCACTGCACGACACAGCAGCACAACTACCACTGTCCTGTCACAGGAGCAATACATGTTTTATTCACTGCATGCCATCCTAGAAGTTATATGCAGGCATCAAACCAACGGAGCTCAGACCTGAGAGCTTGGCACAGCCTTGTATCTCCTAGCTTTTGCTATGCAGCTGAAAGTTGATCTCTTGGTTTTACAGTCATCACTACTGGCAGTTCAGCTATGAGGACACCAGTTATTTAAAATTACACCATGTTAAGCTCTTTGATGTCCGGATAATTGGAGACTTTTTTTTTTTTCCTTTTTATTAAGATCATTCTCTAAGGCTACAGTGAGTTGTGCTTGGTTTGGTTATCCTGCTGTCTCCAAAAGCATCCTTAAGGCATTTCTCTCCTTATCAGAGGAAGCCAAGAATGAACTTTGAAGATAAGCTAAAACAAACATATTTATGTAGTAATTTTTTCTTCTTGCTCTGTTAAAATGATGAGAGGAGTTTGTACGAGGGGGGAGAATGAAAGCACCAGCATTCATTGCACCATATATCCCTGGACATTACCTCTCCACCTTCCCCAAATCTACCTGCCTCAAAACCCATAACCCCATCCCCCAAAGGTAATTTGTGAGAAAACAGGCAGCTTCTAATCAGCACTATCCAGTGGTAAAATACCTTTTCTTTCTAAAAGCTACTATGACAGTCAGTGCTTCCCAGAATCGTGGTCTGGGATCTAAATGGCAGATACGCTGAAGACCATTTCAGAAAGCAAACAGTACCCTGTGTACCCACGAGTCTCCAGACAGCCCAGTGCAAAGCCACATCTGTTCCACCCCTTCATAATGATGCTGTAACAGCTAGACAGAAATGAGACTGTTTACTCTTTGACTGCATCATCTACAGTTTTGAATACAAAATTAAGCTGCCAACCAGAAGGCTGGTGATCATGCTGTTATTTCCAGAATGAACCATCTCACCTATCACATCTCTTTACAAGCAAAAGAAAAACAGTATCAATCTCCATAAAAGCTAGCAACTAATATGAAAGTGTCAAGTAGTTGCTTTAGAACATTTTTTCTGGTGCAGGCCCATTTTTTACTTTAAGAGACACAATGGGAATCTTCCTTGTAAATTCAATGCATTACGATTAGAATATTTGCCTCACATAAGGCAGATTTCAAACAATACATTACTATTACAGTAATGACCTACAGCCTTCATTAATATATTTCATCTGCGCACATAATACTACATTTGAATTCTATAAACACATTAGACCTTTTAATTTAGTTATTTATTTGCTGAAAACTAAGCTCTTTCCTTCAAGACTTTTGTACTATTTCATGACATATATCAGCAGCACATACATACTTTTACCACTAACATATGTCATTATGACAGAATAGTTGAAATACTGTATTTGAAAGTTTAAAATTAAGGGAAGCTACTACTTCAAACTATTTAAAGAATATTTGTCTTCCTTACCGAGAAAGTACCTCCTGTTTATTTTAATGAAATACTTTCAGGATGTGACTTTGTTTCCTTGCAGTTTAATTTACTTACCTTTTCAGTATCTATTCCTCTGGACATTGACCAGGTGGAAACAATGTAATCCATCACACGTTCACTCAGTCCTTTAGGGACCTGGTAGAGCTTCAGAAAGTCCCGGACACTGTTCAGCATTTCATGGTATCTGTTTGTATTAGCATACATTTGCTGAAATATGGTTGTCACATTACCAAAAATGGTTGCATACAGAAGGGCTGTAAAAAAAGAAGAGAAACAATAGATATAAAACATAATAACTTCTGATGATCAGTCTGTGTTCCACTGTGCTGTAAGACAGGAAAGGCCAGGCCCACTGAAACGGGTGCAATATCAGTGCTTTGCCGGGAACGCCTGATGAGCATGAGCATTTTATACGTCACCTTCAGCACTACAAACTGAGGACCACCACTTACTTGTGCTGCAACATGGAGCTCTCGAAACACGACTGTTTGTCACTGTCCATCAAACAATTCAGTAGCATTCAAACCCTTATGAAGCCACAGGAGACGACACAAGAATTTTAAGACAAATAGCTTGACAACAAATACTTAAAAGTTTCATCCCTGGTTTATAGCGCCTGTGTTGAAATGCCATCAGTGACAGATTTCCAAGCTTTAAGTGCATTACCACAGTAGTAAGCCCAGTCATCATTACCCACCTCAGTGTGACAACAACAATGCATCAAAGCAGAAGACGGAATATGTAATAAACAGCTACCATGGGTCAGTGATTTATCAATGTAAGTTTAATAATACATAAAAACTCGCATTATGTTTTATATTCTTCGGGCAGAAAAAGAGCAAGGCCCGAGACAAGAGCTACAGCCCTCAAAGGCAGGCTGCTGCACAGCCCTGCTGCCTTCATGCAACACAGTTATGAAGCCAGCTGGTGCATCAAGATGAGTTTAAGAATAAACAAGAGAGAGGAAAAAAAGGCAGTATTTCCAGGTGCGGAGAGAAACAGATGAAAACAGACAGAACTTGAGAAGATCCTCCTGCCAAAGCCCAAGACAGAACAGCAGGCTGGTGGCAGTCTTAATGGTCCTGTTTTGATGGCTTCCAGAGGCTGGGGCTGAGGCTCTTCCAGCTGTTCCAGCCCTGAATGAAGGGAAGGACAGGAAGCCTCAAGGGGAGCTTTCCTAAGCTGCGGATCAGGTCAGTGACATGTGAGAGCCTGGCTGCACAGAACAGTCAGACAGCAGACGCGCCAATAACCACCAGTAAGTGCTATGGCTTGCTGGGCAGGTTCTTCCTCTTTATCATCTCCTGCCCCCCAAAACTGGCACCAAGTTTTCAGTATCATCTCTCTCCCGCTCGAGGCAAAAACAAATAATTGAGAAGTCGTATTTACAAAAAATAGGATAATATTTTGCATTATCCAAATACCTCTTTTTGCTGTGTATTTCCTCCCTCATCCCCTCTTTTAAAACAAAAATTACATTTCCTCATCCCATTCATTTCTTTGAGAATGCAGCTATTTATTCAGGTCAGTGTTACAGGCAGATATCATTAAGCCAACTCAGGTGTTTTAAGATTTTATGACCAACAAAAATCTTTGACAATGTGCAAGAGAAACTTACAGGACTGTCTTTTCCCTGATCATTGAGAGATGAAATTTAAATTTAGTCTTGCTCAAAGCCTTTACAGTGCTGCTCCCTACAAAATTCCTTCTTTATGCTGTGTGACTCCTTTTCTTTTTATGAGTTCCTGTAGAGACCAGCTCTCCGCTTTTCCAACTACCCCTCTGTACAGATGGGTATAAATATATATATATAAAAATGAGCAAATTCAGCTTAAAAAAAGTGGAGAGTATTAATAAAGATACAGTGACCAGAAATGTATAATTATTTCTCTGTTTGACCTTAACTTGTGCCTGAGCTAAACCATGTGATATAATACCACCAAATCTATTGCAACGAGTACTGAAGAATGGAAAATGCTTTAAAAAACAGATTTACTAGAAATGCTCCTTAATCCATGAGTATTTTGTATTTGAACAGCTTTACTTTTCCCTAACTATGTCCGGTTTTGCTCTCTGTTATGCAGACACAAACACAACCCTACAATATCACTACCTTAAGCCTTACTTACATGGACTTTTACCAGGTTCCCTATGAGAAACTGAACACAAGACCTTCAAAACTGCGAAGTCTCACTGGCAGGACACTGCTGGAGCACGAGTCATCCACAAACATCATTCTTCTGCCAGTCAGTATGGCACTGAAAACATGTGACAGATTAGGAAGAGGGTCACAAGCAAATTGTTATCTGTAGATTTCTGGGCAACCATGCTTCTGTGCATACATCTCTCCCTTTATGGTGAACAGTGAGACTTGGGGTTTCAGTACCTTGGCACACATAGCTCTATGTCAGCAAAGGTAAAACGGAGCCCTCACTCCATCCCATTACTGTCCAACTACACGATGCCTAAAGAAAAACCTAAAATTTGGTTCTTCATTTTGATTATTATGAGGTGAGCCATCCTAGAGCCATTTCCACTGCAAACTGCAGCTCCTCTGCTCTAGCACTGACAATTATCTTGGCAAGAAAAATTATTCCTGCCCATATTATTAAAAAAAAAAAATCCCTAAACTTAAAATCCTTAACTTATCATTAGCTAACCACTTCATTACTATTAAAGACACATTAAATACAAGGATTATTGCAGCCTAATTTTGGGTAGATAAATTAGCACATTAAACACTGATCTCTTCTGCATAGAAATAGCTAGCTGTGTGCCTTCCCTTCTTTTCAAATCAATAATGAAATGAACCCACTGCAGTACACTGCAGCCCCAGAAAGATTTCAGAAACACTCTCTCTACTACAGGAAGAAAGTTGGGCAATTTATGACAAAGCAAAAACTCCAACACCTCCTCTCTGTGAATGTCAAGATCCCTCACAAAAGACACAGCCCTCCCCCTTGATATTAATATTCTTTTCTGACAATAGAGAAAGAAAAACACATTGTCTCCAACAATATGGCTATCCATTTACAATGCAGTCTGTGTCACCCCATTTAAACCAGTGTTTAAATAACGTCAAAGATAAAAGCATAGTAATTTCAATAGCCAATTACCTGCACAAGTGAATCATGAAGGTCAGACACAGGTTGGAAAGGTGACCAAATCACCTGCTACTTTTAATGATGTAACAAATAAGAATAGAGAAATAAATACAAGTCAGTGTAGGTCTCAGCTACCACAGTAAAAGATCTGGGATCTGATTTTAGAGTTATAAGATGAAGAATTTCTATCTGTAAGAATGAGAGGTTTGCAATTACCCCAATTACAGATGTAAGTGCTGCATGCGGTTCCTGAGATGAATCATCAGATTGATGATGATTTGTTCAAAACGCACTCATCCAAAGAAAGCCCTCGCATACAAAATCTGCGCATAAGAACTATGCAGCAACAAGTGAGACCAGGCTTCAACTAGAGAACCCCCTTTTACACCTTTCCGCCAAGACTTACAGTGCTTTCTAAAACTGGACTGCCTTCTTTTTCAGTTTCTGGAAAGCTGATCCAGAACTCCTGCCTGTCTGCCTGCAAGTCCTATTTCACAGTTAAAAAAACCAAACTCCTTAATACATACCTAAGGCATAGACTGTGCTAACCTAAATACTACTCAAAGAGCAAGCAACCTGGATTTACAAATAGTAGGTGGTTTAAATATACAACTGCACTTTCTTTCACTAACAAGTTGTTGGTTTATAACAATTTATTGATTTTATAGATGGCTGAGACAAAGTAAAGCCTTGAAAACCTGTTGCACTATCTCACTTCTCACTGAAGAAAAAATAACCTTTAATTAACCACAAAAATTGCAAACCTCAGAGGCATTTTTCAGAGAATACATTGTGAGATCACACAAAATTAACATTGATCAGATAAAAATAAAAGCAAAAATTCATAATGGTATGGATTATAACAATGGATTATAACATAATCCTATCAGAAAAGCACTGGTTTTTAATGTGCAATTCGAACTATATAAGAGCTTACAATTATTTGAGATTAAGGGTCTTGATTAGTGGTAATTATACCCAATTATGGGTAGAGAGCATGCAGTTAAAAGAAAAAAAGCTGAACCGTTAATTACAGCCTGCAAGCAAATACCAAACTGAACAGGTATCTATCAACTAACTGTTTACAGCACTAGTTTTGATAGAATTTTTATTTGCAGCCCTGCAATTTGAAACCAAAGCATGTAACAATTTACTTACTGAGTTTCTATATAACCTTCTAGAACAGAAGAGAATTTAAATAGGTTGCCTCATTTGCTATCAAGACAGATGCAGAGCTGCTTAATTTGCTAGTTCTTCAGAAATTTTGTATATTTTAAAGTTTCCCACTTCCAATTTTCTATCTGTATTTTCTTTTCTATTAATACAATGTCTAGGGATATAATTTCATTTAATTAGTGAAGAATAAATGTAAACAACATAGCCATAATCCAATAGGTCCATATTATGAATTTCCACAACATATTTACATAACATTTTCACATGATATAAAACAAATTACAACTGCTACTATCTTCTTAGCTTGTACATCCATTTCTGATCTTCATAACTTGGGGAAAAAAAAGACATTTTTTGAAGTGAAAGTAAATTCCCAGAGGAGCTCTACCCCATGCTGTTCCAGGGCCTGTTAGATCCTCCTCTTCTTATATCTCTCTGTTCTCCCAGACTGAACTGATACACTGCTCCACCTCCCTCCTTTTTCACTCCCCCAGCTTGTAATTTGCACCTCATCTTAGGTACCCCAGAAACAAAAGCAAGGCAGTAGCAATGGCAAAGATTAAAGAACTGGCCCACTACTATCAACCCAGCAAGTCTGCAAATCAATTCAAAGGCAAAGAGCAAAGCAAAAAATCAGAATAGGCCGTGAGGGACATAAGCATTGAGCGACCTGGCAGAACCACTTGACTTCTAGGATGAAAGATGAGAGACCACAGGCAAATTTTATTAAACCCTTAGTCAAATTCTACTTCAATTCTTCTCACACTCATCATCACATTTGCTGAAACCACTCTGCTGATGACAGATGGGACATATAAAGACTACACTGGGCTCCAGCTACAATGGAAATGTCTCCCCTGCGGAAGAACAGGCCCCCAGTTAAGGGCACAGTTGATAAGGGCTAAACAACAGAACATCAGACATACTAATTTTTTTTTTCCTCTTCCCATCATCAAAATACCAATGAAATGAAAGTCAGCAACATAAACAAGGGAACAGCTGCTCTAGGAAGTCACTTTAGCAACTACTGAGGACTAGAGTCATAGAAACATCTGTGCACCTTAAAATAGGCTGTCTGCAGCGTGTATGGGCAGCAAGGGAAGAGTTAAAAACTGCTGTGCAACAAACACTGAAAACAGTTCCACTGCTTCTCTCATCATACCCTTTCCTAACTCTACAAAATAAAAGCAGACTGCTACTGCAGCACCACAGACCCACAGCTGAATAACCTCCTGTTACCTCAGGGTCTTGAAATCACTTATCTTTTGCCAGTTTAAGGTTTAGTATGGAAGAAAATAAGTAAGTGTTGATTAAAAAAAAAAAACAAACCTTCCGGAGATGCTGAGTTTCATCTCTAAAGATGCTTCAAAATTGAAGTTTGTTTAATTATTTTTATTAGATCTGGTAGTACCCACACAGCTGGTAGCAGGTGTTTTGGCTCACAAGAACTTCACAAGCCTGACTATCACGGGCAGCACAGATCTCTAACAGGTTTTGCGTTTGCCTTCAGCATGTTTAGGCCGAGGTAAACAGCATGGGAAAACACACAGACCGAAACCAATCAGAGCCAAAGCGAATAAAAGCCAACAAAACAAACTTCAGCATCAGCCCTGTGAGAAAGCTCTCCAATACAAACAGCTCTCTCTAAACTGACACTGAAGGGCCAACACCAATTTGCACTCTTTGAAGGGCTGCATCTTGGATTCAAGAGCCTGCTTATGAAAAAAGAGGACAAAGGGTCCTTCAGGAATCCGTGCAAAGGATGGGTGGCTACTACCTCCAGGGCCAAGGCTCCTATCTCTGTACAGTTGCACTTGACTAAATTAACAAAATCCCACCAATTAACACTGCAAAGGCTGGATTTTGGCATATTAAGAAGTGGCAAGAATCCTGATTCATGAAACTCATCATTCATTTGCTTTGACAGCTACAGCTTAGTATTATATTTACACTGAAAGGCACCAACAGTCATCCAGAGGGGGATATGATGACAGCCAAAGATTCCACTGCAGCCAATATGCTTGCAGAAAAGCAGATTACTAAATTAATCAGATGTACAACAAGTCAGAACCAGACTGTAAAGACTTGGATGTGCTGTTGGTTCCAAAATTCAGGAATGAGTGTGATCATACATTGCATTTGTGCTGCAAAGGGAAGCCAACAGAAAACAACACAGGCATGACATTGAAAGGAATGAAAAAGAAGAGCATCCTAATTGAGAACACCATTTTGCATCCAAAGGCGGATCATAAACCAAATCTGATGATATATGTTCTGTCTCAACCTAAAGGTAAATTCCAGCAAACACAGTTATGCTCAGTAATTACGGGAAATCAATTACTTGTTACCCTTGATACCAAAAAGACTTTCAAAGAACAGTTACTTTTTAGTCAATGAGTCCACAGAAACCTCCTTGCAGAATCAAATTTTATTGCAGTCTAAACACAACAATATGGGATAGCAAGAGCAACAGACAAGAAGATTTGCAAGATTTGCAAATCAGCATGATTACACAAAGGTAAGACTAGAGGAAAAGGAAGATAATTCCACAGAAATGGCACTTTCCTGTTACCTTTCCATGTTTTATCCCTCACAAGATTGATTCATCTCTGATAAGATAAAAGAGAATGTTCACGAAATGTACCAATTCTCACAACTAATTAAAACAACTACAATTCCTGTAAAGAACAAGATATTTATCAGAACACCTTCAGGAGGGTCATAAAGGGTTTTAAATGTAGACCAGGATCTTGATGTTTTAAGCATGTGTACTTTAGAAAATGCTAACTCTTGTTCTAGACTAAGCCAATTTGATTATCAAGAGGAAACTAACTATATAAACAGATTACAGCTGCAAAAAACATCTGTATATTTCAAACATACGTGGTCAGACTCAGCAGTGGGACACCTTTAATCGATAAGGGATGACTTCAGCTCAAGGATTTCACTAGCAGGCTTTATCATGATGAGAATTACTAAAATGGCCAAATCTGATTAAATCCTCTGCAATTTGAAAGGAAGGACACTGTTCTACTGTTTTGTAGAATTTTATGGACAATAATATTTAAATTGGCTAGAAAATTGAAATGGATTTCCATTTCATTTCCCAGCACTAATGAACAGATCACCATTTAAATGACGACGGAGCCATTTAAGGGCATCATTTTTCTTCTACAATTTATACAGACTAATGCATGGCCATTTTCAATTACTTGGTTAAAATTAAATCTCCAGATACTGCTTCTAGGTTTTTACTGACACCAACATGAAGGCTTTTGCTCTAGAAGGTGTTTTTTATCTACCCTCAACTTACCTGAAATGTTTATCCCCAATTAGAAGCAAACTCTCATTTAAAAAAAATCTATTACTTAAATAGATCTACACATAAAAAAACCCAAAACTACTACAAACAAAGAAAAAAAAAAAAAACAAACAGGAAAATATTAAAGGAGTGAATAAAAATGAAAACTTGTCCTCTTTTCATGTGAAACTGCTTACATACATAGCTTTTTTATGGTTCCTCTGTGTATCCTATTTAGTCCATGTGTCATAAGATTTTTTCCCACAAAGCCTTGCAGGAGGGAAATCTAGAGAGGCTCAAGCAGATCATCTTCTATCAAAACCTTTCTGGCCCTTTCCCTACCATGCTGCTGCAGGTTTTGCTGGGCTTTTTACTGCTAGCAATTCCTAAGCCTGATATCGTCCCTGTTGCCTTAGAGAGTTCAGAACTGCATCTCAATTTTGCACACCAAAGCCATAACCCAGCACTTACCCATACTGAACTCTGGACTGCACTTCCCCCCCATCGTTGATGCAACACAAGAGTTTGATGGCTGATGTCACTAGTTGACAACTGCCCAAGCAGCGTTTGTCCTGGTTTGAGCCAGGATTAAGCCAATTTTTCTTTTCACTAATTTTTTTTTCCTTCAGTAAGCTTTCTTTTAACTAGCAACTGTGTGTTCTGCTAGGCTGATAAGACAGTGGAATGTTTTTCTAACTACTGAGGTTTCAAGGTTACACCTTCACTCCGCCGGCTCAGACACTATGGGGAGATCTCTGACCCCCCCCGTGGGAGGCTGAGTTAGACAGACAGCAAAATTGGCCAAAGATATTCCATTCCATATATCTACTTAAGCTCAAAGGAAGGTCAGAGATCATAGAAGACAGCTTCCTTCTTCTTCTTGCTTCTCTTCCATCCATGGCCGGCGTCCGGGGAGGACTCTGCTCATCCATCACCGTCGACCCTCAGGCTCGAGCTCTCCTGACCCTCATAACTCTCTGCTTTCTCCAGCAGCAGCTCCGGGATTCCTCGGGACTCTTCCCAGTTCAGGGGAGTGCTGTGGGAGTTGCTGGGGGTGGGGGGAGGCGAGAGGCTTTTGCCCATATCTGAATATATCTGTATATAATTGTACATATTTTCTTGTATGATTCATTAGTGTTTTAACTAAAGCTGTGTAGTTTAGTTTTCAATCCAGCCAAGTCTCTCTCTTTTTCTCTCTCTCCTTCCCTACCTGGGGGGGGGGGGGGGGGAGGGGATTGAGAGCATTGTTGTCGGACCTGAGTCAAACGGTGACAGCGTTCTTCAGTGTGATTTCTTTTGCTCATTGCTCCAGATCTCATTTAATTAAGGTATCTTACATTCAAGTGAGCTATTCAGAGTAATCCTTTATTAAAAATGATAAATGGATTCAGGTAGATTCCCTCTACTCCCACCAGAGTGCCCATAATGGAAGCTGGTAGCTGGCTGCATTTCTTGCTGAGTATGTTCAAATCTGAATCCATCAGTAGGACTCTGAAGAAGAAAGACCCAAGTCCTCTCCTGAGGCTGCAGTGATCTCACCAGCTCTGCAGAGAGCGGCACGAGCCGGGTTAGAGTGGGTGTGCGCAAGGGCAGGCGAGGAGCATCAAACAGAGGTTGGTTTCCTTTAGCTAGAAAGACAATCCTGGTCACAACACGGCCCAAAGTTGCAGCGAGGAAGAATGTGGGAACTGGTGGTTGATGGTTGGACTTGGTGACCCCAAGCGTCTTTTCCAACCTGAATAGTTCTATGATTCTACGAACTCAGACTGAGCTTCTGTGCAGACACGCGGCCGTGCAGGTCTGGGGCTGCAGCGAATGCCTGAGCCTGGCACTGGTACCGGAGGGAGCCAGTGACACCGCTGGCGTGCGGTGTGAGCAAGTAAATTACCTGCTCAGGTGGTGGTTGAACTGAGGGAGGAGGTAGAAAGGTTGAGAACCATCAGAGAACGCAAAAGTGAAATAGATTGGTGGAGCCACACCCTGAGGCAAGGGCAGAAGCAAGAGGTTCTGGAACAAGTGATCAATCCTCTCCCCTCCTGTCATCAGACAGAAGGAGGGGACCCACGGGACAGGGAGGAATGCAGAGAGGTCCTTCTGCAGAGAGGCAAGCGAAAACCTTCACGACCCAAACCACCCTCCCAGTTGCCCTTGAAAAATAGGTATGAGGCTTTGGAACTTCAGGGCCAGGCAAATGAAGACAGAGAGGAAGATTCATCTAGTGAGTCACCCAGGGCTAGTCACTCACCCCCAAGACTTAGGACTTCTTCAACTAAGAATAAAAAGGAGAGTAATTGTAGTGGGTGACTTTGTTCTGAGGGCAACAGAAGAGCCCATTTGTTGACCAGACCCATCCCACAGGGAAGTCTGCTGGCTCTCTGGGGCTCGGATTAGAGATGTTAAAAGGAAACTCTCTGATCCGGTGCAGCCCTCTGATTATTACAATTTGCTAGTCATCCAGGTTGGTAAAGATGAGATTGCAGAGAGAAGTCCAAAGGCTATTAAAAAGGACTTCAAGGCACTGGGGTGACTAGTTGAAGGCCTGGATGCACAGGTGGTGTTTTCATTGCTTCCTCAAGTGGTAGGAATAAATACTGTAAGAGGATGGAAAACACACCTAATCAATGCGTGGCTCAGGGGCTGGTGCCACTGTCAAAACTTTGGGTTCTTTGATCACAGGGAAGTTTTTATGGCACCAGGTCTGCAGAAGACAGATGGAATACACCTGTCTCCAAGGGGCAAAAGGATTCTTGCAGAGGAGCTAGCAGGCTTGTTGAAAGGTCTTTAAACTAGGCTTGATGGGGGATGGGGATAAAACCAGGTTCACTAGAGATAAGCCTAGGGACAGTCTTCTGTTTGCCATCCCACTTGAAGAAAATGCACCAGTATAGGAGATGATAAGCTAGAGAGCAGCTCTGTGGAGAAGAACCTTGGAGTCCTGGTAGACAACAAGTTATCCATGGGACAACAATGTGCCCTTGTGGCCAAGAAGGCCAATGGTATCTTGGGGGTCATTAAGAAGAGTGTCTCCAGCAGATCGAGGGAGGTTCTCTTTCCCCTCTACTCGGCCCTGGTGAGACCTCACTTGGAGTATTGTATCCAGTTCTGGGATTCCCAGTTCAAGAGGGAAAGGGATCTACTTGAGAGAGTCCAACAGAGGGCTACGAGTATGATTAAGGGACTGGAACACCTGCCTTACGAGGAAAGGCTGAGAGACCTGGAGCTTTTCAGTCTAGAGAGGAGAAGACTGAGCAGGGATCTAATTAATGTCTATAAATACATGAGGGCTGGGCATCAAGAAGGCAGGGACAAGCTCTTTTCACTTCTGCTCTGTGATAGGATGAGGGGCAATGGACTCAAACTGGAGCATAGGAAGTTTCACCTTAACATGAGGAAGAACTTCTTTGCTGTGAAGGTGACAGAGCACTGGAACAGGCTTCCCAGTGAGGTTGTGGAATCTCCTCTGGAGTCTTTAAAGACCTGTCTGGATGCCTTTCTGAGTGATCTGCCCTAGTTGTGTGTGGTTTCCTGGTCCTGCTCCAGCAGGGGGGCTGGAATGATCTTCAGAGGTCCCTTCCAACCCTTAATATTCTGTGATTCTCATTAGGCTTAAAACCTCAACTCAGCTAGGCACTTAAACAGGTTTTTAAACACTACTCCACAGATGTGAGCATCTATGCTTGTGATTAAAGTTAAGGATACAGTTAGGAGAAATATTGAGACAAAGCAGCTCTCTTTGACCAACTTTCATCCACTGACTAACAAAAGCTTTTGCTGTCTATGTAGGAAGTACACCATAGTCTTTTTTTAGGCTTTGTGTTCTCTTCGAACAGAAGAAAAGTAAAACTGTAATGCCTATAAATTATCCGAACACAAAATCAGAGTGGCGTGAAAGTTCTATGGCTTCCTTGTGAAGTCAATTAGAGCTGGGTGTTAAGAGTGCTGGCCTCACCCAGCCAGCTGATGTAAAAGTTGCACATTCCTTGTCTGACAGATTCCAGGGGGAAACTTCTCTGGATTAACTGCTTGTCTGCAAACCAAAAACTAGCTAAACAAAGCCCTTAAAACAACAGAAAGCGGGTAACTGTGAGGAAAGCTGGGTCTTCTGTAGTTTACCTGGCTTACACTCACTAGCACACCTGCAAGCTGACTTTGCTCCAAGTGGTCACACAGCAAAACAGCCAGTGATCCATATATCAGCTCAGAGAGGCTGTGCTAATCACCAAGGAGCTGTCAAACCTGTCCAGCTGACAGGCCAGGCAGCTGGAGTTAAGAGTATGACTGCGCCTGACGGGATGACTGGATACCAGAGTTAAGGACAACAGTTAATTCTCAGTGCAAATCAACTTCACTGTGTAATTAAGGCCCTAAAGCTATTCCCCTTAACTGGACTGTGGTGTACCTGACTGCTTTGCTTCTCTGCAGCTCAGGCTGAAGCTTCTGATGCAACAACCTTTGTAAGCCATGCTCCTCTGGTCTTGGTACGTCAATAACCACAGAAAGAGTGCAAGATGCTCTTCAGCAGACACTGTCAATCCCATCCAGCACATGCACATCTGGGTGCAAAAGCTACAAACACGTTTTCTGACTATATTCCATGTAGGGTTTTCAAACACTTCCCAAACAAACCCAAGGGCAAACTCAAAAGCTTTCCTTTTCTGGTGTCATTAAATAGTTACAAATATTTAATGATGTTTATAACACAAATAAGAATATCGACATTTTTAATTATGTTGAGTAAACCAATGAGGTCTGAGATAAAGACAACGCTCACAGATGAAGACTAATCTGAGGTGGTTAAAGAATAATTGTCATTGGGATGACTAGGTCTGAGTCATGCTCCTCCCACACACTAATCACAGATGTGCTTGCAGACCCAAACCAATAGGCGCATCCAGCACATACAGGATGTGAAATGAGAAAAGCTCATAGACAGGGGCTTCTCTAGAGGGCCTCATCAGTGACAAGTGAAATGACAGGTTAGTGAAGACACATATGGCTTATAAAAAAATAACTGAAATAACTGTTTGGGTTTGTAAGGAAAAACTATGGATGACTACATGCGAGAAGAACACTTTTCTCTGGAGTGGTGCAGAGAGTTATAGCCTAACTTTCAGAAATGGGTAATCATTAATGTTCCTATGGCTTCAATCCTGAAGATGCTTGTCTTCCAGGCTGACTCTGCTGTTTTATTAGAACTCAGCAAATCTAAAAGAGCAGCAAAGATAAACACACATACAGCTGGGAGTTCCACACTTAACTTCTAAAAAATATACATAATTATATTCAGGCATAGATGCTATTGCATAAGACATACCGCCCAACTCCTTTATAAAATCAACATTACATGGAAACCATCTGACATCTAAAAAAATGTCAGGTAGCTTCAGTGAGCTTGTTAGCAAGCCAGCACAAAATGCAAATATATTTGCACATATACAAAATTACACACTCAGATGTAACAGCACATTGAGACCTTTTCAGAGAACTCTGCTGCTTGTGCAGTGCCTGAACCAGTGGGGCACACGAGAGTGGCATCTGCAGATGCTAATAAGCTGAAGCTGGCCAACAGAAAGTACATGAGATTCTCAAAGGTAATGAAATACCTCTGTTAATGATCTGCAGCTACAAACCTCATCCAGTAGTTAGGCACACAAAGCTTTTCCTTGCTTAGGGAAAAACTATTTAGGGAAGATTGCAACTATACTCCCCTACAATCAATGTACATCTGGGATACAAGCAGCCTACATTTCAAGCCTCTGTGCAGGAGTAGAGACCTGAACTCAAGGCTCCCATTTTCCTGTAGAACTCCTTCATTTAAAGGTGACCGGGTATTTTGAGAGAAAGAGAAAGGAGAAGAAAAGAGTTTTTACTGTAAGTTCAGTCACCATAAATACAGAGTAAACTGTTCATCACTGTGATACAGGGCACGTAAGATGAGAACAATGGCTCCTCGTGAACTGAAATCCTGATCTTTGGATTCCAAACTGAAAAGTCCTGACAGTTCAGATCCCTACTCTCTGTTGACACAACCTTGGATCTAGTCTAATCCTATGGCAGCCACAAGGCAGTAATTAAGGAAGCATTCCCTGATAATTCTTGCAGATCAGGGATAACTTTCACAACTTCAGAGGACTTCCAGAAGAGTTTCTGCAGTTCTCACAAGTCTTTCCTTTATTTAAGCACTGAAGAACTTGCCTTCTGTAATTCACTGCCACATACAGTATCACTTAAGCAGCATCTACCAGATGATCTTAAATTCCTTCTTCCCGCTGACGAAGGCAACAACAAGATCTTACAGCTCTTACAGTAACTGGAGAACAACAGTAGGAGCTGGGCAAACAATTGTGGTAAATATATTCCATGTAATTTACAGGCATTGAAGTTATCAAATTATAAAGAAGGAAAAATGCAGGAACTCATTTTAACACTTAAGAAATTGTGGTAATCACCTGCATAGTCATCTTTTAAAAGTGATGTACTGTTGTAAGTGGTGTGTGCTACCATGAATATTCATTTACTGGTTTTAGGAACAAGGCAAGGATAGAATGCTTTTCAACAGCTTGAATTTTTGATATTATATAGCTACTACTGGCTGTCAGATATTAATGATTCTTGACAGAATAGTTATCTTTGATCTGTTGCTGTAATCAATCAGCATATGAGCACCAGGCTATTAAAATATTTTCTGTCAAGCTCACTTGACATCCTTTGAACGGTATACAGCTTCCATGTTGGGTTTGGAGAATTTTTTTTTAGGTTTTTAGCTTGTTGTTTTGTTGGGGCTCTTATTTTGGTTTTGTGTTTGTTTTTGTTTTGTTTTGTGCTATGTTATGTTTTGTTTGTTTTAATAAGATAGTATACCTGCAAGCCACACAGCTCGATTTTCTGGATAAGCATCTCTTGAAGCTGTCCCTGAATACCACTCCTGATGTGGAGTATTCAGGATCTAGTCACCATGGTTTCAGCTCATTCTGACAAATGTCCCTCTAACTGATAACCATCTACCCTGCCTTTCTCCATCTACACATGCACACACACACTCTTCTTAAAACCATTTCCCCCTGTCAAATTCTTGTCATCTACCTGGCCCAAAATTACTCTTCATGCTTCCTTCCAGAAGTTTTGTTCTCCTGTTTTCTCTCACCTCTTCCCACTTTCTATTCAATGGCCTGTCTTCCTTCAGCTTTTCATAAACCTGTCATAGGAGCAGTGATTTAGCAGTCTCTCTGCATCACAGAGCCTACAAAATTTAAATCAACAGTTTAGCAAACCCATCAGAGAGCCTGCCAGACCTTCTTGGCCTCAAAAGAGAAGCCTAACAACTAGGAGGGCATCAAAGCTAAATTGGATGGTCAAGAGAAACAGGCGTCTTCAGAGACTGGAGGAAGGGAAGGGACAGGGATGCAAGCCTAAATAAGTAAAAGGGGGGATGAAGGAGCAAAAAAGGAATGTAGGTGAGGTTAGGAACATGGAACACAAAGCACCAGATGCTAGCTGAACTGGTGAAAAATACTGAGAGAGTTTAAATGTCCAGTTTTCTGTACAGACTTGCCTGTACCCATACCAATACCCTTGAAGTAAAAAAGACACTTCAGCAGCAGAGGGAGGGAATAGCTACACACTGGTATGGTAAGTACAGAGCACAGAAAAGACGTTCTGTACCAACAAGATGTGAAGAGTTGGAGAGGCAAGGCAGGCAAAGCAGAGGCACGGAGCAGTTTGCATAAGGTCACAAGGGAGAGTGTGTGACAGCTGGGAATCCAGCCCAAGCCTGCCAATTCAGGTACTCCCCCCACGTACTAGCCCCCACTGGCTCCCACACTGTACTTGCAGTATTTTTCAGCACTGATGAGATAAGCAGCAGGGTTTTTTTCACCTTCTGCTTTGCCCTTTGCCTATCAGCTTATTTCCTTGCAGGCCATAACATCCATTTTCTGTGTCCAGAATCTTCTGCAGTTTCTAGAGGCTAAGAAGCACCAATTCTCTCTGAACATTTGGTAACCACCTCCCAGGAGAAAACAGAGACACCGTCTCTGGGTGAATCTCCATTTCATCAGGAAAAAGTAATGGCACCAAAAGCCTCCTTAATGAAGAAACTGTGTAAGTTAGGACAACATTCTCAAAGATCAATAAGTGAAATGCAGGAGTAGCAGGCTGAGCTGTGGCTAACAAGCATCCCTAAAAGCTTTGTTTGAAGAGCGTGTCAGCATTGTGACTGCAATGAAAGACACTTTAGACTGTGTAGGTCAGACCAGAGAAACACAGGGCCTGTAATAACAAATAGTATGGTGAGAATGTTGTCTTTGCTAGAGACTAATGAAATTGCTCATTTTTTTAATATCCTAAAGCAAGTACTCTATCATTCTTATTTACCTTTCTCCATTTTTTAAATGCTGAAAGCTCAGGCAATGAGCCAGAAAGATTAAAGATTAAAAACACTTTAGAACAAGGCAAGAGGAACAGACAACAAATCCAGAGAGACTATCACAGAGGGTACTAAAAGGAACAAAAATGTTGGGTCATAACAGTATCCTTCATACAAAGCCTAAGTAAACAAGTTGTCACAGGCAGGGTGTGAAAAGGGAGGGATAAAGTCCTTTGTGCTACTCTGCAGACTGGCAGAAAAGAGCTTCAAGAGCTTCTTCACAGCCACAAATCTCTTCACAGCATTTTTACCTGCCCAAGTTCTCCTCATTGCTGTGCCATCAGGGACATCATCCATCCATCTAGAGATCACTGCTCTGCAGCTGGGAGGAGAGGAGATACTGGCTCTTTTGAGCATGCAGCACACATCTAGAATAATTTTTCCTCCCCAGCCGTGTGGCTCTATTTTGCTAGGAGCCTTTCCCATTGCACATTATTTTTCTACCACTGACAAGGTAGAGATGTGAAATCCTGAGCAGTTCTAAATGCTACCCCATCCCATGCTTCATACTAGTATGGTCTGACAAGGACACAGGAAAGAGGGAAATTGCTCAGCCTACAATTTTTAATTGGAATCGTCATCAGCATTTCCAAACCATAATAGTCAGAAATGTGTTTTCATGTTCCTAATTCAAGTGCAGGAGGCAGAAAACACATGTGTATCACACAGAAGGGAGAAGATTCTTAAAGGAAGACTTTTTATACTTCACCACACACATTAAGAATATGTTTTCCCTTCCAGGTGATGACCCCTGTGACCTGAAAAACTCCAGCACTTAATTCCCAGTCCTGTCTCCCTCTGCTGGTACTCGCACAAGATCCCCTCTTCCTCAGTGTTAAAAAAGGAGCAATGCCCTGTAGTGTTTCCAACAGCAGTGTGGTAAGAAGAATGTGTTGTCACAGCAATTTCATGAAAATTTATAAATATTTTGTTAAGTGTTTAAAAAAATACTTTGGAATCTTTGAGTGTTCATTATCAGGGTGTTTTTTTTTCCTTCCTGTATTATATATTACCCTTCTACTGACTGACAGACATACTTAAAGCTAGACTAAAGTTAGAACAGAATTAAGCTGTAATGAATATAAAACATTTACTTGCATTAATTCGTGGTTTCATACTTCACACAAAAAGGACAACTGCTAATAAAAATCTTAAAAAAACTACTTCATTACAGTAAGAGTGAGAGCACAGGGAAAGCTTTAAATACTAGAAGTTGCAAGCTGGAAGTGTAGGAGCTCATTAAAATAGCACTGCACAAGAATGCTCAAGGCAAATGCCATTCAAACTTTTTCTACTCTGAAGTTATTTAATCGTCACAGCAATCACAAGGGATAAGGCAATGTATAAAGTACTTGGCTTCTGTAGGCTTGCTGCTGTTCAGTCTTCTGGAAAGGTATTCACTGTAAAAGTGACATCAATTTAAAATGCTTCTCAGTTCTGAAAAACAATCTTTCTAACCCGAGGCTTCAAGCTGCAGAGCACCCTCAGCTGAAACAAGCCAAATGACATGGGGCTTCTGAGTGGCCCAAAAGACCAGAATCTCAAGACAGGGGCAAACTGAAGTATTCAGCAAGTAGAAATACTTGTTTCACACATACACAGAGGTAGATTTCCTCATTTTTTGTGTGTGCATCCCCAGTTCCAACAACTCACCACTAAGATAACAATTTTTGCATTAGTTCTTTCTACTGAGCATTGAAAGCTAAGCTAGCAATGCAGCATTAGGGCAGTCTATGTTGTCATATCATACACATTTGCACGGAACTTCCCATTTTCACTGCATTTACAGTTCTGCACAGACTGGATGGAAACATGCTACAAAGTCAGCATGGAAATTTGTATAGTCATATTAATTATTACAATTGTTACAAGGCTGTGGACAAACCAGTCTTAGGCATGTGCATAAGTATTCACATTTAAAATATCTGAGTTATTCTGAAAAAGGTGTAGCAGCAACAATGGTGCCTCAGGACTCATTCCACCCGGTTCCAGTCTTTGCTTTCTGTTAGCTAACAACCCGTGCAGAAGACCTACATTTCTCCTTGCTTTCAGGAAAACCATAATCTGGCCCAGCCTTCCCAGTGAATTGTTGTGAGGGGCCCAAGTGTGGCTGGATTACAGGGCTGAGGTGAACCTAACTGCCATCTCTCTTGTTCAGCTTCTAGGCACAAACCCTTTGCACTAGCTTTATTTACCACACATTTCTAAAACTAGTACCACCTGTCCATGTCCCCATGCTCACATCTCCTTATCCCTCTAAATTACTGCCAAAGTACTCCTGATGAAAGCTACTCAGTTCAAGAAGAACTAACATAAACCACCATGTTATTAAATTACACAGTCTATGACCACAATCTGGTTCAGCCTCACAGTATTTGAAGTGTGCTTGAACTGCTGTTGCCTGGTCTGAAAAGTCAGTCCATGGGCTAGAGCTTTCACACAGAGAAATAATTAGACAACTCATTCACTGGGGAAGGAAAGGAATTTCTTCACTGATCAAGTCCTTCTCTCCCTCATAGGTACTTCAAGTAAGACCATCAGCCAGGCACCCCTCAGCTGACAAACACTGAACCACTGACTCTTCTGCAAGGAGAATTAAGAGCCACCACAATATCTCCATGCAGAAGATAAAGGAGAAGCAACTGGAACTGAAGAGTGCAAGATTCAACAAGTAAGTCTTTGCCATTATCTTCTTCCAAGAAGTGAAAGATGCTACCTTTCTTTTTTATCTTGAAGTAAATTTTAAAAGTGCTTTCCACTGAAAATCCACATCTTTACTGATTTGCACCAGACCTCTGCAGACTGTCTAAACAGCAGAAACACCAAAATTCACTGCTCATTTCAGTATGGCCACCAAAGATAGGAGTATCTCATAAAACTCAGAACCAGTACCTTCCCTGTCCTGTCATGCTATGCCACTGCAGATTCTGTCAAAGCTGCTTCTGGTGTTCATTGCAGCTGAACTCCCAAATCCTGCCACTTTACAGGTCAACAGCTCTCCCAAACAAGCTGTGATGCAAAAGAGCTAACTGTACTGGGGAAAAAAAGATATATATATTACTGCTATGGCAGCAAAGCAAGACTTAGTTTTTCTCTCAGGGTCTGTGCATCCAGCACAGCATCCAAAAGGATAACACAAAGTGCACATATGCACTGAACGGTGACAAATTAGTGTAAAGTAGTGCAAAAAGCTCTCTCCCACCACCTTGGAGAAGAGTCACACTTTCAAGAGCTTCCAAAGAACAGCAGTATACAAGTTGAACAATGACATCTAAAGATTTACAAAAGGGTTTTAGTAAGAGAAAGTTTAAGGGGAAAAAACCAGCACCAGTGTTGGTGCCAACACGCTTGTGTCAGTATCACACACTCACTGCTCAACTCTGCCAACCTGAAACAGCAGCCTTCAGAATGACCCCAAGTGATGGGGAGCCTGAAGGCAAATGATTAAACAGCTGCTGTCCTGGACAAGGGATTACATTAATGTAATCAAACCATAATTAGGTTAATTGCAGTACACAGACATCACCAATTAACTCACAAATTGCCAGTCCCACATATCTAAAAATCAGTTCCTGAAATGAAACACAGACAGCACTCTCTGTTATCACAGTGGGCTAGAGGAACACAGCAGAAGGGAATTTACTCCCCAAAAGAAAACACAAAAGGGGGATGCTTTTAAGGGCCTCAGCAAACAAAATTATGCAAAAAAGCTCCAGCTTTAGACAATACAAAACACACCAAGTCGTCACACTTGGCTGACAAACACCTGTGCATAGCAACACAGCTTGGGAGAGGTCTAGCACAGAACTGACTGTGCAGAAAACCATGTCTGTGCTCCTTGAGGCAAGCTTACCAAGACAAGACAGGTACCAAAGACCAGCTTAACTAACCCAGTAAAGGTACATACTGTCCAGTATCTAAAAGTTCATTCTGTCTCTCACTTATCACCTTTTCCCAGATGCTCCTAAGTTTGACACATGCCCTGGGCTCTGGCAGCACTACCCCTCTACCAGATGCTATTGCTGCAGCAGATGGGTGGCCAACCCATGCTTCTCCCAGTGAGTGCTTCCCTGCAGCATGCAGATGTGGTCAGCCTGCCAGGCTGGGCTGCAGGCACTGGCAGCTAAAGGGTGTCTTTATGTCTCAGCTTGCCCTCAGAGCAGTGGCTTTCAGAAGCTAAACACACCCATCTTTTCCTGAGTCACACTAAAGTCAGGTATCTCCCTGTTGCTTCCATGATTCATTCTCTTGTGATTCACCCATAGAGGGCAATACATATATTTTTTGTGTCTATTCAGCACTTCCACTGACATTAAACTATGTATACGGGTAGTTCAGTAATTGCATAATCTTTTGTGTCTTTCAAGGTCAGCATTTCCCAGTGGTTCACTATTAAAGGTCCTTACATTGTTGGTATATTTCTTGAAAGAAGCATTGGCACTTTTTTTCCCTAAGAATTCTACTCTACAAATACTCTCTCACTGCCAAATTTGTCTTTAACCCTGATGTTCTTATATATCTGCTCTGAAGATCAAAATCTTGCTTTATTAAATGGACAAATAATGCTCTTGCTCTCAGAAATGGCTGAACTTGATTGTCTGAACTTGGAAATTGAGAGATTTAGAAAGTTAGAAGATGAGTCAAATGGAAAATCGAAAGAAAATGTGTAGACAACCCTAATTACAGCTGTTGCTACATTTGTTTCTAATACTACCGTGATGCCGGCAGACAGATAATAGCAGTAAAATCAGAAATGGTAGGAAGGACTCAGAACAAAAGCAGTAACATAAAACACATCATCAGCCTGTGAAAGGCACAAAGCCATCAGTAAAAAAGCTCTTTGTTTTTGGATTAAGTTTTTTTTTCCTTTCTAATGGGAAGACACTGGTCCAATCAAGCTGTTTTGAATTGAAGATCACACTAGTTATGCACTATTTACTTGTCTGATTGTAATTTTTTAAGTCCACAGACTGAATTACAGCATACCAATGTATTCACTACACAATGATACAACACAGAAACAGCACAAAGATTGCGTGAGGAATACAGAAGCACAGTATGGTCTTGTTGTTGTACAGATATCAGCTGGTACTAGAAAGGTGCAGTAATCTCTCACTAGAGAGACTGAATAGCTGCAAGTTGCAGCTCCTTCATGACAGGACCAGAAAAATTAATACCAGTCTTGAAAGTGCAGTCGTTTTTACAAATAACTATGAGGTTTTAGCTGGAAGAATTAGCCTGTGCTTCTAGTCTTCTCTGTTAACGTTTTTCATTCACATTTTAACTTTTACCGTCCCACCCATATTTTCTCTATTAAACATCCCGCTTAGGCGCCATTGACATCTAGGTATGTACATTATTAACTTGAAAAATCATCTACTCTTATGCCTATCTTACCTCCTGATGTCCAAGGTTGGAGTTTTCCATGGGATCACCAGTATAAGTACAGATAGTTATAATTCTTAAGGCCAGGTTTGTTGGTTTTTATAGGTGCTAAGTACTTGTAGCTCTATTTTGCATCAGAGGCTTTGCAACATAAAGTAATTTTTGCCATATACCAGGTGAGGAAAATCAGAAATTAAAATACAAATTATTATAGAATCATAGAATGGTTTGTGTTGGAAAGGACCTTAAAGATCATCTAGTTCCAACCCCCCTGCATGGGCAGGGACACCTTTTCTGGCCTTGAACACTTCCAGGGATGGGGCTTCCACAACTTCTCTGGGCAACCTGTTCCAGTGTCTCACCATCTTCACACTAAAAAATTTCTTCCTAATGTCCAACCTAGATCTGCCTTCTTCCAGTTTTAATCCATTCCCCCTTGTCCTATCACTACAAGCCCTTGTCAAAAGTCCCTCCCCAGCTTTTCTGTAGCCCCTTAAGGCACTGAAAGGCTGCTATGAGGTCTCCCCAAAGCCTTCTCTTCTCCAGGCTGAACAACTCCAACTCTTAAAAACTTTGTTTTTAACTCCCCCATTACAGAAAACACAAACCCTCCAGCTCCTGTACCGGGCCAGGCTGGTCTAGTTGCTTTCAACACCACTGATTATCCTCTCCTCAAAACCAGCAAATGAGACACTGTAGATAAATATAAAATTTGCTCCCAAGTCTCACCCTGAACTGGTGGAGACCAAACATTAAATGTTTCACAGTTACCTGTGACAGTGACCTCTCCACTGAAAGTCAAATTTCCTAAATTTCTTTCAGCATTTTTAACTCACAGGTGAATGTAAATACCTTGTAAGCAATCTTATTATCAAATTATAAAGCAGCCATGAAAATACTGGTCAAAATAACTTGCCAAGGGTTACCAGAAACATGATGTGACAGCACATGAAATAGTACCCAATTCTGTCAATGGGCAATTTTTTGTTTGAACACTCAGAATTTACATAATTTGAAAATTTGTCCCATTAATGCTGTATGAGTAAAAAAAAGTAAGTGCATTTACAAGTTGAGATTCTGAGTCAATGTCAGAAGAAATCCAGCCCTTCAATGAAAGGTGTTGTACCTTCCTTTACTGCAAAAGCTCTCGAAACACTGGCAGCTCCTACGGGGCCAGAGCCTTTGAAACTCCTCCCAGAGCACTTCAGGAACAGCACCACTGGAGTCAACCGAGAAGTCTGTGCAAAAGTAAAACCTGATCCCTAGGGTGAACGGTTTTGTGGGCTGTGTGTTGATTAGTTCCTTCAGTTCGCACATTTATATGCTGCTCTCTCTCTGCTAGAGGACCTGATCATTCAGAACTGGGACACAGAGGAGCAGTTTGCTTTTCCTACCCACCCTGGACACAGGCTCAGCAGAGACTCTGGAGGAAACTTGCTGGTTTTCAGCTATAATTACAGCGTTTTTTGTGTTGTTTTTTTGGTTTTGTTTTTTTTTTTAATCCACTTTAGATGGTTATAAAACCTGTTGAATCGTGAGAAGCAAGCAATCCTGTAGCATCTAAAATGACCTTCAATTAATGGGCATTTCAAACAGCAGGTCATTTGGGAAAATAGCCCTACTTTACAGGAATGTACTTGGTCCACCAGGCAACAGGCAATTAATGGCATGGTCCTCAAAAGCTTTTAAAACAGGAGTACTACTGTGTAGCTATTGAAGGACAACAATTTCCTGTCAGCAACCAGTGGGGAATTTGGCTGCATGGCCTCTGGTAAACGTTATCATGTGTCAACCATTTTGTACATCACTGCATAGGAAATGGTACAAAACCAGGTATTTTCCTCTTAGAAGTACAGAGCAGTACTCTCTGGCAATACAAGGTTAGAGAAAGGAATTACAGGAGGAGAGCAAGGCTAGCAGGTCACGTACACAAACCCAGTGGTCTCAGATTTAAGTTATTTTTCTCCACCCATACCACCTTCTGGGAGTTCTGCCTTCTTTCACTGCCTATTTAACCAAAATAAATCAAACGCTCCTGCCATCTCCAGTGCTATCCTAAAGCCTGAGCCTACAGATCCCAGTCTCGGCCCCTCCCAAGCCCTGCCAAGTTAGCACACTATATTTGCATATTCTATGGGGTATCTGGCAATACCCAACATAAAAAGCTTACAGAAAACAGGATGTCTCATTAATGCACGGTTGCCAAATGCTTTCCCAGATTCCTTCCCCACTGCCCTCCACTTCTGATATTATCTCAGCTGGAGAGAGAACGCAGCCATGATGCAACTTACAGAACACCTGTAGGAAGCAAAACGCATACTACAACGACGACAGTATTTACGTCATCAACACTGATTTACATGTTTGTGAAGAGTGTGCAAGGCTAGAAAGTTACTTCTGTTCCTGACCAGTTCTACCACAGCTACTCTCTCAGTGTATCGAAGATAAGCAGATTGCAGTCCTCCCAACTGAAGGTGGGAAGTGTGGTTACCCTCAGGCTCTCTCATCTTCCCTGCTTTTCTGAATGTCTTATCTGCCCCAGTATTTCACTGGGCACTGAACTACTGAACTGCCCATTTCACTGTGCTGTGGACCCCTGCAATCATACCAGTACTCCATGTACTGAACCATTCATACCTTTCTGCTATATTTGCCTGCTGCATTGTATTTTCTATTTCAACCCAAACTGCTAATGACTCAGAGCACTTTCTTCTGTCTGGTGGCCTAATGATACAACACAATGGGCCCATAAAACAGTAGTCTTCCCTCCAGTCTTCTGCATTACTGAAGTCTGCATATGAATAAAAAAAACTCCATCCTGTATTTGAACTATAGCCTCATGAAGGGAGATACCTTTTACATTGGCATACTCATTATCAGAATCTCATACACTTTGTACAGTACAATACTCAAACCTGACAAAATCAGTACAATCAACTGGCCATAAATTCCTCATGCCTCAGCATGCACTCTTCCTCACATAAAGAAGTATCTCTAATTCCTTTTTCAAGCCTTTGTCTAGTGCAAAGCATCATGCTTGAAAACATGCTCTTCCGGTCACAAAGACTGAAGAAGAGAAATACTGCTCCTCCGTTGAATTACAGGTGTGTAACTACTATGCAGAAACAACCATCCTAAACATGCACCATGTAAGATTCTGTTTATTTTGGGAAGTGGTGAAAAAATAAATTTAAGAGATTGAAAAAGGAAAAGAAGAAACCTTAGTTTCAACTTCAGGTTCTACTTCTCTCACTCAAAGCCTCCTCCCCCTTTTGTCCACCCACACACTCCCCAGCATGAAACCAAAAGCAGCAAGGGAAACTCAGTAGTCACATCCTTCCATCTCACAACTGTCAGTGCATTTACTAACAGAGCAGCAGGAGCCTAAAAAGCAGATGGTCAGCTTTATTACCCTAAAAGACAACCTTCTGATGCCATCACTGGAAAACAGGAGTACCCATTCCCCTGGCAGCTTCAAATCATTCACCAGAAAATGCTTGGCACTGTCACACAGATCTCTGCCTCTCAGATACTGCTGTTCCCATACTTCTAAATACAAGGGGAGAAGCTTTGATTGATCTGTTTGTTGCAGTTTTCCCAAGGAGTGGGCTGTTTTCTCTTACACCAGTGAGGAAGAAAAAAAATCTGACCCACCTGCCCCTCTCCCCTGTTCCTGTTTTTCCAGAAAGGTCCCCTCATAGCCAGGGAGCAAATTTCAGTGCCGTTTCCAGCACACTCAGGTGCCTCTTGGAAACGCCTATACCAATGCAGGCAGCATGTGGAACAAACAAGAGCTAGAAAGACTATCTACAGTTACAGGGAGATGACCTCATTGGGATCATGGAGACATAATAGGATGGTTCACACAGCCAAAGCCCTGGAATGGATGGTCACAGGCTCTTCAGGAAGGGCAGGCTGGGAGAGCGAGGAAGGGGACTTGGCCTTTGAGAGAGCAACAGGATGCATGGAGCTCTGCCTGGAGCTCGTTCAGGAGCCAGTTGAGAACTTACGGGTCATGATTAGTGGGTAGACTAATACAGGTGCCATTGCAGTGGCTATCTCAAATAACACCTATTGCCATTTTAGCAGAACTTCAAGCTCAAGTTAATGAGCTTGATGCTCATCTTTTTGATGATGAGTTGATGCTCTTAGGTAGAGAGGTAGATCCCTCTTCACCTCCCTGCATAAAGTCCAAATACATAAGAAGGACATAAAAGGGAAAATGGGTTATGGAAGGTAAGACCACAGATTAACACCTGGTTAAAGGTAACACCTGCATAAAGGTTCAAAGCAGTGTCAGACATTATTTTCTCTGCACGAGGAGATCAGAACTGCATAACATGTCAAAGGAGGCACATAGCTAGGTCCTCTCCTTTTAGCCGCTCACAGTCAGTGTGGCACCTGCATGACACTGTGGTTTGCTCAAAGTAAATTGCCTGTTGGGTAACTCCTCTGATTTTCACAGAAGATTTGTTAACATTACATGAAATAAGGCTCCCTTGCAGGAAATGTTTCTTTTCCCCTCCCACATTCTGTAGCTCTTATCTCATTATTAACCTGCAGTCAACTTATTTGCAAGGAGTGTGAGAAAGCTAGTTCCGGGAAATTTTTTTTTTGCATACTTAGTTCCTGATAAAATTGATTTATAATTTTCCCAGTCACGTGAAGAGAGGCTTTTATGAAGAAAGAATAAGTAAAGTAAAATATATTCAAAGCAAACTAAATCAAGAAACCAAAGCCTATTTGCATCTTTGCAATACAGGAAATCATCTTCCTTTCCCCTCCCTCTGCATTTAAATGCAACAAACTGAATGAGAAGCTTGAAGTCCAAAAAATGTTTATGGAATAAGTTGTTCAAGGAATTACAGCTTATAACTTCCCAGTCTAAAAGCAAAGGAGATGGACAAGGCAAGCTGAATATTTTTTTCATTTCCTTATTTCTTATTAAATTCCCTCTGTGCAAAAAAAAAAAAAAACAAACCAAACAACAACCCAAAACCCAGGGTAAAGCTGCTAGCGTGGGATGGCAAAGCCCAGAGCAGTGACAGGCGCTGAAGTGAAGGTTTATGCATGGAAGTGAGGGAAAAATAGGAGGAAGGAACTGCTGGTCCACTACAGGAAAGAGAACTGGAAATAGGAGAACATCCACATTAGATTTAAGGTGCATTTGTGCGACCTGTTCTCAGTGGATACTGGGTTATTTCCAACAACACAAAATCATTGGCAGGCCTGTGTTTGATGCAAAAGGACACACTCTCTCCAGGATCACAGACACAAAGCACCGCAGGAGGTAGAATTCCACTCATTTGCTCTCTGAGTGTGAAAGGGGATGAAAGATTTTGAAAAAAGAAAATTAAGATGGGGTTGCTACAAAATTGGAGCAAGTGTGCTACTTGGTATTTTACAAAAGTTGTTCTGAAAGCACAAACTCTCAATAAGTAATACAACTTCAAAAACTAAGATTATGATTTCCAGAATTCACTTTATGAAATGTCTAGAATCTCTGAGACTGTTTAAAGTCTTTGTAGACCAGAATGATAGAAAAACTCTGGCATTGTTTTCCATGTTTTGTAGTAAATCTTAATTTTACCAGAAAATAACTCGCAAAAAAACCTCATTCAAGTTCAACTTCAAAGACAGAAATTAATTATCTTAAGGCAAATTTTCTCTCCTTCAATTTGGCCTCTGAACACTTGGAAGATGTTACCAATCTCCAGCGCTCACTCATTTTACAGTGAAAATCCCTCAGGATCTTTCAATTATCACAGAAGAACTACCGGACCATGACCCTGAACCATCCCACTCACCTGCCTTTACCAAGCAACCCATGTTTGGTTTTGAGAAAGCAACAGCAGAGAGCAATGTTTGGCTGTTATCTGACCAGAAGAATTTGCTTCCACACCACCTGTTACAGTTACTGTTTTGATTTCAAAGAAGAAGGAAAACAGTATTACAAAATCATGCTGAGGCAAGAACACCCAGACCATAACTACCATAACTATTAGGATTTTAGACCCTATCAACTGTTGAAACCTTTGGGCAGAAGACAAAATTTTCTACTGTCCTTCCATGTATGAGGATCTATTAATAAGTTTCTTGTTGACTTCCACATTTTTCACACCAGTTGCAGCAAGAGTTGCTGTACTGTGGATAAAAGATATTGACATTTTCACATATAGTCTGTATTTTCTCAGGGGACCTGAATTTCTTTCATCAGGCTCTGTTTATGATAGGATGTGTCTTCAGATAGCAACTCAAGTTCAGATCTAGTATATTTCAGAGCTCTCATCTCCAAGAAATAAACTGCACATGAACTACAGCAGCATCTAGGTCCTCTAGAACATTACTTCACATTTTTATAAACTGACAAATCTTTCTTTAAAATACAAAATCAGCCAAATGCATTAAAACTCATTGGTATTGCAAGCACAACTAATCCTTATGTGTTCTCAAGATGTCATGAGATAACTCAATCCAAGCAGTTAGGGATGTATCATGACCCATAAACCACTTATGTATTACAACATTAAGTTACCTACAGCAGACCTGTTTGAGTCCAGTAGCAATTATGTATTAAAATAACTGTATCACTTTTGAAGCCAATCCAGAAGTGAGAGGTGCTTAGAAAAGGCTTCAGATCTTCTGTCATATTACACATATTGGAAGACAAGTGGCACAATATGTCATATGAGTGGATGTGCTCTTTTGCTATTTTTTTCTATGCCTAATTAACTGGATTTTTCTTAGACAAAAAAAGATTTTGAAATACATTTCATTCTTGCATAAAACCAAATCCATATCCAGAAATTTTACCCTTCAGCAGCAGAGCTGCTGCTTAAGGAAAGGCCTCCCAGGACTGCAAAGAGACAGAACAAGCTGTCATGCTTTTTGTGTGCTATAGGTATTTAGCCAACTTCACAGCTAGGAATAAAATCTGACAAGAGGAGCCAATGCTCTTCTAGATTACACTTATGTGCCTCAGTAATTTAACAACAAAATTACAAACTGAACCCCCAGGTTTGCTGTCCTGCATATCATAACGCAATGTCTCTTGCAGATTTTTGAAGGTTTTTTTCATAAGGAACAAAACACTCATCTCATATATTATCATCTAGTTCATCTGCCTGAAATATTCTTTCTTCCTTTTACACTTCTATGCCCTCTCAGTCCATGTTTTGGATGTATCAGGCCCTTCCCTCTCAAGCATTAACTTGAATTAATGATGTCCCTTCAGAATTCAAAGCAAGTTGCTTGCACACAGTGATGGAAGCTTGAAAGAGCCAGCACATTTCAGTGTTTTAAAACTACTTATAGGAATAAATGTTAGAAACGGCCTAAGAAAAACAAAATTCTGCACTAATAAGCAGGTCATATGAAAGACATCAGGTGAAAAAGAGAGACACCCACAGCTGGGATACCTATTTATTTTCCTTATCCTGCTCATTACTATTAAATAATTCAAGGTAAGAATGTAGAAGCACTGCAAAGAGAAAAAAGGCAAAAAACTATAACATTACTGTTCTGTGTACTGTGAGCTCTTCCTCACATCTGAGAAAACCCATACCATTAACACTTCATATTTTTCATCTTCTGTCCCATCAAGTAGAACTATTTTTTCTCCATTCGCATTTACAGTCCTTTCAAAAGTTGTCCAGTGTCTTGGAGAGTAAGATTAAGCTCTGCAGGAGGCAACAAACTGTAAGAACCTTGAAAAATAAAAAAAGCACAAAAATCTCACTTCAAAAATTATCCCGATTGGATTTGCATGATACTGACAGTGATTTGGAGTAAAATTTCCTGGAACTATTCTAGCAACTAAGTTCTAGTATATTCTGAGGTAGGGCCATTCCCTAGATCCATTAGACCAAAGTATAGCCTGAAATTTTTAAAGTCATTAAGGCACGATGACACATCATGAGACGATTCATCAAGCACATGTACATGTGATATAGCTCCAGAATTTTTATCTCCTTTTGACCCACAACCAAAAGTATATGGACAATTTACCCTTGCCACTTACAAATTGTATTTTGCAGGAAATTCAGTAGCAATAATCTAATCTAGCTTTATCTGGTCACATAGACTTTAAATAACAAGAAAAGGAATACTGCTTACTCACTTTTGCATAGTAAGAAATAACATCCCACACAGAGTTAGTATACGTCTCCCCAAACCATGCCAGGAAACTAACAGATTAATATACTGACAAACCCCATTTTCCTTCATCTATAAATATTGTTTTGAAATGCTTTGTGGTGAGGAGGTGACTAAGCCCATACGAATGGCCCACTCCTCATATAGCCATGGTCATTAGCTCAGATTTATTACAGCATTAGCACTGGTGGTGTGAACCTGAAAAAATCTTCCAGTCCATCTTAGACTGGAGATGATGGTTTTTGTAGGAGTTTGTTATTGACACACGTCACCTAAAGTCTGCCATTTGTGCTGGCTTTGACACCAGTGTTTTATGTTTCAGTAGAAGCAATCCTTATATAATCTGCAGGCACTGGACATCCTTATCCAAAGAGACGGCAACTTTTAAGAGCTACATTTCAAGGTTTGGAGCTTGCTATGTTTTGAAATCTGTCAGCACTGACTGCATCTCTCCAGCAGGGCCTGTCTGTACTGAATATCAACTATGTAACTCTGTCCAGGCCAGACACTCTGGTTCATCCATGGGGCTGAAAATGCCACCATGATCTGGCGCAGTCCCACACTTACTCATCAGAGACACTGATGCACTTCACTGAAAACTGCATCCCTTAGGACTCAACTGTCTAAAGGCTTGTTTATGCAGCCAAAATGCCTAAACCAATGTCGTCTAGCCCCCTTTTTTTTGTTGTTGTTGTGCTTTTAATCACAATGACTTCGAGATTTTGGTAGGTGCTTTTTTGTTGGTGGTTTTTGGAAGGGGTTTTCTGTTTTGGTTTAGTTTTCACATTTATTTTTTACTCATTCTTTACTCTTAGCAAGAAAAACTGAGGAATTTTCACATGTAGAGATAACCAGAACAAATCCTACCCTAACAGCCAAACCCTCCTTCTAACCTTTACAGAAACTCTATCTGGATTTTCTGCTGGCCCTACCTCTTTGCTAAAACTTGGCGTATCTGAGAAACACACCCCTGACACTTCTGTTGGCTCATTCTAATGGAGAAAGCATCCAAGCAAAATAACAGTCAAAAATCCCAGTCAGCCACTTAACAATTAGAGCAATAACACACCAGCTCTTCAAACATGATGACTAGCTTCAAACAAAGAATAACAAAGCAGAGAAGAGAGAGGGGAGAGAACAGATCTGGAAGGACTGTTCCTACTTATTATAAAGAAAAAAAAAAAAAATCCAGGCCTTTACATTAGAAATTACTAGCTTGAGTAGCATTGCTGGTGGCTAAGACAAATCAGAATGAAAAGCAATGCAAAAGTATCAGCATGCCAAAGTCAACACCTCAGTGGCTAGTGAAAAGGCTGTGGTATCTAAGAGATTTTTTGCTATCTTGCCAGGGTTATTGACAAAAAACAGGTAACCAACAGATAGCTTTTGCAAGGCAAGGTTTCTTTTTCCTTTCTCAGCATGCCCCCAAATCAAAACATCACATTTGCAGTAACTACAAATACAGAAAAAGTTGCTTTGGGTTTGAAATCAAACAGGCCTTTGTGCTCAGCAAACCTAGCCAGCATTTTGTACATGGTTGGTCCTCAGTTTCAGACCACCAGCCTCCAGAAAAAACAATTTCAACATGACCCTGCCCCTCATCCCCTGAAAGAGGTACTAGGGATACATATGCTTCTCTTACAATTAGATAGGTTTTTGATAAGTATCCACACACCATGGCCACATCCATTTGCTCTAACAGCTGATGAACTGCATTATGAGGGGAAAATCACACCTCAGGAACATCCTCAAATGTGATGCTGCAATGCATCTGTGTTTTCTTCAGGTGTTTTGATAATAATTGTCTAGTTTTCACCAGCTCCTAGCTATCATTATTCACAAGAGCATCTGAACACCTCCTACCCTGCTGGGAGTGACCGAACAACACTGTGAGGCTGTGAAGGAGCTCGTGTGTCATGTTCCCAGCCACCAAGATTTTCTTACAGTTCAGAGATGTTCACATTACGAGGGCAGATTTCTGTTCCTTTCAGCAAGACTGCTGTAAATAAAACTACCTAATTATATTTTCAAATTTACTTAACATTATCCTCATCTCTGTTTTTACGTCTAATGAGAAAGAAGCTATTCACAGATAAAGCTGAACAAAGCTGAGACAGCTACTTCATGCTCCTGGGATCTAAGTCTACCTTAATCAGAGACAGCAGCTGAAGGGCTGCAGGACTGCTTTGTGCTTGAGTTGCACAAGATCAATGTAAATGAGTGGTTTCTGTCCCTGGTCTGCTCTGAATAATGAATTCAGTGGTTGGAAATTCATTACAGTAGGTGAGCATGCATGTCCTCCAGTCTGACCTTTTAACTCCTACTTTTGTTATTTTTCCATGATCTCTCTATTTGGCCTAATTATAGTGTTCACAGGGGAATTAGTTATTTAGTTTAGCATTTAAGCATGTGCCTTTTCCTCAGTGAGCTTCCATATTTTGGATGAGTCAAGCCCTGTAGTTCCAGGAAGTTCCTACCTAACAAGAATGCAGAGTGAACAGCACCAAAAAGCTTGGGATCTTTCAGTGCAGCTGAGAAGAGTAAGAAAAGGCTCCCAAAATTATAGATTTTGCTTAGCTGCTTAAAATCCAGATAGGCAAGCATCCATCAGTATTATCGTATGTTAAAAGTGGAAAACACAAAGCATTTTTAGAACTGTTTATCCCTACTCCACCTGCACAGCAAGGGGACTGCTGACACAGTGCCCAGATATGAAAACTGCAAATGAAAGTCCTCGGGTTTCTGCTGTTGCTTAGGAAAAATAAACAATACACAACCCAATCTGACAGCTTCACTGAACAAAATACATGAGAACTGTTATTTTTAGGCATATGTCTCCACAGGGAAGAAACTAAAAAGTGAAATAGCTGCTTTTTTTTTTTTTTTTTTTTTTTTTTTAACCCAAGTATTAAAAATGGAAAATATATGTATTTCTGCAGACCCAGATACTGGTTTTAAACCTGGTTTTATGTAACATCAGCCTCTCTGAAAGATCTGTCTGAAGACATACTCCCTATTAATTAGCAATTTAGTGGCCATCTGTGAAAAAGGGATAAGCAAATATGTTTTGATTCATTTAAAATTAAGCTAAGGAGCCAACTGCTTTTACTTCCAGTAGTGACACTCATACTTCTCTCTACATACACACATACACTCAATAAATAAAGTGAGGCAAAACCATGCAGGTCAGTTCACTGACAGATGTGAAGACAGCTTGCTTTACAAAACTGTAATTCAGGAAAACAGCTACATAGTAATATGAATTGCATAATTTACCAAAAGCATAAAGACTTCACAGAACAGAAGTTCTTAAAAGCAGCCACTGGATATTTAATGTCTCTTCTAAAATAATTTGAATAATTTGTTCTTCCCAAATAGATGTGCACTATTTCTGGTCAAGAATCAAGAGCATTTTTCACCTGCTCCCTCGGTGGAGCTGACCAATGGACCATACTTCCCTAGGCTACACAATGAGTATGCCACAGCCCCTCACAAATCTAATTAGGGCTTGCACCTACTCATGTCAAAATAACCAACAGTAAAACACTCTCTCCCTGGAAACTGCAGCCATAATGAGGTCAGTAGGACAGCTCCTGCAGACACTGCATTTGAGAGCACAAGAAAACCTCCCTGCAGAAGGTGGCCCCAAGCAGAGACCAGGGCCACTGATACCAAGCCATGCCTTCTTGTACTTTACCCCAGGTGTAAAACCAACCAACCCAGCCAACCCCAGAGGCTCAATACCCACATACAGCTGATTCACCTCAATCATTCCTTCCAGTGTCTATGCACAAAAAAAACATCTTACCCACCCTTCCTTCTAACAGTTCATATAACTTAAACATTTTACTAGGCCAACATTTGCACTCAACTTACCCAAAATTCCCAGTGGCCCAGATGAGCTTCACTAACATATGTCTAAATTTTTAATTAGAAGTTATCTGAATTTATTATTTACCATAAGGAAAGGCTGAATAAAAAAGAAAATGGAAGTGGTCTTACCTACTTTTTAAAACTATTTGACATTATAGCAAAGTACTATTAATAGTGGCCAAAGGGTCTACAAAGAATTAATGTAATATATGTATTTCTGTGACAGGATCAGCATTACAGAGGGAGTAAGCAGTGAGCAAAAGAGGATATATTAGTGCCTGGGGGTTTTTTAATATATACATAGCCTATGTGTATACACGGACAGAGAGAGCATGTACACATTTATTATGATGTTTAGAAGAAGAAAATGCATGTCTGATAGTCTAGAACTATTTTTAGTGGAATAGATTTGATTTTGCAAAATTCTTCTATCTTTGAGAAGGGTGGACACGGGGTATGCCCTGAGGAACATTGCCAGGTGGCACAGTTCTGCACTCCAGGGAAGTAGTTCTTGAGGGCCCCTACCAAACCACAGCTGGGTAACTCATGGAGCAAACTGAAGTCGAGTTCATTGACACCAAAACTCAGAGGCAGGTGATCTTGCTAGTACATTCTGTGGGCTTAGCTGGCCACAGTATTGCTTAATAACCCATTAGTTTTTTTGACATAGCACTTACTGCTATTAAAAAAGAGCAGAGGATGAAATGCACACAAAGAAGGAAATGTTATAATTTTCTTTCTCTTAATCTAAATCTGTCCTCATCAGGCTAATGGATGTTTTACTATTTGTTCACAGGAGGTTAACTGGCCCAAGAGAAAAAAAAAATACCCTCCTATTAAAAATTTCCAGCTTATTTAAAGTAAAATTTTCCTGGAATCACTGAAATATTAATGCTGGTTGCTATACATTTGTCCTCAAATACACAAATGCTCTTTTTATTATGACACTATAGTGGCACTTCTGGAACCTCAAAACCAATCTTGTTAACATATTGTCTTACTCAACTAAACAAAAAAGATAACATCTTCAAAGAAAAAATGGCAGTGATTCTATTTCATACAGAAGAGGTTGTAAAAGGACTTTACTTACATCACTGGAGTATTTAAATACGCAGTGTTGTATTTTTGCCAAGACTACACCTAGCCATTTCAAAACCTAAATGAATTCACATAGTACTTAAAGACTTATCCTCTAGCAGGGAAGAAGTTAATAGAGTGATTTTTTTGAGGTTGGACTCTGAAAATCCCACCGATTTTTAACTGGAGTTTTAGACAACCAATTAGTCTCTCTGCATCCTTCATGGAAGGAAAATGGCATTCCTCGTGCTACTGAAAGGCAGCAGTGGCTTTTGAGAAAGTATCACCACATAGGTGCTGCATAGTATTGCATAAATGCAATACTAATTGCAAAGTATAAATGAGAAATCACACGCCCTTTCCTTTTATAAGTGGGCAGTAACACAATTGCAGAACTGAGGCTGTGGATGTTGTCTGTCTGGACCTCCAAAAAGCATTTGACACAGTTCCCCATAGAACTCTCATAAAGAAACTGGCTGCTCATGGCCTAGATGAGCATATGATCTGTTGGATCAAGCTCTGGCTGGACTGTCGGGCCCAGAGAGTGCTGGTCAATGGAGTCAAATCCAGCTGGGGCCAGTCACAAGTGTTGTTCCTCAGGACTCAGTGTTAGGACCGTTTCTGTTTAACATCTTTATTGATGATCTTGGTAAGGACATAGAGTGTATCATCAGTAAGTTTGCAGATGACACCAAGCTAGGCTGGAGTGTTGATCTGCATGAGGATAGGGAGGCTCTACAGAGAGACTTGGATAGATTGGATCATTGGGCTAATGTTAATGGCATGGGCTTCATCAAGGTCAAATGCCAAGTCCTGCACTTGGGCCACAACAACCCCAGGTAACGCTACAGGCTTGGGACTGGAAAGCTGCCTGGCAGAAAAGGACCTGGGGTTCCAATTGACAAGTGGCTGAACATGAGCCAGCAGTGTGCCCACCTGGCCAAGAAAGCCAATGGCATCCTCACTTGTGTTAGAAATAGTGTGATCAGCAGAAGGAGAGAGGCGATTGTCCCCCCTGTACTCAGCACTGGTGAGGCCACATCTGGAGTTTTGTGTCCAGTTTTGGGCATCTCAATTCAAGAGGGATATTGAGGTGCTGGATTGAGTACAGAAGAGGGCAACAAAGCTGGTGAAGAGCCTAGAGAATAAATCTTATGAAGAACTCTTGAAGGAGCTTGGAATGTTTAGTTTGAGAAAGAAGAGGCTGAGGGGAGACCTCATCAGTCTCTACAACTACCTGAAAGGTCATTGTAGAGAGGTTGGTGCTGGTCTCTTTTCACAGGTCATTAGCAACAAAACAAGAGGCAATGGCTTCAAGCTGCACCAGGGGGGTTTAGACTGGACATTAGGAAAAAGTTTTCACAGAAAGAGTGGTCAGACACTGGAATAGGCTGCCCAGGGAGGTGGTTGAGTCCTCATCCCTGGATGTGTTCAAGGGTCGTTTGGATGTGGTGTTGGTGGATATGGTTTAGGAGAGAACTTTGCTTGGACTCAGTGATCCCAAGGGTCTTTTCCAACCTGAATAACTCTATGATTCTATTTCTGATGCTTTGGCCATCCCCAGCCCCTACTGACCCCAAATGCAAATCTATGTCATCTGACACCTTCAAAATGAGGACTGTAACTGGAACATATAGCCACCAGCTGTGATCTGAGTGAGTAGTTCAGCTCACAACAAACATGCTACTTGTCCAGGGACAAATATAACTTTTTCTGAGTGAAGTACAAAAGCTTTAGCTAGGAATCTTTTCCCTCCCCACATCTATCCCTCATACATTTGCTATGTACCTTTCAGGTTCCCAACAGATCAGAAAAATATATTACAAAATAGCCCTAGTTCAAGCTCAGATCAATGCCTAAGAGCTTAATTCTACAGGCAAATAGTGTTACTTTAACATAAAACGCTATGGTGGAAGAATGTCTGTCAACAGTTAAGCTCTAAGTAGCTGCAAATTAAATAAATCAGGTTTTTACTTCTCATCCTGGGAAGTGACCAGAGCTCAAAAGTTCAGCATCAAGACCCTAAAAAAACCACTGAGGTAAACTCAAAGACTGGATTATTTGGTTGCCATTCCTGCAAACACATATTGCAAACAGCCCTAATGGTTTCCCCGTAGTTCACATGATAAAGGTGCTCAGATACACAGACAGCTAGAGGATTAGAAAAGTAACATTCCAGAATTCCAAGAACAAACAAAATTGTTTCCCTCAAATGTGACTGCATTCACAAGATTTGAAATTGCTGTAACATGACTTTTCACAACTTGCTGAAATTAATGTTCATTTTAGAATTCAGAGCACATATCTGTCAACATTAATCTTGCATAAATTGTGTTTCTTTCCACCACATTTTCTTATGAAGAGTTTTGTTCAACTCCAAAATATCCCCATGTACATTCTTGATTTTATGAAGGTTGTGTTCATTCAGTATTCATAGCACTAAAAAATAACACTGGATAGTACTAGGTGTTCTTGTCTAGGTAGTACCATAAGCATAAGCCAGTGAACAAAAAAACAAAGATCAGGATAATTCCTATTAAACAGGTACTTTCAGCAGGAAGTATGTTTGGAAGCCTGTTTTTTACCACACTGCTACATTGTCTAACGCATCTTCTCATGAGGAAACGGCCTAATTGTCTCCAAGTTTTATATAAATTTCCCTTCTGCTACGTGGGTGTTTTATTGGGACGATGGGACTCTTAACAGTGGAAAAATCTAGAAGAACAAAATTATCTTTTTTTTATAGCTAAAATATCCCAATTCCTACACAATCAAGAATGCTTGTCTTTATACCTCTCACTAACCTTCAGTCTGCTTTGCACTGCACACTTAATCTCAGTACATTATTTCAGTGTTGCCGTAAAATGATACATCAGAATCCAAGGTTTATGTCTCTGTCATAACAGGCACTGTGCTGCTAATTGAGTTTCATTATATGTTTGGTTTTAATTTCCTGATTAGCAACGACTGACTTTTTTTCTCCTCTAGATGTAGTATTACTGTACAGAAGCTTCTCTCTTTCTTCATATAGTGCTATGTTCTTCCATGTACAAAATAGATTTTTTTTTTCCTTATTTTGGTTAAAATTCCAGTCTTATCTAGAAAAGCCTGACCTAGTTTAACAGTGGCCCCCATATGGTTCTTAACTCCAAGTAGCTCTCAAGGCACTTTTAGTTCAGATCCTGCACTGAACTGACATGGCCAAAAGGACAGTTTGGCAATACCAATCCCTTGCAACATGGAAATGTGAGCCAGAGGTGTCCAAGGCCAGTATCATCTCGGTTGCTTTAGGATCTGACTCAGCCCACAGTGGAGTTCATGGCTTCTAGAGAGCTACTGCTCTGTCTCCCTTATGAGGGGTTCTTGGACCTCCTCCCACTCACTGACCCCGTCCTCCAACACATACAGCTCTCAGAAATACAAAGATTTTGCCACATACCAAATGAAGGCACAAAGGTTGTGTGTGCCCATGTGGTGCATTAATTTTAATACTTCAGGCTTTACACATTTTATGGTTTAATTACAAGATAATATTGAAAGAATACTGACAGAGTATTGCTTCCAAAACGACTGGATTTTTGCTAGTCACAGTAATACTCCCACTCGCGATTTTAAAACTAACCAGCAAGGAACTGTGCAATAACTATATTGCCACCAAAAATATTTATGCTGCATAATACTTGACACGATTCCAGATGTTCTTACAATATCAGTATTCATGACACACAGCAATTTGGCACTGTGTGTATGAGAGACAGAATCTCAAATACTTACAGCCAATCATCATCATAGCAACAGCAAAAATCTTCTCCCCATCTGTAGTCGGAGCGATGTTCCCAAATCCAACACTGGTGAGGCTGGTCATCGTAAAATACAACGAGGAGATGTAGACCGAATCTTTGCTTGGTCCACCTTCCCATTTTCCAAAGCCTGATGCATTAAAGCGGTAAGGTGTTCCTATTGACATCCCCAGCTGATAGAGCCAGCTCTCAGTTCGGATTGTGTTTGTATCCTCATCGATAACTTCATAGTCTCCTATGCTGTACCAAATGCAGGCCAACCAGTGTGCTGCAAGACCAAACACGCACACCAGCAGGACCAAGACTGCTGCTCCATATTCGATGTAGTGGTCCAACTTCCGAGCTACACGACCCAGCCGAAGCAGCCTGACCACTTTAAGGGAACTGAACAGGCTACTGATGCCCTAGAAGGATAAAGCACAGTGACCATTAGAATTTAGTATTAAAACAACAATATTCATAGCTGCAGTGTTTCCAAAGGCACAAGGCGATCCACCACAAAAAGATGGTCATCAGATAACACCTAAAAAGAGACTGTGAAACACAAAAATGTTACGACCCTTTTTAGGGATGGATATACGCACTCCTGTCTTCATCCACTAGCATTTTGTGAGTTGTTCTCTGAACTCCCCTTTCAGATTACTTGAATAGGTCTACAAATGTGTTTGTAAAGCCTTCAAATGACCAGCTGCATGACCAGTTGTACAAGTAGACAGCCCCTGAGCATCCCAACGCTACTTATGGTTGATTGGAAATAAACATGGAAGTCACCAACCGTTAAACTATACAAATCTAATGTTGAGAGGAACACAACCAGACATCTATTGAATTTGGAGTCGTGAACCTTTTACAGACATTCCTGACTTCCATCATCTCATGTTTCAGTTTTCCCCCCTTTACTAAACTCTCATGAGACCCCACCTGGAGTACTGTGTCTAATTCTGGAGCCGCAACATAAGAAGGACATGGAGCTCCTGAAGAGTGTCCTGAGGAGGGCCACGAAGATGATCTGAGGGCTGGAGCACCTCTGCTATGAATACAGGCTGAGCGAGTTGGGGGTCATTCAACCTGGAGAAGAGAAGGCTCTGGAGAGACCTCATAGCAGCCTTCCAGTGCCTTAAGGGGGCCTACAAGAAAGCTGGGGAAGGACTTTTGACAAGGGCTTGTAGCGAGAGGACAAGGCCTAATGGATAAAAACTGGAGCAGGGGAGATTTAGGTTAGACGTTATGAAGAAATTTTTTAGTGTGAGGATGGTGAGACACTGGAACAGGTTGCCCAGAGAAGTTGTGGATGCCCCCTCCCTGGAGGTCTTCAAGGCCAGGTTGGACAGAGCTTCGAGCAACCTGGTCTCATGGGTGGTGTCCCTGCCTATGCAGGGGGGTTGGAACTAGATTATCTTTACAGTCTCTTCCAACTCAAACCACTCTATGATTCTATGTAACACAATCTGCAGTATTTACCTCAGACATACGAAGAACATAAATAAGGAAGGCCAAAAAATACTGGAAGTATTTAGTGATTTGTATTTTTTCAGTATAACAGTGTATTTCCTATGGCTGTATTCTCACATAAGAATTCACACACTGATAATCAGTCGTCTGACATTTCTCACATGGATGACACAAAGCTTAACTATTTCAAATACCTCACTGTCTAATCCCCACACTTTTTATGACAGCTTTGTTATCAATGTAGTACTTCTGTGCTGATGCCAGTATGGCTCCCATAAAACAGAATTAAGCCAGCATGTTGGATTTTGCACTGTTAACTTTTAGGTACATTTTCAATTCCTTGAACAAGAAGTTACATAAAAAAATTCAAAGCCATTTGGGGCACTAGAAGATCTCAATAGCCTTTCATTAATTTTATTTTTTTTTTCTCCCACCCCTGCTCTGTCTGTGTATGACTGTATGACTGTTTCATACATAGAAGTCTGATTAAAATTTAAGCAGACTGGTTTAATGAGCATTTCTGGAAATGCAAAATTGCATACTTCTGGTCACCAGCTTTTACTGGAAGTTTGTTTATTCCAGCATAAATACAACTGCTTCAGTATCTTAGGCTGGTTCAATGCACTAGAAGAGATGTTTTACTAAATAATTACATAAAGCATATTGACACATGTTCCCTAGGACTGCAGCAATGTATTTTCCTTTTATTTCATGAATTTGTCATGATTACATCAACTCATTTTCAGAGACAGATGCAATTTGTTACCTGGGAAGACACTATCAATTTCTATTAAGTATTTGGACAAGATCTAACACAAGCAGGGGGAGGGAAGTAAAAAGGAAGCAAAAAAGGAGAAGAAAAGCAGCCTTCCTTTAAATCAGGTATTTGCACACATCTAGGAGAGTCCTAGTGATGCATTCTTTTCATTATTATCTATGTCAAACTTTTCTAGTCGCTGATGCAAAAATTGCTTTACAAAGTAAACGTTAATTTCCATTTCCCGTTTATTCCATACCCGGCTTTGTAAACAACGGGGCAAAAGTTCAGAGAACGTGACACAAAAGGTGTAAAACCTTCATTTCCAGGGGAAAGGAAAGCAGGTACCTCTGAACACTCAGTATGGAGAGAAAAACAAAAGGAGAAAACACAAAAAGCTATACCATGATAACAATATCTTAGAACTGGACATGCAAGTCCACAAGCAACAAGCATGTATAGTCTCTACATTCTAAATATCCCCATTCTGACACTACAACACACTCAGGAACCAATGCCTATTTCTCTTTTCCCTTTACAAACTTTAATAGCTAAAAAAATAATATTTTCTATTTGGAGAATTCTCCAGTAATGACAAAAATAAGAGGAGGGGAGTTTAAGAACTTGGATAATATGGGAATATTAAATAATATATATGAAATTATACTGAAAATATTTAAGACAAACTACTTTGCTTTCACAGTACTCTTATCCTCCTTCCATTTGAGAAACTCACCAAAAAAAACTTTGTAAAAATGTTTAACATGGAATAGAACTGCATAATTTGGGAGGAACTGATTCTGCCAAGTTCTGACCAGAGATAGAGAGAAATAGGACTTTGTACAAAAAGAACTTGCTTATTTACTTTAAATAAACACTTGATTTGGTTGCGCTGAAAAATTGCATTTAATAATCAAATTAGTCACAGTATATCACCTGACTGCATTATCAATAAGATTCCAGAAGTTCAGAAAAAGCTAAAAAAAAACCCAAACATTCATTTTTATCTCAGCATTAACAGTATTTTCTATTTTTTTCCTCAGAGGAAAGGATTTGTCTATTCTAAATGGATCAATATCAAGAGGAAGCAATGCCCAGGGAAATAATTATTCATATGGCCCTCTGAGAAATTTCTATATGACAGAATTTCAAATGGGTATAAAGAATGGAAACTTAATAGACTGTTTCATAGATGATACAGTAGAAAAAAAATCAGATCATTCTCCAATACTTTAAAACAGTACTTTTCATCACTAAATTTAGCAAGTAATATTTTAACACTCATGGGGATAGATCTGCTGGATTCAAACATGACATTTTTAGATTACCACTTTCCAAAATAGAACTGTACTTTTCGAATACTCTCCATTTTAATGTTCTTATCAGCACTGATTATTTGTATGATTTTATCATACCAATGGCTTCAAGACATCATGCAAAAGAGCCCAAACTCAATTCACTCCTCTTGATGCCTGTCCCACCCTCCGAGCTCTGCTACTCCTACAGCCTTTGAAAGGCAAATTAAGAGACACCTAAGGCTCCTTCTGCTCAAAGAGAAGAAGAAGAAGAAGAAAAGAGAAGAACCTCAGTTCATAAAGAGCTAGCAATTGCATTCAGCTCCCAAACAGGCACCCCCAGATGCCCTGCAAAAAAGGATCACCATAAAGAATTTTCCTGCAGCAGGCAGGGAAAGGACAGGACTAATTAATAACTAACAAAGTCCTACCTGGGACTGATTTACTCAGATACAGTTCAATCTATTAACACTCTATCCAACAGATCCCTTCCCCTGGGGATATATATTCAGAAGCTAAGAAATCAGTTCTATATCCAGGGTAGAAAAAAAACCCTACATTTTTACTACACTTTGTTCCAGAGATAAGTTTTGTGCAGCACTTACCTAAATATGCAGCACTAGCCAAAAATGACAGAAAATTGAGAATGTCACACAAACTTATATTTCAATTTGTTTGAGTAACTGAATGACACTAAATGAAGATTGTACTGCTGGTACTTGTATATTCTTATTGACAAATACTTAGGACACTGGCAGTTTTACTTTCCTTGCCAGTGATGGCTGATGTGTGAATATAGAAGGTTTTGTATTGAGTCCCCTTCAAACCAAAGAACAAGCTCAAAGTACTGAGAGCCAGAAGAAATAACTCTGTGTTTACTAATTAAGCAAACCTGAGTGTCAAAAGCTCTCAAATTAACAAATACAACCAATCCACCTGCCTCTCCCCCTATGCAGTCTTTACAGAGTGGAACTGCCCCTCAAACACAACAGAAAAACAGATCAGCCTCAGGCCTCGAGCCGGACCCACTTTTCACATTCTAAGAGAATATCTCATAAGTTTATGCACAAAATACTGCCAAAACTACATTTCCATGTATAATTTGCCATGAATTACACGTACTCACTAGGTACTGTGCACATTTACACAGATTTTATTTTGTATCTCCTTGTTTTCTGGAAGACATGATCTAAGGTCAGTGCACCCCCTGTCTCTGGTTTATCTTCCCTCCAAGCATGGGATCCAGGATATTCACATTTGGGGTCCAGCTTTGCATCAGACAATGCCAGATTTGTGCCATTACTTCCATATCCATAAAAAAAGATACAGAAGAGACCCTGTGAATAATTACTTTGTGAAGAGTTTTGAAAACATAAGAGCTGTAGAAGGGTAATTATTAGTTACTTGTGTCACCATGATCCCAAAGGACAGTAACAGTGGACACTACAAATAAAAAACAGTCCCTGAAGTTAATTTTCCATGCAAAATTAAATTCAATTAATTGAATTTCACCTGAGGGAGGGGAGAGTTTAAAAAACAGCAATAGAAATTAACTACAGCCAAAAAAAAAAAAGAAAAAAGTTGTGAGAGAATTAATTTTCCCTTCCAAACAAGATGTAGGATGAACAACTTTAGGGAAGAATTAAAATTCAACTTTCATGCACCTCCTACAACTATAGTAACACTAGCACTTTAGTAATAGATTCAGTCTTCATGACAGTATTAACATTTTAGGCTATTATTTACTTTCCATGTGTGCAGAAAGTAAATGCACTTAATCCAAGCTTTAACGTTTTTTTCTAAAATCAAAATAACTTATAACTTAATTCCTACCTACTATGCATTTTAAAAAAAAGAGAAGAAAAAAAAATATCCTTATTTATCAAAAAAGGAAGGTAATGAACCAAATTTATCACTCCCATAATCGAGGCAGGAGCCATGGAAAGCGCTGCCTTGTTTCTTGACATTTGATTCTGAAGTCAGCTGTGCTGCAGCCCAGCTCTGCCCATCTGCAGTAGCACCACAGCCCTGTCTTGTCATTATTAGGACTTCTCATTTCTTTATTTGCCCCTTCTAATTTTCTTAATTAGGTCTGAGAACATGACCTTTCCTTCGGGTTGCCATCTTCAGCAGCCAACAGATGAGGTAACGTTATGCTCGCAGGTCAAAATCAATATATAAGCCCTCTGGTTACTGCTGTGGTTTCCAGCACTGAAGTAAACAGATCTCTTATCTTCAGAGAGCTTATTTTGGTCATACATCTGTGACGTTGGTTAGAAAGGAGGGGGAAACAGAAATAATTCATGTATATGAGCACAAGGTGTGAGAAGATGTGGAAGGGGTGTTTTTTCATTTATAAAACTATGTTCATGCTTATCTTAAACACATACATGCACACTCAGAGAACAAACAAATCCAGGAAACAAATTTTACTTTTTTTTAATTAGAATTTTGAGAGGAAGAACAAAGATAAAAATAACAAAAAATAATCTAAAGATATCTCCAATTCTCACGGTGTCAAATAAAAAATTTACCCCTGACAGACAGCAAGCTGCTTCCCAACGCTTCTGATTAAAAGAAGCCATCCATTCCAGAAGCTTTTTACTTACCTCAAAAAGGCAAAACACCCAAACAAGATTTAGTATTCCTGGTATCTAACATCACTCCATCTTCCCAATTCTAATCCAATCCCTGATACAAAATAGACTATAAAGCAACTATTTAGCTACTCAAATAAATACCCTTTGCTGTCTTATCTGACTTTCTGCTTCAGATCGATACAATTATGATGAATGGGGGAAAAAGAACAGAATAACTGATCCCCATCTCTGAAACACACTTCCCTTTATATGCAGTGTCACTCTTAACAGCAGCTTTCTGAAATAATTCAGAATGTAATGTATTCAATTAGCTCTTCTCCTTGGAAAAAGGGTATCATTATACATTATCACTTTGAATGTAATTCGGCATTCTAATTATTTTAGCCTTACACAGATTGAACAGCTTATATAGACTACTCTTCTCTCTTTAACAGTATGATAAATCAGGTCATGCTTTTCAAAGCTATAAAAAAGTAGCCCTGAAACCCAGCTACACCCTTACTTATCTCTGAGCTAGCAAAAAGACTAATCTGAACATTAGTAGTGCAGAAAATTAGCTAATTGGTATCTTAACAGCCACTGCAGAACCTGTGGGGTAGGTGTTGGGCAGGGACACAGAAATGTGTCCTTTCCTTGTATTCTCTTTTGGAAGGGGCTGTCCCTCAGCAGACAGTGCATAGATGTCTATGAGCCACCAAGGTGTACGATCCTGGGAGAAACCAGGGAAGCAAGAAGAATTTAAACTAACTAAACACCTTAAGAAGGTTTGGAGAAGCAGAGAGAATTTTACCCTTAAATGAGAGAAGAGCTCTTCAGCACCTGTATTCAACACCAATACAACTTGGAAAATAGGATTCGGGGGGAAATTCAGAGGGAAAAGGCAGCCCACCCCTTGAGAGGGTAGCATAAAAGAGGCACTTTGTTAGTAGCACAGAGGTTGGGGTTTTTAGGAGGGAAGTTAGAGAAACTTGCATTTGATTGAAAAAATGGAGAAAAACCCCCCAAACTTAGACAATAAACACAGACATCCTGAATCCAATCCTCAAGAGACTGTGACAGTAAGTGCTGCTTTGCCTCCCTCATTTATACCCTGGCAGTTTGCTTTACCCCAAGAATCTGCTTTATCCCATTTGCATTTCCCCAAACACTCCTATCTACCTGCCTGTTCAGAGTAAATCCTGCTTGGCACAGCCCCTTAGGGTCATGCTGCATTACAGAGGCCTACAAAAGTCAGATGAGCAGCCCTCCTCCTCCATGGCCATCTTTCTACTCCTTTTTCTCCTTTCTTCTGCACTCTCCATCTTCCACAGGTCAAGGGCCTAAGCTCCTTCTGAAGCTTCCAGCACCACCCAGGACCCACACCAACAACTCCCCAAAGCCTTCCTCTGAGGGTCTGTGGTGGGTTACAGCTCAGAGCACACTCTTCCCTTGTGTTTTGCCCTTTTTCTCAGGGGTCTCTCACAAGGGGACACCCAACCAAGTATACCTCCTCCACCACCACTATGGTTCCCCAACCCAAAGCCAATGCTCCAGTCCTCCCCACTGCCCCACCTCGATACAGTAACCCAATTGCCTGATTCCTCCCCATGAGCACTGGAAAGAGTCACCCAGTCCACAGTGTCTCATTAATCCCTCCTCATCTACTTTCATCACATCCAAACAACAATCTGCTGACATTTCCTCTATGCCTAGATCATACCCTGTGGTACTTAGCTGCTTTTTTACAGGCATTACATAGAAAATAGGTTATGACAAGTTTAATTTTAAATAGCCACAGAAAAACATTCAATCATTATCAGATTTATCAGTAGACTCACATGTAAAACATGGTATTGCCTAACTGGACAGATCCAAATACGAGTGGTGAACAACACACTGTTTCAAACAGATTTCATGCTATACAGCTGTTTATAGCTTAAAAGACCTTAAAAATTATGTTTTCCAGTTTACAAGATTCATCTAACCCAAAATCTTTCTTTATAGGCCCTTGTTTGTTCCATAGAACTATGAACATAATAATTTATTCCTTTGCCCCCTCTTACAGGCAAACAGTAAAACAAGTCTAGTCTAATTGCATGCTTTTCAGTGTAGCTACTACAGTAATTCCTAGATAGCTAGTTTGTATTAGCACGAGAGATTATTCCACTAATAAGGTTTAAATTAATCTATTGCAAAAGTACTGCCTCAGAGAGCTGCCAACAATCTGACCAGCAACACATTCATTTCTTCCTTTCTCAACTCACTATTTACTTTCCAGCTACACCATGCTCACTTAGCACTAATAGCTTCATTTACTTCTATTACTTCTGTATTATGTTTTTTCTGGGACTTCTTTTAGCATAATAAATTTTGTCCTTTCCAAACTTTATATGTTCTTTCCCTACATACTCGCTTTTCTCTTATTGAGCCACTTAAGTGAAAACTAGATCATTTATATTTAATAGATCTTTCCTGATGATCTTTTACTATGCATTTATTTCTCTTCTACCTCAACTAATATGAGTGATGTATTGTTCTCAATTTGCCATCAGCCAACTATTGATCACAGTGTTCCATTCAAACACAGATAACAATTACTACTACAAACTCCCTCTTTCAGAGATTTATATGATGGTGACATGACTGGATTCCACTCCTACCATGAGATTTCACAACAGTGTCACATGTAATAAGTCTATTTTTTTCCAATCCAAATATAAACCATATCTTATGGTATTATGGCTGAAAACCACAGGACAAAATTACCTTAACTTGCCTTTGGAATTCAAAGTCTTAAATTGCATGTTTTTTGGCAAAAAAAGTGGAATTTTCTTTATGGCTGTTTTTTATTAAATCTACTGATTGATTCTGAACATAAAAAGATAACACTATCCCTCAAAGTAGATGGCATTACCTTAAGTTAGGAATTATACTAATTACAGTAAAGGACAACTGTCAAATTTGGTTGTGATCACTCTAATTCAAAAGATACTAATACCACGTGTTTTAAGTGCTGTATAAATTTTAGAGCAATATTTACTATTTGTACTCAAACTATACTACAGCATGATGTATACATTCTTACCAGTAGAATGCCTAAGCCTAGCATTAAGTTGATTCATCAGTCAGTGGAATTTATTTTTTTTTTTTCTTGAAGTTCTATGGCAGGTCAAGAAAGTATTTTGCATTTAACTGTATAATTAGTTTGCCATATATAAATTCCGGGAGATACATTTAAAACTTTCCTTCCATTTGGGTAACAATGGAAATTTCTCTACAGCTATTCATTCCTTCATTTGTTGAATTCTGTTCATGTCTGAGTATGAGATACTGAGCTGTCTCTTTGAGCACAGCATTTGAGATCAGAAACTTCATACATTCTCATATTCAATTCTATGGCCTTGAACAAAGACATTAATGTTTTTTCTTTCCTCTTCCATCTGTAGAATGTGGCTCTTGTATTAATAGTATTTATTAATAGTTGTATTGATTAATTGTTACTGAATTCAAAGTATTTTTGTAGACAAAAATATTCCCAGTGCAGAGAAGAGACTGGAATTTCAATTATATTTTAAAATGTGAATAGAAAATATACTAATGTTCCAAACTGCAAGAACAGAAAGAATTTTAAAACTGCTTGAAAAACACAGAAGTCACACTCAATTTTGTTTCAAGATAATATTTTCCGTTATAAAATACAATTAAATAATTAAGTAAATTGCAAAAGAAAAACTTACTTCAAAATGGAAATAAAATCCAACTTTTTTTTATTAATATCCTGTCAAAATACTGATCAACTCTCATTTCATATGTTACAAGTAATCTTATATTGCTGGATCACCTTAAAGAAGACAAAAATGGTCTCACTATTCATCTAGCAAGTGATGGGACAGTCCCAAAATTACCCAGAGCCAAAAGAGCATCAACACCCTAAATACACATCTTTTTACTTCTTCAGGTCCTGTGTGTCCCTTGCAAACGAATTCGTCTTCATCACAGTAATTACAGCAATCTTAAAAACAAACTGACTTGTCAAGTTTGTTCCTCCATGACATCCTCAGTGTCTTCAGTGATGTTTCTTTTAATAGACAATGACAGCAGGCAGCAAAAAGCAGTGAACTTCCACCTGTTCTAGTCCCTCTTCACCACAGAGAGACTGCAACAGTCAGGAACTATTTCCTCCTGCTTCAAATCATGTATGGAAAACATCAAATCAGGAAAATAGCAATTCATATTCTTAATCTCATTTTATCACCAATGTTGACACTGGGTAGCATTTAATCTCTGACAATTCTTTAAAGAATATTCACATTAGGACAAAAAAAAAAAAATATTCCCACAGCAGCCATAACCATCTACTAACTCCAGCCTTGTGGCTCCAAGGGAATTCTCTTTAACAAATCAAAGTGACACACAGATAACAATCCACCTTGGCTACTTATAGCTTGAGCAGTGCAGCCTCGCAGCTGACTTAATCCAACTGTTAAGTAATGTGGTGTGTAATCCAGGGTGAGAGACAGGTAAAATTTCAACTAGTAAACCTGACAGAAAGGGAGCTTACCCAGAAGGGAATGCTCTACACAACAGAGGAGAGATAAGGCAAAGCCTTTATACTTTCAAGACTCCTTCAATGTGGCTTTTTTTTCCCCCCATCTTTAATAAAAGGTTATCTTTCTCTCTACAGGCAGTTCATGAAACAGTGATCAGCATATACTGTCTAAATCCCCATCAGATGTGCACTATGCTACTCAGCTGGCATTGCTGGCAAAGCCCCTCAGGTCCTGTAAACCTGTCTATGAGCCCTTAATAGAAGTACAGCAATTTACACCAGCAGAAATGCTGCTCTAATGACCCTACAATGATTTATACCAGCTAAATGTCAGAACCCACTAGGGGAAATAGCGACAAACAATCTTGAAAGGATAGCATCAAGAAAAATGTTTTTTCTTTGGGCGCAATGGCTAGAATAACTAAAACTTACACTTACACTGATTAAGGAGACTGTTCAAGAGCCATAGGAAAACTGAAGCACCAATCAGCTCCTCATTGTTACAAGGCAATACTGAGACAGGGAACCTGGACAAACTCAAACTCAAGAATTTCTCTGCAGAATTGCTACTGTGAGCCTGAGAGTGCCTGTGCTCAGCTCAAGTGCTGTCACAGCCATTGGTGTGACAATGGGGGTGTCACACCCCCAGTGTGTCAACAACCCTGGGGATGTTCTGTAGGTCACATCACCACTCTACAGTTATGAAATGTTCCTCCAGCAAAATCATCAGCAGGTTGCTACTATCTACAGTGGGTGATAAAAGCTTCTTTCCTTTTATTTTTGTCTCTTGGTTTTTTCTTTTTTACTTTTTCTTGTCTTTTTTTTAATTCTTTCAGCCTAAATGTCAAAAACTGACACATGACCATTTCTTCCATTGCTTTATCAGTACCACAGTAAAGTAACATGGGAAAGCCCTGAACAACAATCTGCAGCCTGAGTCCTTTCTATGACAGACAAATATTTAAGGACAGGCTTTTTTGCTTAATCTCATCTGTGTTATTTCAGTCCACAGCTTTACGTAAAATGAAAACCTCTCTAGGGAATTAAATACCATATAACATAAGTTTCTTTCCAGTGCATCCAGTATCTTGCCTACTGGTAGCAATAACAGAGACATGGTGGGACAGCTCACACGACTGGAATGTGGCCATGGATGGCTATGTGCTTTTTAGGAAAGATCGGTCGGTGAAGCGAGGTGGTGGAGTTGCTCTTTATGTGAGAGAGCAGCTAGAATGTATTGAGTTTTGTACAGGGGCTGATGAGGGGCGAGTTGAAATTCTGTGGGTAAGAATTAAAGGACAGGGTAGTATGGGTGACACAGTTGTGGGGGTCTACTACAGACCTCCTGATCAAGATGAGGAAGTTGATGAAGCTTTCTACAGGCAGCTGAAAGCAGCCTCACAACTGCAGTCCTTGGTCCTCATGGGAGATTTTAACTATCCTGATATCTGCTGGAAGACTTATACAGCCAGCCTTTCACAGTCTAGGAGGTTCCTCCAATGCATTGATGACAACTTCTTAATGCAAATGGTGGATGAGCCGACTAGAAGAGGAGCGCTGCTGGATCTTGTGCTCACCAACAAGGAGGGCCTTATTGAAGCAGTGGTGGTCAATGGCAACCTTGGCTGCAGCGACCATGAGATGGTGGAGTTCAGGATCCTGTGTGGGAGGAACAGAATTTCCAGCAGGACCAGAACCCTGGACTTCTACAGAGCAAACTTCGGCCTCCTCAACCAATTGTTAAGGGAAGTCCCATGGGACAGAGTGCTAGAAGGTAAAGGGGCTCAAGATAGCTGGACAATATTCAAGGACCACTTCTTGCAAGCACAGCATCAGTGTGTCCCAATGGGTAGAAAATCTAGTAAGGGAGCTAGGAGACCAGCGTGGTTAAAAAAGGAACTGCTGGGGAAACTCAAGTGGAAGAGGAAAATCTATAGATCATGGAAGGAGGGACTGGTCACTTGGGAGGAATATAGGAATGTTGTCAGGGAATGTAGGGAGGCAACTAGGAAAGCTAAGGCCTCCTTGGAACTTAACCTTGCAAGTCGGGTTAAGGACAGTAGAAAGGGCTTTTTCAAATACATAGCCAGCAAAGCTAATACCAGAGGCAATATAGGCCCACTGCTGAATGAGGTGGGTGCCCTGGTGACAGAGGATATGAAGAAGGCAGAGGTGCTGAATGCCTTCTTTGCCTCTGTCTTTACTCCTGCAGGCTTTTCCCATGAGCCCCAGATTCATATAACCCCAGAAGTAGTCAAGATAGGTGAGGACATAGTAGATGAGGATTGGGTTAGGGATCAGTTGCATAATCTGGACATCCATAAATCGATGGGTCCGGATGAAATGCATCCAAGGGTGCTGAGGGAGCTGGCGGAGGTCATTGCTAGTCCACTCTCCATCATCTTCGGTAAGTCATGGGTAACAGGAGAGGTGCCTGAGGACTGGAGGATAGCAAATGTCACTCCAGTCTACAAGAAGGGCAAGAAGGAGGACCCGGGTAACTATAGACCGGTCAGCCTCACCTCCATCCCTGGAAAGGTAATGGAACAACTTGTCCTTGGCACTATCTCTAGACATATCAAGGAGATGGGGGTCATCAAGAGCAGTCAACATGGTTTTACCAAGGGTAAGTCATGTTTGACTAACCTCATAGCCTTCTATGAGGAAATTACTAGGTGGATAGATGATGGTAGAGCGGTTGATGTGGTCTATCTTGATTTCAGTAAAGCATTTGACACCGTCTCCCACAGCATCCTTGTAGATAAGTTGATCAAGTATGGGTTTGATGATCAGGCAGTGAGGTGGATCAAGAACTGGTTGAAAGGAAGAAGTCAGAGAGTTGTAGTCAATGGGGCAAAATCTAGTTGGAGGCCTGTGACTAGTGGAGTCCCTCAGGGGTCGGTACTGGGACCGGTGTTGTTCAATATCTTCATCAACGACCTGGATGAGGGCACAGAATGTACCCTCAGCAAGTTTGCTGATGACACCAAGCTGGGAGGAGTGGCTGACACACCAGAAGGCTGTGCTGCCATTCAGAGAGACTTAGACAGGCTGGAGACTTGGGCGGGGAAAAACCTGATGAAGTTTAACAAGAGCAAGTGTAGAGTTTTGCATTTGGGGAAGAAAAACGCCATGCACCAGTACAGGTTGGGGGCTGACCTGCTGGAGAGCAGTGTAGGTGAAAGGGACCTGGGGGTCATGGTAGACAGGAGGATGACCATGAGCCAGCAGTGTGCCCTTGTGGCTAAGAAGGCCAATGGCATCCTGGGGTGTATTAGAAAGGGTGTGGTTAGTAGGTCAAGAGAGGTTCTCCTCCCCCTCTATTCTGCATTGGTGAGGCCACATCTGGAATATTGTGTCCAGTTCTGGGCCCCTCAGTTCAAGAAGGACAGGGAAGTGCTTGAAAGAGTCCAGCGCAGAGCCACAAGGATGATTAAGGGAGTGGAACATCTCCCTTATGAGGAAAGGCTGAGGGAGCTGGGTCTCTTTAGTTTGGAGAAAAGGAGACTGAGAGGTGACCTCATCAATGTTTACAAATATGTAAAGGGTGAGTGTCAAGACGATGGAGTTAAGCTTTTTTCAGTGAAGACCAGTGATAGGACAAGGGGTAATGGATACAAGTTGGAGCATAGGAGGTTTAAGATGAATATCAGGAAAAATTTTTTTACTGTAAGAGTGACAGAGCACTGGAACAGGCTGCCCAGAGAGGTTGTGGAGTCTCCTTCGCTGGAGACATTCAAAACCCGCCTGGACGCCTTCCTGTGTGATGTGCTCTAGGTGACCCTGCTCTGGCAGGGGGGTTGGACTAGATGATCTTTCAAGGTCCCTTCCAACCCCTAGGATTCTATGATTCTATGATTCTATGATTCTACTTGTTCTCAAGTCATGGAGAAAAATATTGTAAATACTTCAAATTTTATAAAAACCTGAGTAGTGTATTTTTATAAACGTTATGGGGGTTTATATTTTTACCTGGATATTTCCCTTGGCATAATTTTCTTTGAATAGCTAGGCTGTCCTTTATAACATGGGCACGTTTTAAAGGAAGTAATAAAAATTAAATTTCACAAGCTAAACATTAAATACTAAGAACTGATGAGATGTGTATATACGTTACAGGTTTAGCATGTGTCACAGACACATCATTAGTTGATGATTCAGATTTTATAACATAATTAAAAACTGGATTGCTGGAGTCCTCTTTAATATTTTATTAATAATTCATAAACTCACTGAACTATTTAAGAACCTTAACATATTTAGTGTAGGAATATTTTCTTGGCAGCCTGAAACTGAAGGAGGATAAGCAGTTAGAACAGAGTAGTACTGTGGTTTTAAGTTCTTTTGCTAGCCTGTAACCCGTTCCCAAAGAAATGAGCAGGAAATAAGGAAGAGTCTGGATTTCCAGGTTTCTCCCTACCCTTTCCTCTAATTATGGAACTACTAAATACGCATCAAAAAGCATCTTCATTTGCTTTGTCTAAAACAGCTGTTGCCAACAATGCTACCACCAGATACCCACACAGAACTTTCTGGTGGTCTAAGAGTGCGTCACTGCCCACCTCTTTGTCACCTGCCATAATGCATTAGAATCAGCTGAGAAAAGTGTATTATACTTTCTAGCTGTTCATGTGAGTAACTGTCACTAGTAGTCATAGCCTGTTCAATCAACAGTGAAAGCAAGAGAACCCTGCCCCAAGAAACTATCTTGACACACCAGAAACAGCTATTTGTGATAAGTCAGGTGAAGCAGTTTTCCTCTGTGCTGTACAGCGCTTCTGCTGTCTGCTTCATTCTGTCCTCCTGAACTCTGAGGATGCAGAATGAAGGAAAATAAACACAAATTTCTGCCACAAAAACCTCGGCCTCTTCCAGTGCATCTAAAGATGGACCCTTCTGGCTAGGACTCATAAACAAACTTCTGTGTGTGCTGAGGGAAGCTACTATAGACATATGTACATCAATTCAATGTATTTCAAAGCATAAATGTATTTCCTCCCCCATCAACCTCCCCCCAACCATTAAGAAATAATTAATGGCTGTAAGTAGAGCTCATATACTGACCTCATCGACGTTCTCAAATGCATTGATGACATCATACGGCAAGCATGAGAGCAGATCAATCACAAACCAGGTCTTCAAGTAATTCATGCGAATCAGCTTTGGGTCAGAGATCACCTCTCCTGCTGGCCCCACAAAGGTGGTATGGAAATTAAGCACAATGTCTACCAAAAAAATTACATCTACAATGCTGTCGACTACTAGCCATGCCACATTGTTTTGTTTGGTTTTAAAGGAGACATTGTAAGGGACCAGAATAGCAGTGTAGAAGGTTAAAATCAAGATGATCCAGTCCCAGGTTGTCTTGAAAACACAATAATGCAAGATTATATGCGGTGGTGTCTTTGGTGCCTCTTGTTTGTACTGTGGGAGGATTTCAGAGCCCAGCTGCAATACCTGTAGTCACAGAGATTTCAGGAGAAAAAGAAAACATGCTCAGTTTTTTAATGTCATTTTTCAAATTGAAGATACTCAAGCTCACTACAACAGTTGATAAAAATACGTGTCCATTAAATCTTTTCAGCACCACAAGTGATAAGCAAGTCAGGATAAGTATGCTGGTTTGTTTAACAGAATCAACCTAAGAACAGTTATTTCTTTTAATACCTTTAATTATTTTCTGACACTGAGCCAAATATGCTGGGTCTCCAAGACATATAGAGAAGAGACAGCTCATTCAGCAGTCTAAATAGATGAGATGGATAAATGATAGGCAGGAAGGCAGTTGCAAATATAAATCAGTGGCAAATCCAGGAACAATACAATACTTCTGAGTTCAGGTCCAGCACCAGGACCACTGGACCACACTGGTTTTCAACTTTGTCAATTTAACTCTTCACTCTGTCTTACATTAATGCACATTAAATCAAGTTTTTATTATTATTATTTTATTTTTCACAGAAGGAAGATCAGTGTCTTCAGTATCTGATGGTCTACAGTCAAAGAATGATGCAATTAGGTCTGAATCAAAAAAAGCACTACAGCAAAAGAAGATCCATCAGCTTATATTTTAAAAACCGGACCACATGCTGAGCACATGCTCCAAGTCTTTTTCCCTAACTGCAATCTTGATCAATGCTGCCCATTTTAAGTCTACTGTCTCTCCAGTTCTGCACACTAGTGCAAAAGGAGTATGATTATGTATTTAATTACTGGGAACTATAGTTTCTTTCACATACCTGTGAACAAGAATGTGTCTGTTTACATCTATGGATATAAATGAGGGTGAAACCAACATGAAGGATCTATCTCAAAATAAAGACAAGTTAAATTTCGAAAATAAATTCACCCTGGATGAGTTAAAAGGAAGACAAAGGTTTGCTTGAGTGAGATGTGTTTACTAATGCCAAACTCATAGCACCTGAGAGAATTATTTAGGAGCATGGCTCCTTTTTCACATTCATTTACACATAGCTCAGAGTAATAGAGGGAGTAGAGAAGGAAATTAAGTGGGCAGCTTCTCAAGGAAAAGATCAGACAACAAAGCTATAATAGAAGGGTGTCTACCTTTCATGCTCCTTATCTCAGCTTTTTAAATGTCAGTTATTTAGACATGGATTTTTATCTGCAAGCTTTTCTGACTTTTTTTTTTTTTTTTTGTGAACTGGTAGGCTTCTTTCCAACAGATTAAGCCAAAGGGGACAAAAGAAATCAGCTACAAGAGTCCTGCTTGGACAAAACAGCTTCAGATCGAGTTCCCTGCTGCTTTGCATCTCGCATAATCACTTACTCTTGTGCACAACAGGGGTGAGATACTGTCAGACCAGTCTCTTGCACACATATGACAGTGGCAGTTGCAACCCTATTTACTTTGAGCCCAGTATGTTCTCCAGAAAAAAGCAGCATGACCTGTTCAGACACACCCGCGTGTTAGCACAGAGGCATCAACAGTTTCAAAAAAATAATAACAAGAGGACTTAGTAATTTTGTTTCAGTGAGTTTCCAGAATGACAGAACAGAGGGAAAAGGAACATTTTCCCCTAAGTGGAACCCCTGAAGACCAAACTACGACTCAAACATGTCCACTGCAGTATAAAGTATTCTGCCACTCCTGACCCTGACTCAAGCAGGTTCTCCACACTAAAAAAAGAATTAAAAAATAAATTTTTAAAAAAGTGGTGAGAGGAGCTGGAGGCAACACAAGACAGAAGCAGTCTCTTCTCTGCAGAGACACTGGCCAGACAGTGCAGTCCCCAGAAGTCATTGGTAGCGACTGGAAGAATCAGAGGTTGTGTACAGACTTAGTGTGTGTATTCAGAGCAGCGTTCCCTTCAGAGCTTGTTTGCAGTCCCAGCGCCAAATGTTAGGATGTCTTTTCTCAACAAAAGCTCTAGTCCAAAATCAATACTGCTAACACCTCCTGCCCTCCATTTTGAGCATCACCACTGTACCTGAATCAACAGGAAAGCACTGAGCTACTTCTGGCTTTTATGAGGACTGGCACAAGTACTGGCTCTTCCACAAGATCCCAAGCCTGAAATATACTACAATGGGCAAGGAGAGTCCTCTGCAATACTCACTCACTGGAATAACTGATGAGCAAAACCAAGCATAGTAACATTTTTCAGTCAGTTAACTGGATTCCAGTTCTAATGCTGAGATCTTACTGGAATTGTATCACCTCTTATAAAAACACAGTGGAAACCTAATTGCTTCTTTTGCAATTGCATGTCTCCTAGAGCTTATTTTTTTAGCCTCTGATATTATATGAAAAAGTCAAACATTTTTGGTAACCATTATAATTAGCACAGGAACCACAACCATGAAACGGTGAAAAAATCATAGGATTAGTTCTTGTCAGTTTGATTCTTATAGATACATAGGTTCTAGACTGAGAATTGTTTCACGCACTCCATTTTCACCACCATGACCTTTCTGAACTCCAGGAACTTGCTTTAAGTTTGCATCATCCAAACTAGTTACATAGGATTAATCATCTCCAGATGACAGAATCACAGAACCGTTCTGGTTGGAAAAGACCTTCAAGATCTCCAAGCCCAACCGTTAACCTAACACTGACAAGTCTTTAACCATATCCTTAAGTACTATGCCTATACAGCTTAAATACCTCCAGAGTTGGTGACTTCACCACAGCCCAGAGCAGCCTGTTCCAATGCCTGATAACCCTCTCAGTGAAGAGATACTTCCTAACATCCAACCTCAACCTCCCTTGGCACAACTTGAGGCCATTACCTCTTGTCCAATTACTTGTAACTTCATTAAACAGACAGATCGCCACCTCTTTACAACCTCCGTTCAGCTCCTCACTAAGAGCTATAAACTCCACTCTCTCTGCACCATATTGCAAAGCCAGGAAGATGCACAGAGAAGTACCTTCTGCCCTATTCCAAGGTGCTCTTGCTGCATTCCAGCCTCTAGGGAGGGTAGTGTCAACCTAAAACACAGTATTTGCTAAAGCCATCAGGTGTGTCTACCCACCCACATGAAGTAACTAGGTTCAAACAGCTTGTAAAGGTACTTTTTCTGGAGAGAAAACAAACAAACAAACAAAAACACTCAAGAGATTAAGATAAAAGTAATCACGAAGAAAATATACACAACTATATAAACCAGTATGCTGAGCTTCCACCCATGCCACTGAACAACTTTCTAAAGAACTGAAACAATCCAGGTTTTGAAAAATTATTCTCTATTATGCAGTTATACCATAGTAAAAGAAATACTTGTTTCAGAAAGTCATTAATAGAAGTATTATTCCAATTATTTATGATTCATTAGCCACTACAGCTGTATTATCTGAGTTTGTTATTTGTGGTAAAGATGTGCGATGCTTTAATCGCTCTCTAAAGACAGAGAATGTTATTTTGAGAGCAGATACCACAAATTTCATCATGGATTTCACAAGGCTGTGCTCATGATTTATTTTTTTAACATAACAAAAATAAATTATCATAGGTATGTTAAAAAAAGGTTAATATATCACCAGTCAGGAGTCATAAAAGTGCATCAAGTGGTTACAATTATTTATTTATTTATAAGACTGCATGACTGGGGAAAAAAGCCCACACAAACAATCGTTCATTTTCAACCTAATCTCTCCCTTGTGTGTTTTCAAGTGCACATGTTTGCATTCTCTCACCCTCCCTCGATCTTGTTTTCACAGGCACCCACACAAATTGCTCCCAAGCCAAGGGCTAGGTGCTAAGCCTCCACTTGAAGTAGATTTTAGTGGCAGTTATAAGGCCCTGCTAGACAGAAGTTCTGTTATTAAATAGCGCTGCTAAACGCCATTACAATTTTTCTGCTTTTATTTCTCACAACTATAGCATTTTTTAAATGATGACACAATCTTGTTTACCCAAAACTGCCTGGTAAATATACAGAACACATCAGCTAACACATGTACTATGCAGTGACCAGGAAGAACGGTCTTACAATCAGTTCCTTGGTGATAAAGCCACAGACATATGAATTACGTTATATTCTTATTTCAAAATATATTCTCAGAGTTACCTAACACCCTTGCATTAATCACATAATTAATTTAAGCAGCTTTCATATGACTGCTGTTAGAGAAATCAGGCTAAACAAATCTACACACACTGGCAAAAGTCAGAGACTGAGGCTTAACAGACAAAGGTCATATTATCCAAGGCTTGTGGACACAGTGAAATAGTTTGTCACTAATACCTTCCCTAAATTAACATTTCATAAATAATAAAACAAATTGTAAACTTTTGTGGCAGGCTCCTGTTTCATATTGGTACAACACCCTGCCCCACTCAGTCTGTAGGACACAACTGGCTCCGTAGATATTTAGATGAAGAACTTAGATGAAGAACTATGAGCAACACATATGATATTCCAATAAACGAAGAGCCTTCTCAAACAAACAAGATTGATGTGAAATGTCATAGTGAGTAAGAAAAGAAAAATACTTCTTTTCAATTTGAACTTGAGGTTTCAAATAGGCTACTGCAGAGATGAAGGAAAAAAAAAATTCCAAACACAACAGGGAACAGTTAGAGAACCCATGTTCAATATTCTTGAGAGATCTTTCCAGAAGAAGAAGCCTGGCACTCCATGTGTCTTCAAAGGAAGAAAAGTGGACTTGTCTTTATGATTATCTGCAATCTGCTTTTCTCCAGTGTAAATCTACTGACTTAAGTGGAATTACAGTAGATATGCAACAAGGTACCTAACATCACAGTTGGGGCTAATGTTCTTTTTAAAATAATGAGTGCAATATCCAGTAAGCAATTAAAGAAACACATTTCAGACATGTAAACTATACACTTGCCCTTTATTATTTGTAATGAATCAACTGGCTGAGCCAGTTAAAATACTTGGCAAAGACATGCAGAGCACATTGGCTTGCAAGAAATTTCTGTAATGTGTAGTCACTTAGGTCCAGACTGAGGTTCACTGAGCCACACAGAATAACCTCAGACCTCAGGTCACATGTGATAATAGTACAGGCCTGGGCAGGAGTTGTTTATTTTGCAAAGAAATGAAGAAATATACAGGGCAAAATTAACAGAGTACTGACTATATGAAGACCCCATGGAGCCCATCAATGCCTTATACCTCCAGCTACAGAGGAAAATTTAGAATTACTAGCAAAAGTCATGGCTGCGGCCAAGGCATTCATAGCAATTGATACAGGAGTGCCACGTCACATTGGCCAAGCAGTCATTAAGACCATATAAAGATTTTTCCCTAAGATGCTTTCACACCAGGGAGACCCTGTTACTGGCCAGAGAGACCATTACAGGAAACTGGGACAGCCTCTCCCCCTCGTGGCAAAAGCCCTAAACCTGTAAGTACTGCAAGGAGTCTTCTCTGTCTGGAGCTTTTCTTACAACTTTGAGAATCTACATAAATCACAAGGTTTCATTTTCATCATCTTTCTGCACTGTTGCTTGTGGCATCTTACAGCTGTTTTGTCTATAAACCTAGTAACTTAACATATGTTTTAACCAGCTTGTAAAGCAGAATTGGGATCCCACTGAAAAGTAACCAGACATAGATGAAGGCAGGGTGTAACTGTGTCAAGGATTCTCCAGAATTTCCTTTTTTACTAGCCTGAGTTTTTCTCTCCTCAATTTGGCACACATGAATAGTCCAAGGTCCTACTAACATTGAGATCCTCCGAAGAACAGAAACTAAGCAAGAAAGTATGACTTTAATAATAATGCCAGCATAAGACTTCACTGAGATGTGGAACACAATACTGCAATTAGGTTACATGAAGTCTTGAGGACACCTACTTCCATTCCACTGTCACGGGACACAGTTCACAGCACATGTGCCATATATACTGAGCCCCCATGCCTGTCAGCAGGCTTCAGATTCCCAAGGCACGGGGGGCAAGCAGTGCTTTTGGCTCACACAGAGACAACATACCCACGAAGGCTGAAAACATGTCAGGGAAGACAAACGTTACCTCGGCGAGCCGCGAATGCTTGTGAACGTTCTCTCCTTTCTGCACGCTCGGGGCGAGCTGCTGCAGCACGCCTCGGCTGCTGGTGAGGGCGCGGGTCAGGCGAGCAAACTTCCCCCAACCTTGAGAAAACAGGCAAGATTATACATGTTACCAAAAAAAAAAAAAAAAAAAAGCTGCGAGTGGTCCACATAAAGCCTCACATATCTTAGAAAAAAAGAGAGCAGTCTGCTTTAAGGCTGACCATTAGGGCGTAGAATTTAACCAAGGGCCAGATAAAAGCAAGTCATAAAATCGGTGTCAGGGTGTAATGTAATAAAACACAGTTACTTTGTATTCAGTGGCTTTACAAGAGTGCTGTTACATTAACTGTATCTTCTTTAAGGATAAATGTCCACTTCACAATAATCTCTTAAATCCAACGGCAAGATTTGGATCTCACAGCACTGTGGAAGACACTCCAGGCTAAACATGATGTAAGAACAGAGTCAGGCACAACTAAAATTACAGTTGCCTGTAATAGATGTGAATCTGGCCTCAGAGGTATCAAGCATAGATCTGGCGTAAGGAGAGAAATAGACATAAGAAAAAGCAGAGCAGACAAAGCAAAACACAATAATTAATTTTATCCTCTCTAAACAAAAGGGAGAAATATACAAATCATTTTTCTCAGACCGCAGTAAAACATTTAGCAGCTTCTGGCAAAGAAGTCCTGTGTTGAATTTTAATTCAGAATATTTTTACAGTAATTTCAAATATCCTCAAAATAGAAGACCTTGAATGAAAGTCTCAAGAGCTAGTTACAGCTGTAACCTTTACGAGCAGTACTTTGCCGTAACAGAAAGTCATAAGCAGAATATACATCTGGGTATCTTTTATACTCTGAAAGCGAAGTATCAGTGCATTTAGTCCTAATCTTGAAAAATGCTAGCACTACCTGGGAACTGGTGAGCAGTCTCACCTTCTACTCCAAATGAGGATGCTCAACACTTTGCATCTTCAGTACTTAATGAGAAGCTGGTTCTAGAAGAAGTTCCCTCCACATTATGGTTTTATCACCAAAAGAAATGACACTATTAGCAGTGACTCTTTTCAAAGACCATTCTGAAGTTTAGCCTACAAGGGATCCCTGACAAGTACAAAAAGATGGGTGGCAAAAATACTACCCAATACTTTGCACATATCCTTGCTTGACATCACACTTAAATGGAGTTTGTAGGAACATATTTGGTAATTTTTGAAGTGAGCACAGAAAATGAACAAATTGCATGGGTCTGTTATTGAACAAGACCTCCCAGGGCAGACCTGAAAACAGAGTTTAGCTTTTTCTCCTTTAAGAATATGCAAAATGGTGTGCATTTATTAAAGGGAAGGACCAAACTCCTCAGACCGTTCCAAAATCAAGAATAAAATTTAATACTTTCTAATGCCTTAAATAATGTTTTTAAGCAAGTCTGTCACCAATAGTTTACCAGCCAAGTCAAACAAAATTAGTCAACACTTTCAGTCAGTATTCAGCAACCAGTGGACTGAATGATTTCCATCCAGAAAGCCAGATCTTTCCTGATAAACTCATGTAAGAGTAGTTACTATACTAAAAGACTATTTCTCAGAGAAATAAATCAACATAACAGAACCTCAAGTGAGGTCACTTTGAATCTTATGAACCTGACCCAGAGAACTTGACCTCTCGTAATACATTTCCATGAAAAGTGGTGGGGTTTGGTGGCTCTGGGTTTTTTAAGACACACTTTAAAATTAGTAATCTTGCTCTGTACATGAAGAAATCCAACTACAATTGATAGACTAAGGCTCATAGCCCTTACCGCCTTCTGACAAAAGCCAGTAGAGGTTACAAGCATGGATCAGGAGGGAGAGACCACTAATAATGGCTAATCTGCTGATATAAATCAGACTAGCCTTTGTAAAGCCCAGACAGCTACACCAATTTACAGCAACCTAAACTTTGCTTTCACTTAACTTATATGCAAGCATTACTATAGCTTAGAACCACAGAATGGTTTGGGTTGGAAGTGACATTAAAGATCATCTAGTTCCAACCCCGCAGTCACAAGCAGGAACACCTCCCACTACATCAGGTTGCTCCAAGCCCCATCCAACTGGGCCTTGAACACTTTCAGGGAGAGGGCATCCACAACTCCACCGGGCAGCTTGTTCCAGTGACTAATTTCTTCCTAACGTCCAACGTCAATCTACCCTCTCGCAGTTTAAAGCTATTATTCCTTGTCCTATCCCGACATGCAATACTTGTACAAAGCCCCTCCCCAGCTTTCCTGGAGCCCCTTCAGGCACTGGAAGGTGCTATAGGGTCTCCCCGGAGCCTTCTCTTCTCCAGGCTGAACAGCCCCAAACTCTCCCAGCCTGTCCTCGTAGGAGAGGTGCTCCGCCCTCCTTCCTCTGGAGGCCTCGGGAAGGCCTGCCTTCCCGTTCAGCGGGACTGCGGGAGGCAGCCGGCGCGTCCCCAGCGGCGGGGGCGCATCCCCAGCGGCGGGGGCGCATCCCCAGCGGCGGAGGCGCATCCCGCAGCGCTGCCCGCCGGGCGGGGCGCGGGGCAGGGGCTGCGCCCGCAGCACGCCCCGCCGCTGGCCGTGGTGCTGAAGCGGCCGCTCCCGGCGGCTCCGGCGGCTGCCGGGACCGACGGCGGAGCTGGAGCTGCAGGAGGGAACTCGGCACCCGCCTGCCTCCCTTGCCGGGCTCAGCGCCTACTTCCAGCTAAGGTAGACAGCCTCTTTTACTAACTCCAGCCGGACTGGTAGGTAGGGTATTCACCTGGAAGATTCAAAATTTGGTTCAAGAGCAGAAGACAAACTGCTTTCTATAATCAAGCTTTCTAAGAACTGGGCTATTCAGACATAAACAAAGAGAGGAGGAAAAAGAAGCACTTGAAGCAATTCACCTGAGTACACAAAAGTACTGCCAGACATCTCTGTGGCATGGCTCGTGGCTATGAATGCTAAGCACCTCGGGGCAGTCCCTCTCTTCCCACCTCATCTTCTTTTTGAAAGGTACAGCTTAACCCCTTACTCTGTCCTCAGCATCCCCTGCAAGCACCTCCCCTGCCCTGCATGTTGCAAATCTCATTTGTGGGTGCTTAAATAGCATGCAAACTGTTCCTGCTAACATGAGAAACTCTTACCACATTCTCCAAACTCTGATTGGAAAACAACATAACTGGATCAGCAAGAGACCTGTGTCAAGAGGCAGGGCTTTTTAGCTTGGCTTTTTGAACCAGTGCTGATCTGAACACAGCAGGGTGGGAGCATATAACCTAACCAACTCCGTACGTGGGGCACAGCACAGCACATACGAGCTCAGTCTGCAGATATAGACAAGCCATTGTGTGATGAAATGCCTGAAACCAGGCACGGAATGACAGTGCAAATCTCCCAGGTGTATGATTCTCATCTTTAGGACAGAGAACTCTCCTCCTTTTATTGCCTTTGCTTTTGTTGGGTTTTGTTTTGGTTTGTTTGGGTTTTTTTTTGTTTGGGCTTTTTTTTTGTGAAAGTGAGATAAAAGCATAGGAACTTTGAAGTATAACTATAGTGGGTCTACAGGTTATGGCATAGGAAGAAGATGAAAAAGAGAAAGAATGCCAACACTAATCCTATTAAATGATAACTTCTTCAATACTGCTTGAAAAGACAGCAGTACCTGATTAATTTTTTGCAGCTTTCCCTCCAGAAGCCTAAGGACAGGCACGGCATACCAGCAAGTCAGATAATTACCTAGTGAAGACAGATCAAATAATAGACTTAAGCCATAAGAGGGAACATAAATGTTAAATTCTAAGGTCATTGAACTGGTTACAGGAAGAAGATGGAGCTTTCCAATACAAGAAACTAGGTTTCAGAATGGTGTAAGAACATATTGATGTTAGTCCTGCTAGGCCAGGGGGAGCAGATGATATGGATTAGGTCTCAAAACAAGCAGCTGGTATACCCCTACATTCATTCTTTTTCTCTAGAAACAGGAAAAAAAATTAAATTATATTGAAATCTAACGACCCTAAGTGATTGTCATATAGGCATATACATGCCTCAAAGAAACAAGAGCTCATAGCAGAGAAGACAGCGTGGAATTCTGTAACCAAATGTAAAGCACATGGTTGTGCTTTTCTGTGCCTCTGTCTTTAATTCTAACCCATTTTTATTATTGCTTGGATTTCTTCTTCAGTTCTGCAGAAAACATCAAGCAGGGACTAAGCAGTGAGATGGCACTACAACCTCTCCAGCTTCAAAATGACAAAGAGCCTTCAAGATTAACAGCACTGATTTCAGCTGTCCTGCATTCCATGATGCTCTTTCAGTTTTCCACCATTTCATTGCAAAAAGCTGAAGAGAAACTCCTTCTGAAAACACCCAAAAAGACAAGAGGCCTACAGCAGGGACAGATGTTGACCCTTGAGCTTTTTTTTTTCATGGAGAAACATGGCATTGAAGTACACCTTTGTGATATGATGTTTAACTCATCAAAATATCTCTTCTTTAAGGGATGATACACCATATAACAATGCTCTTAAGTTGAGAAAACAATTTTTTTGTGTTTTGAGGTGAGAATGATCTGTTGATACTCAGTTCACACCATTTATTACTTATTTGCGGGCAGTTACTTGTTTCCTATCACACTCCTCAACTTGATCAGGATGACTTCTAAATTCAAACACTAGCAACTGTGACAGCTACAGAGCCCTTGTTACCAAGTTGCTGATCCACGACTTAGACAAACCCTAGAGTTAGAACAAGGAGCCATCACCTGCTAGAAAATAAGCTCATTTGGTCACGGGTCTATTGTTCACACAGAACTGCATAAACGTGAGTAAATCAGGATTCTAGCAGTTCTTGCCTCTGCTCAAACTGCCTTTCTTTTGTTGCACATCAAATATCACTGCTTACATCCATTATGGCTCTCTACAGTCTTCATGCTCCTTCCCTGTGAAACTTCATGACTGAAACTACCTTATTTTTCCATCTGGACTGAGAAAGCATACCAAAAGTTTAAAATATGCTCACCACTTCCCTTTCATCTGTTTTCTTTTTTAAGAAAACATTTCATCTAGATGAAAGTAGAGTATAACTTAATCAAAATATTTTAAACACTGGCTCTGCTCATATAAATACATATTTTAAAACAGAACAAAAAATTAGACAGCAACAAAAAAAACCAAACCAGAAACAAAAAGGAAAAAAATGAAACACTTGGGAGTTTTCTATGAATTAAGATGAAAGAGGCAATCAAAATATTATTTTTTGTGTAGCTCTGCTTGTGATGCAAAGGACAGCTTAGCTGCAAAATGAACTGAAGATTCTTCTGCAGACAAGATGATAACTGATAATTGCTACCAGGCACAGGAGGTTACAAGAGCTAGGAGGCTAACCACCATTCTCCTGTATGATTCAATGATGGTGAACTTGATCACCTTTTTGTATAAAAATAAAGCATTAGAAGAAAAAAATTAGGATCCAAAGCATACAATGTTCACATTGCATTCATGCATGCAAAACCTCTTCAAGCAAACTTCTTACTAGCTACTCAGAGCGCAGGCACAGATTCTATTTCTCTGCACAAATTATGGTTTTCACAAAGTGATGCATTCCACTTTATACACTATTCTCAAACATCTCATACTTGGCATGTTGAAAGACATACAGACACAATACATTAATTCCAAATATAGCATATACTCTAAAATTCAGCTAAGAAGGTGACCCATCACTTCACAAGCCAAATTTAGCTATGCTGTAGCTTGATTTTGCCTACCTCTATTCAAGAAAATCTGTTTTTTCTTATCTTTTAAAGGGGCAAAAATACAAGAAAGAGTGGAAAGAGGCTGTTTAAAAATGTATCATCAACATCACCGACACACTATTTTTAAGTTGCTTTATTTAGAATGCACTATTTTTAAAGCTGCTGCATTTAAAACCAAACTTCACGTCTACGGCACTCTTAAACATCATCTAAATTATTTGAAGCAATTAACAAAGACTACAAAAATAAGCTTACTTTTAACATTACTGTAGAAATATTTTTTTGTTCCATCTATTCCCATGCCAGGTATTATTAATTAAAAAATAGTAAGAATGCAAAAAAGTACTGGGACCTTCTCTCTCAAGTCACCTTCAGACAAAAGATGCCTATTAATTAATGTGCATTATTAAATAATGTACAAGTCAAACACCTGTCATTAGAGCACAAGACTTTTCACTCAAGGAGTCACTACTTCATTTGCAGCTGAACAATCGTGCTTGAAATCACCAGCAGGTGATCAAAAACTAAGATTTATCACACAGCTAAGCAGGCTTAGGCTGACAGATCAGTTGCTCTTTAAATTGATCATGTTCATGTGTTACATAATGTTTTTCTCTACATGGACATACAGGCATATTTAAAAAAAAACTTAAATACTTCATGCTATGCCACTTTGCAACCATGCAAACAGCACATGTGTTAATAAAATACCAGCAGTTGCAAAATGCCTGCTATATATTAAGTGACCATATGCACAGGAAACAGATTTCACATAGAAACACAGTAAAAGAAAAGTAGCTCATTAAAGCTGATTCAAGGTGAAAGAAGGAAAAAACTGACTTAGCAATCAGTTTTCAGTTGCTTCAATTAAACAATAAATCTCTAAGTTCACACTTTCAGATTTTCTGATTGAGAGTTCATTTGGTTTTAGAACATTAGAAACATTCCTATGAAAATTGCTATCCTTCAAAAGCATCCTACAAAATTCCTATGCAATGTTGTACTCAGTGCAAAGAATATGCCCTCTTCAAGCCTGGGTCCATAAAAGCAATGATTTTTCAAAGAAGCTACTGCAATTTTATCTATTTTCTATCTTCCAAAACTGTTTTTCCCCCTATGAATCCGAGAGCTCACTATAGAAAATTGTCTGACACTCCATGCATGCCTTTTTTCTCCCCTCATAGCATGCAATTGCACAATGAGATCTGCACGTAAAATTCTTTAATTTTCTGACAAATAAGCTTGTTTTCCAAAAAATTTCTCATCTAGCCATCAAGTGACTGATACAATATCATCTCCTGGGATGCACGCAAGAGAATTCCAAAGCTAGCCTATAGCAAGCAACTTACAGAAGACAGACAGACATAGGGCATAATTTAAGGATTAGAACAGAATGTGCAGTTTCATTTATATCATGTTGGATTTGTGCAGAAAGCAACAGAGAACCCCTTACCAGCATGAAACCGGTGCACCTTCAATAATTTTAGGAGATTCAGAAACAATATTTGGAAGACCCCTTTAGCACATGAACTCTTCCATACATAAAGTCATAGCACTCAGGGAAGGAGTGCAGAGCTGTGAATTAATGGCCTCTAAATAACACATTTAGTTCTTTTGTCTGAAACTTCTGTTAATTACCAAGTCACCTTCCATGGGCCAGATGAAGGAATTTTGCTTACCATCCTAACTCCTTTGCAAGTTGGTGCACTTACATATAGGTTTAGTGCTTATAGTGCTTTAGATATAGAACTGCTAAGAATTGTCACGATCACTGTAAGATCAGCCTGATTTCCAGACCTCAAAAAGATTTAAAAAAAAGGTTTTTTCCTTCCTTCAACATACTTCCCTCGAAAACACAGAAGTTAGTGTTTCCTTGTGTTGAAAGTGAAGGACATACTCTTTTCACAAGTGTATGACTATCACAGTTAAGAATCTTCCGTGAAAGCAAAGAGAAAAGACACAGCTACCACCTCTGACTGCAACCTCTGTTTATCAACTGACTGAATGAAGCAAAGGCCTTCACTGCCAGCAAATAAGCAGAGCCAACTTTACTGCATCATGCTGGTTTATCTTTGCTGTCAGTCCTTATCAGGATAGTGAAGACCACTAGGGAGGGAAAAAAGTACTGTCAACCCAACTTTTCCAACAGGATACGTTTTTTAGTTTTATTAAAGCAGTGAAGAAGCAAAAGAGAAAAAAATAACCCCTGCAGCCTGCAAGAGGGTATGTTTGTCAAGGCTGTACTTCCTTTTTCATGGTAACAGGTGTTTCCACTTTGAGAAACTATGTTTTTAAAGAATAACATTTTGAGCATAAATGTAAATCAGTTCACCTTCACAGTAAGTTTCCTGTTTAATTTAATACTACAAATATTATTAAATACTACAAAAATGCAAACAACAGGAGAACTTACTTTATCCCAGAGGATGCGAGTCTCTGTAATTCTCCATATGGGTACAAAAGGCTTCTGACAGGACCTGAATGCAAGTTTGCTTCCAGGTTTCCAGGGTATACCTCAGCAAAGGGTTAGCAGCAAAACACAGCAATGCTACTTCACTCACCACGACAACTTAAATTTCATTCAACTCAAGATGATGGTAATCTCTTCACATATGTTGAAGAAAACTAATCCAGAATTTTATTTTAAGGAATCCCATAATAATGGTAAGTAACATCAAGCCATGCATTAAGAAATTAATCAGATCTTTGCTAGACTCAGGGCTAATTGCTCAGTTTTTGCATACAGTGTCATGCACAATTTGTACAGGGTCCAAGACCCTCTAGTTCCCTCTGACATCAAAAAGTCTGTTTAGCAGCATCGTGACTCCTTGAAGGCTTTGCTGGAATGTGGATTAATAATGAATTTAAAAGGACAAGCAGCAACTACTTGTTAAGTACACTCTGTCTCCTGAAGTACTGAGGAGGTTTTATTAACAATGACCCCTTCCAGGAGAGGCCAAATCCAATTTACTTAAGAAACCAGCAACCATTCCTTGCACAAATGCAGTCCCCAATGGCATAAGTTATTTTAAGATCTAATTCTTTGGCCTTGGTATTTAAAGGACTTCAGCTTTTTCAAGAGCAGGGCAAGCAAACAGATGCAGCATAAATATAGAATTGTGAAAAAGACAAACCTTTACATGAATCATCCTCAATGGGCTGCTTGAAAGCCGTAATGTCATTGAAAGTGCAAAGAAACAAAACCACTTTATCCTGCTCATTTCGAATTGGAGCAATTTTCACAAAGAACCAAACAGGTGTTCCTGAAAACAAACATATTAAAAAGTTGGTCAATGGTAGGAAGAACAGTAAGTGTGCTAGTTTAGACATTCACACTTCAAAATCAGACATCTGTAAATGTTACTTTAATGTTGTTTTTTTGCAAAGATCTATTAGGAAAAATGACAAAGCAGCTGGCAATTTTTTAATCTTCAGGAATCACTGTTTCTGGGCTTCATCTACAAAGTGAATACTTGAACTTAGGAAGTGCTTTGTGATCTCCTAAAAGCAGAGTTCCATGTACACGCAAAGGGTACATACAGTGATGTCTTGCTGGTTCTGTGCAGGACTTCAGAACAGGCCAACTGTGCCTAGACCATAATACAGAGTCTCAACTCAAGAGCATGAAAATTTTCGTTTAACTTTTTCTTCTCTGCAAACAAGGAGCACCATCTCCTAACAACTGCATCAGCTGATGCCCAGCTTCAAGATCCAGGCTCTGGGAGCTATAGTCTAGCCTGCAACTCCTTCCATGCAAGGGAGATCCTTTGCAAGCTGCCTTTCAGCTTGCCTTGTCCTGAGCCTGTTCACAATCACTACAGTGTGAAGCAAGACTCCACTAACTTCAGGAGAGAACAAGCCATCAGGACCAGGCCATGGGCTGCGAATGGGAGTAAACTGCACTGAATAAACCCACACTTTTCTAATTACTGCACTAGATACACTACTAATGAAAACTGCTTGAGACATTAGAGCCTGCACATCACAGAAAAAGATGATCCCAAATAATGACCCTTCAGATGCTGCTACCAGTTCTCCTTGATGACTATCCCCACAGATCACCTTGAGGGAGTGTTGATCACCCTAGTGACAGCAATGAACTTCCATGTGACAAGAGAGTGTCTACCACCCTCATTTCAAAGGAGTCGCCACTCTGATTTTAGTGATACTTTCGTCCCTCCTGCTGGAAAGCATATTTTAGAGAGGGTGATCTTAAAAGTCTTTTATTTTCTTTCTTGATCACAGGACCCTCCACTAGTATAGATTCTCTTTCATCTGAATTGCTCGGTATTTTAACGCGAGTGCTACACACTGTATTTCAAGTTACAACAAGGGCCACTTGTGCTTCCTGACTGTCAAAAGGGTCACAAGGAAACCTCTGGTAGTTCACAAGTTACTGTCCAGCAAAGCAAGCAAAGACAGCTTTTTTTCCCAACTATGTTAATACAACAGAGGTTGTTGCTAACAGTGTCTCACCTGGCTGTTTCCCAGCCTCCGTGTTTAGTAATCTTTTCTGGCCACAGAAAGCCAGAGCATCTCCAAGACCCATGGGCAAGTTCCATAAATGAAGTTCAATTCCTAAGGCTCCCACTGTGTCTGTATAAAACAGACAGTTTCAAACCCTGGCTGAGATTTCATGCCATATGTACAGTCACCTCTATAAACAGCAGGGTATATGATGCATGGAGGCCTCTGCTCAAAAAGCAGAGAAACCCAGATGGAATCATTGATGGCCATTTCTGGAGCCTGCCTACATGGCAGAAAGTATTTGGGAATCAATATATTATTTTTTTAATAGAGCTAGCATTTCTGAACAACCCCTTACAATAAAGTATAGCATTTTTTTGTTTGCTTAAATTCAAGAAAAGATTCAGCAATATAACTGTGCCAGTAGAATCCTCACTAACCTGCTAACAAGCTTAGAAGACACTGCCACAAAGCAGCCAACAGCAATTTTCAAGACAGTAACACCCTTTACATTATCCTTTCTCAGGAGCTCCTAAAATTGCCTGTCTCCATTTCTTCTTGCCTACTTGTTTTTCCCATCTTCACACATGAACTATTCTGAGGCTGCTCAAATCTCTATCTTGCTTTTACACAGATACCTTGATGACCAATTTACTTTCATTTTACCCACTTCAACACCCTTTGCTAACACTGCAACTTTTTAACCAGCCAGAATCTCTATCTACATGCACTTCCTTTTTTTTTATTAGAGTTTGGTTCTTTCTTTCCCCTCCCCAAAAACCCTTTGTATTGTTTTGCTACTTGCAGCTACAGCCATTCTGCTATGAACTGCTCATAATATTAGCCTTCACAGCATTGTGGCTGAATTACATACTCGGCTTCATCTCTGCCTCTCACAGCTATAAAAACTGATTACCTTGCTATTGAAGATGCTGTAACACATCACAGCAACAGAAAGGATGCAATTCACCCTCCTATTCTAGCTTTTTGTCAGATGCATGGTGTCATCTTCTCTTTATGATTATGGCACAATATGTTGTTGCAAGACTTTTGTTCTGAATGCAGCAAGAGGAAAGACTGTTTTCTGATAACCTGTAAGAGGCTGCTGCAGGACAAGGAGCTTGTATCAGCAGGGTTCTCACTTTCTGACTCCCTTGACTCCCATTCCTGGGCAGCATTATTTATAGTAAAAGTGAAAACAAACCACTGTTTTGCCTAGAACCAAGGGTAGACCTTAGTGATGTGCCCCATAAGCAATAAGAAAGAGACAGATATCCTGAATGACTGTCATTATCTGGGTATCCTTATAATTTCCAGAGTGTCAGAGTGCCACAAACAGAGTGTATTCCAGGGTAGAACATAAAACCAGGGTGGCACAGGTGGTCTGTGTAAATTACCTTCCAGTTTTGGATCTACACAGTAACACAGCAATAGCAGAAATAAGCAGATGGAAAATTCTGCCAGACCATCCTGGCCAATCTGCCTCCACAATACTATTCAATACTTTTCCCTGCAGTGTGTTCCCCACCATCTTGCCAGTCTCTTCTGTCAACAGGAAACAAATGGATATAAAAATACAGTCATGAGGTGAGTGCTCACAGGGCTGGGTTACATGGGCTTTCCATAGTTCCCTGCAATGGGGAGCTCATTCATAGCAGAACTGGGATCTGAACTGTGGGAACGCACTGAAACACTCAGCCAAGATGAGACTGTGTTCAGCTATTTTCCTGCATACTGCTTTAATTATCAGAAGAAATTTATTTTTAAACATTAAACAGTTTATTTAACTATTAAACAGGAAAGCTTAAAGTATAAACCACTTATAAAACAGGTCGGAAACTAGAATTTCAACCTCCTATGGGCAGCTCTCATGCTCTTGGTGTGAAAATGGATGTCCCTGCTCAGCCAATCACTACTGGCAAGAGGCACAAACAAGGCCATTTTAACAAAAAAAAATGTGATTTTCAGATTCAGTCTATGGGCTATTCAGGCAGTGAGAGAAACTGCAGCATGTTTCAGAGCTCTCAGAGCAAAACACGAGTAACTTCCCCATATGCTCCCAGTTTGTACTGATGTACAACCACACAGACTGTTTACCAGTGTTTCCAGCAATACATCTACTTTCATTTACATTTTGTGTTCAGTCCTGGCAAACTCGCTTACTGGTGAAGTTCAACAATAATGCCAATGCACAAAGTAGTAAACACTTGTGAGCCACACTGACTTCTCTTAGATTTGGAATCAACAGTGAAAGAATCCAGAGTTTGTGTAACAGCATAGGACCAATGCTGCTAAAAAAGGGAACATCACTTCAAAGCTGTTGGAGAAGTAGCATAAACAGGGAAGAAGTTAAAACCTACAGTGAACTTCTGACAGTAGCCAGTAGGACCAGCCTGTCTTGTGTTCTTCAGTTATGTAGCTAATTCCAGAATAGATGCAGCTCTTAATGGTCTTCACTGGCCTGAGCACAGGTAAGACAATTTTAAAAGCCAGGGTTCAAGGGCCTAATCTCTAGATTAACACATAGTAAACACATCCACACCTTATCATTTCCCATCTGTAACACAAATACTACTGTCTCTTCCCTCTCCTCTTTTCCAATCCTGTATATTTCAATAGTGATATGTTTAGTCCCCTGTCAAGAACACCAGCATTTAACATGCTATTTGACTGTAATTGAGGTCCTTCAGAAACTCTCACAGCATTAAAGTGAGTGAGACATTAAAGGTCTATTCCTTACTCCTCACTAAAGGTCTTCTCTCCCTGAGCATACCAATGAACCCTCGTTCAGTTTTCTGTCCTGTCAAACAAAAATAGGCTACAATAAGTATCAAAATCCTTGTCTAAAGGCATAACTTTCCCCATAACTTAAATCATCTAATCAAAGAGGTCAATTTACCAGCTGTATTTCAAAAGTACAAAAAGTGCATTACTTAAACAAAATTGCAATAAACAATTATTCTTACCCCAAAGTAAAACAGAATTAGTTCATAAATACAACGAAAAACCCCACATTTTCCCAATTCAGCTAATGTCTTCATTACCCTTCCTGAATGGGGCAAGCTTCCTCCAAGCAGCACAACCTCTGCATTACTTGATAATGTCTCAGTCAGAGAGTCATCAAACAGGTACTGCCCTGAAGGTAAAAAGTCAAGCAGTATGGAAATGAAAAGAATAGAAGCATGTGCTGTGTCTCAATCAGCTCCTTACAGGCAGTGAGGCAGACAACAGGACTTCAGTTATATGAACAGCACAGCTGACCACTATAGTCACTCTTTTTTGGAGTTTCACTTGTGTCCAGGTACTCCCTATGAGATTGTTTCTCTCTATCCCACACAGATGGAACAGTTTGTCCAATACTGAGCAGCTGATGAGGTGTGATCAGAAAGAGTTAGGCAATCCACTATATTCACTCAGACTTTAACTAGGAGCAATAAGGAAGCCTCTGACAGTTGACTGTGCAAGACAGAGAGCAAAACTCTTCCTACAGATTCTCCCTTTTAGCAAAGGGTGTGCACTGAAAGAGAACAAACCAACTCGGTGTGTAGGAGCTCACCACTGTGCAAATAACAGACCTTACAATACATTTCTAGCATGTTAAAAGCTGTTGCCTTCAGGTTTTCCACATATGGTGCTGCTATACTCTGGCAGCTAATGCTTCTAAAGGTCAGATCTTTATATGCTGAGATAAGGAAAATCCATTTCAGTCCCCAAAGATGGAATTGCTACACACAAAAGGGTTATCTCATATGACACTGGAACAACACAGTAGGAAGAAGGTTTGGCACACACCCTTATACTGCAGCAGTGTTGATATGGTTTACCTGATTCTGAGTTCTCAGAAGAGCAGAAAGTAGTGAGTATAAGGGGAAGAGAAGACACAGGGAAGTCTTAAAATGTTCTTTCCATTTACCCAAGGTAAAATATTTAAAGACTACTCCTGGGAAGTCTCATTGCTCTGAAGATGTTTGAGGAGATAACAGCAGGTCTTGCTTGGCAATGCAATTGAAGTTGATGAGATCAGGGGGAATTATGAGTTTCATTAATCCAAAATACTTGGATTTGACCTTCCTGAAGGTAACTGAACTCACACAGATGGTTTTCACAGAAGAGGAGATGCAGGTGTGCGTGCTGCTTGACAAATACGGGGCTAGATTTAAATGGGAGGCTCAGAAGGATACATGCCACTTTATTTCAACACCCTCATTCCTTCCTGCATCTGGTCCTATGCAATTATCTGGTTTAAAATTTATGTACCAAATTTTCCATCTGCTAGATGTGCACTAGAGGCACAGTATACATAAATATAAATGGTTTAAAATTATTTTCACCAATACCAGTTATGAGTAACTCACCCTTGTGGTGGGCAGTCACAGTCAAAAGTGAAAGTCTACCAGTCTAAAGTGAATTTTGTTCTGTATAAATGAGGATAGGGTTGTTACTTATTTGGTTTTCAACATCTGTCGAAAGCATTGGTCCCAAAGACAAGTTCAAGCAGCCAAATCACTATCAGGGGCTTATTTGTCACTCTTTGACATCTAAGAGCGTTGCAATACACTGTGAGGGCATGGTGCATGTGTTTAAAAAAAAAAAATCCAACAAAAAAGTAAAAAAAAAATCCACACAAATACTCATGGTATTAAATTTGTGAAACGTTCAAGCACTGAGAAAACCACAAAAGTGAACCTCAGCAGAAGTTGACAGTGAAGCCCAGCCTTTGGGAATCTCACCATAATATATGCAGTCAGAAAAGAGCCACTGCTCACCTGAACTGCTTTGCGTTGGGCAAAATAACTACCTACAGCCAATCCTATGGCTGCTGCCTTTCCACTGACCTCACCTGTAGAAAACCACAGAGAAAGAAAAGAGGGGGAAAAAACAATATTAAAGAACGGTGTTTCATGGCTCTTTGCAGCACTGCTGAGGACTGTAAGCAATGGGAGTATCTTCGCTCAGAGAGGGGATGCTTGAAGGCTCTTTGTAACTCTTTATGCATTTAAGCTATGAAGAGTTCATCCCACTTCAGATATTCTTCCACTGAAGCAAATCAAGTACTGCATACAAAAGGTGGTTAGAGTTTGAATGGGCACCACCTTTTCAGATGCAGTCAGAAGCCAGTACATTTACTGCAAATGTACTTCAGTACTCACCGAAGCAAATGCTTTTGCACTGCTTGTAACCCAGACCTATGCTGTAGATGGAAAACTAGGCAATAGAAGTCCAAGTTAAATTTACTCAGCCATTTTAATTTACGAGGCTGGCCATAAGGTGTAAAAAACTCACAAATGTCTGTCAAAGTCTCATAAGAAGTTAGACATTTAAATCTGCATCTATTCAAATAAGCTAAGACATGACTAAGACTAGACAAAATATTTTCTAGTACATTAAGCCATATCCTCTCTTGATGTACGTTAGTGTAACTCCACTGATTGCCGTGAGACTTAGCACTGTTTGGATTTTCCCATACAAAAATAAACAGTGCTTCCAGCATCACTGGACACTCACATCAAGCCAAAAAACAGAACTGAAGCTCTCACATAAAATTCCTGTCAACCTGTCTGTTGTAATTTTGCAGTCCAGATTAAAGAAAGCTTTTGTCTCCTTTCAGGTATGACCATGAATCCCCACCGAATACAACAGGACGGCATCAGAGCAATAATGACAAAAATCTGGTGGCTGTGCACCTGCTTGCTCCAATTGCTTCCAATTACCCTGAAGGAGCTCTGCATTTCTAGGAAGCAATTCTTCCAGAGAATAACAAAGATCATCACAAAAGTAATCAAGGGCCTAGCTCACGGAAATATCAAATCTCTGTCACATCTTAACTCCAAGTTCTGAAAAGGAGGAGGATAGTCACTTCTGGGTGGTGAGAGAGCTGGACAGAGAAAGAGGAGACTAAAGCAGAGACAGTATCCAGAAATGCAAACATGATGAAGGCAGAAAATGGTATCATTCTTCCAAATACTACCACCTACATGGTTTCTAGAGTTGATACTATGAATTGCAATTAAAATACACTGCAATTATCAACATCTGGATGGGATATTCTTATAGCACAACCAAGTAAATACTAGCACTGGGTCACCTCCATGGAGAATACCTTTTTTTTTTCTAAAAAAAAAAAAGGGGGGGCTATCACTTCTAGTAGCATAATCAAATGTCCCAAAATGGTTTTGACACATCTAGTGTAAGATCAGGATATAACTGTTACTCTGAGGAACAGAGATGACTGCTGCACACAAAGATACACAATGCAGATTGACCTGCACTAGCAACACCACAGTTAACTTGAAATTCCTGGTTGGCTTTTCCTTTTTGCCCCCAAAAGAATAGAATGTATTGTTAAAACAGCTAGAAGTATGTTAAATGTACAGGCTGCAGAAAACGTCCCAATTATTCGACGGCACAAAAATGGAAGAAAAACTTGCCATTTATCATGACTGTTAGTTTTTAGGGAAGGAGAGGAAAGGTAAAAATCACCTACTTTCTGTCCAATTTCCTGGCTAATTTGAAGAAAAATTGAACGAAGAAAGAAGAATAGAGAAACAAAAAAAGAAACAAAGAGCAGGAAAAATGTCCCTTTTCAAACCATTCAAACTGAGAGTAAGCTGAAACAATCATGTCCCTTGCCTGAGCAAGCAAAAGTAAGGTGACCACAGAGGCAAGACCACCTAGCAGTCTGAGTGCTAAGTGACTGGTAAACAAGACTGTTTTTATATGATGTGGCTTATTCTGAGAAAAAGCTCCAGGATGTCCTCTTTCTGTTATTTTTCAGTTACAACTCTCCAGTGTTATTAGTCAGTCTCTGTAACAGTAGTTAACGTACCTCTAAAGCCACAAATCTAACAAACATAAGAGCACTGCGTTTTGTTAAACTTAAGAGCAAGCTCTGTGCTTTCCTTCTTCCCATGCCTGTGACCCTCTGTGCACACAGCAGAGCCATCACAGCTCTGCTTTTTGGCATGTCGCACAACACAGCTTCTGCACAGCTGGACTTTGTTCTAGGCTGCCTCTCCTCAGGAAAGTGCTCAGGAAACATTCCTCGCTCCTCAGTTACCTTGCTTTTCAATTCTGCATAAAAGACAGAGAGGCCCCAGGCTCTAGCACAGGCCATATGCTGCAGCAATGACAAAAGAGTAGCTGCATAGCCACTTGGTGCCAAGTCACTGTTATGTAAGAGAGAATTCCAGACCCTTCTGGATCTCATGGCTGCAACTTATTGACTTGGCTTTGGATGCATAGATGCAAGCTGCATATTGTCCCTATGATCACTAACTGGCCTAGGAACAGAAATCAGCTTTAAAAATAGGTAAACATTGGAGGCTGATAACCCTAGAAGGAAAGTAGCAGAAAGCAAGGCCATTCAGATAAGCACAAATTGCTTTTCAAATAAGTTGGACCAGCCAAGCTGCTCTCCAGAAGAGCCCAAAGCAAAAGAAGAAAAAGCCTAGAAGAGATAAACTCTTAGGAATTATTTCTCTCTCTGAAAGATGACAAAAAACAATTCCATGTACTTGGGCACCACCACTTCTTATAAGAACAGATTAATTCTGATACAAAAGAAGCAGCTTCACACATCAGCACTAGCATATATAAGTATTATCTTTAAGGTTTTGTGAAGTGCTGTGGTTCTCTCACCAAACTCCAGCAGTCAGTACTAGCTGGTCATTTCAATAGAAAGACCAATGGTTCACAGCTACAGGTAGACAGGATTAGCTTTCCCCAAAAAGCTGGTCTTTCTAACAACAATAAATAATAATAATAATAAATAATAAAACACACCAAAAAAACCCCACAACAACAAAACAAGCAGCAATGAGGTTAACTGTTGAAAATTACCTCATAGCAGTTAATGTTATATTTTGTGTTTGAAGTCCCCCATTCCCACTAATTCAGAAATTATCAAATGGATCATCAATGGGAAGGAGCTTCTAGCAGGACACTTCTGCAACATACCCTCTCCTATACACAAACACTACCAGTTTCATGACCAGAAGGCAAAATTTTTAAGAGCAAAGTAAGTTACAAAATACAGACTTCCAGCTTAACATTTGGCCAGGCTGAAGACCCCAGTGTAGTTGCATTTCAGGTGACATTAAGTAGATTAAAATAACTGTGTCATGACATAGTCCACACTAGATGGGGCAGTAAGTTTTGGGCAAGTAGTTCATCTGCTGACATGTGCCAATACAAAGAGACTGAAACTGCTAGGAAAAAATAATACCCAATTAAGGAAATTTTGTGCAAAACAAAAGGCAGTTTCATCTGAAAATGTCAGAAGTAGTTCAGCTTCTAATACAAAAGATGGGTTCTTTTCATTCCAAAACTGAATCTGAGTACTGGCTTTGCTATATGAAATTTTTAAAAATTGGAAAAGTATGTTTTCTGTAATGGAAACCATTTGCACAAACCCAGCCTGTGTATTATCATTGCTGATGGAATCTGGAGTGCTGTCTTAAGGCATCACACACAAGTTGCTCTAAACGTCAGAACAAATTAGAGAGCTCTGTCTGCCTTCCTGAGTGACTTTCATCCCTAATGTTCTCATTCCTCTTTTGTAGATCAACGGGGAGAACTGGGGCCCATGTAGCCCTGGATAAAGCACAGTCCTCCATGCTGGCAGACTTGCAGTTTACACTACAATTTGAAACAACTTTACACACCAATGTTAACGAACAAACATATCAGCTACTTACTGTTCTTCTTGTACATCAAGATTTCAAAGGAGTTCATCTCATAGTTCTCGAACGTTTGCCGGACCTTATCAATCGTATCTTTGTCTGTCAGCTCTCCATACATAAAACTGCAAATAAAGAGAGAAATTCAAGTCAGATACTAGACAAAGACACAAAGCCATTCGTCTACAGTGTAGAAAGGACCTATTTAGAAATAGCACTGCTTGGTTTTGTTCTTGATTTTGTTTTACCTGGGAAGTATATTTGACAGATGCAGCCCCGGGAGATAAGAGACAAAAAACTGGAATGAACAGATTACTTCTCTCCTCAAGCAACAAACACAATACTACATGCTATTTAACAGAAAATAAATCTGTTCTCAAATACCTGCAGGTGCTGCTTTTTTGCATAACTTCTGCTCTGTGGTATCCTGATAGCTTGCAAAATCCATCATTGCTGTAGACAATAGGCCAATCCACTATCTGGGCATTACCCAAGACAAAATTAGTATCTGTTTGAAAGAACACATCAGTTAGACATTAGACAAGGCTATGGTAGCATCAGAGGAAATACTCATTTCAGGATCCAAACCCAATTGCTTCAGTCTCTGCACAGTTTTTCCCAGAAACTATTCCCACTGCAGTGAACAGGATTATTCCCAGGTTTTTAAAGTAAATTCTTATTTTTACAAAAAGTATTAATTACGCATTTAAAGCTTATGAGGATGAATTAATGCAAGAGAAAACACATGATGCTTAAGCAGGTAAAACTCATCCCTTGACTGAGGCCAGATTCACCAAACTGTTTCCCTCTGTGCCACATGCAGTGATCCACTGTGACACTCAGTTTGAATGCAAAGTCCCTTACACAGAGTCAAAACAGCACATGAGCAGTATTTCTCCTGTCTGAACGCAGACATTGTGGCTCCTCTCAATACAGACTTCACTGCTGACCACACAAGCTCAAACACTTCTTTGTGTGTGACATGCATGGCACAGCACTCCAAGGTAGACACCAGACAACCAGGGTTAGTACTTACACAAGTAGAAAGAACTTTTTGTTTGCTATACAAGTCAGTGGCAGTTTCAATCGGTAAAAAAAAATAAAAAAAATAAAAAAAATAAATTTGAGCAGGATTCACATCTTACTGGATCTATGTGCACTACTTTTCTTATGATTGCTATCCCATTCAAATTAAGAACATACTCAATCCTGGGCCCAAACCTTGCTTTTCTCAGCTGCTTTGGCTCTTGTGCAGCCAACTAACCACACTTGTGCCAAGACAGACAGCAGTGCTGCTGCTTGGGCACTGGCAGGCAGGTGGAGATGATGACTCCTTTCACAGCTGGAAATAACCCCCGGCTTTTGAAAGAAAGGCTAGGAGGCCACATGACATTAAGAGGCATCCACAATTAAGGGGAGCCTTTAAGAGAGTCCACTACACTGTCTACTTTTCAGGATCTACCCTCAACTACTCAAATATACACAGCCATCATCAATGGTTTCTGCAACCAAGAGACACAAACAAGACGTTTTACCTGTTAATTGCGAAGAGTTTTGTTTAATTTAACTTTCCCTTTCAAAAACTTTCATCCCCTTACAAACTTCAAGTGGGTTTAAATAAAACATTCCCACAGCTATCTAAATCCATTGCCCAATCCCATGAGCATGATTAAGTGTATCTTTATACACTCTTTAGAATGAGATACACCAGTAGTATAACTTCAGGACATTTTAACTGCTTTTTTTCCCACAGCCTCTTTTAAATACCATGGGTTTTGCTTGGTTGAAGTACTTTGTTCCAAAAACAATACGTGTCTTTTAGCCCTTCCTATGAATAAGTAAACCAAGTCATTTCTCATTGCTAAACCAAGTGCTTTTGAGTGTCTATTATAAACACGGCATTGGACTGTGCTAGGATATTTTTAAATTTTCATCAGGAAGTACAAAAAACTGACAAAAAAAATATGCAAATACAAATGTTAGGCCAGGTCCCGACCTGATGTTATTTCATGCATACATTTCTTCTCACCATCTCCCCTTCTCAAACGTAACATACCCCTCTCTCCACTTCCTCAAGAGCTCCTTGAAGAATTTGTTAACTTAAGCAGTGAGCTTCCTTTCACACTTAAACCTCAATATTGTCTTTGAATAATTATTTTTTTTTTTATTAAAAGCTATACAGTGCACTTTTCTGATTACTATACTGTGCTAATCCTACTTTTATCTAGCCTTGCAATGTGTCTAAGAAGTAGGACAGTGTTTTTACCCCTTTTTCCAGGTAAAAACAAAGCACTAAATCCACAAGGGAATTTAAGCACCAAGAGGTGAAACTGCTACAGTGCCAAGTCCCTAGGTACTCAGCTCTCAAAGACTTAGGACCTGGAAGCTCCACCCGTAGTGTTGCTGAGATAGAACTGAAAAGATTAGCACAGCAAATAGAAACCTGTTAAACTATGGAAAACAACAAAAAAGGGTGATATTTTAGGGGGATTTTTTTTCCCTTTCCTATACTACTCATGATACCTAATATTTTAACATAAGCCCAGTTCTCACTGACAATACCCAAGTTTTTTTGCCATTATTGCAGGAGCTAAAAAAATCACATTCCCACTTGCTTACCTTTTGGTCCAATTAAGCCTGATTTTATTTATTTATTTTTTACTGGCAGTTTCAGAGGATGCTTAGAGAATGTAAAAATATTTTCCTTTCCCCTGGCAGCCTAGCACTCTGGTGTTCTCCTATGAGATGTGGGACTACCCGAAGGCAGAGAAAGCTTAGCCTTCATTTCAGTTCCTGAATGACCATTTTAATTATTGAGCTACTGAAGAGAACAGATGCCAACATCCTCACCACATAAGTTTTTAAGTCAGTGTGACGTGGCTGTTGTATTTTATGCATCCCTATGAGGCAATCCTGTTAGTCTACATTGGCTGAACCCTTCTAGGAGGTGGAGGGCAAATGCTTCATCAGAGAGTCCAGGTTGCATTTAGCTGTGAGTTACAACCCAACTGAGAGTTCTTTACATACATACCAAGTTTTAAAGGCAAAAACTTGGGCACCTATACACTCAAATAGCAAGTCAGAGACTTTGACAGTCCCACTGTTTCACGTGTGTGTCTCACCTCTAGCTAGTTCCCACTTAAATCATCTTCACCTTTCTTTGATCCAGGCTTTGCATAGCTTACAAACACAAAAGAAGCAAATACTGAAGTTGGACCCATTCTCTGGCATCAACACCACACATCTGACTCATTTTGGGCTCACTCCTCCAACTCTGTTGCCACGATTTTTTTAGTACTTGACGTGGGGTGATTCTTAGACTAAAAAAAGTCCTGCGTGGACCAGTGCTTGGGAACTCCCCTTGTAGCTGAAAGTCTGCAGAGAAGGCATTGGTCCCTGTAAGCGCAGCAGACAGACAGCTGAGAGATGATGTCGTGTAGCACCATCTGAACTGCCAGGCTAGGAAAGAGGTTTCCAACCCACTACCCTCTGCCAGCTTTCCTCAGGAGGTTACCAGGCTCAAGCTGATCTATTCCTTTTTTTCTGATTTTGTTGCAAAGGGACAGACAATCTGCACTGGTGATGTTCAAACTTCCTGTACCCCCTTTTTTTTATTAAACTTACTGTGGCCTAGCAGCCCATAGAGTGGGAGCCCCTGCATCTGAAAATAAAGGGTCTTGAAGACAAATAGGAATTTCTTTCCAGTTAATCACTCCTATTCCTACATCTCTTTCAAGGCAAAACAACAACACAACAATGGTTCTGTGCCTACGTGGAGAACATGCCTGTGTTCCTTCAGGAGTGCCTCCAATGACAGTGTTCTGCATGTGCAAACATTGGCTAGACACAGCATAAAATAAGGACTCTCACTTATAACTCCCCTGCAAAGTTTATTCTGACAGATAACCTGGAGGTAGAAGGGCTGTTCTCATTGCTATTATTTACATTCAATTGCATTGACGTCCCTGACAATATGCTGCTTAGAGACAGCTCATAATCTGTTAAACAATTGTTCCTAACGTAAGAAAATATTAAATAACATCCACTGAGGCAAATATTGCCTCTCCATCCTCAGGGACACAGTGTCCCAGAGGCCAGGAAACAGCTGTGGCTTTGTTGCACAACAAGCAAAAGGGATGCTATACTGAACTCTTAGAGCATCACAGGGCAAAACCTCTTGGGGACTGTCAAGTGGGTCAATGAGGCCAGGAAAGAAGTTGGTCAGAGGAAGACCATTAAGAAATCCACTGCTAAATTCTCTTCAAATATGTATGTGATAGCTGCAGTTCTGAAACTACTTACTGACTTGAGGCACCTCTTTGAAAGGACTCATAGGACTCCTTTACCAGAAAATCAATTTCTATCACAAAGTCAATTGGGTTAGTGACATTGCCTGGCCCAAGGAGAAGCTGTAAGCATCAGTGGCCCTTCTTATCAGCTCCAAGAACTGAGCTGGGAATCGGAAAGGGCAGCTCATCTAAAACAAGACCTAGAGTTCTGGCTTGTGCTGCACTTGACACAGTCTTAGCAAGACCACTGGGAAACAGAAATATGCAGAAGTGCAGTACAAAGCACATCATGCTGCAGAAACATAAATAAGAACTCTAGCACCTCAAATGTGGCACAGTTACTTGCATACGTGGGGTGAGCTTCTGTGATGAGGGTCTGCAGCACTGGCTACTTTGTGAAGTGCCTCACCTCATATTTTATAGCTTGCATTTTCCACAAGTCAGTTCTGTTCACTGTGGTATATCTACATGTCAGTCTTTACACACTCAAATGTCAGACCTGTTATGGATTATCACTTTAAACTAGACTTGGCTGCTTGAAAGAAACAAGAAATACCTTTCAACTCCTTCCAAAAAATAAGAATGGATATTTCTCAGTCACTGAAACCAGAACTTCCCTCCACCCACAAAACACACCATCACAGAAGGATCAGAAAATGTCCTTCCAAATAACAGTGATCCTTTAACAACAGCGACAGCAAATCTCTAGAACACCCAGATTCACCAAAACTACCAAATCTACTGAATCTTACTGCTACATGTAGTGCTTTGTTCAACCAGAACTGTCCATCAGCTCAAGCCTCCAAAATCCCCAAGGACTAAAAGCACCTCACAGATATGCATCTGGTGAGGAAGAGCTGACTGCAGAGAGGTGACCTTCTTGCAAGAGCATGGAGCAAGCTACTGAAGTGCTTGCTCCCTGCCTTCCCCTGCACTGCTGCACATTTGCACCCACAGCACCCCGGCCTCTCCTGTAAGGTGGGCCTTCCCAAGCTGAGCCCTCACCTGTTCCCAGAGGCCAGCACACCAGTTCTGCCTCCTCTGTCCTACCAGAGACACATGGGCCCTCTTTGAGGACATATCGGTCAGAGAGTAGCTGCCAGACAGATTCCCACAAGGCTGCCAGCCATGTTCCCAAGTCACTGCCTGCACAGAGGAAGCACACACTGAGGTGACCAAGAGGAAACCTCTGCTCAGTGAGCTGCAGCACAGACCTAACAACAGAGGCTGGTGCCCACTGTTAAGATATGAATGCCACTGTTAAGATATGAATGGTTTGTGAAAGCCCCCCACAAGTGTTTGCAGGTTGGTGCAGTGTAACTTGAATATGTTAATATATTACCCAACAGTCATCATACAAATACAAAACTCACAAGATTTGCTCCTTATTTATTCCCCTCTCAGTGAAGGAAGAAGCAGGTGGGAAGACCTGTTCCTCACCAAACTTGCTATTCTCCCATCAGTTTCCAACAGAACAGAAATTGCCCTCCTGATTCCAGACCACAGCCTTCCTCATGTTGGGTGAGGACATAACCCCTCTTATTGAGCCCCATGTGTCTTTTTTTATCAGGTCTCAAATTTCTCCCATGGATCTTCAGTGGAGCAAACCTAGACAACCAGCATTACAGGACACAAACCGCTACTTAAGCAGCACTGAAAGAACTGCTTAGTAAATTGGTTTTTAACCCTACCCAGGGATAGGGTGGGGGTCACCAGGGATAGGGTGTCACAGCCAGCACAAGAAATGTGCACTAGGCAAAAATCATGTGCAACTGTCATGACTGAAGACTGTATCATAGAGCTTAAGTACAAAGGACAGATGAGCTTCTAAACAATTCTGGTATTCACAAACTTGTAACTTTGCATCACAAGTAGCATAATTTGGATATGGGGAAAAAAGGGATGGTTTTGTTTTTGGTAAGGAACACAATGCATGGAAATCAAATGTTGTTTGTAAGTAGGCCTGCTGAAATTGTTACAGTCACACAGCTCCTATCATGCTTTTGCTGTAACAATTTGCAAAGATAGGTATGCATGAATTTTCGCTCCCAATTAGTCTTAGATTTGAAAAAAGTAAAACAGAAGCATTTAGTCACACTGATGAGTTGCATTGCTCAAATATAACTCCTGACATAAAAATATGGCACTAAATCAGTACAAATAATGAAAACTGAATTTCAAGAACCTAGTCAACCTTTCCTTTGCATACATGGGATTCAAGGTTCACACTTCATGGAGGAAAGGCACAGGAACCAACCACATTTTCATCTTAACAAAAGTGCTGTAACTCTATTCAAAGCAAGTATAGAGCTTTCCAAAGGACTGAAAGACCATTCACATGGTAGAATAAAAATAGTAAGGCAAACTTCTGCTCTTCCACCCACATTCTTCTGTAGAAGTCAATGATGTTACATGGATATACACATCCACTCAGTATCTCCTTACATTCATTCCTAGAGTTGGAGTACATCTGTTTAAATATCTCATTGAACAAAATTATCTCCCTATAGAATAATGATATAGTGGCCTCAAAATTTTACATCCTTAATATCAAGACCAAATTATTTTAAGCTGTAGTCTCACTCTAGTAAAAAACAACATATTATAAAACCCTATTGTTTCTTTTGTGTTTACACATTTTATAAAACTTTTATATAACTATTTATTTTACAGAAACAAAAACTGATTTAAAAGCTCTTTGGCTCCTACAGCATGAACACAATCCTCTAAATGCAGGCATTTTGTGCTTTATTGAGACATGACTTACACTGTCGTGTACTCCAGAGCACACTGCAAGAAAAGAATTATTAAAAAATGTATTTCATCATACTTACCACAAATAACAAAAGAGACACTAACTAAAACATCTTCAAGTGACTCAGTTTGAATCATTACAGAAAATGAATGCTAATTTCGGCCAGCAGTATAGGTAAAAACTACTGGTTCTACCTCAACATTTGCTATTTTGTATTGTTACAGCAAATGTTTCACAGTAGGCTCTAGAATGAGAAAAGTCTAAATTTAAAAGAATACAACCTTCCAACACTAGTAGCTCTAAATCTTCTCAATTATCTGTACTTTTAAAAAATAAAACAAGAATAGCTGAAATTGAAAGTGCACAGCAGTTGTCATATGTATTTTATGAATAGCATAATTCTTCTATCTCTGAAGTTCTGTCCATGCTGAGAAATTAAAAAAAAAACACCAAAAAACCCACAAACAAACAAAAAAACCCACGTAGACAATTGTGGCATTAGTGTGAGATAATTTTCAGAAATTAGAAAGTTCATCAGCTGTAAGAGTCATACATTGCACCATTCTTAATAAAGAACAAAAATACTGTTTAGCAGTGAGACTTCACCATTTAATTGGTATGGGTTTTTTTTCCCCTGCTCATCTGACCTTTAAAGTAATCCAGGAAAAAGCATGTTTTAGTTGCATTAATCATTTAGGTCTTCCATCAGTTTAAAGAAGCCATTTGATTTACTGATTATAGCCACAGCTATCAAAAACCTTAAGAGCATTTGACAAGACCTAACTCCCTGCTCACTTCTAGCTATATGAGTTACAAAAATGCATTAAAAAAATTCCCCCGTGAAGGGGTTTCATAAAGATTTGTTTTATGATCTTGTTCTAGGATTTAATGCAGAAATTGATTGATATGTTGAATTATCACAGTAGAACTTCTCGAGCTTTCAGAACATTAATTTTAAAACACATTATCCATCATCTCTATGTTGTAGTTCTTCTTTTTCTTACTACCTATAAAAGCCATTTTAAGGAAATCAGGTCATACATTTCTAAATGCATAAAGATACACACAAATAACAAGATGCTTCTGGCCTAGTAAAAGCCAGCAAAAAAAAATTACATTGAACTCAAGTGATACTGAGAAAAATAAAACTGTCAATAGTGAATAGATATTTTGATGTACTGGTCAATTGCATGAAAAACATGGATGAAAATAAAAGTGCCTCCACATCTGTTAACTTAGAAAAAAGGAAGATGAGGAGGAAACAAAATCCTTTCCTTTGTTTCAGTCTCAGCTTGCAAAAACATTGTTAACGTGAAACCTAAAAGTTGTCCCCTTGTAGTTTTTGAAGGCTGGCTGTTCTCATAGCTAAATGTCTTGTTTTAATGAGTGCCAATAGGCAGACCCACACTCATGGATTTCAGTCAGCCAAAACTGATTTCACAGGAAATCTTGAATAAACTGGGTCTTGCAGGATTAGATACAAAAGGGTACAGACTGAAGTGCAACCACTGGATTCCAGATTTTTGGAGGGTAACAATCACTTTGCCTTGCACAGGGCAAGCCACAGAGAAACAAAATCTTCAGCTAGAGGCACTCTATACATATAGCACCATCTTATTGCTGATACAGCAATTTTCCATGCACTCTTTGCGAGGTGTGACTCTGGGAAAGAGCCTTCCATACCAGGGAAGGGAAGCCTTCCCCAGGCCAGACCCTGCTATTCCATCATGTTGGGGCTTTTTATCCTGAAATTAATCCACAGATCTGGCAGGTGATGAGACTTCAAACTGGCAGCATGTCTGCGTATCTGCTACAGCCTTCCAAGTCAGCCCATTTGGGAGCTTTAAGAACTAGGACAGCTTAACACAAGGCACTGCACCTCATAAGGAATACCTCAATATTGCTCTTCCCTGTGCGCAGGTAACTCTGCTCTTTTTGGCACTTTCATGTCAAAACAGCCACTAAAATGCATTTCCCTTTTCAATAAAACCTCACTAGACCACACTGGAATGTCATTTACCTGCAGCACAAGGTTTCTGATCTGGTCCTCTGCAAATAATTCATTTCATCCACTGCTCCTTGAAGATTCATTGAAAATTACAAAATTTTATGAACTGTCAGGAAACCAAATATATTCTATAAAAAAGGAAGCAGAAAAGAATATTCCACCCCAAAAATGCACTTGCTAATTTAAACAAAAGCAGTCCTGTTCTCAGTAGGAAAATACCTTCTTGATGACTGATGCTATTTACTGTGTTGCAGTAGCATGAGGTCCTCTAATGATGCCCAGGACCTGACTACCCTTGACACACATGGAAGAGTGATGCAGAAATTGTCAAGCTCACACATGTGTTCCTTACCAACAAAACAGCTGAGCAGTCTGAAAGGGGTCAGACCCACAACACTTCAGACAGTGAACCCAACCTTTGGGGAGCATGCCTACACTGCTGCTGGACCCACATCACTTCAGTTGCAGCCAGGTCTGCAACTCCATACCATGCTGCTAACTGCTTTAGGTTCTGAAGGGAAGTCAGGCAGAGCCAGGTTGCAGCAGACACAGCACTGGCAGGTTAAGGATCCTTTTTGCAAGCATTTCATGTAGATGAACTTTTTATTCAAGTGCAAATGTATGAAAATAAAACTCAGTTTAGTTCTTCGTTCTCTGTTAGTTTCCTTTGCATTTCTCTCTGGCTGAACACAAAAACAGGTTTTTCAGTTTCAGAACTGTTTAGAAAAAAGTTAATTTCTCTCCTAGGTGTCAGGCAATGGTATTGGATCACATGTCCAGGTTGCAGAATGTTTCTTTACTGGGACTTTATAGTCTGCAATGGAAGCAATGACGTGAATCATGGAGTTGTCTGTTATTCTCAGGATCTTTGTCTGAAGGTGCTTTTTCTCTCCCTCTACAGGGAACTCACTGCACTCTCCATCAAAGGGTGCAGGTTTGCTTCCATACCTGACATCTCTTCAGCGTGTTCCCAGGGGATTTAATGGAAGTAGGACTAAATTCACACAAGTCTTATGCCTTCTAACCTCCCCTTCCTTCAACATTCTCTTTTTGTCAATAAATCAGAAAAGCATCTGTGACTTCCACTGACATTCCTAACCATGAAAACACAGGGCTTGCTTTTGCCATTCTTACACATGCACAATTATCACATACCTCAGTGAGAATTTGATCAAGGAAAGACTGCAGAATCTACCTAGCATTTATGTAAATAGAGAAGTATCTTTGCTTCCAGTTATTGATAAAGCATTGGAATACAACACAGAATCAGTATTCTCCATAACATACTGCAGCATTTGAATTGGATGCCTTGGCCATGAACCAAGATTATATCTGTTATTGTCATAGTGCCTGTATATTGTGGGTGTATTACATTACCCAAGAAAAACATTAATACCACATTAGCAGTAACCACCAGGGGCTAGTGATTCTTTACGTACTGCACTGTTTTAAGGCACAGGCTCATTTTCTGTTCCATTGAGTGTTCTGGTCTTTAAATATTTCAATGCTTCAAACAAATTTTTGTCAACCAAGCACTACACACAACCTTTATTTTTCTAGCTCTAGATGACCAGTTTAGAAACTCAGCTTTTAAATTTTAAATACAGGACAAGCAGGGTGATAGCGTCCCTCATTTCAAAGAGCAAAGAACCTTAAGTTCACACTTCACCCAAAGGTCTTCTTGCAAAAAGAAATCAGAAGACCAGGTACGGTCCACAGGTCTAGGCAGATGACAGTATGTTCTTTCTTGTGTGTGCCATCATAAGGCCATCCTATCCCAGGATGGGCTGAGAAATTCTCAATTCCTTCTTTACACCATAATGTGGAAAGGAAATACTGTGCAGCTTCTAACCCTAGCACAGCTCTTTTGGCTGTCAGTGCATGAGAACCCGTCTCAGTTGATTTGCAACCTAAGCAGCAGCTCTCATCTCTAATAACTCTAAAGGAGATGATTCAGACCAGCAGAGTTTGAGGTGAGCCTTGTGTGATGTAAACATGAATAAAACACCAAGCATAAAATAAAACCCCCGAACTTGCATGCCTGTGTACACTGTTACCTTTAGCCATTGAAGGTGCATCAGCTTACCAGTCCCACACCTAATATGAAAGGTTGCCCAAAGAATTCCTTGCTAAACTACTGCTAAAAAATGGTGTAACTGCTGCTGTCCTTGGAGCAATACTCCCAAATGGGGTTGCATGCTAACTATTTGTTATTACTGCATGGCCTCTTTCACAGAGTTAACACCCCCTGCCACAAAACACAGGACATTGCAAGAATGGGTTTTTCTCGCTTCACCTATGACAGTGGATGCATTTCATATATAAGTACCATGAAGTGAGGCACCTATTCAGGATCTATTTCCATTCTGTGACCAAATTCCTCTCCTTTCAGAGGGAATGCTTCCCAAATTAGGAACGTTCCTATATCTGTACCAACTCAATATCTCTTGGCACTATTTAACGTGCTCGGATGTGCCAGCAAATACAGTTTGACAACAAGTCCAAGATTTATTTTGCAAGTCCCAAATGGCCTAGATAGTTTCATTGCGGGTCACATTACTACCCAATCAAATGAAATCAAGAAAAGGGAGCCAAACCTCAAGCTTTATGGGCCCGTTTAAGCACTCATCCTGTGGGCATCCCAAATCATCTCAGAGGCCAAGTAGGCAAGCCAATGAGACAGGTCACAAGGAACTGGCATGTCTCCATACTGCCCCCATGCTGGCCAGCACAGCCCTGCCCGGGGAGGAAAGGAGACTGTCCTTGTCTCCTGAAAGAGACAAGAGGTTAGTAGAGGCACAAGGTCTCATCTTAGAACCGATTCACACAGCATTTGTATGTGACAGCATCACATTTACACCAAAGCTGGACTGGGTCCAGCAAAAACTAGAAGGCAAACCACAGAGGAATTGGGCTTCTAAATGTGAGTCACTTCCATAAGCTTCTCCTAATATGCCTGAACCATGCATCACGTCCTACCAGGCTTAATCTAAAAACCTGTATTGATTACAGCCCTCAGAACTTGCTGAGCATTTGGAAAAGGAGTGCTGTCATTTCACCTCTGCTGTCTAGCACCACACTCTGTTACGATACCTTCTTAATAATGGGGGAAGAGAGGAAGAAACTCAGCATAGCTTCCACTGCATGATTCCTCCCATCTCCAAACCTCAACTGATTTATTGCATCAAGGTTTTGGCACTGAAAACCACAAGACAAACCTGGTTTTTAATGAAGAAAATAATCTACATACTCAAGACAATTTTGAGAAAAGCTTTAGATGACTGGTGTTGGAAGATTAAAGAAGCAGCCTGAACATCATGAAATTTAATGTTTCGTTTTTCTACAAAAGAGGGCAAGATTCACTGTCAGAATGGCGAGTATTTTTTTCAGGAATGCAGCTTCCAGCCCCTTTCCTTCTACAGGAAAGCTGCAGAGAGAACAAACCTATAAAAATAGTCTCATGTTTTAATGGGAAAGTATGGTCTTATCAAAAGCTATTTCTCCAATAATAACGCCTAATTACAAATAAAATAATAATTCTTTGGGTAATTTGAGTTTTTAGCTGCTTATCAAAAGGATTAATTGCCTTTACCTTATCAGAACAAATTGGCTATATTTTTAATTAATTCCTCTTGTCTTCAAAAGGAGCTGGATCCTGCATATTCTCAGAGCCACTACAAGTTCTTAATCCTTTAAATAACCCCGCTGGAGTCAATGGAAGCATTAAAAATGGCAGAACTTGGGCTTGGAGCTTTAAAACAATGCCTATGCCTGGGTCTAAACAAATACGGAGACGTCTGCACCGTGGCGGGCTTACTGAGGGAGCAGCGAGTCACGAAGTGAAAGAATCTGGATAGCATTAATGCATATTTGCAAGCAGTCGTGAAACTCGAAGCATTTTCCACTCACTCCACAGACTTCCAAGAGAAAGACCTGCTTCGGGCGCACGAGGGGGGAAAAAAAAAAAAAAAAAAAAAAAGACAACAAACCCCACACCCCACACCTACCCTCGGCCCTCAAAATGGCAAACTCTCTCCTCACTTGTGACAAACCTTCCCTTCCAACTCAGACAGGCAGCCCAGCGCCGGGCTTTCCTCTGCTCAGAGACCATCTTGGATGCCCGCACCGCCTCTCCCCGCCCGCAGCTGCCGTGCCCCCGCAGCGCACCGCAGCTCCCGCCCCGACCCCCTGGCGCCCCGCGCCGGCTCCGGCCCCGCGCTGCCCCCGCCTCGCCCCCCGGGCGCGGAGCTCGCCCGGCGCCGGGCACAGCGCTCGCCCGGCAGCTCCCGCCTCGCCCCCCCACCCCGGGGGCGCCCCGCCGTGCCGCCGCACCTGCAGCCGCAGCCCCGCTGCCCGGCGCGGGGGGCTCCCCGCAGGACTCGGGCACCGGCTGCGGCACCGGCACCGGGATGCGCCGCTCCGGAGGCACCGCCTGGGAGCGGCCGGGGCTGAACGCCCCTCCGCTCGGCGCTGCCCCCGCCGAGGCAGCGGGCAGGCTGGTTGCCCCCGGGCAGAGCTCGCCCTCAGCCGCGGGGCGCGGGCGCCGCCGCCTCCCCGGTGCCCCCTCACCGTTAGACCGTCGCACGATGTTCTCCAGGAACGTGTTCTGAGGCGCCACCAGCCCTCGCCTTCCCCCGGCCATAGTCGCTCCTGCGGGATCTCCGCTCAGAGCTGCTCTGCCGCCCCGCGCTCTGCCGCGCCGCTCGCCGCCCGCCCCGCTCGCCTCATGCCCCCGCCGGGACCGGCAGGGCTGTGCGGCACCGGCCCACGGGCCCGCCCGCCATCCCCCGCGCACCGCAGCCCCGCGCCCGCCGCCGCCGCCGCCGGGCCGCCCCGCAGCGCCCCCTGCCGCCCCGCGCCGCCCCGCGCCGCCCCGCCGCAAGCCCGGTGCTGCAGCGCCATCGCCTGGGCGCGGCGGGGGCGCCGAGCCCGCAGCCCGCCCGCTGCCGCGCCCGGGCACCAGCAGGAGATACTGGGGCACCCGCGGAACAGCGGGTGTTCATGAGGGGGGCTTCGCGTCTCACCGCGTCCCCGTCACCCACCCAAAGGGCGGCTGCAGCGGGGCTCGGCCCCGCACCGGTGCGCCCCGGGAGCTGAAGTAGTCGGAGGGCTTTAAAACCATCCAAAAATTCGTGGCAGCAGCTCGCTGGGGCGGCGGGTGGTACCGCCGCTGCTTCCCGCCCCGCTGGGACGCACCCGACGCCGCCGAGAGCAGGAGGCTCCGCTCGCAGCCCCCCGGTTGTGCCCCGGTGCTTGCCGCTATTGCCCCGGCTCGCCTTTCATGCTCTTCGGTGGTGATTGCTACTCAGTGTTATGTGGGCAAAGTGATTAACAGACCAGTGGAAGCAGTGAGACAAACTATTTAAATGGAACTTTTGACAGGTCTTAAACTCTTTGAAATATTTAATTGACAATGTTTTCTCACCCAGGGATTAAACGACCTGACTCTTTCTCCCTTAGCAATCTATCAGTAAAAGGAAAATACTCAGATCTCTTCGTTTCAAAAAGGCAGATTTTCTCACCGGCATCGGCACGGATTGGCTGCAACACCTCGTTAAGTGCAGCACCTTCCGACTCCACGCCTCAGGGCATATTTGAGAGAGGAGCATGTTTCTGCGTGTTTGGGAAAAGCTGTTTCTCAGAACAGGAGCAAACAGACCGTGGCAGAGACTATGAGACCCTGGAACAGCTTGCCTAGGAAAGTTGTGGATGCCCCCTTCCCTGGAAGTGTTCAAGGCCAGGTTGGATGGGGTTTGGAGCAACCTGGTCTAGTGGGAGGTGTCCCTTGCCCGTGGCAGGGGGGTCGGAACTAGATGATCTTTAAGGTCCCTCCCAACCCCACGAGGCCTAAGAATGAGCTGTGCCATGGAAGCTGCTCTTAAGCTGGCCATGAACTCTATACTGGCCACCCTTGGATTTGCTGCCAAGAGGTTTGGAGAGGAAAAACGAAGTGCCTGAAGTTGCAAAAAGGCTACAGATCCTCCCTGAAATGTTGTTGGACTTCAAAAAATCCCAGGAAAGCACTTATTCACATCTTTACACCTCTAAATCTAACCCAAACAATGGTACATACGATGACCCCAGGTTATTTAGCTCCTGCTAGCTTCAACAGCACAGGCCAAACTGAAGAGATTTTCAACTCTCTGGCAATTTCCCCAGAAAAATTGTAACTGTAACCTTGGATACTAAATTTGCACAACTGCTAACAACCAGGAGCAAGGTTTCGAAAAATGTGGGATCTGAAAGACTCTTTCATTATTCCTCTAAGCCCCCATGCCAGAGGGCTAAATAAGTGCATGCTATCTTAGCTTCTGTCGGGCTCTGCCAGAATATCTATGACTTGGAGACATCTGGCAGCTGGCATACATTACAGAAACTTTGAGGCCTTTCAAGAAAAAGAAGATGTTAAACTGAATCAGCAATTATGTAGGACTGGGAGCAAGGGGACACAGAGTAAGAAAGAAATGTCTTGTATTTATTTTTTTTTCTGGAAGTCCACAAAGAGTGAGCTGGCTGCAGTTTGTGTTGCATTGTGCAGTCCAGTTTCTGGTTATAGAGCTCTGATTATCTGTTTTTTCAGAGCTTAATCCCACAAATTCCATGTCAAAGGTACCATTTTAAGGTTGGGATTTAAATCTACCTTGTAACATTGCAAATGAATAAAATGCTACAGCAAATGGAAGATTTACCCTTTATCTTCTACCTACTTTAGACTTTCCCCCAATTGCAAAGTATGATTCCTGCTGGTAACATGAATTTTTCACCACTAATGCAGAGGGACACTGTATTAATGTTTCACTGTGGTTATTTTGAATTCTATACTCATTTTCTTGCCAGTATTGGTAAATGATACAAAGCTGGAAGCAAAGCCCCACTTGAAGCAGCACACATACACTGTTTTCATTATCAGATGGTTACCTCTCCTTGGCTATCTTTTTTTGTTGTTGTTGTTGTTTTCCAAGTTGCAAACTGGAATTGCTTAATTTGCTTGTTTGCTAAAGTCTATTGGACAGAACTTAATACCTAGCACTTGCACTTAAGGCCAATATAAAAGGTCAGTATTTACTATAGAGGATATTCAGCTGTATTTTATTATGCTGCTCTTTCAGCCTGGTGTTTTTTCCTGAAAAAGGCCTCAGGTCAGGACTTGTAGTACCGCCCTTGTAAGTGACCGCCCCTTGGCTGCAGAGCCTTAAGCTACTGTTCCACAGTCCCTTTGAGCAGCTGCTGCTGAGAAAAGAACAGATTTGCCTTCATCTAAACTGTGCATATTTGTCACCCCGCTTGAATTGAAAACCAGCCTGAAAAGAAACCCAGCACTGATGGTGAAAGAGGAAAGGCAGCTGAGGTACCTCCCTTTTTGGCAGCAGCCTGTATTTATGTCAACCCATTTACTAACATGACCGTAGCTTCCAGTGTTGATACACACAAACATGTTGAAAATTCTATTACCAATAAAAACATTATTTCCAGGCACTAATTTGCAGAAATGTCACTAAAACCCATGGTATCTATGAAATAAAAACATTGGAACATGACAGAGCTCCTTTTTTTTTCAACTCGTAACAAGGTTCTCTGCTGAGAGATACTTCTCTAACTTTCTTGAGAAACTTCCCATTAGTCAGCCATACAGTATCTCTAGGTAACCTGTTCCAACACCTAACAAATCTCATAAGAAAGCTTTTCCTAAAATACTGCCAAGTCATCTAGTCTTTAAAGCAAGTAAAAAACTCTTCCCTGGACACAAAAATCACCAGCCCTTTTGCAAGTTTTCAAATGCATGAAGAGTTGCTATAATGCTCCTGTGTCTGCTCTTGCTGCCTTTCAGTACACAAAAAAACCCCAGTCCTTCCACAGTTGCACAAGACTTTTGTTGTTGGACTCTGCCACTTCTTTGGGACCTGTCACTTCGCTTTCACAGCACCAAATCAGTAAAGAAACACAGTGGTGAGGGAAGTCTCATATGCTTAAAATTTAATTAATTTATATTGAAAAGCACTGGTTTTATTCAAGGCCTTTTTGATTTCTCCTGTTTTGCACACTACCTTTCGTTCTTTCTAAAATAAGATCTTTGTAAAAAATAAACTGTCAAAACCCGGAATTATAACAATGCAAGGTTGTAACAAACTACCACCAAACCTGAAGAGAGTAAGAGTCTTCAATATTTAAATCAAGTTGCATTTGTATACTACCACATGGCTTTTGCTAAATTGTCAAAATAAGATTGATAGGCCAACAAATTACAGAAAGTAACGCACAAGTTACTCTGCAATAGAGACATTTAACAAAAAAAGGAAATTCTGAATTCAAACTAAGATGGAAAAACAATTTTTTTATATTCAAGTCAATAAAGCAGCTACTATTTTACAAATTTTTATTCCCAAAAGTTTGCAGGCTAAGGCCCCCATCTAATTATACACATACATGAATACTTATTTGTTTGTGATTAATGTTATTTGTTATCTTCTGGAAAAAACAATGAGAAACAAAGGTCAGGTGAGTCCATAGCTTAACAAGTACATGTGTCCAGCAAAAGAATTTGGGAAAACATCTGTGTATCTTACTGAAATTGTTCAGTTTATTTCTATAACTCATTTTAACCAAAATGCTCCAGACATTGGAAAGTTCAGCCTGAGGTTCCTAAAGGTCCCATTATTTCTGTGGTCTAAAATTAAATGAAACTTTATATTTAAAGAAATATTCTGTTGCACTGTAGACCTAAGAACTGAGAAATGTTAATTTTCCCAAATAGCCATAAAAAAATTATTTTTAAAAAAAATTTGAAGAAAAAAAAAAAAAGTCACTTTTCCAGTTTTGGAATTTCTCAGTTTCCTCCAGACCTTTTACGGGTAACCAATACAGAAAAATAAATTTTTAAATCTCAAAATCAAATTGATGGGAAGGTACACAGACAGCCTTATATTTATACATCTAACATTTGGAGTGTGGGCTAACAGGGAAGAACAGTTCCTTCTTAGAACAGCTCAAAAGGACATAGAAAAATTTCCCCCCACACATCCTGATTAGGACACCTGCTACTATCACCATTGTCGTCACTGCAGGTGTCTCTACTCAACCCGGTCCTGTCCATGGTCTCCCCCAGTCCCAGAGCAGAGGCAGTGACCCACTGAAGTGTTATTATTCAGAGGAGGAATAGAAATTAACCAGTTTCTTTAGTTTCAGATCTGGTAAGCTTTTTGATAATTTTTTTTGTGTGTACTTCAGTCTGCTTCATTTTTCCTGTGCTTGTATCAATATAAAACAAGGCAAAATGAAGCAAGGCAGGTACAGCTTGCTTAAATTCTGACAGAATGCAGGGGTCCCCATTAAGTAGTTGTAATATTTTTATTTGCATGCTGTGTCCCCAGTAAGCCTAGGAACCCATAGTTCTGAGTCACAGTTTTTTGCTAAATAGCAAGGAGTACTGCGGGCTGTATTACTGTGTTAAGTTACTGACTGCATTTTTGTTTCTCAGCTGTGGTCCAGTAGTCTCTGATTTAACAATATTAAAAAGCTACTTTTAGTCCTACATTCTCAGAATGTGCTTTACAAAGAATATTAAAAAAACTAGCTATTTCAGGCCCAGATTTGGGAAAAAACCTCTTAGCTAGGAGTATGCTTTTGCTAGCTAGCAGGTCTTCCATCTCTTTTTTTCTTACTTTGTCCCTAATACATCCCCTTTTAGTCACTGCCATTGATCTAAACCACATGATTAGAATTCCTAAATAACATGAAGTCAGACTCCCTAACTTACACTATGAAGCCAAAACACTGCAGTTTAATTTAAAAAGCAGAACAATCTTTAAAAATTCATTGTTTATTCTCTGGAAAAAAGTATCCTACCTATGAGGCTGACTGGTAAAAACACTGATAGTGTCACTTTTTAGTCTCTCTAAGAAACACAACCCCAAAACACTATAAAACTATACTCAACACAGTGAAAAATTTTCTTACACAAGGCTTGTACTTCATAGCTTTTGTCTTTCACATGCTCAGAATTTCCTGTTTTACCTCACAACTTTACTGACCACATCTGCTGCTTGTAGGATTTCAATTTCAGAAGGTTTTCAACAGACAGAAACTAACCCCCTCTCCAGAAAAAGAAACATGCAACCCTACGGAGAAAAAATAAAGAGCAAACCAAACCCTTCTCACCTCATTTCAAAGTTTTACTGTGCCTAACATTTAATCATATATTCCCCACTTCTTAGTCTTCCTGTCAACAGGCTGGATTATTTGCAGCAATTACTTTCTATGTAGGCAGAACTTTGTTGCAAACTTTGGCAATGAAACAGGAGCTCAAATCTAGAAAGAAGGAAAACCAACCAAACACTTTTTAACTAGCTTAGTAACACCATTTTTTTACATTTCAAATTTAAATGTGGGGATTACAGATTTTCTCTTTCTAACTAATCTTTTACTATTATCTTCTTCAGTTGCACTGAGAAAAATTCTTAATTTTCTAAGTCTGATCATATCTTAATAGCATTTTTTTCCAGGGCCTTTATTGGCACTGGACTTATAGCTAGTCCTAGTGACTTGACACTAAAGTCAGATGGACTATTGATTTTTATAAATGTTTGGGTATCTGCTGTGTTTTTCTTATGCCTTTTCTAATTTTGGTTGGTTTTGTTTTGTTTTGTTTTTTACAATATTATGCAGGTTTTGACTGGGATAGAGTTAATTTTCTTCATAGCAGCTGGTGTGGGGCTATGTTTTGGACTTGTGCTGAGAACAGTATTAATAACAGATATGCTTTCATTATTGCTGAGCAGTGCTTACCTGGAGTCAAGGCATTTTCTGCTCCCACCAGCAAGTAGGCTGGGAGGGCACAAAAAGCTGGGACACAGCTGGGACAGCTGATCCCAAACGACTAGAGGGATATTCCATACCATACGGCATCATGCTCAGCATCTAAACCTGGAGTAAGAAGCAAAGTGGGGATGTTCACAGTGATCTGTCTCCCCAAGGAATTGCTACACGTGATGGAGCCCTGCTGTCCTGGAGATGGCTGAACACTTGCCTGCCAAAGGGGAATGGTGAATGAATTCCTGTCTTGCATGGTCTCAAGCTGCTCCAGGGGAGGTTTAGGTTGGATATTAGGAAGTACTTCCTCACGAAGAGGGTGATTAGACATTGGAATGGACTTCCCAGGGAGGCGGTGGAGGCACCATCCCTGGATGTGTTCCAGAAAAGGCTGGATGTGGCACTTGGTGCCATGGTCTAGACAATGTGGTGGTGTTGGTCATAGGCTGGACTTGATGATCTTAAAAGTCTTTCCAGCCTTGGTGATTCTGTGATTCTCTGATTAAACTGTCTGTATCTCAACCCATGAGCTTTCTCTCTTTTACCCTTTCAATTCTCTCCCCCCATTCCACCACGAGCAGCTGAGCGGCTCAGTTGCCGGCTGGGGCTAAACTGCAACAAATTCATTCAACTCACGTGCTGCCAGGTACAAAGCCCTTAAGGAGTTCAAATTTTACAGATGTTCAGTCATGAATATAGATGTTCTATGAAATGCAAAGTGTTTAAACAAATACAACAGGATTCATTTTTGTGCTTCCATTGATTACTGTGAAGCAAAGACTGCTACAGGTTAATTGATAGGAAAGCTTCTGTGTAAAGTCACACAGAAGAGTGAAATCATAGAATCATTCTGGTTGGAAAGGACCATTCAGAAATACCAGGACATTCTCTTAAACAGATGCACCATAATATCTGAACCTCTTCCCAGCTACCTGACCAAAATAGAGCATATCAGAGAATCATAGGGGTTGGAAGGGACCTCTGAAGATCATCAAGTCCAACCCCCCTGCTGCAACAGAAACACCTAGGGCAGGTGACATAGGAACACATCGAGACAGGTCTTGAAAGTCTCCAGAGAAGAAGACTTCACAACTTCTCTAGGCAGCCTGTTCCAGTGCTCCATCACCCTCACAGTAAATAAGTTTTTTCTCATGTTGAAGTGGAACTTCCTGTGTTGTACCTTGGTGCTGTTTCCCCTTGTCCTGTTACAGGGCATCACTGAAAAGAGATTGGCCCATTCTTGACATCCACCCTTCAGGTATTTGTAGACATTAATGAGGTCTCCTCTTAGTCTCCTCAAGACTAAACAGCCCCAGGTCTCTTAGCCTTTCCTCATATGACAGATATTCCAGTCCCTTAATCATCCTCACAGCCTTCCATTGGACTCTTCCCAGTAAATCCCTGTCCCTCTTGAACTGGGGAGCCCAAACTGGACACAATGCTCCAGATGTTGTCTTACCAGGGCAGAGTAGAGGGGATTAACCTGCTGACCACACTGTTCTTAATGCATCTCAAGATACTGCTGGCTCTCTTGGCCACAAGGGTACATTGTTGTCCCATGGATAATTGTTGTCCACCAGGACCCCAGGGTCCTTCTCCATGGAGCTGCTTTCCAGCAGGTCAACCTCTTATCTATACTTGGTGCATGGTGTTTTTTCTCCCCAGGTGCAAGACTCCACACTCATTCTTGTTGAACCTCATTAGGTTCCTCTTTGCCCAGCTCTCCAGCCTGTCTAGATCTCGCTGACTGGCTGCACGGCCTTCAAGTGTATCAGCCAATCTTCCCAGCTTCATATCATAGGCAGTCTTGCTGAGGATACACTCCATCCCCTCATCCAGGTCATTGATGAAGATGGTGAATAAGACTGGGCTCAGTACTGACCCCCGGAGAACACCACTAGTCACAAGTCTCCAACTGGACTCTGCACATATGACACAAAGGAAAGTGAAGTTAGGGAATAAGTGGTTGGGCTTAGACACATGCTTATTAGAAGTGAACATTTATACATGAAACGTCAGCAGAAGCATCATCTACCAAAGATGCCTTTGGCAGTTCTGCAGTATCTGTAGGCAGTGGATCTCTAGTAGTGGGCCCTGTGTGCAACTCTGAAACCTGGATCGCCTCTTTTATTTTTCAGAACACTAGATGTCTAACACAAATGGACCTCATAACAGGCTCCCAGACTATAACATATTTCAAGTGTTAAAGAGGTAGAAGACCTTTAAGCCAAGGACAAAAGACAACTTTATTAAAAGAGATGTAATTTAGATGAAAGATAGTGAACCATATAAAAGCAAGTAAAAACCTCACCTCCAGCATACGAGTACATAAATACATTGGTTGAGAGTGAACTTGAAGTGGCTCTTTTTCTAAAAACTACTGTGGAAACCAACTATAGCAAGGTCCTAGCGGTATCCAGAATTTTCACCCTGAAGTTACATAAGCATGACTTTTTGTTTTTTCTCTTGATTTAACAAAAACTTTGGGAGAAATACTGTGAACTTCTGAATCTTCCTAGTGTAGACAGACCCCTTATGTATTCATCCATACCCTCAAATGTGAGACTGCATTTCAGTTTTATACTTACGTAGTTTTATCTGCCTCAGACAGGAGAAGAGAGAATCATCATTCCTGAAAGTGTTATACAATACAACCTGAAGAGCCAGACACAGCCATATTGATTGTTGTTGGGTTTCAGGTCTTTTTAACAAAATACTCTTAAGACAACCATTTGTACTCCTATAAAAATCCAGTGAAATTGTATTACCAATAACAATTTCCATGTGGGAAAATAAATCTTACACATTTCAGAAAAAATGAATAAGCAATTACATTTTTATTGCTTGCAACTCCATCTTACAGATATTATCAAAATGGCACATCTCGGTGATCTTTCCTGAACTGTGGATCATTACATCAAGCAAACAATAGTTACAGTAGGAAAAGGTATGATATTTGAATATCAATCAAGTTTTGTTATCTACATGGTCCAGTCACACTGACCTCCAAAAACCAGCACAACTCTGTAACACAGGGATTTATAAGAAACAGTATACACATTTGTATAGAAATCATGAGATTAAAACAAAAATACAAACTCTTGTGATACCTCAGGAACCTTCTTTTGATCATACACAGTGTTATTTTCCACTTCACACTTCCCACCTCACGCCCTTAAACCACAAGATGTCAGGTAGGATAAGCTATGGAGGTGCCAGTGTGCTGTAGCATAAAATGTTATTACAGTCCAAGGCCATACACAGACATACAGCAAAACAAGCTGTCACTACTGGTTACTACACCACCCTTTATACTTTTTATTCACATTCAAAGCTACATCATCTTTCTCAAATGAAGTTCTTAACACTACTACCTTTGGCTTCAAGATTACTCCTACAATGACTCTGTGTCAGGGTTACTGTAACTTTACCTGGTTTGCTCACATTAATGTACTATGGATTTTTCCCTTATTCTCTCTTGTTTTTCCTAATGTCTGTTACACACACTGACTGGATCCTCATTAAACACTAAGCTGCTTGGGGCAAGGTTCCCTATTTTTCAGGATTAAGCCCACAACACTAATTTAGCAGAGCACAATTTTTATTTATTTATTTATTTTTATGCTGGTATGAGTGTCTCAAGGAAGTGAGTGTTGGTATTATTAACTGCAAGAAAGCCTTGCATATTATGTTCCTTTGTAATGTTACTTCACAGAAGGAAAAGGATGAGAAACACATAGGAGGGAGCATAAACATCATTAACTCACAGCAAATGGCCACCTCTTTAGGTACAACATCAATGGACAACCAAACAAGTAATAAGTGCATGAAATCAAAGCATGTTTTGTTTTGTATTTAAAAACAAACAAACAAAAACCAAGCCCCAGCAACAAGCAAACAAAATCACAAAAAATCCAGATGCCGTGCAGAAGTAAAACTACATTTCTTAAGGATCTTTAACAGCTTTAAGTACCAGTTCAGTGAGATCCGCTTTCCACTGAACTGTCATGGAAAGTAGTTTAGGTAACTGTATGCAAAAGCAAGACTGGACAAAGTAAAAGCACACTAGCCTACCAAAACAATTATAATTGCTCTTTTTTTTTTCCCCTCTGGGAAACTGGCCCCAAACCCAAATTATTTGTAAAGAGGTGCTGCCATTTCAGCCACATACACGAGCTATTCATACACAGACTGAGATTCTTCACAGACAATACAGAATGCCAGTGTTCTGATTCAAAGATATACTGCCAGCTGTCACCAAATTTACTTGGAAGAGGGTGTGGAAAAATACAAGTAGTTGAACGATGTCTGTAAACTGACTTTCTGAAATAACCTATGGTCCCAAGTTGCCTATGTAGCATAAGGTTAAGCCAGCTAAACTCGGGCTTTTCCCACCATGTGTTAGGATAAGCAACTGGACACAGAACCCGGTTTACTTTCTGTAAATTGTACAGCTTACCATGCATTTAGATTAAATGCTGAGAAATTAAATAATCAGACTGAAAGGGCTGATCACGAACTCCTGTTCTTCCTGTCAAGAAAAAAAATATTTGGAAATGTTTTCATGTTTCTTTCAAAATAATAATAATAAAAAAATCATCACACAGTGTCAGTGGAACTCACTGGTATAGAAAGTCACTGAAAAAAAGAATCTATAAATATGGAAAGGTGGAACAGTTATTTTCTTAAAAATATCTAGAGAAATAAATATTTTTATTCAAAAGATACCAAATTTTACTGTCCAGAGCTTCAACAAATCTTTAGAAGACCAAGAATAGGCTTGTTTCCAAGAGAGAATGGAGATGATGGCATCTGCCCCAGAATGAGTTCCTCTGCAGACTTTGCTGTTTGTTAACTGCCAGGATCAAAGCACTGAACAAGATGGATGTTAGTACTAATCCATTATGCCAGTTCTTGGATAAGCCTTCTCATAGTGCAACAAACCAGTTCAAAATACTATTTTTAACAGAGTGCCAAATACCTTTATCAACCATCAGCACTGCACAACACAGCCTAAGTTTCAAGTTTTGGCAATGGTTTCAGAAGAATGTGATTTGATCAGCTGGTGGCAGGTGAAACAACAGCAGAGAAGTGTTTACAACTGCTGAAGTCCTCAGGCTTCTGAAACTGCAACGTGATTTTACCCACTTCCCAAGAACAAGTTACTGACTGTCCTTACACAGACAATCTATACTCTCTGGTGTGAACTAAACTGCAGAAGAATTCCATCCAGATTTGTAAAGCAGATAGCTCTTGAAGCCTGTAACTAAAAGAACTAGAAAAATAAAGCAAAGAAAAAATATCTAAAATTTCAGTTGGGGGATATGAACAGCAGCAAGTCAGTGAATGTTTCATTGTTGCATTTCGCTGACCAGTTACAGAACAAATTTTTACTGATTTCTGCCTTAATAAACCCTTAATACTAGAATTCAGAAATCCTTACAAGTGCCCAGTTTGCGACCGATGGGCTGATTTTCCACAGTTGTAGAAAAGCCATGGGTTTGACCATCTTCCACTAAAACATGGAGTCTTTGGAAAATGCAAAAATATTGCATGGAATAGAGCAACCACCCTCAGCCTGAAGGAGCCAATAAATCTCACCCTGTCCACTCTAAGCCTCCCACTTACCACTCAGCAGGCTGAGTTGCATTTAATGTAAAAGAAACACAGTAGTTGACAGATGATTCCTATATATTTTCCAGCAGTGGAGTGAACAGACTCCAAGCAGTGTAATTTATCTGAAATTACCTTGATTCCAGGCATGCTTTTCTTAATGTGTTTATGAAGACAAAGAGCACAGTCTTTTTTTATTAAACATTCATACCGAAGGAGATAATAAATCTTCACATTAAAGCACAAATTTCCAGGCTAGATAATGCCAAATGAGTTCATGAACATCCCATTTTCTCTGTGTTTCACACAACTTACATTACACATTTGTAAATTTTCTGAAGAGGCAACACAGATTAATTTGACCTGTTTCTAAAAAGATGAAGATTTTAAATGGTTTAAAGTGACATTTCCAAGCTGGAGAACTGTCAAAGGCTCTTTCCAAAAGATCAGAAAGCGTAAAGCTGTCACCATAAGATAGAAACACCAGCACGTGATCTGCAGTACTTTTAATGAGCTAGAAATTTTGTAGGCTAGGTAGACATGACATACAAAACAGACGTGGAGGTGCTGAAGCATGTCCAAAGAGCAACAAAGCTGGTGAAGGGTCTAGAGCACAAGTCTTACAAGAAACGGCTGAGGGGTCTGGGACAACTCTCCATTGCCAACTCTCTGCTGGATCCTCTACACCACTGACTCTCCACCAGGATGACTCTATGTGGATTGGCAGGCTGTGCATGGCATTGTGCTGGTCCTCCTTGCTGCTGGTCCTCCCTGCAGTGGGGCAGCCACCTGCCCCCCAGCTTCCTGTGTAAAACCCTCCTGTAGCTCTGCCCATCCACCTTCCAGCCCACCTGCACATTAGCTGGCCACACTTACACTGTCCAAAATTTTAATTTTTGAATTTCAAAAAGGCAAGGCTTGTATGACAAAATGGCAGGCTCCCCTTCCAGGCAGTGCTCAGGTGTCTGGTTTCCCTCCCCACCACTCACACCTCTGCCCACGTGCTTCCTCCTCCTCCCCCATAATGTAACGTGTACCGCAGGCAAGGCAGGAAGGAGCTTGCTGGAGATTTCCTCCTCAGGCTCCCATGAGAGAATCACTCACTGCCAGGTGCCCAGGGCTCCCCACAGCACCACACAGAGCCCCCGTTGATCTTCAAGAACTTCGTGGAGCGCGCTGTGCAAGGGGAGGACTGGCATGGTGCCACATGGAAGGCAGGGCTGTCATGGTGCTGCCAGGAGGGCCACAGTGCTGAGCAGCAGGGAGGACTAGCACAGTGCAATCCACAGAGAGATGTCCTGGCAGAGTAGAAGTGTCTGATGGAGAGTTGGCATGGGGCAGGGACAACAAAGGAGGGGAGCTGGTGGTGGACAGTTATCCCTTTAGACAATTGAGGGAACTGGGCTTGCTTAACCTTGAGAAAAGGAGGCTGAGGGGAGACCTTATTGCCCTCTACAACTACCTGAAAGGAGGTTGTAGTGAGGTGGGGGTTAGTCTCTCAAATAACAAGTGATAGGACAAGAGGAAACAGCCTCAAGTTGTGCCAGGGGAGGTTTAAACTAGGAAAAATTTCTTCACTGAAAGGACTGTCAGGCAGTGGAACAGGCTGTCCAGAGCAGAAGCAGTGTCACCATCCCTGCAGGTACTTAAAAAATGTAGAGATGTGGTGCTTGGGAACATGGTTTAGTGCTGGACTTGGCAGTGTTAGGTTAATGGTTGGACTCAATCTTGTTTTCCAACCAAAATTATTATTATTACTAGCTTTTTTCCTCACTGCAAGGTAATAATAACGAATTGCAGACATCCACAGTCTAAGATCCTAATTTTAAGCAATGATTTACAAGAACCTGCTCTAGCTAAGAGGGTTGCAAGAGGCCTCAAACCTGTGTGGAGCAACCTGAGAAGCCACATGGGTTTGAACAGACAGTGAAGCTGTTTCCCTTTGAGCTTCTATGTCCACTACTGTCTTTCAGCAACTCTGCTAAAAGGCACAAGGAACTGCTCCACTTTGTTTGCAACCTCTCAGTTCCTAAATTCCCTTCCTGTCTTTTGCAATCCACTTTGCACTCCAGCAATCCCACCCCTCCTGCCCAAATACAAGTTTTCTCCCTGAAACTATTACTTGGGTAAGTTTCAAGAAGAAATTAATAACCTCCAAGAATTATAAAACAGAAGGCTCATAAAAATAATCTTCAAACTGGCTTAAGTCATAACTTCTGAATGCACTCATTATTACATCGCTGTCCTCTATGGCTTACATTTAGAAGGAAAAAATCAGAATAAGGATACATATGGTAATAACAGTTTAAGTGAATTCCTGGTAAGTAGTGTCTATGACAAACGCAGGACCAATCTCCAATCTCACAAAGTCTACTTCAGCACACGACCTCTAGTCCAGGAGCACCCAGCTACTGAATGTGACAAGAGGAACTATGGAGGCAAAGGGAAGAAAAAAAAATTAAAAGGAAGACTTCCATACAAAAGAAGGCATATTCCGAGGCAACTTTTAAGATTGTATGGGGAAAAAACTCACCACACACGTGCTAATATTTAAGTGCCTCACTTAGTGAACCAACGCTCTTTTAATGTAACATCTGAAGTGGAGTTTTAACAATAGCTACGTGAGTAACAAAAACAAAGAGGGGCAAGCTCTTAAGACAATTCTCACAACCATCCTGACAAGGAATATTTATTCTTTTCAGGCGATTACCTTCACACCACCTGTAACAACTTAGCATCCCTGAAAGCTGTAGTAGCATATTAAAATTTCCAGTGGCTTTGTCAGTGAAGAGCTGAGACACATACACAATCGTAATGCTGCATGAATGTCCAAAGCTCATATCCTTAGAAAATAAAGCTAAAAAGCTTCAAATACTCAGTTTTAGGAGAACTAAAATTAGAAAGCCAAATTTCCTGCAAGTTTTCTTGATTTTGTGTCTAAAAAGTACAACCAAAGTCTTCAACATTGGCTGAAGGTTTTCCTGTGATTCTGGTATTTATGAGTGCTTTCTCTGATGTGAATTCTTTTGTGTACATCAAAACCTAAGATGATTTTATTTCTGCCACTGTCGAAGCACCTGCAGGTAGTGCACCACCTTTGCTTCCACCTTCTCCTTAAACCCTTTTTTCTAACTCTTAGAGAGGGAGAACGGCAGGCACACAGGAGTCAAAGCTTATTTTCTCCCATTTTTGATGGTCAGCTGCCCAAAGTTGTCACAGAAACAAAGGTCACAATATTCCCAGAGAACAAAAAATCCTGACAATATTTTTCTGTCATGTTCTAGGAAGCAAATGTAAATCAGATTTTTTTTACAAAAGTACAGAATTCTACCACATTGGGCTTTTTTCAAGACAAGTATCAAACACCAGTGCCCTGCAAACATGGCAAAGTCCATCATGTTGCAATCCTACTGTAAAGCAGTAGGGACATTCAGCAGTCACAAGTAGGGACACAAGCAGTCATCTTTGCTTAATCTCACTGTACGAAAGCAGCTGTACCATTCCAGCTATCCCTCTTCCATCAATCAATCAGTCAATCAACCAACCAAGTCGGGGCAAACAGCTGCCAGGGCAAAGTTTGGGCAGAATGGCTGAAACGTGAGAAAGTATAATGGGTTGTGCCAGATAGTCTTAGCTGGAACATGAGGCTTGACTACAACCTATAGCAACGGTAACTTTAAAAGTTAAGTTTATCCTTTTTTCCTACATCAGGAAGCCAGGCTGCCAAGCTATCACTGCATCGTTAAAAATATTAACATATACTTGAAGTATATCCACAACAACATTAAGTAGGAACAAGCCTGATCAACCCATCACCAGATTAAGTCACAAGACTGTTACCATATTGTTATTCAGCCTCTACCTGGAGCCAGTCTCAGCCTTTTTCTTCCCCCCCCCCTTAAAGCCTGTGTATTTTCATATGAACTGGATGGTGACACTTAAGCACCCGGTAACGCACTAGAACTGATACTTTTGCTCATTTAGAAAGAAGAATCGGCACCATTTCACACACGCCTCACAGCACCTGCAACCACCCGCCGTGCCGCCCGTTCTTGCTGCCAGCTCCCCCGCGTCCTTAATCCCCTCAACCTGATTTGACCCCGCTCTGAAAGGCTCCCAAAAGCCGCGGCAAGGAAGGCGGCCCCGCCCGCCCGAAGAGGCTGCGCACCGCGCCGGTCCCGGCCGCCGCCGGCATCGGCTTTCACGCCGGGCCGGGCCCCGCCTCCCGAGGTGACCGCTCTCCGGCCCCGCCGGCGGCTGCTGCTCCGCTCGGGCCCTTGCTCCGCCGCCCGGGCCCTGCCCCACACCGGGCCCCCCGGCTGGTGCAGCCCCCCGGCCGGTGCGGTAGCGGCGCGCGGCCTCTCGCCCCCCACCGCGGGCCGCAGCACCACCGCTGACCGCGCCATCCCTCCCCGCCGGGATCCCTGCGCCGCCGGGGGAAATAGTCCCCTCTCCCTGCCCGCACCCCCCCCCCCACCCCCGCCCCGAGCGCCGGGGGAGCCCCGAGGCGCGGCGCCGAGGCCCCGGTATGGGAGCTCCGTCGGTGCCATCGCTCGGTTGCGCTGCGCCTCCGCCGGCATCCCCGCCCCCTCGGCTAGATCCGGCCGGGCCGGCGCGGAGGGATTCCCGGGGGCTGCGCAGCGCCGGGGGAGGGGGAGCGCGGGGGGCGGCGTGAGGGGGGAGGAGGTGCCGGCCCGAGGCGGGGGGGGGGGGGGCGGGGAGGGGGCAACATGGCGGCTCCGTATTAACTTCCCCCCCCTCGGCAGCCCGCGCTGCCGCCGCTCTCCCCCGCTCCCCCCTTTCTCAAGCCCTGACATGCCGGGCATGATGGAGAAGGGAGCGGAGCTCTTGGGGGGCAAGAGCCGGGCAGCCCCCAACGGCACCAAGAGCAGCAGCCCCTCCAACGGGCACTACTCGGAGCCGGAGAGCGGCGGCGGTGACAGTGGCGACGAGCACGGTGCGAGCCTGGGGCCGGCCCCGGGCCGCCCCGCCAGCGGGGAGGGAGGGGGGGTGGCGGCGGCGGCGGCGGGAGGGGCGGCGGCGACGAGCCGCCTCCCCCCCTTCCCCCGCGCCGGTGCCGTGGTGCCGGTGCTCCGCCGGTGCTCCTCCGCCGCCGCGCGCCCCTGCTGCTGCTGCTGCGGCGGGCCGGGGCCGCGGCCGCGTGGGGGAGGGGGAGGGGGGAGCGGGAGCGCGCGGCGCGGCCCCGCGGCGGCCCCGCGGTGCTTTAACGATGGGGAGTGTCTCCCGGGAGCCGCCGCCGTCCCCATTGTTCCGCTGAAATAAAACTCCCCCTTCCTTTCCCCCCCCCTCTCCCCTCCCTTCCCCGGCGGTCGTCGGGGCTTAATCCGCGGCGGGCGGGGTGGCGGGGCGGGCGGCGGGGGGAGGAGGAGAAGGAGGAGGAGGAGGTGGCTTATTCCGCACGGCCGCGGAGGGGGCTCCGGGCGGTGCGTCCGTCCGCCAGCCCGCCCGCCCGCACGGGGGTAGCCTGGGACGGCGCCCGCCCTCCCTGCCGGGGACACCCAAGCCGTTAATTTCTCTTCCCCCTTCCCCCCCCCCCCCCGCACCCGCTTTGCGTTGCAGATGTAGGAATGAGGGTCGGAGCGGAATACCAGGCGCGCATTCCTGACTTCGAGCCCGGTAAATGGCTTTTCGGCTGTAACCTGACATCTTGCCGCCGCCGCCGCTCCCCGGGCGGGAGGGATGGGTTCGGTGCCGGGCTGGGCTGGGCGCTCTCCCGGCGGCGGCGGCGGCGGCGGCCGCGGGGTTGGGTTCATGTTGCTTTTTGAGCCTTTGTGTTGGCGCTCCGGTGCCGGGAGGCAGGCAGGGGCAGCATCTGCCGCTCGCCGGGGGCGGGGGGGGCATAAATGTTCACTTCGTTATCAGCCGTATTATGTGTATCCGGCGGGAAGCGGTGAAGCAGAAAAAGGTTGGATGCTTTTTTTTTTTTCTTTCTTTCTTTTTTCTTTCCTCTCTCTCTCTCTCTCCCCACTCTCCCCCCCCCCCCCCCCCCCTTTCTTAAACCGTAACGCATATAAGGTGTTAACAAGGTGATTTAAAAATATGTGCTGAGGGGTGATGGATGTTCTCGGGCAAGGGTGGGAAGCGATGCGCCCCGCCGGAAGCGGAGCAGACCTGGCGGCGTGCGGGAGGCGCTGGCTGGAAGATGCGCTGGGTGAGAAACTCCTGCCCCTGGATTTGTGTGCTGTAGTAGCCTCCCTCGCCCCGCTGTTGCAGGCTGAGCTGCTCTCCTCCGCCTTCCTCACCCCCCCAGCCCCGCCCCGAGGAACACTGGGTGCGCTCGCATAGCCTGGTACTCGGTTTTAGCCAGTTAATTGCTACAGTGCTGTCTTGCCTTACTACACCGAGCAGAGAGACCGTAGGAGCCTTTTATCAGTTGTGCTGTAGTGGTCAGATGAAGCCTATCTACTTTCCTGTTCTCCAGACAGGCTCCATTGGTGTCAGATGATTTCCTACCGGAAGAGGATTGGGCCAGAGCTTCTCATATAGTGCCTCCTCAAGCTGGAGCGAGCCCCTCTTGATGGGCGCAAGTCCCCGCAGGCCAAAGAAAAGGCCGGGGGAGAGAAAGGGGGAGGGTGGGATTAAATGGATGCATGATCTTGGCATAAGGGAATGCCTTTCCCCTAGTGAAAAGCGTGTAGTCTAGGTCTCTTTGTTAATAACACCAGCCGTTTACACCCTTTATTTTTACATTGCCTGCATAAAAATAAACGTAAATAAAATATTATCGTTTCTAATGTACAGCTTGGGTTTGTTTTTCCTACAGGCCACCTAAATTAGAAAAACATATAGTGTTTGTTTTTCTTTTTATTAAAAGAAGTCTTCACCCTTTCTAGGACAGCTGAGGTTCTGTGGTTTCAATTCTGTAAACTATATATGCAATACTATTGCATTTCTAACTACAGAATTAATTTTATGTTCCATTATAACCAGACTTTTTAGAGTTCAGCTTACTGTCTTTTCCCCAGTAACTGGGATCGCTGTCTACTCTTTTACTTTGTCAGTTTCCTTAATGATGGAAATCTTTCTTTAGTAAGTCTTGTGTAAGAGGCATAACGTATTGTTCTTCTTAGTGTGCGTACTTTGATTATTAGGGCAAGAAGATAGTAACTTTTTTGGAATACTTTTACAAAATCATAATTTTTAAGTCCATGAAGTATAAAAGTATAATATGTACTTACCATGCTAGCAGACTGGTTATCTGAGGAGATCTCAGCAGTATCTCATGCTTTCATCTGTTAGGGTGTTGGGTTTTTTTCTGATTCATCTTGAGACATAATTTCCTAGAGATGGCAAAGTAATGCTGGGCAAAAAGTAGTGCTCCGTAGCTACCCTTAGATTGCTTTGGTTTGTTGGAATTTTTTTGGAACAAACGCTCCATCATAGTTACAGGTTTGCATATATGGGCATCTGCACTATCTCTAATTTACTGACTTAAATGCTGTTTCTTGGAGTTTTAATGCTTTTATTTGGGGGGGGAAGTCAGGTGTATTAGAATGCTTTTTTTACAGTACTGTTAGGGTCCTGTTTTTTAACCCCCTTAAAATAAATAGGTAGGAAAAAGGAATCAATGACAGATGAAAATAGATAGAAGTCTAAGATACAAAATCAACCTTCTGGTACACACAGAGGATCCTAAAATCAGTAGAATAAATACCAGTCTTTTGGCCCTTACTTAGCCTGCGTTTAAAAATATTCATAAGCAATGCTCTATGGCAATACATTGAGGAACAAAACATTCATTATTATAGTTGTTACGGTAGTAAATATGAGTTCATGTATAAAACAAGAAATAAAGAAAAAGTGAATCAACTGTTTGTCATTCTCTCTTAGAAGAAGTGAGTTGTGATTGGAAGCAACAATTAGGAGTAGTTTAAACATACTCTTCTTACCTGTTCCCCACTATCCTCTTTTTTTACAAGCAAGCCTTCAGATAGAGCTGTGAGGGAAATTGCACTTTTAATTGTCACTGGATACAAGTACAGTGAGATAAATTTTCTCACTGCAAAAAAAACCCAGTTTTAATAAAATAAAAATCCCAAATTTCCTTACCTGATTTACTGAGTTAATAAACCATCTCCTGTACTCCAGTTTTTTGTCTCCTCCAGCAGGTTTCCCTGCAGTACTTTATATTCTTGAGGTGAAATTGTTTCTGCTTGTACTTTCTGAACCACCTATAGATGTAGCAGGATGTTACAAAGGTGGTATCTTTCTGCTGTGGGCTGTTTGCATCAGGAGGGAGTAGTGGAGTTCTCCAGTGCTGGAGATGCACCATACTGTTGTGTCATGAGATGACTGCTAGAGAAGTTTTGTTCTGTTCAGATTTGGACTTCTCAAAGGCTTTAGTCTGGATTTTGTTTACTTAATGTTGAATTACTTCTTTCTCATTTGCCTCCTTCTTAGGGATGTAGGGTGCTGTCAAGAACAGTGTTCTATACCTTTTACAGTCACTTAGAAATTCCATTTCTGTGTATGACCTTACGACTTTTCTCCCTCTAGTCTTCCTATGTGAAAGCAGGCTTTCTTAAATTGAAATTAGTAAATGGTGGGGTGAAGTATACAAAATTTTCCATTTATTCCATGCCCTTGGTCCTCACGTTTCCTGATTTTTTTTTTAATTTATTTGTTTACTTCTTTTTAAGATTTAAAGTTCTTTATTTTAGAAATTTACTTTTTCCTCCTGTTAGTTTCTGTGGTTCTATTTCTATTCTCAAAGCTTGGTTTTAAGCAGATGATGGTACTGTCTTGCCACGCTACCCCACAATGCCCTCTTCAAGACCTGTATGCTTCAAGATTTTAATTTTATTCTCGGTAGAGTTGTGTGCAGAACAGCACCTTCCATGTGTACCTAGCTTCTAACACTAAGCTAAATTTTGTTGTCAGCTTGCTGCTACAGTTTCTCTATTCTGGAAGCAGTGGGGAGTACCTGTGGGTCATCTGCAACTAGTCCTTTTCATCATCAGAGGAGCACAGCAGCTGAAGTACAGAGACCTTTTCTTAAGTGATTTGAATGTGGGGTTTGGGCAGGGAAAAAAACTCATTATGAGATGAGCTCATGGTCTTTCCCTTTCTGGCTTACAACTCTGCTTTTCTAACATGCCCTGGCTAACATGTTGCCTAGTTTTTCCAGCCACTGTCCGTAATTAGAGTGAGTCTTGCAGATAAAGATTCTGTTGCTGTAGATATACAACACAGCCTTTTTGGGGAATGACTGCTGCTCACTTGAGTACTTGGGGCACAAAGGACAAGAAGTAGTTCTCATAAAGGTAGATCATGGTCCTGCACATGGAGATGGAGTGATACCTGGAGAACATCCTATGTTGAGGACAGGATACCTTTCTTGAACACAGACCTAGCTGTATGCATCCAAACCTTCCTTTGTCATCCTTGTTTTCCTTTTGTCAATGTGAAGATGCCACCTAGAAAGAAACAGGTGTCCAATTCCTGCTGGAGAAACAGTTCTACTTCCTAAGAGGGTGTTCTGCTGGAGGTGCCTGTTAAGTCGTACAAGGGTGGCTCCTCAGTAGGGAAGGTTCACCACATGCATTATCTCCTGCAGGTGCAATTATAGGACTCTGAAACTTAGTTATCTTCACTTTAGTACTTAAGTATCCAGTAGCTGATAATACCCAATTGTCTGCAGGTGTCAATTTTTTTAATTATTATTATTTTTTAGGGAAAACTGAGGGTATACTTATATTAAGTTTAGGCATTTCTTCCTCACATCCTGAAATTCTGCTGCATGCTCTAGTGGTCCTGTTTTCTCCTTATCTCTTAGTTAAAGAGTGGAGTACAGGGTAGTGATCATTTAGTTGTGATAAAAGTATGAGTGGACAAGAGAAATGTCAAGCCTATAACATGTTTGCTATACTCTTCAAGAAATACTGCATTCCTGATGGCTAGAAATGTCATACTTTTTTTGTTCTGAAGTAGAATGTATATTGAGGAATTTGTTCTTATATACCAAAACCCTTTCAGAGTTTAGTATAGCTTATGCCTTGAAACTGTAGCTTTATGAATGCATGTGCATTTTTAACTTGTTACAGAGTTTGTAATGCATTTAGGTTATCTGTCTTGTACAGCTCGTTTTGGAAGATGCAGGAGTTCTTTTAGTTTTTCTAATTCACTGGTTTTCAAGTTCACAGTCTTGGATCTAAAGATTGCAAAGATGATAGCAAATACAAAACACTGCCAAATTAAGGATGGAAGAGCAATAAAGCATAGTACATAACTAGAAAGCACAAAGTTTTTATCTTTTCCAAAGCTTTAATTTGTTTTGTTTCCTTCAACAAGTTGCAGACCCTAAATATTAAGTGTGGAAGCTTAAAATGGAGTGGAAAGTTACTTGTTTCACTGAATTAAAAAAAATAATAAAATTGCTCCTTCTTCAAGAAAGATGCAAGTTCCTCTTAGGGCGATTCCTCAAGGAATTCATACTGACAAAAGTATAAATGCTCCATTTGTCTTAACAAGATAAACTGTTTTAAACAAATAGATTGGAAGAAGCTGCGTGTAGTGGCATACACTTGTAAAATGTTCCTGAGAAGTATTGAAGAATTTCCTTTTTTGACAGTGTGTTTTTAAAAGTAAAAGACGTTATGATTTAGTGCTTTCTACAAAGTTGCATCAGTATATTTTCTATAGCTACACAATGTAGTTGGCTGTGAAAATCAAAACTACAGAGACAGAGAGATGAAAAGAATTGTTTCTGGTGTAATGGTTAGTGAAGTTCCTTATTGAAAGGATCAGGGGTGGTGACTGTTGTACCCTCATCTCATTTTTATTTTGTTTTGAGGAAGCCTAACTTAACATGGTAGTGCTAAGTGGTAGAGTACTGATAGACAGTCATAACTTCTGGAGGACTGCCTCTGCATTTTGTACTCATGCCCAATTTAGCCTTGTGCTTTAATGCTGCAATTAGGGTAACCAGGATCCTGTCTAATATCCCATTATGACTGAGCCTCATAAGAGTAGTGTTCAAACTTGGCCATTCCATATCTTAAGGAAATAATGCAGAATTAATTTTTTTTTCCCCTCTTCCTAGTAGCTGGGCTAGATTTCTGAATATAGCTGACTTGTACTTACTGTTCCATGAATAGTTGTTGTCTAGATCATATTTATAAATACTGAGACTGACTTGTTTTCTTACAGGTGCCACAAAATATACTGATAAAGATAATGGAGGGATGCTTGTATGGTCTCCGTATCATAGTATTCCAGATGCCAAGTGTAAGTTCATTTCTGCTTAGGAATTTTGGTGCTTAAGCATGACTGACTGTTTCTGGTGTGCCTCTTCACTCTGTATTTTACACACAGTGCAATGGCAAATTAGTAAATTAAATACAAAGCTTCTCATTTATGTATTAATTTAGAGAACTCCAGGGAAAGGAAAGGTCACCTTCTTTTATTTTGTAGTTAAGTCTTTGTTTCAAATCACACTGCCTGTGTTTATATCATCATCAGTGTCTGTAAAACCTTTAGTTATTAATAAAAGAATAAAACATCTAAACATGAGAAACTCAATGCTCTTAAATTTATAAGAGAAGGAGTTGCAGTAGATAAATTCAGAAAAGATTTGTTGAGGCCCAGTTCAAGGGGAAATTATTATTGTTGTTTTATCAGGAAAAACTGAGCATTTTCTTCCTTCAAAAGTGACATGAAGTACAGGAGTAAGCTGAGTAAATGTGATCAATTATATGTTTAAACTAGTTTAAACTCCTATGCTAGGATTTCTTGTATGTTATATATACTCCCCTAGTAGGCTTTGAGGATGCAGTCATGAGAACCTGGTTCTCAGGACAGTTTCTACCTGTTGCTAGTAATAAGAGGTTTGTGTCCCTCTACATTTGAGGGAACGTACTTTCTACTGCTGCTGAGCAATTAGAAATAAAATACTCCAACTATGATTATCAAGCACTCTTTTCATTCCTTTAAAGTACAATTACCTCTTTGCTGCAGCAGTTCATGGCAAGAACATCTATGGTCCATATGAATAATGCGGATATAATTATTTCATTTTCTCTGTCATACTTCATTTCAATTACATTTAGTTGCCATTTAATTGTGAACTGTAAAAGGTGAATGGGAAGAGTTTGGGGGTTTTTTTTTGAAAATCAGATAAGTACCCATTGAAGATGAAAACTAGGAGGACTTAATTGCAAAATGATGGAAAGTGTTCATCTCAAAGCTGACTCTAGTATGGCCAGATATGATTTTAAAAATGTTATTGGCAAATTTGATGACCTAATTATTGAATTTTCATATTCTCTATTGAAAACTGACTTCATGCCATGGTTAACGTTAATGTTGGTCAGCTAAAACTGTATTAATATTGATGATATGCATAATCATTGATCAAGGATCTCTTTACATTAATTTTTAACATGTTTGGAAATATGAACAGTAGAAGTAGTTCAATTTAAAACTGACCCAGCTGTCTGGACACAGCCCCCCCAGAGTGTTTGTGTTCTTCAGAGTGGGTTCCAAGAAGACAGCCTTTCAATCACCAGCTAGCCTCTGATTTAAATAAATAGTGAGCTTCTGTGGCTTTGTAGTAAAAATGTGAAAGTAGCTTTTTCACTGAGAATTAGCTTGTGGAAAAGCTTTGAAAAATTAAATGTTGGATTAAAGACAGTGGGCTTGTTTATTATTAATAAAGCTATTAATATATTTAACTTTTTGGTGAGCGTGGGTCTACATAATGTTTTAACATGGGAAAACAGTCCTCCCATGCTTTACATGGCTAATTCTTTGTCACCTTGTAGCAGAACTAAAAGTATTAAAGAATAATTTTAACATTGTTTTGTTACAGTGGATGAATATATAGCGATAGCAAAGGAAAAACATGGATACAATGTGGAACAGGTAAGTGCTATGAAATGAGAGTGCTCATTTAAAGGATTTTTAAAATATAAAAATATAACACAACTCTTCTTTTTTTTTTTTCCCCTTGGTTACCATTAATTAACGCTGTTTCTCTTCAGGCACGGCAGCAAACACTGCAGTTAAATGGATCTGCACACAGTTGTGGTCTGGATTCTCTGCAAAAGATTGAGCTCTTTGTTTTCATGACATGCTCAGCTTGTAATGTGCACTTTTGAAAGGTTTGGTATGTTTCTTGATACACTGGGCATGTCATGCAATTGTGTGTGTATATTTAGCTGAAGAACTTTTTAGGAAGGCAGCTTACAAATTTAATGCTTAATATAAGAATGCAAATAGGGTACAATCTTGAACCATTAATTGTGATAGGGACAGGACTGGAAAGGTTTATTGCATATTTGGAAAAAAAAAAAAGGAAACCTACTTTAAGTGTTTTTTTGGAGGCAGGAAAACAATCAAATTCTAGGTTAGAGATTAACAAACAAATTCACATTTTTAAAAATAAATTTTAGTCAGCATCTTGTTAGAAGTACAGGATAAAACTTTGCTGGTCTGCACTTAGTTCAGTTACTATTTTCTTCATAAATTAACCAGATTGTGTAAAAGTGAGATTATATATGACAAAAAAATATTTTGTGTACAGGTGGAAGCAAGTTGTATGATTGCTTTGGAGGATGGGAACTCATAATAGCAAATACTTGCTAGTCAACTACTATCTGAAGAAGAGGCTGCCACTGTTACAAAGTCCAGAATACCTGGAGTTTGGTGATCTTTATGGCTTGTCTTTTGTTAGGGGAGAGAGGGAACTGAGGAATCTCAAAATAAATCTGCAAAAAAAGACTAGTTTTCAGAACAACTTCTGGTACAAAATATTAGTAGACTGTTCAAAGTAGAATAGAAAATATCTTTGAAAGACGTGCTTTTCACTTGCCATTTCAACAAGAGAAGAGTTTTACTATGTCCAGGTTTGTTAGAAGATGTGAAATCAGGGGTTAAGGAGAGTTGATGAACAACTGATGATCATGTCTGCACTTTATGTTTGAAATTAAGTGGATTGCATTTCCCACCAAGTCTGTCATTGGTTCTCTGGCAGAAAGTCTAATCAGCATAAAGCTATTTAAGGATATTGAGAAATGAAATTATATAAGAAAGTATATTTAAATTTCCATTCCTTATTAGGTACACATGACACGGAAGTAGCCACACTGTTACTTGTGAATTAGAGAGTTATAGAAAGACCACTCTCACTTTGAACTTTCTGACTTGTATTTTGGATGAATCTCTGGCTGCTGAGAAGTATTTTTATTTTCCTTTTTGAGTGGTCTGGTAGTAAAGGCCTAAAAACCTATAAGGAACCGTGTAGGTGATGCATGCTTGTGAAGGAAGAAATCGGGTTGGATTTGAACCTATCAGCCTAGTTCATGCTGCTTCAGAATTGCTGCTGCTATGCCAACCTTAAATTGTCTAGCTTTCAGACTTTATTGAAGTACAGGTCTGCCCACTCACTCTTCATATTGTCTCCGAAGAGAATTTTGTAACATACAGTACATAGCCAATACAATTTTAAATATATTTGGATAAGGGATTCTGATAGTCAAATTGTATTTTAAATATATAAGTTGCCTTTTTTATTGTCTCAACATTTTAGAAAGTTGACTAAATCCAAAGAGGGACTGTTTCTTTTCAAAGGCTCTCGGCATGTTGTTCTGGCATAAACACAATATTGAGAAGTCCCTTGCGGATCTCCCTAACTTCACTCCTTTCCCTGATGAGTGGACAGTTGAAGATAAAGTCCTATTTGAACAAGCATTTAGCTTCCATGGAAAGAGCTTTCACAGGATCCAGCAAATGGTAAATTAATACGTTAACCAGAAGCATTAAACACTTCAGGTGCTGTAAGAACAAAGGCTCCTGTTGGGTGAAAATTTCCTGTTGATTTCTGTAGAGTCTTCAGGAACAACCTATGAATTAAGTTAATTTAATAATGTCTCTTGGACCTACAGCTTTCTCACTCTTAATAAAAAAAGCCTCTCCCTTTTCCACCCCCTTTTTAAAAAATGTGTGTGAAATACATCCCTCCTTTCCAGCTCATCCATGCATTTAAAATAGTGGGGTATAGGTGGTTGTAAATACAGCAGAATTATAATCTTGGGTGGAATTTTAATTTTTTTAAGTATTAATATGTTAACTAATTCTTCTAGCTTCCAGACAAGACTATTGCAAGCCTTGTAAAATATTACTATTCTTGGAAAAAAACTCGCTCTAGGACAAGTTTGATGGATCGGCAGGCTCGAAAACTAGCTAATAGAAATAATCAAGGCGACAGGTAAGTTTTATAATTTCAAGTAGCTAAGCACAAACTAAAGTGTTTCTGGGTAGAGATGTCAGACTGATTTCCAGCCGTTAAGTTTCAGGGTGAACCATGTATTTTAGGTTTGAGTGTGGTGATGATGTTTCTGCTTTTAGCAAAGGGTTTGGTACCTGTGCTGTAAGAACTGTATCACGCCAGTCAGTGTGAGTTATAATAACGTACTTGGGTGCTTTAATGGATAACTGTAAAAACAAGTGTTTAAAAAACTTGAAGTCCGTGAATGTGGGTTAGAAACAATTGTTTATTTGACAAGTCTAATCTTGTCTTAATGTGTGGGGAAGGGGTTGTTTTTGTGGATGTGGGGGCTTTCTGAGTTTTCTTATAATTAGAATTGAATTAAAACTGAAAGATCAACCACTGTAAAGAGCTGTGGCCATTACAAAGCCTAAGTACTGCTTTGTAACAAAACTTGATATAAAATCTTATTTTATGAGACTTAAAACTGCTATAAGTCAAAGAGCATTAGAACTCAAAATAGTTTTAAATTATCTTGGATGGAATGAGATTTCCTCCAGTTACTATGAAACTTAAATTGTATTGCACTTGGTGTACTTGAGTATGAACTTGCATTTTTTTAAAAGTTATTTAATATGTTGAATGTATAAGTAACATAATCATGTTTATATTGTAAAGTATCATTTTACATTTACAGAAAACTGCGTAGCTAGAGTAGAAGGGTCTATTTAATTATATGTTATTGAAAAGAGCTTCTGAAATCTATAATTCATATGCTTACTGAGTGACCCTCTAGCTGAAAAATTGCAGAAGAAAATTAGTTTGCTTCTAATGCAGCATTTTGAGGTTTTTTTGTAATAGTTAGAAGATTTTGTGGTGGTTTTACATTTATATATTCAGAAATTATATGGTGTGAGTGACTGGATCGGACTTGACTAAACTAACTTATATTTTCAACAATTTCTCTTTGATTTAATTGAGTAGATTTTATTCCCTGCCTGCCCCAAATTGCTAGATCTTGAGCACTTCGCTGAAAAAGCAGTCCTGTGTTTTCCCATCTTATATTGTCCCCCTTTGCTCCCCACAGACTTCAAAAAGGGCTTATTCATCCACCTGGTGCAGTGGTTTGAAAATTGATCTATTAAAACTAATGAGGCAAATGAAAGGTTATTTCTAGCCTTGGTATAGTTGACCATCTAAGTGCTCCTGCTGGCGCAGGTGGTTGAACTGAAGAAAGGCGACACCAATTTTTTTGGCAGCAGTACCAGCCCTGCTTAAAATATTTTCAAAACTATAGTTTTGGATTGGTTTTCATAATAATTATTAGGCTTTAATAAAGGAAATATGTTTTTAACAGCTCTTTTTTGAAAACTACAGACAACTAAGAGATGCCATGTACTTAGAGTAGATACTTTAGAGTAGATCATTCTGTCTTAGCCTGATACATATTTATATTTGAGGTTTAAAATTAGATTAAATGACCAGCATCTTATCTGTCTTCAGTGATGATGACGTAGAAGAAGCTCATCCAATGGATGGAAATGATAGTGATTATGATCCCAAAAAAGAAGCCAAAAAGGAGGTAACGGATACCTTAATGGTGAATGTCAGTTTGTTTTTTGTGAATGTGTTACTGTGAAAAATAATACTTCCTAGTGAAGAGGTTTAGCTTGCACCTGCTGAAATCACAGGGTTTTTAGGTGATCAAGATCTTGACAACTTCTGATTGAAACAAAATTTTATCATATATTTTTGCTGTTCTGGGGACATAAATGCATCTCCAAGTTTTTTAAGAGATGTATGCGGTTGCTGCCTGGTAAAAGCTATGTTCCCCCTTCCTCTGTCTTGTTAATATGTTTACAGTTTTACTGATCATGAATTCTTGAGATTTAAATGTTTTCTTTGCATTTTAAAATTAAATGCCAATTTTCCAAGTGTAACATCTTTGTTCTTTCAAAGCCACAGTGAGGTTATGCGTTTCAACTAATACTTGGCTTTATTGAGATGTTTTCTGCTAATAAATGTAGAGTAAAACTTTTTTGTCTCCCCTAAGGAGTACTTACTGTTAGCGTTACAAGTAAGTGCTGTGTTTGGGGGATGTTCAAGTTTTGACTTTTTTTGGGAGTTGTTTTGGTAGAAGTTATTTATGAACAAGACTAGAAAAACAATCAAGTGTGTAAACATTTGATCATTTCCTTCATCAGCTTAATGTTTGTGATTTTCCTAAAATGCGACAGTTCATACTTCTTGAGAATGAGAGGAGAGGTAGTACAAAAGCTCAGCTTTCCCATTAAATGGTGTCTAGGAGTAATAAAACTTTGCAGTTCTACCAAAAATTATGTTGGGAAAGAGACTGATAGGTTTACATTCCATTCTCAGCTTTGCAGTGACCTTCAGCATATTGCTTTATCTAACTACCTCGGGGGGAAGAGAAAACTACAATTACAACTATCCCTTTCTGAAAAAGATATTTTAATATTTTTTTAACATGCCAAGATACAGGGTTTAGAACTTGAAATGGCACAAGGTCTAATAAATAAACTTTTTACTTTTCTTTCTGCTATTTTAACAAAGTTCTTGAAATGTCCATTTGAGTTGCTGCCTAAGCCACTTCTAAATAAGGGCTGTTTTGTTCAATCTACTTTCCTTGATTATTGTTTGAATTACTACATGCAGAATGAAAGTAGGGTGTTCATAGACTTCTAGGAACAGGACAAATAGGTTTCAGTTTCTGATGAGATATTTGGATCAACATAAGATGTTTTTGTGATCTCTTATTTCTGGTAGGATTTGTGCCCTTTCAGTTCTTAAGCAAAATACAACTGAGTATGCTACTTGAACTTGAGGAGCCATGGAAACTTTGTTACAAGAGAAAACTAAAACAAGCCAAACGGACTTTGGCAAGACAAAAAAAGCTTGAGAGAATATTTTCACTTTAGATCCAGATTGAACAGACAGGAACTGCAATTTTGGACTGAAATAGCAATGCAGAACCAAAAACCAAATGGAATAAATGGGCCAGAAGTAGACTTAACCTTGGGATTTTTATATGTTAAAGATATAAGGCTCTCTAGTAACTTTCCAAGGAAGAGCAAATATCTTAAGTACTATTAAGATGGCCTCTGTGAAGTCTGTGGGCTGGATTAAGATGTTACATTAGCTGGGAAAAGGATGTGGCAGAAGGTCAAGCATAGAAAAGTAAAATGCTGTTGGCTGATCTGTACCAATGCTACAGAACATAATAATGGCTGCTGCAGTTTCTTTTCACTATGATCAAATTACCACCTCCCCTTAACATGCATGGATGCCAGCACGGAGGAGCAGTAGGGAGCTGCTTGAAGTAGCAAAAAGCCTGAATCCCTTCTCTGTTTTGGTACTAGGCATTGCTTTGAATTTAAAATCCTTGTGAGGACAGTAATTTTTCCGTCTCCGCTCCTGGTCTGTGGGGAACCTACCCAGATGCTCTATGGAAGTCACATGCATGCAGACTAGCTGTTGTGTAGCAATGCCCATTAAAGACTAAGCTGACACGTTTAGGTGTCCAAACACATCAAAACGGCAGTTACAGAAACTTCATCTCTTCTTTGCCATCCCTTTCCCCTTGAAAAAAGCAAACAATAAAGGCTTGTTTGCTAAATTACATTAATCTGTATAATTATTGCAAAGTACATCTATCCTCTCTCTTCCAAATCTCAAATTCTCTCCTGAAGCAAACAGTGCTATCATTTTCCATAGTGATTGCAGGAGTGAAAAGTGTCATCTTGCATTCTTGCCTGTCCTGGTTGACTTTCATTCTCCCCTGATCTTTACCCTGAACTCTTCATATCTGGCCAGAAATAAATGGGTAAATTCACTGATTACTTGGTTTAAATATGTAAAAAATATATATATTCTTTACCTTCTGTGTACGTAAATGTTTCTTGATTTTTTTGCCCTCTTTCACAGTATTTACACTGTGATTTCTATACCATTTAATGTACTTTCAGCCATCTTAAAAAAAAGTTTTGAAAACTGACTTTCAAAGTCTGGTGCAGGCTTACCCAGCAAATTACTGGTATGCTCCATCAGCTTGTCTGCAAGACTTAGTTTGATTAGAATGTGCAGAGGAGGATGTTAATTTAGGCTTTCTTTGTCATGAGATCACAATGGTGTGTGATATTTTATTAAAGTCATGTGCAAGATACTGTTATTCTTTAATGATTTATTTCTTGTAAATTAAAGGGCAATAATGAGCAGCCTGTTCAGACCAGCAAAATAGGTCTGGGTAGAAGAGAATATCAGAGCTTGCAGCATCGCCACCATTCTCAGCGTTCCAAATGCCGTCCACCAAAAGGCATGTACCTGACCCAGGAAGATGTGATAGCTGTGTCCTGTAGTCCCAATGCAGCCAACACAATTCTTAGACAGCTGGATATGGAACTAATCTCATTAAAGCGACAGGTACCATGGGTTATTGGTCTTGTTTTGTTTTCATCTCAGATTGTTCTGGTTGTAATGATTTTGAAGAGTCTGTAAAGATTCTGAAACTTCTTTAATGTGAGCATTCCTAATTTTGTTCCACAGCCATCACCAAAAATTCTGGACACTAGCTGACTAGCTATTCTGTTTTGTTTTTTATGTTAATCTGCTCTCGTTGATAACATGAAACAGATTACTTCCTTTTTTTAAAAAAAAAAAAAGGAGGTGGGTGGCATGAAAATGATGTTACAGATTTGGGGACAGGAGAAAACCAAAGTCACTTTTTTTTTTTAACTTGCAAAAAGTATTTGTGTTACAAGTGAGAATAAGACCAGTGAAGCAGAGGAAGCTTTATTTGTTGTCTTTAAAATTGTAGCTATTTTTCTGAATGTCCTTCCCTACATACCAAGAAAGTATGGCGGGGCAGAAATCATGGGTTTAGTTATTTCTCTTTTTTAATGATGAGCTTTCTGCTTATTATATTTAGAAAAGCTGTGTTGTCTACACCTTTAAGAGAGGAATTGCCTGTGGTCTTCGCATGAAGTAGTTAACTTTTGGCTCTTAAAGTTGAAACACAGAATCTATTCAGCTTCTGAGGGTGCAGCAGTATGTGCATGCTTGCTTTCTAGGAGCGATGGGGCTACAAAGTCAAGACTTACTTCCTGGAATTTCTGCCTCATTGTAGACCGCTAAGAGGTGCCATGTTGCAAATCATGGAGTGAATAAATCATGGGATTTTTGCTCCCTTGTATTCTTTTGCAGGAGAAATATGCTTCTTTCTGTCACAGCAGGTCTCTGGGGCTAAATAGCATAGGTGGGGTTCACTCTTTAGCCTGAGTGTAGGTGAGTTACAGCCTTGAGGTTGTGTTTCTCTTTTTTTCTTGCAGTGATCTCAGGGATGCAGCCTTTGGAATCTCCCCACTGAGTTGTCTGCTTTTGTGTCCATACTTAAGAACACTTGTAATAGCTGTGCACCATAGTATGCAAAACTTTTCTTACCTATGTTACCTTATGTGCATTACTCTCATGTTTAAGTGGTTACTAACTGTGTATACATATGATTTGGAAGCGCTCTCCTTTTCATAGACTAAGATATTTTATTTAAATCTTTGAAATAATTTCAAGAGTCATCCTCAAAGAAATCATGATGATCTAGGGTCAATAAAAAGCAGTCTGTCAGAAGGAACTAACTGAAAACCTCTCATAAATATATATTTTTTTTCCTTCAAAGTGCTTTTTGGAGAAGGAAGAAGTTAATGTATACAGTACATCTCATTTAGATTTCTAAGAACCAAGTCTTGTGTCTAGAACCTTCTGCATTCTTGAAGAACATATGCATCATTATTGAAACTTGCTTGCTGTATCCTACTTTTAATATTCCTACAGACAAACTGTTCTTCTGAAAGACTGGCTTAAATATTTTTCTCTCCATAGTAAACTGTGTTGTAATTTTTAATTATTTTTTTTAACAGTTAAAAGTAGTGAAGCCTTAAACCATAATATTTCTCTTTCTAACTTAGGAGGTACACTTGTGGCAATCCTAGTGAAGATATATGTGTAAAGTGACCAACTTTCTTTGTGGAGCTGATTAACTTTGTTGTTTTTGACCAAGGTTCAAAATGCTAAGCAAGTAAACAGTGCACTTAAACAGAAAATGGAAGGCGGGATTGAAGAATTCAAACCTCCTGAGGTAAATCTGAATAAGTACAAGAACTTGTGGCCTTGCACTTACATTAGTGGGAAGCTACAGAAATGAGTTTTGCTGCAGCATAGTGTTTGCATTTCAGCAGCTTAAACAGGATCCATTGAATTACGTGCAGGGGTGAGTCTGGCTTCTTTACAAGAAATTAGTGGTAGGTTTTTTTTATGGCAACTGACTGAATAATGAAACAGCAAAAAATGAAAAAGTCCTATCTGTTCATGACAATAAGGAGCTGGAATTGAGCCCTGATGTATGTGGGTTTTTTTTATGGATCAGAAGTAGATAATGTATATTGCTAGCAGTAAATTATTTGTGAAAAATGGCTATACATATATTTGGACATCTAAAATGATTGATTTATTACTACTGAAGGTCTCTTTTTGCTTGTTTTAAAGGCTTGGATATGAAACATAACATGAATACAAAACTCTCCAGACACCAAGTCTGAAAAGTTTAGATAAATATAACTACAAATTCAAATTCTGTCTGCATAAAGGTCATATGTAGCTGATATGAAGAACTGCAAGAGGGAAAGCTGTTAGTGTAGTTCTAAGCTTGCATCCTTAAATGTTACTTCCTCTTCATGAAAGCAATCTACACTATAAATTTATGGCTTATAAGAGATCTTTACTTGTGTTGCAAAATTTAGTGCAAATAAAACACATTCTGATGCTCAGATATTTTGCAGCTGTTGAAACATTTTAATGATCTTTGTGCCATTTTTCTGATTTTAATAGTCTAATCAGAAAATCAATGCCCGTTGGACCACAGAAGAGCAGCTTCTTGCAGTACAAGGTATGTTAATAGTAGTAGTGATCTGAAATCTGATGCAAAGGATTTGAAGAGGTACTCGGGCTTATGTTTGTATTTCCGTCTAATGAAAAGCTAAACTTTATCTGGTCTTAGAAGAAAAATCACTGAGAAAACAGCAAAACTAGTGAGAATTCCTAGGGCACTCATTCAAGCAACATGACACTGGTCTTTCAGTTGCCCCTGTTAAATCTCAAACAGAAAAACTAAGCTGAGTTTAACAACTGAAGTTGAAAAGTGCCTTCAGTTATCTTCTAAATCACCTTACATTAATTTATCCACAGTGGAAAACAGAGGTAATAGTTGAAATAATAAAATCTGAAGCAAACACTTAAGAAATCTCTCTATCCTTAAAGTAGGAAAAAGCATAAATAAAACTGATTTACTGTTACTTTTCTCTATTCATGAGGGAATAAAAGAGCAGATATTTACCCAGTGGAGACCTTTTAAGAGTCTGAAGCTGGATATGGATACTTGACCAACAGTCTTACTGGAGAAAAAACGTTTTCTAGTATGCTATTTTTACAGTTAATCTGCAGTTATTTATATGAAGGAAAACTTACTCTTGGCTTTGCTTTAATATACACTCCTGATCAAGGGAAAATATGCAAGGGAAATATCTGGAGAGCCTAATGCTGTATTGAATACACTGTATATTGACTCTCTTCTGTGGATCATCTATTTTGAGATGGAGATATTCAGTTCAGTTATACACATCTACTTTATTTCACTGTGTTCTTCACCTTTAAATGAAATACTGAGTTTTAGTATAAAGTCTTCAGCTGAATCTGGGTATCAGTGTAAAGTTGTCAGGTGTGCCGTACCTGTTACTTATGAGCCAGATGAGTGAACCTAAAGTGAGGTCTATTTTGAAGTGTGAATGGAAATGCTGAAAAGCAAGGTGTCTGAATTCACACCTCTCAACTTACATGCCTCGTAATGGAATTTGCATCTCCAAAATATTTTCTGTCCTAAGTTCTTCCTCTTGGTATTCCTAACAAGCTCACTTTATTTTGTTCCCAAATGCAACTGAAGGAGATGCCTGTCTTTAATATGATAGCCTAGTAAGTAGAATGCTTGCTGGAGAAATGGGGAAAATTCAGGTTCATTGTGCCTGCCTTAGTGTGAAAGGATTCAAACCATTTGGGAAGCGTTGAGAGTACATTTAGTTTTTATTAAGATATTGCACTATGACCGACAAGATAATTGATAAAACTGGGGTGTGGGCAAAAGAGAATAAGGGTTGGTGATGACTCCCTCGAGAGGATTTCTAGCCTTCTAGTCTCTTCTCTAGGGTGTGTTTCATGTTTTTATAAAGGTAGTCAGTCTCAGTACTTCAGGGTGGGGAAATCAGGCCTCTGGAAAAAATCCTTTTTAATGTAATTTACTTGTGCTTCTTACATGTATTGTCTCCTTTTTCATCCCCTTCCTTTGTCACTGTATAAAATGGAAATGCGAGGGACCCTTTATATCAGGAACCAAGTATTTTATTATCTCTTCCTTACCTACTGCCCAGTAGTAGAGTCTGCCACCTGGAATGAGAGTGCTGTAGGTATTAACCTCCTGCCCTGATCTCTTGCTTGAAGTTGCTTGAGCTAGTAGACTTATGCCTGAAGGAGCCATTCTGGTTTTTGTCCTGACATTGTGTTTAGAAGAAAGTAGCCATGGTTGCAGTACTAAGAGCTACCATAATGCATGTTAGGCGTGAACTTGGAAGTTGACTTGAGTACAGGAACATTTAGTTTGTACACTTAAACCAGATTTATTTCATCAAGTGGATTAATACATTTTGACATGTGCTTTTAATAATTTTACAGAAATTATAAACATTAAGCAGGTAGGTGGCACTTCTGTGATTTTATTTTTACTTGAATTAGACATTAAATCCAACGATGGAAATCTTAAAAATAATCTGCAGTAATATAATTTTAGTACTGTTTTTCCTAAACATGAAAATGGGCTAATCTCAAGAGAGTGGCAGTAACTAAAGAGGAGGTAATGAAAAGACCCACCTTAAAATAGAGCTGAGTGTGTAATCTTATAAGCCTTGTGGCTGCCTGCAGTGGGGGTTGTGTCCCCAAACTTACCTCTGAGACAATCTTTTGCAGTATGATTTATCAGGATACTGTTCAACTTTGTCTGAATAGTTATTGAATGTAATGTGTCAGTTCATCACTTGAAGTGTTCTTAAGTTACAAACTTGTTTTTAATGTATAGAAGTGTAGGAGCACCATCATTTTTTCCAAATAAGATTCAGCCATGGCAACTGCAAAAATGTTCTAAGACTTGTTCAAAACAACAGAATTTAACTTTCGAAAGCAGTACATTACTTCCATAGTGTTGCAATGGTAAACAGCTGGGACAGCTGGGCTCTAACTTTACATAAGGTGGTTGCCAGGAGCCCTGGAATCCCATCACAGTGAGACTGCACCTCTCGTAAGCCAGAGGTTGCTGTTAACTATTTCTGCCTCATTGTGGTGCTGTATTATATTGCTTTGGACTCAGGCTAATTTTTGTGTCCCTCTCACTGTTTCCTGTGCTGCACAGCATTAAGCAGCACAGCTCAAACTTGGATTTATGAGCTTCTCTGAGTTAGACATTCAAGATGAAGCATTATAATAGTGAGCATGCATGTGTCCAGGTGCACCTTTGCAACTGCAAGTTTTGAGGAGCTTGAATGATTCCCATGATCAGGGCTATTTTCAGATGAGCTGGGAGAAGGATATTCATGCATGTGAAGTGAGACTATGCAGTAATCTTTTTTGAGCTTCACTTTTCAGCAACTTAATGACATAATTCTTACTGAAGAGCAGATTATATCCTTTGGAAATAGCTTGGGTGGTGTTTAGCACAGAATTTTTACAAGGATGTGTGAGTAATGCACACGGATTTGAAAGGGGTGGTGGGTTGGCATCAACTCTTAAAGCTATGCCAGCACCTTATGAATAAAACTTTCAGAAACATATTGGACATCCTCTGTTTCTGGTGCAGCTTAAGAGGATTTTACTACATCATTTTGTAGAAGTCATTATGGTGGTGCTAGAGCAATACCAAATAACACTCTGGACAGAATAAAAAAGTAGTAGTGGCATGTGTAGCTAAACTAAGGAAGTTGGGTTTTTTTTGTATATTTCTTATAGTTGGGCTCTCAGTGAAGGCAAGATACACAGTTTTCAAGCTGTTTGCTTGGAAATAGGCTTGAAGACCTTATTTTTGACAACTTCAGTTGAAGTTAGCCAACAGGCTCAGTCATTTTGCAGATTAAGGGGAATGAAAAGTGTAGACAGCATAGTAACAAAAAAGGCTGAAATCACTAGATAACTGAATTGAGTTTTAAACAAAAACGTGCTTTGTTCTGCTGGGCACTTTGTTCACTTGATTAATTGTACAGGATGTTAGATTCATTGCAGTGGATATGTAATGATCATTATAAATTAGTAAGGGTGGTAATAGTAGGGCAATCAAAGAATAAAACAACACTGGATGGAGTGCTCTGGGCACACAAAGCTTCTAAGGGGTATAGCTGATACCTTCTACAACTGGGAAAGCGCAGAGCTGAATCCCTCCTGCCTTTGCTTTGCCTAGATACATGCCCTCCCACGTGGCTCTGCTCTGTTCCTTTGTTTTCTTTCCAAGGTTCTTGCAGTCAGAATGGAGGGATTCTTTTGTGCCCCAGAAAAGATCTTAAATAATGTAGCTGGGCTCTTGAGAGCTGAAACATCAGTGTCAGCTACAGAAATTGTTGCTATCCTGGAGCTGAACTTTCCTTTTAGATTGCAGTGAGTTTGCATTACCATATCAGAAGTGCCTGTTAATGAAGAAAGTAGGAAGGAGCAGAACAAGCTGAAGGTTGTACTCTTCACAATCAAGTTGAAAAGGAACAGCTTTCAGATTTGAAATAGCTCTTACTTTCTGAATCCTTTCCTTCGCTTTCCAAAGGGAGGCATGAAATCAGACTTAAATTTCTTTTCCTGTAATGAGACAGAGTGCCTGTCCTCTAAGCACTGAAATATGTTTTGAATGAGTTTAGTTATCAGGAGCTTCACAGAGGAAGTGAAATTGTAATTCGCTCATGCACAGTTGAGAGCAAAAAATTAGTCTTCTGTTTACTCACTCTGAAATAAAACTCTTGTCTTTCTTTTAGTCTCCAAACTGTTAGACACTTGTGATTAAAAATGTACTTTGTGCAGCTAGAAGTTTTGTTCTAGGATGCTGGACAGTTGAGGATTTTTTCTTAAGTGGGAGAGAGGAGAAACTAGACAGATATACTAAATACAACTGTGAGAAAGCCCACAAACTAAGTTATAATTCAAATTTTAGGTTAAACATATGGAATGTTTTACTCGAGTGTTTTTTGTGTGTGTGTGTTACATGCAAGTGTAATTTTAGAACTTTAAAAAGTACTTATTGGGACTTGCTTATGCAGTGCTTTTAAATAAAAGTGAGCTACGGATATCAGTGTGGTAATGATGAAAAGATCTTCTGTCATACACCTTCCTGCTGAAAGATTTTATTCTGAAGGCTTGTACTCAGCTGTCTTATAGACACCAATAGCTTACATTTATTTACATTCCCCAAGGTTCTTGTCCCAAAACCCTGAATCCTTATACCCAACTCAAATGGTGAATGAAAGCTTTAAAAAAACTTGGAGTGAATGCTTTGCCAGTTGCTCTGTGTAGGCTCAGTACAGCATGTCACAAGTGCAGGAATGAGCAGCGTATGGTGACTTATAGAACTCTGTCCCACTGTTTTGCCCTGTGTTTGGTCCGGTAGCTGCTGCCATCTCCCCTTCCTGCTGCACAAGCTGTGGGTAAAGAAATGTCTGCATGCAGCTGGCACAGAGGGAACCTGTAGAAGCTGGCAGTGTTTGTCACTTGACATTTCTAGGGTTATACCCTGTTTACAGCTATATGCACAGGCTTGGTCATGCTCCCTCACCCATCTTGAACTTGTCCTGGGCTTCTGCCCTTACTGCAAGCACACTGAAGGCTTTATTTGTCAGAGGCCAGATGTCTGTGGTTTTAGGTTGGGAGGCTTGGTGAGTAAGCCAGGATCTTTAAGAAGAGTGGGTAATGACCTTTTTATAAAGTTATTGATTTGTATGTTGATAGCTGTGCAATTAAAAAATTATTTTGTTTTAATGAAAGTTGAGGCCTTCTCTTAATTGAGAAGGCCTCTGAATTAGCAAGTTTTTGATTTGTAGGTCCCATAGGTTCTCTCTTTAAATACATCACACGTAGCTGTGTCTGAGTGATTCTTCACAGCTATGTTATTTACTTTGCCTTCCAGGTGTCCGAAAATATGGTAAAGATTTTCAAGCTATTGCAGATGTAATTGGCAACAAGACTGTTGGCCAAGTGAAGAACTTCTTTGTAAACTACAGGCGTCGGTTTAACTTAGAGGAGGTATTGCAGGAATGGGAAGCGGAACAAGGAACCCTGGCTTCTAATGGTGATGCTTCTGCTTTAGGGGAGGACACAAAAAATACTTCTAATGTGCCATCAGGAAAGAGCACTGATGAAGAAGATGAGGTGTGTTTTGTGTACCAGAAATAAGTAAGCATGGGTTGAGGAACAGCATTTTATTTAGTGATATAATGTAAGGTTAACTGGTGTGGAGTGGCAAACCACATTCTAAAGAATGATGATGAGCTTGCATAGAACTTCAGCCAATGTCGTTAACCAGCTGGGAGCAGGACTGCACCTTTCATAGTGACAATCACATTACTGTTTTATTGTTAAAGTACAGTTCTTGTTCTAGAAGAAGACTCTTGCTTCATAAATAGTTCTAGTTCTGCTGTCTATAATGTTTTGGTTGGCGATTTCTTTTCAGTAACTTCTCAGGTTTTTTTGGTTTTGTTTTTTAAATGCTGTTTCCTGTGTAGTGGACAGTGGCAGCCCAACTGCATTGCCCTCTGGCTGGGGTGGCTGTTCACGCAGTCTTGTCTTTGTCCTTTGTGCAGGCACAAAGCACTCCGGCCACTCAGTGTTTAGGCCCTTCACCTCCAGCACAGGCATCTGCTCCAGCACCTACCGCTCCCATGGCACCTTTAAACCAGCCGCCCCCGTTACTTCGTCCGGCGCTTCCTGCTGCTCCCGCTCTCCATCGTCAGCCGCCACCACTGCAACAGCAGGCACGATTTATCCAGCCAAGGCCGACTCTAAATCAGCCTCCCCCACCACTCATCCGCCCAGCTAATTCCATGCCTCCTCGTCTAAACCCCAGGCCAGTGCTGACCACGGTTAGCGGCCAGCAGCCACCCTCGCTTATTGGAATTCAGACAGAATCTCAGTCCACTCTGCACTGAAGGAAAAAAAAAAAAGCAGAATTCTGCTAACTCCTACGTTTGAAAAATGGTATCGATGTACTTTTTTTTTTTCTTTTCCAAATAATGAAGGGGAGAAAATAGCAAGCCTTCGCAGGTATCAGACCAGTTTGACAGAGGAGCAAGCTAATAACTAGAAACGGAACCATGTGAATGACCACCTGTATAAAAATATTTTTATGTTGAAGACTTGTACAGCAGAACAATGCCTACAATACAGCCCTCCTCTATATTAATAACTGTTGAAGGAAGCTAACTTCTTACATGAATAAATGTTCAACACACCGAGATTTTGTTTAACTGATTTTTACTCTATTTATTTTATTACAGTTCTTTGTAGTCAAGCATCTAACTACAGGAAAGTAGTCTGGCAAATCTAGGAATAGATAATATTGTAGGAGACTTAAATGTAGCGTTGGGGGGGGGGGGGGTTGTGTGTGTGTATTTTTTTTACTTTTTAGTGCAAAAAAATAATGGCCTTAGGTTCAGAATTTTTGGCCCTGTTTAGGTAACAGTAGAAGCATTTCACGCACTTGTAAAATGTAGGTGTTTCTTCTCGTTGTATTTTTCCCAGAACACTTCTTCTTGTTTAAAAAGGTACTGTCTTATTAAATACTCCTCTGGAAGTGTATTCTGAAGATTCAATGAGCTATTGTACCAAACTTACTAAATTTCATGTACATTCTACTCACAGAAGTTAACTTGAAAGCAAGAATCCAGTTTCCTGCTGGGGTAGAGAGAGAAAGGCAGCAACTCCTGCCACCCAGGGAGATGAGAGGGGAAGAACCATATAGCAAAAAAACACATTAATTTATTTGTTATTCCACTAATTCATCTAGTTTGACTACAGTAGAATTTCATGCCCTTGAGCATGGCTGGCTGCAGTTTGTATGTGCTAGATCATTGGTATCTGGCCTAAGAATTCATGACAGAAGTATAGAGGCTGATGATGGTAGTAGAATATTGTGGCAGTAGTGTTACCTGCTGCTGGCCCAGTCTTTACTGTTAAATTATTATATCAAATTTCTGCTATTTCTGGTGGAGCTGATAGGCTGGGTTGACACTATTGTGGGGGTTTTTCTTTTTTTTGTTTTACTAAATATAACCTGTATTTGGGTTTTAATTATTGCTTCTAAATTTTAGGAAAAGTTTTCTTTTCACTGCAGTCTGAAAGTCTGAAAATTTGATTTATGCCCAGCAGTGTTTTGAGGGTGGGTTTTTTAGTTTGTTGTTTGTGTGTTGTTTTGTTTTTTTTAAAAAAGGAAATGCCTCTACCTTTCAAGAAAATCAGGCTGCAAATTTGAGTAGCAGTGTGCATCAAACCATTGAAAAACATTACATTCTTGACTTTGTAATAATGTTCATGTCGACAGCCATACTATGTAGAAAGTTATTTTTGCTTGTATCTAAAATGGTGTTTGAAAATCTTTTCAAAGCTGCCTGTTATTAGCTAGATTTGCCCTTGACTAAAATGAGACTTTATTTGAAAATGGAATGTGCTCTCCCTAGGGTTTTTCACAGATGAATTGGATGCTCTAATGATCAGTTAGCAACTGGCAAAAGTCTTTTTGTATGCGGAAAGGGAAGTTCTTACAGCATCAGATCCTATTTAATTTGTAAATCTAGTATTAAAGTTTGATAGTTGTGGCCTGAGTTGCAGTTAGGATGTTGACATTTATGTTCTAGTTTGTAATTTAAAAATATTTTCAGACCAAGCATGAGATTTTTCCTTTCTGAACGGCTTTCACTAGTATTCTGTGGCCTCATGCAAAAGGGCCTTCCTACAATTTTTCTTTGGCATCAGAGTAGATGCTTAGCCGCTATGTGAGCATCAGATGACCTGTTGTCTAAGAAAAGCAGCATTGTAAGGCAAGCACAGAGGAATTTGTGGTCACTAAAACTTGTGTTCTGGGAGTCATTAAGTGTCCCCTCCGCAGCTACACACAAATCTGGCTGCTCTCCAGTCTTTAGGATATGAAACTGTCCTGGTACATTTTGACATCCTAAGTATCTCAGTTTAATTGTCAATAGTGATAAAATACATCTTCAGGATTTCTTTTTATTTTTTTTTTCTTTTTAAGCATTGAGTCTCCCAGGTGTGTGTATTGTACCTTTGCTAATTTTTGTCTTGTCTCTTGTCAATAAGACTTCAGTATGCAGAATGTTGGGTGTTGCAGTAGAGTTGGCCACCACCAACTGCTATGAAACTGTTCAGTACATTGTAATTCCGTTTAATCTAGTTTGAATATTCTATAACTGGGGAAAGGTGCTGTATTTGAAGGGGGGAGGGAGGGTCAGAGATGGGTAGTATTTCTTAATTTACATACACTGTAGCACACAGTAGGGAACTCCTAGCGTTTGTAGTACTAAAGTATGTACATAGCAAAATGTCTTTATTGTGTGCTTTGCAGAATATGTGCATACAGTTTGCACGTCCTGTTTTGGGGGGTAGGGTTTGTTTTAAGCAGTGTTTGCCTGGAGAGTGATATGCTTGCTGCTTAATCAAAGGATTAAACTTTCAAAGAAATCTGTGTCTTCTATTTTTATGTACCTTGTAATGGTCTAATATGTTAGGGCCCTTATACTGTGATTCTCTTCTAAATTCATTTATATTTTTTTAAGAATTAGAAATAAAATTATACAATGGTGTTGATTTCAGTGGGGAATTTCTTTTGCCGTATCTAGTCTCCTGTTTTGTAATGTAGTTATGAACTCTGACTTCAAGGTTGGCTTAATTTTGTCACTTTAAAAAATGTAAAATGTTTGCACACTAAAGTTTTGCAGAGAACGTGTATCCTACATTGTTCAAAGCTAATGTAACTCTACAGCTTTTTGTACAGTTTATTTTAGTTAATAAAGCAAAATGGTACTAAAAATGAGGCATAATCTGAAGGACGTGTCTTCTAGGAATGACACTCACGAGATACGGATGTAAATGAACTATCGTATTTAATTGTTGCACTTTAAAGCAGAATGGATATGAAGTTCAGCAGGTATTTCTGCATTAATAAAACAATCACTAAACATTGCACATCATAGTAAAGCAGTTTAATTTGTCTTAGAGTTGATCATGAGCCAAAGGAATTACAGTTGCACTATCCTTAGGTTTAACTTCATCTTTATATTGTTGAGCTTTTTCTTAAATCATACAGTGCTTATTCTGAAACCTTCACAGTTCAGAGAAAACAGAATACAAACTGGTACTTTATGTACGTGGGAGTTAGTGTATGAAGAGAGCAGAATTGCAGAGCTTCCAGGAGAGTTTAGGATTAAAGTTACTGAAACAAGGTTGTTGTGTCTTCTGCTGGCAAGGGAAAGGAAAAGACTGCAGCTGCCACTGGCTCTAGGCAGAAATGTGGTTGTCAGGCAAAAGCAAAACCAGGGCAAAGACAAGCTTGTCAAAATAGTTTGCTTAAAGGCAAGTTTCAAAATGCAAGGGAAGCTGTAGAGTACCTAGCATCTGTCACAGCTCCAGTGCAAAATGGTGCACTGTACATCGCACTGAATGTAACTTGGTAGTTTTAATAAATGTCGTGAACCTCCAGCTTTTCCTGAGGTTGAGATAGCTCAACCTGAGAGTTCACCTTTCTCCAAGTGAGTTAAAAGCAGGCACTGTCATGATAGATACCTACTTCAAGATCATAAGATGTTGGGTGTGAGATATAAAAGGCAAATATAAACTCTTGAAAGGCCACCTGTGGTCTGTTACTGATGAATTAGACATCAACAATTCATAGTCAGGGAGGAAAGGCAAAATATACAGGCAACAGGATCTGGACTATTTAATAATAATAAGCAACTGGCCCATTTTTCATAACAGACATCCTGAAAATTGATACTAATAAATAAACCCTGACTGCTGTTGCACACTTGGAAGTTTTCCCTTGGTCTGACACAAAAGGAAGCATCAAGATTCAGGGATCTCTGCTGCTGCTTCAGGGGTATGACATCACTCTTCATGCAAACCAGGTCTCCTGTTCTGCTCACTGGGTCTTACGCATTGTGGTTGTGAAGGTGACGCCTGCACCCTGATATTTGGTGACGCATTTGACAGATTTTTGTCACCACAAAACTCCATTATGGGAGGTGGTGATGTTCTGCTCTAGAGGGAGGATCAGGAGTGCAGAAAATGTCTGTCTTGAAAACTGGATCCCGTCTCCAAAGAAACCTCATTTACGTTTATAAATATTTACTTACAGAAATAAATGTTCCTGTGAACCTCTTAGACAAGTAGTACCCAGACTTATAAAAGCTAAGGAAAAAAAGAAAGTCCTCAATTTTTGCAAGAGGGAGCATTTAAAAAGGTCTCTGTTGTAGTAATGGCCTTTACACCTTTGCAGGACTCCTAGAATATTAATGCAATGTAGACTTGGGAGTGCTGAGTCTGAGTCATTTTAGTAGAAGAAGAATCTAAATCCATTTCATTACTGTTATTTTTAGATCCCATCTTCAGACAATCGGATAACGTAGCTAAGTTGTTCCTTTTTTTCCCGGTTGTTTCTTCCTCATCAGCTTCAGTGCTTTTGTGCATATGCTAGTGTGGCATTTTCCTTACAGACTGGTTTTCCTAGAGGTGCTTTGACGTAAAAGACAGAACAAAGTTCATCCCTCGGTGCTAGGAAGCGGACCGAGAGCAATCGCATCAATTCTGGGGGCCGGAGGATCTGTCTCTATAAAAACCCTTTGGTATGTCTCGAGTCATTAGCAAATAATACTGGCACGTGGTAATAGCTAATGTTTCTGTTCTTCGTATATGTAACGCGGGTTTGTTTTGCTGTTTCGCTGCTGCAGACTCCAGTAGCAGCAGAAGACGAACAGCACTGCCGGCGGGCAGGATGCGCCCGAAGGAGGACTGGAGGAATCCGCACCGACACCGCCCTGCTCCTCCCACCGACTCAGGAGCCCGGCCGGGAAAACCCCCTTCGTGACCTGCGGGGGACTCTTTCCCAGCTTTACCGTGTACTTCTTCCTGCAGCCGCGGGGCCGGGGCATCCCGCCTCGGAGTACGGCTGCACGCCGCCGCCCTCGCCGGGAGCGCCGCTCCCTTCCGGAGCCGGGAGCACCGGCGGTGTCCCCGGGCCCTCCCCGCCCGGGGGTTGCCATGAAACCGAAAGCGGCTCCTGCCGGGGGCGGCAGCGGCAGCGGCAGCAGCAGCAGCAGCAGCAGCAGCAGCAGCAGCAGCAGCGCTTCCTCGCCGCGCCCCCGCCCCGCACGCAGCCGCGCCCCGCGCAGCCGGCTCCGCATCTCCCGCTGCCGCCCCGCCGCGGCTCCGCACGGAGGCAGCCAGCGCAGGTGCGGCGGGCGGGAGGCGGCGGGGTCTCGGTGCGGGGGTCGCCGCGGGGCCCGCGGGCGGTGCTGGGCGGGCCCGGGCCCGGCCCCGGCCCCGAGTGGCGATGGCAGCGGGGGGTGGTCGGGAGGCCCCGGGCTGTGGGTGACACCGGTTCCGAAGGTTCTGACGGGGAGACGCGCGTGGGAGGGCTGAGGCTGGTGCTGCCGGGAGCGGTGCGGTGGTGTGGGTGAGCCCCTCTGCCGTGGGGCTGGGGGCTCCGCTGGTCTCCAGAGCCCAGCCCGGCCCCTGCCCGGAGGGCTGCGGTGCGGGAGGGAGCCTGAGCTCCGCGCTCCCCTCCCGAAGGATGCACCGACCCCGCCTTCCCCCGGCGATGCTGTTGTAGGGAAAGGTAGGCCCGGTGCCTGCCTCCGGTGCTTGCCGAGCTGAGGTTTGGAAGGCTGAGAAGGAAACAAAAGAAGTAGAGGCTGCTCGGATTAATGCCTGTGCCACGGCGCTGATCTGTCTTTGTACATCGCAGGGAACTGTAACAAGTGTCCCCGCTGGTGTCAATTGGATGCTGCTGGGGAGCGGGAATTTCCCTCTGTGTGTGTGTGTGGGGAGACCCAGCCAGTTCGCTGGTTCTCCCTGATTAACAGCACTCCGGGGGCTTACTGAGGCAGCAGGCTGTGACCAAATGCTTTCAACGCTCTGAAGATTTAGAAGGAAAAATTAAGAGCTCCTCTTGCTGCTGAATTGCTTTGCCTATTGTTAGCTCGGCTGCGCCTTTGCCGTGCCAGCCAAGAACAACTTTCCTCATAACTTCCGCTTTATAAATACAGGATGGCTGGAAGGAGTGCAAACAATGTGCTAAAAATAGCTGGGCATATTCAGGTCAGGCACGTCTCCAGACTGGCAGCAGTAACCCGGTCATATTTTTAAACCACCCCAGCTGATTCTACACAGAGCGCACAGGTTTAACGATGCGTGTAACACTGAGGCTATCTGGGATACTCTCTTGCAGGAGTACTGGCCTGGCTAGTCTTGCATTTCACCTTATTTCATCTGACAACTGCATTGCATGGAAGGTTTTGATCTTTGTGTGACCCATGGTGGTTGTGTATTACAGTATTAGTGTAATGTAACTAACTACTACCTGGCCTAAAACCACCCAGAGTAACTTCCTTTGCTGTTAGCCTTGGTTATCTTTTTTATTTCTGTCACACAGAGAAATGTTTGGCACAGGTGAGGACCCTGGTGTGCTGGGAGCTGTGTGAGCAGAGGGCAAAACCACAGCCCTTGGCTGAAGGGGATTTATAGTTCAAGTCGGGAGGGACCTGCCTGAGCACAAAAACAATAGGAGACAGTGCAGCCCTCCAGACCTGTGTGACAGCTAGAAGCCAGCTGTCCCCTGCTCCTTGGCAAAGGAGATTTTACAGAAAATGCTGGAAGTAGTATGGCCTGCTAATATCCCTCCATAAAAAATCTGGTCTCCCAGATGCACTTACTCAAATACATAACAAGGAGGCAGTGGAGCCTGGTATCATCGTTTGGCCAGAGATGAAACCAGCCCTTTTAAGTCATTAGAAGGGATGCAGGGGCAAGTGGAGGGAGATTAAAATAGGCTTTGAAAGTCAAGAGGTTTTGGAGCAGTGGGGGAGTGGAGCGACAGAGAGATGATGTGGTTGTAGCTGTGGCTTAGAAAAATGATGCCTGCTGTAGCACCCTGGGTGCATGAATAAGTAAAAGATTGCATTTCAAGAGAAATGAGTGTTTGGAAAACCAGAGGTTGATGATGATGGATAAGAGTTTTATTTGTGTAAGTGGACAGGAATTACTGTATCATATAGAGGTATGAAATGAGAAGCTGATGAGATGTGTGAAGATATAATGCTTCAAGCTGAGAGAGATGAAGGCTATGGACTGAAGTGGAGTACAGGCTGTCTGTGTCAGGTTTGGACACTGAGGAGCTGTGCAGAAGGTGGCCTGTTGGGGGTGGCTTGAGGGCAGTGGGCTACCTCAGTGGTGGTAGTCATCCACGATCCAGGTACCAGCAGAGAGGCCAATAGTTCAGTCTGTGGAGGAAGATGGTCAGCAGCAATAGTGCACATCTGTGAGCAGTTGACAGGAAACTTTGGCTGCAGAGGTGTAAGCCACTGAATGATAAGAATCAGAGTAACGTCAGGAAGGAAAAGGTTGTGGTGCTCACAGAAACTGCAAAGGGCCTGGGATTAATTGCAGAGCTTAGAAAGGATGAGGAATGACACTCAGGAGTGAACTGGATTTTAAAGCTAGAAAGCTGCTCTTAGAGACTTTGACAGGAAGAATTTCAAGTAAGTTCAAAGAACAGAAACCAGACAGCCCTTTATTTCACCCCACAGGCTTCCTAATCAGTCTCCCTAAAACAGGAGCATAGTTTTTATGCAGCTGTCAAAGCTACAGGCCAGATCAGAAGCTCTTCATTCTGTGCCATGCATTGTTTGGGTCACTTTGCCAAATCCTTTCAGTGGGCAGCTGCAGACTTGTAGGGTGCTTGAACTCCCGGGCTTTATTTGTGCCCTGTCTTTAAGGTAACCTATGGCCCTCTATCTTTGTCAATTCTTGTCTGACCCTTTGATTTCACACAAATGGACATTATTTATCATCGGTAAATAGCTGACTATGGAGAGGTGCTCTTCTCTCTGACTCTGCAGGGAGTCTGTATGGGTTGTAGCTTTCATTGGACTCCTGATTTTCCCGAGACAGTTGGTGGTGGCTGCAGTGACACAGGTGTTTTCTTTCATCTCAGACATGCCATTCTCAGCAGCATTAGCAGCCTGCCTGGAGCTGTATACCAACGTGAGGGTGCTGCTGCAGGGCCCTGGCCAGCTGGCTGGGCTACCTTACAGCGCTCGCGTCTGTGCCCCGAGTCGTGGTGAGGATTTTAGAACCTCTTCTTTTGATTTCTGGTCCTTTTTTTTGTCCAAGTTTCTTGGCAAATCACTGTGAAGAGTTAATATTCACACTGTAAGCCGTAAGTCCCTTATCTGTACCAGTTTGGGCTGCAACAACGTGCAGTTTTTCCATCCTCTTCCCTCAGCCTCGGAAAGAAGTTAAACTCTTTACCATGGTGTGTGGCAGCACCTGGGAAGGTGAGGAAACTTGAGTCATGCATTTTATTAATAAAAATGTAAAAAATTTCCATAGTCTCTCCAGCTCAGTCTTGTAACAAATAAGCAAGTGTGTGAGAAACTGTCTGCACCCTAAACCACTGATGATGTTCACCGCTGGCAGCAATGAAGCTAAAACTGGTGCCAAAAGTGAGAGCTGGCTTGGATGCTGCCCGCAGCATGTTTAGCATCCTTCTTGCATGATGCTTGATGCCAAAAGGGGTGGTTTTGCCTTTCACCCCTCACAGCAATTGGCAGTGTTGGGGTTTTGCTTTTTTCTTTCCTTCTTTCCTTCTTTCTTTCTTTCTTTCTTTCTTTCTTTCTTTCTTTCTTTCTTTCTTTCTTTCTTTCTTTCTTTCTTTCTTTCTTTCTTTCTTTCTTTCTTTCTTTCTTTCTTTCTTTCTTTCTTTCTTTTAGGAAAAGAAAATGGTGACAATATTTACTGTCACTGCTTTCTCAAAAGTAAACTCATAGGGTCCCCAATAGCATTTGGATTGTGACATTTAGCAGTTATCTTTTTGGTGAGGACTGTGACTAAAAAAATGTTTTCCATATGTTGCCAAATATGTGTGTGTGTCAGAGCGAACTCATCAGCTCTTGAGGCTGGAGTAGGGGGAATCATTTAGCCCTGGAAAAAGGGAATGTGTCAGAAGGTGGCCAGCCTTAGCAAAATCTGAATTTATCCTGGTAATTCAGATAAATAACCATTGAGTTCTTCCATAGGTTTCTGTATACCTGCTGACTAAGTTCTGCATTAAGACTAAATCAATGAGTCAGGGGCATGGAAACTTAAAACCAAGACTCTCTTATGCCCTGAGTATGTATTCATGGCCAAACCAACTGGATGGTCAAAGCAACTGAGATCCTGGATAGCATGTACCCTGGGGGCAGGGAAGGAAATGCAAACTTAAAAGCCCCAAAGATCTAGTTCTGCAAAAGGTGTAATGGCCTATTATTTCTCAGGAAAGCAATGTCTTCACTTTGGTTCCAATACATTAAAGGAAAAAAATTAAAACCCATTAAGTTGTCTTGCTCTCCTTCCCTTATTGTTACCTCTTTTCAGTAACTTATGTTTCTTTATATTGTTCTTGTCTCTATTTTCCTTGACTCTGTTTCCTAAATGCTGTTGCTGTCTCTTCTTTTCACTCGCCTTCATCCCCTTGGGTCTGCTTGAAACTTGATTGGGGTTTCAGCACTGCAGTTGGTGCTGGAGGGAGACCAAGGGCTGCCCACAAACAATAGCAGCAGCCTATTGCTCTCTACTCATCTGCAGAGTCAAATAATTTAAAATTAAGATCCTGCTCCTACTCAACTTCTCCATTTGGGGTTTTCCCCAAAGCTTCCCAGAAGCAGATGGTGCTTCCTGGAGTTGTGCACACAGAGCACTATGGTTTCTGCAGTGCTCCCTCCTCCCAATGAAACTAGCCAGATCCATCCTTTCTCCAGAGCTGCCAGGTTCAAGGAAAGCCCACGTCCAAGCTCTTTTGCTCTTCTGATGTCAGCCTGTGCAGAGGTTGCATGTAGTCAGCAGCTGGGCCAGGATGCACCCTGGGGACGTGAGTTCATGGCAAGGATGAAATAATGTCTTCTGGTTTAAAAAGCCTGACTGTAGAAGTGAGCTTTGGCTGTGTCTAGAAGTACAATGTGGATCAATTTAATTTATCCCATACAGAAGCAGCATGCCTTCAAATCAATGCCCTCCCCTTTGCCACTGACTTCAGTGGTGACTTGTCTGTTGCAGAGCTTCAGGGAAGGCTCAGGAAAAAATGCAGTAGGTTGAGATCCCTCCTGGGAGGGGAGATGGAAATTGAAACAGGTTAGAAATGCTCTGATAGCAAGCACAGTTAAAGGGAAAAGGCTAAAGACAGTATGTGTTGGATTTGCTACAAGATAGACTAGAAGCTGTCTTTGGAAAAATAGTATTTTAAATAAAAGGAGACTTAAAAATTGTATCTTCTTAAGAGGGATTTCATCTCGGTTGGAGATCTCAGGTTTCAATGCAAAACGCCTGGTGCAGCCTGTAGCGTGGGTTGGTGTAGCCGCTCTGTGACCGAGCCGGTGCTGTTTCCTCTGTGAGCTGTCCCCTTCTCTTCCTGCAACCAGTTTGGCCACCCGGGGCTTCACAGGGCTGCCGTGGAGGGATTCACAGGGTTGGACCTGGGTTTTCCTGACGTCCTTATGTGTTTCCTGCGCCCATGTATTTTTCCTTTGGTCACATCACTCATCACTTCTGCAAAAGGTGAAAACTCCTCTGTATCTTGGACAAAACCTGTGAGAAAAAAGTTCTTGGTAAGTTTGTGTTGCTCCAGATCTTAAAATCTGCAGCCCCTACATCAACACGGTAAGGGAAAATACTTTTCCTTAGTTTGCCTTTCATCCTAACACTTTTAAAACATTTTTAGACATGGTCTTTTGAAAGCTACGCTGGGGGATTTCCACTCCCTTGCCGTTTTAAAGTGCTCATACTGTTGTCTTAACCACAAAGCTTATGCTGGTGCACTCTCTCTTTCTCTCTCATTTTCTCCCCATTGAGGACCAGCTCCAGTTTTCAGGTACAGCTTCACTACAGCGTGTCTTGTTAATGCTGGCAAGAGCCTAACATGGCTAGAATCCTTTCTCATCTCTGAAAGGTTCCTCAGGGATGAGCTGGGGCACACAGGGGTGTGAGTGGTGTGGGGCTATGCTGGGGGAAGGCTGCAGACCCCAAAACATCTCCAGAGCTGAGTTCAGCCCCTGAACCAGCAGAGCGATGCTGGGGTGTCATAGGGGTGAGTGGCAGTGCCTTCTTACTGAAATGTCTCTTGGTGCTTGGGAAGGTAGTAAAACAACCAGATATTTCTACAGGGGTGATAGGAACAAAGTTATTTTCCAGCTGTGAATGAGATGATTTTAAGGCAAAAAGTTTTCCGTATTACTGTAACAATATTGTGTTGATTAGACATGGAGAGATTTCTCAATACTACAAAATTAATTAATGATTAGGAGATCCAGGGAAAAGAGTAGATCTAGCAAATAAGCAAGCTGGCTGTAAAATCAAAGTTACTTCAGTACCAGCCACACTTCATTAATCGGAAGAGTGTTTTGTTTTTGTGTTGTGTTTATTTTGTTTTGTATTGTTTTAATTTAAAATGCTATTTGTGTTGTAATCTGTGCCTTAAAAACCCAATGAAGTTCAGTCTTCTGGGGTTTTATTGTAATGCTTGACTGTAACTCTATGCAAAGGAAACCCTACTGTCTTACTCTGCTTAATGAAAATCTGCCTATGGAGATTTAGCAAATTGACACTTGCTTAGTAAGGTTTTACTGTGCTTTGAGAGTAAGGTAATGCTGGAATTTGAATTGGATGTTGGCTATATGCAAAATAAAACAATTTTTTTTCTGCTGCCCTCTGCAGCAACATCCCCCGTGGGGCTCCTGGCACACACCCACTAGGAAATTACTGCTGCTAGAAATTTTGTCTCCTGGGCACTAGGTGCTCACTGCTTCATGGCTTTTAAGTGATTAGGACACCAGCAGAACAGCTCCTGAGGCTGACTTGCTGCCAAGAGCAAGCCCTGAGTATCAGTGGTGGGTCTGTGGGACTACAACTGATGCAGCTGGGGTCCTTCTGCACCATGGGGACTCTGCAAGTGCATTTTCTTGTCTGCAGTCAAAATACTGCAACTCTTCCAGTGTTAGAAGGGACATGGATGATTGCTTGATGATATCAGTCACCATCTGCAGTTTTCACATGGCTCTGTATAATCTGCTGTATCTTAAATACCTGTTTCAAAGCGTGTAGATATTTTTAGTCATTCTTTAGCAGACTCTGTTATCTATTCTTCTTCATATGGTAAGATCTGGGGCATGTATTTCTTGTTCCAAAAATGCAGTGGTTTTGTGGGAGACCTTATATTAGTAGTAAATCATATAGCTTTGTTATTTTAATTCAAAAATACTGGAGGCAACGAATCTACCTAGTTTATGAGGCAGCTTGGAGAGGGTCATTTTAATTCAAAATATATTCTCCACTGTCATGTTTCTGTCTGTCACCTCCCAATGAAGAGGGTTTATCTTAGACCTCTAAATTAGATAAAACTTTCCCCACCATGACTAAGACAAGCTTCCAGTTTGGATGTACCATAAATGGTAGATAATTTTCAAAGGGAGGGACAAGATATCTTCTAAGACTTGCCCCTGCCAAGTGCCTTAATGCAAAGCAATAGAGCTCAACTAGAGCTAGGTGTATAGGAACATAGGTGTGTAACTTTTTTCTGTGTCCTGTTGTATGTTTTTCATGGAAGCATGATAAGTAAGGAAGCAATCACAGTGCTTTTTACTGAGCAATACCCCAATCCTGGAGGGCAGCTTAGTGTTGTCCTCCCCTCATGCAGTGAACTGGCAGAAGCCATGCTCTCAGCCCCTATTTGCTGGGTAGCAGAACCAAGGATCCTGTCTTTTTATCCATGCTTAACAACCAGATCTGTGATGACAACTCCCATGTTTTCATTTTAAAACACCTGGTGCTGTTCAGTGCCTGTTCTTCAGTTCTGCTGCCCTGGAGTTATTGATGCTGCAACCTGCTGTAGTGATGCACTCATAGCTCATGGGGTAACCTGCTGTCCTCTCTGGGGGGATTGGCTTCACATGAGAGAAAACAGAGAAAACATATTCACTTTAAAAAGAGCAACCATGTTACAGGGATAGTTTTTATTGTGTGCATGAAGTATGTTTTTGTGGCTAAAAAAAAGTTAATCAGTCCACAGTAGTTTAATGTGATATCAGTGTTGCACACCACTTCTCTCCATTCTAGCTGCTGGTGGTGTGGAGAGGCAGCAGCACTGCTGGAGGGGAGCTGCTGGAACATGGCTTTAAAAATGTCAGGGTAATTTCCTATTACAGTAAAACATGCTCATGCTGATTTTACTCCTTATTGTCATGTTCTCATCATGTCTTGTTCAGTTTCTGAACAGTAAGATATATAAAGGGTAGAGCATTTTAATGGAAAACATTTGGGCTTAGCTTGATGTGGTGGTAGTTAAAACAGGACAGCCACCGTTTAAGAAAGCTTGTTTTTGTTATGAAAAGTCTCCCTCCTTGGATTACTTTCTGCAATGCCAAAGCATCTGTGTGCAACACTGTTATATAAAGAGCTGTTCCAGAAGCATTTTTCCTGTGCTGCACTTGGTGCAGGCAGGACTGGGATGCTGGAGTGGTGGGAAGGTGCAGCTGGGACTCTTTGTGCTGAGCTGCCACTGATCTCCCACTCTTCTGTGGCTCTGTATAGGATTTAAGCTTGGCTTCCAGTGTTTCATAGTACTTTTCCATGTGAAGTCAGAATTAATTCTATTTATTTTGGTATATGAAAATACTTTGTGTGTGTGTATGCAGATTTTCAGTGTTCAGAGACTGAGCTTTTTGTTGTGTGTGCATGCTGCTGCAGTGGGGTTGCAATGGAAATCCCTTTGCCACGTGTGTTGTACATCTGCCACAAGAGCACCGTTATGCAGCATGAGCCTGCTGCTCTCTAATATTTTAAAACAGCATTACAGTTCACATCTATGCTGAACATTCGCAGTGTATGCAAAGAAAGGTTGGCTTCCCATTGCTCTTAGCTGTGAACAGGCAGAAGTGAAAGCTCATCTCCTCTCCTACGTGGGCCAGGCATCAGTGTGAGCAGGAAATTGATTCAGTTGACTGTTGGTGTGCTCTCGCTGTCACAAAAAAGCACTTTTTCCCCTGACTGTTTCCCTTTGGTTTCAGTTCAGAGAGCATGGGTGTGGGTGCTTGAAGCCAGAAGTGGAAGAAAATCTTCTGCAATCCGCCCTGAGCCACCGCTGGGCACTGGGATGGGAATTGTATGCTGCCTGCAATGGGTTTGGATTGCATCCCACCGAGCCCTGGCTGGTGGTGGGTCTGGCGTGGAGCTGCTGTTTCTTGGCTCCTCAGAGCTTTTGTCCCCAGCTGATTCATGTGGGCACCTCTCCAGCTCAAATGAAGATTTGCCTTCCACAGGCCTTCTCCTGGGGCAGCAGTTTCCTCCAGCAAAACAGCTGCAACTCCCACAGCAAACCCCCAGTGAGGCAGATGGTGGTGGCAAATGTTCCCAGTCTTCTGGGCACCCAGAGGTCTTGGTCCTGCCCTCTGAGCAGGCAGCCTTGCCTTTCGCCTGACATGCTCTTACCTGTGCCCTGAGGTGACATCAGCTGTGCCACATGCTACTGAGAGAGGCTGAGGGGGAGGAGGGCCTTTGTGGAGATGGCAAGAGTCTCCTATTTTTAGGAATGGGATCTGGATTGGAGACATTGGTGAGTCATGAAGGTATTTAAAGACATAATGACTCTCATTTCTGCAAGACAATTGTTGTACCACAGCAGAGTGCTCCTTGCAGAAAGAGATGGAAATTAATGTGGACAATTTAATTAGAGTTGAGAGCTCTGCTGGCATTTCTGGGTGGGATTTTGGGCTGGTGACTGTGTTTCTTCTTAATGCATGCCATAACTTTGTTGCCTAAAACTTTAGTAACATTGTTCATCCCAGATGAAGGTAATTATCTACTCTTGATTAGAACTGTAATAATTATAGAGAAGTCAATTGTAATTAACTTAGTAGAGGTAAGCAAATGGTTGCCTCAGAGTAGCAGTGTGGGTAAGTTAAACTTCCACATGGTCAACCCAGAATTGAAAAAAAAATGGGTAAAACATTGATTTTTTAAAATTTATTTTTGTACATGTTTTAACACAGCACAGCATTAACTTTTTAAACTATACCATCAAATGATGTAAGTCCTAAAGTGTAGCGGGACTCAGGAAACTGGGTGCCGTGTAAATGGGAGAGAGCACTAGTGAGAGAGGAAGGAAGCCTGTTTTGAGGTTCTCACCGACCACCAACAGAATGTGTTTATAGGAAATTAATTCTGTAGATCATCTATGCTGTGGACATTAATGGTTGCAGCTCTCCATCTGCCTCTGAAGCATCAGGAGTGCTCTGCTGCTGGCATGAGCTGTGGAGGCAGCACAGGCACTAGGCTGGTAGTCCTTCAGGCTGAATCTGGACATCTCTGGTTGATGTGAGGAAAACAGAATTGCTGTGTATTAAGCATCAGAGAACCAGGAACCCCATTTTCAGAGAAGAAAAGGGCAGCTGTTTAAAATTGAAAGCAGTGAGATGGACAACCATCTTTAGTTTGAAGCAGAAGGGTGTTCTTTTGGAGGGACCAAACAGAGTAATGTGCAAACTCCAGTTGTAATAATAAGTCTGTATGCCTGGAACATGACTAGGGCTTGTGTTTCTCTGGGTTACCAATGTGAGGTGGTCAGTTGTGCTGAAGTCTGCTATTCAGCCTGGTGGAGGGCAGGGAGGCTCTTACAAGCTGGGCAGGTAAATGCTGTGTACAACCATGACTAAGGGCACTGAGTTACAGAAGCACATAAGTGTTTGTTGTGAAATACACTTCAGCTGGTTAAGTTCTTTGGCTTGATTTTGGATCAGGTACTTTAACTGTCAGCAGAATTTCCTTGCTGGGCATGGGATTTCAAATAGCAAGGAAAATGGATCTTTTCTTCTGAGGTCAGGAGGTCTGTGGCAGTGATTGAGCTCTGCATAGCACAGTGCTAATCACTGTTTTTGTGGGCCAGGAATCCATTGCAGCAAGGAGGTAGAGCAGTATACTAGTACTTGGCATACTGTTTAATGTCAGTGCAAGGCTGTTAATGGTGATGTGTTGGCCCTGCTTCCCCACAAAAGCAGCAGAGACTCTTGGTCTTACAGGAGCTGAGTCAGAGCTCTCAGAGAGGTGCTGATGCCAGTAAGAGTGACTCGAGTGACTGAAAGGGAGGATGATGCACACAGGAGCATCCCACAGCACAGCTATAAGACTGGGCACTTCCCCCGTGAAATGGTCTGAGGGTTGAGTTATGTGGTGCTTTTGTTCACACCCTGGAAGGAAAATACGTCTTCGGAATGCAAAGCCACAAGAAATGAAAACCAGAGCTGCTCTGGGTCTTCAGCTGCTTGCAAAGAAAAAAAAAAAGTACTGCAAGATTGAGGGAGAGGAGGCAAATCTCAGGGTTTGTGACTTGGGCTGGAAAAAAATGTTGCTGTTTTTTCCTACTAGAAAACTAGGACTGTATTCTGCCCTATGAGCTTTGGTAGGTTGAGAGAAAAACTTAGGTCATACTTCTGATTGCATTTTTTATTTCTTTCTCCTTTTTTTCTCCCCACTGTTTCTTTCAGGCAGGATTAATTTGGCCAAGAACTTGCACATAATTAAGTAAAACTTTGAAAAAATAAGATCATAGTTTACTGCTATAAATGAGTGATCAACTGGGAAAATAAAGATGTCAAGTTAACTGGTTTTGGCTCTTGCAACACCTAAACTGAAGGTAAAATTCCTTCGCTGCCTTCTTTTTTGCATGCTCCTTGCTGTAAAACACAAAGTTATCTCTTGCTTCAACTAGTGCAATGAAGTTGTGAAGTCACGTGGGTGACCTCCCTGGGAAGCGCAGAATTTCACAGTGAACATCAGGGTCAAGACTTGGCCTCCCCTTTCCCCAGCTGTGTTTGTGACTCTTGTGATTTTTTGAGACCGAGAGCCGCTGCAAGAAAATGTCAAAAAAAAAAAAACAACCAACACATTAAAATCTCTCTCCTGGGGAATAGTTTTCAGATGCTGAAACTCTTTACCAAAGGAGTGTGCTTTGGTGGCTGCTGTGTCACCCTTGTTTTGCGGTTCTCTGAGCGTTTTGTTGTTCTTCCCTAGTTGGCGCCACGTTGCCCTCTGAAATCTGCCCCACCCTGCTGCAGATGACGTCCCTCCCGCGAGGGGCGGCTGAGGTGGTGTGAGTGCCGGCGAATATTTGAAGGGGTTCTCCCTGTGTCTGGTTCCCAGCGCAGCTCCCATGGCCTGTGACGAGCCCGCTGGTCTCTCGGGCACCTTCACGCGCCAGAACTCCGGCAGCGCTGTCTCTCTGGACTTCGAGCCCGACGCTGAGTACAAGTTTGTGGAAACCTTGGAAGACCGGTACAAGTGTGCCTCCTGCCACCGCGTCCTGCGCAATCCTCACCAGACGGGATGCGGGCACCGGTTTTGCCAGCAGTGCATTCTTTCTTTGAGGTCAGTGCCAACTCCTCCTGCATCAGCGAGCTCCCCTGTCCTCCCCTTCCCAAGAAGAAGTCAGTCAGCAGGGAGAGCCATACTACTAGAGCCAATCTGGGGAAACGCTGAAGGAGTCGATGGCAAGACTTTGTTGAACTCAGTGGCTGCAAGCTCAGTGTGTTAAAAGTGTCTTTAAAGACCACACCTGGTACCAGTGAGGAATGCTTTGGTAACTGCAGCAAAGTCAGCAAATTGTTGATGGAAGCTTAAGCACTACAGTGTGAGACACTGTTTTGGCCTGTCTATCATTGTGCTGTTCAGATAAATTTGTTGCATTAATGTCTTGTGGTATTGGCTGTTGTCACCTAGAATCATAGAATCACAGACTGGTTTGGGTTGGAAGGGATATTAAAGTTCATTGAGTTCCAACCCCCCCTGCATGGGCAGGGATGCCTCCCACTAGACCAGGTTGCTCAAAGCTCCATCCAGCCTGGCCTTTAACTTTTCCAGGGAGGGGGCATCTACAAACTCCTCTGGTAAACTTGTTCCAGTGTCTCCCACCACCCCCACAGTGAAGAATTCCTTCTGAAAGTCTGACCTAAATCTACCCTCTTCCAGTTCACAGCCATGACCCCTCTCATCCTGTCACTACTACATTCCTTTGTAAAGAGCCCCTCCCCAGCTTTCCTGTAGCCCCTTCAGGTACCGAAAAGCTGCTTTAAGGTCTGTCTGGAGCCTTCTCTTCTCCAGGCTGAACAAGCCCATCCCTCAGCCTTGCTTCTGTGTAATTTCTTTGATTTCAGAGAAATTACAAAACTGTTAGTATTACCCAATACTACAAGGCTGCTGGCACCCATCTGCTTGGGATTTTCCTGCAGGTACAAATGAGTTTACCTTGCAGACCTGTCTGGAAATACATGACATACTGTTTGGTGTTCCTGAGGGCAGGCCAAGGCCTCAGAAGGCTGCAGAAGAGCCTGGCTATGCAGATAGATGTTGTAATTTATCTGTTACGAATTTAGATGCTATGTGTTTGCTGTTTTCTCTTTCTGGGTTGCCTCCTTTTTGCACTGCTTCAATAACTGTTTTATTATCTTTTATCATGGGACTGGGAACCTTTTAAAGACAGGATCTGTTAGCTCTTCCTTTACTGGTGTAGCAAGGAGTGAGCTGCTTGTGGTAGGCAAAGGCTGGATTTAATGCATGCAGTGGGATTTTTTCAGATATGACATTTGTGAGCAGCAGATGGCCAGAGAGTGACAAAGTCCTCTTAACACTAATAGGACAGATTCTGCTTTCTGTTACATATTCATTGTTGCAGCTTAGTACCATCTTAGACCTATGAGCAAAATTTGGCTGTGTAATTGCCAGATTAAAGTGTTTTCAAAGCACTTTTTTTTAGTTTTTATGGTATCTAGTACTGACTTCTGCCAGAGTCAGATTCTAGCATAGCCCAATTGCATAAAAGAAATACAGTTTTCTGTGGGTTAACATGACACTTCTTTTGATCTAGAGAGTTGAATGCAGTACCCACCTGTCCTGTCGACAAAGAAACAATAAAAATGCACGAGGTAAGTGGCTGTAGTTTTGCTTCAGCAGTCAAAATCTGCTTGGGAAAGGCAAGATGGCTGAGAACAAGTTGGCTCGTAGTCTACTAGTCCTCAGGGGCAGAGCAGTTTTTGTCTCTGAAATGATGCTAAGGGAAGCAGTGAATTCAGTTGTGTTCACTCAGATAGGAAGTATGGGTAAATAGCTGAAGCTTTTTTTTATACCTTATGTTCTGAACTTATTCTGGTTTGGTCCTCTGTATTGCCAGTGAAGTGTCAAAGAGTTTCACAAAGTTTTTAATCTTCCCTAGTCACCAGAGGTCTTTTTTAGTAGAGAGTTTACTGACTTGCCTTTTTAATGCCCCATCTTACTGGGGGATCTTTTTTATTTTATTGTCTTTGTTTTCATTTGGTTATAATTTGCTTCCTTGACTATTTCCATTATATCCCATTAACGCTGCAGACTTAATTTACTTTTAGTAGCTTTTTAATGGAAAAGATAAGTTCACACATCTTATTTTGCAAGCTACTGATTCTTTTGTAATGGATTCATTTGTCCTTATTTATATGCCAAGGCTTGAAAGTATGCTGTGTATCTGGTCCTGCCAGAATTAATTTTCTAGTAAAGTCATATGTCTTCTTCCTCTCTCTCCTCCTGATAAGAGATTGTAATCAAACTGTCCATGTGGTTTTTGTTTTTCATTCACTGTCTTCTACTTTATGCCAATTTTGGTGGCAGTAGCGCAACAATGAGCAGCTTTATAGCGTTTGTTATAGGAAGAACTCTAAATAAGACTGAAAGATTGCTCTGGGGACTTAATTTGCTTCTGCATACGTGACTGGGAATGGTGCTGTTCCTCACAGTCTATCTCAGCACCGTCTCCATCCTGCAGGCATGCTGCCTGCTGGAATATTGGAGCTGCATGCAAAGAGCTGGCTTGGCTTTTGGGCCTGTTAGCTCCAGCTGCCTTCTTCTAGATATGGGCAGGTTCTGGTGGCAGTTTTGTAGCTCCTGAGTTACTTATCCTGCTGGCTGTGGGATGGATCAGCATCTATGGAATAACCATACGGGGAAAAACCTCTATGCTTATTAGAAAATTCATGTATGTTTTAAATATATTTTTAGTACACATTTTCAATATGAATTATCAAGATTGATACTTGAAATTATGGAATCCATACTTTTATGCTTGAAAAATTTGTTGTGATGTTTTGCTTTTTAATATTCCTCACAACATCCTGACTGCTTAAGAAGGCTGGTCTGCTTCCTTTACAGGTATTCAAAGACAACTGCTGTAAAAGAGAAGTTCTCAACTTGAGTGTATTCTGCAAAAACATTCCCAACTGCAATTCAAAAATAATCTTGGGACGTTATCAGGTTAGTTTGCTTGACCAAATGCTGAAGGCTCTGATTTTCATGCAAACCCTGTGTATTTATTATAAGCTAAATTCCAGTGATCGTCTTCAGACTTCAGAGTTATTGTAACAACATGGTTCAGAGTACAGAGAGTATAACATAGCTACACACTGTAAGTAACAAATGTTACACTCCAAATATTATATTGTTCAAGCTTTGGCTTATGTTACTTAATAAGATCTTTTCCTTTATGTAGCTTTAGTGTATCCATAGAGTTTATACATACCTTCTGTATGCTTAGGCACCATGTGATGGTTGATCCAAGAGACCTTGCCACGAATGGCGATTTGGCCCTTTTTTTGGTGTATCAGTTGAATGAGAAGTGGAAGTTATACAAAGGGCTTTCCAAATTGCCATGTTCTCTTCAGTTTTGAGACTGGAAAAGGAGAAAGTTTATGGAGGAAAGGGTATTAGGAGTTTCGTTTGTTATCAAACTGCTGGTTGCTTCTGCGGGTCTGTTGGGCAACTGGAGATGCAATTAAATACTCTGGGGGTTAATTTGTTGTTGCACGTTGCAGGAACATCTTCAGCAGTGTCAGTTTGAAAGCATGCCATGCACTAATGATGGATGTTGTGATCAAATTCTTCGGAAAGACTTGAAAGAGCACTTGAGCCAGCACTGTAAATTTCGAGAAGAAATGTGTCAGTACTGTAATAAATACGTGGTCTTAGTGAACATAAAGGTAAGATTATAAAGTATCCCCTGGGAATCCATAGCACGTGTTTCCTCTTCATGTTGCTGAATGAAAAGTTTCCAGCATTGCAATGGGGCTTAGCAACTCCTGAAACAAATTTGGCTAAGTATCTGAAGGAGAAGGTATAATAAATGTGCTTTGAATAATACTCATTACTGTTGCTCTCTTATGAACAAAAATGTGATGTGGGGCTTGCGCGTGGATGTTTGGGATAACTTTTTGGACAGCTTCCTCTATGTATACTGCTTTACAAAAATACAACCATTGCCTTCTTTTGTTTGTTTTTCCCTAGAATCATGAGAAAAATGACTGTCCTGAATATCCTGTGCCTTGTCTCCAAAACTGTTCACAAATAATTCTGAAAAAGGAGGTATTATTATTTTGTTCATATGCTGTGATTGAGCTGATCGCACATGTTTATGAAATCTGAAAGTTACGTTGCAGACCTGCACCAATAAAACTTCATTTCTCTAAGCATTTTCTTTGTTTGGTCCTAAAAGTGATATACGTCCCATCTTAGAAGTGAGGTATTCAGTTGCTGCCAACCATTGGCATTTTTCAGTATGGAAAAATACCTGGCTTGCTTATTGACTCCAGATACTAATTTTTTTTACATTATCAGTAGAGTAATTACATTGGTCTTTATTTGCTCTTTATGCAGACATTGAGATTTTATCAGTGTGGCAAGTTACTTAGTATTAATTTAATGGCAAGTTTCTTTGTTAATACATGCAGATTGAAAAGCACTACGCTGTGTGTCCTGAGGCAGAAGTGGACTGCCCGTATAAGCAGTACGGCTGTCTTGTAAAGGTACTGGTTTATAGATCTTTGTCTTCACTGGGGCTGGAATTTGTCTTCTAAACCAATCGGAGTAATTAATTAAAAAAACCCCACAACCAACAACAGAACAACAACAAGCAACAAAACATTTATAGTATTGGCTAATTCCTGGAGGTATTTAAAAGGTGTGTAGGTGTGATGTGAGAGGTGGTTTAGTGGTGGACTTGGCAGTGTGCTGGGTTAATGGTTGGACTTTACGACCTTAAAGGTCTTTTCCAACCAAAACAAAATGAGTCTCTGCTGCACTAGAGAACCAGGACTGCTGTTCCCTCACTTTTAAAGCCCAGAGGAGACATTTTAAATGCTCGCATCAATAAATTTTTTACTACCAGCTTCAAAAATCTGCATATCTTATAATTTTATTCTTTCACTTCTGCCTCACTAAGGTTAAAAGAGGGAAGCTTGCTGAACATGAAAACAGTGCCCTGAGGGAACATATGCTGCAGATTCTAGACAAGAACTCCCGGCTGGAAGAACAGGTAAGTAATATTTCATGAGCACTCTTCAGCAGTGCTTGGCTGGTTGGAGGATGATACGAGATCCTGCATTTGTCACCTGGTTTAGTGCAGCTACTTTTTAAAGGACTAATTTTATCGTCTTTGCACACCTCGAAAGTCAGAATGAGCTTTTCTAGTGAAGACAGTCAATTAGATGGAAACCTCTCTGTGGTCAGGCACATATCTTCCCCACGAAGCACAGTGGGAGGCTCATTGCCATTGATCACATAATTTGCTTTCAGTCTTTGCTTACGGGGTTGGAGATACAGCATTTTAAAGTTTCAGAGGATGGTCGGATTGCTACAAAAAGGAACCTTTAGATGCCCAAGTCATTGCCTCTGTAGAGGCAGCACAGAGCAGTGCAGAGCCAGTTGCAAGCACTTTTTCACCCATGGTAATTTCTGAGTCTCCTAGCAGGTGACACTGGGTGTATGTCCAATCCTGCTAAGGTGAATGCATCCAGACTGGTGGGTTGACTTACTCTTCTGCTTGCTTGTGCTAAAAATAAGTGCCCAAAAGTGCTACAACTTGGTTTTGGAGTTAGTATTCCTCACTTACTCATTGCTTTTACTGGTTAGACCTCAGCAGAGAAGAAAAAATAAAAAATACGTACATACAGAAACATATCTGGGTATGTGTGTAGTTAAGTATGTATTATCCCACTATAGAGCTGAGTGGATCATCATGATGGGGATGAGTCTCTTCCTTTGCACCTGTTGCCACACAGATCTATTAAAAGTATTATTACCTTATGTTCTGTTGTTGCTGGTGCTTATCAACAAGTTGTGAATTAAGTAGTGTTTAAGAATTAACTTAAGAATTAATCTGGATAAATGAGAGGCTTTGTTTTGTAAACTTTTCCACTCTCTCCTATATAGTCACATATGTTTTAATTTGATTGTTGGGTATTTTGGTGTGCCTTAGTATTTTTACTCTGTTTTTTTCCATCTGTAGATATCTGACCTGTATAAGAGCCTGGAATGTAAGGAGATTAAAATCCAGCAGCTAGCAGAGGCCATTAAAAAGTGTGAGAAAGAATTCAGACAGTTTACACAAGTGTTCGGTAAAAATAGCAACTTGATGGTAAGCACACAGGTGAGACATTAACTTCATCTTCTTTGGTCATTTGCTTTCTTGTATCCTCAGATGTATTCATCCAGTAATATTTGCTATAAATAGCAGCGTGGTAACAAATACTGACTCTCAGACACTTCACAAGACCTTGCTGTTTGGAAATAAAATATTCTATTTATATTTTAACCAATAAGGAAGTTTGGATAGCTGGTCTGGGCTAAAAGCACTGTATAAAACCTGATGGCCAGATCTCCATGAAAAATATGCAGGTGTGAATTTGAATAATCAGTTTAATGTAGTGATGCAGTGTGAATGGATCTGAGTAAGGGACAGCTTCTCAGTCACTAAATGCTGAATGAATACTGAAGGAGAATTTGGATACTTCTCCAACCCAGTAGAGTGTTTTTGAATGCACCATGTAGTTGATATTGCTGACATGCTGAAGTTTTCTTTATCTTATTTTGAATGAAATGGCTGATTTTATGAATGTCTCTTGTCTGTGCTTCACCCCTCTTCCAATGGCATGAACTGGGAAGGCTCTGGCCAATCACCTGGATAAGTCTGCACGCCTGGAATCTCAGGTGAAACAGCTAATACAGATGGCAAACCAGCAACAAAGTAAATTAGACTTGCGACCCCTCTTTGACACAATTGAGAATGTAAAACAGAAGATTGCCCTGATGGAGACATACGATCAGCGCCTGGGTGTGTTGGGACTATAATTTCTTTTCCGCATGGGTGTGGGGGTTTTGTAGATGTACTGATGGCTAAGTAGAGGTGCTACTGGTGCTACAGTCAGTCAGTTAGTTGCAGCTCTTCACCAGAAAGGGCTTCCCTCTAGTTTTCTAAGACCAAGCCGTGGTGGTGTGTGCTTCGTCCTCCCACCTTCCCCTACTCCACCATGTCTCCTGAATTTTTGTGTTACTGGAGGAACTGAGACCTGGCTTTGTTCAGGCTGGTGTGCTGTGATGGAGGCAGTGGTACTGTCTGTAGTTGGGCATTAACTCTGGTTTTTGCCAGTTTTCCTTATTCAACTACAAGCTGCAATTACAAAACAAAAACAGAAAACAAACACCACACCACAAAAACTTAACAACTGTAGTAACACTAGTTAACAGCCTGTAATTAGGCTTGAGTAGTTTGGTATTGCCAGCTCCAGTCTTACTGGTCTTTGTGTCCAGTGCTCTGACAGCTTTATTTTACTAAATGTTTATCTCTTTGTTTTGTTTTGTTTGTTTGTTTCTCCCCCCCCAAGTCGTTTTGGAAGATCAGTCCAGCAAACACGATCTCCAGATCAATATTCACAAAGCACAGCTCAATAAAAACGAAGAACGATTTAAGCTGCTGGAAGGCACATGCTACAACGGGAAATTAATCTGGAAAATCACGGACTACCAGATGAAGAAAAAAGAAGCAGTGGAAGGCCGTGTCCTCTCCATATTCAGCCAGCCCTTTTACACCAGCCGCTGCGGGTACCGGTTATGTGCCAGAGCCTACCTGAATGGGGATGGCTCAGGAAAGGGAACACACGTCTCTCTCTACTTCGTAGTGATGAGAGGGGAGTTTGACTCGCTGCTACTGTGGCCTTTCAAGCAGAAAGTGACACTTATGCTTTTGGACCAAAGCGGGAAAAAAAATCACATTGTGGAAGTCTTTAGAGCTGACCCCAACAGCAGCAGTTTCAAAAGGCCGGATGGAGAAATGAATATTGCCTCTGGATGCCCACGCTTCGTGCCACACACAGTCCTGGAGAACACAAAGAACACCTACATCAGAGATGACACACTGTTTTTGAAAGTGGTTGTGGATTTAACTGATCTGGAGGAATTGTGAAAAGTGTGCCTGATCAATGTGACTGCTTTAACCATTAAGAAATGCTTTCTTGGTGACTACCAGCCATACAATAGTGAATTGCCACTAGTCAATCTACACATAATGTTTCGAGGCTTTTGGACTATGTAACAGATAATGAATTGCCAAAGCATCAGCCTTTCTTTTTTAAAACTTTTTCCAAAACTGCATTTTTAGGGCAGCTAGAAGTCCAGTTGGATGCAAACATGCATTCCATCCAGACTTGGCGCAGTCCAGGCTGGGGGGAATGCTTGGCTCCCATCACGTACTGGCCTTTAGAGATGAAACTCCTCCAGTAAGCCCTGGGGGAGCCCAAGCAGGCCTGTGGGCTCCCATCCCTCACACAGAACTGAAACCATGCCTGAGCATGCAAGTGCATTTCACCTGTCTGAAATGGAAACATTTCAACATACATTTGAATCAATGTATCTTGATCCCTGCATCTCCTGGGTTTTTGAAGTGGGAAGAGTGGCTTCAGTCAGGCAGGGAAGACATTTACCTGGGATCTTGCATATATATTTATTTCTTTTTTTCTTTTTTCTTTTTTTAGTTGTTTTTTTCCAGGAACCCCAGAGGAAGATGCCAATGCCTCTTACTTTTCTAGCTTGGTATTTCAGCCATATAGAGTACCCCCAGGTCACAATAACTCTGTTGTGTCCTTTCTGTTCCTGCCTAGTGCCTTGGGACTGATTTTCATTGCTGGTAAACACCCATAGTCCCCATCTGAAGTCAAAAGAAGCCACAGGTGCTTCTCACCTCTCAGGACATGGCCAGAAGCAGGGTACTTGGCTACCTTGCCAGCTCTTTGCTGCACTGCTGGAAGAATGGGGGCAAAACTCCTGTACTTTTGCTCCTACATCTGCACAAAAGAGATGTTTTCTGGCCTACCAGCTCTACAGAAGTCAGGACAAGCTTGGATATCTGCTTGGAAAGAAGCCCATGTAACATGCACTGTTACCCTCTGCTAAAAATGGGAAAGAAGAAAAACAGATTAAGGAGTGAGGTTGTTGTAAGAACCCAGTTCTCAGAGCTCCAGTGTTTGCTGAAAGGCAAGACAGCTGCTGCGTAATGACTGCTAAGTATGAAGTACATCCCAAGATCTTCATTTTTATTCCAAGTTCCCTCCAAGGGAATGTGTGCATTGTATGGGGTGTATTGGAGACACACTAAGACCACCAAGATCAGGCACTGAGGAATGAGTGACAAAGAATACACGTGCCTTTTTAAAGCCTTTTGGGTGCCTGTAAGAAGGATGTAATTTTTGCACACTTTGTTATTACAAGCGACAGAATTTTGTGTCTCTCATCTCTCTCAGACCAGGTAGTGAAACACTGCAATGTTATCCATTCCTCCTGCAGTCCACTGGCAGAGCAAACTCAAAGCTTGTCATGAGGCAGCAAGAAACCAAGCTGGGTTTAGAGTAAGTGTAAACTAGGCAAGGTAAAAATCAAAATGGGACACAGACTTCAAGGCATTAGGTAGAAAATTCAAGAGGGCAAATGAGGGGAAATCAAAAATGCCCTTTCTGTGAGGGATGTTGATCTCAACTGAAAAAATAGGATTTGGGGACTGATACTAAGATGAAGGCAAAATGTTGTAATTCATATCTGCAATCTGATTGCTAGGCATTTACTTTCCCACAGGGTTTCTAGGACATAATTCAAACAGAAATACTTTCTAATTTGAGGGCAGGAGGGACCACCTCATGGTGGGTCAGCACATCTGAAATCTTTGTTTTGATCTAGGTGTCCTTTTTGTTGAACAATATCAGGACATCCTGGGCTACCGTAGAGGCTTTCCAGGTTCCCAGGAACATGATGGTGAGGGATGGATTTTATTCTTTTGCACTGCCACGACTGACTTTGGGTCATTTTGGCTGTATGACAGAGGGAATTAGGCCTCATGTCCCTAAATACTTTATTACAGAAAGAGCAAGCTTGGTTTGAAAATGGTTATGGAAGCCTAGGACATCAATCCTGAGCCTCAGGTGTGGACTTCTTGTTGATTATTCCTTCAGTATTTGTCATGTAATTTTCAAAGTGGTGCAACTTGCATAACAACCACCAATGACTGACAGAAGCATATCACCCATGTTTCTTCGGACTCTCAAGTACATTGAGTGTAAAATACAGGAAGCGATAAAGAACTCGGACAATCAAGACAGAAGGGATGCAGTCTGCATCCTGGCAAATTCCCAGCCTGCTCTGCCTCTGCCACCCCAAGTGTAAAATGGGGATAATAATACTTGCCGAAGCATTAGGACTATTTAAACGTTTGTGAAGAATTTTGAAAAGCATGAAAAGAGCTAAGTATTATTAAAACTCCGTTTCTAATTGTTAGAGTAGGTGACGGCATCGTGACGTAGATAAGTGTTTAGTGTGTTCCTGGACAGATTTTGAAAAGCATGTTTGGTTTTAGCCAGTTCATACTGCAGTCTCTACCTACCAGTTGAGATTAGGTTTTTGCCACGAATATTCCTTTTAACATTTTGAAGCACAAATGGTTAATCCTGGGTGATGGAAGCATCCATTTTGAAATACTGTTTTATAAAGAATTAGTTGAGAAAATCAATTTTTTTTTTAAGGCAACCTTCTTTAAATTGGTTCTTTTTATTACAACAGTTGAGATACTTATGTTAAAATTCTCAGCAATTTTTACTACTTGTAAACAGGGTTTTTAATTTCATCCCATTCCTAATAAAGAAAAAAAATGTTGTATAGCATGAATTGTCAGGAAGAATTTTGATGTTGCATGAAAAACACTGAAAAAACCTTTTCAATACTATTGTACTGGGAAAGTAACCAAAAGAGCGTAGGGTATTTCTACATCAGCATTCAGTATGTTTTTAATGTATTTATTGACAGTTTGTAGTTGTTTGAATATCTCTTAGTACAATACAGGCATTTTTCTAGCCAAATGTCATCACTGTATGTGTAAACTAATGTAAGAATAAATAATTTTACCATCCTTTTGGAGTGAGTGTGGCACATATTCCTCTGGGCTGGAGTTAAGCAGACCTTTTAGAAGGATGTGAAGGAAAGGATACTTGCACCCAAAACTTTGTTTGCAAAGAGAAAAAAAAAAAAAACAACCAAACACTGCTTTGGATTAAGACTGACAGAATCACAGAATGGTTTGGGTTGGAAGGCACCTTAAAGATCATCTGGTTCCAACCCCCCTGCATGGGCAGGGACACCTCCCGCTAGACCAGGTCGCTCAAAGAATCCATGTGTTTCACGGGTATTTTGGCTTATACTTGAATCCGGTATGAAGCTCAGCAAATTCTAAGCTCAGCTAGATCGGACGAAGAGCCAGGAGGGCCAAGAATCCGTGGGAACCAAAGTGAGATGTTATTCCCGTTTGGAGCGGATTCGGGTTCAGCCGAGCTAGGATTTGTTTCGGTGCAGGAGCTGTTTCCGTACTACCTCATGACTCCTTCACGCTTCGGAACGTGCTGCTTGTAAAGCAGGAGCGGAAAACTCGGCGGGGTTAAGCCCGAAGCGTTGGAAAGCAGCTTGTGAAACGCGGGGGCGTCGGGCTCCGGCTCCTCCGCGGGGGCTCGAACCCCGCGCCGGGGCCGGGGCCGGGGCCGGGGCCAGCGCCAGCACCAGCGCCAGCACCGGGGGGACGGGCAGCCCGGCCGCCGGGACGGGCCCTCACGCCGCCGCAGGGAGCGGGAAACCGAGCCCCGGCGGGAACCGCCAGCGGGAAACTCGAGCTGCCCGCCCTGCTGCCTCGCCCCTGCGTGGGGCAGGACGCAGCCCGCGGCAGGGGGAAGCCGGCGAGCCCGGGCTGCGGGGGCTCGCACCGCCGGGGCCACGGCTGGGCACGGCTCGCCCGGCGGCGCGGGGAGCGGGGCAGGGCGCGGCGGGGCACGGCCCGCGCAGGAAGCGGGCAGCGCTTCCGGGTCGGCGGCCGAGCGCGGCGGGGCCTGGGCCGGGCCGGGTGAGCGCGGCGGGGCGGCGGGGAGCGGGGGGGGGGAGCGGGTTGCCGCGGGGCTGGGGATCGGGGGTGTGCGGGGCCCCGGCCTCGTCGCCCGGCGGCCGCGGGAAGAGCCGCGTCGGTGCGAGCGGCGCGTGGGCGGGAGGTGGGACGGACACGGGGTGTCTGGGCCTCCGGTGCGGAAGGCGGAGGAGAAGGCCGAGCGGGAGCGGGGCTGCCCCGGGAGGTGCGTGCTGGCTGCGGCCGCCGTGCTGCCCGGGGGGGTGTGCTCCCCGCAGCCCTTTGGGAAGGATGCTGTCGAATTGCGCTTCTGGCTCTTGCTAGGTATGGACAGCGGGAAGGATGAGAAAAGCAGGAAGCTCCGTGCCGCGTCCCAAGACGAGCTGAGAGTGCGAGGTAGGCGCTGCTGGTCTGTTCCAGGGCTGTGGTGCTGGCCGCGGTGTCCTCGGCTGCCGCGTTTGGCTCAGGTGTTGGGCATCGCCACCTCCTGACGGGCACAGGCCGCGGTGCTCTGGAAGGGGGGATGGGGCGGGAAACGCATCGGTGCCCCAAAATGGGGACCGAGGTGGCTTCAGTTCGGTGGGGTCGTTTCTGTAGGCCATAGTTACTAGCGTGCTTGACGCTGCCGCCTTGTGTTTTTGCTAAGGAAAAGAAAAAAGGAAACGAAAACGCAGTAGAAGCAGGTCGTCATCCGTCTCATCCACGTCATCTTCTAGCGCTGCATCCACTTCTTCCTCCTCCTCACGCTCGTCGTCAAGGTCGTCTTCTTCAAGTAGCAGAGGTAAGCTACCTCCATGAGTACACAGGATGTTTTCCAGTTTTGACAGCACCCCTGGAAGTATTTAAAGTTTGTTTGAAATGTGGCTGAATCACCACAAAACGATGGTGTAGAATACCAGTACTGTACCTTTAGGGTGTTTCTCTCACAACCCTTTCTTGTTGCTGTGTAAGGTATCCCTGTCACTCAGTATGGAACATTCTTGTAACTGCAAAAGAGAAACGCCATTCAAAGGAATGTTACTTTGTAACAATACACCATATATATATATATATATATATATATATATATTTGAAACTCTGTATTCATTACACTTTAAACACAGGGATCTTTTTCTGCTTCTACCAATCTACCTAGGCTGGAGTTGGGGTTTTGGATTTAGTCTTACTCGGGTGTTAAACATTTCAAGCATTTAACTTTGAGAACTCACATTAAGTTTATTCATACCAATGACCCAAGTTCATTGGGAACACGTGTATGTAATCAGTGCAGGATTAAGATTTCCCATACTAAGGTGCTGCTTATTTAGATGACTTGGGGTAGATACTCTCAGGGAGTAAGTGCACGTTTTTTCTGAGTATAACCCATGACACTGAGGGGAATATATTGTTGATTATATCAGAACTTCATTGTTATGGTATTCTGTATCAAAGTATTTGGTATTGATGCAGGTAAAATGACTCAATTGCCTTTTTTTTTTAAATCAAATATGTCAGGCTAAAGACTGAAGTTTATTTTAACCCTTTTTTACTATGATTGGGACAAACCGTAATATGAACTGGAGTTCTCCTGATGAGAAGTTTAACATCAAGGTTGCTGAAACTTCACTCTCTGGTACAGTCACCTATTTGTGACTCTGTATTCCACAGTTTAACAAAGACTTAGTTCTGCTTCTCTTGAATCTGTATGGAAATATCACTTGTTCTTATACTTCAGTGACTTTATCATAAATAAGTTCTGAAAATATTCAAATCTGTGAACTTGTGCATTTGACTGGGGGAGGTCTGCCTTTTTCTTGGATGACTTTTATCCCATGCAAGACACTCTGAAACTTCTCAAAAAAGATTAAAATACCATGTCAGACACTGAGGTTGTGAACATGCTTGGCATGCTCTCTGGTTCACCTTTTGAAAGGATGTGGAGAAACATGTATCTAAGGGGAAAATAATAATTTTGAATTAGGCTCAACTTCTCAGGCTGCATGCTCAGAGATTTGCTAACATTTTACAGCTAAAAATTCCCTACATTTTCCCATTCACAGGGGAGAGCAGATGGTCTAGCAAAATGTCCTACAAGGACATGTTTGCACAGCTCTATTTACTCCATCTAGACAAGAAAAGACATGAGGTAATTAAGCTAAGACAGATGCATAGATGTAGGTAGTCGTCACTATAGAGAAGGAGTGAAAAATCTTTCTGTCACTTTCAGAACAAGAAACAATTACCTTAAGTTGCAACAGGAGGGATTTGAATTAAATCCAGTAAAAATACATCCTAGTGGCAGAACGGTAGAACAGCTTCCCTAACCTGCCGTTGGAGACCTTGAATGGCCAAGGTTGCCCCAGTCTCATGTGTCACATATAGCAGGAGTGGAGTTAACACTCCTTGGGACAGCATCATGGAGATTTTTTTTGGATGTTTTTTAAACTGTGTTCCTTTTTTTTTTTTAATTCAGTGAGTGCAGCTGTAACTCTGGCTGTTAGACATGGGGCAGTGGCTGGGGAAACTGTCTTCTGCTCTCTTGAGCTGTATGCCCCACCTGCCTTTTCCAGCCTTTCTGGTATTGTAGATTATAAATGAAGCTCACTTGAATGCAGAAAGGACACACTTTGCTGTGGAAAAGAGACATTGGGATATGTCTGGGGATGCAGCTTGTTAGGTAGGTGGAGCTGGGAAAGGGGTTCCCCTCAGAGGGGAGCCAAGCAGGCAAATCAGTCCTAGAAATAGGGAGATAAGCATGGCCAAGTATGAAGGCAGACTGAGCTGGTAAAGAAGCCAGATGGTGAGGGATGGCAACCTGGAAAGAGTGAACAGGAGGAAAAGACGGCCTGGCTTAGCCTGTTAAGTCAACAGGTCAGTGCAGAAGTCTAGATGAGTTCTTCTGGGTTTGTGGTCATGAGAACCATGGCTAGGATGGCGGGAGATAAAATGCTGAGTCTGGAAGAGGTGTTCACCACAGCGTACTGATTTTCAGAGTCTGGAAGGAAACCCAGTGTTCTTGCACATAGTCCTTTCCTGATTGTTGGCAAACATTGGTAAAAGCCCTCTGGCCAGGGCCACCATCCCCTGTGGACACTTGGTCCAGTCCATTGTTCCCACAAGTCTGAATTTGGCAATAGAGTTACCATTTTAATTGTTTCTACTGAACTGTTTGTGCTGCATTTGTTATTAGGAGGCCAAAAGAAGGTTTGCTTAGGCAGCCTTACTTTAGACTTCTCTAACTTTTGAGTCTGGCTGTGCTCTGGCATATTCCTATAATGTTATATATACCTTTTGCTTGGAATTTATTGTAAATAAACTGCAGAGCTGAATAGCTTGAAGGCAGTCTGTTGGAAGACTGTAAGCTGTTTCACAATCTCTAGCTTTAACATCTCATATAGACTTCCTCAAATACCAGTCACAGTGTAATCTTTAAAATCTATGATTGGCTTTTAGAACTTGTGAGTTTCTGCTTTACAAAATTTAGTCAAAACCTTGAAGTTGGAGGGTGAGCTGAGGAAGTACAAAAAGTTTATCATTTGTCCTGAACAGTGATAACATTTTCAGTGGTTTGTCAGCCCCAACAGTACTTTTTGTTGCCTCCTTTGAAAGCCAGGATGCCTGGCTATAAAACAGATATATGCAATCTGTTGAGCACAGCTGCAGAAAGAAGAGAGAAGTATTGTCTATATTAATATAATATATTGTATAAGTAAACACTGAGTAAATCAGGTATTTTCAGTTTCCCTGTTAGACCAGTAAGTGGCAGTAAGTTAATGGGTTGCTTTTCTCAGGGTTGCTTTCAAACCAGTGTTAATATAAACAGCTGAACTGAAGCGTTTTCTTATGTTGCACATTTTATATGCCTTATCTGCAAAACCAAGTGCCTTTTTTGGAATGCTGAACTTACAGGGTTCGATTTTTGTTTTGTTTTAATTTTAGATTCTCGTAAGTCTAAATCAAAGAAAAGGAAGAAAGAAAAACACAACAAAAAGGTAAGCGTTTTCAAAGCTAAGTGAGCATTTAGCAAACAGAAAATAGTTCTTCATATTTGAATAGCCTTAAATGTGTCTGTGACTATGTAAGCCTGAAGCCTGCTTTTAGGGTTACAGTAGGTGAACTATTAGGTTGCCAGATACTTGACTGTATACTAAAAGGTAAATAATTTAAAATTTCATTTTGCCAGTTGTTGACAGAGTTCAGAGTAGTCTCTGAAGATAAGTGGGAAATCTGGTAATTTTATAGAAGTTTTCAAAAGAAACAATTTATAGTCAGTGAGAGAGTAGATTCTTCCTATTGAAGTTTTTCTTTTCCATTTTATTGGGATCTTCTGTTGATTTTATATATTTGTGTTACATTAAAGAGAAATAGGGGATCAAACCATTTCTGTTTCTCAAGATCTCAGGGATTGCTAAGCCTGCTGCATCACTTTCTGTGTAGTTCGTATAGCACTTATATAACGTAAGGACAAGCAGTAATGGCTGTCCTGACTAGCTGGGCTGTTGAGAGCTACTTTTTTTGCCCTTGTGAGACTGTAAGTATAAGAGTATGTGTCTTATGCTTTTAGAAAAGGAAAAAAGATAACAAAATGAAGAAAAAGAAAGAAAAGAAGAAAAAGAGAGAGAAAACAGGACCTGTCCAGCTTTCCAAGGTATGCTTCTGTGAGCCTGAAGTCCTGTTATCTTTCTCACCTAAACACTTAATCTGTCCTGTGATAAAAACAGCTATAGCATCACCAGTTTTGTCATCAGCAAATAGAAACCTATCTCTATGGTTTTGGACAGTTAGGAGGTATGAAAGATTATTGTCTGTAATACTCAAGATTTGAAACATTACAAAATATAGCAAAGCTTATGTTTTTCTAATGTGTGATGTCATTTTAGTTCTTTAAAAACAAAAAGAAGAATGAAAACTACAGCATGATAACTGGAAAGAAAATTAAGATGAGAATAAAGAAGACTAAGAAGGATAAAGAGGTAAGAGTTTAAGTAGTCTTTATATCCCTAAGGGAAAATATTGTATCTTTTAATATTTTTCTAATAGTTTTCTTTTTTGGAAAGCAGATCTTAGAGTTAGGAGTTATAAATTAAGTGTAGCTTTTAATGTGGATATGATGCCTTCTGAGAAATTTTAATTAATTCTTTTAGTAGGTTCATGGCCTTAGAACACTCAAGCATGAGTAGATAAATCAAAAGATGCTCATGCAGGTTTCTAGAATTCCAGTCTGTACTGTTTAGCTGATTCATGGCTTTCTCTGATTTAATTTGCACTGGTTTTAATTGTCCTCATCTTCTTCCATTCTCTTGTGACTGGTTGTGGTAATTGCTGCCTTACTGTGTTTTTCTAACACATGTGAGGCTACTCATTATTTAGAGAGGAGTTAAGAAGGACAATAGTAGTATTAGGACCACATGCTCATGCATTCTTTCAAAAGCAGGCAGATGTTTTTGCTGATATATCCAGGGAAACAAATCTCACAAATAGCATTTTGTACTATTGCTATGGGTGTTTGGACTCAGCACTTAAATAAAATGTTTACTCTTTTCAGCAGTTTCCACACCTTAGAGTGATCTGCAGAGCTCTTCTGGTACTAGTCAATATTTGTTCCAAGTGGTACTTTGCCAAGTGAACAGTTTGGCAGATTCTGACTCAGCTGCAACAGTTCATTTTATAGCTACCAAAGCAGACCTGAGCATTCCAAGTTAAATTTTATCAAAAATACATTCTCTTCTTTCGGTGGCAATCAAGTTTGTCTTAAATTATGCTGAATGCTTGCTAGCCTTATCCCAGTAACCTAGTTGTTATGATATTCAATGACAAATATTTGTTGTTTGTCCTTTTTTGATTGGTTGTCCGTGGTTATAAATGTGCTGAATTGAACAGCATCCATTCTTCACAGTATTTTAAGATTCAGTAATTGTTTTATAAATTGTTATTTGAAAAACACTAGAAACAAGTATTTTGACTGTTTGGGCCATCTCTTGTGTAAAAAAAGAACCTAAAATCATGGTTGCCCTTCTCTTATGCAGCAAGTTACTGCTTATGCATAGAAAAAAAATTATACTTCCTGAAGCACAATACTTGCTGTGTTTACAGTGGAAGTTGCCTCAGAGAATTGCATCTGTTCTGCTTATGAGTTCCCTCCAGAGCAGGCTGTGAGCTGCACGATGACAACCCAATGGAGTCTCCACAGGGAGCCAGTTAGAAAATAGATAATGAAATACTGACAGTTTGTCTCCTATAGCATCTCTCCTGAGCACCCATTGCCTTGCACTTCCTCCAGGCACTCACACCTAACTGGTATGCAGCCTGGGATGTGAAAGCCCCACAGAGCAGGGTTATACAGCCCTGGTCCTCTGAGTACAGGTCTGTTAAACCACTGCCTCTGCTTTTCTGCTTTACAGAGAGACCGGAACCGTGCAGAACTTCTCGAATTTCTGAACTCTGCCTTATAATGGGAAGAGTGCTGACCAGGGACTTGTAAATATACCAAGCCAACGATCATCATGCCTAGCAAAACACTAAAGGGAAACTCAGGGAAAAGGACGCCAGGTTGGACAAGACCACGTTCTCCAGCTGAGAAGGCAATTGGGATGTCCCTTTTTTAATGGCAAAATGAAGAGCAAGTGATAACTTGTAAATGAAGATCTGTGTCCTCCTTTTGAGATCCTAAGGTAATAGCCAGGCTGTGGTGTTTTAGGAGAGCCTAAGACTGTGTCATTGACAGTGATAAGAAATGACACACTGAAGCCCAATAATGTAATTTCTATCCTAACTGCATGCAGGACGCACTCTTAATTTCAATTGTCTTAATGTTTGTAGTAGTTTAAGCAGAATACTTGCAAATGTCTGTTTGAAAGATGAGGCGTTTCTATATGTATATTTTTTCCAGTAGTGGTTTTACTTGTCCTAAAGAGCAAGTTGACCTTTGTAAATAGAACGTGCTTTTACATAAATAATTTTTTGACAGTTGATTCACTAGTATATTGCTTTCTTTCAGAGTCTGAGATGTGGCCTTTCTCTGGACAGTGTATTGCTCTCTCTCACTAGAAAGCGCAACAGTAGAGCAATAATGGTAGCTGAATGATTTTTATCCTAAAATAGAAGCAGGAAAGGTCTCTGGTTTTATTTGTTTACCTGGATCAGCTGTTCAAAAGCAGCTCACAGTAGATAGTTTGCCCCCCACATCCAGAGCTGCAGTTCCTAGATGTAAAAACTCTGGAGTTCCTGCCTTTCTGATCCCGTGAGCTGGGGATCAAATGTTCCTCCATCTAAGTGCGGCAACACTCAAACTGCATATCTTGTAGGAGTGCTGCTGCTGCAGGCAGTGACAGTGGCCCTCCAGGTGTGTTGACAGTCCTCTGTGAGATGAGACTGGTCTGGACATGCAGCTGGACCCCAGCATAACTTGTGTGTGTGTGTGAGTTAGCCTTGGTAGTTTGCTCAGTGCTTGCTTGCTTCTGTCCAGAGCCTTGACTTTTGATTACCCAGCAGGCCCCCCGTGTACAAAACCCTGATGTGCGAATTCCACTTGAATCTCTTGTGTGGCAAGTGCTCCTCAGGATCCTCAATTTAGGAATGTCTTAAAAATGGAGTCAAGTGTAGTTGACTTTGATAATAGTATCAGGTGTACAGTGGTCAGCGTGGGGAGTTCATTAAAGAGCAAGCAAACAGAAAACTCGGTGTGTCTGTGTCTGCTATGGTGTTTTAAGTAAATCTGAATATTTGTACTGTTGCACAAGGGATAATTTCAAAACTGTTTTCATGTGTGAAACCTGAAGATGCTAGAATCCTCTCTTTTCCCTGTTACTTTTTTTGCTGTGAAACATTTTGCAGTTGTTGCAGAGATGTAACTCTTTAATGTCCTGATCCAGAACGTCAAATCCTTAACATCTTTCTGAATATAAAACATGAAAACACATGGGTAAGAACCGGAGTTTCTTTGGCTTTTAACCTGGTGATGGGAGCTTTTTTTGGAAACACTATTCTGAAATGTTAGTAGGGGAGAAAAACAAACAAACAAACCTCCTCTTTTTAATGGGGATCATGCTTTGTTTTATACTGCTTTAGTGTGTTCTAGCTAGTGCTGCCAGAGCATCTTGTCCAGATAAGCAGCTTTCATCTCTGGACTTCTCTTAATAAGGTTAATCCCAAATACTCTCTTAGAAAACATTAACACCCTTGCCATTTCCTAGGTTATATATTATGTAAAGGTAGTATAATTTCTTGAAAATTTAGGGGGGGGGGGGGGGGAGGGGGAAGAAGTAGAAATTTGGAAGACAGAGAGCAAATAGGAATGGAAAACCCAGGGATCGTACTTAAAAAGAACTGCATTAGTTAGAATATTCAGACTTAATGGAAATAATCTGCTTTTTGCTGCCTTATTCAAGGTTGGTCAAGGTAATAAAAACTCACTCACTGTTCCATGCTGGTAGGGAAAAGGCAAAAGACCTTTAGTAATATGCTGTGGTCTGTTCCTTTTTTAAGGTTTTGGTAGTTGCCAACTCTGACCATACAAAAACTAGTCAGACCACTTTTTCTTTAAAAAAAAAAGCAAACAAAAACCCCAAAACTTTTCTTTTTGGCTGTTTGAGGACAGAAGAATTTTTCCTGTTCAGTTTTGACATGCTGGATATGCTTTGGTGATGCTTTAAAGTGTTTCTGTGCCAGCATTTACTTCTAAGCTATCATTTCTTTTAGAAAGCCAAGAGGCCTAAGTTCTGTGGCAGTGATTCAGTTTTCTTCTCTCCTGCCAAATCAGTTTTAAGTGCTGCTGTTATAAGCTTCCTTTTCCTTCATACCCACCTCCATGTAGATTTTCAGGTGTCTACAGAGGTTTGAGTTCGTGTTGCATCCTTGCCTCCCCTATTTTTTCCCAAGCACCGAGATCATGTGTATCTTCTTGGGACTATCTTTGAGGCTACTGTTTGGAGCTGGCCAACAGATTCCAGTCTCCTCAGTGAAAACAGCCAGAATAATTGTCCATGCCTTGCTGCCTCAGGAAATAAGGTAATTTTCTTGACCTTTTCACTAAAACATACTTTCTTAGTACTGCTTCAGATCACTATTGTGGCACCTGAACCAAAGACTGAACCAGATGTGAAGGTTATGACAGTAAGGTAAGAGATGTAGAGGAATGTGAAGAAATACAGACCAAGAAATTTGCATGAGGGAACTGTGAAGCAGCCTGGGATGTTGACCTGATATGCAAATGCCTGATAGAGCCTTGCTCCCAGGTCTCAAAAAAGTGTATATCATGGGGGAAGATAAAGGTTGGAACAAAGGAACAATAGAAAAGGCATGAGGTCAGGATGGAGGGAGTCTGCTGCTGTCAGAAGTCATGGAGTGAGGCAGAGGTCAGGTGATAAGTAAGAAGCTTCAGCAGCTTACCTGGCCTAGCATTAAGATTCTTGCTAACATGTTGGATAATAGGTGTCTTTCAGATATGAAACCTTTTTTGTGGTGTATAACAGTCTTCCATATCACACCCACTTTCTGTGTCCCTTCACCATTTTTCATTCTGGGAATTATGCAGAACTCAACAGAATTTTTTTAACAACAGAAATTCCAGGATCAGAAGTCGCTGGGATGGAAAAAAAAATCAGTGAAAAAAATTGGCTTAATCCTGGCTCAAACCAGGACAGAAGGGGGAAGATATATTCTCTGAGCTGCTGCTCCCATGCCCATTCTCCTTGGCACTGTCCTTCCTAAGTATTCTGTCCTGTTTACAAAAAGTTGTGCCATAAGCAGCAGAGTAGGTAAGACTTGGTCCCTTGGGATTTGTGCCTGTTGCACTTTAAGCCCTTGCTACCACACTAGACCTACCTCCTGCCTTTGTGCTGTAGTTAGGAAGGTATAGATGTAAAATGGCTGTGTGGTTTTCATGGTCTGATGGCAGAGGGTGCTCATTTGGACCTCCTCCTTATAGTGAGTAATTGTCATGAAGCAGGAAAGGAACCAGGTCTTTCTAAAGATCTCTCCACAGTTGATACAGCTGGTAGTAGTCCCAAAAATAATCAGGAGGGGACAGAGCACAGTTACATAAGTTTCTTATGCAGGGAAAACTGGCAAAAACCCAGTCATGAAAGAATGCAAGTAAAATTGATGCAAGTAATTAAGTGATTCAGCCAGTTCTCATGGGCTGTGCAGTTCTTTGGTACTCTTGTTTATGATTTGCCTGAACTTGACTCCTTTGCCTGTGCAAAAATGTACAAGAGATGAAGATGAGAAAAGTACTTGCCTCCACTGAACTAAGATGTGTCATCCTGCAGGGCTGAGCAGGGCCTGCAATTTTGATACCTTTTTAGTTTTTAGTATGGTTATACTTAGGCAAGTTGTGCTGTTTTGATGTATTTGGATGTTTCATGCTGCAGGAGTGTGTGAGCTTCCCAGTCATCCCTGCAGCGGAGGAAACTGAGTGAGCTTGACGTGCAGGGGAAAAGCAGAGGTCAGAGGCTGAAGTAGCTTGCCTTGGTGCAGCCTGCCCAACCTGCCGCGGTGAGATGCGGGTGGCGGCCTTGGCCACTGGATGGAGCTCTGGTTTGCTTTGTTGTACGTGTGAAACGCACGTTTTTGCTTAGCAACAAGTTTACAAAGTTCTTGCTCAGCTGTCGAGGTTTGGAGCTGCACTGTCGTTTGGACACACTGTTAAATGGCTGGATTTTAAGTGGTGGTGGGTCCTCCTGAAGGATATGAGGTCCTGGGCACAGCTGAAAATCCTCCAGTGTGCTACTTGTTTATATTTGAAGCTGTAGGATGGTAACTTTGAGGAGATGCTGCTTAAAATTACTGGCAAGCGCCCAGCCTTCTAGTTCCACCTCTGAAGAAAATGAGCCATCAAAATTACTGTCCAGTGCAGAAATAATGATTTATTTGACTGTTGACAACAGGTATTTTTTTCCTGCCTGCTCAACTTTGGTCTTAAATTGTGACTCACAAGGAGTATGAAATACCTAGTGTTTTCTGAGGGAAGAGCAGGACATGGTGCTGGGGACTGTAAGGAAGCATGTTTCAAGCCTTTTCAAGCAGGGTGAAGAACATCATTAATATCCAGCCTGATAAGTGTGGATCACTCACAGAGGCACAATGTTTAAGGTAACAGCTGTTTCAGTACCAGCGTGCTGGCCACTGGTGGTGTTTTCCAACAAGGCACTACACACTACAGCTCACAGCAGTTGTGTTCATTCTGCTCTCCACTCGTGAGCTTTTCTTTGGGTGACAGTGGTGGGAGAGAAAGGTAGCCCGAGAGTGAGGAACCTGTGTTTGTCGGGAGAGGCTAGACAGTTGCTGCGCGTTTCCTGGATAATGGGTGCTCGGAAGTCTGCCAGCAGGTGGCATTGCTGTCCAGCTGGACTATCACAGATATTTAATTTTTTATTGTTGTATTTTTCTGTCTTTGGACAGTGGCTTTGCACTTGCTTATTCTGAAACCCTCTAATTATCCTGAAAGGGCTTAATTTTGTGTTGTTTATGGGCAACATTTGTTACTGCTGTCCCGTGAATTTAATCCAGTCTTTGTTAATTTCTTGCTCTTGGCTATGCTGTGGACAGATAATAGTCACTCCTGCTGGTGCTTGTGTGCCAAAGACAGAAAGAAGCCTTTAACTTCTAAGTAGTTGCATTCCACAGGAGCAAGTTGCTGAGAGACAGTAAGGACCTGGAAGGACCAGGTGTTCTTGCACTATCCCTACCTGGGGCTGCTCAGTTCTTCAGAAACTGGACCCTGCTTTTCTCCATCTCTTAAATAATTTCAGACCTCCAGTGCCAGAATCTAGAAAAAAATAAAAGTCCTGAGGAGTATTTTACTGTCATTGCTTCATACCACATCTGGTCATTTCAATAGTCTTCAGACTAAATTAGGTGCAAACTGTTGCTTTAGGCAACTTGACACAGCAGAGAATAAGGTTGGATAAGGTACTGCACATGGACTGTGACCTGATAAGAGGCTTCTGAGAATACAGCATTGTGATCACTAAACACGTGTAACTGTAATTACTTTCTGAGAATAGATACTCTGATGTAGAAAACACACATGCTCTTTCCCACACTTCTGCAGTATCTGCAACTGGGTCAGCTTAGATTTATTTGGTAGAGGCAAAAAGGTAACTCTGACAAAAATATAGAGGTGAAATGCTATAAACTGGTTATCTAGGCAGTACTCTAATGATTTATAATATTATGAAGTGTAGAGTATACACAAATAACCATAAATAGCCACATAATTCACTGTGCTTCTTCTAGCCCTTTTCCTTGGCTTTTTGTCGTGGTCCTTAAGATCTCATCCTGCAAAGCTTTTCCCTTAGTTTGAGAATATCTTTGCGCAGCAACTGGACAGAAAATACATGGTAGTCATTGAGAGACCAGCTGCTGAGACCAAACTTTCAGGCCCAGCACAGTATCTTTCAGCTGTAAGGCAGCTTGAAACGTGGCTTGTCTGGTCTCACAGAGGGAACAAGGGGTCCCTTTTGCTGACAGCCCACAGCACAGACAGCAGTACCAGGGAGAGGCATGCACTGAGATGACAATGCCTGCCTGGCACAGGTGGGTGGAACGGAGCAAGGCTTAATAGCTCTGCCTCTGTTGCAGGGCACAGCAAGCCTAGTGTTTGTCAGAATGCTTTTGGGGCAAAACTATGGTGCATTATCCTGTATCAGGAAGGTGTGGCAGAATATAGGAATATCAGAATGGCCATCCAGTCAAGGCCTAGCTGTCCATAATTTTCTTCCTGGAGAGGCCTGTAGCAATGTTTTGAGGAAGCAACATAAGCAACATCACAGATTTGTTTGTCCAGAGCTTCTGGCAAGGAGTTGCTTAAGCCCTGTGCTGTAGGCTGCATCCTGACACTGTGGTTTGCTAATCCTCTGAACTCATGTAATTCCCTTTTGGAACCACTCACCTGTCTGATCTCCAGAATGTGCTGAGCAGTGCAATCCATACTTCAGTAATACTTTGTGTACGGAAAAAAATTGCTCTCTTTTGTTTAACACATGCATGCTTTGCATGTACAATGCTTAGCAGAGGGAGCCCTGAGCCATCTGGGGCCATCTGCTAATATTAAGGTGTTCTAGTACCCAGGATCAGGTACAGAATCAATAGGAGGCACTCAAAAATATCTGGAGGACAAAACATCCATTTTGTCACTTACAGCTTCTCATTTCCTGGTAACACAATAAGGTAAGACGTGCTTGGAAGCATGTTGATGAAGCCTTCAATTCAAGGCTGTATCTCTAAACCACTTAGCTTCAGAGAATTTCAGACCTTTGCAGTTGTTTATCCCTGGTTATTTATCACCTTAAATCTTGGGATCTTTTTGTAGAGGTAGCAAGGTAGAAGGTAGCCTGTAGATAGAGGATGGGGTTTTTTTGTTTAGATCAAGTGTGTTTACCATTCTTGCTTTCCTCTGTTGATACAATGCACAGTCAGGCAGTGGAACTGCTGTTGTGTTTTATTAGATGTGGACAGATTATACCTATAGAGATCTTTAATTAAAAGACAAGTACAAAAATGTTTTATATTTCACAGCTTTAATTCTCTGAGGTCCTGTGATGAAATGTATAAACAGTGCAATCTCAGCAGACAGGTATTTCCTGTGGAGCTTACTCCAATTCCCCATGGCATGATAGCTGTCTGAACTGTATGCTGATATGGGTGAGGAACCTCATCTCCTGCACAACCTTTTCTGGCTACCACAGCCTGAGGGCCAGACTTCCCTGTAGAAGCCATAGAAGCAGGGCTGCATAGTCTCTCAGGTGAGTAGTGACTGTGAGGCGTGTTAGCTCCTTGAAGCTGAGCAGTGCAGCTGAGCTGCTGTAGAGGTGCTGCTTTTACTTGTTAGAATGTATAGTAAGTCTGGAATTGCTTTTACTTGGGTGTAACAATGTCCTTTGGACAGCATAAGGCTATCAGCAATGGGGCAGCAGTGATGCTCTGGGCTGATAGCAAAATCCTTGCTCAGTTTTGACAGAATGATCAAGGATTTAGAATGATTCTTGTTCAGTTCACTTCTTTGTTTGTTAATGATGTTGTGCTGCTATTTCAATTTTTATTTTTCTTAAAGAATGAAAACACTTGACTAGCTCTCAGGACAGATTAAGCACAGGAACAGAGAGTCTCACCAGGGCTGTGTGGAAATTTATTTTTTTTTCTACACTAGCAAATGGTGCAGTCCAGGAGGAACAGAGCTGTAGAGTCAAGACAGTTATCACTGGGGACCTGATGTTCACACTATACAAGTTTCCTGAGGGTTTACTTCACACTAGTGTTAGTCCAGCTTTATAGTCTCTGATCCAGCTGCAATGGATTATTGATGTTGGTTTCATCCAAAAGCAATCTAGCATGCCCACTGTGCCTGCCCAGCGCCAGGGACCATAGCACTGTAGGTGGGGACAGTGAGGAGTTGCATGCTCCTGCTTTGAACTGAAAATGCTAATTTAGCCACACAATGGTGGCTGGAGCCACCATTGCTAGCTGGAGGTTGTGAATGAAGGACACAGTATGAACACAGGCTGCTGTGATAGTGTGAACACCCTTCAGGTGTTGTACATGATTGTAGGGAAGTTAGTTACTCCTGATTCTCCCTAAGAAAGAGTGAGCACATTACAGACACTGTACTGTAACAAAGAGCTTTATGTCAGTGTGTCAGAAAGTCCCATCTCTCCCATCAGTCCATCAAATATTGCATCAATACAATCAATACTGAAGGTGTCAAAATAGAACGTGAGTGCAAATAAAATTGCTACAGAGCAGTGGCATGAAATTCACAAACTCTTCTCAGCCTTCAGTACCATACAGTGCCTTGCAAATATATATAAAAAAAGATGCTTTACTTTTTTCCAAAGAAGGATTTTTCTGCAAATTATGGTGATTTCTTGCTACAGATCCTACGTCTTCTAGACAGCTAATGCTATGCTAAGTATGTCAAGCCTTTGTTTTTACTTCATATACACAACTACAAGGACATACAGCTGAAAAACACCAAGCTGATTGTCAGATGGCTTTAAACTCTCCCTCATTGACCTAGAGTTGAAATAGCCCATCGCAAACTGGATGCTGTAATTGGAAGCCGTGAGTTTTTTATTATATGTGAGCTTCTGCTTTCTGTCCCTAGGAGGCCTACTGGCAGCAGAGTTTACCCAGGGACGAGAAACTGCAGCCTGGTGCTAGTAAGAAAGCCTGGTGTTCAATCTTAGACAGCCCTGAGGGGAGAGAGGAAGAGCCAGAATCTCACAGTCTTGGAGAGCTCTTAAGGGTTTGATCTTGATCTTTGTTTTTGGTGCCCTCCCCATTTCTGGAAGAAAATGCACATTTCTACTCCAGGATAGATTTCACTTGCTGGAATTCTTCCCAGAGTTGGCACAGCTTCAGAGGGTTTTATCTTGGCTGTAGTACCCACATGCTGCTGCAAAGGTCCCCAGGGAAAAGAGATGGAAACAGGCAAAAGAACAACAAAGCTACAGAGACCTCCAAGAGCCTGTACCACACTGGGATGATTCCCCAAAAGCCAGTCATACAGGGAAATCCCTGTCTTCCTTCCCTGTTGGTCATCACAAAGCATCCTAGCCCTTGGCTTCTCTACAGGACTCAAGATTTTAACAGCATGCCATGCTCTTTGCTTGTGAGAGCTCTCCCTGCGGATCCTGAGTTAAGGCCCCAGTACCTTTTCCTCAGCAGCCTTTTCCTGTTTCTTCAAGGTCTCAGAAGAACCATGCTGGCCTAAAAGCTACTCACTTTGCATTAAAGATTCTTTTGTACTAGTATCAACTCCATGGCCAGCAGCCTGTGACACTGGAAAACTCTCCTGTGAGCACTCAGGAGAGAAGACTGAGGGCACAAATCTTCATCTGCTGAAGCCCTTCAGTCACTGACAGCAGCAGCTTGTTAAAATGATCTCAACTATTGCAACTGTACCAAGAGCCCTGAAGATCAGTGCTGTTTCCCTTCATCCTTTTCTGTACCTTCTCTGTACATTGATACTATACTTCAGTACTCTTTCAAGCTTAGCCATAAGTATGGATTTCAGCCCACTGACTTACTACTACTGCAGCACTTATCTCAGCAACATAGAACACTGAGGACCAAGAGCAGCATTTGATACAGCATTGAGGTATTGGCCTGTATATCTACACAGCAGGTTGTTATATTTCTATTTACTCTGCAGGTGCAAGTTTCAGGGGGTTCTGCCTGCACAAAAGAGAAAATACCCAAGAAACCTGAGCATGCTTAGTTGCTGTGGAATAATATTCATGTCAAAAAGCTTGGGTTTTTTTCTACTCAGGTTGGATTGCTAATTGTCAGCAAAAAGCTGATCAAAAGCAGTGCTGAGGTTACCTGTGAAGTTTCCTGTAGCACTGAGGAAGGTTATTAGTTCAGTTCCAGATCAGATACTACCTTTAACTCACAGGCCTGATCCTGCAAGCCTTGCTCATGTAAGTGGCTGTCTTGCTTTCAGCAAGACTGGTCCAGCCAGCAGCTCTCACTTGCCTGGGCCAACATTTTTTATAGATAAGTACATCCAGGCTTGGTGGGGGGCAGGGAAAGGAGAAGACAGACACCACAAAACTAATTAATTTTACACAAGAAAGCAGAAATAAAAATGACATAGTAAGTGAGCCTTGCCCTTAAGGTTACAGAATAGCTACTAAATTAAAGGAAGGACTAACATGTTTGGTAATAAATTGTGCCACGCACTGCGGGTATCAGCAGCAGTTACTATGGACACAACTTCCAAGAGAGAGACAGGCAGGAAGAGAGAGAGCTGGAACAAAGAAGAAACAGTAGAGCTAAAAAAGGGTTAACCAGGATTTTGAAAGATCACTGTCTAAAAACCTTGTTCAGTATAGAGTCAGTAATCCTTGGCATTCCGAAATTCTGGCATGCTCCAGATCCTTCTGGTGGGCTGAGTGCCCCGTTCCACATCCTCAGAGATGGTCTTGATGTCACTGATGAATGGGGAAATCCTGGACCGGGATTTAAATGTTGTTAAGGAAAGGCTGGATTTGTTCTTTGTGTTCCATTGCCTGGCAAGCTTCTTGGCCTCTTCCTCCTCTTTGATCTTCTCGGCAGCTTCCTGCAGGACAGAGCGGAAAAGCCGGGATACTTCCTGCACTTCTGGCTCATATTCAGTAATGAGTTGCCGGAATCTGAAAGCACAGTCAAGGCACAGCTTTGATTAAAAACATCAAATTAGGATTGCTGCCAAGTCACTGTGCTGGGCTTAGAACCTGCACTCTTCCTGCAAAATAAGACTCCCTGGACTGAAGGGAAAAACAGGGAGGGGTCATGAAGATCTGCTCAAGGTCTCTAAAATCACAAGCAAGCCCGAGAATGTAAGGAAGTGATGAATCACTGTTTCTCATAAGCACAAGAAATAATGGGGAGCACCAAACAAAGCTAGAAGGCGGGAAGTATGAAACAGCAGGAAGGGCTCTTTTCACGCACCACCTATTAAATCAGAAATCAGTACTATGGACAGCTTAAGAAACAAAATAATTAGTCACGTTTGTGGAAAATGTCCCCATCGCTGCTGATTAAACGTGATTGTTCTAATGCAAATCCTTGCGTAAGTAGTCACTGAACTGCTGCCTACCAGGAGCTAAGGATAAACCAGGGAAAGTCCCACTAGACTTTCCCTGCTTCCAATTCTCACTCCCCACAGCATTACCCAATGGCCACTGGACCCACAAAAAAACCTGTAAAACTCTTCTTTGTTATATGTTTGATAGTATCTCAGTATTTTAATTTCAGTGCAGTGGTACTGCATCCTCCTATGGATCTCTGTAAGATAATGGCCTGGCTCAGCTGATAACACCTTGATTGGCAGCATGATGCTGTATCTAATTAGACAACCATGAATTGCTCCAATGCTTTCTCAGCAAAGAGCTTCAAATGTTTTTTTGATGTTTATTAAGCTAGCCTAATACCAGGGAAGCTGAGAATGATCACTGCTTATTTTGTAGGTGACAAAGATGAGTTGCAGAACACAATAGTTTTCCTGAAGTCACTGAGTGGATCATGGGCTGAGCCAAGAAGAGAACATACCATTCCTGTCACCTTGTTTGGTGATTTGGTCCCTAGCCCAGAGGCTGTGGAATCCACTCCCAAGGCTCACACCCTGGTCACAGAGATTCAAGTTGATCTGTAATAGTATGTATTCACAACAGATGGTAATGCAGCTACCCTTCTATTAAATATTCAGTTCATAACATAATTACATCTACAGGCAGACACAGAGTACTAGTAATTCACTAAAATACAGGTATTTGTACTTAATGGAAGCTAACGTGTATAAAGACTGTATTTTGATATTTTTCTCCAACAGAACTGAATGAGGATGGAAAACAGTAGGACTGCATTTAAATAAGACAAATGCAGCAGAAGCTGAGGGAATAAGATCCTGCCTTTTTGCCTTTTTTTTAATAAGCCCTAGGAATGTAACAAGGAGTTTAGTGCACTTTGAAATTGCACTAGTTAATGGTGTACCAAATGGTACCCAAAAGAAAACCAGAAATAAAATTATTCATTGTACATTTATGCCTTTTGACTCTTACTGTGGAGGCCTGGTATTGGACATGCACCTTACCATCATGCTGTATGCCAGCTATTTCAGTGTGCTGCTCTCACAGCAGGTACTGGCAGCTACGTGTACCCCCGTGGAGACACTAGTACTGCATGCTGGGGGAACTCAGTATCAGCAGAAGCATCACTCCCTTTCAAGGTCAAGCTACAGGAGTTCGACACAAAACCTACCAAAGTCACCGAGATGTTCTTTAACCATTTCAGCTGCTTTGGATTAATTCCTAATCTCCCTCCTACATCCCTCCCCACCAAAAAAAAGCTCCTAACTTTGAACATCTGGGTGGAAAATGCCTTTGAGGCACTGTAGTTCACATGGGTACAGGTACAGAGCAAGAGACTAGGTCTTGCTGAGGGTTAGCACTTAACAGCAGTAACAGAGATGTGCTGTACACTGCAAACATCATTTCTGCCTTCTGAGGAGGCACTCCAGTTGCATTATCAAAGCACCAAAAATACAGTTTTCACAATACATTCTTCCCTTTACCCTAGTCAGAAGCATAGCACGATGAGTCCATCAAAACTCAAGCCTTCACAACATTATTACTATTACTATTATTATTATACCAGGGAAAGCACCTCTGAAGGACTTTTATTGCAGAGGTGAACTGAATGAGTCATTCTGTTATTTTATCTCCATGTGTATTTTAAAAAGAGATGCTGGCATATTAGATATACCTATTGGTACATCCTCTTCTTTTGTACTGGCAATTGTGCACTCAAAAGGTCTCATCACTGCCTCTAGTTTTAGAGGCTGTGTATCATAGTGCTGGATTGTGGCTCCAGAGCCGGTAGCAGCATGTGTCAGGCTATTACTGGAACAGTGACTGGCTCTGGGAACAAGAGGGAAAATGGGTGGTACAACAGCAAATTTACCCCCCTGAGCCCAGAGCACAAATGCTGGTGCCCCTGTGTTGTCTCCCAACCAATCTAGCTGAAACAGTTTTGTAAAATCAGTGTAAGTTTCCACCTTCATAGTTATCTGTGTGTTTGCACTCTCCTTAGCCATGGCAGCAAGAATTATTTTGTCAACTCTGCTTCTGCTGTTAAGATTTACCTCTGACTTTCAGGAACAACCCAAGACTACTTCATATGGATTTGAGCAGGTCTAAGAAACAAAGAGAAAGCAACCCCACGTGCTGTCTGCCAGTCATCCAAAAAAAAGCCACTCTCATTCAGATGGAGACAGGACAGGGGGGCCTTTCCTCTCCCCCAGTAAGATGAACTAACTTTGCCCCTTTATTAATACCCACGTAACTTCAATACCAGCACATTTGTGTAAGGGGCAGCCACGTATGAAATCCAAAAGGTGTACATGCCACCAATATTTTTCAGTAGAAAGGAAGGACAGGTTATCAAGAGCTGAGGTCTAGCTAAACCCATCTGCATGTCAGAAAACAGATTATTTTTGCTGCAGCCACCAACACAATATTGAAGCCATCTTCCCCAGTTATCAGCAAAAGCAAGTCCATGTGCTGGATGATCCAGCAATCTGCTCTCTGCACAAAACATGCAACATATAAAACCAGTAAAACCACTGGAATCAAGGAATATGAGCTTATATCCTGGCAAGCAAACTCCACACAAAGCTGCTTAGTGGAATTAAGCACACAAAATTGCACAGAGCTCACCTATCTTCTAGCATGCCCTTACACTTTTGCATGGAATAGTTTCAAACTAGACACCTGCACAACCATATCTGGAAATCCCTCAACAGGGTTTCCTTACTCATCAGAAAAGTATACCTATCAATCTTACTTGTGAAAGAAGGTATTACAGGTAGCTAACTGATAATATATTATGCAAATCACACAGTCTTAGATGTGACTGTCAACAAAACTCATCTTGAGCCATCATGGAAGCCTGGGGAGCCCTGTGTGTGTATGCACACACAGGGATGAGCACATTCCCCAGTTTAGGCTGAGTTTTAATCACAGTTGAAACAAATCTGTTCTTTAAATTGTAGCCTGTTTCCTTACACAGCCATCAGATTTTAACAATCTGGCTGTGCTTGGATCCTACTGGCACTGCTTTTCTTTTTTTTTAGGTGCTGTCACCTGCCTGTGTTATTCTGTAGGTCCCCAGTTCAATAGGTTTCCTAAGTACAGCCTGAACTTTAATGACCTGTTAAATCCGATGGAAGTCTGTGGACTTAAACAATATGCTTATAGTCCAGTGTATTCCTGAGTGCCTGCCTGAACTGGGAGCTCTAAGTAGATTTAGTTACTCAAAGAAAACGTGGGGTGCTTAGTTCTATTAATTAGCTGCTGACTCCTGAATCTATATTTGGAGCAGGAATTCTGGTTATATTGTAAAGCTATGAACAGCTTTGCTAGAGAAGGCTGCTTGACTCTGAGAGGACTCTGGCATTCACATTAACTGCAATACTCATGTCACATCACCTCAAACTTAAGATCAAAATTGCAAATAAATCTATTTCTGATTTTTGTAATTTGTCTTACATTCAAGCATACTAGGAAATCCACTTTAGCTGTACACAGTCCTTAGAAAACTGAAGCCCTTTAGCCTGTGGTATTAATAACATATCACCGAAATGCAGGCTTACATTTCCCTATTGGGGTTTTTTTTAGTTTCTCCCTAGGCAAAGGACACACTGTTTCACTTTTGCTGAAACTGAAAGAAATTAAACAGACCATAAGTAGCTCTGATCAGAGCTCTGTGTAAAGATGGCAAAAGTCTTGCACTCTATTAGCAAGCTACTAGTCTACTCATGCAGTTTAACCTTAGCAACTGGGTACAAAGGGCCTCACCAAAATCCCTGTCACTTCCTTCAAATGGCTGCTGGATTTGATTTTAAGTATAGCTGAGGATCTCCAACCCAGTAACATAAAGCTAAGTTACAAAAAAATCTATTGCACTTGGGTGTGTGAGGTGAGTCAGAGTTTCCAGATTTTGGATGGTATCTACAGTGTACTTCAATCCTTCTGGAATTTCAAGAGACTCAAAAGTTTCTATTGACCCAACACACAAAACAGGCAAACTGGATCTGAAACCCACCCCTGCGTTGAAGAAGTGCTCCTTTCCAGCTGTCTCCACGTCCAAAGAAACAAATTCGTAGAAACTCTGCCTCTCAGTAGATGTGACTGTGGCCACAAAAAAGGACATAATTATGTAGACCTTTGGAGAATAAAGTGACATCTCTTGACAACTCACACAAAAATGTTATGTTCTGTTTGATCACAGAATCTCACAAAGGAGACCTTGCATGACACAAACAAAACAAACTGCATGCAAGCTGCATGCTGCTTGTGTTGTTGGGAGGATCACATGCTTGTCGAGTACATAAAAAAGGACTTCAGCTCTTCAAATGTCTAAGATGGAAAGGGAAAGATCAAGCTTAATATTCCAGACAGAACCAAGGGCTTCAGTAAGTTACATGTTCTGCCTTTGAATTGTCAAATGCAAGCTCATAGATTTTTTTTGTGGAAGTTTTTTTCTAAAATGTACTATATATCAGAAAGTCACGGGGCACTCAAGAGGAAACATCAGCAGTGTGATGATCCTGTGATTACAGTACTTAACTGGAAATGTGAAGATTTTAGTTGAATTTCTATTATACTAGTCTTGTGCAATTTTGGGGAAGTTTCCACATTCTCCTACTTTCTGAGGGGAGAATTTATTCAGTTTTGGCTGACCTTCAGTTAGATTGCCTGCTCGTTATTTCTCCTGTACATTTTCAGCTCCTAGCATGGCAAACCCCATTCTTTTTCACTGTTTCCGTGTCAGCAATGATGATTTCTGAACCACATGGCTCTCAGTTAGAAGGTAGAAGAAAGGTCAACTGTTCACATTTCCAACACAAGAAGAAGGGATATTCTAATAAAACTTGTACACTTCAGTCTGAGACAAGCAAAATACAGGTTTTCTGTAGCAGAGTTGTAGTTCAGATATGGAACTCTGTCACAAGGTGCCACAAATGCTACAAGTTTACAGAAGTTGTAAAAAGAAAAGCAAAACCCCACAGCCTAAACAGACTATTGAAAGGAAAAGCCACATAGGGCAATTACAGACAGAAGAACCACTTCTGGCTCCAGAAGTCTCCAAGTTACAAGGCACGGTACGTTGGAGGCTATACACAAGATAATGTCATTGTCCATACTGTTGTATTTGCTTGTCACCTTCTTTTTTTTTCCTTACACTGATGCCACTGCCCCCTCCCTCACATACAAATTGCTTACCAGAGCAAGCTTTGACCAAAACCAGTTCTACCATTTTTGAGGGTATGACATTCCCTTCTCACGTCACAGAACTGAACTAACAAAGGTTATGCAAGCCTTGGTTTTTTAATGTGGCTTTGCTGACCACACAAACTGCATAGCATGGAACAAACAAAAACATGCCACCTAATGGATCATATTGTAGTACAACTTCTGATAGCTTACAATAGCAATTTGTAAGAGGATTTTTAACAGGATTATTTTATCCTTTTTGAGTTATGCCCACATAGAACCCACCTCAGTGGGCTGAGCATGTTTATCCACTCTGAACAGTATGCTGAATCCTCAACGACAGTCAACAGCTACTACATGCACCTTGCATGATCTCAGTTTAAAAAAAACAAAAGAAGGCAAAAAAACCCCAAACATAAAAGCAAAGCAGCAGCAAGTTGCAGATAGCTCATCTTAATTCTTTTCTGAAGGAAATTATGAATCTTGGGGCTTTCCAACTCCAGCAACTGAAGCCTGGTCTCATGGAAATAACCTGTTTGCCAGACAGGCCTTGCTCAGTGGCCCTGGGGATGGCGAAAATAACTCTGAACCCCAAGGGGTTTGTAGTGGCTTGTTTACAGCATAGCTCAGAGTTATACAAATAAAAGGCACATGCTGCTCCCAGCAAACCTTCTGGAGAGAACTCAGCCACTGAGTGATCCCAAATCTCCAATTCTGCCACTATGGCAGTCTTTGAAAAAGCCAAAGCCCTGTGCCAGCTTCCTTCCAAGGTTCAGTCTGGGCAAGATAGTAGCTAGAGAGGTAGCTTTGTCATCCTTTCCTGGCCACCCCCACTGTAAGACAGAGGGCCAACAACTGCAGACCACTTATGGCTGTAGTTGAAGAGCTGCAGATTCATTTGTTCAAAGAAAAACAGGTGCCAGCATATGCAGTGAGGGTCTGCAGGGTGCTGAGCACCCCATTGTATGTGGCCTGCCAGGGCTGTCTTCTTTCTAATCCTGAATGAAGAACACATTGGAACAGGGGAATTGGATTATAAAGCCCGTTTCACAACTCTGCTTTGACTAAGCTGGACTTCAGAGTCACTACTCTTCACTAGCACTGTGCTATGTGAGAGGGTTTAACTTAGAAGAGCCCCCCACTCAAGAGTCACTTCTCTTCCAGTTTGGATGCTACAGCAGGCTTAGATAATTTTCTGAAGGCATTCTCACAGAAGGTTACTCCACTGGCAAACAGCATTGCTGTGTCTAGCACTTAAATGGTTCAACAGCAAGTCCAAGAGGCTGTGTCTACTTCTATACTGCAGGCAGAAGCACCACCTTGCAGTTGAAGCAACCTGCATCCTACTCCATCTCAAGGGTGTGGAGGGAGGGTAGGGGAGTGAGAAACATGCAATGAAACCTTTCTCTGGGAAAACCTGGTTCACAGGCTGGAAAACACAATAGCACCTTTTGGTTAGTCTGGACAGAGCACTGGAACAGGCTTCCCAGAAAGGCTGTGGAGTCTCCTTCTCTGGAGATATCCCAAACCCATCTGGCTGTGTTCTTGTGGTATCTACTGTAGGTGATCCTGCTCTAGCAGGAAGGTTAGACTAGATGATCTTTAGAGGTCCCTTCCAACCCTGACAGCTCTATGACGCTATGACAAGTGCCTCAATAGATCTGCTGGACAGCTTAAATCAAGGAAGGAAAGCTCCACCGAGAGTGGATAAACACCAAAGCAGGTTGTTTAGGCTGTCCAGAGGCTGTGAAATCTTCATCCTCAGAGACAGTCAGCATGGAATAGATTGAACTTTGAAGTTGGCCATACTCTGAGTAGGAGGTTGAAAGACATACCTCCACAGGTCTGTTTAAAGCTTGATAGTTGTAAGATTCTAAAGACTGAAGCAAATACCAACACAATACTGAAATGGTAACTGTGCATCAGGCAAGATAAAGCTTGTCTGGCTGCTGTATTTAGGAGTACTCCTAAAATACTCATGCATCAAGTACTCAAGCCAGTCTCTGAGGCAAATGGCATTTATTAACTTCCTGGAGGAAATCACAGCCATCTTAAACTGACTTAAAACATTATATTTCCCTTTTTCCATAAAGACACTGTCCCAACATGACTTAAGACACAAAATGCCAAGTTTTTGTTCTGTTGGTCCTACCAACTCTTGTTCCTTCCACACATATCATAGAGAAGGGGAAAGGAAAGGTCTGGAATATCAGACCTCTTATTGTACCTGAGTATGGCAGGCCCACAGTAGGCAGGATGTATTTTGGTACACATATCCTCCAGCTGCAGGCGTTCTCCAGGGCTGATATCATAGCTCTGCTTTGGGTAGCTGACCAGCCAGCCGTAGTCCACCCCAGTCTTGATCTTGCGATACTCGTTCTCCCGCTCTCGCTGCTGCTTCTCTGCCTGCTTGGTCTGCCAGCTCAGCTCCATCATTAGTGTCTCAACCACCATTTCTGTGGGGGTCCTCTGGGAAAAGCGGTTTGGGGGCTCATTCCACCTGAACCAGGATGCCAGTGACATAGTGCCCTGTGTGTCTTCTTTAGGAAGGGGTTGAGGGTAGGGAGGGAAGAGAAAAAAAAAAGAGCCATCATCAACACACCTCAGCTGAGAACATCCTCCTCCACACACCCCTCCAGTCTGTTAGTCACTAAAAGTGCTACTGGATTACCCACTGAGAAGTCATTGGTGCTGAGCACCTTCGGAAATCTCACCCATAGCAGCCAACTTGTGCAGAGGGTGAGACAAAGGGCAAAGAGACACTGTTTCCCTTGAACTTCAGTCACCACATAATTTACATGACAGTCACAGTGCTTATGTCTGAAGTCAAGTTATAAGGATACTTTGGGCCCTCCCCAGGTTCAGCAGCATTCTCTTGCCCACACAGAAGAGCTGGGGCTAGGGCTTACCTGTCTGAACCCTTGTGGGAGAGCATGACCTTGCAGCAACCCTACATGCAAAAACTATTGCTGGGAGCCATGTTCTAGCGGGCAGGGGATCCTCAGGGAGAGCAGGATAGCTGACCTGGGGCGGTGGATTGATACTGGCTGGATGCCAGGTGCTCACCAAAGCTGCTCTATCATTCCCGTCTCAGCTGGACAGGGGAGAGAAAACATAAAGAAAGGCTCACGGACCAAGATAAGGACAGGGAGATCACTCCACAGTTACTGTTGTGGGAAAAAACAGACTGGAGAAATTAGTTTATTACCAATCAAAATCAGAGTACAATAATGAGAATTAAAATAAAATCTTAAAACAACTTCGCCCCAACCCCTTTCTTCTTCTTGGGCTCAGCTTCACTCCTGATTTCTCTACCTCCACCACCCTAGCAGCACAGGCGGGACAGGAAATGGGGGTTGTCATCAGTTCATCACACGTTGTTGCTGCTCCTCCTTCCTTCTCGCAGGGGGATTCCTCACACCCTTCCCCTGCTCCAGTGTGTGGTCCCTCCCATGGGAAGATGGAAGGATTCCTTCATCCTCCCTTTGAATCCTTCACGAACATCTTCAATGAGTCCTTCCCATAGGCAGTGGGAAGTTCTTAATTAACTGGTCCAGTGTGCATCCCCTCCACAGAGTGCAGTCCTTCAGGAACAGACTGCTCCAGCATGGGTCCCCCCCACAGGGCCACAAGTCCTGCCAGCAAACCTGCTCCAGTGCAGGCTTCTGCTTCTGTGGGTCCACAGGACCTGCCAGGAACCTACTCCAGCATGGACCTCCCACAGGGTCATAGCCTCCTTCAGGCATCCACCTCCTCCAGCATGGGGTCCTCCATGGGCTGCAGGTGCCCAACTCCTCCACTGTGGAACTCTAGGGGCTGCAGGGGGACAGCCTGTCTCACAATGGCCTTCACCATGGGCTTCAGGGGAATCTCTGCTCTGGCACTTGGAACACCTCCTCCCTCTCCTTCTTCACCTGGGTGTCTGCAGTGCTGTTTCATGTATTCCACCTTCTCTCTTCTGACCACTGCTGGTCTTGCACAGGTTGTTGGTTCCCTGCCCGCTTTCTAAATATGTTATCCCAGAGGTGCTACCACCTTCACTGATGAGCTTGGGTCCGTCTTGGAGCCAGCTGGCATTGGCTCTATCAGACATGGGCAGCTCCTCACAGAAACCACGTGGCCTCCACACTACCAAAATGTTGCCACACAAACCCAAAATGCCCAGGTAGGTTTGCTGCTGCTCTAACAAAAGTGGTAGAGGTCACCCATACTTAAGCAGTACTGGCAGGAGCAACAGATGCATTGATTAGAAGGCCAAGCAAAGCTTTAACCATTGCTTAGCAAATGTGTTGTTGCAAGCAGATAGAGAGGCTACACCATCTTCTGCAAGCTGAAGTCCAGCTACCAGCTCTGCTGGAAGCACACACCTACATCAAGTGTCAAGGGAACTGCGGCGTGGCTGAGCAGAAAGCAGCAGCACATCCAGGTTTAAACTGTTACTACTTCTAAGTGAGAGGTTTCTGCTGCTGGGGAGTTACCAGGCAGTTAGAAGGCAGAACAAACCGCACCAATCAGCTCAGCAAAAGATGGAATTAACTCCCCACCCAGCCTATCCCTTCATGTAGTCACTTCAAGAGGACAATGCATGGAACAAAGTTATTAACTATTGTATTTGTATTTAAACACAATAGAGTCCAAAGCAGGCACTAGGGACCCAACCAGGAGCAAAACAGCATCTGTTTCTGCACACAGCACACTTACGTGCCTTGTTGCTCCCTTCCACTAGCCTCCAGGGAGAAGGGGTGGCACAAATAATGGCTGCAGCTGGGATTACCGAAAGGCCTCTCCTGGCAGCATCCCAATCAGGATATGGCATCAAAAGTTAACATGAGGGCAATGGATTAAACAGCCCAATTCTGCAGGGCCTGAGCAAATCCTCTCTACTCTGACAGAGACACAAAGGCAGACACAGAAGGGAGAAAAATATGCTTTTGATTCAAGCTGCGATATTTGGGCCTAGAGCCTCTAGTGACAATGCAAATCACCAGAAGCTCATCACTACCCAATCCTCCCATTAGAGCTAATGGCCAGAAGAGCAGTCAGATTCTGCCTTCAGTGCCTGGAAAACCATCACCATTTGCACCAGGTGAGAAGGGTGCCTCAGTTGCTTTCATGTCTTCATCACTTGCCATAAAAGAGCCTTGTTCTCTTTCAAAATTGTTCGTATTATGCAAATACATCACACCACTAAATGAAAACAGTCCAAAAACATGGATAGCCTGTACAGTGTCCCAGGTTTGAAATTATGTCAGGGTCTAATGCTTGGGTTTTTCTAGAATCAGGATGTTTGGCAAGCTTCATTGAAGGACAAGTTTCTCTAGTCCTATATCCTACCTCTCCCAGCAAGCAATACCAGTTTCTTCAGAAGGAAGACATAAAAGGGCCGAAAATTTCCACAGGGCATAGGTGTGTAAGGCTGCAGGTACTCTTCTGAGACTGTATAAACATTAACACCTTTGCTAGTTTACAGTGCTCATACATGAGAGGTCACTGTAGTGGCTGTTTCTGCCCCAGAGTATCAGCTATGATTATCCTTATGATAGCAGCTGTAGTCAGCAGCTGCTGGAAGTAATCCTGCTCATATCTCATTTCTGTGCTCTGCAGGAGGAGGAGCAGCAGGTCCTTTCATTTGCTTTCATTGCCAGGGCTCCAGCTAACAGCTCCCAAATCAACACACAGCACTCAGCTGCTGCCTTACTAGCTCAAAACATATGAACAAACTCAGGCTGGAGTTGATGTGCCGACAACTTCAACTCCATAATCCCACCGTCTCAAAACATACCTGGATCTTGCTACACCGTGGCCTCCACTCACCATTACACATTATTGAGAATGAAGATCCTTAAAACTTAAGGCCTTTTCCTTGGACTTATCACCCCTTACATACTGCACAGGTGAGCCCTATCAGCAAAAGCAAGCAGCAGAACCCACCACAAGCTGTTGTAAATTATTTCAGAGCCTCCTCTTTCTTTTCAGCTTACGTGACAACAGCAATTTTTCATAAGCTTTTTCAGGTACCTGACCAATTAAGGTATCATTATTTCCATTTGTGCCTTTGTCTGTTAAAGGTGAGCATGTCAGTCTGTATTTTATCAGCCAAGGGTTAGCTTCTTTTGCCCTTACTCTGGCTATGACCTGGTCTCACATTGGTTTAGCTCTGCTGACTTCAGTGGCATTAGGGGTAAATCAGTATAAAGCAGTGCAGCTGAGGAGTATCCTTCCAGCTATTCCTAGTTCACCAGCTGATTAATTATAAGAGGAGCAAGGGGGAATTTTGTGGTCAGAACTGGGAAAGACAGCAAAGAGACCTGGGTTCTAATTTGACCTGCCCCGGCTTTCACATGGTCCTGGGCTGTTCTTACTACCTTTATGTTTTTATCTTGCAGGTCTCCCTCAAAGCAAGTAGTTCTGTGTGAGGAGAACCATTTTACTTAGCACTAGCATTGCAGAGGAGAATCACTCAGAAAAGTATTCTGGACTCATTTTCTGATCAAGGCCTGCTGAATCTGAACTTTGCCCTGTCCCACAGCTTTCATGAAGCACTGGTAACAGGCAGATTGGCTTTTGAAAAGGAAACATGGACACCACTGACTCTGAATGGGGCTTCCACATATCTCCCATACATTACTTGAAAAAGCTGCTTCCATATGAGAAGAGTATAAAGTAAGAAAAGCACTTCACCTGCAGTTGAAATGGCCTCTTCTCAAATGAAGGAAAGTCCCATGCAAGCATTTCAGGCACACTAGTAGCTTGTGCTGGCTGTTGCTAAGGGAGTCTTGTTTGTACAAGATTGCTTCCCTCCCCATCTCTCATCCATCATCTCCTCCTTTTGAGAGCTGGAAATTGGCCATCTCTAACTTCGTAGGCATGACAAGCCACCACTCTTCCCACTACTGCAGAAGCTACTGTAGGCTCCATTAGTTGTGGCAGCTGTTTTTAATTTAAAGTTCACATGCAGACTAATCATTAAATGGTTCAAAATGCCTTTCCTATTAGGAAAAACTCAAAGAACTGCCAGCAGGATGTGGGCAACTAAAGGAAGGCAAAAGTTTCAGCCTGACCTTCTTATTGGGGAAAAGGACAAATTTACACTTTTCAAACATTCACATTAAAATTTTAAAAGAAAGAGACACTGCCCCAGCTGAATACAGATCTTTAGTCCAATTAGTCCATTCTTCTGATTTCTCACAAGAATCTATCCTGGGAGCCGATATCATCTAGCTGATGAACTACTCTGGTGTTATTCAAGCAAAATTTCAGAGTGGTTTATAGAAGTTCCACACTAGAAAAAGATTTGGGTTTCAAGCTGTTTGCTTCATTGACCCTAGACCTTTGTTTAGAAGACAAACCTCCTCCTTACACTGTTGAATGCAAGTTTTAAGCACACATTTACCTTAGCTATGTTGAAGTCTGGAGTACCTACCATTACCTCTCTTACACCACCTCTGAGGGGTTTCTTCAGTTTTCAGTAATCACTAGTAATTCTCTCCAAGACATTTGAATGTAAAACTTTCCTATTAGCTCTAGTTCTAAAGAAGGTTATTGCCTCTCTCCAAATCCCATTTTTGTTCTCCACATTGTCAGCAATTTCTGCATTTTTCTCCTCAATACTTTACAGCTTTCTCCATTCTCTTCTCACAGCATGTTCTGTACAATTTCACCTCACATTCCAATTTTTTACCTTTTCCCGTATTTCCACATGACTTCCTCTTGCTCCAGAGAGTGCAAAACAGAATCATCAGAAATATTGAAGTTAACATACCTTATTTGTTTTTTCACCTTCTTAGAACAGGATTTCAGTCTTTCCTAGCCCTTTTACTAACAAAGGGAATATGTTTCTGTAGCTCTCTCTCTGGCTGTTCTTTGGCCAGCTGGAGGCTGTTCTTATAACCCGACAGACATCAGTCTCCTTCAAGCTCTTGCAGGCCAGATCACCACTTGCTAAGGCTTGTTACAGCAGGGCTGCTTTCTGGGAAACCACGAGTCAATCAATGGGACCTCTTTGCCTTGTAGAAAATGAACTTCTGAGAATAAAAAAATCTCTTTCCACTGATCCTTTTCCTGGTTTCCATCTTCCAGCACCCTCCAGGACAGGAAAGGAGTAGGCAGAGGGTAAGAAATGTGCATTCATGAAAAAAAAAAAAAAAAAAAAAATAGTATAGCTGGAGTCTCTATAAAGGTACATCCAACAGTTCCACAAGCCTCCTGTGGTTCGCCATGGCCTTCACAGTCTATCAGCCCAGGAGTACTACTGACAGTCCTTAGTGACTCTCAGTAGACCTAGGGGTATGGCAATTATGTCAGAGCAGCAGCAAAGTCTTAAGGGGCTGGACGAGTAGGAGCCTAATCTAAAGTCCAGTGATGTCAATGGAAATGTTGTCACTCAGCTGGCTATAGATTAGAGTCCCAGGAAATCCACTGTCATCCATGTAACGCATACTGACAAACAGGGCTGAGGAGCTTGGAAATGCCTTTCCTCCCTTCTTGTGGGTAATATTTCTGTACTACTACAGTCAGAAAGCAGGGAGACAGAATTGGTTCATGCAAGATGCCCACTCAACCTTTTTCCACATGTGCCAGATCAGAGGGTAACAAACCATGAAAATTATTTCTAAGAGAATTGGAAAAAGCTCCATCCCCAAACTGTGCTCCTGTTGTACTTTTTAAAGACATGCAGTCACAGGCAAAATGGATGATATGACACTGTGGAACATTTTAAACTTTTTGTTTTATTTGCTTCTTTAGTAAAGTTTGGATTACATTATCCAGAAAAAGCCTGGTGTCCTTTGGATAGCAAAGGGTATCTAGTATCTCCCTAGACTGCAACTCAAAGGTAGACTAAAGCTGGTTTGGCTACATCCATCTCTGAATTCTGCATGTGCTAACTGATGCAACATTTAACCAGCTTCTCAAACAGAATTCATAGTCATGGCTATGCTGCTAGCTATACCTGCATGCAGTAGGAACAGCATCATAGATTAATCCCAAATTCTATTTCTCCTACAATAAACATGTTAATTTTGTTCCATACAAAGAATTGTAGCAAGCTCTAAGAAACTGCTGCCAATATCTTCTCAGTTTTATTTATATAGTGCATCTAAGCTTTGTAAATAATCCCTGTTCTCTGTTCTCCACCACTTTTCTGCAGAGTTACTTACCATTATCCTCTTCACAGAGACTTCTACCTTACCAGGGTCAAAAGAGCTCTATTTCCTATCTGTCTGGAACCTTCCTTCTTGTTTAGTGACATGGAAGGCTATGATGTTTACAGCTACCTGTCGTGTGATTGTAATCTCAATGGAAATTATTATAACACCAGCCTGAGAACCCGTATCTATCTCCCAAAGTTTCTATGAGGCAATTAATGCTAAAAAAGCAGTAGAAAGAGCTTTTCAATCAAGAAATTTAAAAGCGATGCAAATATCATCATACTAATACAGCATCATTCCTCATTCTGACCTGCAGAATAGAGTGAACTCTTGGGGACACTCACAGGTTGCCAGAGAACTTGTTTTTCATCTTATGAGATACCAATTCTCTTGTTGCGATGGACACAAGCTATTTCTGAACAAAATATTTTCACAGTAGTCAAAATATATTCAGGGATGTGACCCTGTTACAAGTAGTAAGGAGTTTTGAACAACAGACATATAGCCAACACTTTAAATGAAACACGATTTATTGTCAAGTTTTCAAGGCTGCAGGGGTTTAAGGACAGCAAGAAGAGCCTCACAGCAATATTTAAGGATGAGCTCACCACGACAGGACACTGTGGCACCCAGCAGGCCCCTGCACACCAGGTAATACCTGTCTGCCCCTAGCAGGGCAGAGCTCATGGTCTGAGCAGCGTGCTGCAGGCTGACAGCTCCTGCTGCTGCCCAAGACTGCTTCTGAATAACAGGCTCTCTCAAAAATGTGTGCAATGCATGCTGCCATTTGGCATACAGTCTAATTTCTGTATTAGTCTTTCTCCAGCAGACTTTGCATTCTCAACATTATAGAAACAGGCTGGCTCTTTGTCTGGTGTAATTGCCACAGAGAGTTAGAAGTCACTTAAGCCATTTGTGAACAGGCAGAACTGTAAAAACCACCATTAGCCAGCATAACAGAAGCACGTGCAAAGCATATCACAAGGTGCTGCAAGACAAAAGAGAGACAAAGATGGTACCAAAGAAAAGCTTGGGTGGCCTTCTGAAAACACCACAGCAGTTACAGTATACATGGGTATGTCACATTTTCTACAGCTACTCGCCCTCAAAAGATTTTTTTCTAATAAAACTCTTTAAAATTGAGAACACAGGATACATACTGGTCTCACCTCCCCAGCACTTGTGTAGTTTGTAATACATTCTTAGAGCTTCAATCTTTTGGAAAACAAGTCTATCTGGTGCATTTTACATCTGCATTTTGATTGCAAGAGGGGTAAAAAATCCCAAGACTTCAACATGAACTGGGCTCCAAGCTCCAGTATGACTGAGATACTTTTCAATCACTAGTCAAAACATGAAAAGAAGGTAGCTGATCTAACTGGTACAGCTTCACAATCTACAGTACAGCTGCACCAATCTAAAACAGATTTCCCTCACTGAAATAAAAGAGCTGTGTTGATTAACTCCAGATGAAAATCCAGTCTACTGATGTTAAAGAAAAAGTGAAGGAAGGGCCCAATAGCCTAGAGCTCTACTAATGCCTAGGACTGTCTACAGAAGATAATCTTGGTGTTATCTGCAGAAGCAGAAGGGTGGGTGCTATTCAAATCTGCTTATGAAGCAGAGTACATTTTACAGTTTGTCTGCTTATCAGAGCAAATGAGTTCCATCTGCTGAGAAACAGGACTATTTTCATGCCAAATTCCCACTTGTGGTTTAAACAGTATTTTCTAATAGCAACCAGAAAAACACTGTATCATAGCATTATACTGGACTGTTACCTAAACCTACTGGGGCCAGGAAGTTGAAACACAGTAATTTGCTCTGTTTGCCCATGTTGTTATTAAAACTCCAATATTTTGCTCAGATACGTCTATCTTGCTGTGATGGATCAAACACAACTTGAATTCTGTATTTTATTTGATCTCTGCAGACTACAAATTCAGGGTTTCAGTCAGGACAGAGCAGCCTGAACTATTCTTCACCATGCATTCAACCATGTAAATGAGAGTTCAGAAAGCAACAAAACACATAGCTTTCATGTTATTAAAACTACTGAAACCACAAAAAAAAAAAAAAGTATTGCTGCAATAAAGCAACAATAGCATATGATGGAAGGCTCCAACACAAAAGGCTTTCAAAATTAAAACTTGGAGGGATCCCCAGCTCATCTTTCTCTATTCTACTGTCATTGTAACTACACGACATTATTAAAGGGGCAGTAATGTCACAAGCTGCAGTTTCTAATATTGTCATTCACGTCAGATTTTTGTAGCTGTAGAATGATATAAAATAAGAGCTTGAAACTCAGACCCAAAAGCATATTTCACCTGTTGTCAGGTCCACTAAAATGTTGGTGGTTTTTTATTTCTATATTGTGGTGTCGATCAGACCAAGTGCTATGAAAGTGGGTAAGCGAGATGTGCATTCTTCATCCAGACCAAGGACTGATTCTGCTGTGAAAGCAGGACTAATTCATTGCATCATAAGGTGAGAATGCATTTTAACTGACGCCCCTACATTTCTGTTTAGTAGTGAACTTTGGTTATAGTATCTATCGGAAAGAATATTTCCTGGAGATCCTCCAAGTCTCACTCTCTCTCAGCTCTGCAGAACTATTAGCCTATGTGAGAGTTTTCTCTGTACTGGAGGGTACTAGGACTAGTGTTAGTGGTTGGTCCTTGTGATGGAAGTTACTTTAGAATCACAGAATCCTAGGGGTTGGAAGGGACCTGGAAAGATCATCTAGTCCAACCCCCCTGCCAGGCAGGATCATCGAGAGCACATCACACAGGAGCACGTCCAGGTAGGTTTTGAATGTCTCCAGCCAAGGAGACTCCACAGCCTCTCTGGGCAGCCTGTTCCAGTGCTCTGTCACTCTCACAGTAAAGAAGTTCTTCCTGATATTCACATGAAATACATGTTATTTTAAATTGGCACCCAAAAGAAGAATGCTAAATGTAGAGTGAAAAGGTAAGCCTCTCTTCGTAGAGATCCCATACAGCATGAGTAACAACCAGCAGGGCTCTGGGAAAGCTCATGCTTTTCTTCCTGCAACAGCTGAATGACCCACCTGCATCCCACCTACAGAAAGCAGCCATACAAGCAGTGAAGAGCGCTGTCCTGAGACAGAATTTAACGAATGTGTTAGCATTAAGAGAGGTAGAGTGTAGCCTATTCTCAGTCACGTTGCCATAACTCCAAAGCTATCTGACCCTAGTGGTACCTACCACACTGGGGCTACTACACAGAGGACGGTCACACTGAAGAAGACACTTAGGACAGATACGAGGGATGCTAAGAGCAGCATAAGTGTGAGGCTGCATGAACCGTGCTTTCCTCCCGGGCTGCCTGCTCTCTACACAACCAGTTACTCGGTGCTGATCCACGCAGGCAGCCCGGTGGTCCACCTCCAAGCCCAGCCTGGGACCGCCGTGGGAGCACCCCAGCCCCCTTCCCGGCCCGCCCATCCCGCCTCACCTGTGGCAGCAGCGTTCCCGCTGCTGGCGCGGACAGACGGACCCAGCGGGAGCGAAGCGGGTACCAGGGAGAGGACACGGCTCGGAGTCAAGCCCTCCGAGCGGGCACGGCACGCTTCCACCCACCCCGCAGCGCGGATTACCCTGCTGACGAGGGATAACAGCTGAGCTGACGGCAGTGCTTTTAAGCTATTAGGCCTCGGTCGAGTACCCCTACAAGATACAGCTGCCCCTCCCGAAAACCTGATGCCTCTCCACTTTGGCAGACTTCGCTGCCTGTTTAAAAATCCCTCCGACACCTGAGAACTTGGTGGGGCTTTCTAACCTGTACCTGAGCCCACAGTGAAAAGAAAGGAAACTCGCTCACAGAATCCCGACTTGCCGAAGCAGGGCGGCTGTTTCACCCCTTCCTCCCCCTGCGGGGTCCCCCTCCCGGCTCCGCGCCCCGCGGCCGGGGGGCTGCGGGGCGGCCGCCGCTCCCTCACGGAGCCTGCCGGCGCGGGCAGCCGTGACCGACCACACCGACGGCCGAAACCGGGAAACCCCAAGAGCCGGGCGCTCCGCCGGCAGAGCTCGGGAAACGCAGCGCCCCAGGGCCCCCAGCATCCCCTCCTCCTTACCGCGCCGGCCCGCTGCCGCCCCGCCGCCGAGCCCGAGCGCCGCGCCGGGCAGCGCCGCCTCCCTCCGCACCGCCCGCCCGGAGCCGCCGCCGGCCGCCCCTGCCCGGGGCTGCCCGCCCGCCTGCCCGCCCGCCGGGGCTGCTGTGGCGGCTGAGCCCGCGGGGCCCGGCGGCGGCGGCGGCGGCAGCTCCGCCGGGGCGTCCTGGGGCGCGGGTCGCGGCCTCCCGCCGGGACTCGCCGCTGGAGGTGGTTCCCGCTGGAGCGAGGGGTGGTCAGAGGGCTGGAGCAGCTCTCCTGGGAAAGACAGGCTAGCGAGCTGGGGCTGTTCAGCCCGAAGGAGACTGCAGGGAGACTTCTGTGGCAGCCTCCCTGTACCTGAAGGGGCTTATAGGGAAGCTGGGGAGGGGCTTCGTGCAAGAGCGTGTAGTGATGGAACAAAAGGCTTTAAGCTGGAAGAGGGTAGATTGAGGTGAGACGTTAGGGAGAAATCCATGAGGGTGAAGGGGGTTGACACAGGTTGCCCAGGGAAGTCGTGCGAGCCCCGTCCTGGAAGTGTTCGAGTGTTCAGGTGGGATGGAGCAACCGAATCTAGTGTGAGGCTTCCCTGCCCGTGGCAGGTGGGGTGGGATGATCTTTAAGGTCCCTTCCAGCCCAAATTATTCTTTTATTAATTCTGTGATAAAATTTGTGCTGGTAAGTAACAGCGCAATGAATGCATCTGTTCAATTTATCATCTTCACTAATAACCGCAGCTCTCCGAGGGGCTTCAAGTCACAAAAGTCACACAGGTTTCACTGTGTTTGCAGGGATGAAGGAGGAGGAAGGGTTGGCATGGGAGATGGAAGAGTGCGGGGGAGGCCAAGAGGACAAGGAGGAGGAGGGAGAGCTGTGCTGTTGGGAAGGTGGACAGGCAGTGTCAGAGGGTCGTGCTTCATCTGGGAAAAACACGTGCATTACCAGAAGGGGTCTGGGCACAGGGAGCTGTGAGGGATGTGTGTGGATTTTGGAAACCCTGAGAAGTAATTGTGTTTAGTAAGAGGTCAGTGAGGAGAGCTGCATTTAGCACAGGGTCAGTGAGATGAAAAGGAGTGAAAACTGGCCCAGAGACCACCAGAGAGACAGGCGATGACAGGCGTTGTGGCAGTGAGGGAGCAGGCCCCTGTGCCTCTTGGAGCTCCTCTTGTCAGGGGATGGGGCCACACTCATGGTCCCAGGCAGGAATTACCTCTGCAAGCCCATGGCTCCTAACCTTGCCTCTTCCCACAGTGCAGAAACGCACAGAGACATCCCCAGTGCCATCGGCCAAACCCACGCCAACTTCAAGGGGAGCTGAGCTCTGCCAGAGGATCTCAGGGCCTTGGTTAAGGAAAGCACACAGACTGGTGACGTCATTCAAGTATGTGTGAAACCTAAGCCTGGGTGTAAAGTCAGTCAACTCCCTGCTGAAAAACCTTTGTAAATTTGGGGCAAAATTTTGACACCTCCATATTCATGCTTTACTTGAGGATGGTGGCCTTTCAGACCATGCATGTTTGTACAGCACATGCATAAATCAAAACAGACCAGATAAAAAACTGCAGGTTAAAAAGGTGCCCAGTGTATTCTAAATTAAAATGTATGAGGTGGGGTTTTTTTAATGTCTAGTTTATTTTTAGATCAAATAACACAACCAGACTAACAAAGAGATTAGAAGCATTTTCTGCTCTAATTATTTGTGGAGGATTATGTGACTGTCCTGAGCTTCAACTCCAGCCCAGGATACTACCCACTCTGTAGAGGCTTGTAACATTCTGGGCATGCTCTGCTCAACATGACATCAGGGAATTTTAATTAAAAGTCATCTTACATGGCTAAAGACCTTTTTTTTTCATCCATTATTTCAAAAGTAACCAGCTCTGACTAACGCGGAACAAACCCCATCTTGAAAATACTTAGGTACCAGGTAAGTGAGTTGTATATTTTCAATGCACTGAATTTCTGGGAAATTCCTGCCATGGATCAGAGACACTGGTGACTGGGGAATATCTTCAGGAGTAAGATACATAAGCCTCACAAAGGAAAAAATATTTTATCTCTTCAGTACCTTATTTTGCAGTTGAAACAAAGGATTATTACAGTCGTACTGATATGACTTATCTGATCAGTCAGCACTCTAATCATCAGTTGCTTAGTAGCAGCACTCTGGTAACATAGATGGAGTAAAGCTTTATTTAACATGACATTTTCCAGGACACAGCATGACAATCAGGTTTCACCATGTTGTAATTTGTAGTGCTGTCCATTTGGGACTGCTATTTTTCATGCTTTATCAGATGCTGCCCTGACTCACCTGAGCACGTTACCAACACTGCAGCTGCAGCCACTGTGATGCTGGCTGCAGAGCCTTCATATTCCAGTGTCAAAGTAGTAGACCTCTGACACAGGCACTAAATATAGACTTCTTCAATTGGTAGCAATCATACTGCATCTGTCTTCTGCATGGGTCCAACCAGAAGCAAGTAGTCTTACTTCATCACAGACAAAAATCAAATATAATGTGGTAGGGTTGTATCTGGCCTGCTGGTTTTTGACTGAGTTGGTGAAGTGTGTCAATCAATAAAATGGGCTTCACAGAGGGAACATTGCCTTTTTCATAGGCTTGAAACCTTGCTTAGAAAAGTGCCACTTCTAGAGCTATTTGTCATATTTTTGTAGCACTTGTTTTCCCTCAGCAAAGCAGTTTTTCATTCACTGAGAAGATCATCTTCCTGCTGTTTACTTCAAATCCAGTCAGCCCACCCACAAAGAACTTCACTATGAGCAAAAGAGAGAAAGTTCATTCAGCCTTTAGCAGCAGTCCCCAGCCTTTTCATAGCTGAGGCTCATTTGAGAATATCCAGCAGTGTTACCATGTCCTTTCTAGCAAATATCTCTTTCTCTCCCCCCTCACTGTGGGGATGCCCCTTTCTCCCTCCACATGGGTTGTGGGCATGGGGCTGTGCCCAGCAAGGCTTCAATGCTTGGATTTGATACCTCAGCTGCTGCCACGTGTGGCCTCACCCAAGAGGTACGCCCTCAGTGACCACTGATCCAGAAGGTTAAAAGTAGATCAACTCAGAAAGTAGTATCCTGGATCAGTAAAGAGGTAGATACTTGGATACCATGATCCTGGGTACAGCTGGATGAAGCACATGGTATACAGGTCTTTCTCAGGAAAACCAGTTAGATAGGAGCATTGCAGAGTGGGCTGTACTTCATTAAGGATTCTTGGATAAACACCATAATGTTACTGCAAGGATAGCTCTTGCTAAAGTGAACAGCATTTCTTATGTCACCTTATACAAGCTCCTGAGTGACAGGCCTGTTACTGTATCTGAGTAGGATCTGATGCTGGTTCTTTTCTCTCCTTCCCTCTTTTAGGAGAAGATGACAGTTGCTATGGTTTACTAAAATGTAGAGATCACGAAGCTGTAGAAAACAGAATCACGGGGTACTACAGTGCCAGGATTGGAAAAAGATTGCCTGAAATGAGTATTAACTAGACTAAATGAAGAAATTTAAGGAAAGAAAATTAGGCAGAAGCAGTGACTTCAGATAAAAGACTTCTATCATGGCCAAATACTAATTGTGGATGAGCCCCCAGGCTAAATATTTCAAAGGACTCTAGGAAAGCAATAGAAAACGTAGAGAGATGAAGTGGGTTACTAGGAGCACTGTACCCCTAAACTCGATGGTAGTAGGAAGTAAACCTACAAATGTTTCTTCTTTGCTGTGTGCATTGCCCACTCAGTGAAGTCAGCTTTAACTGATTATTCCTTCTGACATGCCACAGTCAGTGAAGAGAGGCTGGATGTACACTGATCCTTTTGTGTTTCAGAGCATCCTCGACCCTTATGCAGCAGATGTAGTTATAGAATCATAGAGTCTTTTAGGTTGGAAAATACTTTTAAGATCATAAAATCCAACTGTTAACCCAGCACTGCCAAGTTCACCATTAAACCATGTCCTTAAGCACCACAGCTACATGTCTTTTAAATACTTCCAGGGATCATAACTTGCCTACTTCCCTGGGCAGCTTATTCCAATGCTTGACAACCCTTTCAATTAAGCAGTTTTTCCTAATATCCAATCTAAACCTCCCCTGGCACGACTTGAGGCCATTTTCTCTTGTTCTGTTGCTTGGTACAGGGGAGAAGAGGGCGACCCCCACCTCACTACAACCTCCTTTCAGGTAATTGTAGAGAGCAATAAGGTCTCCTCTCAGCCTCCTTTTCTCCAGACTAAACGACCCTACTTCCCTCAGCTGCTCCTTGTAAGACTTGTGCTCTAGACCCTTCACCACCTTTGTTGCCCTCCTCTGAGCATGCTCCAGCACCTCAATGTCCTTCTTGTAGTGTGGGGCCAAAACTGAACACAGGATTTGAGGTGAGGCCTCTCCAGTGCTGAGTAGAGGGGGACACTTCCCTAATCCTGCTGGCCACACCATTTCTGATACAAGACAGGATGCTGCTGGCCTTCTTGGCCACCTGGGCACACTGCTGGCTCATGGTCAGCCAGCTGTTGACCAACACCCCCAGGTCCTTTTCCACCAGGCAGCTTTCTAGCCACTCTTCCCCCTAGCCTGTAGCATTGCATGGGATTGTGACCCAAGTGCAGGACCTGGCACTTGGCCTTGTTGAACCTCATGCAATTGGCCTCAGACCATCGTGTCAGTCTGTCCAGGACCCCCTGCAGACCTTTCCTACCTTCAACCAGATCAACACTCCTCCCCAAGTTGGTGTCCTCTTCAAACTTACTGGGGATGCACTCAATCCCCTCATCCAGATAACTGATAAAGATATTAAAGAACTGGCCCCAACACTGAGCCTGGGGAACCCCACTTGTGACCAGCTACCAACTGTGTTGAATTCCATTCACCACAACTCTTTGGACTTGGCCATCCAGCCAGTTTTTTACCTTGCAAAGTGTGCACCCATCCAAGCCATGAGCAGCCAGTTTCTTTAAGAGAACACTGTGGGAAACTGCATCATAGGGTTTACTAAAGTTATCTAGTTAGCTATGGCCATCAAAAATACTTGTACTTGTGCAGACTATCCGGAGCACAATAACCAGATAACCTTCCAGCCATCACGTATCCCCTTCTCTCTGAAACATCTTGAAAGCTGGAGATTCAGAGTGTGCACCACAGTGGCTGGCAGAACCACTGACGGTTTTACTTCTGTGCATCAGAGATAGGCAGCACCAGAAAACCTGATACGCAGTTTTTAAAATGTTGTTACTTCCTTCTGGTCTTTCTGTTCACCATTATAAAGAGTCATTTAACAAAGTGTAGTGGTTTGTTTAACTGCTGATTATCTTAACCAAGCAAGTTATCTGAGCAAATACTAGTTCCGTATTTTTAGCACTATGAATGAAAATTATGAAGTGTCATGAAATATTCAGCCAAAAAACAGATGTAGAAAGGCAAGCTGAGCACCAAAAATTACAACACAGATGGTCACGGTAAATTAATTGAAGACACTAGGCTGCAGGGGGGAGAGGCAAAAAGATGCCATGGAGCTTTGAAGTAGACAGATGTCAAAATATCTGTGATTATGTGCTTAATTGCACTCTTCCTGATTGCTTGATTCCTAATGTACACTATTAACAAACAATAATCTCCAAAGGACATTCTCAAGGTTGCTGGCTTTTAAAATGACCACATCTCAAAAGCTGACACAGTCCATAATGTCACCTTTACAGGGGTAATAATTCTTTAAGCATTGATTTTCCTTAGGTGACGAAGATTCCTCTAGTACTAGAGACAGGGCTGCTGTCACACCACATCTGCAGGGTTTTTGCCTCTGTCTTACCCAAATATGTGTTATTTTCTCTTGCACTGTTTCGTGCAAATCTAGCTGACAGCGACTGATGGATTAGTCCCAGTGGGCTTTGAGTTGTTTCTTCTCTTTCATCCAAGAGTGAATTTTGTACTGCCCAAAATCCAGTACGACAGGAATTTGGCCATGAAATTCAACAGGACCAAGACTTTGTCCATGTTCTGTTTGAGTTTGTTCCAGTGTCTGCTGAAATCAGTGGAGGGATTTGAGCTGATCAGAAGGGAATTAAAAAAAAAAAAAAAAGGGGGGGAGAGGGAGGAAGATGATAATGCTGTAGCACCTTTAATATACATACAGAGCATATGGGTAATCTATTTGTTGATCGATTCAGTGTATAACCTGATTATGTTGCTGAGACTTTATTGGAAGTATTGTGCAAGAAATACTAACTTTATCAGATACATCCCCTTCAGGAGAGATCAGTAGGAAGAAACAAGACAAGGATACCTATGAAACTGCTTTGGGGACTTGAGACTGGAGGACACAATAGCAGGAAGATCTTGTGGAGGCAAGACCTGAAAATTCAAAGAAGTCCTGCTGGGATTACACTGTTTGTGTAGTGCCTCCCAAAGAAAGTTGTGCCAACTCTTCCCACTCCGAGGCAGACAGAGCTCTGGAGGATTCCCGTATCCTTGGTGGGTCTAACAGATGCTTCTTTTAAACACCTAAGAAAATATGTGGGGTACAAAATCTCCCTGTCACTACATCCTATGACCTTAAAGCCTACATCCCACAGTCGGGGAAGTAGGATCATCCCTTTCCCACTGCCAACAACTGCATACAAATAAAGGTTTCTGAAATGGTGGTGGTCCAGAGGGGAGCACCCTGTGGACATTTGTATTAAGCCCACATTCCATGGTATGTCACACATATCTACGGATTCTTTATCCATTCCTGCACTCCAGGCTAAGTGAGCGTGTTGCCTCTACTGCCTCCTGACTGAGTGTGTAAAGCCTGGAGAGCCTGAGTGTTGCCGGGGCGAGGGGAGATTTTAGTTGCTGCTTGTGGGTCACAAACAAGCCATTAAAGGAGGATTGCAAGGGGAGGGTGGGGAAGTGGGGAACCCCAGCCTGAGTCATTTTTCAGGTCATATCAAATGTGTTCTCTTTAAAATGTGAATTCTTACAGTAAATCTTAAGATAAATGTCTTGAACATAATACTTTCAGTTAAACGCCCATTTTCCATAAGATATGTAGCATTACACACCCACAGACCTGTATTTCTTTCAGCGTGGGAGGCCAGCGTTAGAAACTGTAATCCCACAAATGCTGAGATGTATTCTAAATCTAGAGCCTATGATTTTTTAATTTATTTTTTTTTTAATTTAATTTAATTTCAAGCTAACCATTACTCTTTCCTCAAGGCCAGCACCAGGCCACCCCATTCATCCAATACCCAGCATTATACTGAGGCTCTCAGCAACCCAAGACAGTACCTGCCTTAGGGGAGGGAGCTTCACTGGGGAAAGTGTTAAATGCAGTGGTTTAGCAATAGCACATGTTTTGTCTCTTAAGCTGCAGGTGATCTATGGAAGCAGATGCATCTCATAAATTGTATTCACAGCATGGAGAGAGTCAGTTCAATCTGTCCAGAGCCTCGGGAGTTGTGCTGTCTCACCGTGGCATGGTCCTGCCATGGAAGGTAAACTCCATACCTGCAGCATGAAGCAGCAGAGGTAACAGAACATCCAGAGGCTGTTGGGCAGCAGTTATCAAGATATATTTGAAACAGCTCAGGCTCAGCCTAGATGAGAGCTTCTAATTTGATGCTTATCTGCCACCCCACCCTTCTGTATGAGATATATCCTTCTGAGCCAGCCAGTAAAATGTTGGACATCAGAACTCAAAATATTAATTATTTGACAAGCTAATGCTCATTTCCTTATCATTGCAGCCACTGGTTTTCTGTTGTGATTCTAAATGGTTAAGCAAGCTGTATACTAGTAGGAGTAAGCTGCTGTAATACGCCGTGGTCTGATGCACGCACCTAGATTGGAGTGTTACTTAAGCTTTAATCCCCAAGAAATCAGTGATTACTCACAGGAGACAAATGGAGGGCTGTTTATAGGATAGTTGCCAGACAACAGCACATCATTTAAAGTCTATTTGCACAAAGATTAACTACATTGTAGAGGCTAACAACTTTTCCAACACCCTGTTATGGAAAACAAAGTTTAAAACATTTAGTTTTTCAAAAGAGAAGAGACTATCCCAGTTATTACGTGGCATTTGCAGTGACACAGGGAAACAGTGAGTGTGGTGCAGGAAGTAGAGGAAGGGGCTCTTAGGGCTTAGTCTGCAGAGAAGAAATGAAGGAGCAGCACAGAGGGGACTATGCACAGGTCCCTGCCACCTCCCTGCACATATAAGGTATAATGCATTTCCCCAGCGTTTATATAGTAGTGCCAGGCAGCTGCTTCAAAGCCTTTCATTCACTGGCTCCCTCAGAGAGTGGAAAAAAAAACAGTAAAAAATGACAAAAAATGTACCATTATATTGATCTCTTTTTCCCCCTTTTCCTCTCCACAGAGCTGGAACTACCTTTGCTCCTTTTGGCAAAGGGGGGACAGTAAATTGTGCAGAGCTGGGCTGCATTTATCAAGATCTGTTTGGAAATGCTCACAAACTAACTGCATTGCTAACGTCTAACTTAACTGATCATTCCTTATTTACTGCAATGCTGTCACACTTGGTTTTGCTCTTCTTATGCTTTTTTGTTGTCTCACATTGTTTTTTTCCTTATTTCCAATACAAAAAAAATGAATCAATGCAAGAATATGAGGTGGGGGGGAAGAGAGTTCTGTGTGTGGAAGGAGCACAGGGACAAGAAATCCAACAGAAGCTCAGAAAGCAAGATTTTCCTGATCTGTCCCTCAAATCCTGTTTTCATTTTTTAAGAAACAAGTTTCTGAATTATCCAGTCTTTACAATATATTGCCTCTGTGTTGCTTGGCAACTTTCTGAAATAATCTTGGCTTTTTGCAGGGAGGGAGCAGTTCAAAGTGTACCTGAGTGCATCAAATTCCAATCCTCTTAAGTTATTTTCTCAAAGCCCAGTCAATGCTCTTTTGCCTCTTAACATATGGCAACAAGACTGACACTTTCCCTTTTCTTTTTGTAAAGTCCACGTAAGACCTCACAGGCACATGGTGGCTGAAATGCCCTCTTATGACCTCTTCTTCCACATGGAGAAATCCAGCAAGTTTGCACAATTGTCCTACATTTTGCACAGAATATAAATCCTATCCCTTCAGGCCTTACTCTTGCTCAGTGACATTTGGGGACATTTAGGTGTGGTGAAAGTGTCCTCCCTCTAATAAGGATTTAAGGATAAGGTCCATTTTGCTGCCAACTGAAGGCATAGAATCATAGAATCATAGACTGTGTGGGGTTGGAAGGAATCTTTAAAGGTCATCAAGTCCAGCACCCCCTGCAGTGCACAGGGACCTTTTTGACTAGATAAGGTTGCTCAGAGTGTCCTCAAGCCTGGACTTGAGTGTTTCTGGGGATGGGGCCTCCACCACTTCTCTGGGGAGTGTGTTCCAGTGCTTCACCACCCTCGTTGTAAAGAACTTCTTCCTAATGTCCAATCTACATCTACCCTGCTCTAGTTTAAGACCATTGCCCCTTGTGCTATTGTTACACACCCTTGTTAACAGTCCCTCCCCAGCCCCTTCAGGTACTGGAAGGCTGACATAAAGTCTCACAGAGCCTTCTCCTCTCCAGGCTGAACAATCTCAGCTCTCTCAGCCTGTCTTTGTAAGAGAGGTGCTCCAGCCCTCTGATCATTTTTGTGGCCCTTCTGTGGACTCACTCCAACAGGTCCATGTCCCTCATGTGTTGAGGGCTCCAGAGCTGGACAGAATACTGCAGGTGGGGTCTTATGAGAATGGAGTAGAGGGGCAGGATCACCTCCCTGGCCCTGCTGGCCACGCTTCTTCTGATGCAGCCCAGGATGCAATTGGCCCTCTGGGCTGCGAGTGCATATTGTGTGCTCATGTCCAACTTTTCATCCATTAGTATCCCCAAGTCCCTTTCTTCAGGGCTGCTCTCTATCACATCATCCTTCAGCCTGTATTGATAGTGAGGATTACTCCTGACCAGGTGCAGGACCTTGCACTTGGCGTTGTTGAACCTCATGAGGTTCACACAGGCCTGCTTCTCTAGTTTGTCCAGGTCCTTCTGGATAACATCCTGTCCCTTTGGCATGTCAACCACACCGGTCAGCTTGGTGTCATCTTGCAAACTTGCTGAGGGTGCCCTCAATCCCACTGTCTGTATCATTGATGTAGATATTAAACAATGCTGGTCCCAGTACAGACCCCTAAGGGCCACAACTTGTCACCCCTCTCCAACTGGTCATCAAGCCTTTGACCACTACCTTCTGAATGTGACCACCCAGCCAATTCCTTATCTACCAAGCCATCCACCCATTAAATCCATATCTCTCCAATTTAGCAAGAAAGATGTTTTGGGGAACTGTGTCAAAGGCCTTGCAAAAGTGCAGATAGATGACATCCACTGCTTTTCCCTTGTCCACTGATGTAGTCACTCCATTGTAGAAAGCCACTAGGTTGGTTAGGCAGAACTTGCCCTTAGTAAAGCCATGCTGGCTATCTTGAATCACCTCCCTGTCCTCCATGTGCCTTGTCAGAGCTTCTAGGAGGATCTGCTCCATGATCTTCCCAGGCACAGAGGTGAGGCTGACAGGTGGGTAGTTCCCAGGGTCCTCCTTTCTACCCTTTTTAAAAATGGATGTAATGTTTCCCTTATTCCAGTCACCAGGAACTTCACCTGACTACCATGACTTTTCAAGTATCATAGAGAGTGGCTTGACAACTACATCAGCTCAAAGCAGGACCATATGCTTGTAGAAGCCCTCTTTGTTATTCTTCGCATGACCAGCTCCAAGCCTAGCAGGAGAACAGCAAGGAGAGACAAGCAAAATGGTACTGACCTGCCAATTCCCTGAACATGCACAGAGCTGCAGGGACCAGGGAGGTCACTTCACCCACTGCTGGTCCTGGGGCAGCATGAAGCACACGGTGGCCATCCCTGGCTGGTTTTCATCTAATCTGTTCTTAAATTCACAATGGCAGGGATCCTGTGACCTCCCTTGGCTACTAGCTATACTTCACAAGTTTCACAGTAAAAACATTTTTCTTCATATCTAGCATAAGTTCTCCCCCATGCAAATTAACCTGGTTTGTCCTCATCTTATACCAAGTAGATGGGGAGAATAACTGCTGTAGTAGAACCCCTGTGGCTTGCATTTATCTCAGGACCTGCAGTCACTTCTGGGTCTTATTTTGCAGAACTTCTGCCAGTTGTATAGTTAAATATGTTATTTCACCTTTGTCATTACTGAATTTCATTCTGGGCCACTTCCCCTTGTTAGTCTAGATAATTTTTAACTCAGGCTCTCACTCCATGTTCTTTCAGTCCTTTCTGTCAAGAAGGTCATTGCAAAATGATGTAAATATATCCTCCAGTCAGTCCCCCTGGACACACACAAAAAAATCTTCAGTAGAGCCAGGCTCATAGCACATCCCTGTGAGACCTTATTAGAAATTACCTCCTACACTGAGATAAAGGAACCAGAGAGAGACCTCTGAGAGTGGCTTTTCAGCCAGCACTTTTTTGTTACAGTTCTTCCTTTCCACCACAGTGTCCCTAGTGCACCATTAACTTGTGAATTGTTGCAGAAGTCTGTGCAGCTGAGAGCAGGATTTGGCAGGCACGTTACTAAGATTTGGTGCTCTGGCCCATGCTGTTTCAACAGCCATCAAGATGAAGACTAGCTATTCTTAGCTTGAGGAATGGCTTAATGCACAGCATTACAAGGAAAGCAAAGAAATACATGCCCCAAAGCACTGCCTTTTTGTGAGACAAAGGCAGTCAGGGCCAACTCTAAGTCCCAGGCCACCCATTTCAACATATATACACAGAGCCTCTGACCTACATGACAAACATCCTTCCAAGATGAAGCTATAACTTGTTTTCAAGTTCAGAGGGAGATGTGATCCTGGATTATCTGCATGAACTTGAAGAGACAAATGGGAACCAATACGGACTTCATTGAAGATTTCCACCCCATAGATGAACCAGGCAAAGCACAGCCAAGGTACCAGAGCATGTTGTTTATTTTCTATGATCAGTGTCTTGGATAGGAAATTCAGAACATGCAGGCTCTAATTTTGTGAGAGTGCCTCTTTGTGAGGTACTGAGCTCCTTGTGCCCCTTACCTACCAGGAAATCCCAGGAAATGAGGGATTTTGGTACCTTATGCAGGATAATTTGTTGAAATAAATGGGCTGGAGCTGCTGTAAAGCTGAGGGGTGGATGATCAGGCAGTTCTGTAAGTAGGAGCAGAGGCAGTCTAGAGATAAAATGTAGAAGCAAGAAGTTCTTTTCACATGCAAAAGCTGTCCACCCCCTCATATCAAGAAAAGACAAGCCATTCCCTCGTGGAAGTTACAAAAGAATACTGAAGATCTCTGTTCAACATCACATTCAACTAATTCTCTGTAAAAAGACAGTCTCTGTCCCACCATACTCACTTGGCCTCTCCATGGACTTACAGAAGAAAAAGAGGTTTGAAGTCCAGCAGTGGGTACCGTTCCTGGTCCAGCCTCTGAGAGGGTCACTGTCCGCACCCCCATTTGCAGTGCCTGTTGTCTGGAGTGAAGGGCCACACGTGGAGCTGGGCACAGAGACCCAGCCCTGCTCCTGGGCTGGGGCCCTGCCCCCTGGAGAGGATGGAGGCCCTTCGTGGCAGCCAGCACACCAACCTGCACAGCTCCTTCTGTAGCTTTTTCTGTTGGGAGGTGGACACCACAGGTCTGCTTTCCGAGGGCTGGCGGTCTGCTAGTGGTGCCAGTGCTAAACCGACACCAGTTACTTTCTCAGCTCATGGCTGACCTGGAAAGGAATGGCTTAAAAAAAGTAAACCTCCTTTCTTCCTTGAGTGTGGATATTACTGTGCAATGGTAGCCTACTCAGAGCCTGCCTGCTAGGAGAAAGAGTCTACCTCATTAGAGAGCAGCTACTGCAAGGACATTCTTATTCTACTGTAAGACTACTTTTTCCCAATTGTCCCAAATAATATATTCCATAATATTCAATGCTGTCTTATTTTTTTTCGTGCAGACAAGCCTCAAGTGCCAGCAAAAGATGAAACAGAAACATGAATGATCAGGCTACCCTCTTGAACAGGGAAGGATTGGCACTGCTGTCTTTGAAGACCCATTTTGAGTCCAAAGGAGGGCCACAAAGATGCTCAGAGGGCTGGAGCACCTCTCCTACAAAGACAGGCTGAGAGAGCTGAGTTATTCAGCCTGGAGAAGACTCCAAGGAGACCTTGTTGCAGCCTTCCAGTACCTGAAGGGGGTACAGGAAAGCTGAGGAGGGAATTTTTACAAGGGCATGTTGTGAGAGGATGAGGGGGATTTTTTTCAAATTTGGAAAGAATAAATTTATATTAGATATTAGGGAGAATTTCTTTACTGTGAGTGTGGTGAGACACTGGCACAGGTTGCCCAGGGAAGCTGTGGATGCCCCCTCCCTGGAAGTGTTCCAGGCCAGGCTGGATGGGGCTTTGAGCAACCTGGTCTAGTGGGAGGTGTCCCTGCCCATGTAGGGCGGTCAGAACTAGATGATCTTTAAGGTCCCTTCCAACTCAAACCACTCTATGATTCTATGATTTTAGCAGCAGGTATCAGAACTACAGAGATTGTCCTGGAAAATTACTGACAAAAAGTAAAACACAAAACAAATAACCCTTTCCACTTTCAGATGCTTACTGCTGAAGTGAATTAATCTGTCAGCAAGGAGGAAATAAATGCACAGTATGTTGTCCATGCCTGACAGTTTGTACTGTCTTCATTTTGTGAGCAGTGTTCAGTAGGCAGTGACCAGCTTTCTTTGACAGTCTGAGTGCTTTTAACAGGGACGTGCACACGCAGATGTAATGCTGAGGGGAATTGTAACTTCTAGAGAGATTTTAGTGTCAAACAAGCTACAACATTCAAAATAGAGGGTCTGCCACCTGGGCTTTCCCTTCTGCTGCTGTTAGGTTGCACCAGAAAACAAACTGTCGTACTAGCGGTGGTCTGTGCAGGGACTGCACAAACACATGGCTGTGAGGAGTGGGCTGCTTAGACTTATGTGGGGAAGAAGAAGAACTGTTTGACACAGCTGCATTGTGGCAGTGGCAGACTGACCCCTTGGTTTATGGTGCCCAGCAGCTGGCAGCCTGTCTACTTGCAAACTGGTATGTCTTCTTCACTGCCCCTGGGTGTGCACACCACAGCTTGTGGCAGTGGCCTCCTTCTGCTGCTCAGGAGTGCGAGCACATCTCCCTGCCCACACACCCAGCCAGTCCCTGCATCTACTGGGACAGCTGAGCTGGAGAAATGAGGCCTGGCACCGCCTACTTTGCCTTGATTTTCTGATATGCTTATGAATATATTGCCATCACAAAGTAATGGTCTTGAGCCCCAACCTCTTCAGTGCCTGTGTGGGAACACTGCCTCACAGTTGCTCTGCCTCCCTCTGTTTTAGTCTTTTATAACCTAAGACTCACTAAAGGTTTCCCAGTAACTTGAAGATGGAATGTGGCAATCTTAAGATCTGTGCTGAGTTATGACATGGATGGCTCTGGTTCCTTCCCAGAGCTCAGCCCTGCATCCTCATATGAAACATCGTGTGGAGAGGCTCTGGGGCCAGACCTTGGTGCCCAAACTGAATGGTGGGTCCTGCACAGTTGCATTGGCCTGTACAAAAGAAGCAGGTGGATAAAAGTTCTTCTTAACATCTTGTTGCTGATGTAGTGATTATAGAGGAGCAGATGGGCTAAAATAAACAGTGCAGCAGCAGTTAGTACTCCATCACGAAACAGAGTATGTGTAAATGTGAGGGAGACTGCGTCCAACTCTGGAATTTCAAAGAGCAGACCTGGTGACTTAATGTCTCAGGGTTTTTTTCCTTTCAATGAGGTACATTTCTGATGGCTGCGCTTCAGTGACTATTACCCTGAATGACTTGGTATTCAGCTTAAGGGACACTGCTACAGTTGTGTTGACTTCACTCTGTTCACACATGGGATCTAAACCATGCACAGGTCAGAGCAGTTTCTGGCTTGGGATACCTTCACCCTCTCTGTACTCTCATTTCAGCCTGAGCAAATCTTCTTTGTCTGTCATACACTAAAGCGTTAGACTGGAGATGAGGTCAAAAGCAGAAGGTCAGATTTTAACCCAGCTCAGCCACAGGGAGTTGAGGTCTCTTTTTTTGCTGCAGATATTTATCCAGCACACTCCTGATGCTTTGGGAGATAGTGATAAAAGATTGGGATGATTATCATGGCTGCAAGGAGCGGCTTGCTATGATTCAAAAAACACAGCTAAGACAGAATGAACCCCATCCTGGACCAGCAGCTGAAATGCAAGGAAGCTGAAGGGGAGAAACACTGATGTCTTTTCAGTGATAGGTCTACAGGAGGATTAGTTCTGTGATGTCTGAGTCCAGCGTTCCAGAAACTGCCCGGCCTCTGCAGAATAATTCATTAACTCTACTGAAAGTCTTCGCTAGGGATTTGAAAAGGGCAATAGACAGTGGCCAAAACATCACACTGACTCAAGGGGCCCAATCCTTGGCTTTCAACTGATGTTCACTGTATGCCAGCAAGAGGAAGCTGGAAGGTGGGGGTGGGCACCCATGGGCACTGTGACACATTATGAAGTAGCAGGGCCAGCACTCAAAAATGGCTGAGGCAGTAGCAGAACAGAATGAAGAAAGAAAAATTTAGTTGCAGTAAACTGAAGTGTTCCCAGAGGACTTAGTTTTTTTTTCCCCTGCCATGCCATGCTGGTGCTTGACAAAGACAGAGAAATGCGTCCTTCAGTTTTACCAACTGCAATGAAATCATCACACCAGCCAGAAATGTTTTCAGCAGAAACATGCCCGTCAACTCTCACAAGCATTTCAGCATCCTGATTCAGGTGGCTCTGTGACAGGATTTACCTGCACATTTATTCTTTAAGGTGTTTCCTGGCTATTGGAGCTATTTATTCTTTATGGAAGCTATAACTGTCCTGAGAACTGGTCTCCTCTTCAGCGGCTGAAACACATAACACACAGAGAGCTTCTTGCCTGCCATCTGCTCCAACCTCGCTGGGAGGGACCAGCTGGGGAGGCGGCAATCATTCAGTTTCTACTGACACTTAGTCCTTGAGGTCTCTGCTGATTGCCTGTAACAGTCCTATAACTCTTACTTGTGGTGTGCACAACTACCCAATAAGAAGGGGATTAAGACCATCTGTCTCGTTAATGGCCCAGACTCCTAAATGGTGATTATGTGCTGCAAACGCAGGTAGCTCCCTAACAGCTTATGGCAGCCAAGAATCTGGCCACTTCTCTGAGTGTGCACTAAACAGATGCAATGCTACGGTCTTCTGCTTGGCTGAGGGCACTGGCACCCCTTCCACAGCCAAATGTAGTGTGACTGCCAGGATAATGTTTTGATAGAGGTCCACCAGTGCATAGCAAATGATGTGCGATGTGAAGGGTGACAGTCTCTGTGTAGCTGATGCCCAGCATGCTGCTTACCTCGTGCCTGAAAAATGTGAAGTCCTGGAATCTGTAATGACTGATTTTTCTATAACAGCAGGAAAACACATGTTCCCTCCTAGCATTGTTTGGGGTGATGTAATGATGGGCATGTCTGGGAAAGGGCATTCCATGCACAACAGTTTTGGGAGCTGGTTGTGTACATGAAGTTGTTCTCTAGGTTAGATTTTGGACTGAGGAATAAGACCTCATGTCACTGGGTAAACTGTATTTCAGGCACTACAGGAGTCAGGAGTTGTACTGCAGGAGCTGAATGACAGCAAGGCCCAGAGGCAGGGAAAAAAAAAAAAAAAAAAATTGAAATTACAGAGTGGAGTCTCATCACTGCAGATTGCACTGCATGGCTGTGGAGCACTTTGCTTTAGAGGTATCTGAAAGCAACAGAAAGAGCAGGAAATTGAGAGATCTGGCTGTCCTCTATTACCAGCTTTCAACCTCGCTTGCATATGCAAACCTGCAGATATATATCTGGAGGGTTTTAAACACTTATTTAGCAGCCATAGTGAAGGGAGCAAAATATAAGGGTCACAGACATCTGGTTTTAATAAATGTGCAATTAGAAAACCTGAAAAGAGGAAGCTACTGACTCTGACGTAAAAGATGCTCAACTATAAGGTCATCCAATATCTTGAAAGTGAAAAACCCCGGTGTCACTGTTGTTCTCATAGCAGGTTTTAGATTAGGCATCTACTCGGGTATTGCCTCAGGTGAGTGTGTGGGTCAATTGAGAAAAAGTGTTGTGGGAAGCCCAGCCCTCCTTTTGCTCTGCACACTGTTTGCAAGGAAGTTACATCAGGCACGAGCCCCAGGAGGAGACCTCCTTTCTGCTACGGGCAGCTGAAACGGCGCTGGAGCCACCGCCGCTGCCCTGCTTCGTGTTAAGAGCTTGGCTTGGTCTAATCCAACCATGTGGAAAGCAGGTGCTGTGCACAGCTGCATCTGCTGCCTGGCAGCCCAGCAGCGACTCACTGGGGTCTGTGGTCTGTGAGGAGACCACTGACATGGTGAGAGTTACCTGCATCCCTCCAGCAGGGATGTCCATTGGACCAAACTGGCAGGTGAGCCCCAGTCTTTGCTCTGGCTCATGAGCTGCATTAGCAAAGCTGTCCTGTGTCCCGCTGGCCTTTGTGAGGGAGCTGTCGCCTGGAAGTCACAATCATGGGCCCAGGGCCCTTTATGCAAAGGAACTGTACTTCTTCCTCCAGCATCTCTGTCCCCCTGAGTTCTGTGAACACAAAAACCCTTCTCCCAAATGTTTTTCTGGAAGAGATGATCATATACTACCCCAGGTCCTGGTGCTGCAGGGTAACAGGATGCAGTATGGGCTCATCAGAGAGGGGCTCAGTAACATTCAAGCCACAGGGGTGCAAATTGTGTCAAGCCACAAGTACTGAAAAACACTCTCCGTTTATTTCTTTATAGTATTTTGGACAGCATGTCAAAGCTGTTTCACATAACTTAGCAAAATGCTGGTGCCATTCAGCAATAACAGGGCCATGCTGAGCTTCTTGAGGCACTGATAATGTTGCCTTGACTGAATAAACAAACTGTTATTTTCACCAGAGCATAACTCTAAAAGCATGGGCAGATGTGTGGAGGTGTGAAGAGCAGAATGAGGGGAATGAGTCACTGCTCACCCCAAAGGCTTGCGATGGGCTAGCCAGGAAGTCCCAGGCATGACAGCTCTGAGCACAGATGAGCTTCAGTGCTGGATGAAGCACTCATTCATTCATTCATTCCTTCATTCCTTCATTCCTAACATTGTAGCTTTTAACTTCTGTGACTCTAGCAGGAGTTTCAAGGCCCTCTGAGAAAGTTAAAAACTACATTTTCAAGGAAAGGGGGGCCCCAGTATTTTAGACATAGATACCTTTTGATTGCAATCACCACTGCCTCTGAAACAAAAATAGCTATCAAGCAAAGAAAGAGCCAAGCTCCTTGCACTCCAAGGAAGTCTGGAATCAATCGTGGGCTGATCTCTGCAAGCAGAGGGTGAGCTGCCAGGAATGCTGACATCTCTTCCTACATAGGAGCCAGACAGGGCCCAAGAGTGTGCAGCCTTTCCTAGTGCAACTCAGGTGAAAGGTGATAAAATATTGATGATCTCTGCCTACCAGTAGCACATGTCCTCCACATTGCTAAATGTGATTTACAGTTTCTGCTGAAAAAAAGAGCCCACCAGATGTTGCATGTCAAACATGTGACACTGTGTAGAGCTGGAGGAAGCATTTGGCCCTGGCCAGCACTCCCTGTCAGATGCACTAAAGGCAAACAGCAGCGTTGAAATGAACAGGAATAGAGACTGCGTTATTAGGAAAAGGGCAGGTTTACTGCAAGATTGTGCACCCCCTCTACCATGGTCAAACTTTCAGCCGTTTTAGAACTTCTACTGCTTGTTCTGAATGTGGCAAGTATAAGCACCAAGGCATCCTTACCTCCCACAGCCTGCTTCCCCCACTGGGAAAAACCCTGGTTCACAGTTATCTTCAAGCCTGTAATCAGCTATTTATCTTGGACTGATAAAAACAACTTCAAGCCCAGATGTCATCACCAAGCATCACCTGTGTCTGAACATGTCTATACCAGGTTACTAACACCCTCAAGCATTGCACTGGAAAGAGTTGATGTGATAGCAAACATGGATCAGCTTTGCCTTAGGTCTGTCCTTAAGAGCAGTCACTGCTATTAATGCTGGATCCTGCCTACTTCAACCTGGCATGAAAACTTGCACACAAGGACTGCTTGGAGACCGTGGCTAAAACTGGTTCCAACTAGCTCACATTTTTTGATCCTAGTGATGTGATGTATAGACATTAAAACTTGGAGAGGAAAAACACACCAAGTTTGGTTTAGAAACTACTGGTAAGGTCCTAAAATTGGCATTATAAAAAGGGACTATCCAAAAATCAAAGTGACAGCGGATTGAAGACATAAAACTGAAAGCCCAAGAATTTCTATCAGGCAAAGTGCTTTGTCTGCCTTTGGGCAGGGCCTGTGCAATGGCTGGATATCAGCTGACACACGCACTGAGTCCTCCAGCTAAAACTAGAAACAAATTCACTTCTAGACTCTCCTCAGGTTTTTTGAAAGTTCTCCATTGGATCCTGGTGGCTTGAAGGTAAAACTGAAAAGCTCGGGACAAGCGACCCAGCAAAGAAGAAGTCTTCATGGGAATTAAGCCAGCTTGCCTGACTGATCGATCAAAGACACTCACTATTCAAGAGATGGGAGCAGTGTGGGCCTCATTGTGAGGCTGAGGAAAAATCTCTTCCAGCACCAAAATAGTCAGACCAGATGTGAATGTGGTTTACTACCCAAATAGCACTGACTCCCATCTATGAGATAAGGCACACTCATAGCCTATGATGTTCTGCAAAAGCTGTCAGGCCTGTGCTTGTGGCAGAAATCCCAGCATTGTCTCCAGAGGGACTCTCACTGGCATTATCAGGGTGGTGCTGCCTTAGAGCTGACCTGCACCTCTTGTTTTTGCCAGAGTAAGATGGCTCCTTACGGCATGTGCCAAGACCATCAGCCCATCTGTCTTTCTCATGCTGGCTCTCTTGTGCAGATGCTTGGGCTCTTGCCAGACTGGTCTTCATGCCATCTAAGCCAAGTCCAGCTTCATCCCAGCACTGGAGGCTTGCTGTGAGGGAGAGGAGATCACTCTTGCTCACATCTGGACCCCTCCCCTGGCTCACTGCCAAGAATCACAGCAGGTTCCTGCTGACCTCTCAAAGCTGCCAGCAAACCCCCCAAAAGCTCCTCATTTCCCAATGCCAGCATACAGCAGCACAGCCACCTTGGCTCTCTGGATGACATGTGGGTTGTGCTGGCTCAGGCCACTGCGCCCACTTGTCTGTGCCAGGGTCATGGGAATAACCCTGAGAATCCTCGGCACTGCAGGGAAGGGCTGGACATCCCATGGAGCAGAGCTCGGGCCCTGGAGGCAGGAGAGTGGTGCTGCACTCCTGACCAGATCTGCTTCGAGTGGATCTTTGCAGGAAGCAGAAGCAAAATTTCTCTCTGAGCAAGCAGTGAGCAGGACAGCCCAGGCTAGGCAGGGCATGCTTGAATGAGGGAAAGGCTGGACCAATCTGGGGTCGATTGCTGCTGCTGCTAAAATTCCACACACTTGCTATGAGGTATTTTAATGGAAATTAAAAGCTTTGCACAAGGACAGCTCAAATTTCAGGTGAGCGACAGAAAAACGACAAACTAATTTTATGTTTCATTTTCAGCAGCATTATTCTGAAGTGTAGGATAATGGTTAACTGAATTATCCAGGTTCTTACTTCAGGTAAGAAAGGCAGAACAAAGAGAACTACTCTTTCTTTCTTTCTTTCTTTCTTTCTTTCTTTCTTTCTTTCTTTCTTTCTTTCTTTCTTTCTTTCTTTCTTTCTTTCTTTCTTTCTTTCTTTCTTTCTTTCTTTCTTTCTTTCTTTCTTTCTTTCTTTCTTTCTTTCTTTCTTTCTTTCTTTCTTTCTTTCTTTCTTTCTTTCTTTCTTTCTTTCTTTCTTTCTTTCTTTCTCTCTCTCTCTCTCTCTCTCTCTCTCTCTCTCTCTCTTTCTTTCTTTCTTTCTTTCTTTCTTTCTTTCTTTCTTTCTTTCTTTCTTTCTGCAATTTGTTATTATAATCAAGTAGCAACATCCATTTTTTTAGGTGACTTTCCACATATAAACTTTTAATTGTCAGCAAATGTGATTATAAGTGTAGCTTTGCTTTAAAAAAATAGCCCAATAAGCGTGCATTTCGTTAGGTTTATGTAGTAACAAATAATTTCACTGTTAAGCTCCATGCAAGTTCAGTTACCCTCAGACTGGCTGAGCACACTGGTGTGCAGTCCTTTGAAATGCCCAGCTATGTACAGGAGCCAAGCCAAGGTAAGAGCAGCCTTCCCTGGCCAGACAACCCTGAGGAGAGAACCCAGGCAGCCCAGGGAGGTTGTGCAGATAACATTCATCAACCAGGACAAGTGCAAGAAGGTGGATCCAGCCTATCCTCTCCAGATCCCAAGCCCCTCCTCTCCAGGTCCCAAGCCCATCCTCTCCACAAAGTGCAGCTGAACTATTGCATCTCAATCTCAGCGGGCTCCTGCTTGAGGAATAGAAGTGCACTCCCACTGTCTTTGGAATCACACCCAGAAGTCTCAGGTGCCAGCATCAGTCCCCAGTGGTAAATGAATTTGTGATTAAATGCACAAAGCCAACTGCTAGGGTGGGTCATGCCCACATCAGGCTGACGGTGGGGTGTAATGTTAGGTTAATAACCAGCTGTGTGTTTCTTGTGCTGTGATTTACAATGGGAGTAGGAATCTACTTATATTCCTCTCCAGTTACCCTTCATTAGATCCCATCAGGGTCTCTCAGCAGAAATACATGCACTCACGACACAGGCTTGACTGCAGTCATTCCTCTTCTCAGGGCTTGCAGCTCAGCTCCCGCAGCACCCGCTGCTTTGGCAGAGGGACCAGCATCTCACATCCAACTCGGCCTCCACCCAGCACCCCAGCTACGTGCCCAGCAGTGCTCCTCTGACTTGCAGCTGGCACTGGTGGCTTTCCAAGCATTCAGCTGGCACTCACTCAGTGCTCACGGCTGCTGTATTCCCACCAAGGGGTCTCGGATCAGCAGAAGAACAGACGGTGCTGCCCTGAACCCTGGTAGAAGCTGTCCCCCCACCTTTCTCTAGTCACCTAAGATATGCTGACAGCTCTACTAATAACTTTTTTAAACTCTGAAAATCAATAATATTTATGTGGTTCATCAGTTCTGCTTTCTTTTTGTCTCTTCTGTGGATCTGGTCTCCCTCCTTACAGAGAATGGTGTATTTAGGATGTTCAGTAACACTTATTCTTTTACAGTGGCAAGATCTTTGTTAATGAGCGAGTGAGTAATTATTATTATCCCACTTACCAAAAGGCTATATGTTTGCATTTTTTTTCCTTCCTGATCACCCTGTGTGCTAATCCAACCCAAATCTTTATTAGCAACATAAGCAAAACTGTGCTGTGTGGGCTAAGCCGGGCACGAACATCATCTGCTCAATTATACGAGGTGGGGGGTCAGACTCTGACCTGTGCTATGACAGGTTTAAGCCCTTTACCTTCAAATTTCCTCACAGTTCAGTAGAATATCGAGTCTGACGCACATCTCTAAAGATGAGGTGTGTGGTACAGTCATGAGACGGGTGCTTTAGGGTGCCCTGGCCCCCTGCCCACCTTCTCTAGCAGCTGTCCTTCTTTTATCCATCTCTTCTGATTAGTCTGAGATACAATTTCATAGCAAACACTCTGTTGTGCACCATTTCTGCTCCACAACAGCACCATCATTTGTAAGTACCACTGAAGCATAAGCAGTGGTAGTACACAAGTGAGGGAAAATAAATTATTAGGGTGCGTCTACTGCTCAAGCAACCTGCAAGCAGCTCCTTCCCTCTTTTCCTGAGTTTTGCCTTCAAACTTTTTCTTCAAGTCTGCCGAGCAGCTTCTGCTGTTGCCCTGAGGTCCATACATCCCCCCCACCCCACACTCCTTCACTGCTGTGGCACCTCGGTAGCTCTGAGATTTGGTGCAGCCTCACAAGGCAAAACTGGTACAGAAATTCACCCAGGCAGAGAGAAAAACTGATCCCACAACACTGACTGATTTTTTAATCTTTAAAAAGCTGAGCCCGCCTTTTATCTCCAAAGGCAAGTCTTTTTGGGTAAAGGGCACTACCAAGGAACACGCCTTTACTGAGCTCCCTTATGGGGACAAACTAAAAGCCCTCTCCCGTCGCTGCTCCTGAGGAGCAGGGAAACAAACCCAGCATTCCTGGATCCTCTGATCTCCTGTAATCCAGCCTGCTAGCCTCCAGCAGCAATTTTCTCTGCAGCCCACCATGCAGAGCGTGCCCTCATTGCTCTAGGCCTGCTTAACCTGGCTCTGCCTTAATTTGCACTAGCAGCAGCATTACATAAATTACTTACTCGCTAATGATGCCTCTCTTAAGTAAGCAAATGGGATGACATCACTCACCAGCAAAACACCAGCTGCTTGGGGAAGGAGGGAGAGATGGAGGGAGGGAAGGAAGGGGTGAGCTCGTGTCTGCGTGGGTGTGCACACAGACTGCTTGAGCCACGGCTGCACGGCAGGGCCCAGTCCTTCCAGGAATGGCGACAGGATCAGGGAGAATTCAGGCTGGATGGGACCTCGGGCAGTCTCAGCCCAACCTCCTGTTCACAGCAGGGTCAGCGATGAGGCCAGACCAGGCTGCACAGGGCTTTATATAGCTAAATCTTGAAAGATTCTGAGAGATGAGGTCAGACCAGGTTATTCAGGGCTTTATACATCTTGAAAACTTCTGAGAACACAGGCTGCACAGCCCCTCTAGCCAACCTGCTGAGGTGTTCAACTCCTCACAAGGAAAACATGTTTCTTTGTATCCAGTCTGACCTATTTTTCAACTTAGGGCAACTTTGCCAATGATCAAGCTGATTTAAAATACCCCTATACACAAAAATATCATGTACCTGCCTTCAAATCAATCCACGTATCTGCCCACATCTTTGTTAGCAGCAGCCCAAGCCTCCTCCAGCCTTTAATAAGCTTGTTATACAATATTTGTTATACACAGCATTATTTATTTGTGGGAATGCAGGAATTTGTTCATCTCTTAAATACCTCAAGCAAGCAGCACTATAAGCACTAATGCAGCTAAAATGACTGCATAGTTTACGTTTTGTCCAGATGCTGCATTACTCCCTTCATGCCACAGAAACCTACAGTTCATAAATTTCTCACTGCTTCCCTCCAGGCAGGAAGAGCCCTGAAGGTGCTTGTCTCCAGAAAGTTTCTTCCTGCCCAGCTCAGCCCCTTGGAGGCAGATGGTCCCATACAATGCTGTTTGGACACAACCTGCTTGGTGACAGAGACATCACCCTCATCAGAGGCCACATGGAGTCTCCTGAGTGCTAGTAGTCTGGCACTGGCCTCAAGCATCCATAAACTGTGTTCTGGGAAGCAGACCCCCAGCTGCTCTTAAAGTCTTTGCTATTCCATGGAATTTGACCCCCAGCACCTAATTTTGCACCTCCTGAAAGGGCAGTAAGTGGGATCTGGTGTGAGCTGCTGCAAGGGTCAAGAAAGGAAATTGCATCCAGGTGTCACGTTCAGAAATCATCTAGCAAATGAACAGTTGGTGAAGAGGAGGGAGTGAAGAAAGGCACCAACAAGCACCAAAAAAAGTCATGCTTGTTAATACTCACCTGTGGGAAGGGCACGTTGCATGAGGTGGTTTGGTGGCATGATGCACAACCAGGATAGTGCCAGCTTGCATCTCTGGGCCCAGATGTCTCTAAAACTAATTCAGATGGGAATGGTCCTGCCAAGTCTCAGCAGCCATCGTTTATTCTATAGTTTTATACACAGGCCAGTTCCACATTAGACACATGGCAGAAGTAGATGCTTCCACCTGCACTAAGGCAGATATTTCCAACTCCAAAATCAAGGAGTGAATTAAAATCCGCTCATTCCCCACCCCTGCACATAAAATGCACTTTCAAAATTGCCAGCTTTAACATAAATCAAATGCAGGATATTTTAATTTCTCTTCTGATTTTCAGCCTCCTGGGTGTGCTCCAATTATGTTGAGAAGTTTCTTTCTAGAAAGATGAGTGCTAGAATTTTTTTAATTATTTTTTTAACCCAAAAGGAAGACTGTCACAGAATTCCATAACTCTGTGGTGGCATTCAGGGTGAACAACAAACTAGGAGAACTTGCACAGAAGCAGTGAGTGCGGCCTGTACTGCTGCAGCTTGTATCACTCACACTGAGACATACCTGTATCTAGGAGGGGGGGACATCCTTTAAACTGAGGAACACCCCTAAAAGGCAGAAGACCAGTGACTGGAGTAAACTCGTAAGAAGAGGAAGGAAGGAAGGAAGGAAGGAAGGAAGGAAGGAAGGAAGGAAGGAAGGAAGGAAGGAGTTGGCCACACCCGCACACAAAGCAAACAGTTGCATGTTGATTACCTGCCACTCCCAGCCCCACAAAAACAGGGATCGACTGCTTGCAAAGTGCTTTGAACACACTTGCCGAAATATTGGGCACAGAAATACAAAAAATAAGTGTGCCTGGGAAATACTGGGCTTTTCCTTCCAAAGCTGCCCTGAGTCAGTGAGTTGTATCAGAGGGCAGGAACCTGCAGAGATGCTGTTGTTCAGAGTAGGCCCCACTGGATGAAATTCTTGCCTGTCATCTCATATTAGATCTGGCAACTTGCTCAGACTGGAGGAGAAAATGGATTTCTGTAGGAAATTTCAGGCATCATAAAGAAACATAAGACATTTCAGGCTTTTTAATTATCACAGCAAATTCTGAAGCCGGGGAAGCTGAAAAAAACTATTAAAATCTGCTCAAAGGAGAATTAAGTTAAGGTTGCTGGAAAATGTGGCATGGTTAAATGCTGCTCTTTGTGAGTCCCGAAAGCAAGGTCACTGGCTCAGATAAGTCTGCTTGTTAGGAAGGACTCCCCTGCAGCAACCCTGCTGAAGAGGCTTCTGGCAAGAAGGAGAAAGTTGGCTCTCCTTGGTGAACGGGTTAATATCACACTCAGAGAGATTGCTGGAGGACTGAGAGACCTCCCTTCTGCCTGTGGCTAGATTCCCAAACAGGGCTTGCCAAATCTGCAGCCTGCAGAACACTGTTCTTGGAAGTAAAACACAGGGGAAAGCATGTTGTCACGAGCATGTTGTGGGGAAGAAGAGGAACCGTTTCCCACACACGTTCAGCCTGAGGGCTGCAGAAATTCAGCCTCCCCCTGCCCAAAGAAGAGGTTCCAGCACATGCTGAAACAGCAGCACTAACTGCCCTGGACTTTTTTTCTGGTAGTGCAGAAGCCCAAACTGTAACCAGAAAGTTGTGATGCCCGGTGTGTGAACAGTTACCAGCAGGCAACCCGAGGAATGCCAGGTTGCCTTCCTCAAAAGAAACGGGAGGCCCGAGCTTTCCTCTGCCTCCTGCACGGGAAAGGAGCAGGGGCCAGGTGAGGGGAGTCCAGGCTGCAGATGCCCAGGCAGCAGCCGGAAGCTGCTCTAAAGCTCTCCCTGGGGCAGGAGGGAAAATCAACAATACGACTAACAAATCAAAGAGCAATCATTTGCCCCAAGCAAGATTAGCTGCTCTCCTTGGGCTGTGCAGCGACGGGAGCCGCCTGGCCCCACACCGAGCAGAACCGATGCTGCCTTCTTCTGTCTGCCAGCCTCCAGCGGGGACAGGGGGCTCTTCCCGGCTTCTCCCACCACTCCTGCTCTTTCCAACTCGGCGGGGCTGCAACCTGCCGAGCTCCCGGGTGTTCAGCCCCCTCGCTGCCCCTTCCCCGAGAGCTCTGCCGGAGCATCCCCCGCACACGGGATGTGCAGTGGGTACGGGGCGGGGTAGAGAAAGGGCTCTGCAGTCCACGCCGGGGCGGCAAGCCCGCATCCCCCAGCCTCGCGGCTGCGGTTTGGCGGCCGCCTGGCCGGCAGTGACACCGCGCGGCGGGCACCGGCACCGGCCCCACCGCGCCTCCCGGCCCCGGGCACCGGGCGGGCGGGGCTGTGCCGTGTGCGGGGCAGTGCCGTGTGCGGGGCTGTGCCGTGTGCGGGGCAGTGCCGTGTGCGGGGCTGTGCTGTGCGCGGGGCAGTGCCGCGTGCGGGGCTGTGCCGCCTGCGGGACTGAGCTGTGCGCGGGGCAGTGCCGTGTGCGGGGCAGTGCTGTGTGCGGGGCTGTGCCGTGTGCGGGGCTGAGCTGTGCGCGGGGCTGACCTGTGCGCGGGGCAGTGCCGTGTGCGGGGCAGTGCTGTGTGCGGGGCAGTGCTGTGCACGGGGCAGTGCCGTGTGCGGGGCTGAGCCGTGCGCGGGGCTGTGCTGCGTGCGGGGCGTCTGCTCTGCCCGGGACCGTGGTCTCGGCTGCTTGCACGGGACTCGGTGTGCCCTCATCCTCCACCCGCCGTCTGAAATGGAGCTCCCTCCACCCTCCCTCGAAATACATACACACACGTGTATACATATATAGATATACGAACAGGTTGCCCAGGGAGGTTATGGATGCCCCCCCCGGGAAGTGTTCAAGGCCAGGTTGGATGGGGCTTTGAGCAACCTGATCTAGTGGGAGGTGTCCCTGCCCATGCAGGGGGGTTGGAACTACAAGATCTTTAAAGTCCCTTCCATCCCAGATCATTCTATGATTCACTGCAGCCCACCTCTGTCCTCCTGGATTAAAGGCCTGTAATCCCACTGTGTCTTGCCTCCCCACCCCAGGTGCCCGTTTCCATGAGCAGGTCTACAGGGCACAGCAGAAGTACCAGCAAACCCTCTCTCCTCAGCAGGAGCCTCCAGGAAGCAGCCTTATCTGTAATCAAACTCACCCCGCTTTTTTTTCCCAACCTCAGTCCCTTACACCATCCTCATTTGGCTCGCCCTCTTGGGATGTTTTAAATGAGATTCTAATTTCTTCAGGCCAAGGATGCTCTTTTATCATGTCTTGGACAGCCCTTGGACAGCCCAGGCAGCATGGGACCTGCAGGCATAATTACAGTCCTGGTGATAAATACCAGTCATAGTGTTTGTCTCCCCATTCAGGCTGCCACACTGTGCTGTAATCAAACTCGCTGGTTGTTTTTAAAAGGCAGGTGTGTACTTCAGGCCTGATGCAAACCTGTCCTACATTCTGCTCTGGGTCATGTCAGGCTTTTTGGCTACAGTAGTGAAGAGCAATGGTTCCCCTCCAGCCTCGTGTGCTGCAGGGCATTCCTCACTGTCCCCAAAAGACCTGAGCCCCCTGTGTAGCACGGCAACACAGCACACGGGTACAGTGCTCACCCAGAGGATGCACCCATTTGCTTGTCTGCTGTGAAGGAGGGGTGAGCTGATGTAGTCTCATTTAACTTTGTGAACCATGGCATTTCCAGAGGGCCACCAGCCTAGTGGTGCCTGGCACAGCTGACACACTGCCTGCCTTTCTCCCAATTTTCCCATTAATAAGCACGTGGTAAGTGTAGCAGGACACTCTCAGTATGCCTGCCTCAGTTTTCCTCTATGATTCCATTACTTTTGTCTCTCAGTTTTGCAGGCCAAGGCCTGGAATGGAAAGATTCCCATGAGAAAGGAAAGAGCCTACGAAACTCTGAGCTGGTAACAACCTTGAAAGTACAAAGAGAGGCCAAGCTGATGTTCTTAACACCAGCTGCTCTCTAGTCTTGAAGAACACAGAGACCAGACCAGCCACAACTAGGCCCAAAATGGAGATAAAGTAAGAAGGAACAGATAAACAAAAAGAGTTTGCTTGGTGACAAGAGGGCCTTCGTGGTTTTTTTCTACTGTTTTCCTGTTATTCTCCAAAGAGAGATTTTGGAGGTACAGCTAAGTATTTCAATGACAGCAGTCAATCCACTTTATTCTTTAAAAGCCTGGTCCAATCTTTGATCAGGAGACTTCCCGTACACTTTCCCAGCAGGTTGCTGGACCTTCTCCTCTCCCGTGGGGATGCCTGCCAGAGAGACTTATTCTCGAGAATTGAGACCCACCCAGGGACACCACCCAGCCGCCCCTGGGCAAGGGTGAGAGATGTTAACTCTTTTATTGTCTTCATTAGTGCACTTAATATTAAGCAACTGCTCATCATTAAGTTTCAAGATTCTAGAATCCTTTTAAAGTCAATAATAAATATTCTAGGCCTAGTATAAAACTTAGCAATAAGTAAGTTGCCAACATTTTAAGGGTTAACCTTTATTGTTTGATCTAACTACTAGTAGTATATTTTATTGGTAAGATTACCTTTTTGCATTCCAACCTCAGCTTCTGTTCCAGTCTCCCAATTTCCCTATAATTTGACTGTGCTTGTGCCTTTTAAGGGGTTAAGATCCTGGTGTCGCATGCAATAGGTCTCAATCAGTGCATATATGTCTTGTCTGTTACCCCACCCTGTTCAGGACAGTAAGTGCTGGTGCTGCACTGCCTGCACCACAGACTCCCATGAGGAGGCATGGGAGGACACAAAGGCTCCTCTCTGACTTTCAGATTAGTTTATGTCAAGTCAAACTGGTTGCTCCAGCTGTGCAGATCAGTAAAGAATAGATGTATCAGCACATCCTGAATTGCCAATCTGCAGCCCAGCCATGGGTCCCTCTGTGGCCAGCCGGCCCCACTGGAGCAATGCTCCAGGACTGCCAGCACCTCCAACAAACACACCAGTGCTTGCAGATGCTGCTGGCACATGATGCTGCTGCAGAGCTGCACTGCAGACACAAACTTCTGCAGAGATGGGATCCCAGGCTTTGCCCAAAGTGACCTGGTTAAAGGGCAAGTCTTAGCTGCAGAGAGAGGGCCAGAAGTTGCCTGCTCATGTGCTGTTGGCAGATCATTCAGGGAAGGCCTGGGAATGCACTGAGGCCCTGGAGGACAATCCTCCTTCCAGATGCTACTGCAGCTATACCAGCAATCCCTGTTGAAGCACTGAGGCTAACAGAGCTGCAAACCCCTGTGCCTAGGACCCCTTGGTGTGCGCCACACCAATCCTGGAGGTGAGTCACCATCATACGTCTAGAATGAAAACTCAGGAATACGTCCTTTCCTTCTGCTCACTCTGTCCTTTGAATGCTAATTGTTTCTTCTTCTAAAGTGTCAAAAGGGTCCTCAGATGCTCATTTTCAAGCCCCCTTAAAAAGACAGCTTGGAAAAACACAAAACACATCCACACCTGGCACTGGGCAGATGCCCATCAGAATGCTGAAGGGAGCTACAGAAGAGTCTGTTCTATGAACATCACTGAGATCAGAGAGAGATGGGCCTCTGATCTGCTGAGCAAACAGCAGTTGCATAAATTGAAACTGCCTTGGGCTCACTGGAGTAAACTCACACACCCAGTGTCTCCTGGAGTTCAGGTGATTTAGGGAAGAAAAGCACAGAAATCTCCTTGTCTGCTAGGGCCAGTTCACTGCTCCACCTTTTTCAGCTCTCCTCTGGCAGATTGTCATCACTCCTTGCCTCTCACACTATCCTTCCCTGCCATGCAGTCTGGGCAGGTTTCCAGGCTCCAGCTGGAGAATACTGACTTGATTAGATTTGATTCACAAAGGCATTTCACAACACTTGTTCACCCAAACAAAATAAAGGTCCTGGATCTAAGGATCATAACTAAGGGCAGGATAGATCCTTTTGAAGCAAGCTGCTGGTATGCCACCAAATAGTAAATAAAATTTTTTCCTGCCAAAATCCCTTGCTGAGGAAAAAGTTTGTGTAAGTTCAGTTGCTCAACCCATGACTTCCTGAAATAACAGGTGACATGTCTTTGTTTTTTGGGTCCCTTAAACATACAGGCGACTGTTCCAATTTTGTCAAAGTAACCACTCAACAGGTATGTAGGAGGCTTTTGCTCCTCAGGCCTCAGACAAACAGATGCCACAAAGGAGGAGATGGATGTTGCAGCTCTCACTCCTTCATCACTAGTTCTTTTTTCTTAGACTCCCAGCTGGTGTGTCCAACACACACATCAGGAAACAGAGCAAAATGCAGAGTGTATGGTTCCAAATAACTTCTGCTCATGCTGACCTGAGAGGGTCTGGCCCAGTTCCATGCAGTGGTGTCTGTCATACCGAAAATCCACTTTTTCTCCCCTAGTTGTTTTCTCAGTAACTACAGGTCAGTGGGAATGAGCTGGCTCCTTTCTGCAACTGCATTAATAACGTTGTTTGCCACCCCAGCCTCTCGGTCTGAAATCATGTTCACTTCCACATCTCACAGCACGGTGCTCACCCAACACACCCATGAGGCCATAGCTGGAACTGCTAAACTGCTAAAAAACAACAAAGCATGCTTCACAAGGAGAAAACTCGTGGTGACATACTGACACCCTTCCTGGGTGCTCAGTGAGGACGGCACAGCTGACTGCTTTGGAATGAAGCACAGTTTGCAAGCTGCTGTCTCTCCTGGAGGAGGGGTCAGCCTCTCGGACCCACTCAGCCAGAAGCCCCTCCTGAAACACTAATAGAGGCTAGGTTTGGCTCCAGCCTTTCTGGCAGCTTCATACTGAAAGGAAACCACTGCAGGGACATGTTCATCTTCCTCTTCATGTAGCCACTTAAACCATTCCAGAAAACTAATCTCTATCAAATGTACTTTCTTCGGAAGCAGCACAAAGCCTGCTCTGTGAATCCCGACAACATGCTCATTAAAAACTTCCTGTTACACAGCAATGAAAGTGCTCTTGAGGAATAGGTCTAAAAAAGGGGGTACAGTCAAGAGCACAAGAGTTAACTGATGGAGAAAGGCACCCACAATCAGACTCACTGCTCCTTCACTAAGATGGAGGTGCTCCAGTCTTGCTAGAAAATGCTTGAGGGCAAAGCACGAGCTGTTCCTGAGCAGAGGAAAACAGACAGGCACGCGTTTCACTCCTCGCATGATGAAAGGAGTGCCTGAGGACCACATGACAAGTCCCTGGGAGAAAGTCATGGTTGAGATAGACCTGTGAGAAGTCAGGGAAACTGGCCTGAATCTTAGCACTCTTCCCATGAGCTCCCAGCCTTGCTGAAGGTAGAGGGGTTTTCACGCAGCATTAAATGCAATATGGGACTGTGCTGCCACACAGCACCCATGTCCGTGCTCAGACACAATCTCTCATGTCCTTGAGGAAGCCACAGCCCCCAACAAGCCAGGTAGGTCTGGTGCACCGCAATGCAACATGAGATGAGAGGAAACCCTTTTGGCCGTATCAAAATGAGGCACTTTGATCATTCTCAGAGCTGTAAACTCAAGTGAAGTCAAAACCACTGTGCAAAATGTTTCCGTGTTGATGAATCAGCTTCTTCCAAAGAGAAAAACCATGCAATTCAAAAACACCTTAGCCCGTTATATGTATCACATTGTCCCCCAGAGACCTCACAATTAAGGCCCGAGACAAGCTGAAGCAGGCAGGCAAAAGAAACCCCAGGTTTGGAGGTACCAATTAAGCAAGCAGAGCAGAAATCTGAGTTTACCACTGGCCTGACCAAGGCCGGAGGGGAAGAGTTTATTGGCAAATTTCAAAATTAGACTTAAAAGAAGAAGAGCTGGTTAATATGAACCAAGAAACCTCACTAGGCTGAAAAGTGATGAAATGGCCTTTGCATGTTCCTGCCTTCCCTTTTTATGCATAAGCCATAAATAATTAACTGGCTCTTTGTCTTCAGCCCTTGATGAATTCTGGGGTGTAATAACAGGAGTAGCCGATGGTATCTCAACTGTTCTCTTTTCAGACAATACCGGACTCATGCATGTAATGATGTGGTGGCACAGAGCAGGTTCTCCTTATCCTCCCAATCCTGTCCTCCTCCTGTGCACATAATTATCCTCTGGAGCCACATTCATGCAAGCAATAGGCCACTCAGCAGCACTGTATGGACTGGCAGACTTGCTAAGGCTGGGCTGTAATTATACAGTAGATGGCCTTCAGCAAGCAGTCACCAGTCCTGGGCAATAACAGCAAGCAAGTAACACCCTGTAGGCCAGCTTCCCTACTAGGCTTCTTTATTATTTTTTGTGGTCATGAATCATATGGGAGTACCTAGCAGGTAACATGTCACATGCAAGTGTTGGGCCTGGACAGACAAAAACATCTTTTCTTTGGCTGTAACTGAGCCACCCTTGAGAGACTCAGAGGGTTACCACCCCCATGGCAGTCATCCTGGCAGCCAGGCAAGCTAGGAGCTGGGCAGCATGCCTGCCAGCATCACATCTCCCTGAGCTCAGGAGGCCTCATTTGGCAGAGAAAAGTGGTTTCCTGTGATTTTGTTGAAGAAAGCTACAGCTTGGGGCATTGTGGCAGGTCAGTGCCTCCTGCATGGTAAGCGTTTCAGCTGTCCGTTGGCACCCATCTCTGTAAAGGGAGGGGTGCCCATGGGGCTGCAGGAGACATCAGCTGGTTACTTGCTGTGATGTCACCTGCAAGTGATGCTCTGTGATATGAAAAGGTGAGGTCTCGGCTGGCTGGTGGACAGGAACCCCAGCTTGTGATCCCTGATGTGGCTCTTGGGGGTCAGACAGAGCAAGAAACCCTGCTGGCTCACACAAGGGATATCACCATCTTCCCACCAACTGCATTTTCCCAGTGTCCAGACATCCCCATCCTCTGTTCCAAGAGACATTACAGCTGGGAAGTTCCTTGGGATGCTCCCTTCATGTCCCATCTGCAGTATTGTCCCATCATGACCAGGAGTTAGAGAGCTGCTACAGTAACTGAAACACAGGACAGGAGGTATGTGAATAAATGTGATCTACCACCACTGCAGGCAAGCACAGTTCATATTAGGAAAAAGCAAAAGAGACCAGGACACCAAAATAATGCATATCCCATATTTCCCCTATAAATCAGTACCATATCAAAGGAGATTGTGTGGGCCTCCATCAAATGATAACTCCTTTCTGGAAAATGAGGGCTTCTAGTCCTTCTTTCTGATATCCCCATTCGTTTTGGATACATATGCCACAATCACACATGTAATTTTGCCCCTTGATGTCACGTCTCAAAGTTTCTAGCCTACCAATCCAAGGCACCACCAAGGGCAGGGCTTCCGTGTTCCACTTTCTGGCAAACCTTTCACCTGTCCAAAGCTTGAGAATCCCCACAGGGTACATTGCGCATGTTTGTCCACCTCCTAGGAGCAGCTTGAAAGCCACAGTCATCCTGGAGTCGTATTGGAGGATGATCTAAATCACACTACTCTCTGCAGGTGCCCATGTTCCGTCTGAGGGGGATGAGGTGGGGAAAGGCTGCCTGGATGGAACTGGTGGGCACTTCTGCTGTGGACAACCATCACAGGCTGACAGAGAGAAGCGAGCTTTCTGGGGAAGGAGCTGGAGAGTGGCTGGCATGGAGACAGGAGGGCTGGCCCTAGCCAGGGTAAGACAGGCGAGTTTACTTTGAGATCACGGGGAACGATTAAAAGAACGCAGCACAAAGGCGGGCCTGAGGAGTTGCACGAGCCGCCACAGGTGAAGCAGTGCGAAACAGGTACCGCCAGTCTGCACCTCCCTCTCTCTCACCCACACCCTTCCTCCTGCCCGACTGTTGGCTCCGCAGCCCTCGCGCGCCCATCACACCCTTCTGGGAAAGGATGACTGTCACCCATCCGCTCCACCTCATGCTGGCCCCTCCTCCCCATGTCTTCCCACTCTGCCTTCCCCACGTTTCTCTTCCCCTGAGGACACATAAGCCTTTTTGCCTTCCTTTCCCCTGCTGCCAGTCGTGCTTCCCCACTGAGGGGTTTCTCTTTTGCCTTCCCACGTGAGAGGAGAGCTGAAGGTCATGGTCTCCTGGCCAGCTCCACTGCCTGTGGCCTCTGCAGCTTGGTAGCCCCAGGCCACTGGTTCACCCGTGGGTGCTCTCCATCACCTCAGGAGGCCTGCAGATGGTTTGCGGCTGGCACCATGAAGGGGCAAGGGGCACCCGCATGCCTCATGGCCCCTTCCTGGCTTCCAAAAAGGCTCCTGCAGACAGCAAGGAAGGAGCTTTCAAACTCCAGTCGTTAACTTCCCCCCACCCTTGCATCGCATATTACAAGCCTTTTGTGAAGAAAAGTAATTAAACAACAAATTAATAAAATAAAATTAACAGAGACATGACCTCAGCCTGGCTGCTTGAAGCCAGAGGCGGTGTCTGGACCTGACTGACACAGGTTGCCACAGTTATGCCACAGCCTGACAGGCGGCATTTTATAGCATAGTCAGGGAAAAGGCAGAGTCCATGCTGCACGTTATTAATGTTTTTTTGTGAAAGAGCAAGACTATATCCCCTATTTTTTAGCTTTCTTGTGGGAGAGGTAAGGGTTTGACTGGCAGGTGTTTACCTAGCCACTGGAGCCAAGAGTGAAATGTCCATGTTGCACCCAATAAACTACCTATGTTTTTCTTTCAGAGCAAACAAAACCACAGTGGGATCAAAACCTACACTTTCCTTTGGTACAAGCAACAACTGACATGTCCCAGCTGAACTAAACACACCTCCCTCCAGCTTTCTCCTTCACTCTGCATTCACTGCCCCTGGCAAGCCTAGGACTCCCCAAGTGACATGGAGACTATGCAAGGACCTGTACAAAATCTCTCTGCAAACAGCAAGAACTTCTTGCAGATACCAGGCACACAAATGAAGGTTGACCTCAGCTTTGGGAGTTCTTGGCCGTGAAGGTGGGTGCTCACCACAAGTGCCCAAACTTTGCCACAAGCAGGAACCTGAAGGACAAATTGCTGCGACAAACACCTCCGGCACAGGCTGACAGCAGGTACAAGGCAGGTGATTACTGTGGTCTAGGGAGTGTATTCACCTCAAAACTGCTGTTGACTGCAGATGTGTGACGAAACATGTCACCATTGTAGACAGACATGTACATAGCGATGTCTGATTCAGATCACTACTAATTACTCTGGCAGAGTATTTGAGATGCCTTAGTCAACACCCGTGGAAAAGGCATGATGCTTCCTGGAGTGAAGGCATGCCACTGATTGCAGCTTGGGTGTTTCAACTTGGACTTACCTTCCCTCCTGAGAAGGGGGTTACAACTTCTTCCAACCCCAAGGAGCCACAAGTTGTGCATTCACTGCTCTGTCATCAACTTTTAAAGGAAAATCCTGAGCTATACATAACTGCTCTTGAGGTGTGGGTTTTCACCCAGTTGTGTTATTGGAAATAAAGATAAGTATCAGGGTGTGTGTGTGGGGAAATCTTCACAAAGACAAGAAAGGAGGGGCTGCTGAGAGAGCTGGTGAGAGAAGGAGCAGCAGTGATGCAGCCTCTACTCTCAGCGCAGGAGCTTTACCAGCGACAGGAATGAAAGGATGAAGACACCAAGGGGCCAGCCCCATTGTGACCTCTATTCTGCAGCAGGGACCTGAGAGATGTGAGGGCCACCCTGAGCCAAGGCTCTCTGGGTGTCCCCAGGGCACAGTTCATCCTGCCCAGTCACCTGTGTGTACCAGACAATGTGAACAGAGAGGTAAATGCTGGTTCCACTTTACCCTCCAAAGGTGACGCTGAACCCCTACAGCACCAGCACTGGCTCCTGTAGGACAAGTAGCCTTCAGAAGGGCCAGCACCCTGGAGAGTAAATATTGAAGCACATTCATTATTTTTTTTTTAAAGGTTGGAGAAGCCTAGGCAAAGAGCTCAGGAAAGTGATGTGAAATTACCTCCCTGGTTTTCTAATTGGCATCTTCCTTAGCATCGCAGCATTGTTCCTCAGCACATACATTAGCATTAGCAATAAGTCCAAGCCAAGACATTGAACAAAAACAAGGTCAATAGACTGAAACACTTATTATCACCATAACCACCTTGCCTCACCACATAACTGTGCTGCAAAAGACACTGACTCAAACCCAGTAAGGGATGAAATGTCAGAGGTTGCAGCACACATTTCTCAAGAGCTCCCCCGTTGATCCCACTGCCCAGTTGAACATCAGCCTCTTAGACAATTTCCAGTTTCACCAGGAGTCCTTTGATTTCACTCTATGTGCCAGTGTGAGGCTCCCACACTGCCAGTCTCATGAGATCAGACATTTGCAGCAGTGCTGGTTCCTCTTGCTTCTCCTGCACAGTATTCCTCACACACTGCTACCATGACAGTCATACCTCTTCCCCAAACCTACCGCCTCCTGGGCTCTGATGCTGTTAGTTCCCTGCCAGTTGCAGGGGGAATCTGTGTCCAAAAAAACCCCTGGAGCCAGCTGTGGAAATAACCAAATATTTTTGGTCAAGAGATGATTTGCAGTAGTTCAGTCTGGCACAGAATTTGGCACTTCAGCTGCAGAAGCCTATCCCACACAGAAGCTGCTTTTCCATCATATTGCTTACATATTTCTTTTCATACTTCTTTTTTTTTCCCCAAAGAAGAAAATGGAATTAATGCTTTTCCTCAGGTTTTCTTTCTGTCTTAAAACAAACAAACAACAAACAAAAAAAACAAACAAAAAACCCCCCCACAACTAACCAAATAAAAAAAATTTAATTTAAAAAAAACCAAAACAACAAAAAAACAACAAACAAAAAAAACCCAACCAAACAAACAAGACCAAAAACCCCACACGGTCTTAGTATTACTTGTGAAGAAGGGCTTGCATTCTGGACCTTGGAAAGTGGACTGGTTCAAGTGGCTATGGGTGAAAGAAAACTTTCATTCAAATATTGTACTAAGGTCATACAACACAGAGACGCCAATTGGAATATTTTTATCATTGTTTTGGTAAAGACTTTGGGAAAAAAGCACATTTTGCATTCCTGCCACATGAGGATAAATAGAAGTTCCAGCAATGGGAGCAAAGACCTTTGTTTTTTAGCTCATATGGAAAAAGTAAGTGGGAAGGCACAGGGAGAGGGGCACTGCAAAGGGAGGGCCAGATCCAGCTGCCCATCTAGATGCCATGGTTTGGCAGGACCATGCTCCAACAGAAACAGTTGAGAAGGTGCCTGCATGTGGACTTCGGAGAGGTGACAAATTTAAGAAACCCACCAGTTAGACTCAGAAAGGAAGGAACAGCTTTTGGCTGCAGCTGAAAAAGTACTTCTTGGCCTTTAACAAAATTGTCCTTCAAAGCTCCCCAAGAAATCTGAGATGGACGCTGTCTGTTTTTCTAGAGCAAGTGATGCCACAGGTGTACTGAGAACTGGAAACTGATGGTTGGAACAGGATGGCTCATTACCGATAAATCATGATGACACTCTTCTTTGCACAGAAACCAGGAAGCTTTTCTTCTCAGGTGTACCAAGGTCTTCAGCAGGAAATGACTGCATACAGAGTTACTGAGTCTATTACAGGTAATTATATCTATTTTTCCACTGAGATAAACTCCTACACTCTTTTGCACTTCAGCTTGGGTGATAGCTTTCAACACCCCTACCATCATCATAAAAAGGAGTGTCCAAAGTCCTGTGGGGACTGGGAGAGGTGAACATGGGGCATCGGCTCTGCCTCTTGCCCAGGAGCTTTGATGGTGCCGTGCAGGTGACACGCAGCATCTAGCCTGGGCACGGACAGTATTCAGGCAGACAAAGCCAACAGGTTTCCTACTGCTGAAGCAAAATAAATCTGCTGGGTTCTTAAATACATTTCTATTTGAAATAGAAGAGCTAGAGTGGAGGAGGAGCTGGGAGGATCAGCGCGGCTGCCAGCGTGGGCTGCTCTTGCAGGGTGAAGAGGGAAACGTAGTCCCATATCATTTCATCCCATCATCACTGCTGTTTGGGGGAGCCGAGGAGTGCTTGTTCCTGGAGAGGGTCCAAAAGCAGGAGGGCGAGTGGGCAAGGCACTGCGAGGAACGGGGGATCCCCAGGGAGGGAGCTCACCCTGCGCTGCTCATGCTTCCTGTGCCCTCTGGGTCGGATTGGTACAAGTATTTAGATGCCTACAGATGCAAAGCAGGCACAACATGGTATTTCTCAAAGCATTTGCATCTCAGACACCTACATGTTCTTAAAACTCCACCCTTCCGCCTATGTATACATTAGTTTCTTCATTTCTAAAATGGATACAGTAATTACCTGCCTCTCTAACAGCAAGAGGAGGAGATACCTGGTGTGCTGCCACCAGCTCAGCAGCAGCAATGGGGCTCCCTCTCCTTGCAGCTCCACCTGCCAGGCAATGCCAGCTACCCCATCAGCACCTGCAATCACATCTGCTGGTGTTGGGAGAGGAGAGAAACTCCAACTCTGAGCACAGCTCTGTTTAAGACTGTTTTCTGGCAGGATGCTTCATGTCCGTTTCCTCAATACCCGTGGGTTTGTGCCTTGGGAAACCTTCAGGCTCCCCAGGCTGGCAGCACATCCAACTGTCATGTTTCGCACAGGCAGCTGCTGGCAGGCGTGTGACAGGGACTAGCCAGAAATACCTAAAGATCATGCGCGTGTGTCGCAGGGAAACCAAAACTGTGTGGGTGCCTTTTAAGGAAACCACAAGCCTCCCTTTGAGCACCCCAGCAATCACACAGCTCCAGGGAATCAGCCCAAAAAGCAGCTCTGCACTTGCAGCCTATTCCTCCTGGATTGTCAGCCTTTTGTACTTCTCTTCGTAGCTAAGCCACGTCTTCATCTCGTCTTGGCACTGCTCGTTTCTCACCATAAGATAATTTCATGAAAACCTAAGAAAAACAAACAGAAATGTATTCTTGCCCATCAAGAGAAAGCAGCCCAGCTTAAACTGACGTGCTGGATAGTGCTTCATATCCTATTTATTCAAATGTAAAATCTTATTTTCCTCTATATAGGAAAGCAGAAAATGCATGGACAAAGGTGTTTTCACTTCAGGAACAGGGAGTACCAAAGAGAGTTCCCCAAAACAGTTTGCAGGCTGAACTCAGTAGTTAAAAAATTAGGACACGAGTAGGAATCAGTATGCCCAAATAAAGACTTCAGCTGATTATCCAGATCCTTCAGGCAGGCAATCCATCAAGTTTGGCCACTATGACACTTCTGAAAACTTGTACAAATAAAAGCTGTAGGCAGTGCAGTGAGCTAGAGTGTGAGGCAGGTGCACAGGCTGTGGGCAGAGCTGCACACACCTGGCCTTAAAGCACCCAGGCCAAAGATGGAGCCATGAAGACTGAGGCTGCAGCCTAACATGTATGGTGGAATCATGGCATAAAATCCCAAGTGCTTGGGTGAATCTCCTCCATCTCGGACCCAAGATCAAAGGTACCAGAAAAACAGCAGCACAAGGAGAAGGCAGCAGCTCCCCTTGGCTGCAGCAAGTGTAGCTTGCTCCTTACAGCCTCTCAGGGATGTGCTGAGTGTCAGGAATGCTGCAGCTCACTCATTAACATACCTCGTGGGCCACTGGGCTCACAGAAACTCTGCAGGGCTCAGTGCAGACAGACTCTGCTCGGCTGTGGATCTGTTTGCTCGTCCACATCAGGCTCGTTTTGAAATACGGCACAGTGGTCCTGGGTTTTTCCCCTTGCAACAGGTGTAACATAGAACAACCCTGCAGTTTTTATTCACCCCATGGTGCTGCCTCCTTGGAGTCTGCTACCAGTGTTTTTTCTCAGTAGAGCATTCAAGAAAAAATTGTTTGGTTATCTAAACATGCCAAGATACACAAAACCCTGGGAAGATACTAACAGTGGAGAGCTGGGCTTGCAGTGATTAATACAAAGACACCAGATCCTTCATCCTTTCATTAAAGAATATAGCAAAGACCTGAGTCACAGGTTGCTCACAGGGTTTGCTGTGGCAGCAGCACTCAGCAGCATTTTGCAACACCTCCACTGGCTCAGCCACCTCACCTGCATGGAAGTTTCACTGCAGCCCACGAGAGTTACGCTCCAAATTGTGCTGGAGGATTGAAAAATTGCCTATAATACATTTCAGTAAAGCATTTGACACCGTCTCCCACAGCATCCTTGTAGATAAGTTGATCAAGTATGGGTTTGATGATCAGGCAGTGAGGTGGATCAAGAACTGGTTGAAAGGAAGAAGTCAGAGAGTTGTAGTCAATGGGGCAGAATCTAGTTGGAGGCCTGTGACTAGTGGAGTCCCTCAGGGGTCGGTACTGGGACCGGTGTTGTTCAATATCTTCATCAACGACCTGGATGAGGGCACAGAATGTACCCTCAGCAAGTTTGCTGATGACACCAAGCTGGGAGGAGTGGCTGACACACCAGAAGGCTGTGCTGCCATTCAGAGAGACTTAGACAGGCTGGAGACTTGGGCGGGGAAAAACCTGATGAAGTTTAACAAGAGCAAGTGTAGAGTTTTGCATTTGGGGAAGAAAAACGCCATGCACCAGTACAGGTTGGGGGCTGACCTGCTGGAGAGCAGTGTAGGTGAAAGGGACCTGGGGGTCCTGGTAGACAGGAGGATGACCATGAGCCAGCAGTGTGCCCTTGTGGCTAAGAAGGCCAATGGCATCCTGGGGTGTATTAGAAAGGGTGTGGTTAGTAGGTCAAGAGAGGTTCTCCTCCCCCTCTATTCTGCATTGGTGAGGCCACATCTGGAATATTGTGTCCAGTTCTGGGCCCCTCAGTTCAAGAAGGACAGGGAAGTGCTTGAAAGAGTCCAGCGCAGAGCCACAAGGATGATTAAGGGAGTGGAACATCTCCCTTATGAGGAAAGGCTGAGGGAGCTGGGTCTCTTTAGTTTGGAGAAAAGGAGACTGAGGGGGGACCTCATCAATGTTTACAAATATGTAAAGGGTGAGTGTCAAGACGATGGAGTTAAGCTTTTTTCAGTGAAGACCAGTGATAGGACAAGGGGTAATGGATACAAGTTGGAGCATAGGAGGTTTAAGATGAATATCAGGAAAAATTTTTTTACTGTAAGAGTGACAGAGCACTGGAACAGGCTGCCCAGAGAGGTTGTGGAGTCTCCTTCGCTGGAGACATTCAAAACCCGCCTGGACGCCTTCCTGTGTGATGTACTCTAGGTGACCCTGCTCTGGCAGGGGGGTTGGACTAGATGATCTTTCGAGGTCCCTTCCAACCCCTAGGATTCTATGATTCTATGATTCTATGATTCTTGAACAGCACACTGGCTTGGGGAGTATGTGTTTCTAATCTTGGAGTGCCTGTATGAGTATCAGGGTACCCAGATACAGGAGCTGCAAGAAAATGCCACAAATGCCCTGGTCATTAGAAGATACTGGCACTCAGCTCCTAAGCAGAGTGTTTTTTTCTGTTTGCACAGGGTCAAAAGTATCCCATGTTCATCAGTTCATAAATCCCTGTATTTTTGTCACCTAGGGACTTCACACTGGGTATGATGGGTCTTCTATTCCGTAGCCTGCCTCCAAAAGAACTCGGGAGTGTGTGCTGATGAAAAGAGGGTGAGAAAGAAGGCATGCACCGCCTAGTTCCTCTCTCGGCGTGTTCTCCTTTTCAGGAATTCTCCTTTTTACTACAAGGTGCACAAGGCCAGAGGCACATTTATGCTCCCAGATAGCTTATCTCCCTGGTTCATCCTCAGGCCCAGGGCCCCAAGCTCCACACACCACACCACTCCCCTGGGCAAAAACCAAGGGGGAAGAAAAATGAACATCAGGCCTCAGTGCTACAGGAGGACTTGGGCCAAAGGACCTGCCAGCAGGCAGCCTGCCCCTTCCCCAGCACCTCCCCGTCCCCGTCCTCCCCATTCAAATAACCTCCACAGCAAACCCCTCTTTTCTTTAGCAGGTGTTGCCAGCCACAGGAGCAGAGTTGGGACAGAGAAGCAAACAACAAAATTCCTGCTGATTTTTTTAAGAAGCAGCAGGCCAAGCCCTGATGCTCCAAGTATTCCCACCAGATGCCAATGCAGACTTTTTCAGAGCTGGTTCCTTTTGCAGTTGAAGACCTGAAGCATTCCTCTGGCCTTCCCTGGCATCCAGTGGCTTCTCTATTGAGAGAAAAGATGAGTAAATACTTCGGTATCTATATGTGGAGCCTGGCCTTACACTGCTCCCTCCTCTCTCAGTCATAACTCCACCAGAAGCACGGTGGATGCAGGTTAGGACGGAGCTGAAGCCCTGTGATAGGCCTGGCTCAGCAAACACTGCCTAAGACAACAGGCAAGGGCTCAGACTTCCTGAGCACTTGCTCCTCTGCAGCCTTAGCTCCTGTTTTGCTGACAGTTGCAGCTGTAGAGCGTCTTTTGCTGATATACAGGTTTTACAGGGGTTATTATTAGCTTATTGAACTTAAATGGCTGTTGTGAAAAGCTTCAGTACAAAACCAGGACCTGAAACTGGGAGGACTTCATATTCTTGATGAGAAATATCAAGGTCCACCATGCATTGCCCATATGCATGTACAGGCTAATGAGGATTAATGCACTGGTTGCACAGAGTTGCCATTATAAAAATATCAGCACCCTCCCAAAGAAGAAGGGGGACAGAGAGACAATCCTCCATGGGGATCACTCTCCCCACCTGCAGGAGGCCAGGACCTGGCAGTGACAGCTTGGCCCCAGGGTATGAGTGAGCAGGGCAGTTGGTCATAGACACGAGGCCCCCGTCTGCTCTGGGCTGGCTATGTCTTGCTATGCAGTATCTGGTCCTGGAAAAGATGCCCAGCATCTTTGCTCTCTGCTTTCCATGGTTGTCTTAATCCCACATAGCAACAGCTCTTACTGTACTGGAAGGTGGGAAACAGAGTCCAGCATTTCCTGAACTGTTTTGCAAAGTTTCTGTGTCTCTCTGCTGAAGGGCTCAGGCAGCACTAACACCTTGGAGAAGCACAGCTGCAGTCACTACATGATCCCTCTACCACCTCAGCAAAACACCGTAGGAAAACAAAGAGAACAACCTATCCTAGGACAATTTTTTGCACCAAATCATCCAACACTGCTTAAGAAGCAAATCAGGTCACTTCCCCAGTGCTTAGTTAAGCCAATCTGCTCTCCCCTGGATACATGGAGACAGGATCGGTTGCTGTTACAGACACAGCAGACTTTTCAAGGCTCCAGACAGATTCCCAACTCTCTCCCCAGGATGGGTATCAAAAGGAAGGATTGACTCCAGCAGCAGGTCCTCAGGGGATGCTCCCTGACCAGCCACTGCACCAACAGGCCAAAGCTGAAGCCCCTGCTTGTGTGGGACCCTGGGGGGCAGACGTTTGGGATAGTGATGCTCAGCCCAGGCTGTGGTCGGCATGCCAGCCTGTGGAGCCTGTATGCAACTCTGCAGGCTCCTGCCAAGGGAAACGAGGGCACTGTGGTGCTCCGGGCAGGCCAGTGCTCAACTGCACATCCCTCCCTAATGGATTCAGCCTGCAGAGCTCTGACCCAGCTCACCCCAATCTCTGCTTTGGCTCAATGAAAGAAGAGGGATCAGCGACAGTTGACAGCTGAAGCCAGACCTGGCAGTTTTGCCCTGCTCAGATCTGCCACCATCAGAGAGCCTGGTTCAGGAATCTCTACGTTTCCACATACACCCACAGAAATAGTTCAAGTACAAGTGGGCAGTGACTGTGCACTTAATTTGTTTCACCCTGGAATACATCATCATTTAAAAGCCTGGAATGTTTATTGGTGGCAAAGAGGTATTGATTGCCTAGCCACAGGCAGAGTAAAAATCATTGAGGGGAAAAAAAAAACCCAAACAAGTAAGGAAATGAACCAGAAAAATTGCTCTGGTGCCTCCTGCCACACTGCTGTTCCCTGTGCCCCTTCGGTCTTCTCTGCCTTCCAGCATCCCTTAGCTCTCTTTCCAAGGCACAATTTCCTTCTGAATTTACTGGTGAATGGTTTGTTAGCAGCTCCCAGGCACTTTATCACCTTCCTGCAGAGGAACATAAAACACAGCCCTGGCCTCAGCCAGTGGGGTAGGAACAAATAAATAAGGGCAGCTCCCTGCAGCTCTGCCACCGGCGGGTCCACACGCGGGAGCTGCCTGCATTGTACTGAGGAGCTCAAGCTGCGGAGTTCAGAGCTAACTCTGCTCTGAACTCCCCGCCACCCCTGGATGTTTGGAGCCAGTTATTTCCTTGTTAAGGTTCACCCTACAGGAAAGCTTGTTTCCCACCCCTGAAACCCGGTGAAAAGCTAATGGCCCATTGTGGCTCCTGTAAAAGATTAATTTCCCAGCTGACGGTGGCCACCTATTTTCTTGTGGCGGCAATTCCAGCAGTCCTCAGACAGTGCGGTTGGCTGCAAGCTTCAGGAGAGGTTTCATTTTGGCAAACTGTGTTTAATAACACAAGGGCAAATCACCCGTATGGTTGGGGTTGTGCAGCAGCCCTGCGGCAAGCCTCACTGTCACCCCATGTGCCACAAAATCCCTTGTGCTGGTTTCTGCCGCAGGCTGCCCTCAGGAGGAGAAGTGCTAGGGGGGTTGGCATCTTCTGGGGAGCTGGCATCTTCTGAGATGGTTGTAGAGCAGCTCTGGACAGGGACCCACCAGCAAGAGAAAGCAGGACTGATCCTGCAGGCACTGTCCTGAGCAATGACTGGTACAGGACAGGGAGCTGGGCTAAAACTCCCTGGGCAAGTGAGCAAGGGTGGAGGGCTTGGTGAATTGTGGCTGTAGGTGGAGGCCAACATGGTACATGCACTGGTGCTGGCCAGGACCTGCTCAAACCCAAGCACAACAGTCTCCAGGCTGCCCAAGAAGAGGCAGAGAGGCACTGGGCTGCTTTTGCCATATGAGTGTAATCAGTAATCATCGCCCTTGCAGCTGCCCAGGGCCAGCCCAGCCCTCATGCCATCCCGGCATGAGTGCAGCTGTGCCTGAGTGCTGCAGCTGTGCTAGGGGATTGCAGCCACCTACAAGGGTTGCAGCCATGCACAAAGGCCAGCAGCCGTGCATGGTGATTGCAGCCATGCAAGAGGCTTGCTGTCATGCACAAGGCTTGCAGCCAAGCACCAGGCTTGCAGCCATGCATGATGATTGCAACCTTGCTGCTGTGCGAGGTGATTGAAGCCATCCATGAGGTTTGCAGTCAGGCACAAGGACTGCAGAGGTGCAGCCCCTTTGGGGGCAGCTGGCTCCTGCAAGCCCAGGCCCAGCAGCAGGGCTGCACTCACCCATGCTGCCATCAAACAGAGAGAGCAACCTCCTCAGGCAGCTGTGCTCCCCACCACACAGAAGGCTTCGGATCTTCCCAGCACTCTCCCTGCTGGAGCGAGAAGGACATAAATTAGCACCTTTGTAGGTTTTTGCACCAAGTCTCTGGAGATCTGGAAGGTGCCCCGCGAGGTTTTGACTATTCTACTTTTGCCTGGTTTTAAAGGGAAAAAAGCATTATGTGCCACCCTATTTCAAAAAGAAGAAATGTGGCTTAACCTGGAAATTCAGTCCCGGAGAGCAATTTGTTGTGCTTTCAGCAAGCTCTACTTCTATTTGCATTTTGCCAAAGAAAAGCATTGTATTTCACCAGCCTAACTTTACTGATTATCCCTTCCCAGAAGCTGTAGATAATTATTTGGTTCAACATTTATCATTTAAAGAGTAAGTCATGTGCTGATATGCATAATTCTACAGGACAATTTAATTGCAAGATCTTAGCGTTATGCTTGAACTGCAGTGTTTGGATTAATTTCTCTCATTATTCCATGGATTCTTACAAGCCCTGTGCAAATAACTGATTTTCTAGATGTTAGCAGCTCTGAAAGTCCTGAGCAAAAACTACTGGGGACAAAATTATTTGTTCTACTCAAAACATTGTGAGTATTTGAACTTGTAATTTCACTGACAAAAGGGAAAAGTCTTTCAAAATTAAAAGTGGTTTGGAGTCAGGTGGGTTTTTAAAAATATTTCAGGAAGTTAAAGCATTCTACAAAAAAAAAAAAAAAAAAGCCCCTCTCGGACTCTGTCACCACAGTGAAACCATCACCAGCTACTGAAATGTTTGTATTGGTGTTTTCAAAGTTTGAGGGTAGGATGCAGATTCCTGCTCTTGCTTTAACATCATAAAAAGGAGTAGAAGTTGAAAGCACACTAAGTAAACTAGCTGCTTATTAATGACCTGAGCAAGGGGTTTGTGTGCCCCAGTGCCACATACCACATCTGTGCTTTCCAGTCATGCCACATGAGGTAGCATCTCTTCTGTACCTGACCTGACTTGTTCACAAGACCTTTTTTCCCCAAACAGAATAGTAGCATTCCCAGGAAAATCTCATTCCTGTTTAAGGCAAACAAACACACTCTAAGGACCCTTAACATGCCAAATGTGTTAAGGAGCCTGAATTCTATGAAAAGTCAGTTGGGACCTGGCCTCCCAAAGGGGCTTGGAAGCACTTGGCAGTACAGATGCCTCTGGGCTTTTCAGAAGCATCTAAGCAGCACAAGAACATGGTGGTTTGTCCTTACGTGATAGAATCATAGAATCATAGAATGGTAGGGGTTGGAAGGGACCTTTGGAGATCATCAACACCAACCCCCCTGCCAGAGCAGAATCACTTAGGGTAGGTCACACAGAAACATGTCCAGATGGATCTTGAAAGTCTCCAGAGAAGGAGACTCAACAACCTCTCTGGCAGCCTGTTCCAGTGCTCTGTCACCCTCACAGTAAGGAAGTTTTTCCTTATGTTGAGGTGGAACCTCCTGCGTTCCACTGTTTGCCCATTGCCCCTTGTCCTGTCACACATGAGGTCCACCGATACTTCCGTAGACTGACACCAGTCCTGGAGGCAGCTGTGAGCTGGACGTGGTGCTTCCTCACCTTCGGGGAGGACCATGAGGAAGAAACAACGGAGTGCTCTGGAGCAAGACGGCTATAGGTCTCTTCTAAAACCACAGGCCTTGCATGCACCCAACGTGCTGCAGATTTCTGAGCACCAACACAACCTCTTTCTTTCAGCGCCTCTGCTCCTCCCTGTGTAAGAAGCCGCGTACCAGGGGAACGATGTCTGTCGTATCTTTGCAGTGCTGGCTGCTGGCTGTTCGTGGAGGGCTCTCATTTCACCACCTGACACAGAAAAGCAAAAAAAATAAAGAAGTCAGAAATATTATCAGCATGGAACTCTTTTGGATGAACTTCATCCAAAATTAAACCCAAACCAGGAGCATTTTCAGCCTGGCAGGCACTTTTCTTAGCTTCCAGAAAAGAAGAATATGAGTCAACAGGCTAAAGAAATCACAGAAGCAGGTGGCAGGAGATGCTGTAGGGGGTTCAGTATTTGTGCAGTTGTTCTGGGCCTTACATAGGCCTGTTTTAAAATGAGCCAAAATACCCTTCTGTGTTTGCAGTTGGTATAGATTTACTGCTTTAAAAATCAATGCACATTTACTCTAGTTTTGCTCCAGTGATGTTTATTCATTTAATAAGACAGTCTCTTTGAAATACTCTTGAAGAGAACTGAAGTATGGCCGAATCAAAATTATATTTAAAAAGGCAAAATGAAAACAAAACAAAAGCAACCCATATTATTTGGGGTTTGGGTGTTGTTTTTTCACTTGCCTGTTCTGGACATCAAAGAGAACAAAATTAGGAAAACCCTTGAGCCTAACTGCTTCTGTACCCCTCCTAATAGACTTGCACAGGAGTCTGCCTCAATCATCACTTTCAGGCTGCTTTAGATAATAGCTTCAGGATACAAGAGGTTAAAGCATCCTGCTGTGCAGAAAGCTTTTACTTGAAAGGTCCAACAACCTTTCCCTTAGTCTGCAGAGAGGAGTTGTGATCATACAACAGCTAAAGTCATGAGCTTGTTAGTGCTAAAATGACAGATGTTATAACAACAGGATATTTATTAAGTTTCCCATTACCCTGCTGTGTTCTCAGACCCAAATTTCTTTCCAGGACTGCTTTGCTTTTTTTTTTTTTTTTTTTTTTTTTTTTTAATAACCAAAAGTTAACAGGAGTCTGTTTCCAGCCTTCTAACAAGAAGTAATGTAAAGTGCGAAAGGAAAAAACCCAAAATAGAAAACATTTATAAATTCTCCTTCTCCATCTCAGCTTGACTCCTATTAAAGAAGGAAGCAGTACAAATTCTGCCTTTCTGCCTCCGTGATAAGGTATAGATTTATTTTAGAGTAAGTCTAGTTTTACCCTTTTACCTAAACACTGTATCGCATTGCATGAAAAGTCAGAGTCCATGTGATTCCAAAGTCCTGGAGACTTCAGTAGCTAATACTCATTTAGTGAAGCACTGCAGACTCTCTTGTGGTGGGTGATTTTTTCTGTTACCAGATTAGGAAGCATCCAGCAGCTCACGGCTGTGGTGGGAGGGGACAACCCCTCCCCAAGCCGTGCCTAGCATCATCATAGAAAAAGTAGACAGCCTAGAAAAGCCACCTGCACAAAGAAAGAAGTAGCAACCAGACTGAAGGAGTCATTTCTGCAGAAACTGGGTTTTGAGACTAATTTGTCAGATCTAAACTCAGCAGCAGCACTATTCCCAGGAACAACTTGGACTGGTAGCCCAGTATCAGAGTTGCTAAATCACTGGTAGTGTCATCTCCACTAGTCCATCACTCCCTTTACAGCTGTGCCATACTCAGCCTTGATTTGGAGGCCTTTCCTATACAGAGAGTGAGTTTTAAACAGTGAGGGACAGCACTGGATGTGCATTTGTCATTACACGGGTGTTTCGCAACAGGAGCTGCTCAGAGCGCAGCTTAACTGGCCCACACACGTCGCAGCTCAGGCCAGTGATGCTCTCTCACTTCTCCTGTGTGCTACAAGCCCAGAACCGAGGTGACAGTGCAGTGGAGCAGGGATTAACCAGCAGCAGTCTGGGCTTCTCCCAGGAGGACTGCTAGTTTCCCATCCCTCAGGCTGGGCCTGCCTGGGGTGTAGTTGAAGGGAGGATGGCTTCTTTCACTAGCACAGCTGTAGTCCTGCAAGATGCCCATGAGATTTCTACAAGCCGACTCCTATCCCTGTTTCATAAGTCATCCTTAAACTGAAATTTAGCTTTTGAGGGAAACCGAAGTCCATATGGAGGTAAATGAAACCAGTCAGAGAACCACAGTTACTACAAAGGGAGCAATCACATTTTCTAGTCTCAGAAAGTGCTTCATATTTCTTTGAACACTACCTAGCAATGTTGGATGGATGAAAAGCATGACAGAGGTCAGAGCCCCATGTGGGCTAGGAACAGAGAGCTTTTCACCTCTTTCAGAGTTCCCAACACTGTGCCAGGGCAGGCTCTTAGATTCATAATCTACTTAACCACAGACGCTAGGAGATGGAAAATGTGCTCTGAGGGGTTCTGTAACAACTATTACCATCCTATCCAATTTACTTAATAAACAGCTTAGACCTACCAGAAAGCATCTTAGTGGAATTTCAGTGAATCTTAAGCTTTTCTTCCTCTAAATATGAGTGATATGACTCTTCCATGCTCTCCACTCTTCCCTACTAAACCATTGCACAGCACAGGACCTGATCTGGTATTTCATGAATAAAGTCATCATCACATAACCAATATCTTGAAGAGTGAGTTTTGCAGGACACTATGTATAAAACAAGCAAAAATACAACTTGGGGACAGATGTATCCTGTTATACTCCTTACATATCACGGAAGCAGTTTCTTCTTTGTCAAGCTCAAGCAAAGATTGTTCTACCCTATTTTATTGCTGTAGTTGCCACTCACAGCTCTGTACAGTGCTAAAGTACTTCTTACTGGTGAGTGACCTGCTACCAAGACTGTGTAGTTAGGTTTATGACTGAAACTCTTTTCTTTCTAGCTAATGTTTAAAATATAACCACAAAAATTGGACAGGTTTTTGAAGATGCAGTTTGTTTCTATTTTCTGTGATCTACCTGGATTAGAAACAAGGATACAGAATTAGTAAATAATTTTCTTGTTGATTATGAAATGCTTTATGGGGAGAACTAATTATTTAATTTGAAAACATCCTTAGTAATATTAAAAATACTTGCATTTGAACATTAAAAGTGTAGAAATATTTCTTCTACCTAGAAGAACTTTTAAACCTTCATCATCATTAAAATAAATAAGATCTATTAAAATGTATCTGATTTCAGCAGTTAGAGATGCATGGCACTGCGTTAACCTCACATTTGTACTTTAAGGTTAAGGTTTTGAGATAAAGGGGAAGGGAAAGATGGCAGCAGTCCACCCTTGTTTATCTTGTTTAAGCAATTTTGTCCTAGCCCAGACCAATGACTTTTTCTCTCCAAACTGCTGTTTCGAAAGGGAAACTCCATATTGCATAAGGACTCTCTACATTTGACTTTACCTTAAGTCGTTCAGAGAAATACTGCTCTGTCAGGATTTTAACCACTGTCAGCAACAAAGCCTCTGTGCAAAGACATAACTTTTGCAAACCTGCAGTCTTGTAATACAGGCTGCTTCTCATATGTGAAACAAAACTACTGTTACCCGATTTTTGACACCATTTTTATAGCAGTTTGCTAAGCATCCTTAAAAAACAGCTGAAAACTCCAGTACCTGTCCCTTTCTTTTTCCACGTCCCATTAATTTTGTGACACTACTGAACATGCAGTAATAGCTAAGACAACTGTTCAGGCAAAGGCCAGGAATTAAGAGCAGCACAGATGCTGGTCTCATGATACATCTGTGACCAGAGGTGCTGCAAGTGAACCAGCCAACCTCTTGTTGAGAGAAGGCTACTGCAGAAGCTGCAGACTTCAGTATCCAAACAGCTTGCAGCAGAGAAACATTGTTTTGACATTACCTTGTTTTCATAGATTCTTTTAGAAAGGGCACACAAGGCCAGTGACATTCGACTCTGGGTTCACTGGCATGCTTTTTTTTTTTTTTTTTTTTTTTTTTCCAGAGCAGCACACACTGTTGCAATGCAGGTGAGCTACACACTGTGGTCTAAAGGATTTCAGCTCATCACATAAACCGGTAGTGGGATGTTTAAGCTGTGTTGCTAAACTTCTCTGGATATGTTAAGGAAAAAAACCCCATGCTAGCCTTCAGCAAGTGGTACTGAGGTTTTCAATAAGATCTAGCTGGGGTGATGCTCTGAGCTTTTCCCATGTGATGTCACACTGCGACCGTGACGTCAGCGCAGCTCTGACACAGGAGTTCTGCCCACGCAGCTTAACTCAGTATTTAGTTCTGTAGTTTTCCCTGCACCTTGAAAAAATCATAACTGGGACATTATGGTGCCAAGTGTCACTCCACTTCCAAGCTGAAGCATATGTACCAAACACCTCATTTTTAGCAACAGCTTGGCGACTAACCCATCAGTGTCTCTACTGTGCCGCTACTACATGCAAGGAGATTTTCAGACAAACTGGAAGCACAGCTAGCAAGGCCCGCTAATAGTTCCTGTGGTAATTAAACACAATTGCTGCCTTTTTTTTTTTTTTTTTTTTTTTTTTGTGAACAGCAATGTGAGAAGAGCAAATCCCTTCAAACCAGCTTGACATAAAAGTCTAAGACCTCTGCCTCTTTGGATATTTAGAGGATTAACTGCTTGAGCCCAGCTTTTACCTGGTATTTTAACCCAGCCCCTCCTTGCACTCACCTGAAGAACATGGGATCAGCTCCACCCATTTGGGTCAGAACCCTCCCACATGGCCACAAAAATACAAGTGAAAATTCTCACCTGAATTCTCAGCTTTTCAAAGGAAAATGAGCTTGTCTGCAACTGACTGGGGGTGAGTCTGAGAGCACCCCGGGCCCCCAAGAATGATGGGCTGCATCTCCAGCCAACACTGCCTAGTGCAAAAACCTCAAGCGTATAGCAGTACGTGCAGCATTTATCTGTGGGATGTGTTGTTCTCTCCTAAACTAGGGTACGAGCACCAAGATCAGGTAAGTGCCAATGACCTAGTTACCTGCTGAGACTCACCACGCTGTGCTGGCTACACACACCTGCTGAGCTGTACCCTCAGCTAGAAGGATGACACAGTAACGTCAAACCAACCAGCAAGGCTGAATCCAGGTCTGTAGCCCTAAACTGCCAGTCTGCAGCCCTAATCTGGCCCTGTCTGCAGCAAACACTCACACTCAGCAGCCACATGCTGAAGCAAGAACCACTGGCACCAAGCAAGTACCTCACTGAGCTGAGATTTTGCCTACACTGAGGACTGCGATTGCCTATACTGCAGAATGCAACTGAAACAAGGATAGGCCAACCCACAGCAAACCTAAGCTAACTAATTAAATCTAGGAAATGTACTCAGCAAGTCCAGCAGTGCTAGCAGAGAAGACAGAGAAAGACAGGCTTCAGCACAGGCCAGCAACACAAGCACAAATGCAGGAAGCACAGCAGGTTGCACATCCTGTTCCACAGCATCGGCCTGGCTATTCTTAGCAGCTGGTGTGAGGGAAATGCTGGTGTGAGGGAAATGCTGGGATCCTTACCAGTGCTGTGACTAGAAATGGAGCCTGAGTGACAGGAGGGGACTTACAGTTTGGCCTGAGCACTACTTACAAATTTGTATTGATTGTCACACACACACACAGACACATAAAAAGCAAAATTAAACATCTATAAGTGCTAACCAAAGTCTCAGTGCCAATGGTTTCATGCCAGGTTTGGGATGCTGGCAGGGACTGGACTGAGGTGAAGGTTCCTGCTGAAAGTGCTCGCCTGCCTGGAGTCAGGCACAGCTTCAGTCCCATCCTGCCTCTCTCCTGTGGCATCAGCTCCTCTGATGCAAAAGCAGCAGGAAGTTGTTCTGAGAGCTGCATCTGGTCCTTGAGGTTGTCAGGCAACCGTCTGGGGTAGAAGATTATAGTCCAGGAATAATGACAGAGGTAAAGATACATGTAAAAGCCTAAGTATGCTATAGACCTGAAGTTTCCTTTCCCATCCTATTAATTTAAAATTCCCCCACTGGCATGTCTCATGAAGGATGTTCATATTAAGTTTAAATCACATTTTCAGGACAAGGTAGAAGTAACTTTGGAAAATGGCAAAATTCAAGCTCATGTGCAGTGCTTACAGTACAACCGAACACCTTCCTTCATATACAACTAATAACATGAAACCACCTTCCACTCCTGAAGCAGAAAAGAGCAGCTGCTGAAGCTGCAGCAGTGAAGGGCTCCAAAATGAACACATCATGGCAAGCTCCTAACAGCTCAGGGCAGATATTAGTAACGATTCTGCTCTCTCCAGTGTTATTGCTGGCAGCTGTCTCTGCAGTCAGGACTTTCCTCCCAAGAAACTTTCTGAACTGCAGAGTTTCTGAATGGAAACAAATGAAGCTGAAAAACACCAAAGCATCTGCTGCTCTGAAGTAGCTATCTTCCAAAGCCTCTGACATCAAACAAAGCAGTACAGATGTCTATTAGGAAGCATATCTTATTGACCTGTATGTTAGATATTTAACCACAGCCAACTGACAGGAAAATTTTCTTTTTTATTCTTTTCAAAGGCTGCTTTTCTTAGGAAAAAAAAACCCTGCATTTTGCATAATTAACTCTTCACATGATACTAGAACTGAGCAACTATACTTTTACTTGCACCTGGCGTCCAGACAGTTGGAGGCCATCCATTTACAACCTGTTTATTAACCTCCCCTTTCTACTTGCGCTCTTTGTACTTGTTTCTGAGGTTCTGGGAGATGGTGAAAGTGCATTTCTACTAGGCAAATGTCGTCCTAGGAACTGACCTGTGAAAGAAATCCCAAGTAAAAGTAACATTCAAGAGGTCCATTTATTTTCTTGGGAATTTAATACCCATAAAAACCCCAAAAAAACAAACAAACAAATAAAAAACCCAACCCAAACCAACCAACAAAAACATTAGTATTTCTTTAAAAAGAGAGCAAAAAGAAATATCATTGACGAGCACTAGCTATGCCAATTGTATTTCAACATTGCTCAGAAGCAGGATTCCGGACATGAAAAAAAAGAAGCCAGATTAATCGCATGTGCTTTTTGGAGACACATAGATAAAAAGTATTTTTTAATATTGTCAACTACTTAGGTGACAGGGTGAATGAAAAAAAAAAATTTTAAAAAATGTAAGCATGCTGAAACATGGTACTATACCTCACAGGCAGCTAACTACACAAAGCAAAGGTCATAAGTCATAATCAGGCCTCCTGTTATCAGTGAAGCTATGTTTGATTTGGAAAACTGTCAAAACTGGCTTAGGTCAGGCAAACGGCGCATCCACCTCTTTTGTCCAGCAGAGAAGGAAAAAGCTGAAGTTACTGCAGTGCTGAACAACTTACACGCGTATCTAAGAAGGGTGTAACTGATGCTATGCTATGAAACTAAAATAGTCAGAGCATATTTATATACTTTTAAATATAGTTAGCTATATTTCCCATTCCCTCCGTGTGGAACTCTGAACATCTAGTTACAAAATTCACCCCCTCTGCCCCCAGCCCCCAAGTCTCTCCATAGTTGAAGAGATTAAAAAGTGCAGTCAAAGCAGGGGGCAGGGGAAGGAGAATGGCAAGAATCTTTATCCCTCCTTCCCGAACTCTACTAGGCAGTGTTTAATAAAGTCAGATGGCCCAATTTCAGGAGCAAACAGCAACAATGTCAAGTTTAGCTAAACTCAGTAACAAGTCTTAGGACACTCAGTGGGCTTTTTTTTGCTTTTTTGCTTTTTTTTTTTTTTGAGAACGGGGAAAAGAAGTAAATCCTGGAATTAAGATTATAACAAACTTGCAGTATTTCTGCAGCAAATTTAGAAACACCACAGTACTCCTGATTTAATACACCCATCAAATCTAGGTAATTCCAGTTGTTCTTCAAAAGCCAGGCTGTACTGGCAGAAGCTCTGGACTCACTCCGCAAGTAATTCTGTGCATACAAGTAATTACTTGTCAGCCCAATGAAACTATTCATGAGTACAGAAATTCACAGAACTGGGCCCTTGCCATGACTTTTGGGGAGTAATAAGTTGGGGCAAGTTTTGTCTTTTACATAACTATGTGTCTGTCCATACTGAATACCATGATGCAGCAGTAACAGATATTACCAAAAGTCTAGAATGGATGTTGAAAGTAATCGAGCTAAAATTGTAAGGGGTTCCACAGAAGCCACTTATTCTGCTAAAAAGGAAAACCCTCGTGGTACTGTGGCTGGCCCACTGAGTATCTGAATTAGTTCTGCACTGCACCCTAAATTGCAGATACAATCTAAGAAGTGATTATAAAATAGCATGTTTCTGGATGAGACATACTAAGTGTAAAATACTTCACCCAGTCTTTGGTGCATCTCTGACATATTTAATCAGAAGTAAAAACACTGAAATACAAACTTATTTATCCTTAAAATCAAAGTTCCATATTTTTTTATTTTAAAAATTCAGGAATGTGATACACAATACAATTAGCTCCCCATCACTGCAGTGTTCACTTACATGAGATTCACGAGTTTCATGCGTTGTGGCAAAAAAAAAAAAAAGAGACTGTGAAGTGTTTTTGAATGCTCCCAGTATTCTGGAATGGTGATCTTCAGAAAAAAACAGGCCTGTGTAACCACAGACAAAAAAAAAAAAAATCAAGCTATATTGCAAGCTAGCAGGCTACAGTCAGTTCTCATACAGCCAGAACAAACACAAAAATTGTGTCCCTGCTGCTGTACAACCACCACCTTGACCTGACTCTCTCTCTATATATATATTTCATGGAATTTACTGTTGAGAGCTGAAGAGACTCAAGAGCCTTGTTAACACCAGCTGGTGCTGCACATGCAACATGGCATATGACAGAGAGGCCACGCAACTCCCCCTTCTGCCCCCATCGTCATCATTGTCACATCTGCATCCTGTCCTGATAATAAAAATAATGTGGGGGAGAGCTTTTTTGTATTTAAGCTAGCCATTGCCTGCAATGGACACAGAAATAGAAAAATATGACTTCTGGCACACAAAAGGATTCAATAGTTACAACGGCATTAGTGACTACAACTCCATGTACTCAGGTGCTTTTACTGAGACTGTTAGGCAATGGTGGCAGCTGTCAAGATTTAAGAGCTGCTCTCTTTTTGTAAGAGCAACAGGAGAGAACTATGGCAGGCTTCTCAGTGCTAATGGTTTGGGGTTGGTTTTGTTGTTGTTTGTTAAAATAAAGAGCAGTAGCTCTATGGCGCATTAGTGATATATGGCAGCACCTCAGTAATTCATACTAATGACCAAGACCAATTTTAAACTAGTGAGGAAAATACTTAGTGAAAGTTTACCATAAAAAGGATACACATTTCCAAAAAAATAGTACTTTGTTCATTTCAAAATTTACTTGGTTAATACTTTGTTGTATACTAGCAATGGCAGCATATTCTGCAAACGTAGTTTCATACAAGATCTCATTTAACAGTCAACTCTAGATCATATACAGGTAACAGAAGAAAGAGTTAAGATAATTCAAACAAAACAAAAACATATATAAATACTATATTAACATATTTAAGTTAGTGTATGAAACTATACAACAAGCATAAACACAGAAAAAGGTGAGTGACGCTGATGGCTGCAACAGCACCAACATCCCCAAGGTAGCGCGAAGATGAACAGACCCATCCACACACAGCAGCTCCTGTGGATGCATCTGAGCAGTCAAGAGGCAAAGTAACTGCTGGGTGCTGCACTGCACCCAAGCTAACAAACCCTGTGAGAGTGGGCTTGTGCAAAACTGACTGAGCTCCTCTACTTCTCTAGTGCTTTGGCACACAGCATTGGCCAAGGCACTGGCACACACTACAGAGCTAGTCTGGCCCTACGTAGACTGCTTGGTTAACACACAACACTGGTAATCCACCCCTGGATAATCGAGAGTTGACTGCAATTCTCTACTGAGAGGCTGGGTAAGACCACTCACTCGACCTGGGCCAATCCAGGTCTGACAAGCAGCAGACTATTTTAAACTACTTAGGTGCAATTATCATTAATAGACACGTTTTAGAAATGCAAACTAGGGAGGTGTTCTGTATCTGGAGGCAAAGCTATGTTGCCTTCACCAACAAAACATTCTTCTTAAAAAAATCTACATTTTAAATACTGTTAAAAACCTGAAAACCACGGCATCAAAGAATTTCATAAGGCCAAAACTATCCTCATTTCCCTCTGCTATGCCTAAGTACTGCAATACGTTTGTAGAAGGAGTAAATACTGTGTCATTTAGTATCTTACACTCCTTCTAGCACCTTCCAGTAACAGACCTCAGAGCTCTTCATGCAAGAGTTAAGCCTCACAACACCCCTGTGAGGTAGGTATTATCCCTATTTTAAGACAGGGAAACTGAGGCAGAGTGTTTATCATGTCCAGAGTCACAGAGCAAACATTTGGAAGATTTGAGTTGCTTTCCAGTTTTTAGCACAGGAGCAGTCAATTAAATCACAAGATGTTACTTCCCATATGTAACTTGAGGGTGGATTGAAAGGGTCAGGGTTTTCAGTCAGATTTCTTGTACATGTTATCTTCAACTCTCACCTAGTCTCTGCCAAATTCAGAGTCCATAGACCAGTCTCCTTTGTTAAGGTGCAAGTTGGCAGCATACTGTAACAGCTTCTTTAGAGCCAGTTGTCAATTAACTGAGCTAACATTCTAAATCATAGACTCCAACACTTAATAAGTGAAATTGTGAGACATATAAATATCTTACAAGTGTGAAATACAGTGAACGAAATCCTACTCCTTGCTCCACTTCCTCAGAAGTCAGTGGAAGGCTCCTGAGGACACGGTGGGAAACAGGACTGCAGTCACAGCAAGTGGTTGCAGGCACAGTAAACCACAAGCAAAATGCACCACGGAGGCTACTGTCTATGCTTAAGAAGTATGAATTATACTGTCAGTGTTTGGCAGGCTTTCCCCGACAGAGCACTTATTGACATAACTAATTCATTTATCTTGTTAAACTGAGCAGGAGTTGAAAGTGAAGCTCCAGCTCTTCATTCATAGAACTGTGAGTTAAGGATTCTTTAAACTTTGAAGACTTTTGTGACCAGACACAACTTGGAAATACAGAAGAAAAAACAGAAAAATCCGTAAAATATGAAGGTATGCGTTACTTTATCGGTCAGTCTCACGTCTTGATCACAAAGCACTATACAGAAGAGCTTGAACTTCCATTCTGATAGAAATAAAAAAAACCCTTTCACATCTGATGTTTTCACAAGCAGTTGATTTTAATTACCTCACTACCTTACCAGAAAAAGGGGGGACAGTTTCTAACAATCATGTTGTGTTCTCTTTAAGATGCGCTATACGAGAAAATAATTAGAAAAGCATTCACATTTATTACTATATAGTTTTAAGAAAAACGTGAAATTGCCAAGTGGTTTCCAGTTTTAAGTAGTTCTATCTTTAAAAACATTCTATGAACTTTGGTTTCCTTAGGGCTTCTAAATAAACAATATATTAAAATATCTACAAATCAAATATCAAAGGAAAGAGCAGGTAAGAGAAATCTGTAATGTAATTTGAGTTTCTACATGCTTGTCCCTCAAATACCTTTTCACTGGAAAAAATATTTTCATTCAAAGGACAGCAGCAGCAGTGTCTCTGCTGAAATGCTGAAACTGGTTTTCTCAAGTTGTTACAGCATTGGTGCACTTTCTGTCTGTCAGAACAAAGTCAACACAAACACATTGTATCATGACAGTGACACCATTCTTTAAAACAAGCATCTAGATGTAGCAATATGACAACAACAAGGGCCTCAGCAATTACACTACTTGGCAAAATTGCATCTGAAACGTCTGTCTCTTCCTCTTGCAACACAGCTGTTGTCAAAGTTATCAAAACGCAGGTAGCACCATTCGAGGAGTTACAAAGATGATTCAAACTGCTCGTTTTGGTCGGTGTTTGCCTCTAGCTTGACTGAAGGGATGCTCTCCGACTTAGTCCTCCTAGTTTTCGGAAATTCAATGACAACTTCTGAACAAGAAATACTAAATGACGAAGATTTTTCTGTCTTCTTTGCAGTACTATCTTCTCCTGTTCCGCAACACTGCTTCAAAGCACACTGAGTCCTGCAAGGAAACTCGCATTTCCCTCTCCCCGATTCAGAGCCAACGCTGGCGAACTCGGGCTGAATGGTAGTTGCATGAATCCCTTCGTCATGAAAGATCTCTTTTATTCGCTTTGCCACCATCATGTATGTGGAAGGGTCAGGACACTTTATGTGAGCAGTGCCAATGATCCTACTGCCTGCCAGCTGCCAAATGTGTAACTCATGGATCGCTTCAACTCCTTCAAGGGTGCGCAATTTTGAGTTCAAAGAATGAACATCTATTTGCTTGGGAACAGTCTGTAGAAGTATAAGGGCTGACTCCCTAAGTAATGGGTAAGTTGTGTAAAGAAGTATACAGACCATGATCAAGCAAAGGATGGGATCTAAGTACAGCAACCAGCACGGACCAGCCACCGTAATGCTCTCTTGCTCAGACATGTTTGCTCTGCCAAGTGCTTGGGATAAAGTAGCATTTTCCATGCAATGGTTATGGACACATGGATTAAAGCAGGGCCTATCGTTGAGGCATGGATTCCACAACCCATAAAAGAGCAAGGCATTCACTACCACAATTACTGAACCTAAGGCATCACCAAAAACATGCAGAAAAACTCCACGCATGTTGAGCTGCGCGCTGGAGTCTTCTTCTGCCTCCTCTACATCCAGAGGATAATGACCAGCATTCCCATTCACTTGTAGGTCAGCCATGTCGTCTTTTGTATCACCTGACAAGAAAACAGTACAATGATTAGGCATATGCTATAATACTGCACATTACAATAATGTCATATAAAATAACTAACCAACCATTGAGCTTCCCTCATTGAGTACAAAACTCAAAAGCAAGCAACTCTACCCATAACATTCAGCAACATTTTCTCTGGCTGAGAAATACTCAGTTGTCCCAATAAGTGATCTACACACTCTAGAAGGTAATTGTTTCTACATGGAGCTTAAAGGTGTAGAGTGACAAAGTACGAAGATGACCGCATTTTTATTTATTCTACAGAAAAACTGCTTTCACATTTCCCAGCTGTTCAACCATTTGACTACTCATTGCTCATTCCTTAAACAAAATGAAGAATTATGGAGCACATATAAAAAGCTCATTAAGTAGCTATGTAACTTACATTTGTTCCCTCTTCTGAAAAAACAGAAGGCTAATCACATTGCTAAAATCTCTCTTAAACCATAGGACTGCATTGTTGTTTTATATTACAATTTATGAGGCCAGAAACTAAAAAGTTGTAAGGGTACTGCTTTATAGAAACTTCTTCTCAGGCTTAGTAGTTAATTTCCAACAGACTTCTGAATTCAAGGAAAAGGAAGTTTTTCTGAGATGCTGCATGAAGCCAGAAGAACTGTGAGATACAATGAGCTGAGTTTTGAGGTCTAAAATGCAGAATTTATCAGCCGCATTGACTACAGGACAGTGTAAGTTATCACCGAAGCTTTCAAAGGCTATGAACTAGCGTTATTTTTTACTTCAGAATACATAAACTAGTCTTCTTAGTACTTTTTTTTTTTAAGTGACATACAGCTGTTGAGTGAAATACACCCACTGATGCCCAAAGCCATAAGTCATGAACCATGCAATGCATAAATCAACATTTTAGTGCCCTCCTTTATCAGAGCTGCCTGTGATATTACCGAAATATAACTAGCTGTGTAAGAATAAATGCACAGATAATTACAAAGTATGTTTTTTTGAAAGAAAAGCATTCTTTATTGTTCAAAACTGAAAGTATTTCACATGATTAACCTATTTTTCTTCAAGAGTTCTTTGGACAGAAAACTTCCAGTGTTAAAGAAAGGTAACGCACTGGCCACTGGCCTGATAAACTGAAACAAGGAGATCTTGCTGCTTCTGTGGTTATTCAGTTCAGAGCTTTGTAAACATTAACATGTTAGTATGACCCGCAGCTTCTGCCACTCTGCTCTCATGGCTGTGGTTCTGTAACCATAAAGTGTCTACAAGTTCTTTTCCCTCTGAAGAGGGGGTGGGGTCTCCTCTGAAGGCAGCTCAGCAGGTCAGTTCCAAGCCCCAGGCTCATAACCTCGTGAATCACACTCATGTCCTAAAGCTCCAGCTACATTTTCCACACAGCTTCTAGGAGTTCTAGAGTATGGGATGTGTAACTTTCCAGAGAAATCAATCAATGAGAAGAAAATATCTCAGGTTACAGAGTTCAGACCTCAAGATCCACACCAAAAGCAAGGAAAGAGGAACTTTTCTAAGAGTGTTGCGTACCAAGTACTCAGAGAAGAGAGGATTTGAAAAATCAGTAGACCTATCTATCAGGGTGGTTAACAGGAAACATGGTTCCAAAAAAGTTCCTAAGAATATTTTTTTTTTAAATGGCAAAACATAAAAACATGCCCATTTGAGATACGCTCATTTAAATCTAACTATAAACTGATTACTTTATGTGAAGTATATGCCCAAAGATACTTGTGCAGGGCTACCCCTAAGGCTATTGCTAGCTTTGCACTTTAGGAAATGAGGGTCCCCTTTGTGTAATTCCAGTGGAGGCGAAGTACCATTCTCAGTCATTTCCCTACTCCTCACCTACACATCTTACAGCTCCTGGCAACTCTCCAAGCACTTTTACCTGTAACATTTGCATGGGTAAACTATGAATAACTCCATCCATTACATAATCATGGCAGGGCACAGAAGGAAATACAAACTTATTTCAAAGTTCCACTGTGACCAAAATTATGCCCCATTACCACCTAAATACCCACAACAAATTATTTGTTATTGCCAGAAGGACATCCGTGAAAAATTCCAAACAAGTTAACTCAAAATAGCATGCATTTTAATCCATGCTATAAATTAAATTTTTTAGCTTAGAACAAGTTCAAAACTTGGCTAAAAGCACTCTTCACCTTGTTTCACCATGCAAGCACAATTCACAAGCCAAGATATCTATCTGCTCAATGGTTACGGGAATTTTACATTGTTTAAAACTAATTATTAGGATACCTTTGTTGCATCTAAACCAACATTAAAAGCTTATTATGTGGTCAAGAAAATGGTGTACTATATTCAGAGGCACTTTCCTATCCTCTTGCACAACCTGTCTTTTTAAAACCAACATGGAATCAAAACACATGGGAGAAAGAGAAACTGCTAAGTTTCTCCAACATGAATTGAAACCTAAGACCACAGAAAAAGCAAAACTGTAGCAAAGGTCACTCTGCTCAATTGATGCTCAATTTAAGCGAGAACAGTTGTCTCCTGCTGTCACCCCGAATACAAAGCAGAGCCATGGGTTCTGCAGACTGAAACCCCTTCCTCCTGGTTAACAGGGATGCCACATGATACGTGGAGAAAGGACAATTAGGCACTTTTCACTCTGCCAGCACACAGTACGTGGCTTCGGCCAAGTGACTTCAAAGTATCTAGGCTTCTGGATCTGTGAAAAAAACAACCCGAGAAATTCCCTCCCACAAAACAGACAGCTTGATCACAACTGGGAAGGGGAGACTTTAAATTTATCTCTATGTGCAAGTGAGTGGGAAGGGGCCTGCTTTAGAAAGCCAATGAAAAAATAATTGAAAGAAACCTCCCATGTACCCCGACACTGGTGAGCTCCATATTCAGTGCCTATTGCATGACTTGCACAGCTCCCACTGGTAATTTCCAAGACTTCTCCGTATTGATACAGAAGTCACGAAGAAGTACATCATTACTGCAATGGAATATACTTCGGTATGTTATGTCCGGATTGAGATTAGCTTCTCAGGTAGCAAAAAACCAACCCAGGGGAGAGACCCAGCTGTCAGGCCCAAAGTGTTGTGCTGTGCTCTATTTGATGTGCGGCCAGTTCAGAAGGCATCAGGGCAATGTCTTCTGACAGCTTGTGTCGCCAGGCAAAAACCACTTGTCATGTGCCTTCTCTACCAGCACCAACTTCTTCCAAGCCAAACTGCTTTACCCTAAGACTCTTTCACGCTCTGACCTGCCTGCAAAACAAAGGCACAACTCACGGCACACCTTTTAGCACTTGAAAGAAAGGTGCAAGGTAGAGGTGCAACGGACTGTTGCTCAAGAACACTGCTAAGAAAGTTTCTTGCCTCTTCCGGAGGAGGAAGGATGGGTGGTCCTCATGAAGCTTGCTCCAGGCGGGACCACCCTCCTCAGGGAAGGGACCTCTCGCTTTTCTGACACCTCTACGCTGCGATGGGACAGAGGCACTGCAAGACTTACTTAGCTTCTCCTGGCTGACTCCGTTGGAGCTGCTGCAGTTCTCCACCAAGGTGCTGGTCTCCTCCCGGTGCAGCGCAGCCTCCCCATCCCCGGGGGGCTGCTCGGGCTTGGGGCCACCGCGGGGGTGATGCCTGCCACCGTGCGAGTGCCCGTGCCCGTGGGAATGGCCGTGGCCCCCGAGGCCGTGGTGGTTGAAGAGGCAGAGCCCCAGCAGGTTGACGATAAGCCCCGCCACTCCCACGGCGATGACCACCAGCGGCTGCTGGATCTCATGGGGCTCCGTGAAGCGCTCGATGGCCTCCAGCAGGATGGTGAAGCAGAGGGCGGTGAGGAAGACGGCGTTGACGAGGGCGCCCATCACCTCCGCCCGCACCCACCCGAAGGTGTTCTTCTTGGTGGCGCGGGTGCGCTGGGCGAAGCGCACGGCCACCAACGCCACCACCAGGGCCATGACATCGGAGAGCATGTGGAAGGAGTCGGAGAGCATGGCCAGCGACGCCGTGATCCGGCTGACCACCACCTCCAGCACGAAGAAGAGGAAGGTGAGCGCCAGCATGCACAGCAGCCGCGCCCGCCGGTTCTGCCACCAGCGCGGCTCGCCCGGCCCCTTCGCCGCCATCCCGCCGCACATCGCGCCGGGGCGGCAGCAGCGGCGGCGGTGGCGGCGGCGGCACCAACGGCAGCAACGGCGGCGGCTGCCGGCCCGGCCCGGCGGAGGCGTGAGGAGAGCGGCCGGCGGTTGGCGTGACGCGCAGCCCGCGGGCGCGGCGGAGCCCCGGCGGCGAGCGGAGCCCCGGCGGCGAGCGGAGCCCCGGCGGCGAGCGGAGCGCGGCCCCTTCGCGGCGCGGGCGGCCCGGGCAGCGCCGCTCCCTCGGCAGGCACCAGGCGAGCAAACTTTGCACCCGAGCCCCCTGACTCTTTCCACACGGAACCCGAGCCGGCACGGCCACGCCCCCCTACCCGCCCCCCATTGGCCGCCGGGCCCCCCCCCGCCCGGCCGTTACCTCCCGCCCCGCCCCCCGCCTCGCTCGCCATTGGCCGGCGCCCCCTCGCGACAGGCGGCCCCGCCCCCCCAGGCCCCGCCCATTGGCCGCGGCCGCCCTGCCCCGCCGGGACGGGCCGGGGGATGGGGGCGGGGCCACGTGTGACGTTCCGGGAGCGGCAGCTCAGGATTGGCTGATCCGGCGGCTTCCCCCCCCACCCCCCTCCCCGGCCGAGCCCCGCCCCCCGGCGAGCGGGACTCGTGCAAAAGGTGCGCTTCACACGGCCCCGGCCCGGCGCGCGCGGGGCGGGGCGGGGCTCCCTCCTCGCCCGCCGGGGGTCACGCGGGGCCGGCGGGGTGACGTCACGCCCCGGGGCGCGGGGCCGGCGGGGCGGGGGAGGGGGGGGGCGGTCCCCGTCCCCGGGAGCGGGGCGGGGTGTGCGGGGGGCACGCCGCAGCAGCGCCGCGGAAGCCGGCCCCGCGGCGGCGGCGGAAGGAAGGAACCGGCCTCCAGCCCGCAGGCTGCCCTGGCCCGCCGCCCCCGGGCCCCAGCGCTGTGTTTGGCGGCTGCCGCGCCAGGCGCAGGAGGTGCCGGCAGCGCGTCCTTCCCGCCCGCCCAGCGCTGCCTTCGTACGCGGAGTGGGGGGGGGGGGGGTCTGCTCGGAGCGTGACGGGGCAGCGGTCCCGGGCCGGCGGCTGGGGATTCGGAGAGGAGAGTGCCCCGGGAAGCTTGAGGAGGTTGGAACGTAGCACAGAAAAATCCGTAGGCAGATGTTAAGAAGTCGGTCCCCGGGTACTGCTTGTTGTATTAAACTTACTGTTTGAAAGGGAAAGTGAATGCTTTTTGAGACGTACAGGGAGGGGGAGCTGCCCTCCTGCTTCGGCTGCCGTGTCCCAGGGAGCCCGAAAACGTGGCAGCAGGAGGGGGTCCGGGAATCGCCCGCGAGCGGTGCGTGGAGGGGGGGGGAAGCAGCCGTGGCTGGGGCTGGCTGCGGGGGGCTGGCTGTGTGTGTGTGTGTGTGTGCGTGTGCGTGTGTGCGGGGGGGGGGGGCACAGAGGTGCTGCGCAAGCACCGGTGCTCCGGAGAAGGGGATACCGCGGGAACGGAGCAGCCTTTTGCTGCCCTCGGAGCTTCCAGAGGGGTCACGGTTCAGGGTCTGTACGGGGGTTCCTGACGGCTGAAGTTGGACAGCTAGTCTCATTTCATAGGCCGGGGGGGGAGGGGACTGTGGGACAGGTTTTTTAGTGGCCTTCCAGTAACCTGAAGGGGCTTACAGGGAAGCTGGAGAGGGACTTTTTACGATGCCATGCAATGATGGGACGGGGGGGGGTGGCTTTGACGTGGAAGAGGGGAGATTTTAGGTTGGACATAAAGAATAAATTCTTAAGTGTGAGAGTGGTGAGACGCTGGCCCAGGCTGCCCCACCCCTGGAAGTGTTCAAGGCCAGGCTGGATGGGGCTTGGAGCAACCTGGTCTGGTGGGAGGTGTCCCTGCCCACGGCAGGGGTTTGGGACTGGTTGATCTCTCAGGTCCCTTCCCATCCAAACCAGTCTGTGGGGCTGTGAGAAGGTGTTCATGCTTCCACAAGTACAGAGTTCTCAGCAAACCTAACCAGAGCAGTAGTTCAGGAGAGGCTTTGCCTCGGCAGAGTTCCCATCGGGTCCACGTCTGCCTGCCACGTTGCTCTAACCTGCGCACGGTGTCCCCTCCGCTTGGCACTGCCGCGTTCTGCCCTCTGCCTTGCAGACACAGCTGGGGCACCACAGGCACTGCTGTGCTGACCTGTCACCCTGAAGCCTGTTTGCTGTGAGACAGTCCGTATGTCAGAGTCTAGGTCTGCCGTGTTCTTACTTTAGTGGTAGGAACCCACATGGAATGTTTTAATGACGGCCCTAAGGAGCGCTGGAAGAGAGTCAGTAATTAGATTGCTGTAACCTTCTCCTCATCTACTTGGCTTCCCGTGTGCCATATTATCATTTAATAAGATGATGTAAATAACCAGGAAGCTGACCAGCAATTACAGTGAAATGGAGCGTGACCGTGTCTCCTCCTCACCCTCGCACAAGGCCAGTTAATAAGGAAGAATTACCCAAATTCAGGATATATGGGTCAAAGAAACTGGTACAGCTCAAACCTTTTTTAATTCCTGCAGGTGTGGCAGGTTGTCATTTTACAGCGATGGGTGTTAATCCAATGGAATTTCTCTAGGAAGGAAGGGAGGACAAGGAGTTTAATGTTTCTCATTGGCTGGACTTCAGGAATTACTGAATCCGAGTGTTAGTTGGTTGCCCTGTGATGTCCTCCTAGTTTTCTTGACTAAAAGTACTCAGTCCCCTCCTGAGTGAAATACACAGGATATCAGTATCAGTACCACCCTCAGGAGTAAGACATTGAATATAGACTGCATCGAGTATTTGACTGACTTACAGGAGGGGAGTTAAAGCTTTTTTTGGCTTGTTCTTAGTACGTAAACAATGTTTAGATCAATTTGTGGTCCTTTTAACATTTCTTCACCACAAGACCTCCCATCTGCTCAAGGGAACCATACAACTGGTCATTTTCTGGTGTCTTCCCCTTACAGCAGGGCACGTTCTTTATCCTGCCCTTGTGCAGGGATAGCTTTTCTTCCTACTACACTAGACGTGGACCATGTACCTCAGGAGAGCTGGAGGACATGCTTTCTTTTCAGGTGGGGAGTAATACTGGCTCCTCAGGCCTTCTACTGCACCCTGATGAATAGGTGTATAGTTTTGTCCTGCGGGACCCAGCAGCCACCATTGTCTTTACTGGCTTCAGGTATAGGGGCTTTGATGAATAAACCCCCCGTGGCAGCCCAGTCCTGCTGCAGGACCTGTTCAGGTATAGACCAGCAGCCAGACCACACAAAAGTTCAAGTCACTGCCTCTTCCCCAGATTCTCTCATAAACCAGAGTGCTCTACACTGCTGTTCCCAGGCTTTTCCATTGTGTTACCATACACCAGCATCCAAGAGGAACAGGGATATTTCCTGAATTTACAGCTGTGCATCTGGCAATATTATAAATTTTAAGATTAATAGGAAAGTGACTGATAAAGGTACCTAATGAAGCCATAAATGGTTTGTTACAGAAGAACATTTTGTTCCTGTTTATGCTTTTGAGGAGGATACTATGTCTTCAAATCAGGGAGGACTCTAGGGCTTTTGTTGGTTTGGGGGATTTTTTTATTATTTTTTTTAGGCTTCCAGGCATTGTTTGTGACTCACCCAATTCTCTCTTGGTTCAGCTTCCGGGCTGCACATGTGGGGGGACCTGTCTCCAAATCTATTTACTTGTTGTAAATGCTCTGTGTTCTGAGAGAGGTAACTCAGAATCTCTGGTATACAGCTTCATACCACCCTAGAACAGGGTGACAAGACAGGGGAAGACTAAACAGAAAGCTGCTGCTTGTCACCTGTTCAGAGGTGAAATGTTTTGTGCTGAGTGCTGCTGAGCTCTCTGAAGTCAGCTGAGCACGGTAGGAAGAACAGGACTTTGCTTGGGAGATTCACTATTACTCAGCTGCGTAAATAAAGTCACTGCTTTTACCTTTGAATTTCTGCTTGAGTTTGCAAGTGGCAAGAGCTCAGACGTGGAAGGCTCTTAATCACTTTGTGCCTTTCCACTTGGAAAAGGTGAAACCCTGTCTATGAACCACTAATGCAGAAACATATTACAGAGCACACTGCCTCCTTTTAACACCTAACTTGTTCCCTTTCTGTGCAGTCATCAGACGTTGCTGCTTTTAATAAAGGCTTGTGGGACTCTGGCAAACATGACTCCATCTGTCTGGTTCACTTCAAGGCTGTCAGTGTTCATTTTAGGCTGTGTTCCTTGCAGGCAAAGCCTCTCTCTGTTAGCTGTCCTTACAAGGTTTCTTCAAATTAGATCCAGTCAGCAACACCAAAGTGCACAGAAGCATTCGCTGTCCAGTTACCTACATAAACAAGTTTGCTCCTTGTAGTGAAAAGCAATACAAATGAAAAGTGTTACTGTTCACATAGCTCTGCACCAAATTCACTGTTACATCCTGATTCAGGAAAGCAGCTTTATCAAGGAAAGGACTTAAACGTGTTTGCAGTTAATTAAAAGGCTTTCTTTGAGCAGAAGTGAGTTAAGCATGTGCTTACGTGCTTTTGCTTGTGACTTGTGAAGAAAGACTATAGCTGTAGTTGGCAGGCAGAGAGGAAATGAAGAGTGCCTTGCTCTATAAAGAGATTTCTTCTTCTACCTGGTTACTCTGCCTGTGAAGTCTGGGCTCTTTGGAAGTCGGTGGCAGTACTCCAGACAAACTGACCCATACTTCTGAACCTTGCAAAGCAGATTAAAGCCCCCACTTTTCCCACTTCTTTCCCTTCCAAAATCTTTTCTCCCTAACAAAGAAACAATGGTTTTATAAGTTTGCCTGCCTTATGTCCAGATTTGATCTTTCCTTGCTGGGTTAGTTGTTTTGCTCTCTTACTATCAGTCCGTCTGTTAGATCCAATGGCATTTGGCAGCCTGCAGCTTCTTTTTTACTTCTGGCACAACTGACTGCACAGTCAATCTATAACTGTTTTAAATGAATCTGCATTTTTTCAGTGGATTTCAGAGCATTTCCTGGCTGCGTTGGGTACCACTTTGTCTGCTCCTGGTACAACCAGTATTTTCTTAAAATTCACAAATAGGAAAGCAAAATTATTGCTCTAATCAGCTGTGGGGCTGATATTCATAAGGTATTCGTTAAAGCTAATACCTTATTCAGCCAATGCTCAAGTGGATCTTACTAGAAAAATCACAACCCTATTAATCATTAAAGGAAAAAAAAAAGTCAGAAAAAATGTGGTATTATTCACTTTTGCACGCAGTGTGGCTCTGCTGGAAATATAGTATCAATGATACAACAGGGATGGGAAAATTCTGGAAATATGGAATGAAAATAAGGTCTTTGCAGATGATTGCTCAGTAACTTTTTAAATTATGACAAATTATCCTTCATATGACATTTTAAATAAATCATATTACTAAACTCTGCCTTTTATTATCTTTAGAAAGAACACGAGATTGCTGACTCTAAGCCAATCCTCTTGGACCTGTGGCAATGAGTATCAATGAATCAATGGGTACTTGCTGAGGATGGACACTGAAAGAGGTGTGTGCTCATCACTGTGGTGCCTGCTCCACCTGTCTATGATACCAGGCTCTGTCAGAGAATATGCAATATGTTCTGGCATCAAAACTGGTTATTTGGGAACAGGAGTTTCCACTGTTGCTATAGGATACTGGATTGCATTGGTGTAGGCTTTCTAAAGGTCTCTTGCTGGAAGAAAGTCACTCAGGTCCTTCAGGGTAAGTCCCTGGAAGTCCCTACAAGAACAGCTAATACTGTAGGGAAACAAAAAATGGTGCATGTTCTGGTGTTTGAAAAGTAGGTTCAAAACTAGCTGAACAAGTGCAGCTTTGGATCATGTGAGGCTGCAGAACACCTCTGTGCAATGCTGCCAAGGAAGAAGTGCCCTGTGGTGGCATATTTTGCCCTGAGAAATGGGGCCATGCTGGTACACCTCCATGTCTCCTAGGAGCTCAGTGACATCGAGGGCACACTGTGCAAAGATCTGATTTCAGTCCCAGGGACTGAACTAGGCGATGTAAGAACTTGGTACAAGAACAGTATCAGCCAGAAGAGGAAGGTCCCTGGGCAAATTGGAATGAAATCCATCATGCTGGCAGTGTATATACAGAGCTTACAGGGTGGTTCCTGGAACAGCCATGAGCACAGGATATGGCACATCCCATCATTTCTGCACCCCACGACAAGCCCGCCCATAGTGTGGCAAACAGCCTGGTGGCACAGGATTCAGAGAGCGTGCTCAGGCACGGGGGCCTCCATTCACAGGCTCCCCCTCTGACCCAGCACCAACAGGTCTGATCTGGAGGCAGCCTCGGGCTCATCCCCAGGTAGACCCAGTGCTTCCAGCCAGCTCATCTGCCCACATACCTCTGCCTCTCTTGTTGCCACAACACGCAGCAGGCAAGAACTGCATCTGCCTGTCTTGGTAACACAAAGTCTTTCACATGTAAAGTTCTTCCAGTGGCTGAGCTCTAGCATGCTTGTTGTTTTACCATTTAGACGTTAGACATTAATTGTATAATCTTGAGATGGGTTAATTTCCCTTCATTACACAAGTGGATGTATCTGTGGAAAAAAAACCCGACACATATATTTTGCGGCTTGAAGAGTTTTTGCTAGATCCTTTTAGGTCTGTAGGTGCTGTTGATAGCTGTTCGTCAGCTTCATCAGTTCATCATTTGGAACAGGCTGCCCAGGAAGGTTGGTGAAGTCACCATCCCTGGAAGTATTTAAAAGAAATATAAATATAGTGCTTAGCAACACAGTTTAAACATTGAACGGGTAAATTAGGTTATGGTAGAGGGATTTAGATTATGGTTGGACTTGATGATCTTCAAGGTCCCTTACAACCAGAATGATTCTATGATCAGCTGTTAGCCAAACTTATGACACAGGCTGCCCTTCTGAAGCTGCAGATATGTAGAAAGGTGCCATTTCTAGCAAACGGTGTCATATGGTCAATGCTGTGTCCTAAAAACACGTTTGTAACCACCATAAACATTTTGTGGAGATAACCATTTTGGGACCTGTTTAAAAAGCCTCTTTTCCCAGAGCACAGGTAACATTTTTTCAGTCCTGATCATTTAACATTGCTTCTCCCAAGAGCTGATGCTGTGATTTGGAACATTCTGCAATCCCAACTCTGAGACCTGATGGATACTGCTCCTTTCCCCAAGAACCAAACATGGCCTTCCCATAAGGATGGAGACATGAAGGTCTGTGCTATGTCTCATCACCTCTTCTCAAGGATCAACTGTATTTGTTGTTTGTCAAATCATATCCCAAGACTGCAAGCATAATCATGTTGACTTTATGTTCTGTAACTAAATCTATTAATTTTCTTAACTGCCTTCCACAGAGGCCATTTTGTGGCCAATTTAAGATGGTCCAACTGAAAGCTGGTGCCAAAAAGCACAGTCACATTTCCCCTTCAGAAATTACATTCCTGCTCTCAGCCAGGCCTGAGATCTAGCAATGAGGGCAATACCAGATGGGCATGAGCTCTGCCTGCCAGTGCAACCACAACCAAATAATTTTTCTTCAGCATTACTTTTCAGCCAATTTAGCAAGTTAATCCTATTTACCTAGGACTGCAGGATTGCTAGAACTGACACATATGACCATGTGATGAGGGCAGGGAAAAGTGTGTGACCATATACTGGCAACAGCCCATAGTTGCTGATGCTGATCATGAAACCACAGTCTCAACTGGACAATAAAGGAGGAATACATGTCTGGGAATGGGTAGCTGACACACAAACATCTTCAGATCACGAGTCTCCCTTAGAGTCAGCGGAGATCTAATCAGCTTTGACACTGGAGCCTGCAATATTATTGCTCTCTTCCTACAGTAGTACGTGCTTGATTAGATTAATCCCATCCTTATAGTGCCCATTTCTGCCCCTGACTGTAAAGAAAGCCTGGTGTGAATAGCTCAGAGATTAGGTCAATGACTAATGAGACTGACTCCTGCTTGCATGTGTTAGTTCTGCCCATTAGAAGAGAAGGGTTTTCTCTTATTTGTACACTAAAGCACGAGTTAGGTGAGTTCTTTAATGCCAACAACTGAATAATATCAGAAGGAAGAGTAGAATCCAGCAGCCTGTCCTGCTAATACTAATGCTTATACCAATATGATAGAACATGATGTTCAAAACTGTGTCTCTAAGCTAAAATTCACAGTCATAGAGGAGGTGTTTTGATGTAATCAGTCCTGGGAAAACAAAAGTTCACATCAGCATGGATGGATTAAATGATGTGCCACAGTAGCTGCAGGAGCCAATAGAGTGAACCCATTTCTACCACTGCTAAGATGACAAAGCAAATATTAAATACAGCAGTTACTGTGGCTGTCCCAGAAAGGACTCGTCCATCAAGTTTCCAAGTCATCTGTTTATGAAATACGTGCTCTGTCTCCCCTATTGACTTACAATGTGTATTATCTGGTTAGTTAACAGTGGGGATAAAGGTCTTTTTTCCTGCTCTATGTCAAGCTCCTGTGCAAAAAGCTGCAGCTAAACTGTGTATAACCTTAGGATCCAGAACGGTGCCAACTAGAGTTCTAGGACTCTGCTAATTCTGTTTTTTATTAGCCACATATAATAGACATACTTTGTGCCTTTGCTAATTAGAGCCTAACTGTTTTGGGGAAATTTCCCTATAGGAAGATATTCTCCTTGTAAAAAAGGGAATATGTAAATAAGTAAAAAATGTGCTTATTTGATGAGCAGCATCACATGACACCAGTCTTGTTAATGCATTGGTATGTGCATTTTATATCACTGTACTGATAGAATATCACTATAAGCACTATAAAAATGAAAATCAATGAATTGGTAGATCTTCATCAAGCTGAAATTCAGAGCTTCTGTTCTTTTTAATAATGATAGCCAACACCTTCATTTCTAATCCAAAATGGGATAAATGTTTCCCACATGGTATTTTGGATTCCTGGAGACTTCACTGCAGCCTGTAAGCACACAGAAAGGCAGCTGATAGTATGCATGTGTTCAGGTTTCACTGAGGAGTCATAACAGGCTGGGCTGATATCGTCCTCTGTGGGAGGCACCCATACCAGTGGATTGCCCTCCAGAACATCCTGTGTGGGGAAACAAGGTGTCGGGCGTGCTCCTGAAATGTTGGGTATGGCAGCATGCTGGCACTGCGTAGGCTGGGAAATGTTACGGGAGGGAAAGGAGGAGCTGCTTGATCTCTGTCATTATAATTCACCATCGTCATATGTGATGGCTTCCTGCCCTTGGCTCTGGCCTGATCCAGCAGTCAGGGCAGCTGGGACAGTCTGGCAGTGCCACATGGCCCAGTGCTTCCTACCAGGGCATGGAGCACTGAGTCTTCTCTTTCTTGAGGTGACTCATCCCAGCCCCGCATACCATGGTGTCCTCCTGACCTCCTTAGCCTCTCCCTCCCCTGCCATAACTGTGTCACATGGCCTGTTTGTGCTGCTGGGGATGCAGATGACACAGGTCCCTGCACATGGACATCCCTCTCTGACAGCCAAAACCCAACAGTTTGCACGCCACCTAAGCCAGCCACGGGTTAAAGAAAAAAAAGAGTGTTGATCCCACATCACATTCTGCCTGCAAACAGCCTCCTTGGGGCTGCCCAGAAAGCAGGGCTGCAGGCAGGGAAGGGGCTGCAGGCAGTGCTGAGCAGCTCTGTGCTGCCCTGGCCCTCGCACTCAGCCTTCCATGCTCCTTGCCCTGGGCTGGTTACAGAGCTTGAAGCTCAGCACCGTGTCCTCTGACTGATGTGCCTCACTGTCACCCCAAACTTAAGAGGCAGCTCAGTTGCATGTTTTTACGTTATCTGCTCCAGCCAGCAAGGGAACTGCACATGGGTTCAACCCTTTGGGCTGGTGGGATAGCACACATGCTTGGGGACCCTCCTGCCCACAGCCAGATGACAGCAGCACTGCAGCCACCCCCTCATCCTCACCCCTGTACAGCTGCTTATCTGGGAGAGATGGAGCCTCTGGAGAGGAATGGTCGCCTCCAGCTTTTCCTTTCAAAATAGCCTTTGGGTGTGTGTGCCTGAGTGCCATGATCTGCAAAGCCTGCGCGCAGCCTGCTGAAGCCACGGAGGTGGCAGAGCAGCTAATAATTAAGCCTGCTTTTTTTAGTTTTACTGCTGGAGAAGTGCTTCTGTAGCAGAACACTAAGGAGAATACAATACTCCTTTTACATCAAAAGAATATTGAGATACCCAAGGTAAATACTGGCTTGTGTTTAGCATGCTAATTTCTGTGCTGCTATCTGCTTCCCCTGACAGTTTCAGCGAGATCAGAGAGTTCTCCAGCCCTCTTAACAATTCTTGGGGTTGTTGCTCTTAAAGTGAAAAGGGGGGGTAGTTGCATTTCCAAGATGGTCTCAGTTTGGGAAATCTGAAATGATCACAACTGTAGCAATAAAATGTATTTGCACACCATCTTGGCAATTACAAATGTGGCCATCTCCCCTCTGAGTGATTCTCAGAGGCATCATTGCTTCAGTGTTCACAAGTGCGCACACACATATGCAGAGCAGATACCATTCAGTAGGAAGGTTAAGAGCAAGGATCCCTGCTTTTCTAAGACCTGGAAAGACATTGTTGACTGTCTGGTGCTGGAGACTAATACAGTGGTCAAACAAACAATGTAATATCCTGATCTTTATTTGTTCCAGTAAAAAAAAACCCCAGTGTGACTGAAAAAATACAAAGGAAATGGAACAGACAGACAAGATGGAGCAAAGACAGCAAGAGGGGAAAAAATCAAAAGCAAATAATAGGCAGAGTTAGAGTTAGTTATTTATTCTAAATCCAAAGTTCTTGCTTCCTTCTGCCAACCTCCCTTGAGTGTTGGACAGTGTGGGCAGCGTCTATGGGTTTCTCTTTTGCTAAAATCACTTATTATTAAGACATATTATTTGTAATAGACATAAGGGTATCGCTTTATAAAAACATTCATCTTCAGGAAGTAATAAAACACTTGCTCAGTTTAGAATTTGTCCTCAAATGTTTTTGCTGGATGGGTGTTATACTCATGTGGCTTTATTCAACTGAATCATCCCCAGGGAGAGCAGAAATGAGGGATGGTGAGAAAAGAGGTTTGGAAAGAAATAAACCCTCTAAATCAAAAAGGCAGGACTTTGTGTGCAACCCAGGCCACAACAGCATCAATGGCTCCCACAGGGCCAGGATTCCTTCTGCATTTACAATCGAAGGACAAAGACTAATAATCTTGCCCTATCTTTGCATACTTCAGCAACTTTGCTTGGTTGTTTGCAAGCCTCTCCCACACTGTCACCTTGTTCCGAAACTTGAAAACTCACCAGAAGGAGAGTGAGGGAAATGCATCTATCTGGAGCTTTTAGTAGGATATATTTTGCCAAAAAGGACAGGTTTCTTTGGGAATCCCCTGCCCTTCACAGATGCTCTAAGGGAGATGAAAAGGAAATTCTATAGATAATCTCAAGGACAAATTCTCAAGTTACTGCTCAAAGGTTGATCATTAGGAGCTGTAGCATTGATATAACTTTCAACCCTGGCTCGGAGTTTATCACATCAAGGAGTTCTGCCTAAACTGCATAGTGTCTTCTTGAAATCAAGCCAGCCAGTGATGGAAAGGTTTCAGGCCATGGGGAAGTCATCTCATTCCTCAGTATCCTCGACCTCCAGTCTGGATATCTCCTAGCTGCCAGTGTCTTCTGGCAAGAGCAGCCACAATCACTCAAGTTCAGATATTAGGAAAATTTCAGAAGTAGATAAAGAAAACATTAATGAGGGTCAATATGGGAGAAAATTCGGAAGTGACATACTGCAAAGAGATGACCCTAAAACCATATCTGAAGGGGTTAATGCACTTTTCATTATTGTATTTGGCCCAAATTTTTCAGAGAGCTTTCAAAGGAAGAAATTATTGTGAAATGGATCCTAAATGAGAATTCTTGTTTATAACACATCCCTTGCAAAGGTAATTACATGGAAATCCTTTGCTTCCAACAATGCTGAATTAGGGTTGATGTTCCTACCATCCCAGACAAATGACAATGAAACCCCAAGTAGCTATAATTAAACTGTTGTTTAAACAGCCGCTCTCCCTCCCATGCCTAAGGACAATTGGCTCAGACAAAATATAAAAAGGGGAAAAGATATAAAATATCATTTGATACCTCCTCAGTAATCTCTATAAAATTACCTGTAATTATCCTTCCTCTTTTTTGAAGAAGTAATCACCTCCTTAAAACAATTAAGCAAGAGGAACACTAATCTGAGCAAACTCGAAGAGAAAGCAGAGCACTGAGTGCATCTAGAAACAGTCTTACCCTGTTACTTCAGAGTGAGCTTCCTCTCCTGTGAAGGGATGAAGTCAGGCTACTGGGCTGTCAATCAGAAGGCTGGCATTAATTTAAGTAATAAAGTTAGAAGGATAGATGATTTCCAGTTTACCTGGTGGTCTGCCCTGGTGTGTTGTGAAGGCCCCAATAGCTGTGTGCAGACAATGTGTCGGCGTGCGTTTGTTTCTCCCAGCTACATGCTTAAACCAAACCTCATGCAAGTCCCAAATACAAGTTTCCTTAGAATAACTGCCAGGTTGAGAAACATCTAGTGTTCTTTTCATGCATTTATTAGTATTTATGATTTACTATGTGCAGGAAGGGATCTCAGTGGTAATCAGGGGTCTTGATCTGTTGCATGTGGTTAGGGACATGTGGTGCTGAAACTGGGGACACCCTGTTTCTCAGCACTGCTGAGGCTGAAACAGGACAGGGTGATTTACAGCATGATAAGGAGTTCTCCTGGCATGAAAGAAGTGAGCAGCTACCATACTTCCAGGCAAGTCACCAGAGAGAATGAGCCTGTACGTGGGGGAAGAGGCTAATTGTTTTGTATTTGGTTACTAAAAAGAGGAGTAGAAGACAATTCTGTGTTTGCATATGAAAAGCTGTCCTTATCAATGCAAAGATTTTGGTTTATATGCAGTGCTTCTCTTGTTGATGCTTCTGATTTTCTGTAAGAGAACAACTGGTGATTTTACAGTAGGATCACTAAAAAATATTCATTTGCAGCCTGGCACTGGGATACTGCATTAGGACTAAAAGCTGACAGTGTTTTTGGTAGTACATGTTTACGTGATAGTGAGGATAATAAATCCATGCAAAACACACACAGTTTTTCTCCAACTTTGACGCAGTGCCAATTGGTTACATACATACATACCTAACTCCAAAGTTATGAAGAGTTAAATAGCATTATTCAGCATGTACAGATCTGAAAGTACTTCACCACAGAATAGTAATTTCTTCAATCTCACTCTACAAAGGTAGTGTTTTGGTTGGGGTTTTTTTGTGAGATAATGGGTTGTTTGCCCAAGGTGAAGAAACAGCTTGTTAAGGAGTGCAGGGGCAGGCCCTGGAGCAAGTCTTTAGAAACAACTCCCATTTCTGGCAGAGAGTTTTGCATGCAACCGAGGCAATGCAGGTATGGCAGACCATTTTCAAACACTGCAAACCATTGCAATAATGCTGAGCTTAGAACTGACCTCTGTAGCAAGTGCTATATCATTTCCAGAAAGTGGTTTTGAAGATGGTATTGAAACTGTAAAAAAATAGGATTAAAAAAGCAAGCGACCATTAGAACATCTGGTCAATTTGAGCCAGGCTCTAGGATTTCATGTAAGGAGTTGATGCAGAGCCAAATTTTAAAACAAAACTCATGGTTGCTGCCTGGCACAAACCCAAGGCCGAATTCCCTGGCTGGGCTTTGCCATTCAGTTGAGCTTACTCCCTGGAGCACAAGCAGAGGACCACATTTCCAAGGCCATGATTAACTCGCTGCTTCTTAGCAACACTTAACTGCCTGGGTTGCACCCACAGCCATGCCAACAGCAAGTGCAAATTAGAAGCAGTTACAAGATGAGTCTGCCATAGGTTCTTCTAGCCAGAACATGAGATGTCAAAATGAACACGGAAGGAGGTTATAAACATGCTGAAGTGAAGGATGTGGTTGTTCATACACAAATTCCATATGAAGCCTCTGCAACAGTTTCCATGGCTCTGCCCAGAGAAATTCCTTGAGCTTAGGCAATGCATGGTCTAGATTTCAGATCAATAACTAGAAAATATAATTCCATGCCCTTTCCCCTTTTGATAACACATGAAGCTCTACTGAATGTGGCCTTGCAGAGGTGAGGTCCCCCTCTAGCCTTCAGTTTCATCTTGAGACCTCAAGCACTGAGACAGGAATTTTTGGTTTTGAAACAGGGTGTGAAATTTAGAGCAGGAAATTTTACTCATTGCATCTTACACAGAGATTTAGTGACATATTCTTGGTTGCTCACCTGTATTCATCACACTGCTGATCTGTGCCCATCACATTGCTCAAGTTGACTGAATTAAGATCTTACACATGATGGGAGTGAGGACCCAGCCTGCCTCATTAGGCAGATGGATCCCTTTAACTGCATAATACAACAGCAGCTCTCTGATCACACTGGTCCCTCTAGAAACTGGCACAAGAGATTTTCCTAGTTTTCAGTTCATCTGGGAAGAAATATTTAAAATGTGCCCTAAAGGTAAGTCTGTAATAATTCTGATAAATGTGTTTTCCAGTCGACAAAGTACTTCCTTGATGATATAATTTTCTTTAAGGCTAATGCTTCCTCCTGCTTTTAGTTGCAACCACAAAGTACTTATAATCCAGTACAAGCTAATTATGTAGATCTTTGCCATAGGAGGTATTTGCTTCACCTCCCAGGACATCATTATTTGTCATGATCTGCCATTTGCCCTGATGGCTTTGTTTATGTTATCATCCAGGTTTCAGATAGCCCGTATTATCTTTCCCTAGTGGCATCTAAAGATGGATTAGCAGTCTTCAGAGAAGAGTTTACATGGCAATAATCACTCAAGTTGGTCAGTGACTTTAACACTTGCATTTGTCAGGAAGGATTTTCAGTGCTTCCTGGGTGACCTCAATAGCCATCTAGCTCTGGGGTCACTGGAGTATTCCCTGATGGCCAACGAAGAGCTGAGAGGTCAGGTGGGTAATATTGCTTCTATTTGCAATTGGATGATAAAACACATTATGAGCAGAAGAAAATGCATTTGCTGTTTCCTAACACTATGTACAACTCCAGAGAGATCTGTGCAATACCCTAGCTTGCCAGAGGTCTATTGATGCAAATTCTTGTCAAGGAAAGTCCAATTTGGTCGAAGGCAAGATTGAGAGCTCTACCTAAAGTGGCTTGTCCTTCGTTGGGGATGATGGACGGTTTGTTCCCGCTGTGCCTTTGGCAATGCCGTTCCTCCCCAAGTAGCAAACAAGTGTGAATATTTACAAATGTCTAGTATGTCTAATTCTAATGAAGTTGAAGTCTGGCCAAGGGATCACTGAATTAAAAGGAAAGCTTTGGCTTTACTGGGCTTCTGTCATGTCCTTGGGACTTCAACTGACACAACATGTGCAAAAATCTGCATGTGCTTGCTTCTGCTGACCTCGCAAAAGCAGGACCTGCTAAAAGAGCTGATTAAACAGTAAAAAAAGTATTTAACAGCTATCTTTGCAAATAAAAAAAGTTTTTCAGAGTAGTATGGATAACAGAAATAAAATTAATTAGTAGCTCTAGCCAAACATTCAAGCACCTGCTAAGTACCTGCCATGTTCCTCATAAATCTGCATGTTGCATTAGTTATACCACAAAAAAGGTACATATGATGGTTGATAGTGGAAGCTGCATTATTCTTATTACTCACTTATATCATGTCCAGTTCAGAGCTTCAGTTGCCAAAGAAGTAGACACAGTGCATTGAGATTAAGAATATACTTACAGTGGAGAACAGTGCAGTAATATCTGGGCCCATAAATTACCTCTGCTTGAACCAAGTAGCCCAGCAACAAGCATCATCCATCCGTCAAAAATTAAACCAATCAAAATTGAAAGTTAATTAGCCAAAAGTTTTCACAAATACATTATGTTTTCTTACCCTGAAAGAGCGTGCATTGAAAAATAAGACTATCTGGAGCTAGCTAATTCTAGGTATCCCTGGAGCCTTTCTTTCCCTTCTATAACATAAAACTCTGGCATGAGTCCATTTTGTAGAATACAAAGGACTTTTTTTCCAACAAAACTTCATCCTGTCATGGCAGCTGAGCCTCAGAAGTGCACTTTGCCTTCAAAATAGTATGTCAGATAAAGGCACTCTTGCTTCTGCTATAGTCACTTCTCAGCATTGCTGATCTGGCTGAAAGCAAGATTAAATGGAAAAGCAGTATAACAGTATACGGCATTACGCTATCAGTCTGTGGAGCTTTTTAAAGTTGTAAAGATTAATATTTAACTGTCAGCTAACTTTTAAGATACATATGTAAATATAACTCACTTCTAATACCCAATGTGGATTATACTGTATATAGCCTTGATTAGGCTAAAGTCTTCCATAGTGCTGACATGCCTATTATACAGGCTCCCAGAGCTGGCTTCAGCTTCTATGTCCGAGGTACTAGGATTCCTCTGGCTTTTCACAAGTTACACAAGGGACAAATAAGACAAAGACGTGGCCCAAAAACTGTCACTGTACCATTACTGGGACCTGCTGTAATTTGGACTATGAATGCTAGAAGGATTGCTGCCCGTGAAGTGGGACTTTTATCAGCACAGCAAGAAGTACACACTCAGGGGCTAGGGTGATGAGCAGCATAAGTGAAGAGCAATCTCTCTTTTTTGGATGAAGATGAGAGAAATAGCAGGGAGCTCCTGCTCTGCACTGTTTCTGGTAGCATCAGGAAACTGCAGCAGATTGATTCTTTCCATGAGCACCTATGAACCAGCTTGTGCCACTATGAGGACCAGATCACTTCCTTCTGGATTACTTACCAGCAGAAAAGGCAACAATGTGAAATTCCACTCTGTAGTACATGCACAGCTGCCCAAAGTTGGAGATCAAAGTGGCTGAGCCACTGCTACCAAAAATCTGCCCAAGTGTGGAAGACCTGTACCTTGTACCTTGGGCTGTCTCTGAGCACCCCCCTGTGATGAGCTGTTGCAGATGGGATCCCCAAGGTTGGGGATAAGGTCTTGATCGAGCTCACACATGAAGGCTGAAAATCAGGGACCTGGTCCACATTTTTCAGAGATGATGCAACTACCCCTCCTATCTATCCTTGAGCTAAATTATATTCTGTGCACATAAACTTCAGAGGTAACTTCTATATATAATTTATGTGCCTACAACTGTACCTATTATTAAAATTCCTGATACTGATATTAAACATTAATGAATTTATCTCACAACATTCAGCAGTGTACATGCTTATTATCACGCTGTAATGCTTACACTGTGCCATGTACGTATTTACAATTTACCTTCGCTTCTAAGAGATAAGTATACCCGTCAGCATGGTGGCAAGCACTCTATAAGCAGCCACCATTCCCATAAATGTTCTCTTTATTTTCCTGAATATATTTGAAAATTACATCCTGAATGCGATTCCAATGCTACATGTGTGCTCTGGGAAGAACAATTATGCCCTTGCAGGAAAACGTGAATTCCAAGATTCCAAAGCAAAAATCCTGGGAGACAATGAGGACTGTCTCCAGGATGCCTTCCCCTGTATTTGACACATACTGGAAGACAGTTTTTACTTCAAAAACCTCAAGTGTTACTGCAGTCTTCATAGTGGAGTGAGAATACTTCAAGAAGACGTTGTGAGTAAAGCAGCTTAAACAGCTCGATGCTACAGCTGTAACTTAAGCTGTTCTCATTTATTACTGCCATTGTGACTGACAGTTTGCACTCTCCATAGCATTTCTTATTTAATTGTTAACTAAGGCTTTGATTCAACTGTTTTTAGAGAACATGCATAAAAGATGCAAAATGGCAAATCAGAGATAATTACAATTAATTGCACCAGCAAATACTAAAGCATCTGCAGCCTAAGCAAATCAGCATCTTTTCTGAAACAAAACAGGTAACAACATATTTAAATCAGATCTTTAATTTTGTGTGAATATATCGATAGCACAAAGGAAATTCCCAACACTTGCAGGGCAACAGTGACATCTTGAGGTCAGTAGAGAATTAAAAGAGGAAAGCGACAGGAATTGCTCTGTTTTACTTTTAAATGCAGAAATTGCTTGTTCTACCTATATGTTTAAAAAGAAGAAGGAAAAAAACAAACCACCCTCCCTACCCCCCAGTCAATTTTCTTATTTAAGTCCTGTTAAAAGCACAGCATTTGCACACCAGCAATTTCACAATGCACTCTTTCCTGAATAATTAATTACTAATTTATTTTCTTGGTTGCTTGCTCTCCTCCTTTCACTAAGTAGCACCTGTATTTTGCAGATGACAAAGCATACAACAAAATTCTTGAATCCTAAATATCTTTCCAGATTAGACTAACACTACTGCATATTCTACCTTTTGCTAATTTATGGGCTATACAATAGAGATCCACAAAAAGGCCAGAACTTAATTGCAGATCTTCTGGTTGAAGGATAGAACAGAAAAATCTGAATATACAAACATGGTGAGAAAGCAAGGATTCACCCTCCAAATATATGAGGACCTTAAAGAATATGAAAAAATGCAGCTGGAAAGCTGCACAGATCCGTGTGGCACAGCTACATAGGCTGTACATCCCTGCCAGGCACTTCCAACCACACCAAGCACTGGGTATTGACTACCAGAATAGTGGTAGTTTCAGACTAGCAAACCAAGTGGTCATATTCTTATTCTGTTAAGCAAAGGCTGTGGTGAATACAGCAACCACTATGCATGCAAATATGACAAGCTCTGTTAGGTGGTTAAGAATCTGCTAGAGCAGAACTATTGTTTGGTGACAAAAGAACTCGTCTGTCAGCAAATACACCAAATTAAATGGATGTTTTAAATGTTATCTTCTTTCAAGTAAAAAGCATCTCGAATAAATACCTCCTTAGATAACATGCATGGCCCTATAAGGAAACAAATGTTACAAAAACTAACTGTTTTCTAAGAATGTATGGTTTATGGAGTGTTCACCCAGAAATAGAAAATCACTATATAACATATATGTCAGACATTACAGTTCCAAAGATATTTTTTTTAACTAATGAGTCTGAGTTAGTTCATTAAAATTACACCACCTTAAGCAAGCAACTCCTACTCTATGAAAGGGAAAATGGAGTTATTTCATAAGCTTGAAGAAAATACGGATTTGTTATTCCAGGTACAATTGTCCCTCCCTAAACACAGGAGCTAGTACCCTGGGTGGTGTCCCATCCAGGACAGCAGTCTCAGTGGATCAGTTTAACACAGCCTCAATGCAAACTAGAGAAGGTGTTATTTCAAATGCTATGCCCTGAAACAGGCCTTTCAGGAGCTGCTGGACAAGCTGTGAAGCAGAATGGACTATAAACTTATCAGTTAGGCTAGACTGACCCATCCCACTCATTAATCCAAGACATTAAACTAAAAGTAGCCTGCTTTCATAGGTCACCTAGTTACTAGGAAGAGATAGCATAAAAAACTTTTGGTTCTTTTGATAGTTAAAAAGTATTTACAAGCACAGACAAAAAGCCATTTTTTTTCACATATACAAAATATCAATACTTATTTTATCAGGTACTGTACATAACATACAGGATCACTTTAAGCTACAGATTAACCTCTGTACATTTTTAACTTGAAAAGTTTTTCACACCAGATTAAAAAAACCCCTATTTTACAATATTAATTCTTTATATTTTCAGAAGAAGAGTAATGTATGGTAAACAGAAGGAGGACCAAAATATTTTTTCTTTAATATTACACTTCATTCCATTTGTTTGACTTGGTATTGAAACCACCTGTTTTCATAATATAATCTCTTATACTCTTATCGTGCACTACCTACCATAGACTAAGAGTTTATGTAACAACTGTTAAAATGTATTTTCAGTAGGTTCCAGCTTAAAAGTGAGAGGGGCAAATATCCTCCTGTACATGCAATTACTCCAAAAAGTTAAATACAGAACATATGTTGCAGTTTCAGCGCATGCCCAAGATTTGTCTGCTCTTTAGTTGGTAGTTTTTTTCCAGTTCAGACAGTGCTTGAGCCCGTAGATTTGCAGCATATAGACGTTTTTTGAGATCAGAATGTTTCCCTTTGGAAACAGGACAGTTTTCTAAATTAACAGGAGGCACAGCATTTTCTTCACTTCTGTCAAAGTGTACTTTCTTCTTGGTTGTAGAAAAGGGGAGCAGGAGTGCGTTATCTTAAGAAATTAAAAAAATAAGTATGAATTACCACATCTTACAGCATTTATTACTTAGCTTGTCTTTTAAGTCATTTTGCTAACTACCTGTGGCTTTAAATAATCTAATTAAATGTATTTTGGTTCATAGAAACAACTGTTTTCAATTTTTGGAGGAAAAATTTAAAACAAGGCTTTTTAATTAATTGGCTTAAAAGGAAATATACCATTGTAGTTCCTAGGGTGCACCTCCTAACAACCTAAGGAAATATTAGTTTGACATACAGAGAAAGGACAGTAACATAATCCAGTTCCAGAGGGAAATGAAAAATACGGCTCTCAGCTACCAAAAAACCTTATATTTCCTTGATAGCAGAGGAAGACCCAACCTGTCCCATGGTCTTCGTGCATTACCTACATTGTTCTAAGACTACCCTTGCATTAAGTCAATGGGGTACAAACTAGACTTTGATTTGATGAAGAAGGAATTCTAGTGAGTTAACAATTTGCAAATTAGTTTCACTGAAGCCTCCAGAGAAGGACTTTCCACAGTATAGCCATACTTTAGCTGTATAGAACTGCCACAATCAAAAGGCAAGTTTGTTTTGGTTTTAATGGCTTACAGTACAAAAACTGCCATCAGAAGCTACTAAAAAGGCTGAGCTGTCTTTCAGAAGAGCCAACTTCACAAGACTCAGCTCAGGGCGGGGGGGAAAACAAACAACCCTATCAAAGGCTTAACTACCTTAAATCAAAACTCTGCTGAAGGCTTAATTTTAAATTCATTAGGCTGTAGCAAAGATGCAATAAGCACAGAAAAGTGAGAAGGATTGAAGGGGCTAGTGAATGTTTCAGCATTTTATAGTTTCCTACCAGTAAGATGGATCTGTTTTAACATTAAATCCTTCCCTAAGAAACAGAAAATCCCTGAAGAAACAGGGTAGCATCTAGGACACTGTCCTAGAGGATTTTTGGAATTCCATTTCACTGGGAAGTTGAACCACACAAATGACTTTGAGGAGAAATGAGGGATCTAAGAAGTGAGATGCAATCCAGTTGTAGAAAAAGACAGTAACTGAAAAGATGCAGTTTTGATAACAGAAAAGAGTTGGGGAGAATTTTATAAGTAGTATTAGAAGACTAACATGGAATGAATTTGAAAGTAGCAAATGTTGTGACAAATGTTTAATCAAGTGATCTAGAGATATTGCATTAACCCATCTTGCACTAACTATATTTTTCTGCATTGTGTTGCCCATCTTAAAAAATGAGTACCCCTGTTAGGATCAAGATATCATGCAAAGGATGGGGGAGATACAGAAGCAAATACTGAAGCTTATCTACCCCCCGTCATCCAGTGCTAGAAGCAACATCTGAAAGCCCAAGGCGGGTTTATTCTTGATTCTTTATTGTATTAGTCAGACAAGATACTGAGAGGAAGGTGAAATTCTCGAATTTGACAGCAATATTAGAAATAGCTTGACTACCACTAATGTGTGGTGGCATTTAATTTGTGTTCTTTCCTGCCATGATATGTCTTTCTTGAAGAAAAAAAAAAAAAGCAACTTCAGTTTTATTTGTAGTAGAGGCAGCGACATATTTATCTTGCATTATCTGAGCAAGACTAAATGAAGATGCTGCATGCATGTTAAAGGGTGTTCACAGTTCTTTGTTGTAGAATACTATTTAGGACCCAGCCATTTAATATTCCATGCATTTAAATACTTGAATAATTTATACTGTAAAAGATTGGTGCAATGAACAGATGAACCTCTTATGATAGTGAGGCCAAAGTGAGAGTCAGATACTTATGGGGTAAATTACTGTAAAACAGATTTGACTACAGGTAGTCAGGATGCATTATAGCACATTTTCAAAACTGCTTTTTTTTCCTAGAGAGTTAAACTGGAGTATGATAATAGCAATTTGTATTCTTCAGAGGTTATATGATGAGCCAATCACAGATGAGTCACTTGCAACAAATACTATTTCCCACCCTGAAGTTTTTGGAAGTTGAACTGAAGTTGAAGCGATTAGACATATGCAGTTTTATTGAAATTAACTAAATCAAAGGTCTATAAAAAGACATCCGTAAGTAAAAGCAGTACAGCTCTGAGAATGTTTGGGTTAAAAGTCAGCATGTCCATTAGCATAGCACAAGAATATAGTTTTCAAAACAGTACGAGACTGCAGTGCCAACGGTGGTCACTCCTACTCATGACTGAGCATCGTTCATTAAGAAGAAAATCAAAAGTCTCTTCCCAACCACGTAGGGATGATTGGGGTTTGTATTGATACCGTGGGTCTACACACAACACACTGAGCATCAGGGGCATTCTTCTGGTCACACCAGTCTACATTTATCATTGCAAGTGGCTTCTCATGTATTTTCATACCTGGACCATCTGCACAAGTTAATGTCTTCGGCTGTTGGTAGAGATTGTAGTTCCTCATCAGATTTTCAGCTCTGTTTTGAATAGAGAAGTTTAAGCTTTTTGTTTTAAGATTGCAGAGTTTCTAATTTAGGCAATTATAGGTTAGTAAAATACCTAGCAAGTTTGTCCTCTGCCAGTCTCTCTCGAACACAGAGCTCCCGTTCTCTCTCTGAAAGTAAAAATATGGCAGTATGCAGTGTGAAAATGTCAATGTTAGAGTGATTGCACATGATGGGTTGTCTTGCAGAAGGAGACAGCAGTAACAGCTTGTCAGACACACCCATATTTCTGCTTCTGTGGCTCTAAACAAAGCAAGATAACTGCTGTGTAGATACACCCTTATCAATGGAACCAATAAAGCACTGGCCAAGTACTCTGAAATGTCAGGCATGCTTTCCACCCCGCCCCCAAACTCTGCTTATATCTGCAACAATGAAGCTATAGCAGCTTTCTATTTTGCATAGTAACTCATGGCACACATGATAACTGACAGAAAAAAATATTTAGATACCAGATACTATAATTCAGCTATGACTAAACACCCTGTTTGCAGCTGCGGCAGCCATTATTCAGGCTCAAAGAACAATACATATGGTTAAAAATCTGTATTACAGAGCCTACAGCACATGGAAAGAGATATTTTGTGGGCAGGACATGCCAACACCTGAGGACCAGCCATCTATACAGTTTCACAGACAGGCTACCTGTAAGGTGCAGCTTCTACAAAAGCAGCTGACAATTTACTCAAGTATGTTTTGCACCAACATCAGGCTCATCTTTGGTTATACATGAGTACAGCCCATGTTAACTTCCACAGAGTAGGTGAAAAGCAAACCTACACTGCACCATGCAAAACAATATATTCAAACCTTACTTTTCTGTATACTTTCCTAGTTGCTACTCATGTTTAATAATCTTCCCAAACTAGACTTCCGTCTCCAAACTGCCAGTTGTATCTTAGGAATTTAAAACAAGAACTGGTATAGATGAGTAAGCCCAAACATTCTTGGTTTAGTCTTTAAACAAAATAGTAGTGAATGCAGGGGTACGATATCCTAGTGCATTAAAATGAGGGTTTTGAAAACTGTCTACCTGTCCTTCCTCTGCACTTATTCTTTTGAACCAGAATCCCATTGCCACCCCCTTCCCAAAGTGGAATATCATACGCTCCAAACGTTGCTCTCTCTCTTTTATGGCTTGTTCTCGCTCCTGTAATTGTTGTTCCTTCCGTTTCAATTCATTCACTGCAGCATCTGAATGCTGTAGCCTTTCTGGCTCCCATGATCTCCAGCCTCTTTTATCAGAAATTTGTCTTTGTTCTTCAATCACCAAGTCTGCTATCAAGGGGTGCTGCAGAATATCTTCAACAGAAGGTCGACAGTAATCCTAAAGGAAAGACAGGTTCCATCCATAACCAAGAAACATTAAGGCTGGGGATTCCCAAGCAAGACCCACCGCAGGTAGAAGCCAGCTGAGGTGCTGTACAGCAAAGGAGAAGTTGGGAAAAAAATTGAGTTATGAAAGGGTAGAGCAACCAGATTACAAAAGAGGGAGGAGGCTGTTACAAGCCTTCAGCTCCAGATGCTGGAAGTCTGGCTCTCCAAACCCAGGTGCTCACTCTTTTCAGAGCCAGAGTGGAGTGGTGAGCAATTGCCAGTAGGTTCTGGAGCAAACACTCTGCATCTCTGCCTGTTCACTTGATTCCTGAACAATCCATATCTGTTGGAGACTTGTGTTCCTATTACAGCTTCATTGTCACATGCAGTGTTCTCAACACCCCCATGCCAGCCATACATAAGCCGTGCAAGCTATACATAAACCATATCAAGCAAAATCCAAAACAAAGACAAAACAACCCCTTCCGAATTCCAAACACACTGGAACCATTTTAACCTTGAAGTTGTAAGACCTTGTTTAGTGTGCTATTAGGAAATTCTATATAAATATTGAGACAGCCTTTCGGCATCCTGTGAGACTGGCATTACACTCGAGTTGCTGCCTTTGTTTAATGAACTCAAAGCACATTTCTTTCCTTCCCCCCCCCCCCCCCATAAAAATGCTATTGCCAGTGACAAGGTGATAGCAACCACTACTTCCACTCAGTTTGTTCGTAACTGAGAAGAAAAACTAGCATTTCAGTACTAGTTTTAAGTGGAAAAAAAAAAAAAATCTATAATTGATTCTTACCTTTACATTCAGCATTTCTTTGAGAAGTCCATTCAACTGCTCCGAGTAACGATACGGTATTCGTCGGAACTTCCCTTCCCTTATCTTTTCTGCCAGCTCTTTTTGGTTGTAAGCTCTAAATGGAGGCCTGAAGAAGAACATTTCTCTTGGATTCTTTCACTAGTTTTACGGGACTTACTTTCATTTAAAAAATATCAGAGCAAGAAAAAACTGCAATCAAAGGCTTGTTTTGAATACCTAACGTCAAGACCAATACATAAATAAAAATCTAGGACTAACCTCCAAAACATTTCATCTGTCATCTACACAAGACTTTATTATAGTTGCACTAACAGCTACGTTTCCACATTCATTACCACACTACTATACTTACGAGAGAGCACATAATTCATACAGGAGACACCCTAAAGACCAGATGTCAGATTTTTCATTGTATGACATGTAGTTCACTTGCTCCTAAAGAAAGAGAACAGTCTTAAGTTTATTAACTAAGACATTGTTCTACTATTGCAGAATAATCAGCTACTGTTCAAACTGGAAGAAACCATTACCTACTGAGGTGTCTTTTAAAATTGTCTTAATTAACCTTACGGCTACTCTTAATAGCCGTTAACAAGTTATGGAGTACTACACTATAGAAGACTGCTGAAGTGTCGCATCAGTCTTCAGTTGATAGAGCTTCATACTTCAGACAACATTTTTTCCACACAAAATGTGCTGTTTGAGGGAAATAACTCTTTGTAGCTTATTTCCGCTACAAATTAAAATCCTACCATCAAGAGGTATTTTAATAAGCTCTTTACCTTAACACTATGAAACATAAGTGGTTTATACTCTAGCTTCCCTGTTCCTTTTCAGAAGAAGGATACTCCAACAAAATTACCTTAAATTTCTAATATTCCAAGAACATACCAAAACTTACACAGTGAAGAACAACCTTAATTAGAAGACAGTGATGGTGTGAGGAAGAAAGGAAATAATTGCAAAATAGCCTTGCCTCCAGAACATATACACATTATGAAAAAAGTCACCTGCACTTAAGACTAGTAACTCTTCATTAAAACCTCCCAAACTTGCACAGACTCTGAGACCAGCACTGCAGAAAGCAGACCTCGGAGGGAAAAGAGGGAAGGTAAAGCACAGAAGGGAGGTCTTACTGGAGACATATAATACGGAGTTCCAACAAATGTTTTGGCAAAGCTGGTGTCATGGTGCAAAATTCTAGCAAGTCCAAAGTCTCCAAGTTTCACATTCTGCTTCCCATCTAGAAAGACATTTGCTGGCTTTAGGTCACGATGCACAGTAACTCCACCATCACTCCGCCTGTGACATTCCTTCAAGGCTAACGTCAACTGAGTCAACACTCGAAGAACAAAGCTTTCTTCCAAGTAATGCCTGAAAGATGAACACACTGTTTAACAAAGGTACTCTCTAAGCATCCATCAGTTTAAGTAGTTGCTGCCAGTCTTAATTCTGTAGCTTTTTAAAATGCTACTGCTATAAAACATCACTGAATCCACCCCAGCACCTTTACAGAAAGCTAACAACAGGCATCTACATATACTCTTTTAAAAATGAAGGTTTAAAAAAAAAAAATCACTCCAAATACATTGAAGGACATCTAAACTTTTGTTGCAGCACTTGCTTCCTTCCCCAAAAGGTTTAACAAATATGTATCGTTTCCATTACTTGCAATGCAAACATCCATTTAATGTTTTTGTGAGAAGGCCACATACAACAATGCAGCCAAGGGAGGATTTTTACTGTGAGCCGCCTAAAATGAAAATAACTGCGACATTTGAGGGCAGCTGCAGTAGCATTTTAGACTATTCCCACAAAGCAATACTTGTGGTGTCATGTACTTATTTAACCTCAGAATGTGAAAAATAGCATTGTACTTAAGTAGTAAGCTCTAAGTCCAGAGTAGACCAAGGTGAAATATTATCAACTCAGTGTCTCCATAAACTTCCTATGTGGACACACACAGTGGTTTTTAACACTGTGTTCAAAATCACTTCTCCCTTTCACGTGTTTTGGTATTGATATCTAAGAAAAAATAGGGTACAAGTGATTTTACTACCAGGCAAGCCAGAAGAACCCACAGACCACCTACCTGCAAGAACTGTTTCATGTTTTCAACACATAGCATTGGATCCAAAAATCCTTCAATAGCTTCTGCCTCATAAGAGAGCTCAGGGTTTGTTTATTTTGGACACAACCATCCAATCAGTTGGTGCATTCATTAGCACAATTCCCACCAGCGTTGTGTTTCTGTACAACCCTTTCACGTTTCAGAGGTTGGTCCAAAGGAGGGGAACCAAAATTGTTCCGAAGTTAAGGCCCATTTCGCTTTGAGCTTTTGCTTGCCCCAGATGCTTTATGCTAGATACTCCAAAGTCGCCACAAAGAGCTTCCACGTACCTTTCTTTGATGCACCTCGCAATTAAGCTGGCCAGGTCACCCCCGTCACAGTACTCCATGACGATGTACAGGGTTGTGTTGGTCCTGTCGATGATCCGATCGTAATACCGGACAATATTGGGATGCCTGAGCTCGCGAAGCAAGTTCACCTCCGAAACAAGCATTTGCTTCTCTGACTCTGGGGGGGGGGGGGGGGGGGGGGGGGGGGGGGGGGTGGGGGGGGGGAGGGGGGGGGGGGGTGGGGGGGGGGGGGGGGGGGGGAGGGAAGAAACAACAACAAACCAGCCCCCTCCTTAAGGAGTCACTCACGCACAAGCCCCGCAGAGGGGGAAGAGGGGCTGGCTCGTCTCGGACGGCCGCCAGCAGCCAGCCCGAGCCCGCCGCACGCTGCGGGGCGGCACCCCCCCCGGCCGCACGGCACCCCCCCGGCCGCACGGCACCCCCCCGGCCGCACGGCACCCCCGCCGCCCCCGGCTCACCTTGCCGTCAGCCTTGCGGCGCACCTTGCGGCACCTGCCGTAGGAGCCGGCGCCGATGGCGTGCAGCACCTCGTAGTCGCCGGGGCGGCCGGGCATGGCGCCGGCGCCGCCGCCGCCGCTAACCGCTGCCCTCAGCCCGGGGGGAGGGCGGCCGCGCTGTTCAAACGCACCGCCCCTCGCTCCCATTGGCTGCCCTCGCAGCCCCGCCCGCGCGCCCCGCCGCCCCATTGGCTGCGGCGCCGCCAGCGCCACCGCCCGCTCGCGGCCGTTACAACCGCCGGGGCGGTGCCAGGAGCTCTCGCGAGAGGCGCGGCGCGGCGGGGCGGGGCGGGCTGCGTTGCCGCCGCCGCTGAGGCGTTCGGAGGGGAGCCGGGTCTGCAGCGGCTCGCACAGGTACCCCCGGGGCTCCCCTCTGGGGCTAGAGGGGTGGCCGCCCCGAGCTCCCCCCCGCCAGCAGCAGGACGAGACCCGCCTTGGCCTTGGGGCCGGTCCCTGCCCCACCCCGGGCACCCCCGTGTCACCCCCGGCCCGGGAGGGGGCGGTGGGGACGTGGCGGGGCGGGATAAACCCGTCACCTGGGCCGGTGTAAATCAGTAGGAGCCGTTTTTCGGCAGTAGAGATAGCAATGAGTTACCCTCTTTTCCTGAAACACACCTGCGGAACGGGTACTGGTAGGAAATGGGAAGATCTGAACACAGCTTTATCAATATTGCCAAGCGCGTGGAAAAGCTCAAGGTATTTAAAACAACAGGAAATTGTTCTAGAAAATTCTTTAAAACCGATGAGGAGCATTCCTCACGATTCTTCAGGAAACTACTCATTAAAAACTCCGCAAGTCATGGCAGCTTTACTGTCCTACCATACATGAAGACCTGTGTTCTACCATATGCAAACACCTTTTGAAAGTAAAGCAAACGATGTAATGGCTTAAAATGTACATTTGAAAACAGGAATGCGTGGGTCCGTATCCAAAAGTTGAGCCAGTAATTACAGGTACATGAAATGACAGTAAATAACACAACAACCCACTAGATAACACTACCGAATTTTTAAGAAATATGTAGTCTATTTTCTAGCTTGATTTAGGTTAGTTCTAGGGTGGTGTCAGAGTGCAGTTCTGGATTCAGTTTAATCTTTCTCCATGTGGAAGTGGCTGTGGCTGAAACAAGGACTCCTTCAGCAAAGAACTATAACACACTTGTGTCATGCCCGAATCAGGTGCCAAAGGGCCGTTGTATTTGTTGACCTAGAAATTCAGCAATAGGACAGGTTAGTTTCTCACGCTGCATCTCCACGTGGTCTCATTAATAATTTCCCCATCTTATTTCAGGCTTTGAAGAAGGTTTGAGGGGCATAGGTGTCATGCTAATACTGACTATTCTTATATTAGTCTTAAGAAAAATCTAAGCATCAGGAGGCCCAAAAGCTCCTGTTATCCATTATAAAAATCCTAGAGCTTTCCATCTGTAGATGGTGTCTATTGGTTATAAGAAAAAATGAGCAAATGAATTATACAGTGTAAAGACAGTTTTGTTAAAGAGTAACAGCATGGTTGTGATCATTCATTTTTATCACTGATTTTTAATTACCTTAAAAGAAATTTTCACATACACCATTGGCACAGTAAATAAATTATGGATTTATGCAATAAAAATGATTAAAAGTACAGTATGTATTATTCAGGCTGTAAGCTTCATTTCTGGTTAAAATACCTCCCTTTCAAACTTCTGTCATTTCAAATTAGCAAAAGGTCATCATGCGTTCCCACTGTTATCAATGGGAGCCTTTCTGTTTATATTTCAAAAGAAATAGAGTAGGTTTTCAAGGCTGTGTTTTGTCTAGGGACTATCTGGAATGGTTCTTTAAAAATGTTGGTTTGAATCAGAGAAATGTCATGATCCAAAAAACAGTAGCACAGTGATTTTACTTCTGATTATACTTATTTTTAAGAGCTGGGCAATTCTGAGAAAAACACATTTTTAAAAGCGGTCATTAAAATTTTCAGCAGGCCTTATTCTCTCTTGCTGATTTTCGTACTGGCCATATAAAAGATCCCAGAGTCCCATGATTCTAAAAATATATACCAAGTTTGAAATGGGGACCTCTTTTGTCAGGTGTTGCATTTTTAACTCTGATCAGGAGCAACTCTTAGTTAGATTTCTAGTCTTGAAAATACATGTTCTGACTTAAGGTCTTTGAAAGCTACCAAATAGAGTTCAATAATCTCTTCATAATATTGCTTCTGGTGACTTTATTTATTTTTATTACATCTGATTTCACTAATCATTTCCTAAAACTGAACACACACACACACACAAAGTTCTGTAATTCTCTGTCAAAGTCTGTCAGTTTTTGTGACAACTGTAATTTGTGGTGTAGCAAGTACCTTTTCCCTTATTCCAGGGTCTAGTTATCTGAAAAAATATTAAATGCTGAAGATAAATAATATGGTAGGTAATTTGATATTTTTCTTAGATTTTTTTTTTTTTCACATGGAAATAGGTACAAATAAATAGCTAACACTTTGCAGTGGGAGTCCAACACAGATTAATAGCAAAAAAGTATTGTAAGTACTGTAGCAAATGAAATTATGTTTCTGGCAACTTTTTTGTTAGCCAATCAGAGAAAATTGCATGGAAGTGCGTTCAGAAACAGAAAAGAAGCTCAATAGGAGAAGTAGTGACAATAGACACAGAAAGAGGATGAAAAATGAAAAATAAATGCATTTATAAGAACAACAAGAAAAATATCTGAGAAAAACTTTGTTGTTTTTTTTTTTCAAAGAGTTGAAAGACATGTAAAATCATATTCCAGGATCTCAGAAATATGCCAAAGTCTGCCAACAAAAAGAATTGAGTGTCTAATATTAGCAAGGTAAGAGATCTTAAGAGTGCTTTTAAATTACAAAAAGAGGAATTACAAATATTGGAGTGACTGACATGAGTGTGTAGTACTTTTTCACCACACAAGTAGTTTGGGTTTTTAATATTCAGTTGCATTTGTGCTTACATGTCTTTATGCCAAATGTTGGTTGGTTTTTTTTTCCTTACCTTCTCTCATTTGGTGCATACACAGAAATTTTACATTTACCCAGGGTTATTGTACACAGTCAACACAACTTTTTTCTAATGTTCTAGTTGCTGACTTTAATGTCAAAATTAATATCTAGGATTAACAAAAATATGCAAAATGATGGGATATTACACAGAAACACTGTCTAAAAAGTATCAGAGGGTAACATTTCCTGATGTTTTTCCTCAGCTGGTTTGGGAGGGAAACAAAGAACATGGTCATTGAAGAAATTCTGCACAACTCAGCTGTGGACAGGACAGCAAAGGAACAAAATTTAGAAGCATTAATTATAGTGCTTAAGACCATGTTACTTGTCTTATTTTGCAATGTTAGGATTCAAAGCCAAGTTAGACTCCAAAAGTGGTGCATGCAGCAGGCAAGCCTCAATAGGAGAGTTTGTTACAGCAGCTGTACCTTTATGGTTTTACATTACAAACCATTAAAAAGAGGAAAACATAAACCCACATGAAATACATTCAGCAGCAGGTTAAGTTTTTACATGAAGCATTGAAAAAACAAAAAGCTAAGAGCATGGGAATTACGAGGAGGAGACTGAGGAGTGCAGAAAAGACATGTTCAGAGATGGGGAGCATATGAACTCTGCTAACTCCAGATTTGCTTTATCCATTCCTTATATTCTCTAAAGGAATATTGTAACACAATATATGACTGGATATTTTGAAAGTATATAATTTTGCCTGTTTCTGGAAATTAAGCTAACAGCCCTGTCTATTAAATATGTCTTCTTATAAAAGCTAATTGTCAAAATAGTTTTCATTTACCTTAAGAACAGAAAGTGCTTTAATTGATCTTTAAGAACACTATTTAAATTAATTAAAAGACTGATTTTTTGAAATGTATAGAACTTAGTTAAATTCCTGGGTAAGCTTAAATCCTAAATTAATTAAAATCTGAAGATTTGAACTCATGTCTAAGCAAGAACTCTTAGTATGACTATCTGTGATTGCTGTTCTGGGATTGCTTACTAACCCGTTCCTAGGAAAGCAGACAAGTTCAGGATCTATGCCTTAATTTCTCCTTTTTTTTAAAGGGAAGTTGGATACTTACCTTCCAGATTAAAGTTTATAGGTAGTAACTTGAAATATTTTACCAAAAAATGCTTTAAGTGTTACAAGAAGTAAATATTTTGCTGACTTGAGCTGCCTAATTCTATTTATTTTTATTTTTTAAAAAAGCAACAAATGTAGGGTTTCTTATTGTGGAACAGTCTCAAATGTTTTTCTGTGAATTTATTTGTACTTGCAGTCCCTTCAAATATATTGGAAGAAATGTTTCCAAGTACAGCCATCACCAGATCTACATGCACCATTATTATCACAGATATTTTCATTACCAGGACAGTCATTATTTCTCTAACCCCCTATGCCCAGAGACTGTGCTAGCTGTGAGAAAATAGATTTTCCTCTGCCTTGTTTCTCTTGTAGGAGAAAAATGCACAGAATCACATTAAACACTAAAGTTAAATCACTAATAGTGATTGCAAAATCTCTTCCGGATTCTCTCCCACCTGGGAGAACTGCACCCGGACCTCAGGCTTACTGTGACTTCAGCACCTCTCTGTGCACTCAGAAGGCAGTAAGGTAGCGTGTGGTTGCTGCCAAGTAACTCCAGCCTTACAAGCCGCCATGCCTGGAAAGACAGGCAGGCGGCAGAGCCTTCAAATGGAAGGCTTCAATATAGGTTGCAGCACTCTTTAATGACACAACAGCTCCTGCGGAGTCTTGACAACTCAGCTCTTAAACTTGGAGGACAGCCAAGTCCTCTCCAGTGTCATTCACACCACACTTCCTTTGGCTGAAGCATGTACTCGCTGACCAAATTTATAAAACCAGCTGCCAGCAAAGGCACAGTGCCAGCCCTCTTCCTATGCTGTTTAGACAGAGGCAGAGGTTAGTCTTTATCAGCACTACTTTTTGCCCTTTTAGTAGCAAATAGAGAATACGTTAGTTATCTGATACAAGTAGAATACTTTCTTCAGGTTTGTTGGTTGGTTGTTGTGGGTTTTTTTGTAGCAGATACCGAAGGAATCAGTTTGCATACCATACTGATCTCAAATTACAATGTCTCTTCTTCACTGGACACTGCTCATAATACACATTCAGATTTTGTAATGTTAAAGGTTAAAAGTGCATTAGATAGATGGGTTAGAGGCAGTATTTTCCATTAAGCAAGACCCAGAAACAGTTGTAGCAATGTTTTAGCAGGTGGCACCTGTCACTGTTGGGGCTCTTGACAGTACAAGTACATACTGTAGCTCCATGTAGAAACATGCAGAAACCTCATAACAATCCTTTGCTTTGAGAAGATTAATAAATTGCTGTGCAAGAAATATCAGTTCTATCTTATGTAATTGACTGTTAAGGAAAAAAGGCCATGTGGTTGGAGCAGAAGATGGGGAGACAATTTTTTGGCAGAAGACAAGTATTCTGCTACCATATGGTGCAGAACTCCCCGGTGTCCCTACGCTCAAATTACAAGAAACTGGCTTCTTGACTTTCAACAGAAATTACCTGAATTTTGGAGCAACTGTAACACCCGTTGCCTTAGAGGGGATACTGCTGTGTGGATTTCCCAATGACAATACCAAAAAAATTTAAAAAACTAGACAGTTCAAATGCAACGAGCTGGACTGACATTTTTATTTGTAAGGGTTTAAAGAACAGTGTTTGCTTTGCATAAAGCTGAATTTTTGGTATGATTATGGAAATGGAACTTTACTGATCATATCACCTATCTTTACTGATCATATCACCTATATATTTCTATCAGTCTCTATATCTCTTCCCCTCCTACAAGTTACAAGAAAATAACTCAGTAGAGAGAGAAGAAACATCCAAAAGTACTGAAGTGTATTATTAGAGTATATTATGCTCTTGAGACACCAGATAATCTGAGATTCAGATCCACAAAAAACAAACTTCATTAGCTGCACTGCTGACCAAACTACAAGTTTTTTTTAATCCAGCATGTATTATTCTGAAATCAAACTGAGATCCAGTCCTGCTTTTATTACAGTAAGGTGATTACAGTAAGTGCTTTCATGTGGGGAAAACACCTGGTACTTACAAGCTCTTTCAACTAATGGAGAAAGGCATAACATGAACTGATTTTTGGAAGATGAAGTCAGACAAATTAGAGGAAAAGGCACAGATTTTTAGCTGAAAGAGCAAGTAACCTTAGGAGCAGACAACTAAGGTGAGTGGGAATTTTGATTTTTTTATGTTTACAAATCAGGACAGTGTTTCTTTTTGAAATATAAACTTTAACCATATACTGGTTATTAAGTTCTACTCATAGTAGCAGGGTGAAATCTTGTAGTCAGTTTCTTTATGGCTTAAACTTGAAGAGCAAGAGGTGGGCAGTGAGGCTTGTAGAGGAGGTTCAGTGTCATTAGTGGAAATAATGGAATGTCTGTCTGTAATTCTCTAACTCAGCATTATCCTATAGGTAAGGCAGGGTCCATCTATTTTAGATGCCTGTAGAGCATTTGGCACCTGACAGGCTTAGTTTAACAAATTGTGCTTTGATGCTCAAATATGTTTTTATTTCAAATTCTCCATATTTGAAAAAATCAACAAATATAGCAGTTAGACCTAAGTCTTTAAAGAGCAAGGTAGCCACCTTTTTTCCTCACAATTTTTAAGCCTTATTACTGTCAGAGGCTTAGAGACAATGACATTAATATGGCCTCTTGCCTCAGGAGCACCAAGTATATATGTATTTCTTGTGCATCCAGAAAATTGGTTGCCTTCAGTGGGAGTCAGTCGGGCTGTTTCTTAAAACCAGCACAGCCCTTTAGTGTAGGATTCTCCAATACTCACAGAAATCACAGAACTGTCAGAGGTGGAAGGCACCTCTAGAGATCATCTAGTCCAACTGCCCCTCTAAAGCAGGATCCCCTAAAGCACATCACACAGGACTGCATCCAGGTGGGTCTTGAATATCTCCAGAGAAGGGGACTTCACCACCTCCCTGGGCAGCCTGTTCCAGTGCTCTGTCACCCTCACCATCAAGAAGTTTTTTTCTCATATTTAAATGGAATTTCCTGTGTTCCACCTTGTGCTTGTTGCCCCTTGTCCTGTCACTGGGAACTACAGAAGAGCCTGGTTCCATCCTCCTTGCACCCACCCACTACACTTACAGTGTACTTGACTATGCTGTACTTCACCCATGATCCTGAATACCATCCTGTAGCAACAGCCTGATTTATCCTCTCAGAGCCCATACTGATGTTTTGCCTAGACATATATTAAGCTAACTGCAGAGAGGATGTGTGAGCCTAGGACTGGGAAATCAGGCTCAGAATGCTGTCATTCTTTAGTGAGCAATCAAAGGACACCTGTGATCATAGATGGGAGAGCTTTTGCAGGTTCTGTGTAGCCACAGGCATCAAGCAGGCTCTGCATTAAGGTCACAGCACTGTGATTCATGCTACCCACCACAGCTTGCCAAACAGTGAGACTCAGCTGCTGGTAGCAGGCATCCGGAGTTCAAGGTTAATCTTCCAAGTGGAAGAGAAGAAACGAGTTATAGTTTTCCAGGTCAGTGAAGCTGTTCCTGTCATGTTCAGAGGAAAGTTATCTTGACACTCAGCAATTCCAGCAATAGAAAATGTCAAAAGCTACCTGGAAATATCTGTGACCAGAGGGAGAACATGCTGTGTAAAACATCTCTACTCAGGGCTGGTATCACTTTCCAGGGGGATTACCTGTTCAGTAGGATTGTTTGCCCTCAGCCCTGTGGACAGACCACAGTGGGGGAAAAAAGTCACTGCAGCACAGGGTAGTTTTATAGCCAAATAAAAATACCTGTTGTCAGGCTTTTCTGGAAAGGCTGGACTGTGCCGTTAGAAAGTAGAGGGTGCTCAGAGTGCATCAGTAAGACATCTGGTAGGGACATACTCAAACTGTTGTCAGATGACTGTGTTTCAATTGTGCCCGATGGAGTGGGCCCTCAAACAGAGCAAGGGCACCTATAAAAAGAGAAAAACTGTCTAAAGAAGCTGAACACTTCAAGACTGAAACCATGCTCATCTTTCCTGACAACTGTAATCATGCATCCAATAATTTGGTGTAGTCTGGCTGGCCAGCGTGCCCAGGTGGTAACATAGCCTGCCTCCTCCTGCTGTCAACATGCCTTGCAGCAGTGAATGGAAGGGTCTCCTGGCTGGGTTTTTGTATGCAGGAGCATAGCAAAGAGGTGCAACCTATAGGCTTAAATCATGGTTGTGTAACACCCTTTCTGGAGGACTCCAGTAGCTACAGGCTCCTGAGTGAGCCTCTGCCATGCATGTCACAATGTCTTGGGTACTATTCTGTTGCTGGGCAGGTCTTGCAGTCCCAGACTGGACCTGAACCCAGGAACAGTCAGTAGCTGATGGATTTGGCCTCATGGTGCCTATCAAGGCTTTTCTTAAAGCACCTAGAAGACCCACCTGCTGTGTCAAAAACCCTCTACAGTAAGCCTTTTCTGCACTTTGCAATGATATATGGCTGGTCCTCTGTCAGAAGTCAGTTAGATAGAAACTGTGGTTATTACTGGTTACAACTCAAGCTCTTTCCTACAAGACACTACACATACCACATTATGACAGAAGGTAATTCTGTAATTGTTCACAGCAGCACACAGCTTGTGGAAGACACTGAAGAGATTTTGTCACCTCCAAAATACTCATCAGCAACCACATCTACCTATCAGCTGTTACAGAACCATCTGTGCAGCCTAAGATCATGTTGTTGGGGTTTTTTTTCTTCCAGATTGCTATAATCCTGCAAACAAAATGGGACAATATATTTCAGTGATATTACACAGCAGGGCAATATATTGTTAGTGGCTACAGTATAAAAGAAGCAGTTTAGAGTAGTGGCTGCTAGCACCTCAGGCAGTCCACAGTCCCCTAGTCTGTGAAATTAAGATGATAATAATTTTTGTAGCATGCAACAAATACTGAAGGCCATTGAGACTTTCTCTGAATGTGAAATCTAATTTCTACGATACATCACTCAGTTTTGGAGGGGCTGAAGCTCAGAATCTGAGGCTACTATATTTGTTTCCATTCTGGAGATTTCTGAGTCATCTCAGGCCTAGCCTGAAGCCTGAAAATCTGATAAAAGTTCCAAACTGGAATGTAATTTTGTGGATCACATTGATTTATAATTGCCCTCTCCTTTTCTGCTTGAAAACACAAAGAAAACTTTGCTTCAACCTGCATTGTTGGTTACAACTTGTTTCAAAGAACCTAATTACTTCTTTCTGTCTTTCTGTTAAAAGCTTATCTCATCATTAAAAAGGATAAAGAGACATAAGAGGCTCTGAGGATCAAAATTCAAGAGCAGCCACACAGGTTACTTATGATTTCAATCAGAAAAACAGGAAATTTTTTTAGAAAAATAGATGCAGAGTTTCAGTGAGAACAAGAAGCAAACCTGTTTTAGGTTTGCAGTCTTAGCTAAAAATAACATTTTTGTGGTCAAATGCATATTTAACTAATTAGATAATTTGAATCACAGAATATTAGTTTGAATAAATACAGGGCTCTGGAGCACTCTGGAGCTCATTCCCTTTTGTCCTCAGGGGAGTACCCACATGTTGTAATCCCAGAGAAGACAGCAGCCTTGCCTGAGTCCCGTGGGGCTCAGAGCTCATCCCTTACCACAGATAAGTGCATGAAGTCCCTTTCTGGCTGCATTCCTGAGAATCTGCTAATTCAATTTCTCAGCCTCTTCCAACTTACTCTGATCTTCTGAGTCCTGACAGATTAGACAGTTTGTGTGTTCTCAGCTAGAGGTGATTACTCTATTAAATATCAAGGCTCCAAAATTTTATATGGAATAGACTGAAGCATTTAACAGCCACAAGTTACAACACCACCTCCTAGAATTACGTGAAAGTGACCATACAAACACAATCTTTACCAGTTACTCACCACAGAAGTGATTCTCCCTCTGGCCACAGGGAGCCACACAGCCTCCGTTATGAGCCCAGGGAGAAAAGCAAGGGAGAGGGCAAAATCCACAGTCTCTAAACTCCCTGCCAAGAGTTACAAGGATTGCTCTATCCTTGACGTGACCATACTGGTTGCATCTGGGCTCCCATTAGCTGTTTTCTCCCCAGCTCCTGCTGAGAATATTGGATTATTTTTAGCCAGGCATATAGAATGCATATATAGCAAACTACTTGTACCTACTTGCCCACAGAGAAATTAGTGGAAGACTGTCATCATAGTTTCTAAGTTCCTTTTTGACTGCAATGTTAAGGTCATTTTGCGAGATGGAGAACAACCATTAATCTGTGAAGCCTTAAGCAACAATTGCTTGACCCCAGGGAATAATCCAGGTTTTATGTAATCACCCAGGACTCTCAAACATTTAATTCTTTCAATGACTACACCAATAGCACCATAGACCTGAAGACCTTATCATTATCTCACACTCCATGTATCTAAGGTAGTTCTGGTATTAACATACAGGTCTGGTAGCACTTGGCTTCATAGTGCTTTCTAGAGAAGACCATCACATTAAACTCATTCAGCACCATTAGCTTCTTTCTCAAGACTTCTAACTGGCTCTTAGAGACAAAACTTATGCTGCAATTTCCTGTTTTCTCCTTGAATATGTTTCCACAAAATTTTGATTTGGTAAGCTGGAAGATCCAAGAGCAGCTCATGTAGATCTTTAAATGAGGGAAGAAAAAAACTTAAATGAACCAGCAGTCTGACAAAGAGGCATCCAGGGAAAAACTGATTACAGTCCACAGAGGGATCAGTTTCCCTTGTTTTCTCTTCATCATATGATCATCTTACCCTTTCTCTAGACATAATGTATACACTGCCAAGGCAGAAACAAACCTCTTTGGGGATTTTAATTCTAGCTTGTGTTCTTTCATTTATTGAGCTACTTAATGCTCATTGTCATGTGATCTCATTTATCAGAGTGTGAAACAAATGCCTAGACTTTGTCTAACTACTTAAATATTGAGATAGTTTGGATAAGAAGGTCTGCTGCAGTGATTCTCACTGTGCTGGAATAGAGGAGGAGTGGTGATAGCACCATGGACTTGACTAGTGTCACATGACAAGTTAATTGTTGACCCTGAAATCATAGAATTATAGAATCATAGAATGTCTAGGGTTGGAACTGACCTTAAAGATCATCTAATTGCACCCCCTCTGCCATGGGCAGGGACAACTTGCACTAGATCAGGTTGGTCAGAGCTCCATCCAACCTGCCCTTGAACACTTCCAGGGAGGGCACTTCCACAATCTCCCTGGCCAACCTGTTCCAGTGCCTCACCCCCCTCCCACTAAAGAATTTCTTCTTCATGTCCAACCTAAATCTACCCTCTTCCAGGTTAAAATCATTACCCCTTGTCCTGTTGCTACAAGCCCTTGTAAAAAGCCCCTCCCCAGCTTTCCCGTAGCCCCTTCAGGTACTGGAAGGCTGCTGTAACGTCTCCTCAAAGCCTTCTCTTCTCCAGGCTGAACAGCCCCAACTCTCTCAGCTTGTCTTCATAGGAGAGGTTCTCCAGCCCTCTCATCACTTTCATGGCCCTCCTCTGGCCTTGCTCCAAAAGCTCTATGTCCTTCCTGTGTTGGGGGCTCCAGAACTGAACACAGTACTCCAGGTGGGGTCTCACAAGTGCAGAGTAGAGGGGCAGAATCACCTCCTCTGACCTGCTGGCCACACTTCTTTGATGCAGCCCAGGACATGGTTGGCTTTCTAGTCTCCAAACGCACATCACCAGCTCACATTGAGCTTTTCATCAACCAACACCCCCAGGTCCTTCTCCTCAAGTCTGTTCTCAATCCATCCTCTGCCCAGCCTGTGTCTGTGCTTGGGATTGCCCCAACCCAGGTGCAGGACCTTGCACTTGGCCTAGTTGAACTTCATGAGCTTGTCATGGGCCCACCTCTCAAGCCCACCAAGGTCCCTCTGGATGGCCTCCCTTCCCTCCAGCATGTCAATCACACCACACAGCTTGGTGTCATCAGCAAACTTGCTGAGGCTGCACTCGATCCCACTCTTCACGTTGCAGACAAAGATGTTAAACAACACCAGTCCCAGTACTGACCCCTCAGGAATGCCACTTGTCACTGGTCTCCATCTGGACATCAAAACGTTGATCATTCCTCTCCAAGTAAAACCATCCAGCCAATTCCTTATCCACTGAGTGGTCCATCCATCAAATCCATATCCTTCCAGTTTTGAGACCAGGATGTCATGCAGGACAGTGTTGAATGCTTTGCACAAGTCCAGGTAGATTACATCAGTTGCTCTTCCCTTGTCCACTGATGCTGTGACCCTGTCCTAAAAGGCCACCAAATTTGTCAGGCATGATTTGCCCTTGGTGAAGCCGTGTTAGTTGCCACCAACCACCTCCACATTTTCCATGTGCCTTAGCAGAGCCTTCAGGAGGATCTGTTCCATGATCTTGCCAGGCAGAGAGGTGAGAGTGACTGGCCTGTAATTCCCTGGGTCTTCTTTCCTTCCCTTTTTGAAAATGGGAGTTCTGTTTCGCCTTTTCCAGCCAGTGGGAACTTCACCAGACTGCCACGACTTCTCAAATATGATGGAAAGTGGCACTGCAACTTCATCTACCAGCTCCCTTAGGAGCCACAGATGGATCTTGTCAGGTCCGACGGATTTTCACCAGAGAGTGTAGTGATAGGACAACGGGTAATGGTTTTAAACTGAAAGAGGGGAGATTTAAGTTAGACATCAGGAAGAAATTCTTCACCATGAGGGTAGTAAGGTGCTGGAACAGGTTGCCTAGGGAGGCTGTGGAAGCCCCCTCCCTGAAGGTGTTTCAGGCCAGGTTGAACAAGGCTTTGTACAGTCTGGTCTGGTGTGAGGTGTCCTTGCTCATAGCAGAGGGGTTGGAACTTGACGATCTTTAAGGTCCCTTCCAACCTTAAACATTCTATGATTCTATGATTATATGACTTGTGTACTTTCAGGTTCCTAAGATGGTCTTGAACCCGCTCTTCTTCTACAGCAAGTGGATCTTCCTTTTCCCAGTTTCTGCCTTTGCCTTCTGTGACTTGAACAGTGTGGCCAGAGCACTTACCGGTGAAGAGTGAGGCAAAGACGTCGTTCAGCACCTCAGCCTTCTCCATATCCTGCGTGATGAGGTCTCCTGTTTCCTTCTGGAAAGGGCCCACATTCTTCCTGTTCTGCCTCTTCTCACTGATGTACCTGTAGAAACCCTTCTTATTGCCCTTGATGTCCCTGGCCAGGTTTAACTCTGTCCGGGCTTTAGCTTTCCTAACCTGGTCTCTGGTTTCTCAGACAACTTCCTTGTACTTTTCCCAGGCTACCCATCCCTGCTTCCACCCTCTGAAGACTTTCTTTTTCCATCTAAGAGTGTCCAGGAGCTCTTTGTTTATCCATGCAGGTATCTTGGCATTCTTGCCCACCTTCTTCTTTCTTGGGATGCATTGCTCCTGGGCTTGGAGGAGGTAATCTTTGGATATTGACCAGCTTTCTTGGGCTCTGCTCCCATCCAGAATTTTATTCCATGATACCCTACAAAGCAGATCCCTGAAGAGGCCAAAGTCTGCTCTCCTGAAGTCCAAGGTAGCAAGCTTGCTGCATACCCTTCTTGTTGCCCTATGGATCCTGAATTCCACTGTTTCATGGGCATTGCAGCCAAGGCTGCCCTTAAGCTTCACATTATCCACCAGGCCATCCCTGTTGGTGAGAACAACGTTCAGCACCTTTTCTAGTTGGCTCCTCTACCACTTGGAAAAGGAAGTTGTCATCAATGCACTCCAGAAACTTCCTGGATTGCTGGTGCTTTGCTGTGTTGTCCCTCCAGCAGATGTCGGGGTGGCTGAAATCCCCCACGAGGATCACGGTCTGTGAACGGGAAGCCGCACCTGTCAGCCTGTAGAGGGCCTCATCAGCTCAGCCATCCCGGTCAGGAGGCACACAGCAGACTTCCACTGAGGTATCACCAGCCCCTGTCTTCCCTTTAACCCCAACCCATAAGCTCTCTGTCAGCTCCTTCTCCATCCCCAGGTGGAGCTCCATGGTCTTCAGCTAGTCACTGATGTAGAGGGCAATGCCCCCTCCTCTTTTCCCCGGCCTGTCCCTCCTGAAGAGCTCCCATCCATTCCCACACTCCAGTCACAGGAGTCATCCCGCCATGTCTCAGTAATGCCAATGTTGAAGTTCAGTCTCTTGTCCCATCTACCCCTCATTTCTGCTCTCAAATAAAAGTTCGGCTTCTTGAAGGGGCAGATTTGTTCTGTAAAACTTATGTCTCAGTCCAAATGTAGCCTCAACTCCAGAAGTCCCCAGCTTTGTCTGAAAGCTGATACTTCCTAAATTAAAAGCTCCTTCTGTTTCTCTCTTCCATATATGTAGTAGAGATAAAGTGTATAGAGCAAGGGCTTTTCCTCAGAGGACTTTAAAAGCACTCTGTGACCAAATGATACTTGACATTTCCTATGCCACTCTGCAGGATTCCTCAGAGGGCTGAACTACTCTCATTTCTGCACAGAAGCAAAGCCACCATTTGGTTTCCCTCAAGCTAAACAGTGTATGATGGGCAACAATTCAGAATTAATTTGACAGTAATGGAGATGACAACTATTACTGTGAGGTATTTCTGCTATGAATATTGTCATCCTGTCCTCATTTCACCCACCCTCCCACCCACAAGTTTTCGTGTTACAAGAAACCTCTGAAAGTAGACAATCCCATATACAATAAATATATGTATACATTGCTGTCTAGGCAGGGAAGCAACTTGGAACTTTGCAGCCTCTGTGGGTACCAGCGCCCTGAAGTCCCACAAAACTGCAGCTCTAGCTTGGAGACAGTAACCAGCATGGAGCTACAAAGTGTGTAACACACACAGGTTCATGGGAAGTGGAAATTTCTTCTAAACAGGAGACAGGTGTATAATCAGGGATTTTTGGACATCAGGTGGTCCAACACCTTGCTCAGATGATAGGATATCTAAGACTGCTTCTATCAGAAAACAGGCAAAAGATTTATTTTCTTTCTGGCTTTTTCCACTAACAATGCCCAAAACAAACTGGTGGTTCAAGGATGTGTTCTGTGCACATAGCTAGGAAAACCAGTCCAGGTGAAATTTAAAACATGCACAATTATGTTCTTTCTAACACTGGTATCAAGGCAGAATGAACAGCATTGAGGCTAATATCTTAGTAAGAACAGACCCTACTGCCTACAATGCCTACAAGGCATCAGAGTGGATCTGCTCCCTGTCTGCAATGATTTGATATATTAATACCTAGTAATTTAGGACTTGCAACCCTGAGAATGAGGGCAAAGTCCTGAAATAATGAATGGCCCAGGGTGAGGAAAACCAGTCTGCAGTCTGTTTATACTCCGCTCAAATCAGCCTCAAAACTCCCCTTTGTCTGTTCTTCCCCTTTCTATAAAGAAAAGGCATATCAGCCTACCTGGTATGAGCTTGGCTCCTGCCACACCAGATAGCCCTACCCAGCAGTGAGATGTGTTCCACCCACTCGTCTACAAACACCCACAGAAAGCACTGCACAGAGCTGCTCTGGGCTCACTGCCAGTTGCTTAGACATGGCCTCTCCTTGATCCCAACGTGCTGTATGTAATGGCTTTGTGACCTATCTGTGGAGAGCCAAGCTAAAGACTGATGCTGGAGCTGGCCACTAAAGAAACACAAATGTGGCAAAAAATGCCAAGATGTGTGAGGACAGGCATTACAGGCAAGACAGAGGTGGGGAAGAGGATGGGGAGAAGAGGTCTAGGTCCTAACAGCTCCTAACTCATTGCCCTCATAGCCTCCTCTTTGCTCAGAAAATAATTTAGGGCTATAAATATTTTTAGAAACAACATGGAGAGTTTCCTATCCAGTTGATTAAAGAAATTACCTTAACTTTTGATATCTTAACAGCTGAATTTACAAAATCAGAACTTAATGCTGTATTAAGGTATTAACACAAAGTCTCAGCTGTGTTAAGGTCAATAGGTGCCTAGTAGCTGCCAGTGCAGACTTACTTTAGTAACTAGCCCTGTATCACAGTGACTATAATAAAAATACATCTATAAAAATCAGTTTAAGTGTGATACTTGAAACAGGATGATTTCAGGGGCCTTCTGTAAATGTAACTTCTACAAGAATAACAGGATGGCCTACTTGGTCTCACTAGCAACATATTTGCTGCTTCCAGGTACCAATTATTTCAGTAGTCTACAACCAGAATGCAGTCATCTAGCTGCAGTTTTGAGTAGGTTCTTCCTTGCCCTCAAACAAGGACAACAGGAACATCATAGAATGCCATAGGATGACAGGTTGGAAGAGACCTCAAGGATCATCTGGTCCAGCCTTTCTAGGTACTACTATAGTTTATATGAGATGGCTCAGCATCCTGTCAAGCTGAGACTTAAAACTGTCCAGCATAGGGGAATCTACCACTTCCCTTGGGAGACTATTCCATTATTTAACTGTCCTTACGGTGAAAAATTTACCTCTTGTGTCCAAGACATCAGTTATCCACATGCTGCTGTTAAAAATGATGAGGCTTGTTTTTACTGGAACCCTCCCGGTTGGTTTTCCTATGCGGCCTCAGGCAAGCCAGGCACAGTGGCTGTGTGTCACTTCTGTTTCTCTGGAGTTAAATGAGCTCTGCTACCAACTTCACAGGTGACAGGTAGTGATCAGGATTTTGATCTTTTGATGAGCTGTAGCATAGAAGAGCAAGATGCTTTCATTATTAATATTCTCACACATTTATCCTGTAGTAATTTATTGCACAAGTCAAGAATTATTCCTCAAAGAAATGTAAAAGATAAATCCTCTCAAGCTGAGAGAAACAGAGCCAATGAATGCTGGATTCCTACAGATTTTAGTTCTTTGTCTTCTGAACTCTGCTGCCCACCCTGTAATAGTAGCTCTGCTACATGTTCCCCCAAAATGCCCACTGGGCATAGACAGCACATGCCGTAGTTGCTGTGCAGCCATCCACAGCCTGGCCAGCTGACCAGGTTATGTGAAATGCCTGGATTCTGCCTACTTTTTTCTCATGGGGGTTATTAAGCTGGGGAGTCTGCCCTCCATGCATCAATTTTTCAGTAAAAAAGCCTCTTAGGATCACATTTGAGACTTGTGTATTATTTAAATGCAGCTGAATATGGCCAATAGGCTTGAAAGCTGTGGGGCAGGGTAACAACAGATGGATCAACCACAAAAATAATCTCTCCTTGGGAAAGTCTGGATATTTCTCCCATCCATAATGTGTGGGATGGAAACGCAACATCAGGACTCCCAGACAACCTTTTGTTTTATGGTAATAAAATGCAATACAATACTCCAAATGCATTTTCATGTATTAAAGGTAATTTCCCTAAGTTGTTATGACAGGGCTGAATCTTTTTTTCATGTCCTAGATAAGCATTTAATAATCTCGTATCTTAAGATTACAATTCTAGATTTTAAAACCTTTGGGGTTTGGGAGAATCCAACATTCCTATAGTATATTTTATGGCAAATTGCTAATACACTGGAGTGGATGGAGAACATAATTTTGCCCATAAATTTCATAATGGAAGACATCATATATGGATAAACTGTATTTCTAGTGCCTTGAAAATATTAAGTATTGAGGCTAATTTTGGAGCTGTCCCTTGTTACAATGGAACCTAGCTTCTCAGTCCTAGTGCCAGTTTTCCATTAAGCCACAGGCGACAAAGTACATGTAAGGAGGGGTGCAAGAAGCAGTCTGTTCTTTGGCCTGGCTAACCACAGAAGGTCCAAATAGTTGTTTTAATACACCTTACTCTTTAGGAGAGTTAGAGTGTAGTGCATTTGTGCTTACAATGTTAGCATTGACAGGAAGGTTGCAGGTAAGTTCAGGTTTTTTTTCTGAGTGTGCTGTTACCTAAGCTACTAGGGAGACCCAGAAAGGCCTACAGCTCTATGTGTGCCAGACAGGAGTAGAGTGACCGTGAAAGTGCCACAGCAGTAAAGATGTTAGTTATCTCACTTAATGTCAATGCACAAATGTTGCTTATGGAGGTTAAGTGATAGGTTAGTGCCTTCAGTTAAACGTGACCAATGACTCACCTGAGAAACAAAGGAGCAAGAGTACAATTTAAATGGACATTAGGATTTTATCATGAACTTTTGGGAGTACAAACTACTGCATTTTCTTATTTCTCTTACATTAATGTGTCTATCAGAAATTGCCTTTCAATCACTTCCTTACGTGCTTAGCTTAGATGTACCCTGCAGCACACTTCCTAGAAGCTTCATGCTTGCTTTGCTATTATCAAAGAGGCAAGGAGTCTAAAAATGGATTCTTAACTTTCCATAGATTTTTGCAACTACACAGGTATGACTCATGCAATATTGTAGGAAGATAGAGTGTCTTTCCAAATTCAGTCTAGTAAAATACGTTTCCCAATAGGCCATTCCTAATGTCTTTAATGGAAAAGCATACCATAGACTCATTATGTGGCTCCTAATTAATGAGCATTGGCTCTGAATTCTTCTGCTTAAGATCCACTGGTCTGCACTGCTCTAAACCAACAGCTTTAATTCAGTAACTTCAGCATGACATTTGCTCTGTGTGACTCTGTGGTACAGATCACTGAATTCTGCAGAGTCCCTGAGAAATCAATCAATCAATCAATCAATCAATCAATCCTAATGCCAGTTGGCTCTCACAGATAGCTTAGTCAGCCTCATGAAAGGTTTCATTTTTTAAATGAAAAATTCAGATGAAGATTGCTGCTTTGGCTGTCTCTGATTCAACTACTTGTAAAAAATAGCAACATCCTCTAATATTCATTGATTGAATAGTACTGGCGTGCTGGAGTTGTAATCAAAGTGAGATAACTTGTAATTTTGAATGAAAATAAGGAATCGGTGTCTAGAAGCTCTGAGGACACAGTTTGTGGTTGCACGGGACACGCAACGAGGAAAGAGGAAACCTAGAAGACAAACCACAAGGTGCAGGACCCCAGTTTAAACCTGACTTGAAATGGAGTTGTTAGTCCTGTGTTTCTGAGGTGTAAGTTGTATTGGTCACATCTAATGGGAAACACTGACCTGATACCCAGCCTCTGAAGTTTCACCTTAGGCAGCATCACAGAATCTGGTGTTTGATTCCTCCAAAAAGTAATTCAGCATACTGTGCTGACAGAAAATACCTAGTTTTGTCTTGGGTGGGAATAGAGTTTTTGTCAGTGTTATTCAGTTCAGAATATAAAAGCACAGGGAGGCAAAGTGACTTGGTAGGCCAGAATGGTGTGGCATCCAAGTCTCTTCCAATGCCAGCCCAGTGGACTGACCACAAGGCCTCATCTCTTTCAGATACTGAAATGGCCTTCAACAATTCAGTGTTAAAATCAATAATATTGTAATGAATTAGGCCCTTCATTCTCTTCTCCCTCCCTGTCTTCCACATTTTTTTCTCTCTTTCTCTCTGCTGGTATACTAAATATGTTTTGAGGTTTCAAACAAATTTGGAACACTTTCATTTTAAATTTTAATTAGTAGACATCAGAGGACTTGACCCCTTTTATAATAACCAGAAGGGCTGAATAATTGAGGTCTGTGTAGTCAAGGTCAAAATATATTGCTTAATGTACATCTTGCAGTTATCTAATACTGACTTTATAACACCACAGATGTTAAACTACAAAATCCTCAGAACCCAAAGATCTGTTTTTTCTCTACGAACAAATTAAACAATAAATGCTTTTTAAATTGAGAATTATTAATGGCATGGTGGCATAACATTGCGTGTAGCAGCAGGGCATCTGCTCATGTTTAGGTCTGTTAACATTAGCAATAATACTTAGGATAAAGCTGCTTCTGCCTTTAATACAGGATCTGTTGTGTCACGGGAGGTTCAATGTCTGCAACACAAGCACAATTACATAACAAGGCCTCACCCACACTCTCTGCTAGTGTGTATTAGTCAACAAGGATGAGAGGCACACGCTTCTGCAGAGCAGTGCTCCTGCTAACACACTGCCTCAGAGACATGAACAGACACCCCCGTGACAGTGGGTCCAAGGAGCAGGTGACCTGGTGCTCATTCTCCCTAAAAGAAAGAACAAGATCATCTCTGGTTATGCTGATCTGTTTTCAAAGCTTCATATGATTTGTCAGAGCAGCCTGTTTTACCATGATAATAACTTGGGGTGTTACTTCTGCAGTAACAGATGTAGGAGAGAAAAGGGAGAAATTGGTCTACATGCAGAGCTGCACAGCAGCACCACATCAAGGTCCTGCTTCCAACAATACAACTAGTGCATTTGGAGGCTTAGGAGGAAGAGTGGAAACAACATCTCAGAACAAAATGTGTGCTTGCACATGTTTGAGCCAATTTAAATAAACCACTGTAAGCTTGGACACACTTACTTCTAAAAAGCTGCTTCCTATCTCTTGCATTCAAATTAACTGCTTCAGCCAAGTGATTATTTTTCTTGTCTTTTTAAAAAATGTTATTTTCAAACTTATTTTCAAAAAATGATCAGGGATTTTTTTGAAAGAACAAGCTAGAAGTAAGGTGCTTATCTCAGAAAAAAGGCAGGAAGAGACAAGCTGTAATACAAATACTGTGGGTCCCCTGGCAGTTCAAAAAGTTCAAAAGAGGGCAGGCAGGGCATTTGATTGCTGCAAGCCCCATGAAGGTGAATAGTGTGTTCTTGTCCAAACCTCATCTTCAGTGGTGAGCTCACCAGACCCTTGTCCTGGAGGCTGTGTTTTCTTCCTTGAATTTTTCTGTTCTTCCTCCAGCTCTGTTTAGTGTAACCTCTTGGACCAGTGCAGTGAGAGCTGACAAGCACTATGAGTCAGCCCTTTGATGCTTCAGTTCTTGCTCTGGTGTGTTTATACAAATTGAAATCAGGGCCCATTCAAGTCCATGTGCCACACTCTGAATGCAACATCTGAAAGCATCCTGCTCATCTACAAATTTTTAATGTTGTGGTCACCACTAGCAGAGCAACTGGATGGTACAGGGATCAGCTCTTCATCTCTCACAGATAAATCAGATAGGGAGCTGAATTCGGACCTCAATGCTCCCATTCACTGCGGGGCCTGAGGGGGAGCCAGTACTGCAGATAGAGGAGACACTGCTATGAGCAGACAGCATCAGAGGCTGCTTTTCACTGCCTGCACACATCACTAGGGACTGATTGCCCACTGTGTTTTAAACATTACCCTGTGATGTAGCTTGACTTGGTTTGAGAGACTGGTTGAGCAATACTCTTCCTCAGGGCATCTCACCCGTTATGCAGTCAGGTGTCCCAGCTGAAGCCTCAGGCATTTGCTTTGAAATTCATTCCCTTCCTGACACATCTTTTGTTGAGAAAAATGCCAATACACAATCCAAAACAGGAATTAAACCTCCACATATTTGCCAGCCCTAACATTTGCTCTATACTTAACTAATGCTAGTCTTAGATTCCTAATGACTTAAAATAAAAACAGAAAAAAATGATGTTTTATAAAGCTGGAAAAGAAGACTTTCCAGCACAGTGCAAAATTATAATGCATCCCTCACATGTTTACTCATCACTTTAAACTAAGCAGCTGTAAATGCCACTCTTCTTTATAATGTTGCCACACATGCACTTACTGCCTTTTCTTTCCACATTTATGCAAACATTAAAGCAAATTGCAATCTCTAAATATCCTTCTAAGCCTTTCTTGTAGGTATGTGACCTGGCTGAATAGCAGGACCTTTCCACCTCTTGTCTTTCTATGTTTTATGGTGTAGCCCTGAGACAAGTGAGCTTTCTCTTCACATGAGGCTTAAGTATGAGCCATGAGCTAAAATCCAGGGAGGATGTTGTCAGCAGAGTTCTTCCCCAGCTCTGGGACTGAGGTAGCAGAGCTTCTGCAGAACCACGGCAGGTGAGATAATACAGTCATTCTGCACTATTCTGATAGTAAGGAAGTGAGCCATCCAGGTGCAGCAGGTGCCTACAAGCGGTTCTTTTAGAAATGTTCTCCAACCTTCCAATGAATATTAGACAGAAATAGCAGGTTTCTCTGTAGCTGCAGCAGATAATTTCTGACAGGATTTTACATGTGAGAAATGTTTAGCAGAGACTGGTCAACTTAAAAGGAGCTGTGGACTATGCCAAAAGTCAAGATGCTCCTACAGGGTGGCCTGTGCCATTATGTTTGTAGCAACTCTTTGTTTGCAGTACAAAGAACAGACAACATCCAGCAAGCATCTCACAGCCTTGCGCTCAGCTGAAACCATAATTTTATCCTTCACACTAAACTTCAGTTTCTCCGTGTGCTTTTAAGCTTCTTGTTTTCAACCTAAACCAGGATCCTGAGCATGAAATAGCAATGCAAATGCTAAATCACCCAGTTTTAGTACCATGCGGATTTGCTTTACTGAGGGAAGAGCAGCACAACTCAAATCAGACCCGGTTTAACTTTTGCTGATGTTAATGCCACATTCTGATACAGAAAAAATCTTGGTCTACATCTTGTCTGAAAAGGTAGTATATAAAAAAGATTAAATTATCAACTGTTACTATAAATTCCTGTAAGATACCAGGATTCATCCAACTTCCTCAACTAAGTTTAATCACTAGAAAATATTTTGTCCACACCAGTGCTTGTAATGCAAAAAATTCAACCAGCTCATGTCACATAGTGGGGTTGCAGTTCATTATCTATTTAACCTTCTGGGAAAATGTGTTGGAATACAGGGACCTGGCAGAATATGCCAGGTTTTTTTAATCACATATCCAAGGAGATGGTGCCCTCATGAGACCCAGTCATCTTAAAAACACATGTAACTTTGGTCAGGTTAAAAGCTAATCAAGTGCAAAAAGCAAAAAGTTTCTGAATGAGCTACGAGTCCCCTTTCCTGTCGCTCAAGATGTAAAAAGTTGTTCAGACTTTTCCACAGATTTGATTTTGCCTGCCTCCAGCTTTTCAGAAATGCAAATGTGTTCCTGGCAAAAAGGAGGTGTCATCATTGATGTTTGATTGAATTACTAGCAGTCAGTGCACAAGGCAGGGAACAGAGTAAGCAAATCTCAGTGCTGGAGCCTTTCCATACAGAGAACATATATTTTGCATAAGCATGTAAGTCAACTTCCACTCCTTTTGGAAACACATACCAAGACTCCTGCATGCACCTTGTTACTGTCTCCTTAATTTAGTCTTAAGTAAGAGTAACAGGTCTGGCATAACTGACACCCAGCTTTGTCTTTGAGGCATATATTAACAGCAGTGATCTAAGAACACAGGCTCCCATTTCAAATAAATGTGGGGGTGGGATATTTTTTTTCCCTTTTTTATTTTCCCTTTTTTTGGTTTTTTTTCCTTTTTAAACTTGAGATATCATGGTCTTTCTGAGAAGAAAGTCTACGTACTATCTTGCACATCTTGATTCTGGAAGATATGGGCGTTAAAGCATTTTGGATTAACAACATTTAGTCCCTTTCACAAAAGCACAAAGCTTTATTGAATAATTTTTCAAAATTATTTTTATAAGAACCATAAGTAAATATCAATACAGCCCCAAGAATGACACAACACATTACAAAGAGGCAGCAATGGATTCTCAGTTGTAGCTTATTCAGTTGTCAGATTTAGGCACAGGCATCTTATTGTCCTGGTTTGCTGTCAGCCTGGAGCCCCGGGAACTGCCCCGTGGTGCTCCTTGGAGCATTCTCTGATGGAGCACCACATACATCAAGGACAACTCAACTGACCAGCTCACAGGCTGGGCATCTCTTATTCCTTACAACCATCAACAGTCTTTAAAGAACCCCTGATGAATTTAAAACATGCAAGCTTGTACCTCTTTTGTCAGACAGAGGCAGACTGATCAGTTGAAAAGCTACAGTTTTCTACAGCTCCTTATTTGTTGCCTTTTTTTTTTCTTTTAACAGTTTTAGCTTTCTTAACCTTCAATAGCAGATTATACAGCAGTTAGAGGAAATAAGTATAATGAACTGTTAGCAAAATGTATTTTGTTTCCCTCCTAAATTGCAAACACCAAAGTACTAAGAAAGAAATAATAATCCTGTCATGCTGAATTTCCTAGGTGGGTACCACACTTGTACATTACCTTGTCATTACCTGGAGACTTCCATGCAGTGCTGTGAAACAAGGGACTTTTTGTCCCTGCAGTTTCGCTCATTCAGCTGAGGCTCTGGCCTGTTTTACTATGCAGCTTATTTCTGACTCATCTTCTGAGCTTACAAAATGCGAGATAAAAATAGATTATTGTTCTCTCTAAAGTCCCATAATCCTTGTGCTCATTAAAAATAAAGTCATGTAACCGTACTTAGTCAGGATTGCACTAATGATTGCAATTGGCACTTCTGACCTTGTGATATCTACCCTTCATGCACCCAGGTTTGCTGTGCTGCCTGCATCACCATGCCCAGCATAGGTGATGTCTCCTTACACAGCACAGAGCTGGAGAGAGACATGTGCACCAGAATAGAAAGGTCAGGAGCTCTTTGCATAGTAGTGTGTAGTTTTTTCACATCCTCACCCTTTGGCTTAACTGAATGTTTTGGATTTAGTTTAATCTAATACATTAAAGGGCCACAAATTAAAATCAGAGGCCAACTTTTCATAAATCCTTCAGGGACAGAGCTGTTCCCCAAAGAGCTCTCAACCACTGCATCTGGTTCAGTGTGGCAGCTTCTTGGCTTCTATAAACAACTGCTTGTGTCTCAAAGATTTCAGGTAGATACCAGCAGAAACTTATTAAACTTAACCACTCCAGAGTTTTGTTTTGTTTTTTTCAAGACAGACAGATTAGGATGAAGGAAGTAAATTGCCCGTTTGCTCATTTTACCTCATGGAAGAACTTTATCTTTTTAGTGGTCTTCACTATGCAATGACATTAAACGTGTATATTTTTGTGCAGGAAATGAAAACCTACTGGCAGTAGATTTTTTTGCTGTAGCTGCTAAAATAATTACTGTTTGATTGATATATGTTTCACTGGAGTCAGGAAATCACTAATGGTAAATCCGTTAATAAATCTAATCCTTCACCATCAAGCTGTATTTAAATAAGTATTTAAATAAATTATACTGATAGAACAATCAATTCTCTGAATGTTATAATAAAAAGCAGAAGGAACTTAACTATGCAAGTGATGGATCTACCAGAATGTGAACAGAAATGTAAATCATTCAGAGAAATCCTCAGTCGTGGTAGACTGGCAGAGACACATAAACCCAGGAAAGGCAGGGAACGTAAACTACATCAGGGATTTTGTTTTGTTTAAGCCTCTCATAACACAAGAGGGAAGGAACAACCAGTGCAAAACCGGAATATTTACAATGAATTAAGCTTTTCCTGAAACAAAGTAGACTGTTGAAAGAGCTTCTGAGTGGCCTGCAGGACTCATTAACCTCCCCAAGCTCAAAAATATATCAGGACAAAGAAACAAAACCCACATGGAGGAGGCAAACTACAAGGAAAACAAAATAGGGATATAAATCTCAGTGGGGCAGGACACAAGCCAACTTCTAATGGAAGAGTTAGGAAGAAAATTCCTATATATAGCAAGGTTGTTGGATGCTTTTCCACTCCAGGGATCTTTACATTTTTCCCTGAGGCACTTGTCCTGGCTTATTCTGGGTGTGAGGATAATAGCTGAGACATATCTGGGGCCTGATTCTCTATGCAGCTCCTATCATCCATGTTTACATAATAAAGGAAGGCATTTTAATAGTTACTCCAAATAAAAAAAATTACTGAATAGTCTGAAAAAATAATATTGCATTTGTTGCTACTTCATGCAGAATCAGGGTCTTTGTAAGCCTGGAGCAGCAAATAAACATTGTGTTGGAAGTTAAAAGCCTAAAAAAAAGGATTGGCCATCTAGCTACTGTTGAAATTGTAATTTTCATAGACTTTTGGGCCAAAACCCGTAATAACCATTACCTAGTCTGGTTACCTGCATAATGTGGGTCACAACCTCCTGCTGTAATTAGGCTAAACAGCACCTGCTTCTGTTTCACCTCTGTAATAGAATATTTAAGACAACAGCTTTGATTTCAAGACGTGAGGGATGGAGAACTGAACACATATCCAGGCTGGGGCTTCCCCCCAGCTCCTTGTTCTGAGCTGGGCTACATTCTGCACCGAACTGCTGCTCCTTAAATCTTTTCCTCCAGACTAGAGTCTGTGGCTGGCGGTACCTGCCGAGTCCTCAGACGTAACAGGATTGTGTTTTACTTACCCTTGGATAAACTAAGCAGACCTGGCTTTATTCTTCCACTTAACTAAGTTTTTCAGGATTACCTTTGTAGCTTTAATTGGCTCTGTCTGGAGTTTATTAGGGCTATGTTGGTGTAGCTTCATTTTGTGTGTGGGTGGGGTGGTGGTGGGGGGAAGATTTCTTCATTGACTAATGCTAAAAATTTATCTTGATCTAGATCCTTCTCTCAGCATATCTGAGATGCTCGTGTAAGGGGCACAGGGCAGTAGGTGTTAGAGGCAACCTTTGGAGACTGTCCTCCCATACACATTCTTCTGCCTGCTTAGCAAACAGTTGCCTGCAAAACATCCTGCTAAGTATCAGGTAACAACTACAGTGCAAACATAAACCACATACCATACCTTAGTATTCCTGTAGAGCAACAGCTGGAGTAACAAAACCCATCAGCTACAACGTTAAGTAACAAAGGAATCAATATTCAATATCAGAATAAACAGAAGGAGAAAATTTATTTGCTAGAAATTAATCCAGCACTCGCTGACATGGCTTCAGAAAACACTACTGCAGGCTTGTGGCCAATTAACAGAACTTAGTTTTAAAACTCCACTCATGTATGAAAATAATATTTATACTTACTCCTGTCATCACTTTTGGTTACTAAACTTCCTGAAAAAACAAGCCCACCTTAATTAGAGCATATGAGGTTCAGCTCTGAAGGCTTTTAAAATTGTTTGTCAAGCACAGGCCCTGTAAGGCCTTGGCTGTGGTGCAACAGAGCAGAGCACTGCACATAAAAATATTGCACTACTTTTACCAGCTGCAAGGGAGTATTCAGTCAAAACAGTGGCAAAAAAACTTCCAAGCTATCAACTCTGTTCTACAGATTTCAAGTTTGCCATTTTTATTGCAGGAAAATTACTGTCTCATCTAGTGGAGGGAGTTTTATTTATTTTTCAGAAAGATGCATAACAATCTGATGATCTTCAAGGTCCAGGTGTAGAGGCACAGCTCCTATCTGGGCTTCTCTTCAAATACTTGTTGATAAGGAAGACCCAGTGCATCAGTCTAAGAAGAACACAGAGCTGAGGAAACACAACTGGAGCAAGAAGAAAAGCATCTTCAGTGTTTTCAAAATTGTGGAGGGAGAAGAAAACCCAGCAACTTCACCTTGGGGGAAAGCATTGGCAGGATGGGGGTTTTACAGCACTGCAGTATCCATCACCTCCTCCTCAGGAAAGGAGATGTGTGCAAGAAAAAGGAAACAGGCTGGTTGGGCTTCCTGGAGGTAGGTGAGGGTGTTACAGAAGTTTATCAGCAGCAGTTTACCATAATTGCAGCTGAACCTGAAGTTTCAGCTTCTAGCCTCTTGCATGATGGAGTCTGTGGATGAAGGGGAATAATTCTTCCCTAAGAGACAATCCTGCCCCAAGAGTGTGGGGCAAGGAAAAACCAGAAGTTCCAGGGTGTAACAAGTAGATGAGTGAAAGAGCCATAGCTCAAAGTTGGGAGTCTGCAGTTTCACCCAAAATGAGCCAGCTGGCAAGAGCAGGGAGCATCCAGCCACCTCTCTGAGGTGAGGAAAACCTTTCTAAGGGACTGGGCAGCATCTTTTTCATCTCAAAGCCAGCCAGCCCAGCCGTGCCCAGCCTAGAAGCAAGGACACTGTGGGAAGGGAAAGACTTGTTTAGAAATTTTTTTCTTCCATATTATGTAGCCATCTTGAGTCAATATTCAACACATGGTCTCACTAATGCTGCAGACAGAAACTCTACTGCCCTCTCCTCCTACTTGGTGTATCAGCTCAAATCTGCCCTTTTATTTACATATATGTATTTATTAACAGTGGAAGCTCACATGCAGCCAGTGCCTCAATTCTTTTCACTGTCATTGTCTTCTGGGACAATTTCTCTTCCTGATAGACTCTTCATCTAATCCTTGTGGCTAGATGACCTTCCTTTTACCTCTGTTATGATGCTTACTGTCAAACACTCTTTACTAAGCTGTTTGAGCTACTCTGTGACTTGTCCTCATAAAAACCAAATTGGTGTAATTTTTGAAGTTGTATTTCATTTCATATAATTGATGAAAATATTGTATATCATTGAACAGATCTGCAGAGAGATCTAGTCAACTGCAAATGCAAAATTTTCTCTTCAAAAGCAATGTAATATGGATTTACCTCTTTCTAGTTTTTCTCCTTCAGGTTCTCAAATGAGACTCAATTCTGTCACACAACAATCAGCCACATTTGCCATCTCATCAAGTTTGTAGTTTTGTTTAGCAAAGCCACTGTTCCTTTTTATCAATGCCACGCTGACTGGCTGTACTGATGTTAACTTATTACTATTTACTTACTGCATGGACATGGAATTTGATCTTATTTGTCACTATCACAATATCTACTTTCCCAGTTTTCAAAAAACTGTGTACATTACAATCCCATGAGCTTTTTGCCATTTTTAGTATGCACTGATCAACCTATCCTGTTAGCCTTTAGTACTTGTGCAATGGAATAATTCAAAACAAATACTACAGCTTTGTTGTTTTTTTCCAAGTAAAAACCTGCAGCAGATGCCAGCACTAGCTGCTCTGAAGTTCTTGAAGTGTCACTTCTTCAACCTCACAGAGAAGTCTTAATCAAACCAACTGGCTAACTCAGTACAAAAACAAACTGGCATTAGAAAGGACACCCAACTGAAGAGACCTCTCTTTTTTTCCACAGAGATCCTAAGGATATACAGGAAATTTAAGTCCTAGTGGAAATTATCTATATCAAGGTAACAAAGACACCTCCCCCCCCCCGGAGACAGACACTATGATCTCAAAAGCAAAGGTAACCACAGCACACAGCATGTCTGAGCATCTTAGGCACCCATTTTTGCCCACACTTCAGACTCCTGGCCCATTCTGAGCCCCATCCTTGCAGCTCTGCTCATTACTCTGCAACTGCTTTTAAGAGAAGCCCCCATTTACAGTCAGCTATCAAATTGTGCACTCTCCCTGCATGCCTCATGGGCTGAGTGCACTATTTTACGGTATGTTTGAAGCTCACAGCAGCTTTCAAAGAGGCAGGAAGGGACAGGGGGAGAGAAACACCTGGAACTGGGACCTCACATCAGCAATTCCCCTGTGCCCTGAGCTAACCTGCAGCAAGCCTTTCAGTACTTTTAATAGGGTCCATTTGTTTTTAAATCAAGAAGAGATATTTCTTTGTACACTGGAGTGAGCACACATGACATTCCCATACCTTTTTTATTTGTTGTCTCAGCTGAAATCAGTTGTATTTAAAAAAAGAAATGTAGAGTATCCTTTCAGAAAACCTGTGACAGTTACCAGAAAAGTAAAAATACAAGACAGAGTCCTGAGAGATAAAAATCTATCTGTGTCTGATCAGCATGTCATGGTACAGTACCAACTCACACAGCTGACATTCACACAGCCAAGTGAAGGGTTTGCTGGGTTTTTTTAAAATACATTTTTATTTTGGGCAGGAAGCATTTTTTTAAAACAAACATTTCATACTAGGTAGGAATTAAAAACAATGGCTTTTTCAATATGACAACACAGCTGGTAAGCACTGGATCCCCCACCAGTGTCTTATATTCAGATTTCAAGTTTTCCCTCCCAGATGTTCCCCTACCCCTTGCAGCAGAACACCACAGAAAAAAAGGACAAAACCCAGAAGGGAAACAGAGGTAGAGGTAACTACAACCTTGAGGCTGTTTTGGAAATTGTGCAGGATGTATCACTATGCTCCTCCAAGGCATCCTCCTTTATGTTGCAGTACCACACACCAGCAGTGAACATGGACAGTGACACAGAGCCACGAGCTCTCGTTCGTGAGAGATGCCAGCGCCACAGGATCACAGGCACTGCTGTTCCACTGGCTCTTGCTTTGCCTCATGGGAATTGCTTAAAAACAGCCCACTGTTTTTATCTGTTCATATCTACAAAATGGTTACAGCCTTGCTCACAGAAAATTGGATTCACATCTTCCTAGGATGGTGGCAATCTGGGGTTGATGGTGGCCCAGGTTTGGCTCTTGGTGTGCTCTCAAGTCTCAGAAACTTTAAGGGGAATCATTGCTATGCAGTCATCTGTGGAGAGACTCTGCAGCCTGAGAACCAGCACAGTTTGCAGCAGGTGCTGGCGTGAGCGAAGGCTGCAGAAGCTGCTTTCCCCCCTCCTCCCTGCTGGTCTACTCCTCCCCCTACCACTTCTGATATGGAAACATTTATGGCTAGAGAGCAGTCCTGACTTGGGGGTGGTAGTAGCTGAGAAGCTCGACATGAGCCACCAATGTGTGCTGGAGCCCAGAGAGCCAATTGCATCCTGGGCTGCATTAAGAGAAGTGTGGCCAGCAGGGCCAGGCCCCACCTGGAATACTGCGTACAGTTCTGGTGCCCTCAGCACAGGAAAGAGATGGAGCTGTTGGAGAAGGTCCAGGGAAGGGCAACCTAGATGATCCAAGGCCTGGAGCACCTCTGCTATGAAGACAGGTGGAGAGAGTTGGGGCTGTTCAGCCTGGAGAAGAGAAGGCTCCAGGGAGACCTTATAGCACCTTCCAGTACCTGAAGGGGCTACAGGAAAGATGAGGAGGGGCTTTTCATCAGAGAGGGTAGTGACAGGACAAGGAGTAATGGTTTTAAACTGAAAGAGGGGAGATTTAGGTTAGACACCAGGAACAAATTCTTCACCATGAGGGTAGGAAGGCACTGGAATAGGTTGCCCAGGGAGGTTGTGGAAGCCCCCTCCCTGGAAGCGTTCAAGGCCAGGCTGGATGAGGCTTGTGCAGCCTGGTCTAGCGTGAGGTGTCCTTGCTCACAGCAGGGAGGATGGAACCTGATGATCTTTAAGGTTCTTTCCAACCTTAACCATTCTATGATTCTGTGATTCTATAATCTGTGTCCTTTCTAATGAGAGCTCTAATAGGCAATGCTATCTATCAGAAATTAACAGCTGTATAGTGAACCAAAGCCTTATTTTGCCATTTGTTGTGTTTATGGTATGCACAATAGAGACTGTGTATCTATTAGATCCAAGCACAATAAGTACAACCAAAGAAAATAATCTCACCTGTTTAAGAAATAGAAGCACATGAAATAATTTTGAAAAAAATTAACTTTATTTTTGCCACACACACACACACAAAATGGGAAAAGACACCTAATAATCTCTGTAGAGAAATGCTGCTTCTGGTATCTGTCTACATTTCTGAAAGACATCTTGGCTGCTGGAAAGATTTTATAAAAAAATCCAATGAAATAAATTCAGTAAAGTAATTCCAAACACAACCAGACCTTTGCAAAAATCACTGAGAGTCACTACAGGCTTCTGCATCCATTTTATCATACAAAACAAAAATGCAGGTAGGAGGAGGGAAGGAGAAAACTGGAGGTGAAAGTAACTGGTACCAAGAAAACTACTTTTTCTCATACAAAATGAACACCATTGTAGAGTAACTTTAAGGAACTAACTCACTTCAATAGGACAGTTGTTCAGAGTATAATTACTTCATTATCCAATGATAAAATAAAAGGTTTAACTTTAAAATGCATAGAATCCTTTTAAATACTTCTTTTGTATCACAGCCAGGTAGTCCACAGTTTTTACAGAAAAGATAAAGCTGCTCAGAAGTGCTCATAATGTATGCAGACATTTTAAACCAGAGTATGGTTTCAATTTTGCTCTTCCAATTGTTTTTCTCTTAAAAAAAGTGTAAAAACTATCAAATATGCAATTTTGAAAAATAACCCTTTATTTCATATGGCTCCATTATTTCCAAACCATACAGTACCCCAGGTGGATAATTATTTTGTGTGATTGTATCAGATCACAACAAAACCTCCAGCCGACTGTCGAGAGAACACACCCAGCTGTGGCCTCACAATTTGGAAATCCGAGTTTTAAGTACCTTTGGTCCCAAAATTTTAGGTCAAGGCAAAGTGGAGCAGTTGAATCCTGTCACACACAGTGATCGGTATCTGTATTATCTTGTACAAACAGGTGAAAAAAGTTAAAAGCACTTTATGGCAGTGTTGGACAGAAAAAAAAAGTCACGTCATCTGCAAAACAAGTGAGTAATGAACAAGTACCACAGTGATCGTTGTGTTTTCACCGCAATAAGATGCATCTTATTTTTTGATGCTGGGGATGGAGGAGGGAGAAGGAAGCTTTTAATTTTCCAGTGAGCACAGCTTTTCAAATTCTGATGGGAGCAACTTAAATCTGTTTAAAAAAAATCCCTCCTGCAAGAGACACCGTTGATGAGAAGCAAGGAAGTCGACTCACCAAGGAGCGCTGAAGAAACCACTGCTCGTAGTGAATGGGCAGGTGCTCTTCATGCCATGGAATGCAAAGAGCAGGAATGCTAAAACATTAGGACTTGGATTGTTTCAACTGTAACAACTTGTTTATGAACAGTTAAGCATGGAAATGCACAGATGTTCTGTGTGCAGCCCTGGCAGAGAACCGCCTTTATTAAACTGCCATCTTCTCATTTCTGTGTGCAGCAGCTTTCTATTAGCAGGGGGGTGGGTTGGGTAATTTTTTCACTCTGTATCACATTACACATTCTTCCATCACATTTCTCTTAATATAAATTCAAGTTTGTATTAACGAACCATTTTGTGATCAGCCGTATGGGTTATTAACATAATTGCCTATCAAACACAATTTGCCCACGACAACTGTCCTGCTGGCCAACTGCCAGAAGCTGGAACCGAACTGCAGCCGACAGGAATTCACCTTCTACAGACTAGCCTGCTAAGCTCCATGGAGTCTTGACCAGCATGGTCTTTTTAGCACAGAATCTCCTGTATCTTGTATACTTCTCATGTTTTTCCCTCAGTAAGAAAAACATCTTTTATCCAAGTTACTCTCTTTCATGAAGCAGCATCCAAAGTTCAAGCTGGGAGGGTACTTGGGAGTTTCTTAACAACAGTTTCATTCTATTGTCATCTACAGCAACTCAGCCGTAAGGAAACACAACATCAGGCTCTCTTCACGTCCTCCAGTGCTGGCATGAGAGAAGCCCAAGACCTAATAACTGTTTTCACACCCTACCAAAACAACAATCAGTGCTTGAAAACAAATGTTTTGCAATAATAAGAGCTATGGAGGAACAAAGTGAAAATAAACAGGACCAGAAAAATTGAGTGATCACCTGAAACATTATTGCGCGTTACTAATTTCTTCAGGCAGCATGTGAACACTCACTACAGACTGCAATCCACTGGGGAAAAAAAAATATACTGCATTTGAAAAAACAGTACGCTCTGACATGGAGTTCACAGGGTCTATCAAGAACAACCTCCTGATGTGAGTTACTGCTGTGCAATCTGCTTATATAAACTTCCCTTTTTATATCACTCCAGTCTGTCCTAGCTCAAAACCAGCTGTACTCTGGGCACCTGGTGGAGGACAGAAACGAGTAGTTTCTCATCTGCATTTTGCAGTTTTGAGAGTCCATTTACGCCCACGTGCTGCAGACATATTCACTTCCATGGTAATGGCACTGGGCTGCCCCAAAACTCTCCCATAAAAGGGCAGATTAAATACATTCATTCCATCAGCTGTACTTTAGTAAGAGCAACAGGAAAAATAAAATAAATACGCCCCAGACTGCCTCCCTTTCAGGGCATATCGCTTGTAAATGGATTTTAGATTACTCTGGAATTCAGGTGCAGGACTGGATGTAAAGAGATGGGATTCAGAGGCAGTATGTTACCTAACAGATTAGGCTGTAGGCAACCACCAGCCTCAGCCTCCCAGCTGCAGTGGTTCTTTTCAGTCAATGAGGAGAACTTACTGTGGTGTCTCGTTTTGCAACTGTCCCGCTCAGCTACCTTAGGATAAAACAACTGCTTTTGAGGGGACAGGGGTAGCATATTTGACTAGGTATTTTTCTGTTAAATCTGGAAAATGGGCATTGCCTCATATTTAGTGTGCTCTTAGTTCCCCCCCAGAGGAAACACTGGCTAGGTTTTGTATTCTGTGCATCACCTGCTGCGATTTGTGTAGCAGGAAAGGGAGAGACAAAGGGGATCAATATTGCTTACTCAGAGCCAGAAGTACTGAGGGCTTACTTTGTTCTCAGTAAAATTACTCTGTAAAAGGCAGTTTGCCAACATCTGAAGTTCTGGCTCTCCTGCTTGTATTTAGAGAGATTAGTTTTATTTTAGGAACAGCTCTCTCAAATCTGCGCATAATCACATAAACACAATGCCAACTAGACCTGCCAGAAGTCAGGCTGTACATCACTGACATCCTCTCAGAAGTATCCTTTTGCACATCTGGAAGTGTCTTCTGTCCCAGTTTGCCTTTAAATTCACTCTGCCTTCTTCCAGTACAATTTTAGCACAGTGGTGAACTAATTCATTCTGCCCTCCATGTAGCTATTCAGAGTATTTACCACACCTTTTTTTTTCTTTTTTTCAGTAGTAACTTCCTATAGATTTATGACAGCAATTATACTATTTTATTTCAAGAAACTAGTTTTTCTTCTATTATTCCTTAGCAAAATATTAAGATGGTTGGCATTGAATTATTTAAACTCTCCCACAAGTATATTTAGCACTGTTGCAACTAGCGGGGGAGAAAAAGGCCTCTAGAAACCACTCAAAGGTCACCTTGGTTGGACTGCAGTATACAAAATACAAAGGTGGCTAAAAATCACCAGCAGCACCAGCAGACCTTCAGAAACAGCTAGATTTGCTCTGGCTTCCAATGTGTGACAGATAAAGCTTTCCCCAGCCCCTAAGTTTTATGTGTTTCCTTCACTGTATTTTCACCTTTAAAAGTGCATTTTGAAAAGCGGTAATGATCCTTGAGAGGCATTCTGAACACCATGGGAAAAGAAACCAAGTGACTTTATATTTTCCAAGTCTCCTCATAATATGAGATAATGGGAGCACAGGGAATTTGGAGAGCTGATGGTAAGACCACAGCAGGGATGGGCTGATTCATCAGATGTGGACAGCTCTTAATCACACGATGATGCTGCAATGCTTTTTTGAGGACTGATTCCTCACAAAACACACCCGACGCTGGATCTCATTCGGGTCTTGGTTTTAGATCAATGTGTCTGATACAACTGCTGACTGACTGCGTAGCTGCAACGATGCTGCCACCAGCTCTGTCAAGTATCTTTGACTCCAGCACAATGAGTTGCAATCAAGTAGGAGTTTGTGCAAATGAGGAATCTCTACCACACCGACGCTGTACAGACTACTGAAGAGACAAGTTGCTGAATTTTCTGAGCTCTAACTACAATGCCAAGAAATACTTGAGGTGACAGGGCTTTCTTGTCACAGACATTCTTCTACAGTGGTTGTATGATTGCACCTTTTGTCCAAATGCTGAATTTGCTTAAGTGTGGGTGAGAGTATACATTTTTAAAAATACAGACAATTCTTAAAATAATACATCATCAGGTCACTATGAGACTGATCTTCACTTTTAGCGGAGTTTAAAATTCCCCCAAAGAGAGGTAAAGAGTCTGTCCAGTATTTTCCTTTACTCTTGAATATTCACATTTGCACAGACAACATGATACTCATTTGCAAGAGCCTGGATTCCCATTGTGTCCTCAGGTCCCTTTCGACTTTTAAAATAGGCAATGATAAAAATACTGAAGGATGCAGTACCACATACCGCCTGACAAAAACGCAAGTGATTGGATGCCGACCAGCCACAGGTTGCTGAGGGTCATCTCCCGAGAAATAGCTTTTGCTTGACCCTGTAGTGGAGGAAAAGCTCCTAAAAGAGAAAAGAAAAGACATTTAATGCTTCTGCAGCAGGGATGACAGTTGTCATGCATGATTCTTTACTGTCACTGTTTGTTCCAGCAACAGTGTCCACAGTTAGTTGGTTACTTCTGTATTATGCCATTAAAGTTTCCAAAATCCTTTGGCATGATCAGTTATCTTTGAGAAAATTAAAAAACAAACCACAACAACCAACCCTTTTCTTTATTATTAAGAAAAATGTTAATTTCATTTGGATATAAACTTTAAGCATGAACTTCAAAGCCTTTCTTAAAAGCAGCCATCCTCAACCTCTGCAGGGAGATCTGACTGTCAAAGAAGTTCCCTGTGTTATTTTTGAAGTTATGTTAATGTCCAATAAGATCAAACTGAATGGACACCATATAGAAGTTTACAACTGTTTGGTAATGATTTGGTACACTGTGAAAAAGCAATACACACACACTCTGAAGATTCCCTTCAATAGATCTGTACATACATGTGCAGTTTGGTTTTTTTTTAAACAGTAGTTTTGATATGTTGACTGAAGACTGTAATTTGCTCTTCAGTATTCCAGAAAGACTTTTTTTTTCAAATGTTTGTTTAGCAGAGAAAGACTGGCAGGAGACAGAGTGACACAGTAAAAAAAAAAATTAATTTTTCCCTATTTTTCCCTTTTTTGACTTACAACACTAAATTATGCGAGTCTGAATATGTCAGAGGATACGCGAGTCTGAATAGGTCATAAGGAAATAGCTGGAGTATATTTAATCAGCATATTATGTAATTTGCATTATGTTTTACTGAGATGCACAAAGCCTAGATGATATTGTTGTTAATCCTGAACAGTGGCTATAAACACTCTAAATATACCAGAGAAGATGATGTACTTGCTGCAGCATTATGGAGTCGCAGCTACTCAGAGAAGAACAAGAGATGAATGATTCAAACAGTAAAGATTTAGCGGTGTCAATTCTGAATCTTGGAACCCAACAATTTGGGCAACCAAATAGCATCAGCAACTTATCTCAGCATCTATGCTGTCACTGGGGGGATTGCAAAGCTTTTCTTCCACTTGTAATGAAAAAAAAACCTTAAAAAAAAACTCCCTATAAAAAAAAAAAAAAGCCTTTGATGAGTCCCATCCTCCTCTCTCACTGATGTATTTTCACACGTGGGTGGATTTACCACACCATTTATTCCCCAGTAATTCTCACTGCTAACCATCCATTTGTCCACTGTGTGCTATATTTGTTCTTCCATGGCCCATTTGTTTTCGTGTACCAACACTGACCTTTGCTTTAAATAACTTTCCTCTTTCCTTGGTCCTGATACCAACTGTCTTTTCCCCTTTCTCTTCTCCCAGGCCAACTTGCATCTCACAGAGAAAATGACCCTTCACTTTCCTAATTGAGACAAGCCAAGTACTTTTAGATGTCCTTCACAAAAACGACTCCTCCTTCCCTTCATCATCTTAGCACCTATTAGCTGTCCCTCCTCCCAGTTCAATTCATATTTCTTGAATGGGATGACAGAGGAGGCAGAATTTCCAGATGAGGTTTCAGATTTGGTATGATGAAGAGTATTTCTGTAGCACTGGTAAAAACCCTCTCCTGCTGCCCTGCAGGATGACATCGCTGACTTTTTCAGTTGCATCACACCAGCTGGCTTATGATCAAAGTGAATGAGGAGCACGGTGACCTCAGTATAGAATTACTCATTTCCAACTGATAAGCTCCTAGTTTATAGGGTTTTTTAAAAAAAATTAGTTTCCAAGTGCTTCTGCATTGCTAAATGTAATCGCATTTGTGTTACTGCAGTGCTCAAGGTTACCCTGCTGAAGACCAGAGAAATCATCAACTTGCCAAGAGAAGCTTTACACTAGATGCTAAAATTGCATTGTGTATATGTGCCGATATTAACTGCGAACAGCTAATTTTATAAATGAAATGTGTAAAATGCACCTGTAAGAAAGGATGGGACAGTTTCATAGCCTAATTTTAGCCTTTTTTTTTTTTTTTTTTTTTTTAAGTAGTCTACTATTACAGGTTTTCCCCAAATTCGCTGAAGTTCTTAACACTCGGGAATACAGCAAGAAGGAAAAGGTGTTTTAGGCTTTGTTTCTTCCTCTTCCCACATACAAAGCTGGCTCTTGAACTGGCTTCAGGGATTCCCCTCACATGAGGCCTCAGGACTTTTCCAGGGGGTTTCCAAAAACTGTAACAGCACTTTTGCAGTAAGCCAAGAAAAGCAATGCAAGCAAGTTCTTAACTGGCATAAATGGTGCTAACTTTACATTATGCTAATTTATGCTTATTAAGGTCCTATGTCATAGCATTTACATTTAAAACATGTCTTATTAATTCATACTGATTATGCTGGCAAATTATAACCAATTATACTATTTTGGAAGAGCATTTCAGTGAATATACATGATTAGATTAATTAAACTCTCTGAAATGCTGGTCTAGTTAGATTTTTTGGGGTATGACTTATTTTAATGGTCGTTGTGAAATAATGTCTCAGTAACAAGAATTCCTTACCTCCTATTGACTAGATTTGCAGTTGTAAGCAAATCCACAAGCTTATTTGTCTAATAAAGTCCAATATATGCATTTGGATTCAATTTACATAGCAGGGTCTGACTGTTGCTATGAATGATGGATGCGTGACAGCAGTATTTCATAAAGCAAAATACAGCTCTGGGTTGTTAGAGTATTCTATTAATCATTTGAAGCACTACCTTTGATAAAGATAAATTAAGCACTCAAGCCAATTTAAAGCAGTCTTTGCAATAAATCATCTAATAGAAGTATCATCCTTGTTTAACTTAATAGTAACTCCAGAATATTAAACTCAGATGATGCAAGGGACTTCCCCTCCACATACTTCCACATATTCCCCTCCACACCACTCCTCCCCTACAACTGTGCTACTTGCTAATGAAGAGATTAATTTTCTTTGGAGACAAGCTGCATTATTCCAGCTGGAGTCTTCCTACTCAGTCTGTGTTTCATAAACTTCCTTTCTTGTATGTCTAAATAAAACCCTGCTTCTTCCTCTCTGGGTTTTCTTTTATTTATTTTGATTAGTTCCTCTGTTTCATATTCTGAGCACACACACACCTGCTGGAAAGCAGATGACTTCAGTAACAACTGGATAACAACAACAAAAAAACCTCGAGGAAACACTTTTCCAGCTATAGTTTCAAAGTATTTACCTGATATTTTAAACCACGTTTGCAAGTACCCCTTCAGAAATGTTACTAATGCCCTAAGTTTATTTATAGTTTATTAGTATTATAGATTTATTATTATAGAACCCACTGAGCACTGCAAGTATATTGTGACAGAAGTGATCCCCAGCACCTCGTGACAAGGAGGTACCCAGAGCACAGGGCTGCACATCAAGGCTCCAGACACTTTACGCCTTGTAATTCTTGCAGATCCTTCCAACCACAGCATCTCTCTGTCCAGCTTCACAGGAAACAGAAGAGGACCACAGCTTTGGATTAGACCTGCAGACTACCTGGAGCAGTTTTCTCTGACAGTACAAGTGCTAAATACTGGAGAAGGAAGATACTACATAGTCACACTAAGCAGATAAAATAATGTGCCTCATGTAAGACTGTTACTAATTCCCCTTTAATCGACTTGCTCATTTCAAATCCTGAAGGTTTTATATCCCCTCCAAAACTAATACATGCTCTGAATACTTTTACTATGCATGTAAATGTTCACTGCCTCTTTGAATCTTGCTAAATTATTCCAAATTAATGAAATGTGAGGCAGCAAGTTTCATGGCTGAAGTATTCATTACTGCAGAAAAAAGACGATTTCCCTCAATCAATTTTGAATGTGCCAGCTTCCAAACACTATCCTATCCTAATGTAACCCAGGTAATTTACCTTTCCCTGATAATTTCTTAAAGTTTTGGTTTGTTTGTTTCATTTATTTTATTTATTTTGGTTTTTTGGTGGTGTTTTTTTGTGTTGTTTTTTCCCACCTAAAACACCTGCAAGTCCTGAGGGAGCTGGCAGATGTTATTGCTGGGCCACTTTCAATAAACTTTGAAAGGTCATGGAGAACAGGAGAGATGCTTGAGGATTGGAGGAGGGCCAGTGTCACTCCAGGTTTCAAAAAGGGTAAGAAGAAGGATCCAGGGAACTACAGGCTGGCTAGTCTCATCTCTGTCCCTGGGAAGGTGATGGAACAAATTGTTCTGGATGTCATCTCTAAACATGTTGAAGAACAGGAAGTTATTAAGAGTGGTCAGCATGGATTTACCAAGAGTAAGTCACACTTGACCAATCTGCTGGCCTTCTATGATGACATAGGTGGTTGTCTGAATGAGGGGAGAGGAACAGATGTCATCTACCTTGACTTCAGCAGGGCTTTTGAAACTGTCTCCCATAGCATCCTCATTAGGAAACTCAGGCAGTGCGGGCTAGATGAGTGGACAGTGAGATGGATTGAGAGCTGGTTCTGTGACAGAACTCAGAGGGTTGTGATTAATGGGACAGGGTCAAGTTGGAGGCCTGTAACCAGTGGTGTCCCCCAGGGGTCATTACTCAGTCTGGTCTTGTTCAACATATTCATCAATGACCTGGACGAGGGGATAGAGTGTATCCTTATCAAGTTTGCTGATGATACCAAACTGGGAGGAGTGGCTGACACTCCAGAGGGCTGTGCTGCCATTCAGCATGACCTGGACAGGCTGGAGAGATGGGCAGAGAAGAACCTAATGAGGTTCAACAAGGGCAAGTGTAGGGTCCTGCAGCTGGGGAGGAAGAACCCCATGCACCAATACAGGTTAGGGGTGGACCTGCTGAAAGCAATTCTGAGGGGAAGGATCTGGGAGTCCTGATAGATAGTAAATTACCCATGAGCCAGCAATGTGCCCTTAAGGCCAAGAAGGCAAATGGAATCCTGGGATGCATAAGGAACAGTGTGGCCAGTAGGTCGAGAGAGGTCATTCTCCCCCTCTGCTCTGCCCTGGTGAGGCCACATCCAGAATACTGCATCCAGTTCTGGGATCCCCAGTTCAAGAGAGACAGGGAACTATGCGAGAGAGTCCAGTAGAGGGCAACAAAGATGACTGGGGGACTGGAGCATCTCCCTTATGAGGAAAGGCTGAGGGAGCTGGGACCCTTCAGCCTGGAGAAGAGAAGGCTGAGGGGAGAACTTATTAATGCCTACAAGTATCTCAAAGGCAGGTGCAAGGAGGATGGAGCCAGACTCTTTTCAGTAGTTCCCAGGGACAGGACAAGGGGCAACAAGCACAAGGTGGAACATAGGAAATTCCATTGAAATATGAGGAAAATCTTGTTTATGGTGATGGTGACAGAGCACTGGGACAGGCTGCCAAGGGAGGTTGTGGATTCACTTTCTCTGTAGATATTAAAGACCCAACTGGATGCAGTCCTGAGTGATGTGTGATCCCGTTTTAACAGGGGAGTTGGACTAGATGATCTCTAGAGGTCCCTTCCACCTCTGACAATTCTATTAAAAGTATTTATGATTATATCAATTGTATTTTTGTTAAGAATGCATATGTGTACTTAAGGCACCTTGAGATCCTTGTAAGAAAAGACATTAAAAAAGCACAACTCTCTTTGCTAGGTATCATCCTACCTGTTTCATAGAAATGTGTCAAGAGATCCTCCTTCTCAATGAATCGTTCATATAGCCAGTTTGTAAGAGCTTCAGGCTCTGCAGGTACATCTTTCACTGGAAAAATCCTACCAAAGAAGCAAACATAATTAAACCTAGGAAATGCATTCTGTATGTGAAGAACAAAACTCCTCCCTTCTGCCCCAGCCCATCCCAAAACACAGAGAACAAGAGTCTGGTATAAATCTAACTGCATGGTTCGTTCTTCTCTCTGATTCACAGATCACACAGGTATTAAGTATACAAAACTGGAATATTCCAAAGTGTACAAAACTGGAATATTCCAGGTTACCAGCCAGACATAAGTATTATTAGCTTCTATCTAATGCATTTGATAAAAGCTACTATTGCTGCAGCTTTTTAAAGCACAATACCACCACAGTATATTACCATCCTTAAAAAATACAAACCAAGAAGCTATGAAGTTCATGCACTGAAACAGAAAGAAATAAAAGACTGAGAAGGTTCATCCATGGTTTTGAAGAAACAGTTCTTCAACAGACAGAAGCCACACAGCGACATCACTAAGTACCAACAGCTCTTCTGTATCGCAGAAAAAGAGTCTTCTGTGCATTTCAAAGGATGCCAGTATCTTTGAAATTTCTAAAGCAGGTTTTACACTGAAAACTGACCACCTCAGTAAGTGCACTCAAATATTGCTTCTCTATTTTAAAAACCCCAATGGAAGAACTACCAATGTTTTGGTACTTCTATACTGAATACTAGGTCAGCTTAGAAAATCAGATATCCCAGGGCAAAATTCATTTGAGTTACACACATACAGAATCCGCCCATGCCCGAGTGGATTTTTTTTCAAAATAGAATTTCAAGTCTTACATTTTTTGTGAAATCTCCTCAGTAGGCCCTACGTGGCTTTTGATATACAGAAGAACTTGTATATCTGCTGTGTTTCACTGAGAGGCCAACACAGAAGAGATCTGCGTATCAGTCTAGCCTGAAAAATTCATACTCTGAAATATAAGACCTTCACTGCAGGTTCCTCTTTTCAGCTGAGCTCCCATTTGCCCTGTTACCTATATCATGCTTCTATTTTCATTAGTGGATTTCTCATTTCCTGTTAAACATAGTCTCAATTGATTATGCTGAGAAGAACACAAAATAACACCACAATCAAGTGGAAGTGTCTGAGCAGATCTGGGAATGTAAGACTACAGAATTAAGACACTTCTGAAGAATGTTTTTGTTGCTGTTACTGTTTCCATTGTTACCAAGTCATGTGTAACTCCTTCTTTCAGTTTGCTGCATGGAAAAATAAGCTGTAAGTCGAGGACAAAAAGCAGAAAAGCATTGTTCTAATGAGTGAATTAAAAATAATGGTACTTTGGTAGATGGAGATAACTCCAATGTAAGGAGACCAACAATTTTGTTTTCCAACTATGGCATCAACATGAACTCACATATTTCTGTAGCCTTTGTAGCACTTCTACCTGTGTCTTTTTCACACTGCCAAGTCTTCTGTGCTCTAGCAAAGCCAGTCTCAGCAATCGGAAATTAGCAACTGTTACCTCAGCTAACATACAGTTTGAAGAAAAGTCTTTGGCCAAAGACAAATATTATGAAATAGCTGGTGGTCCAGTAAATAGCTCGAGTCTTCAGCATGCATATTAAGAACAATGACAAAGTCAGGTAATAAAGAACTACTTTGTCTTGAAGCCCAGATATTGTACAGCAGATTAAAATTAAACCTTGTCGAGACAAGTAAAAAACACACCCACAAGGAAAGGACCATTTTTTAGGGTTGAGGGTATAACACTAAGACAGACTTACTCTCTGTTCCCAAACACAACTGAGTTGCCAAGCCCTATTTTTACCCTCTTCTGCCTATCTGGTGTGAAGAGATAAAAGGCCTCAGCAACGGAATATTGTGTTTCACAGTACATTTCTGAAGGACAGATGCTTGCTTACGCAAGTCTGAAGATGGTTCAGAACTAAGAGAATGTGCGTGTGGGCTCAGGACAGAAGTCTAGGATTACCTGGCTTGACACACAGTTTCCACTGTAAGCTGCAGAGATTCTTCACTTCCACCTTCACTTCTGGGTTACCTAACTCTACAGCTCAGTAACCTAGGTAAGCCTGGTATTTTTCCAAGAATGTACCTACTAGTCTAAAAACATTCTCAGAAGAGCTTACTCACTAGAAGCAATTTATGACCTGGCACTTTAATGGAGTAGCAAAGTAGCATAAGAAATATCAATATTGTGAGAGACTAATGGAAGGCAGCACACCACTTTTCCTCCTTGAATCCATTCAAGCTCTTGCATGAATCAATACAGCACCAGAATACTGCAATCTCTGGATATAAACTCCGCTTCTTAGAAGTCTAAGAAGCGATCACTGTTACACCCATTTTGAATGAATATTAATGCATGGTGGAAAACAACTGGTTTTCCAATAAAGCTACAATGTCTGTCACAATTTTAAAATGGTAAGTGCTGGTGTATTTAAAAGCATTTTCAAAAATATTTTTAGATTACCCTGAGATTTTTTTTTTCTTTACCAGCAGAATATTCTTATTAATGACTGAGCCCTTCCTGTATTAGATAAGGTGAAGCTAAACACAAAAAACCACAACCCCCATATTTATATTAAACATACTGGCACTATGATCATTCTCTGCCCATCAGAGGGCTTCTTTAGCACCTGTGTTTTAAACGAACATTCTCTTTAAGGAGACTGGGTTCAGGAAAGGTAACTGAGAAAGTCTAATGTTACAAAACGTGGGCAGAAAGCCTGTACTCTGACTGGAGCAGGGTCATCCCCAGCCATCGGCTGTGAGGCCTGCCAGGTCTACTATTAAAAGACACAGGAAATAGCTTCTTCTTTTCAGTGACGTAGGCAAACAGTTGTCAGTGTGGGCACAGCATGAGAATCCTCTCTCTACCCCACCTCTGGGTATCCAGCATCAGGAATGCCACTAAAGCAAACACTTTGCTGATCTCATCAGGGAAATAACAGTGATGTTACCACATAGAACTATCCCGACAAGGAACGAGGTCAACATGTAACAACTGAAGCTTCTAGATTCTCTTGGGCACTTGAATCTTCCTAGCTTTTGGACAGAACTAACCTCACATTGCATGAAAATAAGTCTTTGTTCTTGGTGTGGCAAACATGGAATTTAGTCGTACTGGATTTGACAACTTGACCAGAAAATGTAAGCGGAATGGAAATACCTCCTTTTTTCACTTCTCATCAAGGGAACAGCTGCTTTGCTATCATCAGGTGGAGGTGGGGAGGGGGCTAAACGTCAGTGAAAGCAGTGCCACTACAGGCTGCATCCTGAGAAGCCAAAAGTGGTGGTGGAAGTAAAGATAATCTGATGGCAGTCTGCAAAACTGTCTCAGTAATGAAGCAGCATCTTCTAGCTGGAGGTTACCTATCTGCAGCTGCAAGCTGACAACAGCCACAGACACTCCAGGTAGCAATCTGAGGGACAGCATCTTTCTTAAATCACTACACAAATGTGTTTCTATGTCCCAAATATATTAACATAAATGACAGTCCAGGGAAGAAGAAAGGATTTTTTTAAAAAAGGGATGTAACTGCCAAAGACTTGTTAGCAAATGTGAGAAATCGTGAGGACTTGCCTACTGACAGGCCACTCCTCAAACAATCCCAAATAATTTTCAGAAATATGTCATTTTCAGAAACTTTTAATCTCTTTCAAATGGTCCTTATTGGACGAAAAACCCTCTAATTCTGTACTAAAATTTTAAAGTTTATATGCACCACCTTTGAGTACTAATTGCCATTTATCACCTGTCCCACCCTGAATTCAAAGTTCGTTATTATCCCTACACCATCTAAATCATAGTATTTTCTACTGTTTCATTGACTCTTTAAATAAAATTAGCACGATGGAGGTTGTTGGTAGATCTCAGGCCTGACCAAAAATAAGTTACTCGTGTAAAAAAAGCATATTAAGATATGCTGTGAAACTGGATGCCCTTCACAGACAGCAACCACAGTGTATTCCATCTTATTTATAGCTAGGAGACCAGCTCATTTCAATAAATCTGTATCAACGTAGACACACACAAAAAATTAACTTCCTCAGTAGCTGCCAGCTTGTTTCAACAGTGGCACAGTACAAAAAATGGTATGAGAAAAAGAGGTGACAGTATTCATCTGCATCATGGCACAAAGACAGCAGAGTTAGCTGGAAATAGCATGGTACTTCCATGCAGCATAAATGCAGTTCTCTTCTGTGGCAGAAGCAACTACAGCTGGCTCTGACTTTGGGGCCTCTACACCACAATCTCTCTCACACAGTGCAAATGCAGGAGATGGACACAGAAGGGCATGACCCAGCAGGAAACTAACACAAAAAAACCAAACCCACGTCACTCTTGGCTGAGGGGAAGCTGAGCATCCAACAAGCTTCATGCCCGGGGTTTTTTCCATTTTTAACTCTTGGGTTTTGACAACAGCACTGCAGCACATGGGAAATCTTTCCCTTAGAGGGGAACTGACACCAAGTCAGTTAGACTAAAGAAGTGACTGGTGGAAGAAATAGTTTCAAAGCTCAACCCACTGTGGGGAAACAGTGGGAGCTGAAAATAGTAGCTGGTATGTGGTCTTGCTACACAGCCAGGCAACCACTCAGCTTATTTCTGCTGAGGGTAAGTGCAGTGAATCTGGTTTTTGGTCTCTGCACATCACAAAATTACCCAAGCATAAAGCTAAATCATTCTGAGAAGTGGAAACAAACCTTTCCAACAGACTAATTAAAAGGCAGGCTTCATAGTGATGTCTCTAGTTAGTGATGCCTTGCACCTTCCAGCTCCCTTTTTTTTTTTTTTTTTTGGTGCTTATTGCTTTAACAGATGGGTTGAAATTTCCCCAAAAAATCCCCATGCCATTTGACCTGGAAGAAGTTAATTATATATTTTCTTTGAGTACTGTGTTTCAGAGAGCAAACTCAGTTTTTCAGCACTTTTCAATGAGTTTTGAGACAAGTCTGGCAGGGTTAAAAAAATTCTTTGAGATTTAGAATTGTAAGTTTAACACCTTTGTGTTTTGAAGAATCTGCAATTTGGTAATTGTCCTTTTATCTAGAGAAGTTTCTTTGACATCCTAAGGAAAATCAGGCCACAGATAAGCCTAATTATGAACTTCTGAAAAACATTACATTTGTACTGAAAACAGATGAAAAATCAGTGCACTAGAGCACACAGACTACAGCAGAATTTTCAGCAGTTAAAAATTATCCTTCAAATGTATTTCAAATGTAATCTGCCAAGACATTCCCAATTATAAACAACAAGCAAAATTTTATTGCACTAAATGAAGGAAAAGAGGGAATAACAATGATCCAGACATACTTGATACACATTTCAGGAAAATTTCAGGGACATCTATTTAAAATGCAGAAAAATAGAAACAACTCTGACATTTTCCATCTTTGGAAGAAATTTCTGACACTTCCATCTTTTTAAAGACAGAGTCCACTTCACCTTGGGTTGGCCTTTGCTAACTGAGTTAGTTTCAAAGAGTAGAAGAAATGCACCCACTTTACAAGAGGTATCTCAGGGTTCAACACAGCACAGGCTTTTTGAAACCTCAGTCATTGATTTAATCCTTGCCTACACCGATAAGAACGAGTAGTTAATACTCAATTGTTATAAAAATTAAGTATTGCTGAGGAACAATCTAGAATTTGTGATCTGCAGAATACGCCCTGGTGTTCCCAGCTGACAATCCTAGATGATGGCTCTGTTACACCAATGTTTTGGTGTCCACATGGAAGATGAACTGAAAAAAGTAGCTGAGGTTCCTGGTCAAGCCGTAGGGCTATATGGGGCTAATGTAACATCATCCTCCACCCCATGGTGTGGCCAGCTCTCAGGGAGCAACACTGCACAGAAACCTCCCAGAATGCTTTTCAGCACATTAAAAGGCAGCTCTGCATTTTCAAACAGAAGTGCCAGGGATGAGAGGAGGGAGGCTGACATGGCAAGGATCAGCAAGCTGGTCACAAAGTACAGCTGTTTGTAGCAGGCACTGCTTAACCAGCATGAAGGGTTTTGGTGTTTTTCTAGAACTGCTCCTGATTAAGATCTGACACAAACAGGCTTGAGCTGTGACTAGTTTCAGACAAGCGAGGGCACTACCTAGGAGGCACACATGCAAAACTTCTGAGAGACAGTTTTCCACTAATCCTATGGAGCCAGGCTTTCTTCATTGATGTCCAGTGATAGGACAAGGGGCAATGGGTGCAAACTGGAGCACAGGAGGTTCCATGTAAACATCAGAAAAAACTTTACTGTGGGAGTGACAGAGCACTGGAACAGGCTGCCCAGAGAGGCTGTGGAGTCTCCTTTGCTGGAGACATTCAAAACCCGCCTGGACATGTTCCTGTGTGATGTGGTCTATGTGATCCTGCTCTGGCAGGGGGATTGGACTAGATCATCTTTTGAGGTCCCTTCCAACCCTTAAGATTCTGTGACACCTACAATTTCAAAAATGAGCTCCAAGAAATTGCTGTCAGCGACTGAGCTTCAATTATCCGGCTTCCCAATCCTAGAAAAGGTTCAATCAAGTGACAGCAGGGCTGTAAGGTTTTCTTTAACACTGGAAACCCTCTGGGAGAGCATGGTTGTTGACTGCCCTTCCCTCTCAGCCACCACCAACCTCCCAGGTGCTCACTCTGTCTTCACAGGTTCTCAGGGGGACCAGCAACTCTGTTCAAATCATCAATAAATTATTTAAAGTTGTCAAAACCCTGAAGGTGCCCATCACATTAAAGCATTCTGCTAAAAAAAAAAAAAAAAAATCCCTAACAAGTCAAGTCAGGTGATCTGGTGGAAAAAATAATCAGTTGGTGTAATGCCCTTGAGGGGAATTCAACAGAAAAAAATGTGTATAAGCAATACAAAAGGATGATGCAACATGAGTGAATGTATGTAAACACGCTGTTCAGTTCTCTCTGCTAACCCTACCATGGGTAAATATATCCTTTACATAAAGCAGACAAATATTTTTTAAGTCACACAAAAATATGTAAAAACAAATTTTGTCAGAAACACCAAAGGTGAAAATTCACTATATTCACTTCAAACTACAGCCCTAATTCCAGAGACATTCTGATGTCTTAGCACGTCATAGCTAGATAATATGCTAGATCTGGAAACAAAAAGGAAACAAAAGCAATATAACTTATTTGGTATAAAATTATTCTGGGTAGTCAAAGAGAAGAGTTGCCGAAGGACCTGACAATAGTTGCAGATGAAATTAAATACCAGCAAACACAAGGCAAGGAGCACTGTGGAAGGAAAGGGCACCAGCAGTTACACGTGTAAGTTACAGCCTGTAAGATGAGCTATTATTACTTTGGTAAGTGATCCTGAAATCACCGTGGGGAATTCAGGATGTCAGTCAACTCACAAACTACTGATAGCAGAACCAGAAAAGGGACAGACCAAAGTAACAAGGTAATCTGGGAAAGGCTTTTGTGTAAGCAGACATCAAACAGATGAAGACTTGCCAGGCTGGGAGGGAGACCGGGACAGGGAGGCAGGATATGAGAAACCTCTGAAAAATCACTGGCCATGGAGAGCGTCACTGAGGAATGACTCATCCATGGCTGGCAGGACACTGGAAACAGGGTACAACCACTGAAGGCACCAGGTGGAGAAATTAACACAAGCCAAAAGGAAGTGGTCCCAGCTGCCACCCTCAGTAATAGTTACATGTTGTGTCACAGGAGATGGTAGAAGTCTAAGTATAAGCAGGTTAAAAATGGTATTAGATGAGCTCCTGAAGGCCAGCTCCATCAGCACCTCTGAAAAGAGGGGTTCAGATGCAGCACCTGCCTGCCCAGAAGGACCCAGCCCCCGCCTGCCCGGGTGTGGCGGGACGGCGTGCGGGCGCCTTGGCTGCTACCGCCCGGGCACTTGGTTAAACGTGTCTTTTAGAGCTGCTACCCTGCACCCAGCCAAAGCCCTCACAGTTCAGAGGACATGTCTCAACTTGACACGCCAATTTATGAATTACCAGGGCTGGAAATTTAGCCAAAGCTCCAGTTAAAACCAAGACCCTTGGTTCTTATTCCAGAGGTATCCCATCCAACACTCAGCCTTCTGAAACACTGCACTGCATTCCTCTCCTCTGGGGACACAGTTAAAATGCTCTTACAGGGTAAACCATAAGACCTAGAGGTTAGTGAAAAAATAAAATAAATATAAGGGAGGATTGCCCCTGTCTATTAAACCAGTGACTTACACCCTCTGGAAGAAAACAACAAACCTAGACCAAACAATAAATGATTTCTAATGTTTTTTCTTAGAATTTTAGTACTACAAGAACTGTAACATTCAAGTTTAATGCAAGGAAAGTTACATCACCTTCATGCTCCTGCTCAAAAATAGGTTTTGAATACACACATTTAGAAGCAGGAAGTTAATTCAACTTAAGATAACTATCTTTTTTAAAAGAAGTATTTTTGGAAACACTCCTTAGTAAAACTCTAAATACATTCGACCTGCAATTATCCCAGAGATCTGAGAGAGTAATAAGGTGACCTGAATAAAGCAAAACAGATATTATATCTTACATAAACTAGGGTGTAAGTGTATTCACCTTCGGAAAAACTTGAAGGCAGATTTCTATAAAAAGCATGGACAGATTTAAACATGGCTATGGAAAGGAGCTCCAGTGAGCAGCCTGTACTCTGCATCACACAACACTGACACAGCACTGACGCTGAAGAAGGTCATTCCCAGTTAAACTGCCACCCAGGGGATCCACACAAGGATGCCCGAAAGCTTACTGTAAAAGTATAAAAGCTCCCCAAAAACCAGCAAAAGGGAATTCAGGCAAAATAATGCAATTTTGGGATTGTGATCAACTTTTTTGCTATAAGTAGACTGTTAAAATATTTCTGTAGATTTCAGATTTACAATTAAATGCAAACCAAAGGCAAAATGCAGTTTTTCTCTCCATTAGTTCAGGTCTTGATACAAAGAACTGCTGAGGAGAAAAGCTGTAATAATTCCTCATCCTAGATGTCAATGAGATTTGCTACTATTTCCAGCGTGCTGCTCTGCTCAACTATTAAAATGATGCTGACATTTCTTTGTCAGAAAGTTAAATACAATATATAATAATCTCTCAGGAAACTTGTTGTTTAATGACACAGTAATTTTTCATTTGTTCTTATTATTAAAAAAAAAAAAAAAAATCAAGTTGGGTTTGCCAGCACCTTAACATTAAGTGGAAAAGACAGCCTAGCCACCAAATACATTCCCCATAAATATATTCAGCCACAGGACATTAATTAGTAAAAAACTTAAATGTGCTAAGTTATGGAATGGTCACTTAACTTTTCAAAATAAAAAGCTGTGTTGTGTTTAGATAACAAGTTGCCCACCTGCATGAGACACATAAGAACACATTGTTACTGACTTTCCATATCCTGAAACATGGAGTTACTAATTTTTAAATATTTCTTTTTTAATATCGTAGTTCAATGTAGGAGTAGAAGGTTTATTTCCTACCTGTAATGTACATGTGTAACTGTTGGTTGTCGGTAGCCAAGAATCCAAGTTTGGATGTCTATAGGTTCACCTTTGGGATAGGCAATGGTTGTATCTATCACCCACTGGAGGCCTTTTGATTTGCTCTCTAGGAACAAAAAGAAAGGTGATATTAAAAGTAATCAGAAAGTCCACATCACTAGTTAGACAGCTATTCCTTTTATTTTTTGTTTCACAAAGTATGAGAGAAAAACAAAGTAAGACAGCAAAAAAAAAAAATCAAATCCAGATTTCACTCCAGAGTACAGAAAAACTCTTACAAACTTCAGCTAGATCAAGGTTTTACTCTCTTATTTCTGTTGTTCTTACACGTTGTAGTAGACAAAAGAGAACAAAGTTCAGTCACTGGGAGTGCAAATAGTCACACAGTTTGTTGGCCCAAATGTCAGGTGCATCCCTCCCACTCACCAAAAGGACAACTCCCAAAATTAAAAGTCCAGCTTTCCTGGTCTGCACTTCAAGCACATTTGCAACTGGACCTTTTTAAGAGCTGGCAGTTGCAGATCATTGCTGAAGTAACAGCCATGCAGACCCCCTTGGGCAACCAGCCTCACTACTGCGTTGGAGGAAGTGCACAAAAGTGATTTGTGTCATACAACGCAGTTAGATTTTCAAAGACTTTAAAAAAAAAAAATCCTTTAAATGTTCTTAAAAATCAGAGTAATGGGACCAACAGATAAATACACCACTTGAGTATTAAAGACAAGAATGCAACAAATAGAAGATGGTCAGTTTTCACAACGGAGAGGAGACAGCATCCACAAAGTCCCAGAAAGACTGATGCCAATACATGTTCATATGCTGCTCAGCGTATTTAGAAACTGAAAACTGATCAAAGAGGGTGAAAATATATGCTACGATGATTATGCAGGATTATTAACAGGGAGAGTCAAATTTAAACCTCAACACAGGTTACTACCAGCAACAGTCAAGGTCAGATATCAACCTGACATGTCTTCAGTTCACAGATTTGCAAAGACAGAGAGCAGCAGATCTGGAAAGCAAACCAGCAAGCAGAGGCACATTGCCAAGACGGCACTTTGAGTTTAGCTTAGCAATTTTACATCTATTCTGTGAGAATTGGAGCTGCCTTCTATCTGAGGTCGTGTTATGCTTGGGCTAGCATAATAATATGCTTATTTAATGCTTAACACACTAACATCTAAAAGCATTTAAAAAGTTAAAACCGGCCACCTGTTGGCAGAAGCACGTAAGAGGTGTTAGGTCCCAGTACAAAGTACAACACTTCAAGCCTGCAGCTGAGATACCTATAGAAGAAATATGATTGAGGTTGATGAAAACACTGTGGGCATCAAGAATGTGCATGGGATAGACTGTCCAACCTCTTTCTCAATACAAGAATAGACACATTCAAAATGAAGCCAAGAGAAAAAATCTTCAAAGCAAACAGAGATAAATAATTCTTCACTGAGTGGAAAAAACCTGTGTGGAAGCCCCTGCTGAAAGAGGTCAAGGATGCCAAGAGCTGGGTTCTAGAGGAAATTGGACAAGTATGTAGAAAAAAATCCATTGCAGGGTTAACTAACAGGCAGAAACCCCCACCTGGCTTGGGAAACCTACCATACTGGAAACAGAAGCTAGGAGGGCAAAGTATGACGCATGTTTGCTCTGTTCACATGCCTCCTCTGATATGCACTTGGAGTCATGGAGAAGATGCTGGGCTACAGAGATGTTTTGTCTTGCCCAGAATCACCACTCAAATTTTACAGAAGAGCTACTGCACACATGAAGGAATCTGCAACATAGTCTGAGGCACAGTCTAAAAGCCACAGTCATTAATACCAACTAGTCCATACCTGAACATACAGGACTGACTCATTAATTTCTACCTGCATTATATTTAATTAACTGTGAGAAGGCAATTACAGCAACTCTATCACATATATCTATCAGTTGTTTTAGCAAACAGATTAAGTGTTTTCATGGTGTAACTGCTTTGTTACAAATGCATATGTGCTACCTGAATAAGGTCAGACAGTATTTCCTAATATTTAGGTGATGAGTTATTAGTAGCATGTAATCTGCTATTCCAGACTTTGACCAAGTGCAGCTACACAGGTCAAGCTGAAACATCCAGTGTCACCTTCTGGAAATACAGTATTTTAAAACCCTGACAAGACACGTGAAATGAGAACACAAGGTCCCATTAAAGGCCCCAGGTTTGGCAGCATCATGACAAGAGTGCTTGTCAAGTCCCTCTTAAGAAAAGCACTAACTACAGAGTCCTTCATTTTAGAAGCAGCAATGTATTAGAGAAAAGCCAATATTAAATTAATAGTAAATCCAGAGAAGTATTCATTTAGAAATGGATTTCAGAACAAAGCCATTCAATTTATTATTTTCCCAGCTGTAAAGTAAGAATGGATAAAGAAAAGTAAATCACTTAAGTGCATAAGCAACACAGATCATTAATTGCAATTAAAAAGTGCCAGATGAATATGGGCACATTCTCTTATTATTTACACTAAAATGTTTTAAAATCATTTATTAAATATTTAGCTAGTATTTTAAAGTGTTCTTTCAGTGGATAATGGTTCACACTTAATTACAGGAATACTACCACAGCCATCTTCTCTGCTGATGTCCTACCTTCTGCTGTTGTGGAGCAGAGGCACAGCATGGATTCCTCAGAACAGCTCCAACTTCACCTCCAGCCCCTCCCAAGGCAGGGTGGGGAGAAAAAACTGCCTCTGACAGCCCACCAAGAACCCCAGGTTAGAGGGGAAAATAATAATAATTAAGTAAATTTAAAAAAACAAAACAAAACCTTAAGGTATCATCAACCTCCATAGACCCTCCTATAGAGCAAGCAGGTCTTGGTGCAGCTGCCTCCACGTGCAGTTAGCAAGACGTGCTATCAAATCACAGTCACAGGCATATTTCTGTGTGCTGCCCTGGCTTAAAATAATCCTTACATAATCATCCGAGATCTCACACTGCCAAAAAACCCTAAGTTACCGAGGATTTCAGAAAATTTATTTTGATATACATTTTGCTGATCTTTTTTGGGGTGTTACACGGTGTTGTGCCCTGCTCATAAGCTTTTTTATTTTAAAGCCACAAAGCTCTACTAGATGCTGAAAATGAAAAAGAAACAGACAACTGCATACAACACAAAGAAGAAGGGCCTCAGTATGCCTGAGAATGCTGCTCTCAAGCCTAACCAGACCTTTGAACAAGAATAAACCCTATTATTTTTTAAATGGAGCACAATAACAAGAACTCAAGACAGAAAGTTGCTACATGATAAGGTGTGAATCTCAAGTCTGGCATTTGTAGCTGAAAAGAAGGGAGGTGAGTATACTTATTCAAGAATTCCTCTTGCCAAGTTTGGCTTGGCCAACATAGCCAGGAGATGTTTCTGACAGCCAAGCCCTTTTGAATTTTCTACTTACCATTAAAAGACACCTGCATCCTTCATTTCTAGTGCCTGCTGAAAGATTGAGCTGCCAGAGACTCCCGCAGATGAAAGTGCTGCAGAGGCCCAAATTAAGCTGATCTCTCTGAGGGCTAGGGTTTTTTCTGTGGTGTCAGCCTGCTTGCCACTTTCAGCATAGGTGGAGGATTTTGATTTCCCAAATTGCTTTAAAATGTTAGCAGCCTGATTATTTTTAAAAAGTACACAAATGTTCAAGACAGGCCTGCAGGCATCTGTCTTACATAGTTGCATCCAAACCACATGGTAGCAATGTACTTTAGTAGGAATGGTAAGAACTTGCTTTATGGATGCTAAGACAAGGCTGAACAATCACATACAGCAGAGGCTTTCTGGCTGAGACAAAAAGTCAAAGTAAAATTTAAGTAGTTTCCTAACTTTTCGGTATTTTAAAAAAATGACCAGCAGAAGCACATCTTCATAACTATTTTCTTCCTTATTTTTGTTCTAGCTGTGGATTCAGTGACAGTTGCTTTGTATTCAGCTATGAAGGAACTTTCCATCAGTGTCTTCAAGACATTCAGTGCTCCATCATCCTCCATGATCCTCTCACAGCAGATACACATCACAAATTTCTTGTGGTTCAGAGCTTCCCCTTATGTGCTCCCTGGAGTTACTCTCAACCAATGCCAAGACCCGAAATGACAATGTGCAGCACTCTTCAAACCCACCAGCAGACAGCCAATGTTCACCACTGAGAAAAAAAGCAAGTTATAAAGAGAGGTTTCAGCAGGAAAGCTCACCTCCAGCCAAGCTCTGGATGGTGCAATACTGTTGTAGTTGTTGCATCTGGAGTGGAAAAGAATGCACCAGCCAGGCATGAACCTGAGGACCACAGCTTCCACTTGGAAAAGAAAGTATTTACTAGCATTCACTAATATTCAGGTGTGGTTTCCTGAACACTTACATCACTCTGAATGCAGCCAAAAAGAGGTTGTTGCCTCCCTTGCATAGCAAGGCACTCTTGCAACTTGTCCCTTGTCCTCTACTTGTCCTCACTGGATCGCTGACCATAGAATTAACTTTTTTGCCCTGAAGATTAGCTTTCAGATTGAACACCTTACTCACAATCCCAAGACTGCTCTATAACAAATCACCTTCAACAAAATAAGAAACACCTTTTCCAGGACAAAAAAGCCTTCCCACATGTTATTCAAGTCACATTTTTCATATAACAGTGAATCAAAAAGTCTGGGAGGGGGGAAAAAAAAAAAAAAAAATCAGTGACGAAGTTCAGTATCTAGCTCTGCAGAAAGGAAAATTCAATTTCTCTGAGAAAAAGCACTAGAACTGAATGTACTGTGCTGCATTCTAAAACAGTAAGATCAGATTTCAATATGGCTCTAACTAAGCTCATAGCAACCTCTTATCAAAAAATTGCTGCATGGTAAAATAAAGCAGGATAAAAAAATACTAGAACAAGGTTGGTCGAAAAATAAGCTCTACAACACATATCTTCAATGGACAATTTCTTCAAACTCCTTTGAATTGCCAGCTGTTTGGCATTTAGAACATTTTGCTAGTTCAAAAACTCACAAAAAGATAAATTCTTATTAACTGAAAAAACGCTGTACTTGCAACTACAACAGTGTTCTGCTAAAAACATTTTTAAAACCAAAACCATAAGATATCCCCGCATGCATGCAAACACAGATCTCCACAGGGTTAAGAAGATGATGGCTATGCATCAAGTATTTTTACACTGCCCATATTTCTATTCTGCACTAACACTTTCTCCTGGAACGCAGGTGCTGGCAGCAGTGCTCTGTCTGGGGGCACAGCACACCTGCCCAGAAGGATGCTTTCATCAGACACCAAAATTAACTTACACTGTCTTCTCAGGGACAGACACCCCTTAGCCACATTGTCTGCACTTTCTAGCTTCAAAAGCACGGAAGTCATGACAGTACTACCTCTAATATGTCTTTTTCCATCCTTCTATTTAGGAATAAAATTGCAAGACTTTGTTCAATTAAACAAGTGTTTCAAAAGGCAGCATAAGCAACAACTGCTTTAGTAATTGAATTTAGTATTTACCAGCAATAAGTTAGTTCACCCCATTATAGGCTAGCACTTGGAACTTGAAATATGAAAGAAGGCTTGGAAAACTGTTAGCAGGAAATGAAGAAAAGAGAGGCTGCTTACCTTGGAAAAGCAACCAATAAAGAACTGATCAGTTTAATTACAAGAATAACCAAACAGTATTGATTGTTTAGCTCAGGAACATTTGTTGTTCTGGTCACTTTACAGAGGAAGAAGCAGGTAAACTATGGGGAATTCACAACAAGTAAAAAAAAAACCAAATAACTGCAAAGGGGACTGGATATTAAGAATACTAATGTAATTAACGCTAATTAAATCTTTGAGAGGCTACTGAACCTCACACTTCACAACATAAAATCCCTACCAAAGAAATGTTAGAAATCAGATTAGAGACCTTACAGAAGAACAGATTATGTTTTATTTAGTTGTTGCAGAATTCATGAACTACTATTGGAAGGCCACAGCTTCAGTGACCTTTGATGTACAAAGCAAGCCAGTGGGCTGGGGAACCCAATGAGACAATTGTATACTACTTGGTTTGTATCAAATTAGGGTGCAGTGTAACAGGATATTAAAAATGAACTATCTTTTATTAAAGTTGCTTTTGTCATCTTTTCTTCTTTCAGCATTAGACACCATTCCAGCTAAGAAAGTAGAATAGTATAAAATCTACAATGGTATAAAGGATACAAGTTCAAATTAATTAGGTGCTAATAAAATGACAGCACTCAAGAACAGCACAGCTGTGTATCATGACTCATCATAACAGAGCTACCCAGGACACGCAACCGGAAGGGGTCATCATTTTTGATGAGGAGTTATTCTTACCCTATAAACTAATTTAACTAAAATCACGTGGGAGGTGAAGGTGCATTCCCCATCATTATCAATAAAGCTTGGTGGTAACAAAGAGATTGAAAGAATGATAAATAACTGAGAAGAAAGCTTGTTATAGTAAGCTGAATAATTTGGTAACCCAGGACACCAGGAACACTGCTAAATAAGACAGTGTAGAGCACAAGAAATAGTGGTGCAGAGGAAAAATGTTTCCAGTGAACCAAGAAGTTCAAGTGTGATGCTACTGACACAAAAGACACTCCCCAAGCAAAAGAATCCAGTAATAATGTACAAAAAGTTCATACTCAATCTCTATGCCAGACTCTGGTAAAACCTTTACTATATGTACTACAGCTGCCTCTAGCACCCACAACTCAATGATGGTAACCCCAGGAAGACACAGGCAAGTTTCATTTCAGTGAGCTGAGTTTTTTCATCCGGTCAAAAAAGGGGAAAGATGAGAGATAAAAAGCAAAGATGATCACTAACTTGCTATGCTTCTTCGTAATACATTATCAATTTATACAATTCTATTTCATTTCAATGAACAGATATTCTTCAATAATTTTCTCAAGTGGCAAAAGTTCAGTAAAAGCATTCAGGAGGCAGAAGATTAGAGGAAGAGTCTTTGATAAAAGATATAGATCAACAATTAACCATTTGTACGTTTCTGAAAGGGAAGTTTTATCATGTTAGGAACATTTTCATCAGCTTAAGAGAGGACTTGAAATACCCCAGTTTCATATCTATCAAATATTATCCTTTCCTAGCATATAATATTTACTTTCACTTCTCTTTTTCACCGCTTTTGTTATATTTTTATGACCATTACTCTGAAAGAGTAATAGGTAAAACCCACATATTTCTTTCCTATTTTTGCCCACTTATCTTTCCTTCCGTCTTTTGAGTAGGATGGACAGATGCAGTTCCATAGTATTTGAGAGACTTCCTTTCTTTTTGTAGCCAGTTAGGCCAACTATAATCAAATGCTCATTTCTCTGCAGTCTGAATCATGCTGCCCCCCCAAAAAAAAAATTTAAAAAAGGTGCCAGGTTTGATGTTCAGCTAAGCTGATAGCAATCTCCAATATGAAAATACAAAACTGGTGTTTGACCAGCGCTCTCGTAAAAAAGACACTTTTAGTTCCCTTCCAGAACTAGAAGGCCTGTAATTCATTTGGGAAACTTCTTACTTTTCATAACTTTTTGCCTTTGAGATGAGAAGGAATACAACAGGAAGAGGCCAAACTTTTCTCCTTAAAAAAACCCCAAACTTTTAACAAGGGCCGGGGTATCTGTTTCTCTCTTTTACACCTAAAATCTTCTGAAGACAACAAGGGCTTTCTTCAGCTTTTCTTTTCTGAATGCAGCCTGAAAGGAAATATTCTGATACATTCCACAGCTTGGTTTTCAGTTCATTTAAAAACTGCCCTACACTCCTGCAAGATCATAATCTCCATTCATTTCCTACATTGACAAGATTAACTTCAAAGCTAAAAATCTGGAAGTAATTTCTGTGTGAGGCTTCCTGCTAACCCTGAAATTTGACCTTCAGTACAGAAAAAATACCCAAGTCATCTGCATACGTGACTTAATTAATATGGACTTTGCTTCAAACTGCTAAACAATTATAATAATTCAGCTATGGAAATACCAGCACCACCCATGAATTAGAAAACACCACGAACTCCCAAACCATTGTTTCTATAATAAGTAACAGAAATGCACAGCTAGATTAAGTAAGATCTAACCCCACTCCCTGAACATGCCAAGAAGTTAACTTTTAAAATTGAGAGACTAAAAGCAGCGAGTTCCATAACTAGAGGCATTATTTTTGTCCCACCTACACTCCCCCCTACAGCCCAGGCTTTCCAGAAAATTAATGCTGCAGGCATGTTCTTATTCCCTTATAACTCTTCTAACATAAGACAGCCAAAATGATCCTTTAAATCTAGTCAACAGTGACAGTTAACTCCAGCAACAAATGGGGCAGTCATTGCAAAAATCTGTAGAGAACAGAAGAACTTGAATTCAATAGAAAATAATTCAAAAGGAGAAATGAGGTATACAGTACTGGGTGCAAAGAAACTTTCAAAATAAGGACTAAGTATCTGAATATAGTTTGCATATTCTAGAAATACTTTTACAACAGTTCCACACTACCATAAACCAATACTGAAACTGATGATCAATCTTGCTGAAAGGAGCAGCACACCTTCTTGCCCACCCTGGGTGCTCATTCCAGTATCTGCTCTATTCATCACATGTACCAAGACAAACATTCATGCAGCCACACTACAGACTACACCAAATGAAAACCAAGGTTTTCTTTTCTTGTGCATCTCAACATAAAAAATAAATTTAGTGGAACTACAAGCAAATATCAAAGTATTTCTATAAATACGATGGTGCGTTATAGATGTATTTGACATTTAAAGAGCCCAATTCAACACAAATGGTTTTGCTTTAACTCAAAACTTGACATTCAATTTGCTTTTTATGCATGAGTGAAGTGGACCTCTTACCTTTCATCACAGCTTCTCTACCTGCTGGAGTTCCATTTTCTTGCGGCGCTACAAGCGTTTTCAGAATCACTTGTGTTGCCCCAAGCCTCGGCAGAGTGACATGTTTAAGAAATGGCAAATTGTTTTTCTTGGCAAATGCCTGGCTTGTTTCTCTCCTTTTCCTAAGAAAGCCACCCTCTGGAAATAAAACAATCCATTTCCGATTGCGGCTCCTGTAGTATTTTTCTAGATGCTCCTTGAGTAACACAAGCTGCTGGTCACGGTGGGCTCTTCCCTGTAAAGATAAAACATTACTTACATAAAAAAGAATGCTTAAATGAGATAGCACTAGACAGATAATTATTACATTTCTAAGATTGCTCTTTTCAGAGATACAAATAAGCCCCTAAGACAACACAAAATAATGTTCTCCTCAGAGTACCTACTGGTGGTCGAATTAATGCAACTTTACAGAAAAGGCTGAAAAAAAGCCCCTGAAATTGAGAATGAAGTTCCCATTTTTATGACTTATCTGCAAGGTCAATGGCCAAACTCTAAGAACTCCACAGAACATGAGAATCTATTTACCGAATTCCCTAGTTGTTACTGGGTCCCAAGGATGAACTGAATTCTGCAACACAGGCTATAGGTCATGCTATGATTTTGAGGTCTATGCATCATCGGTAGTTTTTGCAAACCAAACAGGATCTTTGCTTACACAGTCTTCTATGCACCTCTCACCCCATCCTATATTAGAACTGCAGAAGTACCACAGACAGACCTCGAGACCAGGCCTGAGTTGGGTTACCACGGAAGAACCACAGATTTCACCCAAACCTGTGCTGCTTGAATGACTCATTCATTTCTCCTCTTTGATGTTTTAGCACAACTTCTTCACTTAAGACAGTAAGATCTGTCTTTTATTACTGTAGAAATACCTTTGATATCTTCAACAACAATCTCCTCTCTTCCTATCCCTGCACACAGCAAGGACAAGCTACCCAGATTTTCACAAGAATGAATTTACATCCATTAGCATTTTTGAGTGCTCCAAAGTGACTTTGCCAAATCTCACAAAAGACACAGGTGTACGAAATTTATGCTGTCCTCAGCAGAGGTGATTTTAATTTTCTGAAACATCAACAAAACTGCCAAAAACATTCCACTCTTTGTTTTTTTCTGTCAGAGGGAGGTAGATGGAAAGAGTGGGGTTGAGTGGAAGACAAGAAGAAACAGTATTTTATTGAAGACAAGTTTTTTGGAAGTGTTTCTCCTAGATTTTGAAGACTCAAGATAGCCATTACTTCCAACTTACCTCATGACAGGGAAGGAAAAAAGCTCTGCCTGCACATACTAAAGTAATGAAAGAGCAATATAAAAGCTCCTCAGTTAAACCAGTCCTTTCTCAACAGACCACAGGACTCCAGGATAGCACAGTAGTTAAAAAAAATAGAAGTGAACAATAATCCTTCACATGTTAGATAGCAGAACTCTCCAAAACTCAAACAAACATAACAAACAGGACTGGTGGATAAATTGTAGTCTAGCAAATACCACGAGGTTTAAGACGCTGCTGCAATACTGAAAAATCTGGACTAATGGGAATGACAGGATTCTTTAAAAGCAACTGTGACTAGTGGAATACTGAAGATGTCTGGAAGATAAAACACAGTTCACATACCGTCCAGAAATAGCTATGCTATACAGAAGCAGAAGTACCTCATTAATACAAGCAATTCTTGAAGACCATGGCTAGTTGATCACCATCACAGGGAATGGGCTCAGCCTTCTTTCCTTTAGAGGAAAGAAAACAGGTAGCAGCAGACTGCTGACAAATCCTTTAGGATGCCATGTAGTTTGCACCACTGATACAACGAGCTACTAGGAGTAGCTACACTAGCAACATTAGTCAACTTCTAGTAGACCTCACAAGCACTCCTAAAACTGCCATTGGTGCTGCTTCTGAAAATGAGGTTCATGTGCATTTTTAACAAATAGGATGTGTAGTACCATGATCAAATTACATCATTTTACAGGGGAAAAAAACCTAAAGTATTTGCTCATCCAAATACTACTAGTGCCTTTCTGTAGTTAGGCAAAGGATCATTACTCACTTGCCTTAAGTGTTTTTAGTACATCCAAAGGGCTAACTAACAGGCAAGTAACATTTCCTTTTCAATTGGTTTATATTTAGACTCATGGTGACAATCTTTTTATTTGTGATGTTGTGTATCTCAGCCACTTTACAAAACTGAGGAAAAGTCTTAGTTTTTGCAGCTCAGTAATGGCTTGGTTTTGTAACCAGCATTGCAACCACAGTCAAAAATTACAATCAGCAATCTGACAGCCATGTATACCTCAAAATGTGTATCTTGTGAATTTTAACTACTAAAATAGTTTTTTATTTTACAAAGTGTCAAACTCTGCTCCCTTCCATAATCTCACAGTACATAGTTGTATGCTTCAAGAGACCTTTATTTTATTATCTAATTTTGCCTGAGGTTTTCTACCCATGCCTCTAGTCTTAGTGAGAATTCTCACTTTAGCTGTCTACATCTGTGATTCAGTATTATATTTCATTCTGAGTAAATTAGCTTCACCTTCTCTGTAAAGTGAAAATTAATTCATTCTATCTGGCTGCACAGACATTTGAGGTCCAGACAAATAAAAGGAGAGAAAAGAAACATGTATGCTGGATGTCACAGTTCATGTGACCAGCAGCAGGTTCATGCTTACCATTGTGGTCCTAAGTTTCTACTTTTAGAGTGCAGCTTGATCAACAGCTACCAAACAACAACAAAACACCCCAAATTGTAAGAAATAATCTGAGCTTTGCACTCTTCAACATTTGAAACGCGAGGCTCAACTCACATTCTTTCCTGATGCTCAAATAATAATCAACCTTCAAGTATTTATTCAGGTCCATCAGCACCTTAAACTGGTCTACTACCATGTCACCATCAAAAGGGACAGTCCCGCCTTTCCTGATCTGAAACTTTGACAGTCAGAACAGTGATCTAAGCAGACTCACTGCATCACTTCAAGGTCACTAAGGAAAGAAGAGAGGCACCAACAATGGGCAGCCAGAAGCAGAGAGACAAAAAGGCCTGTGTACTTTGCTTGTACAACTCTCTCATAAAAGGCTCCCATCATAATTGATTCCATAAACATTCGTGTCTAGGCAAATAATAAGATTGGATAAAAAGAGCAGTTTCAGACCAAAGCTCTACCCCAATACACACATTACAGCATAGTTATTTCATCCTGCAAACCATCCAAGAGGTAATGAGTAAGTCCCACAACACCACCATGTTCCAAGTAGAAGGATAAATCAAACCACCATTACATGTTTCCATTTACCTGTCTTATAAAGAAGTCTCCATGGATTAGAGACACAATGCCAAAGTTTGTATACTTAAAAATATGATCCATCAGCCACATCATCTGACGGACAACCTGAAAAGTTAAAAAAAAAGTTTAGTAAATATCAGCTGCATGGAATTATGTATATACTGGTCACATTCCTGTCAATCTCACAACAGCAAAAAAAATAAATACATGGAATTAAGTCCTTTATGTCTCAAAGTATAGTGCAGCACAGGTGCTACACTTCTCCCTCAAGAGCAGGATTAAATACCTGCCTTTTTTAATGTAATATACAATTCTACACTATTAGCCATATCCTAGAGTAACTTCTACTCCATCTTTTCACACAGGTAGTGTAATGTTTCTTACTGACATACCACTACAATTTCAAGCCAGTTGCAAACTAAAGCCATTTTCAGTGTTTGATAAAGTACACAAAACGATACAGATCTGTACTTGAAACGTTTTATGCCTACAACAAAAACATGTTTCCTTATATTTTTTGTACTTGGGAGATTTTAGGGATGAGATCATGTCGTCCTCATGCTTCTGACATGCAGATGCTCTAAACATGCTTCCTCTATCTTTGAACAGTAGCATTCACTGAGTCCCATGTACAGCCCACATGCCATTACTGATTTCTCTCATAGCAGAGCAGCTGCATGCATCCTTGAGAATTTCATTAAGTCATGCTTCTTGTCCTGGCCAAGAAGCATGGTGAGAAGGCAAAAAAAGAAGTTGAGCCATTAGATACACTTTGACCATCACTTCTTACAGGACAGTGAAGGCAGATATTGTACCTGTTTAGCCCTTTGAGATTTAACATAGAATAATTACTCCAGAGAAGGTAAATAACAGAAGGCAAAAGGTTCCTCTCTCACAAGATCTTTCCCCTCTACAGCTCCTACATGTAGATTTTGAAGGGGCAGGATTTGGCTCTGCAACACCAGAAAAGCCAGTGTCTCTCTTACATGCTTCTCAGTCATACAAGAGAGAACTGGAGCTGTTCAGTCTTGAGAAGAATGAGAGGGGATCTTATGAATGTCTATACATATCTGATTGGTGGGTGTCCAGAGGAAGGGGCCAGTCTATTTTGGTGGTGCCCAGTAATAGGACAAGGGGCAATGGATTCCACCTCAACATGAGGAGAACCTTCTTTATGGTGAGCGTGACAGAGCACTGGAACAGGCTGCCTAGAGAGGTTGTGGAGTCTCCTTCTCTGGAGACTTTCAAAACCCAACTGGATGCATTCCTGGGACGCCTGCCCTAGGTGGTCCCGCTTTGGCAGAGGGGTTGGGCTAGATGATCTCCAGAGGTCCCCTCCAACCTCTGACCATTCTGTGATTCTATGACACATTAGGCTAGCTCCTTTTAACCTTCCCTATGATATATGGCCACGTAGACTAATTCAAGGTCAGTGAAACTTAAAGTCATATAATATAGTACTCTTCAAATTATCACAATCAAGAAAGTGTATGGAGAACCAAGGTATTTCTCTGGTAGTCAGGCACCTTCTGCTTGGCATCATTTAGTTATCCAAGACACATAATTTGGCGCCAAGACAGAAACAGAGCAGCCTAGGAAGGAAAGATTTCCCCTAGAAGATACAACACATTGTTCATATATTAGTTCATCTACCACTAAACTGTACTCTACGCTTCTCTCCAAACACCAGATGCTTGCACAGTAACTGAAATGCTCAGAATCCACATCCATGCCCCAACAATGCTTCTAACAAAACAGTCTGATACAGTGGAGGATGGTGGGGTTTTCCTGCTTTCATATTTTGACATGTCCAGATGGAACTTGTAAAAAGAAGCAGATTATATTTCATACAGGAATTCAGTTTCGTAAAAGCAGCTCGATAATTTGCAATTTATATCTAGAATTGCACATATCATTAAATATTTCTTCTGAAGAAATCTATCTCCTGGAGTGCTCCGAGTATCTATTCTCCCTTTTGACCACAGAAACTATGCATGAATCCTGGGTTATGTATCTGGAGAAAGATAACTGTCACGTACCCTATTTCTTTCACTTATCCTTAAAAAACTGTGGCCGGATGCTCAGTAAAGTGCAGTTTTATACACTTGGAAGAACATATCTGCCAAAGAACATTTAAGATATTTTATGGCCTTGGACATACAGGTGATCTTCCAGCTAAATCTAAGTGTCACATTTAGCAGCTAGCTGTTGTTGCCTAAGAACACCTAACTTTTGGCTTTTTTTTTTTTTTTTTTTTTTTTTTTTTTTAATATTAGCAAACTTATTTGAAGATCTTGCATAATGCAAGAGCACTTGTCTCTGGACCCTATAGCATCACTGGTCATGGAACAGGAAATCACATCTGAGAGAAAAGTAAAGCCCTCAAAGAAAAGAACAGTTGTCCTTCAGAAACAAGCAGCCATTTCTTCACTGTGACATGCTAGTGTCCCTTCTTGTCTACCTGTGGTAATTCTAAACTAGATGCTATGCATCCAAAGGAGCAAAGACATACTATATTTTTGTGAGTAGTAAAAGAAAAATTAGTTCCTAGGTAAAACTCTCCACTTAACGACTAATATTGGTGAAATGGTTTCTCATACAGCTATTCCCAGGCCTGTGTTAAATACAAGAGAGGATCTTAAAGGAAAAGTTTTTCTCCACAGAGATTAAAATTCTTTCCATTTCAGTAAGCTAGAAAGCCTTAGGAAGAGAAAAAGAAAAGGTGTGCTCTAAGGACAAGAGTTATAAAAAGCATCACTGAGAGGTGTTATTGCTCTTCAAGGCATTACAAGTTCATGCCCACACACCAGCCCGAAGACAACAAGTCCCTGTAGGGAATGACATCCTTTGACAAAAACACCACCAAAATTCCACTGATGATGATTTAGCCTGCAGCAGTACCCATATGACAGTAAGCATTAATCTATTACTTTGGCATGTTGACATGTACTGTTCTATTACATCAAGTAGAAACTAAACCAACATAATCTATGGTAATGGAGGAGATAAGCAAGCTTAATAATCTGATTCCCTGAAAAGGTTTGTGTCTTTGAGGAGGCAGTATTGGTCTCTAGATGTTCCATAGCAATCCTGGAAGAGGAACTCTTGCCTAGCAATGCTGGTGCTCCTCTCTTCCCATACCAGTTTATTATTGTGCACCAGCTGGGCATTTAGTTGATGGTAGGTTTAGCCTGAAAGTCGATCATTCCTCTTCAGAGCCTGAAGTCCATCTCACCATGTTTTAGGCAACACTGAGCTTCTAACTAGCATTCCTGGACTTCCTCAGTCTTTTTGAGAAGGACTGAGGCAATTATGTCAAAGATCAGTGTGACATACAAGTTAGAACTAAGACAAAACACCCAGGCAGTTTGCTCCAAGTGGGCTACAAAGAGGCAAACTCCAGAGCTCAGTGACTACACATCTGCCTGTAAGCCTAGGCTGTGATAAGAACTACAAAGAGGAAATAAAAATATCTTTAAGTATGAATTAATTAATATATACACAGACTCTTAACACAAAATCAAAAAGGAGGAATTCAAAGACTTGAATACAATTCTCTTCTTTGCAATCAAAAGGCAAACTAGATTATTGGATATTCATTCTGTTCTGCTACCAAGGGCAGAACAGAGGACACTACAAGATATTAGTGGTGGCTCTTCCACTTAGTATCCTCAGGAACGAATAAATGCTTATCAGATGAGTGATAAGTCTCTTATCACTTGCATTTCAAGTATGTTTATGCAAAGACACACAGAAATGCTTTGAGTACAGATTCGTAGTTGTTCATGGATTAAGAGAATTTTTGGATGCTGTTTCAGGTCATTTTTGCTTCATCCTTCCTGCTTAAATCACTTCAGAATGCAGCAAAAGCTTTTACCAATTTTACTAAAAGAATCTAGGTGCCTTCTATTCACAGACCCAATTTCATTTTACTCTACATAGATTTCATAACAAAGCAACCTGAATAGACTGACTTTCAGCTTTCAAGCACCTCTGACTTAACAATGAAAGCTGGAAACACATCTTGAAACTTGCACTGAAACAACTGCAAGCTCTATTTTTTTCTCTCCCCTGCACCATTTCTGGCACTGCTTTCTGCTCTAAATCAGAAGTCACATTTGTCAGTCCTAACCGAGTCAGAAAGTAGTAATAAAAGCATTTTAATGTACTTCTCTTTGTTAGACACATAACCTTTAATGTTTATGAGACCTCAACTAACTTACTAAGTTTGTTTTAACAAACTTATTTCACTAACATATTGGAACAATTTCCTGAACTTTATAGAAAGTGTTATTAGGTCACTTCTGATTTAGCTGAAAACTTGCTCTATGTGACTTATCTTATGGTAACACATATTAGCAAATAATGCCAGTCCAGTTCTTCCATTAAAATTATAACTTTTAGCTAAGTTCCACTTCCCTAATAAGAGATCATGCTCTCCTTATTTACATAAGTGTACCTGAAAGACAAGAAACGCCCTAAAACAGGTGCCTTAGCTTACTGCTTAGTGGGATTAAACCTGCTTAAAACAGATAGGCTACACTGTCATTTGTATGTAAGAATTACAAAATACTAGAAAAAAATACCCATCACAGTTCCTGACCTCACCCTTAGGAAACATTTTCAAGTTGCAAGAACCTTTCAGTAGTCTACTGCACTACACAGAAAAACACAAAACTTAAAATCAGACACTTCTGATGTCTTAAATAATTTCTCCTGGGCAGGTGGTTTGTTGTGGTTTTTTTCCCCTCCAGTGGTTTCAGTCACTCAAAGTAATGACAATTCGCTTCTGTTCATAAATACAAAGCATGCTATTTAAAAACACCTGATTCAGCAAGTTCTATCAAGGATAAACTACCTTGATCTCTTTCATTATTTTTAGCCATTTGTACTACTCATGCTGTATTTTAAGAATGCATTGAAGCTTGTAGTTTTTATTTCTTTATTAGCTTAACACATTAAAGCCATGCTAAGGTCTGCATATGCATATTCCAAGAGCAATGACTGCAACTATTTAAGGGAAAAAATACTGATTTTAAGGATGTTTTGCTTTTCTGAAAACCCACAAACCTAATGGTTTCCATGGTGAAGATTATTTGCCATCTCACTGCCTTCCTCCATTTTTAACATAATCTACAGTCACTGAAACTTACTCTATCCTGACTGCAATTTTTTTAGCTATGGAGTCAAATAGGCTAAATATGGCTTAGATTTATATATACACTGGTATACATATATGAGTCAATGAAGTTCTATGATATTTAAAACACCAGAACATCAATAGTTGAGATTATAGGCAATACATATCCACAGGACTATAACTTCACAGTGACATCTTTATTACAAGATTGTCCTATGCATAATTTTGAGGGAGGTAATTAAAGACTGTTTATTCTGTCATTCTACTCATTGGAGTACAGTACAAAATGCAACATATAAGTAAGTTCCTCGATTCCAAAACAAATTAAAGCCATTAAAAGTACTTTTAAAAGTCAGTCTTCTCTAGGCTACAGTAGAAAGAAATTAGTCTCTGCTCAATCTTGAGTGGCATTTTCACACTTTCTTATTTGAGTTTTGTTTCTTTGATTTTTTTTAAATCAGTTCTGCTGTCATAATTAAGATCTTGTAAAATTTCTCAAAAAAAAGTTGTCACTTGTAGAGATACAGTGTATACACTATTTATACAAATATACACTAAGAAAAACAGTGCAGAATCAACCAAGAGCAGTTGTTGTTTTCCTTGTTTCTTCACCCTATGACCATAAGAAAGACAACACAAAGACACAATTGATGCCTTTTTTCAGCTTGCCAGGTATGTCTCCCACCCTTTGTAGCCTAATCATACATAACCACCCCATTCATCGTGATTTGTACAAACATTTAATTTCCTGTTGAGATCCCATACTCTAGCTTCCAGCACTACACTTCCTAGATGTGAGTTCTCTGAACAGCAATGCACGAAATAATTGACATTAGATGTACTACTCACCCAGAAACGCTTAAGAGTTTGTGAACTAAGAAGTCAAGCCATTTTGACCTTAGCAAGCCTGCTTAACTTGGAGATGACCTTATGGGGAAGTCACTTTTAGTTTCTGAACTCCTACCAAAATCTCATACATAACTTGCTTCTAACTTTGAGAAAAATTCCATATATGTAATAAAGTCAACCAAGAAGCTAGACCTGTGTTGGTTTGAGCAAAGCTGGCATAAGTTGCACAAGGGCATGAGGTGAGAGTAAAGTCAAGTACATGATTACCTGCAAGATCTGCTTCCCTCTCTGTTAACCTAGACTGGATGCACACTGACTCCACTCATATTCAAACTTCTTCAACGGCAACATTTACGGTCTAAAGCCTGCTCCAGGCTACTGGCTGTCACAGTAAGCCAAATCTAAATAAAAGGCTTCCTTTTCAGGGCCTCGAGATGATTTGGTGGATTAACACACAAAAGGTAGTCACCAGTCCTGCACACAGATGCAACACGCCCAAGGCAGCAGATGGCACAGACAGAAGCTCTCCCGCTCCCTGGTTGTAGCCTACCGTGCCTTTATCCTGAAGGCACATCATCAGAGTGCAGACATCACCCGTCGCTTGATGGTTCACCAGCACCATGGCTTCATCTTCTGATACTGCCGTAACGTCATCACCCCATTCCACTACTATTAGAAAAAAAAAAAACAAACAGGTGAATTTTACAATGACTACATGGAAATGTTACTGTCAACAAAACAAGAAACCCAAAGACCCCATACCCAGACAATTATAATAAAGAAACCTACGTGCTACATGTCAATTTAAATTGGCACATAGCATAAAATAGGAATATTAGCAAGACCATTTTACCAAGCAGAGGGTGTCTAGCTTAGTTTTAAATTGCATGCGCAGAATAAGAACAAAACAAAAATACTCTTACCAGAACATATGCACAGAGATTGATCTTTTTGTGTCATTACACTACTCTATATTTAGGGATACAAACTTACATTAGCTTTTGACCCAGCTTCCAAATTCAGCTGGCTCACCTAATTAAATAATATATAATTTTTTAAAATGTTGTAAAAAATGGGGGGGGGGGTTGTGGTTTGTTTTTTTTATTGTTGTTGTTTATTTGGGTTGGCTTTTTTGTTGTTGTTTGGTTTTTTGTTTTGTTTTGTTTGTTTTTAACTCAGCAAGTTCATTTCATTTCTGCACTTACTATTATTAAGTGACTCCGGTAAAAACAAAAGAAAAAATCTGTAGTTGGATCATTATGTTTAAAATACTACATGAAATAAACTCTGTAATTCAAATCTCAACAAGTTAATTATAGGCAAGAAAGTGTGTTCAGAAAATACTAACAGATGTCAAAAATTATTAGTCATTATTTGTACAGCAGAGACCAGATGCTCCAGTGGCAAGAATGATGTCAGGAGGAAGCTACAGCTGTTGATCATCCAACATTTACAATGACCAGCAAAAACATGCTGAGGTAAGGAAAATATATTAAAATTGCTAATGCCATCATCACAAAGTAACTGAACAGATAAAGAGAAGACTGCTTCCCACAGAAGAACACAGGATGGAAAACTAGAAAAAGTATTTTGTAAATCAAAGACCAGAAGAACATGTCTATTGTCATTATTGGGACAAAGGGACAAGTGAGTAGAGTCCGGCCCTCTTCAACAAAAGAGATGGTTACTGCAACACAAGATGAGCAGGCAGAGTAGCTCTGTTAAGTACAAAGCGGCGGGATACAATTATTTTTGTGTGTTTGTTCAGTACCTTATGTGGTTCTTACTGATGATTATTTTCATTCTGACATCAAAGGAAATATTTCACCACTGCTACTGAATCTTCAGTGCTTTTATTAACAGGTTTCCAAGCAGTAAACAACTCTCATCACAAGATAATTAATTACTTCACTAATATTTGTTTTTTAAGCAGTGATTTAACTTACAAAAAAATCAACAGGGTACACACTGAAGGGAGCAATAATCCACGAATAGCTTCCCTGTCCCTGCAGAAATCCATTTAACATCACACCTTTGAAATTGCCACTTCTCTTATTTTCTAATGGCTCCCAAATTAGTACTGAATTAAGACTAGAACATAAGTTAAAAAAAACAAGAGCTCTACTTGGCAACAAGTAGAAACAAACTAGAGATATGAAGGTAGGGAGGACTAGTCAATCCATACTGTTCAACCTCCCTTCCTTTCCCTGGGCAAGCTAAGCACAGCTCCTTTCTTAGTTTTCTCAACATGAACTTGAAAGATCCTCTTTATCCCTTTCTCCTCAATTATGTGCAAATTTCCTCCAGTGCCCTCTCTATCTCCATGGAAGTTGGAGAATACCTTGACATGGCAGTCCTAGTTGACCGTGTACCTTCCTTATCAAGTATTTCACATATTTACCTATGGCAGTATCCCACAAGGCAAGACACTAAGATGAAATGATAATTTTTTTAAAGGGAAATGAATCAACAGCACACTGATTTTGATATTATTACTTCAGTGTCTATACAAGTGTCTCACTAAACCGTAGCTTACCAAAAGTAATAAAAACTAAGTACTAAACATATTAAGCCTCAGCAAAATAACGTTTCTCAGAAGTAGCTAATTCTTTTCAAATAGAATTATTTTACTTTTAGATTACTCTGAGAAAAATAGATTGCTACAGATATTTTCCTGGAACATATCAATTTGTACTACTCACCATTTCTACTGTACAGCAGCTTAAAAAGAAACTATTTTTAATCTTCAAAAATGTTTCACAGATCTAACTTTCTGAAGGATTAAAACAAAGTTCATGACTGAAAAATGGAAGATATTAGAAACAGCACACAATTGAAAACAAGTAAAGAGAAGAACTCATAAAGCTTCATTTGCTAGAAAAAAGTACATTTTAGCATGCTAGGTGAAAGGTAATGTCTGACTTGGAAACTTTCAGATAGGCCCCAGACAAAAAAAATTAGGAAAAAAAGCTTCCGCTGTTACCTAGAGTATTTTGCCCACTCTTGTTAAAAACAATAGAGGGCAAAACCACACAAACAGCTTACAGTGCACTAACAAGTTTCATCTGAGAAGGAGTAAAAAGGTGGGCTCTGTTATCCCACTCCGAACACAAGGTTAAAAAATTGTGATATAATTCTTTAATTGATTTCCTCAATTCTTTTTATCTATCAATTAGCCAGACTAATAGCTCAACTTCTGTGGCACAGCTGACAGGTAGTAAGTTATTAAAAGTAAGTGATTCAGTTGGACATCTTCTACTTTTTTTTCCTCTGTCATTTCTCCTCAGGCAATCAGGCTGTCTCTTCTGCTTAATAACGCTTTATGGTCAATTGATTGACCTGATTATCAAGGAGAAAAGAACCAGTTCATGCAAGTCCTTCACAGAGCATTTCAGGATTGGAATCAGAAGAGCAAACTACAAAAGTGTGCACAAACCTCACTGCCATTACCACAATTCTTCAGAGAACAAAAAACCCCAAGTATCTAGATTTTTAAGTTCACAGTATCCCTTTAAAGTCACTGTCCTCGATTTTCTCACTACACTGAAATTTTCAAAAGGAGCACCTTTTGCCTTAAAAAAATTGTGCTATTACATTCCTTCACTGTAGCTGGAAACATTCAAATCAAAAGCTCAGCTGCATGGCAGCAGAACCAGGAACACTGCTTTCCTTCACTGTATCAAGACAAAAACAGTTTAAACCCAAATATTTGTCACTCAGGGGCCTGAAAATGAGCAAACAATCCTCCATGGTTTCCTTCTATTGCCAGGACATATTTTTTAAAGATACCAGTTCTGTGTCTACAGCCTCACCATAGCTAGATTTCTGCAAATGCAGTTTAACATAGTGAACTAATACAAGGGAAGGCAGGAGCAATAAATCAGTTTAACCTGGTAATTTGAAATCACAGTAAACTTGGGTAATCCTCATTAGTAGTGAAATCTTTTACCCACAAGGTTGAGACAAAAATGGCTTAACTGTAAGAGATATTTAATTTGTGACTTGCAAACAAAAGGTTTCTCGAAGGATGAAGACACATTTACTTAATTGCATGCTGTAAGACAGAAGAATTTATCCTGCTCCTATAAAAGAAATCCAAGATGTATACAAGTCTCTAAAACATCAAGAAAATACCTCACACTATGAGCTGTAAATCAAGCTTTGTTCAAGGCCATCCTTGCAAAGCTTAAATAAGAAAATAAAAGCAATACAAGTTTTTTCATGTTTTAACTGAAGGATTACATATCTAAATGAAGTTATTGAGTTCCCAGACTACTTGGCTGCTTTGTAATCCTGTCCTTAACATAACTGTGTGCAAGTAAGCAATGCTATGAATAAATATCCAAGCGCTTAAATGGCAGTATGTCATTAGGCTGGGTAAATGACTACCCAGATAACTAATAATTCAGTAGATTTATTTTATACTTTTGAATATACCTGGCAAGAATGGCAGAATAGCATTCTCTGCAATTGTCTAGCAATAATGAAGAACGACTTCATTTTGCATATTGCATTTTTGTATACTGACATTTTTTACCGTCTTCTTTGTTACAGTTAATAGTTTCACTACAATGCATGCTGTAAGAATGGGTATCAATTTTATTGGAATCCTAACAACTTAGGTTCTATTAAGTACTTGAGGTTATTATTTAAAAATGTGTTGAGTTTTAACTTCCTCTCTTGAGGAACTTCCTCTCTTGAGAATTGGAAAGGAAAAACAACAACACATCAAAAACCCAGTCTCTTGTCAGAAATGTCAACAGCTATTAGGAACCAAACAGTGAGGGAACCAGATGCAGTTCTCATACCAGCATCATCCATGATGGAGAAACGTCAGGCACAAATATAAACTGGGAGAGGAGCGGCTGGAGAGCAGCCTAGCAGAAAGGGATCTGAGGGTGCTGGTCAACAGTAGCTTCAATATGAGCTCGCCAGGTGCCCTGGCAGACAAGAGGGCAAATAGCACCTGGGGGTGCATAAACAAACAGCATAACCAGCTGGTCAAAAAGGAGTGATGATCCCCATGTATTCAGCCTTGCTGCAGCCTCACCTGGAGCACTGCGTGCAGTTCTGGGCCCCACAATTTAGGAATGATGTTAAGGTCCTTGGATGTGAACATGTCCAGAGGAAGGCAACAAAGCTGGTGACAGGGCAGGAAGGAATGTCTCATTAGGAGCAGCTGAGGACTTTGGGCTGGTCTAGTTAGGAAACAGGGAGGCTGCATGGTAACATCTTTGCTCTGCATGGCTTCCTGAGGAGGGCAAATGGAGAAGGAGGTGCTGACCTCTTCTCCCAGGGATCCAGTCATGGGACATGCGGGAATGGTTCAAAGCTGTGCCGGGGAGGTTTAGACTGGACATTAGGAAGCATTGTTTACAGAGAGGGTGATTAAACACTGGAACAAGCTTCCTGCAGAGGTGGTTGACATCCTCACCCTGTTAATGTTTAAGAGGCATTTGGACAACATGCTTAACAACATACTTTGACTTTTGGTCAGCCCTGAAATCGGTCAGGCAGTTGGACTAGATGATCATTGTAGGTCCTTCCCAACTGAAATTTTTCTATCCAAATCTAAATACTACCATATTCATGAAGAATATAAGACTGATGCTTTGTGGCAAAGTCAAGAAAACTCTCAGTGTTCTAATCACCCTTATTAAAAAGCCTAATTCCATAGAATACCTAGATAAATCACATGAAAGTTATGCCAGTAGGTCAAGAGAGGTGATCCTCCCCCTTTACTCGGACCTCGTGAGACCCCACCTTGTGAGTACTGTGCCCAATTCCAGAGACCCAGCATAAAAAGGACATGGAGCTCATGGAGAAAGTCCAGAGGAGGGCCACGAAGATGATCAGAGGGCTGGAGCACCTCCCCTATGAAGACAGGCTGAGAGAATTTGGGCTGTTCAGCCTGGAGAAGAGAAGGCTCCAGGGAGACCTTATAGCGGCCTTCCAGTATCTAAAGGGGCTACAGGAAACCCGGGGAGGGACTTTTTACACTATGCAGCAGTAGGACAAGGGGGAATGGATCAAAACTGGAAGAGAGGTGATTTAGGTTAGACATTAGGAGGAAATTCTCTAGTATGAGGGTGGCGAGACACTGGAACGGGTTGCCCAGGGAAGTTGTGAAAGCTCCATCCCTGAAAGTGTTCAAGACCAGGTTGGATGGGGACTCTGAGCAACCTGATCTAGTGGGAGGTGTCCCAGCATGCAGGGGGATTGGAACTAGATGGTCTTTAAGGTCCCTTCCAACTCCAACCATTCTATGATTCTATTATTTGCGTATCCACTTAAATTGCCATTTAGATTTGAGTCTACACACAATATTCACAACTTTTTCTAAAATTTGGAGATATTAAAGACTTTTACTCCAGTTCTTCCCACCTCTCAGTTTATTTTTCTTCTGATCACTTGCAATCGCATGCATCCGTGAGGCAAGGCTTCAAAACTCATTTCAAGAAGTTGCAGGTTGGCAACACTTAGAATTGAACAGTACCAAGTCAATTGCTTGGAAGCTCTGAATAACAAATGAATGGCATTATTAATAGACAGCCACCTTCGCTTCCTCAAAAGTCACCCTGTTTTCTAAAAGAAGGAATGTTATTATTGGGCAATCAATAGTGATCGTAAGTCATGACAACCAGGTTTCTATGTTTTAAACATTCCTCCTCATGTTCAAGCATTTGTGTCTGGCAAGTTGTAACCTTGCTTTACTGTTACTCATTAATGACTTGTCAAAGCATGTTTAGCTAGAGTAGCTATGTACAGTTGTTAAACTCATTTGTCTCTCCTTTATAGATTGGATTCTTCGATAGTTGGCATTAAGAAATCCCAGAAGTGATGCCAGATGTGAAATACTACTTAGCATGCCTAGACTACATTAAAAAAAAAAAAAAAAGACGTGCTAAAGGTGTTTTTATCCCCTAAACAAAAAGGTTAAAGGCATTCTCCCTGCAAATTGGTTACCTACAGTGAACAGAAGGAAAACAAACAATGGACTAAGCAAATCAGCATAAAGTTAGTTGTTTACACTTATTAAGCATTTATTTTCGTTGGAAGGCATTTAAAAACACTGATATAACATCAGGCACATACTATTGAAAAGAGAAAAATAGCTCTTCCTATCCCACCCATTCTTTCCAAAATTCACACTGCCAAGGAAACCTTAATATATTGTCTCTAAGTACACACAAGACTTACAGGTGATCAACAAAAGTACAATCCAGAAAAGGAAAGAACACGCATACAGCATCATACCTAATTAAACAGAGCTTTGCTTGATGTGTTATCTTGCTTTTCCTTTTAAATAATGTCCCCTTACTAAAAAAAGTATTGTTAATTTCAATGCTATTACAATATATACATCTTAAGGTCATAAAGATACAGTTTCAAACAAGATTTTTATACTAAAAAGAGCATCTTTCACAGCTAACTTGCTGCAGACTTTTATGATGATAATAAACTGACCTGCACTGACAAATTATTCCTTTCATTTCCATCAATAAAAATGCTTATCATAGAGAGGCCAGGGAGTAAGCAGCAGCTGGGGAATAGAAGCCTGCAAACAAAAGGAGATTGTTCCTACAGTACATGTCAAGAAACCAAGGCTGAGTTTAAGATGTCCCAGTGACCATCTTCATTTCTCTGTGACAAACCATTTTGCACACCTCTACCCTTCATTGTAGGAAACTATGCACATTTCCTTTTGCTTTCAGCTCCATTCTTCTTAGCTTCCACCCTCTCTTTCTGCAGTTCTCAGACAGATCTGCTTTGTGGAGAAGAGGACTTCTGAAGTCATGATACTTATGCCCTGAGTCAACCCACATGCTTACTTCAATGAACTGACAGGAGACAATTACAACAGAGATGCCCTGGCTCTTTCATCTTTCTAACCAACTCAAGAGCCATCTTTTTCCTAAAGCTCTGCAGTTCTTTTTGGAAATAGGCCCTAGCAATGCCTGCTTTTGAAGATGGACTTAATTTTCCTGGAGTGCATGGTCTAGACCTCATGGGTACAGTTTGCTTGAGCTCTATAATTCACTGGCACAAGAGATGATGCTTGTGGCTGAGAAGAAGGCTCCTTTCACCCATACATGGCTGAAAATCAATAAAAGTGTAACCTCAGCTCACCTTAAGAGAAGTCAGCTTCTTCCACTGACTTCAGTGCAGGCAGTATCATTTCAAGAGCTTCAGTTCTTTGCAACTATGCTAGGCAAGCAGTTTATATGATTAGAAAACTTTTAAAGTTAACAGATTCTGTCAGGATACACAAGCTATGCCCGCTACAGGTATTTAAGGAATAATTTCAATATATCTTAAGTTTTGCAACAACACAGCTTTCAGGGGACATACCCTCCACATTTTGCTGGAGGTCTCCAACAGCTATTTTATGCTGCTCCCATAACACTGCTTGAATTGTAGAGTCCAAGTCCCACACCTCAAAGTTCTGAACATTGAAACTGGAACCCCAGTTGTATATAGTGGTTACTCCTTTCAAGGAGAGGTACAGGACACCCAGTGTTCATAGCCACACAAGCAAATGTGGACTCTCAGTTGTGAAGATTGTGATTGATGTCAGCCTTCACGACTATACTGGTAATAAACTGTAGCAATCACGAAGCAACTCCAGCATCTGTCTTGCTGCTGCTATTATTAGAAAAGGAACTGCAAGACTCTAGAATGGGATGGAGCACTGAAATCTTTCTGAAGTACCTCGAGCTCATGAGTCAGACCCATTGGCAGAAGGAGCAAGCTGTACAGCACACTCCTCCTGAGTGACAGACAAAACACATTAACTACCCAGGGGAACACCAATGCATTTACAAACTAACATCCTAAAGCTCCAATACCTTACATACTGCAGATGTTATAATGGCCAGAAAAAAAAACCACCATAACAAAACCACACAGCTTGAAGCCTAAAAGAAGCACAACAATGGGCCAGTCTCACAATTTTGTCTCACCACAAAATGATATTTTATTACATTTTTAACACACTTAGGAAATGAAACATCAAAACAAGCAAAGGCTACTAAGGGATGCTAAAAATTAAATAGTCAGGCTTGAAAGTAAAAAATAATCCTGAATAGTTTTTCAAAGTACAAAAAGTACTTACTAAGAAGCACAGAGTCACCAAGGTCCTACAAAGACAGAGGAATCTGAACCAACAGTAAATATACTTCAGATTAACTGTTCACTTCCGTTCATATTCAGTACCATTTTGGTCATTCCTAGTTACACTGTGGAAACACACACATGTTCAAAAATGTGTACTTCAAATATAATTGAATAAAAATGAAGTTTGGAGGACTGTCTTTAGGATGACCATAAATCAAAAAGGTATACAATCTAAAGATAAACTTTTGCTGGTTACAAGCTTCTCAACACACTGGGCAAGATCAAAAAGCTTTAATACCATAACTGATAGAAACAAAGAAATATATTTCCATAAAACAAGCATCAAAAAGACTCTGAATAGATGGATCTATGTTGTTACACAGTGCAAAACCAAGATTTTTGGCTTACTAAAGCTGCACAATTTTATGTGGTGAGAAAACTGGTTTGACAATTACAGGGCCAGAAGTTCGCTTACACGGAAAACGTCCCAAGAAATTGTGGGCCACAAATGTTTTATTGCTTCCCGGACAGATAGTATGAATTTGAAAATTTTAAGGAGAAGAACCAAGACATAGAAGTTTTTCTACTAGTTTGCACCTTATGTCATTCCACCTCAGGTCAGTGATGATGATGCAAACACCACAGTCAATGCAAAAAGGTCTAGCACTTGCATAATTAGACTTTTTGTCAGATAAGGCTGTGGGTGCTGTATTTTACTCTCTTCCTCTACAAGGTTGATTTTTACAAGTGAGAAAGGATTATGACTACTCAAGCACATGACTGTATTCTAAATCCACAGAACATTTTTCCATTTATTTAAAACACAAAAGTCAAACTCTTGGAGTTTCACTTGTAACACTGATGTTTACTCTTAACAAGAAAGTAATGCAAAATAAAATTTGCATAAGCTGATACCAGTTTTAAAATCCTATTCAGTGTACTGTATATTGAAACTACAGTGCTTTAAGTATGGCTACAACGCAAAATATATCTTAAGCTCTGAGATATTTCTGTAAGACAATTTAAAAAAAAAAAAAACAGGTTGGCTTTTCTAGAATTAAAAAGCTACTTTGAAAACAGGAATTTCAGTATACAATACCATGACAACAATTCAAGTGTTTCTCTTTGTAAAAGGTTAAGTACCACAGAACAGTAGTGATTTAGAGCACACACACAAAAAAACCCAACAAACAAAACACGAGAGATAAGGTAGTCTGAAATTCAGTATATCAATGCTGGGACTTGTGCTTTAAGAAGGAAAGTTGTAGGAGAGAAAAATCATCAGCACAAAGTCCAGCTGCAGACCAGTTACTAGGGCTATACCCCAGGGTCAATACTGGAACCAGCAGTGTTTAACATCCTCATTAGCAGCCTGAACAACAGGACAGAGTGCACCCTCTGCAAGTCAGCACCAAGTCTGCAGGCAATGCAAAACCAGGAGGAGAGGTGGATCCACCACACTTGTGCTACCATTCAGAGGGCTTTGAGACAGGCTGGAGAAATGAGCCAACAGGAACCTCAGGAAGTTCAACAAGCAGAAGTGCCAAGTCCCCACCCTGGGGAGCGGCTCTGCAGAAGAGGCCCTGGGGTCCTGGCAGACAAGCTGACCACGAGCCAGAAATGCATCCTCATGGCAAGGCAAACAGTATCCTGGGCTGCATTAGGAAAAGCATTGCCAGCAGGTGGAGGGAGGTGGTCCCTTCCCTCTACTCAGCACTGGGGAGGCCACACCGGTAGCACTGGGTCCAACTGTAGGCTCCCCATACAACATAAGACAGACTTACTGGAGTGAGTCCAACCACTAGGATGATTAAGGGAGCAGAGGATCTTTCATAGAATAGAGGCTGAGGGAGATGGGACTGTTCAGCCTGGAGAAGAAAAGGCTCTGGAGAAGGAATCTTACCCACATGCAAGTACCTGACAGGCATGTGGGGAGAGAAGTAAAGAAGGCTCAGAATGACTCTTTGCTTTAGCATTCACTGACCAGTTGAGAGGCAATTGACACAAACTGAAATACAGGAAATTCTGCTTTAACATAAGGGGACTAAAGAAAAAAACCACTTTTTTGCTCTAAAAGTGGTGAATCACTGGCACAGGTTGCACAGTGAGGTTGTGGAGTGTCCATCCTTGGAGCTGTTCAAAACATGACTGGACATGGACCTGGGCAAGCTGTTCTAGCTTGTCCTTGCTTTGAGCAGAGAGTTCAACTATATTATTCTCAGAGGTCCTTTCCAACCTAAACAATTCTGTGATCTACAGCCTGACAACAAAAGCTAAAACCCAGTGTTAACAAAATTCTTTCTTAGCAAATACCTTCAACTACAACAAAGCCTACAATTTCATCCTGTGGCATGAAAACGAGCAGCCTTTACAGTCACAAAACATATTGCAAATACAAACTGGCAAGGTTTTTCTATCTTACTGCTGCAGAACTGCAAAGACATAAATGTGTAGTTCAAACCTTAATAATGCAAGAAGCACAGTATGATTCACCTGAGATCATGAGACCCAGGCAAAAAGGTAGGTCCAGTAAACAACACCACAAACCTGAGGCAAAGATGCATTTTAGCCAGAATAAGCCCCTATGTTCACTGCTGGAAAATCTTGAGATCTTCATCCAAAGATAGAGATATCGAGATTGCCATTTGTATCTTTACATATATTACAAAATATTATGGCAAATTAAACTACGCTATTGAGGCTTTTTTTGTCTGCATGTCAAACACAAAGTATGCAAGCAGCTAGATTCCAATTGTGCTACTTTTAGTTACCTAAACACCAAGACATTCAAGTTATTAAACACTCATATATAGCTACCAACACCTACTTAAACATAAAACTTAAAAGATTATAGTAGCAACAAGTAAACAAAACAGGGAAAAAAAAAAAGCACATTAAGTGGGAAAGCCTTAATTATTTCCCCTACTATCTTCAGATAAAGATATTGCTTATTTTTCCTATTTTGAGCAAGTTGATCTAATACTTGAGATGCAAAAGAGAGCCACTGCAACATCATATGAACTTCTAAGCTGATTGATTAAAAAAAAAAAAAAGAAACAGTTAAAAAGAAGGGGTAAGACAGCTCAATCAGAGCTATCAGAAGGTGGTGGGATGATGTGGCAGCAAGCACCAGTTTGACCAGAATGAAACCTTATGGAACTGCAGTCTGCTATGCTGGAAGACCTGCCAGGCAAGTCCCCATTGGTCCAACTTGCAGAGCATAACCAGCACAAGTCACCTAGGTTGCCCTCTAAATTGCTAAGAATTTCTTTTTAAAACAAACAAACAAACAAACCTGTTAGACATTTTGTGGACTTCAGACCATGGCAAAAGTAGAGTTTTGTTCTTCTAAAGAATATTAGAACATGTAAAAAACATGTAACCCCCCACTCTTCTCCTTTTCCCTGTAAGATTAAGTTCAAGAGAGAAAAATAAACATCCTTGTTACAATAATTTGCAGGCATGTGCCACAGACACTACAGAACTGCTATTTAGGGAAGGACAGGGTGACAGCTGCTTAATTTTGGAGAAAACATACTAAATAAAATATTTTCTCCCTAAGAGGGCACTCTGAAAGCACACCCTGTCACAGTTAAATTACTGTATTGTAACAATAACCTGAGCCGTCTTTGCAGAGTCAAGTGTACAGCACCAGAATCCACCCAGGGGCAGTATCACAAGCTACAATACTATTGCTACAGTTTCCTTTTGAGTCACTGGCAGTGGTATGCATTACTAATTTGGTCCTGTTGCTTGTATTTCCAGATGTGAAATTCCCTGTGATGCTAAAGAGCCATTCATAAGGTATTTCACCTCTCTCAACTGTTAAGGTGGCTCAAAAAGCACACTACTGTATCATAGGGCCTTAAAAAGCACATACAGGACAAAAGCAAATCTTCCCTGCCAGGTTTCAGGAGAGACAATGCCCAGAAAATACATCCAGGTTCATGGTATTAAGTAAAGGGATACTTTTCAGATTGTGCAATCAACACCAAAAACCAGTATATCCAACGCAACTGTGTGAAAAATCCCATTAGGGTAATGGTCTACGCAAAGCAAACAACTCGTGAAAGAGCAGTCCTGCTTCCTCCAGAGAGAGGACAACCTCTTTCAAAGCCCCGAGAATGGCTGAAACCTGCTTTGCAGGCTCAGCTGTTAACTCTGAGGATCTTGATCAAAACAGAAACATAAGAAATCAAAGATGTGAACTAGTTGGTCTAGTGCAAGCTGGCTAACACAAACTAATAATCAACAAGCCATCGTACAGGACCACAGCACTCCCAGTTTCCATTCACCCGTTCAGTTGCTTACACAGAGCTCTGCACTGCAACACCACAGGACTTTCTACTAGGAATCAAACTTTCTTCTCCATACAACAGAAATAAAGTCTGCACTGTGTAATCCAGAAAAATCTGGGAACTGGACAAAGACCCCACTGAAAAGAAATGCACCCACAAGACACAATTAAGCCCTCAATAAACCCATAAATCTATTTCAAGAAGACATGGGAAGAGTCTGATTGCTATTAAAAATACAATGTTAACAACCACCTATTATAATAAATGAATAGATTTTTTGTTTATGTATTCCAAGTGGACAGATTCAAGTACTTACTGCTTCTGAACAGCAATACTAGGACTTGAGGGAATCTGTTACAAATATTCTGTGATAACTGCCCAAAATGAATTCCTGATAAAGACTGCACAGATTTTTCACTGCTGCTTAAGAGGGAGCAAACTCTACTACAATGAATTTCCACAAAAGCTGCAGTATAACTTTTTTTTTTAATTTTTAAATTAGGTATTTGGAAAGCCACAGTTCTAGCCATATGGAAGATTCTGCTCCTACTTGGTCTTGATTTCCAATTCAGGTCAGTTGAAAACACAGCTTTAAAGAGCAAGGAACTGGTGGCATATAGTAATAAACCTGCTCAGGAAGAGATGGCTATTTCCTCTCCTTTTAAGATTCATAGATTGCAAGCTTCCTGAAACCAGAGCACGTAGATGCTTTTTCAGATATTTTTCCCAAAAAACACATCTGCAGAATTAACATGATATATTCAGCAACATATCTGCAAGGCTATGGACTGCCAAGTCTTTGGGGATAGTGGAAGAACTCAACAGTTACTGCAGGAAGGACTGGGAGGCTAGATATTAATTAATTAATTAAAAGACATCAGTTGCAAGTCTCACTTCCATTTTTAACTGCAAGTTTGAAGTTACTGTACATCTTGGAATCATAAACATTTCAGAGTGCTTTAAAAAAGGCTCTTTCAGGTGAAAGACATGCAGAATGCAGAAAATCAAATTGTACAATGAGGGAGAGCAATTTCTCACAGGAATCTGACAAAGGACACCATTCCAGTGCACTTATACCACAGCTAGAGAGGCAGCTCATCAAGGGTTTTCTGGTACACATTAAATTCTCTGAAGTGCTTTGAGGTTTATCAAATACAGGAACCAGAAACATGTAATACAGCAGGAAGTAAGAAAACATTGGTTTCTCTTTAAACAAAATGTGGAACTTGCCTAAAACTCCAAGTGAGAGGTTGCATTCATGTCCCATCACATAACAAGCCTAATGAAATAGCATAGTGAAAAGGCTGGATCAGCCCCTGAGTGTTCAGCTACTTGGCTCTAGGAGTGTACCACCCGGACTGGGCACACACCAGGGTTACAGCCAAAAGGGTACATATCAAAAAAAGCTGCCAGAGTGACTACAGGAAAGAACCAAGTCTATGCTCGGTTTAAAAGCCCCATAATTACACTGCTGAGCAAGGAAACTATTTTCCCAGTGTTCATATCCAGCTGGGCTCAAAAGAACATGACTTTGTATGTATCCTTTAAATAAGTCAAATTAATTCAAAAAATTACCCAATCTTCATAATCAATAATGGAAGTAAACTGCATGGCTTCATTTACTGCCTGAACATTCATGCAAAGAAAACCAACAATACTATTACCAGAAATCAAGATTCTGAATGTGGTAAGAACACTCCTGTATTCCAGTTCTGGTCATGATCTTCTGCTTTGCTAAAGTCCAGTCATGTCACAGTTACCTCTTCATAGTCCTCAGGTCTTTCCTAAGTTACTAAAACATGTTGTTGATCCTGTCTTATTATACAGCTGATGTTTTTCAGCCCAACTCCTGATACAGTATAAAAAAATCACCACATAAAAGTGGTACTTAATGTATTTGGAAAACCCATTACTGACGAGCTTCTCTCAATGCAAAGGGCACTGATCATTTAAATCTCTTCAACTCAGTCAACTCTGGACAGAAAAAACAGAGCTAATAAGCACATGAACGATTTTAAGAACAGAAACAGACTCAAACAGAGAATTTTGAGACTGCAGTATTAGCATAATGTAAAAGTCAATATTCACAAGCAACAAAACTGGCTGCTAAGCAAACAGCTGCACCATAATTCTCTCCTCTCCCTATACACCTCTGTACCACCCTTCAGTTCCAGTGGGTTAGCATTGCCATGCACCACAAAACAGAACCAAGTCACTGGGCACATTCAAGTTGCAGTGTAGAGGGGGAACTTAATAATGAAATGCAGGCAAAGCATCAAAAAATAACTGGATACAGATGCAAGGATGCAGAAGGGTAAAACCTTTTAAAAGAAGCTTTAAATGTTTGCACCATTAGGTTTCAAGAACTTTATTAAACTTTTCACTCGCACTATAAAACAGTCTTTACAACAAAGAAGTTATAGTATGAAAAAGAACTGTAAAAATATTTTCCTTTTGACTTTGTACATATTATGTTCATTTAGTATTTTTTTTTCCAAATAATGGCTTTTATAAAGGCTAGGGGAAAGTTATCTTCAGTTACCACAAATTCAATCAAAATAATTTACTTATAAAACAATAAGAAGCTATGATGCAGATTAACATAACAGCAAATTCCTATACTCAGTTTCATTTTCCTGTTTATGCAAATCCCATTATTAAAACAAGAGGTCACAGTAAGTTTGAAAACCATGCTCAAAGCTGTACGACAATAATTCTAGCCAGGAACTTAAGCTAGTACTTTTGCTGGTATGACGTAGCAAGTGATTCAAGCCAACAAAACATCTAATCATATTTCAATTTACCCCAGGTTATCCTATACCAGTTCAGCAACTCTTAAGAACTAAATGTGTGGCCCCATTTCAAGTTGCCAGTAAGCAGAAGGCCTTTATCATAAAATCAGAAGTTATGCCTTTAATGGCACACTCAAGACTGTCACAAATTAAGTAATTATCAGGAAAAAAACAACTTCTTTCATTAGATTGTTCTAGCTAATGTACCTCAAAAAGCAGCAGCAGAAAGTTTACTATTCCCAATTTTAAAAAGTTTAGGTCTCTGGCATCTGTTACTATTACAAAACAAATAATCCTCTTACCAGGCCAGGCCACCTATATATATTTATGCATATCAAAATAGAACAGGTTCAGGTACAAAACTCAAGAGGTCACATTTCTAACGTAATGCCTTCACACATGCTACATGGTGGCAGAAAGTCCTTCTTGACAGACTCATGCTGCCTACCACCCACACACTGCTCTCTCCCAGGTCCAAATACACCTCGAGCCTTGTGTTTCTGCATGTCCATGGGTCACATTCATAACTGACTTCTTCTTTGGCTATGCCCTGCCTACGGTAACACGAGCGTCACTGCTCTTTCTTACGAGTTTTGGTGAGGCTGACGCCCCTCCAGTCCTCCTTTTAGGAGGCTGTGCCAACTACTGTTTTACATGCAGAGAAGAAGCTATATAGACGAAACTTGAAGTTATTTTACCACCTTATTCTTTTCCCTAATATTAAGACTGAATAATTATCTGCATAAGCCTTTTAGATCTAAAAGGCTACGAAAAGCAAAGTGGACTAAACATCATCTAAAGGAAAGGATGCTGCTTCATACACTGTCTAGCACTGCCAGATAACATGTTGCTCCAGAAGCAGCAGAAGTAACAAAGCCTGGTTTCCCAAAAACGTGTTGTCTAAGCTGCTTCTCAACAGGTTGGACAAGATATGCCAGCACTGTGGCAAACCCAAAATCATTGGTGCACTGGCTGGATGTGCAGCAGATGTCAAACAAGACATATAATGGCCAAAGATGCCTGAGTAGCCCTCAGCTGAGGCACCAGCTTGGATCTCTCTCTCACCTCCACTCAACTGCCAATTTTTACAAAACTCCTAACATCATTATGTCTGAAATCTGAACCATCTGGTCAATAGCAGACAGATTTGCAAGGAGGGAAATCAGAAGTGTGGGAAGGGTGAGAGAAAGAATGGCTGTTAAAATAGAGCTATGCTTAAAACAGACACATTTATCTACATAGATAATAAAACATCCAAGTCACCAAATTACATTAAAATAATGTAATTATTTGTAACCCTAAATAGCACACTCAAACCTAACTGATGCTTAAAATAACCCAAGCTACATATTCTTAATATTCATGGGCTTTTCCCCCCCAGTTCTGGCAAGCAAGCACAGACACTACAGACTTTCACAGAAACTGCACATTCTGGTAACATTGGGATGCTAGAAAACAAATGAAACCAGGTTAAAAAAACCTCTAACAAAATCCTTTCTGCCACAAAAAAACACACCCACAAGCCCTCATGTCATTGTCCTAGTTAACCCATTTTCCAGAACCCAAGTCCTCCCAAACAGCAGCAGTACTGGCCCTTGCTCTCAGAACACCATTTCTATTTTTAGTTCCACATAAGTGAAATGCAGCAATAAAGCTATTAATCTTTCCTCTTCCCCTTTACTTAAATTACAGAACTGAGGTAAATCTCTAAGCTAGTTTAAACTGTTAGGCTCCTTGAATAGGGACAATTTGTTACCTTTTAGAACTGTAACAGTTAAACAAGATGTTTTCAGACTACATTGTATGACTCAAAAGAAGTAACACCACTGACACTATCCTGCAAAGCAAGTATTTGTGAAAGGATATAATGAAAGTATTTAAGAAAAAATCTAACAAATAAAAACCCCAGACACTGCTGTCTTATTAAATCTTAAAGAGCCTTCCAATGACACCAAAAGTTCCCATCTTCTCTACACAGAGGCAGAGAGACAGCACCTCTTCTACTCTAATTCTGCCCAAGAAACATAATCAGTGAGTTGTCCCGTTCAGTTCCAAAGCAAGTTCAGCTGTGAATGAAATTGTTCTGATTTCAGCTTGCACTAATGAAGCTGTTGACCCTCTTATAGCCTCTTCTTAACGCTTCAAATCCTTAAAAATAACAAAAACAGCAAAGTGTGAGGTTGAACCATTGATATTTTAAATACTTTTCTCCATCATCTATTCTTTACCTATTTTTTTAACTGAATGTATACTTGTGCTCTGAGACAAACCTTTCCCTAAGCTCTCTACCACGATACTTATCTTTCTCCTAAACTGCTACTTTTCTTAACTTTGGACTGTTCAACTCTGAACAACTTCTGCATTTTGTTGGTTATTCATACAGCTTAAGTGCTTTTGAAGTTCTTTACAATTGTCCCTGTAGCTGACAAACTCAAATAGGATGCATACAAAACTTCAGAGGAACCCCACTGCTAAGCTTTCATCAAACTGGTCTTCTTAGTCCTCTATCAACCAGTTTTCGTTTTACGATAAACCTTTGTTCTCACCCTATCCTCTGTCTTCCCTAAAAAAACTTCGCAAGAAGGCACTTTTCTATTCTAAACGACATTAACCAATTAATAAAGCAGTAAGAAAAGGTAAGGGAAACCATTTCACTGACATTCACATCCTAGAGCTCTATCCTGCACAGGACTGCTCTCTTGAATTGGGGCCATAAGCAGTTTAACAAATACACTAAAGCTGGTACTTGTCACCAGAAGATGCAGTTCCTTCCTCTTACCCTCTGCTATTTGCACCCACCTTATTCTTTCACCACACCCTCAAAACAAACTGGTTTAGGGACTGTGTCTGGTAAGTCACCCAGCAAAAAATAGTTTTAGTGTGGACCAGGGCTGTGATCCAGATCACCAGGCAATCTTAAAATATTTGGCCAATAAAACTGAAGCAGCAGTGACAGGATGAGTCTGAAAGGCTGGGACTGGATTTCTTCAGTTGCACTCCCTGCTTGAAATGTTTTGGGTGGGGAGAGGAAAAAAAAGATATATAAGCTCATATGCAGAATCCCTCACTAGTGTCATGGAACATTTTTAGGAATGCAAACATATTAGCCTTATTTATTTCAGTGACTGCATACACAAATGGCTGGACTATTATCTCAACTGTGGTGACTGCAACAGCAGTGCAATTATGTGCCTACGCAATCCCGCATCTGACATGTCATCTTAAGACAGTTTATATTCCACTGTAATAAATGCAAGCAGATTACATATCTTGGAGCTGTGTTTTGGCTGGAAAGTTACACCACTAAGCTTATATTCCATAAAGGATTTTACTAACTACCCTAATTAAGGTTGCACAACTCTTCCATTTTTAAAATCCTATTTTAAATGGACAAAACCTTGCCAAACTAACCCTTGGCAAGACTCCTCTGTCCTTCACACACACCCAACAGAGAAAGGGAAAGCGAAACATTTGGTTCATCTATTTGAGTTTAATTCCAGAAAAGTAATTTCCCAGAATAAAATGACAGAGAAAACAGGTTTTATCCACATTAAACATCCATTTTCTCTCCAGCTTTCTTGAAAAGCTCTAAAATTTCTGTAACAGTTACATTAAATGATAATGAGAAATTGCTTTTCTGACATAAAGGTATCATCTCTAACACGTTCCAATACAGATGTAATCACACTGTTGAAGTGGAAAAATACTCCTCTTTCATCCACTTTGCAAAGAATTTGTGGACAAAGAATTTAACTCCCTGAGATTTTTCTTCTCCAAATCAGAGATGGACAAAAGCTTTCCTGTAACTATTTCATATGATTCCTAAAAGCCTACCATCAAAAGAGTAACAAGAAAAGGTACAGAGAACAGAGACACATCTCTCAGGCACTATTAGTCATATCCTCTCAGGCACTGAACCAGCAACAAAGGGAGAAGTACAATGACAATCATGAATGGACACACTAAAAACATAGATCCAGAAGAATCAGGAGGAATGAAAACACATCCTAAAAACAGCAAACTCAGCCATAAGCAGGAATAGTACCCAGAGTTCTCAAAACTTTGTCTTCCTTCAGCAGTTAGCACATAGGCTAATTCAGAAGCATCCCACAACCATTCCTGGACTTAAAAGTAAACAATCACAGCTTTTTGTATAGGTATTCCTCAATAATTCCATCTTTACTACCCTTAGGCACATGTGACAAATTTGGTATGCTTGCAATAGTTTTTGTATTATTCAGATTAGGTGAAACAGGAGCAGAGACTAATGCATTAAAAAAAAATAAAAACATGTATTACATGGATAGCAACAAACAACAAAAATATCACTAGCAAATTACCAAACAGTGTAACAGCGTGTGCTTTAACTCTTAAGTCTTGTGGCAGAAGGCAGTAGCTTTCTAAAAAATAAAATTCAGAGAGCATTTCAATAACTAATATTTGGAATGATCCTTTATAGAGGTATGGGAATTTCCTGGTGTGGTTTTACATATTGCTAAAATAGGACACTGTATGGCACTCTTTGCAGATACATCACTTGCTCAAAGAAGCTGACAGTAAGTTCACAGGACTGCCTTATCTCCTCTTACGCAAAGGCACAATGAGCCTTTGCTCTGAGGCCACAGTAGAAACAGCCCCAATGTCCCCAACTCATTCAACTCTGACCTTTTCTTATCAAGACAGCTCACAAATTACACAAAAACTTCCTGTTACAAACAGCAAACAAATTCAAAGATCCTTGCTTGATCTCAGCATCACCTACACATAATCATACACATCAGAGAAAGCCACATTTCAGCCAGGGATCACCTAGAAACTCAACACACAGCCACTGAATAAGCCAAAAGAGCCTGTGTGCTATGTTGCTATCCACATCTCCTGAGACACATCAAAGAGAACACAAAACAAGAAGAATTTTATTTCTCTATTTAACATACTGCCTGACCTCAAAAAACATGAGTTGCTCCCCCCATACCCTTTCCCTTCCCAGTCCTCAGAGTAGTGACCAGTCTCAAAGCAAAACGCTGCCAATTAAAAATGCTGTAGGAACAGGGGAAGGTAGAAAATAATGCCAGGTTTAGCAGAATAGTCTCCTGAAATAACACCTCCTGCCTTATTTGGGGCAAAAAAATTGCATTATCTCATCTGCTGTTCTCCAGCTTCTGTTGCACTTCCTGCCCAAGGAGAGGAACCGACTTGCCATGAGATGCAGCGCAGGCAGCACACGCTGCCTGCACCAAGGAATTGTTGTCACAGCAACTCCACCTGTATCTTTTACAGTTCTGGTAGACAAAAATACTCACAGTCTTTGAAGATTGGAGGAATCAAGGCTATCGACTGATTAAAAAGAAACAAAGATGATTTTGAGTTAGGTAAAAAAAAAAGCATGACTGCTGAAAAAATGATCAAGTGCCCACTACTTAATCATACATACAAATAATGTAATAAATTTTAAATCACTTGGGGGGGAGAGCAGAGGGGAACACACCTCGAAATCCAAATCTCAGATTTACTTGGCTGAATAACAAAGAAGGAAGAAAGGGAAATTCTCCTCATTTGACAAAACTAGAATATTCTTACGGACACTATTTAAATGTCACCTTCCCAGCTGACACCGAACAGTAACAGGCAATAACATAGAATCAGTTCACTTTCTTTTAAGCACCGCATCCTTATACCAGCAAGCACGCTCACACCACTAAGACCTTTTCGTGTGTGGTAACAGAGGTGTATTACTCTTCCTTCCATCAGCCCGCCAGCCTGTCCTGACATTTTTGCACCGCTGTGTGTCTTGGCAAGAGGCTGAAACAGAAGGTTTTCTCGAGTTGTCCTCTTCACTGCTGGAGCATGAAATACTCCAAACACAACTCTCAAAGAAACCCCCTCCCAAGACGCACACAGCGCTGCTGACCATGTGCAACACTTCTCTCTCCTGGTGCTCTGACAGGCAGGGGAGCACAGATGGTTGCTGCAGACAGAGGACACTCGTCCTCCACCAGCGCCTTCCCATCCCACTGCCCCCTACAGTGGGATCGAGCTGTATGGAGCAGAGTGAAGCACAAGATTAGCATCATAAGTATGAGGACTGTACTGTTAACCAATTAGTCTGCTGTCATAGAGACTTCTGATTGCAACAACGCTATCACAGGCTAATGCTAACTTCTGCATTTAGACGGCAGGAGAAGAGAACAAAACAGTTTGCCTAAGCACATTGAAGCCAAGCTTTTCTCTAGAAGCCCTATTTTTAGTAATTTCATTAGATACAGGGATATTAAACTTCGGTCTGCAATCATTACTTGCCCAAAGAAGTTCAAATATAAAAGATGGTTGCTTTAGAACTAGTTTTGTAGGTGAGTTGGAGGTCATCAGAAATTCACCACCAGAGATATGCTCCATCTCCCTCCCATTACATCTACTGCACTGTTTAGTGGTTTCTGGTTTACTTGTATATTAAATGACAAATTATAATATAGGGAAAGAAAGGTACTTGCCAACAAAGGATCAAGCACTCTCCAGTTTGCTTTTTTTAGAATGCATCTTCCAACTAACGCAGGGAAATATTTAGAAGTGTTATTCAAAGGTGCCTTTCAAATCATACTAAATATGCAGATTCTGAGTGTCCCAAACTGAACAGCTCCAGCAATGACAGCAATACATTCACATAAAAAGCCTGTCAAAAAAGAAAAAGGCTTAGAAGAGTTATAAAGTGCTGAAAGCATATCAAAATAGAGTAACATTGCTAGACTATCTCAAAGTTCTCCATAAAAAGACACTCAGTTCTCCTTTTCATAAGAAACACTACAGAGCTCAAGAGAACAACACAGATATTTATCATACGCTGCCCTTTAAAAATCAAAGACAACCAATTATACCCAAGTTCTCTCTCATACTTGCATCTGAAGAAGAAAAAGATTAGGGAAAGGAGAGTGACCTTTAAATTTCTCTTCCCATTCTTTCCTTTACTTTACTTGTCTAGTTATACACTATCTCTTTACATAATATCAAGTGCATCTGCAAACAGAAACACCTACATTTAGCAAAAAGCACAGATGAGAGCTGCTGATATAGATACAGATAATGTAATGTCTGTGACAAATCCTCTAGGATCCTAGCACGAAAACACAGGTTTATGCGGGGGTGGGGAGTAGAAGGGCAGACCTGAATTTTCCTCAGCTCTTCCAACTTTCTTCCAATAAAACAGAACAATTATGCTGCAGCAGCAAAGCCCAGAAGGAAAAGCTAACACTCACTATATTTTCTTTGTGTGGTGTTGAGCTCTTTCCTACACAATACATACAAACTTACAGGGGGAAAAAAGTCCCTCCTGAATCTACTTTGCAGACTGAGTTTAAGTCCCTAATTACAAATGGTTTCTGTCACTTCTCACCCAACAGATGACCCAAGAAAGGAAGAGGAAAAAGTAAATAAATTAAAAAACTGAAACACACCTTCAATGCAACAGAAGCAGAACACTACCTCTAACTAAAAGATAAATAAACTTAGCTGGTTACTGTCTCAATCAAGCAGACAAAAAAACCCACCCCTAACTCACCAACAGCTCTGCTTCTCAGAAGAAAAACTCTAAATTTCATCAATTAATCCATATATACTGACTATCTTGTATTTACTTTTGCAAAGATGGAACATCGTGATGCCTATATTTGACTTAATTTCTGGAATTGAAATCAGAATAATTCTGGAGCAGTGTCTCTTCCAGGTACATCACTATTTTTCACCAACTCTAACGAAGTAGGTTTTTGGTCTTTAGTTAAATTGTACCCTATAAAAAGAGGGGACCTAGCGACAGTCTTTTATAAATCTGTCACTCTGGAAACAGACACAAATTATTCTGTCTATGTATGTTGAAGCCAGAAGGATAACACTTCCAAGATTTGTTCTGCATGTGGTGCTGAGCACTGAGGTGGGTAAAGAAAGAATGGACAAAGAAACATGTTATTCTTGCTATTTCGTAGCTTTCAGTATAAAACACGTTGATGCCTTCATATCAAATAAAATACATTTAAACTGAGACTTTGTACAAGCATTCATTTAAAATCCTTCCCAAAAGCCATGCTTTATAGTGAAAAGCAAAAACAAGGGCCTCCTTACCCATACACCATCCCAGAAAACACTTCTGTGTAGCTGTTTGTAAATAACACTTCAAACAAACATACTAAGACATTTCAAGACTGTAAAACAAAGGATTTCAAAGTGTCAAGGTACATCAGCAATACCGATCAACAGATGCTTTGGGAAGACTTTAGGATATGCAGATCATGCTAAGATCACTTTCCAAGCAATAGGCAAAAGAAACCACACAGTTCTGCAGTCAGCAGTAAAACTATCCCAAGGAAACTGCTTTCAGAAATTCACAACCATATCGTTATGGGACAATGGTTTGAATTTTAACTAGCGCGTTCAATATACACAGCAAATCCCCAGGGTCATATGCTGTATGACTTTAACATCACCATTATGTCCATAAACTTTCCCATTTCCAATTAATAATGCACATGACACCTTGAAAGTCATTCCTTCCTTTGGGAAGACCTTTGCTCTTTAAAGCTGAAACCAGACTTTCAAAAATATACCTGCCACTGCAAGTACTATGTGGACTTCTTTTAATGAGCAAATATAAACACATTAAAAGATTTTTAAAACAGCATATCTGGAAAAGCTTGAGCTGTACCAGGCAAGGCAATTTCGAAGCAGTGCAACGTTGCGACAGTTCTAGCCCAACAGACCGGAATCTAGCTCGCTGCTGCTGCTGCTGCCACCATCTCCTGAAGGAAGGACTGGAGCTCACCTAGAGTATCCACAGAAACTCTGTGCATCTCGGAAAGGCACACGACAGGTACCAAAAGGCACATAATCACAGAGGCTTCAGCTCTTGTAGCCTAACAAAAAGAGCACTCCATCTGGGTCAATACTGACTTTCTGACTAATCAGGAGTCTGACCAGACTCCAGAGATGTGTGCTGCCATTCATTTTTTTCCTTGTTTACATGGATAAGACCTGTGGATACAGCCTGGGCAGAAGAGAGGGAAAGAATTTTAGGAGGACTGTTCATGTTTTGCACTCAGCAGAATAATTTCCTCCTCTTTCCAAGGTCTAGGCACATACAAAGAATTGACAGCTGCTTTCTTGCACAAAGTGCAGTAGCCAGGATGAAAATCAGTGCATTCAAAGACAAGACTAGAGCCTTTCTTAAGATTTCAGTTCAGTCCATCACCTGGATTAGTCTATAAACACTAGCAAGCAAAAAGAAGTTCAATAATAACTGCAAAGCAAACATGCAGAGGGAGAAAACCCTACTGATTCTGTAATTAGCTCTGCTATCACTAAATGAAGAGTCATACAGTTGAGAAATGTTCTCTACAGCTGCTTATATGAAAGAGGTTCCCTCTGTTTCCCTGCATTCCAAAGCAGCAGCAAAGACAGTTGCTGTTGAAAGAAACAGAAGACCTACTCTCCTGACATCAGCTTCCTGTCAAAATTCCTAGCCTTATGTCCCGATAGGTTTTAAGTGGAGATGACTGAAGTGGAGAGACGCATGGACTTCATAAGGAAAAGTTTGGCTGTATCAGCTACATGCACAGTACAAATCGACTCTCTCTCTCGAGCAGATAACACGTTTTTCATGTAACACAAAGCGGTCATGATATTTAGGAAAAATTGTATGTCTGATTACACCAGGACAAAATACCGATTGGAAACTGTCACTTAACGTATAGTAAGTTAGACCTGATGATTTAAAAGAACGTTTCCATACACTCGGCATCTCAATCCAGAAACAGAAAGCATCTATATAATAAAACTGAAAGGAAAACATCCCACGTATCCACTATGCTGACACATTCCCGTTCATGTCCCCGTACTGAAACATCTGTGCTTTAACACTTATTTACACCGTTTTATACGCTTTAAATTAATAAAACGTTCTTACCTGTATATCCTGCCCACCAGCCCCAGGAAGCCACCATAGCTAAAAGCCACTTAAATAACACTCCTTCGATATACCAGAAGCTCTCACTATTCAGCATTCGGAGAGGCTGCAGCACAATTAAATACAAGACGTAGGACGGAATAGCAACCAGGTTATTGGCGACCATAAAAGCGAACCTGAGGAGTGCTTTCAGGCAGGTATAGCCCACCCGCTGGGCCTGCTCTAGAGTCACGGCCATTCTCTTCACGGCGGAGGCAGCGGGACCGTCCTAGGGGCAGAGGCAAAACAAGGCACAGGTAGCAGCGCTCTCCCGGCGGGGCCAGCCCAGGGGATCTGCCGCCGGCCCCGGGGAAGGCAGCCGGCCCCGGGGAAGGCAGCCGGCCCCGGGGAAGGCAGCCGGCCCCGGGGAAGGAAGGCAGCCCCCCACCCACCCCGCTGCCGGGGGACACGCAGGGAGAGGGAAGGACGGGGGGGCCGCCTCCCCTGCCCTCCGCGGGCTCCGGAGGACCCCAGCTCCCCCGGGAGGGACACACGCCTGGCCCCCGCCAGCCTCCATCCTCCCCCCAAACCCCCCCAGGATACGGGCGGGGGGCGCCAAGGCGGCTGCCGGCGGGCTCGCCCCCCGCCCGGCGCGGCTGCCAGGGGCCGGGGCCCGCGGGCGGCGCTGAGGGGAGCGGGCGGCGGGCCCGGCGGCGGGACTCACCTCCGGCAGGGCGGCGGGGCGGCGGCGGAAGCGGCGGGGCTGGGGGAGCTGGGCCCGGCGGTGGCAGTCCCGGCTGGCGGCGGCTCATGGGCCCGGGGGTGGCTGGCCCGGCCGCGGCGGCTCTACTCGCCCTGCGGCTCCCTGCGGAGAGAGGTGGGCGGGCGGCGTGAGCGCGGGGGCCGGCGGGCGGGGAGGCGGGAGCGCCGGGCCGGGCGGGCAGGCGCAGACCACGGGCTCAGCTCGGTTCTCCCGCGCCGGCAGCCGGGCCGGGCCGGGCCGGGCCTGGCACCCGCTCTCCTCCCCTCCCTGTCTGCTCGGCGCGGCGCGGCTCGGCGCGGTCCCGCCCGCGGAGCGCCGAGGTCGCGGCCCCGCAAGGACAGGCGGGGGCTGCCGGCGGGGGGAGGACCCTGCACCTGTTGGGGGCGGGAGCCCGGCCCGGGGAAGGTCCGTACCTCGGCACGGCCGCCAGAAGTGCGGGCCGCCCGGGCTTCATGCCGGCCGCTGGGGCCGCGCTCCCCGCCCCCGCCGGCTGCGTGTCCGCCGTGACCGCCCGCCGGGAAGCGGGGCTGGCGCTGCGGCGAGCGCCGCCCCCCGCACACACAGACAGACACACACACAGGCAGACGGACAGACACAGACAGACAGACGCCCGGCAGCGGGAGCGCAGCGGGCTCCGGCAGCAGGCTGGCTGCTGCCCCCCGCGCTGCCGAGGGGCTGGGAGCAGGGGCAGCCCCTGAGGCCGCCGCTCGGGGCTTCTGCCCCCGTCCCGCAGCGGCAGGGCCTGGCCCCACGCCCCCCGGCCGGACCCCCGGGGTTCATCCCCCTCGGCCGCTGCTGTGGTCGGGGAAAGGGGGAAGGAGGAGGGGGCACGGGTCCCCTCGGCACCCCCAGAGCGACCCTCCTGCCCGGGACAGCAACAACACGTTTTGTCCCTGGAGGCGTAAGTCTCTGACACGTGCTTTTTACATATATATATATATATGTATATATAGCAACTTTTTCATGCTCTCTCGCATCCCTCCCCTGCAGCTGCGAACACCGCCTCCGACCTCCAGAAAACCCCGCCGGAGACCTGCCCTCGTGCTGCAGCAACCCTTGGCTCAAGCCCTCGTCTCCGCTCAGAGCAGACCGCGGGGGGAACAGCCTGCGTCCCCCCAGATTCCCCCGGGGCCAGGAGTTTTTGCCTTCTGTGTCACTGCATCATCCCTTGCGGAAATGCAGGGCTGCCTCAGCCCTCTCCCGCCTCACGGGGCCCAGCTTCCACAGCTTACTTCTACTGAAAACACCTACACGGAACAGAATGACTCCCTGCAAGTGATTTTTAACACAGCTGGGGGTTCTTGAGGAATAGAAGCAGATGAAAAAAAAACAACTACACCTTAAGAAGAAGATACTCTAGAAGGTCCTTTGTGCAGATAAACAACCCCTTCAAATTGTAATACCCAGCTTGGAAAACATACTGCTTTCGCATACAAACCCTGCCCTGTGCAAAGCCAGACTCATTGTCGAGGGAACTCCAGAGGTGGCTGTACCATCAATGAAATTAATCCGAACCTCCACTCCAGGGAGAAGACAAAGTTGTTATTGCAGCTTAATGTATTTTGAGAGTTTAAAAACAAACAAAAAAAATCCCCAACAAATACTGCCACTATGTTCTGTTGGAGCAAAACAAAACAGAGGCGTCTTGCCTGTTTCCAAGTCTGGGTGTTTCTCTGTTTTTTATTACTAGGTTAAATTTGACAGTTGCACTCAGTGATCATTATGGAGTTAGCTTAAAGCTGTTTTGAAATGTTACCAGCTTCAGAAGGACTTGAATATTTGTTTTTTTTTTTCTTTTAGACTTCATGTGAGTAACTCTGGGCATACACGTGTTCCCAGCAAAATTTTGCTCTGAAATCCTCAGATAGAAAAAGGTCAATTTTTAGGCTGTAAACATTTTAAAATTTACATCCTAACAGCAAAAATGAAGCCTTGTTTATATATTATTCCAAGATGGAAAAAAAATAATTATAAAATGTGGTATATTTAATTATTTTATTCACACTGTACAACTTGGAATAATAGCCTCAAATCTAATGTATCAAAATGAGGGACTGCAGAAATTACATTAGACAGGTAGTGAACTAGGCAATTTATATTGCAGAAAGGAATGACACATAGGGAATCAGGCCTACAAAGCATTCTTTGTCAGAGTGACTGCCATATAGCTTGGGAAGCCATGGTTTAGCATTTTGCTGAATGAGCTGATAGCGAAGACTCACCCCTACTCCCCATTTCCTGACCTCCACGTGGACAACCCAAGTCCTAGGAAGTGTGCACAATGGAATCTTGAGAAGCCTGCTGTCTGTCATCCAGTCTCAGCCTCTGTAAGAATCCTTTCTAGTTTAAAGTAACATGTAGAGGTATATATGTGCCATTACTGCAAACACAAATAAGGAAACAACTAAGCAGTAGAAATATTTTGGTCAATAACTGCTAGTGCTGAAGCTTAGAAGTTTCAAAACTGGTTTTTGGTTTTGATTTTTTCATTCTGATTTCTGGAAGCAATTCCTCATAATATGAGCTTCATGAGCTTTCTTTATACATTGCCATTTTACTATCAGAAATGCAAAAAAAGGGCAAAATATAATAAAAACAACTAAAATTGTGGCCTTTTTAACCATTTCTTTAAATTTTACACATTTTTTTACTGGATATCCCCCCTGTAACTGTGTCGTTTCAGCCTTGTGGAAATGCTGAAGGGGATGTCACTACTGATTATTGTGGAAATACATATTAATGTGCTTATTAACTGGTAGACACAGATACCAGGATTGCTAATGTTAGGTGATTAACTGATGTCAAGGATTGCTGGAGCAGATAATTAAATACTGGAGTTGTCTCCCACTCACCTCCAAATAAACCTATGGACCAAAAACACAGAAAAAGAAGGTTAAACTTATTCCTGCCCATAAGAAGGGAAAACATCTTATTACTGAGGTGGGGATGTTTGACAGTAATAAACAAACTCATCTGTTACATTTAGTTCCCTTAAAGAGTTATCCTAAATGGTACATAGGTTACTGCAAAGGAGCTGCAGAATCTGGAAGATTCTGAAATTCATACAGGCTGCAAGATGCAAGTCAGGTGTTACTCAAACTCCTGGAGAGATTTTTGAAGAAGGTAACTTTTTTTTGTCTCTGGGTACACTTTAAGAAGTGATTTGCCACCGGTCATTCTTGTGTGCTACCGTTCACAGGCAAGTATTTGCATTCCAACTTTGCCATAACACTGGAACTGCCTGCAAGCATAGCTGCAAGAAGGGAATGCACTGCAGACATTCCAGTAGTCAACTCACAACAGCATGGGGAGCCATAATGAAATCCAGGTTCCAAGCTGTAAACACCCAACCAACTAAAAGCCGTGTTTCTGGAGTTCAGAAAAAGCAAGTTTTGGAATGCTTTTGAACCTCTGAGTCAAAGATTGGGGAAATAAAAAGCCGCTTGTTTGTCCTGACCAGATTCAATCAGTTCTCCCTGCTTGCTTTCCTTGTAGCAAACTCAAGTCACAGATGCCATATGGTCAAAGAAAAAAGGGTTAGGAGGATATACTCATGTGCTGATGACACTAAACCCAAAATTGCCCTTAAAATCATAAAGGCCTGTCACACAGAAAGTAAAGACAAGAAAACAGCCTGGGAAATGTCAGAAATTCTACAAAACAGAAAACAACTATTCTTTCCAGCCTCTCAGAAAGACCAGCTTGCTACTTGAGAAACTGTGTAAAATTTTATTTAAAAAATAGCACGACAGAAAAGATTAAAGTAGACAAAACTGCCATGAGAAACTACAAAGATGGGAACATGTAAAGAGCAGAGACTGCTAGAAGATGCAGAAGATGAAATAGCACATATACTCAAGGGAGCATAAATCCAGAAAGCATCTCAAGTGAATTAAGAAGTTAGCATTGTATTTGAAAAAATAACAGTTTAAAGAAGCCCCAAGAAGAACTTAACTATGTTTTCTACAGGCTGCAATAAAGAAAGAAGGGAAAAGAACTGGTTAAAAAAAAAACCAAAAAACCAACACGAAGCCCAAAAGAAAAAGAAAAGTTGGGGATCTTAAAAAATATATATATATCAATTTATTAATATTAACCTCCAATCCTGAGCTGCTTTATAGTGTGGCAGATGTTTGCATTGCTGTCTTCAGAACATTAAACGCTTCATTAATTTTCAGAACAGTTAAACCTTCTAAAATATTCTGTAACAGTATTCCATCATGAGTTCTGCATGAGAGGCAAAATCACCTCCATTTTCCAAGTAAATTCTTAAATTTAAAAGACACTTTCAGTCACTCCATCTCTACCAGCTGTGTCTCAGGAGGAAACATGCTTGTTAAAGTTCCTTGATCTTCAGTGGCAAGCAGGTCTAAGGTCCTCTCTTACTCATCCAACAGGAGACCACACTTTTTAGAAGCTTTACCTTCAGGAACCTTGTAGACACACACGTTCCTTTTGAAGACTCGTGCATTTACTGCAAACGAATTGCAAAACCCAGGCCATCTTCCTTTTCTGATTTTTTTTCCAGAAAGTAAATGTTACCATACTGTTTGACTTTTCGGTCAAAGATGCTTTTATTTGCATCTTAATTCTTTTAAGGACACCTCATGGTAACATGAAGGAGCTGTTAAAATGGAAGTAAACTGGGGCTTTTTTAACACTTGTCACAATCCTGTATTTATGTAAAAAGGCTGATCTGACACAGGGCTTAGCCCCCTCACAAGCTCCCTTCCCTTACCCCATCCCTCCAAATCCCACATGCAATAACCCTCACCAAGATCAGCCAGCTGCAGACAAGTCAGCCTTGCCAGTTCCTACAGTTCTAGCATACAGAGTTGTGATTTTGGCTTTGTTTCCTAATATTTTAAGCTCTTGAATGAAAGCCTATGTTTTTTCACATTAAAAAAATCATAAGCTTTAGGAAAAATGGCACAAGTGTGACCAAAAAATTTCAAGCTTGTGACAAGTACATGTTTTTTTCTCCCCCCTCTACTAACTTGAGTTGACATCAGAGCTCAGACAGGGTTAGCTCTAACAAGATTGCAGGATGCCAGGTTAAGGCCTTGAGTTGTCTTAGGGACATTTTTTCCTGGAAGAAGGTGGCAAAGAAGATTTCCTGGTTTCAAACAATCTAAACACATGACCAAATAAAGCAAAAAGGTATGGCTAGAGTAAGAGACTAAACAAACATAAGGTATTTATTCAGAGTAAATACAAATAGTATTGAAGTAGCAGTGTCACCTTGTTTGACCCCAAACTGGCTGTTCTTTTTAAATCAGGAATCACTAAATATTATGCAAGTTGGATTGTTACATAGTTCATTCCAAAAATTTTGTAAGCCTAAATGAGACCAAGTAAACATTTCACAGCCAGGTATTCACTGCATTTGTAATTTGGCTCTAGGGAATTTTATATAGACATGGACAGAAGAGCAAATGCCAGAAATAGTGTCCAACATAAAGTAAAAATTAAAATTCAACATGCAGCTTCTGGGATGGGCAAGCTGAGCTATAGCCAAGGAGACCATATGACATGAAGACAACTATACTAAATCAGTACAAGTACCCATTATTAAGTGTGCTACTAGGGAAGAGAGAAGACCACTCACCTCTAATGTTTGGTCTGGCTACGGTCCCATCACTTCTTCTAGTAAGTCCTGCAGCAAAATGGATCTTTACACAGTGAGAAATCTCAAGAACGTGTGTACTGCACTCTGCCTGCTCTGCACTTCAGACTGAGCTCATCTGTTGGGATACTGCTGCTCCATTTAATTGGCCAGCATAGTTGGGGACTCCCTACAGGAATGTATTTTTGTCCCATTTGATAGCTAATTCTTACTTATCATGTGTTTTCCAGTGATCTCCTGAGGCCAAGGCAGTGTCCAAATAGATTTGCTGGGTGGGACACATATGGGACACAAAAAGTGATGGTTCATCAACTTTTTTCAGGTGGAGATTGTTCTAAAATTTAGAAGTACTCTTATTTATGATTTGTCAAGGGTTTGTTTTGGTTTTTTTTAACTATTTTTGGACACATTTCCTTTGTAGCACAAAAGCAATGAGATAACCAGTATCTATACTACTTTCACTACAAAGAATCTAAATAGACTCTAAGTATAAGCTACAAAGGGGAAGCAAGCCATACGATACTTGAGTCAAGGCTATCCTGATCTCTCAAAAGAATCTGGGTAGAATCATGTCTGAATGTACTTACCTTTCTACAGCATAGCAAGACCAAACCAAGGAAGTTTAGAACTGGGTAAGAACAGTACACTAATCTTTGTTCATGACCTTCACCATTTGTAAGAAAGGTGAAAAAGCAGAATGCATCACGTTTGAGCAATCTGCCAGTTAGTCAAGACTAGCAGAAGGTGAGGCAGATCTCTCCCTTTCATAATTTTCCACTTAGGCAGAGCCTCTTAGCCTTTACAGCAGTGCCACTCGTGGATACTCCATCTCAATCTGTTTAACACAAAATGTATACATAATCATTATAATTTTTTGGGGTGCTTTTGGTCTAGCATACCAGGAATGTAAGCCCTCTTGATGTGGCTACATGTTCTGAAACTCATATGCAGATTCAGTAAGATTACTTGTAATGTCCAAATCAGTATTGCCATCAAAACCAGGTAAGTTAGCTCTCAGAAAGTTAGGTTTTAAAGAGCTAAACCCCTCAAAAGCTAATTCACTCTCCTTACAGATGCAGAAGTTAACTTGAATTTCCCTTTTCTGGCTACAATTTTCATTAAGGGTATAAGATAAGTAAAAACTTAGTATTAACCACAGATGGATGATGCCTCGAGTCTCAGATTTGTGAATTTTTGTTTGTTTCAACAAAATAAACATTTTGATGTGACTCTCAACATTTCTGTAACCTAATATATACGTTATGAAAAAAAAACCCTGCTGTTCCTGCTATTACAATATCATTTCATACCATACTAAGTTTCCTCATACCGAAGCCTGTGAGCTAAATAATTCAGAAGTTTTGAGGTGTTCAATTTCTCATTAAAACTAAACCAGAGGCTTTGACTGAGACTGCTTATGAAAGATGGATAAAAGGCACACTGCAATGAAACCAGATAGCCAGCAAGCAACGCTTTCATTTGTTTCTGCATGGAACGTGTTTCTGCCATACTGTGTGTGTCAATCAGTGGGTGGCTCAAGTAGTGCACAACATACCTGGGTTCTCATCTCAGTTACACAAGTGCTTTTCACCCACTGACACTACTGTCACCAAGGCAAGTTTGAGCTGGGTGTTTAGTTTTTGTTTGGCTGGAGCTTGTTTGGGTTTTTTTTTAAAGAGCTCTAGAGTTACTCCCAACTACTTTTGAATCTTTGACATCTGCATTAGCTTGGTTATGAAATCTTTTATCCATGACAAATTGATTTGTTTCTATCATATCTACAGAATCGTATTACTCCAGGCAATGATTACATGATGATGATATATAAGCTTGCACTTTGCAAGATTTTTATAAGCCCATAAAGTTTACACATGGAAGCATGGTACAAACACAAAGATGAAGCAAACCTATCTTTAGGCAGATGGGACTCGTAACATTTTTTAGCTATCACACTGTTTTGCAATTAGCCATTTGGAAAAAAGAATGTAGTAAAAATGGGGACTTTATTGCACTGACTTAATTTCTAATAATTTTCTCTGTCAGAATTGGCAAATTCAGCAGTACACTGCATGGTCCTGATCATAAAGATCACATGCTGTGAGGTCAGTCATCAGATGAAGCTTCTATTTTCTTCAAACTCATTCAAGTTCATTTGAAGTCCATGTTTACCAGACTTACTGACTTGGGGTTTGGTAAACTCTTACCAACATACAATGTTTGTAGAGCAAACTGCAAATACAATAGAACTACATAAATACTTATCATTATTATTAAGATGATTCTCACACTTAAATTCCTAGTGAACAGCTTCTTACAAAATTAAAGAGGTATTCAGACCACTTTATCCTTCTTATGTTTGTTGGATTCTATATAATTACAAACTAAAACTAATATTGATGCTTTAGACAAGTGATGTTTTCTCTAGTTGAAAAGGGAAATTAAAAGTCCAATGTAACAATGATCACCACCTTTCTGGGGGAGTCTATTTGTCCATGTGCTGAATTCCAGCGGCTTCAAACAGCTCTGTGCAAAGTGCAAAGATCCATCCCATTTGAGCCAGCGGAAGAATCTGGGACTAACTTATCAGGTGTCATCTAAGGTCCATTGAGCATTTCCAGGAGGCAGGTAGTGTAAAACAAATACAATCACTGAAATTTTATCAGGATCAAGGTATACTAAAATGCTTCATTTTCCCTCGCCCTATTTAACACCACTTAACACAGCATGCAAACCCCTTGATTTACAATACCATACACAGCTTTGCAACTCTTTTTGCTTTGCTTCCTCATGACTATCTCTAACTTGGTTACCGAAAGAAAGCTAAGGATAAATACAGCCATGCTGCAAGCTAGTTATGCAGTTTTTGCACAACCAGCTGAAGGTGACTGAAGAAATAGCAAAATGCTGAGAAATCCAAAAGGAGAAGTTACATCATAATTTGCATTTAAACTACATTCACCCACATCCTCTGCTGTCTCACTACCTGTTTGTTTCACACCTGAAAAACAATACTGCTGTCCCTGCTGAATGTAGTAGAATACTGCTGTCCATTGTTAAGAGCAATTAAAAATTTCCTTGGGAAAAGTTCAGTTAAAGTTACTGTTGGCATTAGTTAATCAGTAAGCACTAATTGTTAGATAACACTATGTCAAGCATTAAAGGGCAGCCTGCTTTTTTTTTTTTTTCTTTCTCTCTGGAGTTAAAGATGTAGGAAGAGGTTACATTCCTTGTACATCTTAGTTCTAGTTGCACATTAAGCTCATAACCCTAAGCTAGGGACAGTTCCAACATGCATCACAGAGAGAGGAATGGGAAGAGGTTGCATTACAACTGCCGTGTCCTATGACTGGCATCAACAAGGCCTCTTCCTATCCTTCCTACAAAAAATCCAAGCTAGGCCACTTTATCCCAACTTACACTAGCCAGCAGCAAATACTTAAGTGACAGTCATCATCAGCTGAAGAGGAATTTTAATCTAGAGAGATGAAAGTAATGTATTTATATACTGCTTACTACAGACATCCACGACCAGTTTCCTCAAGTCTGTGCCACAGCACAAACATGTTTGTAAGGAATAAATACTTCATATTTTCATGCCATAGAGTCAAGTGCTGCTCAAAAGCTCCGCAAGTTGGCATGTGCATTAAGTGCTGGAAATTGTTCTTCCTAAAATACCACAATTGTTTATCATTAGTGCTATTGATGCATTTCAACTTAATAAAATCTTGTAAAAGCCATTACACCATTGTTAACTGTGGCTAAGAAAAGCACTGCTAATGGCATGGATGAATCCAGCCAGACCACGAGGGATTGCATAACCTGATTTGCTCAGCCCTAAGTCTCATAGCAGAGGGAAACAAAACTAAGGTTTCAAAATGATCAAGATATAACTGTAATGCTACCTTTGCTTACATTTATTAATCTATGTCTTCAGGAAGAAAATTAAAAAACATGAAAAACACAACAGAAACTACCTTTACTACACAGAAGTGATGTAAGGGGGGGGGGGAAAGCCATTTCAAACATCTGCTAAACTATTATCCCTTTTTCCCCTGTATACAAATACTTTGCCCTCAGTAGTCCCAGTTTCACTGAGCTTTGGACATATATATATATACACCCTTGTTGATCCCACTTGGCCCAGGCTGTGGCTGATCCACCCTATGAGTGTTTATGCCTACTGCCTCACACCGTCTCAAAGGCAACAGTTTTGCCAAGGTCCCAGCTTTCACCTCTTGGCACTCTATAGCCCCAAGGGTTCAAATGGAAGCTGCATTCAAAAGAGCCCAGAGCAGAAGGTCACAACAGCATGACCTGGTCTGACAGCATAGTTGAGTAGGACGTAGTACCTGCAGCATACTTATCCCAGAACATTCACCACATTGTTCAGATGGGCATGTACCTCCCAGCTTTGAGAGTTAAAAAATGGTAGTTAAATGAAGTTGAGATTGATAAATGAAGTCTAGTCATTGGTGTAACACAGGTCTTTCCACTTGCTTCCACTAACAGTTGTCAAGACTGTCAGACAGCAGTGAACACCACTATAATTAGATTGGGGGTGGAGGGGAGAAGAGGAAACAGGCTAATGTCTTGATGTTCTGAGAAACTATTGAAGAAGATGGACCTTGTGTTAATGCCAAGTGGCAAAATGATACATCACAGCAAATTCAGTATCACAGAACCATAACTGCTTACCACGCTGAACTGAGAGAACTTTGAACTGACATAGTTGAAGTCAAGATTTAATTGCCTCTTTTAGATAACATTTCTAAATGTCAGCATCTTCTTCTGGCAGAAGAGACATTAATTCAAACCTCTAGACCAAAATTTACAGAGAAGCAGAAAGTTCCAGGCTGAGCAAGAATATGAAAATAGTAAAAAGTTATCTTGTCATAAAATGTGTCTTGATGACTAGAGTTGGACTTTTTTAAAAGCAAAGCTACTAAACTTTACCAAAATAAAATCCAGTTGAAGAACTAATTGTAATGGGGTTTACAGCTTGTTAGTAAAGATTCTCAAGCTTGAATGGTGAAGAAACAGGGCACAGAATGGGGTGGTACTTTAATTCCAGACTATCTTGGTGGCCGAGATCACCAGCTGACAGCACAGTAGGGAGCAACCCTAGCTCGAGCAACATCTTGGACACAGGAATCTGCAGGAGAATCAACCATGCCCAGATATAAGCTGTTTGTTTTCCTGAAGGCAGGGAGGAGTGGAAACAGAGGCTTGACACCTTCTAGTCCCACATCAGCTATTGCTGTTTCAAGATAGGGAGGAGGCCTGTGATCTTGAGTATTGCAACTAGTACTGCACAGCCCACTCTCTACCACACACACACACACACTCATTGTGGTAACTTCTGTCTCCAAGTGGAAGTAGTATAGGAGTTGTTACACACCTTAGATATTGATCATCTCTCCCCTAAGGGTGGGGTACACAGGTACACATTAAACAAAACAAAAGAAAAACAAACCAACCCAAAAAACCAGCACTCATTAGATGAGGCCACAAAAACATTCCTTGGGCTCTGCTCTGATAGATGGCAGAGGCAGAAGCTAAGACTGCAAGTGAGCATAAGGTATGCTTATCCAAATCTGTAGCAGAAAGTCTCATACTCAGGATGAGGAAATGCACTTGTATCTCTGCTACTCATTATATTGCCAACCACCTTAACACTTTCTCCTGGCCATTAACTTTTCCTAGTGTAGTGTGAACATGGAAGAGAGCAGCCCTCATACAGCTTGGAAAGCCAGAGGCTGCTGCTCACTGTAAAGCAGTAAGGGTGACCCCAACATACATATGCACATTATTTCCTAGTTCCCTCTGCTCTTCCTTCTCTGACATAAATTCCTAAGTATCACAACTTCTGCAAGGGAATAATAAAAAGAATCACTGGGTATATTTGGTAGGACTGGGTGCAAATACTACTGCAAAAGATGGCCTGTTAGAAGCTATGAATTATGTCTTGAGGAGATGGATGAAAAGGTAGAAGGTAGCAGCTGTATAAAGACAAAATTGAGTACAAATCCACCTGTGGATTTGAAGAATGAAGGCAACAGATTGTAGTGAAAAAAGTGTTTACATAAGATTGCTCAAACATACTACATCATACGCTCTGGAGAAGCCTGAACCATTGCAGGTAGTCTGGAAGATCCGGAAACCACTACTCTAACCAATGCATCGAGGCCAGTACTTACCAGAGGCCTTAGGAAAACACCACTACTTGATTTTATGATCAAAACAAAAAGATAAACACATTTACTTGCAACTTGAGTCTTGAAATCCTGTAGTCCAGAAATCAGCAGCTGCCAAAACCTCACAGTCTGTGGTCACTACCTTCAAAAACAGGTGACAAATGGAATATCCTTATGAAATACAATGGCTTAATATTCTATTCCAATAGGAAGTGTGGAGTGCCACAGGAAAACCTGTATTTGCTATTTTAGGTGAAAGCCTGTATTTTCCAAATATTACCACTGCTTTTCTGTAGGATCTCTACTTAACTGTTGCTTTCTAGGTCTCTGTGCTCTTGTTCACAGAGCTCTTCAGCCTGTGAGCTACGTTTCTGGGATAATACCAAGCCTTTACCAGCTGATCTGGTTCACAATGAATTTCAGTTGAACCACTATAAAAATCCTGCAGGGTTTCTGCAAAGGTCATCACAACATACAGAAATGTACAGTCATTTCTATCCTTTCATCATGCAAAACAATGTGAATTACTGATAAAAAACAGTTCATGTGAACCTAAGTATTATATATACACACCAAAGATGACTTTTCTATAAATTGATCATACTAGTCAATGACTTCATTATGCAGGGAAACACAAGGTGGAATACTCAGATTTTTCAGTCCAGTCTACAGTTTCACATACAGAGCCATTTGCATGCACCCAGTTCCAAGTTAAGTCTGCTCCTAAGTACATCTTTTGTCTGCAAACCAAGTTCAACAGAGCTACCTGCAAAAAGGCAAAAAATCAAATTTTTAATTTGTAGTACAATACTATGGGATTGGCCAGAAAAAACAACCAACAACCTAACAACACACAAACAAGGACAGGAGCATGTAAATGCCAGCTATTGCTACCAGCTAGATTTAAAAGGATGCTTATGAACAAGAGTCTAGTTTTAGCAATTCAGAAGTACTAATTCTGTCACATTAGATTTGATAATAAATTACACTTTAATTAGTCTTTAATCAGTAGTTTCATTACTTAACATATGCTATTTGAGTATATTTATTAAATGCACTGTTAAAAACTGCCCACAGAAACTCGACTACCTCAAGATTCTTTTCAAATTCTTTTAGAATTTACCTTTAATCTTTGCTATTACAGAAGTATAAATTTTCCAGTTTATCTTCCACCTCCCTTCAGAGTAGCAGTTGCTTACATAAACAGAAGACTTAAATTCTTGAAGAAAAGGTATGAAAATTTCATGCATCTCCCATATGCTTCTCTAAGTAGAATGCCCACTCAACCATAGCTCCTTCTACTCCTAGATAGTCAAAATAATTAAAGAAACAATTTAAATAATTACATCACTAATCACAAGTGGCATTCTTTACAATGACTGGAATCTTTGCCATTGCTGGGTAACACAGGAAAATATTTCACTGTATCAGGTTGTATCTCATGCCAGGCTTGTAATTGAAGTGGCCTGGAAGTTTTAATATTTTAGAGTGGCAGAAATGAGTAATGGTCTCAACTGCCTCTGCTGAGCATGAATTATGTATCTCATTTTAACACAAGTCAAAAACAGAGCTGTAGCAGAGATCCTATGCCCTGTGTCAACCCTACTACACCATTAGCAGGATTTGTCCTACACTGAAAGAAACTTTTGTTTATATTCTTTAGAAATTTGGTCCCTGATAATGTCTTATGAATCCATCTGGATTGTCAAGTAACCAAATCACTGGTGAGCAAGTTATGTCTCAGGCAGCACAACTCTATTCCTGTAATTTCAGTCATCAGCTTTTCATTACCAACACCACAACTACTACAAAGAACTGGTACAAATGAATCAGTGCACAAACAGCCAAACTACTATGACTAACCCAGGCTCCATAGCTTCTTTAAAAAACTGGTCAGTGTCTCTTCTTGAAGGTAAAGGATAATATGAATCATGCTTTTATTCCCAGTGGTCTCAGTGTTTCAAAACTCTAGTTTACCAGATATGTAACTTTATGAGTTGTAATAATTTCTGTGAGCACAATCAGAGAGCACCGAGTTACTTCCTCTTCCAAAAGGTGGAGATGAGAAAATAAAACAGGTAATAATTACAGTGACACATTTTTAAATTGCTAACTTACAACCAATTTTTGTCAACTTGCAAATGTCTCTCCATAAGTGCTCCCCACCTCCCTTCAGCACTTCCTTTTCTGCAGGTTTGAGTGGAAGCCACTTGGTTTGAAAAACTCCTGTTAATTTCCTATTCTGCTATTCCATTACTTCTTGAATGGCCAAATAAGTCAGGCAAAGCCCAGTAAGACTGGGCATTTGAAGGTCAAATCAAAGCTAATTGAATTGTCTAAAAATATTGTCAGTAAGACAAGACTGAACATTTGTATTGTGGTTTTTTTTAAGCCACGCTTCCTGGAATCACGTACCAACAATAAAAATGAGGAATGAGATGATCCAAAACATTTATGGCTATCATGATTGTGGAGATGCAGCTGAAAGTATAAGCTCAAGAGATTAAAAATGGCATTTTAAAAATTCATTCAGGTTTCATAGTACAGTATTTGAGGTAGCCAATGCCAAGTTCTCCCTGGACTGCCTTGGAGCTGCTGGAAGCAGTCTGAGATTTACAGCAGGAAGAGGGTGTCAAGCTCCCAGCAGCTTTTAATACCAAAGAATATTCTCATCTCTGCCAGGATAAGATGGTCAGACATAGGTAAGAACTCATGAATCAGAAAAGCTACATTACATCACAGGTAAAAACAGTGGCTGACCTGACAGTAGATTATTAGTCATGACAGTAAGGGCAGTGCCCAGAATGCACAAAAGAAAGGCAGATTTCAGGTGATTAGGCAGGCATCACAGAGGGCTCTCCCATCTGTCTTGTCACAGCAAGAGCTCACTATGTTTATACTACAGAATGGGCTTCACTGAACATAAATTTTAAGTTACCATATCCCTCTTGGTAAGCTGCTTTCTGGTGAGGTGGTGTTTACATACATACATATTCAGTGAATCATCAACATTCCCACCTGCCATTTAGTACACTCATATCATTAAAGGACAGACCTGGACATGAGTACCTGGTCTGCATTACTCTTTTGTTGAGAAAAGTTTTGTTGGTTTTTTTTAAAGAAAAAAGAGGGAGAAAGACATTGACTCGTTACCATGCCATTTGAAGATAGTTTTTCTCAAAAGTATTATTGCCATGCAAGTTCTGCACTGGTTTTGTTACCTTGCCAAGTTGAACTACTGTAGGCATTGCAACAGTCATTTGCTGGGACCTCTTCTTTTTCTTTTTTTTTTTCTTCTACACAAAAAGAAAAATATCCCTCCACAAAACAAGAGCACAGTATTTTGTACTTCCATAGGAACAATGAATTTCTAAAACTCTGAGCAGCAAAGCATAAGGAATTACGGTTTGGTTCGGGTTTTTTTGTGTATTTGTGGGTTTTTTGTTGCCTTTTTTTAAAATGGGAAAACCAATAAGTAGGTGCTTTCCTTAGGGTCAGTCTAAATTATCAGGAAGACAACTAAAACCTACAGCCTTCAAGCTATCCTTATGTTTCACCTGTACTGCCCCACTCACCCCCCAAAATAAAATCAGAGTATATTTTTGTTCTTAACCTAGTGTACACATGCTACCAAAAGTATACATGTCTTTAGGTGATTGATCCATCATGTGGGTTGTGCTACCCAGATGCACTCAGGATTAACCCTCTCGGAAATTCCTTCCCAATTCACAAAGACTTTGTCTGCACTAGCATGCAAACCCTTACAACAGGTGACACAAGGAAAGGTTGTGCAGAGGTCTCCATCCATGTTGCTTTTCCACTTTACTCGGTGGACAATGATATAGTTTGAACATTGTCACTTGCACAGACCAATTTATGAAAATATACACCTATGAAACTAGTACCAGTGGCTTTAAAATTAAATGATAAAAGCCCGACTTTAGTCAAAATTTCAAACCGTTCATGTAGGAGTAGCACTAGTATAAACTACAAAGATAACATGACATCAGAGCCTTCACATTTGCACACTATAGGATTTTGTGAAGCAAGGCGAGTCAGACGGTGGTCATTGCTCACAACTGCTACTGCCCACGTGCATTGCTGGCAAACGAGGAGACACTCAAGTGCACCTCACCCGCTTCACAGCAAAGACTGACAACTCTCTGCAGGTTTGGCTTCATCCACTGCTCCACAGGGCATTTCCTCCCTTCCCCGACCTCAGTGACTCACTTGTGGATGGTGACTCACACCAGCTGGGAAGACCAGGCAGTTGGCTGGTGACTACTGCAGTGACCTCTACCCTCCCCAAGTGGCCATGCAGAAATGCCACAGTTCAGGTGTGTGAAACTGTTCACTCCAGACTTGTGTTAAATACAGAAATACACCACAGAGTCAGTGCCTCAAGAGTTGATTATTACTACTACATTACCATTCCATTTATATTTCTCACAGACAGTCCCTTCTACTTCAACTGCTACTGATTGGGTTTGTCCTGTAGTCAGAAGTTGTGTGTCAAGCACAGACAGCCATTAATTTCAAATTAACTGTGTTCCTAAATTTAGTACTTCTAGGAAGCAGAGAAGGGATCTGATGGACTTCCAGCAAGTCACATACTTGAACTGTTGAGCAAGGGCATTTAAAATCAGTCAGCCGATGCAATTCTTCAATTTATATTCTTTGGATCTTAATTTTGAGGTGGGCAAGCAAGAGGTAGATACAGACTTTATCCAAGAAGCAAATGAGAACACCAAGATCCTTCCTATCTCTCAGCACCATACTGACAAGTTGCAGTAGAGCAACTTTCTGAAGTGTGTAGAACTGGAAGGACTGCTTACTGAAACACACAATCTGTGATTTCAATAGGGAGATTCAGCAGCTGCTGTCTGTCAGACAGATGCCCCTTGGAGTACAAAGAATCTCAGAGCTATCTAGGGCCACCACAAAACGCTTGTTTGTAACACAAAACAGCACCTGGCTTAAAAATTAACATGGGGAACATGCAACACTGCATGACAAATCTTCTAAGAAAAGCAATGTAATACTTGTTTTCCCCTTGCTTTCAAGAAGCGCTTTTGCCTCTACCACTCTCTCTGCTTTGGAGGTTAATAGGCCAAGGTTTTGGAAGTCTCTTTTTACTTTGCATCTAAGGTTGTGTCTTGGGAGGTGTCTATGTAGGTGAAGCAAGAGCAGCTCCAATAGTCCTGGATGCTGGGTTACAGCAGTCAGGCAGAGAAAACCACCAGTTCTCAGGTCCTACTCAACTCAGAATTGGTTTGTGAGCTGGCAGGGCTCCTAAGTCCCTGCTCTACCCTCCTTTATTTTTTCCTCCCTCTTCCTCTGGACAATGCAGATATCCGACAACACCTGCACTGCCTGAAAAGGAACAGATTGTTTTGAGAAAATGCTGCTCAGAATTTAAAGGGCATGTCAGTAAACATGCTGACCAAGGAGACAGCAAAGTTACTGTCAGTCAACAGAGAAGGGACAGGCAGAAAGAAATGACAGCTACTTTGAAGGCAAGATTCTTCCATACTGTGTTGCATGAGATGTCTATATCCATACATAAACACATGTTGAACATAATGCAACAGAGATTTTAGGAATGCAATACAATTAATTCAAATCCTAGCAATTCCTTTGATCATGTTGGTTCTGTTTTTCAACTAAAGTTGTCACATCACAGAGGAAAATAATTTTTAAAGGTACATGCATATGTTTAAGGGACCATTGAACTTGTTTCTATACCTATTAAACTCCTGTTTCACAGCATTTAAGTCCCAGACTATATATATACACCCTATCACAATACAAAAAACTTAGCTAAATTAAGGCATTTCAGTCCTCACAAAAAATGAGTGAATATCCAAGGAGACAAAAATGGGAAGTCTAAGATGTCATGAATACTCACAATGAGTGCAACTTCAGGGAATAACTTGTGAAACACAGTTAAATTACTTTAGCAAGAGATCATGCTCAGCTCCAGAGGAAGGCAGAACTTGACTGGGGAAATTCCATCCCTACCCCTTGTTGAGGTTCCATCTTGCCTTGAGCAAGAGATCAGCTAGGAATCCAGAAATGACACTTTCTGGTATGTCCAAGCACAGGTTCACAAGAATGTGAGTGGTTAAGTACTTCCAACAGTAATTGGCTACATCACCCACGGAGAAGTCAGGTTAAATTCTAGAACCTAAACACCAATTACTATTGTCTTAATGCAGAAGTGCAGGTATTATTAATACCTCCAGTCATCTTAATTTGATCATCTCCACCCTTCCCCTGCCCAAAAATTGATCAAAGCTAGATGAAGGCACATCTTAATGATTAAGACTAGATAATGATGTAGGTGCCTGAGTAAACCTTTCTGGTTTTATTATTACCAGCAGCCTTTCTTTTGCCAGTAAGTGAAAATGATCTGAACTGTCTTCCATTATCAGTGTGCAGCTATGCACAGTGATCAAGTTACTGCGTTGTTTATTGAGAAACACTGAAGAGATTTAACTTGGGTCCATATCACAGAAGGAGTTTCTAGATCCTTTGTTCCACATCTACCAAGTCCAGGCACCAGAAACAATGCAGGATTCAAGCAAGATAACCTCCCTAATTCTGTTATTAGTCAAGGATTACATTCAGAGCTGACAGCTCCAATAGCAGCTTTCTGTACATTGCTGTAACTGAAACACCCTTCTTCACTTCTCTTTAGGTATTTTGAGTAATTGTTTTCTATTAAAATCTTGGTTCCTGTTTGCCAAGTGTATTTCACACTGTATTAGAAATAAAAATACACAATGTTTGAAACAAACACCTGAAGAATAACCTTACTGCAAATCCACGTAACACAAAACACTACCTATGTAAAAGGACAATTCAGTAACAGGTCCATGGCCCTTCCTGATCAGCATGCACATATAAGTAACCTAAAAGTGAGCCAGCATGAGAAATCCTCCAAAATTTTTTAGAAATTGAGATACTTCCACAGCAAGCCACCTTTCTGTACAAGCCAATTTCCAATAAATACAACTTGCCATGTTCCAGAAGACACCTACCCTCACACCCCCAAAGCATCCAGATTTTCAGGCTTCATTATTGGCCTGGCTCCAAAACTGATGAAAGTTCTGGAGTTGTAGAGACACTCTCCTGTCAGGTGAACAAACTTGTCTGGAGAGGAAACAATGTTTTCAACTGCAGCATCTTAACTGGTTCAGAGACAGTTAAGATTCAGGCCAGGTCATGGCTTTCCCTGGGCAAGTTTTGTTTCTACTAGCCTTCTCACAGGTTTAGCTATGCACTGTGAACATCACAGAAGTCTGCTCCCCAGTGTAGAAACCTCATTTCATTTCTGAGTTGTTTTGGAATGCCACCATCACAGGTTTCCAGCAACATATGGTCAATAACAGAGCAAGGAAAACACATTCATTATGCAAGATTAAAAAAGAAGTTTGACCGTTTAGTTATTTGGGGTTTTTTTTTGCACCACAATAAGGAGGGTTTTGTGGTTAAGACACTGATCAGTGGCTTTAATGAAAAAAAAACACAACAAACCCAAACAACCACAAACAGTTCAGATCTTCATTCTGACAGACAGAATGCACAACACTAGGTGAACCATCTCTTTCTGGACCATTTAACTGTACGTAGTTGTAGATACACGCATGTATGCATGCATGCATACATAGATGTTTATACACACACAAAACTAAGTATCTAACTGTGAAAGTAGGGACAGAATCTAAGACTTTCCTCAGTCAGCTTGAAGGGCAGTGGTAGTGTCTCCTGCACAGATTTAGGAAGAATGCTGGTGAATTTTTCACTGATTTTCTAAGTCTTCTATTTCTATCTTGCATCCAAAAAGTCTTTTCTGCTTAGTATTAGAGCCTCACCAAGATATTATGAAATCTACCATGATCACTTTTTTTTTGTTTGTTTAGTCTCAAGCCAAGAAGAAGAAAGTTGATTTCTTAAGCAACTATTATGGGAAAACGCAGTGAAAACAATTCTTCATCCAGCTATGTCAAAGAAATCTAGGCTTGTAACAATTAATTATGCTCTTTGCACATGAAGCAAGCAGGATCTGCAAGCTCTAGTCAGCTTCTACAGTGAAATCAGCTTGAATAAATAATAGATCTTGGGAATTTACTGAAAAAATAACAATCAAAATTTCTGCTCCAATGAGAAGGAATAAAGTCTGTAAGAAGTGCCATCCTTCCTCCTCCCCATTCAAGTGGGCCCTACTTTCCTGCAGAATGATAAACAGAGATTATTTATGAGGACCAAGATGAAGGACATATTATGTGATCTATTGCCTAAGAGTCCAGACACAGGCAGAGTTCAGCCTTTTAGGTCTCAAAGAAAAGTATGACAACTATGTATAAAGCAGCATATTTCCACAATTATTCTGAATCAATTTCTAGTACTGACAAAATTATCTTCCAAGTTATCCTGTAAAAGTAACAATTAAAGATTACTAAATTGATGAAAGAGTACACAAGATCACAAAGCTTTGGTATATAAATTTCCTTTTTAAAAAACAAAGCAGTTAAAATGCATGACAACTTGCAAGTTAACTTCCCTCTAAATAGAGCAAACAAAAAACCCTCAAAAAACCCCAAAGCCTTCTGAAATACAGATACGTAATTATTTTTAAACAACAGTATTTTTTTCTGTGTAATCTCATAAACAGTTATTGTTCCCACCTGTAAAATTCTGCCCCTTGTAAGTCTCCCTGGACAGCAACCCCTTGAGCAGTCTCCTCCCTCTACAAGGACTGAGTATGAGAATTGAGCTGCAACTTCTTCTTTCATGTGCGTGCATTAAATAATGCTGATGAATTGTAATAATACACATACACCAGCCAAATACTGGAAGTTGCTATTAAAACGTCAGGAAATATATCTCTGGATATTCCTGCCAATTCCTTCCCATTAAGACAGACTTGGTATTACAGTCAGTTCTGTATTAACTAGCCAAAGCATTTACTGATGTCCTGTGAGCCTAACTTTACAACCTATAAACCTCAAAAAAAAAGCATAGAAAGAACTAGTCAAAGAGCTCTTAGTGTCCTCTGCTATCAAATCTGTGGAGCCTGCTGCAACAGGTTTGTACACAGAAGTGATCAGGCATAAGTTCTTATATTAAAAGCACAAATCCAAATTTAAATAGTTGCCTTTGCTCAATCAAGTTCAGATTTATCCCAGATAACTTAAAAAGCAACAAATTGGCATCTGAGACTTTCTAGAAGGTTAAAATTGTCCAAAAAAAAAAAAAAAGTCCAAGAAAAACTGCAATACCATTGACCAGATCAGTGTATTATCTGGGAATTAAAACCGTGAGTATGCTGTTCTTTGCTGTTGCTGCTGTGATGGTGGCTGTCCTTGCTGTTGCTGAAGACGAACCTGCTGGGAGTATGGATCCTCAAGAGATTTAACAAAAATAGTTGTTTTAGGCCCAGTTTTCCAGACAATACCATTTGAATCTATTACAGAGGACTCTACTGTGATGTTGTGGGTGCCAAGTATCACAAAGTTTAACAGAAACTGAGTGCTGAAGTAGTCGTTGTGTGGTTCCACCCTCTGCTCCATTTCATTGGTCATGTTGTCAATAGGAATCTGAGAACACATGGAAGGTTAAAATACCATTTAATAAAAACCTGTTTAAGTTTTCCACTCCCCATTTGAAGGAGAAAAAAAAAAAAAAAATCTTGCTCCTCAATATTCCTAAAATAATGCATGTGCATGTCTGAGCCAGGCTGACATGTTTTTTCACTGATGAGTGAGTTATTTTTATATCTATTCACAGAAGCAAGGTAGCTAACAAGTCTTTTTCTCCCTGAGGTTCTAGTTTTCCATAGAGTAATATGAGTCACATAAACATTACACAGTTCCTAGTCCTGTTCTTCTTTTGGAAGCAACTGACTTTTTTTTCCCCTTTTCCCCTCAAAGAAACCCAAACACAAAACAACTCCAAAATCCAAAGAAAACAGGCCTCTCACTAAATGTCACATTAGCAGAACCTGAATTTCAGATGTGGTATCTTTGATAAAATTGTTGACTTGAAGTTTATATATATATATATATATATATCTTCAGGTGCTATTTAATTTGGACAGCCTGTCCTACCCATTACCATAAACACAAAAAAAACCCCTTAAAATGAGAATAAATTTCTAGATACTATGCAGTAGAGAATAATCTATTCTGCCTTTTTTTTTATTGTGCAGTTCCATATGATGTATACCTAGGTTGAATTTTCCTCATCTTAGCCAGACTCCTAGTGACTTGTTCTGAACATCTCAAAGCCTCTCTTTTGTTTGGAAGAAAAGCTGTTACTAAAAAGGCATCATCATACAGCAGACTTGAAATTCCCATGCATAATGCCTGGCTCTGGCCACTGCTTGAATGTCAGCTGTCAAGAGTGAGAGGATTACACAAAAACCAGTTCATTTCAACATGAAAATTCTGCTAACCAAAGCCAAACAAAAGAGCAAGAAAACACAGCAACAAAGCTTAAGATTCCTCCCAGATCTACTCTATCCATACCTTATAGTCTTGTCCAGGCTTGCTCTGCAGCACTGAAGAGACATTTAGACACACAGATTGGATTTTACGGAAAAGGCCTGGTTTAGATCCATGCTGAACCACTCCTTCCACTTTTAGGGCTAATTGCTGATTGTTCTGTACTGCAATAGGTTCTGCTGGGTTCCTTGGAGATGGGGACAGAGCAAGCTGAAACACAAGAGAAGAGGTAAAAATGTAAATTCATACCTCCAGAAAAGCAAATACAACTCAAGGATGAAACGGAACACCTTCTTATGGAAAAATTTCCAAGGAGGGGTTTGGTAGGTAAACCAGCAAATCGAAAAACAAAACTTATCTGAGATTTATTGCTATAATAATTAATAAGCTATAATAATTAATAAGCATTGTCAGCAATACTGGATGTAATCTTTGTATCAGTTTTATTAATAGCACTTACCCAAAAGAACAAAAAATCTTCTACAACATAGCCACAGGTTAGTGTATTCAGCTGAACAATGTAAAATTCAATGAGCGAACATTAAAAATCTTAAGGCTTTCACTTTTTCCAGAAAAATGGAGCGCTCGAGGAAAAAAAAAAAACAAAACCCTTAAAAAAACCCCACAAACTGCTGAAGGTCACATATAGCCATTCTTAGTCAGATAACAAATATTACAGTTCTCTTCCAGGATAACTAATTTTGCTTCTTAAAGGAAAAACAACACAAATTTATAAAAGCTGCCTTCCCAAGACTAGGACATTCTTTAGGTTTGCAGACTCAGAATCAACAAAAAATTCCAGTTAGATTTTATCTTGAAGGCTTTGCAATCAAATAACTGAATCCACCTGCCTAAGTCACAGCCTAGTGGTTCTTAATGATCATATGCACATATTATTGAAGTTATTCCTAACAGATGAACCCAAATACTATTTGCAGTTAAGTATCTTCACTGAAAATGCTGAAGCTTTGGGCCTTCACTAAGGCATTTCTCATTAAGACTCTATAAAGAGAAATTTCAGGCCACATTTGAGCAGTACCTACCTTAATACTTGTAGACTGCAGCTTCTGAAAAAAGTACCTTTGAAATGAAAGGGGTACCTTCAACAGTGCAATGACAGCATTGCACAAACAAGCTGTATGCTGTAAGAAACAGAGCCAAAACAATTAGAAAAAAATACATCAATCATAGCATAGGAAAAAAAGACATGTACTTGGGGTATTGAAACTGTACTAATTTCCACTAGAAGTCCAGAAATGTATTGATACAATCACAGGATAACAATCACTATGATGACAGTGACTACCTTGAGCTTCTGTTTACATTCTGCCTTTTATAAAGAAGGCATTCTTTTCTGGAAAAAATACAAAGAGGCCAAGAAAAATCCAAACAATTTCAGTCCTACTGTTACAGTCAGTAGAGTGTGATCTGCTCGAAACACTCATACACAAAACCCACATGCACAAACTCTCAAATAAACAATTTCCCTCCAAGCAAACAAGACTGGCAACTACTGCAACCTAATGTGATGCAATAATTAAGTTTTAAGCCTTGACTTCTCTTCCTTTCCTCACTGCACTATACCACCCTTCTGGTGAGCAAAGGCAGCACTATTGAAGTCACCGAGCTGCATTGTTATGGAGCCAGTGACAACTAAGTTCACAGGGTTTACCTTAGCTACATTTTACACAACTCATTCTTCGATCCTATTTGGAATCAGTAGGGACTATTGAACTTAGAAACAAGGCAAATATATGCCAGCCATGACAAATGAACAATCTTGTTCCCATCAACATGCACCTCAGCTTTATGATGTTCACCAACAGGAAAAGACTGAACCTTACTAGCCCTGTAAAGGAGTGTGTTATCAGCTGACTGTTTGCATTCAACACACTTTACATTGTGTTCTCCGATGACCTGCATCGATAAGGGAAACACTATACTCAGAAAACACAGTATTAACTGCCAGCAGCTCAGGGACCAAAGCCAGGCTGGTGCTGGACCCTCCAGCACTGTGTGCGGTAGGAGAAGAATTCCGTCAGGACAATGGGATGAACAAAGAGAACATGGTTCAGTATTTGAATGCAAGTGTGGAGACATCTGACAGAGGCCTGACACCATGTTTAGGTATCTTACCAGCATCTGCCATATTCCGAGTATCAGAATTTTTAAAACATTGGTTTTAATCAGATCAGTAATGTTTCAAGTGCATTTGAAGCACTGGTTCTCCACAGAAACCACTTGTGCCAGTAAGAGGTTACGTTAATTGACTGAATGTGCTCTTCAGTTTCTTGACCACGATAGATAACATAGAATTAAAGAGGTTTTGGAACCTTTGTCTATATTTAAACTGTTACTTGCCAAGTAAGACACAGGAGCATACTTCCTGTTGAGGGATTCCACTTCTTCCAGTACATGATTAAATACAGACATCATTCTTCTTTCATATTCACTCTCGATGTGTGCTGTTCCATTCGAGCTATATTCCTGGAAACTAAGAAATAACACTTTTCATTGTGTCTAACATACTTTCCTCATCATAATCTGGGAGGCTTACTCCCAAACAGGCCAAACAAAATCATCCTCTGTTAAAACTCTAAATCTATTAGGAAATAACTATGTCTTTCAAACTGTTTACTCCATTTATTACTTTTTCCACTGCAAGACTTGTCCTTTACATCTAAACCCTTTCTTAACTACAACTTATCCACCACTTTCTGTCCCCACTGGAAGCAGTTTCAGGTCTAACAAACTCAGCATGTTTAATTCCCCAAGTTTTTATTTAAGCCTGCTGAGTTCTAATTCCCATGCCTTTTATTCAAGCCTACAGTGATGGTAATATTTTTTAAAGTCCCTCAATTCCACAAAAAACAAGAATGCCAGTCAGAGTTAAGACTAAATCTGGAACTTTATAATCTCATGTTTTGAATGTAATTACATCTTCTAGACACCTAATGTTTTGAAGTTCACAATTTCATAGTTTTCAATTCATAATTAGTAGGTCACTTAAAATGTTAACTTTTCTTTCAAATTATAAAAATCACACATTTAAAAATACGTATATCTACATTATCTTCCATTTAATCTCAGCCTGGAAACTTTAAAGGGTGATTCAATACGTACTTCAAGGTCATTTCCTAGTGGGCCTAAGTTCACTGTTAAAAAAGAGCCAGAGGTGATGGGTTTACATTAAGAGTTTAAACCAATGTAGTACATGTATTTACAGTACTTACAACACTCTTAAGTAAACTAACATGCAAACAGTAGCTATGGGAGCTAACACGAGAATGACAAGTTAAAATAGGTAGCTGATTAAAAAAATTAAAAGTTGTGTTTTATTTTAATGCAAGTCTATATTTAAGACAAGTTCAGTATAGTGCTCTCCAGAGCAAAATCAGTATAAAATGCAGAACTCTAAACACAGTCCCTAGCCAGCCAAGTATAGCACAGCAGCAACAGATCTCTCAGGCCTGCCCAGAGCAGAATTAGAAGGGTCCACTGAGAAACTTTCTGAACATTCTTTGAATCCCTAGGTTTAAAGACCCAAGGATTTAGAAATAAATAGCAAAGGAGTAGAAAGTTAGCTATCAAACCTACCTCACAGATTCTGGATCCAAAATCAGAGCCTCTATGGCATGTGAAATCAACAGGCAGCTCTGCTGTTGTCTGATATTAATACTAAGGAGTTAAGAGATTTACAAAGTTGGCACTTAAAACAAGAAACTCAGTGTATTTACTGGCACTTTTCCTTGTATCTCTACCTTCTGTGAAGTAATTCTACAGTTGTTACTCCTTTAGAAAACACAGAAGCAAGAACTATAAAAATTCCAAGTTCTATGCTGTTGCAATCTGTGTGTCATAACTTGTTCATAAAGTAATTTCAAACAACAATATAGCAATGTTTATTTCCAAATGAGTTTTAAGCAATTGTTACCTAATTTTTATGTTACTAATTGCTTCATAACTTTGTGCCAGTCTTCATAGGAAAGAGGACTGTTAAGCTTCACACTGTTCACAGGGGAAGAAAAGTGAAAAAATTTAGATTTTAAAAGGATACAGTTCTACATTCCTTAGAGTTGCTGAGTCTGCATCAAAAGATGACTGATAAAGATCTCCATATCGTGTAGCCAGGTTTCGGAATTCCTCCATCGAGTGTTTCATCTAAAGAGACAATGTTATTAGTAGGAAAAAAAAATAATAAATCAAATCAAGGCAGAACAAACAAAACCCCATGCATTCAGAAAACCTACATTGCATACAACCCTGAAGCATTAAGACAACATACTCTGACAAAATACATAAAGTACTTCTTCACAGATAAAAATCACCAAAATTACAGACTATTAACCATGAATTAAACAGACACTTTTGCTGTAACAAAGCACCAGCATACCCTCCTTGGGTTAAAAACAAAGTAAAAAAAAAACCTCCATTAACAACCTCCCCCATCCCCTACTGGTACATCAAGCTGCTCTGTCTTTCAATTCCTTCTTGCAGACTTGGTGCATTTTGGAAGCAGCCTGTCTTGCTGTTCTGTATAGTATCAAGACAGTTGCAAACACTCACCAGAAGAATTTGCAGTGTGATCCTAAGTATAGTGTAATTACAGCGTCTGAGGTGTTTCAAAACAAGGTGTAAAAGGTCTTGCTGCAAGTTTGACTGTATTGAGTGGCTTACTACATGTATGTCCTTGGAAGCTGGGCACATGAATGTATGAGAAAACATATGTACGTGCTCAACTACAAAATACAGCCTGCCATGAGCAGACGAAGCAGACATTTTTACAACTACAGGTGAAAACCAAGGCCCACTGTTTAGCAAAAATCTTCAGGAACACTTTTCATTTTTCTTGTCAGGTATGTTTGCTGAGAAGCAAAATTCATACCAGAGTCATAAACAGAACTGCACAAGAGCAGAACAAGAACACATGCCTGGTTAGAGATGCGTCCACACCTCTGGAGATCATTTCCTGATGTCATAGCAATTGTTGTGGCAATAGCTGGTGGTGGACTTGTTTTTAGGCTGTTGCAGGTACAAATAAGTTGAGAAAAAGCTTGCAGAAGGTCAATCCTTAACTTAACAAATCCACACTGAAAACTCAGAGGATTAAGTGGTGTACTAGCAGCCTGAAAGACAGTAATAGGAATGTTGGTAATCTAGGTCAAAAGCAAACAGAGTAACTTCACAACATCACTGAACTGTCTCATCAGACACGTGAACAGTTCAATTCTAAAAGCTGCGTTTTTAAAAACTGTATTTAAGAGATTTATTCAATTTAAATCATGCTAAATATAAACAAGAGAAAAGTTAGGTAACTACTAGGCTGTATTTCAAGCATATCACCCTTGCAACAAACATAACTTCAGCTGTTACAGTGCTGTTAGGGCACTTATTTCCTCTTTTTCCAAGGCGTAGACATTAGGCTTCAAATGACATTATTTCAGACAGTCCTTACCATAAGAGAGAGCACACCCAATTTGATGACAAACAGAAACACAAAGGACTGAAAAAGTGATTCTCTGCATCAGCCAGAAAAGAATTGTCTGAAGTTACCTGCAGCACAGGGTGATAAACTTTAGAGTTTTCTGGAACTGTGAAATGGACAGGAACATCACAAAGGCATTGAACCCTGAATTTGATGAAGGCAGAGACACAATTATTCATTGCCAACTAAGAATAGCAAATGAAAGAACTCCAGGAAGGTAGACATGCTGGTATCATTTAAAACACATGGTTCTGTGAAACTTTGCTCCCTAAGAGCTTATCTGACTTGTAGAAGCATCTGTGACAGCTCAGGACACTCGGAAAGGGGTACATTGGCAGCACTCGAGATCAGATACTAGTTAAGCCAAAAATACACCACTTATTTTTCTTATGCTGATGAACTTCAAGAAGAGTACACTTTCTTGTTTAGGTGGAAAAAAGCCATCTGTAAAACCAACCACTGGGACCTTCTCTTACTCAAAGACTTGAAGTATGTTAAACCCCTGCATGTCTTCCCCTGCGCTTCTTATTCTTCAAAAGAAAAGGTCACTCGTGGAAGCAAAAAGTTATAACCCCTCCCAAAACCTTACTAGGAACCATTTCTTTGCCAGCAGGAAAGCAGCAAACTAGTTTCTCACAAATCATCATGTCATCCAAGAACTGGCCCACTATTGACTAAAGTGAGGAACATGAGCCAACTGCAACCACTTTAAATTATTGAGCTAGATTTCAACCCAAAAAATAAGAATATTACATCACTATCACTCAGCTTCTCTTATCTACTGCTTTGCTCTGCCTTCTCCAAGGACATTAAAAAAATTCCCTTTTGAATGGAAATTGTTCCGTTTATTCTGCAAGGGTGGTTTCAGAAAACCCTCTGTGGAAGAGATCTTGCTACACTGTAATTGCCCCAGAGAGACTACATGCTTTTATAGAGAGTAAAGTACCAGTACTTACACCAGAGAATCCAGACACTTTTAGTAGCATGGATTGGACTCAATTCTTGTAAATGGAAACAAGCCTGTCTCATTAATATTGCAATTTATCTTATTTGCTACCAATATAGCCACGAGCAATAAATTAGTTACAATTCTTTTTTGAAAGTGACAAAAATACTTCTTTCAAACATCACCATTTGTGACCAACATATTTGGAGTTTGTGCTGTTTAACCAATAACTAGAGCTATGTTCAAGTGCTGTACCTTCTCCAGATTACCAGCAGAGAAAAAATAAGCACAACACTTCCAATAAGATGCATGTTCTGTACCAGGAAAAGCAGGTGCTATTCAAAACCTCTTGCTAACTAAACAAGCAAATATCCAGCAAGACAGGGATTGTGGCCAATACACTCTATGACAAGTCCCTGCCCTCCTTCCGACACCTTTAATCTATAAAATAATGGGACTTCTTGGCTCAAGCTGACTAGCTCACATGAAAGAACATTTTGCATACGGCTACAGAAGGCAGACAATTGCATGTGTATCAAGAAGGAATTGAGAAATTTTCTAACAAGATCAAATACTGTTTCAATATTTCATCATTGCTAAACTGGGCTGACTGAACATCTGCAACAGATTTACTGACAAAGTATCTTCCAGCTACAAAGCTGACAGAAACAGGATTCATCCTACATGGTAATGGGCTGTGGTACCAACAGTGCTGAGTCATCCTCTACACAGGAACAGCAGCAACAGTGAAAGTCAAAGGCAAGAGACAGTCTTACTGATTAAGACTTTTGCTATCATGTGCACTTTATAGTACTTTTGCTCCCCTTTGAGATGCCGAGTTCTGCAGATGCAGGGAGTAAGTGGCTCCTTTTACAGATGCTACTACACTCAAGCATGGTTAAGACTTTGTCCACAGCAATGCAACAAGTCAGCAACAGCCAGCAATAAAACCCAGCTTCCTCTACCCAAGCCCTCGGAAACCTCTGTTTACTCCTCTGGACTACAACAACCCAAAAGGAAACAACCCACCCAGAAAAGCACTATGTGCAACACACAGGAAGAGACGTCAGAAGAGGAAATGAAGAAAAGAATCTTTCAACAGAAAAAAAAAAACAAACTCTAGAAAAAGGTTAAATAACTGAATCACAGACCTAAACCTATTTAAGCAAGTTATTATCCTGCCTGTATTAAGTATTGCCATCTAATTAGATGAGACCCCCCGCTCAATGTCTTGTAGACATTAGAGAAATCTTGACATGTGGAATTGAAAGCTTTATTCACTCATCTGAAAAGTTAGAGGCAAATACTTTAGGAATGATGGAGCTTCCTCTTAGAGGACAATGGTGTAAAATCTACATCCCTCCTGCTTTTTCAGGGACAGTTTATTAATGAACAGTATTATCTTAACTTTATTAAACACTAATATCTGAATTGTCACAACACTGTCAGTTCCAGTAACTGGGGAAAAATAGCAGCTTCACTCAAAAGACATACAGAAAACTGTATGTAAAGATTTCTTCCTGGAAACTAAAATATGGAAATATTGTGTGAAGCTGAACCATCTTTTGTTAAGACGCAACCTCACAATAAGAGCTGAAGGTCCATATTAATTAATGTTTTGTGTACATCCACAGACACGACACACAGCTTCTTGCTATTTTCATTACTTCAGAGAAGCAGTAAGTATTTGCATAAAAGCAGGTACCATATGAATTCTGCTGATTTGATGAAACTCCATTGTCCTCCCTCCTCCTTTTACTAAATTGGTGTTGCCTTGTTGTTAGGATTCCACAGGATCACACTGTCAAATACAAGGCAACATTAACTCAGCAGGAGGGAGGAAGACAATGAAATCCTTCTCTGTAGATTGATAAGATAGCTGCCAATTTAGACAAATCCCCAGGTTTGACTATTACAACATTGTTTAATAAGCCAAGGCAAGGAGCAGAACATTTAAGAACTGCGACTTAAAGAGATCTGTCATATTATCATGATTTGATAAAGGAACAAAGTGAAGGAGTGAAGAAAGAAAGAAATACAGCTTATCACACACAGCTGTGTGTTAAAACTGACTCTTCCTTGCAGTCCTCTCCAAAGAGAGTCTGGCAGGCATCAGGTATCTTTAAGAACTTTTCAGAGATTTAAGAGCAGAACCCAAGCAGACCTGCTGCAGTATACAGAAACATCACCACTACAGTAAAGATCTGTGCTAACCGTCAGCGACGCTATTCCTTTGTGATAGGATTTTAAAGCTTCAGCAATGCAAGAAAGCGCCGAGCTGTAGTTGTCCTCTTGCAAACCTGTCAGACATTGCTCTGCATGGGAGAACTCCTTCAAGCTGTTCAGCCAGAAGTAGAAGTGTTCTGAAGCCACTTGAGTCAGCATGCTTTGATAGAGTTCTCTGGCCATGTCATGGTTACCCTGTAATGGAAAGAATTTTTCTAAGAGGGGACATGAAAGAAGGCTGTGGGTTTCTATGAAACAAATAGAATAATAACATCACCAGACCTGATCTTATTTTCAGGACAGAAATATTGAAAATTCTTCCAATCATTTTATTATGACAATTCTAAAAATAAATAAAAGTACAAATGCTTATTTTATGGAAATACCAGCCTGTATAAAGTACAGTACTTATTCCCACAGATTATTCAACAACATGAGAAACAGATACTGAAATTTACTTCTACCCCAGCAACTCTTAACTAGGGTTTCTACATTCTAACCAGCTGTGACTTAATGGAAGAGAAAAGGGCAACAGTATCTTTTTCTTCCTTTCTTCACATTGACAAAAAAGCAGCACACATCAGGCTGGCCTGTATCAGCCTATGAAGAACAGCTACAAAATGCACACTAGGCATGTGCTCAAGAAAGCATCAGGTCATCACTTCCTTCTCAAATAAAAAAACAAGTGAAAAAAAACACCTTGACGACATGACTGCCCTAAATGGCATGTACCTGAATCAGCATTCTGGAGAATTTAAAGGAAAAACTTTTTTTTTTTTTTGCCCCCCCATTAATTTCCTCCCACGTAAATTTATTTTTCCAGTTCAAAGAAATCACTAGTGCCCTTCCAACCACACCAAACCACTTTTCTCCAGGTATTTTCACTTACCATTCTGGAAGCCTGCCTGGCTATCTTGTAGGCTGTCCATCCATTAGAGGCATTCTCAAGCTGCTGCTTGATGACAGTTTTGATTTCTGAAGACAAAGCTTTCTGACTGGAAACAAATATCACTGTGGCAAGAGAAACCTAATGAAGGGTGCAGGGGTGAGGAGGAAGGTTATATTTCAGAAATTAATCAAAACAAGGAAAAAAAAAAATAGCCAATTCAGTTTCTTAAAACTACCAGAAATATCTACTTGATTTTTGGACTCAAAACCACATAGAAGATTACATGTTTAACTGACAAACTTTTCTCAGTCATCTATCTTTTAAGTATTTATAGCAACCCAAGTATATCTTGTAGATTAAAGTAACTTTTGTGTAAAAAAATTTTTACTGTGTCTTTTAACTGAAATAGTTTGAATGCTCCAAAGGAATTAACAGGAAGCTTGTAATTTTTTCCTTCAAATTCAAATTCATTTCCAAATAGATGTGATTAAAAGCATTTTTATCTCTTACAGTATATTAAAAGTCATGTGAGTCACAGCATCATACATAAATTAACTGCCATTTTGTTTTTCTATAACCCTTATTTTACGGAGACCCCAATCATTTCAATAGCTAGGTTTGTCTAAGCAGTGCCATCTGCTGGAAGTTCTACTGGAATACACTGCATAGCTCAGCTCCATCTATGAGATATTTTGAAATTGAACACTAACACACATGCTCAAAAATGAAAGCAAAATTGGAAATCGTGGCTATATACCGGCACATCACCTTGAACACAAGAAATGGTTTAGTTGCCTTTTTAAATAAAAACCACCCACAGCAGTTCATGCAGACTTTACCCACTAAGAGGCATGCACCAGGAGGTCTTACCAAGAGCTCTTGTTTTTTATCTGTGGCAGATTGTCCAATTAATTTGTAGAGGTCCATTAGGTCTCCTAGCATCCCATCTGCTAAGACAGGCAGCTGCATGGCAATAGCAGCTAGACAGTGGCACATGAGAATCCTGGCAGCATCTTGGGCACTGTGCAACTGGGTCAGCAGGGATTCAACTACTGACTGGCTCAGGTGAGGACGGCACTTGACCAGCTTCACCATACAAGTTAACGTGATCTGCAATTCACATAAACAACAGGTACAATAAACACAATGCCTACCTGAAAATAAAAAAGCCAGACACACTTATCCGCAAGTTTGATTGCAGAAATATAGGTCTGGTGTTTTCTGAACTACATTCTCAACAAAAAACTGAGATTTTTTTAAGAGCCCAAGCCTCCGTCCCTGGACTCACAGTACTAATACATATCAGAAATTCAAGAAAGAATAGTCTTCTTTCTCATACCACCCATCTTTACAGGTAAATAACTGGTAGCAGTTTAAGAAGTGGTCAAATAAATATAACAGCTTATAAAACTGTTGTAATAATGTACATTGCATCCTCATCTCCGAAAAGCAGGTTCTCTCCAAGATTGTCTTTGTTCTCCAGAGACACCTCAATCCCATGTTAAAGTTCATGTTCTATTACAGCCATTACACGAAGTGGAATGCTTTCTTCCCCTTCACACCATCCCCCTGACAATCAACTAAGTTATGAGCTGAGACGAGCTGCACTATCATTGTGCTGAGCTTCTCTGCCACTCTGAACTCTGATTATGGGTAAAACATAGACAAATCTTAATTTCCTGCCAGTATGTTATGCTTCCACCAGAAAGGATCTGGTTCATACTAGCCTTTCTACACAAGCTATTACTATAACTTACAGCTGTGCTAGAGGAAGACAGGAAGACAACAATAATGTCACCTTTAAGGTTGCCTGAGCTCCTGGACTGTCATCTTGACTACAAAGAACAAGAAGAGCTTCTAAGCCAAAAACTGCATCTTGCTCCAAAGGCAGAAGATCTAAGAAAAGAAAAGAAAAGGTAGTTAGTTCCCTGTTATGCTTTCCAACCATAATTGCTTGCACTGGTGTTGCAGTCATGACAGATTAAGTATCTTTTTGATACTTCTACCCTACCTTACTTTGCTTAGAAACAATTCTGCCATTCCATGTTTCATAGCACTCCAACAGGCACAACTGTGACATTTGTGAAGCATGCATAAAACTCTGGACTAAGACTTCTAAATGCCCTGTTATTCTTGTGCAGAGTTTTCAAAGGTTGACAATCTTAGAACCAAGGTAAGACAAGCATTTATTTAGCACAAGTTCTACTGTATTCCAGAATTTTCTCTAAATTAGATTAAGACAATCTTCTCAACCATCCATAAAATCATGTAGAATATTTTCTACTATAGTCTCTATTCTCCCTAACCAGCATAAAGGATTAGACAGATGTACACACAGGTTCACAGACAAGATGAGTTAACATGTGTTAAGTGCATAAGCCTGACTGTAAACAGACTCAATTAATTGTCCTTGCTTTCATTTACCTTTTTCCTGACAAGAGGCTGATATATTAGTCAGAATTCTCACACCATGAGCTGCAATGCCACGGTTATTATGGTAACAGCATTCCTGTGCTAGTTTTACTAAATCAAATGATCTCACAGTAGTAGCTGTTGTTCCTAAATAAAGACAAGGAAACAGAACATAAAACAGCATAGTCTGTAATTACACCAGAGATATTTTCAAATACATTTCTGCAAAAAAACTATATTCACTTAGGATTAAATTTTTTTCTCATGTTTAAAGAATAGGATCACAACATATTTCCCTCTCTCTCCACACACAGAGGCTCTTCCCTCCATTCCTGAACATTATATGAGTTAGACATACATGAGAAAGAATATCTGGGTCTGATATAAAGGCTGATATTTCAGGGACACAGAGAAGTATCGCCTTAAGAAGTTATGTATCTGACTAAAAAAAGCTGGGGAGCATATTAATTATTAAGTCATGCCAGAATGACTGAAAAGGATGTACTATTTTTCTCCATTTCTGCAGTCCATGTAGTTGAGCTCATAGTACTCATTAGGTCAGTCTGGCTTTCAAGAAGAAAAAAGAAAACTGTATTATCATAATTTTAAGAACAAGATACCTTGAATAACATTAAAATGTGTACTCTCTTTCTCCAGAACAGTCACAAGGCAGAAAGGTTCACTTGGTCCTGAAGCAGGTCATTCCCAATAGGGTGGCATACCTTCAGTGTGCCAGGGTAACACACCAGCCCACTTCACACCATTAAGTCTCCACACTACTCAAAACCTAAGGAAATCTGTTTTCCAAGCGCCTTAAGCAGAATGCACGTCTGCCATTTGAGACATTACATTTCTTAATTTTATGAAGAAACACTGAAGACTCAAAGGTAAAAAAAAAACCTTTCATACAGCATATTCCCCACAAAATCTTAGACCTTGACTATTTATGGGTATACAGTGCCCCATTTTAAGTTTACATATGATGAACACAGCCTGACTCTCAGCTAGTGTTCTGAAGTTCAAAAACAGTTTAAGAATACGTTACAGAATACTCAGTTGAAACTGGTTATCAGACAGCCAAACCACTAGAAATGCCAAAGATCTAATCTAGCTTTCTTACCTGGAGTACTGCTGAAGTACTGTTTAATGGCAATGGTCCCAGATAATGTGGAAAGAACAGAGAGCATGCCCAGTTTCAAGCTGTCATAAGGAGTGTGAAGAGCGGATTCACAGAGTGCCTAAAGATTAGCAGGAGAGAAAAACAGAGAGGGAAGGAAGTTCCATGAGATATCTGTATTATAGTTGCACTTGTCTGTGAAGTTTTGAGTGTCGAGATTTTTCTGCAGAAAATACTGTCCTGAAGCCTGGCTTAGTCAACTGAGGACACAGCTTGTAGAAAAGTGACAGTTGGTCTCATATACTAGGAAATACCAATTGTAAGTCATTTATTAATTAAAAATCAGTGGCAAAATATCAGGTCTTACTGACGAAACATTGCAAAAGACTTTAAGACAATTCACCAGTCTCAGAGGTATTCTGATTATTCTGCCTTATAACAATCTGCAGGGCTTCATGTAAGTGTACATCTCTGAGGAGCAAAGTTTCAAGTGCTATGTCCTTTAACACTCCTGGTGTCCAACAGAATACTATTTAAGTTTCTTGATAAACATCTTAAAGCCTATTTTAACTCATTTATAGTAGAGCTTCTGTCATACTTCTGTGCCTTTTGTCAGATCTCCTCAGGCTTTATCGCATCTAAATCTAGATGTGATATAAGATACAAATACATAAGATGTGAGTAACTCTTGAAACTGACATTGTTCTCAGATTTATTACATGAACACAGTCCAGAACTTTGTTATTCACTGGTTTTGGAGGCTTTATTAGTCAACATGAGAGAAAGTAGTATGAGAGACAAATGGAAGTATATTCTGCCTCAGAGAGAGCCAAAGCTGAATGATTACATCCAGAAACTGAATAAAGAAAAACAGTATCACATAACTAGTTTCAAAGAACAAAAAAACCCCCTCAAATAGTGTTTTTCTCATGCATGTGTGACAGTTAAATTTTAAATAAACTTGTAATTTGTACCAATGTAGTATTTTGCTAATCCACTGAAGAACCTGGCGTCAACATGAAAATACAATTATTAAGGTTGAAAATGAGTCTTGATGTCTCCCAAGACACTGACGTTTCTCTCCAGTGCTATTAGATCACTGCTGACAAAGGTCATGTGAAACAGTAAGTATGAAGAATGCCAGGAGCACAGAACTATTGGGAAGATAGACTACAGGCTGCTTGTTATCTCCACAGTCAGCAGAAGGACTGCTCTAAGCAACAGCAACAAGTAGTTCTAAAGCTGATGTGTGGAAGACAGTGAAGTCTCCACAATTAAAGGACCAAGCCTGCTCTCTGACCTACACAGGCAGATCCAAAATGCTGAAAAAGTTAACACTGCCAAAACTCTTTTTGGCAAAAAGGTACAAGCTGCAGGGTATGCCATAAGGAGGGTCTGTTCTAGTCCCTGTTGTATAAACATTGCCAAGTTGTTTCAACATACAAAACAGTTTCCCAACTGAAAGTGCTGACTATACATTTTAGAAGACAAATTACTACTGCATGCCATTCAGCAGGCAGTAACAAGCTTCAGCCAATTAGTTTTGCTCTAACCCAGTTACTGGTTTAGTTCTGACATCAGTGGAAGTTTTCCCTTCTCATTTCAACCATCAGGACACTTACTTTTAGATACTACATAATGATGAAAGCCACATTATCAACATCTCTCACTTGCACCAAGTTAACTACTAACCAGGCATAACAGTATAAAGTAACATTTTGACTCCGAAGAATTCATCAAGCATTAAAGGAATTCTTTAGAATTCCTAAAAGGAAATAATTTTCTGTATTAATCCATCACAAAAAATAAAAAGCAGCTCACTAACCTAAAAGCCTCTGCATACTCCAAATAATTTTATCTAAATATTGGAGACAAAGCAAAACACTTCATTCCTCACGTGATCAATAACAAAAATCCACATAGTTTTTCCTCCCAGCTGCCTCATGCTCCAACAGATTAGAGCAGAAGTAGCTTCCAAGACCAGCAACAACAAAGAAAAAAGACCCAGAAAAGTAGAGCCATAATGTTCTTAAAATATTAGATTAGAATCTTAATCTAATCTGAAGCTATTTTCTACAGTAATTTCTACCAGAAATAGGTAAAGACAAGGAGAAAAAAAAATGTTCATATGCAACTGTGACTGGAAGAAAGCTGGAATACTATCTACACTGTAACTGCTTCCCCAAATAACACAGATGCACTCTGAACACCTTCTAGGGTCTTATTCATACCATGGGAGTCTCAAGGATACTACTGAAAATAAGAAATGAAGTGAAAATGACATTTGCTCTTTCAAGTATAGGATGACATGCTTTGTCAAAACCCAGATTGTGTGTTACACGAGAGCATTACGACGCAGTGTATATCCGAAGATTAATGTAAGCATTCAGCTCTCATGTCTATTTTAGATATGTTTTTCAGATGGAAAAGTGATTTCCTTACTGTAAAAAGGCCTACAACATGACATATGCCTTTGCTCAGTTATAATACTCCAACTGTTCAATAACACTTGGCTACTCTACATAGCAGAGTAACCTAATGTAAGGATATGAAGATACATGTTCTTCCTTTCTTTGCCTCCCAAATTGTTCTGGAAGAATTCTACAACCAAATACAAAGCTCAATAATAAACTTAAGCTTAAAAATGTATAAACCTGAATATTTTCTCTGCTCCATGTATGTGGTGTCTTGTTAGCCAACAACTTCAGATCTTGGATTGCAAGCCTCTTCACAGCCTTCCTGGGATCATTCTTCAAGTACTGCAACAAAAGCTGGATCTGCAATAAAGTAAACCCATTTTTAAACTGAGATACATTACTAGAGGGAATTCTTTAGAAGTACTTGCGATTAAATTTTGAGCATACTCAGCCAAGACTAGCTTGCCTTATCTGTTAGATTGCCTGTCATACGGAAAAGCCCCTCCTTAGGGCAGCCAGTTTCTACCACCCTAGTCCCCCCTTGTTCAGGCACTCTTCTTTACCATCACCCTGTATGCCTGTGAAGCCTTGAGACCCACTTCACCACTCAAAGAAATAGCATAAAACATCCCTGAGAAGCACCATAAACACTTCATAATGTTGTTATTATGCTACTAACACATATACTGGGCATTTCATGCTAACTCAGGTGTCTGCATGATCTGCAGCTAACAGATAGCAACACAAACACACCTTTTATGTCTCAGTAGTTGCCAAAAACCAAACAAAACCATCTTCTACCCACCCCTCCAGAAGCAATTATCTCAAATTAAGTGACACTTAACTGCATGTCCTTGTACTTGTTTCCTGCAAATGTACAGAGATGGAATAGCCAGCCCGTGTGTTGGAAATGGTTCTTCTTCTTCCCCACATAAGTCTAAACATAATGCCATTTAAGTCAAAGGCCTTCTGCTGATTATACCCAGCTAACGGTCAAAAACAGGCCTGCTGCTCAAGGACAAATGAAAGCAAAGCAAAAGATGTGATACAAGGCGTCCTTCTGTGAGGGGCAAGCACCACATGTGCCCTTGGTCCCTTTCAAAAACCCCTCCAAATTGGGGAGGGGAAGTCACAGAAGCATCCTGACAGCTGGTAGCCTCTGTGATAGCATCAGCTCATGACACCGTGAAAAAGCACCAACATGCTGGCCATGGTTTTGCTATCCATCCTCACCCTGGCTACATCACTTTTAAGAGACACCAGCTGTTGTGCTGCAGGAATACAGCCTAAAGCACCCTGCTTACTACCATAAAAAAAAAAAAGCACACATCAGATGTTCTGATGTTGTTCCAGTTGGCTTAGATTCAATACTATCAAACGCATCCTCTGACATACAGAAATCAGCCATACCAAAACAGTTTCAGACAGATCAGGGCTATTAGTCTAACAGTAACAAACAGCAGCCTTCTTTAGCTGTACAGAGTTGAAAGAAAGCAAATAGATTTTCATTAATACTTTACAAGGATTAGTTTGATGAATATCAAATGTCACTGTGTTCAGACCTGCTATATAAATCATGTCCACATCATCAGAATATAAAAGCACCGTACTTTTCCATCAATGCCTTCAAACAACTTGGTTTATAATCCTGAATTACAGGAACAAATTAAAATGCCTAAGACTTCAAGAAATACATTTTTAAACACACTCTGTGCTACTGAATATTCATTTGCTTGCACACTAGGAAGGCAAAAGGCATACCCGTGACCCAAGAGAACATACAGCAACAAAAAGTAAAGCCTGGGTTCTACAGGTAAGATTAAATGTTTTCAGAAAAAGCCAAGGTCTTTGCTTGCCTAAATTGCTGATTGATCCTAGTTGATTTCAATCCCAGCCTATTCAAAGAAAGACAGGTTAAGATCATAAAGAGTCCCTGTGCTTGATGGAGTTATCTGAAAATGGAGGGAAAAAAATATGAGAGCAGCAGTAGCTTTCAGGGTATTCTTTCTCTATAGCACATTAGAGCATCCATTAGGATGGTTGCTCTAATGTAAGTTTGATTATTTATCATCTAGAATCTGAGGGTTTTTTTAAAATGTACTTCATACTTTATATTGAAGGAATAAATTAAGAATTACCTGTTTAGGAATGTCAACCAAAGAAGAAGCAGCAAGCAGAGTAAAGGTGTGCAGAGTAACAATGACCATCTTGGTAGAGGGATACGATGTTACCAGCTGCTGAAGCAGCTGCCGGGAGCTGGAGGCCAGACTAGCATCATGATGCATATGCTGCAGAATAGGGATCAACTTTAATTTCAAGTCCACAGGTGTGGCCAAGCCTGCAACAAGGAAGAGAAACATAGAGTGTGAGTCCTTTGTACTCACTTTTGGCAGTACTGAGGCACACAACACATCTGCATTGCTGCTACTGCTGAATGCAGATAGTGCAGACACCTGCATTAACTTGAAGTAACTCATCTACTAGCTAGCAGCATGACCACAGCATTTTGGGAAGTTACCCCTTCCTTCACTGCAGGTAACACACCCATTAACTCATCTGAAGCAACCTGGGATAGTCTATGCAAGTTTATTAATTATGCCACAGATGAGCATTCATTCATTACCAAACAGGTGTTTTGACGACTTAGATTTTAAGAGGACATAAAAGCCAGACATTAGATTATTGGTTAGCAAATCTAATTTAAAATCTGGAATGATCTGAGGTTAAGGCAACAGCATTCTGATATCTGATATTTACATATGGATAATACAGAATTGTCAAGAGAAATTAGAGCTTTTCCTTTTTATCATTCAATATACATATGTACCTTGAATCATCTCACTGATTTTGTTACATATTCCAGCTGCAAAATCCCTGTAGAGAGAAGACAAAGTACTGGGTGAAATGAAAAAATAAAGACAGAAAGAAAATATTAAATCAGCTAAACTACCAAGCACTGTTTTAACAATAGAAACTCCCACAATCAACCCAAGTCAATTTAGAACCCCTGCACAGAAACCTGATCAAATAATAAAGCTGAAGCTATATTTATTTGCCTAATATACTCTGTAAAATAATCCTTGATTAAAGCTGCCATTCCAGTTCACATTCCCATATTTATGAGCCTTCTATTAGTATTTTAGAATAAAAGAAAAATTAATTGTGTTGAAGCTGTATTAGATTTCTTTACAAAACTGTTATTACACATATTTAAATGCTTTGATATAAATGACATGGCTAGCACTACAGAAGTAAATACTGTTTTGTAAATGGCAGAGTCAATGGAGTTCCCATTGTCTGTAATATGAAAAAAAGTTTTATCTTACTTTGATTGTGCAGAAAAGTTGGCAGCAGCAAATATAGCTGCTTCAACTTCCACATTATCATGGGAATCTAAACTCTGGCGAATACTGTGATGTGCATTCTTCCTTTCTGGAATAATAGATGCCATGCTGCCCAACATCCTACAGAAATAAATCACAGCAAAATCAGAAAAAAAAATAATTATCGTGAACAAATGCAAAACAAAACCAAAAAGAAATGCAAAAGGATTGTTAAAAGACTATTTTTATACACACACGTGCTCTTTCATGCCTATTTCAGAAACAAAAAACTGCTGCAATAATATATTTAATATAATTATATAATATGCAATTAACATATTATAACATATATAATTAAAAGGTAACCAGTGCTGTCAGGTGGCTTGTTTAATACTGATTAATTGTATTTTTGTACCTTTCAGCCTAAAATTGGCACAGTGAGAAACTAAACATGATTTCTTATAAAATTTAGAGTGCACTATGGCACTGAGAAAACTGAGCATTCTTAGGAGGCATTTATGTTCCAGTCATGATATTAGTACAACAGATTTAATGTTAAATGTACTGATGGCCATTTCCAAACACACATGAAGTACACATAATGGGATTTAGAATGAGAAATATTGTGGTTTAGGGGGAATTAAAAAAAGCATTTAGAGAACTATTTCCACACTGCTTACAATTAAGACTGCAGAAGTGACAAATGTCACTGAATAGTCATAAATGTTAACCACATAGTAAGAAAGCAAAGTTTCTAGAAACTTACTGTTACGGCAAGCAAGCAAGCATCTAACTTCCACTTGTTCATTTGCTTATCTGAGATAAGGTTATTATTTGGAATAACTAATACCTTTTGTGTAACTGTTAAAAAGGGAGTAAGTCCCAGTATTTATTCTTTTGCTAAGAATATCTCAAAGATACTTTCCAGACTTATTTAACATAACCCAATTAAAAAAAGAATGAATGCAGGATTTGCACTGATGGTAATTTTAGCAAGAGTTCTATGCAAACATTTACAGTTATCTGGCAATAAAGTTCCTACCCAGACACAAAATTTAGTTTTAGATCTTTCTTTCAACATGTTTTTTTCCTTACTGACACTAGTTAGGGAGGAGAAAAACAAATCAGCTGAAGATTTTAATACATTTTTAACCTTTCACTTGATTAATCCTGTGAACTGATTTGTAATTTAAGTATTTTTCCAAATTAAGCAAATTCCTGGGACTTCTAGCAGATAACTCAGTACCAGTCAAGTGTAATCTTACGTTAGAATACTGAAGTGGAACAACAAGAAAACAAATAGGTGTTCTCTGCTCACACATTTCTGAGACACTAAGCATCGAAACAGAACCTTGAATTAAAAAAAATAATCAAAAGAATAAGGAAATGAACATACAAGCTAACCAAACCCCTGTTAATGCCCCTCATCTTTCAATAGTGAAATCAGTAACAGTTCTAGAGGGACAATATAAAAGGAAAAACAAGAGCACTCTCTTCACATTTGAATTCACTTGCATAGGAGTTAGAAGATGCAGCTGAGATGGTCATGTTGGGTAGTGTCAGAGATACAGACACTAGAACAGCAGAAAAGTAACATTAAAGATAGCTTTTTTTTCCCTCCCTCCCTTTGATTCCTAGGAAGGCCAAATCAATGAATAATACAAGGGCATTACCTCAGGAGTTATCAGAGACCAAGAAGCAGTAAAGTTCTAGCACAACTATCATGAAAAAGACATGCAAGAGTAACAAGGTTCACAAAAGTAAGTTTTACTTAGAAGTTAACAAAAACTACTTGACACACAGGGAAGCACTTGCCTTTTGGTTTTGGTCTAAATATATCATATGCAATAGATGTAAGTAGCTATATCAAACATACGACATAAATTATGCATAAAAAATGTTTCTTTTTCTTCTCCTAAGAAGACAAAATTTCAGTGTTGCAATTCCACACAATTCTTACCATCATAAAGGGTTAATAACTTTGTACTGGTCACAGATCCTTCCAGGTCACTCCTTTTATTATCTCTGTGACCAATGTAGAAGATATCTACCACACTTCACTCAAAGTAGCTTCAGATTTTGTTATTCCAGACTGGCACACAAATCAATTAGCTAGAGTTTTCAAGTATCTTAGATTAATTTACGTAACACATACCGAAGCGTAATGGCTCGAGCAACTGGATCATTGCTATGAATCACGGAGAAAACTCTTTTAACAAACTCATCCACATTTAGGATCTTCTCTAAGTGTTTCTCACTCTGCTGAGTAACTTTCAGCACACACAGCCGCAGGAAGTTGTTTCTGTCAGAAGGCACATTTTATCAGGCAATAAAACACAAAACACTTTAAACAAAAAAATCATTTAAAAAAAACTTCTGAGAGTTAATTAAAACAAGAAGAGGTATATTCTATACAAATGGTATATTTAAGCAGACTGATGTAGTTAAGATATTATTTACACACTACTGTTTTATTTTCTAGTACTAGTTTTAAACTTAGGTCAAATTCCAGGGAAATGAACGTGCCGATACCAGTGAGGAAGATGCAAGCAGAGGTTTGGTTTTTGCATACTTGGGGATCTAATTCTGCTAGAAAAGCATGTTCAGGATTAAGACAGAAAAGCCTAATGGCCATTGCCAGGTGTGAGTGAATTTCTTTTCCTTCCTAGAGCCAACAGGGAAGGTTCCACAACAGCAACAGGTAACTTCGGCTCCAGTTCCATCAGCTGCATCATTCAGACATCAGGCACGTGGAAAAGCTATACCTGGGGCCTTGCAATTGACGTTCCTTAGAGATGGAGTCTGCAGACATGATAACTCATCTACCTATTAATTATTGATTTGAACACGTCTCTGGAGCAGAATTTACACTAGCGACCTTACATCAGTCATTTAACAAGTGCGTCCGCAAACCAGGACGGGTGAAAGGAGCCGTGTCATTGATCACTCACCGACGCTTAAACCCAGGAAGGGCAGGGACAGAAAGCTTCCACCAAGCCCAGCTGGCCCCCCGCTGAGCCGGCAGGGCTGCGGTGCCACCCGGCGAGCAGCGAACCCAGGGCTGCCCAGGCCGCAAGACGCGGGGCACGGCTGCGGAGCCGAGACCCGACCGGGGAGGGGCTGGCTGGCGCTACTTACCCCACCCTGAACACGTCAGCGAGCTTCAGGAAAGCTGAGTTGATGAGGATAGGGAAGGGGTACTTCTGGAAGAGCCTGGGAAAACGCACGACAGCTTCGCACTGCTCCCCGAGCTTGCCAGACCTGAGGCCTAAACCGGAGAACGGTAACAGCCCGGGAAACCGGCGCTCCCTCCGGACCCATCCCTCCCCGCCTCCCGCTGGCGCTAACGCGGTACGGAACAGAGCTCCCCGCCGCCGGGGACCGCCCGCGGGACGGGACGGGGCGGGACGGGACCGCCGCACCCCGCGGCAGCGGGCAGGGAGCGGGCACCGCCCGGGCGGCCCCGGCCCCGCTGCGGCCCCGGCCCCGCTCCCTCCCCAGGCCGCCCGCGACCCCGGGCGGGCCCGCCGCCGCTCACCCTTGTCCAGCTCCATCAGGGCGGAGTTGGCGTCCAGCTCCTGCTCTCCATAGCCCGCATCGGCCAGGAAGGACTTGGCGCCGGCGGCCATCCCCGGCGGCCCTCCCTCCCGGCCCGGCCCGGCCTCGCCGCCGCCGCGCATGCGCAGCCGCACTCCCGCCGCAGCCCCGCCGCCTTGGTGCGCAGGCGCGGGCCGCCCCGCGCGGCCGCCGTCGCTGGCGGGTGGGCGCGGCCTGGAGGCCCCGCCCTGCCCCGCCTCCCCCCAGCCGCGGCGCCGCCCAATCAGAGGGAAGGGGGCGTGGCGGAGCGGGCCCTCCTTGCCCAATGAGGGGCCGGGGCGCGTTTGGCGGGTCGGCCGGTGGCGGGAGTTGGCGCCACGAGCCGGGCCCGCGCGCGCGCCCGCCGTCCCCGCTTGGCCATGCTGTGCCGCGCGCTGCTCCGCCGCGCCGCCGCGCCGCCCCCCCCGCCCCGTGAGTGCCGCCCGCCCGGCCCGGCCCGGCCCGGCCCGGCCCGGCCCGCAGCTGCCGCCGCCAGAGCCGTGGGCCCGGTGCCCCCGGGAGCGGGCGGCTCGGGCGCCGCCACGGCGGCTGTGGCGGCCTGGGCGCTCCCGGTGCCCCAGCCCGTGCTGCCTGGTTCCCTCACCGCCCTTCTGTCTCGTTGCAGGTCGGTCCTCGCCGCTCCCCCTGCAGCACCTCCTGGATAGCTACCGGTGCAGCCAGGAAGATGACCACCTGTCTTACGGGGAAACGGGAACGCCGGTCCCTCCTTTCGGCTGCACCTTTTCTGCAGGTAAAGGCCTCTTCAGGGGCCAGGGGGTGGGCAGCGCTGTCAGCTGCGGGACTTGGGGTTTCTTTCATACATCTGGTTGCTTGGTTTCGGGATTTCTTCTCATAAGTGAGCCGGTAATGGTGTGCATCCTCTTGGTGACAGTGCTAGGCCACGTGGTTGAAATATTTGGCTTTGTTGAAAATGTGTAAAAGATAACAGGATGAAGGCTAGAAGGCAGAAGTCAGAGAGGTGGATGTATGTAACAGACACGTCGCCTTTTCCCATGATAAAGATGAGCGGAGAAAGCAAGGAATTTCCTGGGTCTTTAGGACAAAGCTTTTTCATTTGCAGCCCTGTGCTTCTGCTGTGAGCTTATACCTTTATCCAAGGCAGCTTCCTCCTTTTCCAACTCAGATCCATAGGAAGTACTGGAGGTGTAGAGGTCAGGTAGCACAGATACAGAAAACTGTAACTGGAGAGCTATCAGAGCTGGTGAAAGAGGCCATTTATCTCCAAAGTTACTCCTGGAGCCATTTGATTGCCCATGTGTAGTAGTTGCTGAATGGAACATCAAGAAAAAATGCTTACCAATATTTCTGCCTTATGAACATTGAAACTGCTGTGTAAATGCTGTTTCTTTCACAGCTATCTATTAGCTGTGTCCCTTATTTGAAGTGTCTGTGACCCTTCACAAAGAGCAGGGTCATTGGGATGAATCAGCTACATAATACACAAATATGTTTTTATTTCTTCCCAGCCCCGAATTTGGAGCACGTACTGGCAGTTGCAAACGAAGAAGGGTTTGTTAGACTGTATGATACTGAAGCTCAAACTACCAGCAAACTCATCTTTAAGGGTAAACATTACATAGAACATGTTTGATGTGACAAGTTAATGATTTACTGGAATCAAAGAAAGATTTTTGCAAGTCGTTGAACATAAGTGTGGGCAATACTTAACTCCTCACATACATGTTGCTCGCTCTTTACAAAGCAGCAGCATTAGTGTGCTCTACAACAGCAGAAGTAGGTGAGCTGTTTTGTGTTGCCTAGGGCAAGCTGTTGACAAGTTTTCTGATTTCAGTGCCTGATGTTCTTTAGACTTCTGCAAAATATCATGCTACAATGCACTGAACTAATCTTGGCTTTTGTTTTCTTTTTAGAATGGCAGGCTCACTCAAATGCTGTATTTGACCTTGCCTGGGTACCAGGGGAACACAAGATTGTAAGCAGTCTTGCCATCTAACTTTATTTTCCATGCTTTAGCAACTGTGGGCAGAAAATGACTAAAGCTTTTTGGTTTTGCCTCTGAAGGTCACTGCTTCAGGAGATCAGACAGCCAAGGTGTGGGATGTGAGAGCCAGCGAGCTTCTTGGCATATGCAAAGGTCACCAGTGTAGCCTCAAGTCAGTTGCTTTTTCTAGATCTGAGAAAGGTAAATGTTGATATTCCTGTTTGTTTTCTCAGTCTTCTTTCTCCCTAGCACATTGGTACTTTGGGGGCTAAAAAAGGGCTTTGGAAACTGGCAGTTACAAACAGCACAGGCCAACTGAGTGATGAACCAGCCAGTGAAGAAAAAATAACTTTTTGGAACTTCACAGTTACCTGATGCTAACATCTGCACCTTTCTGACCTTGGGCACGTTTAAGATATGATACCTACCACTTCCATAAATAAATGTGTAGTTATTCTTTTTATAAGCAGGTTTCTGTAGAGTAGTAGTTAAAAAAGACTAGGAAGAGTAAGGGAACTTGTCAAAGAGAATGGCAGAACACTGACCTGAGTTTTGTATTTCTAGGACTGGCATCCCAAGTGTAGGGGCAGAAGAGCCAGAGGCACATAGATGTCATTGTACTGCATTTGTTTAGTTAATTAAATTAGGACTTTTGGAAGCTAATGGCACTCTTTTCCTCTCTCTTAGCTGTCTTCTGTACAGGAGGCAGAGATGGAAACATCATGGTTTGGGATACCAGGTGCAACAAGAAAGGTAACACCCTCCAGATATGTATCAGAAAATCTCGGTATCTCATGTAAAAATAGTACTCAGATGTACTTCTTGGACTAATGCTTTAGATTACATTATAGGCAATATTTTAGTAAGAGAAGTGTCAGATAACAGCATCCTGCTTTCGTATAGCAAAAGGATGGAATAGATATTTCTTCTATGTATAATACATTCTTCCATTGTCTAAGAGTCGCAGATTTGTAGCACAATAAGCATGCTCACCTGATAGTACCCTGTGTATTGGTAAGGAGATAAGGGGATATAGAATACATCCCTGTGTGGGACAGCACAGAGATAGATGAGCTGGGTGAGAGTGCTCAGGTCAGAGCCATCCAGAGGGGTGAAGCAAGGCTGGAAAAGCTCCTGCCAGAGTAGGAAGGAAGTCAGAAAGTGTAGGAGGAAAGGAGCTTTTGAGAGCTGGGAACAACTGAATATGTTGTGGGAACACCTACTAAATGCAGGGTGAGCTTCTTCTGCTCCTCTCATTCTTTTTCCTGCAGCTTTTCCTTCCCTGGTCAGGTCATGTCCTTATGCCTCTTCCTCATTTCCTGCTCTGTCCCAGCTGTGCTGCCAGAACATGTCTCACTCTTTCTTCTGTTCCCTGGCTCTTCAGACTCATGAGAGGGAGAAAAGGGAGGTAGAAGGTACAGGGAAAAAAAGGTAGAAAAGTAACTTTACTCTAGCAAAGCAGTAAGTTTCAGAAAGTGAGAACTTGCAGAGAAAAAGCTAAAATAATAAAATAGAGTGGAAAAGCACTGGCCTGCAGAGACCAGTTTGAGTTTCAGTGTCCGTGTTACGTTGACCTCTGCAATTTTTTGCAATATATGCTCCTGTTTTCTACACTGTTCTTCTCATTGGTTTTGTATGCAACACACAATTTTTATTTTCAGAATACATTCATTATTCTAAAGGTTATTCTCAGCCACTTTTTAGAACTTTTTCCAAGTTGTCTGTTTTATTAAGCTGATACCAAAAAATTGCATAGAAACTATTAACTGAGATGTCTTTCATTTCTTTCAGATGGATTTTATAGGCAGGTGAATCAAATCAGTGGAGCACACAATGTAGTTGACAAGCAGACTCCTTCCAAACCAAAGAAGAAGAGACAGAATCTAAGAGGACTTGCCCCCATGGTGGTACGTATCTGAGGAACAAATTAAACGTAGGCCTCTCTTCTGAGGACAATGTTATTCATAGAAGTCTTCCTAAATCATTATAGTAATAAAAATTTGGCTTGAATGTGGCAAATGCTTCTATTTATCTTTGCAGAGGTAGGGGTTTTTTTGTCATGGTCACCTACTATGGCTAATTTTAGACATTGTTTAGTTGTCTAACAACCCATGTGCCATCAAAGCCACCTTTGTGCAAATGCCATGTGAAAATAGATCTCTCTTTCAAGAGAATAAAGGAGTGGCCAGCATTCCTTTTTTGAGGGAGGGAGATAGGGAATGCTGTAAATTTTTTTCCTTTATTTTTTTTCCTTCTAATTTGACCACATATATTACTGCCTTGCTGAAGTAAGACCTGGTCTTATTTAATCTGTTAAACCTTGTGATGTATGCAGCTCTCTTATTTCTGACCTGAAAGGTATAATCTGAAACTGCTGCCCAAACACCACTCAGGGCAATTTCACTGGTGGGAGTGTTCGAAGGATTGTTGTGTTCTAAATGGCATCTGGTATTTCCAGGTTCTCCTGCCTGGCTAGGAGGAGGTTTTCTTGGTATTCACTTGACCTTGTACTAAGCAGCAAGATCTTGCTGACCTTGAAAGAAAATAAAGTTTGTGGATTTTTTTTTTTTTCTTTTTAAGGATTTCCAGCAGAGTGTAACTGTGGTGCTGCTTCAGGATGAGCATACTCTTATTTCTGCAGGAGCTGTTGATGGGTAAGGAGGGAGGATGCCTGCTTTTCTGTCTATTCTGGGAGTTCTTAGTGACACAAAAATATTAGGAGATGTTTTCTTCTAAGATTATTCAGTGGCCCACAAGGCTAAAGCTACTATTAGGTAGAATCAGCAGAGCTACACTGCCAGCTTGCATTGGCAAAGCTACATGCTGCTCTTCTTCCTTACTGGAGATTGCGGCTCTGGGACAAATTGTGCATATGTGGTAAATGTTCATATTCGTGTCTTAGCTATGGGGCAGAACAAGAGCAGTTCTTCCCATTTCTATTCTCTTGGACCTATGGCACCACAAATAAACAGACTATTGTTAGGTAGTTGGCTGTTTTGGGATGTAAGTGGGTGGTTGGTGCCTGCATATTTGTAGGCGTGCTTGAGAAAATATTGCCTTGAGTTACAAAAGATCCATTATTTTAGGTGTCAGATCCATTGCAGCATCTTGGAGCTCAAGCAAGCTGTCTCATTGCTCAGCATGGAGATTACCTTCTGAGGAATTTATTCTTAAGCAGGTTCTATGTGCTCAGAGTCTCTCTGAGGCCAATAAGATTGATTTTCCTGTGAATGGCTCTCCTGAGAAAGGCTTGCTCCTGGACAGCAAGAAAAAACTTGAAGGACTATTTTTAAAACTACAAACCAGGAGTATAAAGGCATCCTTGTGTTGCCTTTTACTAGTTGAAGAACGTTGTTTTGCAGGCTCTTGTACATTGTGTTACAGAAGACAGTGCTGCTTCCTCATCCATACCCAGCAGAGTAATTGGTTTGCTCTTGGCACGTCACTTGCTCTGGGTCTGCTTAGTTGTGTTCTTTAGCACAGGACACCCCTCAGTAAGGAGCATCCTGTCTTCCTGTGCTCTTAGAAGGTTCTGTCAGCATTGCAAAAGGAATTTTGAAGTTGAAGACACTTGTGCTTTTCTATTTCAGCGTGATCAAAGTATGGGACCTGCGCAAGAACTATGCTGCTCACCGTCAGGACCCAGTGCCTTTCAAGTCTTTCTGCTACCCTGGGACTAGCACTCGCAAACTTGGTAACTTCTTGGAGGATGTATTTTTTGAAGTGCAAAGTGAATTCAACAAGTACTGACAGTGCCATCTCTTATCTTTTTAGCCTATTATTGATCAGACTGACAAGCTCAGCAGGGTATTTTGATTGCTAATACCAAATTTTCAAGTTGAAGAGTGAAAGTGCCCCACTTTTGTATCATTGCACCAATGACAAAAACTTGCATAAGCTTCAGCAGTGCATTTTCAGAAATGGAGATGAGAGAATAATAGAGCTCTCTATTAGAATTTAACTAGTAATTTTGATGCATGAGCAGAAATCAGATTGAACTCTTTTGTTGCATTTTATCTTGCAAAGACAACAGACCAAACTGGGTTTTTATGTAGTAAACTTCCAGAGTTGAGCAATACTTGAAGCTGTTTGTTATCAAAAACAGTAGTGTTCTTGTTTGTGTTGCTCTGCTTATTTGTATTTTAATGCCTTACACTGCTCTGATGCAACACAGTAATTCCTGATGACTCATCTAATCAACTGTCTTGATGTGGTAATGGTCAGTGTCAGACCCAAGAACATGAGGGAAATCCTCAAGGAGCTGATTGTGAAATAGTTTGCTTGCGGGGAAAGATTTTTCTTGAAGTCAAATCACTAGCAAATCAGAAGATGGCTTATTCTACCAACGCATGAGGGTTTCTATTTATTTTTCATCTCTTTTTCTGCAATTGGTTACTACTGTTATCTACTTGAAATTATTAAACAAGTTGCCTGCCTGCTCTGAAAGTGATTCCTCTCTAAATATCGCCCTGAATCCTCATGAGAAAATGTAGATGTTATTCTAGAAACTTTCCTTCACCAACCAGCAAGTGCTCTGTGAAGCAAATGAACTTCCCAGTGACACTCTGATAGAGGTTCCTTTCCAAATTTCCCTCTCTAGGCATTTCTTTGAGAATGCCTGTTCTCCAAAATGTTTCTTGTGGAGTTGTTTCTTATGAAGAAATTTTCTGTTTCTTTACAGGATATTCCAGCCTGGTTTTGGATTCCACTGGTGCTAATCTGTTTGCCAATTGCACTGATGACTGTATCTACATGTTCAATATGACAAGTTTAAGGACCACGCCAGGTAAGCATGATATCACTGGAAACAGTCACAGAGTGGTCAGGGTTGGAAGGGACCTCTGAAGATCACCTAGTCCAACTTCCCTGCTAGAGCAGGATCACCTAGAGTAGATCACTATGAATAGCTGCAAAAAATAGATGTTACAGAGCCTAGAAAGGCAAGTTTCTCCCTGTGATTCGCAGAGGCCAGCTTGAATGCTGAGGAAACCTATTCCACACTCTTATGGCTGAAGCTACCTGGAGAGAAGGCACCTGTTACAAGGCCTGTTCGTATTTTGTGTCAAGCCATCCACATAAAATTAGCACAAAAACTTACTTATGTGCAGATACTGGTTCACCCAGATTGCTGCAAAGGGTAGTTTACATGTTATCTGGTGATAACAGGAATGGCTGGTTGTCCAGCTGCTACCTCCCTGAAGCAAGTCTGAATATTCTGCTTACTGGCAATCTCTGATTTTTTTCATGCTTCTAGATATGAATCCATGTAAAATGGTCATACTCAGATCTTTTAAGGTGTCTTTTAAATGTAGCTTTTACCGCAAATTCTGGGAGAAATAATCCCCAGCATTTGGTGGAGATGCTTCAGCTTTTTAGATTCCTTCAGCTCTGAACCTGTGACCTGCATGTTGATGAGACAGCCCCACAGATTTCAGTACACTGAGCTGCTTTTTCACTTCTCAGGAAGTGGCAAAATTTTTAGATCCATTGCAGACAGACACACGATTTAGTTTCCGTTGCCTTTTCTTCAGTCTCTCAGTTAATCGAAGTCGAAGGAACAACGTGTCCTTCTGCCTGCTCTTCAGGAAGGCAGTCTGGTGGGGTGGGATCGCTTCCAAAAGCGAGAGGCAGGGCAAGTAGTCCATTTTCATAACTCGCTCGTTGGGGTGAGCTGTGGAAATGACAGTCACTGGCCCGTCCCTCTGCCGGAGCGGGCTCTCGGGCTCCTCTCACGGAGCTCTAAAGCCCAGGGAGCACGCCAGCTCCCTGGGCGGGATGGAGAGCCCGCTGCCGCTCCCGCAGAGGGCAGCCCTGCCCGCGGCTCAGCCGCTTCCCCCCCTCCCTCCCCGCTGCGGCTGCCGGGCAGCTTTGGGATGCAGGGGGAGGTGAGGAAATCCTCCCTGTAACAGGGCTTGCCGGTGCGTCTGGCTGAGGAGGTGACTTGTTGGCCGCCGCGCTGAGGGAGCTGAGGGAAGGAACCAAGGGGTCTTCTGGGCTCTCACAGGTTTTCCAAGGCTGCAGAAGGCCATCCCCTCTCCTCTGGTCTGTGGGTCACCTCCTTCGCTAAAAACACTATTAAAATAGGGCTGATCAAGGGGGTGCCAGCCCCAGGAAATGGGAATCCCTGCCATCGGGAAACTTGCTCTCCCAGTCGCAATGGGAGGACAGGATGTCCTGTGGCTGGGTGCTCTCGATTCACACTCATTCCCGTGCCGGCTGTTGGCTCCTCCGGTCCTGGCAGCCCAGGAAACTGCAGCCATTGGGGGGGTGGTTTCAAGGCTTTAGCAAACACGCTGAGGCTTTAAATATAGGCAGCTGGTGAGTGGCTGACACGATGCAAGTTTTGTTGATGAAACATGGGAGTGGGAAGAAGGAGCAGCAAGCTCCAGGAAGTGTTCAGGACCACGCTGGACGGGGCTTGGAGCAACCTGGTCTAGTGGGAGGTGGCCCTGCCTGTGGCAGGGGAGCTGTAACTAGATAGATGATCTTTAAGATCCCTTCCAACCCAAACCATTCTATGATTCTATGACTTCATTGCAGCCTGGGTGGAAGAAGGCCCTCACTATGCTTTCTGTGCAATTACCCCTGTTAATGTAGCAGGGCTGGTGCTGCTGGCTGAGAGGGGAAGAGACAAGGAACCTTCACCAGAGTAGTGGGGCAGTCCAGGTCATGTCTCAGCCTGCTCGTGACATGGGTGAAACTAAAGCTTTATTGAAGCTGCCACTGCTTCCTAATGCTGTGGAGAGAACTGGTCAGGTAAACCTGCTTGGTTACGGAAGCCTAAAGGGCTCCAGCTGAATAATAAAGACTTCCTGCCCCAGAGCCAGGGAGCAGTGCAACCACTTTCTCCAGGATATGTGGCTTGGCAGGAAAAGCCTGTAAGATCAGCCCTGCTTGCGTAACCCACTCCATGGCTGTGTATTGAGTGGGGCTTTTATTTTCTTTTCTCCTCACAGTGGCAGTTTTCAGTGGGCACCAGAATTCAACTTTTTACATCAAATCCAGCACCAGCCCAGACGACCAGTTCCTGGTCAGTGGCTCAAGTGACTGCAACGCATACATCTGGAAGGTGAGGTGATGGCTCTTCCATTTCATTTGTTTTTCATGTTCATGTGGGACACTCCCTACCTCCCACTCCTGCTTAGAGCAGCGTGGAGTTAGCTCTTGGCATGTTGTGCCCAGAGTGTGTTACTGACAAGACTAGATGTAACTAAAATGTAAAACAGAGCTAACCTCCTGCCATCAATACATCTCTCATCACTGCTGCTTATTGCAAGTTGCCGATCTTAATCTGATTTTAATGGGCATTAAAATCCTCTTTCAATCCTGGTGATTCAGCCAGCTATGGCAAGAAGAAGACAGACAGTTCTCGGTTCGTATTTAGCAATTGAGCACGTTAACAGAAACCTAACAGTGCAGTCGTTTTAAAGGACACTCTCCCCATTTCTCCTTTCCCAGCTCTTGCTTCAGACGTCAGCTTTTTCCTATGCTCCATTTACAGTAGTTAAAGCCTTTGTATTACTGCAAGGGCTCAGCCAGAGCCTTCAGCAGAATTCCAAAGCACCATCTGACAGCTGAGAGGCTTCACCACTTGGCATCTTGTGCTGACATGTAGGAAATGCAAATGTCACTAAGTTAATAGCAGGGACCTCAGAAAAAGGCATGCTTCAAGTTCTGCTCTCCATACATGAGAGCCATGTGGGAACCGATACGTGGTCTTCTTATCTGAAGTAGAATAGACATAAGCTACAAGTGACTGTTTATTTCAGGTTTGGGGTAATTTTTAAGGAATGCTGATCAGTTTACTCGTTTCACAATGAGTTGGAAAGGAAAATACAAACCTGTGAGAGCAGAAGGCCAGCCTGCTGTGACTGTGGTTTGACCACGTATTCACTTTGATTTGGAGAACATTTGCAAGCAGCTAGATTGCTTACTCAGAGGTAGCAGCAGTGCAGTAGCATGGCTACTCCCATGCCAAGTGGTGTAACTTTCACCTTCCTCGTGTTCTGTGTGAGTTCAGCAGAAATACCTGTGCACACTTGGGTTGTGTATCCCATATTCACGTGGTTTGATGCAGTCTTGGAACACAGGCTGGGACTGGGCTGAGAGCATTCATGGATGTCATTACATCTCAGAGTTTAAGCGTTTAAGCACATTCAAAATGCATTCCTGTACAGGTTTCTGTTGCTGTCACATGTGAGTGACAGATCATATTGCATATTTATTAAATAAATCATCAGATGATTACTTTTATTTTTAACCCCATAGTCATGTTAGAAAGTGGGACTTCCAGCTAAACTGTCTCTTCTGAGATATGTCGTGCCCAGCAGCTTCTTAATTTGTTTTAAGCATTGTCAGATTTTACTGACTCTGAAGCATACGTATCTTTTCCTGGGATGAGGACTTACTATGCTGTGAAAAAAAAAAATTGGTTAATGTTGCCTGAACAGTTATCAGGTAACGTTGGAAAGAACTTAAGGAAGAGCAATAGCTTTCCATATCTAGAGAGGAATGGCAGACAGAGCAAGATCTTGTCCACCCAGATTATTTATCTCAGAAATTTTTGCAGCAGTTTCAAGTTGTGTGAGCAGAGAGGTTTCTCTCTACAAAGATGGTATCTAGCTGAGCTACATTCCTGGTAATAAAAAAAAAAACAACCCCCTTTTATAGACATATATTTCCATAGTTCCATTGTCCTTTGAATCCTCTGGTACAGACCACTCTGTGGTGGCCAGATTAAGTTACCCTTTGGTCCTAGCATTGGAATGTAAGTGCTTCTGTATTGTGTGGTGCTAAAACCTATATTAAGCCATTTTCTGCTGAATCCTGAAGATGGATATAACAAAGTCTCATTTCCTAGGTTTCTCATTTTAACCTTTCCACAATAGCTCTAACTTCCCCACCAATATCCTGTCAAATCAGGCAATGTGCTGTGGCTAATCCTGACTTAACATGCGCAGACTGACCAGCTGTCTTCTGCCAAACACAGTGGATGCAGCTATAACTATACATCCTCCTTTAGTTCACAATAAGTTAGTTTAATTTACACTAGTATAGTGTAAAAGCAGTGTGTCTCAGCAAGAATAATTACTTAGCTCTGCTTTCTTTTCAGCAATTCCTTCCAGGCTGCTATTGTGTCTGTTATGTGTGTATAGCAAGACCACTATTTAATGTAAACAAAGGTGTTATCTGCACCAAGATCTCCTGTTATTTATTCCCTAAATAGGGATTTAGTTTCCATGGTATTGCATGTTTTGGCAGACAAGGGAATGCTCTGACCAAGGCATTTACTGGATATTTAGTCAAGTGATTGCCTTTGCTATGCCAGGAAAAAAAAAAAAAAAGCAGCTTGTTAGATGAACCTGTTTGTATCAGAACAGCTTTAAGATCTGAAGCTGGATATTCAGTTGTGGTTTTGCAGACTGTTGGAGGAGGTGATCCACAAGAGAAAAACTTGTGGGTAAATCAGAAGCCTTCTCCAATGTCTTGCGTCTTCCTTTGAAATCTGTATGTAACGTCTACTCCTTTGCCCACACACTAAAGGATCTGTTAATTCACTTAGTCATTTATGCAAATCCCCTCGATAAATCCCCCTTTATAATGTCACATCCATAATAGTGACTCATAGTTCCAGAAAGCATTGGTTGCTGCAAGCATGCAGAAGTTGGATATAATCTCTGTGTGCATGTGTGTGTGTGTGTTTTCTTCCTCAGGCCACTTAATGCTAGCTTCAGCTGCATCTGTCACTTCCATGAGTTATAATCAAAGATTAGTAGCAATACTGTAGAACAGGAGAAACATTTTAATGAAGGGTGTAAGAGAAATGGAGATCAGTATAACGAGCACAAGTGAATTAGGAAGCTTTTTTATGAACTCTTAAGAGAGTCTCTGCTCCAGCTGGTTGGTCAGAGGAGGTACAGCCACTTGGCAGTTGAACAAATGTCAGTTCTGAAGCCAGTTCTGAAGGTTCATCTGTAGACTTATTTGTGGGAGATTATTTTTTTCAATAAACGACTGACATGTTATTGGGGCATCTGTAAAATGGCAGCAGGATATTATTTGCCTGTTCTGATTCAAGGTATGAATTTCCCAAACTTTTAAACATCTCACCTAGAACAGGTAGAGGTACTTGATACAGAAAAATTTTTGTGTCATGTTTTGGGCTGACAGCGCTGGAGGCAGAAATCCTGTCTGTGTGTAGCAGGAATTGCACAAGTGTTGCCAGGCAAGTCAGTACATCTTGGTGCTGACCAGCTGCTTCACCTCCAGAAGTGAAACATGAACTGATTCTTAGGGCTCCATCAGTTGTTGCCTCGTGATGACACTCTGAGAGCAGTTGATTTATCCATCTCATAGGAAAGAAAGTATTCACATGCTTCACAAGTAGACTGTGGGATCTTTTTGTAGTGAAATATATTAGGCTGCGGGGCTTCTGATTGTATACTTGTTTTTCTATGGAATTTTTAAGGTGACTGAGCCCAGCCTTCCTCCATGGGTACTCCTTGGTCACTCCCAAGAAGTTACGTCCATTGCTTGGTGTCCTTCAGACTTCACTAAGGTTTGCTTTCTGGAAATGTGTCTGTCCTGGGAAACAATAGCTGTGATGTGGCAATATCTGCTTTTCAAAACTGCAGCAGTATTTGTTTATTTGGGGGGAAATTTTTAGTCAATAATTTCAGCGGGGGGGGAAGGGGGGTGATGGTAAACCAAGCTTGTCACATGAATACAATGTTTGGGAATTTTCTCATTATTTTCAAATAATTTAGGCTATTTGATAAGACCTAGGAAATTGCAAATGAGCAAAGACCTCTGCTGATGAAAACTTTTGATGCTACCTCTAAGAGACAACCGTGAAACCATTTAATTGGGGCTTTTGTAAGCCAAAAGCTTGTTTTGTGGTTCACAGCTTCCCTACCTGTACAACCATTGATACATTTGCTAGTCGTCTACAGAGCTGCAAGCAGTTTTGAGTGCCCTTTAAAAACAAGTGAACTCTTCATTGTGACATTTTTTAAAAATCTGAGCTGTTTTTGTGGCATATTTGTGTGTGCACCCAAAAACCTACAGTGAAATTTTTCTGGTAATTATGCTTCAAGTATCACTAAAAGGAAGAGAACTGCAGTAGGAGGTTTGTTCAAATAATTGGCCTAGCTCAAAATGAGAACTAAGCCTGAAAAATCCTAGATAGTCTTTCACCCCACAGTGGCAAGTCAGCCACTTTGCCTAGCTTGCACTATAGTACTGGGTCTTCAAAAAAGCTGTGTGGGAGTCTTGCAGGCAAACAGGAGGAATTATTCTAGTTGTGCAAGATGCACAAAAATATAAGAATTAACGTTGCAGATAATATCTGTGATCTAGAAGTAGCTCAGCATCCTGATCATGATGTGTTGGAAATGCAGACCAATACAGCCTTTAAAATCATTACTGACACGGGTAAGATGTAGTCAGCCGTTGTACAGGTGCTGAAGCATGAGGAAAAGTGGAAAATGTGGTGTTGAGATAGGTCAGGAAGCTGCTTGGAATTATTTGAGAGGCAAAGTTCATTTCTGTAGGTACTACAGAGGTCAGAGTAGAATCACTTTCCCATTCAGATTACTATGAACTTTGGCCACAGCATTTCCTTTTTCTTGTTGCTTATTCCTGTGTGAGGTGCCAGGTAATATGTCCAGAGAGCCATAAAATGTGGGCTAGGTGGGTTCTGCTGCTTCTTTGGATGAGATTCCACAGGTTCTTTTCGAGCACGTGATGCTGCAGCAGGAATCTAGACCAATGTTTCCAGCAGAGTTGGTTTCTCTGCCAAATACTGCTGACATCTGACTCTGAAGAGATAGTGCTTAAGGCTAGTGCAGCAGCCTTCCAGTGTCACCTCAGTGTGTTGCAAATGTTTGTCCCCAAGCAGAAAAGGTCTTGAGTGACTGAGACAGACCTAGGTGCAGATGCAAGAAACAGCATGGCTGCTTCTATCTACTGAGTGACTGAAATCTCAAAATATGCCCCAAGTCTTCTTGAGCAGGCTGTAGTCTGTTGCAAGGTAAACAGTTACTGGTGACTGAGATTTCTCCAGCAGAAAGACATGAAGGTGGCAGCTCTGCCCACTTTTAAGCAAACACTCCTCTCTGGTACAGTAATGAAACAGAGTTGGCTTGTTTTGTTTGCTTTATGGGCAAATTTTGTGCACTCTCAACCAGGCTTCACCCTTGTTCATATTGGCATGGTGTGTTGGGTGTAGCTGTTCTAGTTCACTTGGCCAGTGATCCATGGGATATGCCCTGGTTAATTCAACAAACTAATCTATACTCTAGATTGCCACATGCTCTGATGACAACACCGTGAGGATTTGGCGATTACAACATTGTCCTGAGAAGGAGAAATCAGCATTCAGCAAAAGCAACTTGGTTGGCTGGGTCACTCGGAAGAAACCAGAAGAACAACGTGGAGCAGGTAAGGTCCTTGAGCTATCTTGTTCTGCAACATGTCTTCTGAATTTTGACTGTTCTCTACCAAAAAAAGCCTCTAGCTTGTCATGTTAGCCTTCTATTTTTTTCATATTAGGCAGTAATTCATATAGCCAGACAAACACTTCTAAATACTTCTGCTACTAGCAAGGCAAGCTGGCTGCAGTAGCTTACGATCTACCAAAGTCTCTATGACCAGTCTGCAAAGCAAGTGTTCATTAATACAGCTTGTCAGGCAGCTGCACCTTCAGTGGGTATCAGCAGTGTTCAATAACTGAACAGCCAAAGGAGATGTCATGTGTTACATGCAATCTAGCAACAAGTCACACTTTTTTTTTTTAATATTGAATAATAACTAAGAGCAGTAAGATCATACACTTTTTCCAGTTTGCTAGTTGACCCAGTAAAGGGCTGATGGCACATATACAGCCTTGGAACTTTGAACTGTTCCCTCCTGCCCAGTAGTTGAACTCTGCACAGATTTCTTTGCTGCAGCTATCAATATTACATCTTTTTCTTCAGCTTCATACAGTGGTACTGTCTAGACTGACTAATGCCACATTGTGAAAGTACTTGAAAAATGTATATAGACAATACTTACGTGATCATAATGTTCCAGAATTAAGCAGTAGCATTCATCTATTCACATATTAAGGCTAGTTAACAAATGCAGTGCCTTTTTACAATGCCTAGGCCCCTGGACAAGCCCTCACCATGCTCTTACAGCTGGCAAGCACATCAGGGCTCTATGGAGAAGCTACTCACTGGACAGTCTCCTAGACAAAGAGAAAGGAGCATTGGATCATGGCACTACTTTGACTTGCCTGAAACTTTCATTTTGTTACAGTAGAGTAGGTGAAAGGAGAATAACACACACACACACACCCCCCAAAGTGAAATGAGATGAGCTGCTCTGTAGAGTAGCTCTGAAGCTAAGAATAGAACAGCTTCCCAGCAGTTGGTGGTGTCATTTCCTGTGTTCCACTATCTTTTCTAGCCACCCTCCAAATGAATTTCACCTTGGCTTACACAAATAAAGGCTGAAGGTCTCCAAATCCCACTCATGGGATAACATTACCTCTAACCTTTTGCCTGTGAGTAACAGTCTTGCAGGAAGTTTGCAGGACAATAGCAGGGAGAGTGCCAGGTCTGCTCTGTAGCTGGTAAGTGGTTTGTGTGGGCACACACTGCTTCAGAGAGGGCTCAAAATTCACTTTGTTACTAGTTTCAGCAAAAGAGAAGTAAGCACAGGTCTAATCCAGAAGCCTAAAACCTGTGTAGCTTGTACACTAAAACTTTACAAGTCAATTTTGGCAATTGTACCAGAAAAATAACTCATTTCTCCTTGCTCTATGCTGCTTTAAAGTAACACAGAAGGGAAGAGGAAGTACACAGACACTGCAAACACAACAGCAGGCTTCCTGCTGACCTTGACTCTTGAACACAAAGCACGTGCTGTTAGGATATAGGACTTATCTGCAGAGACTGATTCAGAGCTGGCAAGTTGAGTACTATTTCAGACCTGCTGGGATGAGGTCTAGGTAATTCCCCACCCATTTATGGGGAACAAATTGTGAGCTTGTGGTGGTGTATTGACTGTTGACCTATATTGTCAAGTGTAGCAAGCAGTTTCCTTTTCTTTGGAAATAATTTTTGTGGTTTCCCTAAGTAGCACTACGTTTTCTATGTTTATGTATAATCAAATTTCTGTAGCCAGCCTGGGCATGGGCACATTGTGACTCTTAAATCTGGAGACTGAGAATATCACTCTAGAAGATTTGTAGCAGAAAAGGTAGGAAACATCTGAAGTAGCCTGCTATGGTGTTATGCAGGTTGACTGCAAGTATTTACAGTATTGTACTACATGCAATGGCAGCATAAATGGAAACAGCTTGGAACCAGCTTACTAGAAGCATGATATGCAGGCTCACAAAAAACCCCTGATCTTCATATTCTTTATCTCAGGTTTGGGGATGTTTCTCAAGTTTGAGTTTGCTTCTTTCTGTGACACCTATACAACTCTCAGGATAGCTTTTGTTTCATATCCAGTGTCTCCACAGTATAACTTTCAGACTGCTTTGGGAGAGTGCTCATACCCCCACTAGTCATGTAATATTTCTGCTGTATGAATTTGTAGATCATCATCAAGAGTTGCTGAGCTTGCAACTTCTCTTCCACATCTAAGAGCTTAGATTTTTTAAGTGCAGCTCATTCCCCAGATGAGATATTATTGTCTTTTAAGTGCTTATTAAAGTTTAGAAGAACTAATCTCTGCAGTTACTTTATCTTAGGCCAGATTGAAGCAAGTTGCTACGAAGTAGCATGTTTCACCGGGAAAGGAGCCATTCTCTCCACCTTGTGTGTTTTGAGTGGTTTGTAGTGGGATCTGTTAATACAGGATCCTACTTAATTTTGCTCTGATGAACCAGAACTTGTATTTTGGATACTGAAGAATAAAGTAAAAGGAAGGACCCGACAGAGGCTTAGATGTTAGATAATCAGAGGGCCATGTGGGTGCTCACTTGACATGTTATTTTTGAGACAGGCCAGCATCCTAAAGAAAATGGCAGGTTATTCACACTAGGCTTCTCATTGTTCTAATGAAGGGCTTTATAGTACAGTATACAGGAAATGTTTAGAGCTCTTGTTCTCAGCAGGGAGAATGCACAGAGTAACTAAGGTGCTATCCTATTTAACTGCATCACTGCAAGTTAGATGAATGTGTTCTCTAACAAACCTGTTAATGTGTTCTCTGTTGGAGGGTGCCAGAAATAAAAAAAATTAACAAAATATTTTTTAAAATGCTCTGATATTACTGCAGACCAATAGCTCTGCTATATATGATTCCCACTGTTACTAGCAAGGACCTTATGCCCATACTTATAACTACTGTTTTAAGAAGCTGGGTATTCAGAACCTCTTTTTTAAAAGCAGAGGGGTTTACATCTTGGCTAAAGATCTCAAAAACCTCTGTGAAGTATCTGTTTGGGAATAATTTGTTTAAGGAAATAACTTGCTACAGTGACAGACTTTATTTTCTTTTGAATTTAAGTCCTTGTTCAGGAGGTGAAGAATTTCTCATGTTTCCCTGGGTGTGGTAAATAACTACTGTCTTCATACTAATATAGCATGGAAAAGAGAGAATGAATATACGTCCTTTCCTGTTCTCACTTTTTTTTTTTCATCTTTAAAATATGCAACTAATAATGCCTGACTAGGAGCATTGTTCATATAGTAGAGCATTATAGCAGAAGGATTCCTTGGTACTGTAATTAGCTGTGGGACCTGCTCACAATACCTTTGTCCTTCAACTCAGGTATGCAGCTGTTAAAGGTGGCAGCACAGGTGGGGACCAGCCTTGCTCTCAGGCAGCATCTCAGTGCTGAACTATCTGATCAGCCACTACAAGGCCTCCAGCAAGGCTAGATCAACTTGGGAGATTCAAGATCTGTCCATCAGTCCCCTTGGCTGCAGCTCACATAAGAGTGCTTGTTACAGAAGGGATAGACTTCAGATGTGACACAAATGTACTGTGTTATACTGATCAATATGATATAAGATTTTACATAGGACTTGTACCAGTTTAACTGAAATTTGAGGGATTTGTGCAACCTCTTAATTCAAAAGGATATGTCTGAAAAGCAGGATCACTGCTGAATTAATCTCCTACTTGGAAGGGGTCTTTATCAAAGGGCTGTCTGTGATCTGCTGTTCTGTGTTCCTCATCAGACAATTCATTTTATCCCTCTCAGGACCACGAGCCACCTCACAGAGTACTCCTGCCAAAGCCTTCCCCGTGGGCAGCCTGTGCGTTTCCTCGCCACAGCCGGCTGCCTGTGCTCCTGCTTGTTCTGGAGACCTTCCCCTGCCTACAAACACTCCCACAGGCACTCTCAAAATCCAGACGGCTGCAGTCTGCACCCCAGCCAAACAGAGTGGAGCCAGCCCATGCGCTTCTCCCAGAGTGATCCCTTCCTCCAAAATGTCCATTAAAGACTGGGTTACAAGGACTCCATGCTCTTCTCCTCCAGAAGTGGGGAAAAAGGCTCCTTCTCCTAGAAAAGCCCTGGCAGAAGTCACCCAAGATCTCCTGGAAGCCGCTTGCCCTCCTAAAGCCCCACACTCACAGTTTGAAAAGCGTGCCAAGAGAAGGCTTGACTGCAGCAGGGAGGACGACACAGGGCAGAAGTGTCTGCAGGCCTGTAGCTGTGTGACTGAACTGGACCACGCAGCTAAGAAATCTAAGTTAAATTTATGTCACTTGGTTGCAGACCAAAAAGCTTGTGATGAAGGCTCTCTCAGCCTAATTGACTTGGATAATGACTGTGAAGGCTCCGGTCATAGCCCAAAAGAGCCTTCCTTACCTGGAAGCTGTTTTAATCCATCGAGCATTCAAACTCCACCCCATCTTTTCAGATCTCCATGCAGGAAAGACGCAGAGGTAGTAGATAAAGAGAACAGTTCACCTGAAAAAAAAAATTGGTTGTCTGCTCTGGGAGAGAAGCTCCAGACTGGCAGAGCTGGCAGGAAGAGCGTTTCAAATGGCCCCCCATCATCTTGCAGTCCTGGTGCCAAACGACAAGAGGCTGTGGCAGTGTCCACTTCACCAAAAACTGTAAGTAGAACTGTCAGCAACACGGGTCATGAAAGAAGTTATCCCTATCTGCCACTCTCCCCTTGCTCGTTCTCTCCTGGTTAGGCATTCAAAGAATTATCTTATCCTTTTGATTCTGGATAAAAGGAATGATTTCTGGCCTAATAAGCCAGTTACATTAATGCTGTTATCTACTAAGTCTCTCCATGCAGAAAGAGAATCTTTAGGATGTTGATAGTCTCTCACTTTAAAGGGACTTCAGGCACATAGAAGCTCAGAGATCCTCCCAATCCCCAGTTGGGTGTTTGGAGGATGTAGCCATCATCTGAAATAGAGCTTTATTCTGAGAAGCACAGTAATGACAGCACCTTTCTTGGCAGATCTGCTGTTTATGTGTGTACCGTCATATCTGCCTGTTTATGTTACTGGAAAGCCACTTTAGCATCGGAAGAAAGCTAAATTTTATTCTAGCCTAGGTAGCAAAATAATTTGTTGTCCATGTTAAATAATGCCTTCAGTTCCTTCAATTGAAAATTAGCAGAAAACAAAGAAATTGCGAAGGAGTGAGAGGTCAGGACTTCACCTACATAATCCTACTTTTGGTGTACAAGAAGACTGGCACAGAGGTCATCCTACAATCTGAAAGTTAAGCTTATGAAGCAGCTAAAAAAGTTGACATGAGGGTTTAACATGCAAACTGAGAAATTACAATTACATTTTTTTAAAACAAACCAAACTTGACTTGTGTCTGAAAGTGGACTCTGATTTCTGCAATGTCTTTGACTTATTCCAGCAAATGTTAGGTAAATTTCCACTCGTCAAATTTTAGCTGTACTTCAATTTACTATCTGATGCTAGAAGTTGTTGCCATTATTAAGGCTTATTTTGGTAAAGTATCTCATGTCTCACCTGATTTCACCTCTTCCAGCACTTCCATCAGATGTGAAGTGGATAAGCCACCACTCTGTAAGTTACACATAGCAGCTGCGCCCTTCATATTGTGGCTGTACCAAAAAATCTTGGCTATAGTTAACCTACAACTGCTTGTACTTCATGCTGTACTTGTTTGAACACAAGACAGAAAGATTTGCCCTGGAGAAGGATTACTATAGAAACTTTCTTGCCAAGTATGCTCTGCTTCAGATTTCAGGATGTGCTTGTATTGTTCTTCAAGCCTGAGGAGGTGCCTGGAATACCGACAACATTTGTTGATCTGCTACATCTTGGAAATCTCTTATCTGCTGTAGGGAAGCTGAAACTGCAGCTGGTGTTTTTCCTATAGTAGTAAGAAAACCCTAGGTTTTAGCCAGTATTACATGTAGGTATCAAGACTCTTACCTGTGAGACAAATGGATTATAGTAAAGAACCTTTCATTTACTATCCTATTTGGGAAGCTAAACAAACTGGAGCAATGATGGAGGGATGACTTCGAGACTCCTGTAGGATATAAACTGTGTTTGTTTGTTGTTTTTCTAGGCTGCAACCACTTCAGTTTCCATGAGGAAGATCTGCACATACTTCCACAGAAAGACACAGAATGACTTGAAGCAGTGTGCAGCAGTTGCAGCTGACGGATGTTGACACTGGTATCTAGACCAGATTTTAGCAATGCTGACAACCATGTACCGGGATTGCAGTTTGTTGTCAGACGTTCATAAACTTGGGGTTTTAATCTTCTGTTTTTAAAGCCATTAAGAGTAGAGGTCAGCTGGGTGCAGAAAATCTACACAATACTTACTCATGATCTCTTAGTGACTCAAATGGTGGATTTTTATATAAAGAAAAACGAAGTATTTTTTAGGTGGCAGCTGTTACAGTCCAAAGACAGCAAGCGCTCTGCTGTGCGGCGATGTTGACAGGCACATATAGCTTGTCAGTTTATGTTGCTAATCTGCCACTGAAACTTCCTCTACTTAGGAGCAGTGTGTAAATCATTACACCCTCCTGAAAAGCAAGTGTTGGAATGTGTGTAGAGAAACTTGCTGGAGGTAGATCTGAGCCCCTTCATGCTGAAAGGCATTTCTACAGTTACTCCGCTAGTACTGCCATGATTACTCGCTTCCAGCAGGGAAGTAATGAATGTGTTAAGTAAATATAAAAGACTTTTAAACATTTTGTGTCCATCTGACAGTGATTATAGTCTAAAAGGAGACTAAATATAATCAAGTACATAATGCCTGTACTCCTCTTGCCATTCCTGTGGTTCTCCCAATCTGAAAAATTCTGTACATACCGACTTAGCTGGCTCTTGAGCCATCAGAGCTACAGCTTGTCACTTCTCTGAAATAAAATGCTAGCAATGTGCATTAGAAAAATGCACATTGTGCATTAGAAAAATGCTCTATCCCAAATAGGCATCCTGTAACAGCCAGTTGCTCAGTCACCTCTTACAGATTCAGCCTGTAGCAAAGGCATTAAAAACTGCTTATAACTTAACTTCTTAACACTTTTATAATACAATATCTGTAAAATAATAGCTTGTAAATTGGAGGAGGGGCACTTGACATTCTAGAAAGCACTTGTCAGAATTTACATATTAATATTAAATGCTTTGCCATTGTAAGTTGTCACTGATGCTGAAAGAACAAGGTCACTGAAATGAGATCACTGTCCTGCTGGCTAAGGATACTAACTCCTCAGTCATGCTTTCCCCAAGGGGAGTTAGTAGAAGATCCTTATCTTAAATTGGAGCATTTACTCTTGTCTTCTGGTATAATAGTTCCTATGAAGTTTAAAAAAACAAACTTCTGAATCCCTGTTAAGTTTTTCTAAGGCAAAAGAATTGAGGTATTTGAAAGGAATCTACCTTACACTAGCGTTTAATAGTACGGTAGCTGAAAGGGATTAGAAGAAAACATGCTGGTTTGTATTTTATGTTGTAGATTGTATTTTGCAAGCAAATAAATGACTGGAGAGACAGTGGCTTTTGTGAAAGGTCTTCTAGAGCTACAAAGCAAAGTAAATGTCTAATGTGCTTTTTATAAAAAAAAAAATTAAAAATGGTCACGATCAAGTTGCATCTTTTAGCAAGAGCGCTCAGGTACACATAGGAGCCAGAACAATTTTCTCCTGTTTACTGAATTGCAGGCCATCATCCCATGAGCTTTGAGGAGATTCCATTAATAAAGCAGGAAAGGTAATGTAGAGCTTCAGGCATTTTTTAATCACTCTTATTTAAGAAAAATGGATTTTTAAAAAAAAGTCATTATCCAAATAGGTGTAGTATCTTGGGCAAAACAGAAATATATAAAATCTGTTAGTTTAATTTTAACCTACTTCTGGATATAGGTTTGGGATTTAACTCTGTCTTAATTTTAATTATTAGAGTTACTGTGTAGGGTAAAACCTGCCTTGGCTACAGCCAGTTTTTCATGCAGAATTTTTAGACGCAGTTTGTAAATAACAGGTTGCAGAATAAGGAGATGTGGGCTCTATCAAAGTACATGAGAGTCATCAGACATTTCAACAATAGAATTTCATGTTCCTAGACTTCTTTTACAGTATTTCCTCTTCCAGAAGTGTTCTGCAGCCAAACCATTATCTCCTATATCTTGTAAAGGGCTGCCTAGATTTCCACTAATGAGTTACCACTTGGATAAATAATATTGTGTGGGGATGTGAAATTTTCTTATTTAAAATAGTACTTGTGTAGTGGAACAAATTGTTTTATGGACCACCAAGGATAATTTATTTCATCTTAAACTGATGCCAACCTGGTTCAGAGCTTAGGAGAGTTAACTGAAACTTTCATTCTTCTATGTCCAACTGCCTTGACCCAATTGTGATAAAATCATCATTGCAAAAGTGTAGAAGAAAAATTCCTGACACAAATCATATGCCAAGTGGTCTAAGGTAGCCAATGCTGTCTTTATCTGAGACACTTATAGAAAGAACTAAGCATTCAAAGAACTGAACTCTTGAGGTAGCAAGCTATATCTCTGAATTACTCTTCCTTCTAAAGGATTTACAGAAACTCTGTGCTCCATGTTTTATATTCAAATTAAGCTTTTTGAAATATTATTGCCAAATCCTATGTACATGTGTAAATCCCACCTTATGTAACTTGCAGGGTTTTTCCATGCAGAGGATGCTGCTTACTGATGTCTCTGCAGTGTTTACCCTCTAATTGCCAAAAGGGATTTGGGAACGACTAGAGCAGTTTATGATGGTACTATTTCCAATAGTTGTTATGACTGCTTTGTTGGAAGTCATACCTCTCACTGCTTAGCTATGAGCACTCAACCAGTTTAGTGTAATAGCAATTTGACAGTGACTTGAACTAACCTGGCTTGAAAACACTGACGAGGCACTTCCAGGATCTGTACAGATGCATGGTCAGCAAGCCTTGGCAAGCATTTCTTCTGGAAACAGCACTGACTTGAGAATCCCTTGGGGAAGCTAACTACAAAGAAAACCAAAAATTGAATTGCCTCAGTTCCCTGACTCAGCTATGGAAGTGCCTCATTCCTTCACATTAAGGTGCCACAGTAGTAGTTGCACTCATATGAATACAAAGCTGCTCTAGGTCTTTTCCTTCACCTCAAGGACTCAGCTCTATGATTCACTTCTGCCCTCTTTTCTAAAGAAGAATGGGTGAATTGTTAGGTACAGTATCTTCAGCCACCCACTTCTGTATCGTGCCTGGCTTATAAATTAGGTAACTCCTTGGCTGCCTTTTACGTGTGCTCTCACATCGTACTGTGAGGAAGAGGAGATGGCCACACAAATCCAAGCAGCAAAGACTAAGCTGTCCAAGTAGAGCAAATCATTCTTACATCAACTTGCCTATAAGTGTGTCAAAATATCATTATACTCTTGTTTGGTTGGGGTTTTATCCTTCTAGTTTTAACATCATTATGATAAAATCTCAGTTTATTGTTCCATTCCTGTTCTGGCAAAAGGTGTGAAGTATCTAAAAAAACAGGCTAATGGGACTGCAAAGCCAGCTACGCTGTATGCTGCAGCAACAGCAAAGTAGGTTGTGTTGACGGGAGTTTAGCAGATACTGTCAGGGTGTTTTACTAAATTATTCCGTGTCACCATTATTTTTGTTCTGCTAATTTTCATGGATTTACTGATGGAGGAAGTGAGAGTGTGTATACTATGAGATCAAGAGATCTATTGAATTCTTGAAAACATGTCACTGACACAAATGCAGTGAGCCCTGATTTGCTGGAAAAGTGTGATTTGCTGCAGCTAGTTGACAGCAAAGTGCTTATGCAAAAATGGGAAGTGCTGCATCATAAGGAATTGGGTGTTTGCACATATGCAATTGTTTTAAGAAGCAGGACTGGAGAGATAAAGCTGGCAATTGCAGAAGTAAGCAGGAGAAAAACGATGTAAGAATAAAGTACATTCCTTAAGAGATGCAACCAACAGGAGTAACTAAACTTCCCAGACTTGTTAGGTACTTGTAAGAAAGATTAGGGTTTGGGAGGCCTATGCTGCACCTTCGTATCAGACTCTTTTCTCAATACACTTAGTTTTTTTCCTCTGTGGACTAAGACATTGTCCACGCTTGCCAGTTCACCTTGCTTAAGGGAAGGTGTGAGTCTGCAGGCTGCTCCTGATCCTTCTGTGTGTTGGCATTTTTCTTCCACCTGGACTGATTTAACCTAATCCCCTCTTGGAAGGGAGTCATTTTTGACAGGGTGTTCAGATCAACTAGAATAAGTTTTTCTTGTTTCCGAATAAGCCTGATTTTGTGCAAGGCTGTTCAGAAACATCTATGCTGAAGTAACAGGTCTGCAGTAACTCCACCACGTGGGCGATCCTTCAGGAAAGTGATGCAAGACTGCTGGGTGAGTGGTGTTACATAAAACCAAGGACAGTCTCAAGCGCGAAGGCAGCAGGAAAACTTTTCCACATGGAAATGAATGTCTTCATTTCCTCTTCTCGGCAGCCCCAGCAGGTTGCAAACTGTGACCTTGAGAACGTCTCCGTGGGTGCGTAAGACAGGCTGTGGTTTGGCTGTTGACGTGCTGCTGCCCGGCCGAGGCTGAAGGCGCTGCTGCTGCTGCCTGGTGGCACAGCCCTCCAAGGGCTTCCACGTCTGTACAAAATTGTGCTGCTCCACCTTCCCACCGCAGGCAGGCCCACACTAACGGGGGGGTGTGCATCCCCTCCCACAAGTGATCAGAAAAGCATGGTCTGGCTCTGCTTTTATCTGCTTGCTGCATACCCAGCAGGAACACCACCTTGGGGCCACCCCTACCAAAGAACACATGTGCAGCCTCCTTTTCCATTTTCTCCCTGGGAGGCGGAGAAGTGTGAGTTTTAAATATAATAGAGCAAGTTTCAATGCTGCTAAGCAGAGTTTGTCTGGTTGCAGATGCAGCTGGAGCTCCTGGCTTGGTCTCCGTGCAAGTGATTTAAGGACAAAAGGTCTTCGTTGCTTTTATGCAAAGAGACAATTTCTATGGCAGCTGAGGGCAGCATTAGTATTCATGCCCTGGCTGGTCTCGCAAGGAGGCTGCTAACTGATATTAACTGTGGCACAATGACTGGTTTTTATGGGCCTTTTCTTAATAATATATATCACAGGTAGCCAACCAAATGGCTCTTTATCCACATTTCCTTGGGGTACCTGCTCTCCTACAGGCTCCAGCAATGTGGCTTGTTTTTTTCTTGAGTAGGTGGTGGTTCTATTGAGGGCGACAGGCAGGTTCCTTGCCTGGCTCATTTATTGTGTTGTAATGCTGTATTGGTTTATTTTTCAGCTGACCAAAGTTCCTCTTAAACTCAGGTCGTCTGTGTTTACAAATACTGTATTGTGTAATATACTAAAGCTTTTTCCCAGTGTTTGAGTGGGAGGATAGATTGGCAGCTGAGACATTTTCACAGTATATGCATTAGAAGAGTGTTACCCTAGATGAGTAATGGAAATTATTTCTGCTCCAGGAAGCAAAATGATGCTGAGTGAAAGAGAGAAACAGAGAAGATGGTTTGTATGGAAACAAGAGAATATTACCCTTTGCCCAGACCCACCAAAATGTTCCCTCCCCTTCCCCCTCATCGTGTGTCTCACCACAGCACAAGGGTGTGCCAGAACATGTTCCCACAACCTTTCAACCCATTCAGCACAGCCTGCAACTTTCCTGGCTATTTTTTGTGTATTCCACTCAATCATTAAGTGCTGAGGACTGTGATAATACATCCTTTCACCAACAGCACCCAGCAGAACACAGCCTCAGCTGCTCACAAATTGCTTTTCCAGTTACTCTTCCTAAAAACTGGATTATCGATAGATTATCCTTCTGATCATAGGAGCTTAAACTTGAAGATACATTGTTCCTGGCCAGGACTCCAGCTCTTAGTAATCAAGTATTATTCTCGTGGACAATATGATTTCTGCATCTAACCAAAGCCCTTTGCAGGCTGCCTTTGCCTCATAAACAAAGTGGCTCATCTGCTTCTGAAGATTAACCAGCTCTGGGTCAAAACAGGGCAGCTATTTCATTATACGGAGCTAGAGCACCCAGTGGTTTCCTGAACACCTCCGGTTGTACAGTGGTATCTTAGCTTTGCTTCAGCTTCTTAGTCTATTTGCCAAATATGCTATAATGCTGCTGCTGATTTTTCTCTTATAGAAAAGCAACTTTCTGCTCTGACACCTAGCAGCTTTTCCATCACTCAGGAACACTCAGGTGCTGTGAAGCCTGCTACCATAGCAAGATTAATTCCATTTCACATTGAACAGGCATAAGAGATACAGTCAAACCACTGTGGCTCGCCAAGTTTGTCAACACCAGAACAGAGTCTCCCATGTTGGGTTGAGGTGCTGTGATACAGCACAAATAAACCACCACCATCGCTCCTGCAATATCAACTGTCAGTGACCAAGGCACAACACATCTGTTGCGACTGACAGCCCACTGACAGCTCACAAAATCCATTCTGTTTCATGTCGTATCCTGGTGAATTAAAAAAAGACCAAAGAAAAGACAAAAAAAAACCCCACAATTATAGCATTCCCATTGAACAGTGCAGGGGAGCATCAGCCATGGCAACATGGGCAGGACATGAAGAGATCAGAGATCAGCACTTCTGGTTCCCACCCTCCTACTCATCTTCAAGAGCACCTGAATCCTTGAGGACCCTTCATCTTCCAAGCTTCCAGTCAGGCTCTGCCGTGACATTTGGAAGCAGGAGCTTGTCTTCCAAGGACCTTTGGCACCAGTGAACATTTCAACATTAAGGCTTACGTCACCAAATAGAGCAGGGGTAAGTGCAGGGAGCCAAAATTGGGATCTGGCCCTGCACAGACCTGCAGAGACAAGTGATTTTCCATGCCAAGGTGACTTGCTAGGAGGAGGGTCACACAGAAGGTGAAAGCAGACCCCTGATGGGTTAGCTCTGGGTCTAGGAGGGATACCCCTCCATTGAGTGCCACAGGGTAGCCAGGGGAAAGTCTCTATCCAGGAGCAGAAAATCAGAGACTGTTTTGGGACCTACCAGCCACGGCTGATGTGAGTTGCAGACAAAGGGCCAGAATCCCATTGAAAGAAATCAGCCAAGCTCCACAGACACTGCAACTCTGCTCATTTACACTAAAGGAAAGTGTTGCCCACTGTACTGCATGTGTTAGATTCTAATTTATATTTACTCTCTATCCCACTACGAGGCAAATCACCCTCATTGGCAGGCTCTTGGCTGCAGAGGGCATTGCATTATGCCTCTGGTTTCATTTTAAAAAGTAAAAGCAAAACCTTAACTTTGTCTTTCCAAATTATGGTATGAAAATGCATGCCAAAACTGTGCCATAAAAGTATTTGGAATGCTAAAAATAGGTTGGCATTTGAATAGCTGTTGAAAGGGGAAGCATTCCCAACCAAACCTGGCACGAACAAAGCTGTTTATTTTCCATATGCTTATTTCCAAACAGGTTCAGCATGCGGAGCCATGATTTCCTCATAGGGTCTTTGTAAGTCCAGGTACCACTGAAAGCAGTTCCTAGAGTAACTGTAGCTGGGTTTCCACTGCTGTCACCTGCCTTCCTGGCCAGGCGTCCAGTCCCGGCATTGTCGTCATCAAACCGGAAACATTTTTCACCAAAGGAAACTATGAAGGTTGAGAACAAAAAGCTCAGCTCAGAAAAGATTAGCAGCTTCATGTTGAAGCCTCTGATACTCCTCTATATTATTTCAAAGGCAGAACTTACTGATTTATCAAATTGTCAAACAGATAAAGCACTAAAACATTTGCTGCTCTCTCCATGCCTTGTGTTGATGCACTTGCACGTTGCTCGTTTTCCACCACTGACATCATGCTGTGGTAAATCAAACACTAATATGTAAGGCTCTGCAGCATCCTATCATGGCAAAATAATGATACTTTAGAAGCATCTTTTTTCCAGCTCAGCTGTAAGTACCAATGTATTTTTATACCTCTACAATCAATACTAATCTTTAAATATGAGAGACCAACAGCAATTTGTATGAAAATATTTAAAAGGTCCAGAGCACAGGGAAACTAGAAGGCCCATGTTATGGAAAGGGGAATTGATGCAAAGAGGAGAGATGAGGATAGTGTTGTCTTTCCAACAGAAAGGCAAAAAAGCAGTAGATCAATTTTCTTATATTATTCTTGTCTCATTTAAGCCTCAAACCGTTTATACCATCCCACTAGCAAGAAAGAGATCTGCTGCCAATAGAGTCTGAGCATCTTCTATGGTATTTTACTTGTCTGTATTTGTGTGTGTGTTGCTAAATAAAATTTCCTCTGCAGCAGATGGCAACAGTCAGTTTCACACTTTTTTCAAGGCAAAAAGCTTCACCTTTGTTCTTTCTTGCCAGTATGCCTCACTTACATTGAGCCTGGCTCTTTGATGACTGCCCAAGGTGGTGTCTCTGTGTGCTAAGAGAGTAATTTCAAAAGGTTTGCTTGTTCTAAAGTGCACCAGAGGAATGCAGGGAAGTGCACTGTCAAGAGAAAAGATAAACAGTGCAAACAGAAGAGCAGTTTCATCTCCCTTAGCTGTTTCTCAGCTGCAATTCTGCTTTCTCTGGGCAGCTTAGATACAATCATGATGAAAGTGGCCACCAAAGTGCAAAGTGCAGTTTGCAGTAGCACCTTGGCACAGACAGACTGAAACATGCACAGTAAAAGAAAAGGTTTGCTCACCAGGCCATAATATAAAACACATTTTTCCTCTACCATGGTTGCAATTTGTTGGTAGCCTCTTACATCTCTGTACCTACCTCATATAGCAGCAAGCTATGGTCTGTGTTCAGATTAATTACAGATAATGGTTTTTGCTTAGCAAGCCTGTGGGTGAGTCATTAGATCCACCAGCCCAAGCACTGCCTACTGCTTCATGCCAGGCACACCTTGAGGAGCCAAGACACCAGGGTGACCATATACCTGCAGATGCCCACTGGACAAGAGACTTGAGGTGAACCCTATTCTTACCTGTGCTGCGGATATAACATCATTTTCACCAGGTTATTTGACATTTTTGCCCTTGTTTCTCCTCCTTTGTAATGAGGCTATTCTTCTCATTAGGTCACCTACTGCTGGTGGCATCTGCCACTTGCAAAACACTTTAAAATCACTGAGCAGAGAGCAATCTATGGAGATACTCTTTACACTTTTAAATAATATTTCATTTAATCATCATCTTAAGCCAATAACAAGGAGTTTGCTTCACAGTATGATTTCTTTATGGTGGACATTTTAGTATACTAGTTCAGGTTTGCTGAAGCTACCTGGAAAAATCCTATGGTCCAAATGAACAAGAGCTTAATCACTAAAAAAAACCCTCTTGCTCTTTCCATGTTCTTGTGGTGCTGCCACACACCCCCCAAAAATCAGGCTTGGGCCAGGGAATACCCCTCTGCAGCCCTCCTCTATGGCAAATCCTGTCCAAGCGTTCCCAGGAGGCTGTCTGGCTCCAGCAGTGTCCCTGAGGGTTGCCAAGCAGCACTGTGAGCACTGCTGTGCCTGTGCTTTGTGCTTTCCTTTTATTATCACTGCTATTACCAGAACCTACACTTTGGCTGAAATAGGAGGGTTTTCTTCCCCCAGCACAGTGGCTTGGAAAAACACAGACTTCTTTTGAATAAAGCCTGGAGAGGTGAATTATTTGAGGTACCATCACAGCTGATTAACAAAAATACTTAAGAATAAGCCTCTCCTTTGAGCTACTTTGAAATAACCTTAAGCACAAATGCCTCTCTAGGCTTGGAATATCTGAATGCAAGCAGACAGGTCCCAAGGGCTCTTTCCCCTGCTCTCCTATACCTCTCCTCTATCTTCTTGTATGTGATGTATTTGCATTTAGAAGTAGCAAAGGGAGAAAAATTACACCTTGTGGGAAGTTAAACTCTGTTCACACGGTCTGCTTTCTTTTTTTAGCGTGATGCTTCCTGTATGCTCAGGGAGGTCAGTCGCTGTTTCTGGCAAAGTGCGTTCCCAGCTGAGAGGGTACCCAGGACAAAAGGGAGTGCAGGAACGGGCAGTTTCTGTACAAGTGGCTAAGTAGCCCCTGCCAGCACAAGAGGAGATATAAAGGGAAGATTTTTTTCATGTAGAAATCCCCCTTCCTTCTGGCCCCCTGAGAAGTCAGTGGAGTGAGCACAGCATCTCTCAACACAGGCCCCTGTCTCAGAGATACAGCTACTGATTGCAAGCCTGAGGGCAAACAGAGGGTTGCAGACTCCTTGGCCTATGACTTTCAGGTGCAACAGCACCAGTGCAGAGACCAAGGCTTCAGGCCAGCTCTCCTCATCTCTCGCTGGAGATGAACCTCTGGGTAGAGCCCTGCTGCACCTGGAAGCACCCAAGCAACAGGGGAAGAGAAACACTGGGGAGCAGCAGAGCCCAGAATCCTGCTCCACTCTGCACCTCCTGTGCTGTTTGGGTTCAGCAGCCTATTGTATCATCCCTGTTTTCAGGTGGGAGGGCAGAGGACACCCATCTTCCCTTCTTCCTCCAGCACCACTCGGGGTGTTTCTGCTGCTGGGTGTGCAGACCAGGCTGGGAGCTGCTCCTGCTGAAGAGGCCTCCTGCCTACGCTGCTGGCAGCGGCTGCGGTCATTCTTTCCGTGTGATAAATATGGCAACAGAGTTTGCACGAGGTCAGAGCTGGGGATAAATTCCATTGCTCAAATAGGACAGAGCTAAATTTCATTCACTCGCCACCGTTCCAGCTCCTTGCCAACGCCGTTTGTTAGGAGTGACCTATTACGGGTGACCTAAAGGCTGCCTTGGAAACTAAATTCACTTGCTATCTCCCCTGTGAGCTTGCAAAAGCACCTCGGGTACAGCCAGTGCCCGAGCATGCTGACTGTGTTTGCTCCTGGATGGGGTGCTGGTGCTTGCACAGGCTGCACGCGTTTGGGCAGCAATGAGGACAGAAAGCAGAAGGCCGGGCACAGCACGTTTGGAGCTATAGGAGGGCTGCCTGCGCACAGTGCTATGGACACAACCAAGGGGGAAAAGCCCTCAGATACGTTTATCCAGAAGTCTGCTATGCTCCCATAGAAGTAAGTCTACGGGAGAAGCAAAGCCAGGAGCCTGGCGTCGTCGTGCAGTGGTTGTGCAGCCCCGGCAGCGTGTTCCTCATTCCTGCAAGGCTCATCTTGGCTTGAATGGGAAAACCCCTTTCCACGCATCTGGAAGTTGCAAATAGGTCCAGTCTTTTTGCCAAAAACTAGCAGTTGGAGAGAGTGTTGATAGACACACAAAGAGACAGAATTATGCATTACAGGAAGGTTTTTTTAAATCTGGCATTTCAACAGCCCTGAGGACTTGCCTTCCTGACTTAAAAAAGGGAGTAAAAAAAAGGACATTAAATATTCTGTGTGTGGTGTATGTTAAATATGGCAATCACATATTGAAGACCATTAATCTCTCTCTGCTACGCATTTTTCTCAGATCATGTAGAAAAGGCTTATTTTGGAATACCTGAAATAGGCAAGTGTTGTCCAGGTTAATAAATTGTGGGCAAATCAACTGTCCATGTGTATAACAACCGTTTGGTGAACATGGGAGAGAAAAAAATCTTATCTGACTATAGCTGATGGCCTTTACACAGTTCTGAGTAGAAGGTTACCTAACAAATGCATGTTTTACTTGAATGATGAAACTGCCTCACATCTGTGCTCCAGTGTTTGAGATCTGCTCAGATTCTTCCTGCAGGTGAAGTGAAATTAGTATTTATACTCATTTATCTCTGGATGAACAGCCAGGAGTGTCTTTTCAGGTAACAATGTTTTGACTAGGGGGAATACACCTCTGAATAATAAAACAGCTTTCTGCACTATAGGGCAATAGATCATATTGGATGATGTGAAATCAAAATTCAAAATCACTGTATCGAGTGAAGGTGAATTAGGCTGCTTTATCCTCATGCTGGTTTGGATACTCAAGAAAACCATTCACTGTCTTTGCCATCAAGAAGAGGAATTAAGTGAAACTCAGATCATTCCTCCCTAAATTGTGCCTGTTCATCACTTTAATTTTGAGAATCCAGGGAATAATGTCATTCATAAGCTTTGATGTATGAATTAAGAGGGAAAATGTGTTTTCAGACTGGAAGGTGGTTTAATTTAGATGAGGAAACTAAAAGTGAAAACTCAACTCTGAAATCTGATAGCTCACCACTGTACAAACATACAGCTACTGTAGTCTCAGGGTGCAGAAGCAAGTTTTAAGACTCCAGAAAAACAAATCAAACGACAGTCATTTCCAGTTCTCCTCACAGACAGTACTAAATTTTTAATTGTCATCCATATATGCACCACAACCAAAGATAGTTCTTGCCCTAAGGAACTGTCAAATCTAGTTAAAGACTGATGAAAGTATAGTATTCTACAGGTAGGCCACTTCCGCATTTTAGAAGTATCCAATTAAATTTGAAAAGATACCCACAGAATCATCTGGTGCTTTATATTTATACAGATATGGCTTCTCTAATTGAGTTAGGTGAGAATATGCATGTCCAGTGCACATCAGTGGTGCTTGCTGATGGAGTTGCACTATACTCCTTCAATATCTCCCTGGAGGCCCTGAGGCCAATTTGAAATCTGTACACCTTTAATTTTCATTTTAGGCTCCCTCAGTGACCACATAATTTGTTCACTGACAGCACACTTGAAAGGCTGTATCACTCAAGTTTGTTTCTACTTACAGGCTATCCAAGATCTTTTTGGATGCCAAGGTGATGATAAGTATCACAGCAAGCTTGTAAAGCGGGCCAGCAGGGCTCAACTCTGCTGAAGGTGGTAAGAGAGGAGGTCCTAAGGCTAGCTTGGGAGAGTGTAAACAAAGTTATCTTCATGAGGAGTAAACAGATCCATCTCTTGGCACGGAAGTGGGGTGGGAATTACAGCTGAATTAACTTTCTCTGTTTGCATCGCTACAGACTTAATGTGTTTGTAGAATGAGGCTAGAGAGACATTTGGATGTTTACAAAGATCTTTCTGCTGTTTTCTGTTCTAAATGCATTTGCCTTTGAAATATTGAGCCTTAAGCCAAACACTTAAGTCTTTAATGAGAATTTTGCCTAAGTAATAAAATAAATAATGACTTCAGGTTTTGGCCCTGGATGAAAACAAACGTTCTTCCTGTGACAGAGAAAAATAATCCATTTATATGAAGTATCTAAGTGGTCACTGACACAATAAATCATTTAATAAATCCCTGACCACTGATCTTTCAGATACTTTGTAGTTTGAAATGGGCATACTTCATGCCTTAGAAAGTCCTCAGTTATGTACTTTTTCCTATACAAGTGTTCAGAACTCTCACATGATTAATACTTGTTTTTAAGACAAAGACTTGAGAGGGGTTGTGGTTAGCTGGCCTACAGTGTGATGGCTGTCTCCTGGACAGATGTGCTGGAAAAACAAAGGGCACCTTGGACACATTTGTCCACAGGCAGCAACAGCTTGGCTCTCCGCTTTGGGTAACAGCACAAAAAATATTCCTGTCATATAATTTACTTCAATAAATTATCCTCTCCCTCATGACATAGTGGATGATATTACTGTGTTTATATAAATCCTAATCAATGCCACTGACTCAAACAGTTCCCAGTTTGGTGTAGCACAAGATATCCTCACCATTATCAGCACTTGGCCCATGCATGTTATTGAAAGTCAAATACCAGTAAGCTAGAGTTCTACTTTGCAACTGTGTCAGAGGCTGCTCCTAGTGAATTATCTTTCTTACTTGTTCTCTTTCAGAAACCTCTTAAGTTGAGAGTTTTTTCTTCTCCTGGATGCTGTATATCTACACAAATATAAATGGCCACCAGAGGAGATCCCAGAAGAAAAAGACCAAATCAAACCAAACCAAAAACAAGAAACCCAAACCCAAACAAACCAAACCTAAACAAAACAGAATAATTCCCTAAGTTTGCTTTCTTTAAGTTTGATATTCTGTTCCCAGCTTGCTTTAGCATCTCTGCTAAATGCAGGGGGGTTGGATTTACATGATCTTTAAGGTCCCTTCCCACCCTAGCCATTCTATGATTCTATGATCTCTCTACTGTGCCAGAATTGCTTCCTCTGGGTGCATGAGGTAGAACAGGTACCTAACATTTCCTAAAGGATACGGAGTGAGATGCATCCTCAGGATGCACAGTGAGAGATGAGTCCACAAAATCTCCTGGATAGCTTTGTGTTTGTCAGCTCAGTAGCGCATCATCTGGCCAGGAGCTTGTGTGCTCCTCCAGCAACTTCTATGAACTGATGGGAGGTACAAACAGGATAATGCATTGGGACTGGCCACATTATGCAATACACTTCCCTTACTCAGATATTTGGACAGGTTCCACTGGGTGTTATTAAGGAAGACAAGCAAGCATTTCAATCACTTAACATCTACTCCTTTTTTCCATATTAGTGAAGGAAAAGACAGATCAGAGCCTATTTCCCTAAGATAGGCTTGAGCCAGTAAACTTCATATATTAAAAGGATGAGTGGTTAAAGATCAGTACCTCCCATATGTAAATTAGTCCATTATCTCTGTCCAAGGTTTCGAATTTTAGTAACAAGACATTTTTCTGAATGGAAGAACCAAGCTGATTTTTAAACAAAACTGAAATAATTGATTTCTCCAATACAGTGAAGAAAAAGGTAGATAGATTTGTGTAAAATCTGGAAAAGTAACTGTTCTTAAATTGCCCCATTTGTTCACTCAGATGTTTCCCTTCCCCCACGTATTCTGTAGAGGAACAAAGCTTTTATCTGGGGTGTTATAAAGCCCACAAACTCACCAACAATGTGGTACTTGGTCTGGTGATGTCTAAATTTCCTGCATGTCTCAAACCTCTCATTAGCGAGATACCCTTTATTACATGGCAGCCACTTCTGAAGTGGCAAGAAATCCCTACAAGATGATGGGGTACTTTTTTACATCACCACTGAAATCTGCTGTTGTAACCTCTATCTCCAGGCAAACTCTGAGAGGTATGTATGTACTTCCCCTGGTGAGGTGCAGTGCTTTGCACAATCTGCTGCAGCTCTGCGGTGTCCATGCAACCATGAGGGTCTCTCCAGCAGAACTGAAGCCCAATTCCATTGCACCAAGGAAAAAGCCTGATAAAGCCTTTAAAAATAAGGACAGAAAAAGTATGTATTATTTTTTTTCTCCTATGCTGGTGACCACAGCCTTACACAAGAGTGTAAGGAAGGAAGTGAAGAAAGCAGACTGCCATGATCTCTCACACCAACCACTTTCTGCAGCTCCCAAGGCTAGTGAGAAGGGAATCTTCTGAAATGTGCTACGAGAGGTAAACAGAGCACTGGGTGTAACAAGGATATCAATGGCAACATTAACTGTATCTCAGGGTATCTCTTTATCTTTCTAGTTCAGATCCTATATGGAAACATCAGACATACTGACACATAAATGGGTTACATAGCAGTGCCACAACTATGCTTTCAAATGGAATGAAGCAGGATAGGACTTCACTGAGTAGCTGCCCAAAGTTATGTTTGGTTTATGAGCCAGATCTAGCTGCACACAATTCACACTGATATGACCTCCCTACTTTTTGCCACAACTAAATTAATTGCTTGTGCTTATCAGCTAAGTAGTTTGCAGTTCTTTTTCTCCTGGCTTAAGACACACTTAGAGGGGAGCTGATGCACAAATGGCATTTTCTTCCTCAGTGTTTCTGTTCTGTTTGTTGATCTTTTACAAAGAAATCCCAATGTTGCCTGTTTTTCCACTGTAATGTAGTACATCTCTTTGCATTCTTTCTGCATGCTTTTATGGCTCTGGGACAGGTGTCTCTTCATTAGACCCTGCACAGCTAAATCCTTCTTGCAGGCAAGTGCCTCCCTTTCCACAAAAAGATTCAATCACATCCTAAAAACTAATCAGACACTGGCTTCCAATTAAACATCCATACCCTCAAGAGTTTTCACCTTGCACTGCAAGCCCCACTTCTTGCTGCCAGCACCGCTAGTCCCAGGATGGTGCCTGCCAACTTCCTGGTGGTCCTGGTGGGGAAGAAAGGAATATGGAGAGGGTTGTGAGGGTCCCCCCAGCACTGGGTGCATTTCAGCTGTTCCCATTTTAAGTTCAAAGCCTTCTACATGGCAGCTGAATGGGAGGCTTTCCAAAATCTACAGGAGGCTGGGAAGGAATCCAGCATCACAAGGAGTATCCTGACAGAAACAGAACTGGCAAATAAGCATATGTGAAATGTACCCCTTTTTGTCAGAACCAGAGGCACTGTTTTCCCAACAAACACCCTACCCATTTGGAAAAGAACAGTCGCTACCTGTTTCTGTGGATATGACCCTTGTTGCCCAGCCAAAAAGAGCTTAAAGCAAGCAAACCCTCCTTCCCTATACACTACTATGCTCCTACCCTTTGTTCCCTTTTCAGTGCTGCTATATATATTTTTTTTATCAGACAGTATTTTTCTAACATTCTAGACCTACAAACTATAGCAGCATCATGCAAATGGGTTCATTTGCAGGAGTGAAGACTTACCACAAGCATGAGTTTTATGGGACTGGGCCTTATATCTCTCCTTTAAGTCCTTGCAACGATTTCTCTCCTGCCAAATCCTTTTCTGTCTCAATGCTGCGCTTACATTCAGACTCCATTTCCTGTGGCTTTGGTTTGGCTGGGGTTTGTGCTCTTTTTTCCTTCTTAATCCTTCCACTTTCTTTTGCTGTATTTTTCTGCCTCTCAACCTCGTAATAGCACTTCAGTAATCAGACTTCTGCACAGCATTAAAATGGCAATGCTGCACATCTGTCTCAAAGAATTAGTTTTCAACCATGGGAAGAGGCAGAGAGAAACACTCCATATTTAAACTACAATAATGGATGATGGTTTCAGAAAGTCCTTTAAACGTGGGATTTTTTTCAGAATTATGATTTCTCAAATGTCAGAGATGTTACACGCACAGGCTTTGTAATCACGGATTTGCACTAAAATTAGTGCCTCCTCAACTTCCTGCTTAAGCAGAGAGCCTAGCTTTCCTGGTCTGCCTTCCCTTTCTCCAGTGGCTGCAATAATACCAGTAGTGGTTCAGAGGAGCAAGAGGCTCCCTGCTTTGTGTGTATCAGTGAAAAGCCCAAGGACAGAGAGAGCCAGTGTTTCTGGCAGTGCAGCCACATGATAACTAAACAGCCCTGGCTATACATATCCTTCGGTGCAGGACTGGCATACTTTCCTGGTGAGTTGGCAGAGGCAGGTAATAAAGCTTGCATGCTTACACGTCCATTATGAACAGACCTATTAAGAGCCTCTCCTCCTGAAGGAATGCTGTAGTATACATGGAAATGAGTCTGTGGTCTCCCAGCATTTAGCAGGTACCCAGCTGCACTCTCAGCAGACACTGAGCAAACAAAGACCTACCATGCCCCCCAGGCAGAATCCAAATATTCCTGCTTAGAAAAGCAGGATCCTTCCCTTTTGAGCAAAGAGAGAGTCCATTTATTTTTACCAGCATTTGGACCGCAGAACAAAGCCATTTCTTACTCACTTTCAGGAAAGATGGTTGTATTTATATGTACAACCCTGAAGGTTTTTTTTGCTCCATCTAAAATCCTTCCGATTGCTTCACAAGTTTCTTAGCCAGTATCTCATTGATTACTGCTGCTGTAATTCCTCCTAAACAGATAAAGTATTTCAAGTGCTAGAGAGAAAAGTATGTCCCCTCTCTGCACTGACGTGCGTAGAAATGCTTCTCATACTTTCTGGATCTAGCTTATCTTTCCCAAGGGCTGAGGCATAACGATCCTTTGCTATTCTTTTCCCTAGTACTTAGGACGGTGCTTCTGCCTTTCTCAAAGGATAAGGGAAGTCAGAATCTTCCCCCGTACATTTTACTGAAGTTACAGTATTTCAGGCAGGTTATGAATGTTAATGTTGTTAATTGTTTTGGAACATATTTTTACTACCTTGTTATATTTATGGACTTTATTGTAAATCATCTAACTACTTCCTTCAGGCATATTTCCTTTGAAGTAAGGGGTACAATGTAAGTGCTTGAAATCTCAGGAGCTGCTAAGGTTTAGGATGCATGTGATGATGATTAGTATTTCCTTCAGAAACTTAATGCTTCTGGGATGTTCTTAACATCAAACTTTTGCGTCCCTCAGACAATTTAAACTCCCAGGAGTTCTAGGGAAGTTACAGTCCAGCCAACTCCACTTATTCCCACAGTTCGCTTTCCACACCTCATTAAAAAAGTGATCCGGGATTTCTCTTCAAAGCTCCAGCAGCCTCACAGATTTAGAAGAAACCTTTCAGAAACAAACCAGCGTCTGCTGTTAAGTGCACACAGTACTCTGGGAAGGATTACATGGCAATAAGAAAATACTTCTCTGCAAAAACCAGAACAGAAAAATGTTTTTTAAAAGCAATGCAATTCAAATGAGACCAGCAGCTCTGCCTGACTCCTCAAACAAGATGCCGAGGTCTTCAAGGACTTGTCTGTGCTTACAAGTTCTGCTACTTTAATTATGCTAATAGAGAGCAGCAGAATGCCTTTCTGACATAGTAGCAATTATACTTGTATGGTTTAGTCCAGTCACACACAGTGAAACAGAGTTTACTGGCATACAATTTTTGTAGCTGTGTATGCAAAGTTCAGTTATTACTGGGAATATATATATCTACATATATCTCAACAGAAAAATCATATTCTTGTTAATAAAACCTTGGTGTCAACTAGGTATAAATCCCAAGTAAATTCACCTTTAGTGGAATTAGCTTATTGCACTATCACTTCTCCTAGGGTTTTTCTTTGAGGATCTTTTTATCATCACCTCCCTTTGTCTCCCCTGCTGTGCTTCTGTGTGTGCTTCCACAGATTCCAAACCTCTTCCTAGATTTAATTCTGGGCTAGACTCCTCCCAGTTCTCTTGCAACATTTTCGGATCAAACTGATGGGTATGATCATCTAAATTCCACTTTTCCTTCTGACAGTTGCTTCCTCATCCTTCCGATCAGATAGATTAACAAATCAGCTGCAGCAGAAGGCCAACACAAGCCCAGTTATTCCAGCAGGACAGGTGGATGTTAGGCAATACTGTTACCTGCTTATTCCTGCAATTACATATACGAAGATAGGGAATGCATACAATTTGAGAGAGGTATAGCTTTTATTCTTACCATCAGACTGCCTCACCAGCCTATTTTCCATTGCTAAGAGGTTTCCCTAAGTACAGACCTTATTTTTCCCCACACAAGTTCTCTCTTGCACAGGCTCTTGCACGTTTATAAGACATTTGAATTAGAAATTAAGAGACACCCCACAAAACTGGATAAGGTACCTACGTGTCTACACCTAACTTTCCTACTGCTTCTCTAGTAGCAGCAACATAATTATTCCCAACCACAGGAGATAACCAGTGGAACAACTCCTCCTCGCTTCCTGAGGGGAGTCAGCATCCCCTCAGCCCCTGTACACACATGAATGCAACTTTCTCTGAGGCAATCACAAGCTAGAGGCAAAAAAAAAGGGAGGGAGTTTTCCATCCAAAGTGAAGACTGGCACCACCTCTGAGTATACGTCTTCACGTCACAGTTGGCACTGGTGGTTTGAAGATGAGTCTGAGACCCCAGACTCACCTATTAAAAATTAGTATGAAGAACTGTCTATGTTACTACCAGTCTGCCTGTCCAGGGACATCTCCTGCAGCTCTTTGGACTGGTACATTTGAGGATTGTTTCTCTGCTGGTTGCATCAGCTGCAGAAGCAGTTGGGTTTTGAGAGGGGAAGTGCGAGAAGGGCATCAGAGAACTGCCTGCATTTCATTCTTGTCCTCCCTGCAGATGGGGTAGGTACCAGGCTGCAGCAAAATATCACTCGGAGAACTAACCCACAACCCCAGCCAAGAAAACTCACTTTCACCAGGAATACTTCCAAGCTGGTATCTCTGGGGGCTGGGGAAGCAAAGGGCTGCACAGTGCTGAGTACAGTGAGGTTTTGACCCCCAATTACTGCATGTTGGTCATTTGAACAATCTAGTGACAAACCAAGGAAAGAACCTGGCTGATGTGGCTATTAAAGAAAAAAAAAGCCAAGCTTCAGAATTTGGCTTCCTTCATGTTTACTTGACTTGAGTGAGGACAGACTGCAAAACACAGAGTGGGAAACTGAAGCCCCGTATTGACTCAAACATTAGCCTGAATCCTGTGATGACCCAGATCACAAAGATTAAAAGCACCACAAGCCTTGAACTAATGAAGTAGATAAGTGGCTAGGACTTAATGATGGTGTGATACCTCGGTTACAGCTTGTGTACATACAGCAGTAAAGAGGAACTCTTTGGCTAACTGATTAGTTTATTTCCCCCCCTTTTTCTCAGTCTGTCTGGAACCAGCACTTACACTCTCGTAGCGCCTTGATCCTGCCAACATTCTGAAAGGGATGCTAAATGCGACTCACGTCAGAATGTGGTAGCACAGAAATGGCTTAACTTTCTCCCATCAGCTGCCCTTTTTATGATTTATACTGTAAGCTGTTTAACTAGGGCAGGGACAACTTATTTTTACGGATTTGCATGCTGGTTTCAAACCACAGCTCCTATATTTCACTGGGACCATTGTCTGCTATTACTTTAAAAAATATATAAAACAAAACAAAACAAAATAAAATAATCTTACAGGGATGTGCAGTGAGAAAGTCTAATGGTTACTGAAAAAGCCCACATATAGAAAGGCCAGTAGTCTAATGGTAAGTGACATCTAGTACAGTTATGTGACAGCGACAGAGATAGCAAACAAGGCACTAGTAACACTTATTATCAAAGGAACAATTACAGCACTAGCAGTTGTGGGTGAATGTGAAATCTCTGTAAAAAAGCCTGTACCTCTAGCACACTGCTTTGGCAACAAAAGCAAATGAGACACTGAGCTACCAAACTGCTGCATAAAGAAGGAAGATGAAGCAAGTCAGGCATGTCACTTTAAACTTCAGATAGCCACAAAATACATCACATTTTCTAAACCTATGTCTAGGCAAGCACGAGCAGATAGAGCTTGTGGCAATGGTTTTGTGAGATATTCAGATACCACAGTGATGGCTGCCACAGACATATATGCTTAGACACTATTTCGTAAGATGGTTGCCACTGGGAATCTCTCTTTCCATTTTCATGTGAGTGGGACTAGACCAAGGGATGTCATGCAGCGGGACAGACTGCTTATCAAAATTAGAGACCACTAAAGGACTGGAAAAGGGGACAAATCATGGCATATGATGTGTTACAGCAGGGCTGTCTAAGCCTTGGGAGTGAGGATGGCAATTCTGGAGCACTTCTGTGGACCAGCTCTGACTCCTCCTGAGCCCTGCGAGCACAGTAGCTGGCATGACTTGGGCCCCATCCATGCACAGGGGCTGTAGGAGGCCCTGAGCTATGGCCTCACTGTTGGATATTTCTGTGTTACTAAGTGCATCTCTTCTAACTCTCCTTATAGACTAAACACTTGAGGGAATCCCTCTAAACACTGCAGGAAAGTACATCATCCTTGGCACTAATATGGCTGCCAGCATTGTACCTACTGGTGTTTTGTAATCAAAGGAGTGAAGACTGCAATTAGTTGCTCATCCTTCAAGCCTTTATTTTGAAGAAGGTAACACTCCTAGCTACAACCAAAATGATTAAGACAGCAGAAAACGCAGAGCAGATGAGTGAATAATAACCATCTGACTCATTTCCTAACTCAGAGATGCCTGGGAACAGAAATTAGTAAGTCAGAGAGCAAAAGGCAATTTCAGCAATTTCACCTTTTCTTTTTCTTGTACATGAAGAGAGAAAAGTCTGAAGGGCACGGGCCTTGCAGCCGTGTCTTGCTAAGGCCATTTACAGAGGAACCTGCACTTTGTGTTATTTACAGACATACTATGCCTTAAAGCACAGTGCACAGCCAGGGGGTCTGCAGTGCACCTTCCTGAGCCATTGACACTGTGGGGCTTTCTGTTTCTGGGCCCTTCTTACTTTCCCAGCTGCAGGTTGCCAGTGGTTTTGTTTGGTATTTATAATAATGGCTCAGGATTGATTTTAAAACAAAATTGCCTTGCTGCAAGGAAAGCTGAGCTTTGAAGATTAACTGGAGTGTGAATTAGAAGAATCCACAAACTAAGAGAACCCTGCTTATGTTCATGAGTAAACTTACTGTTTGAAGGTGGCTGGTCTTTACCAGCTGCTGCTGACACCAGCCTGCTTTTCTTTGCAAATATGTTGATTCACAAATGGAAGTGAAAGACTTAGGAATTAAATCCACCACTCTCTGCAAATCCTACGGATCCCTTAAGCTGCAAAGAAGCCTAATTTTGAGGGTCTAAGTAGCACAGAAGTACTGTGTAGGGTTTGTGCTCATCCTGGAGCAGGGGAAACATTATTAGAACACTTAACATAACCTGGTGCTCTGGAGAGTAGCCACAGAAATTCATTACAAGACTAAATCCATTACACAGAAATAATTCACCTCACCTTGACAATTTGCACTCTGGATTTAGGAGATTAAGAGGTAAAATGTTAAGGCAGATATGAAAACTACTTAATCTGAATGTAATTTAAATGTCCAACAGAATGTCATTGTAGTTCCAAGTCTCCCAAATGACTGCTGAGAAATGAGATCCAGGGAACATCATTCAGAGTTTCAAATTAAGGAATATAAAAAATGGAGGTAGCCTGTATTATTCATAAAGGCTGGTCCAGTGAAAGACCCAAAGGGCCTGAGCTTTCAGGAAGTTCAGCCAGTGACGATCCCCTGCCTAAAGCCATTGGACCTCATAAGTCACTCAGCCACAGTGGACTTTAACACCCACAGCAGAGAAGCCCAGATAAAAAAGAAATATTTAAGAACACAAAAAATCAGTAACAGTGCTGAGCAGCAGAAGATAATTTACAAATGTATGAATCGGTTGCTTCATTTGTATGTTTACATAGCACTTATTTGTTCTTGAGAGTTTCTTAAAAATAGCATCCTTTCAAATTTTTGTAGAACCAAAACTATAACTAAAACATATTGTCTACCCACATTTTTTACAATTATCAAGTGTTCTTTTTTGAGTTAATACACTTATTAGCAAGGGTTTTGCAAACATTTTGGATGTTCTGGTAATTTAAAACAAGCATAATATGAATTTGCCCATATTTGCAGCAGAAACAAAGACATGTTGAGGTCCTGCTGGCTTCCCTGACAGTGCTCTAGAGCTGCTCAGCTGTCCTGGTCACCTCATCAGCGGGCTGAGGTGCACTGCCTGTACAACAAGCTTTAGCCTCCCCAGCTGCTCCAGCAGTCCCCACACAAGAAGCAATGGGAGGCTTCCCACCATCATGTCCAGCTTCAGAACAGAGACCTACATTTTATCTTTCTGTACTCTCCATGCCATTGGCCCTTCTGCCCTTCTCCTGTCACAAGCTCTTCCCATCCCCATTACTCCACTGCTCTCCAGCTGTTTTCCAGATATTACCAGTCAAACCCAGGAAGAAGCAGCAACAAAAAGACAATTTTTAGCTCAAACATGGCATCAGCTGAACAACCCAGATCACACCTTTGCCTTCATCTGACCGTGACTCTAGGATGCCTCTCACACAATCATGTCCTCATGTGTCCTACCTATATTGCCTCTCACCTAGTTTTCCAGTAAAATTCCTGGTTGCCATTAGCATGACTGTGCATACACAGCCTGCTCAATGAAAGCACAATTGCCTTTCACCCAAGGTGACACAGTTACCTTTCTCCCTCCCTATTTACTTCATCTTCCAGAGGTGGAAACCTTAAGTCCATTTGACTCCAAACATTTGAGCCTCTTAAACATTGATGCCTAATCATCCCCTGCTCACCAAGAGGTTGCAAGAATGCAACTTCAGCTCATCAACTGCCTCTCTCCGCTGAAACCCTTGAGTATTGGGGTCTGATATATATATATATATATATATATATATATATATATATATATATATATATATATAAAAGTTGGAATAGTTACTGTATTCTGTAGGTTTACCTGGCATCCAGGAGAATGAGTCTGGAGCTATTCTGGAATATAGATAAAATAACAACGTGCAGTTGCATGGTTGGTGTAGAAGTGCAGGCTCTTAAGCTCCTGTGGAAAACCTACCCTAGGCAAGGAGTCCTTGAAGGGGCCAATTTGGATCCTAAATTCTACCTTAGCCAACATACAAGTGAGCACTCAATTAGGAGTGCTCTCTTCCTGCCATTATCAATAGTGAGGTGTCAATGTTCAACACTGTGGAGTGTTTTCACCACTACGGGTAGGAGCACTACCTTCATCTGTATTTTACCTGGGCCCTGAATCACATCTGTTTTTTTTTTCCTGTACAGTTATTGCACACTAAGCCAGTGAGCACAGCCCAAGGATTTTGTTTTGTTTGTTTAAAACTTGCTTGCAGCTATGAGGTTTTGAAATTCTCACTTCTTTTCAGCTGCTAAAGCAACACTCTGGGATGACATGACACAAAAGCGAGGCCAGCTGCTTTCCAGAAGGAGAAATATCATAAAACAAAATAAACTACAAAGAAGAACAGGCTATTCTAAAAGCAAAAGGTGGTAACGTAAGAAAGCAAAACTGCAAGCAAAAAAAAAAGAAGTACAAGAGCTCGCACTACTCTTTTAGTCTGTAAAAATACTCAACTAAGGGCAGCAGTATTCAGTGGAAACCACACAACAGCATCATTGCCCAGCTGCTTTATTCTTTTCTTATAAAATCAGATCTAATATTAAACACTACAGCTCCTTATTAGAACATGAAGAACTAATGCTGTCCACACACTATAAATCATGTTGAGTTTCTATCTGTATTTAAATTTTCTGGACTTTCAACAAACTGACCTAACAGCTAAAAATACAACCCAGTTCCCATTTCTAAACTCCCATTTCTGCCCATCCTAGCAGTTCATCATAGCCAGTGATGGTTTGCTGTGAAGGTACCAGAGATGTGATGCAAACTCTTACTGATTGGCGTGGATAGGTATTCAAACAGACAGTTTCTCTGAGCTATCAGTTTTTAACTTCTGTGTCGCCCAGACATGATGACAGGGATCTAAAAATTAATTACTTTGCAATTTTCCTTGTTTAAAAATATTTTGCAAGGCTGACTTCTGGCTCCTGCTACAAAACTGTGGGAACACTGCTGTTCCCTGTGTTTGGTCCTGAATGGCACTGCTAGTAGGAAACAATGAAGGACCTATCTTCTTCCAGGCTATAGAGATAAACCACAAAAAAGAGAAAAAAAAATGTGTTCTTACATCAAAATTACCACATAATTTACAGTGTCTCTAAAAGATACAAAGTAACACACTGTCTACTCTGATGGAACAAAAATATCATTCAAAGAGAAATTTGTAATGATGAATAAGTGGCTGCATCAAATTTTACATAGGTAGCTGTGTAATGCTATGCACACAAGGCTGACTAGACTTGAAGATATTTCTGTGGGACACGTAGACCAAGCGTTTACAATATGGAATTGAGGTTTTCTGTCCTGCATGAGGCATTCATCTTCCATAAATCAAGTTTGGAAAATGATAATGATTCTTATATACTCATGTAACTACATAATTTAGAAATGTCAAGAAAGACTGCTGTCAGTCTTACAACACATTTGGCAATGCCGTAGAGTGGAAATAAAACAACTCCATAAACCAGGGTTTGGGGGGACATCCAGCATACGTATCCTTCTAAATCATCTCCATTTGCTTAAAATAGGTCTGACTCAAAAGGTCTGACTGAAGGTCTGACTGAAAAGCACACATTCTTCAAAAGTTAAACCAGTCTTCACTTCAGAGGAGTGGTTCTTTACTTGTGTGAAAGGTACAATCCCATTTAGCCGGCAATTTCATTTTGGCAAGAAGAACGTACAATTACGTTTTTACAATTCTTCAACCACGAGAACAAAAAAGCCTTACTAGCTCCTTGAAAACAAATCATGCTAAAGAGTGATGGAAAAATCGTGGTGGTAGTAAAACTGTGTGCATTGTAAATCGAACACTTTAATAAATAAGAGTCGTAGGAATTTGTAACAAGTTTAAGAGTTGTAAAGGCAAATTCGAAAAACCTGTTTGTTAATTGATACATTACATTAGCTACATAAATAAAGCAGCAAGCATTGTAAGTTTATTTTGCAAACAATACTACATTTTTTTCCCATACAATATGCATTGTTTGTATCTCATGCTTATTTTCTTCTATCCTCATACCAGAAACAGCACTACAGCAAAGTAGCCAAATTATGACCCACCCTTGGTAATTCCTTTTCATTTTGAAAACTATGATCCTATCCCATCCCAGAACAGAGGATCATTGTGATCCACAGAGGGGGTGACCCACTCTGGGACTACTGTTGAGAAGTCAGTATCTCTTGGGTACACAGTAAAGTTTATTCATATCTGACTAATGACTCTCCTGATCCCCACGGAAGAGTTCGGAGCATAGACAAGGAGTTCTGCAGAAGCTGGCAGACTTGGGACCTGCCTCGTGTATGATCCTGGAATTACAAGGGGAACATGCGGGCAGATCCTGTGCAAGCCAAGGAGCAGGCCCCATTGAGCATCTTGGTTCAAGAGCAGCCATGGTGGCCAGGTCTTTCACACTTGAGGGACCGGCCCTGTGGAGTTCCTTGGTTCAAGTCACGGTGGCTAAGGCAGGGCATGGTTGAGCTGCATCTGAGGCCAGGGTTGAGCTCTATGGGGATGACTGGAGCAGAGATGGCCAGCTGTGCCCCAGCACTGCTTTTTTCAGCCTCTTGGGCTGCCACCTCCAGCCTCACACTAACTGATGTGCTAGTATGTAAAATGGACATTGTATTATTATTACCAGAACAACCTGGTGCCTGCCACATCTTTGCCTACTTTCTCAAGGAAATGGGACTTCCACCATCATACCATCTGCTAGTCTGTCTGTTAGAGGTCCCCCTACAAGAAATCCTGAGTCTGTTGACCTGTTGTAACCACATCTAACAAATGGGCAGGAGTCTTAAAGAGAAAAGCTCTCCTGAATGTCATGCAAAATTAGAATGTGGGTTGTGGTGGGGAGACCATAGTAGTTATCCAGCACAAGAAGAGATCACTATAAAAGCTCAGCAGCTGTGGGATTTTTGGCTGGTCCATGTGCAGCAGACGTCAGAGCTAGCCATGGCACCATCTGTGTCCTGTGCACAGGAACACTGCAGCACTGAGGAGATGATGAGGACTCACATGGGACACCTGTGGTTAGTAAGGTGTTGCAGGTCATCAAACACCTACCATCAGAAACCAGGCTCTGCAACAGGCACAGCTTGTTGTTCCTATCTCTAAATTAATCTACAGAAGAAAGATATTTATTAAAGGTCACAACAGAGATGAAGTTTTCAATAAAATGTTGTCAAGAGGCCAATATTTTAATGTCTGATAGTTTCAAGTGCATCACACTGATATTATAGCATGACAACATACTGCTGTAATTTATTTTCTGATGCTCGCATAATGTGTAGATTGCCATTCTGAAATTCTCACTAAAAAAAATTAATAAAAATCCTACCTCCTGATTATTACTTGGAGTTCTGTGTTGAACTAGACCTTTATAGGCCTCTAACTCTGCTGCAGCAATGAATGAAAACTGAAGGGAGCACTGAAGGGAGCAGCAAGAGAAAACTGGTGAGCACACTAGCACCACACTCTAATCACCAGCAAAACAACACACCTTATTGGTACCAACCACAGAAGGATGTGGTCTGTGCCCTTGGGAAAGCCCAGACTCATGAGATTGGTTGGTCAGATTGGTTGAGGAGGAAGGGAAATCGAAAGCTTCACAATCTGGATGGCAATGATGACAACAGCATGCTGCTTCTTTTCACCATTTGCTAACTAGAATTGGGAATGTACAGTTTATTTTCTGTAGAAAAAGAAATTGGAACAAATATTATTTGTTCATTCCTGTTTGTTTATAAAGAAGAAAAAAAAAAATCCTGTGTCTTTAAATGCAAAAGGAATCAAGCAGCAAGAGAGACAAGCTTTGCGCACAAATCCAGTCCTCTTTTTGTTGGTGGTGGTGGGGTTTTTTTTGTTTGTTTGTTTTTGTTTGCTTGTTATTTTTAACATTGCTGAACTCTTGGTACTTCTGTGGCTGTGGCCATCACGTTCTTACTGCCCTAACTCAGTTTCACTCTCTTTACTGCCCTTCCTCCCAGACCAACAAACCTTTACCAAACTACACTCAGTAACACTTCTTTACTTGCTTATGCTTGTGCACTGGAAAATAGCTCTTACTGTTTCAGTTACCTGGTCTGTACAAAATACCTTTTCTTACCAAGTTATTAAAACTTCCCTAAATTTATTAAAATTACTTACTCCTCTGAAGGCCTAATGAATGTTTAGACACAGCAAAATGGTAGCAGCATGCAGTCTGATTAAAGACACTCAGCATGATATGACCTATGAAAGTAATACAAAGAATTTAAATTGTGGTATGCAGAGCTAAAAGCAACATTAAATCACATAGTGCTACAATTCCTACGGTGACAGATTGTTTGCAGTTAGAAGAGAGCACAGGTCAGTGAAAACAGCAAATGTAATACAATAAATGGGAGGTGGAGGGGTAATGCAAAGCTTATTAAGAAAAGACTGAAGGTATTGCCAGATCTTCAACTAGTATAAATTTGTATATCTTTGGTGAACATGATTAACTTATTTAATGTAATGGAGCTAAGAAAATAGCCCAAAACAATTATTAACAATTTAGACGGTCATAAAAGAACAAGGGGGGAAAACAAATAAATTAATGAAAATTAGTTTCACTTTGCATTATCTAGCAAAAGAATAATGCTTTAAATAACATACTTATTATTACTCAGATAAACAGAGCTTTCTAATATTCCAGTTACAAACCCAGGAACTGTGTTCCTCCAAGTGCTGCTGACAGTCTCCTTTCATCTGTACAGACTTCTCAGTCTCTTCAGACCCACAGTTCTTCTCTTGGAAGGCATAAAGTGCTTGGCCTGTGGCATCCACTTTCTAAGGCATTAGAAACAAAAAAACAGTGCCTGGGAAGCGTCGCTTCCTGAAGGCAGAAGAGTCAGACAAAGGAAAGCAAAGCACATACAAGTTTTGCAGTTTGGGATAACACCGTGGCTTGGTCAAGGTGGAACTGCAGGCTGTACAAACACATAATGCAAATGAGCGTGAGCTGATTTCCGAGTTGCCAGGGTTTGGCTCAGGACAGGTGATTAGACCAGCAACAATACTGCTTTTGATCCCCTCCCCGTCCCACCACGGTAGGGAAGGAGAGAGGAAAATAGGAGAGAGACTTTCCTGATTGAAAACTAAACTAGATAGATTTAATGAAATACTAGTGATAAAAGAAAAGATGTACAAATATATAGAAGTATGTACAGGAATATGCAAAACCCTTATCACCCCCTTCACCCCCAGCTACTCTCACAGCATCTCCTGAGCTGAGAGCAGTTCCAAAATGTCCTGGAGCTGCCGGAGAGAGAGGCAGAGCAGACAGGAGCCGAGGGGAGAGTTATGAGGATCAGGAACACAGGAGTCCAGGGATCAACAGCGATGGACAGATGAAGTCCTCCCTGGACAGTGGCCATGGACTGAAGAGATGGGAAGAAGAAGAAGGAAGGGGCTTGACTTCCATTATCCATGACCCTACACTGAGCTTACGTAGTGGAATGGAATACTTTGGTCAGTTTTGCTGTCTGTCTAGTCCACTCCTTCCTACTGGAGGGTTGCAGATATGACTCTTCTGTTTCTTTAGCATCCAAAGCTGGAGATTCACCAAGTTGTGCAAAGTGCCCATGGCATCTCAGCTGTAATATAAACATTCCAGCATTATCAGTCCACTAGCTGGAAAACTTGGTGCTAGTTAAAAGAGAGGACACTAAAGAAAATAAAATCAATAAAAATAAAATTTGCTTTAGCCTGGCTCAAACCAGGACACAAGTGTTTCATAGATTAGAAATGCTTCCATTCTGATGAATCAAACTTTTTGGAAACCAGTTTTTGGTACTAAGAAAGCACTCCTAAGCTCAAAATCAGGGCATAGCTTGTACATGGCATACTGGGGGCTTGGATAGGTCAACCTGGGCAAGGTGCCATTGCAGTAAAATGGTGATAGAGGTGGGAGATTCCCAATACCTGGCAACAGTCCCTAGGCTGTTTAAGTCCCTCACATAGTCATAGTCTCACATTCTTGGTGATCTTCACAAATCCTTTGCTAAAGCTCCAGCTTTGTAGGTGTTTTGGACTTTGGAAGCCAAAGGCCAGGTCAAGTCATACCCAGCACCTACAAAGGATGATGGCCATCGTAAGCTACTTCTGTAGTCAGTGTAGAGAGACAGGTAGTTTCCAGAGAGCAATTCAGTCCGCCTGAGATGTGACTTGCCCTGCAGAGTTCCTGGCTCACTTTTCTGACTAGAGAGTGCCTTGGTTAGCAGGCTTAGCATTTAGGCATTTTGGGTAGGTGCCCACAGCCGGGAAGGATCAGGCTGTGTGCAAGTCTTTGCGTGTCTGTGCAAAGCAGCATTCATCGCCATGCAGCCTTCTTGCTGAACACTAAAACAAGTGACTCTGCACCACGGTAACAAAAAAAAATATCCAATCATGCACAAAAGAATAAACTTCAATGATATTTTGCAAGCCTCAGTTTCTACAGCATTGTTTGGCAGTAGGTCAGACATCCTATACTGTACCTTACAACTCACTGCCTCTCTTCAAAATTGAGGTGTCTTTCTTGGACGTTGTGGGGTCTCATAGTTAAGTCCCACCTGTTTTCTCCTGCTTCAAAAAATTGTCTTTCTTTCCATTTAAAACCTTTGAAGGACTTATTAAATCTTCCCCTTTGTTCCCTTTGTGAGTCCCTCTGGAACTGCCAATCTTTTAATTTCTCTTCCTTCTTGTTTGAAAACTTCCCACTTTATCTGGTGCAGCCATTAAAATTTGTATCTCTTCATCACTCTCAGAAGTATATGGTATAGACCCAGTGAGAAAACAGTCTGTTCCATATTAAAAATATGACATTCATCATAACATTGTCCAAGATTCATAAGATGTATAGAACATGCTGGCCACCCCATGTGCCTGGGACCAAATAAAGTTTAAATGTTGTTGAAAAGGGATGCTTTAGGGGCTTTTCTAAGGCATAGTGCAGGACTGAGCCTACTTTAATCCATAAAGAACAGCTAACCAGCCTAGGAAATGAACACAGATATTTAAGTAAGATTTTGGTTACAATTATTTTGAAATTTCACCCTTTTTTTTTTTCCTACAAAAAAGGTAGTCAATGGTAATAATAAAACTGCAGAAACAAATGTGTTTGAAATCTCCACCGCCTTATTGGACAGGGCAAAAAAATACTAAAGACACTTGAGTGATGAGAGTTTTGTAGTGTTTAGTAATTACATGTGTAGACAGCAGTACATTCAAGACTGGACTCAATTAGGACATTTTTAAAATAAAAAGCTGGTAACTTACACATGCTCTGAAACCTCTGTGGTAAAAATCATCACAGGAAGAAAACAATTTTTGATCTAGGACATATATTCAGAGGTATGATTGGTTTATTTCCAACCACAGTAACAAAATATATACAGTTATTATAGCAATTTGCCTACATTATTTTGGAAATGCAGGGAATATTAACAGAAGCTGTTGTAAGAAGAGATCCCATCTTCTGTCTATTAGAGTGATCTAGAAAAATAGTTGACTGTGCCTGTATTGAATAAAACTGGAAGACATCTTTTAACTGTATCCCCCTCTTTTTCTGAACACTTCAATTTGCACAGTGGGAAAGCAGGCCTAGGTTTCACAGCATGACACCTGACACGTGGCCCAGTACAGCTGTTGACAGGGACAGAACAAAAACACATGAAATTCAGGGCATGGCAACAGTACTTACAAAAACTCTCTTCTCACTTAGAAAACTTATTAGTGATGCCTCTTAACAGTCATAAAAATGCCAAAAGTCAGAACAATCATCCTTGGGTGAGACAGGAGAAACAAGGTCTATGCAACGACATCTATTTTTTTAAGTCATGCTGTTGAAATCAGTAGCAGCAGTGAGTCTTTTGAGATCAGTGAAGACCCTGTTTTACCAAGGGTTATGTTGAAAGAACACCTAATATTTTTCTGCCTTATTTTTCACACAGTTTATCAAGTATCAGCTCAGGTGCATTGATGCGTTTTTTTGATAAGCACATGGTAAATGTCTTTACAAATTAATCCATGTTCAAACCCAATTGTGTTTCTCCATTGCATTAACTTATCAACCATTACATGCTCTCCTATTCCATAGAGTTCTGAGCTGCTTCAAAGACATACCTCCAGTGGTGACTCCTCAGAAGACAAGGAGTTTCCACAAGCAGTAGGCTAGTGAGTGGGCAGTGCACGCACTGACAGCATCACGCATCCTACGGAAAAGGTAACTGCATTTATTTTTATTAAGAAACTCCTGTAAATCATTATTTTAACACAAGTAGTGTAGATACAGGCACAATATTACACTTTGTTGCATTGGTTCCCAGCTACTGAATGCCTGTAACATAGGTGAGGTATAAAGCAGGCTGATAAATCTGCAGGACTCATGTCAGCTCCAGGCAGCGAAAGTTCAGGACAGACCCATGTGAATTTTCCAGCTGGAGCCAGAAGTCATCCTGGCTGCAACTGGTGGAAGTGGTGGCAGGACAGGACACCACCTGGGTGAAAAAGGGAGGGGAGGCAGCAGCACCCCAGACAAGAAGCAGCACGAAGGTGCTGGAGGCAACAAAGAGAGGAAGGATGTAGTGTGTGCGGTCCAGCAGGGCACAGCACCAGGAGTGAGCTTCGATGGGTGCCAGGTACAGAAAGGATGGGAACTGGTGCTTTTTGTGATGGCCTGCTTATGGCAGGACAGAATTCTTATGGACCATTTCATTCACTTGCAAAAGGATGCAGCAGATGCATCTGTCCTTGTTGGATATATTTGGTGTTAAGGATTGCATGGATCTGGGAGATCTACCTGATCTCTGAATTATTATTAGATAACCCAGCAAAGGGCAGTTGAAGTGGCAAAGTGCTGAGGGACATTGCAGGCCCTTTTATTCTGATTTTTTTTTGTGGTTTTTTTGTTTGTTTGTTTGTTTGTTTAGATTTAAATTAAATTTAATCCTAATAGAACAACTAGAATAGAATATAAAGTATTAAAATGAAATACAAATTTTTACCTTAACATAATATGGTGGTAGGACACTAGAAGCAATCAGACAGGCAATAGCAATGGAGCTCGTGCTAGTTGAAAAGATGTCTAACACAGGCCAATGAGCCTAAGCACAAAATAGGGGCTACTCAAAGAGGTAGAGGTGTCCTGGTCTAAAGTGCATGTATTTCAGAATATCTAAATATATACACCCAATATACGTACTTAAGATTGTATATATGTCTAGTCTTAGGCCAGTCCTACCCCTGTATGTATTTGATGGTTTTAACTGTGGCAAGGAAATTAGGATCATGAGTTGCCCTTAAAAGCAGTGCTCTTAGAACAGCACTGAGCTTTACTTACAGATCAGCTCATACTTCTGCTGCCTGCCTTTTCTGTAAGAAAATGGATAGGTTAACTTTCCAGACACTCATTTTAATGTTATTTTTAAGGAAAATGTAATAATTTGAAATATGTTTTAATTTCAGAAAACCAAAATTTTCTTTCTTAATTATAAAATTTTACCTTCAGGTTAATTTGAGAGATTGGTCCTTAGACATGTAAGTTAGTACATTTTATGTCAATGTAACTGTGATGACTTTGCCAGCTCTTTGGTCTTCAAAAAGAAGAAGGCCACCAGTGTTTTACAGGAGGGGAAAATGGAAGAGGAATCTGAGGTGCCCCTTTATGAAGGCATACATGACCAAATAGTTTTGCATATTTTTCCTTTAAGGTCTGTTTTATGTTCCAACTCATCAATCAGTAGGAAATAATTCAGAAAGGAATTATAGCAGGTGCTTGGTTATACTATAATTATTCTGATTCACCTCAGAGAGGTCTGAGGTTTATTAATACAGAAAACAGTCTGAATGTTTTCTTTCCTTAGAATCTGGAAGCTATTAACAAAGAGATAGACCAGAATAGCACATGTAGTCATTGCAATCTGTTCTGATCAGTGCTGGCTAATTAAGGCTTTAGCTAATTTAATTTTGAAAGATGGTTTGAGTTAGAATCTGAAAACTCCTGTTTAGTAATAAAAATGGGAACTGAAAACATATGTTACAACTGAGAATGGAACAGCACTTGTATGGCTCATGTTAATGGAGGCTGTAGCTGTCACTGACAACAATTCATTTCACAGCAATGATTTTGACTCAAAGAAGACATCTTTTGAAAGTGTAAAATAACCTACTGGTAAACTTTGATGTTTGAAAAGGGACACTAAACATGAGAAGGCTGACCTAAAAAGTGGTGGGCTTGAGTAGCAAACCTTAAAAAAACCCCTTTATTCTCTGTAAAACATATTTTCCAAGGATTCAGTTGTGTTTCATTTGAAGAAATGCAAATTTCTATCAGTTTCAGTAACTACGGGGGATATTTTTCCCAACACCTTGAACTACCTGTCTCTCCTAAGACATCAACATGACAAGAAGTTCTGTTGTTGCTTCTTGACAGTTTCCTGAAAGGCTAAACAGGACTGGTGGGACCCGTGCATGGGCAGATTGTATAGCATGGCTACTCCATGCCGTAATGTGGTTCAAGCCAGAATAATGTTAAATATGTGTTCATAATTTACTTCATAAGAATATGGAATCATCTAAGTGTTGTCCAGGCTGCTCCTTCTACAGTAAAGATGAAATTTTTAAGAAATGCAATCAGGTGAGATGATGGCTGTGGCCTGAAAGAATCCATCCTCATCCAACTTCTCCGCCTCTCTGGTGGAGAGGGGGGTAGTGGCTTCCAAAGCTGACTTTGCACTGAAGCCAGGGTACATTGAAATGGTATTGTAAACATCCAAACTTGAAAACATATGGCATTCAGTATAAAAATTGGATCTTCTTATGTTTTTTACATGACAGGGTAAAGATAAGTATGTCTACAGCAAAATTTCCAGTTGGAACCTTTGCTGTGATCAACTCATTACATACTGTTAAAAAGGTTATGTATTAAAAAAAACATATGGTTAGCTCATCTGTTAAGAATACTCAAACATATTTAATATTCCTGATATTTGTCTGCCTGTTTGCTTACATAAAGCTTTTTCTTGAAAATGAAAATACAGCAATATTTTCTTGGCCATGTTTAACTTAATGCTTCATAGACAGTAAAGTGATTCTGCTATTTAGATTGCTAGAAAAGCAAGAAGAACATTTGCTCTGCTTAAATCTTCCCTTTCTGAATATATGGTTTATTTATTTATGTATAATACGTGGAAACACACCCAGAGACAAAGTTTAAAAAAAAAAAAGAAGTAACAAACCAGAGTTATGAACTGAAATTTCCATAACGGTATGAAAAGGCAAATATTCAGAACTTACAAGCATGCTACGTTGAAAACTGATAAATCAGGATGGAATTTATCTCTTCCAAAGATGGCAAGGTTGCATACTGTCTAACCACATTCATAGTAGATGAAGCTTTATTTCTCTCAAAATCTTTGTCTTTTGAGTTGGTACTGATCTAAGATGTTCGAAATTACTGCAATCTACAGCAATAAGGGAAAAAAAAAAATCTGTTGTTAAACATGTCTGACTCTTGGAGACAATTCAAATGGAAAAAAATCCAGGTCATTGGCCTTTTTAAATAGACCCCCGGCAATATTTACTCCTCCATAAATAGCACAGTCACATGAAATAAAACTGTGTTCAGTAAAGCCTGCAAAACAAAAGAACAATTTACAGACTGAAACACAAACTGTGGCTCATGTGCTCGCTGGGTGGGATTAAGTGAGCTTGCTGCACGGTCTGCTTAGTGACTGTGGTGTCAGATCTGCTGGGAGGAGAGCAAGTCAGGTCACCGAAGGTGCTCCATCCTTCAGCAAAAGCAGGGAAATGCTGGGATCCTGTTCTAGACGGTGGCCTGTGAGAAACAGTTTTTGCTATCATGTCACATTTCACTGTGGCAGAAACAAAGCGCCGCTGCCTTTGCCATCCTGACGGAGAGCACAGCTGCATGAGGAAAAACCACGGGCTTGTCTGTGCTGCTTCAACTGCCCGCTGTGGCTCTGTCACTGTGGACAGGCAGCACTCTTCCCCAAAGTAGACAAGTCCTAACATGGAAGTACGTACTTCTGAAATCTCAGTATGACCATTCATTTCATCTGCTGGCAAAAATGTATCTTTTTTGATGTTACAGACAAAAAGACAAATTACTAAATTACTACAAACATTATTTACATCTCTTTAAATCTCGTATCAACTTCTTCTGTGTGCTTACCCACACTTATCACTTTATTTCAAGTTTTACTTCTTTCCCTCCCCACGCAAAGATACAGCTCCAGGAATCATGTTATTACATAAGAACCACAGCATTCTCTTTTAAGTCTTTTATTCAGATCTCAAAATGGTTAAGAAAAACTTAAAAAGATAAAACAAGTGCACACGACAAGCTGCATAACCTACATGGCAAATTAATGGTGTCCGCAAGTGCATGTGACTTGATTTCATTCATTAACAGGGTAGTGGAAGGATTATTATAGTTAATCAATATTTTAGACTGCCCCTTACTAGTAGCACTCATTCTGCTTTTGTAAAGTAAGTTAGAAAAATGCCACTGAAAACATCTAGTTTGAAATTGAGCAGTGTTTCAGAGGGCAGATTTGCAGATGATGGGTGCCTGCCCACTTGCTAGTGGACCGTGGAGAACTGGCTATTTGGCAGACTTGGCTCTTGGTTTCCAGTTGCTAAATCACAGCAGAGACAGACAAAAATATAAAAATACTTTCCTGCTATTATTCTCCAAGGAGAATAGAATTACAAGGGAATAGAATTACAATTCAAGATGCAAACCCAATTCCTTACAGAAAATACTCTACACTGTCAAAGCACTCAGAAACCCTGGTACAAGGAACCCTTTCCACCTTGGATTTACAGAGATTTCCCCATCCTCTTAATTTCTCTTTCCTACAGCCTATGTATCTGGTTTACATCTCTTGGCCCCGTTTTGTACTTTTCTGGCTGCCACAGTCATTAAGTTTCCAAGAGCAGCTGATTCTTAGCATGCACTAATTCTTGTTATCCTGCTGAGAAGCTGACAGAATAAACCTTGCTGTTTGTTTGTTTAATTCCCTTCACTGAGCATTAGGAATTATTTCTGAAAGAACTCAAGCTTCCAGGTGTTCGCTTTCACATGCAAACATTTCATAACAGAAATAGTTCCCCTTTATTTTCTAAATGCCGTGTTGAACAATCTTTACAAAAGACTGTGAAGCTGAGGACAGTGCTCATTGGCATTTACAGAGGTCTGCTTTGCCACAGCCAAAAGCTTTTAGAGAGTGGTAGTGGAACGGCTACATTGGTTTTTGTTGTTGGTGGTGATTGGTTGTTGGGGAGTTATTTTGGCATTTCAGTAAATACAAGTGCCAAGTCATTACACTTAAAAATACCATTAATCCACTCCTCTTGCTGAAGAATTTTCCCCATTTTATGGGGAAACAAATGCAAACAAATTTTCAGTTAATAAATACATGTATCCTTATGTTCTGTAGATTTTTTGCTACGGAAATATCGTTGTGGCAAAGATGCTAGCTGACTTTGAAAACTTAGTTGTAAACCTTTATCCCTGAGGGATGCTTTGCATTTTACTGAGCCAGAAAGAGTGCTGTTGAGTTCTCAGCACGGTTTCCACCAAAAATGACAGTTCAAGACACAGGCAGAATTATGGAGTTAAACTGGGGTACATTTGCATTGGACTGTTATGACAATCAGTGCATGTGTGTGTGTGCGCGCGTGCCTGTGTGTACAGACTTCTTAAAATATGCTTTTATTTGCAACACAATCACACTGGATTGTCTGACAGAAGATTTAATTAAAAGGTTTTAAAAATAACAACATGAATCACAGCTAGTTTTAACAATCCATTGCCTGCACATACCCATACACATAGTTTTGCCTGGAAAGACTGTAATGACATATTGATAGGTATGCTGAGGGAAAAAGAACTCAGGGCCCTTACAAAGGTCTTGCTGACTAATCTCTGAGTTTCAATCCCAGAATCTCAAATCCTGCTCTGGGAGGAAGGTGATGGATGGTCTCTGAGACAACCAATTCTGTATTATTCAAGGATTTATCAAGCAGAAGACCTGGGAATACTTCTGCTAGATAGTAACCAGCCAGTGTAAACCAGAGAATATGTAAACCTATGATTTAACCTGAAGTATGTGAATAGCTCACTTGGTTTTATTGGGACCACCCAAGTGCTTGAACTTAATTCCACACATGCTTGAAAGAGCACAGCCTTAGAGAAAGTATTTTAAGTTAGCTGAAATACCCTGAAAAACTGACGGAGTGGTGTTGTAGTAAAAGCACAGGTGCACTCAATATGGCCTTTCCTTAAAGATTTTCATCTTGAGAAGGAAATAAGTTTTCATAACCATTCTCCACAAACCTTCCCGGCTGAGGATTCATCCACTCAGGGCATCCTCTTGACTAAAATGTTCCTCCCACTATCTCTGAGAAGAGCTAGATTTCTTGTAGCTTGGCCTGTGAACATCTCTAGAGAAGAACGGGCAAGGAAAACTAGTCAACTCCTCATCTGTTGGCAACCAGGCAGCTCCCTGTAGCAAAAACATGGCAGCAACCTGGTACTCAGAAAGCGCTATGCTTTCAAGACAAGTTGGTCAGGATTCTGAAAGCTAATGATGCCTCACATTCTCACTGACCTTTCCAAAGGTTTCACTCCTGGATAAAAAGGTGTTAAGAGGTGCAGGAAATACATTTCTCTGATTGGATGAAAATAATTGCACCTGTGGCTTTTAGTTAAATCTGTTCCAGAATGTTGCTTTTCTGGTTTGAATAATGATCATGAATGATAATGAGCTTTCTTCCAAGTCAAGTTACATACATGCGTGAGGTTTTGCAGAATCAATCCTTCAGTGCATATTGAGGGCTCTGGTTTAAGAGTGGGAATAGCTTGGCATAAAATTACAATTCACAACATTCTCTGTTGACACCTCAGACTTTTATGAATTGGATCTGGAGCCAGCGGCTTATAACCTGGCATCATTGCCGTGTGCCTTTAAATACCCTCTGAAAACCAAGGGGCTGAGGAGCTGACTCAGAGCAGCTCCAACAGCTGTGTAGGAAGCAGTAAGTGCAGAAAGCAGGCAAGAGCCATCTTCAGCCCTCTGAAACGCAGCTATTTCAGATTGCCAGTCAGAGCTCTCACTTTCATTTTTGTTTTTCTCCAAATACCCCAGTCCTGCAGGCTGATCCAATGATTCCACACACCCAAGTAATTGCCCTGACTTCAACAGTACATTAATTCAAACATTGCCATTTCAGTTTGAGAAACTGTGGCTGGCCTACAGAGCCGCTGCTGATTCTTCTCCAAAACAGAAGAGTTATATTAAAAAGACAAAAGAAAACTCCATAGCCAAATATACTTTTCATTTATTTGAGAGAATAAAACAGTTTATTTTTGTTTGGCTGACTCGGATTTCAGCAATGTTTCTTTTATGAGCGATATGTGAAGATACAGTCTGAAAATATCTTCCAGTGCAACTGATACAAAAATCTCATCATTGCAAGACTATATCTATTATTACTCACAGAGGTGTCTGCGTCACGAATCTCAACTTCTAACAGATTTTCACAACATAGTTTTAAACAGCATGGCAGTCATTCCAAAGCCTGCTAACGTTGAAGAAAATGTTTTAAATCTTAGAAAAAATATTTTTACATTGCTTAGAACTTACAGAAGGCTTTTCATTAACAAAGCCCAAAATATTTAATTGATGAAACTTTCAGGTAGACTCTTTTACACTAGGAGCACACAGCAAGGCTTGAGTTGCCAATAAACAGTATACAGGACACACCAGGCAGTGCAACTTTCTAAAAATGGGGGCAGAAGAAAATGACAGCTGTTGGAAGGCAAGCAGGAACAGAGGAAGACACTGATACACGGTCTGGGCCTTAATGCTCTTTCAATGGGAGCTGTGGGCCCTGAAGTTAAATGAGCATTAACCAGGTAAGAAATGCAAGAATCTCCTTTATTTCAATGAATACACGAGTTGACAGTTTCAAGGACAAGTGCCTAAAGACTGCCATTTTGTTTGTAAAATACATATTAAAAAATAAAGTCTATACACTTACAAGAAAGATAATATATATTAACACTTGTCCCTGTAATTTCTAGCTCTGCTGTATCCAGAATTGAATCTAAAGTATACAGAAAAGAATTCTCTTAGAGTACTCTCCATCTCTGCTTCCAGACACTGAAGATTATTTCACCAAAAGCTAAAGAGATGGAAGGTATACAAGTAATTATACACAAAAACTTAGCAGAGATTGTGCTGGCAAAGGAAAAAGGAAGAAATGAGAGAAGGAAACACAGCTTCCATTGAACAGGCTTCCCTGGCCATAGACTTCTGCATTTGCATAAAGCTGTAATGTACACTTGGGTTTTGATTTATGGTTTATATATACAAAGATTAACTCATGAAAGCTACTGAAACTTGAGCATGTTTTTAAAATACTACGAATACTTATTTGCTGAATCGGTCCATAGAGCTATATAGTAAGAAGAAATGTGCTGACGTGCATAAAATTTATCTCTGTGTGAATGACTATCAGCTAAGGCATCCCACAAGTTTGCAGTTCGAAAGGGGGGTTGCTCCTACATGGAAATGGCACAGGGCAAAAGTCAGACTTGAATGCAGCCACGTACTGCACGCACTGTCTCGATGTTCATATTCTGCAGCACAGTTCTCATTGCCTAACTTCAGCCTGAGCCATATAAACCGTGCGGAAGAATTAATAACTCCATAGATCTTCACTTCTTGGCAACACGTGCTGGTTTCAGGCAATCCTGTGCCTTCCACCTGGAAAATGAGGCTGTGACTCAGCGCGAGAAAGCGAAGACCACGGTAACACAGACTCCCAAGAGCCAAATTCATCCGGAGATGCACGGAAGACCGGAAAACTGAGGTGCCGAGAGGCCGGAAAGAAGAGAGGTGAGAGGCACGTCCAAGAGGGCATCAAAGACACCGGCAGGCTGCCCAGCCCCCGGTCCGCGCCGCTGCCGGCTGAACAGCCTTTCCGCAGCTTCCCCCGTGAGAAGCACCCGCAGCTCCCGAGCTAACGGCCGCCTGGGAGCACCGAGCGCCACGGCTGCTTCCCCAGCAGCTCCAGCACCGCCGGACAAGCCCCCGCCATGCCCGGCAGCCCTCGCCCCACAGCCGGGACCGCCGGCTGGCTCAGCCCGGCCCCGGGGGCGGCGGCAGGCCCTGGGGCAGGCCCGGGCCGGGACAGCCGCCCTCTCCCCACGCACCTTCCCCTTCTCGTCGCTCTCTCCCCCCCCCCCCCTCCTCACAGCCCAAAACCCGGGTAGGGGGGGGCAGGGAAAAGGCCCCGGGATCCCGGCTGCACGTCCTCCCTCCCCCCCGGGAGGCTCGTGTCTGCGCACAGACGGCACCGAACGGGCCCGGGCTCCACGGAGAAGAAGAGCCCCCCTCGCCACCCGCCGCGGCCGCGGGCGGCAACGGCCCCGCCGCGCGCCCAACCGCCCTCCCCCGCGCCCGCCCCCCGGCGCGGATTGGCTGGCAGCCGCCCCACCCCCCGGCGCGGATTGGCGGGCAGCCGCCCCACCCGCCGCCACCGCCCCTTCCCCTTCCGCCGCCTCTGACGTCTGCCAGGCGAGCCCCGCCCACACCCCCGCTTTCCTGCCTCTGGGTTGGACAGGCCCGCTGTCAGTCACGCCGCCCCGCCTCCTCCCCAGCCCCTGCGTGGGAAGGCGCGGGGGGGGGGCGGGTGTTCCGCGGCCCGCTCATGTGATCGGCTGCCCGGGCTGTCAGTCACTCGGCGCCGCCAGCAGCGCCCGCCCCGCATCGGCCCCGTCTTTCCTCCCCTCAGCTCCGCTCCCTCCAACTCCGCTGCCTCCAAGTTGCGCGGCCGCTCACCCGCCAGCTCGGGGCTTCGGGCGGCTCGGCCGCGGCGGGCGGGCGGGCGGGGACCCTGGTGGCGGCCCCCGGCGGAGCGGGAGGGGGCAGGATGACGGCGGAGGCGCGGGGAGCCCCCGGCGGCGGTTGAAGGCGGAGAAGGGGCGTGTGTGGAAGCGAGCGGCTGGGGAGCGGGGAGGGGAAGCTGCCTCCCCGGCCAGCTCGGCCCAGGGGCGAGCCCGGCCGATGACAGCGGGCTCGGCGCGGACAGACGCAGGCGAGCCCGGCTGAAGGGGACGCGGAGCGAAGGAGGCGGGAGCGGGGCGAGCCCGGCCCGCTCGCCTGCCCTCCGGAGAGCGGCCGCCCGCTCCTCACTCTCCCCCCCGCGGGGCCGCGGGAAAGTTTGGCGGCCGCCCCCCCCCCCCGCCCTCCTCCCGCCGGGCGAAGTTGTCGTTGGGTTGGTTTGTTGGCGGTTTTGCTGTTGGTTTGTTTTGTCTTTTTTTTCCCCCCTCTTTTCCTCCACCTCCCCCCCCTTTCCGCTCCGCCGCCGGCTGCCGCTTTTCTTTCCTCCTCCTCCTCTCCCCCCCCCCCCCCGCCACTTCCCTCCGCACGGAGAGGAAACTCGGCGGGCGGCAGGAGCGGAGGAGCGCGGAGCCAGGAGCCTCGCCAGCAGCCCGGCCCCGCCGCCAGCCTTCGGGCAGCCACCGCTTGCCTCGGAATCTTTGAGATATATTTTTTTTTTTTGAAGTTTTTCCCCCTTTTTTTAATTTTTTTTTTTTTGCCCGCCCGCCTCTCCCTCCGCTTTGATATATGCTTCTGGAGAGCGACGTCCCCCCGCGCCGCCTCCCCGCCCCGCCATGTCGGCGGCCATCTCTGCCGCGGAGAAAGTGGATGGCTTCACGCGGAAATCCGTGCGCAAGGCTCAGAGGCAGAAGCGCTCGCAGGGCTCCTCGCAGTTCCGCAGCCAGGGCAGCCAGGTGGAGCTCTCGCCGCTGCCCCAGCTCAAAGGTACCCCTTTCCGGATAGTCCTTCAGAGCTCCCCCACCTCCCAGCCCTGCACACCCCAGCCCTCCCTCCGGCTTACAGGTGCCCTCGGCCGCCCCGGGGCTGCCTCTCCTGGCACAGCTGGGCCTGCCCCGCGCTGCCCTGTCCTGGCTTGCCCCCTTCCCCTGCACCCTCTGCCCTTCAGCCGCGTCCTCCGGCGCTCCCGGCGCTTTCCAGGTAGGGAGCTCGCCGGGGTGCGCGGGTGGGCTGCCTGCCTCTGCTCGTGTAAACAGGCGGCACGCAGGTCGGCTCTCGTTTGCTGCCCCGGGAACTGACTTCTCCAGCCCTTTCCTGGGTAGCTGAGGAGTAAGTGTAGGTGTGCTTTTGAGGGCTTGCTGCGGAACGTGTAGACGGTGAATTGAGTTCAGGAGCGCGGGGAAGGGAGCACCAAAACCTGGGAGCCAGGGGTGGCTCCTCCCACGACGGGGTTTTGCAAAGAGGAACTTTGTGCCTCTGGCATAACATCCTGAGTTACCGGAGAGAGTTTGCGTTGGGCTTATTTGTTCCTTCCCATCACTTTTAGACGGTGTCTGAGTGACGTTTTGCCTGTCTTATTTTAACGATCAGGAGTTGCCTCAGCGACCTTCTCCTGCCAAGTGCTGTATGCGAACACTCACAAGTGAATGGAACTTGCAGATGCTGGCGTCGATGACATTAAAATAGATAGTGAAGGTTTTATCTCTTGTACTGGAGCTAAAATCTGAAAGGACTCCGTTCGATTACAAAAATAAAACCAAAGTTACTCGGCAACCTTCTACACCTTTGACTGTCAAAATAAATTTATGTATATTTCGTCTTTTAAAAATTACACAAATACTTATTAGGCAGATTATCTAAACTTGTCATTAAACTATTTGACAGAAACCTGAGAAATAAGGGAGAGATACTACCTTAACATGACCCAGCATATTAATTTCACTTCCACTAAAGTTCTAAGTTTTTTGAAGCTTCGTCGTATGACAGTGGAAAAAAAATTCTGATGATTTGCAGCAAATATTCAAAACCTGCATGAAGTAAAGCAGACTTGAAACATTCCTATATTCTTTTTTTTTTCTGTTTGATATTTATGGCTGTCATGTCTGTAGTATTTAAAGACAGTTTTGGGTTTTTTCCCCTACTCTGGAGTGGTAGATGTATATTAACCATAAAACTGGCCATTAGCAGAAATGTTACTAAACATAGATAATCTTGTGCAGGAGAATAATGAGAGGAGGGCTTTATTATTTTTTTTAACATTTTTGTTGTAGCGGCTCTGGGTGCTAAACTTGACAAGAAGGGTGTTGCTGCTTATTTTGTTTTTGTTGTTTGGTTTTTTTCTCTCTGAAGTTGTGTCCTGTCTTGGTACACTAGTTTGATTTGAGGGATATATAACCAGAGTAATATGTTTGAAATCAAGATTTAGTTTCTGTTACTCATCTGCTGTTTAGACAGTATATTTTCCTCAGATCATTTTTGTAAAACCACACTTGAGACCTCGTTAAAGCACTTGGTAAATATTGCGCATAGGTGGCAGACTTCAGAAAGTTTTGCTCCAGCAAACAGTTAAACATACAGACGTTATGCAGGGAGTAATTCCAGCTTAAGTCAGCAAAATGTCCAAGTTTACATTCTTTGCTGAGCTGAGACTTTAATATTAAACATTTTTAACTCTGTATGATTAAGCCTTATAGTTCTGTGAGTGCAGTGTAGAGCTTTTTACTTTTAACACAGAGAAATTTTGCCTGGTATCAGCAGCTCAGATGTTTGGAAATTTGAGGCCATAAACTGTCAGAGGAATTTCTTCAGTTATACAGAGTTTTATAGTAGTTTGAATTGCCTTAAATTCTTAAAGGAAAACCACATCTGTCTTTATGCTTATGATGTAAAGACATGCCCTCTAAACCTGCTTCAGAACATAAATTGTGGGCAAAATATACTTTGATGCAATATAGTATCCCAACTAGTCAGCAGAAAGTGTAAGAGTTTTTTTTCTCCCTTTGTGATGTTAGATTTGTCCTGAACGTAGGTAAGGACATAGGATGATTTCTTCTCCATTTGCTTGAGACTTTCTCTCCCTCTTCCTCTCTTGAACCTGCCTTGCTCCTCCACCCCAAAAAAGCTTCTAGAAAGAAAGTGTTTGCTTTCCCTGTGAAGGCAGCGTTTTGTAAAACTTCTAATCACATGTGTCTTGGGAAGATGCAGCTTGGCTTTGTTCTTTAAAGCCCATATGGAAATTGGTCATAGTTGTGATGCTGCCAGTGTAGTAGCATCTACACAGTAGTAACTAGCATTCCCAGAAAGGGGCTGGAAAAGAGAAGTGCAGTCATTATACTGATGCCTAGGGGTGCTCAGCAGACAGTTTTGAAATTAGACTTAGACTTTTTGCTTTTCTAGTCATTTTCAAGTAACTGGTGAAATCTGAGGTGTTTGCAGCCTGTATGGGGAGAAAAGTTGTGTTTCGTAGTTGAAAGAGCAGTTTGGTATTATGCTGCTGTAAAACATGTAATCTTGTTTATAGTTACTGTCTTGTTTCATCACTTTTTAAAAGAAGTATTCTAAAATAAGGATGAACAGTATTCTAAAAGCCCCCAATAGGCTTGTCAGACTGGTCTAAAATACTTTTATCTATTTTACTGGAAGGGGAGATGCTCCAGAAGAAAACAAAAAATTGCCATAATCTTTAAAAAATACTTTATTGGGTATTGTGTTATGGGTTTTTTACTTTTATCTAGGAACTGTTGCTGGTTTGCCACTGAAATGACCAGATCAGATTATGTAACACGTTTTCATAGCTGGGTTGTTTAAAAGCCTGTAGACATACGTATTTCTGGAGTTAATTATACTGCTGCCATGTATTACCAAAATTCCTTAGTTTGGCTGTGTATTGTATCACTGTTAGGAGAAGAAATACATCTACAACTAGTAGGTAACAATCCCAAATAGTAGGTATTCTTCACTTTGGAGTTTTTATTGACAGGTTGAGTTTGAGAGGAGAGGCACCAAGGTCGAGTGTTGTAATTAATATTCAGCTTATTTTTCTGTGTGCTGATACCTGTCACTTTTAGATAAAAGCTCAGCAAAACCTGACTGATGTCAGGATATGTACAATAAATTAGTGATGTGTTCTTCAGTTAAGTTAGTAGGTTTCCTGTGTGTATGTTATTCTGGAGAGTGTCTGTTTTGCTGTATTATTTAAAAGCTGAATAAGAAATACTGAAAACTCAATGACTGTATTTAAAAGGGGAAAAAAAAAAAAAAGCTTGTGAAACCTGTTGGAGGTTGAAATTGCTATTCCCCAATCTTCTTTTAATTTTGTTACTCCATAGTTTAAATGACATAAACTTAATGAAAAATCTGCAGCCAAAATAATATACTGGTTAACAGCAGGATTTTATCACCTCACGGACAATTCTGAGAGTGTTCAGTTTAAAGAAATCTGGCAAAGGAAGTGTTATTTTTAACATCTTAAGCAGCGGTGATTTTGTCTCCGTAGCAAGTAATTTTAAAAGACTGTAATAGCACATGCAGTTACCTTCATTTTTTGGAAAAAGAGACACAACTTGACCTTGAAACCTGATCTGACTCATCACAGTAAAAGTATGCATACTTATCATTTTTGGATGAAGAAAAATGTAAAAATACAAGTTGAAAACATACAACTTGTTACTTTTATTTAACACAGTTAATAGGGTCTGTCAGCTTGCAAAGCAAATACAGCTTTTTCTTCCTGTGTAGCAAACAAGCCAAGTGCAGCTGGAATGAATAAACATTTTCTGATGTCTTTTTGTGATTTTTTTTTTTTTTTCAATAGTGAAAATCCATTTGGGAAGGTGTGTGCCACTGCAGGCTTATTTCCTCCTTCATGCTCAGAGAACAAACATATTTAAAGAAATTCTTAGTATTCACTTTCAGAATAAACTGTGTCCCCACAGAGGAAACCCTGGCCCTTGCAGCAGGTGAACTGGAAAGTGGTCCAGAAACCTTTCAACCATAGGCAAGCAATGATTATAACAGTCTCTGTGGGGCTGAGAGTTAAGGTGATGAAATATACAGGAATAAGATAGTTTTAAGAAGACCTTCCAGTGTGTAGCTTCAACATTCAAATTCAAGGTCTAAAGTGCATGTTAACAATAGTTTGGTTTTTTTTGCTTAAACCCTTGAGAGAGAGCTTGGTTTTTGACTGAAAACCAAGTGCTATCTTCAAGCTAAACTTTTCTGGAAACATTACAGGAAGGCCTAATAAGCTTGCTTATGGATAAAATTTAAACCTTATTAAATCTATCCGGGGTCAGTTCAAACAAACTTTGAATATTTAGAATCATAGTGTGCGCTTCAGGGTGACAAAAATGAATGGAGTTAAGAACAGCTGAAATGTTAAGAACAGCTCTCATGTTAAGTTGCCTTTGTTCCCCAAAGGAAAGTGTCCTTCAAAAATTTTAGAATGTTTTATTTTTACTACTGCCTTAATAGATAAGTAAAATGACAGTTTTTTGTCTCATACTTGGCCCCCCCCCCTTTTTTTTTTTTGTAGCCTTGATGATTCATTGTTATTTCCTTTTCTATAGTCCCCCATCCTCTACCTTTTCTATTCAACATGCCTTGCAACTACCAGCTTCTTGGGTGAGCTTTTTTTAAGAGAGGTAATCTTTATTTTGGGTGAAGAATGAGGATGTTCTATGAGGAATTTAGGTTTAGCTCTTATGTGTAATCTCAGGACACACCAAAAAGTAGTGAAAAATTCTGTTTAGTGAAGTTACAATGTTGAAAAATAGATAACCTATTATAGGTGAAGAAGCTTTAACATTTTTAAAAAAATATTTTAATGTAGTTCCAGGAAAAATGGGGGGCTGTTTAGTTTTTTTCTATATTAAGGAGCTGTTCCTAGTTTATGGAGTGGAACATTTAGTCTTTAATTCTTAAAAATTGACCTTTTTTATCCCTAGACTTGAATTTTTGGTCTTAAAATGTACTTCCATCAAGAGCAACTCCTAAATATAGAGCCTATTGACAGTCTTCACATGAACTTTTCTATTTAAATCTTTCACATCTTCTGTGTGCCAGCTTAGTATATCAGATTTCTTTTTCCATATTCGTTGCTTTCTAGTTTAGTCAGATATTAGTTTTGCAGGTGCTGAATTTAATGTTAGTTGCTGTGGGAAATACCAATGGAATTACTTACTGTTTCAGGCTATCTGATCAAAAGAAGATTGCTTCAATCTGGGGATATTTATTTTTTAATATCTATCTGTCTTAATAGAATTCAGTACTTTTGTCATACCAACAGTTCTGGATAGTTTAATATTCTAAGTATAGAAAGGATATGTGTTGAGTTCTTATGAAAAAAGACACTTTCCTTGGGAAGGGTATAAAAATCAACCTTCTATGCCATTGCAGTCCTAACTTCTGTTTTACTCTAGCAGGCTAAAATTATATTTGTAGTCTGATAACAGTGTATGGATTTTGAAGGTTGGAACCACAGCCTAACTGGATTGATAGGTAGTAAGTAATGCCTGTTGTGTAAGACTCCATTGGCAAAAGTTCTAGTAGAAGCTGGACTGACTTTCACAGCTTCTTTTTAATATCTGAATAATTTATTTATATTGGAGAGTCACTGAACTAGTTTCTGTTAAATTTTGCTTAAGTTCATGGCTAATGAATTGTGTTGTCTACAAGATGCCTATTTCCTAATATACTTTTGACTTAAAGGCAGAGCTCCTTGTAGTTAATGTTGCCTACAATTTTCCTTCATAAGACCTTATTCTCAGCTGCTTACAGCATTGCTGAACTGTTTGGATTGAAGTTTTCCATGCCAAGTATGGACAGTTTTATTTGCAACTGTTCCTCAGGCTAATTTTCTTATTTCATCAATAACAGCTGAAACTGTTTCTAAGACTATAGTAAAAATAAATTTTATATTGTTAGTATTTAAACGTCAAGACAGTTAATTTTACTTTTTTTTTTTTTTTTTGCTGTGCTTTGGAGCTTAACACGTAGTTATGAATTAAAATTTATCTAATTTGGTATGAATTCAAAGACCTGTTCAGTAGCAAGACTGATGATTCAGTATCTACTGTGCTACTCCGTATGCATGCTTCAGTATCTGCTGTATTACTCTCATCTGCTCTGTGAGGCTATTAGGCATGGCTCTTCTTTGGTTTTCTTGTCTGTAGCAGTGCTAGGCATGGCAACTAAGTGTATGGAAAACTTGTAATGTTCTGTTCTACAAGCAAGAATCCAGAAATGTTGCAGGGGAGGGCACAGTATGGAACTGGTGGGCTGATGAGAGAAGCTGAAGTGGGAAGGAGGGCAGAAGCTAGCTCGTCTCCAGTAGCTGCAGTAAGCTCAGTATTTAGAATCCCAACTCTCTTGGTGGCTGAGAAACTTTCTGGAAATATTTCTTACCATACTCTTATTTCTTCTTGGTTTTTCATTGCAACCAGGTTTTTTAACTTGCCATGATCTTCCTTCATGGCTTAAGGGTTTTTGTTCTGTGCATCAGAAATTGATTGCAGATTAATTGGTTCATCAAATGAGGGCCTTTACTTGATATTTTTAAAATGAGGAGAACATAACTGCAGTGGCCGTGATTAGAGCATGAAGCAGTTTTTTATTTTTAAATTGTGCTACCGCCTGGAAAAGTTTTCTGTCTCATTCTTGCTGCAAGTTTCCTCTCTATACCATTCTCACTTATCAAGCAAAGCTTTGGTGAAATATTAGTAATTTTTGTTAGCTTCATTGATATGATAGGGTTCAGAAGAGAAAAAGAATTTTGCTGTGAAGCTGGGAGTCAAGGTGTAAGTAAAAACAAAATTACATTTGTGTGTGCTGCAAAAGGAAGGTGTTCTGATTTGAGTATGTAATTTTTAAACCCTTGGCAATTAAAGGCATTACATCTACTTCCTACCATAACAGGAAAACTTAACATGTTATATAAGTTTACTTTTTCCCATTACCAGTTTAAAGTTTATATCTCAGACCATCACACACTTGAAGAGTTGACAAGCTCCAGATAACTGGTGAAAAAAGCACTGTAGGTTTTCTCAGAGCTTGAAGAGGAGGTGGAGTGATAGAGAAGGACAGTATATCACATACAAGGAAGGCTGACCTGAACAAGAGCAGGAATAAAAAATCATAGCAATTTGTCTGAATATGAAGGAGGAAACGACTTTCTTTCTGCTAGTGTTGCATTTGAGAACTAGCAGGGTGCACTGCTACATAAAGAAGTGAAATTCTAGAAGATACTTTGTTTCTGTAGATGATTGGTCAGTTAGAAAAATAAAAGCATAGCTTTTCTTAATTTCTTCCGAAGTAAAATTCTGTGGTAAGGTGGGGGGGGAGGGGGGGGTGTAAAAAAAAAAAAAAAAAAAAAAGGTAAGAAGTGAACTTTAGATTTTAAATGATGTATGTTAAAGAAATTTGTGCATTTCAGCATTGTTGGGTTCTGTAGAAAAACAGTCATTATTTTGAGATCAAAAATAAAGATGCAAATGTCAGAACCCCCTAGAGAGGTATAGACTGGGTCCCATAGGAAGTAGTAGCAAAATAAACTCAGTACATCAAAATGGTGTAAATTGAATTTAAGAATAGCCAAGAGATTTTTACCAAATGGGAATATACTTAAGTCTAGGATTCCTTATTACTGAAGGCTTGACATTTACAGTTTTTGATAGAAGGAACATAACTGTTTGGAATTGATGAAAGAAGTAGCTCAACCCTTTAATTATGAGGCTTAATGCTTAAAGTTGAAGTGGGTAAAGAGATCCTGCAAATGCTCTGGATAATCTATTCCCATTGAGGTCAGTAGGAGTCATTGAATGCAGCAGAACCAGGATTTCACCTGTGTTTCCAGTGTGATTGGATCTTAGTTCTGCTTACTGTAATTCTTACCATTATAACTTATCTTGTTATCTCATTTGTCTGAGAAAACTTTGAAAATTAAGAAAAACGGGTTTGGCCAATTTGTAAAGTATATATTTAGTCAAGGAATTAATCCGATACCTATAACTTTCACCTGGATTTACACAGGGATTCAAGGGAAGAGGTGGGTTTTCCTTGGCTTTTGAAAAGCTAGATTGCAAGTTTCCTTTTCACACATTTAAACCAGCAAGTTTCTGTACTTGATGAAGTAATGTTTAACAGCTGCCCCTTTGTTGCAAATACAAGATATTTTTATATTGCACTCAGTGCTAATTTTGCCATGTGAAAATAACATGAGTGTTGTTTCAGTTGCTGGGAAAATACAAACTTGATTTGTAATGTTGACTTGCATTTTCCAGTGTGATGCCAAAGTGGAGCAACTTCAACATCTTATTCAATTCAATCTTATTCAAAATTAATTTTATTCTTGGATAAGGTTAGGAAATAATAGATTTTTAGAAAGGCTATCCCACACCAGATCAACTTATGGCATGCTTCATTATCCATGCTCACTAACAATAAAATACCATCATTTCACTCAGATAGGAGTCTTGCAGTTGACTTAATAAAAAGGGAATTTATTCAAATGGTAAATATAGTTTCAGACTTCTCCAGCTTAAAAGATGCAAATAAAATTGTTTTGGTCTCCTGGTCAAGCAAATTATTTGCTCCTATGAATAGAGAATGTTGTTAACACAGCACTGTGTAACGGGTATTAAGGTTAAGGTTTTACTGAGTCTGTGTGGCACACAGCTTTGTCACCTGCTTTTCAGCTGTCTTTATTCCTTGGTCATGTAGGTACAGAGTACTACAGCTGTTGGGGAGGGTAGGAAGGGGGTAAAATAGGGAGCAAAGCTGTGCAAATTATTCTCTTAGTTCTTAGCAGGGTAGATGTGAAACAGTTTATTGAGTCTACCTTCTCACAACCTGAAGAGTTGTTTTGCATATTCAAAATTACACGTGAAAATCCAAAATGTTATTGAACACACTTCAACTTTAAGAGCAAATACTTGTGTTTGGGGAACAGTATGATTAACAGTTCCTGTATCAGGAATGAGGAGCATCATACTGACTGTCCCTGCTAATCTTTTTGATTCCACAGTATCAGAAACTTGATCTGTAGTCTCTTTTCCCTTTTGGTGGAGTCTCTTGCATCTTCCTGGTGGTTAATTTTCTTGGCACATGAGTAAGTTACCAGGAGTAACAAGTTGTTGCCTGCCAGCCTCTCTGTGGGTGCCTTCAGCTAGTACAATATAGCATGAGTTAGATTTTAAAGACAAGACCTTTGTGCATACCCAGGACTTTCCCTTGACCTTTATTTTTTCACTCTTGGTAGGTGGACTTCTTGAAAACATGTATGTTTTACCATAACAAAAGCTTTTGCTGCATTTCAATATAACAAAAGCTATTTAGCAGTTGTAGTTTCTGTTAAGGGAAAGCAGTTTTAATTCTCAGGCCTTTATATTGACTTTTGTAATTTTAAGTTAAAGGTTGCTATCTATTCTGTATTCACATCTTTTGAGAAACAGTTTTCAATTCCAGAAATCCATTACTCTCTCTTTCCTCGTTTATTGACCTGGCTGAGCATAATAATTCTGTGATAGGTTCTATCACCCTTACATTTAGTGCTATATTCCTTAAAGTGGCAAGGTTCCTATTTTAAATTGTTTTAGGATCACTGTAACTTAATCACGAACTATTACACCTTCATCAAGCCAATGAAACCATTATATGGGCTAATGTCTTGAATGCAGAAGAGAATGCTAAGCTCTTAGAGCCTCTGGTCATAGTCAACATAGGCCCATCCTGGCATATGATCAGTCGTTAAAACTGCTTGATGGTTTTTAAATGAAGACAGAAAATACAGTAGCAGTGGATGCCAAAAACAAATGAATGCACTCGGAACATAATAGTTGGCTTACTGGTGGAGGAAAGCTTGTTTCAAATACTAGAGGAGTAGCATACTGTAAAACAGACACTTCAGCTGTATAAGAAGTGAAACTTCTTTGCCTTTTATGATAAATATAGTATCACTCTGAACAAAACTTGCATACAGTTAACCACACGCAAATAATTCAGCTTCTCAGTACTTTGAAAAGCAGCATTGATTCAACTGTGTCAGGTCATCAGGCAGTTTTTTTTCTAGACTTTTTATTGTTTCATGTAGCTGAAATTCACTTAAGTTCTGAACTGGTGATGTGCTCTTGTGGAAACCTTTGTGTTGTTCAAGTTGTGCATCTTGTTAAGGATGACTTCAGGGTGTTTTATGTTCGTGTTCAGTGGTCGGTATGGTTGGTGGGTTGTTTGTTGGCTTGTTTAGGGAATCAAAGGTGTTTTAATCCTTCTTTTTGAGAAAGTGTGGTAAAAGTTAGGTAAATTGTGGCGTATCTGGTTACCAGAGTCTTGCTATTTCATTTTTTGAGATCAAGAGAATAATTTCTATTCCTTTTTGCATCTGACTGCATGTTGTCTTCTGTAATTAGACAGTATATAGGGCTATTAATATGAAAGCATTCAGCAGGGTACTTTCTTACTGTCTGAAGAGTTTTGGTTGACTCAAATATTCATTAAAATCAAGGGATTTAACATGGTAGTAGCTGAAAACTCTTAACTATGTGAGATGATGAGAAGGCTTGGAAGAAGGTGGAAACAATCTAGGTAAAACACTTGCAGTTTACTGTTACTTCAAGGAGTCATGTCACAGAGTTTGTGACAGATGTTGTTAGATCAGCATAGGCTTTTCGGATTTTCTAGACTGATTTGTTAAGGTCAACTGCTGGCCATGGTGGGTGGCAGATGAGACAATCTGAACAAACAATATCTGTTATTGGATGGAAGATAGCTTTCCAGGAGTACTTTTACAGTACTTTGAAATGATAGCTGAAACTTTGTGACCAACTTCATAAATTGCAATGCTGTATGTGAATACAAGTAATTGTTGACTAGAAGTAAAATTAGACAAGGATATTAATGTGTGATTTCTTTTTTTTTTTCTTCTTTTTCCTTCCATTCTTCCCTAGCTTGTATCACAGAATTAATATTAAAATCCAGAATGTTCTAATGAGCCAAACTCATGATTGCTTAGCTATTTCAAAAGCAAGTGGAGATTTATTAGGATGGTGGCATGATTTTTAGTGGGTTGATTGTTTTTTGGCAGTTCTAATTTGACTTTGCACAACCACTTGGAGAAAGGTGTATAATAGCTTGGATAAAGCATGTGCTATAGGGATAATTGAACAAGTAGGGTGTCACAGTGTATTTTTGAAGTATTGTTCCTGTGGATCTCTTAGTGCAAGTCCTGCCTCATGACCGTCTGCAGGATAGTTTTACCTATATGTGGAAATACAGCAGAAGCTCAGCTCGTTATCTTGATTGCTCCTTTGCAGTCCTTTAGATTTCTGAAATTAAGAGGTTAAGTGTTAGTATGAGCACATGTATCCTAGATGGGATTGACCAATGGGCCTTCTGTGCCTTTAATTCTGTGCCAAGTCTTTCTTTTGGTTATCTCCTGTGTGTAGTATAAATTTCCTTATGTTTGAGAGTACTTTGTCTTCCAAATCTCCTCCTCTCGTGAGCAAACCTACTACTGTGCAGGGAGCTGGTTAATTTTAAGATACAAATGTTGTTCTATCTAACTCCCTTATCTGACCTGGGAATTCAGAGCTCTGTTTACTGAAAACACACAGTACTTACTGAGCCCTTTCCAGAGATCCAGCAACATCCTTAGACTTCAGGGTAATAAGTAATTTGAGGGCATGGAGGGGAAACCTACAACCCTAGTCCATTGAGAAAGAGTACTTGCTTCTTAGGGTGGCAAAGTTTTTCTATGTGGAAAGCCTGAAAATACTGATGGCAGGGTTCCTTGGATACCTAAGGTGCTGCATTGAGCCCTCATCTGAGTATCCTCACCAGTTCCAGTTGAGCTACCAAAAGCTGCAATTGTGGGAACTTCTATTAGGGGTGTTACGGAGTTCCTGGAGAATGTTACAGACTACCAGTATAGCCGAGTATGCTGTGGGATTTTTTACAGGAGCTGCCTTTTTCTTTAAAAAGGAGCTTAAAGTCATTTTAAAAAAACACCTGAAAACAAACACCTAAAACCAAGCTACTAAAGAACCAAAATGTATTACTCAAAGGGGCAAACTTAAGGTGTAGGTAGCATTTTTCAGCTATCTTACACCTCTAGAGTTGGATGATATGTTTCCGCATGAGACAGTGAACTAACAGAACAGCTCACTGCAGCTGCAAGAGGAGTTTCTCCTCCCGTTGCTAATCTTGTGCCAGAGCTGATGCACATCAGGCCCCCCCAGAAGCTGTTTAACCTCGCTAATATGGCTGTATTATTGAGTTAAAGCAGCTCGCAGGGAAGTCTGATGAGTTCCAGAGCTGGTGTTGAGGGATGGATGTGACTAGGAGCAGAGGAAAGGAAGGGAGGAATAAATGGCAAGGGCGTAGCAGGAAGAGAGACCTCTCTTCTTCTCCTTGCCAGCCAGCTGTTTTGCTGCCTGTCAAGCTGCAGGCATAGACTTCTGAGAACCAGGAAACATGTTCTGTCTGTCCCCTGTTGTAACAGCAGTTGCATCAGAACTCCATTTCTTAACAATGCTTTTCCATGCCGGTAACATAAACACTGACACCCAGGTGCTGTGAGAGATGGCAACAATAATGCACACAAGAACTCCACAGGATAAAAAGAAATCTTAAGTTTAGGTTAAACAGGACTCCCTATACTTGATTTTTGTAGGCGAGGGCAGCGTTTACCAGACTGACCAATTTCCAGACTTAATGGTATCTCTGAAAAGAACAGGTTGTACACCAGTGTTGACAATTTACTGATGTGAAGAAACAAATAACGAGCAAACAAAACCAAACACTTGATGTCTCATGGTACATGTGTTCCTGCCTTCATGTCAGTGTTAAGGCTTCGTTCTGTTCTAGCAAATCCACCCACCATTGAGTACAGCTGCATATAGCACAGTAATTGTAAATGGACAACAGAGACTAAATGCTAAACATCACACTGTGGAATATGACGTAACTATGGCACAACCCTTGCCAGTATTTCAGTTTGTCAGGGAATTATATACAAGTGTAGTATTGACCACCAGGTTCCATTTACTGTAAGGAGGGATGCAGTAGTTTATTCCATCATATAATTGTTCTCTTAAGTGTTCAAAAGGGCTGTGTGTGAGCTGCTTTAAGAGGCTGCCAGAGGAAAACTTTATAGTTGTTTCTTTGGCATTTTCAGGATAAAGTAGAAATATTTAATTACAGATATGTTAAAAAAAAGTTGGAAACTTTTTGCAAGTGTTTAAGAGCATTTATATTGTATTGACTGTGGTTTTTTTATTAACTTACAATTTGTATAGCAGAGAGAGGAGTTTTTATGGACTTAGTTTCTGGTTCCTACTACTAAAACAAGGATTACGTTAGGTTCCCTGGCTTTGTACAGAGAGTAAATATTTTTGTTAGGAAAGGAGAAGTATCTATTTTCCTTCCAGGAAAAGACTGTAAACAAAGAAGATAAATTTACTGTTGGAAGATGTCATTGTAGTCCCCTGCCTAGTGATACAGTGGTGTTTGTCTCTCCAGTTATAGAGTAGTGAGGTAGCCCTGTGATTATGAATTCTTTCCCTATCTATATTTTGTTTGGGTTCTCCCTGAAAAAAATTATATTTACTCAATAATCCATGCTTGGACTTGGGTTGATGATGTTGTAACTTTGAAAACATTCACTTAAGAGGCAAATTTATATAATCATGCAGGTTTAATAACTTCTGTTCAAGAGGAACTTCAAAGTCTGCTTGTTTGTAACTTTTTATCCTTTTATGATGTGGCTACTGTCTGTAATTAATTTCTTTTAAGAATAGTAGGGAAAGTTTGTTGAATATTTCAGTATTATGAAGTGCATGGATCAATTGAACTATTTTCATCGGTTACAAACATTTTACCATCTATCATGGAAATGACCGTAGGCAATTAATATCCTTAGAAAGAGTCATGATGAGTCATAATCTACAATAACTTTTATGGTGAGTGTTAACAGTGGATTTAACAAATTTCCTAAATAACACGTCTGTTGAGCAGCCTCTAGAAAATAAAGTTGAGGCAATTGCATTTTGATGACCTCGATCAGATGGTGTAGATGCTGTTTTCTGGTATTTAGTTTAATGTATGTGTCTTGACACTCTTCCAAATAGGATTAAATGCCCCTGTCCTTTTTTTTTTTTCCTGCTTTAGGCTTCCTCTTGTTTTGTCTCCTTGCCTCCTCATTTCTCCCCCCTCCCCCCCAAATGTCATTTTCAACAACAGGGACAGGCTGGTAATAGAATTCAGGCTGTTTCTTTTTTAATTTTATTATTTCCCCCCCAGCTTCAAAATACAGCCTATCAACAGGGTTATTTTATTGAAGCATCCACTGTCTACTTTGAATCTACCTTCTATAGTCTTTATGGTATTTAGTGTATTTGAATAAAAGAATTATCTGGAACTTCAGCTATACGGTGCAAATCTTGACAGATGTTAAATTGAAACTGGTTTAAAAGTCTTGTCATGTGTTATTAAACTACCAAGGCTAAATATGTTGATGCAGTTACGGTAGCAAAGTGTATTTTATTCGTAGTTCCAGAGAAGTGGTGGAGTCACCATCACTGGAGGTATTTAAAAGACATGTAGATGTGGTGCTTAGGGACATGGTATAGTGGTAGAATTTGCAGCATGCTAGCTTAACAGTTGAGTTTGATGATCTTAAAGGTCTTTTTACCTACTGCAGTATGATTTTATTATGATACAGAGTTGTCTATCTTCCATTGTACTTGGGATAAAGACAGCTAAAGACAAGGCTCAAAGTTAAGAGCACTATCTGACAAACAGATTTTCTCAAATCATTTGATAGTTCCCATGGTACCTCTCATCACATTCCCAGGGTAAATGTGCTGGATGTCAGACAAGGATTGAGCACACAAAGACAGGTAGTGCTGATACAACACAACTGGCTTTCTTGTTACTTATTTATTGCCATGGTTACACATATTTTTCATCTCTCCCAGATGTCTTTATTTTGTGATTCCACTTAAGTATGCAAAGTGGATGTATGTGGAGAAGATACTTCCTTGGGTTTACTTCAAATAATAAGAGTAACAAAACAGATTAGTGGGCAGGTTTTTCAATTGTAGAAAACATTTTTAGTTGAGACAGGTCACATTGCCAATGAAATGGACTGATGATGCATGGCAGGAGGAAGGTGATCTGTGTTACTCTAATGTCTAAATAAAAGTGGCTAATGCAGGGATTTCTTTAATATTCTAGGGAAGGTACTAAGTAATTTGATTATTTTGTCTGAGTTCTTGTTACTTGTTTTTAACCTTAGGACTTTAGTCTGTTTAAACCTCCCTTAGGACTATTCAGATGCTTTCTGCTGGTCTTTGAAACTTCTAGGTAAATTTTGGTTAATGACACTACATTTTATTTAATATCAAATAAATAGACTGTATTAGCTGTGCCTTGCTTGCAGGGCTTTTGTAACTTGGAGTAAAATTAAGTTTGTAGTGAGGAAAAATAGGAGTAGGTTTGATTCCTGTTTGAGTCTGGCTGTCAGCTTGGGGTTAGTGGCAAAAAAAACCTACCCCCCTCTGTTGATTCCTTAATTTAGGCTTTTTGGATTTTATCCTCAGCATGTCAGTGTTACTGCCTTGTTGCTATGATACAATACTTACTCATGTAATCCGCTGTAGAATATTAGAAGATCTGAGCAGAAATGTTATGTAACTTACAAATGTTTTTACAGCTGATGTTCATTATCTTGCAGGGTGTAACTATTCATCTCTTTGTAGTTATCTGAGTGAAATGAGCATCTTGCAAGATTTTTATTCAAAAGAAAAATCTTTTAAAGCTCAGAACTAACATTCTAAAGTATGAATTGTTCTTTGTGAGGGAGTAGTAATTGCTAGCTTTTTCAAAAGCTCACTGAAGTTGTTATGCTCAGCTAATAGGATCATAACTGTCAGATAGGGAAAGGGAGTATAATACAATGCAATTTTCTGGTATTTGAACTTTCAGGGCACAGAGAGCAGTTGTGATTACAGTGGAGGCATTTCAGTCCATTTTAACAATCACTTTTTGCTTATGGAAACTAAATAATTTTGCCAGACAGTTACTGAATATTAAAACCACTGACTGTTGTTGTTCCAGCCAGTAAATGGAAGGTGTTTAGATAAGACACTTGAGGAACTGGCATTATCAGAGTGTGGGAGTTGTTAAACTTAGGAACTTAAAATTAAGTGTGTTTAATTAGGATAATCCTAAAACAGTCAAGTGTAACGTCATTTTTTATTTATTCAGTTTTTAAAGTGAGACAAGATTTTTCAACACTGTTTTATGAGGAGTTGCTTTTTTTCTTGTCTTGATAATTTGCTTACGATGAAATAGTGCTAATTGCAATACTGCTATGAATGAATGATTCTGAGGAATTAGTAGTCTGTCTACAGAGAGGTCTCAGATTCTTCTGGGGGAGAGCATTCCTTACTCACAGATAAAACTGGAAATAATTCTTCACCAAAACAAGTGAAATCCCAACTGACTGATAAATGATGCGATGTGTTGTTGCCAACAAACAAATAAAAAACCCCAGATGCACTAAACCAATTTCTCAGTTAAAACCATGCTGCTTTTGTTGTGATTGTGCAACTTTTGAACAGTTACAATATTTTAAGGATGTATTAATGTTTTTAAGTGTACAGTACTTAATAATTCATCTCTTTTTAGAGCTAATGTGAAATGCTAACAGAGGAATTTTGCTTATCGGAGAAACTTCACTCAAATGAAAATGCCAAGTCATAGCCAAACGTTGTCTTAATGAACCAAAAAAGCTGGAAACCATTTCATGACTAAATTCTAATAAATTAGACTAAAGCATGAAAATTCAAGATTAATTCTTTTAAAATATTGAAGTTGATTTTTAAGGGAAACATTCATCACATGATGTCAAAAGTATGTGAAATATTTTGCACTGCTATAGAAAGACAAGGTTCCTTCAAAGCAGATTTTGCAGCTTTTAAGCAGGTTACATAATAAAGGATTAGGGAACAGAATGAGACAAATCGGATGAATGAAAGGTTGGTACAATGCCCTACTTCTGTACATGACTTTTGATGAGGGAGGGTTGATACTTATCAGTGTCTATGTATTTCAAATAAAGTTAATTCAGGAATTTGCTTTCTGTAAATATATTTACTGCCACATGTTTATCCATTATTTCTCCCATGAAACAAGTGGCGAACAGTGGGTTTCTCTTTCTATCATACTTCAACAGATGTTTTCAGTTTTGAAAATACTGCTTATTAATTTGGTATATGCTATAGAGCATACTGTTGCCCATAGTAAAAACCTGATAGCTATGCAAATACTAGCCAACAAAAGAGATTTAGAAATCCTGAGTTTGCTTCTACTTCCTTAAGTATCGGTTTGTTTTCTTTTGTAGATGCCACCTTCAATGAACAGCAAGATCTTTTTTGTCAGAAGTTGCAACAGTGTTGCGTACTCTTTGACTTCATGGACTCTGTTTCAGACCTGAAAAGCAAAGAAATTAAGAGAGCAACACTGAATGAACTGGTGGAATATGTCTCAACAAATCGTGGAGTGATTGTTGAATCAGCTTATGCTGACATAGTGAAAATGGTAAGTAGAATGCTCTTGTTACACTTTGAATTTTAATAAAATGTCATAAATTAATCATTTATGGCTGTGATGACATCTAACGCAGAATTGCTGTTCGTTATTCTGCTTTTAAAATATAATTAATTAATGATAACTTGGCTTACTAGATTGTTTAGAAGGCTTGTTAAAAATAAACAAACTACTTGAAAGTTTTAATTATTAAACTTAAATATGATGCATTCAGGGTAATTAAAATTAAATAACTGGTATATTGCAGATGCTTGCAGTCTGGTTAAGCTTTGAAGTTGTTCTCATTCAAAATTTGGAAATATTTTGGTGCTGCTTGTCTTTGGTTATTTAAGAATGGCAATGGGGTGACAGGCTAGGGGTTTCTGGTAGAGATTCTTGTGGGTGCCAGTGTCAACAGAAAGGTTTATCAGTGTAAGAAAGCAACCCTATTTTATAAATATATGTCTGTTGCTGTTTTGGCCTTGGAGAGCTGGGCTAGATTAGTCTAAGTGGTTTGCTTAAGTTGCAAACCACTGGATTATTTGTACTGTGCAATTTCTACAAATGGCTTGTTGAATAAGCAAGAAAATATTTGTGGTCATTATCTGCTTACTTTCCCAGGTTTTTTGTATGCATTTTCAAATGCTATGTCAGTGATGATTTGGAGTTGCCTATGCTCCATGTACAGGGAATGCAGCTGGAGGACATTTGACAGTAATCTGAAATATTTTAAAACTGCTTTTTCTAAAAATTTGAAAATAATGTATTTAGTGCCTGTGTATTTAAGCTAGTGATTCTATAAACTTTGGTTTGGTTTACATGGGCACAATGCTGTCTTTAAAAGTAGAAGACCGGTTCAAACATACAGCCTATGACTTTTGTAGTTTTCTATACAGTTCAAGCTGGCTTTTCTAAACGTTTTTGTTTGGGTTTTGGTTGTTTTCTTTTTCTGTGAGCTGCTGATATGGAAGATCAGAGCTTAAGTATAAATAAGCATAGAAGTTTTGCCATTATACTGTTTCACCAGATGCTTATTAAGTTTTAAACGAGTTCTAGGACACTGTGGCTTTTTGTATGGTTTTAAAGGACCTGTGTATCTGTCCTAAATGTTTTTTACGCCAGATAATAAAGGACAGGGTATGCCCACCTCTTCCTTGGCTGCTTTTATTTTCGCTGCTGGTGGCAGCAAGCTTGAATCATTGCAGTATTTTCTTACTCTGCTTGCCCTCTATAGCCTCTTGTTAGAAGAAAGAGTATACTAACTAGCCCAGCATATTTGTTGAAGGGAGAACTTCTTTTATATTAGAGTTGTTTTCTTTTCTTGGAGATAAGGTGTTGTTGAGCTGTTCTTTTGAGGTTGTTGTTGTTGTGCAAATGATTGGGCTCTGTGGATGCTTGTTTTTCCTTCCTTAACAAATTTCTATCTCCTTTTCTCCCCTAAAATGACAGAAAATTAAGGAGGCCTTAAAATGCTCAGTGAGAGCTTTTTCAGAGCTTGAGACAAAAGAACTCTCCAAGCCTGAATAGTATTCCTAGTCTCCCTGGCAACTGGCAGCAGAAAAGGTCTCTGCTGTGAATTAGGACTAAGTACCAGCTTTCAGAAAGAACTCTGGATGGGTTTCTCCCTCCAAAAAACAGCGTGTCAAGCTTCAGGCCTTTCTTTGTAGCAAAACTTCTATGAGATTTCTATTAGAAGAGTTGTGGTTTTTTGTTGTTTGTTTTTAAATTTAAGATTACTCAATGTTACTACGTTTAAAGAAGAATGCATTTGAGGTTTTTGCTGAGTTTGAAGGATAGTGTTTTGGGGACAAAAAAAGTAGAAACAGGCCTTAATGAAACCCAGCTATCATATGATTGGTAGTAAAGGATTAACAAACTACAAAAATTCACTTAGCAGAGCGGTGTTAGTGGCAGAAGCAGAGCTAATTTCTTTCCAAAGCCCATTGTCTTTCCCTAGATCCTGGGACCCCTTTCCTCCAGCTTGCAGAGAAAGGAGCCTGCTTTCCTTGAAGTTGTGCAAGTCTTGGAGACAAAGTCAACAACCCCTCAGAGATACCAAGAGGAAAAAAAAAAGTAGTTGTTCCTGACCAGTGGATAGGCAAGGCCTGCAAGTGAGGAGGTCCCCTGGCATTCCTTTCCTTCACATGGTCTCTGCTACCGTAATAGCTGCTGGGCCAGTACCACACAATGATAGTTTCTTGAGTTGTCCCTGCTCTGCTTGGATCCTGAAGCAGCAAGCACTTAGCTGAAATATACCAATGTCTTTTCAAGTCACCAAGGATGGAACAAGATTAAAAATAAATAAATATAGACATAATATTTGTTTAGGCAGATGTAAGGATTAATGCTTTTTGGTGTTCCATTATGGATGCCCCCTCCGTGGAAGTGTTCAAGGCCAGGTTAAATGGGGCTTTGAACAACCTGGTCTAGTGGGAGGTGTCCCTGCCTATGGCAGGGGAATTGGAACTAGGGACTTTAAGGTCCCTTCCAACCCAAACCATTCTGTGATTTTCCTACAATTCCTTTACCAAAGCCTTTGAATTAGGAACTGAGGAAGAGTTTTGCCTACAAAATAGTTTTGAAGGGCTAGCATAATTGTCTGTGCACCTCCTTTCTAGGTCATCTAAAATTAGTGTCCTCTGTCTTGAACTTCTCGATTGAAAGTACTCTGAAGCTAACAGCAAATTAAGGTTTGGCACTGTGAATATTTGAAGTTTTAGAACTTCCTGGGAAGTTAGAAAGCTCTATCCTTTATCAGATTTTGGAGCATAACAGAAATGTACCTCCAGTACATATTACTACTCCTTCTCCTTTTGCCTGTCAACCTCCCCTCATTCCCTACCAGCATATGAAATTCCAATGTAAATTAGGTTGTCCTACCAGCGTGCACAAGCTGTAGATTCAGAATTTCAGAAAACATCATGTATCCTTACCTGCACACTCAGAAATTGAAACTGAATCTAGTATCTCTCCAAGTGCTTAGCTCCTTGGGAAATGTACAGACAATAAGGGACTTCTTTGATGTTTTTTAATAAAATAATTGCTGTATCTTAATACCTTTCATATGTCACTCACAAAAATTTTGAGAGTTAATTTTGAAAACTAATGCTGGGTTTTTCTGGAAACCTATGTAGCTGTAAAAGCCTTCTACAATTTGTATTTTTCTAATCACAATTTTGGGATAAGACTGCATTTATAAAGGAAGAGGGATGTTTTAAATAATATGAGAACACAGAAGAATTTGTTCATAGAAAAAATAGAGGGTTTTTTAATCAATGCTATTAACAAAATATTGGAAAAAAACAAATGAGACAGGGAACAAAAGTATTTAAAACATAAGTAAAGGAACTAGTTATTTAGGGATACAGACTAATACATAAAAATGGGTACACAGTTTGTTCTAAGTTTCAAGTGTTCTCAGGAGACCAGAAGTGGTAGGAGAAGTACTGAATACTCTGAAAATTATAAAATAAATTTTCTAAATATCTGGACAAGGGGCTTGCTATTTGTTTCTGTCATAGGAGTATGTTCAGTAGTTCATACCTTTGTTTTGGACTCATCTTTTGCGTTCTGCAATCTGAGGTTCTGTGCTAAAGGGCTGACTGGTTCAGGTCAGCAAGATGCATCTAGAAATGAAAGGATGCAGTTTCAAGAGATATAAGAGATATTTCTGGAAAACTTGCAAGCAGAGGTAGGGAAGTTTCTGTAGGGGACTGATTTGTATGTTGGATGTTTTTGTTTAATACCTGTTGGGGGTAGATAATATCAAGTAACAGAACTAAGATTGTAGTCTCAGTTTTAGAGCTTGATTAAAATTCATGCTGTCTCAGGTGACGGTTTCCATTTTCTCTTGTGCTCCCTTGTATTTACAACATTAAGGGGCAACTGTACTGTTTTGGGATTTTTTTTTCTGCTATGCAGTAGTAGTGCCCTTCCATACTGAACATCACTTCTGTGCTAGAGAAGCAGTGTCTGCAGCTTCACTGTGTAGCAACAGGAGACAGTAACAGGTCATAGAATGAAATGTAGGAGAAAGGAAAAGTCAGTTTATGCAATAGCTTTATGTCTTGTTTAATGAGGCAGCTGATACTTCTATGCAGAGCCAGCTGGGTGGCTTCAGGATCTTTTAAAGTCCTTTTGCAAGATTCTTCAAACACCTTGGAGACTCCATGGAAGCTATGCAGTAGGAACCTTTGGTGCAAGCTGTCAAACATTTTTCTTGGTATTTAGTAGGCTTGGGTGGTTAGCAGCTATTTGAAACAGATCTGATTGAAACTACTCATAAGTTTAAAGATTATTGGAAAAGTTGGGCTAAACCTAGAAAAAGTAGAATTGAAATTAACTTGTTCTCTTTTGTTCGTGTTGAAGGGATTTAAAATCCAGTGGGTTAAATCTGGCAGGAGAAACTACATTTATTTTTCTTTTAACATCTGAAAGATTTGTCTTGTATCCAGACTTCTGTGTACTAGAACAATCCCTAAAGAAACCTTTTAAAAATCACCCTTTTGAAATTTATTTGGTATGACTATATCATACTTAAAGTAACTTGGTAGCTATTTTGTAAAGGTTTTTTCAAAGTTACTCTGTGTTAAATTAAAAAGTTACAATTGTTATGTATTTCCGACTTCCCAAAACCTTGAAACATCTTGACATTATGAAAGGTGAAAAATCGGAAACAGTTATTCAGTTCTTAATTTAAAGATATTCTTCAGTTAGAAGTAAGTGAAGAATTCTTAAATCAGATGTATTTGGGAGATTATCTGCCTTAAGATCTGCTTTCTCTGTTAAGAGAACTGTTTAAGTCCTAATTGGTTAGTCATGCTGTATTTGATGTCTTATATAAAACCTCAGCTCTGGGTTATAAATAGTTAAAAATTGGTCTTTTTAAAGGTAAACTGAAATTTTCTTAACTTCCATAGTTTCAGGGAAAAAAATTAAATATGACCATGTCTAGCTACAAACTTGTAATACAGCTGAGACAAAAGTTGCTTTCTTATTATTTTCACTGGCCTGTTTCAGATTTTTTGCCTGTTTGGATTTGGCAGTTTTGAAAAAATAAAGAATAAAAGTGACTTTTTTTTTTAAAGCTGGTTTTGTTTCATATAATTTTAGAATAAAAGCAATGCTTTGCTGACTATGGTCTGCAAAAGCATAACAAGTGATACAGTTAAACAATTTTTTTCTCTTGCAGATTAGTTCTAATATTTTTAGAACACTTCCACCTAGTGATAACCCGGATTTTGATCCAGAAGAAGATGAACCAACTCTTGAAGCCTCATGGCCCCACATACAGGTATGTTTCCTTTATTTTCAAGCCCTCTCGTAAGGCAGGAAATGTGAATGGATACTGAAGTAATTTTGTGCCTTTGGTAAGAACCTCAAAATTGCTTTCATGGTGCAACTGAATTTCTTCTGTACTTGGGGGAGAAAAATGGTGCATAAAGATGGCAGAATGTAAGTCTTCCAAATTGCTTAAGTACTGTTGTTTTTTTTGACAGAGTGATTACACTGTTCAAGTATTGTATATGTATGTTATTAAAATCTATGGATATTTTAGGTAATTATGCTTTTTATGTTAGAGGCTTGTTTTCTGCACTTGAGCAACTTTATTTTGTGATTTCAAGAAAATATAAGTGGATGTTAACACTTCAGTTTCTTGTGACAGTAACAAAGGGAGCAATAGCTTTTATTTTTCTTTTCAGCAAGAAATAGATAACTCCTCATTTTCCCCATCCTCTTCCCTCCCTCCGTGCAAAAACTTTACAATGTAGATGTTGTTGTTTGGCAACAGTTGGTTAGTTATTCTATTGTTGCACTGCTATGCCAATCTCGTGATTTTTACAGCATTGCTGTGTCAATCACATGATTGAGTTGTAGTACTGCTGAATTTGTTTTTTTAAAATGAACTGTAAAAGTTGAAAATAAATAAATTTACTTGTAATCATCCAAGCTCATATCTCAGGTACTTCATTGTCACGTTTAAATATGTAGTATCTGTTAAATAGAAGTTGTGTAGCAACTTTTAGTAGTGGGTAGGTTAATAGCTACCACACATCTGCATACTCTCCCCTCTCAAGGAAGTTAAAATGCTAGTCTGTCCCTCTAATATTATAGTTCTAATGTATCAACAAATGCTCTTTATTTAAAAAATAGACTTATAATATTGGCTGTTACATGTTCAGGATAGTATTTGAGACTTAAACCATGTAAGAAATAAGTTATAGCAAAAAAAAAAAATCTGGTGGCTAAAGGCTGTGATAATTATTGTCTCAATAATATATGGCTGATTCTAATTCAGAGGAAAACTGGCTGTAACTGAAGTAGATGAGAGGCTTGATTTTTATTTATTTATTTATTAGGTTTTAAGGGCTATGCAAATGTCTCTTGTAGTCAGTAGTGGCCTCTGACTTCAAAATGTCCCTGTGTGAGCAGTAAAATTTGTAAATGTTTGTTCGGTTCATTTTAGGTCATAAGTAAACTACAGTTCTTTCTCTGCAAAACAACTTGTGATTTCTGTGACCAGTTTTTGTGCTTCAGGCTTGTCTAAGATAAATTGAAAGAGGGTTGTAGCCCGTGATATTTGAAATTTTATTTTCAGCTTGTTCTTTTGCTTTTTCCTAAATGAGTTTTCACCAGGCTGACTGATCATTGTAGATTTCCCTCTCCTGCATCAGTTGTTCATCTTGTCCTTGGAACACTGCTCACTGCAGCACAAGGGAACAGTTTGTGTTTTCCTCTCCTTTCTTTCACAGTTCACGTGCTAATGGATGGTAGAAGACTTAACTTGATTAGTAATTGCCCTCTGGGAGCACAAAGCTGCTGGAAGTATCAAATTTTGCATATGGAGGAAGAGATGTGCTCACCCATTTTTCCCCATTTCCGTCCATATCAAACCCCATTATAACTTTTGATATAATCTAAAGAACTGCTTAGGGGAATGTGTGTTTTTATGTTTTGCTTACTGTGATTTGTGGTTGCTCAATTACAAACATTCAGAATTCTATGCTGATCTAACAGTCAGGTAGCCAGTTTTCTGGGAGAGAGAACTAAAAAAATCTGCATCTCTGCTTTTCCCTGGTTGAATCTGTTGGGCGTTTTTCTGTAAAATAGCATGATAGATAATAGCTTGTTAAGTTACCAGTGTGTGTAGTCACAACAAAAGACTCTTGACCTTCAGTAAAATTGAGTGCCACTTGAAAGACATTGCTTTAAAGCAATACCCAAGATGGTTTGTAACAGCCAAACTAAGTTGAACAGGTTAGCATTAAAGGCATTGTGTCTTTTGGAGCTTAGGGAGTTGCAGAGTTGGTGGAATTGCTATCTTAAAGAAGTAATATTTTAGTGGTGTCTCCAAGGAGGAAGATAGAATCACTGAAGTAGTAGGAGTTACTCTTTTTAGCTCTTTGACCCAAGCAGACCAATTTTTAGAGCCAAAATTGTTAGATCCAACAGTTCTCCCGTCAACTAGTATTTCCAATGGTAATGCTTCATTTAAACCTGAAGTTGAGCATACCTGTATCTTTTCTTCAGTCAAGAGCAGCCAGTGTCTGTCATGGGTAGAATCCGTTCTCGTTCCCCTAGTTGATAGCTGTTGTGCTTTTAAGTTTGCAAACATAAGCATACAGGAGAAGGGAGAAACTAGCTCTTCAGAAATGGCCATTACATCTTGCTTTCTGAAATGCCTGTGATAAAGCTTCATGGATTTCCCAAGGCTCCCGACGATTTCCAAAGTTATTTGAGACCTTTTACCAGTTGTACATATTTAGGAGCAGTGGTACTAATTATCAGGTAGCCAGACAAATCAGTAAGCACCAGAACTGCATGAATGCTCCTTTAGTGCACAAAACTTTGCTGTGATACAGCTCAGAAACTGGATTTCTGAGCAACAAACATTGTTTTGGTGAAATTTCTCAAAGAACAATAGCATCAATTACAGATCTAGAATTAAATGTGTTTCTCTGAAGCAGTCAAATGGTTACTAATGCATATTCTCCCTAAATTAGAAATGAGACATGTAACTGATTAATTTGTCATCATATCTTGAGAATCTTGCATGAATATTGGCTTTCCTGTTTTATAGATGAGATATACCTTGGTTTTGACCCAGGTCAGTATCTTAACCTTAATCTTGGACAACTTCTACCAAGATTTTGCAGCATTATTCTTGAACTTAGTTCTGCTTGCTGTTTATCACAGTCCCCTATACCTATTTATAGTAAGAGGCCATAATTTTTCTTCTTCCCCCTGTCCTTCAGAGGGAAAAAACATGCCAGTTTAGTCTTCACTCTGTCCCGTGATGACTCTAGTGGCTCCTTCTCTGAATCCTTACAGGTCAAATAGATTTCCTCAGATGGAAACCATGGGTAGGACCGCATCTCTGTCAGTATCTTTCTGGAATATCCTGGGATTTCATCTGTCACTTCCATGGCTTCATTGTGCGGATGAATCTTAGTCATACTATGGCGAACCGTATTCAGAACGAGTATCTCTTCCTTTCTTCTCTTAAACACTCTTAAGCACTTGCAAGTGCTTAGCAGAGCTTTTTCTAGGATCTTTAACTGTGACTTTGCAATCCTTGAGCTTTATCCTGTATCTGTTTCCAGGATCAACTTGTCCTTTGTTATTGATAACCTGTCTATTTTTTTTTTATTTTTTTTCTCCCCTTCCCTGGTGGTAGCTTCTGATATTCTGGCATCATCTACACAGTTATCACACATGACTGTTCTTTGTTGTGGTCACTGATGGAAATATTTAATGTAGGAATTTATTACAGAAATACTTTATGAAATTTAATTACAAAATTTTAATCTCTATGAAGCTGTACTAATAACCTCCTTCCAGCCACGTTTTCTGATTCAGTACAAACTACTGACACATGTATTTAGTTTCTAGTTTGAAAAAGATCAGTAGGATCGTAGAATGGTTTGGGCTGGATGGGGCCTTTAAAGATCACTTAGTCCAACCCCCCTGCAGTGATCGGGAACATCTTCAACTAGACCAGATTGCTCAAGGCTCCGTCCAACCTGACTTTGAACGTTTCCAGGGATGGGGCATCTACAGCCTCTCTGGGCAACCTGCTCCAGTGTTTCACCATTCTCATTGTAAACAATTTCTTCCTTGTTTCTAATCTGAATCTCCCCTCGTTTGGTTTGAAACCACTGTTCCTTGTCCTATTGCAACAGGCCCTGCAAAAAAAAGCGTGTCTCCATCTCTTTTATAAGCTCCCTTTAAGTATTGAAAGGCTACTATAGGGTCTTCCCAGAGCCTTCTCTCCTCTAGGCTCAACAACCTCAACTCTCTCAGCTTATCTTTATAGGAGAGGTGCTCTAGCCCTCTGATCATCTTCATGGCCCTCCTCTGGACTTGCTCCAACAGGTCTGTCTTTCCTGTGCTGAGGACTCTTGAGGTGGACACAGTACCCCAGGTAGGGTCTCATGAGCATAGAGTAGAAGGGCAGAATTGCCTCCCTTGACCTGCTGGCCATGCTTCTTTTGATGAAGCCCAGGATACGGTTGGCTTTCTGGGTTAGAAGTACACATCGCCAGCCCAAGTCCAGCTTCTCATCCACCAGTACCCCCAAGTCCTCCTCAGGGCTGCTCTCAATCCCTTCATCCCCCAGCCTGTATTGATACCAGGGATTGCCCTGACCCAGGTGACTTGACCTTGTTGAACCTCAAGAGGTTCACATGGGTCTCCTTCTTGAGCTTGTCCAGGACCCTGTGGATGGCATCTTGTTCCTCAGACATGTCAACCACACCACTCAGCTTGGTGTCATCAGCAAATTTGCTGGGGATGCACTCAATCCCACTGCCTGTCACTGATGAAGATACTAAACAGCCAGGGTTGATCCCTTTCTAAAACAGAGGGTGGGCTATGGAAATATTTAAAATTATACTATTCTATTACCAAGCTTTTAAAAATTCTGTCCTATGTTGTCTATTGTGCAACTGTGTGTTAAGCAGAAGATGACAAATTAAGGCTGTGCAGAGAAGCTTGGGTTTTAATACAGTTACATGACGTTTGTATACATTTAAATTGCTGAGATGAAAAGCTCTTGGTACACTCTGTCAGAGGGGAATAAAGAGTGAAGGGGAACTTGTGTTTCTGAACCTCTGCCTTGCAGATACAGCATACCCTCCTTGAGGAAATGTGTAAGTAACTGTAATATCAAGTCTTCTTAGATAAAACATACCTATTGTCAAGCACCTCTCTCAAGAGAACTTCATAATTGTAATTATTCATTACTCGGGTGTTTACTCTCAGTTTAATAAATAGTATTAGCAGTACCACTTGAAATGCATGCCTGTAAGTATGACCACAGCTCTGTGTGTTTTTTATTTAGAAGTCCAGTCAGTGATGTCCTTGTGTATCTAAATTGCATTTTAGTATTATTACTAATGAGTTCTGTAACTGGAGTTAAGAAATAGACATTGAGAACATAAGCAGCCCTGAATGCATGTAAACATAAGATGCCTTTCCGCTCAATTCTCTCTTAGTTAAGAGATGCCTTATGTGTATTTTATAAATCTTCCGTTGTTATGGAAGTACATTATTCTGTGTGTTGGACTTTACTGAAGTATATTTCCCAAAATATGGGACTTGTGCTCTGGCTTTTTCATGCCTCTTTGCTACCTCATTGCAGGATGATAGCAAATGGAGACTTGAGCTCAATAGAAATAATATACTGCTAAATGCAAAGGATGTTAAAGATAAATCTTTAGAGGGTCTTGTTCTTTTAATTGAGTGTTGAGGGTATAGAAATGTAATGTTAAGCCAAACTCTTAAGTTTCTGTGTATTAACTGAGCTTTTTACTATGACTTTTTCAGTTTTGGAGTTAGCAACTGGAACTTCTTTTCAGGGACACTTAGCAGACTTTTCTTTATCTGTTTAAGGAGTTATGTGATGTTACAGCACTTGATTTTACCCTCAGTGTTGCTAAGTGTTTGGTTACTCATTTCTACATAATATGTATTCTTAATATAGTAGGAATTGTGAATATATGTAAAACTCAGAACTTGTTTTTTGTCCAACAGTGATATTTTTAGTAGATGATTATTAGGCTTTGACTCTACTGGGAATTGGTGTTCTTCGTACTTGCTGTAATTCTTTTGTTAAATTCCAGCTGAGGCTTTTAATTAAGCGGTGATGTGTTAGGCCTCAGTTGCCTTTTGTACCTTGTAAGCGTGTGAATAGTCCCACTGACTTTATCGTGGTGGCAGGGCTGAGATCTGTGTTAGGGTATATTTATTAACATTAACATTTTCGTTTCAATGTTTGTAGTTGGTGTATGAGTTTTTCCTGAGGTTTTTGGAGAGCCCGGATTTTCAGCCTAGCATTGCAAAGCGATATATTGACCAGAAATTTGTACAGCAGGTAAGTAGTGAGTTCTCCTACCCCAGGTTTAACCTCTCCAGCTTAACTTACAGATGACTGTACAGCTAAGGAGATAAAGATTTCATGTTGACAGAGGGTTAGACAGTTGTTTCAAGAGCAGTTTCTGCCCAACTCTAAATAAACAGCAAATCATACTACACAGACTGTGTGTAATTAGTAACTTCAGAAACACTTGGTTTTCAGATATCAACCTAAGTGCTTTGCAATGCAAGATATTTAACATCTGTAAATACAAGTTGTGTTTTTAATGTCTGGAGTTTTTCTTGACTTTCAGTCAGATCAACGATGTGCTGATGAAATTGTTGTAGGGCTTTTGTGTTTTGTTTGGGTTTTTTTCATAGATTTATCACGGGAAAACTTACAGCAAACTTTTTCCTGTAAAAAGCTCATGTACTTACTGTACATGAAATGTGTTCCAACATCTGGTAACTTGTGTCTAGTTGGTGTTATTGTGTGTTAACCACAGGAGGAGACTCAGATAAGAAAGTACATAGGAAAATGATGTTTTGCCATTCAAAGTGCCATTCAGACTACAAGGAGGAAAGCAAAGTGAGGCTTCACTTCAAGTATAACTTCTCAAGGAATTACAACAAGGTTAACTCAGTGGGGATTTCATTACCATGTCAAAATATTTGTTTGTCAAGGAAGAGCTCAGCATCTGAAGAGTGCTGGCAGGCCATCACAGTACAGCAGTGAAAAGTAAAAACATAAGTGGACACTGTCTCTCCACACCTTCGGTGACTGCATTTAACTTCCACTTGTTTGGTTTTACTGGTCTTGTTTATAGGTGTTAGCTCTTTTTCTGTTTTATTTTACTTTCCCACAAAATTAGGCCTGAAGCTGCTGCTGAGCTATTGGGCCGTCCAATTCACTAATGGACCCATGGCTTTTAAGAGCCATGTTGCAGAGCTTCAATTCCTGACATGTCACTTGATCAAGAAAGACAATGCAATGAACAGCTAGCAATATATGGGGAGAAACAGTGGAGTAGTGATCCTGAGAAATTCCTTCTAAATATAAAAATGAAATGAGCCTGAATAAAGTTCTTGAGCAGCTGTTTCCAGTCCCTTATGCTGCTTGGTGTAGACATACTGAAGCTCATAGACATGGACTGAGCAGGAGATTGTAGTGACTGCTTGAGCTAAGTTACTAACTTGTTCAGCACAGTTAGTGTTTCTGAATATGCTCGTTGGACATGCAGGGGAAAAAAGTAAGTAAAATAATGGCCTGTAATGGGATTGGATTATCTGAATTGAAGTGACTATAGTCTTTTCCATAGCTTTGGAAAACTTTACAAGAAAAACAACGTATGGAAAATCTTGCTTGCTTATTGCAGCATTGGTCTGTATTAGCAGAGAATTAGTTAATAGCTACGTATCTTATGCTTATTTTATACCGCCTCATATTTAATAATTAATTGTTAAATTTCTTGTATAGGAACAAAACCAAACATGTTCATCACTCAGAACATAAGAGGAAAATGAGGGTGGGAGTGTGTGAAAGGTGTGTTTAAAATGAAAAAATGGGAGGGGGCAGGGAATACTGGTAATAGATTTGGACAGAAATGAACCAACTTCCAACAGCTCACTTCCAGTGCATTATCATTCTGTTAAATCTATATATCTCTCCCCTTTGCCCCTGGAGAAAAATGTGCATGAGTCTTATCGACTTATCCTGCAAAAAGATTCTGCAAAGAATTACCCTTTTGCTTAACCTTCAAGACACAAGCAGCTTTTTGAGATTAGTACAGGATTTTAAATAAGAAATTGTAAATATCTGAAACAGGTTTGATTCATTCTGATTTCTTAAAGACCAAGTGTAAACCACTTACCTAAGGTTTGATAATCTCATTCTTACAGTTTTGTTTTAATTTTCATAATGTAATAGTTGTTGGAATGGATTTTATGTCTGTTGTATAGAGAGTTTTGAAGGGAATTCAGCTGATGGGTTAATTTTTTAAAAATCAATTTTATTAAAAATCCAATTTTGAAAACAGTGTTGACGTCTGAACAAATCATTGGTTAAACCGATTGTAATTTTTCTAATTAAACTTGTAAATTAAAGCTAAAACTCAAATTGGTTAGTAACATAACAAAATGTAAGTCTTTGAAAAGTAATACATTTCAATTTAATTTTTAAAGTTGTTGGAGCTCTTTGATAGTGAAGACCCACGAGAACGTGATTTCCTAAAGACAGTTCTTCATCGAATTTACGGAAAATTCCTTGGTTTAAGAGCATTCATCAGGAAACAGATTAACAACATTTTCCTCAGGTATGCTGTGTGTGTTTGTATATGACTAGGTTGAGGAGTATTCTATCTTTCCTTCATGGTCTGGGTCTGCAGTGAATTATTCTTGAAATAAAAGACCTGCTTTGGGTCTGTGATCTGGCTTTCAAATATTTGAAGCTTATTGAAGGTCATTTCTTAGGAATCTGATCCCCTGTTTTGATTTTTGATGGTTGTCTCTTTTTGTAACAGGTTTATATATGAAACGGAGCACTTCAATGGTGTTGCTGAACTTCTTGAGATATTAGGAAGGTAAGTTTGATCTGATACAGAAAAAATAAAACATTTTATTGTGGGTGTTTGCTTCAGCTTCCTTGCTTTGGGAATGGAGGGGGAAAGAGAATTATTACAGTGAGGAAGTGCAGTCGCAGGTATAATCTAATACTGTCTGGGTTACCATGTGAATATCAAATTAAGATACAGAGTATAAATTACTCTTTTTTGGTGCAAGTTTATAAGACGACTGGCAAAATATTTTTCCAGGGTCTTGTTTGCCAGGTATATCTACTCTTGCTTATCTTATGTCTGATAGGTGACTTGTTCTTTGATTCAGTAAATGAATGTTTTGCCCTGCTGCTGAAAGAAATGCTCTAATCTTCAGCAGGCTCGTTTTCTTTAAATTTTGTTCAGGAAAGCCTTGCAAGTACCAGGGCTTTTTAATTGTCTCTTTTTTTACATTATTTCACTAATTTAATTTTTAACTTTGAAGTTTTTTGTGATTGTATTTTCCTCTTTTTCCAAAACTGTCACATGTATTTCATAGTAGAAATACACCTAACTCATTGTGGAACCATTTTGGAACAAATGTTCATGAAAATCAAATGAAAAGGATACCCTTATTTTCTCAGATTTATCTAAAATTTAGGGGGAGGGAAGCCCCAACCTCTTCCTCAGGGACTTTGTTCAGCAGCTCATCAACTCTTAAAAAATAGATTACTGAATCAACGAGACAAGATTTTCAGTTTTTTTTTGGAGCAAAAGTTTGTTCAACAATCTCAAATGTTTCAACTGCACTGTTAAAATAGTTCAAAATTTTATGTCATCTATTGTTTTTTTCTCTACAAGTTGCTAGTGACTATGAAGGAAATGAATCAGATTCCTAATGCATCTGTCTAAACTTTACAGTTAGGCATCAAGGCTTACTGTAGATGGTTTTACTTAATGGAAGTCACAATAACAATAATTGAGTTCATCCAATGAATATTTTTTGACTTCTACTGTGCTTCTATGATATTCCTACCAAGAGTCTAAATTTGCATGATACCATCTCTTTTAAGGTTGTGCATACGTAGAGCTGCTTTATGGCTTCAAAATAATGAGGTTTAGAAATTGAATCAGAAATTGAATGTCTCTTGAATTTACAGAAATTCTTGGCTTGTTAGGAAAAATATATATTTAATCAAAATAAATCCTGCTTATTCATGTTTTCAGTATTATCAATGGTTTTGCACTGCCACTGAAAGCAGAACACAAACAGTTCCTTATGAAAGTTCTGATTCCCATGCATACTGCAAAGGGATTAGCTTTGTTTCACGCACAGGTAAGCTTTTGCCTATTTTTAAGAGTGGTGGGGTTTTTTATATTTGCAATTCAAACTAATGAAATTTAAAGGAGTGTGTATTATAATATCAATATTCAAAAATATTTGCAAATATTTGCAGTCGTTTTTTTAAAGATCTTGCAGATCTTGTGTCTAAATGTTTATTTTGAGATAATCCTTATCATACATAAAAAGTGAAAAAAATACAACAGTGAGTCAGAGTCAACTGAAGTGGGAAGCTTTTTTGTTTATAGCCCTGTCACACTTTAAACCTCATTTAATCCCAGGATATTTTTCTGTTCTCACTTCCTTTGTGTAACCTAAATACTGTGTGCAAAGGAACCTTGGGTATGGCCAGGTACTTATTTCAAAAGTGGTTTTTTATTTCTAAAACCATTCCAGTGACAGGCTGGGGAGGAGTATGTTGGATATAAATGGCAGAAATCCCTGGATTAGCTAGAAATTATGTAGATCCATGACAGTCTGTCAGAATGCTTTAGTTCTTCATTTAGCTTCCATTTTTGTAATTTTTCACAGATGCTTAATATTTTATTGGAGGATTAATGTATATCCTTTCCAAACATACAGCACTTGAGTATTGATTACATTTGATGCAGAATTGCAAGTAATTTTGCTGTGGCTAATTAAAAATTTGCTTTGTTAACTTAGCTAGCTCATGAATACAGCTCCTTATAGACTAAAGATACAAGGAAATTAGTTTAATTAAAATGAAATCATTATGTGTGTATAGCCTACAAAGAGGATCAAGTCAAGAGCTCAGTAAATTCCTCATTCTCATATCAAGTTTTATTTTGGTTAAATCACTTGTCTTTGTGATTTATTACCATGCAGTAGGCTGCTCTGTGGAATGAGTCAGTGATATGAAGGGACCAGTCACTTGGCAAAGGTATTCTCACTGGTGGATCAGTATAGCAAGTTACCCTTTATTCTACTATACATTTAATTTGGTTCATTGGTATGTGAAAGAGCCCTGTTAATTCAGCTGTGCTGTGTGCCTGAAAGTAGCACTTGGTTTGTTGACCAGGCTGCTCACCCATCCCTTCATAAACCTCTAGTGCCACGTGCACTTTCGGTGCTGTGTGTTCCTAATTTCCTACTATCCTGAAGGTGTAAGCCAGCATTAAATCTGCTTTCCAATTAGGAGAGGCCTGGTTGCTTTGTTGCTACAGTGCGATTTTAGCCTACCCTTAAAAGTTAAAGCCCTAAGGCTTAATTCAATCTTTGTGTCTTTGAACAATAAAGCATTACTGTACAATATATAATGGGATTTTGTGAGATTAATGTGTGACATTTAGTGTTTTTTGAATCTGCACAGATGCATCCTTAGCCTAAGGGTAAAAGAAATAAATTAAACATGTTAGAATTATGGCATTGTAATTACCTGCTTTAGTATAATAGATTTTAAAAAAAAAGGAAAGGTAATGCTAGAATCCTAAGTATTGAAATGTACATGCATTACATATAAGTAATTTTTGGTTTTGCTTTATATTGTGAGAGGAAAAATACTGTGACTTCTTAAAATCAGTCTTAATGGAATCTAGGGTTGTAACTGCTTTAGCAATGGGGTTGTTGTGTGGTTTCTGTACTGGGTAGTAGGTACTTCACTAGGTGCTAAGCAGCTAAACAGTAAGTAATTATATAAGATATAATATGCCCCTTTGGCACAAGAAGACCCCTGGCCAGAGATCACTAGAGGCTGGGAGGTGATGCTGGTGTCTGCATCATCACCTTACACTTCCCCCACTCACACACTCACCCACTGGCATCTGTTGCTGGCAGTGCTGGGGATGGGATAATCAGCCAGACTGCTTCCTCATTTCTTGTGGCCATGTAATGCCTTAACATTCTTTGGCCTGTAGTCTTATCCCTGAACGCTGCACACTGTAGGTGTCTAGTGCTTGAGCCACATGTGCTCAGTCAAACTTGTTGTAACACTTTTTTTTCCTCTAACTGGAAGTACAGCCTTTTTTACCCCAATATGAGATGTTTGAAAATGATAGCTTTGTGGATAGGGGAATTGATGTTGAGAGAAATCTGTCTGGATACTGAATCTGAATTAGCGAAATACCTATCAAGCTTTAAAGTAATTTTCTTCTAGATGAAAAAGAAAAATGAAGATTTTTGATATGCAGGAAGTTTTTGTAAGATAGAGCAGGCCTCTATATCTTGCTGCTTTAATTGCTGTTTTGTTTAGTTTGGAAGAATTTTAAATGGCTGTGTTAGGGTGGTTTGGGTTGCCCCCTGCCTTTGCCCCTGGCCCAATCTGAGGTGTTTCCTTTGTAAGTTGGTATGTCATGATGCTGCAATGTCTGAACAATGTCTGTTTAACCTAAATAATCATATGACTTACATTCTAGCTCGCCTATTGTGTTGTACAGTTCCTGGAAAAAGATACAACTTTAACAGAGCCTGTAAGTGGTTTTCAGTTGAATATTTTTCTATTTTTAATATCAACTACATCTTTCAGTGTAACTTGTTAGAAGTGTATAGCAGTGCTAGCTGTGCTGTCTTGGTTAACAATCCGTAGGCTTTTTTAATATATTCTTTTAATCTAGGAGAGTTATTAAAAAAGTCTGGGTTTGAAAGCGCAGCTGTCTCTAACCAGTGACCAACACGGAGCACAAATTTAAACAAAAGGTTGAATCACTGATATAATGCAAATTACTTCCTATGAGAAAGCACCTTCACAACTGTATTCCTTCCTAATAAGAACTACAATGTCTGTCTTTTTGGTGCTGATGGTTATGCCTAGCCACTGCAGAAAGTTGAAATATTTTGGGAAGTAAACAATCCCAAAATAAAAGTCAGAAAGAATAACACCACTTTATTTAGACAGAAAGAACTCTCAAATTCCAAATGTGATGTTTCTGTTCTGTCTCTTCAGCTCTTGGGGCACCTCTTGGCAGTTTTAATACAGGTGCTTCAGGCATCAGTGGCTTTTGCCAGACTGGATCTCCCATGATACATATTGATAGCTCAGCTAAAAAGGGGTTTGCAGTGCTCCATGCAAGGGCTTTGGCAGTGCCCATGCAGAGCAAGAATGTAGGCTCAGGACAGTGCAGTGGCTTGTGGGGACACAGACTGTCAGACCAGCTAGAGCAGAAACTGGTTTTAGTTGGACAATCAGAAATCTTGCTCTTAGACTTACGTTGATATTTAAATGCTGTATCCCTTTTTGTGACCAAAAAAATTAAGAGCTTATGCAAAATCTAAATTTTTCTACAAAGATGGACAGTTTTGTGTAAACAACGTAGATCTTCACCACTCTTTCAGTGGAAGCTTGTTTTCTGCACAGCCACTTTATTGATGTTCCTTGTGAGCAGACAAGTTACTCTGTAGGTGGTGGTGGAAAGTGGTCGACCTGACTGTCTATACATTCATCTTGTCTGCTTGAAGCATCTTCTCTTCCACTGTACAACAGTGTTGCCAGCTACTGTGGTCAATGCCTTTATTTTGTTGGATAGGGTGAGGAGAAATAGTTGCACAAGCCATATTCCTTCAGCCAAGTGATAAAACAACCCAGGCATTCTGACAGTTGAAGTTGACATGTGAGCAGAAAATGTGTAGTATTACATAAAAACCTTCAAGATTGAATGAGGTGACAATGTGACAAAGTCAGAATTTCCTGATATGAATTTACAAAACTGCGATGCAGGATCCAAACCCAAACATTGATGTGAAGAAGGCAGGACTCTTGAAATTTGGAGAGCCATGGTGCAATTCTGAGACTTCATCTGGACTATATCTAGTTGCCTCTTCATCAGTAAAGATTAATTCAGAATGCAGAAGATACAAGAACTTTGTGCAGAGTCACTGGTGTTGGTCATTACTCTGAGTGTATAGTAAAATTGGCTTTATAAAGGAGTGAAAGTTAAGAAAGTGGTAAGAAGTGAAGCTTTAGGAAACCTTCTGAAATGATTGAAAAGGAAAAGTTAAAATTTGGGGCAACTGAAGTGAGAGCATTGGGATTTTTTATATTTTTTTTTGCTTTAGGTCAAGTAATATTTTAAGAATCTCATCACAAGACTGACTTCGAGTACCTTTCTGTTATTTTTCTGGCAGGAATTGTCACTCAGGGTCAACTTACAGGACATTCAATCTGAGCTCTGGTAACTATGGTAGTCAGCCTTAGGTCAGTCCTGATGTTTGCAGAGTTGACAAGAAGAGTTTGTTACCTAACACTGCTAACTGCAACGGCCTTTATATTGAAGAAACAAGGCTAAACATCCAGTCCTTGCACATTAGTTATATTTTCTAGCAGGTGCCTACTGTTGTAAGTCAGCTTTATGGGAATTTTGTAGCCCAGGGAGAATTACTAGTCTTAAGAGTTTTGTGTAGGAAGAGCAGCAGGATTTCAGATCTGCATTAATGTTATATATACATATTTTAAAATAAAATCTTTGTATATAAATGTGAATTTATCAGGTTTTTAATATGAAAGCATAGTCAAGCTGAAAACTGATACTCTGAGGAGCAAGGAATAGGTATTTTGTTGAGGTCTGCACTGTTACACTTAGAACATGTTATTTCTTTATTAAGTTGAGAATACGAGTCTTTGTAGTGAAGTATATTCAACACTCCTACAATAACTAAGTGCTAGAAACTGGATTTCCAGCTAACTCAATTTTATGTTTTCGAGACTAGTAAATCCGTGCTTCAGTTAGGGGTGTACGGTCAGTACGCACAGCTTTTCTTTGACAAATGTGCTTGTCTGAAGTTTTTTGGCTTACTTGCATTGTTCTGGAGGAAGGGAAGGTATCAGCAGAGTGAGCTCTCAGTCCTGTAAATGTTCAGGTTTCTTTTTTTAACCTTACAAAATCTCAGCAGCATAGAACTGAGTAATTCAGGTAGAAGCTAATTGACAGATAATGGCCCTAGATTTAAAGTGTATTTACAGAGACTGCTTTAAACAGTGACTGTAGAGAAACAGGTGTAATTAATTCATGCAAGTCTGACTCCTCGAGGGTGGAGGAGAAGCAGCTGAGTAAAGGGCTGCTGGATCAGGTAATGGCAGTGAAATGGGGAAGCTCCAAATGTCACTGTGCCATCTGCCCCAGCTCTTCTGTGCTGTCTGTGGAGGCCAGGTCAGCACTGGCCAAGCAGGTCAGGGAGAGAGCTCTGCCTCTGTGGGTGTTTGCACAAGTGTCACCTGTGTGGGCTGACCCAGGCCTCCTGTTCCTTCATCACTTGACAGGTGATGATGTTGCTATTTCAGTTGTCTTGTAGCTTTCACCCAGCTAGGTAGAACTGTATGGTTGAGGATCTGTAAAGGAAACATTTTTTTTTCATGTAATGTGTGTTCTTTTTGTGGATTTGGAGCATAGGGCTTTATCAGCTGCCTGGGGTTTCTGCATTTGCTTGGTGTCATTTGTAGTAGCAGGATATGTGTATCCTATGATATCAAAGACTTGTTGGCACTTTAAATGCTATTAACTTTTGATCTAGAAGGTCACATAGATGTGAATAAAACAGCCAGCTGGGGGTGAGGGAATCAATGCAGCAAAAATCAAACATGGAAGGTACTCAATTAGTTGAGCAAGTTTTACAGTTGGGTGTGACCAATTAGGTGCTGTTGTATCATAAAAAGAGATCCTTTCCTCAGACTGAAAGTTTATAAGGCTCTGGGAATGTTTCTGCTTCTGAAACGTGGTTACAGCTTGCTTTTTTTTTTTTTAGCCAGTCTGAATTTCATAAATTAGATCCCATGTCAGATGTTTGTTTCTAGGAAACAGGCCTTCAGCCTTTGGCTGCATGTGTGTTCCCCTTCCTCCTGGGGGCTGTACTTTCTAATTAAGTTTCCCAAAGGTTATTTTCCAGTCTTGTGTAAGGTAGTTTCCAATATAGATACTGGAATATATTATCTTTGTAGGTTCGCTTTTTTAGTTTCCAGTCTTCAACATTTCAAATTATAGAAGGAAAAAGGCAGTGGTAGAGGCTGTGACTCCTCTGTATAGCCCTGTTTGTGCAGTCAGCCTTCAAACCTTGACACCAAGACAGGTGCTCCTCAAAGCATGAGTAGAAGACAAGAAAAATTATTCTGGGAAATCTAGCTACAGGGGAGTTAACTTCCTTTTTTGATACTTTGATGTCATCAGCCTCTTAAAAATTAATGTATGTACTGGGATGGGAGCAGAGTGAATAGATAATCAAAGACTAGTGATAAGGGTCTAAATTATTCTGATAACCTAAACAAGATAAAATATTTAAATGAGACCACTGTATTTCTTTTCAGTGGAACTACATTTAGCTGCCTTTAGTTTGCTTTTCCTTAACCAGAGGTTTAATAAAAACTAGTACTTATTAAAAATGTATCGAATATGTAGTAGAAACTTGTTCTGCTTTAACTTGTTTCTATTTTGAATACAGGTAATCAGAGGATTGCTCAAATTCTGGCCAAAAACTTGCAGTCAGAAAGAGGTTGGTTTTGTCTCTTGTTTCTGGTGTCTGCTGTGATGTAAGATGTGGTGTGGCAGAGGTTCATAGACCTTGACCTCTGCTGTGCTTTTCGAGAGATCTTACAGAAAATTTGGACTTCTTGAATCTTCTTGAGGTGCTCATCTTTGTCATATAATTCAATGCAATTGCTTTATACGCCTGTTCTTACTATGGTGCTACTGTGTTAAAATTATAATAAAAGTTGCATTCTAATTAGAATATTATGTAGAGAAACTGTTTTCCAAGGGGAGAAGTATTTTAGTAGATATAGACCAGGTAGGAGGTAAATCATCTGCAATGTGACAAATAACATTTGAGATACTGAGTAAGTGTCTGGTAAAGTATATATAGGTTCTTTTTCTGTAGTACTCTTTTCGTTTCTTATATGTAGTTAAAATGAGTGTAAAAATCAGGAGTCTGGTTTATGCCACCAGATCCCACCCCAAAAACAGACCTATAAAAGTGGAGTCCCTTAACACTGCTGTCTCTGTCTGTGAGTGGTGTTGAATTTTTCGGTGCCACCTGCCTAGAGTTCTGCTGGTTGCAATTTAAGACTGGGAATTAACTATTTATCACTTCAAAAGCTACTTTGGACATCTCAGATAATGGTGACCTCTGCAGCCATTCTTGAAGAAACAACATGTTCTGTTGGGTTTTTAACTGTGAAAGAAAAGCATATTCTGCAGAAGCAGTTTTGTCAAGTGTTTAGAGCAGTTACACAAAAGAAGAAATCCAAGATGAGAGCTGTAACCTGGCAGCTGAAACTGATGACCAGCTTCTTTCAGGCTGCAGGAGGACCTGTGGATGCCTAATGCACTGTAATTAAATACTGTGTTCTTTGCAGGATTCATGCCTAATATATAAGCTGTATTTTGCTTGTTTGTTTACAATAGAGATATTAAACATTTTCATACTGTTTGATTTTTTTTTTTATACAAACAGGTCATGTTTTTAGGTGAAATTGAAGAAATCTTAGACGTAATAGAACCGACACAATTCAAAAAAATAGAAGAGCCTTTATTTAAGCAAATATCCAAGTGTGTGTCAAGTTCACATTTTCAGGTAAAGAAAAAAAAAAAGTGTTAAAAAAACAAACCTCCAGTAATTTATTTTGTGGCTATTGACCCCCTGCACTTTGTGTTTCAGGTTGCAGAAAGAGCTTTGTACTTCTGGAATAATGAATATATTCTTAGCCTCATTGAGGAGAACATTGATAAAATTCTACCAATTATGTTTGGCAGTTTATACAAGATCTCCAAAGAGCACTGGAATCCGTATGTAATGTTTAGCTTTATCTATAGGACCATAAAGAAATTGTCCACTGTTCCAGGCTTGGATTGGAAGCTTGTAAATGTGATTGAATTTTTTATCTAGATCTGATGAAATGAATGAGATTATGGGTGCTAAAATGGGTGTAATTTGCAGCTATCTCACACCTTAATTGTTTTGTATAGCTGTGATGGAGAACCAGAATTTACTGAAGTATGAGGAAATTGGATGATGGTCTCTGCTGTAATCACATTTGATATTATGCACTAGTTGAAAATTCAGATGTAGTGCTACTTGGTCCAAAACAATTTTCATTGATTGCTTCTGCTGGATCTATGCTTTGTTGTCCTTTACTAATTTAGATGATCAAAATTCTGCCAATGTCTAAAGTAGTTATTGCAGCCCAGGGAGATAAGGGGAAAAGATAGTATTGGAGAAGAGAAGTCGCCTACCACTTCTCTACTTGAGAAGGCTGAGAGGGGATCTTAGTAATGCCTACAAATATTTGAGGGGTGGGTGTCAAGAGAGGGTGGTGCCCTGTGATAGGACAAGGAACAATGGGTATATGCCAGAGCACAGGAAGTTCCACCTCAACGTGAGGAGAAACTTCTTTACTGTAAGGGCTGTGGAGCACTGGAACAGGCTGCCCAGAGAGGTTCTGGAGCGTCCTTCTTTGGAGACTTTCAAAACCCGTTTAGGGTTCCTGTATGACCTACTCTAGGTGGTCCTGCTCTGGCAGGGGGTTTGGACTTAGATGATCTCTAGAAGTTCCTTCCAAACCCTAACATTCTGTGATTACTTCATTTTATATTTAATGCTGCAAGTTAAATGTTAGTAGTTTTAGATTGCTTGGAAGAAGCAGTAATTACACTGAAATACTAAAGAGCAAAGTTTGCCTCTGTCCAGCATCCTGAAGTCAATTTGTAGAACGTAAAGTGTGTACAGGAAAAAAACAGGGTAGGCAGGAGCCTCCCATAGTGTTGAAGTAAATCAGATGCCCTGTTCTAAGTCCTCAGAGGCTGTTAAATGATTCTGATTTTTTCTGCATGGTGTCTATTGCAAACATGTCAGCTGAGACTAAATAGGAATCTTGGAGAACTGGTTCTTGGACCATTAATAGTACTTGAGACCTCAACAAATTTGAAGGATGTCCCTCTTTCCCTAGCTGCAGAGAGAAGTTGCTCTTTATGAAAGAAGTGAAAGGGATAACTGTATGGCTGGAGGACCAGGAAGTTTGGGGGAAGAAAAATCATAACCCTTTGGTTTTAAACTGTTTTGGAGGGCAGAGAAACATGCTTATATCCATCTAGCTGTCTGATGTGGACTTAACTATTTAATCAAAATCAAGGTTTTCCTCTCTGAAAACCAAAACCTTGAACAAGCTTTTGTCTTCAAAGCTGGTGTTCAAAAGGAAAACAAAAGAAGATGCATAGACAGGCAAAGGGTACTGTGAGTTTTCAGTGAGAGCAGGGCCTCTGAATAGCTGGGGGATTTTCTAGTGCCACAAAGGACAAAGCATACTGAAAAGGCAAACCTTGTCCTTTGGTCACTCCTTTAGATTTCTTCTTTCTAGTCATTTTTCAAGGTCACAAGACTGCATGGCACCCCAGCCCTACCGCCTTACAAGCCATACTGCTGAGTGAAGGCAAACTGCTAGTGAGGGGAAGGATGTAAAAGATGTCTTTACCTTTGTCTTTGATTAGTGATAAGCTTGATGATAGGCATCTTTTTAAATGTTGAATTTTACTGCTGGTTTTGCATCTCTTTGTATAATTAAGAGTGGGCTTAAAGGAGATAAACAATATAGTAGTTAAGGTAACTGACTGAAATATGAATGCCCAAGAGTGATATCTAACATGGAAATATGGACAGCCATTTAAGACACAGTATTGCTCAAGGTGTTCAGTTTCTTAAAGGAACCAAGTTACTGGAAACCAGTAGCTGATGTTCTCAATTCACTTCTCCTAACAGGGCATGTGCAGCAGAACTAACTGCTGCCCAGAAATGCTTCTGGTAGAGCTCTTCCTCTGCCGTACTCTTTTGCCCAGTCTTAAGGCTATTAACCAGTTTATTTTATCACTCGGATATTACAAAGCTGTTGTTAAAACTGATTTTTAAATGTTAACTTAATTCAATGGCTTTCTACTACAGCCAGAGTACTACTCATTATATCCTGTACATCTTCAAGAGTCAGGAATTTGAATGACTATTTCAAGAAACACTTTAAAATGCATTTTATTAACTTACAGAGGAAATTAAAGGATTATATATTTTTTTCAGAAAGTCACAGACCTTGCTGTATCTTCAAGAAGCTCAGAGTCTAAAAAAGAAACGTAACACTTAGTGAAGTTCATTTTGTGTTGAGTAGTTCTAATGGGTGTGTTCCTTCTGTTGTAGAACTATTGTGGCACTGGTGTATAACGTGCTGAAAACCCTGATGGAAATGAACGGCAAGCTTTTTGATGAACTTACAAGCTCATATAAAGCAGAAAGGCAAAGGTACACATTTTCCTTCCAAATGTGTGCTGAATATCTAAAATGTACCAGCTGAAAAGAAACAAACTTTTAACTGTTGCAGCTGCGGGGTTCTGTAGTGGAGCTGCTCATCAGATACTTGCTGTTGGGTGTCTCTTGAGTAAGCTGCACCCACACAGGTGTGTGGCAGTGGTGTGATGGGAGCCAGGGCCTGGGGAGGTGGCAGGGAGACCCCAGCTCCCATTTTGCCTGTGCAGGGAGGGCTTGATCCCCTGTGAGGGAAAACTGGGCTTAGCTGTGCTGCAAGGGGCTACTGGGTGCTGGCTCTGCTGCTTCAGGGGGTGTCATCTGAAGAAAACTGAGCTGGAGGACACTTCATAGCTCAGCTAAAACCTCTTATCCTACTAACCTACTCAGCAGTACTGTTGGAGTAAGGGAAGTGTACATTATCCTGGGCCAGCAGAAACCACGTGCTAAGTCTCCTTTCAATAGTGCTTTTCTCCTGCAAAGATGCCCAGTCCCTTAATTTGTTTGCATGTGGTGAAGAACCTTCTTAGAATTGCAGCAGTCTGTGCAAAGCCACAGTACAGCAATTGTCTGGGTTTGCTGGAGCAGAGTTACAGTTTTACCACTAACAGCAATTTGTACGCTTGCTTTTTAATAGAGGAAACTGTAATTGCCTCTAAAAATAGCTTTGGAGGAAAACGTAGAAGAGGAATTACTAGATGTAAATGACAGTTGTAAAGTAACTGCGTCTCCACGTTGCACTTAAAGCACATCTGAAATGGATACTTTGCTCTTTTCTACAGAGAGAAAAAGAGAGAATTGGAACGTGAAGAGTTGTGGAGAAAGCTAGAGGAGTTAAAGCTAAAGAAGGCAATGGCAGAAAAGCAGAACAGCACTCACAGTGTGCTAAACACACACAATACAAGTGCCAAATAAAAGAAATTACCACCTCTGCTTGGCAGACATACTTTTTTGTACCCTTTTGAAATATATAGATTTGCAAAAGAAACCTCATCAGTATAATAGAAGCAGCCAATTTTTTTCTCTGGCAAATGTAAAGATATGAATTTAAATACAGCAGTTAAGTGATGTCATTACCACAGCATATTGTAAATTTGTCTAATTATTGATATACTGTCACTTCCAACGTTTCATAGAACTGAATTATCATCCTTAATGAGTGAAATAATTATGGGAGTGGTGAGAATTAATGACTTGAATTTTTGATTGTGTTGCACATAGGTGGTATAGTTTGCTATGTACATTTTTTTTCCTTGTTTTATATGTGCTTTTCACATTGCTGCAAACTTTGGTTAAGATGATAGAAAAGGCTTCTAGTTGTGCTGTATTTTCTCAAATAAAACCAAGGTATGTTACCGGTAACTTGAGATACTCAGTATGTGCCCCTCACAGCACTGAAAGGAACTTGGATATGGGGCTGTCCTTGAATTCCTGATTGGATTCAGATTTAGATTTATATTATGCTCACATTAGAATGAAGCAAAGTAGGGAGAGAAAGTCAGCTTGAACAGGTTGGGATGGTCCATGGGTCTGACCTGCCGCTTGGTGGGTGTCTCTACCCCATTCTGGCTGCCTCTTGGTCCTGGGCTACTAAGAGATTTCCTCCTGCTACAGCTGAGGATGGAGCTTCCTCCAGAGAGCCCATCAATGATGCTCCTCATGAGCCTAAGGACTCCCTGCAGAGTAGTTGAGGTCTCCTAGAGACTACCTTGAGTGTTTCTGCATTAGTTTTAGCATCTCATGGACTGAAGAATGAGACCAAAATTGGGGTTACTTTTTTTTAGTAAGGAGGAAAGCATGTCAATAAGTAGTTCCTTGTTTTATTTAAAGAAAATGCAGTCTGTTTCTTAAGGGTGGAAAGCTGACAATAGAAGTCTTGTCTGTTTACTTGATCAAGTATTTTTCACATCCTTTATCAGAGTACCATTCCAATCTCTTAAACTGCAGTTGTGTGGAAAACTTTTGTAATGAAAGATCTTTGGGGAATTGAGCAGCATTCAATAAAGTCTTTATGTTTGTATTTAGTGCTGTACATCACATCTTTGTGTTGATCATGCCCAGGAGCATTAGAATGGCTCTTATGAACACCCATGTCACTGCAAGTGTGTGTCTGAGTAACCTGTGGCTTTTCACAGAGCGGCAGAAGCGCTGGAGGTGCAGGCGGGAGGAGCTTTGGTTTTGTGAGTAGGTGGAAGGCTTCGTTCTGCTCTGTCCTGTGCAGGGCAGGTGGTGGTTGCTACAGCTGAGCCTGGGCTGGTTGTACCCATTGCTTGGCTGACTTACAGACTTTATCCACACAGTTTCCAGGGGGAACAAGTCTCTACTACACTGTTTGAGTCAATATTATTATACCTTATTGTTACTTCATTTTTGTCTCTACGAAGTTGTTTCACAGGGGAAATGGGGACAACACTGCCTGAAGTGGCTCATGCTTGTAATAGCTCTGAGCAAAACCAGTGAGTTGCTACTCTACGTGTCAGTTTTACGTCAATAGACTGTATCATCAGCTGACCAAAGCAGACTCTGCTGTGGGAGGTGGCTGCCCAAATGTGGTTTTTTTGGGGAAAAAAAATCCTGAATATATTTCATGGCGCTCCTGAAAGTCCTGAAGCCAGATGTTAAAGACTGTGGGGTCAGCAAGCTTTGCCAGCTCAGGAGGGAAGGTGACTGTCATGCAGACACTTTATCTCAGTTTAGTTCTTTTTAGTGTTGTCTTCTCATGGAAGAACAAAAACCTTAATTTAAGGTATAAAATACTTTCGGTATTTTACCTACAGTATAAAGAAGATAAATTACGTGGGACCCTAACACCTTGCAGTGGTATAAATAATAAATTACTGGTGTTCCTAATTTTTGTGTGTTGTTCAAAACTTTACAAATCTGGACAGCAAGAGTAAGTAGTAAGTAACAGAAAAACACAGTGGCTATAACAGGCCATTTCAAACAAATTGTCAACACTTGCTAGTAGAATCATTCCTATAAATAGGTATATAAGAGAGGCTTCTTGGCTGGAATCAGCTGGCCTGCTCTAGTAACATTTCCTTATAAAACAAAAGATGGTGATAGCTTAGCTGTAGTGACTGAAGCTGACTACTCTGGGAATTTGGTCCAAAAAAAAAGTACATTAAGTACTGTAGAAAGGAGTGCATCTTTTCTTTAACCACACCTTCTACTCTGCCCACAGCTTGGAGCTGCCCTGTCTTCCAATACTTTCTCTGACCTCATTAGCAAAAAGAAAAGGACAAAAAATACAGTAGGATGCATTGGTACCTGTTGTTTCTTAATATTCTTGTAAAATCCAAGAAATAGCTGCTGTAATACCTTTGTTAAAGGAACACTTGGGTGTCTCTGACAGCAAGGAATGAAGAAAGCTCAGCTGTCTCTCTTACAGGCACTCAGCAGTCTTTTTGGGAAAGCAAAGGGCTATAAGCTGACCAGGAAGTCAGCAAAATGCTTTCATAGAAGCCCAGAATGGTTTGAGCTGGGAGAGACCTTAAAGATGACCTAGTTCCAACCCCTCTGTATGGGCAGGGACACTTCCCCCTGGACCAGGTTGCTCAAAGCCCCATCCAACCTGGCCTTGAACACCTCCAGGGATGGTGTGTTCACAACTTCCCTGGGCAGCCTGTTACAGTGTCTCACCACCCTCACAGTAAGGAATTTCTTCCTAATGTCTGTCCTCTTCCAGTTTAAAGCTATTGCCCCTTGTCACTACAGGCTCCTGTAAAAAGTCCCTCCCCAGCTTTCCTGTACGTACTGGGAGGCTGCACAGGCTCTTACAAAGCAAAAGCAACAGGGTTGTTTGTTTTAATATAGATGGTCAAAGTGGTTCATAATTCCCCTCCTCCCTATTCTTCCCACCCTGAGTTTACGTCCCATACCACACCACACCAGCACCTAAGGCTGAAGTAGCTCTTGAAAAGGTTGCTTCAGAAATGCAGTGCTTGGTCTCTGCTGCTCCCTTTGTGTGTAACCTCATTCATGCACTATGCCCTTACTCCCTACCACCTCACCTGAGGCAGGCACAATATTGGCCCTGCTGGACATGTTTTAAGAGCCATCAGTGTAAGATACTGAACATAAACTGTTGGCTGAACACCACCTGTTCTTGCATCCAAATTTATTCTTCTGCAGAAGAGTGTCAGTGAGCTAGCTGACTTGACCCTTCAGCTAATGAGGCCTTTGAGACATTGACACAGGACCTGGGGGAGCAGCAAGAAAGGTAACTGCAAGTGCCTGGCAGGCTTGTAACCTTATCCTGCCCTCACCTGCTTGGACAAAGGAGACCTGTACACTGCCTCCCTGCCTACAGCTAGTGCTGCTCTTTTGTTTTTCTTATTACAGTGAATTAGTGCTCCCTTGTTTATGGCAGTGTTTGGGCAAAGCACTGCCTTGAGTTGCTCTGAAAAATGAGCTGAGAGTAGTAAATTTTGTTCCAAAATGCTTCTTTAAGAGGCAAAGAAAAAAAGGGGTTGTTGTGTGGTAGTTTTTCTATGCTTGCTACCATATTAATACCCTGTTAGTAGAGGATGGAAGAAGCAAAATCTGACTTGGCATGCTCCTTCACTTGCAACAAAGCCTGCAGAGCAAACACACAGTGGTGCACTGCTGCCCTGTGGCCTCCACAAGTCTGAGTTAGGCATCTAGAGTAACAAGGGACTTATAAGGAAGAAAAAGAGGACACCACCACTGCACCATTAATTAGCACACATTCTCTAAGTAACAGAGAATCGCATTTAAATACCAGGCTGATGAAAGACTATTTTTCACTACTTCAGCACAGACTGGGGAGAAAAGGGATGAGCAACAGCCTGAGACTGACTTTGAAATCTATGCCCAGGTATTGGGTTGCTTGACTTTACCTGAAGTTGGACTGATGAGGAACAGATGTTTGGTTTTCATCTCACCTTGCTGTAGTACTCCTGCCTGCACCACCTCCTAGTAAAGCTCCAGCTGAACCCAAAAGCAGGTGGTTGCAAAGGATGTACACAATATGTTATTTGAAGTATTTTTTTTAATATTACAGTCACTATACTTTAAAAATTACACATAATAGAATTCCAGTGTATTTAGTTTTAACACATATTTGCAGAGGGGAGGCCAGACTGTTTTGTTGAGTGCTTTACCATCCACTAAACAGTCAAGGAAGTAGCTGCATTACAATAGCAGATGCAGGTCATGGCTCATGCAGATGTTAAATGGTCTCCTGTTCTGAGAAGCATTTAAAATCCATCCCTTTTTTTTAGAGCTGTTTAGAACAATTACAGTGTTGACTTTCTGAACATGACTGAATTCTCTCCTTCTCCCTTGGTCCCCTCATATTGAGGTAAGCTTGTTAAATTTGGAATAGAAAAGCATGAGTTTGTTAGACCTGTCCTAGTAGTTAGCTCCTTTCTGAAGTTCGAAGGCCACTTCACTAGGCTGGTCCTCCAGCCATAATTTTTCCAGAAGGAAACATACCTGGCTTGCATCTTTAACTGTTGATTGAAGTTTATTCCAGTTATTTTCTATTCCTTATGTTATGAACAGTTAAAAGGCAGTCTTAGTCTCAGTTTATGTGGTTCATTACTTGGCTCCTCCTCTTCAGATGTCTCTTTCGGATTTTGATCATCCACTTAACACTTAACTTAGCAAAGTCTGCTGCCTTAAACAAAGCCAAAAAGATACCACAAAGAAGAGCAATCATGTTCCAGGGATTTGCTGTGATAATCTGAAAGAGATTAAAAATATTATTCCCCTCCTCTGGCTCAGTGTATATTACACCTATTAAATAACAAACAATTCCATTTTTCAAACTCAAGTGTTTAGCAGCCTATTCCTTTACACTGCAGAGGTGGCCTGCAGTGCCTTCTCCACACATCTGCCTCACACCATGGTTTTCTGATTCCTGCTGTGAGGAAGAAGACACACCCTACTAGCTGCTCAACTCCTTTTAGACTATTTCACATTACTGGACTGTTTAAAACTTTACAGACAGATACACTTAAAATGCTAATTTTAATATTAGTGATGACAATTTACTATATTATTTGAAGGTTTACAAACATAAGCAATCACACTAAAGAAGACAGAAGAAGCAACTACTGCAAAGCTCTGACAAGACGGCCTTGTAATGCTATACACCAGCTTTTGATAGTGGCAATTGTTTCAGCAGACCTACAGCAGCTGCTTTGTGTTTCTATTTTTAACTAAATTTGTTTCAAGAGTAAAGTTTATTTATAGTTTGCAATTCTCCTCGCACCTTTAGGCACAAGGATGATTTCTAGGATCTCAGAGGAAGCAAGCAGAGCTCAACTTAGGCAGCAATAAAGCACACAGCTGTGGGACTCTCCACAGAGTCCAACTCCTGGCAGTCAGCATGAGCACAGCATCACTAGGTCATTACCTGCGTCCAAGGTCTCAAACAGGCTTTCTGTATTTGTTAATTCTTCTGAAAGCAGCAGTGCTGGCTGCCAGTGCTGGTGAACTATGACCTCTTCAGCAAGAGGAAACAAGCATCCCCCAGTCTACTGGACCAAGGGCACCTTTCAGCTCAAAGACAGCAGAGGTGTGAACCCCACCTAGCAGAGAGTAGCAAGAGGTGCCAGGAATAGGACTGGGCTCTTGAGGCCAAGGAGGTTCCTGCACTGAGGAGAGTGCCTGGCCCCAGCACAGACAAGACCAGGAGTGCACAAGACCAGCTACCAACTCGGCCCCACAGAGTCTTCATACACACCCTGGTTTTGGGCAAGAAAACAAGAATGCTGTGGATTTTGCGGGCGATGACCTTTGTTTATCAGGTAGGGCCACTTTAAATGCACAATTTTAAACAGACTGTCCTTGCACACTTGCCATTTTACACTCTTCTGGGGAAGGCTATCTTACTTTTTCCCCTCAAACACTAGGAAAACAAGACCTAGCTCACGTGCTCAAAGCACATGTACCCATGGCAAACATCTGCACACCTTCTAAGCACTCTGGTGACTGATCATGGTCTTGTCTGGCATATCATATGACTCTGGTTGCAGTATATTGAGATAAATTTTAAAAAGCTTTTTGTGCATTTGAACACAGTACCAAATTCTATTCTCATAACAGATAAAAAATATACCAAGTTACCATTATTCTAATTTAAGCTGAGGTTTATTGCTTGTCAATTAATAAAGTAATCAAATTGGTTTATCCAAGTATACTTATTTAAGCAAAAAATTCAGACCTGACCTGAAGCTACACTTTGCTAGAACAGAGGGGATGTGATTTTTCTTAGCTGTGTGGACCTTCAGCTGCAAACAGAATGCTTAGTGTCACCAACAGAAAGGTATCACATGGTCTTGACCTCTGAACATTCATTACTGGATCTAAGGAAGAACCTAGACTGAAATTTCAGAAGTAACCTCACTCTTCTGCTGAATTTCTGGTTGGAGTGAGGTAACAGAGGCACGAACACACACACAACATGCAAACCACAAGCATGTACAGTCAGACAATTAAAAAGGGACTAGTGTTACTCACATCTTGAACCGTCTGTATAAAAGGATCTTTCCATTCAAATACCACAAAAAACAGCTGGTCACCTCTTGGTTTAGTTCTCTGGTCAATATAGTTAACCACACTAGTCTGGAGAGAGGGGGAAAAAAAAGTGCAGGTTACTTTCTTCACTGGTGTAATGAGTCTCCTCTGAAACTGAAAAGGCTTCCAAGAAGGTGAAAACAGCAGATACTGCTTAAGGACTTCCACTTCAGCCTTCCTTTCCATGGAACAATAGGCTCCCAGAACACGGAAAGAGCCATTTCCTCCATCTGTCTCATGTTCATATTCTTAATAAAACACCACAATGCCATTTTTACACTAGTAGCCAGGGCCCTGATTTTATTATATAGTTTTTCCCAATCGGGGGCGGGGGGGGGGGGGAATTTCATTTGCGAAATTAATTTACTTGGGGTAATACAGCATTTGGAAGGTTCTCATGAATTAATGCAAAATTACTTTCATTTACCAAGACAACTACACGGTGGTGGCAGGAAGATGTTTTTTTAAAATATATAAACAGTTGTGGAATAAACTAGAGAATGCTGTCCATTTGAGATTGATGGTCAGTGCTAGAGAGGTTTAGCACAATTCCAGCAGGGAACAGTTTAGGATTCCAGATGGATATTACAGCCACATGAAATCAAAGCCTTAAGAACCACAATCAGGAAAGTACTAAGGCATCAGGCCTGCTCCCTTTTCCAGCCCCCAAAGGCTTATTTCCATCTTGGTGTGTGCACACAGGTGTACTGCTGCTCTTCCTATGGCAGTTTAGTACTGTACTGGAGGTAATGAATCCAGCAGTACTGTGACTTCATTTCTGGGTTGTGACAGGAACTATAGGTATAAAAAAATTGATTCAGGTAAGAGGGATAACCTAGTAGAAAAACCTCCTGTCTACCATGGCTTAGTTTCTCCACACACCCTGCCCTGGCCAGATTTTTAGGCGGTAAACATAGAGAAGGAGGAGCTAGAACAATGTGACTATCCAGAGCATATGAGAGCTTCAGCACCTCGTGTTTTCTGGTCACATTTGCTGCATGCTTACCCTATACTTCTATAGCTCCTTTAATTACTGCAGTGTACCAGCATCCCAACTACACTCACTCAAGAAAACTGCACACCAGGAAACAAACAGTACACAAAGCTAAATTAAGGCAATGGAAAAGGAAAAAAAGACAAAGTAATGACTACTGGGCTAGTTAGCATGCTGACTGTGCTATTTGGCTTAGTATTTGTATCCATCTTTCTGGTATGCTGTCTCCCAATTTTAGATCTGAAAGGCTAATGGACTTCCTTATGCAATTTAAGCAGATGATGTACTGTCAAACAAAACAAGTACAATTTATGTCTGAGCTATTTCAGCTTCTACTGTATTACTGACAGGGATGTGAAACCCAAAATTCACATTTTTACTATTTCCTAGGTTTTTGTTTTATTTTCAAAACATCCCCCTCAGAAAAAAAACACACCCAAAAAAACCCCAACACAGTGTTTACCTACCCAAATGATCAAGAGTCCATAACTGCTGGACAACATGAATGTTTTTTTTATAGTCACAAAAAGTTCTGCTTGATTCTGTTTGAATCAGCTTTTCTCTTCCACTTTGCAACAGGTTAGACTTGGGCACACAAAGGAGGACCCTCAAAAATCCTACACTTGTTAAGTACCAAATGGCAAGTGACACAGAGCTGCAGGTGATGAAGGACAGACAACTGCTGTTAGCGCTTATGTGGCAACAGCTGATGACTGATGCATCCTTTCATCTTCTCTGAACTAGGGCATTAGTTTAGGACTTGCAAGTCTCCAGTGGAGGAGGGTACCCATCTCAGTCCCAGCTCTGATCTTCTGTTAAGGCTTTGCCACATAAGGCCCCAACTGTGAGAATTAAATAGGAGAACTTAAGATTCTGCTTCATTCCAATCTCCACAAAGTACTCTTTCCAAGTGTACCACAGACGAACAGACAGTATTTTCTTTGCAACACATGCTGTCTGAAAAGGACTGCCCTTAAAATTCTCATTTCTCATCACTAATGAGACACTTTTTCCCCATCCAACACTAGAAGCAAAATAGCAAACTCAAAACACAATTAGTCTCCTGTCCATTAGTATGCACAGAACAGGAATGAAAGTCAGACTCCTTTAATGTCTAGTTAAGTTTGCATGTTCCACCTGCATATTTTCTCGTTTTAAATGATGCAACAGGTTAAGTTATTCAAGTGTTTCTAAGGATAAAAATCCCAAACCCAAACAAAGAGCAGACTGGAGAATGCTACAAAGGATACAAGGCCTCTTCATCCTAACATCAGCCCTTCAGGCAACCTAAACAATACCTCTTTCCAGTACTACCTATTATTTAGACAATTCCTTTGGCAATAGTTCCCCACCTTGAACAGGGATAGCTGGTGTTGATATTCCTGTGTCAGTCTATTCAGGGCCTGATCTTAGACCACTGCTGTCACTTCTGACACATTCCTTGAATGGCCTGGATTTTCTGGCCTCCCTGTCAAGGGATGTTTCTCTGAGATGTGTCACTAGCCATATCAACAGCCACACACAAAGACATTAGTCTTTCACAAACCCCCTCCATGTAACAAAAGAATAACTGTACGGACAAAACTGCTCAGTGGCAAGTAAATGGTATAATGGATGCAATCAAACAAAAAACAAGCTCCTGATGTTTCACTTCACCACCCAAGCCACCCATCCTTCTTCCAACTCATATTGCTATTTGTCCCAAGAACTGGTTCTGTTGGCCCGTTACCATTAAAACCATGGCTGTAACTAGTTCTTAATAAATTAAGAAGTCTCACAAAACTCTTCCTGAGGATTTATAAAAAGTATTATTATTATTTTTACCTCTTGTTTGAATTCAACAGTTTCGCTGCCATCTTCTTCTTTTGTTTTCACCAAAGACATCCTGACCCAAGTCCGAAAGCCTCCAGAAAACTTCCAGCTGGAGTATGAACTTTCACACTCCTTCATGAATTCTGCTTTTTCTGGACTAAAGGAAAAAGACCATTACTTTACTGACCAAACTCAAGAGTGGTATCTGAGCACTGTAGGCAGGAGAATGTCAACCCTTCAGGCACTTCAAAATGTGTTCTCAATTCCTTTTATATTTTAACTGCTAAAATTCAGCATACCTGAAACACTGTGAGTAGTGATATTTTGATTAATGGTAGCACTTGCACTCCTGTGTTCTTAACCATAGAAGACTTACCTGGTGCCCTACCACCCTGGAGTTCTGCCTGTCCCTAGGGATTGTTCTGCCTTATAGGGGAACTTCGTTCTGCTCATCTGTCACCTCTGCAACAGAAAGGAGCAGAGCCAGGACCCCAGGAGACCACTCACCATAATGCTAGGAAGCAAGATGTGAAAGGAACAGCCTAGAGACAGGGCAGGCTGCTTCGCCCATTTCTGGGATGCAAATAAATTGGTTGCAATGCAAACATACTTAAAATGCTTTGAAATGTACACTTAGCGTATTCCTATTGTTTTCCTATCCTTTGATGTAAGGCTCCCATCTACAATAACATGGCTGCTTTCCCGATATGCAATCACAGATATTTTAGCCCCAGAACGGCAGGACTGCTTTATGTCTTTTCTTTAATACTGTGACAGTAAGCAGTTTTAAGTCTTCCAGTGCCCCTCACACTGCAATTGGTAAAGAGGCAGCTTTAAGGCATATCTGGTCTTCATTCTGTCTCTATCAACTGCACAGGACTCAATGCATTAACCAGGCTATTTACTTGGAGCTTGCTTGTGCTGTGATTTTAGCTACTTTCATGTCATCTTTGAAATAAACCTGGCCCTGCAGCTGCTTTTCAATGTTTCATTTGAGATGAAGGGGTAAACCACTGTGATGAGTCATGAATCATTAAAGCACAGACTGCTATTTTCATTAGAGACAGATTTCAGGTTGCAGAGATACATCAGGGTATGCTGGTCCTCGAGACAAGGGAAAGGGTTTTGACTCAGACTGAGTCCACCTTCCTATGTGAAGGAAAAGAGTAGACTTTGCTTATATGGCAGAGAGGGCACGGCTAGATCTTTTGGGAGATTAAGATCTTTTAGTCTATCAAAGAAAGATGCAAAGAAGTGTGGAACAAAGATGCAAAGAAATGTGGGAGAAAAGCAGAGTTGAAGAAGTACGCTCTTCTCCCAAAGAACTGACCAGTCAGAAAGATTTGTCCTGTACTGGGTGGATTTGCACTTTTCCTGTCTTTTTCCTTAGTTTTCTAGAACTGGGGGTCTTTCCTGCAAACCAAGATGTCTTGTCTAGAAGACAGCAAGAACATCAACTGATAAAAAGATCATACTGATGGCTACTCTGTACTACACTTCCTGCTCAGGCTTAATAAATGAACATGCACACATTCATAGGAAGGCAAGAGCTAGCAAAGCCATTGCTCTCAAGCCAGGTCTCAGGGGATATGCTCAAACACAGAACTCCACTGTGCATACAAACAGAAACGAGAAGCATTTCTGGAAAGAAAAACTTTGCTATCCATCAAGACAGATGATATTCCAAGAGTGCTTTAGCAGGTTAAGAATATCTTTATGGATTTGTGACATGATCGGCTAGTTCAGTTAGGATGTTAGTTAGGATGGCAGTGCACCTCTCTAACCCTCACAAGGAAGACATGAGCAAAGCATCAGAACAAAGCCCGCTGCCTGACATTTCCTCACCATACATACCAATGACATAAGAAGACCTAATCTGACAATGATTTCTCCCCCTTTGGTGAGTCCAGCAGCAGCTGATGGGATAGTAAGAAAGAGCATGGTGCTTTGCCGCTCAGAGGAACATACATAATAGCCCTTTGCCAGCCACTCATATGCCTAATGCATGACTAAATACAGCATCCTAGAAAAGCTTTCCAAACCAACATGGAAAATTGAGGTAGGAAGTTATGACACAGAGCTGAATATTACAGCCACAACTTACATGGTAAGCACACAGCAGTAGTATACTTGGCCTTCAACAGTAATTCTAAGCTTGCAAAAGATTAATAATATCTTAGGAGAAACTGTGGAGAAGCGATCAGAGAAGGCATCTCCTTGTGTGTGCCCATAATCCAGACCCCTGCTGCAGTGTCAGGAAAAAAAAAAAGCAGGGCTGGGGCGGTGGGTTAGGGAGCAAAGAGGCACAAGATTTGCACAAATGACAGCAGAGAGCAAATAACACAGCTTGCAAAACACAACTAAGTGAACCGACAGGCAACTGATTTTATTCTGAAGAACAATTGTCCAGGCTGTTTCTTTTAATTCCCTCTTCACACCAGAAACAGACACCCTGCAAAGGCTGCACTTCATTTTTTTCTGTTCAGTACATTCTTCTATCTATTCCACTGGAATTCCTGGAACACTCTGCACCAGGGTCTCCCAAGGTATGAATGGTACCTCAAGATCATGCAAAAATTCCTAGATCACAGCAAAGAAATGCAAGAGGCCACTGTCTCAGGTAAACTACAAAAGCCCTGGTCTCCTCTCAGCCAATCCTCTCTGGTAACCACTGACAGTTCAAACAACTACCAGGGAGCCCACTGCCTAAGCACAAACTGATCAATGTCAGACCACAAGATTGTATTTTTACCAACTCTGGGAGTTTCTAACCTAGTTCTGGGCTGGGCTCTAGCTTTGCTGTGGATGCTTTCAACATGGATCTCTATGGATCAACCCACAAGAGTCAGCTTAGGACATGCCACCAGCAGATTCCAATGCAAAAGCAAGACCTAAAACCACAGATGGGTTAAACCCAGTTGTGTTTAATGCTTTTGCTTTGCCCTAGACTAAGAAACTCTCAGACAAACAGCTATGGGAGCTAATAAAGGGTCAGGTGGCATGGTACCAAAAGTCTAGGCCCTTCTATGTTATAATTTATTTCTCTGTATGCAGGAATCCAGACCAGAGATGTGAACATGGAGCTCTGTTTAGACCCTCAAATAATCTCTGACTTGTTCAGACTGGTATTCATGATCTCACATGACCGTAAATTATTTTACATACTATGCTAACAATGGTTTGTAAGCAATGTGTTCAGAGGATTTTCTTCTTAAACCCATGTATTATAGTAATGACAGTTCAAGAAAAGAACTTGTATTTTTAGCTATGCTTTGGTACTTTGCAAGGGTTTCATTATTTCTTTCCCTCCAATTAATATGGTACAGACAGCAGCTGCCACTGTCTTAAAAGAAAAAAAGAAAAAAGCCAGTGGCAGTATCCCTTCAACTCACAGGCCAACAATACCACACAATTCAGCAGTGTTTTGTGAAGACCAGAACAAAACGAGCAGGCACTGCCAGTTTCATGTAGTCTGTTGATCCAATTTTAACAGAAGAACTGCAGAGAATAAAACCCTTGACAGAAACAACTGGACCTTCCTTGAGTCCTCACCACTTGCTATGCCTCAAAAAGCTCTTAAAGACCAGTCTCTAGATGCCATTTTTATAATTGCCTATGGCTGATGCTTGCAGCAGATTTCACTAATATGATTACTGCTATATAATGCAAAAGTGAGCTGCACATACTGTCTACACAGAAACTGTGGTACAGATACAGAAGGACTCTTCTCACCAATTTCAAGGGGTTTTGGATTGTGATTTAAGATGATGGAATACCCTAGACATGTATTTTACAGAAGTCTGCCTGCCCAGTCCAGCCTAAGCTGTTTGCAGCCATGGCAAAACACTGTAAAGGTAATTATGGTATCTCATGAGTTTGAGCATATCTCTCAGCCTCTTGGTTAACATTTTACATTAATTTCTGGATGCAGTGCTAACAATATGCTCTCATAACTAGTAAGTGAGACTCTTTGTCAGGAAAGGTAATCAACAGCATTCAGTAACTGCAGTTTTTAGAGGCTGTGTGGAAGGACAAAATGTGCACTGTCAAAACACAACAGTTTCTATGGATATCTTCGTCCAGACTTCCCATCAACTAAATTTAGCACCTGCTGATGAACTGGAAATAATTTCTATTTTCTCTTCTGCTGCGAGTGGGACAGAACGAGTACATCCACATATGCATGTGGTTTCACAAGCCCATCATAGTCAGGAGAAAACATAAACTTTCAATCTACCCTGAGTTCATGCCCTGGGACACCAGGGAAGCAATACTCAATACTGGGCAAGCCGAACCATAAAATTTGTCCCAAGCTTTGGAGGATGCTATACAAGAGACACTACTGGCCTCTTGCACACAACTGGTTCTCTTACCTTATTTCATCTAGACACGCAGATCATTTACTACTAAGTTTAAAGGCCTACATAGCTTTGCCAATTTTACTGTTATCTGGGTTAGTTAAAAACCAGTTCTAACTCATACTCCTACCACCACAAACAGGCACAAAGGATGCTTCCCTAAAGAGACATGACCGCTTCCTACATTTTTACTTTGTTCCAAACATAACCCAGACTCAGCGTTCACTCTCCCAGGCTTTGGTTCTGGTGCCTTCCAACACCAATACAAGGCAGCTTCTCTAGGAGCAAAGGGACACTTCTCCATCTCTTCAGTAATCGATTCTGCCATCTAACCAGTTTGATCTAGCAAACCTGGAGGCAGGAGGTTGCAATCCAGGTTACTCCCAGGCGACTTACAGGTGACTCTTACTGATTCATCTACAGTGGCACAAACCAGCCCTGAAGCCAGGACCCTTGCAATACTGCTTACTGCTGTTTTGCACATCTAACCTGCCTTTGCACAACGTGTGGCACAAGTGTTGGGGACTGCAGCGTAGAGACGTGCAGCTCGCTTGCAGAAACACTACCAACTTCAGTAAGGACAGATGTATTTTAATTTGGAAAGAAACAGCTCTTTTAAATGGCTTATCTGAGCACAGCAATGTGGCTTACGAGACTTGAGTGTGCATAGACTGAGCTGTGTCTCAGTAAAGTTGGCTCATTCTGCAAATAGCCAAGAACCACATGCAACAGAACAATGCCTTCTGCTCTCTGTTGTTGTGTTTTCACAAGGGGTGGTCTCAGACAGTGCTTGTGTCTTGCAGTATAGAAAGAGATGTGCACCTTGCTGGAATCAGTCCCGCTGTACATACTGCTAACTGCAGCAAAAGCCACAAAAACTGAGAAAAAAAACCACAGAAGGACCTCCCACATCATTACTCATAACTAGTATTTTCTCACACAAGTATCAGTGTCTAAAATATGTGGAACATTAGCACTTTATGAGATGTTTCAGTACAGTTACAGAAAGTACTTAATGAACTTCAGATCTCTCCTTCACTGAAGTAGAAATGATCTGTAAAAAGCAAATTCAGAGAATTGGTCTTCGGCCACCCAGCGATACGGTGCCTGAATAATTCCAGTCTTTGCTCAGTCTGAAAAGGACCAGTAGTATTATGTCTAAGGCTCCAAGAATGCTTTGTTACAATAAAACGTTACTTCTCTTCCCCTCCCTCACCTAATTTCGTTCTGCATACGACCTTTATCCCCTGTCCCTTTGTCACTGAGCATCTGACTTTTATCAAATTAAGGCTTTCTATTAAGTCTCACTGTGACTAATCACTCTTGTCTAGTTTTTAATCTGGATCGGAGAGAACAGAACTTGAATTTAAATTAAAGCAAAAATTAAAGAGTTACGTGTGTAATTTATTCTCACAAAGTGGGAAAATGGTGAGGCTTTCAAGAAAGTTCAAGTCAGGATTAATTCCACTCCTATTAAAATTAGAAGGTTGATCAGTAACCCTAATGACACCAAGGTAAAATGATTATGAAGCAGTTTTGAAAATCCCACCTATAAAATTACATCATTCTGTAAAATCTTGCATAAAGGAAGTAATACAAAGAAGTATAGTTAATCTTTCCACGAAATCACAACAAATCAATCTAGGGAGCTGATCTAAATGCTTAAGAAAAACAAAAAAGAAGGTAGAGAAGCCTTAGTGTTCTCAGCGCACTTCCTGAGCACACTGCCCAGGACAGCACACTTCCTGATCACCCACAGTAGCAGACAGCTGTATCCAGCACACACTTCAAACTTTTAGATAGTGCAGCCACAAATGGCTGAAACATAGCTGAAGGGCAGTTTTTGTCACTGAAGAAGTCCTCAATTAATTTTCTAGAAGGTAAGATTAGTAACCTAAGACATAAAAGAGCATCAATATAACCCAAACCTTAAAAAAAAAAAAAAAATTACAATGAGAACAGAAAAAAGCCTGTCTGAATTTTACTAAAAGAGCTCTGCTTTCACTAGTAGTGTCATAGCAAGCTCAGGCTCATCCTTTTACATACCTGTTGATGAACTCTTGGAAAGAAGAAAACAGAAGGTAGTCAATGGCACTAAAATCTTGGTCTGTTCCATTTAAATGAAACTGCAAAAACACCAGTTCCTTTTTCTTCACATCACGAGGGCCTTGAACAACCAAAGCATATTTCTGTAAGCAAACAGAGATAGTGAGAGTAGCAGAGGAACCCTCATTCCCTGTTCATGAATTTGCCATATATCACAAAGACTCTATAAAAGTCTAATACACACAGAGATCTTCTAGACTGCTACTAAATATACGTCCATCGAAATATCTAACAAAAATGGCAACTGAATCCCTCCTTTTAGTTTAAAAATGAAGCTTTTACATCAAGATTCATTGTGCTTTCTAAGAAATCTGCTGTAATTCTATCACAGTCCTTTGCATTCATGTGGAATTACCAGTCAAGGCCCTGCAATCTGCCTTCGGCAGAAGGTCAGGCAAAACTGTTTTGAGCAAGTCCAAAAAAAATACTATCAGGCAGAATACAACCTAAAGTAACGCAGGTATTTTATCTAACAGCAAGCTGCTGCTTCCAAAAGGACTCAGCCAACTTGAACAGGGCTCTACATGGTTCAGAGATCTCTGCCTCAGTGCCTCTCCATTCAACTGCCAGGACTAGAGCCTACTGGCTCAGCAAGCTTCTACACAAATCTACCACACAGCATAAAAAGCAAGTTCTTACTTTGTTAAGGCATCCAAGAAGAGCACATTAGTGGCAGAAAGTAAACTAAACTTGCACCTAGAATATTACTCTCAAATATACTAAGGAATTGCTTCCTAGAAAGAAATTAATACTAAACAAAAGGCAAAAGATGAAGAGGAAAAAAGCTGACCAAACCAGTACGTAAAGAGTTTGTTCACATTTAGCTTCCTTAAAAACAATCTGAGCAATCACTCCAGATACAAATTACCATATTTAATACCTTATTTTTTGAACATTTATTTCTACAGAGGCTAGATTCCCTAATTTTTAAGGCTCATTTAAGAAGGAGTATCACTCAGTATTCCCATCTTATTGGCTGACAGCTTTTCAGTGTAACAAAACACTTGGTGCCCAGTTAAGATTTTTCCCAGTGTGGCAAAAATAGTATTTAATTCCCAGCAAATATACAACACAAGAAAAGCTATCCTACATTAATGGAATAAATGCTACTGTTTTCAATCAAAGCTACTTTTACTACATCAAGGAGTATGCTTGCCCTTTCATTTGGGAGAAGAATGAAGCAAGAGTTTCCTTCTGAAAAATGACTTATTTCGTCCCATTCAGATTTTCATGCTGCACACACCCACATGACAGCTCATCATCCATAACACATACACACACTGACTGGGGTCTCTTACATTTCTGAAAATAAAAGGACAGATGGCTTGAAAAAAAACAGAAGCAAGGATTTTTTGCAGCATTAAGTAAATATTTTTACTTTCAAATACCGTTATGAGCAAAGCCCCCACTGAATAAGCCTTGTTCTATTATATTATTACCATAGATTGATTAGTAAAAGGATCTGTGTAGTTGATTCTCTGAGTGATGCATTCAATGTCTCCTGGCTGACCTGGATTTATCAGAGGTGGAATGTGATCATAGTAATGATGCTTGCAGCTAAGCAGCTGAGCCTTGCCCGGGTAAAAGGCAATACCTGTTTTGGGAGAAAAAAACATTGAAGAGAGCTGATTTATTTTGCAAGTACACAGATTTTCTCTCTGTGATTTAACCCCACAGGATACTGAGCTATCCTCAAGACCCAGTAAAGCAATCAAATTAAACCACATGCTTCAGCATTTTTCTGGAGCAGGACAACAGTGCCAGCTGCATCAGGACAGAACCTCCATGATGTGTTGAAAAATAATCAGGGCTCATGTTCTGCTAGCACAATTCAAGGTTCACAAAGTCAGTGAGCTTCCTTAGTCTTTCCAGAAGCCAGCAGTGAATACATCAGTCCCTCTGGCCCCAAACTAAATGAATGTGTGAGTTAGGAAGACTACTGAATTTGAACAGGATGGTAGTGCTTCAGTATGTATATGTTTTCAGATATTATCATTTAATATGTCGAATTTTAATTTGAAATATTGTATGTACTACCCATGACAGATCAAAGATCACTGGCTGATCTAATGAAAGGAAAAGACACTCCTCAGAACATCCAACATCTTCTGTTCACTGAATGCAATGTCACAATAAAAATCAGAGCCATCTAACAAGTACTAACTATTACCATCCCTTATTACTTATATCACTAGGTAGGCAGGCTACTACTTCACCTGTATGGAAATTCATATATACCATAAATCTATGGTCTCAGACCAACAGCATGCGTTAAAAAAAACCCTCAGTCACCTCAGCTGTAGAGGTCTAGCAAATTAAAGGCCCAAAATCCCATTATGCCACACATGCCATGTAGTATTAGAAACAGGCTTGTCTGAAGATCATCTAGACCAACTACTAAAAAAAGCACAATTTCAGTTATTAGATATAAGTAACTCACACAACTGAAATGACCTGTCTGCCAAAACATGAGACATCAAAGGAGATAACATAGATCAGTCTAAAAATACTTTATCCCTCTATTCAGTGCTCCACACTTGCAACTTGCCATCTCATCACTTAGACCAAGCAATGAAGTAATTTAGGTTCCCTGATCTGGCAGGGATCCCTGTAAATACCCGTTTGGTTTTATATACATGTTGCTCTGCATCTTTAAATAACATTTTCTGCCTGTTACTGTACAAAAAGCTTACATGAAAAAAAAATAAAAATTAAAAAAAAGGAGTTGGGGAAAGCCTGCTCTTACAGTCAGATCCATTTGGTCCAAATGCAAGGACCTACTTTCAGAGCTGAGCCTAGCTGACCACACTGAAAAACAACTGCAGGAATATGGCAACAACTTGAAAAAGCTTTCAGTCACAATTACTGGAGTGGCTATTACCAAAATGTGGTAACACTTCAAACACAAGCACTATTTTTAAATTGGAAATTGACCTATGACTGTTCGAGATGCATTTGCTACCACAGCTCTATTTATGAACGGTTACTGGATAATTAAAAAAATAATAATGATAGAACTCACTAATAAAAAATTCTTCTGTGGTGTAATCCTTCCTGCAAACTGAAACACAGTCTTCTGATGCCACACTGCATTTTTATGACAACTTGTTCCCTGCAGTCATATCACATTTTCATTGCCTACTAATGTAATTCCAAGTTGTAAACAATGCAGAACAGAAACAGAAAGTGGCGTCATGGTTATTTTGTGGTTGGTTTGAGAAATTCACCTTCTTTACTGACAATAGCATCTCACTGTCCAGTGTACCATTGACATCCTGATACACATCTTATGTGCTACTCTGTTACATGATAGTTTTTGGAATATGTCCGTAAGGAATTTTCTTCTCTCCCTATAAGAGGACTCATTCTAGAGTATGAAAACACTCATCTACCAAATGCTGCACGATGCTTACTTAGCTGTCCTTCATGTTACTGGCATGAAAACCCCCAAAATATCCCCAAAATTTTTCCAACAATATTAACATTTCCATGGAAAGTTAACATTCATTAGAAAAGAGGAAGTGAAAGACTTAATAGCATTATAATCTCTCTGGGCCCTGGAAAATCAACACCAACAATGTAAAACAACTCAAGCTAAATGTGATCAGCAACTTAACCCATTTTGTTTGTTACTGGTCTTACCAGGTGCATCGTACAAGGACACTTCCTTGTAAGAGACAGACATGACTGGGTGCTTGAGCTTCTCCCTGAAGTCACTGATGGTTTGGTACACAAGGAACACAGCTACAGCCATGAGCAGCAGATAAATAAACAGGAGAATTACTGAAAAAACATTCTTTAGGCAGGTCTTGCTGAAACGCAAAGAAGGGGCAGTGGTACCCAGTTCACTATCTGGAACCAAACAGAATATGGATTAGGACTTTAAAATACAGATATTTGGGCTGAATTTATGTAGTTTTCATTCAAAAATCAATCACTTGAGAGGAAAGTAAGCATCAAACTCAGCTTGATTTAAAAAAAACAAAACACAACTATTGCTGGTTTTAGTGATCAGTCAGACAGCTGCTTCCTTCTCAAGCATGAAGCATAATCATCCAGAGATTGTGGCTCTTTTTCACGTGTTGAATTTGGCACTCTGCTTGAGGACACGGCTGGCAGGAAACGACATTTATTTTCAAGTACAACTCAGAAACAAAGTTTGAAGTTTGTAAGAAAAAAAAGTCTGTTGATGGTCAATCTTTCCTTCTGGAAAAAACAACTCCTTTCCCCCCCTCCCAGTCTGAAGTGATTCTTACAGACTCAGCATATGCACTGGCTGAGAGATGCAATATTCAAATGCTCTTACACAGCTATGACCATTGCATCTCCACCACAGAAGTTAGTAGCTATTGGGTACCCTCTCATTTTTGGATTCTAGTTCACAACTCCTTGTGCATAGTACATAAAGTTTCACAAAGGGATTCTTCCAATTACAGCTGTAAAAAGACTGACCCTATCTCTTACAGTCTGCTTGCCTTCAAAGCTTATTCTGTGAAGATCACATTTGCCTCACCTGTACACAGACACTGTCTTTCCCATATGCTTTGCATTCGCCATTTCTTTTGGCAATACTTGTAAGGGAAAACTTAATGTACTCGAGTTACACGACATGTTTTAATCATGAACAATATATAGCTGGAGATGCAAAAGGAGCATTAAAACTCAACACGTGAAAGGAGATAAGCTGGCACACTTGAAGCTGCCTTTTCTGTATGGTGTGACTTAATGAGTCAGGCCCTCCAGGCCTTGCCTTTCAATTATAAAAGCACAGTTTGGTGTTTGTTCCTTACCACAGCACACACTAGCCTTTTAGTAAATCCTACTGAACAGATAACCTCTTACAGAAGTCCGTGGCCACATACGTGTTCCCAAGTGCATTGCCAGAAGACAGCAGCCAAGGGAATTAGGGCATCAATATGAATAAACTTGCACTATTGAAACAAATACATCTTCAACAGCTGCAAAGCTTTCATAGAATCATAGAATATGCTGAGTTGGAAGGGACCCAGCAGGATCAACAAGTCCAACTCCTGTCCCTGTGTAGGGCACCCCTAGAATCACACCATGTGCCTGAGAGCATCATTCAAATGCTTCTTGAACTCAGGCAGGCTTGCTGCTGTGACCACTTCCCTGGGAAGCTTGTTCCAGTGCCACACACAGAAGCAGCTTACCAGGCACCTAAAATTGGGAATTTCTGGGTCAATAGTTCTCACCTGGTAAAATAACAGAGCTGTCATCTTCATGAACTTCCATCTCTCCTTCTCTCTCATCTGTTGGGTTTTCCAATACTCGCTCCACATCTTCACTCAGCTGTGTAGTTAAAACAGTGGTTCAATTTCCAAACATGCTCTCAACTTGCAATTGCTGGAATTTCTATGGTACAAATAAAAGAGGCTCCAACTAACCAAACACACAAAAGCATGCCCCCAGTGCAAGAGCACTCAACTTCTCTTCTACTTGTTCACCAAACAACAGTCATATCTATGTAGACTTACAACTAAAAATTAAGTGACTTGCATGCTGCACAAAGAAAAAGGCAGCACATTAAATTTAACCTACTTCTACCCTGCTGCTTCAACAATAACATCACCTTTTATTTCAAGATCAAAGTGATTGTTTCCCTGGCCGCTTCAGTTCACTTTAAACCCCCAATTAGGGCAATGGCCTCTGAAATACACAGGAACTTCATTCTGTCACTCAAGAATGTATTTTTAGGCATAAAGAAACCACAACACAGACCAGCAAAAAGAGCATTAGCCCTTCATAATAGAGAGGTGCATAAAGACTGATTTGCATTTTGGCAGGTATTAGGGCAAGTAACGCAAATGCAGTCTCAGGCACACAGGTAGGTGGGTCATCACACAACAACAGTCAAACATCCCTACAATTCTGGTACTTATTTGAGCTTACTGTACATATTATTATATACTAGTCATTATGCAACTAATTAATCTTTCAGTGTTTTTTTAAAACAGCAACAGAGACCAGATGTTCTCTTGTTTTGCTATTCAGAGCTCTGGGCCCAAACTGCCAAAACACTTCTGTCAGTCAGAAGCTTGTCACATCAGGTAGGCATCACAAGACATTGTGAAGCATTAGACTTTATGTATCTATAGAAATTTATGGATATGTATATATATATATAAGAATCTCCTGTATGCTTGCCAAATTTCTTCTATGGCCAGGAACAATATACAAATTACAGCTAGACAAAGCAGGGTATAAGCTTACAGCCTATCATGTTGCACAGTAACTGTCCAAACTAAACACTCAGCATCACCTACCTAACTAGGTAAGGGAGATTAGCTTTGTTCATATTTCAAGGAAAATGAGTGCAGAGTTAATGCAACAGCCATACCAAATGCTATTAAACTTTACACCCCCAACTTACTCAACAGTAATGTGCATGTATCCATAAGGAAGTGCTTTTCTTTCACCCAACTTTAATTCACTATTGAAATTATCATCATTATACCATTAACAGATCATCATTTGCACTTATTAGGAAAGAGTCCACTCATTTTACATCTTCAAAGTCTGACGTAAAGTCTCCATCACCTCCTGCCATATTTCTGTATTCATTTCCACCATACTAAGCAAGTTAAAAGCAGTTACCCACTTGTTTCTAAATGCTTGAACATAAACAAAGCATTATTTCCTATGGTGTGAGGCATGGAGTGAACAGGTAACTAATAGGCTAAATTCAGCTCATTTGCAGGAGACTTACAAGGGTCAAACCAAAGATACTTTTTTCAATTATCTTCATAAAATATGGGAAAAGTAACTCTCTGCCCTTCTTGTTCTATTTGTTTACCTGACCCAAAATAAGCTAACACAAGAAGAATATTCACTGAACCTCTCGTACTGCTTAAACCAAATCAGCTAAGATGCCAGTTCAAACTATACTCATACAAATTCCTTATACCAGAGTTGATCCTAAAGGTCTAGTAAGTTACCAAGCCATTGCAGTTTCTCAGCTCACTCCCACACCTCCCTGATTCAACCAAGGTTCCTCAAGTACAGGTACTTCATTGACTGAGGTTATGTAGGGTAAGCGAATTCTGTTCCTGACAGCAAGGACATCTCAACACAAGTTTAAACAAGAACACAACGTGCGCCATTTCTTATTCACTCAAGAGGCCCTACAGCAACTCTTCAATGTGAAGAGAAGAAAAACTCACAAAACGTAACCTTTCAGTATTTCTTAGATACAAAAAAAAAACCAAACAACAAACAACATGCAACTACATATTTTTATCTCTGCTCAAAAGGCAGACATAATTTCATAAGCTTTTCACACATAAAACCAGGGAAGGACAGCCAGTCAAAAGCAGTGCTGACATTGCCTCAGGTGCCATGGAGTAGGTTGAGCTGATGTGTAAGACCCCCTAAAACCAAATAATTTCACTGGAACTTCTGAACACCTGACTTCACAAGAGATTAAACCCAGAGGCCACCAAGAGCCTGGCACAGCTCACCATCTGCGTTCTGAGCATACAGCTGGCAGCACACTGACCCTACAAAGCACAGCAGTGCAAACCTGCAAACCCAACAACCCACAAAGGTACTGAGCTACAGCCTTCTAACGACTGGGAAGCAGCACCAGCACAGCTTTTCTGCATGACAGCTGATTCTAGTTCCTTCACACTTGACAGAACACCCAAATCAAGCCAAATTACAACAGTAAACCTGGCATACGCCAGCGGTGTTCACCCTCACAGGCCAGCTCTTCCTTCATCTTCTTTTTGATACAGCAGTGAAGCATGTTGTGAGTGCAGAAGTAACACAAACTTGCAGAGCCGTTAACATTGCAATAGGATGCAGAGATAGGATAGGGTGTCAAGAGCAGGAAGGGCATGAAACAGACCTTTGTTCAGCACTCCTCTGGGCTCTCTGCACGTGCAGCTGAGTGAGAAACAATTGCAGGAGCCTGCTCATGACCCGGCAGTCTTTCAGTCCTGCACACAGAAAGGCACCGGAAAAACAGAAGCTCAGAAAAGGCAATTCCATATATTTCAGCATCACTGTTAAGGCCAGGAGCATCACAGACTGTCCCAGGTGCCAGAGAAGGGATGGAAACGCAGCCGCTGCGCTTAAACACTATCTAGACTTGTGCCCCAGAGCCTGGGACAATCCCGAACTTGGAGTGGTGTCAGCAGCAGCTGACACACATGGCAGAAATGTAACATGCACTGTTCAGTCCATGCTTCAGGCATCACTGCAATTTCCTTAACTCTCTCAAGTACCTCCCTCTCAATGCAAGCTCTTACACGAGTTAATTTCATCCTGATAATAATCATGGGATAAAACCTTCCTACTGGATAAAACCCTCTTAAATAAAAGGAGAACTTGTCCATACAGGCCTTTAGCTGGTCCACTGATTCATCACCTTCCAATGCCTTCCAGCCTGACAGGAAAACCAGAAGCTGAAACTAAACAGACAGCACTAAACTAAATTAGAACGTATTGAAACAGTGCCCCAAACCACCCATCATCACACGCAGAGGAAAGCAAACATCTGCATTCCTTTCGCCTGCAAGATGCCAACAGAAGTGACCTGCTGCAAGTCTCCACCGCTGCTGAACTCGGCACAAACAGCTTGTGTCTCTCGCAGGAGAGATAAGAACGAGCAAGGAGCTCCTGTTGCTGGAGCTTGTACATTGATACGCAAACCAGGCGCTGCCTCGGGCTCTTGGCAGGGTGATAAGGCGGCTTTCAGCTTAGTTGTCAGAGCCCCGGTACCAAAGTCTCTTGCCACGCCCGACAGACCCTGTTAGGAAAGCCCCCGTGACAGCGCTCACCGGCCAGCCCTACCTCCCTCCTGCACTTCAAAGGACTGCTGCCCCTCATTTTAAACGCTTGCAAAGGAAAACCACGAAACTAATCGCACCCAGACCGCAACATCTTTCTGCGCGACCGGACGCCGCAGCCCCGGCAGCAGCCCCGGGAAGGCAGGCGAGCCTCGGGCCGGGCCCACCCGCCCGGCCGCGCTCCCGCAGGCGCAGACGGGCCAGCAGGGGCAGGTTCGGCAGCCGGAGGGCTCGGGGCAGCAGCCCGCCCGCTTGGCCAGGGCTCTCCGCCCGCGGCAGCCACTCGGCCGGCCCTGCCGAGCCGCGCAGCCGGGGCCCGGGGCTGAGCCGGGCTCACGGCACCAGCGCCCCGTGCAGCGGCTCTGCCCAGCGGCAAGCCCCGGCCCCTCCCGGCCCGCCAAGGCGCACGGGCCCTGTCCCGGCTCCCCCGTACCTCCTGGTAAGATGCGGACACCTCCGGTCTCGGCATGGCACCGGCGGCCCGCGGCTGCCGCCACCGCCCGGCCGCGCCGCACCAGACGCCGACACCGCGGCCGGGCCGAGCCGAGCCGGGCCGAGCCGAGCCGGGCCGGGCCGCCCTGCCCGGGCAGGCCACGCAGGCGCCGGGACCCCCGCTCCCCGCCCCGCACTCTGGCCGCGGCGGCGCGGGGGCTGCTGGGAGGCGTAGTCCGGCGCGAGCCGCCGTCCCGGCGGCGCGGGGCGGGGGGGGGGGTCGGTGCGGGGCCCTGCGGGACGGGGCCGCCCCCGGTGGGGCCGCCCGCCCGGCGCTGGCCGCCCGCCTCTCCCACGCCCTTGCTTCAGCCTCCAGAGCTCGCCCCGCCGTCCCTGCCGAGCTCTCTGGCTCCGGGCGGCCGTCCCGTCGTCCCCGCGCAGCGCTGGGGCTCGTCACACGCGTGACCGGGCTGTTCCGTGCGGGGTAGGAGAGCCCTTCTGCTGGAGAACACAAAGCGTCCCTCGTCGAGACGAGGGAAAGAACTCTTTTCTGCACCACACACAACACAAACTCTCCTACGCGAGACTCAACCAGACTGGAAAAGCAATTTAAAACGGTTTTGACCGGTCTCCCCACGATGCACACAACAGTACCTTTTTTTTAATTCTTTTTTTAAAATTATTTTTAATTGTTGCTGCCCAAGCTGATAGCAGAACACCAACAGGCTGGCTTGGAAACCAGACAGAAGAACTTCTTTCCAAGAAGAAGTTCCCATCCACGCTGTGCCCACAGCGGAGTGGCAGCAGTGGGGCTCTCCTGGAAGATAAAAAGCCAAAACAACGTAAGAGCTGACTCAGAGGCCGCCCATCCGCAAATACACCTACACAGCTATCTTCCTTCCCCAACGTGGAAGCAGTGGTTAACGTTTCATCACCAAGAAAAACCATCCACAACATTTCTTGTATTGAGATGCAAAACCGTAGTGGAGTCCCTGCACAGCAGATAATTTCCCTCTCTCTAAAACCCACACCTAGTAAATTAACCAAGGTTTGAAGCCCTTTGATAACAGCAATCCTAATATACAGCTTCTCCTTCCAGGAAGAAAATATCTGAGTTCTTGTTATTAATTTATTTATTGGATGTTTGCAGTTCAAAGACAGGCTCTAACTTATCCCCAAATCAGTAGTAACACTCCAGACAGATGTTGGCTAATATTCAGCACTTGCAGCCCTTCCTTGTGGAGACACTCATACATAATCGTTTCGGAATAAACGGTAAATCTGTAATATTACTTGAACCAACTGACAAACTTGCATCTTGCCCAGCAATATCCATCCCTGCAGCAAGCCGTGCGGGGTATTTGCAGGCAGAGCAACCAGAAAATTGCCGGAGCTCTCTCTCACGCAGTGTTCAAGAGCTGTTTTGCTCGAAGCCTTAGTAAAGGTCTCTCTTCTGCTTGACATGTCACGTCTGTCTTGTGGCGTGTGGAGTCAGCAAACAGGCAGAAAGGATGGGAATCCCATTCTGAAGCCTAGCTCTTCATACAGGCATGTCCCCCGCTGGTCATCATGCCGACACATGGTGACCCCTGTGCTCCTCATCTTGTGCCGCTTCTATCCTCCGGAGGAGGTTTATGGCAGCGTTGCTTTGGATCAGCTACTGCAGCTCTGCTTACACTAATGCATGGAACTGCCTTTGGACAGCCTGTGGAAACAGACAGGACCTCAGGCAACACGGAGCGGGTATTCTCCAAGATGGACTTAGGGAGTTTATAAAAGTGTTTATAAACAGTCCTCAAAGCAAAGATCAATCCCATTTTCATTGCCCGTTTACTGCCCAGATCCTTCTCCAAACTGTTCAGCTTTCACAAGGCGCTGCGCAAGGAGCGGAGACACCAAACAGGGATTTGAATTCCCAGATGGAGGACTGGGTGCCGCAGCATCAAACATCCAGGCTTTCAATCCTTCGAGTCCTCCCTTGCCAGCACTGCCGTGAAGGGTGGGATAGATGCATCTAAGTTGCAAAAAGGTTTCTAATTTTCTTAACTCTATATAGAATTACGAACATCAAGCTGCTGATTCTTCTGCCTAGCCCAGAATGTCTTCCTGTGCTGTATTAACAGCACGGGGAAGTCACGTCACTGGAAAATTTCCTACTTATTCCCTACTTCCTTAGGCTAAACGTGTCAGTTTGATGCGGGTTTTTTTGAGTCACAAGGACGAAGCCTGCCCTGCGTGTGCCGATTTTGTGAGCAAACAGCAAGGGGAGAAACTTGAGCGGGGAGGGGGGGCTGGAAGTGGAGGGAGGTCCGAGGGGCAGCGGCGGGTTTCGGCTGAGCTCCGGGGGCTCTGCCTGGCGGCGGGGGCGCCGGGCGCTGCCCACGTCGTCACTTCGCTTCCCCGCAGCACGAACGCCCCGGCTTCAGGCTCTCCCCAGGCAGCTCTGGCGAGGCAAAGCGCCGGGGCGGGACCGCGCTGCCCGGGCCGAGGGGCCGAGCGGGGCCGGGCCGGGAGGCGGGGCCGGGCCGGGTGCGGGGCGGCATGGCGGGCGCTGCGGGGCGGCTGCTGCGGCTGGTGCTGGTGCTGCGGCTGCTGGCGGCCCTGCCGGCCGGGGCCGAGCGGGAGCTGCGCTTCAGGCCGCCGGCCGAGGCCCCCGTCCGGCTCTTCACCGAGCCCGAGCTGGCCAGATACGCCGGGCAGCAGGTAGGGGCAGGCGGGGGACAGAGCCCCGGCAGGTCCGCGCTCCCGACCTTCCCCGGCCGGTTCTTTCCAGAGGCGGGGCCGGGGCTGGAGCGGGCCCGCTGCGGCGCGCAGCCCCCGCCCCGCGCAGCCCCCGCCCCGCGCAGCCCCCGCCCCGCGCAGCCCCCGCCCCGCGCAGCCCCCGCCCCGCGCAGCCCCCGCCCCGCGCAGCCCCCGCCTTGCTGCCTCCTCGGCCGCTCCGTGCCCTTAAACCGCGGGACACTCGGTTTTGGGGTGCTCTGCGGCCGCGCTGTTCTCTCCCCCCCAGCAGCTCCGGGCTAAGTTCCTTTTCAGGCGTGCGTGAGGAGTTCGGTGGCACTTGCGTGTTGCTAGCCCAGTGTTGCTCGTCTGTGCTGCTGGCAGCTGCTGGTCTGGGTCTCTTGAACTTGCCTACTATTTCACTCCTATTTTATTTGTTGCCTGCTTGATTATATACCAGTGAGTTTCAGATGACCTTAAATTCCAGCCAAAGTCATTTTCTTTCAGTAATCAAACCACGTATTTAGACCTTCCCCCCCCCGTATTATAGAAATAACAAAGCAATTTCAACTGAACAGTTTTTAGCTTTCTGTGATGCAGAAATCTTAGCAGAACTCCACATTCAAAAGCCCCATATTGATACACATCTGTCTTCTCATTTGGAACACTTGCTTCTCCAGGTCTTCCCTAGATATTTCCAAGAAACTAACCAGCATCTGACTAAAAATACATCTTACGCGTAACAGACAAAGCAGAAGCACTGGCTTATTAAGTAAAACAGATGTCAGCAGATCAGATTTGTGTGTGTTTATGTTTTCATCTGTTGTTTTCCTAATCAAATAAGGAAGGCTCTTGGCCATACACCCTTTTTATCTTGGGCAATGTCCATCTGCGTTAGGAATAGAAAGATGCAGTTGATCATCTTCAAGCACGGAAGTGTGCAGACAAGAGGTGACTTGCAAGAGGGACATGACTTACATGATTGTGATGTTTAGATTAAAAATATTCTTTTATTCTGTATGTTTAATTCCTCAAAAATTCTCTGAGACTGTTTAAGGGAGAAGCAAGACATTTCAAGAGGCAATGTGTGTGCTTGTATGCACACACAAGGAAGAGAAAACACAGCAGAGAATTATCTTCTTTTGTGTCCTGGGTTCTTACAGATTTCATAGCTAAAACTAATTGCCTTTTGCTTACACTTATGTGTTTATGATATTATTGATTACTTTCTTTCCAGGAAGGACAGCCCATTTACCTGGCAGTGAAGGGAGTAGTATTTGATGTCACTTCTGGAAAAGGTGAGTTTGCTTCTCCTCTGCTCTGCTTTGTTTTCATGCTGTTATTAAGTCATTTGTTTTTAAACATTCCCAATGTATGAAAAGGCAGTGATTCAATTGCAACAAAAATAATATAAATTTTCCTTTTCAAAAAAAACCACCTCAGTTTTCCTCCCCTGATACCAACGTTTTGTCTAGAACTTACACTGGTTTGAGATTACAGTGCATGCAGACAGACAAGCCAGAGTGGTCCAGTCAGGTTGGGTGTTGACAACAGGAACACTGAAGACACCTGCCCAGGCCCCTTAGTCCTTGCCAGATTTGGGGTCAGGCCACACAGAAGCTGAAGCTGCAGCATTTTACTGCACTGCATACATGAACTGACCAGATCAAAGCTAACTTGGATGTGCTTGTATTGCACTACACAGTATTGGCATGGCTGCAGCTTCATCTTTCCCTGTGGGCTGTCCAGTGGCCTGGTCAAAACTCTTGGAAGAATTGACTATGATTCTGAAAGGAGGGTGAGGGGCTAAGTAATTTTTTTATCCTTTTAAATTTTCTTATTTCATGAGGCTTCTTGTCTCATCACTTAGACCTAAATAATTTATTGATGTACTTGCTGTTTATGCCTTCCCTAAGAACTACAGATGTTTTAACTCCTGCTGCTTAATCCAGATATGCAGTAAAATAGTTGAAGGGACCAAGGGGGATCTGGACACTTGCCTTAATGCCATCATAAGCAAACTAATGCTTTGTTTGTACCAAGCTTGTTAATGCAGCTTGTCTGGGCATACATCTTCAAATCCTAAGTTAGACAAGGCTTGCCACTGCAAATTCTGGAGTCTACAAACCTCTCAAGAGAATGTAAAGCATAGCTCCCTAAATAATAGGTAAATGTTAAGACCACAATATAGGAGTTCAACATTTGTACTGTATAACCCCACCTCTGTTTTGTTTTGGTGTTTTTTTTTAAAGAATGGGATCCAACAAAAAGCAAATCAAAAGTCAGTTTTGGAAAGATGAGTCTTAGATTTGAGTTGTTGCTTTCAGTTCACAGACAAGTGTAACAGGCAGGTGAAAAGCAGAGCCTGAACATACTCTGCACGTTATCAGATCACGGGGTTTTGTTGTTTGTTTTTTTTTTTTAATCTGACAGAATTTTATGGAAAAGGAGCCCCATACAATGCTTTGGTTGGAAAAGACTCAACAAGGGGAGTTGCAAAGATGTCTCTGGATCCAGCAGATCTTACACATGACATAGTAAGAAAAATGAACTATTAGTTAAATTCTGTTTTGCCAAGTTTTATTATTTTGCAAGGCGGTGAATGGCACTATTAGAATATTTATGAATTAATTTAGGTTGATTCACATCTTTAAAAACAAAATGCATTACTATTCCTTACATACATAAAATGGGTATGTATTTACTGCTCATGGAAAGTGCAGTGCTAACAGCCTTTGAAAGGAAAGATTTTGATCTGTGGGATTAGGACAATTTATGTCAGCACGTAAAGTGGAAATTATCTGCTCATTAAAAAATGCTTCCAAAGAGAGTAAATAACTGTATTTATCAATTGATTTGGTGTATTCTGTGTCGCTGACATGGTGATGGATGCTAACTCTGGCAGGGGTGTTATTACTTGTTTGAGGTGTGAGACTTACTTATGCAGGGAAAATGAGGGGACATCTAACAGTTTCTTTGACCTGAATATATTAAATTTTTATCAAGGCTGAATTAGAATGAAAATAATAAAATTTCAGGTTATTCTACCAATTTTGCTTATCATGCTCTGCAAAGTAAACCCAGAAGGTGACCCTAAGGTTTACAGTAGTCAATAAAAATGAAAAATGTATGTAAATACCTGTATTTTTACTTCCTTGTGACAGGACTTGCATTTCTATATTTCATTTAGACAGGACTCACAGAAGAGGAACTGAAGTCCCTGGATGATATCTTCAATAATGTTTATAAGGCCAAATATCCAATTGTTGGCTATACTACTAGACGAATTCTGAATGAGGATGGCAGCCCCAATCTAGACTTTAAACCTGAAGATCAGCTGCATTTCAACATTAAAGATGAGTTTTAAGGAACATTTTTGCCCCTAGAGAATGCCTGGGGAGAAGCAAGATAGAGTATTAGATTGAATCCCGATTCTCTGGAGTTCATTACAACAATTAGCTATCACAAGTCCATCTTCTGTTTAAAAAATATGGATGCGTGTACACACATAGTTCACACAGTTTTCTTCCTTCAAGGAAAAAAACAGTTCTGTATTAGTGTCATACACTTGTACTGTTTGCTCCGAATTATTGTTTCACGTGAAAGTTCTTTCTGCCTGGATTTCTCCGTTTACAAGTGTGTCACACAGAATTTCATTTCTTATAAGAGATAAGGAAGTTTTTGATAGTCGGAACATGACTGGTCTTTTTGTCAGTCCCAAGTTGTTTCCCACTCCTTGGAAAAGTGTGAATGCATTATCTGGACGAGCTAACATCAGTTCTTTGTGCTTCAAGGGCGTGTAGGTATCACATGTATAAGCAGGTGTAATACAGGCTTACAGTTTAAAAAGCATTGTGAGATTTAATATTTGAGAGTACTGGATATAAACCCACTCACTCTCTTAAAATGCAGTTATGGTGGAATATTTATGCAAAGCCTACATCTGTAAACCAAGAAAAATAAATATTTTTCCCCCACGAGAACTACTGTGACATTTAAAGTAAGACTATTATGATGTCAGTTATTAATAAATGGCACGTTAATTTTATAAAAATAATTATCAGATATGTAATCTATATCTCTTATTATTTCCTTCCAGCTTCCTCCACTCTTTATCTGACAAAAAAAGTAAATTATAGCCCACTGTTTACCACATATTCTTACACCACAAGTTTGTTACAGCAGTTTAGTATCCCTTGGATATTGTTAGCGTCTTTATATTGACAATTTCAGTTCTTATTTTTAATTTCTGTTAGTTTTTCTTTGTTCTTACTCTGGCTTCATCGTTGCTGTTGCAAGGAAGTGTGCATTCACATCTTCCTCTTCCTTTTAACCTAATACAAGACTGCAGATCCTGTAGGGTGAAAGCAGACCCCCTCTATCAGGTTTCTCTGGCAGTCTGTCAGCAGATAGGAGGACTGTGAAAGCACATGCTATGTAAATTGCTGCTAACCACCAACTTTCACTAACTTAAATCCACATACATCACAATTTACATTCTGCTTATCTGCCACTTGTGACAGGCTGAATTCACGTGGAAAAACTGAGCAGCTGCTCCCAATTCTGTATTAGAAATACAGATATAATAAAATATAATTCACTTATTTTGTTCTTTAGCATTTTGGGTATTTTCTTTGAAGGAAAGATTTTATTAGATGATTCTCCACTTTTAGTTTTCAGGGGACAGCTGTCTGTCAGTTGAATAACTAGAAAAGCTGTGTCTATTTATTTGTCCCTTCACAATGTTACAGATTTTACTCTAAGCTTACTTTGTGTCTTACCATTAGATAAGTCAGTTTGCAGGAGGGACTTCATGACCTCCCCTGCTGTTAGCTGGTGCTCTGGGGTGGAATCAGTAATTTAGCATCTAAGAAAATACTGTTGCTTCAGATGATGATGATAATGATATTATTATTACTATTATTTGCTGACCTTTTTATTAGATACCAGCAGTTGCTGGGAGTTGGCCCCTTGGTGATGTCTCAAAGAACTAAGTGTTTGATAGGTGGGCATCACTGCTATAAGTACTCCAGTAGCATAGGCTTGATTCTCATCTTGGCATAACCAGAAAAAAAACCCTAACCCAGAAAGCAGAATAGGTGGGGAATGAGAAAGTGTCTTAATGTGTTGTTGGAACAATTTACACTGATGAGGTAGAATTGGCAGAGGAGTCCATGCTGTCTGTCTGATAACAGACAGTGCTTCCTGTTTTTGCTTCTGTTGAATATGGTAAATGATAACAAAGTGAACGGGTACCCTTACTCATCTGTTGGTCTTTACATAACTCCTCTTTTGGCTTTTTTCTTCATTGTTCAGTAGAAGGTGTGAGTCCTAATTTCCTTGTTTACAAAACTTACTCCTATCATCCTATTGGCTTGGGTTCTCTGTTGACAAGAAATCCAAAATAACAGATAGCAACTGAGATTAACGTTCTGTGAAGAATAGAGCTTGTGCACCTGGATGAACTGCAGAGCCACAGGAAGTATTCTTGAATAAACCATCCCTATTACTGTTTCCTGGAGGTTATTTGTAGCTGTTGCAATCAGAAATTCGGCTCTGTTAAGAATGTTCAGATTACCATGTTCTGCAGTACTTCTTGATCTGAGCCTTTATCCTTCTGAAATGAGACATTATCTTTCTGAAATGTAAAAAAGCTCAGAAGAATCTGGGTGGAAGCCAGCTTGGAGAGAAGCCATTCAAGAAAAATCAAAATACAACATAATTTTACCTCAACCTAAAGAAACCTCTCTAAAAAAGGAAAATAAATTGATGTCCCAGTGGCCGTATTTTACCTTTCAGATTTTGCTGAAAGGTTTTCTCACATATTGTGCAAAGACAGCAGATAAAGCAGAGACTTGGCTCAAACTCGCCTTGTGAAAACTGGAGCCAACTTCTTGGCACATCTGCTTGGGCTTTAGAGATTATGACAACACAGATAATGGAGTGGTGACAGAGTCAAACACATTACTTGAATCCAAGCAGGTCTAAACTTGTAGGAGTGATTTGAACTAAAGATGAAGTTAAAGCCTTGCACCCTTCTTTTGTAGACAACAGGATCTCTGAATGAAAAAACCTCACCTTACAGGTGGCATTTATTTCAGCCAGTAGAGGAAATGGAGTTTTCTTTGCTGCCACCTGGGCAAATAGAAGTAGATGTCAACTGAAGTGAAAATATCCCTGTGCCTAGTTCTGTGCTCCCTTGCAGAGAAATTAAAATCAGTTGTGTTGGATACACAGAGCTTAGTTACCAAGCAATTCACTGCCTGGAGGGTAACTTTATAAATTAAACTGATAACTGGTTCAAAATAGCTGTGGCAGATCAAGAGTATCCCAGGAGGCTGCTCTTCTTGTTGGAGGCTACAGCTACATACCCTGTATTTTACATTGCAGTGCCATTTTGGTAATGATAACTCAAACTTCATTAGTATGTTTAACCCTTTATTAATTTTTATGTTTGAGCAAAGCTCCTAAAAACATAGTCTCATTAAAAAGAATAAAAACCAAAGTGTTAATTCTGAACTGCAGAGCTATGCAGCCATGCATTAGACCTAAGTACACTTCTGGCAAAAGTGTTAACTGAAGGGATTACACTTTTGTATTAAGATTATATTCTTAGGTAACATGTCTGTGTCCTACATCATGCCTGGAAGCGTGTCAAGAATGTAACTGATTTTTTCTTTATTTATTATTTAACCATGCTCTGTACTTTAAAATAGTTATGCAATATATTTTAAGAATAGGACAGTAGGACTTTCAAGGTATTTGTGATGTATTTTTGTGTTACAGAAAGACATACATGTACAGACAGATCTCGCAATTTGGGCAAAGGCAACCATCTTACAGTCTTTCTAAAATGTGTTCCATTCCACGTATTTCTTAAACAGCACAGGTCAGAAATAACCTCCTGCAGTTTGGATCTCTGACACAACAAAAAATGGTTGAGAGAAATGAAATGATGATGGCAGCTTATAGGCATCTCTGAAAAGCTCTCCGTGCAAAAGAGAAACTTACCAATTTTAGTGAAGTTGAAAGGATTTTAAGAACACATGCTTAGGAGGGATGTTTGAGTATGTGCTGAACCTCTGTGATTCTACACATTAAATGTTACACATGTCCCTAAATCGCTGCTGCCAAAGGTAAACACCTCCTTCCCATTCCTCTGAATGATCTCCTTTGAGTTTAGCGTGTCTTGGAGCTGGAAGAAAGCAGGTTTATATGTGAAGCAGAAGCATATCAGTGGAATATAACAATTTGAGGCAGAAAGAAGGAAGGTGAGTGAAGTCCTACTTATGAGAAGGAGCAGGAGTTTATAAATAACTCACAGGAGAGTACAGTTTCAGAAGAGGTGAAACTTGCCAATGCACTTAGAGACAAGGTTGAACTTGAGAACGGAAAAGCGTGACATCCTCCTTGGATACAGTTCTGGGAAAATCAGCACAAATTAAACAGCTCGTGACTGCTGGCTCCTTGCTTGACATCCTCAGTCTCGTTTTCCAAAAATACTGATGCCTTTTGCTTTGACACCTTACAGGTGTCTGGATTCATAGAAAATCACACTGCTGCTATTCAGTCCGTATCTTATTAATTTTTCTCATGTTGTCTTTAAATGATGTCCATTCTAGTTTAAGAAAGAAGGCTGGAGTTTTGCTGCTGAAGAGGTGCAATCCTCAGCTTCACTACAACCCAGCAATCCTTAATGCTGGGTTTCCTGGCTATTCAATGAGCTGTTCCTTCCCTTGAGTTCCCTTTGTCTTTCACCCCTATTGGGACTTTCAGCCATCTGAAGAAGGTCATGTTGGCTGGACATTTGGGCTTGTGGGAGCCTAAGATGGTTCTAATACCAAGAATGCTACTTTCTGAAGCTCTAGCTTTAATTTCTCACTCCAAAGAGGTGTATCACTGTGGTGCTTCATCTTTCAGCTGGAGTGAGTATTTTTTACCTATGTTCCATCTGTATCTGTCATCACTTGGAATTTGCCTATATGTTCATTGGTCTTTTGTTTCTTGAAATACCGGTAGAAACCCTGATGACTCCAACAGCATTTCTGGCTAAGTCACTTAAAGACATTGTACAAAAGGTGTTTCACAACACTGACCTGGTGTGTGATTCTAGGGGTGCCCTACACAGGGACAGGAGTTGGACTCGATGATCCTGATGGCTCCCTTCTAACTCAGCATATTCTATGATTCTATGATTGTCAAGAGTTTTAATGATACATCCAAAATGTGAAAAATGAAGGTGCAGCTGGAAGACAGAGGTGAACATTTCATCCAATAGGCTGAGCTAGTTCATGGCAGTAGACCAGGTATTTCAAATAAGTAAGAAAGGAGCCTCCAATACCAAAATAACTCTTTGTAGCCTTTCCAGACTAAGATACATTAACCTGAACTTCCTAAATACCTAAAGGAGCATTTCAGCTTGAAAAAAAGTAAAATCTTAAGAAAGATTTTATCTGTATCTGCTTCACAAAGTAATATATATTTATGGGAATTTTCAATAGTTAAAAATTATTATTCCACAATACTGTAGCTCATCTTATTGGAAGTGCTGTCAGAGAGTATGTGTGTGAATGCCTTATGGTACTGTGAAAACACAAATACAAGCTAGTCTAACTAAATCTTTTAAATGTATCTGGTTTATGTTACCCTGAAAAAAATCACTCTCATACTACTAGGCCATTTGATTTAACTAAGAAATAAATCAGGGGTTGTCCTGATACTGCCTGAAAAACTACATCACTGAATCCATTTTCTTCACAGCTGGGAACTTGCTGGCCACTTCTGCTTCTGATTGCACACACTGTCCGTAGTAACGTATTCTCACTGGAATCACCAGATCAATAATTTACATAAATAATTTCAAAATTATATATATATATATATATATATATATATATATATGTACTGGTTTTAATGCAATTGAACTGAAAACAAAGACAGCTAGCACCATATGACTAGAGAGATCTCTGTGAGCCACAGGAAAGCACTTCTTGATTTGCAGACAGGGTTTGGAAAGCCAAATGAATTCTGAAGAATGTTTATATAAAAGCATTACTCTCCATAACTTCCTTTAACTGGACTGTCCTTTCATTTGTATCTTTTTCCATCAACTCATTTAGTCTGACTCATCACACCTAGAAATTAGTTTAGTTTTACTTTATCTTTTTATACTCTGAATCAAACATCACAAAATAGATCGTGTCTACAGGCAGCTATCTGAAAAAAACTACTGTTATTTCAGCTCATTCCTTTTGGTGTCTGAAAATTACTGAGCCACTTATTAAATTGGTATAAATTTACATAACCATAAAAGTCAAGAAAGTTATGTGCAAAAATCTGACCCCAAGCATAGTAAAGATTACTCTCTAGGCCACAGAGAATGTCTCACCTTTAGATATCTTTTTAAAAACAGAGCATGACTGCAGGGTGGTGTTAATGGAATCATCCCAGATCTGTGTTGGTGTTATGTCAAATAAATCCAAGCTTCTAGAATTTTAATGTTTTCCTTTTGCTGGAGCAATTTTTCTATGTAGCAGGAGTTCGCTTTATACCACTGGAGCTGAAGGAGGAACTCTGTGAATAGCAATCTCTTCTCCTGTCTGGGACAAATCACAAGAAAGAAACACAACCAACTGTAGTTTATTGTTCTGTGCCTTGCTGTTTGGTCTTTTTAGAGAGAAAAAAATATATATATAAAAAAAGAAGGAAGGGAGTAGAAGAACTTCAGAGGAAGAAGTGGGACTACAGCTGCACACCAGGGAGGTGGTATGAACTTCAACAGCAAGGTTTACCCCTTGTACACATTCTTAGCACGGATAAAGCTCAGAAATGCTCTGAAACACTGAATATAAGGAACAACAGCACAGACATAATTTACCTGTTATGCATCTACTTCAGAAAACAGATTTCTGCTTCAAGCTATAAATCATTAAGACCTCTAACTTTCAAACAGTGCATCACAAATTGGCTTTCCGGTTTATAAAAATCATCCTAATATGCCTCAGCACTGTTTTCTTTCAAGAAAGTCTACAGAGAGCCAGCTGTCTGAGCTGGTTGTGTTGCTATGTAAGATTTGTGCATAAGTGTCTCTCTGGGAGTTTTGTTTTGGCTCTATCATTTAATATTCATGACAATCATCATTAACTTGCCAACTGCCTCCAGACAAAGTCAAAAGTTTATTCCTAGCTGACAGAGATCCTGGAAGCTGACATTTCCACTTTACAGGCTATTTTGGCTTGGAATGCTTATGTTTAATCTAACAGGATGAATTTAAACCAAAACAAAACAAAAAATCCAAACCCAGAACTGCTATGGAAGAGACAAAGCAAGAACAAGAAGGGTGTTCGGGACTCCTAGTGAACGACATGGTTAAGCAATTAAATTCATCTGATCATTCCAGCCCGTACACCAATGCTTTAGGAAAACTGACAATTCAAATATGTCCCTCAATAATAAAATGTTATGGGGCTAAAGGGGAGAGGAAAAATCCTTGCTTTTAAGCTGCATGGAGCAAACAGTGCCACTTTAAAATTAGTCATAGCCCACTGCCTATCTGTCAAAATAATATATAAATATAGGGAGTAGTAAATAATTTCAGTGTCACTGAGAATAAATATATTAATGCTAAAAGCAAATCCTGTAACTACATTGTGATTTTAATGTACATATTTTTTCATCAAGAATGTCAGAATAATCAAATGATGATTAACAGTCTAGACAATTCAATTCCGCAACACCCGGGGGAATCCAAGGGATGCTACGTTTCAGCTCCCTCAATCAGACAGAACAAAATAGACAGTAGGTCCAGTCCTGCCAGTGTGGATCAAACTGAAAAGCTGTCAGAGAATGAAGAAAGAGTGGCATGAGGAGGAGGGAGTGATCAGTGGAAGAAGGAGAATAAGAGCAGAAAAAGACCTCTAAAATTAAGCAAGGGAAAGGTGATAGAAATGTTGATGCCGACAGCCACAGCAAAGTAAGAGAAGACCAGAACCAGCCTAACTGTGTGGTTAGTTCCTGCCTCATTATTTCAGACTAGCAGAGTGGGGGAAGAAAACACACACATTTTAAACTACTGGGGATTCAATTTTATTTTATATCCTACAAAGTGGTTAGAAGAAATATATGTTGAACAATTTCTTCCACTAAGTTTCTATGATGGTTTCTTCCACTAAGTTTCTATGATGGTTTTTGTTTAACTGCAGCTTAACAGAGAGAAAGAAGGAGAGGCTTACTCATTGCCTCAAGGAGAAAAATTTTTTCCTAATTGCACACTACACACTGCAATGGAGCATCAGGGATGGATTTGTCAAAAAACAGCAGTTGAGGTAATTAAAAACTCACTCTTAAGTCAATACTGTGACATCTCATGGTTTTTTCGAAGGAGATATACATTTTCCAGAGGTAACCAGTCTCCCAGGGATGTTACTATTAACAACGTACTTCTAGAATTACCTTTCAAAAAGAAATGTTTTGATAAAAGCCCCTACATAAAACTTTAGGTTAATGGATTTCTAAAGCTTTCTTGTGGATAAACAACTTCATTAATGTTTCTTCCCCACTGACAAAGAATTTAGGAGACTTGAGGAATGTGAAATAGAAATACCTAACATGATGAACAGCTGTCTACACATAAAAGGAAATTACCCAAACCAGGAACACTAAAGATGAGTAGGGCAAGGGCCTCTTACTTTCCAACTAATGAGCACCCCAAATGGGAATGCAGGTACCCAAAACTAAATCCCAGTTCATCTGCACTTCCTGGGTGGAACCAGCTCTTTCATGAGGGGAAGAGGTACCAACAGCTTTCACCAGGCTGTTCCCATGCCATAAACCAGCACCGCTCAGCCTTGTTTCAGTCTCTTGCTGCCTCCCGTCAAACCAGCTCAGCTGCACTTGGGGCGGGTTTAAGGCTCTAACAGAGGGAACTCCATGAGGACTCGAAGCCTGTTACTAAATCCCAAGAGGAAGACCCAATTTTCTAGCATGTCTTTTTGTACTCCCTATGTCCTTTCATAAGCCTGATCCTATGAGCTGTTTAATAATGATAAGGCCTCCCCAAGTATGACACAAATATTATACAGAAGAAGAGTAAAACATAATGTAAATTGATTTGCCAGCAGCTGGGTTTTCCAGCACCTCTAAGGGAAAGAAAAAACAACTGTTTTCTCTAAATATGACCATTATGAGGGTTATACAAATTACCAAGTCTATGCATAAAATAATGATTTATATATCTTTAGGAAAAGCTACTTATCAAGACTGTGAGGTGCCTTAAAACCATTAAAATTAGAATCAAGGGAAAAAAAGGCAGCAAAAACAAAGGAGATGTAGCTCCTACTGCATACCAAATAGCAACTCAATACGACACAAACGTTTTTCTCAGACTCCTTTCAGGAAGCAATTTTTTGAAAGATTTTATCTTTCCTTCAAAGCCAGCTATAAGTATGTCTTTGTGATGATCTGGCCTAGCTGTTGCATTTTCAAACAAAGTGTGTTCCCATTAGACTGTTTCTGATCTCCTTACAGTCCCAAGCTACACTTAGTATTGTTTATTTTCTATAATTTGTTAGATCATGTTTTACTCTCGAGTATATTTCATTAAGTATTGCTGTAGCCTCTGTTGATTCAAACAGCTGAAGAAAATAGGAAGAGGACACCACAGTATGCAGTAATGGGTAACAGGCCTAGAGAGAAAGTTTAAAGAAAGTTTCAGTTCAGAGAGTAGGTACTTCTGTGTAAGCAGAAATCACCTACAGGCAATTTTCCATGTTTTTAGGAGCCTATGAAATCATTAAGCTGTTCCTTTGGAAACATCCATGGCAAATGCTTCTTATGGTGGTTATGGAGCATGGGTATTTTTCTCCAGAAAGCTTCTTTAGAAGTAATGAAAAAAACCAGAATTAGTTCTTGTAAATATACCATCAAGGCAGCTAAAAGAACAATCAAAGTTTGCTTCACATTTCAGTCAACATTTTCCAGGAACTCCCCTCTTGGAAACCTTATTAAATTTAATAGTAAATTTAATTTAGAAAGAGTTCTGTTTCCCTGTATTTTTCTTCCCCCAGTGTTTTCCTAGATGGATGTTTTTGTAACAGTTTCTTTGGTTTGCTTTGTTTCTATGCAACTTGAAGTCATAAACCCATTTTCAATTAGTGTACATCAATAGAAATAAAGGGTTCCAACTGAGCTATGCTAATTTTCACCATTTTAGAATCCAGTCCCCCCTTCTTTCCCTGGACCACAATAACCTCCTACATGATCAGCTTTGATGTTTTTTGTGGTGCTTGGAAACCTACATATTTTATATTATTTGGATTAAACACTAAAAAAAGACGTCTCTTATTATGAACATAATTACAGATCCACTTTTCTTCCATAATTCTTGAATTAGAGAGACATTTGCTTTTGACTAAAAATACACTAGGACTTCAGAGCTCTCTATTGCAGTTATCTGCATTCGTTATTATCCCTTTCCCTTCATGTCTCCTTTTGCAGAGTTTTAATAGATCCATACTACAGGGAGTTCTGACAACAGCAGGACAAATATTGTTGCAAGATATAGTATAGGATAATTAATGACAAACTCTGAAGTAATCACTAAATCTAGCTGAAAGCTACAGAAAGAATCCATATATTACAATGATGCTTATTCTTGATTTTGCTGTGGATAAAAACAAGCCCTTCCCCCCTCCAAGCACTCAAAGCTGAACTCCTTTTCTAATTGCATGCTAATTTACAAAATTAAATAACTCTCCAGGGGTTTCACTGCCAGTCTAAGATAAGACCCATACAATCTGGCTCTTCCACTTAATAACCACTTCTGATTATTGTTTTTATACACAATCAGGATTAGGCAAAGATCCTTCCCAATACTAACCTTGAAAGCTAAAATCCAGGAGCAGAGGCCTTAAAATACTCAGTATAGCAAAATGCAGGTTTGCCTGCCCTAGACTTCAAGAACATGGCAATGACCATATGCCCTATGTACATGAGGTTTAGTTTAGACTGTTAGACAGCACTTCTGATGTTCCTAAAATTTTACCATCTGAAAAGAGAGAGCAAAACTTCTTGGACAACAAAAGCCACCTAGGTCCTTTAAAAAGAAGTGAAGCTCAAAACAACTGATAACAGCACATTTCAAAATGCAGTAATAGACTGGTTCATCAACCCACCTTTCACAAAGAAGTGGGAAGCATATTTTCCCTGCCTGGTTTCCTCAGTGGCTACAGAGAAACTGACAGGAGAAAGAGTAGAATGAAGCCAGCTTGTAGTACTAGAAAGGAAAATGGTTTTGAAATACAGTTGTGGGCAAACAGAAGATGTGGACAAACAAGCAGCAGCTCCAAAGCATCAGCCACAAGACAGGGAAATAAAAATAAATAAATCTGAGTGACCTGTATGCAAACACAAAGGTGCATGTATGGTTTTAGCAAAACAGTGTAAGTGACCCAGTCAGAAGTGTTATAAATGCCAGCAAACTTACCCCCGAAAAAAACCAAACAGTGAAACACTTTGTAGAATGATCTTGAATTCATAGAGAGAAAAAGGGGAAGCAAGAGTTTTACAGAGTGCAGCGCTGATTGAAAAGAGAGGCTTGGGTTACTGCCAAGGAGCTGTTTCCTATTGTCTTTTTCCCTGCTACATTCAGGGAAATGGGACCTCAGTTTAATCCCACTTTGATTACAATGAATGTACACAAAGATATATCATTTCATATCAACATTTTTGACATAAATAAACTAGAGGAGCTGAAACACTGGCCAACCATTAAAGTAAAAAGTTACACGATTTCTTTCATGTGTACTGAGAGATACAGAAAAAAAATCCAGCAAAATTCTGAAAGATATCAGACATTTAACATTCAGAATTTGTAATCTAAGTTGGTTTTAACTTAAAGAATTAAACAAATAATGTGTGTGTGTGTATATATATATATATATACACACATAAAACATATATATAATAAAACATACTATCTCACAATATACAAATGAAACTCTCTGAAAATAGTGTGGAGAAGTCAAGAATAGAAAAAAAATCACATTATCACATTACCTTGAGACCTAAAGATCTCTATTGCATTCCTCCTCCTCCTCAAATTCCTGTATTATCCTAGCTAAATAATGGAAACCCTATATTCTCAGCACTCATTGTAACATGTCTTTCCAAAATCATTGGGGCTTCACTCCACTCTTCCCTGTATTTCAAATCACTGAAAGCTATGTGCTATCAAGCAGTATGAAACCCTGATTCTACACAAGTCAGAGACCTTGACATTCTTAACCTCAAAAGGATTTATTAAGCATTTTCCTGCAATCATTTATTTTTTACTTATGGAACAAACAGGAGCCAATAATGTGCATGCAGAAGATTTCCATGGCTTAAGCAGGGAAGCTGAGCAAAACCAAGAGCTGGTCTTACACCCTTGACTCACAGAGGTAACCAAAAGTCTCTCCTAATGTTTATTTTTCCAGGACAGAACAGGATTTTATGGGAATATCTGAATGTGTCTCTCTCAATTCTGTTCCAGAAGAGAGAAATAAACAGAAAGTGCAAACTTTTGAAGGAAAAACAAATCTGATTCTTGTCTAGCTAAAGTTAATACTGACTGCAAGTCATCTGAGCCAGCAACCCCTGGCAGGAATAAGAAAAATGTACCTGGTGCATTTCCACTACATGGTAGTGACTGTTGTCGCAGCGTGTCAGTCGGCTGGGCAGCACTGGGCAGCTGGCTCTCTGTCCTGACCCAGTTAGCCTCCTGAGATGGAGGGTTTCACTCCGGAGAGCGAGTCCTCACTCCTGTGGGCAGGACGCGAGAGACATCCAGTGGCTGCAACACTTCATTGTATTTTTCGAGCCGACTAGAGACAAATTCAGTGACATTCTTAACCTGTTCCCTCTTCTTGCATGTGTAAGAAACCACCTACGTGCCAACTACCAGACAAACAGAGCCAGAGGAATAAGATACTCCAGACCCTGAAGCACTGCTGTCATCTCTGCTTTATACTTTCCCTGCAACCTACAGACTTCCTCACTATGTGCTCCAAGTCCCATCTGTAGGTCTCCCTTTTTCTCTTAAGCTTAACTTTACTTTTTTATTCTCAATTCCTGTGAATTGGTATAGGTCTGTTAACTTCCATGAAGCTATCCTGGTTTCTGTCAACCCAGAGTCTCATTCACATCTACTGTCTTCTCTCTGTTCAAGTATTTTCTCTAACCTTAACTCTATTTGTACTATTTATTTTTATCTGCATAGTAAGTAGACTTCCCAGTCATTACTGATACAACATTCCAGAGAATCAGTGGTAAAGCCTGGTATTAGCCAAGCTAACTAAGTGGTTTGATCTTCATGTAAGAGCAGGGAGAAAAAGATTATTAAATTTACTAATATAAATCAGTAGTATCTACAGTATGTTATTAAAAAAAATAATAATCCATGTCTTTGCTGTCACATCTAAACTATTGTATATAACAATACAGCTTATTTGAAAGCATAAATCAGCACAAACCTGAAGACAGGATGCATAAATGGATGGAAAACATAAGGATAAACTTTTTGACAAATATTAGCCATATTGATTTATAAGTCATGTTATTTGCAAAAATCAACTCTCTCACTGCTACATGTTAAATCATTCATTTTTTAAAGGGCTTGACCCTTAGAAACTCACAAGATGTGCACAAAAAGTAAGAGAGTAAGGAATAGCTTAATTGTTCCATATTTAGTGAAGACAGTTACAACAATGTAGGACGAGGTGCTAGGAATAGAATTAAGGGCCATGAGAGGGCTGTTTCTAAAGAGAAAACTGTATGTAGCCAAATGGGGTAAAACCAGATAACACAATGAGAAGACCCAAAATTAGCAGGATGTGCTACTTAAGAAAAAACTGACATACCCAGTATAAGAAATTTCGGCTCTTTTCTGGTCACATACGTGTATGGAAGATCCATCACATGTAAGCCAAACAACCTACCAATCTGCACTAGAGCTATTCCTAATACAAAAAAAAAATCCAACCCAGAAGGTGGCTCAAGTCTTGTACTGTGCCATTTACTAACATATTTCACACTACTGTGCACTTCCTTACAAGTTTGTTTGGTTTTTAACTGTACTTCTACAAAAATACTCACCACCACCAAACAAACAAACAAACACACACACACACACACAAAAAAGAGAGAAAGTAAAGAAAGATATGTCCACAAGGCACTTCTTACTGCTACTTAGTAAGAATTGTTTGATATGGCTTTCATATCAACATTAATTCCATGTTTGAATTAAACAACATATTTATTGACTACCAAACGTCCACTGGTGTTGATTTTAATTGCTGACGTCATTGGAATCTGCTTTGAGAAAGGCTGCAAATCAATATATTCACAGATTTCTGCATATATCCTACTGACTGAAAAATGAGAGCAAATAGGTTTCCCTTATGATTTCAGACCATATTTGATGTCATTGGAAAGCCAGAGAAGCTCTATTGAAGCAACAGAGCTGGATCAATAGAAACTTAAAGCAGGATCTCAGGTTCTGAAAATCAAGTGCAGCCTCTTTACCAATCACCTTCAGACAAAAAAAACTGCTCCTCTTCTTGTGAATTTAAGCAAGGCAGAGTGGATGACATTTAGGGAATTCTTAGACATGAGGTAGATCTGTTTTTCAGTTTGAGATCTTTTTTAAAAGGATATATCTTGAACTTGCTGCAAGGCAGAGTTGTTCATGCTGTCTAACCTTAGGGATCTATCTTGGTACTCATGTGGCACACCCCAGTTAGCAACACACCCCTCTCCTCCAGGCAACTGAGAATAATTAATGGGGGAGCCGATATTCTCCCTGTGTGTGAGGTTTGGTTTCAATACCATGTCTTCTGTTTCTAAGTGATCAAGCAGTAACAGCTGTGGTGAACATTCTCCACAATTCATTCATGCAGGTGGAGGTCCATGGCACTGATCTGCAGTATACAGCTTCATCTCAAGCCTCATTAGCAGCAGCAAGCCATTTGTCAGCAAGCCTTAATCCTCAAAACCAGTCTTGGGAAGGATTTTAAACTAACATTTTTAGCTAACTCCAGGGCCCTGTGTGGTGGTGAACCATGTACGTACTCAAGTCAAAGCAACACTTCAGTGTCTTAGAAACCCATCTCTTGGAAGGCCATTGCATACAAAGCAAGTCACCCAGGCAAACAGCAGTTAATACAAGGCTCAAGCACAGAAGACTGTGGTTTGTCTGACAAATCACAGAACTTTCATTACTCCTATTTCCTCCACAGGAACCACATAGAACCATAGAATGCTTTGAGTTGGAAGGAACTTTAAAAATCATCTAGTTCCAACTTCCCTGCCATGGGCAGGGACACCTCCCACTAGACCAGGTTGCTCAAAGCCCCATCCAACCTGGCCTTGAACACTTCCAGGGAGGGGCCATCCACAGCTTCCCTGGGCAACCTGTGCCAGTGTCTCACCACCCTCACACTAAAGAATTTCCTCCTCATATCTAACCTAAATCTCCACTGCTGTTATAGCAATACTTTGTAACACAGGGAGTACAGCCCATCTAGCATACATCTGCCACCCTTCATGTTAGCTTTGATCAGTGTGAAATTAACTGTCCAGTTGCCTCAGCTGAATGACCTAAATTGAGGATTTGTCCATCTGCCGAGTCCTGAACAGTGGCCTCAGAAAAGAGACAAAAACACTTTGGCTTCAGAGCACTTAAAGCAAATCCCAGGCTTTTTGCCTATTCACAAAAGAAAGCTACATAATCCACATAGGTATTAGGGGACAACAAATCTAGCAACATTTTAAGATCCAGTCTATTGTATGTCAAAATAACACTGTAGCAATGATTTGCATCTTGGTAGGTAGCACTTTGGTAGTGAAACACAAACTGATTGCACATTCCAACCCTGGCACTAGTACCTCATGGCAAGGTCATGCAGTCCAGCAAGATAGGCAGGAAAAGTATCCCATGAGGCAGCTTTGTCTACAGGTAGATTTTAGGTCAAGCGATAGGCAAATGGCAACTGAATTCCAAGTGACCTCTCCCAAAGGTCACAGGACAATTAGTGCTTGTGGTTCAACAAACAAATCTGGTCTGCTCTGAACGGCAATTACTAGTCAGCAGCAGCTCCTTGTGGAGTATATATAGAGAAAAACTTCCAAGAGTTAACAACAACCTGAATTATTATTTTTCTTTTGTACAATTGACACCTTTCCATCAGTCTGGACTCCTGAAATCATTAACTCTTACCTAATTGCTGTACTCTGGAGATCTAAAGTCCCTCAGGTTACTGCTTCATTGGCAGGAAAGAAAAAAAAAGTGACACTGGTGGACATGATGCTCAGTTTCTTGTTAGTGTCTTTCTTTCTATACTTCTTCCTGTGGAAAAATTCAGAAAACTGAATGTGACTTTGCTTCTATTAGAAGAGTTATTAATTATCAGCAGGGCAATTGGTGGATTTTTCACCTGTATATCATTAGTTCGATAGATACCAGACAGTAACTTGAAATTATTATTTTTTCAAATTATCTCAAATCAACTAATAGTATTTTTTATTTAAAGGTTAAATCAACAACTGATTAACACTAATTAATCAACAATTTAATAATTTAGGCCTAAACAATTTAGCAAAACATATTCTAATATACCTCTATGAAAAGTAAAGAGTGGAAAATAAACATTTGAAATCTGTTTGATTTGTGTTTTTTTTCTTAGCCTCCATCTTGCTTTGGAGTCTGTGATGCTAGGTAAGAATCCACTGAAAAAAAAAACCCACCTGAAAAACAGTGATCTACATTTGGCAAGAGCTCACCTTGAAGCTATACAGTTTGGTCCCATTGTCACAGGCAATGTATTACCTTTTTTTACACTGCATATTCTTTGCACTGAGGACCTTGCTTCCATCAACAGCCCTGGAACACTCTGGTGACACAGCTACTATTGTCACTCCACTCTCCATACAGAAAACGGCAGGGAAAAATGATATGCAAAGTTTCACCAATACTCTTAACAGTTGAAACAGAGCAATAACTTAAGTCCCTTGACTTGATGTTGTGCACTGCTCCAACAAATATTCTTCTAGATGTAAGTTCAATGAACAACAGAGAAGAATGGCTGAGGCTGCCAACCAAAACCTAAAACTAAACCTGAAACTGAATGACACCAGCAAAGCGTGGCTATCACAGTTCACATCAACTTTGTTACAAAGCTCCACTGTTAAGAACTTCTTCCTAAACGTTTCTGTTATTATTAGGCAACGTTTCCAAAGCAAGGCGGTTCTTCCAGAATGGTATGAACGTGTGAATTACGTGGAGAAGTCAGTGCCCGAGAGAACCTTGCTTCCGACAGAAGGTTGCCAGCAGAGTATTTTACCACTAGAGGACAGTGTAAGGTAACCTCCTGGACTTGGCAGAGAAGACTCCAGGCTTCAAGCCTCTGCAGAAATCTGACAACCTGAAGACAGAGGACTCTGTGGTAAAGTGAAAAAATCCCGGCACATGACGGGTTTACTGGGACATAGACAGGAGCGTCCACACACAGCCACGGCAGTGATAACCTGTGTAAGAACACCTGCAAGAGCCAGGCAGAGCCAGCGGGGTGGCTTTGCTTCTCTGTTGGGCTGTGTGTTAAAGAGAAGCCTTAGACTCTTAACACAGCTCCATGGCACAAGTCCTAAAATGCTCTCTCTTTTGGACCAGCCCTCTTACTCAGGGAAAATGGCATCAGCTTCGGTGGGAAAGTTGTCCAGCTGAGAACTGAGTGAAAACTGCGGAAAGGCTTCAAGCAGCTGTCCTGTTAACAGACTCTGCACAGAACTGAAAGGATCAGCGATTTTTTATAATAAAATTGATAATAAATATAATAAAGAAAATGTCAGAGGATAATTATTGTTCTTTGTTCTTTAATATCATCACCTTCTCATTGTGTCATATGCCCTAACCCTGACCCCATTTAGGTTTCAGAATCAAGTCACTGAGGTAAAGGTGCAGACTCCTCTTGATTTCTGACTCTGAGATGAGCTTCTTTCCTTAGGGCCTAGATGAAGTGAGCTTCACCATACTAAAGAGGTTTAGCAGGTAGGTATCTACATGGCACAAGGACAGCAATGTGTACTTTGGCAATACCAGCACCACAAAAACTTGGGACTGGAATAAGTAAGGCAGGTGTGCCTGGTCTCAGGTGTGTGATGAGAGATGCACTCAGACATACAGCAGAATTTGGTTGTCTCTCATTATCATTATGTAATGATGCAATTACCCCATATTAATGAAAAACACATACTAAGGAAACATAACATGCAACTATGAAAATGAGCAAATCAAGTTGCTAGAAGGAATGATCCCTTGTTAAGATGCAGATGGCTTGGGCAGTGGACTGAAGTGAGGGGAGCTATTTACCTATTCCATGTCCTGGCTGGAATAGCTAGAGACCAGGCTGTGATCTTGGCCAAGCTGCTACAATCACCTACGTCTATTTTTCTGTGTAAGATATGAAAATATGCTTACCTAGCTGTAAGGACTTTAAGTAGAATACACTGGATAAAGAGCAAAATCTTACTATATTACACTTGGAAAAACGAACACAAGGAACCTCAGCACCTGAGGGAACTACAGTTCAGGCAAAGTTGTGAGATACACAAGAAAGGAGTAAACAGGATGTCTGTGCAGCCACTGCAGTTCCAGAGGGCTGATTTACAGCACAAGGAATGGTAGATTTGAGTTGAATACCTGGAAGAGACAAGTACCTGTGCAGCATGATGGGGCATTTGCAGCATCTACAGAGAGCAGGACAATGAAATGACTGCACCAAAGAATAACAGCACCATACAGAAAATGTCAGGTTGGTTGGTTTTGTTGTTTGATTTTTCTTTCTTTTTTTCTATCAGTGAATAAATTTACATCCATTCCAGCTTAGTACAGCTCTTCCAGAGTTTAGAAGCAACAAGATTTCTGTTCAGCCTCCTACAGGAAGGGGGGATCTGAATGAGGGGCCACAGGCACTTAGACTAAGGTCTCTATTCTGAGCAAAATGGCAACATATAACTCAGCAACTCCCAGCAACTTTCTCCTGCTGCTCTGCACCAAAACAAGGTGTATTTTCACAAACAACTCTTTCCGCAACATTGTTGGCTTTAATAACTTGTTCCCTCCAGCTTACTCCTACCTTACACCACAACCTTGTTTGTTCCAGGACAACTGCTGGTATGGCACACATTGAACTGTACTGAGGAAATAACCCTCCCCTGCTGCCCCCAAAAAATTTTTTAGAAACTTCATTAGTTTCCTTATCTAATTCACCATGCAGGCACACAAACTGTTATAATGGCACAAGTGAATACGAGGGTAAAGGTGGGAAGCAAGCAAGAATGAACAGTGAGTAGATGGCAATACTGTGAGAAAGAAGCGTTTGCAAACCTCAGTGGAGACTGAATTTTATCATTACTCACCACTGCAGAACATTTAACTTTGGCACCAGCTGAACTATTCAGCTTTTAACATTTTTACCTGCCTATCTAGACATAACTCAGGATTCTGGAGGTCCTTCGAGTAAGAAGATACTAGGATAGAATTTATAGAATAGTAACTGGTTTAAATATTATCCAGTTCACAAATAGCAGTTAATTGTAACTGTTAGATTTAATAAATGGCATTAATGTATCATTTTGAGGCATTTCCCCATCATCTCATCCCTGTGACCCATTTTTATACCTTGCTCCCTAGACTTCCCATGCCAGCAGTCCCAGTACAGCTGTAGAGGTCACTTGGACCAGCCTTTGCCAGGGCCTTGGGACAGGAGGGGGTGACCAGGGAAGGAGTGGGACTCTTCTGTAGCACCTCTGTTTCTGAGAGAACAGAAACATTCATCACCAATGCCAGGTCGTTTTTAAGAGACTTCTGACACTGTTTGCAGGGTGTGCTCGTCACGGCAGTTCCAGGCTCTCAGTGGTGCCACATACAGGTACTCAACCTGTTGGAGTGCCTGTGCTCTAGCCGAGCAGGCAGCAACCTCCCACAGAGAGGGGGCAGAAACAAGAACTGACTTCATGCTTGCTTTGTTTTTCTTCCCCTCCCCCGCAATTTATTTATCAGCTATGCTTTCAAGATAAAGCTAACAAGCCCTGTAACAGGATCAGATCTTTTCCAGCTGCGCAAGAATCAATCAGATTAGACAACTAAAAGTGTCCCCAGCTGGTAAAGCAGGAGGATGCCACCCCAAGAGCCCTTGCTCAACTTTTCTTTCCTCTTGCCCAAGATATGCCGCCTACTCGCTCTGCTGTTTTTCTTCTAGTTCCCAAACTCAGCTCTTTTTCTCCTGCATATGTGCTTCCCCCCTCTCCAGACAACTTAGTATTGCCCATTAATCCAAATTGTTAACATCCAAGATGCCTGCACTTACCTTTTTTTCCCAGAGTTGCTGATGTGCTTGACTTTCTTTTAAAATACCATATAATTTCTATAACATAGCATTGCATAGAACCAAGGGCATCAGTAAAACCTGCTGATTTCAGGAAATAACCTGGCTAGTTAATAATGGAATATTCAAGCACCTATACAAACACATATCTTTAACCCAGCTGTATTTTCCTCTTGGATATAATTACACATGAAACAAACAGTTACATTGGTCATGGGAGAAGAGAATTTATACAACTAGTTGTAAACCACAAATTTAAGGGGAATCAGTAGTCCCAAGTTTTCCCAATAATATTGTCAATTTTGATCTCAAAAGGAGACAAGCTCTGTGTGTATGATGAGGGGATAAAATAACTTGTAAGATCCTGTATTGTATTATGCCTGCATACCTGAAAGTAAGTAATTACAGATGTTTTACAGACATTCTCTCTCTTCCCACTTCTATCAGTTCATATTCCAAATCAGGTTTTAAAACCCTTTATCTGCAGAAAGCACAGTGGCTGCTAGAATGAAGCGATAGTAAAAAAATATGTTGCAGGGTAACTCCAAAGACGTACACTGTGGAAATTACAAAATTTGTTCAATTCCATAAACATTAATCCTACATCACCACAAAAGGAAGGCTGAAAAATAGATAATTTTTTTAGATTTATTTCAATATAAAAAAATATATAAAACAAAACAACAACACAACAAAAAAACCCAAACAAAATCAATCAAAAAACCCAGCCTTCTGGATGACATGCTAAGAATGAAGTTATGGTGCCCAAGTTTATACTGAACCCTTCTGTCCAACAGTGCTTCTACTTGTTCTGCTCAATGTTTATTTTCATTTCTGAGTACATTGGACTGGCATTCAACTTGTAGATGTAGTAAGAGAAAACCAAACCCGACCTCCCTTTGTACAATGTACAACTTTCAAGCTTGGATGCCTACATTAAGCCAACTAAAGGTCAGAGCAGAGGAGCTGCAATTTTACTCTTAGTTAGAAGAAACCTGAGGCCTCAGTCCAGAAATGTATCAATGAAATTGCTTAGCTTTAAGTGGCTGAGTGTTGTACAGGAGTTCAGTGGTACTTTCCTAGATAGGATTCTAAATACAGACTGAGTTTCCAAGTGCTTTACAGTAGATTTACCAGTACTGCAACTAGGACTGTCTTCCTCTACACTTTATTCCACTTAGTAGTTCCTAGCCATGTGATGGCTTAATGCACATGTAGTCCCCTTCTTACATCACAGCTGGGCCTGGGGCTCTATTAGTTAGCTCTACACTTCTGGACTGTGTGATTTATGAGAAGAACATTGGTTGTCTTAAGTTAAAGTACCTCTAGCAGATGGGGCTTCATGTTTACATCAGTATCGATAACCTGGACCCTTGTCTGCTCTGGCTGAAGTTATAGGTGTTTCAGTGTCAAAGTTTTGCTAGGCTTAGCAAGAAGGCACAATGACAACGGGCTAAACACCTGAGTAGGCCTGAATGACTTTTTCAGCCCTAAAGGCTGGCTTTCCATGTGAGGATGAAGATGCTGTCACGCCAGCAAGAGGAGAGCCTGCAGGGTAACCATACATATTGTGTCTGCTTGGGGAATAAAGAGAAAGTGTTACTTCCCAGATCTGCTAGCACGGTATCTTGCCACAAGCATGAAATCGTCTGTTTGGGGGGGGGAAGAAAATCAAAATTCCCTAATTACCATACTGTGTTCCTTATGCTATCAAATGACCCATCACACTCTGGTGAAGCTTATGAGTTTGGCTAGATCCTTCCACTTCACATGATATGGTTCTAACAGAGAACTAGGCACATGAGGCAAATAACTAGGTGGATGTGGCATCTATAAATGTGTCAGCTTTGCCCTGGACAATCTCAAAGAAAAAACAAACAAAACTAACCTAGACTTTCCCATCATCCTGATTGCAATCTTCAGTAATTATTTTACTTCAAATTTTTGTCAGGGACACACGATTTCCCCTCTCTTTCCTCCCTAAACCCCAGCTGTGGGAGTTTTTCCATCTCCAGGGCCAATGATGGGGAAAGCAAGAGCAAAACCACTGCTCTGGGTCATACAAGCTGTCACAAAGATCCTGTCCCCAACCCCAACTTCACTGTATGCATCTCAAGATGAATCTGGGGAGGCAACACGTGCTTAAGCTATGACACTTCTATACAATCTCAAAAGTCAGTGAAGGGAACATATTCTCCATCTCATGGCCAAAGCAATGGGCACGCTCCCCAAATCCTACTTTTGTCAAACAAAACACCTTCTCATCTAAGTTACATCTCAAAGCTTTTGGGGATGTGGCCTAAATCCATACTGAGTGTGCTATTTAAATGAACTATGTGCTTTCCCATTCAAATCCATATATTGCAACACCATTTCTGTTTAACTGATTTGCAGCACAACCAGTCTATTTCAAGTTAGGTTCCCACAGTAGGACAGATGGGAAACTAATAAAGGAATGCACAGTCTAAATACACAGAGCATCCACTGCCTGTACATGGTGAATCAGTCTATGATTCACCCACTTTCATAAAGCAGTTGTGACCTTTCATCTGACTAGTTCCTCAAACATGATACAGAGAATATATGTAACATATGGAAATCAGGAACCAACAAATCAGGGGAATAATAATAGCTCATCCCATTATTTTTTTCTGTTGTGCTAAACCTTACTATATGTTCTATCAAACACTTGTGTCCTCTCTTGCTATCCTTTGACTAATTAAATGGATCTACTAAGGCATAGGTTGCTCTTTGTTATGAAAAGTGTGAAGGCAGAGAATACCTCAACTTTTGGAGTACCAGGCCTTGGAGGCCTGCAAAGGGATAATCTAAAAAAAAAAATATTACAAAAAGAAATTATGTTATATGAGAAAATAATAGACCAATCTGCAGATAGAGAATCTAGTTCTGTATTTTAAAAGTGACATTTATTTGTACAACTCGCTTTCCTTTCTGCCACTTACAATGTAAAGCTGATAACAAGCAACCCTGAGCACAAAAAAAACATGTCTACTAACACAGCTCACACTCAGAATTAGGGAAGGTAAGGTTAACATGCTACAGCATTTCACCACAGTGTGTGAAAAATTGCATGTATAAAATTAAACACTAGACCAAAATCCTCTCAAGTACCTACTAGCAATATCTCAAGTAGTAAGGCATTTTGAAACAATTAATTAAATAAAGAAAAATCCCTATTTGGTCTCTAGAAACGTAAGGTCATACACATCTAGAGGAAAATGTATTTTAAATGTATTACAAAGCTTTGGCAGGAAGAATGAAGAAGCAATTATAATCCAAACCCAAAGCCAGAAGTTTTGAGAGAAAGGAGGAAGAGGTACAATGGATTCTAACAGGACATAACACATGTAAAAGAAACATGATAAATCTGAGAAGCAAAGGCTGAATGTATTTTCCAGGGACACTATCCTGCAATTATCTTACAAACTGTAAAAACTGGTGCATTTTTCTCACAATACATAAAACTTCATAAACGGTGCTTCAGAGAATGTTATTTCTCTTTTCTAAATCAGGTCAATTACTTCTTAGTAGCTTACTCTGATCAGGGATCACAGTATTCTAGGGACCATATAACTGGTATCCTAAAACCCAGGAGAGGTGGTTTCTTGGAATATACTGGAGCTTGCTGCTCACTATTAGGTTACGCTGTGAATTCATATCTGGGAGAGACAGTGGAGCCCACAGTGTGCTAGAAAATCTCCAGGGAGTGGCAGAATTGTGAGAAATGTGACTGCTAACCAGGTGAAGTCATCACAGTGATGCTTAGCAATGGTTTATGATCTAAATTTCTAACCATGTAGCTAGAGGCCTGTTCTGTAGCTCTCTGAGGGGTCACTTTAAAGCCACAGAACAGCATCTTCCTTTTCCCACATGGAAGCAGTGGGTCAAAATGAGTCAGCCAGCAAACGATTAGTTGAAATCACAGGTTTCTAGTAAATAATAATAAAAAAAATCTTACAGCCCCCTAGGGAATTGGGTCCTATTAACCTTGGCACTTTACCAGTCAGCAATGAAGAGCTCCTATCCCAAACAACTCACTATCTTGATTGCTGACAAGATGCCACTGGAGGGGGAAATGTAGGAACGACATGGGGATGGATAGGCATAAAAATAACTTGAAGAAAAGCAGAAGCCCAAGCTTCCTTTTTCCTAACCATCTATTTATGTCCTTTGTCAGGATGGCACACATGCAGGTGACTTAAAGCTACCATATTCACCCTTAGAAAGAAACTTTCTTCTCCACTGCACTTGGTAGTCTGTTTCCTCATTGCTTTATCAGGAAAAGACTTGTCACAGCTCAAGCAGCTCGGATGTTCACATGCTGATGCAAAGTCTGACAGGCTGGGAACGTCTGGCAGTTACACAAACAGGCAGACATCCGCAGGTACAGATGCAACACAGTGAAATACTCAGGTCTGCAGTACAGCTTAATCACGCTATCAAACACAGCTGTACCAGTCACATGCTGGGGATTTCCCAGCTGCAGGCTCTTATCTCCCAAAGCACACATAGTTCGAAACAATTCAGTCACTATGCAATCAGCAACCATGTGACAATTTCCTTTTCTCTTTCAAAACATCCAAACAAGTCTGGATTCAGAAAGACTGTGGCTCAGCTACTGCGACTCTTTCTTAGTACTTTTTCTGCATTTATCATGTCAAATGTAACACTGCCACTACAGTAGGGCTGTACCAGCTTTAACAGAAAGTACTTCTGTGATCTTCGTTCAGGAAAAAAAAATAAAAATCAATGTTCTTATGTACTCATGAGATCTAAAGATTTTCTTAGCAACATGATCAAGACAAATCACATCAAGACCACAGGTTAGATGTGTGACACTCAGGCATTGTTAGGTTTTAAGTCTCTATCACTGAAAAATATCATATGAAATCCGTGGAAGTTGATGACCATTTGAAAAGAGTACAAAATAGCTGCACATTAGGAAAAGCTCACATTTGTAATTCTTTGTATGTCCTAATTCCACTTGCTTATTGTTCTTCTCCTTCCTCAGTTATAAACCAGACTGCAAGCCCATGGAGGAAGAGGTGTAGCTGAATTTTGTCAGCTGTTTTTTCCTCTCAGCTCATTATCTATCAATATTTCTGTTCTCAGATAAGAAAAATTATAGAAAGAAATAATTCTTTACTTTGTTTCCTCTCTAGTCTGTGCTAATGGGCAGGTTTAAGCAGGAATATTATTGGAATAACTTTAAAAAGGCTCAATTGCAACATACGTGTATTAAAGGAACAGTTCTTGCTGGGAGTACCTGCTGCAGACAGGAGGCCCTGCAGTGATGATTATTTTCTTTCAGGAAAGAACGAGGAAGTCAGAGAGGAGAATTGCACTAAGGGCCCTGCCCTTGGAAGGCATTTGATTTAAAATACTAAAGGAAGCAGCTATGTCCAAGTCACTTTTTTTTTTACACGTCCGAATGGCTGCTGCTTCTGAATGCTGACCAAATCTGAACACTGACTGCAAAATATGCAGTGTGCTTTACTCTTGGAGAGCAGCTGCTGATATCACTAACAAATCAGTTGGATGTAGTTTCCCCGACATCCTTTATATCATCCCATTGAATTTACTATGCACTATTCTAAAACAAGAAAAGAAATACACACACTAGTTTGGAATAAAAAGCTGACGCAACCTCCAACTATGCAGGAGTCTGAGTCACAGAGGCAAAATGCAAAAAGACTGCTGTACAAGATCATCCAAAAATGATACTTACTTTTGGGTTCTGCTGGCATAGCAGTGTGGAAGGCACACTACTGCAAATTTTGCATAGAGAACATAATGTTGTAATGAAATAGATCTGAAATCTCCTTTTGCAGTATCACATCTGGAACAGATGGCCTTATCCTCAGAGTAAGTATGGTCAGATGGACAAATGAGTGTATGACGTGTGTTAACAGGGCTTTTATGAAAATCCACTCACCGCGGTAATCTTACCTCCTATAAAAACTTTCAAAGAGAACCATGCAAGTGTTACCTCTTTCTGCTCTGGAGACAAGCTGGAGTAGGTAGGAGAATGTCAAAGCAACAACACCTGAGGGAAGCTGTTAATAAGGTAAATACAGTACACACTCAAACAGTGCCTGAAGAAATTTAATTAGAGTGGCAAAATAGTAAAATGTGACATTTTTCAGGCCTTTATGTATTGAGATTGAAAGAGGTAATAAGCCAGAGAACATGAAATTATCACCTATGCAAAAGAATGACACCATTATGATTAATGAACATTGTGCAGTGATTCACCTGATTTAAATGCTAAAGCCCCCCGTGTGTAAGAGGGCAGAATGAGTAGGAGAGATGAGGGAAACATGCTGTAAAAAGCCGTGAGTGTGGTACATCTGTTACAGTTGTCAGTAACCTCCAACTTCAGTAGCCTAGCAAAATAATTAAAATGATGATAGAAATTAATGAGGAAAAGTCAAAAGCGAGAAGTTTCTTTACGAAGAAATCTTAGAATGGTCAGGAATTTGTAATTCCATAGTCAAGGAGAAGATCATTTTGGCTTAAAATGCTTTTTTTCACTACTCAAGTGTGAGCAGTAGTTCATAATAAAAAGCACTATATAATAAATGAAGATAAAGAAAAACATTAATAATCCATATGAGTTAGGAGTTACAAAGGGAGAAAAATTAATAAGGCAAGATAGAAACATTAATGGAAAATCTACAGCTGACAGGACCAATGTGGTATGAAGAATTATTATTTTTTTAAAGTATCAAGACTGCAATAGTCCTAGGAGTTACATAAACCTTTTGCCAGATGGAAATTATAAAAATTTTAATAGCAATACAGGACAGACAGTATTTTTAAAAAATATTTCTATCCCGTATTTGGACAGATGTTCTTATGTCTCATGGTGATGTTGAACTATTTTCCAGTCCCTTAGTAACCAAGCAGGACGTTATACAACAGGTACGAGAAATAAACGTTTTAAAGTCAGCCAATCCATCTACCTCACACCTAAGAAGTAAGACTGAGAGGGCCTGAGAATTAATCATGTTTATTTTAAGAAATTAAGGTATTCCAGGGAAATTCCATATTACTGGAAAAGTGCTAATGTTGTGCCAATAATAACAAAGGCCAGCAGGATGACTCAGAGAGCTAATGGATAGTTAGTCTGATGTTACTTCCAGGTAATAAAGCTGTTATAAAATTAATAAAGCATTAAAGTACCAGAATATCATTAATATCAGTCAACACAGTTTTGTGGCAAATAGATCTTGTAAAATAAGGTTATTGCATTGTTTGATGAGACAGACATTTGGCTGATTAAAGTAACTGTATATCTGCAATATATTGTGAAAAGTAGATGATTTAATAGCATATGATATTCTCATTATGAAAATGAACACTACACAATATCAATGTGTTAAATGGACTGAAAACTGAAAGATCTAACAAAGTAACAATGAATGGAGACTTGTAACATACACTGTAGGGCTTTTGTGATTCAGAAATAAATATATACATCCAGGATAATAAGATTTGTGAATTTTATAAAATTGTGAGGATGAAAACTGAAGAAAGTAATGTAGAACAATTTGAATCACTTAATATACTAAGCCAGTTCTAATTAAACATGTCTTAATACAGTCAAATGCAAAGGAATTAGAACTAGAAGCTCCATCAGCAGGCAAGTCTCCTCCCCAGAAAACACATGGTCTGAAAGGTACCAAGGATTAAGGTCACAAACAGCTGACATTGCAGAAAAAGAACCTAATATGATCCTTGTATGTATAGATCCAATAGCAAAACAGCTTTATGCAACTGTGTGCAACACTGGTGAAACTGCAGTGAATAATCACACCAAGTTTCACATTTTAGAAAGAATGTCTTCAAAACAGAATACAAAAAAACAGACAAAATGAGTTGAAGAAGAAAATCTCTTACAGTGACATATTTGAAGGAAAGACTTAAAGTTCACTTGTTAACATTATTAACTAGGTTGACAATATATCACAGAAAATACTGGTTTCTTTACGGGATTCTTTAGCATAAATACAAAGTTTGAGTAGGAAACAAGACATATTAAACAAGTTATTTATAACCCTAATTATCATGGGAATTCTCAGTAGCATCTTTAGTTCTTGAGGTCTTCAAGTCTGGGTACCTTTTTGAGTGTTGCAGTTCAGCACGTGTTTGTATGCTTACTGCTGCAGCTGAACACAAAATACTTGATACAGAGGTAACTGGGTAATAATGACCTATGATACTGAGAGCAAATTAACTGACTTAGTAGTTCCTTATAGCTTTTCTTTCCCCCCCGCCTCTGGATACAGTAAATATATTTTACTCTCTCCTCTGAAGAAGTGAGCTGATGCCACTTGACTAATTTTGGAATACTCTATGTTGACATCTGCCAGAAATCACTTAAGATTGTCGGAACAGGCGTTTCCTGCAAAGGAGAAGGAAAAGGATTTTTTTCAAAAATAAAAAAAAAAAAAAGGTGGGGGAAGAGGGAAGCAAAAATCCTATGCTTGATCCCATGTACATTAATACGTGTTTTGCTACTGATTTGCAGAGGAAAGATCTGGAGCAAAGAGCACTACGGAAATAGTTCTATTTTTTAAATTCTGGGCTTCTAATACCACTCACAATTTCTTCAGGAGCAATTGCTTGGCACTGTGCATGGTGTAATAATAACAGTCAGACCTTCTGCTTTTCCAGAAATAACCATGTCATAAGCTGCTGCTTCCTTTTTTTTTTTTTTTTTTTTTAATATTTACAGACATCAACAAGCCTATATAAAGCCTCTCCATCATTTCTTCATATAGTTTCCCTTTTGACATATTTTTAGGTCAACCACACTTGAACAGTACTTCCTCAACCTACTGACCTTTGCTCTGGGACAGGTGATCAAGAGAAAGGCAAATACTGTGCTGTTTAAAGGATGACAGCCAAAATTTTCCACAGTATTTGTTGAAAGAGTAGGGTACGACGAGGTATAAAAAGCTGAGCATAACTCCAACGTGGGGCCGCTCTCATGCTTACAAACTCTGCATCTGCCCTTTGAGTTGCCTCCAAAGCAAGACAGATGGAAATTTATCAATATGCAAGAAGCAGAAGCTAAACTCGTGATCTTTCAGTTTTCTAACTAACCATGTCACTTTGAAGAAAACAGCTTTAAGCCTCTTTGCAATTAATTTTATCAAAGAAAGGACTGTAAGGAATAAAATTACTCATCAAGGAGAAGCTGTATCCATGTGCTCCTTTCCTTCTCTGGCACAAGGTACAAAAAAGCTGTAAACATTTGGAGATGGTATTTTCCTAAGGCTAGGTTGTTGTGTGCCTTCAAACATGTTACCTTAAAATCTCAGGAATGACAAACCTGCCATTTTCTGAATTTTTCCAGTGTAGAGAACATAAACAGGCCCAACTTCGGGTGACTGGCTCTAGTACAGGAAACCTTTCTATCAGATTTTGCTATTCCCTACATAGAAAGAGGTGTGTCTAAGTACAGCCACGTCTTCAAGATTTTTCATGGTCTACAGAGCTTGACTGCTAAAGCAGCAGAGTGGACAGAAGTCACAAAAGACTGTGGAGACATCAGGTCATTTTTTTGTACATGGTTAAAGTACAAGCTAAATCAATCCCAATCACAGTAGTGGGCACTGTTGCATGAATGTATTTCCCCTCACAGGGTGTAAAGTACACCAAGAAAAATTCACAGTGGTTTGAAAAACAAATTTTAGCTACCTTGTGTGCTACAAAAAACTCTGGTTTTGACTCAGTTTTGATCCCAGGTAGCTAATGCATATCCTACTGTGCAGAGCATTAGTGCAGGGAGAGAACCTGTTAGCATGTCCCCATTGGATGAAGACTCTTTATGTGCACATTTTGCTTTAAAATGCTGATTAGCCGTATAGTTAACTATCAGAATATTGAGGAGAAAAGCACTTGGAACATCTGTAGTTTGCAATGATTATACCTGAGTTGAGAATCCACTGAGCATTAAAATACACACACAAGTATCTTGCTACATCTTAATGAGGAAGCAACACAGCAATTTCATCAGACGATAACTCAGCAGGCAAACAAAAACCTTACTGTGTTGAAAAAACATTGCGATGATGATTTTCTAACTGGAAATTGTAGATAAATTGTATTTAACAACTATTTCATTTGTTTTTCAACATAGTTTTAAATTACTAAGCCACTCTGATTTTTAAAAGACGTTCACAAACTAAACACAGCTATAGAAGGACATCCCCTGGACAGCAGATCCCTAAAGAATCAAGATACTGCATTAATGGTGCAAATGGATGCCCCTTTTCTCTATGACTCAGTACTCGGTTAATTTACCCCATACTGCACCACAGTCCATAGGAGGTCACACATCTGGCATTTTCAAGAGGAAAGAGAGGGCTAGAGGCCATGATAAATATCACTTTGGGCACGTATTCTACCAATTTCCATTTGCCTCTGAAGATCGGGTAGGGACATTTTAGAAGCACATGTAGTGACAGGACAAGGGGCAATGGTTTCAGACTGGAAGAGGGTAGATTTAGGTTAGATATTAGGAAGAAATTATTTACTGTCACGGTGGTAAGACACTGAAACAGGTTGCTCAGGGAAGCTGTGGATGCTCCCTCCCTGGAAGTGTTCAAGGGCAGGTTAGATGAGGCTTGAAGCAACCAGGTCTACTGGGAGGTGTCCATGTGCATGCAAGGGGGTTGGAGCTAGATGATCCCTAAGGTCCGTTCCAACCCAAGCCATTCTATGATTCTACCGTTCAACTAAAGGTGCTGTTCCTCACTCACAGATACACAGTGTTTCTAAATGCTGACTACAGGCAGAGACATCTCATGGCAGCTGAATACCATCCCCTCCGTATGACTACCCGTGCAGATTCAGGACACTTGCGTGCTCAACAGAGAAAGCCAAGGTGTGTACATCAGGGCAATGCAGAATCAGTTACATCTGCTTTGCAGGAACAAGACATTCTTGTAGAACTGACTATATTGCAACTCCTGATCTGCTGGCAGGACCAGAGATGCATGCAGGTGGCATGTTCTGAAGTGGGCAATCCAGACTGCTGAAAAAGAATTGGGCACTGAAGTACGACACTGAGAATGAAGAGAGACACAAATGGACTTTGGAGTGGTACATGACATGAAATTAGATGGAAAACGACGGACACAAGGACGGGCACATAAACAATACAAGAAAAAGCATGGAAGCCTGGGAAAGGTGGGGGCATATGGTTGTTATCATGTGCAGCTAAAGTTGGTGAGAGCTGACTCAGACTGGCAAAAAGCACAGCATATACGTAACGGTAAAAGAACGGTGATGTGTAAGGTGTGTGTTGGTGCTGATTTTGCAGGAATCTGAACCTAAGTAGTCAAGGCTTGGAGCCTGAATTTGATGGAAGAGGAAAAGCTGGGACAGGCAAACTTTCTTTTTTTTTTTTTTTTTTTTTAGTTGTTAAGCTTGTATTAGGTGAAATTCACTCCATCACAGCAAATGCATCCAACTGAAATGTATGCCTACTGCAAATGCCTCAAGCCACAAACTGTCTTTCAGGATTCTACAGAGCTCTGTCAGACATATAGTCTGGATCTTCACACATTTTAAGAGGGTCTTGTTCTGTAACACTCCAGCAACTAACTCAGTAACAAATGTCCTGAAGTTTGAGCAAGAAAAATGCCCCTTTGCCAGTTTTTATCTATTCTGGCTGTCCCTTCAGGACCTTTGCAAATAAATGGAGGAGTTTTGCCAAACATACACACAACACAACAGCCCCCATCCCGTGGCAGCACGCTGCAACCCAGTGACATGACTTGCACGAGTTAGGATTGCAGAACCAAACCTATGGAAACTAACAGTTAAGCTGTTCCTATGCAGGAAATTATTTGCTGGCTTCCAGACTCAGTTCTTTTGTTCTCTCCTGTGTCATGCCATCTTTCAGCCCTGGACCATAGTGGATCTGACTGAATCCACCCTTCTGTGCTGTTGATCACTACCAAGTCTTCCCTACCTCTATTGTTACAGTGCCATGCTTTAAGAAAAGTGAAGAATGCAGCCTTGGTGGCAGCACTAAGTGAACACTACTTTTAAGGAGAATGTCCCAAATCTCATTAAAAAGAGATAAAGCCATCTGGATCCTAAGATGGTTCGTTTTAAAAAAACCCCACAAAACTATTTTAAAACCAATTTACTACGAAAAATAGAAAAGAAAACAAGTTTGCTGCCAACAAACATTGTAGCCCTTGTCATATATTACCACATGAACAAAGCCCTCAGCGACTGACTCCAATACCATTGCCAATTATTATGACAACATACAGTATAACTGCATTATGTTTACAACATAATACATGTGAGTATTCAATAGAGCCTGGCAGGACTTCAGTCACTGCCTCTTTTATGCTTTAAAAATCAATTTTTCAAACTGAGTTTGCTGCATAACAGATTCCCTAATTGCATACTTTACTTTATAGAGAACAGGAAAGGATACTGAAAGAGATTTCAGGCAAAACCCTTAACGTTTAGCGAGATAAACCAGTTTTATTCACACACATTGCCCCATGACCAGCCCACATAATACCTTTATTTTACAAATATGCCCCACCTCCTTCCCATTGACATTACTGGAAAGTTTTTCAGAAGTTTCAACCAAAGCAAAATCAAGACCAAAATGTTGAGGGCCCAGTTTTTAAGGGGTTCTTGCCTCACCCTTACCTCTACAATTGCAAGTAACTATAAAGGTAAACAGGGTTATTTAAACATCTGCTTGATTTGTAAATTACAACAGATAGGAAGCTTAGAAAAAACTCCCTTTTTCTTTGCCAAATCATGTGCAAAATACAAGCAGGAGGCTGCATTGGAAAAGATCAACCAAAGACATGCTCAGACTCAACCATCTAGTTACCCCATTGTCAGCCCATAGCCAATAACTCAGTCAAATCTCTGGGTGGGCTACCTACTTTGCAGATAGATGAGGACACGAGTGCAGAGATACTTAAAATGGTCATGTGTATGCTAACTTAAGTCTACCATGCCCTAGCAACACCATACAAATATGCCTGTAGTGATTTTCAGGCAAGCCTGAGTTCAGAAGTGACATGGTTCACACAGCTCATCATCTGAATTAATGAACTTCACCGGATTCGAGACCTTGTAATGAAGTATTATAACGCACCAGCCTGGGTGCCTCTACACTGTGCTCCACTGAGCAGCCACTCTCAGAGACTTCTTAGCTCAGGATCAGCTAAGAATAAATGAAATCACTTTAGGTTTAAAAGCTTAGATTTAAAAGCAGTAGTATTATTATCCACAGCTTTCTTGTCTCCAGACTAACCCTGTCCCTCAGTGTCATGGCTGAAATGAAATTCTATGATAAAATGTTACTTAATGTAATACCTGAATTACACACACACACACACAAAAAAAGTGATTGATTAATTGATGTAATGGGTAAAAAACTGGTTGGGTAGGTTTCAAAAGCTAATGGGTTTTCCTCAGCCTGGAGGCTTGTAACAAGTGGAGTACTGCACAGGTATGTACTGGGACTTGTTCTGTTTTACATCTGAGGCACCTGAAGGAGGCAATGAAGTGTGCTCTCACCAAGTTTCCCAGTGACACCAAGCTGGGCAGACCAGTCAAATATGCTCAAGAGCAGGGCACCAGTCAAAGGGACCTAGGTAGGCTAGAGGGTTGGGCTGATATGAAATGATGAAATTACACAAGGACAAATGAAAGTCTTGCACTTGAGAAGGAAAAACCCCATGCAGCAGTACAGGCTGGAGGCCAGCTGGCTGGGCAGCTGGGGACACTGGTATGAGCCAGCAGTGTGCCCTGGCAGCAAAGAAGGGCAAAAACATCCTGGGCTGTACCACTGGGCACAGAGCCAGTAGATCATTAGCCAGTAGATCATTAGCAGTGATTATCCCCCTTCACTCAGCACGCTTTCGACTGCATTGAGAATACTGCATCAAGAACACTGCACCCATTTTTGGGCCTCCCAGTATGAGAAAGATGTTGATAAACCAGGGTGAGGGGGCTAGAGCCCCTGGGTGAGAAGACACTGAAGGAAGTGGGCTTGTTCACCCTGAAGAAGAGGTGGCTTTGGGAGGACCTAATAGCAGGTTTTCAATACTTGTGAGTAGGTTACCAAGAAGATGGAGCCAGGATCTTCTCAGCACTGCATGGCAGAAGGATGAGACTTGAAAGGACAAACTGAAACAAGAAAGACTTCAATTTCACATAAAGATAAACTTTTTCACCAGCCAAGTATTGCAGCAGATTGTCCAAAGAGGTTGTGTACCCTCCGTTCTTGGCAGTGTTCAAGACCTGAATGGATAAAGCCCCGAGCACATGCATATGGATGCCACAACTTGAAATCCAGTTGCTGACAAACGCTGGCTTGTTCTGCTATTGAAAGGTGCTGCAACCACCTGCAGACCCAAAGCACAGCCTTGGTTACATGGAGGCAGGGTCAGAAAAATAAAAAATTCCAAGGATGCCCTCTTAAATGTGATGTTCAGCTTGGAAATTTTACTGCTTGCACAGTGGTTTGAGTAGAACTGCTTTGCAAATACCTGCGGAACCTCTTAGAGACTTTTCTGATCACTGTTGGGGGATCCATTTTCACACTTCAGTATGATTTATACAATCTAAGATCCACATATAGGCTTAACAGGAAAACTTGGAATATATGTCTTTGTATTTCTATAGCCCTGGCTAAAGAGAAAACAACAGAAAGCATCAGGCTGGTGAGAAACTGTTAGGGTAATTCCTCAAGCATCTGTCTTGGGACATACTTAATATTTTCCCTTGTGACCTTGGCACAGAAATTAGGTCTGTGATAAGCTGTTAGTACAAAGGAAGACTTTATTCCACACCAACAGAGAATGGGTAACTGCAGTAACAGAAGCAGAATGAAATAAAGCGCATGATCATACACACAGGAGTAAGAACTCCTGTGACAAATTGCAAAGAACAAATGAGGAGAAAGAAGAGGGTGTATTAGTCCATCAGAGGATGACTATGAGCAATCACTGTAATGTGGCACAGATAACACTAAGATATCCTGGGTGAGATGTTACTAGGAAAGACAGAGAAATTTAGTGTCAGGATACAGGGTACTAATAAAAGTGAAATACATTACATGTATTACATTGTCACTCATATTCAAGAACACTTAAATCAAACTGGAGCAATTACAGCAAAATCTGACTTAAGTTCCCAGGCAACACAGTAATACAAATAAGATGAATACTAAAGATGTAGATAAAATGTCTGTTATGAAAGACAAGTCTGATCAAATTATTAACTAGCTGACAAAGATGAATACTTTGAATATTTCCTTTACTATATCCTTCATGTGTAAATAATTACAATTTCAAATGACAAGAATTATACACTACTGTGTTTCTCTAGATACCAGCTTTAGCATATTTTTCTTCTGGATATGTCTTTTTTCATATTCTGTTCCAGGACTATGGATAGCAACAACTCTGAAATTTATTTCAACATGGATCCTTGCAAATACAAACTCCAGTTACTCTCTTAAGAGTTACAGGAAATTTTTAGCAGAAACATCAGTTACCAAGTAGAAACAGAAACTCCAGAGTTTGATTTCATCATGAAAAGGAAGTCTGTGCAGTTTGCAATTCGTATTGCTGGAATCAGGAATCATATTGTCATTCTTCAGGCAATGAAAAGACACCACCTTCCCCACTATCATCACAGACTTTGTTTTCAAGGCTGGCAGTAAATGTACAGTATTCCTAATCCAGACATAATGTTAAGCATTACATGGCACTTTGCCAGTTCAATTAAGTCTCATGGCTCTCCTGGCAGGTAGTTTAGAGACCTGCCTAAAGCCACCAAAGTAAATCAACTAAGACTAGAACACAACAGTGTCCATCTCCCAGGCGTTTCCCATTAAAACATGCTCCTCTTCTAGGAAGGGATCCTGGCAAATTCCAGGCTTTATGGGAAAGAGACTCTGTTTAAACATTTAAAACTTTAAAGCACTTACTGGAATAAAGAAAAGGAAATGGAAATAGAAAATATGAGAAATCCAAGTTAATCCAAGAAACATTATAGCAATTGATCACAATGCAGCCTGGAAGGAAAATGCAATCGATACAGAGGGGAGGAAATCAAGTAAAAAAGATGCTGCAAAGATCCTCAAATTGCAGGCAAGGGGTGATTAATTTATTCTCACCCTTTCTGCATGATGAAAACTAGAAAGCTAGACATTAAGAAATGTCATCTAATGACAATAGATGACATATTTCTTACCACTGTGCAAAAATGGCAAAATAAGAGTCTGGAACTGCTATTAGAATTGCTATCCAGTGCTTTAGAAGTGGCTTACTCACCAAATAGATTGCTTAGTCACTGCAGGGGAGTGTTTTGGTGCACCTGTGCTCCTGGAAAATGATGTCAGCATTAAAATTCTCCTGGCTTTTAATGTTTTTTCTATACCTGGTGTTGATATTTTGATGACAAACTTGTATTTTGGTGACAATTTCAATTTGTTCCAGGTATTAGGAACATAACATTGTTAATGAAAATAATGCTAACATTTACAAAGCTTATGATGTTATTGATCTAGACAGAAAGTTATCACATAAGCAAATATCCTAAATATTAAGCAAATACAATTTTCATTTTGGAAATAAATTGTCATGATTTTTTAAAATATTACTTTTTACCTAGGAAGTAAGTGGAGCTGGGTCAGTATGGTCCCATATGTACCTAGAGGACAGCAATGCCATTTTGCTATGAAAATCAAAATATTTCATTAGAGAACGTGATTTTATCTTTTTTAATGAGAAAGTAGGGAGTTCCCACTCTGCAGCTTGGAAAACTAAAGTCTTATAATCAAGAGCTCTGAAGTCAAGCTTAATTATTTATATTTTACAGTATCTAATCCCATGTGTAACTACAGTAACCTACTTTCACAGCACAGTATTACTTAGATAGAAGCAAGAATGAAAAATCCAGCTCAAAGATTTTTAGTGAGAATTTCATAAGGAAATCTTGGCCTTGTGTTTCCTCATTCTGCCCTTCTATTCTCACATTGTTTAGTCTCTCACAGGATCATCTCTGAGATAAATACTCAAATACATGCCCTCCTCTGTGTCCTGTACTTGCTTTCTGGAATTACTATAGTTGGTATAATTAAAAAAAAAACAACCAAACAAATCCAAAAATACCACAAGACTCACCTAAGCTACATCATAAACTTATCTGGCCTCTGTTAGTATAAGAACAGGAGAGACTGACAGTCCAGTTTCTTTCCCTTTGTTATCAGGTGGGTTAATATGACTTAAGATGAGCCTTTCATAGTCAAGTGAGTCACTCCTAGGATTAAGAACACAGACATTAATGTATGTCTGATTCTTAAGCCCCAAGGTCAAACCAAACTCTCTTTTCTCTTTCAGATACTATCAAGTCAGAGAATATGACACTGTTTTGTTTGTTTGTTTTTCCCCTTATGTTTCACTGAGTTTTAATTAACATTTATTTTTAATTTGAGGATTCAGTTTTCTTTAATTTCATTTTTTAAAAATGTTTTTGTAACATTTCCCCTCAGATTTTAAACTGTTCTTTCTGTCCAAGGTTTAACTGACATTACAAAATGAATTCTGTTTCTTTAAAGCTGACACAGTAAGAACGAGCAGGCTGTCTTAGATTGCAGGCCACTTCATTTCTCATAAGCATGCTATCATTAGCTACCTTTAGGAGAATGAATTCTATTGATTGGTGCAAATCAAAATTGTGACCTGGTGGCAGTATTAGATGTTTGTTACAAAGCATCATCTCCTCATTAATCTTTCATTAGACAGCGTGATCCGAGAAGCCAGCTGCAGTCACACCACGCTTACTCTCTCGAGTGATGCCACCAGAGAGGGCTCCCTTATTGGATCACAGCAATTACTGGCCTTACAATGCGGATCCTGAAAGCCTGATCAAATTTCCTCCTAGATATGGCAAGCTTACAAATAATCATGTGCTGTTTTTTGGGTGAGGACATCATGGAATTACACCAAAATGCAGTCAGCTCGAGTAATTTGCAATTAAACATGTGACTCTGGATTCTGGGATGATACATCTTCATTTACAGCATATGAAGTATTTTACAGAAAGCTGAAATACATAAAATTAAGGTATCTTATGTTCCAGTCAAACAACAGAAAACTGACAAATCAGTTTTCCTTATGGGAGAAATGAAACAGAATCTCTCTGGACTGTTGGCATCACAGTGCCATGATTTAAAGGAACTGAGTAACAACTGCAGGTAAACAGTAGACAGTCTGAAAAAGCATCATCTGTTCCTGAGTACCTAAGCACTGCTGGAATAGAGCTCAGGAGGGTGACAGAGGTTCTTATTTTCAGCTTCATAGCACAGCATAGCAAGGCGCAGGGGGGAAAGTTGGGAATTGTGCAACTCTAACAATACAGGATTATCTGCCTGCAAACATAAAAAAGGTTAAAATTGTAGTGGCTTTAAGTGAAGAGGAGCCATAATATACTGCAACTGACCTCTACTTCCAGGGATTCTCTGGCTTATACAAGTATAAGGGTTGTATCACTAAGCTATTTTCTGCAGACATATAAAGATTGCGTTAAAATCTGAACACAAGACATTCCATTAGCCTCTGCAGCCATTAAGAGAAAAAGGCCTAGCAAAGGACAAAATAACTCTCCATTAGAAGAGAACTTAAAAATGTACACTGCAGAAGTGTTCTTACTTGTACAGCTCAAAAGTTATTCTGGTTACATTACCAAGTTTTGATCAGGGATAAGAAAGGGTGACACAGACAGTGCACAACTGACATAAAATAACTGCCTCACTATTGCTTCAGGCAAGGTGCTGAACCCTTCCAGACCCACAGATACTACACCTTCTAGAAACATGTTACAAACCCACACTACCCATGGCAAACCCCACAGAGTTGTTCACTATCAATATGACTGTGAAAGGACAGGCAACCTACCCAGAGTATAAAAGTTAGGACTGACTTTCCTCCCCCTGTGAAAAAAGACCCACAAAAACACACTCCCAGGACAGGTAGATGTAGCTAGTTCTGTAAATTGTGGGTTCCACTCATTATGGGCAGTACAAAATGTCAGTGTGTCACTTACTACACAAACTCCAGTGGTTCAGAGTTTGGAATTTGCTCGTAAAAATGTAATTTGAGCTTTAGAAAACTGAAGTACCTCCTTTCCTATTCTGCTGTTGGGTTGGGCAATTCGTTAAGTACTTCTCTCCTCGTGGGTTCAACAGGAAATTTCTATCATTGTTCATTCAAGTCCCTCTGCCAAAGCACATATATATTTAGAGAAGAAAAATGATACTACCCTAATTCATATTATTAACTCCATCATATCTTGCATGATAAAAATCAGTCCCTAGTCTCCTCCACCTGGGTTGTGATAACAGCAAAAAGAAAGACACCATGAGCTGATCCAGATTCCTGTGAGAGGCGAATCTGGTGTACAAATCTGGACCTAGTATTTGTCAGAAAAATCAGCCTTCAAGTTTCACCCTAACTTCAAAACCGTCATCACATGGTTGGCTCTTCAGTGAGGAACCTGGACCTTGAAAAGATTTAAACTGTACTATGCTGTCTTAGCTCACGTGCTAGGGTTCTCTGGAGCTACTAGACAAGTTTCAGGCAAGACACAAATATTCTTAAAAAAGATGCAAGTATCTGATGAAAACCTTTTCAAATGTGAACATGCCATTCTGATACAGAGGCTGAGACTGGTAAGAGAGAAAAAGATATAAGAGCACTGTCAAAAGAAAATTAAATGAAAGAAGGTTTTATCATCTCTATCTTCATTTGCACATTATGCCTCCATTTAAAAAAGAAAAAAAAGACCAAAATTTAAATATTTGTAATAGAAAACTATGCATTTATCACAGCATTCCATTGCATTTACATTACAGAATTAAACATTTTAGCTACAATAGGTGAATACAACAAATACACTTCCAGTTTTAACAAAACAGTTGTCAAGATACTATGCCTTAGGCAAGACTGTAAATCAAAACTTTCTGGATGACAGTCCTGTGCCTTGACAAAACTAATAATCACGTTACTAAGTCTAACAACCAAATTAATATTCAAACTCATGCACACGCAAAATTTTAACCAGTACAACTGTCTTAGAAGTTACATGGAGATTTCTTCAACCATAACTGAAAGGCATCTATGGAGCCAAAGTTAACAACTATGTTACACAACTGATTTGGTTGGGGAACACATTCCAACTGAAACTGCAGAAATAATTTAGGCAACTATATAAATATAATTTAAGGATACAGAGGTTAACAAGCATCTTTATTGACCACAAATGGCTTCTTTCCTAAAGGCACCTCTGTATCACAGCATTCCTCCCTAGAAGCATGAATCCCAAATACTGAATATTTAATACCAATTGCTAGAATGCAGACATGGTAATTGGATGTTTCTAATCCAAGCTTTTCTTGAAGTTAATGGACTCTGACACACAAAATGTGGCAATAATCAAAGCACTGTAATAAAAACTGTGTGAGCCGTGTAAGTTAATAATATGCACCTATTTTAAGGATAAGGCTCTTATTTGTTCTTTTTAATTCTTGAAAACATATACATTAAGGAATAGTTGCTCTGTTAACTCACTGTAAGTTTTCCCTCAATCATTTGTATATTACTACCATACTGTGAAATGTTGAAACAGGCAAGAGTTACATAATGCTCTGACTTTTAAACTCTATGTAATTAATAATGGTGGAATGGTTTGGGTTGGAATGGATCTTGAAGATCATCTAGTTCCAGCCCCCTTGGCATGGGCAGGGACACCTCCCACTAGACGAGGTTTCTCAAAGTCCCATCCAACCTGCCCTTGAACACTTACAGGGAAGGGGCATCCAGAACTTCCCTGGGCAACCTGTTCCAGTGTCTCACCACCTTCACACTAAAGAATTTCTTCCTAATGTCCAAACTTAATCTATCCTCTTCCAGTTTAAAACCATTCCCCCTTGTTCTATTGCTACATGCCCTTACACAAAGCCCCCCCCCAGCTTTCTTGTAGGACCCTTCAGGTACTGGAAGGCTGCTATAAGGTCTCCCCATCCTTAAGAAGTAACAGATGTGTGAAAGAAAATGATAATATCTACAGCGACCAAGACAGGCGTAATTTAGGTTTCCAATTTACCAAGCCTCAGAATTTCTTGCTCAAATTGCTGAAGATTTATGTGAAACTGTAGGTGTCATCATGATCGTGTCTATTAGAATTGTATCTATAGATACAAATCTATTAGAATGAAGCCAGACACAGTTTACATTTTTCAACAATGCTATTAATTTCACCCAAGAAGTCAGAAGTGGATGATTTGGAATAGTAAACAATAATGTGACATATGGAACATGCCTGATGTAACTGACTCTTATTGGTAAACTAGTCCACATAAAGGTATTTGTGTTAGGGGAAATAAAAAAAGGGAAAAATTTTTAAAAAGAGTGAAATAGCAGAATGCTGATTGACAAAGTATAGAGCTCCACAATTGTTGACTAAACTGCAAGCAGCTAGACATACTTTGATGAGCCTTCCCTGCATTTGGAGCAATGTGTAAATTGGTTCCAAGTGTCTTACTGCAAGAAGTTACAAGAACATCATGTGTGGAGTATTTTTCAGTTTGGGATATGTGAAGCAATGAATATTGATCTTCAGATCTGGAAGCTTCCTCCTGCACAAGGGGGCCTTGAAAATAAATAAATAAATAAATAAAAGCTGCATTTTAGTAAATGAAGTAACTGTGTATCTCCATGCTTCCCTCAAGCTCTTATTTACTTGGTTGAAACACAGAGATAAAATGGAGCAGCTCATCTGCTTCTCATTAGGATGACAAAAGTTCTTGCCATTCCAAGAAAACATTTTGCATTTGAAAACTCGTATTTTCTGAAAACAAACATTCCTATCAGAGTCCTCATTTTATCAATCTTAATTCCATCCATTTCACCAACTAGAACTTTCCTTGCCTTTCACTATTCCATCCCCCCAGCCACAAGCCCCTATTTGTCTTTTCTAAGTGTTGTAACTTTCTTTGCTTGACCACCTGGGGACACTCCAGAGGGATAAGATACATGAAGTAAAATCAAATAAGCTTAACAGAAACTAGATCTTTCACACATCATCACAATCAGCTGGAAATTTCAAAACAATACTGAGGACATTCCTTGAAGTTTCTGAACGGCTTCATTAAAAATTAAGGCACTGAATCTTCAGTGCTAGACTTCACTTTGCTCACCCAGTATCACTGATACTGTTATATTGGATGAATGAATATGGCTGAATACATTTCCTGAATTTTGTCAGAGGCCTGGCAACAAGCTCATTGCAACATGGAAATCTTTGTGAAAGCCTATGTAACAATAGCCTTCCTGACACATATACCAAAAGTGTGCTAAAAACCTCTGGATATGGACTCAGAGGAATCTACGTGTAGGATAGATCCTTGCATGAAGGAGACTGTAATTTATTTCTTATTTGATACAGTGAATTTAATCTCACTACTGTAATACAAACCTCTAACCAATATTCTAATGAAATTATTGTATTTTATTCTATGCAGATCTTTTTATTTACAGAATTTGATCCTGCCTTCCTCATTACTTCAGAAAACAACCCTGGTTTTTACCTCCTTTCAGAAAAATCCAAACTCTCACAGGCTCAAACCACAAATGAAACAGGGAGGGGAAATTAACTTGTCTGAGAGGGCTAACATTAACTCAGAGTTCTCACCAGATTAATATAGAAATTGGGTTCCTTGCATTATCCAGTATGGTCGCTGGCTTTTTAAATCCTGTATATGTGATGCAATACTTCAGTGTAGTAAGAGATTAAATCCTTAAACCCTGATAGAGCTGAGCATTTAAGCAAGTAAGTCCAAGGAAGTAACTAAATGAGATACGACTTCCACGAAGAAAGTCACGCTACGAGAAGTTTAGCAAAGGTTTCAACATCTAACTTACATAGGATCATAGGAAGAGAAACGATAACCCAGATAGGTCAAAAACATACCAAAGAATTAAAAAAAAATGTTAAATCAGGTAAGGTAGGTTATAAGAACCTGATTAATACATTCACCTATGAAAATCCTAAAATATTTCAACTTCAAACACTATTAACAGAGCAAGGCCTGTTTAAATTTCTTAAGGTGAAGACTGGTGCTGAAGTCAGAGTAACTGGGAATAATGGGACTTGATTCATAGCAGAATAAATTTTCCACAGACAACTGAAGAGTTGAACAGAGGAAATAACTCACCAGTACTTAAGGATGATAAAACAGATGTTTGTAGTGTAGACATCAACATTCATCTGGAATCTGGATTGTTTAGTTTAGAACATATGGTATAAGAATGATTGATAGCGAGAGGAAATACTGTGAACAAGTTCACGAAATCTAACCTATATCTAATTCTGAAAACAGACTTTCTGCTTCCCAAAATAAAATTAACTTCCCCCCATTTTATGCCCCTAATTACTTATTTGTTGGTCTTGCTGCAAAATCATGCAATTTCATTAACTCTGTACTATTTCAACATCAGAAGTAAGTACTCTGTATGTTTGTGTCATTAGTTAGCACACATTTTCTAGACATCCACATCAGTAATAATAGTAATATCTTTTTAAAAGATTTGCAAGCACAGATGAGCCTTTTTCCCCATCCAGAGACAAAACATGAAACTAGATGTATTTTGTGGTGGTTTTGGATTTTACCAAGAGTTTCTGGCACAGCGTTAACTCCTTCCTATGCTGTCATTCCAGATCACAGATTTGAAAAAAACAAAACAAGTTCTCATTTGCTTTTAAGCCTGTGGTGTATTGTATCTAGCATGGAATTTCTCTGTAAGCAAAATTAATTTAAATAAAGCATTATTTACTAATCAAGTGTTTGGCAATAGGTTAAGCAACTCAGATACCTCCTATCCTAGCTACAGTGTGCTTTCCAAGGACTGTAGAATGCATATTCTTCAAAGATTAAGAATTCCCTACCACAATGAGTCACACAAAATCCCAATACTTGGTTCTTTTCCAGTCTCACTAGAACACAAGACCAAAAATGAAAGATTTATTGTAAATTACTGTTCTTTTTGTCATATGCTCTGTGATTCTAATAATCAATCACTTGTAAAAAGGTTTAATTTCCTTGCGACAATATGGGGCAACATCACCTACAAGGAAATCTGAATATATTATCTGTGCCAGGTACATTTTAATAACTTTCCTTGATTTCTTTTTTTGCATGATAGAACCCTTGATTAGAAAGTCACACAGAAAATATTAAAGTGGAGAAATTAATGTAATTTACAATGAATAAAAAAAGTAAAAAAACCCCACACCAAATCCTTTGGAATAGCAGTAAGTTATAGTTAGATGCAAATAGTATTTTTATATGTATTCACACATATTCATAAAATAAATTGCTTGCTACCAAACTGCATGATTGGTGCTCACCTAAAACACCAACTTGGTAAGGAGTATCGATGAATACAGTGCCTTGTATACTAAAGCACAGTAATACATATGTACAGTGAAATGTAGAGATGAGAATCTGGAACTTGTACCCAGCCTATCTTAAATACAGGTATTGCATCTACCATAGAGAACAGAGCATCTGATCCTATTCTAACAACAGGACTCCCACAGATATATCCCCCTGTTGTACGGAGAGTCACATCCATGTATACATTAAAACATTGCTAGCCACATTTCATGCATTAGAAAACCCAAACAACTTGTTATGCAGAATATAGTTGGCATTACTTTGTGAAAAACCTGCCAGTAGAGATAAAGTTATAGATTAGTAAAGGCACACATGATGTCTTACTGGATGGTTATCCTGAACAGTTCTGTAGGTATTTTGAAATGTGCTTGATTAAGTAACTATAATTATCAGTAATTTATTTGTAATTGCATTAAGAAAAAGATTAAGGTTCTAAACTGATAACACCAAACGGAACTGCCTGGTTTCATGTGAAAAATGCACTTTATCGGATAAAAGAGATGGCCATTTCAATAGTAACTCAAAATGGAAATGCAGAACTATGTACCAAGCCCTTCCAGTCCTGCTGACCTAGGAGGAAGAGTTATCTATGCAGGATTACTATTTGAGTGTAATGTCTGCTGAGCATTCAGAGGAATGGAGGAACAGGCACTGCACATCCAGCACAGGGAACAAAAAATAATCCAGAAATCCTGTTTTTCCAGGACATATGCCAAGGGGACCTCCCAGTGCATGCAGCCAATAGGTAAACTAAGATTCAGGAAGGTGGCGGTGGATATAGATGTGCATCTAGGAAGGGAAGAGAAATATCACTTCAGTCTGGGAAACTAAAGGAACTTTAGTAACCTTTAGTTCTCAAATGAGCATTCTTATAAAGCAGAACTGCTGTCCTCATTAAACAATTGTTTTCGTGGTTGTTCATACTGGTGTTAAATTGGCTAGTCACTAAACACATCGATCTCAGTCAAGTGATCTTTGACTGTGCATGTTTATTTAACATAAAATTGGTTTTGAGCCACTGATAAGTATATTTAGATTATATTACATTTAGACTTTAAAACTTCAGGTCATGTAGTATTGTAGCAACCCTTTTTTTTGCTACTATAACTAGCAATGTTCTAATTCTTACCCGTTGAGAATGAGTGAATTTAAGGATTTAACCAAATCCCTTATTAACATTAGTCAAACACTGAAGATTAATACAATATGGCCCATTTCAGTTTTATATTCTATACTATTTTCTATGTCACTTCTCTACCACAAAACATCTACACAGCTACCTCTAGCTGATCTACACATGACTAAATCTGCATGTGTGAAAATAGTTCTGTAACAGTATTTGCTTTTAAAAAGTCCAGAACTACCCAAGATGTATGTATCGTAAGAGCCTGTTTAAAGTTACTTGAAAACCTCTTATGTACATTATTGTTTAGAATTTTAGAAGTGTAAAGTGCAACTCACACACTATTTTTTGTGCAAGATGTGTTCACACTGGCATATACTGTTTTTCTTTCAGAATAAGAATTTCTGTACACCTTTAGTCTGAGTGGCTTTTATCTTAGACCAAGAGAAACAATAAAATCAAAGAAAAAGAGAAATGTCTCCAAGAGTTGTCCTCATAAAGGAAAAAATTATCTTAGCTCACAGTAATTAAAAATGCAGTCATAACATTGACTGCAGTATAATCTAGACATGCCTGCTCTAGCTTTAGAGTAATTTTCTGGGATACTTGCAGCGATCTAGGTGGGGCAGCACAGAGCTCAGCAACGGCCAGCAAAATGGTCTGCTTCAGGCAGTCAAGGGAATAATATAGCAAAACAGTTTGTAATTCTCACACAAGTTTTGCTAATCAAATTTATAATTATACCTCCTTGTAGTCTTGAATTCAGTATACGAGCTTGGATGAATAGTGCCCTCACTTCCCTGGGTTTTCCTTTATGTTTATAGAACTTAATATTTTCATTCTTCCAAAGGCCCATACATGAATGAGACTGGCAAGACAGATCAACTATGACCTTTTGATCTAAGAGCCACTCCTGCAGGCTTCTTTGAAATTTGATGTTAGATTTGGTTTTGCTGTAATCTTAGCTCAAGTTACAAGTTAAATATTGACCTTCAATTTAAAAAAAAAACCCTAGCTTGACATGGCACTGGAAAATTAAAGGACAGGTAGAGATGAATTTATACAACTCAACAGTTGCTCACACCATCACTTCATAGTGCAGATACTTGCTTACTACGCTCATAAGCTACTAGCATTTCACAGATGTTCACAATTACTTCCATGTCTCCAGAGCAAACAATCCACTAATAATTCAGAGAGTAGCAAAATCCACTGTAATAAGTGAAACCAGGTAGTATCCATCCGAATTCACCCTAGCACACAAAACAGGAGTGCATTTCTTGTACACATTATCTCATGCATCACTTTGCACTATGTCCCTGTTTAGGCTAACTTGAGGACATGAGTTACACAGCAGAAAGAAAAAAAAAAAAGCCCATTGTCTGCAGAGAACAGATTCCCAGTGGCTGTCCTCACCATGTAGTTTCTCACCATACCTACAGATTGTCCACATCAAATCAGATTTATCACTGCACTTACAAGGATGTAAGTGAGGTCGCTTGCAGCTCCCTCAGGGAGGATAAGGGTCATGTACAACCATCAGCCCAATGTAGGGCAGTTCTCCAGATGCCTCAATTGGGGCTTCTGATGAAGTCCTTATAAATTATTACAAGAAAGCTGGCTACCTATACACAAAAGAATTCTGACTGCTCCATCCCCTCAAATTACTTCTGTGCTCAGACTGTGATCAGGGGACAGGAGAGCAGAGGCAGGATGCTGTAATTGCTATGAAGAGAAGAGATGGAGAACCAGCATACAGAGAGGAAGACAGATCGTTTTTGCTCTCTTGTCCCCTGACATCTGCCTATAAGGTAAAGCAAGACCAAAAAATGGCTCCTCAATGTAGAACCTGTACACAATCATGCTGACATATTAGTAAAAAAAGAAATAAAAATTCTGGTTACTTATTACCATTACATTTTTCTGAGGTGGGAAGCGAGGCTTCAATCAAGAAAAACACTCATACCTAACAAGATTAAAGAAGTTCCATCAGAAAACATTCCTTCTGAAAACTTAACCTGTGAGTAGAGATGTCACTACAATACTCTAAGGCATGCTTTGTTCTCTAATTCTCTCTTACAAAGAAATAAAGTGACACTACTACACAGAACAAAAATAGCCACTACAATGTGCTTCAATACATTTTTCCTAGACTCAAAGACAATAACAACATTAAACAAAACGATAATCAGTATTGCTTCTACACCAAAAATAGCCTATCCCCCCAAACATATGTACATTTATATTTAAAAAGCAATGTAATGGATTCTTATACTGACTTTTATACAATTCTCAAAGACAGCAATAATCATTTTGATTGTGAGAAACATTATATGGCCAGGGATGTGTGCTATATAGAAGGGAGAATCTGTTACTAACCTTTTCATATCTTGTTCTTAGAGTAGATGCATCTCTTCCACTCTTAGTTGAGACATCTCCTGCTGACCAGAGCCAGATTTTTCTTGGCACTGAGCAGGATGAGCACTTTTTTGTGCTTTTGACCAGAGCAGATACCACTCTGATCCATTTTCCATTCCATCATGTGAAATTACTGACGGATACGTATGGTGAAATGGAAGAAAAGACAGAACACAACTCACAGAACAGGCAATTCTAAAAAAGGAAAACCGATACTTTGCTTGTGTTTATAATTTTGCTTTATTCTTTCAAAACATTCTTTGCAGATCTTGAGAATATCAGCCTATTTAGAAGACACAAATAAGGTTATCAAGTCTGCATCAGCCCTCAGAGTGACAAAGAACTTTGCAAAGATTCAAATGGGTGACCAAGTAATTAGTCTGCAGAATTACAAAAAAATACTACTACTACTACTAAAAATTCACTTCCCTAGTATATTGTGTGCACTATTTAGAAATTTAGGTAATGTAACAAACAATAAGGTCTTCTAAAAAACTTACCACAAGCTGACACTTTAGGTTCTCAGTAAGAGAATACTATCCAGCAAATACCTGTTAGAAATTATCTATGGAGAGGCAAGCAGATGGATCTTTTAATCACTTTTTTTTTTAATGGATGTGGAGAAAAAAAAAAAAAAAAGGACAATGCCAAGGCTTCAATCTAGAGTAACACAGAGGATTAGTCAGTCAGTTAACTCTGAAGGCTCTAAATCTTCCCTCTTCCCTACACCTATAAAGCTCAGGAATGAAAACAGAAGATAAATAATAACAATGATGTAAAAGTCAACACTTCTTTCTGACAGAAATTTTGATAAAACTTTGAAGGTCTTTGCCCTTGTAGAAAGGGATGAAAAGGCCCTGGTACTAGTGAGAAGTACATTTGTTTGGATTTATGCAGTGGTAATGAGGTATTCCATAGCTATCAGACCGCTGCCAAATAGACTTGAACCTACCTAGTACCAGGGACTGAAGACTAGCCATTGAGCCATCCTGAAGCACTGAAATATTTGCAACCCTTTAGCAGCTACTAACATCATCTAAAGAAGGAAAAGGCTACTTCAGGATTTCATCCTGTGACTATGAGAAAATACCATGAGCAGTGTACATGATGGTAAATTTTCTAAACTCTACCTTGGAGACACCTGCTCACATATGGAAGATAATGCTGCACAAAAGAAGAGACAGAGCTGACTGCAGTCCTTGGAGATGATGGAAAAGGTGATCCATTTTTCAAAAAACTAGTAGAGCAGGACAACCTATAGAAAGGAATAGGTACAACTCAGACCATGTCATGGCAAAGAGAACCACTGCTACAAGTTCCAGGAACTCATCTCTGGCTCTGTGGCCTATTTATTCTCTGCTATGGAAATAAATTTCTTTAACATAATCTGGAGCAGCAGCCTAGATCATCAGTTCACAACTGGGAGTTGTACACTTAGGAGAAAAAAAAGGGGTAACAAGCATCCACCTCCAGCAGAAGCTTCTCAAATCAGCCGCTCTTCTGCTTTTTTAATTTTCTTAGGGCTCAGCTCAGCAAAGTGATTGCAACACTGAGCTTCTGTGAAGCATTTAATAGCTACTGGAGAGAGCTGCTGAAAGTACATGTTCCTGAGGTGAGAAGAGCGTGAAGCTTCCCTATGAAAGAGCAGTGAAGGATGTGATCTTTCTCACTGACACAGAGTAAGGAATAACTCCCAAAGCCACCACTCTGACTTCTCCATTTCCCTAGAGATATGGTGTGAACACAACATGCATTACTGGGCTGGAGTGGCAGAACTGCAGCCCTCAGCAGCCACTCTTATCCTGTAGAAGTGAGAGGTACCTGTAATGGCAGTTCTTCAGAGCACAGTATGGAATAATCTCCAACCTATTATCTTACCCTGTTCTGTTCCAGCTACCTCACGAAAACATGTATTCAGCTGAAAGGGAATGGCAGAGAGAACAGGCAAGAACTATTCCTGTATCTACCTCATGCAATGTTTCCAGCAGGTCTGGAATTTAGCTGTGGACATAAGCAGCTTATTAGCATGGGTGAGGCTGTATCAACAGGAGCAAAAATAGGATGGTGTTGCCTGTCTGATGTTGCTGCTAACATCAGTGGAATGTGCAACACCTGTGAGGGCATCTGCCTCAAAAGAAAAATTACACTAGAGGTTTCCAGTCTACATTTAAATCTGTAGTGGCATAGGAATCAAAGCCAAAGGAAAAGCCAGGTAAAAACTGCTCTTAGTAGTGGGATGAATACTTTGATACATAACAAGGGAGACAATGGAAGTAAGTAAAAAAAAAAACAAAAACAAAAAAACAAAAACAAAAAAAACCTGTGACATATCTAGCAGGGGTGGCAACAGAAAGGTCCTAGAGATTAACAGAACAGGAGGTGGATGGGTGACTGTGTAGAGCTTCAAGCAATTTTGTTATGTCATTGTGTCTGGCTGGAGTGACAGACCAGTGTTGTCTGTGGAAGCATGAAGCCTTAATTCTTCTTATTCCCCATTGTAAAGGTCAGACACTTATCTGAGATATCCCACTTTATTTTCCTGTCTTGAGGCTTTTTTGTGATCCTCCAGCCTCTGCTCTGGCAATCTTACAAAACTGCCTTGAAGACAAGAACAAGCCTCTTGTCCAAAGATAAGACTTGTACCTTCAACCTTACAGAGGAGAGTTAAATAGTGCTAAAGCAGCAAGCTCACTTGAGAAAAACAGGCTTGCACAGCTTTAAGAAAAGGTCAGGAGGAGTCCTATTGCTGTCTTCTGTGATCTAATAAAAGGGTGTAGAGAAGACAAAGTCAAACTCTTCTCAGAAACACACAGTGAAAGGACTGCATTAGATGAGGCAATGGACACAAGTTGCAACAAGGGAAAATTTCATTAGATATTAAGAAACTATTCGCTGTGAAGACAGCTAAACCTTGGAAAAAGTTACTGAGAGAAGATGAAGAATTTCCGTCCTTGGAAACCCTCAAAACCTGACTGGACAAGGCCTTGAGCTTGTCTAAGTATGCCATGCTTCAGTGGTGGTCTCAACTAGACAATTTCCAGAGATCCCTTCCAATCTATATAATCCTGTGATTCTTCACCAGGCATTCTTCTTGTCAGAAACAGAAGGTGGGACAAAGATTCAAGAAAAGAATCCTGTTAGTGTATCTCTGGATAATTCTGAAGCCCTTTCTTAAACAAACATGAGCTATGCTTGTCTTCACTTTGTTGTCTTGCAGCAAACCTGGAAGAGAGATGTAGGGGATCCTGCCCTAGAAGCTTTGGGATTCTTGTGGTACGAGGGGCAGAGTAGAAACTATGGTCTGCAGTAACAAAGAAATCAGAGCAAACTTAATGAAGAAAAGCACCTCCACAAACCTACCTAATAAACACTATACTATTTATGTTACTGAGAGTTGTTCAAGAAATATAAATGCACCAGTTCTCTTTCACATCAAAGAAAGGTCAGAAAGCTCTGCAGGAGACGAGTGCCCATCCTGTCCTGATACTACTGATTTTTCCACCTTTGATGTCTGAGATACACACATACCAAGCATAGAAAACACATTTGCTAGCAGTGGAAGAACTTATCTTAGGTCTTCCCAAAACACTTGCGCTACTATTAAAGTCCAGTATCTTTATATCAAAGCTGAACTATATCAGGGGATATCTAAACAGAAAGTTTTCAACTTTTTTCTATGTTTTATGACATTTAAGTACAAGAAGTGATAGACATTTGCTCCTAAAACTAGAAACAGCACTGTAGCATGAGTACTTCCAACAGTTTCACAGCTAAGAAAGGAACACTGCTAGTTACTGCTTTACTTTTCTGCAGTTCACTATTTCTAGTAAGTTTTGAAAGTATTATTTAAATGAGCAGTGTTCTTTTACTCCAGGGCTGTAGGGCATTTCTTGATAATCAGGAGGAAGACGGAGAAATGAAATGAGCACCACTTTCAGCAAAACCTGAGTCACAGTTACATTTCACTATGCAACACCCTGCCCTTTGTGCCCTTCTTGCAGGCTGCAGCAACCTTCAGCTGTCTACAGCTTTAAAGTCATGTCACACGGACCTATGAGCATGATTTTGGGAAAGTTTCAAGTTTAGGAAATGTTGCTCCTACTATTCCAGTTATGTGGCAAGAGCTTTTTGTTTACATGGTTTATGTGCAATACTGTGTAGGACTGGTGGTTTCACCCTGAAAATAATAAAAAAAATGAGATATTACTGGAAACTGACTAACAGTGACAATGGCCATTAATGGTCCTCCATTATGTGTGGGTGCATCTTAGGAACTGCAGAGAATTAATCAACACATATTTACTATGTCATATGGTGATGAACTAATTGAAGTCAATGGTGAGTCTTGTCCTGCTTTCAATAGCATATGGACCAAACAAGCCATGATGCAAAAATAACCCAGCCCCAAAACAGTTGGTATCAAACCCTTGCGCACAAGCTAAATAAGGATGACTGATGTTCCCAAATTGACATATTGCCTCTGAACAGTCATATTCCCAGAGTTCTGCACACTCACAAATAAAGTCAACTGCCAGTAAATCTGGCAGTTTTTTCAGCTTCATGATTGCAAACAATGCTAAAAACCCTTGTCAGTGCTGGAGACCTATATATGTTAGTGCCTCTATTACTGCCTATCGCTTATTCACCAACAAACTGATGTTAATTAAGATGCTCTTGCCCTTCTGCAAGGGATAATCATCACCAAGCAGAAGAAAAAAATGTATCAGCAAATCTAAATGAAAAGCAGTCTCAAACTTCTACAGAACAGGCATAACCTTTGTGTAGCTGAACTACATTGACAAATCTATAGAAGCCCATAAACACCTAACTGCATTTTTATATTACATTTTACATATCTATAGTTCAGTGTATGGGGTTAAGTTATTATTACACTTCTACTGCCAGTTTAAGTTCTTACCAAATTTATCTTAATGCAGTGTAAGCATATTGTACAACATGGGGTTTGCCTCTATCCTCTTTTAAACCAGAACTTCCCAGTTTCAGAAACATTAAATATAAGTTTATAATATACAGTATGAGCTTGTATATTGTCTCAGCTGTAGCTCCAACATGAACTCCACATGCAGCACTGTGCCACTTCAAGGACCCAAACTAGAAACTGTGCCCTGACATATGGCTACCATGAGCTTCTTCAGAACGTGGGTATCTCTGCAGGTACATGACTAAATAGTATAGACATCCATAGTGTATTTCAGAAAATTATAATCTGATCTCTGTAAAGTCGGTTCCAATCTGCACCCATCTGTACACAGTGAAACATTCTGTGCAATTCAAAACCTGTATTATCAGAACAGCAATTATTGGCAAGTGAACTAATACATTCAACATTCTAAAATGGAAGTTCTCAGAAAGCGGAGAGAGGCAGGAAGGACACACTGTCATATTTCAATGCTATGCAATACTTGACTAACACAATTGTCAGCATAACTCACAAAACCTCAGGTCATCTCCAGTGTCAGATGTAAGATTTCTTCGTAAACTTGAGTTTTGGAGAAAAGTATCTGAATATACCAAAAAATGGACACAGTGGCTTTCAGCACGGTCTCTACATATTGTATCGTACAATGAAAACAAAAGGAGACTGAAGAAAGGGTAGAAAATATTTCTTACCCTATAAGACTTCTCTCCTTTAATTTACTGCATTCTGTAAATTGGGGGGAAGTAAACCCCACTCCAAGTAACTTCCCTTATTCCTGTTACTAGAAATAATATAAATAACACCCTTGGCACTGACACATTCCAATACCAAGATGATCCTTCTCCAGATCTCTGTCCATTGGTGCAGCTAACCCAGTCCTGTAGGGAAGGGATTAGCTTCAAAACAGCCCTGTCCCACCTCTTCCTTGGCCTCATGAAGCAGATTCAAAAGGGTTCAAATGTACAGTAAAAATGTTCCCAATAAGCATCTGGTTTGTATTCATACCAGCTTGGTTTAAATACACATGTCAACAGATAATCCACGTATTCCAAGCCTGAGTGAAAACAGACCTTTTCAGCAAATTCAGTCTCACTCCAATTCCTTATGACATAGGTGATAATTTCTACTTTATTTGGTGCAGAATATTACCCACTCGTGGTAAAACTCTATGAACTTTATAATCTTACATTTCATAATCTATTCTTACCTTGTTCCATTATCACTGATCTCAGTAACACTCAGGAATCATTAAATAAACAAGCATATGCCTTTTTAGATTTGAAATTATATTTTTCAAAAGAACTGACAACAAGCATAAAAATGAATCATAATAACCTTCATTACAGATGCATTCTTATTTTCAGCAGCTGAAGACTTTCTTTTCAGTGCAAAATACCTTTGCATTTAAGCAGAACAGCTACTACAAAACCCCCAAAACTCTACAGCAGTTATGAAGAAGAAAAAGAAAAAAACCTGGATTTCTTTATCTGCATTTTCAAGCCCTTACAAAAACTGCACTAAAGATGGTGTAACTGCCCAGGGGGCAGGCAGAATACTACACTGTAACCACAGTTATTAAAAGCAATCTAAATTACAGAAGTTACAGCAAAACTTATTTTTAAGTACGGTGTTTACTATAGCACAAACCCATTATGTTTCTGGATTACAAAGGGCTTTTAGCATATAAACTACCATGATGAATTATTGCAATTCATTTTCTAAAATACGAGTAAAACAATGATAGATTATGTAAAAAATGAAATAAAAGTTTTCAGTAGGGTCTTGAATAACATTCAAGCAGTATGCAACTCGACCCCTATGAAACTTTTCATTATTTAGAATATAAATAAAATTTTAAAAAATCAACTTATAATTAGGCATGTTGTATCACTGAAATGCATTTTCAAAAGTCAGTTTGTGTCTTGACTGAGAGGAGAGAGGAACGAGTCTTTTGTGGGAAATGTCTCAGTTCCAGAACGTATGCAAAAATAGAGAAAAGATAATTAGAAAACCTTGGGAGACCCTGCTTACAACAACATAGATGTAACAAGTTATCCAAGTTCAAAGAAAAATCAGTGACAAGAAATACAATTTACAGATCTGGTACTAGGGGAAAAGGCAGTAGACTACAAACAAAATCAGTACATTGAAATGACCTTAAATGCAGTTACTGAAAGGGAATCAAATTTAAAATTATCTTAACCTCTAACATCGCGTAGGTTGTGTGTTTTAGCAGCCAATCCTGCGGCTTTTGGTCACACATCAATCCATATGAACAAAAGAAACCAAGAACGAGCAAACTCTCCCACCCAAGAACCTACACACCCAGTCCTGCATCACTTCAGTTAGCAAGAACTGTCACTGAGCTCAACAGGTACAGGATCATGCTCCACCCAAAGAACAGCTTTATCTTATTTGTTTTACTTCCAAATTTAGGGCAGAAAGAACATACCGTCTCGGAGTCATCAATTAAAAAAATATTTTGAGATTTAAACATGCAAAAAAAGTCTAAGAAATTAAAGATTAAATTCTCACAAAGCAACACTTCTCTCCTCCAGTGTAAGTTGCATGGTGCATTTCTGCTGACAATGTCTAAAAATATTGCCTTGACACACATTCACGCATGGTTTTGCTTCTGCTGTGCATTCAGCTGAATAAGTAATATTTGAAGGATTTCTTCTATGCATTGTGCTCACTGAAGATAAATGTTCCACAGTGCTCTGTTGTTTATGGAAGTTTCAAAATGGTAGTCATGATCTATGAGTCATGATCAGTGAGTCCCTTTTCAACTTTGCACTCCAAAGCAAAAGACAAGTTCCAGATTTGTACATTTGTACAAATCTACACAGTTATAAAAACAGAAGCCCTTGGAGAAAATTTTTTTTTAACTTGTTTTGAACTTCTTTACACAACTGTTCCTGCTTTGTAAAATATATTTCCCATTGTGATTTAAAGTATATGACAGTAGTTTCTTTGTAAGCTTAATAAAGTCATACATTTTATTTTTTTTAATAACACTTGAAACACCAGAGTTCCAGACCACTGGCAGTCCTAGATAAAGGCAAATATCATGTCAGAGCAAACAAAAAAAGAACCAGTGGATATGGAGGAAGGGACAGGAAGTTTGGGAAGAAACAAACAGCAGAACAAAAGTTTCAAAGAGCCTGCCTGAGCTGCATCAAGAAGATTTATGTGAAGCATTTTGATTTTACATTCTGGGAGACTTTGATTTGAGGGTGGGGAGGGAGGTGAGGGCAGGAAGGATTAGAATGGAGAACACAGCAATAGGGCTTAATCTGTTTCTGAGCATTGTGAGTCCCATTTAATGTAAACTTTTGAAGTTACACTTGGTAAACAGCAGTAGCAACAACAAAAAGTTAATAAATTCTGTAATTCTTGTTGCATGATAAACACTACCAGGTAGCAATGCTGCACTGACCCTGTGAATGGACTAGTTGATAAAATGTCAATGAGAAATTAATAGATTTATGAATAATGTAATGTTAAATTAAAAAACTTTGATAACCTTGTGATATGAATTAAAAGTTTATTATTAATCTGCAGGGAACTATCACAAAATTTGCTAGAGCTGAATGCTGTGAAATCTTACCAGAATCCGAGGACCTAAATAAAAGAGGGACTTCTTAAATATGTTATTCACATTTTCAGTAATTTAACAAATGTCACAAATGCAATTAATTTGTGACTATATGACTATTAGACTACAGTAGATTCTATGAATAGCTGTATTGTTTCAGTTCATACAGATGCTGTAGTATCTGTTCTGCAGAAAATAGTAAAAGGTCAAAAGAAACAAACAAAGCCTTTAATTTGCAATTTCTATTTATCTAAGGTAGTTACATGACACACAGTCTTAATGTAACACTCCCCACACTGCTATGAGGTAGAAATCATATTATCTCTATTTGTCAGAAAACATTACATGACTTACCTAAAGCACCCTGTGGTAGACTGTACCTAAGTCTCTTGCTCATATCCTACCTACTCTTTCCTACCTGAAAAGAAAAATACTCAGAATCACTGATAATTCGGCTTATATTTGCTCAGAGGAAGGAAGTTATCACCTGAGCAATAAAATAAAATAATTTCATTTCTCAAAAAGCCATGAATACTTGACTTTGGTGCTGCCAGAAAAATGGAGAAAAAAACTAGAGGATACCAGCTTAGTGCATACCCTTGATCAAGGGTTGTTCATAAGTCATGTCCCTTCTTGAATCCCATCTTCCCTCATTAGATTCACAACCACAGTGTAATAAATAGCTTTAAGGGTAACTGCCATCCTCCACCTTGCATAACCTAACGATCTAATGAGAAAATGATATTTCAAACGCATTTCAAATGTATCATGTTTTCTCTAGAACGAAAAAGCCAGACTGCAAGAACTGACTTGACATTCAGCTCTAGTTCATACCAAAAGGAAATTCTTATGGTTGTGAAGCACAGAAAGCAGCATGTTTAAGTCAGATATAACTCCCATGTAATTTTTTTCAGAGAGCTCCCACAGAAAAGGAAGACAACCACAAATCAGAAGTGTAACATAGCCAAATCTCCTCTATCACCATAAGAAAGGTGCAATTAGAATTTAGCAACAAAACAGCAACTCCTCCAGGCAGAAATACATCACAAACATTGCATTGAGAAACAAAAATAACTCCTCTTTTCCTTCTACCCTCAGGCTTCTAATTAAAGGAAACTCAGATCCTCTTTATTTCTATTGCTGGAAAACAAAGAGCCCTGTTGAGTCAGGGAATACATGTGTCTTCCTTAACTTCCACCAGAAACTCCTTCTAGTCTGCCCTGAAAATGGATGGCAGACATAGAAGGCAATGGAATTATTTTATTTTTTTATATATTTTTAAAAATCAGATCAGTAGATCTACGTTGTTAAAAGTATGTGGACCTTCATAAGTCTGATAAGAATTAAAACACTCTGATTACATTGAAATGCTAGATGTTTTTAAAGAAAGGGGTAATTAGCACTTAGAAGTGAGGAGGGGGCTTAATTATCATGGAACTTAAAAACTGTTAATTATTGACTGTGGAAAAGCAAAGGGCTGGCAGAAAGAATAAGGACAAAATTAAGTCCCAAATTTACGTTTCTTTTGAAACCACAATTTTTAACAACTGTCCATGCAAGATAATGAAGTTAAGCTCTGGGCTGATGTTTCAGAGGCACTCTATTGGACCACTTGGGTTGCTTTGAGAAAATATTATTTTCCAGCTGCTGAACGAATTTCTGCCACTTCCGTCCTTCAGCTTGTAAGATCTGCTCCAATGCCTAGTAGCTGTTTGGGTTCATCCCAGGAACTTCCGTGAGCACATTCAGTATATTGAGCAAGTACATCACATTCTGGGATAGGAATGAGCAGGCTCCATAGATCGTGGTAGCTCTGCTGTAGAGGGCATTTATTATGCAAAGCACACATAGTCTGATTCTGCTCAGTACTCACCAACTTACAGGAAGGTTGTTTCTGATGGGGAAACCACCTGAGAGCTAGGAAAAGCAAATGGAAAATTCTGGGAAAGCTTTATTTCAAAGCATGGGATTTTTTCCAGGATAAGGGGATGTCCTGGTTCTGTTGGGATACAATTCTAAAATCACTTGTCTGTTTGTAGAAACTATAGATTTGAGAGACTGCGGAGTCCGATCTGTGAGAGCAAAAGGCATAAGATGCTCTGGTGTGCAGGTTTCTATAGTGGCAAGGTCGAGGGTAGTTTTGAGCCATGCAGGTGAAGTGGGCTAGGAGGGGCAAAGCCCACGACAGCTGACCCTAGCCAGCCAAGTGAAGTATTCCACACCATAAATGTCACCCTCTCTATAAACTGGGAACTTTTTTGAGGTCTTTGGGGCCTTTACTATGGCTGTCTTCCCAAAGGGATCTTGTCTGTCACCCCACACCAGAGGCCTGCTCCTTCACTTGCTGTGCCCACCGCCTTCTTGCTGAGGCTGTTGTGGTTGCAGTGTTGGGCATCCAGCCTCCCCTGCTAGAAGCACACAGCTCGTGTCTCTGACCTGGAGCTGAGTATAACTTTGCATCCTATTAGCAATGGGTTATTATATCTGTTTTCACTTCAACCCATGGGTCTCTTTTCCTGATTCCCACTCCTGGGTGGGCCCAGGTGATACAGCAACTGTCCAAACTGTGACAGGGGATTATTGAATGATTTTTCAGAGAGGCTCTAGTACAGGATAGCTCATCACAGATGTACAAGCAGTACAGATGTGCTATCAGAGTTACAGTAAGCTTTGCAATGGTATCCTGGTAGCTTACTCAAAAGGCTGTTTCTTTGTCAGCACACACTCATCCTTCTAATGATGAGGTAAGCATCGTAAATGCCCCCTTCAGAGGAGACTGGGAGTTATCTCCAAACTGAAAATATACCCTGGGGCTCTTTTGGTGCACTTAGAGCAATTAGTCGTGCAACTACGTGCATATCTGTCCAAACACCATTCTGTGTCACAGGTGTGTTCACAGTAGCATGTAAACAGAAACAGCTTCTATTAAATTTATAGAAGCTAATGAAGTAATCCATATTTTTGATAGAGAACAGCTTTATCATCCTGATCTTAGTAACAGCACAAGTTTGTTGATACAGGTTTCCAGAATTTCTTTTTTAAAGCAGCTGGAGGAGAAAGGCTTGTATTCCTGAAAGCTTGTTCACTTATCTCTTCCTCTGTATGATTAAATCTAATAATCCTATTCAACTACCTTTTCTAGTGCACTGCCACATGATGGGCCGAATCTCTGCTTTCAGTTTTTTCAGTTTCCCAATCAAGACTTTGGCTAAGCCTATCCAAAACCACTTAGAAACAACCTTAAGTTAACTACTGTGGAATGAAAATATATGCATTTTAGATGTGTTTAATGTTAGTCCAGATTAATTCAGACAAGTTTAGATAAGTCTAGATTTAGTTCAACAGCTTTATCTTTCAAATACAAAAAAGAGGAGTTTAAGAACTTTGCATCCTGATGTGGACACATCAGTCATGGAGAAAAGCTGGCATACTCAATTTTACCTTCAGGCAATTTTAACCTACTTTTAAGACTTTCATAGACGCCTTTATTGGTGCTTACTGCATAACAGTGAATTTTCCTAGGTGTTTTACCTGTGCAGTCACCAGCAGACCAGAAGCTACTTGCTGATGATGTAGTTCAAGTTCCTTGTTTCATGTGGCCCAGCACATTTTCCTTGAGCTCAAACAACCTGAGAAGATGTCATCCCAAGCTAAAGACGTATTTGCTGTCTGGTCTGTCTACAGACAGCAACAGCTCTGGGAGACACTTACATAGTTACTGACTTTCATGAACAATTTCTCAAAAATGCCACGTGCAGAAGAGATCCAAAGGTCTGAGCAGCTTTACAATAGCCTAATTTGAAATACAGTTACAATCCTAAGTTGGTAAGCCTTATTTACCAAATACTACTATTAAAAGCTTACACATGCTTGTCCAGTATCTTTTCAAACATACAACCATTATAACACTTTTTTTTTTTTTTTTTTTTAATGTAGGATGATTGGATTGTTAGGAAAAGAGGTAGAAGAGCCAAGGCCAGCTCCTGCAGGGGAGCAGAAACACTCCTGGGTTTTGGTCTTTCACAGAAGGAGCACAGAGCCCCAAAGGCTACAGAATATCCTCAGGCTGTTCTTGACAGAGATGGACTCGGCAACTGGAGGAGAAATGGAACAGCATCCTCATAAGATTCTAGATATAAGCTACTGCTGTCATTGCTGTAGTTAAAAGAAAGACCGTAACATAAATGGCATGCCTGACGTGATATTTATGTAACAATTGTGGGGAATGCCATGTTCCCGTGGGCGTAGCAACTATTCCCCCGGGTAATACGTTGCTTGTCTTTATTGGGAGAGCAGAGCGCCGGAACAAGAGCACCGCGGTTGGCTGTTTGCTCTTGCTCTCGGCGTGAGAGTTATTCACTCACGCAGCACCGGGAGGTTAAGCAGCGTCGCAGGCTCCCTGCCTGATGCCAAATAAAGGAAAACCACTGGCATCGCACAAAGCACCCTCTGTCTGTTTCAAGAGCTATAAATCCAACCGCAGCCGTTGACACCCACGCCTCAGAGGCATGACGACCCGCAGAAACCAGCGGCCCAGCCGCGGCTGCGCGCCCCGCCGGGCGGGCAGAGCCGCCCCGGGCCCGGGCTCTCCGCTCCCCCTCCCTCCCTCCCTCCCTCCCTGTCCTCAGGAGGGGCGGGGAAGGCCCCGGCTCTCACCCAGCCGGCCCGGAGGCTGTTCCCAGGGCAGGGCGGCTCGGCTCACCTCCCCGGCCCCGCCGGCGATCCCCGCGGGGCGCGGTGCGGGGCGGTGCGGGGCGGGCGCGGCCTGCCCTCCGCCGGAGGGGCCCGGCCGGGTTGCCAGGCAACGGCGGGCGGCTGCGGCAAACACCGCCGCGCGCGTGACGTGACGTCGCGCGGCACGCACCGCCCCGGCGGCCGCCGCATGACGTCACCGCCCGCCGGCCTATAAAGCCGGCGCGGGGGGGGGGGAGGTCCCGCCCGGTCCCGCCCCGCCCGCGCTCACCTGCTATTTTTACCCCTTTGTCCCCAGCGCCCGCCCCGCCGCCGGCAGCAGCAGCAGCAGCGGCGGGCGGGGGGACGCGGTGACGCCACCCGCTTCCCGGAACGATGACGCGCTGCGGCGGGGAGCGGGGCGCGCGCGGGGCTCGGCTGCCTTAAAGGGGCAGCGTCCCCCGGCCCCGCCCCGGCCCGGCCGAGGCGGCCCTGACGGGCGGGAGCAGCTGCCGGGGCGGGGCGGGGTTGGGGCGCGGAGCCTCCGCGCTCTGCCCCCGGTGCGGCGGAGGGGCCGGGCGGCGGGAGCGGAGCGGGCCCCGTCCGCGGGGGAGGCCCGGCCCGGGTGCCCTGCCCTGCCCCGCAGGTGGCGGTGACCGCGCCCGCAGGATGCCCTGGTCACAGCCGGGATGGCCTTGGGGTTGTCCGGGGGCTTCCTCGGGTGTTGTATTGTAGCGGCTCTCGGACTCGCTGCCCGCGCAGCCTGGCCCTGCCGCCCCGCGCCGCCGCCGGGGCAGGAAAACGCCGGGTCTTGCCCCAAAGCGGCGGCGGCGGCGCGTGGGCAGCATCTGGGTGCCCCTCCAGGGCCAGCCAGCAAGGCACGTCATGAACGAAACGGCGCTGACGTGCCGAGGAAGAAGTCCTTGGTGCCTTTCCTGTGCATTTCTTGTCTGAAGCCCAGAGGCACCGACTCCTGCAATAGAGGGTTTCCAGCGGTACATTAAACACAAAAGTGCTTAACGTAACCAAACGCGAGCGACTTTTAACTGGGCCGAGAGCTGAGGGCTTCAGGCTGTAAGGTGGTGTCCGTAGTAGGTCATCTCTGGATCGGGGATGTGCTCTGAAATAAAGCCCCTCACTCAGTCTAAGGTCGAGATGATGCTGTGGCATCATATTTAGATGATGGCTCGTAGGGAAATGGAGGGTGCTCTTAGTCACCTATGGCATGACCTTATATTCCCACTTAATTTAGTAACAACAGTTGGTTTCTTATGGGACATGTGAGATTTAATTTATTAACCGAGTTTCTAGGATAAGTGGGGAGAAAGAAAAGGCATGAGATGAGAAGTCAGCAGATGGAAGGAGAAATGCTCAGAGAGATGTAGCTCCAAGAGAAATGTAAGTCTTGTCTCCTAAGTTTCTCAAATTAATGTAAATACAGTTACTTATCAACAAATACTTTGGATATGGTGACCTGAGGGATTCTTTTTTTCTGACCTTTAAACTATCTGGTTATGATTTTCATTTCAGCTTTTTACCTTTCTACTGAGTAGCACAGTGAGATTTGTCAGAATCTTCTGTTCTGAAAATGAGGTTTCAACCATCTGAAAAAAAAAAAAAGCCTCTGTTTACATTCAGATGTTATATCTTATTCATCAGGCTGGCACATGGGGATATTCATATATGTTTGAGCATGTACAATTCTGGTAGGCAAATACCAGAGTTAACTCATCTCTGTATATTGCAGGAAAAATAAAGTGCTGCAGCTTAGCCCTGAGATAGCCAGTGTGTCACAGATGTATATCCTTGTATCTTTTAACTCTGGAATGAATTCTGCTCTTACCGTTCCTTTGGCTGCTCTAAGTCAGGGCAAGGTGTGTTACAGGAACTTTTAGCTTGCTGAAGAGCTTCCAGCTTTTTGCATTAAGGTCCAAAAGTGAGCTAAAAGGTGTTGTTTGTTTGTTTTCTTCTAAATGATCTCTTAAATTAACTAAACCAAGAAAGAGGTAGAATTAATAAAACACTGGAAATTACTGACTCTGAAATATCCTCTAATTAAGATGTCAATTTAAATAAATCACTTTCTGCTATTGGAACTAAATCATGTCAAAAGCTGTTTCTGTGCAAAGGAGATCTGTGAAGTTTTCCTGAGAAAGTACTTCTTTAAAAATTCAGTATTTTTCATTCTCTCTCTTACAAATAATGAGGCAGGCTATTCTCTTACCAATTTTATGTTTTGGTGAATCTGAATTTGATTGTCACATAAGCTTCCTTGTGAGTCATTATCATAATTTCACATCACTCATTTAATGAAAGTTGTTTTTCCCCCTAGATTCCCTAACCTGCTTCTGTTGTGCCAGCAGGAGCATTCAGAAACTGGCACTAAGGTGCAGCTCTGATACAAGTTTTCTGTTTCCCCGTGACTCATTTGACATTAACATAATTATGTTACAGGAGTCAAAGTGATTTTCCAACTATGAGTAATGCACAATACTAGAGCGAATGTTTACAAGACACCGAGGCATATCAGCTAGCTGAAGTAACCAGCTGCTGATAACAGCTGAAGTAAGTTGGGGGAATTAAAAAGTCTTATAATACAATTACCCTTCTTTGGCACTCGGTGTCACGTACGGCTGTGAGGTAGGTCGTGTGCTCTGCGAGGAAGGATCTAGAAGCAGCACGGTGCCATAGCTGGGAAAAGGCTGAGCCCGTGGGTAGTTCGCACAAGAAGTCTTCATAGTTTTCTTCCCACTTGCATATTTATGGCAAAGTCGTGCTGAAATGAGAGCAGTGATCTTTTCAAGGAGCGGCTGTATTTACCAGAGTTTGTTCCAAAACACCAGTGACACACATCCTCTCAGCCAGGAAAACGAGATCAAAATGAAATGACAACACAAATACCGGGTCATCTTGCAAATATTTTGAAATGTGGGTATGTGATAACACAAAAGAAGAAAACTGATAAGGCCAAATTGAGTGCTGTTACCACAGTGAGGTTTCTTTTCTTTATAATGAAAGTATCTATCTGCAAGCTAGTGATAATGGCACAGAGAAGAATTAAGAGTTAATGTGTTCTGAATAAATAGCAGAAAAGGTAACTACAAAATGTATAAGACATTAAAAAAAATTAAAATCTTAGTGATGATGACTTGCCAAAATTTTTAGAAATTACTGACTTCTCAGGATTTTTCAAAGTAGTTTTAAGAAACCGGTTGATTTTTTTCTGGCTTTTGTCTTTACAAGCAGCTTTTGAATGAAACTGGGGCACTTTCTGTTTACAAGTTTGTCAACTTTGACTTTGGCTTGATATCCATCCAATGAGGCTGTTTTCAGTGGTGTGCTGAGCACCCAGAACATCACTGCTTTCATAAGAGCTGAGGACACAGTTTCTCCTAGAATTAGCCTGTGAATGTAGAAATCTAATTTTGAAATACCAACACAAAGCAACTACGATTTGCTAGACTGCTGGAACTGAAAATAACGACTTAATTTTCCTATAAATACCACAGTAAGACAAGTAGGAAAGAAGGTCAAATGCAGAAAATATGTGCTGATAGCAGAACTGTTAGCAGAAAGCATGTTTTCCAGGAGACATATTCAGAGAATGCAGGGGAAAAAAAAAAAAAAATGGCACGTCACACCCCGTTCTTCATTTCACGAGAAAATCTGCTGAGGCCAGACACTTGGCATGCTCAAATTATCGTCACTGGCTCTCAGAGCTGGATGAGGACCAGAACTGGTAAAAAAAAGTTGCTTGTGGCTGAGGAAGGCTGGAGGAGGAAAGGCATGGTACCTCACGTTCACAACACTCCCCGATTGCCAGGAAAGCCAGGGCTTGGAGGTTTTCTGTTTTCTCTGCTATGGTTTTCATGCCACACGACCACGGGCGAACTCCAGATCTGTTTCCCATGGTTTTCCCGCCTCTTACTAGGAGATGTAATATACCTGCAGTGCAGAGGTGGCTTTGGATGGCAACTGCTACTACAGTGACCAGCATGAATGTATTTAACATGGTGAAATCACCCAGCAGAACCCAAACCCAACATAAAGAGAACAATCCAAGCCCCATCAACAGAAGCAAATTCCCATAGCAGAATTTAACGGTCTTAAACTTAATCTGATTTGCTATGAGCTCATCCAGGACTGTAGTTTTAGAACTACAAATATCCCCAGCTCCATAGCATGCTGTGCCACGGGGTTTACATCCATTTTCACTGCTTTTAATTACCAATATCTCTAACTATCAAAGCTCAATCCTCAGCTCATGTTGCTTAAATGTACTCTAGCATTACCAGAGCAGGTTCCTGTACTACAGGTGTATATTGTGTTACTCCTGATAGTAGTAACACAAAGGAGATGATGTTTGTAAAATAGTTCTGCTCATCTCCAAACCTACCTGGAGTCCTCTAGTGAGGTGATCTTGAAAGCAGCACTTCTGCAATGCTCTGCATTTCCACCTCCTGCTTTCGCACTTGGCTCCAAAGGAATTTTCTTCTTATGATAATTTTCAAGGCAGCTGCAGCCAGTGTCCTCACCCCCTGCCTTTTTCCTTCTTGGAGGAGCTACCATTTATTTGTAACATTTATTTAGTGTTCTGCTGTTACATACAACCTGTGTAAATTCCAAGTATTTAACCTTTGTTCCTTGCTGAAGCTTTGCAAATTAACTTAAAATAGCAGAGTGAAATAGGCACCGAGGGGCTTTGCTGAAAGTAACTGATAAAATCTTGTGAGTACTGCTTGCCCTTACTGGTTGGTTGGGTTTTGTTGTTGTTAACTTGTTTTTCAAGCTGAGCTCCCAAAACAAAATGTTCACAGACAATTAAGCAATTTTAGAAAGCAAATAATCAGATCCACCAAGATTCAGCTTATTTTCCAAATGAGAGGAAAAATTAATTGCTACTAACTTTTGGAGTATTTAGATCTTGTAACAAGGCCCAGTATTTTCTATAATAAAAATAGCTCTCTTGGTGGTAGTCAATAATGTGTTACTCTGACGTAGCGATAGAAAACAGAATTAGGAGTTCATACCCATGGTGACAATGATGAAAATAATTTCGTCCCATTTCTTACCTGGATGGGGCCCCCATGGCATTGTCTTCCCTCAGTCTGGACAGGATGGCATGGGCTGCTGCCATATCCCACCGCAGGGCAGCCAGGAGACCACAAGCAACCTTCTCCACAGCTACCAAGGGATTCGGGAGCCAGGATGTTAGTGTCAGGCCACCATCATGGTGAAGGAGTGCAGACCTGCCAGGAACAGCAGATCTATTAGGAAATACTCAGGGAAACCTTCAGATGAAGAGCAAATACTGTTGTTTGGGCTGCCGATGGCTCCCCAGCCCATGATTAGGGGCTGTGACAGGCAGACATGCAGCTTCAGCCCGGGGTGACCAGCCTTTTTGTGTCTGTGGGCTGGAAAGAGAAGAGCTGGTCAGGAAGACTCCTGGCTTTTCCCCACTTGGCAGTGCTGGAGGTTAAATGCCTCCACAGGGAGATTTGCTGTGCAGGCAACTCACCTCAGTTAACAAATACTGAAGCTGAGACTTTGTTCAGCTGTGTGAAGGGAAGCTCCTGCACCAGGGGAGATGTTGCCAGAAAACAAGAGTTTTCAAAATGTTTCCTCCCTCAGTAGCCCTCTCTCTAAGAGTTTCTTCCACAAGGTTGTGTCTCAGTTCCTCTCTATGACTCTGGGTACTTTTTAGACATATAATATATATTTTAATATATGTATTTAGAAACATTATTGTAACATATAAGTTAAAACATTTTTTAGATACAGATTTTTTTTTTTGGTAATATGATGACTTCTCTTAGAAGTCATTTAAATGAATTTAACACAGTATTAATTCTTAACACTGAAAAACTAGACATTAGATTTTGTGCTATATTAAGTCCCAGTCTTGCTAACACCTATGTATTTGCTTAAATTTAAACCTAGGAGTACTACTGGTCTCTCTGGGATTACATGCATAATTAAAATTAAACAGCGTTCGAGGTCAGGATTTCTAAATTCTTTCACTTGTTTAGAGTAACAAAACCCAACCAAACTTGTAACTGTTCATTCACACAATAAAATTGCAGTGGTTTTTATGTTAAGGGACTTATTGTCGTTTGATAGGCAAAGTATCTTATAAAACCAGTTTATATCAAATTTTAAAAAAATTAAGCACTCCAGTGTTGTGATTACCTGCCCGAGGGGCTGTACTTTCTAGTAGAAATGAGAAAATCTCACTTAAGCATCTTAAGGCTCAGGTAGGATGAATATGGTTATTTTAAAATAAGGTGGTATGTTTCAAAGAAGAGATGAACTTTAAATGTACACATTTTGCTTTTCTATCAAAAAGTTTGATTTTTTTCAGAAAAATTAAAATCTAAACAGTATTTTACTTTGGGATGGAAATACGCTTTTTGTGTACAAGATGCACTGAACTTAGATAAATCACTCATAAAAGTGTTCAGGAGATAGTTCTGTCAAATTACAAGTTCAAATTAGATGTTTATGGAGGAGCTGAGACTTTCTCCAGTCTAAATATTTCCCACTGCTTTCTAAAAGGCAGTTGTCCCTGGTGGTGGTGCACTTGAATCATCACAGGAGAAAATAAAGTGGTTTCTCTGCCTTGTTAATAATTGCTGTCTTTACTGTAAGATGTGAGCTTATTGAAGAGGCTCATCAGTCAACAGAGTTCCCATAAAACCTCAGCTGTCCAAAATACGCAATACCTGACTTCTAGGTCTTCTGTCTTACATGTCTTAATCCTCAGCTGGAAGACTTCAGCCCCTTGAAGTGGCTGCCACAACAGCCACCAAGGTGTGCAGGGAGCAGCTCAGCCTTCCCACTGGGAGACAGGAGCTGTAGGGAGGCACCTCTGTCCTTCTGAGAGGCACGCACCTGGGATGCCTGCCTGTGCTTTGGCCTCATTTTCAGTTCAGCAAGGCATCACTCCTTTCTTAGAAATGCTGGTGGAAGGATGAGGTAGTGCTTCTTCCTTTAAGCATTCAATAAGGATATGTAATAGCCAGGTTCAAATTCCACTTGTTTTCTAGCAGGGTTTAATCTCCTCTTTCTCTTGATCTGGGATATAACCTAAGCTATCAGATGAGGAGAGCAGCACCCTCCATGCTCCTTGCTGAGGCCATGCATACAATAGAGAAAACAGCTGGCTCTGGAGGAGACTTCATTTCTGGTCCTTCCTCCCAAACTCGCTTGAAGATTTGACACAAGCATTTTTTTAGAGCACAAATCGAGAGCCCCATTCTTAATTATTTGAAGCAAGTGCCCTAAAAGGCATCCAGTTCTTGAAAGAAAGGCATGACTACCTTGTGCAGTGCTCACTCCCACTGCACAGTAGAGGCATGATCAGAAAACACAGAGCTTGGAGGATCTAGGGTAAGATTTAGTATCAGGAACCCACTGGACATAGTCCTGAGTAAGGGCCCGGGCTGGGTAGCAGATGTGTTTAAGCACCTATGCAGAAATTAAACTTTGAGGTGTACAGGAACAAGAAGGTTGCTGGCTGTAGCACATAGAGGGTCTGGGTGCCAGGATGTCTATAGCTCTGGGTGAGGATTTTCTGTAAAGGAGGTTTGCTTGCTTTAGGTTACTACAGCTTGTCCACTTAAAAGTTGCCATCCTAATCCATCACAGGCGAGTTAGAAAAGGAGAAAGATCCAGATGCTTCTGTGGCTGCTGGCCGCATTTGAGGTTCTGCACACTGTCCCAAACATCTTTCAGGGGAAACTCACGGAAAGGATATTTCCAGTTTAAAACAAACAAACTATAAATATTCCAGTAAAAGGAAAGGATGCGTACTGGGTGAACTTTGAGATGTGCACCAAAAATATGTTGCTGACCTCCCACTTGACATAGTCTGTTTCCCTATTAAACTGTAATATAATTAGGGCCTGCTCTAACTCTACCACTGGTTTAATGCTTACATCAATGGAAATGTGGCCCCACAGACAGCAGTGAGAATAAGGTACACATGTAAAATCTAAAATAATCCATGCTGTAGTAGAAGGAAGGATACTCAAGAGACAACACCCTACCCCTCCTACCTTGCAAGATATTTAGGTGGCTTATCACATAAGTTTAAATGGATGTTAGGCCAAAGGTCTTTGGAAACTTGGACTCAAAGCTCAACTCTCTTTTCATTAGTGCCAATGAAGTACTGCTGAACTGGAGTCTGTGAAGTCAGACAGGGAAGTGAAAGGAGAATTGAGACCAAAATTAACTGAGATCAAGAATTGAGGGCAAAGACTTGTTCCAGCCAAGAGGGGTACTTGGGGTACTTGGAAGGGGGGTTCTTGGAAAATAGGTGATGACTATGCTGGTAGGCAATCATGGTGCTAACAGTCACCGTGATGTTAATAGTTGATGACTGCTAGCTCATTTAATCTCATCTTCTGTGGCCACTAAGTTTCACTCAATAACCCTACTGGTGAGCTCTGGTAGACATGCAGCAGATGCTGTGGGGGACAAGGACAGGGCTTAGACTAGGGTACTAGAAGAAGGATTATTATAACCCTCCCAGGTTTTGTAAGCAGTCCATTTGGGGCAGGCACATTCACAAATAATTAAGATTCAATTAATAAACTGTGTTAGGAAGCCAAAGGATGCTGAAGTTTATGGGAACAAGTCTGGAGAGGAGGCCCATAGCACTGTCCTACCAATATCCTGTGATAGGAACACCCATGATGGGTGAGAAGCAGCCTGAGTATGCTGGAGACCTCTCAAGGAGCCAGGCTGTCACCAGGAATGCTGCTTTTACAACACCTTTCATAAAAATCTGTACAAAATATGGGCATTTTAAAACCGGAAAAATATGCAAACATATATTCAGGTTGGTGATGAAACCTACAAATGCTTAGACAACTGCATGGATATTTTAAGGATACAAAGCATTCATGGAAAAATGAATTAATTTAAAATAAAATTTATAGTGCTCTGTAATAACTGTAAATTGAAACCAAACAACTCGAGTACCTGTTTAACCACCATGCACTGAAGAAGAAAACACTGTGAGCATCGCATTTGCCGTGAGAACCTTTTTTCCACTGCAAGCACTCTCAGCCCAACATGTGGCTGATTTACAGCCTGAGTTCAAGAGACCGGTCAGGAAATTGTTGAGAAAGCTTTGGAGCCTAAACCTCCACTTTTGCATGAAGCACAAATCACCTTTAAAAAATTTTAAGTGACTAAGCCAAATTTAAGTGTGGTTAGATAAGTTTTTTAAGTTAGGTTAGATACTCTCGCTGTTTCATACAGATGCTTTGGACACCATTAATTCATCAACAAAAATGTATCAAGCTAAACCACCCTAAGCCAAATCCCTGGGTGATGAAATGAAAATACTTACGGCAATTTATATCTGGGGAGAGTTTGTGGCTTGTTTGGGGTACTTTGTCAGATCGGTGGTTTCTGCTCCGGCCATGCAGCTAATGATTTATCTGACTGATTAAAGTGCAGTCGTGTATAAATGGTACTAACAGAAGCAGCCTCACTAAAGCCAGGAAGCATAATGTTGAGACTAATTCATGGTTTCCAAACAAGTTGTAGGACTGATTCTGCAATCCCAACTCGAGCTAAACTCCTTTCTGAAATGCTGGGCACAGCTGTAATTTCATAATGAAGTGCCAGGCTGGGCTGGGGGGTGCCTGATACCTGTGCCACAACACGGGTGTGATTTGGAAGTACAGTTAACAAAACATGTCACATTTTTTCCTCATGCAGTGTGGAACATCTTGGCTCATGCAAGGGCAAGGAATACTGCATTAACCAGTAAATTACCTTCCCCTCCAGAACATGACAGGCATCTATCTCTTTAAAATGGGATAGCACATTTTACTTTGATCAGCTTTCAATTCTGGGAAAAAAAATGATAAATTTAAATAGACTTGAACTATATTTTCTCTTTATGGGAAACTGAGCCCTTAAAAATGGTAAATCCCTCCCTTAATATGGAGCAATACAGTATTGAATTCCTGTACAGAACAGCATGAAGTCACAGTGAAATCTGCTGAATACTGCTAACCACTCTTTACAGGAGTATTTTATTTTTATATCTTTCTCTCTCACATTGACTGATGGCTGATTGCCTGTCACAGTCTCTTTTCTGTATATAAGGGGAGAATAGTATCTTCAGTTAACTAGGTTCTTACAGTTTTAAAGTTGTGTGTGTGTTCATTTGAGAAGTATCCCTAAAAATCCTTCAATATTTATCTGCAAAAAGCAAGCAGACTCTTTAAATGCTAATCAGCAATTCTGGAGAATCAGTCCTCTCTCATTCTGGGTACAGCCCTGCAAAATTAATTGGGGCTGACCTTGCACTGAACTTGGCAGAAGTAGTATCTGAAGAGAAACTCCCACATTGGTTCTTAAACGTCTTGATAAGTCCTGACAGTAAGAAAATGCCTACTCTAACTAGCTCCATCTGTACCTGTTAAGAGATTGCTTTCACAGGACAGCTTTCTGTCTCCAGAAACAACCACCAAAATGCCCTCATATGCCCTAACCAATATTCTGCTTCACCTCCCTGGTCCCCTCTGGTCATCAGGATTTTCTGTGATTTTCCTGATCCTTGAAGCCATAGCATAAGCAAGATCTTTCACATGCTCGTGCAAATTATGACTTGAATAGTCCCAGGAAACAGTGACAAAAATATAGGGACATTATACAGCATAGACTGCCTAGATTAAAAGACTAATAAATTAGAAAATAATCCATTTAATCTTGTTTCTTTAGGTTAGTTTAACAACTCCATCATATTTCTAAGCGTGCCTCATTCTTACATTTGCTTCTATGCTGTAAAGAGCCTGAGAAGGTTCTGTAGAATCTGGGACAATTTTATCTGTTTTATCCACTAATAACAAATAACAATTAATGCAAAACTCATCAAAACCAGTTTCTTTTTTTTGTCCTGCAGCTGCCCTGAAGTTTCTTGTTTCTCCCCTCTTTTTCTTTACTCTGCAAAATCTCTTCATATGTAATAGCTCTCCTACCTCCCAGTTCTGGTCTCTGCAGTCCCCAAGGCCTTGGGTCTAGATCTATTTCTGCTTTTGCTACTATTTCTTATTTGTTGCATTTGGAGTATAATTTTTACTAGTAAAGCAGAGTTGACCCTTTTTTCTTCTTTATATTTCACATTTTCATGAAGTATAATGGCACGATGCCTGATGGGAAGGGCTTTTCCTGTCAGTAAAGGACAAGCTGAGCACAAACACAGGGACGAAAACTCTTCCAACTGATCATCAAACTCCCAGAAAATGCTTTTCTTGCCAGTCATCACTGCTTATACACAACACACATTAGCTTTTCCTGCTGCTGCAGGGAGGCTCATTTCAGAGTGGAAGGCTTCCAACAATGCCTCAGCTGGCAAAGCCTCTGGCCTCAAATGTAGGGGAGTTCATCTGGGCATTTGGTGCATGCAAACAGCCAGGTATTATTCCTGTGCATTCCTAGATCACTGCAGGAAATGTTTACTTTTAAATAACTTCCTGGAAAAGTAGGCTTAAATGATTTGATAAATCCCAAACAGAATGAGAGTGAAAAAGGCTAATCAAAAGAAAATTTACTTTAGAGATAGTTATAAACTGCAGTGTAACTTCTTTTTTACTGCTTAGGCACTCCTCTAAAGTCTACTAATAATGCAGGCTTTATTGTAACAGGTGGATAAAACACTCTCCTCTTGTTCTTTATGTCAAACTTCACTTTTGTGCTCCATGTCTCATTAAAGTCCTTAGTTGTGTTTTGTTTTTTTTTTAATAATTCAGCATCTACTCAAATTCTAAACCTTTGTTGTTTTAGAAAAACAACAGTAATTACTGCACTTCAAAGGCCTATAATAAATTAATTGATCAGCTCAAACATATAAGAAAACTGCCAAATTAAGTGCCTTGACAAAAGACCACAGTATTATACCTTGTAGGAGCTCTCATCTCAAATGTGTTAGAAGAAATACAATCCCACAGGAATAATCTATCATATTTACAGAGGCTATTCATTAAATAGCAAGTCCTAAGTTAAGCAGTGTTTTTGGGCAGGACCTATTCAGCCACATATTTAATTGCTGTGCTGAATCTGGACTTCTATTTGACAGCTGAAAGATTGTAGTTCTTTCTAGAGCTGAGGATAAAACTCTGGCATATAAGAAAACCACACTCAGAATCTTTACTGGAGCTGCTAAATACTACTGTGACACACACATAGAATAGTGAGAATAGACAATAATGCATCTAGGGAGCATCCAGTAATAAAAGGCCCAGATCTGATGGCCCATTATGGTGCTAATTAAAATTAGACATAAAATACAGCAGCCTAATCCATTATATCCATTTGGGATTCTCAGCTATTTCACTCATTTCAACAGGCTGGGAAACAGAACCAAAAGAAGACCATCAAGTCTCCAGGCCTGGAGAGGAGAATAGAGCAGCCTTCCAGTACCTGAAGGGGCTACAGGAAAGCTGGGGAGGGACTTTTCACCAGACAGGGTAGTGACAGGACAAGGGGTAATGGTTTTAAACTGAAAGAGAGTAGATTTAGGTTAGACATCAGGAAGAAATTCTTCACCACAAGGGTAGTAAGGCACTGGAATAGGTTACCCAGGAAGCCCCCTCCCTGGAGGTGTTCAAGGCCAGGCTGGATGAGGCTTTGTGCAGCCTGGTCTAGTGTGAGGTGTCCCTGCTCATAGCAGGGGGGTTGGAACCTGATGATCTTCAAGGTGCCTTCCAACCTTAACCATTCTATGATTATCTGATATGACAAAGAAAATAGGTAAGGAGCCCTCTCTTTTCCTGACTCCTAGTCCAGTGAGCAGCACTGTCCTCATCTGCCTCGTTAGTAATTATTTCCAGTAGAGAAGGACTAAAGTCCAGTTCCACAGAAGGAACCTGGGCATAGTGACAATTAATATCTGATCCCTCCCACTTACCATCCAACTTGCAGCTCAGAGTTAAGCATCACTGTGATTGGGGCATTCATGACCCCAAACTTCCCTTCTAAACTCAGACTATGCAAAATGTCTCTCAGGAATTGAGTTGGTCTTTTAATAACACTACATCAGTGTCTGGATGGAAAGACTTGAACTGGTTTCTCACCTCTGGCTGAGAGGGATGAAACTCATTTCCCCTTTTTCTGAGGAGAAATGATCTAACCACCATCTGATCAGGTATGCTTTTTGGGGACTCTTACTCTTGACATCTCCCACTCAAGGTGTCCTATCATGAAGTTATGAGCCAGTAAGCCAGATGGTGCCTGATTTTAGAGCCTCATGGTGAGGACATGCCCCTGGACAAGGGGCATCCTGCAGTCTGGTTTTCTCTCTGTGTAACCATTTTGCTTCAAAGAGTCACTGGACAGAAGATGGACCCTACCCCACAGTGGGTACTAATGTCACTTGGGGACCCCAGGTGGGTGCAGTGACACCCTGCATCTTCCCCCCTTGCTGAGGTGGTGTTGTCAGCAGTCTTTTGTGCCCACAGATTAGTGGGTTTTGGGTTAAGAGAATGCCTCTGTGGCTGCAACTAAGGCAGTCTAATTTTAAAGCTGCACGCAGCCCTATTGGTTTCATTTTACTTACACTTTGTTCTTATTATCTGGGCAAGTTACTGTACAGTTAAAGCCAAAAAAATAGACTGGGAACGATAAGAGGCTGCAAGTTAAGATCATTCATGCATTTCTTTCATGACAAGGCACATATGAAGTAGGTGAGAGGACAAACGATAAGCAGAGTCACAGCTGCAGTGGCAGGCTTGGTTTTCAGTCTTTTGTAGATTGCAAATGTGTCATACACTGTTGTTCTTTGAAATGGTATTTATGTAGAAATCAATGCTTAATAATTGGAAATGTGCATCTGTAATTATTATAGCAAATTATAATTTACAAGTTTACCAGGCAGATGAGAAGAGCTGTTAAAAGTATCACTAATGATATCAAGTTCCAGATCATTCTTTATACATGCACAGTTCCAAGGGCAATCAGTGGGAACAGGTAATTTTTACAGGGGGGTATATGTGTGTGTAAGTGTGCATACTTGTGTGTAGCAGCATGATGATTCCATAATGTATCCAAAATACTTGTAACTTAGCACAGTAAAAATGTACATATTTTCTCACTCTCTTCCTCTCACCCTCAGTGTTTACCTGGACTACAAACCATAACTACATTAGTCCATCTAAGGCAAACATACACCTTCAGCAAATAATTTCTAAGCATGTCTTTCCAGTCATTTAAAGAGGAGAGTCTTGTGTGACTAAATGCTGATTTTTCCTGGTCCCTGGGGCTAAATTTATCTCCTGTTGAAGTCAATGGGAATCTTCCCGTTGTCTTCAATAGCAATTGGATCAGGTCATAGTACTTACTTTAATTGGTGATCATTTCTTTACACATAAAGCCATTGATGAAGTTTGGTATTAATCTCTTGCTGCACTCAGACAAAATCTGGCATGCTTGGACGAGGTGGAAAGGGTGAAGAGGAAGAGATGAAGGGGAGGATCTGTGAAGACAGAGCTTTTCTTGCTATTAAGTGGATGGGACTATAAAGGCACCATAAAGGTGATATAATTTACACCTGCCTGGAGAACAATTAATATATCTGTCCTATAATTTTTCTTGTTCATTGGAACCAGTGAGTTTGCTTTATTCAGTCTAGTTTAGGATGTGGTTCTTTTATATGTGCCATCTCTTTTCCTTGTTGGTCACAATCTGGAGAGATTAGAAGCTGTAATTATTGTGCTTAGCCAGCTCCTATGCCGGTGCACAAAGTCCATCTGATAAAATAAAAAAAAAAACAACTTGAAAGGCTTTAGCAAGAGGGAACTAAAGATTTACTCCACTGGGCCAGTGTCACAGCTGCCTCTCAGCTAGATAGAAGGGATGTTTGTATAACTTGTCCCCCCTTTCTCTGCACTCCCATAGTATTGCAGACAATAGTGACTGACAATCTTGTGGAATATTTCATTTCATAAAGTTCCATTAAAGTTCATGGTAATTTTGGGCACCAGAGTCTGGTCCTGAAACGTATGTCTTGATGCACCCCTTGGTAATTTTGTTACCAGTGTCTCCACATTATTAGCAGAGAAACAAAAAGTAAAATGACAGAAAGTGAAAGAGAAAATTAAAATTACTCATTTAAACTTAGGAAGCTGTCAGGGCAGAAGCAGAAGAACCTGTGGAAGAAAAATTGCTGGAAAAAGGGAACAGAAAGAAGGTTGACAGATTTCAGGGATACAAGTAGGGAAAAAAAGAGAAGTGAGAGGAGGAGAAACAGGGAAGTGGCAGAAGAAAAGGAGAAGCTGCTGTTTTAAGGAGATGGGAAAGGGGGCTGCTACTGAAACAAAGCAAAAGAGAGTAGGAAATGGGAGCATCCAAAAAGGAGATAACAAAAAGAGAATAAATGGATTTGGAGGGATTACCAGATAGTGATGACAACAAGCAGTAAGAAAAGAAAGGCAAGCTGAGGAGAGAAAAGCAAGGAGCAAGTTAATTTTGTCTTCAGTGTTAAAGAGTAAAAGAAGTTTAAATAGTGCACTTATTCTCCTGCACAAGGAAATACCACTTGAGTGGTATGGAATATAAGACAGTAGCCATACGTCCTCTGTGAGGGTCTGTCCTTTAACTCCGTGGTTTTAACTCCCTTCAATTTTTGGACCTCTTAGCCCTGTAGAGATCCAAACCTTGCAGAGTGGATTTGATCCTCACTGCTGTAGGCTTTGGCAGTTTTTTTAGTCATTTTTTTTGAGAAACTCTTGGAAGTAGCCCACAGGTACCCAAGGGATCTCCAGACAGCAGCTGAAAAGATCTGGGCTGGGTAGGGACGGCAGATGCTACTTCTGCTGCAGATTACTCCCATGGTTCAACCAGTAGCAGTCAAAACCTTGGGAAAAATAGTCTCAAGTTTCAACTTTGGTGTTAGCTTATTCAGATGGGAAAAATGTCTCAAAACTAGTGTGTGTTTTGTGGAACACCGTATAGATTCCGACTTGAGCAAAAATCATGGTGAAGGTTAACTCACATCACAGAAACAGAGAATACTTTTTTTGTGCAGAGTCAAAAAAACTGATTTTATGCTGATTTTACATGATAACTGAGTTCTGGAAACCTCTTTCTCATATATGTGCCATGCAGATTAAAATTGGACTCATGAGGGTTACAGTAATTTCAAAACTGAATATAATTAAAACCACAAAGCACACAAAGAGACAGGTTTCACTCAAGATACCACTACACATTTTATGTATTTACATTTCATACTGTTTTCGCCAGACCAAACAGCTTTAATGGAACTGCATGACCATAAACCAACACAGGGTCTAGATGGGACATGGGGTTTTTAATTGTGTTACTCTGACCAACTTCCTACAGTTGCAGAGATGTTAAAACAGGAAACTGCAGAAAACTTTTGCTGTATGTGGGTCTTATTACTCTGTGTAATGATGTCTATAGCTCTATTTAGCAAGGAGACAGCCATATTTTAGTTTTAATCAAATATCCACAGCATATGAAGTAGCATCAATGGGTGCGGAGGCAGAATTTGGTCAGGAAAAGGTAAAAGAAAGAATTCTTTACACCAGAGACTTACAGAGAGCTGAAAGGACCGCACTGCAGAGTGGTGTTCAGCCTTGTATCTCTGCAGGGAAGGAGACTCAATGCATGTCAGTCTTCTGGTGATGAGCTGCTCTACCTGGCTTCAGGGAAAGCAGAAATAATGAATATGAATGTCACCTCTCTGAAATGAGTGCTGTTTCAGGTGAACTGTCCCCTGAGGTTTGTGAGAAAAGAGAGAAATTAAATGCAAAAGGACCAATAAACGTTCAGAGGCAGGCAAATGAAAGATATTTTATGAGATGGAAAAAGAAACTGGCACAGAACATCAGAACATCTGGTGGCTATACTGTGTCTTACTTTAACTTCCTGATAGTCTTGTTTATTTATTTATTTATCTATCTATTTATGTTACTGGAGTGTGGTCCTACATCTCTAGTGCAATCGACTTAGCTTTAAAATGCTATGTTACACCGTGGAACTGGGTGTAATTTTTCACTGTGGTTTCATTTTCTTTTTTCACTGAAGAATTTCAAGCCAGGACATGTTTCAAATAGCCTAATCTTAAATGCACACAGAAACGGTCTCTCTGTTTGCTTTGCAGGGAGGAGCTGGCTCACTTCAGGAGTAGTTCAGGAATGAGCACAACTGGTTTGCTGACAGTTTTTAGTACCCAAGTGTACCTCATGGGCAACAATGATACCAGCAGTGCTGAAGCAGTATTGTATAGCAAACAAATGTCTTGGTTTAGTTTTGTGTAAGATGGTACAATTTCAAAATAAAATATTCATCTCCCTACTTGGCGAAGTGTTGTGATTTTTGAGTAGATATGAGTGACCTTTAAACAACAGGATGATAACAACACTTGAATTTCCAAGGTACTTCTACCCACATTGACCAAGGGAGCTGCTTTTTCCCCCCTTCATTGCACTGTGAGATTGCTCTGCATAGCTGAAAAGAAATAAATTCCCACTTCTGGTACAGCTAGCTAAATAGGAATGGACAGTTGCTAAATCTCTGTCAGAATTACAGCAGGCACCTGGTCCTAGCCACTAAAACTGATGTTGCTAACACGTTTCCACCATAACTTCATGCTGAGAACTTTCCAACCAATTATCTGTTGGGAAGAAATTTTCCACATTTGGCCTCTGCTTGAGAGGGATTTTTTTTTCTTCTAGGCTTGAGAAAAACGATGCCAGCTGTTCTTGAGCATGGCATAAATTATAAAGTTATGCCTCTGAAGTAAAAAGAACCTCACAGGCTGCACCGAGCTGAAATATAAAGCTTGCTCTAGACCCTCCAAAGAGCAAAGTTTTTTCCTGGCATTATACTTGACATTGATTTACCTAGATTAATAAAGATACGGCAATAAACATGCTTTGAAAGAGCTGAGAATGATTTATCTTTAGGTGAGTGAAAAAGAAAAGCCTGCAGGTTGCATGAGCTGTAAACGCAGGGCTGCCAGGTAGGTCAGAGGAGCTCCCTCCTGCCCTCTGCAATGTGCACGTCACTGAGGAGAACAGGGAGCAACTGCACCTTCCACAGGAGGAAAGCCGACGTCACTCCTCCAGACTCCCTCCCTTCCCCACCAGAAAATGTTTTATGTATTTATTTATTTTCAAAAGCAGACAATTAAAAGTGAACTAGGAGCATTAAGCTTGCAAAGTTGAGCATGCCAGCACTGGAACACTCGAAAAGCTAAGATTACTACTTCTGTGAGGATAATGTGTACATTTATGTACATATATATATATATATATACACCCAGGCAACCCACACGTACACAGAGGGGAGATACAGAGGGACTTTCAAACTAGTCTAAGAAATCTATATCCTCAGTAAAGTGCTCCAAGCAATTATTACACCACAAAATATACCACTTGAGACATATTACCGATTATAAAAATACAGCCACATTGAATATTATTAAAATAATTAACCAGTTGGAGCACTTGATCAGAGTATACATTTTATGTATGCAGGTCTACACTTTATATTGGTTTAGTCAGAATATCCTCGAGCTTGGAATGTCCTGATCTTCCCATACTTAGGACAGACTTGAAGACTGTCTTAATAACAAGCTTGTATGTATTTTATATGGAATATTATCAAGCTAGGTAACACTGTGCATATCTCTAAGCCTTCTGCGTCTCTCCTGGGTAAATGCTTTTTTGACACATCTTGTTTTCTAGCCACTTTGGGGGCTCTTAGAAGGCAATTTCTGTCTTTTAACAAACCAGGAAGCGAAGGAAAAAAAAAAAAAAAAAGGAAAAAAAAAAAAGAAGAAAAAAAAAGAACTAAACAAAAACCCCTTCACTACAACCACCACCGTATTTCCCTCTCTCCTCTAAACACTCTGGTTTTCCCTGAAATGGTAAGGAAATCATGTGCTGTTGTGTTTTCATAAAAGTTTTTTGCAAAAAAACCCCAAACCAAAACAAAACCCAACCAAACAACAACACAACCAAAAACCACAACCAAAACCCCACGCGTTATTTTTAGCTTTCTGTCATTTCATTAAACGGGTCTTTCCTCCTCAGAGAAAAAAGTGAAGCCTTCCTCTTCGTGTCAAGCGAACATTTAGCTGTCATCTAAAGCGGTACCGGGGGGGGGGGGAGGGGGGAAGGGCGCTAAGAAGAGGGAGGAAGAGTTAAACTGTTCTCCCCTGTGGAAAGAAGGTTACACTTTTCGGTCCGTTCGAAAAAAAAATACACCATCTCCTGGGTTTTGGTTCCGTTCGGTTTTTTCCCCGGTGAAAGGGAGTTTTAAGTTATTCTGAGCAGCATAAAACGGCCCAGAGAAAAGAAACTCCCGGCAGCTTTAATTAAAGAAAGGGAAAAAAAGAAGAAGAAGAAGAAGAAGAAGAAAGAAGGGGGAAGGAAGGGAAAGAAGGAGAGAGGGTCTGCCCGGTGCCGCGGGGGGCTGCGATGCCGCCCGGCGCGGAGCGGAGCGCTCAGAGCCGTGCCGTGCCGTGCCGTGCCGCGCCGGCGGGGCAGCCTTGCATCACCGCCACGGGCTCCGCTTCCCTCCTCCCTCTCTTTCGGGGAGGCTATTAATAGCATGACATCAGCCCGGGACTCGCCGCCAGAGTAAATACCAGCTCGGCTATATAAGGGGGGTGATGCAACCGAAGCGAGAGGCAGAGGAGCGGGGAGCGGCGAGAGCTGCTCTCCCGGAGGAGAAGGAAGAGGTAGCGGAGGAGAGGGCTCGGCCACCCGGACGGCAGCGCTGCGGGGGTGGGTGCGGAGCCCCTTCCCTCCGGCCGGCAGCACAGCGGGAAGGTAGGTGGAAGCGGGAAGGGAGACGCTCAGCCTCTCCGTGCCGGCGGCTCGGGAGCCTTGAGCTCCCAGGGATGTTGTCCCGCCACGGAGCGATGCCCGCCGGGGGGTCGGCGGGCCGTGGCGGGGAAAAGTTTCGCCGCCGGACCCCAGCGCGGTGCGACGGGGCCGCCGCCTCCCGGCTGCCCGCCCGAGCCCTCGCCGGAGCCTCCCCCCCGGCCGGCGGCTCCCGCCCGGCGCTGCCGTCCGCGGGGAAGCCCCTGCCCGAGGGCTTCCCGAGGCCGGGAGGGAGCCCGCCGAGCCCCGGCGCTCCCCGGGCCGGCAGCGCCGCTCGGCACCGCGCGGCGGCGGCGGCGGCGGGAGCGGCGGCGGGAGGGCAGCGGTGGCGGAGCGCGGGCGGGCGGTGGGGGCAGCCGGCGGCGGCACCGCCACCCCAGGGGGTCTCAGCGGCTGAGGAATTCTAGCGGGGCTGGCCAGGCCATCCGTAACCCGCGGCTGCCGCGCCTCTGTCTGTCGTCTGTACATAAACCGCGAGGGGACTCTCGGTGTGTCAGCCAGGGACACTCACTTTTCTTTCTGTTCCCCTGCCTTGACATTAAGAAGATCAGTTGCTGAACTTGTTGCCTAATCAAGTTAGGCGTGACACAACGGCAGACTTGTTTCAGAGAACTAGTTTGCCTTTGGAAATCCATTTTTCCTCCTCCTAACGGCGTTCGCGAAGCTGGAGGCGGCAGAAAAGGGTTAGGGAATGATGTGGGATGTCAGAGAGCTTAAGGTCAACAAGCGTGCACAGAGGTTGTGAACTGTAATTGCTCTTAATGCTGTTTAAGATTAACCTCAATGGTTATGGGGGTTTATTGCATCAGCGCCAGAGGAAAAGGAATCCACATGAAGAAATAAAAGCAAGAGGCACAGTCAGGCGTCTGCAGCTAAGCAGAAAAGACGAGACTGAAAGTAGTCCTTTTTAGTATTAATGTTAAACAAGGATACACTTAAATAATGAGAAATGCAGGGCTAGGAAGTATGCCCTGAAATTAATATGTTGGCAGATGAGATATAAAAGTTCACTGTAGATGGAAAGAATCATCAGCAAAACAAAAAGTAGGAGAAGAACAAATGAATAAAGTTGTTTGAATCTACCTGAATTGGGAAGATAGCATTCATAGAAAAGCTGTTCTCTTTGGAGAATTGCAAAACTAAAGTAATGGGAACACTGGGAACAAGCTATGCCTTTCTGGTGCAGGTCTGTGAAATGTTCAGCACCTTCAGTGTCAGCAGTTTCAGAAGGACTCAAACCAGCCTGGAGCTGAGATCCATGTGCATGGTCTAACAAAGTAAACAGAGATCGTATCAGAAAGTCCCAGATATGATCGTGCTTTAAGGGTCGATATTCTTATTCCTACCGTTTCCTCAGCTTTTACAAACCCAGAGAAAATGAGCTAGTGCTCTTGATGGCTTAAGGACAGAGGTACATGTACAATTTCTGCAAAAATGAGGAAGGGCAACCTGTTGCATTTTTTTTACAGTAGCAAAATCTAATTTTAATTCGTGTAAAACACTTGTGGAAGCAGATTTCTTCCTCAGAAACTGAAAAACACCCACTTTGTTGTTCTGAAAGGGGAATCTATTCAGCTGAATACACTTGACATAAGGCTGATTATTTTTGTTATTTGTTTCATGGTGGCTCTTAATGATCTCGGTGGCAGACTGGAACCCGACCCTCCTACGCACTGTCCAGAAGCCCTGTCCCAAGAAAGAGCCCCAGGAAAGCAAACCAGTGGCAAACAGCTCTGTAAAATGGGACTCTGTTTACCACAGAAATCCTTACACAAGCCTCAGCCCCTTGGTAGGCCCTCTCTTCCCTGAAGTCTGAATAAATAGAGATGCCTTTCAGGATGTCTGGAAGGTCAGTGAGCTGTTAAGGCAGGAGAGCAGCAAGTTTCTGTAGTCAAGGACACTTCCTCCTCTCTGCTTCCCTTCCCTGTGGGCATCTTCCCATTTTTAATTTTTTTTATCTTTTTTTTTTTTTTACACTAGTGACTGAAAGATGAGAGTACCTGAGGACAGTAGAGTAAGTTTTTGTTGGTACTAACTAGTAGAAATACACAATTAACACAATTTCTCAGATGTTACTAAAGCACGAACATTCTTGGTTTCCTCTGGTGCTGCTGTTGACCTTAATTAAAAGTTCACCTAAACTGAAAAATAATTGAATAAACTACCAGTGCTGGAAAATTATTAGCCCAATTATTTTGTAGGCTGAAGAAACAGTTGTACTGTTAACTCCTGGTTTGACTGAATTATACAGAATTACCTTCAATGAATGAGGCCATCACTGACAGCCAAGGGGACTGACATTCAGTGAAAATAGCTGAAGTTTCTGCTAGCAATGAGGGGTTCAGTGTCCTCTGGAATTACCCTGTTTAAATGACTGAAATGGTTGAATGTTGATACATTATAAATAATGCTGGGGTACTTTAGCTGGCAATTATAGGGCTGTTTCTGACTTGCTGGAAAAGAGTAACTGCTAGCTTTCTGAGATTATAGGATTAAACTGTATCAGTACTTTAAATGTGATTCATGAGCAGGGGCTTTCTGAAGAGAATTACATAAATTTCCCAAGGTCTTTCTGAATAACAAATTGTTTCAAATAATTTCCTCATCTCTAATAACCATGGGTGAAATACTGCTCCCACTGAGATCAACAGAAAAAGTCCTTCTGATTTCACTGGGTTCAGGATTTCACCCTCAGACTCTTGGAAATCTTCAGCTCTTCTGTGGTGACTGGGTGAGGAAGAAGTGAGGAAGTTTCTGCAGCTGGAAATGGCATTTTCTACCAACTGGCAATTCACTGTCCTCACATTTTTATATTTACCTCACTTAGTGATGAAAGAGATTCTACTCTCAATTGCACCAGAAAGGATTTACAGTGCCTTTTAAGATATGTTAGCAAAATCTATCTTCTTGTCAAGACACATGACCCCAAACATTTCTTGCCGGGTTGCAGAAGTGGTGTATGGGGAGCTATGCAATTCTGGGTTCACCATGTGGAAGTTTAACTTACTCACACTGCTACTCTGAGGCAACCATTTGCTTAGCTCTACTACGTTAATTACAATTGACTTCTCTATAATTATTACAGTTCTAATCAAGAGTAGATAACACATAATATAATTACCTACATGGCTAATAAAAAAAAACCACCACACAACCAAACCCTACACACCAAAAAAAGCTGGAAAACCAACATGATAAAATCCAATATAACACAAGTCACTTTATGAATAAGGGAAGTAATGCAACTTTTTTTCTTATTGATTTGCACTTTCTGTTCCTTGGGCTACCCACAGAAAATGCTCAGCTTTCTTCCAGACCTCTCATCTCACCTCTTCTGGGTGAGAGATTGTGTAATGCAGAGCTGTGTGCATTGGCTAGCCAGGTTGCCCATGATGTTAGGGTGGCTGACTCCTGAGTTTTGCCTCTTTCTCCCTCAGTGGGGCCACCAGCTTTCACAAAGCATTCAGAGGGCCTCTCTTCCTCCAAAACTGGCTAAAAAATTAATAACAATTACTAAAAAGAGGAAAGGAGAGAGGACTGTTGAGCAGGTTCATTTTCTTAGGAAAACTATTTAAAGGTTCCTCCATGGGTGTCCATTTGCATAATTCCCCATAAGAATCTTCAGTCACACTTTTTTCTATCAGCAGGAGATCTGACCATAAATATTTAATAATTTCGAATCTCTCGTTGAGGGCACATGAGGATAGTTTCGGATTTTACAAGAGCAAAAACATCTTCACTTTTTTCCTGACTCAGTCCCTCCAACTCAGCCAGTGCTTTGAAGCCCCAGAGCACATATAAACTTTTCCCTTTGTGCCAGCTCTTATTAACCATTTTTCAGGAGTTCATAACCAGATACACAACTTTGTGTAAAAATGAGCATAATAATTTTGTGACAGATTCTGTCTTGGTTAGCAAACTTCAGCTTCCAGGAGAACTCTGAGCTGTGCCTAAATGCAGCTGAGATCAAGGTACACTGTTCACTTAATCTGGAATCTGTGGTGGTATAGATCTGAGGATGGAGATAACTCTGAAACTCCTTTTATACTTCAAATAATGGCATTTCCTTGCTTTCTAATTTTTGTTCCTTAATCTCTTCCTATTCACTCAATTCTCATTTGCCACACATGACCAGCTTGAAACATCAGAGTATACATACATACATACACAAATTATTTTCCATATTATGTTTCAGAAAGACCTAAATATTGTATGATGCACGAATACTAGTATTTTTAAATACCAACTCGAAGTTAACCTAAGGTGGAATTTTTTGCTAGTGACAAAATTCTTAACTTCCTGACTCTAGTGAGAGATTGGGGTAGATGCAGAATGGGGACTGAAGCAATGCAAGAAATACAGTATTATTTCCCATTATAAAACATACCTCTGGGGGATATTGTTTGCCTTTCTGAAGTTGTTGAAAGACTATTATTCTTCTCTCTTTTTACCTTTCAGCAAAATGATGGTCCAACACTCAGGCCAGGTATCTGCATTAGAAGTCAGCGCCTCCGCAATTGTTCCCACTTTGTCCCCTGCAGGGTCACTGGGGTTTGATGATTTCACAAATTTAACCCCACTGGTGAAAGAGGAACTGAGGTTTGCCATTCAGAACAAGCGTCAGTCCCACAGGATGTCTTCTACATTGGACACGGTGACAGTTTCTGACAGGCCAATTGAAAAATCGATCATGAAAACAGAGGTATGACTTTTTTAACATCCTTTCAGCGTGAATGATTAATTCTCTTAACAAAATTTCACCATATCTGATAAGCCTCTCCACCGTTCTCACTCCTTTTAAGCCTGCTACTTGGCTTTCTGTTAAGTGCTGCTGGGAAACCTTCTGGTATTTCTCATTTCATTGAGGCTGTAGTTGGGTATTTTATGTTTGAGTATGAACTAAGGACAGTGGTTTACAGCCATTAGGGGAAGTGCTAATCTGGCTTCCCTGCCTACTTGTGGCTGGACTTGGAGTAAGTCACTGCAGCTTTACTTCAGCGAGGGCAGAGCAGTAGGACCCATGTGGACTATGCTGAGGTAGACATGGCCATGCTATGTCCACCCTAGGTTTTTACTTAAAGATAATACTCTCTATGAAAAACATTTATCTCATAAAGTGAAGAAATAGCTTAAGTTAGGACAATAGCTACACCTTGGTCCAAACCTCCAGAGGAAACAAAACAAAGCTTGAAGGACTGTGTCAATATCCCCTTTTTGGTGCTGCCTTTAGTTTGCTGCACTCTTGCTGCCTTGTTCATGCCACATCCTCCTCTCTGTTTCCCATCCTTCTTGTTCCTTTTCCTCCACAGGAAGTGGAGAAGAGGTGGAGTCCGCCTTGGCAAGTTTTTTTGAGTACCTTTGATTTAAAATGAGCCATCACATATATTACATCCATCCCAGCTCCAGTCAGGTTTTTACTGACAATTCTAATGTAGTTACTACAATTTTACTGTATGGCAAGCAAGGTCAGAATTGCATCCTGATGTAACTGATGATGTGAGCACTTACAACACTATCCATGTTGCTTTAAAAATGCAGAAGTTCTCAAAATACAGGTCAAGTATTTATGACAGCTTATGGATTGTGTGTATCTGTTTTTATGGAATAGTTTTCTCCTGAAGAGGATGAAAGAAAAAAGCGGAGAAGGGAAAGGAACAAAATTGCTGCTGCAAAGTGCCGAAACAAAAAGAAGGAAAAAACAGAATGTTTGCAGAAAGTAAGTGACTGGCATGAATTGTTCGTAATCTGCCATCCTGCCAGGATCTGAACAGACAGCACAGGGGCACTGGCATAGTAGGAAATACAGAAAGAGGTCACCCAGAACTCTGTAAACCCACCAAAACATTAATTACCAAAAAATGAATGTGCTACGTATTAAATAAAACCTGGTTAAGACTGGGAAAAGATGAAAGCATGGTAGGAGTGAAAGAGATTATTGTCTTAGGGACCAGTCTTGTCTATGAAAAGAATACAAATTTGTATGTGTCCACTAAACATAAAAAGAAATAAAATCTCATTTCATATAATATCCATTACGGAGCCCAGAGCCTGCAAACACCAAGAAGTAATCTCTGATTTCTTTATGAAGCAAGTGGCACAGCAGCTTAGTCCTGAAATCTCTGTCCTAAGAAACTGGTAGTGTCTCCACCTGCTCTGCCATGATATAAAACCATGTTACAGCAGCATCAGGCTTGTCTTTGTTCCTATATCCAGGGGTGGGAGAAAAAAAGCCACGTCTTTACTTTTTCAGCTTAACATGGGTTGTAGATATGTGACATGATGTTCCAGGGGGTTAATAAGAAGTGTAGATAATTTTTGGTAAATTTTTAACCCAAACTTTCAGAGTAATTTTGCAGAGGCTAGCAGTAGTGCTTTGGATGTCTGCTCTTTTAAGTCAATACAAATCTGAATTTTTCAACTTTTGTTACACTCAGCTCTGAAGGTAACTGTCAATCTGATTTTTTTAGGCTATTATCAATTGGGGGGTGTATAGTTTCACCATTACATTACACTAAGAACATGCAGTTTCTTTCTCGGCTAGCCATGTTTTCCCACCAATAAAAGACAGCAGCTATTAGATAAATGTTACAACTAACTATTTGAAATATGCATTCTCATAGCTGTGTCTGTCCTTTGTGACTAGGAATCAGAAAAGCTGGAAACTATCAATGCAGAATTAAAAGCCCAGATTGAAGAGCTAAAGAATGAGAAGCAGCATTTGATATACATGCTAAATCTTCACAGGCCCACTTGTATAGTTCGGGCGCAAAACGGAAGGACACCTGAAGATGAAAGGAATCTTTTTATTCAACAGATCAAAGAAGGCACATTACAAGGTTAAGTGATATGGCAAATGTGGGAATGTTTATAGTGTTTTTAACAACTACCAGAATCCATGGAGGATCTGACATAATGTGTAGGATTCTATTAGTCAAGAACCTTTAGGAAGGGCAGATTGCTTTCTCAAGCGGAAAGAATCATTTTGTCTTGACAGTGATTCTTTCCCTTGGAAGATCTGGTCTCAATCAAATTGAAGAGTTTTCTGCCTCAAATATAGGTTTTGCACCTGTCATACTTGCTGTTCCTAGGAGCTACAGACAACAGCTTCAGAAGTTTTAGCTCTCTGCTAGTATACAGTATCTGCACTCACGATGTTTGTGCTAGAACACTATGACTTCCAACGATGCACATGGTACAGACAGCTGTGCTGGATGGACACTACTTTTCCTTGTTGCTGGTAGAGAAAGCAGACCGAGAGTATTTTTAAAGTTTTGAAGTTTCCAGGAGGACAGTTTCTGGCGGAATGTACTGATATGTAATGTTGCATTCTAACCTGACACACACACACACTCATAAATACACAAGAAGTCTAGTTCCAACTAAGCTTTGTCGTTTTTTTCACAACACTTGTGTGGGGTTTTGTCTATGACTCATCTCAGAGACTGAATTTGAAAAGCCTAGTAGGTGTGACAAAGAAATATTTCTTGTAAAATCTTCATGTAGCTAAGTTTGTATTTTATGAGCTGGAACCCCGCCTACTATCCTTTGGGGACTACTGTTTTTCTTTGAACAGCTGAAGAGCAGCTGGTACCACCACTTGGTGACTCAGTGAACTGGACCCACTGGAAAGAGGAAACTAACTATGGAGGGATATTGATACAGGTTTTGCCTGATTAAAGAACTGCAGGACCGAATCCCAGGCTCATGAATAATGAAAAGTTTAAAAAAATTACATTACCTAGGATCTAATCCTGCAAGCCTTACTTCATGCTATTACCCCTCACTCACAGAAGAGGTTCCATGGACTTCAGTGGGTCTGCTTATGCAGTTGGCTCCAATAGGCATAAAAGCTTGACAGAGCTTTTTCCATCCTGGCCAGGATTACTTTCTTTTGCCAGGTGACTCAGAGAGGAAAATTATTATTGCAGCTACTTTTATATTAGGTTTGAGTGGCAACTATGGTCAATCAAAAGAGTTACTTAGAATCTAAAGGAGGAAAGTTTTGGTGTAGTGAATAACTGTTTTTATTTTTTATTAAATACTAACCTTAGATGTTTTTGAACTGGTAGAAGGCTGCTGGACAAAAGCTATGAGTGTTTAAATTCTGATGTTTCTGTGAAATTCTCAGATTGTTTAATCCTATAAAATATATCCTTACAATTTTTTTGTAAAAGAAAATATTATCCTTATTTATCACTAAATATAATGAGTAGAGTTAATAAATACTGCGAGCAAGATAAAACTGAAAACACAAGTGTTGTGCTGTCTTTTTACTTTTATCTCTTGGTGTTTAACATTATATATTGCTAAACTTCACCAGTTGTATTTGAGACACCACTATTGAAAACACTTAACCTTCATCTTTTCCACAGATGAGGCACTGAGTATCTTGAATGATTTGGTGCAGAGATTACACCTTCCAAAATTCTGTACCTCAATCAGTGGTGTCTAGCTGCTCAATGTCACAACTTAAGTGAAGCAGACAATAAGAATGAAACTTACAGGACATAATATTTTACAGCAGTTACACAGTGTTGAAATTGTGTTTTTGTTCTAAAGGCTAAACTTTAAGATACCTCAGCCATAAGCTTCTTACCCTGCAAGTCCCAGATGAGTCTACCAGATATCATACCTGATCCTTATGTGATCATTATATTCTGCAACAGAACTTCTTAGTACATTTTCCTAAGATCTGGATATATTGTAATGTCCTATATAATGTTTTAAAGATATGTACTTCATGTATCTGAAAAGTGAATGTATTCTAAAGATGGTCTTTCTGTATGTTGGAAGAACCTGCCATTGACTTCAATGAGAGATTTATTCATGCCCTGTCAGCAGAACTTGGAGCCTCTGCTGTGACTTCCCTGACTTAGAGGGCAAGTTCCATGGGGAATTGCGCCAGTTGTTTGACAGAGAATGGATATACATGAAGTGTGTTACAATACACTTGTCAAACTATTGTTAATTGGTATTTGATTTCTGTAATGTGGAAATACAAACCTGAGGCATCGTCCCATTATTGTACACCTCAGCTTTGCACTTTGCACATCAAATACCAGCAGACAAACTTGCCTCCTATGCTGTTATAAAGTGTTACCACAGAGACTAGAATCTAATAACAGAATTAATGTGTCTCCTTTAGGAAATTTGTATGTTGCTTTTAACCGTATCACTGGTGACGCAGGCGTCATGCTTTTGTTGCTTATGTTATTTACTTAGCATGCCAAATGTTAGTATGGTACCACTACTATTGTCAAGAAGATAATCTATTTTTATTTCATTGTATGTGCAGTCACAGCTGCTTTTTACTGCTTGTATGTCTGTGTGTGTGCATGCGTGCTCCTGCACACCACTCCAGTAATGATGGTACTCAAGTTCATTTGACTGTGCCCAGAAAGAAAGCAGTGTTTAAAACTGCTAGACAGGAGCAATATGTTGCATGAGTTTTCTAAAGGGATGCTTTATTCAGGAGAATCTTGAAAACGCATTAAAAGCAATTTGTTTTCTATTCTTAAGTTTGTTTTGATACTTTAATAAAAAATAATTACTGTATATCTTCATGTGTCATTTAGTTCATTCTTAGTTCCAAGGTCCAGAACATTTTCTTAAAACAACACTGAGATATTAAAACCCAAACACGTTTTATGGATTTGCAACACTGTCTTAGAAAGTGAAACGAGTACTGTTCACTGCTTGTCAAGACATAAACAAAGTTTTGTTATTACAAGGTTGATCATGAATTCCAGGCTAATTTCTTATTCATGGCCTAGGGCTTAGATTAAAGTACTAGAAATTAGAACTCCTAAACCCTTTCTAACTGTGCAACTGACCAGCTGATAGTTATTTCAGCTTTCTGTTTACCTCAGGGGTTTAATGCTTTTGTTTCTGTGGAGCTTTAATATTTATAGATTGCTTTCTATGGTTACATGGAAGACACTAAAGAAGTATTGCATGATTAGGACTTTGGTTTGTTTTTCTGTGTGTTGGTGTGGGTGCATGTGTGTGTGTGTGGAGAAACATGAGGAAAGATGAACAAAATGTTCTATCCTGCCTTTTCCAAACTAAGTATCTACACCCAAACAGAAAAGTCCCTGTGTTTTCACAGCCGGATGAAAACTATTGGCTTCAGTCCTTTGCAAGCAATCATAACTTGTAATACAGAGGTCAGTTAGAAGGCCAGGAGCTCAAGGGACCAGGAAATCCACTGCACTATTGCAAAATCTAGTTTAAAATATCAGCTGGAAGGTAAGATCTAGGCTACTATGAGCCTGACAATGTTGAATGTTTGCTTTCCTGATTGGTACATCCATTTAGAAATGTGCAGTTCCAATATGAATATTCACACTTTCAGGCATTCTCCTGTAGCTGCTATCAATTTTTACTTTTGAATACCAAATTCACTTTTAATTTGGCAGACTTATAAATCATCTGCCTAGTCTGTTTTAGAAAGCCTCATCAACAAAATTAGGGCTATGAATTCCTGAACTGGTATTTTATAACATTTTCTTTAAATGGTGTCTGTCAAAACCATAAAACCAGGGTCTCTGTGACATTCTCCTAATAGCATAGTGGAGATTCCTTCAACTAATACAGCACATCTTCTTAGGTTTTGTTTTAGACACTAAATCTGTATGTCTACAGGCCTATGCAGACCTTAAAGCATGCTGGGATTTACTCTCTACATTGATAAGGAGCACCCTCACTTTTTCCTAGCTCTTCCCTTGATATAAATAAATAAATGGCAATACTGAAAGTAGGTAGAGCCAATGCTAAGCTGTAAGCATTTAATGAAACTGAATGGTAGCAAATTTAGATTTACAGTAACTTTTCTACCTGGGCCTATTATAACTTGAAGTTAATGAAATGGTTTTTAAATCACCGGTTCTTAGTTTTGCAAAAGAAACTGGGTAATCTATGGGTAACGAAAATAAAACCATTCAGTTGGTTGTGAGTAGCAAAAGACTTCTGAAAAAAGAAATCCACTTTAAGAACTTCCTACATCCAGACTGACAACTGTATTTCACATCCATTTTCCTTGGTTGGGCTTTTTTTCCTTCAGCACAATACTGAACTAGGTACAGCCCTCATTCGTGCTGCCCATGGTCATATTTCTACGCTTGCCCAGTGCCCCCAACTGGAGACCCCGAGAATCACATGATTAGGGAGAGCAATAATGTCAATTGACTAAGTACTGAGTAACATTCTTAATTAGTTTGTAATGACGCCAATATCATATTTTAATTTATGTAACAGACATAATTACTTTTAGAAGGCGTTAAGATAAAGAGTGACAATATTTTTTAAAAATCTTGTTACTCAAAGTTGATTTCCTTAGTGGAGAGTCTGAGTCAGAACTGTTGACTTCAGTGATATAAATAGTTATTTACAAATTCTCAGTGCTATTAGACCTTCAAAGTCATCACAGTTAAAAGAGAATATTCTTGATACAGCATCAGTTCTGGATGTATATCTTTACTACTGCTAAGAATGATGCATGAACAAACAAAATAAACCAAGAATCTTATTATTTCCAGACCTCAGGTCAAGTGTAATAGACCTGACATTCAGAAAAGCTATTAGACGTATGAAATTAATAAATAGGAAATGGAAACAAACAGAGTTGAAACTGGAACCCTTTTTTTTTTTTTTTTTTCCCCCATGCTTTTGAGAATTTAGCAACTTCCTATTTGTAGACTCTACCAAATAATGGGTGCAGCACCATGGCCACTCAGACGGTGGGTATGCCCACACAGCAAAGAGTCGTGTAGTATGGCAATACTTTTATATAAGCTAGCTTAGCACTGGGAACATCCCAGTGATGACAGTAAGGAACTCAGCACAGGCTAATTGATGCCACTGAGGGGATGATCTCTCCGTGCAGCCAGAGGACCGGCTGCTACTGGCATCTGAGGTAGCTCATTTAAAGCCAGCTCGGGTATCGTTCAGCTCCTCAGGTTAGCATGTCACGTAGCTGCCTGCATGCCCAACAAACAGCTCTACCACTTCAGACCAAAGGTCCACCCAGACCAATTTTCTTTCTACAGCAGTGAAGAAAAGCAGCTGTCCAAGGAAGAGTAAGAACATGGCAAGTATACTTCCTCTGGTGCTCTCCCATAGTCCAACTATTTTCAGCTCATGAGTCACACAGGCTTGACATAATTCCTACAGGTAGTAACCTTCCATACATTGATCTCTCAAGTCTTTGACCAGTTTCTCATCCACAGTACCAGCACCTGCAGTAACTTTCGGTGGCATGTTCCACAGAGCTATCATCATTTAGAAGAAGAAAACATTTCCTTTTCTTTTAACCCTATTGTCTGTAACTCTATTTAACAGCCCCTTATTCTCGAAATGGAAGAGTAAACACCTATCCATCATCTCCATGCCACATGATTTTATACTTTGCTGTATTGTTTATTTTTCAGAATAAAGAGTCCCAGCCCATCCAGTCAGTTTGGGGTTTTTTGGGGTTAGCCATTTTACATCTTTGGTCATTCCTGTTACAACTGGCTTTTCCAGTAGTTTAAGATAAAGGCACCATAACTACACACAGTATTGAAGGTGTGGTCAAGCCATGGGTTAACAGTTGGATCTAGATGTTCACTTTCCCTTTCCTAGTAATTCCAAGAATTTGGGTTGCATTTTTAATGACTGCCAGGCATTAAGTCTGATGCAATGCAACTGTCTATCATAAACCCAAAATCTCTCTCCTAAGTGGTAATGGTAAACTCCAACCCAACATTTTGTATACAACACCAGGATCTATTTTCCCTAAATGCATTACCTGATGTTTACTTGTATTGAATTTTATCTGTAGTTTGAATTTCCAAACTGTAAATATAAAGTCTTCCTGCAAATCTTCTTAAACTGCCCTTCTCCTTACTATCCTGAGTAATTTTGTACCATCATCAACTTTCTCACTACACTACTCACCCTCTTACCAGATTATCTCTGAAAACGTTGAGCTGTGCAAGTGCCGGCAGTTCGCTACGGAACTCCACTACATGACCTGCCCCACTAAGAGAGTTCATAATCTAATCCTGCCCTTCCACTTTTAATCAAGTCTTTATGCATACATAGGCATTTTCTCTATTCACAGCTATTCAGTTTCTTCAAAAATCTTTGGTGAGGAAATTTACTGAAATCTCTTCAGAAGTCTCTGTAAACTACATCTACTGGGTCTCTCTGATTTACATGTATTTTGACCCTTTCAAAGAACTCCAGATGCATCCGTAAACCTGAATTTCATTTTACAAGAGCCATGCTGACTCTCTTCAAATTGTATTTATCTAGGTACTGACTGATTGATAGTCCCCTTATCTTACTTTCCATTTGGGTCTGTAATCTGATGGGCCAGTTTAGTCCCCTGGATCCTCCTGGAACATTTCGTAAGGGTTGGTGACACATATGCCACACTCTGCTTCTCAAATACCAAGGAATATTAAGTTAGAGTGACAGTGAGAGAGTTGCACATTATTTTTAGTGTTTCAGCAATTTTCTCTTTACATTTCCTTTGAACTTTGGACTGAAAACTCAATTGGTTAGTGCTGATTGTTCTCTAAACTCCACCCAGAGTCTCTTAAGTTTTAGACAAATGCTCTGCTGCTTTCCTTCCCTTTGTGCTATCCTGAAGAGGCCTCTGGCTGGGGAATGACCTTTATTTCATAATCTTCTCAGTTCTGAGCATTTCCTTTGTACTCTGATCATCAGTTAGCACTAGATTCTCTAAGAGGCTAATTATTACCAATATATCTGAACGATGATTTAGCATTCCCTTAATTGACCACCAACAGGCTTTTTCTAACCTCAGTGCTGTCTCCAGAATGTTCACTACAACAGGGTCTTCATCATCCTCAATAGCATTTGAAACTGTCAGAGTCTGTTGGCTACTCCAAGCTTTTGTGTGGCATTATGGAGTTGTAACGTGGCTACACATCTAATTGCCAGATTTTAATCCCTGCCATGCTCTGTGATTTAAACATATGAACTACCCAATGCCTCAGTCTCTCAATCTGACAGCGGGATTGAGTGTATCCTCAGCAAATCTGCTGGTGATACCACGTTGTGTGGTGTGGTTGACACCCAAGAGGGAAGGGAGGCCATCCAGACAGGCTGGGGAGGTGAGCTAATACCAACCTCATGAAGTTCAAGAAGGCCACGTGCAAGGTCCTGCACCTGGGTCGGCACAACCCCAGGCACAAATACAGGCTGGGGGAAGAGTGGCTGGAGAGCAGCCCTGAGGAGAAGGACTTGGAGGTGGTAGTTGATGAGAAGCTGCACATGAGCTGCCAGTGTGCGCTGGAGCCCAGAGGGCCAACCGCATCCTGGGCTGCATCAAAAGAAGTGTGGCCAGCAGGGCCAGGGAGGTGATTCTGCCCCTCTGCTCTGCTCTGGTGAGGCCACACCCAGAGTGCTGTGTACAGTTCTGGTGCCCTCAGTGCAAGAAAGATACAGACCTGTTGGAGAGGGTCCAGAGAAGGGCCACCAAGATGATCAAAGGGCTGGAGCACCTCTGCTGTGAAGACAGGCTGAGAGAGTTGGGGCTGTTCAGCCTAGAGAAGAGAAGGTTCCAGGAAGACCTTATAGCAGCCTTCCAGTACCTGAAGGGGCTACAGGAAAGATGGGGAGGGGCTTTTCATCAGGGAAGATAGTGATAGGACAAGGAGCAATGGTTTTAAACTGAGAGAGGGGAGATTTAGGTTAGATATTAGAAATAAATTATTCACTATAAGGGTGGTGAAGAACTGGAATGGGTTGTCCAGGGAGGTTGTTGATCCCTGGAGGTTTTTAAGGCCAGGTTGGGCGAGGTTTTGTGCAACCTGGTCTAGTGGTAGGGATCCCTGCTCATGGCAGGGGGACTGGAACTTGATGATCTTTGAGGACCCTTCCAACCTTAATGATTCTATGATTCTATGAAAGACAAAACCTGATACCTTCTAAGCATTTTGCCATGAAAGGAAATATGTAATTATCTTTTTCCCAATTATGAAGTAGTACAGTACTAAAAATTATCTGACAGTAGACTTCTGAGAGTTTATCTCAATTAAAAAGCTATAGTAGTGCCATTCTTTCATACCAAGAAAAACAAAATCCCTTAATTGGTGAATCTTCTCAAGACTTGTCCAAAAGTTACCTGAGTTACAGTAGAGTTGCTATTTTGAAATGTAAGTGGAAAAGATAGCATTTGGCAAATTTACCTGACTCCAAAGGATTTTTTACATGCTGCGCTGATTTGGTTCTGGCATGGTTTTGGTAGCAGGGGAGGAGCCCCAGGCGTGGCTCCTGTAAGAAGATGCTAAAAGCTCCCCCAGCTCAGGTAGCCAAGGCTGGTCATTAGAAAGACAATAGATGCGCCTCTGTGATTAACATATGAAAGAACAGATAAAAGACCTGAGCAGAGAGCAAGCAGAAGAGCTGTGCTGGAGAGGTGAAAGCAGTGCTGGGGTGAAGATCCCGAGGTTGGCGAGGAAGAAGGGGAAGAAGGTGCCCAAGCAGAAGTTTCCCTGCAACCCATGCCGAGATGGCAGCTGTCCCCCTGCACTCGTGGAGGAACGAGGTAGAACATTCCCTGAAGGTGCCAGGAGTGGTGAACTTGGATTTGCTGCCAATGGACTCTGATTATGCAGCTTTGGAAGACCCTTGTGCCAGGGGAGGTGGCTGTTCCCGAAGCACCCGTGACTCTGTGGGAAGCCCGGGCTGGAGCAGCCCCGGACCTTGTGGGAAGGACTCATGAAGGAGAGGTTGGTGGAGGACTCTCTGCCATGGGAGGGACCCCGTGGGGAAGCAGGGAAGGCCTTTGTCCTTCCCTTCCCAGTGTGTGTGTGGGGAGTTGACTTGAGCAGCCACTTGTCTGGTTCTTTGTTGTCATGATAGGCCCAAACCACGACATTTGCAGAATGACCCACATGTAGAATGAGAATAGCTCAGTCAGAGATTTCCTGGACACCTAGAAGACACACTTACTTTGTGATGGAAGGGCACGTGTGCCTTGGATTAATTTAACCAAATAGCTACTGCAGTCAAAATTTTCAATCCACTGGCAATTGCTGGGTTAAAAGTTGAGATCAGAACAAGATGAATTAGTCGGGAAAAAGCGAATATGGAGAGAAAATTTAAAACTGAGTTCCTCCACTGAATGGAGTGCAGCTATTTTCCATCAGCTGTAACAGGGATCCTGTCTTGTCTGGGATGGGTAAGCACAGCCTCTGATGCTGGCATGGTGAGAATTTCCCCTCTTTTTATAACCATCAAAACTGAATCACACAGGGCTTGTAACTCCTACATTTTTATCTAATCCCTGTGGTTTTATCATGTTTTTTCAAAGCTCCAGGTCTAAAATATATGTGATGAGGTGAGAACCTCCTTCCTCATGACTGTAAGGAAAGCCTTAGAAATTACTTGTGCATACTAACAAGTTTAGAAACCAAGAGAAAATAAATTAAATGTAATGCATTAGACCGTTAGTATTTCATGTTTAGAAGGAAATGTTCTGGTTTGTTTGTGCATGTGGGTCCTTTTTAAACTGGATATTTGAATGTCTGAGTTTGGCCATATCACATTTCTTTGCTAACAGCAAGACCATCCACAGGTAGAGGAAAGGGTGGCTGCAAGTTGTGCCAAGAGAGGTCTAGATTGGATACTAGGGAGAATTTCTTCACTGGAAGGGTTGTTAAGCATTGGAACGTTGAGTCATCATCCCTGGAGGTATTTACAAGACAAGTAGATGGGGTGGTTAGTGACGTGCTGTAGTGGTGCATTTGGCTGTGCTGGATTAAGGGTTAGATTTGATGATTTTAAAGGTCTTTTCCAAATAAAACAATTCTGTGATTCACAGATTCTAGAGAAACCACTTAATAGTGCTAATTATGAAGGTTTACCAATACTAGGTTCAAAGAAAAAAATAATCCTTAGAAATAACAGCAAGAGGAAGGAGAAATTAACTTTTGCAATTACCTGCCTTTCAAGTAATACTCTGCATCTAGCAGAAAGCAACAAGAAGCACTCTGGCTTACATCTATCTCTTGTTACTTTCATCTGAACTTCTCCAAAACGTTTTTGACCCTCCTATCCCTCTCTGCACTGACCTTTCCCTTTCCATCTTTCTAGAAATCGTTACTCAAATGAACAGAATGTTCCAAAGCTGGTTTACAGCACACAGCATAGTAGCTCCCTTAAAGAGAAGGGAAACTATTCTACAGGAAACTAAAGCAAATATTAAATTGCACAAACATGCACTGAAAAGCAGGAAATGCCATTGTTGAGAGTGCAAGCAGAAGTTCAACTCTGCTATCTTACACATGAAAGATGAAATATCTTCTAATTGTGTGACTAAATATTTCCAAATAATATATCTCATTTATCCTCCTCTGCATGTGCAGTAACTTGCACAATTCTGTAAAGAATGTGAAGAGAGCCTTTTCAGAAAATGTCCACACACAGTGCACATAGCAACATACTTAGGATTCTTACTTCCGTGCATTTAAATATACAGTCAGTCTCATTTATCTACTGAAGAAAACCTCAGTTACAAACTCAGATGAGCAGGTATCCGCAACCTAGCGTTCCAAAAGATTTGCAAGGGACTGCAATAAACCTAGAAGTCTGTGCAGCACAAAGGCATCACATAACCGACAATTATATTGTAAATAAATGTCTAAATTAAAAAAGGTGTCATGCATGCCTTTGGGAAAATGAATGCATAAACTGGTAATTATTTCAATCAGTGTGAAAGATGGTGTGTTAGGGTTTTTTGCAAGACATGTACAAGTACTCTTCAGCACAGGCAAGAATTCCATAAAAACGTTTGAGGGGGGATATAATAATCTTGCTTAAGCCAGAGGTCACTGTGGCAGAAACCACAAATGAGGAAAAGGTACCAATAAACCAAACAAAGTGCAGTATCTTCTTTGCAAAGAGGCAGTTCTAGCTCTTCGTTCCTCCTGGACATAGTGACTCCAGCAGCAGAAGCAGCTAGCATGAGTTAAGATTATTAATTCTAGCATCATCTCTAAAACAAGACACAAAACTACTACAGGAGACCTCCACGTGCAGTCAGTCAGCCTGTCACCCTGAGGTAGGAACAGCAGGTTCCTTTTACTGCGTCACAGCATGGGGCTCTGTGAGCTGCAGGCACCCCTTCCCAGGGTGTGTCTGGGAACCAAAGGCGTTCATTTCAGACAGATGAGTTTCAAGCCTCACAAAGCCCACATGGGGGGAAGAACTGACACAAGGGACAAATGTTTTCTGAGGCAGAGGGACGTGGGAGAGAGTATGTACAATCCTACACTTGCCTAAGACATCAGTATACTCAAGGTCATGATCTAAAGACATTCAGAGTGTTTCTTTTTCTATCCAGGTACTATAAGAGGCATTGAATTATCCCATGATCCAGACTGCTTCCATGGTGCCCTACCAGAATTCATGGTTGTTGGAGCAGTTGTTTAGCAACTATCTTCTAAAGCAGATAAGCTCATTCTGGACACAACTAGCTCAGAACTAACAATGCAATTATATCCTGAATAGTGGATTCCCTTTAAAAGCTGATCTGTCACAAGCAAAAGTAGAGAAAATTATATTTAATAACTGACCCCTTCACTCAATGTCTACAGACACTGAATGCACTATAGGATCCTGTTCTCTTTGCCAAGACTCTATACAATCAGTGTTCTAGCTGCTGAGAGTCTGTCCAGTTATGTCTGGCATTTCATACTGCTCCTTAAGTTGGAAAGCATTAGTGTACTACTCCTGTGCATGCAAATGAAAGGATATGAATGTCAAAAGGACTGGGCAAGATGTCCTACCTAAAAAAACCCCTGCTAGCATTGTTAAAGAAATAGGTGGTTCTAAAGAGGTATTTCAATGTTCACAGCCCAGCCTCTGCCATATGACATCTGCATAGTCATAGTGGAAAAATCATTTGAGTGTAAATTCCTTAAGTGAGGTCTCTAAATAGAATCATAGAGTTGTTTTGTTTGGAAAAGACCTTTAAGTTCATCAAGTCCAACCACTAACCTAGCATGCTGCCAAGTCCACCACTAAACCATGTCCCTAAGCACCACAGCTACGTATCTTTTAAGTACCTCCAGGGAGAGTGACTCAACCACTTCCTTGGGGGCAGCCTGTTCCAGTGCTTGACAACCCTTCTAGTGAAGAAATTTTTCCTAATATCCAAGCTAAACCTCCCTGGCAAAACTTGAGGCCATTTCCTCTTGTTCTATTGCTTGTTATTTGGGAGACTGACCCCCATCTCACTACAACATCCTTTCAGGTAGTTGTAGAGAGCAATGAGGTCTCCCCTCAGCCTCCTTTTCTCCAGACTAAAAGACCCTACTTCCCTCAGCTGCTCCTTGTAAGACTTGTGCTCTAGACCCTTCACCACCTTTGTTGCCCTTCTCTAAACATGCTCCAGCACCTCAAGGTCCATCTTGTAGTGTGGGGCCAAAACTGAACACAGGATTTGAGGTGAGGCCTCTCCAGTGCTGAGTAGAGGGGGACACTTCCCTACTCCTGCTGGCCACACCATTTCTGATACAAGCCAGGATGCTGTTGGCCTTCTTGGCCACCTGGGCACACTGCTGGCTCATGTTCAGCCAGCTGTTGACCAACACCCCCAGGTCCTTTTCCACCAGGCAGCTTTCTAGCCACTCTTCCCCCCAGCCTGTAGCATTGCATGGGATTGTGACCCAAGTGCAGGACCTGGCACTTGGCCTTGTTGAACCTCATGCAATTGGCCTCAGACCATTGTGTCAGTCTGTCCAGGACCCCCTGCAGACCCTTCCTGCCTTCAACCAGATTGACACTCCTGCCCAAGTTGGTGTCCTCTTCAGACTTACTGGGGATGCACTCAGTCCCCTCATCCAGATAACTGATAAAGATATTAAAGAGAACTGGCCCCAACACTGAGGCCTGGGGAGCTGGGTTGAACTCCATTCACCACTACTCAGGTCAGGCCACCATCCAGCCAGTTTTTAACCCAGTGAAGTGTACACCTGTCCACACCATCAGTAGTCAGTTTCTCCAAGAGAATGCCGTGGGAAACTGTGTCAAAGGCTCTACTAAAGTCTAGGTAGACAGCAAGCACAGTCTTTCCCTCATGCACTAAGCATGTCACCTAGTCATAGAAGATCAGGTTAGTCAAACATAACTTGCCTTTCATAAACCCATGCTGACTAGGTCTGGTCACTTCCTGACACAGCTGGTAAGTGACCAACTAGGGAAGTTCCCTTCCACATGCTCCAGAAACCTCCTAGACTGTTTCCTCTCTGCTGTATTTTATTTCCAACAGGCAACTGGTACATCTAGATCCCCCATAAGAACAAGGGCTAGTGATTGTGAGACTTCTCCCAACTGTTTACAGAACATTTTGTCTGCCTCTTCATCCTGGTTGGGTGGGTTGATAACAGACTCCCACCATGATATCTGCCATATCTCAACCCTATCATCACCATATTTAAGTCTTAGACAATCAAAACCCTCCCTAACATACAGGGCCACCCCACCACCTCTCCTGCCTTGCCTTTCTCTTCTGAAGAGTTTGTGGCCATCAGTTGGAGCACGGCAGTTGTGTGAGTCATCCCACCATGTTTCTGTGATGACAACTATATCATAGTTTTCCAGCTGCACAGTGGCTTCCAGCTCCTCCTGTTTGTTGCCCATACTGTGTGCATTGGTGTAGGTGCATTTCAGTTGCAGTATTGATCCTGCCATCTTTCTGAGGGGAGAAGCTTTAGTTCCCTCCTGATCATTCTCAGGCACTTCTGTGGTTTCTAGCCCGCCAATAACCCTTGTGTCTTTGCTGTCACATGGCTCTCCATCTCCGCTGAGACAGCAGACTGAGGAACCTCACTAGCACACTGTCCCACAAGCGTTGGCACACACAGCTCCCAAGTATACAAGCACTCCAGATGAAAGCCACAATAGCTCCTGATGGTCAGATGGGCAGGCAGCTTCCCACTCTAAGCATATTGCTAGAGGTATGGGTCTGCACAGCTGCACAAAATGAAGATTTACACAATGAATCCTGATGTTTGTGAATGCCCAGCTGAACAGAAGTTTAGGCGTAGGCAGCAAAGATCTGGAATTACAGTGACTGTAATGGTGCCTAAATCCTTTTGGGGATTTAAGTACCGTTAAGGTGATGTAGTTCTTGAACTAAAATTCAAGCCCTGAAGAGTATTTCTAAGTATGCATGAACATATGCATTAGTAAGGGAACAGAAGGTAATGCACAGTTTCCTTTAAAACAAATTCTGTGTAAATCTCTCAGTGTTTTTAGGTCACCCTAGTAACATGACCAACATTACCATAGAAGCATCGTATATGGAAAGACAGATCACTCCAACCTCATGAAAAGGTAATTCTACTTCTCTGACTCATGGTAATAAATCCACACTTGTGAAGTGAAACGGACAGCCACCAACCATCCTGAGCTCCCAATGATGTCAGGTGAGTTGACTATTCAATATGTGTAAATTTGAAAAAACACAGTAAATGTCATGCTTAAATTTATAATCCCCCAAAGTTCCGCATGTTCTGAGCAATTAGAATAAAATTACTGCCAGAGATATGATATATTAGAATAAATGACACTTTTAAAAGATACAGATGTTAAATCCATATGTGCCTTCGAGAGTCATGTTAAACATTTAAAAATAACCTCTGTGCTTTTTGGTGCATTTAGATTTTATAAGATTGAGAACTGGCAGAGGCCTCGATGGTTCTTGTTCTGTACCATATCACTTGTATGATCTGCACTGAATTTCAGAGGGAGGTCTCTTTTTGTCCCTTCCAGACTTTTACTTACTAAGAGTGCAGCGAGCTAAATTCAGAAGCGGGGTAAATGTATGCAGAAAATTCTGAGTCAAGTTTAACAGCAACCAAATGGCATAAACTATAATCCTGGTCTCTAAGATAAGCATATAATTGAGTGCAGTGGTTATTCTTTAGAGTATGTAAGATGAGAATCAACTTATAGGTAATATAAACTGTTCACAGATAGGTGCTGAGCAATTTAACTTATACTGGCTTGTAAAATGAATATAATATTATGTGGCTTATGGCAGAAAGCAGCAACATAGATGGCACTAGCATCTCTGAGCTCTCAATTACGGGTATCTACCCTCCCCAGTAGGCAAGCTACATTTTTAAGCAGAAAAACAAATACTCTCTCATCCCAAGAGTGTCACAGAAACTGTTCCAGTAGAGAATGTCAAGAATGAAATAGAGCATTTCTCTTGCATTCTGTCTTTCTGGATGAACAGAACTTGGAAGTGTTACAGTAAAGGGTAAGAGAAGTTAGAAAAAAGTTAGTTTTCCCTCTCTGGCCCTTTTTCAGCTCTAGCCTCACCCTATCCTCCCGTTATTCTCTGGGCTCTAATCTCCCTACTCAAGACCCAATCCACCAGCACATCTATCAACAGACTCTCTTTCCTGCAGCTCCCAAGACTCCCAGTGCATTCAAACCCAGCCACACTTGCCAGTGCTGCTGCACTCAGCACGTTCTCCACAACTTCTGCTGAGAGGCTGGGTGCATCATTAATGACAATTATTCCAATAGCACCTCCTGCCCAGCCTATGGGCATGAATAACTAAAAAGGAACTGTAAGATTAAACAGTTATCCCCAAATATATCAGTTATCTTCCTACACTTCTTCCTCTTAAGCACCTCCATTACACTTGTTTTGCATGTTTGCTGGGTGCTGAATTAGTTCAAGTTACTGTATTTAATCACATGCTTCTCTTTTAGGAATAATTTACATGCAATAAGAAGCTTACACCATGATTTAGGTCGTTGTTAAACCTGTCTCAGTATGCATTGTAATAAGCACTGCTTGGAAAGCACACATTAATTTGTGGCTGTCTTATGCTACCAAACAGCAGACCAATACAAAGTAGTGGACCATTCTTTGAAGTGCTAAAATCCAGCCGAGAAAAACACAGGCAGGGGATAAAGAGTTGTTTCAACTACAGATTTATCAGTGGGGACCAGGGAGATTTGATCACAAAGTAATTTTCTTATTTTAAATGGGTGGGAAACCCAGCCCATGAAACTTACTGGGAGATCTACAGTGTTCCACATATTCTCATAAAGTGGACCATTTCATTACTCAGAGTGAAGACTCGTTGTTTTTGTCACCGTTTGGGCCCAACACGACAACAAAGGACTCAGCCTCCCCACACACACTCACTCACTCTGCGATGAGGAGGACAAAGCTCATGGGTTGAGACAAAGGTCAAGGAGGGTTCTTCACCGATTAAGGTCCTGGGCAAAACAGACTCAGCTTGGGGAAAAAATAATAATTTAATTTCACACTAATCAAACACACACACAACACAGGCAATACAAAGAGCAGTGCTTGCATATGTTACTCCACCCTTCCCTTCTTCCCGGGTCCAAATCACTTTGTTCCCAGTTTCTCTCCCTCTTTCCTCCCAGAGGCACAGGGGGACAGGGGATGGGGTTTAGAGTCAGTTCACAGGCTGGTGGTTCCTGCTGCTCCTTCCTCCCCAAGAAGAAGGATTCCTTACAGTCCTGCCCTACTTCCCCACGGGGTCCCTCACATGGGAGAGAGTCCTCCACGAACCTCTCCTTCATGAGTCCTTCCCACAAGGTCCAGAGCTGCTCCAGCCCGGGCTTCCCACAGAGTCACGGGTGTTTCGGGAACAGCCACCTCCCCTGGCACAAGGGTCTTCCAAAGCTGCATAATCAGAGTCGACTGGCAGCAAATCCACTGGCCACAAAATCCAAGTCCAGTGGCCAAGTTCACCCCTCCTGGCGCCTTCAGGGAATGTTCCACCACGTTCCTCCACGAGTGCAGGGGGACAGCTGACATCTCGCCATGGGTTGCAGGGAGACTTCTGCTTGGGCACCTTCTTCCCCTTCTTCCTCACCAACCACTAGCAATGCTCTGCTTCCCCAGCACAGCTCTTACTTTCTTTAAGTGCTTGCTCTTCTCAGATCTCATCTAAATTATTTCGTATGTTAATGGCAGAGGCGCATCTATTGTCCCTCTAATGGCTCCTTGGCTGGGTTTGGAGCAGAGGGAGCTTCTCAGCTTCTTACCGGAGCCACCCCTGGGGCTCTTCCCCTGCTACCGAAAAACCCACCAAACCAAACCAGAACAGTTTCAAAAAGAAAAAGTAAAATCCCTTAACACAAAAAAGAAAGGTAATGAGCAAAACCATCTGTTTCAAACTCTTGGCACTAAAACAAAACATCACCTGTTGCTATTGTTTTACAATACTAGTTCTGATTTTCAGTGAACTCTGACCACTACACAACTATTCCCACTGGACATGAGCAAACAAACCCCTGTAAACTAAAACTTTGCAAGGAGCAAGCAGCACACTGAGCTTGAGGTCAGCTTCTGAAGCCTTGGAACAGATAGAAAGCTGCTTATTACCTCATCTTGCATCAGTCTGCTAAGAAACAAACCAAGGCAAATATATGTCTTTCAAACAAATTCTGACTAATCTGGACTTTAATCTGGAAAGTGCATGTTTTAGTGCATCTCTCAGGGGTAGGTGTAATTTTCTTGCTAATATACATCAGAAACATTTTCCTGCCTGTAAGTTTTTAGATGGTTACACAGACAGCCAAAATCATAGATTGAAAGTGAACAGCCAGTTCAGAAAATCTGGATTAATTTTCTATAAAAATCTCAGAAGTAGACAGAAAGTTCTCTTTGGCTCTACTGTCATGAATCTCCCATTTACTTAATAGAGCAAAACACAGAATGTTATTTTACCAGAGTGAAAAAACAGGGTAAATGATTGCAAACATCCCTTGCAGGGACGTGCCAGCAGCACTTATTGGATGGAATGATACAAGAAACTGAAGTTTGGCTCTGGGGTTTATATGCTACCATCCTGAGTTGGCAAAGATGGGAAACTGTGCCAAAAAACAATGAGACTGTTTAAGGCAGAGGGTAATGTATTAATTTGCTTTTTAAATAGGAACAGAGACAAACAGCAATGTAATCTGCAGATGAAATGTATGAGAAAAATAGAAAAAGAGAGAAAAATTATTTCAGGGGCCCCTCAGAAATGAACATTCCCAGAAGATAATTCTGAGAACAGATTTCCCTGAAATATTCTCACTCCTGAAAAATCATAGGGCAGCATATGCAGCCTGCGGAAGCAGACAGTTTCTTGTTCTCTTGACTTCTCTAAGAAAATTAGTCGCCATCCATAGGAATACAGGTAATGAAAGGAAATATTAGGGACCTGAGAAGAAGAAAGAAAAAGAGGTTCTTTTCACAGGCAATATGAATGATGAAGTCTTCTGCCTCTAATAACAGGGACTTCAGTTTAAACGAAACTGATGGCTGATTGTAACAGATACAGCAAAAGGCAAAGTCCAGTTTCTGCAATCTAGTCTTTTACTAGTCCTCTAATGAGCAGCTTGGTTCTATAAGAACCAATTTGATCCCTGAAACCCAAAAATGCCTAGCTAAAACAGACCTTTTAATCTCACAATGCATAGCCCTCCCACTGCTTCAAGGTGAACTGCGGGTATGCTATGAGTAGCACAACACTGAATCACCAAGCCTTGTGGCATTTAATTTCTAGTACAGATAGCAAGAAATAAGACAGAGCCTAAACACAGGGTTTCTATTCATCATCTTCTTCTATGAAATGTGGTATTTCCAGCATACGTTTCTCAATCAAACCATCCCCAGGTCAGCTCCTGTGAACAGCTCAGAGGCAGTAACCAGATACTGGCTGGCTGGAGCATATGCAACGCCAAGCAGAAGTGAAACAAGCTTTCAAATGCAATTTACTGGCTGCAGTTCTATTCCTTCTCCCCCACTGACTAAAGATAAGATAGCACATCAACACTTAATGTCCAAGTGCAACTAGCCTTTCCTCTCCCATCCTCCAAACAAGCATGATTCTTTGAAACGTTACTGTTTTCCTTCTTAGATTAACTCAGCATTATGTCAGCACATTACAAGAAGTACCAGTCCCAAAAAGATGCAGCTTTTATGCACGGCTTGTGCAAGACCTTTACATATTTCCTGCATTAAACTAGGAGTCTATCTTGCATCATCTTGATGTGATTCTCATATTTTAGTTAATTCAAAACAGCAGCGCATGCAGAAAGCTGTGCAGAGCTTGGCTGTTTAATGGGAGGCCAACATTAACCAGATACTCAGTCTAGTCACACCAAGGCTGCTGGAATTTGTATCGGAATGGTGATTATTCCCTCCCAACAGAGCTGGTTTTGGCGGCTCTTGGCAGGCTGGGCAGCATTGTCAGAAGCAGATCATTACAGCTCAACACGTTCCCAAAAGTCATAAACTGAACCGGGTTGGCTGGAAAGTGGTTTATACGTCTTCTATTTTTAGCTGACAATAAAAACTCGGTTACTTTGGCCCAAATCCTGCCGCAGATCGCCTTACAACAGGCTGCCTCTCAGCAGCTCGGGAGCCTGCCGAGCCCCCTGGCTTTCAGGGGGGCCCTGGGCTGAGATGCAGGACCAGGGCTCGGCGTGTGCCCCCCTCCTTGAGCCGCACCAGGCACCGGCGGCCTGGGCAGCAGCTACCGGCTGCTCCGTCGTCATCCCGAAACTCTCATTGACAGGCTTTCACTTTCTGCCGGACCCCGGGCCCGGCTGGGCTGGCCGCCGCCAGGGGACACTGTGGCTCCGTGGGCGGTGCGGGGGGACCAGGGATGCGGGGGGAGCAGGGATGTGGCGGGGAGCAGGGATGCGGGGGGGGAACAGGGATGCTGCGGGGAGCAGGGATGCGGGGGGGGAGCAGGGATGCGGCGGGGAGCAGGGATGCGGGGGGGGAGCAGGGATGCGGGGGTGTTCCCTGCCGGGCAGGATGGCACGGCCCTCCCCGCAGCTTCCCGCGGGGCTCCCGGCGGATTGAAGGGCGGTGCGGGGCTTGTCCTCTGGCCTCTGTGCCCCCGGGCACGGCAGCCCGGCCCCTCGGGGCAGCAGCTGGTCGTGCTTTCCCGAGGTAGGGCTGGATCCGATCCCGTGCGAGCCCCCGGGGGGGCTGTCGGCGCGGAGGCAGAGGCCGTACGGGAGCTGGGCGGTGCGTGACTTCCAGGCATGTGGAGCCCCCGCAGCCTGATGGTGCGTACGGGGACTTCCCCCTTATTTCAGCAAGCCCAGATCCAGTAAATGAAAATTCTGACCCTGCTAGTTATCAGGATGGAGAGTCCCTGCAGGCAATTTATAGACTGTATTTCGTTACTGATGAAATATGGTCACCGGGATTTTCTGATGGCTTTCAGGCACAGCCCGGCGAGGTGCCTTCGTGAGAGCAGACCATGGAGCCGGCATGGGTGACAGGCAGAGAAAGAGTCTACATCCATGGAGCCTGTTTCAGGGCATGGAGAAGGGGCCGTGGCTATTTGGGCCGTACCGAGCATTTCCAATCATAGCTGCACACATGGCTGCTCAAGTCCCTAAAATGGCCATTTTAGCAAACACGGACTTTTACAGCATGAGGGGATCGCGGCACATCGGTCTTGCTGAAAATCACGTAACTGTGAACACACTGCACAGTGGTACAGTTCCATCAGCACTGTTCCAGTGTAGCCTTCAATAACAAGAGCCTGAACAATTAGCTCTGCTGATCAGCAAGGCTGACTATCCCATCTTGCCAACTCATCTGCATTGCTTCCAATATCGAGTTATTTCATGTATTGCACACTGCGTTGTGCCACACAGATATACTTTTAGAGAACCAGCAGTCATGGTGATTTAAAAAGTAAGCAACCCAGAAGAGAGTATATATATAAAAATAACAAATCCATTAAACTCTCTCTAGCCACTTCACTACAAAGACTGGGAGACACCTCAGGGAAGTCTGTTCATTAGTAGACAAGACTAACCTACTTTGCTGATTCTGCTGTAGAACCCGTAACTTCTGGCAACAGGGTGGTAACAAACCACAGTCATCTTGACAGGAACTACCCCCGCAAGTGAAGTTACGTTGTCTTTGAAAAGCTGAGCAAAGGAACATGTTAACTGCTTTTTTAAACCAGGCACATAAAGCGGCTGACACAATGGTTAAGCAATTTTGGAAAAATGTTACCCCAAACAATTCTCTCTCCGTGGGAAGCAAACACATTTTATATCAGGTGCAAATTTCCCATTTAAACAGTTTTATCTTAAGGCTTTTAGTTTTTTACAGCTACTTGTCCAATCTCTAGCCAACACCTCATTTACTGCTCCTTCAGTCGATGTTTGGAGACCTCTCAGAGAGATCCATAAATCCTGGACTGTGCTGATCGTGCCTTCTCAGCAAGAACAACATGCATTCAGGGGCTGATCACCCAAAGCTTTGTCCCTCAAGGCAGCGAGTTTGTTGTAAACTCAGGAAGGATTCCCTGGGCATCACTTTTTATGTGATTGTTCCAAACTCTTAATAAATACTGTGGAGGGCAAGTCTTAAATGAATTGATACTAGCCAATTTATTGGATTTTTTTACATTATTATTATCACTGGAAAAATCAGAAATTACTGGAATGTGGGGCATGTAGGGGAAAAGCACACATGAATTATTAAGAATGCTTAGCATTTTGAGTGGACTTTTTAGGAGCTAAATCTCACCTGAGAAAATTGTTAGTGTTTGCAGCTCCCAGGAGAGTCCTGTGGAGCATCATACTGCATGTCAGAGTAACATCTCACCTGGGAGTCCTGCTCATTGCTTGAGAATCAATGTTCTGTACATCACATGCTGTGTAAGACATTTTTCCACTACTGAACATTTTCCAGCTCCTTCTGTAATAAAAACAGTATGAGGAAACTATAAGAAGCACTAACTTCCAAATGAGTATGTTCCATTTTACTGGTGATGGCAAACCTTTCTACAGAGTGAACTGACAGACTGCTTATCCTGCCTGATTCATGGGATGCAAATGCATTGAGCATATCATGCTCACATGGTTGCAAAGGCTAGCTTAGGGTTTTGAAATGCTACAAATATGAAGAGCAATCTTTTACTGGGTATGAACCAGAACTGCTTTGGCAAGTGTCGAGTTAGAGGTGAAAATGATTTATCACTGAAGTCCTTCTCTTGAAGGCATGGATTTCTTCAAAAGTAAAAATAAGTGTGATACTAAAGTTTCACAAAATACCTAAGAATATACTACCAGAAAGAGTACTTCTATATACAAAGTTAAAAAGTTATAATTCTCATCACAGAAAAACTTCAAAGTCAGTAATGAATTCTTCCAATGTTTTCTCTACCTTGTTTTTTCATAAAGGAAAGTGGAGAAGAAGAATCTTCTCAGATTATTACAACTGATTCAATAAAATTCCAGAGAAATGATGGCCATTAAGAACCTAGTTCTGAATAACCAGCTTGTCTTCTTTAGCTGCATGGAAGTGGTGAGTTCAGGAAATGAGTGATAGCATTGCAACTGCCTATTAACGTCCAAGAGTTCAGCTATTACTGAGGCATGTTAACAAGCCAGCTGAGAATTGTATTCAGCTATCAAATGATGGATAATCTGTTCTGCCTATGTATACAAATGCAGGATGCCAAATGAGGGTGAAGGGGTTTGTGACACGAGTGTTCCTTAGCAAGCATGACGTACCAATTCAAGGCATTCCCCTGCCTTCTGTCTCTCTGCCATGGCAAGCTCCCCTCTTGCAGCTGTGCCATTCCTGCTGGTTGTCAAGCCATTCTATGAACAGGATCAGGCAACTGACATTTTTAAAAATGTCCATTTTTCTCACTCAAGATTACTTTTCAGTCCTCTACAGTTCACTGTGTAGTTTATTGTGCAGCCCATGAGCGTTTTGCTGGGACTACAAGGAGGGCAGCGACGTGGGAGAAGGGTGGAGGTGAGCAAGTAAGACCTGCTTTAGACAGTGTTGCCACCCAGAAAACTATTAGTGCACCTGCTCTCAAACAGAAGATTGCTATTAGTGCTTTTACACATTTAGTCCATAGACCCTGAATATATACTCAAACAGTGCTAATGTGGCATGAAATGCTAGCCTAGCTGGATTTCAGAAGCAACCAAAGCTCCTGTTTTCCCTCTACTTGTCTGAAGTCTCTTGCCCGTTCCCTTGCTCTTCCCACACGCTGAGCAGGGGCTGAACACTTTGGTTGAAACCAAATCCCTGATGACAAACCCCACTGACTCGGGGTGGGAGGGGGTGGGGAGGGAGAGGGGCAGGCAGGAGGAGCAGGGGGAGAAGGAGCAGGTTTCACATCAGCACTTCTCACAAGTTTAAAACCAGAACTTCTCACCCTTCATCAGTAATAAATCACAAACAAGCATCCTGCAATGTCTTACCTTAAAGCATTAATGGCCTTCAAAGGAACCAAGGCATCTGGGTGAGAGTTGAAGCAGGTTAAGCAGGGGTATGTCCCCTTCTGTCACTTCTGGTAATCAATAGCAGAGTAGAGCCACATCCACACAGTAACATCTTAAACTGTGGCTGCTAAATTTCCCAGGGCTAATTTATCAATGCTCTTACTCAGCTGGAATGTACCCACATGAACACCCTTACTGAAATTAGCTTGTAAATTAGATAAATGTTATCCAGATCCATTTTAAAATTCCTTCGAATTAGCAAGATGGCATAAGGGAGGGGTATAGGGAAAGAAATAGGTGCGATATCTTAGCATATTAGTTGTTTGGACTATGATTTTGAAATCAGTTAGGTGTGTTGGCACACCTTAGTGTGTAACCAAGTGCTTGGCTATGTATGCAACTGTTTACAACTTCCCATAAGATTTTCAGAAAACCTAGACTGCAATGTGCAACTTCAGAACCTGAATATGGATCCATGCACCTGAAGCTCTTGGGCTCTCACTGGGTGTATCAGCACACAATGAAAGGAAAATATTTAAAATTACTAACTACCGTGCTGAGACAGTAATGCAAGTCTTGGTTTGCAATCTAAGAGGATCGATTTCCATGCCAAGTACACATGAATTAAACTCACCTCATACAATTCCTCCAGAGGACTGAAGATTAAAAAGAAATTTGCCCAGCTAAACTCTGGAGAATGACCTCAGAGAACTAACCCGTGGTTGCTAATTGAATGACATCAGAAAGCAAGCCATCAGCAGTATTCTGCCAATTTCCTAGACACTGGAGAGTTTGGGTAAGGGTTGCATTAAAAGATCTGTCATCAACTGAATATTAATCTCTCAGTATTTTATTACTCAGTCTTAAACAGGGCCTTCTGGAGGGCATGAATTATTGGCAACGTGAGGCAGTAATTACAAAGTGAGGTATACTGTAGAAAACATGACAAGTGAGTTAAAACAGTGTCTGGGGACCATTTAATATCATGCTGGCAAACAGAACCTGTTATAAAACCATTTTAGAGAGGAGAGATATAGTGTAGGAATCTGCTAAACTACAGAAAGAAACCCTGAAGCAGAAAATTACGTTTTTCATTTCTCACATTAAGGCATAGCCTTTCAGGCTACACTTCTGGTACAGAGTATTATTAGATTGTGCCTCTACAGACCACCGTGTGGGTGCTCTGAGTTTCCTGAATGTGCTGCAGGACCAGGCGCATTTTTTAAATGTGTAGTAATCACTGTACATGAGATGCCATGTTCCACAGTCTGCCCTTTGGATGCCACGTGGCTGATGACAGTCTCACTGAACTCAGCGGTGAGGGGTATCCAAGTAAGAGAAGAGTGAGGAAATATGTACTATATGTGTGTGACACTGACATAATTCAGTTGTAGTTAAGAAAACATTTCAGTAAAGTGAAAACAAAATCACACTGAATTCTTGCAGTTCAAATGTCCCAACCTGAGCCAAGTATGAACAGATCCTGTGTACTGTAAAGGGACAGCAAGAAAAGCTGAAATAAGAGCATGCAGGGGATCCACTGTCACAGGGCAGGGCATGTGGCTGATGAAAAGCTTTGAAAAGCATCACTGAATTTCTAGGAAGCCTCAAGCCATGAAACACAGAACTGACCGTTTCAGGCCACATGATACAGCCTGATGTTCCCACAGCCAGCATTATTGCATGACAAAGCATGAGCAATAACAGAGGAGTCTTGTTTAAGTGTATCAGTGCATGGAAAGACCAGGAAAGTACTGGAGCATTTCCCTGAATTGCCTACTCAATACAACAAATCCTCTGCCTTGAAGAGTTTACATTCTTAGTAGGTAAAATGAGCAGGTGGTGCAGGGAAGAGACACATGTAACCTTGCAAAGCATGATAGACCTAAACGTTCATTAAACAGAATATGAAAATTAATAGCATAATGCAGTTAAAAAGAAAAAGGAGTAATTATTGTTATTATCGGGGAAATCTGAATGCTCTTAAGCAAGAAAAGTGGAGACTGCACCTTGACTTGGGATGAACTATGGCTTTCCCACTGTTATTTTTAATAGACATTCAGTAACTGAATTACTACTCTTGAAACACTACTGTTTACATATAAAACAAGTAGCATACTGTTATGGGGTTTTTATTAAGAAATCATGCAACAGTTTAATAACCTTGTGTTATCATTTTTAATAGCATATTCTTCAAATTTTGAGAGCAAACCAAGAAAATTACAGCTAAGAGTCTCTCCCTGTGCACCTGATATCACATATTGTGATAAAAGTGAAACTGAAAACTCATTGTCTGTGTTTTCATTTTAATGTATATAGCTGGTATTTTAAAAGTAAAATAATTTATTTTTCCCCTACCATTTAAAAAGATACAACTTGAATTCCAAGTCATTATCTACAATTGTACATTGTATCCAGAATTTGTAGTTGGAAATGGTAAGAAAAGAAATGGAAACAAATAATGATGGAAAACCAATTACTGAAAACTGCAGGAACTGGCTTTCGTATGAATTAAGTGAAATATTTTTAATACTGCAAAATCTCAATAAAATGTATATTAAAAGCTGGTAATATAATATTTATGGGAAAAATGTTTTGATCACGTCGTTTCTTAACACAATGGTAAAAATACAGAAATGTTCACATGTGAGTGTAATTTAGAATTGCCCACAAAAACCCTGAGTAGTCATGTGACCTTCACAGCTCTCAAACACACATATCCCTGTTCATACTCTTGTGCTTGAATTGTATCCACATTACATCCTGTCCCTGCTGCAAGCTGCTCTGCATGGGCTGACCTCACTGACTGCTCAAGTCTCCCTGAGTTACCTGAAACTCCAGACAGGAGAAGTGTGGAACTACCAGCAAGAGACCGTTTCAAACTGAGGCAAATGCCCTCAGCATTTTCTTCGCCTGGAAAAAGGGACTCCTGCTCATATATAAACAACACATGAGTAATTGCCATTAGTGTCCTCACCTGTATGACCAAAAAGTCTCTTTCAAATTTGATGGCTCTTGTCCATTAATCGAGTCCTTAAACACAGCTGATGGATCACCTACCCTTAGAAAGCTGAGAGCAAGGGCGTGTAACCTCTCAGTGCACTGTCAGAATAGGTCCTGAGTCCATACTGGAACTTAGCAAACAAATGGGATGACCAGAATTTACAAGGGAAATTTCTAGGCTGTGTTCTACTGTAATTTACAGTAAAAAAGAAAGAAAGAAAAAAAAATCTCTAGAGATTATTTACCTTGCAACCCAATAGTGCACTTGGAAATTACTGTACCCTAAAACAGCTCTGATAAGCAAAGATGAAACTCAAATAGCTAAAAGGGAACTTGCAGATCTCTTGCTTAGTATCAAATCCTATTTTAAAACCTTCTGCTCTTAAAGACATCCTGTTTATATATTTAATCAATGAACTGGATGTAAGAGAAACAAAAATTGCCTGCAATCCTCTGTAAAATGTATATTTGCAAAATTGGAGTAACTCAGCTTTTAAAGTAAACAACTAAACAGTCTGGGAAATTCCCCAAATTCCTGTTAGATTCTGTTTCTGTTTCTCTGCAAACAGTTTTCTGAGTTTGCTGGAAACATAGAATGGTTCAGTGGCAGGCATTTAGGAAAAAAAATTAAAATAATCCCTTTCTTTTCTGCTCTTTTCTTGCCTGGATGTTACCAAAGATTTCAACTTTATATGAGACTCTGCCTCTGACAAAACCTGTGTTAGCTCTCCTGCCAAAATGAGCTTCTGGATAATTATGTGGGATTCAGGGACATTAGGCAGTTGCTTTGATTTGTTTTGTTTGCTTTAAGGTCTTCTTGCTTTTAAAGGTAATTGCAAGCCTCATCCAAAAAAAGAATAAGGACATGGGACAGGAGGAAATCTTTTGGATCACCAATATACTCAATGGATCTCACATCGAACCATCAAGCTTCATCCTAAAACTAAGAAGGTTGCATGCATAGATGCCTACATATGAAATTGCTCACATACACCATTTCTGTTGGAAGGCTTTTCCTGAACACCTTTCTTCCACAGGTAGAAACTTCTTCACATATATATAGTTAAAAAATATGTGCAAGTTATACCTGTTTATTCTTCTGCTAACATTACTTCTTTCGTATAATGGTTCTTTCCCTTACATTTTCTTTACTCCACTGTAATAACATAGACAGCTATGCTGCCACTTCTCAGATTTTGTTTAAAATAAAGACTCAAAATAACAGATTTCTTACTCCCTTAATATTCTTAGTAGCCCTTCCATGTGCCTGTACTAGTTTTGGTTAATCTTTCTTCATCATGGTTTAGCAGAAACATATGCAGAATTACAGATGTGGCTTTGCCAGGTCCTGGCATAATTACATTGATATTTCTCTCTTTAAGAACACAAATAGATAGATAAATAAATAAATAACCCAAATACTAAGCCGAGTTCCTATTTAACTTCCTTCTTGCCCCACTGCATTGGTGCCTCAGCATCAGTTACTGACAAACCTGGCTTTACTTGTTCATTCCATTGTCATTTCCAATTGATAAGACTCCACCTTGTTACAGAAATTCCTATTAATGTTTCTTCAAGTTTGTGACTTCATTCTTTGGATCATGACAGGGTGCTAAATAATCGCATCTAAGTTCCCTTTTCCACAGAAGTTTGGACCAGATGGTCTTCTGAGCTTCCCTTCCAATCTGAGCTGTTCTGTGATTCTATGATTAATTATCATGACATTTCTGTTTCCTTCTGCAAGGTCATGCAAATTCTTTTGCATGATATTTCAGTCTTCTTCTGTACTAATGGTTACTTTTTATCCAAAGTCCTTACTAAAGGTACTAAACAAGAGTGGTCTGTGACCAGTCCTTGATAACCTCCATTTGTCAACTGTTCTTTAACCTGATAGCTCCCTTTTCAAAACAAATTATTGACATTTTCCTTCACCTAGTTCTCTGGTTATTTTTCAGTTCTTGTACTATTTCACATGATCTCCAGCTGAAGGAATTGTATCTTGTATAGCATTGCATCAAATATTTAAGCAGAGTCTTGTTGCTTATTCTTTATCCTCAACTGTTTTACCTAAGACAGAGAACAAATTTGTATTCTCAAAATTTACTTTACAATGGGAAGACAAATCTTAATAGTTTGCTTATCCCAGGAGAGATTACTTTTGACCCTTTCTTAGAATCTCCAGATTTTTGACACTTTAATAACTTAGAATAATGAAAACATGGCAAGTTCATTATGAGACAGTTAAAGAAGAAATTTCTTCCGGATAATTTGAGACGTTTATCCAGAACTGAGCTCTGAGGGGAATGGTCTGTGGTAGACTCAATTGGACAGTACCCAGATGAGTGCAGCAAAGCTATATTGGCAGTCTATAGGACTTACTGAACACATACAAGAAAATCTCCTTATCTACAGATTTAAAACAAACGCATCTATTAGAGATATAATTTTCAATTTGGCTACATGAAGAAGCTACTTCAGGAAGAGATAAGCTGTGAAATTGAAGCAGGGTAGTCATTCGATACTAACTCCTCAAATGAATGTTTTTGTCCTCTACCAAGACAGCTTTGTGGTTTAGCTTATCCACTTCTAAAGAGAAATATGATGATTCCCTTAAAGAAGACCAAACACATATCTAGTAAAGAACAGACTATTTGCAAAAGCTATGCTAGCTGTTTCCAGAATAGTCAAGCCCTTACATTTGATGTAATGATTTAAAAATTCTACAGTGGGAGAGAAATGTTTTACTCTATTCTTAAGGATTTTTTTCCCTGGGAAATATCAAGAAAAAACCTGACTGAGTACCAGAAAAGGAGAATGCAACCCCAGGGATGATTGTAACTATGGTTTCCTTACTAAGAATTATCCACTTCAAGTTAGCCTGTAGCCACTGAGTTAAATATTACCCAAGTTAGTAAGTGTAGTGCCACATGCCTTCTGTGGCCTCTGAGTAAGACTGTTTCTACTTCCAGTGAAATCAATGCAAACCCCACATTTCTGCAAAGAATTAATCCAAATTCTTTCACTCCCTTACAGATGTCTGACCACACCACATGCTGCACGTACATGTACGATGCTTCTCCGGTGACCGCTTGACAAATAACCCAGGGTTTACAAAGTGAAAACTCCCACCCTTCTATAAAGAGAGTACCAGTAGTCTCTGTAACAGTAAATAAACCCACCACTTCTCCTGCCTATCAGACGTGCTTCCTTCCTGTGACACCGCACTGATGGGAAGAAGAGAAAAGGGATTTTTTTTTTTTTAATTGTTGTTTTATCTATCACTTTCACTGAGGCAGAAATTCTAGACTGATTCACAGATGGAAACCCCAAATGCCACGCAGCAAAGCATTCATCTACGGACAGGAAACAGTATGGGCTTTACACGCTAGAGTAAAGGTTATGACACTTTAAAGTACGTTTTAAAAGGCTGCAAAGGCACCTTCCTTAATACACAGCTGACAAAAGCAGCTGCACATAAAAGCCTTTAATCATACACAGGGTGTACCTGGAAAGTTCAGTTTCTATATGCTCCTACAGATTAGCCTTTCTCTTCTAATACCAATGACATGAAGCAATGTTGTCACCAGGCTGCATAGGAACAGAAGGAGACAAGAAGGGAAAAAAAAAAAACAAAAAAAGAAAAGGTATTTGAAATAAAATGGTGAGAGAATACAAAGAAAATACTGCAAATAGCAAATGCAGATGAGATCAGCAGGTATTATAGAAGGAGCAGCAGACGACAGTAAAAGATAACAGGGAAAGAACAGAAAGTCTGTAGCATTGGTGGGTTTAAATATGCTTTTTAAAAGGCATATTTTTAGCAAGATTTTGGATGATAATCTGAAGACACTTACAATGCTCACAGACATACACGTAAAGTATCAGTGGGAAGGAGCAGGATGTTCTAAACAGCTCTCTTGAGGTATAATAGTTGATCTCTTATACTCACACTAGCAGTTTTGGGAAGGTTGACTTTGTCTTTCTGTTGATTTTTAAATTTATTTATTTATTAACCTCCAAAGGTAAATTTATGCTAAAATTATGTCTTCAAAATATCATCAATTTAAATCTGACCCAACAGCAACCGAAATTAATGGATAGACAAATAGCTCAATTGGACTCAGTCTGCTACTGGAATGAATACTTTTACCTGTGGGTTAAGTTTGCACTAAGCATTTTGCTTCTTCCTTAGAGTCACAGAAAATACAAAAGGGAAATCCACACTGACCAAATGTAGACAAACTGTAACCTTCATTGTGAACTTAAGAGGCAAAATCCAGCTGTCTTGGCAACCCTCATCTGCCATTACGCATCTACAAACGAGACTGCAGTTCACAGTACTCCTCACGTGAGACACCATCTGAACATAGACAAGATCTTCCTTATGTACCTGCATCCAAAAATCATGGGAATGTAATACAGACAACATTTGTAGAGGACAAGTCAAACTAACTGGCAGTTTTCTGAAGCCAGAGTACATCAAGCAGTATGAAACCCTTTGTCTGTGATGGTGTAATACCCTGCTGCAGAAGGAGAGGTTAGGATTTGATAAAGAACTTTCTGTTGCTTCCTTAACAAATGGGCCTTTTCCTTTCTGTTCTCCTTTCTGGTTCCCTGTTCATGTAAGAATTATCCCAGGCTACAGAAAATACTTTTTTTTTTTTTTTTTAAGTTATCTGTAAATCAATATCCTTGTGAATGGCTCCTGCAAAAAGTGCAATCAGCCTGCGTGCATATCATCTTCTTTTGTTAAAGCCTATGCTTTAACAGGTCACTATCCCTCTCAACCCATGATTCAGCTATGACAATAATTCTATAAATATATCAGAATTTTGGGTTTGTTTGGCTTGGAACACTCAGTTTGCTCACTTCTTTTACTTGGGGTTCCCAGCTGCCTTTGAACCTTGGTCACACAACGTACCATTTGTGGGGGATGCCTTGGTTAATCTATTAAACAGAAGAATGATCCATAAGGCCCTTTGGAAATAGTGCTGGAAAAAACAGTGATGCAATAGATGGAGGAGGCAGAAGCAGCCCAGGCCCTAGGGGGCTCAAAGCACGATGCACTGGCTGGAGCTACACCCTGTGGTTGTGAGAAGGAACTGGTGGCAGTGAGGGCTCCTGAAGATCTGCTGCTGGCCATTCCAAGGAACAGCAGCACAACCTTGGGATAAAGTTGCTGTTGCCAGCACACAACGTTGCTGCATCTTCCCCTGTACACTCTGTGTAGACATTGTACAGTTAATAAATCAATAAACACCAAGTCAGAAACAGTGGACTAAAGCTTGCATCACAGAACAATGACAGTTCTTACTGATGAACTGTGTACAGTAGAACTTGGACTACCAAATGATAAGCTGCAGCCACTTTCTAGGCATATGTTCAGAAGAATAAATGTGTAAGAAAGAGGATTTTACACAGGCAACTAGATATCTTCTTTTAGAAAAAAGCACCTGTGGGACAAAATCCCTAGAAAGGTTCTGCTGAGATGGTCTTGGACAAGGTGGTTGACCTTTCCTCCCCTTTTTGGGGGTCTGCAGGGCTCCATAGGAGAAACCATGCTTTTGCACCAGTTCTGACTGCTCAACTAGCTACTTTCCATTCCCAGCCTCAGCTCAGCTGCACATACCTAGTTAAGAGATATCAGACATCCTCTCTCTCTCCCTCCATCCTAAACTATAATGAATGTTCCCAGAGTGAATGTTGTCCATTTCGACTATGCTTCTCCTCCTCCATTACACCTCTGCTCTGCACAAATTACACAGTGGCATCCAGGGACTGAAGGAATGTGAGTGGATGAAGATGCTTAAGATAGCTTCCTCTCTTAAGGGTCACAGACAGCATCATATCAAGGACATTATCCAAAGTGTGTATTTTGAAGTGTGCAGAAACCTTATTTTTCCTTGGCAGGGACTGTACCAGATTTTTCTTTGCAGGATGACTCTGTTCTTGAAGGACCATAAGAAACTTTGAAGACTGCAATTAGGCCATAGATAGCTTCTGCAAATGCTGAAAATTGTCTTGATGATGAAAACTTTTACAGAAGCCAGCAGCTCACACCTGCTATCTTGAGTTTCTAGCCTAAGACAATGTCATGAGAGGGCCCTTTAGAAGGCAGAGCTGACTACAGGGTTTCCCCAGTTCTTTCTTGGTGGTGATCAACAATGCATCATTCTACTTAAGAAGCTAAAAAAGAAAAAAACCTTTTAGACTTTTCAGATCATATTCTGCTGATAAATACTGTGAGCCTGGTGAGGGGAGAAATTAATCCCATGAGTTGAACTGAAAAAAAACCCCAAATGCTGGAGTAAGAGACTTGGAAAAGGGGTAGAGCTTTTGTTTGTTTGTTTGTTTTTTGTTTTTTTTGTTTGTTTGTTTGTTTGTTTGTTTTTTTTAATCCAAAGGTGCTCTTTGACTGAGAAATATTGTGAGAAAAGCACTACTGGATCCCAGGCTGCAGCAGCATTCAGATTTCTACAGCTTGACACTACTGAGAATCTTCAAAGAAAGTGAACACATTTTTCTGTGTATTTCTCAGTAACATTGTCATAATTCTTCCTTTTTTGTAAAAAGGAAAAAAAAAATTAAAGGAAATGTAATGTTTTTCTTGCAAACAGTTATCAAATATCTTCTGTGTGTGGACACTGGACAAGATGTTCAGCTAAACTCACTTTGTTCTATCCACAGACATCATTTACCTAAAGCAATATACAAGATGAAGGATAAAGGTATTTGTTAATTTCCAATGGGTGCAATAAACCAGTAATTTTTAAAATTTGCTCTTTAAAACATGTAGAACCAGAAAATTGTTTTTCTTCCACACAGACCAGACAATCATAATTTGAAATTGCCATGTTTTAGGACAAAACATTCCAAAAACTAATGTTGGCAGGGCTGATGATTGGGAACATGAAAGAAATGAAGACTGGGAGGATTCATTTGTTACACACACTTCAAAAGAGGAAGCAATCAAGAGGTGATAAGAAAATAATAAAACAATTGACAGGAAGATTAGTATTAGACTTTGGATTTGACCAGTAAAAAACCAGTAGAAATGTTATAAAGACAGTGATTATTGAAGAAGGTGGAAAATGTCATAAAGATGCGACATCACTTTTATTAACCAAACCTATTTAGAGAAAAAAAAAAAAAAAACAGCAGCCAGAACATGATATACATGGATGACAAGTGACCAAGGGTTACTGGCAGTGGACATGTGGGAGAAAGGCATCCCAGCCCAAGGTCAGTACTTTCCCCTGTCTACATTCCATCATGTGATGGTGGGCTGCACCACACTGTGACATTTCTGAATGTCCATGGCTCAAACCACAGCTCAAAGATTCTACCCAATCCAATGTTGCAGTTCAAGCTGTCTTTTTTCCATGCTGGTGTTTTCCTGAGATTCAGAAGACTGTAACACATCAATGTAGAGAAGAGCTGCATGGTCAAGTCCAGTCCTCTTTGATGGAAGACTTGCACCATAAGCAGGCAGTTCTTCAAGTCTCCCATTAATGGCACCTTCACACATTACATTTAAAGATGATCAAGGAGAGGTTTCATCTTGGCAGGCAGCTGGCGAGTGCATCAGGCCTTGGTACGGTCACAAAGTTCATGGTGCAGTGCAACAGCGGACAGATCTTTTCATGATCCTTCAACACTTCACTCAAGTGTTTCATTTCATCTGTTAGCTTTCCAATTTCTCTTTTCAGGGAGGTATTTTCTTGCTCAAGAGACTCATATTCCTGGAAGGAGTTAAAAAAAAGAAGTCTACTCATAGTCAAAACATTCCTTTCAGTGCTTCCACCTTGAGTACATTCACATAACTCTAGAAAAAACTGTGTGGTTTCTTACTACAATGTGCAAAATGCTGAGGAAGGACAGACACAGCCTGGGTGCTGGAACAGGGCAAGTGCTTCATAACCTCTGTTCTGACCACATTGCAATTCCTTTCATGGCCCTGAAGACCAGGAGGTGTTGCTGGTCCTTGAGGGTCCCCAGCAGCCCAGGGCTGCAGGTGTGGGTGTCTGCATCCCTTTGGTGGCCTTTTTCAGCCCTGGGCTGCCTCTGCTGAGGGGAGTCAAGCAGGACAGCTCAGAGCAGAACAAATGAAAGCACCAAGAACAGGTAGGTTCTGGGAAAACCCAGTTCCTGGCATTGCCAGTGAGGAAGGGGCAGCCTCTGCCATGGGCCAGGCCAAGATGCACACCTAGCACACCGTGCCCAGTGTCAGCCACTCTCCTCCAGGTGGCTGGGGCTGGTAGCAGCCTGCTCATATGGCCAGGAACACAAGAGCAGGAGGAGGGGAGTGTCATGCCAACTTGTTTCCAGCCCCACTTTGTCACCACAAGGCAAGGCCTGACCACTGTCTTTGCTATGGCGGACCTGGGCTGCTTTTGAGCTAAGGCTTCTCTTGCAATGAATAAGCTGCTATTAACTGCAGGGGAGTTTTGAGGTGCTCTGCACATACATCCGTGACAGATGTGAGAATTGCGTGTCACATTTTTTGGTAACTGCATGTTAACTGCATGTCTGAAGTGTTCCTGCTTTCAAGCCTCGTTATCTCTAAGAGAAGAGAGCTAGAGGTTCAGAGCCAGCCCATGGAAAACCTGCAGGTGTCTGCACCTCGCTTCTGGCCTAGGGCTCAGCGCTCACCCACTCAATGTCAGCTCCCTGCAAAAGCTTCAAAGCAAACTTCAAAACCTACATATGGTCTGTTTACCAGGCAGCAGGGAGAGCCTCTCATGCAGTGCTCCTCTCAGCAGTCTGGGACTGCCTCTGCTGCCCTTTGCTGCAGGAGTTTGTATCTCCTTGCCCTCCCTCACACCCTTCCACCACCTCTCTCACACATTATGGTAGCCAGCTCCAGCAAAAGTGTCCATCCCCTGACTCTGCTCACCTCTTGTTGCCCCGAACCCCAGGGATTTGAGTTCTGGAGTATTACTCTCCCATTGCTCTAATTTTCAGGCTGAGACTATCAAATTGTTCTTGCCAAGAATGAATTCCTATTCAACCAGAACTGCCTGCACAGGGGAAAACTTAAATGCCTGAGAATGAAGAACCCCAGCATGAGGAAGATCCTCAAGTTCAGAAGGAACAGGGCCTAGAAATTACTCCACAAAAGCCAGGGGGCACCCCTTTCCAGAAGTACCCTGCACCTGGCTTTCTCAGGCACTGACTCAGAAGAGTTCTGGGAAAAACCAAACCCAAAACTCCCCACACTGTGCCTCTTGGCCTCTATTGAATGTTGGCAGATCCTTCTACCCTGAGAAAGTGAAGAGCCTGGGCTGAACCTCCAGGGCTGAATAACTGACTCAGCCACAATCACAGCAGCAGAACTAACATTTACCCCAAGAGTCCCGGCTACAGCAAAAGCACTGCTGTGTGAGGTAACATCCAAAACCAGAGAAAGGGGAATCCTGTCCTCCAGCATTTGCACTGAGGACCAGAGAAAACTACACCACATTGTGATATTGAGGAGAAGTATTTCTGAAAAAATCCGTTACTTTCATGGGTTTTTTTTGAAACACCCACTGTTATTTATCAGAACACAGGTATAACAGCTAACTGCACACAGCTCTCGTGCTTGGAGGTTTTGAAGTAGCCTTTTCAACTGGGTGTTTCTGTCTCACCCCACAGTTTTAGAGCTGACTTCAGCCAGCACTGCCACTAGGCAGCACGGTCCCCTCCTCCTCCACTGCCTTCTCCCTCATCAGGCAGCAAGCCTTCACCCACTGCCATAGTGAACGTGACAAGCTTAATGTTAATTCAGAAGAAAAGGGGTTTGATTTAGCCCTGTGCTCTGGTTCACTAGGTGGTCACGGGAACAGCAAAAGAGGGAGGGTGAGGCAAGGGCCACATCTCTGTCTCTCTTCCTGGCAGTGTCACCGATGGCAGATCTGCACTGGCCAGCTCGGGAGCTCCCGAGCAGGCACCTGCCTCTGCCTCACACCCACAGCTCTCTGAGCTGGATTAGGCTGAAAACAGGCCCATGCTGGTTTAAGAAGCCCCGTTTATTGGAAAGACCCCCAGTCGGTACCCAAGCCGTGCCGGCAAAACATCAAGTACCCATTCACCTCGTGAAGCTTATCTGCTTTCTGAGTTTGCTTCTTCCGACTCCTCTGTGCAGCAACTCGATTTTTTTCTCTCCTCCTTACCTTCCTGTCATCTTCTTCATGACTCTGGAACACATAAGCCAGAAATACTTCATTAGTTTTTAAGGTGCACACGGAGGTGCCCGAAGTCTAACTGTTCTGAGAGTGAGCACATATTCCCCGTTCCACAGCAGGCAATCCCAGCCTGCCACAGACCTCATGGTGCCCGCGAAGGGCAGCGCATCCCTGAGGGTGAAAGCGGAGAGGTGGAAGCCAGCAGGGACCCCCGAGGGGCTGCAGCAGAGCCCCGCGGGCACTCGCTGTACAGCTGATGGGGGAAGCGGGCACACACATCACCCACGGCGAGGACCTGCTCTCCCGCTCTGCCCCACGGACGGCATCTGACACCTGCCGGGCCCCCGCACGAACGAGAGGGAGGTGCAAGCAGCGGGGAGGAGAGCAGGGCCAGCGCTGCGCCCGCACCCGCTGCCGGCGGAGCAGCCCCGCGGCTCCCGCCGCTGCTCCCGCCGCTTCTCCCGCCGCGCTCCCGCCCGGCCGCGCCGTGTGCGGGCCGCAGGGAACTTCCCGCGCCCCTCCGCCCGCTCTCCCACCTGGAAGAGGCGCCTCCTGAGAAGGGAAGAGCTGACGCCCGAGGGAGAGGACACCCCCGACAGGGCTCAGCCCGGCGTGACTCAGCCCCATGTGCGTGCGGGCGTGCCCGCCCGCAGCGCCGAGCCCCCGCGCCCGGTGCCCCTGCCCATACCTGCTGGCCGCCCTCTGCCGCCGCGCTGCGGGGCAAGGCGCTGCCCCCTGCCGCCGCCGGGACGGGACACGACATCCCGCCGCTTGCCGAGCCGCCCCGGGACGCCGCGCTCGGCGCCGCTGGGCTCCCCCGGCCCGCGGGGGGAGGGCAGGGCGGGCTGGGGCGGGGCTGGGCAGGGGACGCACCCCCTTGGGCCGCCGCTGCACCTGGCAACCCCCGGCAACCCCCGGCCCGGGGGTGGAGTCGCCGCCCGCATGGGCGGCACATGGCGCCCGCCGGCAGCCGCGGCCGGGTAACGGGGAGCCCCCCGGGACCGCTCGGCTCAGCCCGGCCCGCACTGCTTCCCCTAGGGCCGGCCCACCCGGGTCTGAGCCCCCCGCGCAGGCAAAGGGTGCCCGTCCCCCGGGGCAGCGGGTTCTGCTCAGCCCCCGGGAGCCGGGGGAAAGCCCGCACCACCGGGCCACGGCGCTGCCCGGCAGGAGCTCCCTGAAAATCCCCCGGAGAGCCCCAGCCCCGGGGGCCGGCAGGGCCCGGCGCCCCTCCGGGCGGCCCGGCTCGTGCTTTCCCCTGCAAAAACCACCTCCCCGCAGTTTCTACTCTCCCCAGGTCTCCTCCCGCCGGCCGGGCGGGAGGCACCCCCGGGTGCCGGCCCGGCTCTCCCGCAGCACCGCCCGGCCCAGAGCCCGCCCGGCGCCGGGGGCCAGCTCACCCGCTGCCGCTCCTGAGACATCGGCTTTCAAAAGCGCCGTGAATTCCAGAGAAGTGACAGGCGGCTCAGCCGGGATTAATGGACGTGAGGACAAGGCCCCGGTGCTGGGATAAAACGATTTTCACTTTCGCTACTCGCGCTGTTCCTTTAAATAATAAGGAAATGCCACAGGCTTCTCGTAAAGGCGAAGCCAGGAAAGGACTGCTGAACACACAGTTGCACGCCGACAAAAAAGTCTCTCTTCAACTCTTCTGTCAAGAGTGTTTTAACAGAGGGAACGTTTTTTTCATCCCTCCCAACGCTTTCCCCACATTTTGATTGAACCGCTGTCTTTGCCTTCCCCTCTGAAGGAAGGAAAGGGGTTTGCACTGACAGGTACTTCAACAACATCTGCAGGTGCGTTTGTTCGTGGTACCTAGTGCACGCTCCTGGCTGTGCTCAGCTCACAGGAGCAAATACACAGCCACGTGAGGAGGGTGAAGGGCCCCCAGCCTGCAAGCAGGCAGCAATAAAGCCCAGGTATCTTAATAAATCAGGTACTTCCTTATTTTTCTGGTTTCCCCAGAAGTTTTGAGTCATCCATTTTAAATGATGAGGTTACAAAATTTGTGAACTGAGTACATATAGGCTACCCTTTCAGGAAGATCTGGCTAACAGTTTGTGCTGAAGGTGAGAAAATCATGCTGCCCTGGAGTCCAGTAGTCAGGCTGAAGTCTGTGTTCTGCCGCAGGTTTCCTGGTAGGATTCGGGACCATCAGCTAGATCAGCATTACTGGAAAAACCTGAGCAGGACTTCCCCAGTGGGAAGCGGTTCTGCCCACTGTTAACACCTCAGAGCAGCTTGTGTCTCCATCTTCCAGGCCACTCACGTTTGCTCTTGCACTTACTCAGTGTTCCTCTGACCCTAGAGGACTGAGCTTTTGTGAGCCTTCCCCACCCTGATAGCCATGGGGACCCACTTGGACGGGCATCCTCGCCAAAGTGCCCTGACCTCACCTGCATCTCCAGACTGCACTGGGTCTCCTCAGCATCTTACAGGATGTTCCCAGCCCCTTGGTTTCCTTAAAAGCAGTTTTGCTTCCTTCTTACTCAGTCATCCAACATGCTGGCACCAGGATGCTCACCAAGCGGGTGGTCACAGAGCCAGCAGCTGCGGGTTCCATGCTGATCTCCAGCTGAGGGGATCCAAACCAACAAGTCCTGGAGGGCAGCCCTAGCCTCCAGGTGGTGAGCATAAGAGGGTGAATTTAAAACAGTCCGATCTTGCATGAGCTACACATCATGCAGTTAAAGAAGTAGATATGGTCATGAGCAGAGACTTGTTTGGGACAGTTGCTTAGAAAGAGAGCACTGGGCTCCTTGCCGCTGCCTCTGTAGCTTAAGGACACTTGAAATAAACAGGACTAGAAGCCAGTATTTTCACAGGCTCAGGGAACTGGTATATTCTCATGCAATAAAATCAATGAACCATGTGGACAAAATACAGCAGCCCTTCAAGTGATCTGTGGGGCAAAAAAAGCCCCTTTCCACAGAAGGACTTCAAACTGCCCCACACACAGCTCTCGTGCTGTTCTAGGAGCAATGCAGCCCTTAACAGCAACTGCACAAGCAGAGCGTCCTACTGAATCAGTACTTACCAGTACTGAATAAGTATCTACTTCACTGAGTAACTCCCAGCAGCTACTAAGGTTTCCAGGATCCCACAAGTATGGGACAACTCACGGGACATCCCCTTTCAGTCTGAATACAGTCTTTCTTGCTCAAAGAGGCAAAGGAAATTAAAAGTCAAAATTTGCTCGTGGGAACAAGTTTCTTCTTAGTATTAAAGCTATCTCTGGTACATCTGTAGAAATGCCTACACAGTAGTTCCAGGTAATACAGCAGTACAGGCAGTGTGTTTCTACGCAGGAGAGAAAACAAGCCCAGAAAGCAGTTTAGTCAGCTGCCTTTTACATTTTATAATGGCAGTTTATCAGCAATTTTTGTCTGCACTGAAGCAGCCTACACACACACACACACACACACACACACACGATTTGCTGAATGCTGTCTATCACAGAGCAGCTCTTCTGCAGAACCACAGCATACCCAAGCTTCCCAACAGACGCTGGTGTCCACGTGTAGATTTCTGAAAGAGGAGCTTCCCTGCATGCTGTTCACGATCTCCTTAATTCAATAACTACACACAGCAAATATTTCTCCTATTTGCCAGTTTTTTTCTTGAGTAGGGATAGCCTACCCTCAGGAGTGATAAGCACATCACTGACAGTACACACTAATAAATGAGATGTTTCATCTCACCCCAAAAAACCAAGAAATTAAAACTCAGTTTGCAAATGTTCCCAAGCATCCATCACCATTGAGCTGTCTTACAAAATTCAAAGGCTATATAAAGAAAAACTACCAGACATTGATGCAATACCAATTCTCTCCAAGTTAAAAATAAGAAGCTTGGATGTTGTGACATTTCAGTACAAGTCTGATTAGACACTTGTCTTGCACAACACTGCTGATTTCTATGAAAAGTTAACTGAAGGACAAAAGGCTACAGGAATGGGAAAAATGAAGTATTTTATATATTTCTGCCAGTGGGAAGGGCAGATCCCAGGCCTGGCTAGTTGCAGATGCAACTTGCTGTAGAAATTTTTAATAATCATGTGAAAAACAGCTGGGCATTCAAGTGCTGAGTTTAGCTCACCACAGGACTTGCATGTAAAGAGAGGTCCTCTGACACCTTCCATTGACACTTGGCCAAAAGTGGCCACCAGAGATGCATAAATTCCATTTATGGGCTGCACTTGGAATCTGTATTTTCTTCATCCTTCTTTGCACTATCTGCCCAGCATTTCCAGATGCATTTTTCTTTTTCCACCCAGCTACAGTTTAAACAACGGTGTTACAACAAGGCCTGACTGCCCTAGCACAGGGCCTCCACTCCCTCTTCCTTCACATCCCACACAGACCTAATGTCCTGCAATCTCTTAACACTAACACACACTGTAGGGTGAATTACATAATCTTCTTATTAAGTCTTAAACCCACAGTGCTCCCTATCCTTATTTCTTAGCGCATTTGTACTAATTTGGCCATTTTTTATGGGACCTCTTCAGGGATTTACCTATTCCTATCTATTTGCTGTACTTAACTATCATTATGCACACAGAATAGCAGGGAATCTTCCAATTAACAAAGAAAATGTTCAAATACTATACTGATAGCCATGTAAAATCTTGCAGGGCTCATCTTAGTCTAGGAACACTCAGATTAATGAGTATCTGTGAATCTTGGTGAAGAAAGCCATGGTGGGGATTTTCAACCCAGCACAGAGCATATGAACTCAAAGCTGCTAGAATAGCAAGCTGCTGTGTGGAAAGCCATCCCAGTCACACATTCCACAGCTTCACAGTTCCAGCCCCTCACATATCCTGTCTTCTCTCACATTAGATGCTTTGTAGCCATGAGATTATTAATCTTGTGAGTTCAAAGATGGTACAGGGAACTACTTCAGTTACTGAAGCCAAAACGTAACACAGATGCTTTCTGAAGGATACTCACTGTTCAGTCACCAGGATCAGAACCAAGGTTATCTGAAACTTTGATCTTTCTTAATTAATTTACTTGGTATAAAAACACACATTTGTATTTACAAGGGTGATGGGAAACAAGTATTTACATATGATTAAATATACAAAGTCTCAATACAGATGCTCACCTTTACAAAGCAAATGATGCTAAAATCTGTCCCACATTTTCTTGAAAATTTTGTCTCTTAGACATTATGTTGGACCTATCTCCTTACCACAGCACATTTCTATAATAAAGCTTCTAAAAACCCCTCCACTTACTGTGTGAGAAATACATTACATATAAGTATTTACTGCAAGCACATGCAGTCATAAACCAGAAAGATACGAATGGTTAAGGCACAAGGCTCCATTCTGCACTACTGTGCAATCGCCTAGGTACTAATCTGAAAGAAAAAAAACACATGTAAGCTAGCTCAACTTAATGCCATTTACTGGTAGCCTATACTGATCTTTAAAGTTTAGTCAAACATCACAAATTCGTACATGACCCAAGTCAAGATCCTGGTATGTGCCGAAATGTTGTCCAGGAAACCCTCAGACTGCATAATTGTATTACACAAAATGAAATACCAGATGTTAAGATGTGGATGGTCGATTCCTTTTTCAGAAGAGCACACTGCAAGTAAATATATGCAATAACTAAAAATCTTGAGTTTAAACAAACATGACTATGAATAAGCCCACCTAAATTTCCTAAATTCAGGAAAGGTGGAAGAGCAAGGACCAATGTAACACATTTGTGTGTGAATTTTCTAAGAACTGTAACATTGTATCAAATCTGGTGTTTCCAATATGGTCCAGTATGACTTTCTTTTAAATTTATTTATTTTAAAAAATAGCCACCCAACTCAGTAATAATTGAAAGTGCATTGGGAGAACTAGACATTCTCCAACCTCTTTAGAGATGTGCTTAACGTAAATGAGCACTTAGTGGTTTCCTAAGAGATGGCCCACATGCATAAAGCATGTGCACAACTCATGGAAGACTCAAGCTCAATGCTGTAATAAAAGAGCAAACGAGAGTTCATCAGCAAATATAAGTTGGATACCAGATGCTACTACTACACGTAGGCTTTCATATACCATCAGCGTAACAGTAAAAATAGGAATCTTTAAAAGGATCAAAGGCTAAATAATCAAGGAAGCTCCCATGTATAGCACTGCATTACAGGAGAGACAAAGGTTTAAGAAAAAAGACTGAGCAGACTGAACAAGAGTACAACTGAGTTTCCAGTCTGAAAGTACTGAATGAGAAATTCATGCGCTGAGAGTAATTTTCCTCGGTCGGAGTGGGTAGCGTTTTCTTTCCAGTGACCCCACAGGTTTTTTTCTTTTTAGCAAAACACAAGAATTTTTACTTGTATCAGCGTCTGTTGGTGTGACTTCTCCTGGTGATATGAAATTTTGGACATTGTTTTCCTCCTTCACCTTGCAACCAGCAAAGACTTCTTGCCGCAGCTTGCAGAGTTCCAAGACGGGTTGCCATGTTAAAGCTTGGGAGAAACCTTCTGCTCTTTCTGTTAGCACTGGGAGAGACTGCAAAAACAAATCCAAGTATCTCACGTCACATGGGAAAAGTAATGGTTACAAATGAATGAAGTATTTTAATTAGATTCTGACAGGCACACAAAAGCTTCAGTGGCTGCAGAGCTGATTCTTAGAATGGCAGGTGAAGGCTGGGAACTCTGAGCTACCAGCCTAACAGTGACTAGGGTCTGCAACTCAGGGGCCATGCAAAGAGTATGCCAAGTTTAAATCTTCCTTCTTTACATCTCTAAGCCGATTAAATAGCACAAGAACATGACAGTTCATGTCTAAGCTGGTATTGAAGTAATAAACATCACATGCTATATGAAGTTGTACCGGTCTTTGTAAGGTGTTTTATTTTTCAGATGCTGCAGGTTCTAGAATCTCTGTAAAAATATTTCTTATAGCCACAGGGTAATCTTCCTTACCACCATGTGAGGCGGAATACTGTACAGATTTAACTTCAGCACTCCAAACCTAAAGATGTATTTGCTTCAAAAGTACACACACAGGCTTTTTTTGTACAAAACTATAACCAAGATGAGTTAGAAGTTCTGATTCATGACATCCTGTCAGATCAAGAATAGAAAAAATATCCTCTTGGAACACAAGAGATCTCACCTTCATTGCTCCACTGATCTGTTTGGATGCCAATTCTGTCAGCTGCTTCAGATCTGTCATGTAAGCATCTATAGAAAAACAGAAGAGCCCAAATAAACTTCTGAAACGTAACTCCCTACTCCCATTACTTGCTACCAACTTCCTAGAAATCACACAAGAAAGCAGCAGAGTGCCTATATAAAAATTAAACCTACAACACATCTCTAATTACAACGTCACAAATGACAGTTTGTATGTTTTATCTTACTATTACTACTCTTATTCACTCAAAATGCAGCAGTGTCTAGAAGTCTTAACTACAGCAAGACACAAATTTCCCCACTAGGAAACGTACAGCTTACACAAAACATGAGACACAAAGATAGTATTTGACATAAAGGAAGAGAACAGCTATAAAGAAAAATAAAACATGTTTTTAAATCTCTCAAGATCTTATTACATTTTATAAAAATGCATGAAAGGAGAAAAAACACAGCTGTGGAAAAAGTGAGATGAAGGAAACCTCTTTTAAGGAGAGCAAAAAGGTATAATTCTACTGCTCCAGCTTGGTATCATCCAGTCAGCTTTTACAATAAGGGCTACATTTTTCTTCTGGCTTAACTCACCAAGCATTAACATCAAGAATTAAAAAGAACTGAGCATAAACAACATGAACTACATTAATTCTGCTGAGTTAAAAAGAAAGAAAAACAAGAAGCCTTGAGGAACTCTGAAACAGATAGCATGTGTTTGACATCTATTTGATTGCAGCAGCAATATGGTAAGATCAACATAATGTAAGTTTTTATTACTGATTTGCATGCAACAGTAATTTTTTACTCGAGAGTTAAACTCTTAAGTTTCTATAAAACCGTTTTGCATGTTCTCCACCATTATCCTGTCTGCAACACTATAGTATCAACAGAAGCTTAATATCAGCGGATAAGCAAGTAGGTTCCTGGGAACTAAGCAGCCTCATCTCCATTACTATTATTTTTTCTGTAGGGTTTCACCAATGCCTGCAGCAGGATACAACATTAGATGGTGGACACAGCCCTAAACCCTTTCAGGGTTAAACACAGCATTCTGCTTTGAAGTCAGTCATCATCATTGCTACTGAAGCCCAATGTGCTGGTCAGATATGGTTTAGGAATGCGTAATCCTTGCATGGACATGGATGCTACACTGCACAATCATTCAGAGTTTGGAAGGAAAAAAAGAGTTCAAGAGCAGCCTCTTTAAACACACCATAGAGACTATGAAAGGACTTTCTCTAAAATAACGTGTCCAGAATGAAGCATCCTTACAGCAGACTACTGACCTATGAAACGGCAAGGAAGGAGTTAAGTAAAAATAATTACTTGGACTATTTCAGCTATGCAGAATGACTGACATGCAGTTAAATGAAATTTGCCTGCAGGAGTTCAGCTTTACATGGACAACATTGTATTCCTCAGTGTTCAAGGCTTTCCAAAACATAGGGAAATGAAAAAAGGAAACGAAAGGTATTGAGTAATCTAAACATTTTAGTTTCTGGCCACTGTACTTGCTAAACTGGGATACATAAACTTCCCAAAGACTAAATAATACTAAAATTCAGCAGAAACTCTATGCTATCTTGGCTAGGGCTTTGCTGTTTCCTAACCTAAAAAGGCAATACCTTAGTGCAAGCTGTAACTAACTTGCAAGAAGCAGTTAATTCACAGCAGAAAAGCAAAGATTTGGGCACTATAAAGCAAAAGAAACCCAGATATGAAGTGACACTCTGTACTGCTCCTGTTGGCTGCTCTGCTGCACAGGCTGACAGCTCTGGAAGCAATGCCTCCTGTATACAAAGAGGAAACGATGCCTCGAGTGAAGGCGGATTAGCAGGGTGAGAAGTGGAAGACTAAGCTCAGCTTCAAAAACTTTGTTCAACACCACTGCTTGTTACACCAGCTTTATGTTAAGTGCAGTAATCCATAGTAAGAGTTCTGTAACCATGGTTTTCAACATGGAACAGCATTGGTAAATTCCGTCGTTTTTCAACGCTAAAGAACAGGCAAGGCAGAGCTTCCAATTTCCTAAGGCCAACCTCCAGAAAGCACGTTCCAACAATAAACTGCAAAATACACCACCTTGTTCCAAGGAGTTTCTATAAGGAACAACTTTTCAAAAGCATGTAGCCAACTTAGGACACTGTTTGCAGCTTTGTTTCTTCACCAAACCTTACGAATGGCATGGGCAGGGTAAAACTGGATGCCTACTTTGAGAGTTAGGAAAGACAACACTACTGTCACTGAGTACTACACAACTGCTTTCAATTCCCTGAAGAAACCGACTGATTAGGAAGAGAGATTGAAGCATTTCTAGTATTCATGTAAAATGGTCAAAGCCTAATGTCAGTGATCCATCTAGTTCCCCTTCTTGTCTCTAACAGTGGTGAAGGAAAGAAGTAAGAAAACCTACTGAGGTAGCTCTGTGATAATTTCTACCCAATACCCAGGCAGCAGCCAGCTTCTGCCTTGAAGTACAGTGCCTAACAACAGACAGCACTTGGAATTACAGAAACGCACGCAATAAATTGATGCGGCAATACATTCAGTTATGACAAACTTCTACCTATTTTATTTAATTATTTAAACAGTCAATAATTTAAAAGAAACTGAAAGAAAACCTCTTAAACATTTACAGCTAGCCAGTAAAGTAGGCAGTGTTTCCTCAGTATAGTTGCCCTCCCCACAACATCCTTACCTTGAGAAGGCTGTAGCCTTATCTCTTCTGGTGTTACAACTGGCTGGTAGAGCTTCTGCATATTAAAAAAAAGAAAAGAAAAAATTCTGAACTACCTTTTTGGTTTAATACACATCTAATATACACATAGCAATCAGAACAACGGAGAAAGACTACTACAAGCAGATGGTGGTGGAATTATTTAGATAAACGATGTATTAGAGGTACAGTTTATAGATACTCAGTTACTCAGCGCTCTGATTAACACAGTTGAGTTCACTGCAAACCTGTCTCCAACATCTGCTTTAGTTTGCAGAATACTAACTATTAAAGCATGAGAACTAAACTGAAATCCAGGCATTCTGGAAGAAGCACTGCCACCTGCTGCATAACTGAGGAAAAAGAGCTGCTCTTGGTTCTAAGAAGCCATTCACAAAAACAGTGTACTTTCACAAAGGAGCAAATTTGAACAAAGGGTACATTAAGACAAAAAACTAAGAAAAATAAAACTATTTCAATGTGGTCAAACTATGACCACATTCTAGCCCTGCAATTGTGGAAGCCCCCTCCCTGGAGGTGTTCAAGGCCAGGTTGGATAAGGCTTTGTGTAGCCTGGTCTAGTGTGAGGTGCCCTTGCTCATAGCAGGGAGGTTGGAACCTGAGGATCTTTCAGGTCCCTTCCAACCTTAAACACTCTATGATTCTATGAAAGTCAATCATTATTAGTTTTACTAGAGCAAATTTTTCACAGTTCGAACATCGTTTGCATTCATCTCAAACATAACAGAATACTGTATGAAAACCTACAGGATGATCTCTGGCAATTACAGGGAGATCACCATGCTAATTGATTGGTTCTCACCAGATAAACTGCAATTAACTACTGTATCATCACAGTTGCTCTTTATGCCTCAGAAAACATGTATCATATACAGGAGTAACTAGGGTCAAAAAAGAACAAAACAATTCCTCAACCAAAAGCAGAGAAACCATTAGTACCTTCACAGAAGTAGCTGAGAGGAAAAAAAGCCACTTAATTTACAGAGATAAACTAAAATCTTTCTATATTTTGTACACACTTCAAAGTAAAATAATCATCAAGTGGTGGTGGTGTAAAATCTGAAGATATCAGCAACAGAAAAAAGGTAGCTTGAGAGGCATTCTAAATAACTAATCCACTTTGGGACTCAAGCAGAATATAGTTTTCCTTTTGCAGAAAGATTAAAAGGTCTCATTAAATCTTGGTGTTATGCAACAGCATATTTTATTTTAGTTTACTCTGTTTGTTTTACATACTTGACATATTGATAAAACAGAGAGATCACAGAAGACAATATATGTTAGAAAATACCTCAGGTTTTGGATAAATATATATACACCTATGCACTTTTACTTACTATAAATAATTTCTGCCTGGCTAACCTAGAGAGTTATTTTTGTCAATTTTAGTCCTCAGAAATGCAATGCAGGCTCTTAAAACAGCTTTCTAAAGAAACAAACAACAACAACAAAAACCCAAACAAATCCATGTTGCCTTTAGTATAGAATCATAGAACAGCTGAGGTTGGAACAGATCTCTAAAGATGGTCCAGTCCAAGCCTCTACTGAAAGCAGGGCCAACTACAGCAGGTTGCCCAGGGCCTCATCCAGTGAGGCTTTCAATAACCCCATGAGTATCTCCAAGGATGGAGACTCCACAGTCTCACTGGGCAACCTGGCAACCTGTGCCAGTGTTTTATTACCCTCACAATTATTATTTTTTTAATGGTTAAGTTGAATTTCCTGTATTTGTATTTGGGCTCACTGCCTCTTCTTCCCTTTTTTTTTGTTTCCCCCCCAAAGGAAATTGACTCCTAATTAATCAGGAGGCAAGCAAAAGGCAGGCCTAATGTAACTGCAGGAGAGAAATTCAGCAACTGAGGACATGACTGGGTTGTTTTATGTCAGTAATTAGTTTACGCTCAGTGTTAAAAACTAGAAATTACTGCTTCTATTAATTAAGCCACATTACTACTTTTTCTTCTTTCTTTATTGAAAGTACTTAGTGTAGTTATTAGCGCAACAGAAGTACTTAGGAAAACACAGCCGTCTTTTTAACAGTCATATATTGCACATCATAATATCTATCTGTATATATAATAACATTTAGTACTTCAGCCTTCAGCCAAGGATTTCAGAAACCCAGATATTGATAAATAGATGCATACTGCCTTGTAGATCATGAGTCATCATGTCAAAGCAATCTGCCTGAGTAACTTGCTCACCTGTGTGTGCCACAGGCCCAATTTGCTCACTTTGTAGGAACCCTCATTTCACTGAAGAACAAATGAATGCAAGGAAACAATTTCATTATATGACAAAGGATCAAAAGCAACTATGGGAAAGAGCTTAGCAGTCAACACTGGATTATTTATTTCTTCAAGTCACACACAGTCAACAGATACTATATGCAAAAGCTTTCTGAAAATCTTAGGTTACTCACCAACATCTCTTGCTCTGCTTTCATGGTTTGGATACAATGCATCAATATCTTTTTAGGCCACTGCTTACGCTTTGTTGCCGTCTCTACTATTAGGTCATCAAATTCATCTTCAAGAATTTTAATGCTGGAACCTAAAAACAACAAACACACAAAGTTATTGCAGGAATTCTACTTTTTTTTTTTTTTAATTTGAGACGAAGTTATGAGGAAAAAAAAAAAAACAGCTTTAGATCTTAATAAAAAAAGGATGCATGATTATCAAAGAAGAGACAAATGTATGTCTTGGATCTCCTTGTTAAGGTCACAGAGAAATTGTAGCACAACTTGATGTTGGCCAGTTACTTTTGAAGCAAATGAGCTGGAGGGTGTGGGGGGGATGGAGAACCACCCGGGGAAAAAAATCAGAAATGTATTTCTCTGTGAACTCTGAAACTGAGAAGAAAGTCTCACAAAGAAATTGCTATCTTTTGATAGAACCTGATTTCCAACTGAAGAAAAGCAATGCAAGACAGAACAAGAAAAATGGTTTATCTGTGTAATCTGCAAGTATTATGTAAACACCAACTGCCCAAATAGTAATTTGAAGCCTAACTGATTTTGTATCATATATAGCATAACCATGTAGTTTAACATGACAATATGCAATGCCACCTTCACGAAACAAGGTTCCTGGACAACATCTGTAATTACTAGTCATAAGGAGTTTGCAAAAACCTAAACATGCCTGCTTTCAACACCTGAGGCCCACAAGAGTGTATGTGGTAGGAGCCAACTTTCACAGCTTGCTTTTCCAATGCTAAAATGAGACTAAATACCTAAAACATATTTTCATCTTTTGACTGAAGTTTTGACTACTGCTATCCTACAACAGGTACTTAGCTTCTCCAAGATTGCAATTAAACTTAACAATAGTAGTACCTTAAGATACTATTTTAAAACTGGCTTCAAAATTTAGACAAGTACAAGCATGCACTTTCCTGACATTACACGCCATCATAACAAACTATAAAAAATTAAACGTTATAGAAGAAAGCAGAAGTAACTGCTCAATTTTACACCCTGTTTGTAATGGAAAGGTAATGCGTATTTGTATATTCTTCCATCTGCACACTCCTATAATTTTTCTCCTCAATGGAGATTTAAAACATTGACAATAGTGCTGCTTTTTTATTTTTACATTATTTTGTAAAATCCCTAGCATTTAAATTCACTGTTCCCAATAACACGTTGAGCACAACTTGGAAATCTTGCAATGTTTTCAATCCAGTGGTAAAGAATGGATTTTGAGCACCCTCTCTTGGTCAGTTTCAGAAAGGCAAAATCAAGATTTTAAGAGTTTGTGGGTTTGTTTTGCTGTTTGTTTTAGGATCACCATGAAATCATTTAGATATAGAGAGGAAGGACTAGAGCCACTGGTCTATGTAAACAACGAAGGCCCAAGATGTCAGATCACTTGGTGATGCAAACTGCATCACAGATGGGCACACGAGTATATTTATGTCAAATTAAAAAGCACAACACAGTCCTTACCCCTGCTTTATGCCATCTGCAAGAAGATGACAGTATCTCAGCTGGCAAAAAGCTAGACTTGTCCAGACACAGGCTAACTTACAGAAAATAACTTCCATCTGGACAAAGTTCTCCTGTTAAGAAAATCCTGTTAAAAATTTTCAAAGAAACCTCAATTAGTGAAGTGAACCTGAATCCATTCAGCGTTTTGCATTGTGAGGTCAGCCAATTTGTGACCTTGTAGTCAAAGGAGTTGGAGTTTTAGCATTCTAGAACTAAAACTGCAGAAGCTTCCTGACAAAAAACCAGTTCAAGGAGTTATTTGTCCATAGCCAGCTCAATATATCTGCATTTTCAGCTTTGTGCAAGTTGCAGGCAAAGAACATCTAACGCTAACGCAGGTGAGCAAATGAATTTTGGACACCGGACTACCAAGAATCTCCACTACTATTATTCAAGACAGTAATTATAAACATATTATATATATTACATACATGATTATATAGAAATAATTCTGAACATTTATTTAGCTTGTAAATTAAACAGTAGCAACAGACATACTACTGGCTGTCTTGACAGGAAGAGATCTTGGCCAATGTCCCCAGCATAAGATCTCTCAGGCTGAAAGGGCCCTCAGGAGATCCCTCTTGACTCAAGACTCCTGCTCATAGCAGGGTCAGCACCCAGTTCAAATGAGGTTGCTCAGGACTTTTCATCCAGTTGCTCTTGGAAGCCTCTGGTACTGGACACTACACAAGCTCTCTGGGAAACCTTTTCCAGCCTAATAGTGAATTCTTACTTCCTTATATTAAGTCAGAATGTCTTCTTTTAATTTATGACCCTTGCCTCTGTGCACTTCAATAAATAGCCTGGTTCCATATTCTCAGTAACCTCCTCATAGATACTGAAAGGCTGGTTTGTCTTCTCTGGGCTAATCAAGCCCATCTCCCTTGGTCTCAACTCACAGGGCAAGTGCTCCAGTCCTCTGGTTGTGTTGGCAGCCTCTAATGAACTCACTCCAGTTTAGCAACAATTTCCCTATATTGGAGTCCAAAACTGAGTTCACCAGTAAGCTCTAGTAAGTGTAAACGCAAGTAACAACTTCCTTGGATCTATCAACTACACTCTGGTTAACACAATATACTAGGCTGGCTCAGGGTCAGCTCCCCTGAATTGGCCTGCTCTTGAGCACGGTCACTGCACACTGGCTTGGCTAATGCCAGCTGCAAATTGGGTGAAGACACCTTCCATCTCCTCCTTGGTGATGGATAAAGACATTAAAAAGAACAGGTCACAGAACAGACATCTGAAAAACCTGTAACAAGCTCTGAGGTATAAATATGAACCATGAAATACTACCCTCTGAGCTTAATGATCCAGCCAGGATTCTGCCATACCTGGACTGTTAACACCCTAGCTTGGATGCTCTGGAAGGCTGTGCCATTGAATACTGGAGCAATTCCAATGGTAGAACAAGAGGGTTGGCAACCAGAACACGTGACGTATGAGAAGCAGCTGAGGGAGCTGGGTTTGTTCAGCCTGGAGAAGAGAAGGCTAAGGGGAAATTTAGGCACTAACCTCCGCTATCTAAAGAGTGGTTCTAGAGAGGAAAGAGGCTGGCTTTTCTCAGAGGTGTGCAGTAAAAGGATGAGAGACAACAGGTAGGCTGCAGCAAAGGAAAATTTCAACAGGCCACAGGGAAAAAATTAACACAGATATGTCACAGAAAATTGCTGCCCAGACAGGTTGTGAAGCCTCCAAATATGGGTCCTGCTGCAGTGTCGTGGCTTTAAAAACAGGTCAACTTACCCTATTCCATTACATTTTGAGTACTCCCAGTTTTTTTACGAAATGAGCTAATTATATTGAACACACTCTTCCCTAACCTCCCAAATGAAAAGATCTTGCTTTGTAATACTGACTTTCTAAAAGTCTGCTGTAGGCTTTCTGGCAAGGCAGCTGCTATTACATTTGGTTAAACCTTTATTTTATTTTATTTATTTTATTTATTTTATTTTATTTATTTTTATTTGGGAGCCTCTAAGCTACTCTTCTGTGGCAGCCAACAGCAGATGCTTTAAGATAGGCAGGCACCATACGACTGACAGCTGGAACTTGTGCCTCAAGATCTAATGTGCTCCTGCAGTGCAGCACTTCGCATCTCCACAGGGTCACATCTGAGCTAGAGTTTGACCTCAGCTGCCCTGTGAGCATCCTTACTGCTGCAGACAGCTGGGGGAAAAACTGCCCAATTAAAACCACCGCACGCAGAAACCACAAGAAAAAACAGGGCAGGAAATGAACGGAAACCGAGGCATACCGCCCTGCCGCTCGGAGTCGCCCGAAATCTCCTCCCAGGGCTGCCCATCGACGGTGACGTTCTCCCGCACCGCTGTTTCAAAGTTCTGCAAGACACGAGAGAGCCTGAGAAGCCAACCTTCAGGCTCAGCTACGCAACATCTGCGCCTGGAAAGGCCTCTCCGGCCTCACCGCCCTGCCCGGGCTGGCCACCTCGGGTGACGCAGCGACACGAACTGCCCCTTAAAACACACACCGACGCAATCCGTCCCCCCATAAACGGCCCTGCGAACTCGGGGCAGGAACCACGAAACGCCTCAGCTTCCTGCCGGGCCCCTGGCTGCGGCGGGAACAAGCGCCCGGAGCCGCGGCCTAGCAGCACCGGGCTTTCCTGCCAGCCGCCCCGCCTCACCCAGAGCGCGTCTCCGGCGGCGGCCCCGCCCGGCTGCCCCTCCGCCAGGGCCCGCACGAAGGGCGCGCAGAGCCCGATCACCTCGCCCAGGCTGCGCCGGGAGCAGCACTGCACCCGCGGGTCCCGCGGCTCGCCGGCCTGGCGGAGGGGCGGCCCCGCCTCCGCCTGCCCCGCCGGCCCGGCCGCCATTTCCCGCCTTGGGCGCAGGGAAAATGCCGGCCCGGAACCGGAACCCGCGGCCTGCCCAGCCCTTCCCCTCCGCCCCGGGCGCGGCATGGCGGGGCCGGTGGACTGCCACTGCCACCTGGCCGCGCCCTGCTTCCAGCCGGTGAGGGGCGGCGGGGCGGGGGCGGGCGGCCCCGGCGGTGCCGGTGAGGCCCCGGTGGCGCTGACGAGGCGGTGCGTGTCTCTTGCAGGACGCGGCGGCCGTGGTGCGTGAGGCGCAGCAGGTGCGTGAGGCGGCCGGCAGCCGCCCTGCCCCCCGCTCTTCCCCGGCCCCGCCGCCCGGCCCGGCCCGGCCCGGCCCTCAGCGCCACCGGCGGGTTTCTCTCCGCTGCAGGCGGCGGTGTCGGCCCTGGTGGTGGTGTCGGAGCAGGCCGCCGAGTTCCGGAGCGTCCTGGCACTGTCCGAGAGGTGTGAGGCCGGCGCGGGGGGTCCCGGGGCCCAGCCTTGTCCCGCGCCTCGGCGGGAGCGGCAGGCGGGGCCCCCTGCCCTGCCCTGCCCGGCCCTGCCCTGCCCTGCCCTGCCCGGCCCTGCCCTGCCCTGCCCTGCCCGGCCTTTCTTTTTTGACTTCTAAACTTGAGGGTTTTTTGTTGTCTCTCGTGCTGCTGATCTCTGTTCCGTGTCTAGGTTCCCGGGGTTTGTTTGGCCCTGCCTGGGGGTTCACCCAGTCCAAGAGGTTTCGCCCGAGGAGCAGCGCAGTGTCGCTTTGCAGGTAGAACACGGGCCCGTTAGGCGAGTGCGGCTATAAAACAACTGCTGGGGCCGCGCAGGGCAGGCGACAGGATGCGCCAGTCTGCTTGATTTAGCTTCAGGTCTGCCCAGTGATTTTTCTGCACTTCTGTAATGCAGAAGACCCAGCAGACCAAATCACAGAGTCCCTTAGGACATCCATCTGCTCATGTTAGCGTCAGTTACAGTTGTTTGCTGGAGTCGTCTGGCCGTAGCACTGCAGAGAAACAGTTTTACGTGTCCCGAGTGAGTAGGATTTGCTTACAGCGAACAGGGCACACACGAGTTTGCAGATGTCCCTTTGTTAGCGTGGGAAGTAGAAGGTGAGCGTTTGTGCCCTTAGCCCGAAAAACTTGGAGAGCTGTCTGCAGCTTTTTGTGGGCCTTGCTTTAGTTACGCCTTCTGTTTCTGTGGACAGATAATTAGAAACGAAGGATCGTTAAGTAAACAAGGGAAATTCCTCACGTTTTTAAAATGTGTCTGACACATGACTCACAGTAATAGCAAGTTTCCAGGTACAGAATTTAAGAGCAATGAAAGAATCTCCAACTCGATTGTAGTGCTGAGTTTGTGCTCCCTTCCATCTTGAAAGGGCAGCGAAGGGTACATCTTTCATTTGTTCTTGCAGGATCTGGACGCTGCGTTGCCGCTTATAGAACTCTACAAAGATAAATTGGTGGGGATAGGAGAGGTGAGCGTAATTCTGTTACTTGGTGAAATGTCTGTGGCTTCAGCAGCCTCTGTCACCGGGGTTACAGAAAGTTAGTGCATGCTGGGTTTTGTCTATGCAGTATTGCTATCAGTCTGAACAAGCACCGAGTCTGATAATGTAATTCTCTTAATGTGCTTTCCTTCATAGTCTTCCTGATTCCCACTTTTCTTTCATTATCATTATTTGGCAATAGATGGCATTTATGCTGGTGGATTTAGTAGAAGGAATTACATAATTATGCTATATTGTCCTCTGCCCAAATGCCTTTTCACCTATCCTCTGGCACAGTGAAGTGTCAAGTCACATTGTTATCCTTGTTCAGATAATTTGTGCCTTTTCCTTGACAAAGTCAGGCAAAGCTATGATTTCAGTATGCCTCACTGACTCGTACAGTTCTTCTTCCTTGTGATCTCTCATCTGTTTGTATCCATGTGTTGTCTCCTGCCTTACATTTGTTTATAAGCTTTATAAGCTAATTGAGGCTTGAAAGCTTTAGAGTAGAGTCTGCCTCTTTTGTGCATTGGTACCGGAGGGACATTTGGCTGATACTGCACTGGCTGCAGAAAAAGCAGTTCCTGGCAGAGCTCTATACCTGAACTTGCTATGTTGTACTTGACCTGTGTATCAAGGACTTTGGTTGGTGTAACTGTGAATGAGGCTGCACTTTAAATTTTGCCTCAGCAAGTTAAAATTTAAAAAAAATTAAAATTAATGGGAAATTTTTGCTAGAGTTAGGAGTAAAGCTACAGTTTCAGTTCAGAAATCTTACTTGTATTGCAAATCCATATGTGAGATTTACTCTGAAATAATTTTCAGTAGCATACAAAACCCCAGAAAGCCATTTGCAGGTTAAAATGTTTAATACACTTGTCAGTAAGTGCCCGCAAATGCTTTAATAGTTGAAAAGCTTATGGTTGACAATGGATTCCTTTCTGAGTGAAGCTAGAGTAGAGCTGATTTTAATTGCAGGCTCTAGTATGTATATTCTGAAATACTTTGCCGCTTTGAAGCATTTTTTTGCCTTGATGTATAATATTGTGGTTTATTTAAGTGTTAGGTCTGTAAAATTTCTTCCCTTCTCTTTTTGCACTATAGGTTGGACTGGATTTCACTCCCAGATTTGCCAGCACAGATGAACAGAAGGAAGGACAAAGACAAGTTTTGATCAAGCAGATTGAGTTAGCAAGAAGACTGGATTTGCCTTTGTATGTTTTCTTTATAGTAATAGGACAACTTGCCAGATCTCACTAACGTGTGGAAATATTTCCCAGGAATTGTATTTGCTGAGAGCCCATGCAACTTTTCTTACATGGATTAAACTGGCATTAGTATCCTGTCAGTCTCCAGTTTGAGATTTAATTATAGAATTTTCCCTGTTTGCACTTGAATTCAGTGCTCTGTTGTTGCTGTATCTCCACTGTAGCTAAACTGATTCATATATACGTCTCTAGATTTTTTTTCCTGATAGAAGGTGTAATACAGATTAATTACTTTCTTCTCAAGCTGCATTTCATTTATGTTTACAAAAAAAAAAAAAGTGTTTTGCTGAATTTCCTAATGCTGAGCCTCTCCTTGCTGTGCAGAAATGTCCATTCCCGCTCTGCCGGAAGACCAACCATTAATCTCTTAAGGGAACAAGGTTTGTTTTTAATCCGTTTTCTCTGCCATGGCTTTTGTCAACAGAATTGCTTCAGTTGTGCCATGTCCTCACATTAGTTTGGGTACATGAAACTTGGGGGAGTAGTGCAGAGATTCTGTATTCATTCTTTATAGGACTGAGGTCCCATTGGAAGCTGATGTCGCAGACCTACTGCTAATGGTTTGCTTCTTTTCTCTGAGGTGCTACGAAGGTGTTGCTCCACGCATTTGATGGGAAGCCATCTGTAGCCATGGAGGGGGTGAAAGCTGGATACTACTTCTCCATTCCTCCTTCTATTATAAGGAGTGAACAGGTAGCATTTAAACGGCTTGCTCCTCCTTGGTGCTTGGGGATTGCAGGTAATAGCTAGCAGGTTACCATGGTGGCAAACATGACTGTTTTCACTGTGCAGCTCAAGAATATGGTTGTTTTTTTATGTCTGTACAGTTTGAAGTGGGACTAGGAGTACCTGTGTACAGTTGTTGTCACCTGACAATATAAGTTTCAGTTGCTTACAGCGTTGCATCTGTTTGCTTTGGCTGTATTTCTGCCTGGGGCTTTTCCCTTAGCTGCACTTCTGGGGGGAAATTTTGGCTAAAGCACATCAGCTATTCCTGAGAAACAAGGGTTAAGAAAATAGGCTTCTTTGTTTTTTTTTTCTCCCCCTCCCTTCAATGTGGTTTCTGCTGAGGTCTTCTTTGGAAGCTTCTGTCATTGTACTGTTTTAGAGTAGGTACATGACATGTGGAAAAGGACTAGTTTTTATCTCAGTGCTATGCCACTTTCTGTTCCAAAGGAAATCTGCTCACAATTGGCTACGTTACAGACCTTTGAAAAATTGTGATTATCACAAGGTGCGCCCAGCAAAGAAGGAGCTAAATTGCTTAAAAATGATGCAGGTCAGGTTCAGCCCTTGACTGTGGCAAGACTGCTCTTTTTATTTCTACTCTGGGCTGCCACAAGCTATGCAGACTTCTTATTTTGGGGTAGCAGTGTGTTTCCATCTTGCACCATCATCCCTTTCTGTGATAAGCTCTGAAAATGTAAGAGAGAAAAAGGCGTGATTCAAATGAAGGGCGTGCAAGGGATGAATATAGATGGGGATGAGGTTAGGGGCTTGGAGAAAGAAAAGCAAACTGGGGTTGAGGGTTAAAAGCAGATACGGGAAAAAAGTGCATGTTATGTATATAATATATATATATACACACATAAAAATAGCATTGGAATGCCATTTGGAATGCATTGACAACTCTAAATACAGTATTTTGTGCAATGTAACTACATGATTTAGTAACAATGGATTTAGTGTTTAGATAATGGTATTTCAGATACTTAGAACACGGGATCATCCTAATTTCAAGGGGCTTCTTGAGGAGCTCCTGGTATTATTGCTTCCTTTCTGAAATTGTTGATAAAATGCAGCCAGAGACAACAAACTGTTTTGACATTGCTTTTAATTGCAGAGGATATCATCCCTTCATATATTTTTTCCCCACAGGTCTAAGTGCATAAAGCATTTTAATATCTATCTTATTTTCTTCAAGAAGCAGAAGCTTGTGAAACTATTACCTCTGGAAAGTATGTGCTTGGAAACTGACTCTCCTGCTCTGGGGCCTGAAAAACAGGTACATGATGGCAGGGAGGGACTTTTATATATGTCTATCCAAACCCATGCTTTATGGGGGTCACTTCCTGGGACGGGAGAGTGAATTAGTGTAAGCATTGGTACAAGGGACGAAAGAGGTTGCCAAGTGAAAACTTTGAAATTAGCAAGTCAGTGTTCCTGAGGCTGGGAAAGGAAAATAAATTCCAAAAACGGACAAAGGGGAACATAATCCTAGAATAGCTACATGTAATTTTTCTGGCACATGTACTCCAATGTGACTGAAGTTGTGTCAGAAAGTACTGAATCTGAAACATCTGTGATCTGCAGGGATCTGTAATTTGGTCTGTTTGTTTTCAGGTGAGAAATGAACCAAAAAATATCTACATTGCTGCAGAATATATTGCCAAAATTAAAGGAATTCCAGTTGAAGAAGTTGTAGAAGTGACGACACAGAATGCACTGAAAGTATTCCCCAGACTTCGGAACTTTCTTCAGATATAGTTTTGAAAGCTGAAATACGATATTGCAGAAACTATATTTATGGTATAATTATAAAACAAACACGCATCTTGCCTTGGAGTTTTGCTGTTGGAAAGTTCAAGAAGGGAGCAGAGTGTTACATAGATGCACAGGAAAAATACAGGGAATTTCTCAAAGACCTTTGGTCTGCACCGTTCTCATCTCTTGGATGTGATGAAGACAGGGTGTTCATTTGCATCTCATGTCTCTGAATACTTTGTAAAGAAAAGCATCATAAAGTTGTCAGTTTAGTTTCTCAGACTCCTTGCTTAGCTGCTCTTAGTTTGGGCGATGGCTAACGTGCAATGCTTCATGTCCTACTCATTCCTTACTTTCTGCTGACTGAAAGTCTCACAGCTGTGGGCCCTCTCATCATACAAAGGCTCCTGGTGGGACTTGCAGACTGCACATCCCTTTCTGAACCATTAAAAAACCCAGCTGGATGGGCATTCTTTTTATGTTGTGCTGACTTGGGTCTGTGAGTGCTACAAAGGCAACAACTCTTCCAAAATACAGCTGGAAGGAAAGAATTGTAGCCCATCTTCTCTCCTGTTCTCTTGTATACAGTAACTTAACAATTGCTAGATCTTGACTTTCTCAAAATGTTTGCTTTGATTTTTTTATTATTTTTTTTTAGATTTTATTTTGTGAATCATATTCAAAGGAAAAAGCCTGGGTTTGGTCTTACTTTGAGGACTTGCCCCTTCTGACTGATCAGTGTCAGAAGATATGGAACATGCTGTGGATTCTGCTACATTTGCCTAAAAGCTGAGTCTTGCACTCCCTCCCAGCACTTGTGTGGATGTGGGCCTGTTTGATCAAATACTGATCAAAATGTTGCTAGTAAACCAGCAATTAATGTGATGAGTGATACATGACATTAGGTTGTTTTGAGGGCCACTAGGGAAGCAGAGGCATTGTCTCCCTAGAAGGAGTTTTACTAGTTCAGTGAAGAAAATATGCAAATATTAACTTAGCCCAAGACCATCTCAGGTACAAAATCATGCACCATACCAGCCAATGGTGACAGTATTTGGCTTTAAGATTTCAGCACACCTGCTCTGTCTCAGGTACCTGTGTGATTTTTTTCAGATTATACTCCTTCCTGTCTTCCTGGTTAGAGCACCTTACTGGTTGTCCCTTGTCAAAATGGTTTGTAATGCCCTGTTGTGAAAGAATCTGATGCCTGCCTTCTGGGGTGTAGGACTGCAAGGCACAGGTTTGGGGTTTTTTCCTGTTTTGAGGAGCATGCAGGTGAAGAAGGTATAAGCTCCCCAGTAGGAAAAAAAAAAAAGGGGAGGGGAGCAAAAGCTTGTAGTGTAAGTGATGGCCATCTTAAAATGTTGATTTCCTCTGAATTTTCTTCCTCAATTTCTTAAACTGCCTTGTCAGGAGGGTTTTTTGCTGTCTGTAGCAGAACAGCTGTGTTGTTCTGCTTTTTGCCTGGAGTTAGCTTATTAAATTTAAACATATGTTCCTAAACAGTTTTCAGTCTGCAGCAAACAACTAAACTTGACTTATTTGTCTCTATTACAACGTGTATTCAAAGCAGCAAACAGCTAAGTCTTTGCTCAATGTGTGGCCCAGAGTAATTAGAGCCATTTGTTGTCCTGGTTCTACAGCACCATTTCCACTAAATTGGGTGAAGGACAGAGTTTGCCTCCAGATGGTGCTAGGGAGCAGGTGTGTAATAGTCCTAAGAATATGACTGTGATTGACATTCATGATTAATAATCGTGATGTTGGAAGTGCTAAATGGGTGATACCAGGCAGCCTTACCCCTGCTGCCTGTGGGAAGGGAAGGTGCCCAGTCAAGCAGCATCCAAATGTTTACAGAGTTTTGGACTTAATCTCTTATGACATTCTTAGCCTTGGACGAAAACACCGGTTTTGCAAAAAGGGGAATATCAAGTATTTAGTCTGCACAAAATCACTGTTTCTGTAGTAGGGTGGCATTGCTGTGGTCCAGATTTAGCCTGGTGGTCAAATTATACCTGGCCTGAGCTCTTGAATTCCTTTCCCTGCCGCAAAAACCTGTAGACACGCTCACATCCTGCAGCTCCCAGCTGGATAGTGGGCTGCTGAGATTGGCCAGCCCTGCACGGGCTATGAGGGGCTTGTGATGGCACAGGAGTGTGGTCGGGGCTGGGGAATGAGAAATGAAGTTGCTTCTCCCTGGGCAAGGGAAACCTGGCATTGCAGCAGCTGTGGGTAGAGCGAGCCTGGCAGGGCACCCATGGCAAAACAGACCCACTTTGTCTTCTCCACAGACCTGCGGCGCCTGAGCTAAGTCATGGTGTAGGCGGTCTGGCACTCCAGAAAGGAAAATGCAGTGTCATTCCCACCCAGCCTCCACATCCCTAGCAGCAAACAAGGGTCAGAAGGAGCACCCTCTCCCCCATGCTGCCAGTTTTGTTGCACGAGCCCCAGCCGCCTGTGGCACGTCCCCTCCTACGTAACATAGGATACTGGAGCAGTCAGGGATGTACTATGGGAAGGACCCAGGCTAGATGCTGTGTTTAACTTTGGAGAAGCCTGAGGGGAAACGAGAGAGAAAGCACAGAGTTAGTGGAGACTGAAGTTTTCTTTTCAGCCATGCCAGTAATTCTGGGGGGCAGTCCCGAGGCCAAGAGCCCTGGTGACCTCTGGTCTGCAGCAGTATGGGAAGTGGTAGGTGCCAAGCTCCATCTGGTACCTTTAGGCATCACCTTTCCTTGGGATTCTACAAACAGCAGATCGGATTACACTCTGTAGGACTCCTCATGTCCCTCTATCTTGCAGGATGAACATGATGTGAGAGAAAAATCGAGAGGTTTGTGATTTCTTTGGCATACTTAGTGCCTTGCTCATTACTCAGTGTGCTTGTTATTGATGCAGCTCTGACTTGTACAGCTACTGCCAGAAAAAAAATGCTCCACATCACTTGGTTATTTCCAGGCTTAAAATAATGCACATAGGTGCACTATGTGCACTAGGAACTCCCACACATGCAAAGGGTTACAGTGAGTGCATAGCTCAACACCAGGCATAAATAATGAGGGGGATGCAGGGTGATGGTAGTAATGTGAAGGCACTTTCCATAGGCTGAGATGCAGAGCTTGTAGATCTAAAGAACTTCTAAAGTGGATTTGTCGGTTTATAGAGACAAACAAGCCACAGAGACAATGGCTACCAAATCACCTAGAGTACTTTGCACCTTCCTTGTTCGATGAGCACCTTGAATCAGTAGCAGAGGCAGGAAAGACACTATTTGCAATTTCTCAGCTGGCTGGTCTTGTTGCCTTTTTGCCACTCATGCCAAGCTGTTTGCAGAACTCAAACAAGACTGAAGTGATGTTGACTGAAGGCCAAATGACTTGCAAGAGTGGAATGGCTATAGCAGAACAAAAATGTTCAGTGTAAATCACTTGAACTCCTTAGATACTGGAAAACCCCTCAGTTCAGGACTGACAGCTAAGAGTCTGGCTCAGGGCTCTGTCTGTGCTCACTCAGTTTTTGGAGGGCGGCAGGTGGATCATCCTCCTAGGACCTGAATCTGCTGAACTCCAGCATGAACTGCAAGGGTGATGAGGTTTTCCTGATTTCGACATGGGAACAAGTGAGGAGACAGTAATGGGGCCAAGTGGATGATAAGCTGTTTAATCTTACTGTTTGTTGTGATAAGAGTTTAAACAAATTGACCAAAGGCTTTTACTGGAGGTGCTTCCCACAGGCTCCTATGCAATACATAGATAGGCCCTTTAGAGGCAAAAGCAAATAAATAATTGGCTGGAAATGCAACTTTCATCATTAATGAACTTCTCCTTTTGTTTGTTTTTTCATTAACGCAGGCTGAGGTTTGAGCCTCTGTTCCTTTTGCAGAGCAGGAAAATGAATTTGAGAGTCACTGTCTTAGCAGAAAGGATTATTGTAATTCTCTTTGCTTTCTATATGCAGTACAAAGATACAGCTGAGATCAAAGAAAGGATACAAATTGCCCTAGCACCTAGTAGTTGTCTCAGCATTTTCCTCTTCAGCAGGTGGTTACCCATTCATTTCCCCTGCTGGGGTTGGCTTTTCTCTATCCATGTGGATTGGTTGTGGCATGGGCATGATAACCCTCACTGCCCTGCATGGTGGCCCCACTGTGCAGTGAATGCAAAATACCCCCTTCAAGGCCTGGCAATTTTTTATTCCCCCTCTTTGAGCTATTGTGGATGACAAAACAGTGAGAAAATACAGAGAGGATGCTGGGGACCTCAGCCCAGAAAATTCCAGTGCTATTAGGGTTCAGAGAGCCACAAAGCCTACAGCTCCAGGGACACTGGGGCTGGACAAGGCATGCCAAGGGGAGCATGGCACTGTACCAACATTGCTCCCACCACACCTTTCTGATTTGCACCACCCGTGGTGCTGGGGACTTCAGCCTCAGCTTGGAAAATTCCAGTGCCATTAGGGTTAAGGTTAGGGTTCAGAGAGCCACAAAGATTACAGCTCCAGGGACACTGCTCATGGCCCTGATGAATCTATGCCATGGGCAAGAACTGATGCCCATCTCCCCATATGCTCAGTGCTGTGCCAACTGAGATGGTGCCACCAGGTTGCCTAATGCAAACACAGGAAAGCAGTTTCACAACTGTGCCTGGGTCTGCTGATGAAAATGGTGGTGTGGTTCACCTGAAGAAGCAGAAACAATGAGGCACTGGGACAAGGAGTCTTGTAAGAGCCAGGTGTAGCCCCTCTGCCCTAGGAAACAGCACAAGGAGCAGTGCCAGCATCTGGCTTGACTGCTGCAGAGGGCTTTGTTGCATGGAGCTCTTGGTGTGTGGAGGGCCTGTCATGTAGTGAGTGCACAGGTGATATAAAGGAATTTAAGGCAAAGCTGAAAAAAGTGCAGACGTGGCACATGCACAGAATAGGAAGATCTGGCCTGTTTTCAAAGGGCTGTGGTCTGATGAGCAAGCTACTTCTGCAAGGGTGCTTGGTGACTTATCTGATGTCCTACCAAAGTGACAGTCAACATCAAAATATATTGATTTTTTCTGCCATGCCTAGCCATGGTGATATATCTGTGTACTCTGCCTTCAAGGCCAGGCAAGGCAGCTGTGTAGCATCCAGAGTCAATGGCTGCACACAGACAAGCCTGGCCTACCCCTGCAGAGCACAGGCACCACAGTATGGCTGAGCACCTTCAGCTTCCCGGCACAGGAGGGAGTACCGCTGCCTGAAAGACCATGAAGCAGCACGGATTGGGGGGAAGCAGAGCCACATCCTCCTGTTTTGGAAGTGCAGGGGGTAAGACATGGAAAAATCACAACATCAGCGATGGGATGGAACCCGTGGTGTCCTGGCAGGACAGCTGGGTCAGGACAGGGATGGTGCCTGGGGCTGGCTCTGAGAGCCTGCCTGCAAAGGTGAGAGAGCTGCTAGTGCTCCCCACCCTGCACAGTCCCTGTTGATGAAGCCCGTAGCGCTAAACAGCAGCAGAGCTGTGCCCTGTGGCACAGTCACGGGTGTCTTCTCCATGTGCAGCAAGGTCCCCATGGCTGCTGGCACTGACTGCACATGGGCCACGCTTGCTGCTGGGGAATAGCAGCTGACATGTCCCTGCCTCCTCCCACCCCCAAAGGCCTCCTGACTCTGTCACTGTGTGTTTTGGGCTTCATCTGATTCAGAGGGGAGCAGATGGGCAGCGCAGCACCATGGTCCACGTGAGGTGGCTGGCTACTTCCTATGTGTATTTTGTATTTCAGTGACAGGGTGTGGACACTGGGTTTAACTTCTTAAATATGCACTTTCAGATTTTGCATCCCCTATTTTAGCTGTGCCAGGGCTTTATGCTTTGTCACCAAAGAGTGCGAACAGACTCTTGGCTCCTTGTCAGTGCCAGCTGCAGTATAGACAAAGTACACAGGTCCCCTGTTGAGAGAAGAGAAGTTGTCTTGCAAGCAGCACAACCAATGAAGCGTTTTTCCCCCAGAGATTTGTGACCTCCTCACCACAGCAATCCCAGTCTTCTACCATGTCCTGTGATGCTCCCGTTAAGGCTCAGCACCCCTAGTTCCACATTTCCAGCTCCCTGTATGTCTCCCTGATCCCTGCCACAGTATCAGCAGCTCCTCCATGTACCCTCTGGGCTCTGCCCACCACAGTATCTTGGCTTTCTTCTGTGTCCCTGTGGCATCCCTGTAATTCCCCGCTCTCTTCCGTGTTGCCTCCCTGCATTTATTGGATTGCCATTTAGGTAAGAAATAATACATGCTGAGACTAGTCCAGAGCTGGGTAGGTTGTGTTTTGATAGCTGCCAGCATCAAACTTGGCAGCTGGGTGTATGACCCCTCTTGATAGCCTTGAGGGATAACAGAGAGGGTTGATGTCATCTACATGACCACCAACTCTTGCAAACCCTGTAGGAACGTTGTTTGCACAAGAGCTTTGTTGTTTGCCAAATTCTGTCAAAAACAATGAGTTGTGGATGTGGACTAGGAGACAGCATTACCTTATTAACTACTTTTCATAGGAACGTGTGTATGTTGGATGCTCATCTCTTGGGGTGGAATTGGACCTGCTGCTTGGGACCTCCTCAGTCTGTTCAGCACATGACCACTGGTGAACCCGTGAAGTGCAAAGGAGCTGGGATTATCTAGCAGGAAGGTCTGTCTTTGTGAAGTGCACTGCCTGGAGAGGGCAGCTTTGAAGTCCTGATTGGCACTGGCTTATTGCTACAAATATATAGAGAGAGCATTTTTGTGCTCAGAACATTTCTGGATGCACAACAAAGGGGGAGGAAGAGAACAAATGGAGTTCTGTGGGAAGAAGTCAAATGGAGCACTGTGTGGGGAGCTCAAATCAAAGCATTGCTACATAACTTCCCTTCTCTTTAGGGGTCATTATTCCTGCCTGGGAACATCAGGGTGGAAACTCATTTCTGTAGTACACTAGTCTTTTGTGCTGAGTTGAGGCAATGGCAAGTGCACGTGCAGTGGGTTAACATGGCATATATAACACATGAGCAGTTGTCAGTGTTCTCCAAAATTACCCCTTCTGCACTTCCAGTGGGTGTAGCACATCCATTGTCAATCTGTGTCTGTGACTGTTTATCTAAAGAGTTTGTTTCTTGATTGGCACCTGGAGGCCGCTGTGTTATCAGGATGCTCAGAGCTTCTTCTTGGAGTCCTTAGGATGCCCTTTTCTTTGTAGATGTGAAGCTACACACAGTGATTTGATTCATCCCTCCTGACTGAGTGGATGCAGGTTGTGGCAGGGGAGGGTGAGTGCTGACTCAGTTGCCAACAGTGACAGATAGAGCTGAGGTTCAGCGGGAGCCCTGCTGGTAGAGGCTGTCTTGCCCCCATCTCCCAGGGATGGGGAGAAGTCTCCTTCCTGCTTACCCTCCGTCCCACATGGCACTGGATGAGGATATCATTGCTGGAAGCCCACAGTGAAGTTTTACCAAAGCTGAGAGCAGGGAGAGGGGGGAAATTGTTGTGTCCATTTGCTGTTTGCTGTAGCAGCTCCTGAAGGTGATCCTGAGATCTTAAGGAACAGTCTGGAGGTGAAGAGCTCAGCCGAGGCAGCAGTGATTCATGGGACTGCTCTGGTAGGTTGGTTCAACAAGACCTCTTCCCTGGCACTGACAACCGCCTTTCCTCTGGGAAGGACACCACCCAGGACCAGGCTGCCAAGACCTATTGAGTTGCCAAGATGCCTTTCTTTGAGGGTTTGCAGCTCTTAGAAGATGAGGCTTAGTTCAGCCAAACCAGGAAGAATGGAGTCTTCATTCCTCTGCTCAGTAGCAGAGTTACCTGGACTAGCATCCCTCCAACCCTATTTGAATCTCTTTTCATCTTCTGCTGAAAGGGCTGAGTTAGGTTATACAGAAGATGGTAGTTAACACAGTAGACTGATCCCCTCTGTCTGAGACTCATTTTCATTATTTGCATTTCAAGACGCAAATTGTGTGTGGTTTTGCTTGCTGTGGCACAGCTTATCAACTAGCAGTCTTTAGAAAGCACGTGAACTGGTTTATTACAGGATGTGGAGCCTGTCCTCCTGCTCTGTGAAAAATACAAAGGTAAGCTGGTGGCCATTGGTGAGCAAACCTGCTCTGATTTCTGGATAACCAGAGTTCGCTTGATTTGACTATGTGCAAACTCTGTTGAGGTGCATGTAACTCATAATCTCTGGCCACTTACATCCCTCTGTTTGGATTGATATGAGTTGGGATTAAATCCCCAAAATTTATTCTCCAGGCTAAACGTCCATTCAGGAGTAAAATGAAAACTGGAAAATCCCACAAGAGGAGTGCTTTAATAGGAGATGCCTGAAACGTTGCCTTCTTGCAATGAAAACTTTGTAGGGAAGCTAGAGAAGCTACTTTATATCTTTACCAGGAGTATTTTTATAGCTGATGTCACATTTTATTTATTTTTATTATTAACATGTTACTGTACTTCCAGGTATGTTGCCTTTTGGAGAGTGCTATTTTCTGCTTTGTTTCTTCATTCCTAAGACCTTCTGCCACTCTCCTGAGAAAACTAAGCTGGTGAAGGCATTAGATCCCCACAGTTTGAAGTTCACTGTGTTTTGTGAAGTCTTAACTGGCCCTTTGTATGGGTTGGGCTGGACTTCACTCCATGGCTTGTCCCTGCCTCAGCAACACAAGGAGCAGCAGAGAGTCCTTGCACAGCAGCTGGCCACAGCAACGCAACTGGACTTGCTGGTGTGAGGCAGAAACCTTTCATACTGTGTCTCCTTTATACATTAGAGTTTAACTAGGCTCAACACCTGTTTCCTGCATCACAGCTCCACAGGCATCCTCTAACACTAGGAGTTGTTTTGAAGTTTGATTTTATCCAAGTGTTCAATGGCTTGACATGAAAAAAATAACAATACTTGTAAGCACTTACATCTAGGAGCATGGTGCCTTTGACAACCCTAACTAGAAGAACATTCCTTTCCAGCTGTGCTTCTGCTAGGGATGTGGGAGACTTCCTAGCCTTTCTCCCAAAGGAGACTTCTTTTTTTGGCTCTTCCCCTTTTTCTGTCAGTACCCACACCATCCTTTTGGTGATAACTGAGTTATGATTCCTTAGAAAGACCACTTAGGTTTTAGACTTGTGATAATTACTCTCCAAGCTTCATTTTCTCTCCCACATTACATGATGTAGCAGAGGAAAGGTTCTAATTGAAACAAGGGGAGAAAAATGAAAGAGGGCCTGCTTTCAACTCCAGGGAGCTGGGCTGATGATTTGCCTATGATGCCCGGGAGCAGATGTGCCTCCTGTCCAGTTACCCTTAAAAACCCTTTCTTGAATCAAGTTCAGGCTTCAGTCCTTGATATATGTAGCTTGCAATGGAGGAAGGAGGAAGGGACAAAGAGCTTATTAATGCTACATGCAGTTCATATACATGGGGAAAGGTTATAGCTGTATTTGCATAGGTGCCCAGGGCCCTGACACAATAAAAATGAGTTAAATATAAACAACACTTCTGAAAGACTCTCTTAAACTTTAGATGGACGCAAATAGCAACAAAATGAAACAAGAATGGCAAACAGCGAAGGAAATAAAAGACCAGATTTTCTGGAGCATTACTGCTTTGCTGTGTGCCATCCATGTCATCTGGCCACGAGCAGTTGTGTGATCAGAAGGAGGTGTTTTGCATATAGTCCATTGCCAGTGATTCTACTTACACCCTTTGGACCTGGCATAGCAAATACTAGGGTGGGGCTGGAAAAAAGGGCTGAGTATTTATCCCAGACTGCTGCTTTTGGTCTCTGTCCAGTCCAAGGTGAGTTGGAGCAGCCCCTGCTCACTCTGTGCCCTCTGGCTCTAAGTGCCTTCTCAAAACAGCATCAGGAGTGAGTCAGTGTAAAGGCTGAGGAAATCATACCAGGACTGTATCTTTCTGCCAGACTGCCTGCTCTGTAGAGCCAATCTGTAACCAAAAACCAGGAGAGGTCCTTTCCCTTGCACTTCCAATAACAAAAGGATGCAGAACAAGCAATACCCTCCACAGTAACTGTTCAGTGCCATCATCTTAGAATGTGTTTAGTGGATGTGCATGACCACCAAAACTGATGGAAGTAGAAGGAGAATTAGAAGTAAAAAGCAAAGGCCTGCCTTGCTTTTCTGCAGCTATTGTGGCTGCACATTGCAGTGGGTTTAAAACCTTCCTCTGAACCACACCTGGTTGTCTTTCACAGTGACCTGTGCTCCTATCTCTCCACCGTGCCTTGAGTGTCAAGTTTAACTCTGCTCACCTTATTGCTAATGGAAAGCTACTGCTTTCTAAAAGTAGGCAAACTAGTATTTTAACATTAAAAAAATTAACTCACTCAGTGTCACTCTGCATGTATTTCCATTGAGGAGAAAAGTGCACCCTTGCTCAGCTGACAGACAAGCAATATATTTCCTGAAGAAGGAAGGTAAGCATTGCTCCTGTTGTGTTTTTTTTTTTTAACAGAGAATACAGGACCCAGGGTTAGAAACAATTCATTTTTTTGGAAGAGATCTGTGAGGTGACCCTGTTCACAGACAAGAACTGCATCAACTGCCTCTGCTTTCACAGAGGTGATGGTAATGCATCTCTGCCTTGAATGTATGTATCAAGACTCCATAATGTCAAGAGAGCTGGGTGGAAAGCACAGGGGTGCTACTTAGTACTGACCTAGTAACATAAATAATTACAAAGTACACCTGAAGAAGTATGTTAGATGGAAAAGTAGTAAAACAAAGACCAAGGAAAGTACTGTAACTTTGGGAGGAATGGTGAAGGTAGTGGAGCAAAACAGCTACTGCCTCAGTAGTACTCAATACAATGTTTTGTTCTGTTTTGTTTTTGTTTTTAATTGGAGTAAGAGAGCATCATTTCATAAGGCTTTTTTCTCCCTGTGGACTATTTTAAGCAGATACACATATTTAAAATTTGACCTACCTAACAGGGAAAAAAAAAGCATAAATCCTTTCCTCTCCTTTATTCATTAGTTTTATGCACAACTTAAAATATAAGCATGGCAGAAAACTGCAGGTGAGAGAAAAATGGGCTGGAAGAGAATAGCTGAGCGATTACACAAAGATTTTTTTTTCTATAATTGCAAGTCCCAGTATGGACCAGGCAGGTGCTAATAGAAAAATGTGCCCATTACCAATCCTCTGGTGACTGGTAAGAAGGTAATCTGGTGGTACTTGCCTACCTACCAGTGGGCTGAGAAAATCCCAGCCACCATTTCACCAGCTGGAGGGCAGGGTTAACAAATCCAAGTTTTGCATTTTTTGTGACTGTAGTACTGACTATAATCTTGTAAACTTCTTGTCCTGCTATAAGAAAACCTGACACACAGTGTTCCGGTTGCTTTACTCCACCACCCGATCCCAGCTCCCTGGGTTTCTTACGTACAATGTAGGTGTTCAGGACGTATTGCTCCATAACTTTTCTGAGAGACAGTCCATCACTCTGGAAGGGGTACAAACTGGCTATTACTCTTCTTTTCCCCCCGCTGTTGCAAGGCATGATCAGGTTAGTCCTTGCAGAGTTCCTGGAAACCATTTCAGCAGGGTTATAATTGGATTGTATGAGCCTTGGCCTTTTGCCTTCTCCTCCAACTATCATTTTTCAGTACCTCAATCAATGCAGAAGGACAAGTGATACTAGCAGGGATGGGAGTTAGCTGTGGCTGGCTGGGGGGTGACTTTCACTCCATGAAAAATTACAGTGCCCCTGTAAACTTGTTTTCCTGTGGAGTGAAAGTGAAACACTGGGATTTTTTTTTGGAAAAAGAAAAACCGTGAGAAAAAGACCTCATGTAGCAATTTGAAGCTGAGCCTCACAAAGGCTGTTTTCAAACAAAACTGCCTATTTTGAAATGGGAGGCTGATTTTTTTTTTTTTTAGTGTTTCTCAGGTAAAACCAAGCATTTCAACACTTCTTTATACTGAGCTAACTGAAAGCTCAGTATAAAATTCACAGTGAAATGGTTTGGTGTTTATAAATGAAAGAACATTTCCCAAACATGTAAGTAATTTTGGTATCTCAAAAAAAGCAGCCTCTCCCAAGCTGGCCTCTTGTCAGGAAGCTGTGGGAGTTTCACCTTCACTCCATCACCATGGCTGCTCCATTACCTCCCCCTGCCCTGATGGAAGCAGAAAGTCTTTTGTGTCCAGCACTCGGATGTTTACCCTGGGAAAAGCTGAGCTGAAAGGAGAGTCCCCATGATTGCTAAACCTGCCTGGTAAAGGAATTTCTCCCAATCCATTTATTTAGGGTGGGAGGAGGGATGCTGACATGTTTCTGAGCACAGGGGTCTTGAGCTGCCAGCCAGGTTGTGGCCGTGCTGTTCTTTCACCAATGTGTTAAATTTAAATTCACTTGTGTCTTTTCAGCAGCTTTGTGAGCCTGCTTTCTGACATTCCACGTCACTTTTGCCCTGTGTGTGGCTCCTAGGAGTCCAAGGTTGTTGTACAGCCAGTGGAGAGAAACAAGCACACAAAGCAGTTATTCTTGGGTGTCAAGTTATTTCCTCTTCATTCCCCTCCAAAGGTTTCTGAAAGCTGTTGGTACTGTCTGAGGTCTTAAGGGACATAAGTACTATGCTCAGCCTGTGTTTGCAGCTCATTGGAAATATAGGATTATTTACCAAAGGCTTAAACACTCTGAATGCCATACTGGCAGAGCTGGTACCTACTTTGAATGTTGCTGTATGGATTGCTGTAGTGAGGTGGACCTTCTCACAAGGCTATTCTGTCTTGTTTATTTTCACAGCTGGACTGGTGAGAGAAGTTAATCAAGCAGATTCCACTGGAGAACATTTGCTTGGAGACTGATTCTCCTTCCCTTGCTCCAAACAAAGAGGTATAGTTAAAAACATATAGATCAATCCCTAGATTTACATTCCTTTAAAATGTTTTTTCTATATTGTCTTTGAAGTTTATGCACATTAAAAGCCTTAGTGCTATGTAACATTTTTATACATTCTTTTTTACTGGCCTGGTCTTATTATTTTTAAAAAACCTAATATACATATATATATGGATAGGTGTTGGGGATGTCAGTTAGTGACACTTGTTAATGTCAACTAACAAGTGACAGGATGAGAGTAAATGACCACAAGTTATACCAGTGGAGGTTTAAATTGGATATTAGGAAAAAATTCTTCACTTAAAGGGTTGTCAAGCACTGGAACAGGCTGCCTGGGGGGGTGGTGGAGTCACTATCCCTGGAGGTATTTAAAAGACATGTAGCTGTGGTGCTTAGGGACATGGTTTAGTGGTGGACTTGGCAGGACTGGGTTAACAGTTGGACTTTATCATCTTAAGGGTCTTTTCCAACTTAATTTATTCTATGTTTTTATATATATATGAGCCACAGGCATCTCACAAGATACACAAACAATTTGTAAGTCAACACTTCAGTTGTGGAGCTGACATTATATGACTGCTGCTCCAGTAAAACACACTTAGGAATGTATTCATGGTCACCTGAGGGACATCACGTGCTGGGTGAATGATGGAGGTACTGGGTGCTCTCCTTTCCCAGTGGTGCCATCAGGACCTGGGCTTAGTGTTGTGGAGGTCAGTGCACAGGCAGAAGGTGGAAGCAGAAGGCCAGGTTCCCCCTTGCTCTCTAAACATCTGGATGAAGCAGATGTTGTTGCTCACACTCACAGATCTCTAGATGCTCTGGGGTTGTCCCAGCAGAAGAGCTGCCCATTGGCAGTAATGGCATGGCTGGCACTAGGCTTTTCTCCCCTGATAATCGAAGGGAGGGAACTTTCTGTGAGAGCTTCTGGGTTTGCAGCTAATCTGAAATAGTTTATATCTTGCTTGGTGTGTCCAAAAGAAAGCTGTTTGAAGGGGTCTTCAGAGAACACTTGGAGAGCTTTCCCAGCACAGAAGCTCCAACAAGGGGAGTCCCTCTTGGTGTTTGTCTGGTTGGCTTCCTGTTAAAATTATTAATGCTGCTGGAATGTTAATGCATTTTCCATAGTGTACTGTCTGAGCCAGGATCTTAGGCAGGCATCTTTTATTGTTATTCAGTCTAAACAAAAAAATTCCTGCCAATTTTTAGTTAAGCTGAGGTCAGCCAGCATCTTCCCCATCAAATGGATGTGGATATAGACCTTTAAAGAACATGGCTCTCTTCCTGGTGCTAATCTCTTCAGAGAGAAATTGGGAACTTCAAGCTGTTATTAAATATTTGGTTTTCCTTAACAGTAAAAGCTGGATGAGCAATCTGTCTCTAAAATAAAAACACATTGCCATACAAGGCTCTTCATCACTCCAAATTCACATATACTTCCATTTTCCAAAGCATGTCTGTGCATGGGCCAGGCAGGTAAGCTGCAATGAATCGGGTAGTGAAAGACAGCCCGAAAATTTAAGTTAGGTCAGGGTGTTCTTTCATACGTAGAGTGCTTTAAATTGTTGTAACTCTTCAGTTATCTGAGACCTCCTAAAAGTGGAGAGGACATTTTATCCTTGTTGCTCTGACTGGTGGTTTCACCAGATACTTGCTTGAACATTTCTCTATATTCCTATGTAGATGGGGCAGGGACCAGGAGCTCTTAGCAGACGTTCTGCATCCACAGAGGCTGCATGTAAGTTAGTCACTTGGGATCCTGTTATAGCCAATAGAGTCAAATCCTAGGGAGCAATTACTCTCATGTTGAGAGTTGCTAAATGGGTTGTACTAGTGGAAATCCACAGTATCTCCCTGGTGTACTTTTTAGGAGGGGATGAACTGCAGCTGTAGGTGCAACTCATACTATATGTGAACCAAGATAACCTGCTCAGGTGCAGTGGGCTGCATCTGCATGGCTTCTCTAATCACTTCTGTCCCATGGTCCTTTGATGGGTCTGGTTGATGTGACTTGGTCTCTCTTATGAAAGAGCTTTGTTGACTGTCTTTTAGGAAAGAAATGAACCTGAGGAGATCATCAGGTGCTTGCTAGCACATCCCTGCAGTGAAAGGCTTATCAGTGGAAGGTATTTGTGAAGTACCAACAAAAATGCCTCAAAGCTTTTCTCCAAAGTTAACCAACCTTTGAGTGAATGAGTGCTTGTAAAAAATTAGAATGTTCATCCAAGACAACCTTTCAGCACATCGTGCTTTTTATTAATTTTTGTGGGCATATACACTTTTCTTACTGTCTATAAAAGATTGAGGTGGAAGTTACATTTTTCGTAATACATGAAGAGCCTGTTAATCTTGGCGAATAAGAACCCAGTAAGTTTTGCCTACTGTATTTGCTCCTTTTATTTTATTTTATTTTTTTACATAAAATTTATTTTGTTTACATATTTTTCCCCCACTTGCTTTGGCAAGAAACTCAAGAGCAAAACTCCATTACGTATATGAAATCGATAGCTAACTACAAAAACAAAAACCAGATGGCAGCCAAGCAGAAATACCAGATGTCCATTTCTTCATCTTTTATATAGATTGAGACATCCAGAAACACAAATTTCCATTGTTTACAGAAGTTCATAACCCATACTTTAAAATTCAGAACTTTTCTCTGATACTTAAGAGTTTACTTCTGTATTCCTGTCAGTGCATAAAAAATTGAATCCAGGTCATTGGCAAACATGCCTGATGTGGACAGTCATATTCCAAACTTGAGGTGGCCAGACAAACATCTGGAGCTACAAACAAATTTTAGTTAATTGCCTTGCCTTGCAACTGCTCATTCTCCAGGTGAGATTATGGCTTTATCTTGTGGGGAGAGTGGACAAATGTTGCTGGAATGAGGCCTGCATAGGAGGAAGAGGATGTTTACGTCTTCCTCTGTATTCTCTAATAGCTTTCAATCAAGAAATTTAAACATGTGACTCTCCAAGTACTTTCTTTTAAGTCCAACTTATTGAGGTTTGTTTAATATCCTGCTAAAATATTTCATTTCTATCTCAGTTGGAACTTCAGATCTTTTGTTCTGAGATCTCTTTCTTTAAGCTGCTGTAGTTTTCTTGTTTAAACAATTTGTCTGGAAGACAAGTGCCTCATGTTCTCTGCCATGTAGGTTTTCTTTGCATCAAGAGATCATTGAAAAGAGCATTGAAAATCATAACAAAGAGTTCAATGCATTCCAAAATAATGCTTGAGGTTTTTTTCTCTTTAGAGACTGAAGTACATGGTTTGAAACTACTAAAAAAAAAGAAAATCTGAAAGTCAACTGTGTGCATGCTGTACACAAAAATTCTAGTTTTACTAAGTGTTGATATTTTGGCAACATTCTACATTCATAATTTCAGACTCCTAACCTTGGGGTCAAGTTTTGCAGAAACAGATTGACTTGTGTTTTTTTGTGGGGGTGGCTCAGAGACCATTTTGAGGCTTGGAAGAAGGACATAACTAGGAATTGATATCACTGGAGTAATCCAGCTGGGAGTGTCAGAAAGCTAATTACACCATGAAAGCAGCACTCTATAGCTGGGTTTCCTCTATTTTGTGAAATGTCCTGGACTGAAAAAAAAAGGCACCTTCTGAACCATTTTTTTGTATAAAGATGGCATTATCTGGAAGATGAAGTTTGGAAACAGTTATGAAAATATATTGTTCTTTCAATGGAACACGTGCTACAAGAGGAACGATAACACTGCTACAAATAAGAATACTGCCATTCTAATTGTTTTTTAACTTTCTCTAGCCTGCAAATTTGAGTGCTTGGCCTCGGCCTGGCTTCTGGGATTTGAGCACAAGAAAATAATTGCTGTGGAATAAATTAATATCAGCTACTTCCCAGTGACCACCTGATACATAACATATTTTAGTCTTTTCACAGCACTCAGGAAAACAACTTTGTTAAAGTCTGGGTAAATATGAGCAATTTCTGGCTCCAACACTAACAGAAATTTCAGGAACTTTCAGTCAGAGGGTTGATCAAAAAAGGATAGCAGCAGTTTTAACACAAACTGGTGCTGTAAACCTTGACATCACTGTTCTGTTTTTAGCTTAATAAATGGTCCATGAAATGTGAAAATCAAGTAACAAGTGAACTCCTGAAATGGATGTTTCTCGTGAGATAACTCTCTCTTCCCCAGCAACTATATCTTTGGCCCTGCTTCTCATACAAATGGGTGTCAGTTAGAAGTAATGGTTGTGAAGCCTATGAAATACAGCAGTGTAAAAAGTCAGGAGGCAAGTATCAAAGCTTTGCCTTGACACAGTCAATTTGGTTTGCCTTTTCCTTTCTCGTTTAGGAAGGTACTTCTGGAGATAAATGTCCCCAAACATGGAATTGCATTGACCGTACCTCATCAAAATCAACCTGGTTTTATTTTACCAAGATCAGTGCAGCTATAGCTAAAGTGGATGCTGGCTTCATGTTGATCTGTTGTAAATAAACTTGTTTATTTCAGGAAAAAGTCTTTACTTATGGTTGATAGCTTTCATCCAGGTACTCCTTCCTCTTTCAGGCTTAGCCTCTTTTTCTCTACAGCTCCTGTGCAGGAAGCAGATGATGCTCTGTGTGCTGAACCATGAGGCAGATAGAGGAGACAATGTTCTGCAGGAGCTGTGGCATTGAAACCCTAGGCGTGCCAACCATTCTAGAACAGGTTGAATTCCAACCTTTTGCGAGGGTTATTAGCTGGGGCTGCTCTGCATGCTGTATGGAGCCAGGGGTGTAACAGTATGAAAAGGAAGAACAATAGTAGAACAAAGCCTGTTTTCTTCTGTCTTTAAGGAGTGATTATCACCTTTGGATGGACTTTGAGGTCGTCCAAAATTAAACGGGAAAAAACTGTTAAATGAAATCAGCTGTAGGCGACTGTTTTTAAATGTTCTTCCAAAAGAACAATGGTTGTTTAGGACGCTAATGCTATGCGTTTATGACCAAACCGAAATGGCACTGTCCATTTCCTGGCTCCGAGGCCAACCCACAGGCTGTGCCAGGGATTGCTGCAGCAGTTCAGCAGTGTGGATGACTGGGTACCCGTGACCATGAATGGGTCACGCAAAGACCACGCATGGTCTTTGGTGTGTTTTCGGCATATTTCTACCAACGTGTAACACAGACATTCCTACAGTGAAAGCCAGCTATTCTGTTGCTTTGGTTGTTTGTTTCAGTTCCCTCTACACTTTTTCCTTTTGAAGTCCTGTTTTAAAAAATGCTTTGTTGCTACAGCAGGTACCACTTGTACTGTGAAGTCAGGCAGAGGAATTCAGAAGGGTTTACCCAGCATCTGATCTTACACAGGAAAATTAAATCAGGCTTTTTCTTAGTATGAATTAAAGAGGTAAGAAGGGTCTGAATCGCATGAAAGTAACTTGATTTTTAAAAAGCAGGTTTCTAACACACACCTGTGATCTGCAAATTCAGGCTTTGCTTCCGGTAGAATCTAAAAATCCATGGTGTCTGCTATCATCACTACCATTGGTCACCTAAGTGCTCAGAGAAAGCAAACACAGCCAAATTAATATTCTGAAGCATGCATTCATATCATTAATCACACTGTAAATAAGATCAGGAACTGTGGCTTACATATATCACCTGATCTTGAGTAAAATACCAACTCATAATTAGTGAGGAAACTTAAGATTGGTGGCTAAGCACACCTACCACACAGACAGATCTGATTAGGCTCCAGCATATCCGTGAACAATGTGCAGTGTGTTATTTGCTGAACACAGGCCAAATGATTTCCAACAGAAGCCAATAAAATACTGCTAATGTCGTTAACAAACTTAAATATTTCTGTATTTTCCTAATGCTCTTTGGAGAACAATCTGCCTTTTTATTAGGGCACGGTGTCTGCAGCAGCAGAATTCCGAGCGGTGACAGCGGCTGCCAGACACTGCTCCTGTGCAGACACGCACCGAGGTGGGTTTGAGGGAAGGCTGCTTACTGAAGTGACATTTAACCATCTCTGCACGTGAGCCAGATGGCCAGTTTTCTGGGGTATGTGTCAAACCAGATCCCAGAGGCTGAGTGGAAACAAGGAACGTTTTGCCTGTGGCTCTGGCGGCAACGAAGGGCTGGGCTGGACGCTCAAGCCCTTGCCACGCACACACCCTGGCCACCCTCTGGCTGCCGTTCGAGCCTCTGGCTCAGCCCATCTGTCTCCTACCGCTTCAGTATGTCTCTCCACACCACCGCTGCACGTAAACAAACCTCTTATCCCAGGGAAAAGCCAGCGGTTCTCCCTGATAGTGCGGTGTGGTCTGTGTGGTCTGCCCTGTGCCCAGGGAGGTGGGCGAGGGACACGACGCCAGGCACAGGCCTGGGCCGGCACAGCCTGAAGCAGGGCATGCCAGCCAAGAGGGCGATTACAGCAATGAGATTATGCTGCTCTTCCCTGGGGATGTCCTGGGGATTATTAACCTCATTCCCATCTCTGTAGGGTTCCCAGTCATGCACGCAGGCAGCCTCTCTAGGTTCAGCTAGAAAGCGTGTATGAAATAACTGAATTCTAGAATGGTTTGGGGCAGTAGAGACCTTGAAGACCATCTAGTTTCAACTCCCCTGTCGTGGGCAGGGACACCTCCCACTAGACCAGGTTGCTCCAAGCCCATTAAACGCTTCCAGAGGGAGCGTGCATCCACAGGGAGCGTGCATCCACAGCTTCCCCGGACAACCTGTTTCAGCGTCTCACCCCTCTCACACTGAAGAATTTCTTCCTAGTGCCTAACCTAATCTAAGTTGCTCTGGGCGTAAAGCCATTACCCCCTTGTCCAACACTCTTGCCGGCCCCCTTCAGCACACACAGACACACACACACACAGACAGACACACACAGAAACAGCCCCCACGCCCCAGGGCGGCAGCAGCAGCTCCCACCGCTCACCTCGCCCGGTGTCTGTGCCGCCTCGCCCCTCCTCCGGGGCCGCCTCCCGCCCCGCCCCGCCCCGCCCGGCCGGGCCGTGCCGGGCCGTGCCGTGCCGTGCCGGCGGCTGGCAGCGTGGTGTGGGAGCTGGAGCCCGAGCCGCCGCCGGGTGACCTTGGAAGGCGGGGCCGGGCCGCACCCGCCGCCGCTAGCAGCAGGGGAGCTGGGTGGGGAGACGGCCGAGATGGTGGAGGACGGCGGCGGCGGCGGCGAGGAGGAGGAGGAGGAGGAGGAGGAGGGAGAGAGCGGGGAGATGCCGGCGGCCGGCAGCGTGCCCCCCCGGCAGCGCCGGAACGGCTTCCTTCCCGGCAAGGAGGCGGCGGGCGGCGGGGCGCGGGCGGAGGCCGAGGCCGAGGCCATGCTGGCGGCGGGCGGGCGGGCGGAGACGCGGCTGTCGCGGCGGCGGCTGGCGGTGCTGGCCGTCTTCAGCTGCTACTCGCTGGTGAACGCCTTCCAGTGGATCCAGTACAGCATCCTCAGCAACGTCTTCGCCGGCTTCTACGGCGTCTCCTTCACGCAGATAGACTGGCTCTCGATGGTCTACATGGTGGCCTACGTGCCGCTCATCCTGCCCGCCACCTGGCTGCTGGACGCCCGCGGCCTGCGCCTCACCGCCCTGCTGGGCGCCGGCCTCAACGCCCTGGGCGCCTGGCTGAAGTGCGCCAGCCTGGCCCCCCAGCGCTACCCCCTCACCCTGGCCGCCCAGGCCGTCTGCGCCCTCGCCCAGGTCTTCATCCTGGGGCTGCCCTCGCGCATCGCCTCCGTCTGGTTCGGGCCCACCGAGGTCTCCACCGCCTGCGCCGTGGCCGTGCTGGGCAACCAGGTAGGGGCGGGGAGGCTTGGGGGGGAAGAGGGGAGCTTCCTCAGAGCTTGGCCTGGCGCTGGTGTAAAGTTGCGCTGTGGAAGGGGAAAAGAGCCGTCCTCCCAAGGGGTGGCTGCGGGGCAGCACTGGAGAGAGGAAGGGTGATGGAGCAGGGGCGGGATGCGGAGGCGTTGCGTCCCAGCCTTGCTGTGCGGGACCCTGGCCGCGTTGCGTTCTGTAGCAGCTTGCGGGCTTCTTTCTGCCAGCTGCCTGCAGTGCTCCGCTTGAGACCCCGAGTTCTCAGAAGCAGTCCTGCGCCGCTGTCTCTTCCTCTTGCCTTTGGCACCCCCAGCTGGAGGGGGGCGAAGTGCCTGGGCTTCCATGGAGAGCCCCGGCGCCAATGTGTATGAGTTTCTGCTTTCTGAAATACGACCTCGAATCACTTAAGTGTTAGCAGGCCATGTCCCAATTACTCGGGAGGCTTTCTGTAATGCTGCAATGGTTCCCCTCGCTGTGGGGAGCTGATAACTGAGTCACCCATGTCCTCCAGCTCCCCTGGTCCTGGCTGATCTCAGAGAGCTTCAACAGGCATATCTGAAAGCACAGGTGAAGATGCTGATGGGTTTTTTCCCCTCCCATAGCCTGGTTGTTGCCCCTTGCCAGAGTCCCTGCTTTTCTGCGGCAACAGAATGTTAAGACTCCCATCAACATCGCTGGTGCAGGCTGAGGTCATAGGTGCAGTGTGATTAAGGTAACGGGATTAGTTTTTCCTCATGTGAGTGTCATGATTTTATGTCTCCGCACTTTGGATTATTACAGCTGTATTATTAGCGTGAAGTACTTGCAGGTAAGGTTGCTCATTAGCTCATGTGTGGCTGTTTAAAGTTTTCCCAATGCTTTTCCACAATAGTTTTTGTTGCATTGAAGTCTTCCAGTGGACAGGTAAACTGTTCATTTTGGACTGAAGACTTTGGGTATTGATGGTCAGTTGCTTTGGCAGTTGAGCAAAAATACTGCATCTGCATCCCAGAATAAAGTGAAAGGCTTCTTTGGCAGCTGAATTTCCACTCTTCCTGGCAAGTGCCAGTCCTCCCAGTAGGAAGGAGTTATTGGGATTTTGGTTCTGGAGTACGATGCCAGGGATCCAACTTGGAGTCTGAAACTGCTGCTTTCCTTGGATGCTGAGACGTGGAGGTTGAGGTGGTGCAGGACAAGAAGCAGGAGTGCAGGGATTGTGTGGATAGGAACCACAAGAAAGATGGACAAGGAATTCCAGATGTGCGTTTTGGTTTTGTGTTAGTAATAAGGATGTGCCTTTTCTCCTGCTCTTCTATGGGTTTTGCAATAAACATCCCATATCAGTCTTTGTTACTGTAGAGGCAGGATCGTTACATCAACTGGAGCATTTTGCTTGAGAAAAGAAGAGTGTTTCTACGAGAGCAGCTGGAGTCTTCTGTCATTTCTAGGCCTTCAGTTGCAGGATGACCAGGATAAATTTATGTGCATGCACAGTATTTTCCTGTGAAAGATTCTTCTGCAAAAAAACACTTTCATTAATGCTCAGTTGTTAAATATGCTGTATACTAGGTGTAGTACTGTAGTTGAATGTAGAAATGAAAAGGTTAAAACCTGAGCTATGAAAGATTTGATTGTGATATGTCATTGGGAGCAAATGGCTCAGAAGTATGATACTAAAGGAAGACTTTTCCATTATAGTTTTATTAATACTTACTGTGATAGAAATTCAGAATTCTCCCTGGTAAGGCTTTTTTCCCTTCTGTTCATTTTTATGTTCACAGGAAAAATATTTTTGTCTTTCTTTTCTTGTGTTACAGCTTGGCACTGCAATTGGCTTTTTGTTGCCGCCTGTTTTGGTTCCAAACACACCTAATGATCTCGATCTGATGGCACATAACATCAGCATCATGTTCTATGGAACAGCAATAGTGTCCACACTTTTGTTCTTCTTAACAGGAGTTGGTAAGTGTTCTGTTACTGTGATTTAAATGATGACCGTAGGGAGTGTTTACAACATGTTACCTAAAGCATCTGAGGTGGCTTAAAGTAGTTGAGGTTACATTTTCTCCAGTTTACCTGTGTGCAATTACCTGTTGCCCCAGGGTTAAGTGTCCACCAGTTTACTGTATGCTCTGCTTCCCTGGAGTGATCTCTCAGAATATTTAGTTCACTTAAGCTTTTTGCTACAAGGACATTATGATATAATGTGAATTCTCGCTGTTGATCTTGGAATTCAGATACAGAGGTCTAGACACATTGCAGAAAAAGTCTTGTCTTTGACTATATGTTGGTAGCAATCAGATGTAACCAAATAATTAGCACATTCTTTGTAACCATGACTTGACGTTTCAGTGAGAAAATCTAGAATATTTTTTTTTCATGGAAGTGTTAAAACCCCCAAGTTAATCTTCTGAAATTCATCAAACTGAAACACTTTGAAAAGAAAAAGCATTAGTCTGGTAAAGATGAATCAAAATTGTTCCTCCTTCTTTTTCCCCAGTGTTTGAAGAAAAGCCCAAATACCCTCCCAGTCACTCTCAAGCAGTCCTGCAAACTGTGCCTCCCGAGGATTACTCCTACAAGCAGTCAATTATTAACTTGTTCAAGAATATTCCATTTGTACTTTTGCTGATCAGTTATGGTAAGTGGTCTGCTGAACAGTTTAAATGTGTGCCAAAAGCACATTAAGTTTTTGTTGTGGCAGTGTTTTCTTTATGGGGGAGGGAGTGTCAAACTTTTGCTTACTAAGCAGCCAATATTAGAAAATCCGGCAGGATTGAAAACACCATTTGTAGGTGTGGTGAAGATACTTTACCTGGCAGATAAAAGGTTTTGCATCTAATGTGAGTCTTAAATATCAAAATATTAACTCTTTAGGGTAGCATATCTGTGTGGCTACACCTGGAATGACCAAAGCTTTTCTTTTGTTACTGCAGGTATTATGACTGGGGCATTTTATTCTGTGTCGACATTATTAAATCAGATGATAGTAACTCATTATGAGGTAAGTTGCTTGGATCTTTTTTTTTTTTTTTTTTTTAACTGTACATTTGCAGAGGTGATACTTTAGTATTCTATAGGTGCTATGTGTGCACAGAAGTTTGGTTTCCTTTATACCCCACTGCAGTTTCTTGCGCCATAGAGCCATGGAAGTCAAAGGAATGCTTGTGCTTATGACTGCCAAGAGGTCTGAACTTGACTCTGAGTGGAAGCAAGTTATTAATTAGCACCATATAAATATTTGTTGAAAGGGAGAAGAAGTGAACGCTGGGAGAATTGGCTTGACACTGGTGGTGGCAGGAATGGTGGGTTCGATTATTTGTGGTTTGTGGCTGGATTACACTAAAACATACAAGTAAGTGTGGGTAGGCATGTATGGGGTTAGGGGTAGGAGAGCAGTGCAATTGCATTAGAAAAATACTGTAGCCTTAGGGCTGAAGTGGACTGATGATGAAATGCAGTTCATCCCTGATCCTTTAGCAGCCTTGATGGAGACTAGTTTCTGAAGCTACAGCAAAAGCTCGAGACTCTTGCTGGTTTTTAGCCAAAGAAAATGAGGGAGGAGGGTGCAAAGATGTGAAGGGGGTTTTTGATCTCCTGTCTCTTCAGGACTGTAAGGCTAACAAGGAAAGCACTGTATGTCCTGTGTCCGGGTGGCCCAGCGGGCTCCTTTTCCTAGGAAAGTACAAAGGCTCAAAACCTACTGTGCATTGTTTTGTAAAATGAGCAGTTGATAGGTTCTCATTTTTTATACCACTCCTGGTCCTGTTAGTAAGTGTAACATTTGCATTAATTCAGAGGATGACCATGGAGCAGAACTGTCTTCTAGGATAGGAGCTCCGGAGTCCATCACCCATGGTGTGGTGTCCCCCCAAGAGTGAGCAGTGTCCTGGAACTCTGCTTGTGGTGGAGTAGTTCTCCCCTGTGACTCTTAGTACATTATGTGCAAGAGCTCTAGAAACCTAATGGATGTTAATGGTGTAGATTGGCTTTGTTTCTGCATGTGTTTTGGCTTATAAATACATAGTGGTATGTCCTTTAATGTTTTGGATGACATTCCCTATTCCCGATTTAAAATAAATAGAACATTGCAGTGAGATTTGTTTGGCTTGCCTCTTAGGCTGACTTTTGTCGCTAGTAGTGTTTGATACGGCTGCTCGTGTTGTATGATGGGCAGTGCTGAAGAGTGGCTGAGAGGTACAGCATGGTGGAGAACTAAAGTGGCCTTAAGGTAATAATAGTATCCGCTATGATTGTCCACTCTTTGAGAGTCTGAATAAGTCTCTTTAGCCTTAAGTGAAGCAGTCATATAACCAAGGCAATAAAGAGTTCGGGAAGGGACACGTTCTCATTGCGAAGTATGTTTGAGTCAGAATTACATGAAGCAAATTTTATAGCTATAGAATGTCAGTTGTTAGAGAGTAAGTAGTGTCTATGTTACTCTTCCATGCTTCAACAATGTACTATGACCTTATGTTAACAATATTAATTTTTTTTTTTTTCTTGGTTGGGTTGCAGGCAAACTACTTTGATTGTTTACATTCTCTCTTTCATTGGGTTGCTGGTATTTACTTTCACCCTGGACCTCGGATACCTTATAGTAGTGTTTGTGACTGGAGGAGTACTTGGGTGAGCAATTAAAGATGACTAAAAGACTTACTGTAGTTCTGTTCAGAAATAATATTTAACCCAACTAAATTATTCTACTGTATATTCTGTTGCCATCCTCTCAACCTGTGCCTATAGCTTGCAGTACAGATAGGGTTTACTAGGGTTTCACCTTCTGTTCCATTAGAATAAATCTAAAGTAACTCACTTTTCAGTGAATTTCATTTAACGTTTTTATGGACCTAACAGAAGTCTGTATGTGATCAATTTGTTCCAATTCAAAAAGCTGCCTGCAGTAAAGTAGATTTTTTTCTGTTGACCAGTGGATACATAATTAGAGTTTAACTGAGCAAATCTAGGAAGACTGGCTTCTGTGCATTTTGATTAATCTGTATTTTGATAGCCCAAGCATGTGCTGGGTGCTTTGTTCACTCAGAAGAGCGTGAGCACTTCTCATAGATGCATAACCTAAAAGCCCCAGGGAGGGATGAGGGAGTAGAGCTGTATCCAGCCATGCAGTTGAGGTAGAGCCAGCAGTGTCTTGAGAGTTTAAGAACTAGTCAACCTATCTCAGCTGCATTAAATCCCTGTTCTTCTGTCACCCATCAGTCCCCTCAGCTTCTTTCACACCAGCTTCTACCAGATGTTCCACTCCCTACTGGTGGTCTCTTTTTGTCCTCCAGCATAGATGCTTGGGCTGATCAAATGATGATGTGTGTGTATGTCTTTTAATTTGAAACTAATTGGCTTTAATTATGGAGTCACTTGTGGACTGATCAGAGAAGGTTGTTTCATAGGCATGGAGTCCAGGTGGTTATGAGAAATGGGACAAATATGTTAAAGCACCTTTGTCCTAAAAAGAGGCATGTGGGTAGAATTGTTGGATGAGCAGGCAGAGCAAGAATCATGTTAGGTCTTGAAAACACAATTCAGAATACCACCAATTTAAAAAAACAATGTGTTTATATTTTATATTCTTAGCTGTAGTAATAGATGAAGGCCACACCTGTTATCCTCTTACTCTCCTCTTTTACAGGTTCTTCATGACTGGCTATCTCCCGCTTGGGTTTGAATTTGCTGTGGAAATCACATATCCAGAGTCTGAAGGCACTTCCTCAGGTCTCCTTAATGCATCAGCACAGGTTATATAATTTTATTTCTTCAAGTGAAGTAATGTTCATGATGGCCACTCTGCTTGAATCTGTGAAGGCTTTCTTAGACTTGGCTGCTAAGTCTTTTATGTTGTTGTAGTCTTCATTTTTTCAGTTTGGTTTTTATAAGATGTGTCCTGAAACTTTTCAAGGTAAAGGGATGACTCTTCTATGTGATCCTGATGAAATGACTTGTTTGTTTATAGATATTTGGAATTATCTTTACACTTGTGCAAGGAAAACTCACAACAGACTACAGTCCTCGTGCAGGAAACCTCTTTCTTAGTGCTTGGATTTTTGTGGGCATTATTTTAACAGGTAATTATTCTGAAATATAAGTAATGAATTCTCTTAATAAAAAAATATGAAGTTTTTTTTTAGACAGTGAATTTCTGGGGAGTTTTTAGATGTCTCAGGTGTCTAGGATTTAAATATGTATCTTCCTGTCTGGGCTGACAGAATTTGTAAGTTCAGGGCTTGTTTGGTTTTTTTTCTTTGTTTTTCACTTTGTCTTAAGGATGATGTTGCTAATATATGGACAACCATGTCACCCATTTCTTGAGCCATGTCTTGAATTTGAGGCAGATCTGTATCTCCAGAATAGCGTGGCAAATGTTATCACATTCATAACAGGAGACAGTTTGCAGTTTTCTACATGAAAGAAACTGCTCCTGTTTCTGAACTGTACCAGTGACTTACAGGTGCTGATACTTACAAACATGCTGAAAGTGCTAAAATAATTAAGCTTTGCTTTAAGTACTCATGGTTTAAAAGCTTTTGTTGTCCTTTTCTGCATGTGCTTTGTGAGGAGCAAGTTCCAATTGTCAGTAAGTTCAAACAGCAAAAGAGCAAATACAGAGATTTTGATTATGTGCTAAAAGCAGTTTCCGTGTGCTTGCATGGTGCAAACATTTCCCTTGAAATGCATGTCATTGCAAAGTTGTGAACCAGCTTTCTCTTTGTTTTTGTTTCAGCCTTAATAAAGTCAGATTTGCGAAGACACAATGTGAATTCAGGGATTATAAATTTGGATGTTAAAGCTGTAAGTGGCAACTCTTCTACTATGATTGTATTGTCGTGCTTGAATGCTTGGCTTCTATTGGCATAATAATATTAACAGCAGAAGAATAAATAATAAAACTTAGGACTGTTTCTATGCTGTTTTGGAACAACAGAGCCACATGGGATGCTGCACCTGGATATCTGCTTTGCCCCTTAGCTCCCATGAAAAAACCTAGAAGGCCACCTTCTCTCAGATTTTCCTGAATTATAAGTGGCTAACATTGATCTCTGATTTTATTGCTTGAATATTGCTTTTTCATATTTGCAGGTAGCATTGTAAATTGTGAAGCCTTTTTGTGCATTGGGTTAGGAGGCTGTTATAGACTATATATATAATTTAAAATACCTGCTGTCTCTTTAAGTCAAGTCAGTGTCTCATGAACAGAAGTCATGCTTCAGTTTCTATACTGTGCTCCCTGAAGTGCTGAGTTTGTTCTGCTGAGCAACCTTTCAATTTAAATGAAGAGTGAGCATAGCACTCTGCTGTTCAGGAGGTCCAGAGACCATGATTCAGCAGCTTTTCTAAGTTATCACAGTTACTGATACAAATAGGGCTGTCACTGGAAACTTTTTTCAGTGCTGAGGTTTTTTTGATCATTTGGGTCAAGGTAATGAAACAGCTTTTTGGAGTCAGATACTGCAAGATCCTCTGTCACGCTTATTTTTACGTGTAGGTGTCTTGCATATATAGCAGCTTCTGATCATCTGTGATCAGGTGCATGCTGTTAGTGTCTGTGTAAGGGTCAGAAACTTCCAAGCTGGTGCTATATGAGCTCACTGGAACCTAAAACCTGTGCAGCTGTGTGTGCACAGTGTGGCACCCTGGGGGTTTACCAGCCTGGGTCAGGGCTATTTTGGGGGTGTTCATGCTGACTGCAGGCAGTGGTCCATGACTTGTCTGTTTTCCGTTATCACCTTGTTAATTAGCCCAGATTGTCACACACCTTCATTTATGTTAGCCAGGATATAACTAAAGCCTGGAGTCCTTGCCCTGATGCTACCATCAATAATTGAGAGCTGCCTGTGTTAATAAGGTACTATTGTACTTCAATGCCAAACCTTGATTATCAAGTTTCTAATGTGTTTAAATGTAATGGAGAAAAAATCTGAAAATTAATCTCCACATGATAAATATCTATATAGAGTAATTATATACTTTAGAGTTATACTAAGGCACTCAATTCTTTATTTTTGCACTGGTTTTTTTTTCCATTACACAGAGAAGGGGAAATAGGGCTTTCTATAAAAGCCTAATTTGGCTAATTAACTACATATACTGTTGGAGTCTAGCCTAATAATTACCCAAGAATACTGAGGCTGGGAATAACTTCTTCTGAATAACAGCTTAATTCCTACTTTTTTTTTCCCCTCTCCAGGTTCCAGTTGACAGTCCTGTAGAATCTGAAAGTACTGCAGTAAAAAGTCAGTCGGCTTTATAAAGCTGAAAGAAGGTGACTTTGAAATGCACAAGTTTGGTTGGATACTGAACAATATTAATTAGTGTAATCACTGGATTTGTGTGTATGAGTAGTAAAATGTATTTGGTGATATGAGTGATAGTTGCGCAGTGGAAGCTATGAAGATACTCAGTTCTTTTTTTTTCCCAAGAAACAAACATTTCACTTTTGTATGGAATATTTATTCACAGAATCAATTAGGTTGGAAAAAACCTTCAAGATCATCGAGCCCAGCCATTAACCCTACTATCCCAAGTCAGCAGTTTTCAAGTTGTGCAGTTTCATGAGTAAAGAGCTGTGTGAATGCTCTCCATGCTAGGGAGACTTGTATATTCAGGATGCATACTTGAAAAGATCTGGAATCCTGAATTATAGTTGTCGTGATCAGAAGTATCTAATCTTTTCTTGGTCAGTTTTTGCTAGTGCGTTTGAAAAGTCAGAGTAGGTAGCTGCACAGCTGGAGGATGTTCTCAAGTTCCTTTTTTTAAAAAATGTATCTGTATTTTTAATATAAGCCAGTGGTTCCTTCTGGGAAACTGTCTATAGCACAATGCTGGAATCAAGAGATGACTACAAAAGTGTGTGTTTCACACTGGCATCTGACATGTCTTTTGCCTTGAAACTTCCTGGTAGATATCAGAAGGCAGATTAGAGAAAACACTGTCCTATAGATTCACTGGAACATTTTTGGGGAGTTTTAAAAAGTTTCCCACTACATAAACTGAAGGAAAAGCATTTCTTGTTAAGTAAAGTAAAAAGGAGCAGAAAGGCCTTTGATACCTCTACTGTGAAGTATTTATAGACAATGGAACATTACTACATAGGTTGCCTCCATGGAATATTCTGTGTGCTTTCTCAGTTAAAATGAGAGGGGTATGAATTTACAAAGAGCTGGTGCCTTTACTTTGTAAAGAAGATCCTTGCCTCATCTTGAGTTTAACAGTGCTGCTGAAGAAATTCTGTTTTGTGTGTTATACCTCCTGAGCTGAATATTTGTGGTGTGTCAGAAAATGTGTTCAGTCCTTTTTTGCATTTATTTATCGGCATCATGAATGGTATCATTTGTCATGTGAAATTTTTAATGCTTGCATAACTTAAAACATGTATTTTGGAGTTTGTTGAAAGCTGTAAGAATACTGAAAAGAAAATAGTGATGTTTCATTCATTCTGATGAAATATTTGCTGCTTATGTCATGTATCTTAGCTAAAAAGGACCAAACTTTGTTAATATTCACCTTGTGTTATTACATTTATCTGAATTTGGGATGTGGATTTTTCACTGCAGTGCTTTTGAAAATATTCTCCTTTACCTTGTGCTTTCTCTACCACCTAGAGAATTGATGGCACTACAACAATACTGAGGCCCTGCTATTACTGAAAAGCTCAGACCTGAGTTAGCAGACTTTTTCAAACATTTAAGCTTTAGCAGCCTTTAGGTTGAGTCTGCAGGTCAGTCATCAATGATGCCATCTCTGAGTTCCCACAGATGTAGTGCCACGCAGAAGGTGGAATCTTACTTGAAGTTTTCCACAGATAGTTTCAGTTGGATACAGGGAAGTTTTTAACTCCAATATAGTGGTTTAGTATGATAAGTATCATTAAGTGCTTTTCTTTTGCTTGTTTCACTGTAGCTTTAGAGTATCCCTTTTGATATAAAAAGGATCCTGTAAACTTAGCTTTCTAAACTTGGTGAGCTTGTTTTAATCTTTTGTATGGCAAACACTTCAGACATGGGAAGACTGAATGGTAATATACATACTAGCACAAGCTAAGCGTGCTTGGAACACTTGTCTTTCCAAAAAGGTCCCATCTCTCTTTGCCAGGTCCAATGCCAGACAGAAAATGGACACACCTTGCTGCTTCTGGAGAGGCAAGCTCTATGAGAAGAGCACTCAGTGAGGTAGCTCAATATAGGAAAAACAACTCGTAGATAGTAAAAGAGGAGGCAAGAGTATAGGAGTTGAAGCAGTGGTGCTTTTGTTATGTCAGTTTTTTACATATAATCACTTGCTGTGGTGTAAGCTGCCCCGTCAAAGGATCTACACAATTTCAGCTTGCATGAGCAAAGTAAGAGTTCCTGCCTGTTGATGTGCGTGGGTGGCTTTTCTTTTGGAAAAATGTTAATAATGTGTGCCAAAATAGATACATTATTCTGCAAGGTACAGACTCAGTAAATATTTGTGTTTGTGACCCATGGTTGCTTTATACTTCTATTGCAAAATCTTACCATGGTAATTTTCTTTGCAGTTTGGGGGAATTGTTTTAAAATCTTCAATAGAAAGTGTTTGGCAGTATCTGGAATGCTTCTGAATTGTTCAGATACACACTGTTCAGATTCAAGCATTGATCTTTTTTCTTCCTTTTTAAAATTTATTTTTAAATTCTTGTATTCACTGCTAGTTTCCAGTTTCTCTTGTTATGTTCAGCTGATTATTGAAAAAATATTCCAGCCCTTCTGCCTCCTTGTGTTTTTATCTTCTGCCAGGTTACTTGACTACACTCTGAAAAGGCCCAAACAAGATTTTGGCATACTGGAAACTCTGCTAAGTCCATGAAAATAAAATATTCTTAATAATGAAGGCTTAATTACATCCTGGATTTAATACTCCCCCTCTAAAAAAGTTGGAAACCTGTGAGTTATTTCCAGGCAACGATAAAGTATTTAAATAGAAGGCTCAGCAGCAAAATAAAGAGTGAATAAAGAACAAACCAGTATTTTATGCAATAATATCTGTCTGTCAAGAAACTGAGGTTCTAGTTCATGGCAAAAATAAATTTGGGGTTGCTGGGGCTTTGAGTTTTTTTGCTTTTAATTTTTTCTTTTAAGCAAACAATATCTATCCAGTCAAACATCCATCTGGAACTGAACATCTTAGCCTTGAGATTCTGGCTCAGCCCTCCAGTAAAGAGTGGATGTGGGGGCTAAAGATCATAACTGCTTACAGAGGTAATCATTTAATGAATGGAATTTTATGTCAACTATGAGGATAGAGTGGGAAATCAAGTGAAGAGAGGCACCCCAATCCCATGCTTCAGCTTTTGCTTTTCAGTATGCTTTTAAGTACTTCAGGAGAACTCTAGAGAATGCAAAAGAAGTCATGTAATAGTGACCCTAAGCAAGGAGGCTGGCCCCAAGTTCCCAAGGACTAACTAGGGTGTTTACTTGGTAACTTGCAGCTATAAGATTTGGAGATTGCTCTTTAAAAAAACCATCTATCTTTCTTTGTTTCTTCCAGACCATGTTAAACTTTTGCTAACTCCAGTGGGTCAGAGCCGAAGAATGTTGACCCATTTTTATTTAGGAATCCTGACATGGTCTTAATCTCATTTCTGTTTGGGTTTGAAAATGTCAGACCTCTAAGGCATAGTCTGGAATTCCTGCAGTTGGGAGCTTTAACATTGGTTCTTCAGGGCATTTATTTTGTAGATGAGTGCTTATCTTCAATAACAGCACTTTCTGTTGCTGAATGCTCCTGTTTTATGAGGAACAAAGACCAAGGGAAGAAGTGGGAAGAATACATCTTAATAGTTTCAGGCTAATAGGGCTTTCCTAACTTCATTCTCTTGGGCATCTCATTTGTTCAAGACAGTCTGTTGTTTCAGAGACAATCACTGGAGTGTGTAGTTAGAGCTGCCAGCCCATATTGCCTGATGAAAAAATGCTTTTTGAGAAATCTTTGGACTATTTTGTGTTTCTATGACCAAATGAAATTGAGTTGAGCTATAAGCAGTTACTGCTTTCATTTTCCATTCCGTGAACTCATGAGTTTTCCTGTGTGAATGGGAATGTGTGACCTTTTTCATTGCTGTCTTTCATGTACATAGAACCTTCTGAAGTGTTATAGGTTACTAATGACTCATGGACCACAAGCTAAGTTATTGTGTCAGTGTACTTTCCTCACCACCACCATTCAGTCTGAAGTCTGTGAAGACGGAGAATTCATGTTAATGTATGAATTGGAATTGATTAAGCAAAAAATATTCCTAAGAGAAATGTATTTCCATGTGAGACCCTTGTTATTGACTGTACGTGTCTTTGTTCTCATGAAGATAACAAATACTTTTGCTGTAATTTGTTGGGTTTGTTAGTGTCCTTTGCTTCAAGAGAAAATTAAAAATTCTTTATTAATATTCTCTGATTGCAATATTGTACATATGTGTACATGTGGGTGGCATCATTCCTTACCAATATATGTTACTAATAAAGCGTGTACCATGTAACATGATTTGAGCCAAGATTGCCATTTTTGACAGCAGCTGATGCAGCTAATGGTCTAAAAATTACTCCATTTTTTTCTTTTTTTCCTTAGAAACTGCCATTTAGTGTAAGAAAATTTTGTAAGTGTATGATATACTGTGTCATTAATAAACATGCGTGCATATGTATATGCAGAGTGTTTGTATGCAAGGTATATAAATGTGTTCTACAAGAGAGTATTGGCTTTTCTCAGGGCATGAAATTAAAATTATTAGCATTGGTAGCTGAATTGCACTGCTCTAGCATGTTGATTTCTCCATATTTGCTTTGGAAAAGGTCTGTGAGGAAAAGAAAGTGCAGTTAATCCCTAAAGCAGAGAAAAATCAAAGGCAGCGCCTTAAGGGTAGTACAAATACAGTTTTAATACAACACCCAGCTGTAGGCAGATGATCTGGGGAGAGAGGATAGAGACATTGCATGCAGGTATGGCCGAACTTTTGTTTCTAAAACTTAAATTGTCTTCAGTGGGAGCACTTTAGGACCCTTGTGAGCTCTCTGCAAGGGTTCTGTCACTTATCCTCAAGCGTTTAGCCCAGCAGAGCAGCTGTGAGCCAGGTAAGTTTGAGGCACCTGACTCGAAGTAGTCGCTAAGAAAATGTTCTGGCTTTGTTTTGGTTTGTTTTTTTTTTTTTAGTCTCGTCACAAAACTGGCATTATCTCTGAGCTATTTTTGTATCAGAGATTCTTCACAGGAGGAGGCTGCAAGTGCTGCAGAGCACAGGAAACACAAGTCTTTTGTCGTAAAGCACCGCAGGCATCTAGTTCAACAGTGGGGTGAGCTCTCAGGTAGGCTTTTCATTTCACAGCCAGGACTAGAGGGTTGTATTTCTCTTAGAGTCACTCTGTAAAAGCTGTGGGTTATATCCCGGTTTAGCATTGCGACTGTAACGGCCCCATAGCTGGGCAGGAGCAAACGCAGCAAATTATTACTGCTTTTAAGTTTTGTTCTTTCTTTCTTTGCAGGTGCTTCGTCTTTCTCGAAATAAAACATCAGAAACCTCATCATGTAAGTGGGAGATGTGAATCCTGACTATGATTAATCAGATGTTTTCTACAGTATGGAGGAGGCCCTATTTATCCAAAGCTAACAAATGTCACCCCTTCCAGAAAGTTCTGTGGTTTGTGCATGGTTAAAATAGGCAAGTGCCAAACAGTCTCGCTGCTTCCTTGGCTAGAAGGGTTTCTTAGAACCTGCTGCGTTTCCTTCTGGCTGTGCTTCACAATGAGCTAACCTTACCTGACCGTGTTCTAAATTAGTATTTGTATCTTCAATTAACATATTTCAGAAGACAAAACAGTAATATCTTGAACTTTGTAGGAAGGCCTTCAGTGGGTATGTCACACTAAAAAAGAAAAAAAAAAAAGGCTAACTACTGGCAATGGTTAGGCATAGTTACTGATTTGTTAGTAACTATATATATATATATATATTTGTGAGTAATTGGCCAATACTTGTTTAATATTGGATGCGGTCAAAATTCAGCCTCTAGAATAGCAGTTTCCGGTGTTTTCTCAATAAATTGCTTCTGCTTGTAACAATGCTTAGGTCATTAAAAAAGGTGGTAAATAATATTTGTCAGTACTGTGGCCTTGCATTACGAGTTCTAGAAACAAGCATAAGACCCTACAAAAGCTATAGACTCTGTGCAGATGGAGAATTATCATGAAAACAATTATTTTTTAAAATACCTGGTTAAAGATGCCTTGGGTGCCCAAAAGTGCTGTTGCTGTAGTTCTGCAGGTTGGAGTTCATTTGCTGTGTAGATGAGGCAGTAAAAGTGCATCCTAGTGAACTGAATTTGTAAAATGGGAAGGTGTAACTGGAATCACCTTTTTCCATGACTAGGTGACTTTGGTTAATGATGGGAGGTGTCCCTAGGTGACTTTGGTCTAGTGGGAGGTGTCCCTGCCTATGCAGGGGAGTTGGAACTAAATGTTCTTTAAGGTCCCTTCCAACCCGAACCATTCTGTGATTCTGTGATAGCTGTATTATCACTGTAATAGCACCTTCTTACTGTTTTGTCTCTCTTTATATTTGACACGTACTTGTGTGTGCATCCTAAAAAAGTACCTTATAAAAGTCATGTAAAGAAGAGTCTCGAATGAGACTCGGTCAGTTGAGTAAAATATCATTGGCATGATTGGACACAGCAGCTGGAAAGAAGTGTTTTACCTGAGTAAGAAGGGTAAACCTACTGAGAGAGAATGAGATCTCTGGATGATAGTTCAGTTCTCTATTAAGGTGTTCCTTAATGGGGAAATTGGCTTTTACCCTAGAACATTGTATTGAAAGCTTTTTCTTCAATTGACTTGTAGAAACAGAATATGAACTAGTTTCATAATCACACATTTGCTTTGCTTTCAAAAGTTAGGTAGGAAACTACTTGGTGAGCAGCATGACTTGGGGATGGCAGGGGCTACCCCTGGTTCATACAGCACTGGGAAGGGTGCTGGAAAAAAACCCAGGGAAGTATCCAAAGCTTCAGCAGTTTTCCCAGCCTGTCCTAGACTGAACCAGAAACTTTACAATGTCTTTTTTCAGAGTGGGGCAGTCTTTAAGGTTTCTCAGATGCTGATCAGTACTTATATGTACTGATAAGGTAGAAGAGGGACTGCAGATGAGTGCAAAGTTAGTTACTCTTTCAGAAATTAAACTGTCCAGCCTGCTGCCAAGGGAAAAAGTTTCTGCAGTTTCTAAGCCTGTGCGTATTTTCTCCATTAATTTCTGGAAGGTAACTCGATTTCTTCGGAATAATTAATCAGCTAATTCTGAACCCCACAGATGTTAGACAAAACTTACACATCCTGAGCTGAATGAAGAGACATTGTCCTGCTAGGGTGACTCACCTTTGGCTGATTAACTGGCTCCATGGGACTTTAATTTGTTTATATTCTACTCCCCAAGAAGAACTAAAGTTCACTTAGGGTCCTAATGCTAAAAGCCTGACATTCACCTAGAAGTTAATGCATAAAGCCTAGGAATCCCTTAATTTCTCATTTTGACACTGCTCCACAAAAGTTTCTGAAGGGTAGAGGAGCCCCAGAAGGCTCAGAAGGTTAACAGTTATCCAAACCAGATTTGCCAGGGAAGATAAGGAGGTCCATTTGATTTTGGGGAGCAAAGTGCCTCATGTTCAGGGTGATTTTTTCTTCTGACCTACTCCATTTGCTCAGGCTTGAGCTGTAAGTGTAAGTATCTCATGAGGGTTGAAATGTCTATGTGGATAAAGAGGACAGAGCATTACGGAGCTCCCTTGAAGTCTGCAGCTTGTGGGATTGCACTTAGGATGTTCCTGGTTTTGATTCCAAAGTCAGAAGAGTCTGTAGGCTTCTTGAGTTTGCCACCTATCTTTGAAAATGAATCTAATTTGTGATGGCAAATAACAAAAATGACTGAAAAAAAAAAATTTGCTCCAGATAATTCCTTTAACAGCTTGAAGTTTTTAAAATGACCACAATATGTGAAATTTAGCTTCAGGTGCTTCACAGAATCACAGAATTGTCATGGTTGGAGAGGACCTCTGAGATCACCAAGTCCAACCATCAACACACAAAAAAACCTCAAACAAAAACCAAAAAACCAAACAAACGGAAACAACCACACACACTCCACCAAAAAACACCCAGAAAAAAAGCCTCTACAACCTTGGCCACTACCCTCGAGCAGATAAACACTCCCGCCCAATTTGGTGTCATCTGCAACCTTACTGAGAGTGCACTCCATCCCCTCATTCAGGTAATTGATAAAGGTATTGAAGAAGACTGGCCCCAAAATGGAGCCCTGAGGGACACCACTGGTGACTGGCTGCCAATTAGATTTGACCCCATTTACCACAACTCTTTGGGCAAAGCCATCCAGCCAGTTCTTTACCCAGTGAAGAATACAAGAGTACTTACGCAGTGTTTTAACTACTGTTCAATCATTCTCTAGTTAGGGAAAATCTTCATCTGCACGGTACTGCACTTCCTTGGAGTGATGCTTCAGATCAAAAACTGCTCAATGAAATCATCAGTGTCATGATGCTATCTTGCTGTACCATGTCACTGGGAACAGAACATATTTCTCTCTTTGCAGGTTTCACACAACGCCTAAATTCAAAGGTTTGGGCTTGAGACATGTTTTATTGCTAAATTAAATAACTTTTTCGCTTCCAAGTACTACCTGGAAAGACAATACATTTCAATAATTTTAATACATAAGGACAATGATTGTTCAGAGCATTTCCTGATCATCATCATACTATTCCTAGAGGGCACAGGGTATCCGATAGCAGGTCTGAGTTGCTTAATTGATTTCTAAACAGCATCAAGAATTGTGCTTCTAAGCAGGGAGAGGTTTTATTGCAATTTGCTCCTCTCTCTCTGCAGGTGGGGATGACTCAGGTGCTCGCTTGGCAGTAAAGGTTAAGTCCCAACTCACCTTTGGTGCCACCACTGGCAGCTCCTCTGTGACAAAGGCCAGCAGGTGCTGATGATTGCTAAAAACAGAACTCATTTTTGGTGGCAGATTTTTTTTAGCCACTGCTTTTCTGTACTATCTATACTTTTATTATGCAATTCCCCTGAAAACAAGTGATTGTGCTGGGTGGTTTACCCTCTGACTAAAGGTTAAGGAAGAAGTAATCAGAAAAGATAGATTGCAAAGATATATGGAAGGTTACATTAGAGTTTCCTTGTTTTTATAAGCAGAGTTTGCTGCGGAGACCAAATCATGTGATACGGCAGCAAGTAAGACCTTTGCAGCAGACTGTGTTGACATAATTATTTTCCCAAGCTGTAGCCATATTTGACACTTAAACTCTGGAACAAGGCAAAAAGAGTAAGGCAGGCTAGTAGTGACGCTAATGTACCGCTCTGAGACAACAATTTAATCTTTGATGCCATCAGTTGTAGATCAGAGTGTGGCAGCTATAATAAGTACGGAAGAGGAAGGGCTCTTTCACTGCCAGCAGAGGCTTAGGCCAAGTGGGACATGCTGACCTGCAATGAGGGTGGAAAGATAAAACTTGCTGACCAGTTGGGGGGGGGTGGGGCGGGGCTGGATTTACAAGCTTTTCTTGCCTTTGATTTTTTTTAATGCTGGAAATCTTGCTTGCTGGAATAGGCTGAGTTCAACTGGAGTCCAGTTAAACAAACCCATCTAAAATAAAAACTGTAATGATTTTATGCAGTATAATTACTGCAGCAGAAAAAAAAAAAAATACTGTTAATGTTCAGTGCTAAAGCCAAACCAGCTGATCGCTGTTATTTCTGCTAGACCATTGCGAAGTAAATAGTATGCTAAGAGTTTCCAGTAAGGGCTACCTTGGGCTCCAAGGAAGCACACCCTCAAGCATTCCTTTTTATAGCTTGCTTTTTTTTCTTTCTTCCTTTTTTTTTTTTTTAAGTCTGCTTTACATATTTTTTTCCCAGTGTTCACATTGATGAATACATAAAGTTCTCAGTGGTTACGCAAATCACTCCTGCAAACTTGCATCAACAGGCATCCCCATGGCTATATCCTTATCACAGTTTAACCTTGCATTTCATTAATGAACAAGTGCCATTCCATCATAACTTCCAGTTTAGGAAAAAGCCCCACACAAACATTTTATTTTCCTTTTCAAGGTTCAAACGAGGTCACTGTGGTCTTTTCAGGAAATGGGCTAAGTTTGCATAGCAATAATGCAATTAGGCAGGCAAACTTTCAACCTGCTTCTCTTCTGCAAAGCTGAAGCACCTTTGTAGGATTAACCATTTCAGACTGCTGCTGCTTTTCTGGACATGCAGTGGCTCCTAAATTCAGAAAAGGCCATTAAGATCACTTGGCCTGGCTTTAGCAGAGCGGTGTGCCCAAGCTGGGGACACTTCTAAAGTGCCCAGGCTCCAGGCTTTTGCTACCGACTGCTGCCAGCCACAGGTACTGGGCTTATTTCCTGCTCCACCAGTAACCGACCTGCCTCTCGTATGCTTGGTGCTGGTACAGGGACCTTTAAGTGTGGAGCACTTGGTGTCCACTTTTGCTGACCTGGATGACAGCACAGGTCCAGATCTAGCATGCTGCCACTGATGTGCATCTGTCTGATGGAAGCAACATAAACTGCCAAGCTTTTGCTCAGGTGCTGTAAGATCATTCCTTGGCTATTGCTTCCCAGCCCTCCTTGGATGGCAGCAGATGTGAGCACCTCTTCTTGCAAAAAAGCAAACCTCAAGCTGTTCTTGGGAACAGGGGAACCACCACAGGATCTGGGCCAGGGGGAGTCAGGAGGCTGGGCTTCATGTTTAGCTGCAGTGCTCCTGCCAGGCTTGCTGCTCTGGTGCTTCACTTGTGTGTCCTGGCAGCACAGAGAGGCATTCTTGTTCACAGTGAGCTGTATTTTAACATGAGTCTTTTGATAGCTGAGTTGGGGCCAGGCCTTACAAAGATCTTACAAAAGGCTGGAGCTGTGCTAGCAGAGAGCCTGCAGAGCAGAAAACCACTGAATTTCAAAGCAGTGAAGTGGGAGTGTGTGCAGTGCATGAGACCTCACAGGCACGCATCATAGCAGTGGTCCATTCCCCAGCAAAGCCAGCCGGTCCTCCCCTACACCCACCACAGCTTCCTGCCTTCAGGCCAGACTGGCCTGAAGCCACTTGGCAGGGAAGCCTCCTGCTGGCTCTTAGCACTTGCACCGAGCCAGCAGGAAGGGCTGCTTGAAAACAATGGGTAATAGAGGAAGTGTTTTCCCAAATAAGCCCAAATAAATACACAAAGTAACTGTCTCCATGTGTACGGAATATTGCAGTGAGGGTTTGCTGTGCGGCAGGGCTGAACTTGTCAGTGTCTGCAAGAAGATGCTTGCTGGGGGAGGAGCTAGTGGGGCTCCTTGGGGGGATGCTGAGGTGACACTTTTGGAGAAGGAATCTTCGTGGAGTAAGTGCTGATGTTGATATCACCTTGCTGCTGTGGTACAACTAAGAGCTATTAATTTTCCCGCAGTTGGTTGTATAATCGCACTGCAGGGCCTTCTGAATGCTGCATTTAAATTAGTCTGCAATTGGAAATAATGAAAGTTAAAACCCTCTTACATGATTTTAAGACCAAATTAGTTCCTTTGACCCAGAAAGCAGCTGTGATAGCAACAAGTGCTGCATTAGGAACAAAACTGTAGGTTCAAGGTGTTATCCCGAGCTAGATTTAGAGAGGTACCTCCATGCAAAGTGGCTGGATTTCAAAATCAAAAGGCTCTGGCCGGCTGCAGCAGAGGCTGGGCAGGAGCCTGGGTGCAAAAGGAAGGGCAGCCCTAGCAGGGTGGAGGAAGAGCTGCGAACAGAGCGGGGAACAGGCCAGCTCTTCTGAGAGTTACGATATCAAAACTTGGTGGTCCCACAAAGTGAAAGCCATTGGATGCTGGGGAGTTGCAGGGAGGCACGCTGCATATCTCACCCTACTCTTGGTCATCTTGAATGCCTGTTCATAACTAGTACGAGAAAGGTCTTGGGCTAAACCTTGGCAGCATTCTTCTATTTTTACTCTTAATTTGTGGCTGGGAAGAGGGTAATTAAGGCTTTCACTTATCTGTGGGATCTTATGGACTCTGCTTTTATCCCTTAGGCTGTTATTTCAAAGATGCTGTTAATTTCAGGACCTCAGCTAACTTCTGCCCTGCCTATCAAACTCACAGCTGGCCTTGGACACACTGCTGGCCTCTGGGAATTCAACTTGTCCCTCTTCAGCCTGAGCATCAACGAAGTGCTGGTAAGATTTTTCTTTCAGTCCTGATCGGAAGTGGTCTGTGTGCTGTAAAGGGCTGCTATGGACAGAGCTGTGGTGTCCCAACCATGCTGTGCCTCTTACCTGTCTTGCCAGGGAGAGTCCTTCCCTCTAGCATGGAACATGCCCTGGCATGGTGAATGCAGAAGGCTTTGAACTGGAAATCATATAGCATCACTCTGGTCTCACCCTTTCAGGATGGCTAAGAAGTGGTTAGGTGTAGGAAAGCATGATCTAGGGGTTCCTGTCTGCTTTGAGCAGTGGAGCAGCAATGAGCAAGGCTGCCTGTTCCAACAGTGAACAAGGCCCTGGGACAAAGATGACTGCCAGCTGGTGCATCACCATCCTTGATGATGACTTCCTGCTGTACAGTCCCAGCACTCCAGACTGTCACGTGCAACGTGCCCCTGAGCTGCTCACACGTGGCTGTTGCAACCTGCACAGTCCCATTAATCCTAAGATCCAGGTCTGAATGATTTTCAAGCTTTCCCCTGGCTCTGCTCCAGCGAGCTTGCAGACTTTCTCAGCCTCCCTTCCCTCAACACTGCCTTGTCTGAGCCTCCCTCTGCTCCCTGAAAGCCCTCTCCTCTGTGGCTGCAGCTATCTGCTTCCTCTCCTGGTCTCAGTGCTTCATCAGCTCCCATCTGGAGCTCATCTCAGGGTTCTCACATCTTGCTGATGTGTAGCCTTATCTGCACTCCAGAAGGAGAAAGGGATAGCACTTCCCCTGGGATCTGCCTCCAAAACACAGCAAGGGGGGTCCTGCAGATTACCTCTGGCCAGCGTTGGGGCACATTTGCTCTCCAGTTGCAATGTTTGCCTGATCATTAGGGAAATGCAGGTTATAGTGGAGCAGGTGAAGACTTCACAGCAGCTCTAAAACCATTCTCCCCCAGGTTTTGCCACCGTTTACACACTGAGCGCCCGTATTCAGCTCAGGGGCTTCCCTAGACCGAAGTCTCCCGGGCTGAAAGCTGACACTGGGCAAGCTGTGCAAGCTGTGCAAACTGAAGCCCTTGGCTTGCTCTAGCTGATGGAACAGCCTTTCTCCAGTCTGCCTTACATTAAACCTCCTGATGAGATTCAGGTATTCCACGTGGCCAGGATGCAGCAGGGAAGATTACTGGTAGGACTCACGGAGACATCAACTCCTGTGGAGAGTGATTAGCACCTCAAAACGCACCCGTGGCTCCTGAGAGCCTTCAGGAAGCTGATTAGGGCACTGGAGAGATTTATTTCTGGCAAGAGATGAAAATCAGTACTTGCAGCTGCTGAGGAGATGCACAGGTATGTGCCCAGCCTGGCTGGGAGCAGGGGAGTTGGGACTGTTGGTGGTATCCACGTGCATAGACAGGGGATGGAACAACATTTTTCAGACTGTTATTTATTTCTGATGGGGGGGTCACCTCTAGCTCTAGGACTTGCATTAGGTTGACACTGTTGTGCTTGACATAAAGAGCTAAATAAACCCCTCCAAGCATGGAAATAAACAAAAAACTGAGCCAAGTGGTGGAGATGGTAGCAGCAGCCTGGGAGTCATCTGCCCAGGAGGTGCAGCAAGGCCACCAATGTGGCTGTGTGAAGCCCTGGGGTAGAGATGGGTTCCCTGTTGCTCTCGTCCACAGCTCCATCACACCAGGCATGAGCAGGAGGACCATATGCCATTGTTTCTGTAGTGGTAGCAGTGCATGCAGACGTGTTAGGTGGGTACCCCTGACTGCTGCAGGGGGATTGAGGCAGGACATTGCTGCTGAGCATACGTCAGAGTAACTGGCTGTGATTTGTGCCACAGAACACTCACCCGGCCCTCTGGCAGGCTGTGGGGCAGCAGGACACTCGGGGAGAAGCTGCACTGCGACTACACTCCCTCCTACTCGGGGGTCGGGCACCCAGTGCTCCCACTACTGTCACAGAATCCTGGAGTGTTAAGGGTTGAAAGGGACCGCGGGAGATCATACAGGGACATCTTATTTCCCTGGAGGACAAGCACCACCTGTGAGCCATCCATAGCAACGGGAGGCTGCAGTGAGACCGCAGCCATTCACCCCTGGGATGGGACTCCCCCAGGTCCGGAGCGCTCCTTTGCCCACCGGGCAGTAGAATCTTTTAGCCTTTCTCAGCAGCCTCCGGCTTCATGCTGGGATCTCGCTGCCAGCACCGCAACACTCGATGATTAACAATGAACCCTCCATCTCTTCGGAAGAAAGGAGCAGCCCAAGTTCTTTTGGATGAAGGGTCTGTTCTTTAGGCGCCCCTCACCCAGCGGCAGCCGGGACACGCCGGGCGGCTGCGGGCGGAGGGGCTGGGCGGGCGCGGAGGGGCTGAGCGGGCGCGGAGGCTCCGCCGCCGCCTGCCTGGGCGGAGCCGGGCCGCCCGCTAGGGGGCGCCCCCGCCAGCGTCTCCGCCAGTCAGAGCTCGTCCCACCCGCTGAGCCCCGCCCCTCTTTGTTGCGGCCGCCAATAGGAGCGCGCCGCGGGCGGGCGGCCGGGAGCGCGGTAGCGGGGCGGCATGGAGCGCGGCGCGGGGCGCGCCCCCAGCGCGGCTGGGGCCGGAGCCGGGGCCGGAGCCGGGACAGGGCGTCCGGGACGAGCGAGCTGCCGTGCCGTGGGGCGGGCGGGCGGCCTCCGCTAGGGAAGGGTGTTCCCCGCACGCACGTAATACGCACATAGATTCAATACAGATAGAGAGGGGGGGGGGCCTGTGCGGCGGCGCGGCCGCCGGGCACCTCCTGACAGCGGTTCCCGCCGCGCCCCCGGGCTCGGGCATGGCCGCGGGGCCATGACGGGCGCGGCAGCAGGCGGCGGCGGCCCCGGGAGCACCCGCCGTGCAGCGGTCGGCAAGGCGGGGGGCCGGTCGCGGAGCGCCCAGCCGCGGGCGGCGGGCGGCGGCGGCGGGAGCGGCGGCGGCTCGGAGGAGGAGGAGCAGCGGGACGGCGGGTCGCTGTTCCTGGTGAACAAGAGCGGTTTCCCCATGGACGGGCAGACCTGGGAGCGGATGTGGGGGCACGTGGAGCGGGTGCACCCCGACGGCGGCGCCGTGGCGGCGGCCATCCGGAGCGCAGCCCGCCTGGCTCGGGTAAGGCGAGGTCCCCGTGCCCCCCCCCTGTTACGACAAGAAAAGGTGCGACAAAGGCCAAGGCCAGACATCCAGGGTGTTGTGGGCATCGAGCCGACGGGGAGGCTCGGGGGCAGGGCGGGAGGGTGTCACGCCTCGGCGCTGGGAATGAGTGTTCTTGGCCCCTGCCCGCTGCGGGGGGAAAGCTGGAGCGTCTGCTGCTTGAAAGCTCATGAAACGGGGTGCAGGGGTGTGTGCGGTGGGGTGCGTGGGAGCTGGGGTCTTGGGAAGGAAGTAGGAAGAAAATCGCTGTTTTATCTTGGGGATGAAAAAGCGGTGAACGAGAACTGAAACAAGTCTTCAGGGACTGAATGAAGTGCTTTGTGCAGTTCAAAGCACATTTTTTCTCAGCTCTTTGGAACACAAGCGTTTCCTAAAAGACAGCCTTGCTCCTTACATGTAGTAAGGGATTTAAAACTCAGACACTTCGTTTCCAGTACATGGAAAGATTCCAGGCGCTTTTGTCTTTTATGTTCCTCGGTACAAGCTCCAAACGGCTTGGCCTGACCCGAATCTTTTCTTTTTCCTGCAGCCAGCAAAGAAAGTGGTGTTGTCTGCTGATGTTCCAAGGCTTCTCGGCACTGTGCTGTATTACCGTTCACAGTGCCTCTAACAGTGTTGGCTTTGGCAGACTTTGAGCTTGACTCTCTCCTCCCACCAAGCCGCATTAATCTGAGCTGACCGCTGAAGTCAGCGTTGATTCGTAGCCCTTTGCAAGCTGGGGTGAGATGGTCAGGCTCGAGTTGTCACAGTCCTGGCTGTCAGTGGTACGTGTGCTTCTTCTTTATGTGGGGTAGCAAAGAAAAATCCTGTGCATGGAGAAGGTGAAAGTGTAGTGTAGGGTCATCTGGCAAAGGGGCTTGGCAAATAAGATGAAGGCTGAAAGGGCTTTTCATCTCTCTTCTGCAATGTTTAGCTCAGCATAAGAGCAAAAGGGGCAAAATACCTTTCCCTGTTCCCCTGCTTCCCTTGTGCTGACACCAGCCTTTGTTTGGATGGGGGAATAGATCTGGCTAAAGAAGAAAGAATCTGGTTTTGCTGGGTTTATTTGCTGTTGCCTGGTGTGATTCATCTCAAACTTGCACAAGCACTTGGGGTAGAAATGAAGGAGCAGGGAGAGGGGAAAACTTCTGGCTTCAGCAGTGTGACAACCTTACACTAGTCTAAATGGCCTGTGGATCTGTTTGGTGTTATGAGATGGCAAAGCACAGGCTGGACTTGATTTCCTTCCCTTCCTAGCTCTAAAGCGTGTGACTTTTACTGGTGATACCCCTAGTGACTGACAAAGCATCTGGCGAGAGGCGTTGTAGTGGCTCCAACGTGCCGGGATGCTGCCTGCTGGAGTGTCCGGGAAAGCATTGCCTGTGGCTTCTTCCTCAGTGCTGAAGCATGAGACTGACTTGGTGTGGCATGTGCTGAAGCTGGGTAGCAGGAAAAATGTTTTCAAATCTGCTTTGCTAAATCATTTGGTATTGGTTACTAATTCCTGATCAGTGGAGGCTGCTGTAGAAGAGTTGCCTTGAGTTCCTGCAGCAAACTGCCTGTCACAGGGATTAACTTATTCAAGGGCAGAAGGACCTGGCATCCTCTGTGATTAATAAGCTCTTGCTGGCTAAGCCTGGGACCTCTGGGGTTAGAGGACAGTTTGAGGACCACCTGGTCCTGATTAAGGTCAACACAGCTCAGGTGGGCAAATGAAGAGTAGGAGCAGGTTGGTTTGCTACAAAGTAGTGGTGGGTTGCTAAAGTTGTGATGGTAATTTCTGGGTCAGAATAGGAATGCGAGTGGAGAGTTGTTCCTTAAATGATGGTACAACTTTCTAAAAAAACTTGTGACACTGTATGTGGCACCCTGTGAAAGACCAAGTAGTTCTGATCTGGAGTGACAAGAGAAGCTTGTGTCTGTGAGAAGATGGCTTGTAATCCACTTGTATTGGTAGTTGATGGAGGCTGAGCGAGTGGTATGTGCAACTGTTCCATTTTTCCATCTGATCTGTTCTTAATCCCTGTTGATGGAAGAGAGTTTTCATCCCCTCACCAAGAAGCTCCACTTGATTGATCTAATCATCTTGGTATTAGTTTTAGAAATCATGTATGCAGGGTGCTAAGTAGCTTCTTACTGTATCAGCGAGGTTGTCCTTACTGCAACAAATACAAACTGCAGGGGTGCAGGGCTGCATCTCTCCCAGGAGGAAGAGTTCTTGTGAAAAGCTGTCTTGTCTGCAAGGGGTGCAGTTTTGGAACCTGAGGGATCCCTTTGTTGTACCTCTCTCCCCTCTGGCTTTTGGCTTGAGCTTTTGAGCACCCGCTGGGAAGGGTGCAGGCTCCCAGTTTGGAAGGGCTGTGCTGCAAGTGCTTTACATGGTCTGTGATCTTGGAGGTGCTTGCAAATGTTAATGAATTAAACCTCTCACCAACCTCGAGGGCTCTAGCCTGCCAGCTTCATTTGAGCTAAGTAACAGCATACTTGCAGGGTGAGCTAGCAGAAGATGGCTTTCTGGCCTTTAAACAAGACACAGTTGACTCAGGCAAGATGAGTTTCACACAGGATGTCTGCGTTGAACTGAGACTACAACATTTCCAGCCATGGGATGATGGTCTCCAACACTACCACAGGGTCTTGCACTTCTGCAGCTCTGCTGTCTCTGAAGCCGCCACTGCCTGGAAAGAATGATACTAGGGTTAAGTTCCTTTTATCTACCTGGTGTCTGAATTTCACTCGCTTTATACATTCATGATCTTTAGTGCTGTGTGTGCATTTCTTCTCAGTGGCTCTAGCATCCTGGTGCAAACTTTCCCTGGCTTCTGTCTGCAGCAGTGGTATGTGCAATGGGTGTAGCTGAAGGGATACAGCCTCAGGCACAACGTTGTGCTTTCCTTCACATGTTGTATCATGCAGACCTGGCTTCTGTTCTGTGCTGGCTGGCTGCTCAGGACCAGTGCTTCTGTGGCCAGGGAAGGGATTTTTTGGGAAAAAAAAAAAAAAAGGGTATTGTTGGGAGGCAGTGGGAGCAGCAGTTGGCTCTCCTGCTGCCTGGCCTGGTTGAAATGCCATCCAGCACTGGAAAAAGAATACTGTGCCATCCTGCAAAGGGGAAGAACAGTGGCTGCTTCTCCCTCATTGTTCATGATCTGGAGGGACTTGTGTCTTGTGGCTTGTCAGTGCAGCTGAGGTAACTGTAACTTGATGGGATACGCATCAGCCATTGGGAAAACCCTGGTTGTCTTTACCTTAGCGTGCGTGCCCTGGTGGGCTGACGTGCTCATCCTCCACCTTGGAGACAGGGAAACACCTCTTTTGGAGGTCCAAACCTAACCCCTGTGGTGAGGGTTGCCACTGTGCGTTACAGCAAGGGCTGTGTCCCTCTGTGCTTGTGTGGTCCCTATGGGATTTGTCCTGCCCCACAGCTGGGTGAAGGCACGGGGCTCCATTTTATGGGGAAGGGGGTGCTATCCTCCTGGCTGCCAGGCAGTGGCCAGGCCTCCCATTGCCTTGGCATGTCATGTTGTGTATGTGCAGTGTATACACGTGGAGTTCCTTTATGTTTGAAGAAGACGACTGGTTATATTGGAGCAGGAATGACTACAGCTGGAAAGATCTGATTCCCTCTTTCAGCTGCTCAGTGCTCCTGGAACTCGATCCTTGTCTGGTGTGTTGAGAGTGGGCCTGCCTGAAGTGCCAGGAGGGACAATGAATAATTCATCCAGACCAAAAGGGCTGGGGGTGGGAGGAACTTGTGAAACCAAAAAAATTGCCTCTAATAAAGAGTTTGGGTGTGGAAATTGTGATTAAGAAATGTTAATGAACCTTGTTTGCAACTCCCTCTTCTTTGGAGAGAATACCTGTGTGTGTGTGTGTGTGTGTATGGTTGTCTTCCCTGTGGTGCTGGAGGCCTGGCCATCTGTCTCCTTGCCACTTAAAATACATTTCTGTGTGCCAGCATTGTAGGAGTCTCTGTTTTGGGGTTTTTTCCCTTCTCTGAGATGTATTTACTATTTGACTGTAATAACTAGCTACACATAGTAAATGCTGGCCTAGATCGTCTTGGGATAATTGCTGTTCACTCTCTGAAAGCAAACACACAATCCCTCCATTGTAGTGGAGGATTGGAGAGGGAAGTCTGTGGTAGAGATGGCCCCGCACCACCTGATACTGTTTTTCTTATCAGTAATTGTTGACTTGGAGTGTTTAATTTTTGAGTAGTGATATTTCACTTTATGGTCTTCAAACTATTGCAAGGACATCACACCGTGGTTGCAGAGGTGCACGAAGATTGCAGCTGTGCATGAGTATTGGAGCCATGCAAGGTGATTGCAGCCATCCACAAGAGTTGCAGTCATGCTGAAGGCCTGAAGCTGTGCCTGGTGATTGCAGCCATGCGAGAGGTTGGCTGCCCAAGTTGCTGGTTCCTGAATTTGGGTTTGCATTAATATTTAATAAACTGGTTCTATGATTGTGTTTGTGAGAATTTTGTGCTAACTTTTTTTAGCCCTGCTGCTCATTTCAACACATGCTGACCTCATGTTTTGCAGTCTCACCCCTAAAATAAGGGATCCTGAGACAGGGCCCTAGCCCCTTTCCTGTGTGGTTACAGGCTCAGGAGCCACATAGAGGTGGGGATTAAATATGGATTGAGCACCTGGCTTCTTAACGTTCTTAGGCACAAGCAGATGTCTTATGGGATTTTGGAAAAATCCCTTTATGCTGCCAGTCTATATCTTTAAGTGCCTTAATATAATCAAATATCTGGGTTCCAGGTGGTCTAGATACCATGTGCTCCCTGCCTAGCAAGTGTGCTGCTGACACATGACAGATGGGAAGTTACATAGCTCAGGGTCCTTGTCTCCTTTTATCTTTCCCTCATGGTAGAGGAAACCAAAATTAGACTCTAAATGGCTTCTCAGGGATGTGTTAGGTACCAGTGCTGGGACTCTGCTTGTCTGAACTGTCTGTGTTAGAGGGGAGAAATGGGAAGCATTCACCGTTTGCACTGGACTGCCTGCCCATGTAGGGCAATGTTTGAGGGATGGTGGTGGCCGAGACAAGCAGCCTGCTGTAACAGAGGGTTGCCCTGGCCTCCCTGTGCTGGCAGGCATGGGTCTGGCTCAGTACATGGGTAGCCCTGATATCAGCAGGATGACTTTGCACGATGCTTGAGTTCACGTGGGGCTTGAGCCATCTGTGCTGCTGCATTGCATTGCACTAAGCGCATGCTGCTGCCCAAGTAAATCACTTATCTGCTCTGCAGGGAGCAGTAACTGTCTAATCTCTTTATCTTTTTCTGTGTCCAGCCCTCAGTGCCACCAGTGCCAAACTACAAGCTCTCCATGTCGATCCCAGAATGGCTCCAGGCAATACAGACCTACATGAAGATGCTGCAGTATCCTTCTTCAGCATGTGGTCTCCAAAAAGCAGGCTGGCATGTGCCCAGCATGAATTAACAGGGTTTACAGAAGCACTAGCTAGTCACAGAGGCTTGGGATCATTTGTGGGTTAAAGGATGCCTCTAAGGATTTGTGGTAGCACCTGCAGCACTGAACTTGTCATAGCAATCCTTTGGGAGGTGTAATTAACGTTAAATGATATTGAGGAATTTAACTGAAGTGACATTGGTGGGAGTAGAACTGCTTATTTTTAAGTTGGTTTAAAATGTTGTTATGATTGGATTGTGATGCCTAGAGCTGTAATATGGCATCTCATTGTAAAGTAACTAAGGGAGAGCCAGCATTGTGGCAAACCATTCCTCCCTCCACCCTGGCAAGCCCCTGTGGGCTCCCTGAGGACTGCCTATGTGCTCAGCTTGCAGGGGGTGTTTGTCATTAGGGTGAGGAGTACAAGCAGCTGTCCTGATCCTGGAGTGGACTGCCTTTCTTGTGGTACAGGAACTGGCTAAAGGAATCTGCCTTTCCAGATGTCTTTCTCTGCTTGGGAGAATTCATCAGAGATGTACACACCTAGACAGCCTCCCTGTCACTGCCCCATGCCTAGCACCTGCCTGTTTCCATTGTGGATGTAATGTCAGAGGAGGGGGTTGCTGGCCCAGTTACTGCTTTTCTGTTTTCCTTGTTTCTAACCTCTCTGTGTGTGTGTGTGTGTGTAAGCAGTGAGGGTGAGGAATGAATGTAAAGTCCTGGGAAGGATTAAGAAAAGGATATGGGTGGCAGCTGTAAGAGCATCCAAAAATAGCAGGCATGGTTAGCGTGCTGGAGAGCAGTGGCTGGGATAAAGGTGGCAGCCCGAGTTAGAGTTGCAGCAGCTGCTATGGGGAGGGAGGCTGGGGCCAGCCTGCTCTGCAGGGGCTGGCTCTTTTCTCTGCTGCATGTCGGCCACTTGGGCAGGACAAGAGGCTCACGGCTTGGTGGGATTGTGCTGGAGAGGAGACCGTGTCACACAGAGCTCCAAAAGTTATATATATAATTTTTCCACCCCCCAGAGGTCTTGAAATCTTGTGTGTTTCTATCTAGCAGGAGCAGGCCTTAGGCACAGAGTTTGGATCTGTTGTCAGAAAAGCTTTGAAGTGGGCTGGGAAACAGGGTCTGGGCTTCCTGTCAGGGCTGAAAGGCTGTTTGCTTTGTTGGGAGCACTCTGAAAGGGCCTCATGAATTAGGTTTTGAAGGCAAGAGGGAAGCAAGACCTTGTTTCTGGAGAACTGTGAATTCTAATTGAAATCAGTTCAAGCATCCTGGTGTGAGCTGGAGTTTTTTACTTAGATCATGGTTATATGTCAAGCAGCTGTGCTGTTTATAGCTCACAAGGTACCCTTTGCCTCCATGGGGTCACCTGTTTCTGCCCAGGTATCACCACCACAATTTTGCTGATACGAATGTTCTCGTGGCTATGTTGGGAACTAGGCTGGGGAATGGATTCAGCTGAAAAAATAACCTAGCAAAAGTAAGTGGGTGGTGTGATTATTATCTTTTTTTATTTTATTTTTGTTGGTGGTGTTTGGTCATTTTTGGTGTTTTTTTGTTTTACTGGATAGGTCAGTTTCCTAATGTGATTTACTACGTTACTGCTTGAACAGCTATGTGCAAGGAGCAGGGAAGAGGCTGCTTTTGGTGATGCTGCTGCTGCATGGTAGGCAAGTGTGTGCTGCACTCCTAGGCAAGCGTTGCTGAGGTTTGGTTGATGGGTGACTGTTGGCATCCTTTGCTGTGAACTTTTCTCCTGTGCTCATGGCGTTAACTGATGTTCTTGAGTTGCACTTTGCTGGTTATTTCCATTTCAAATGCACTGTATGTTTTAGAGAATTCTTTTTATTTTCTTAATGTAAATGTGTGTTCCTGATGTGCTTTTGGTTTACATGTCATATGTGAGCTCTGCAGCTGACTGAGTAAAAACTTGCAAAAGAAATAAGTTCTTTGAAACCGTGAATGATATTGATAGGTTTGGGAAGACTACAAAAGCTTTCTCTTGCCCAAATGGGAGCCTTTTTTCAAAGCTGTCACCTAATAGTGAGTGGGACCTAGAGGAAAAAAGAGCTCAGAACCCTCAAATGCCAAGTTTGTGTTGTTTTAGACAAACAGCCTTTTTGCTTGACTCTCCTCCTGATGCCAGTTACTATGTCATATAAAACAAGTTAAATAATGGCCTAATTTCACATGCCTGGGTTTCATCTCTGCTGATAATCAGTGACTTTTACTGGTTGTTTTATGTTTCAACAGGAAATTGGAACTGAAATTCACCTTTTGAATGTTGTAATTTTATTGTTTGACTGTTCAAGATACTTTCCTTTAACAGACGAAATTCAGATACAATCACACAGGAACACAGTTCTTTGAGATTAGAAAAAACAGACCTTTAAGTGGGTAAGTGTCTCTGGAAGTGGTCTAGTGCCCTCATCTCACATCGTGCCAGCTGGATCACCTTAGGCTTTTTAGGCACTGTGGCACCATGGCATGAGAAGGTAATTTTCTCCATGTACAGCTCCTCTGACAGGGCCAAAACTGTGTGTGTTGCTGCCTTTGCAAGGAGGTCCCAGCTTGATGCCAGGTGGTAAATTAACCTATTGAGGGCCAGCCTGTAGAAGGGCTGGTCTTGCTCAGCAGCTGCATGAGAGCTGCATAGCTGCAGGTCAAAGCTGAATGCGCAGGGCTGGGAAAACTCTCAGTTCTTGCTTCTTGGTGTTGGGCTGGGAGGACTGGGTTGTTCTAGTGGAAACTATATGGAGTCCTGATATTCTGGTTGTGCTGTAATACCCTTTGCTGATGGTAGGAAGAGATCAGCTATGCAAAATGCTGCTGGAATTTTGAAGTCTCTGACACAGTCCTTTCCCCTGGAGGGAGGGACAGACAGTCTGTCCTGGTTGTGCATCTCCTGTTGCCACACATCTTGCTGTTCCTTCCATGTTGGTGGGCTTGTGCTGGTTGGTGATCCGTTGTGTAGTGCAAGCATGATAGGACCCAGTAAATGAGGAGGTTAAGATGCAAAGTGATGTTGGCAGTGTTACGCTTTTATTTCAGGGTGATATTTAGATAAGCAGAATATAATTACTCCTGTAGACTGGCCTGTCTCTAGCTCTCCCTAGCCATCTGTTATTAATCTAATGGTCCATCACTGTGAATTCCATTTCCCATTCCAGTTCTGTGCTTCATATTTTTGTCTTGCTGACATCAATCTTTCCTGCTTCCTTTCTCTTTGTAATGTTCACTGCACTGTTGGAACTAGTTTAGAAGAATCCTGGTGAATTCAGTGATAGATGGGTTTGCAGAAGCTTAAACCAATTTTCAGGCCAGTCAATCACTTTTAAGTTTGTTCCATTACTTTTATTCAAGGAAGTGAAGGATGAAAATTAATTGGGCTCAGCAATCACCACTTGAAAGGCTGGATGAAAGTCTGGCTTATGACGATGGTATTCTTTCCTGGAAGGGAGCCAATATAGTGCTCACAGCTGGCGATGTACCTGTGGCTTTGGATTCTCTGCTAGGTGGTTCAATATTTCCTCTATTTACCTGTCTTATTGTTTGCTTGGGAACTTGTGACTGGCTCCTTGTCCTGTTGCGGAGTGGACTTCTGTGAGTGTCTTGGTATATGGTGTCAGAACTTCTGCGGAGTTAAGGAGAGCGCCCCTGGATATGGTCCAAGCCCTTGAGGCATCTCCTGCCAGCTCACCAGGCACAGTTGTGCCTGGTGAGCTGGACTTGCACAGTGTTAAGTCTAAGGCCTCTGTTGCTTTGATCCTTGACATGTTGGATGGAAGTGCTAGGACTAGTGGAGCTGTTAGGAGCACATGTAGCTGCCCAGAACCTGCCATACTGCAGCAGGGCTTGAATGCTTGCCTTGTCTTGGTTTCTCCAGCTTTGAGAAGGGGAATAATGTGTTGATCATCCTGTAATGGTAGGAGGTATCCCTAAAGTCTTTAATTTCCTTCTCATACCAGCTGAGGATATCTTCTCTGGCAGTTGTCCTTGGTGATTTGTTCTGCTGCCAGGCCAGACCTGAAAAGTCACCCACACCTGCGAGTTTTTTGCTGGAAGGTGTGTTCCACTTTAGAATAGATGTGCTTTCAGTGTGGCAACAAGTGTCTTGTACTGAGGTGACAAGCTCTGCCCTGAGCAAGTTCTGTGGTATGAAAGGCCTTGTTGCAGGACAAATTATATTTGCAAGTTAATCAGGCAAGATGCTGAGCACCTCCAGTTGCTGCTGGCTCTTGGAAGCTGAGGCTGTTCCCAGAGCTGTAATTTATTGCTGCTAAACATATTGCTTATTTCATAATATGAGGGCTCAAAGCTAATGCAAGTATGATGTGATCTTTGGCAGGCTCTCTTCAACAGAGCAGTGGCCGGACACAAAGAAACTGAGCACTAGATGGAAATTGAATATTCATAAATTCATGTGGAAATGTCCTAAAGCAGCTGGGGCATATTAATGAGTTTTTCTATTATGGAGAGAGGACTAGATATTATAGAGATTTACCATTAGCATCAGTGTGATGCCTGGGAAAATAAAAATGCCTGGTTGCGCTTAGGGAGAAGCATAAATTATCTATAGGAACTTATAACATTAAGGGACACAGGCTTGCTACAATTCAGTAATAACAATTTCTCTTAAGAAAAACCCACTGTTAGCTGTCGGCTTGCTTCTAGACTGCCAGACACCCCATGGATTTGTCTAGACTACAGATAACACTTGAAAATGTTAGATTTCTGTTGACATAGCTGTGTGAGTTGGGGCGGCAGAGATGTGATCCTGCAAACTGTGTGTTGTGTTCCTGTTATACTGGCAAACTGTGTCTGGGAATGCATCTTACCTTGCCTGGATTCGCTGTACTCGCACAAAATCCAGATTTACATGTCTTGCTACATTCACCATAGGAGTGCTTTGCTAGTGGAATATACTGGTATCCTGACATGGGGTGGGCATCTAGTAATGTCTCTGACTTCAATGCCAACAAACTTTTATTACTGGCTTTGCAAGGAGCAATAAACTGCCTGCAAGCTTCATTTTAGAATGCAGGCATGAGCCACAATGAGGAGCAAATATCTTTGTCCTCCTCTACCAAGTGTCTAGGGAGGTTGTAGATAGGTGTGGAATTGTGCTGTTCCTTCCAGTTAAGTGTCAGCTGATTGGTGGGACCTATGAATGAAGCAAAAACTGCTGTTTGTGTAGGTTCTGGGGGCTTTCAGAAATCACAGCTCAGAAGCTGCTCTGTGAAGATGGAGAGACATTCAGTGACTGCAGATATAAAGGGTAATCAATGGCAATAAAAGAGCGTGATAGAAGCAGTCACGTGGGAACGATGCAACCAAATAACAGAGGGGGGATGGAAAATAATACTGTTTCAATACACCATGTTATTAAGGAACTCTGATGGGGCTCTAAAGAAAAAGGGGCTCGTACCATTTCCAGACAATAGACTGCAGAAGGCATTTGACCATCTGCTTCCCTTTTGCACAAAGGGAGAATGTTACAGATACGGTGCTATGTTCGGCATGTGGTAGAAGTGCTTTTGCTTTTTTGAAACAAACTGGTTTTGAGAAGATTCATGAGAGCAGTAGCTGCTCTGCTGTTTTATCTCCTTTTACTCATATTGGTGCCTTTTGCTTCTCTGTTGGCTTCACTGGGAAGAATAAAACTGCCAGGAGCCTTAGAAAAACTTGGGAGAGGGAGATTTTATGGACCTCATGCAAGTACAGGGGCCAAGGGAAGGACTTTGTGGAAAACGTGTTGGAAAATCTCACTAAGGCACATTTTATTGAAGTCTGTAGGAGTCTTTCTGGTGAAGGTAATGTGCAACTTCTCCTAATGAGCATGGTCATTTCTGGAGTGACTCCAGTGTGATGGGTGCAAGCTGGTGAGATTCACTGGGTATGATAAAACTTTTGAACCTTTTTCGAACTTGTATATGATATTGGGTATCCCAGGGAAAAATCTGGGAGCAAAAGAAATTTGTGTTTCCCCTGAGATTACTGCAGTTGTCGCCGTTTTTAATAGGAAGCATCCAAAAGATTCAAAATCATCTCCTCTGTGGGCCTTCTCTTACTGCAGAAAGCAAGGGAGATAATCCAAGTGGGCTCCTGAAAGCGTTATAATTTGAGTCAATGTACAAGGAAATATCACCATCTGCCAAGGACTAGATCTCGAGGGAGGAGTGTGCAGCCCTGTCAGAGGCAGAAGTGTTCACTGTGGTCTGGGATAGAGATCTGCCTGGCAGACAGTGGTGTAAATGCCACAAAGAGGGAAGCTGCATGATGCTTATTTTTGACTGTAGTGGTCTCTCCCAGGTTACTGGAAGAGATAGGCTGCCTCTGAACTCACTGGGGTCTGTAGAGAGGGTGGCTTTGGGCTAGTTCCCAGCTAACTATGACATAATATGGAAAACTACTGCTTTACATTATCATATATGTGGAGTCTGTTCAGATAATTGGAAGGATTTAAATAAAATCTTTTAAACAAACCCTCCTCAGGCAGGGAATCAAAATGCTTGATGCTGGTTTTTAATTCTTTTCCCCTTCCTTAAATTAAATTGAAAAATTTAATGGTGTAGACTTTCTGGTCACAATTAACATCTGACACAGCATGGTAAAATTTCAGGAGTGAAAGAAAATAGGGAAAGGACAAGTCAAAGCACTTGTAATTAGTTGTTTTCAAATGAGCTGGATGCTCTCTTAGAGAACTGAAAAACAATCTCCAAATCATTAATACTTCTGTTAGAGGGTGTGGGGAGGATGGTTGCTCTTGTTGGAAACTGAGGAGGACAAAGATACTAGCCTTTAAAAAAAAAATTAAAAAAGAGAGAAAAGATAAGTCTAGGAACTATTTGAGTTTATCTGCAGCCTCAGGAAAAATGCTAGGGCAAATGAGTGTCTGGAACATAACAAGGCGGTAAGAGATAGGCAACATGAATTTAGTTTGGCGTGGTTTGTTTATGATAATTTCCTTCTGTAAGTGTGCAAGAGCTTTTGTCAATCAGGAAGAAGCTGTACTTGTGATGATTCTTTGCTTTAGTCTGGCTTTTGGCTGCCTCCAGATAAGGCAGGGACCTCTAGTCTAAATGAAACTGTTTTGACTAAGGACCCAACCTGGTAAAAAGCAGCATGCAGAAGGTGGTACTTAGCCAACTGTTTGCTCTTGCCTAGCAGAGTTTGTTGGGTGAGGTGTGCAGTCTGCCTCAGGTAAATGTTTTTTTTTCATTAATGGTATGGATAAGACTAATTGTTTGCTAATAAATGTGCTTAGTGGTCCAGGCTGGACAAGGTGACAGGGCTTTGCAAGGCAACATTGGGATTCAGAGTGATCTTGAAGGGTAAGAGAGAGCTCGGCTGAAATAAACAGTAGGTGTATGAGTAAGGGCAATTATAGAGAAGGGATTTGGGAATAGCCAGCTGTGGGAATACACAATGGAGAAAGAAAGGCTAGTTTTACACAGAAGGAGCAGATCTTAAAAAGAAAAGAGAAATACTGGTGGGTTTAACTGGAAAAAAACAACAAACAACTAACAGCACACTGGGTTGGTTGCAAAAATATACTGAAAGTTGAGTTCAGAAGGAAATTGGTTTAATTGTGTTGTGGTGGTGGGCTCAGCTGAAAGACTATGAAATGTGAGTCAGTTGAAGAGAGTCCAAAAATAAAGCAACAAACATTGCCCAAGGTCTAGAAAATATGACCTAAGGGAAGATTTGGAGTGAGAGAAAGATGGGGGGCTGAAAAGGGAAAACATAAATCTGTCTGCTTTCTCATGTTTACAGAAGAGAGGGTAGATTACAGCCTGTCATGTATAAAAACCTGAGTTGCAAGAGGAGACATAATGCATGATCTCCATGCTCGCTGTGGATAGCAGAAATAAATTTTTATTTAAATTGCAGAAAAGGAAATATTTGGTTTAAACATTAGGTGACCTTCTTAGATGCAAGGTTAAGTATAGGATAGATTAACTGGTGGGTTCCTGAGCCTTTGAGAAACCACTTATTAAAAGTAGGTTGGAAAATTATCTGTGAGGAGCAATTTAGATTTGGCTTATGCCACTTTGGGCAGAGCGCTGGCTTTAGCATTCTCCAAAGGCTCTGCTTCCAGTGCAGATGTGGGGTTTAAGGCCACACTTCATCTGAAACTTGTGAAAAGTGGAATGACTCTCTGGTAATTGAATTGGGGCATGTGCATAGACCCCGTGGTCTCTGTTGCTAATGCAGAGGAAAAGCAAACTGTTTGCAGAGTATTCCCCAGGACTCTGGGATAAATGTGTGTGGCAACAGAATCTGCCCTGTAGGTGCAGATGGTTGCCCATTCGCTGATCATCGATGCCTGCTGAGCAACGCTCCTCATGCACAGATCCTCATTGCCCTCTTGGTCTGGAGGCCATGGCTGTCTCTGAGCCACCGAGTCCTGGGTGGCCCACTGAGCACCAGCTGCAGCTCCCAGACCTGGGTGATTTGAGCAGGAGGTGGGACAGGAGGTCTTCCTGGGGTCTCCTGAGCCCAGCTATGTAAAGTGAAGGGAGGGCTGCCACTAGCCTCAGGAGGGACAGCTGTGATCCCTGTGCACTAGTGGGGTATGTCTTTAAGCAAGCAAAATGGCTCTCCTGATTGATTTAAATCTGTTTTAATAACCATACAGTGTCCTGGAGAGCTGCACTTCAGAACCAGTGCCTATGTGACTTGCAAACAGCATATGTGTTAAAAACAGCTTAGTGTGAGTGTTGCTGTGATGTGTAAGTTGGTAGTAATTTGGTTGCTCATTTAGGCCAGTTACTTTAAAGACTTCCCCTTTGGCTATGGAGCCATTAATGTTATCTCCATGCTGACAACACCTTGAAATCATGACAGCAGTGAGCTTATAAAAGCAGGCTTTAGGAGACCTGATGCTGTGTGTGGTGACAAGGCAGCTCCAGCACAGTTACTGTGTTTACCTGCTGGCAGCAGGGTCAACATAGGTGTGGACCTGAGGAGGAGATGCTGACCCTGTCCTTTGGGCTGTGTTGCATGCATACATTACACTAAGTGGCTTGAAGCTAAATAGTTTTACAACTTGGGCTTTTTTAATCTCTGGTAAACATTCATAATCAACTGTGACCTTGTGGTTGTTTTGTTTTTTTCCCCTCCCTGAAGTTAGAAGATAGGAAATTCAGTGGGTCATCTTGTTTGTGGGTACCTCCCATACATCATCTGCATGTAATACTTCCCTGGATGAAAATGGGGCTTTGTAGCTGCTGCTGTTGCATCCAGCACTGAGGCACCACTGTGGGGGATAAAGGGGCTCCATTGTGCACCCTTGCTGAAGCTGCTCCCTGCTTCCAGTAGTGGGGTTTCTGTGACTGGTTACGAGCATGTAGGAAGCAAGCTAACTCTAATTTGTCTTCTGTACTGCTGGCAGTGTAAGGAACAGATGTTTACAAATGAAAAGACAATTTCTAACTTGGATAGATGGGACATGGAATGGCTGTGACGGACTAGAATAGTGGTGGAAGCTGTATTGCCATTTGCACTCAATACAAGGTTTAAAATGCACGAGGTAGGCGAATTAGAAAGTGGGAAAAACAAACTAATGATTTCAAATGCATATTTTCAACATCTTCTCTAATACAAATACTTTTATCACTTAATTTCCTGCTTCCTTAGAGATTGGTTTACAAAGCTCTTCTCAGGGTAAGAATACAGATAGAGAAGACTTCAAAATAGAAGTCATCCTTTGGTTTGTTTTTTAGCTTCCTTTTTTTTGGTATGTCACTGAATATGACTTTTCTGGCCTTTTTTATTTCCTTTCAGTATATATTTTTTTTTAAGTCTGGGATTTCAGGATCTGCCTGTGGAAGGGGGTAGGGTACCTAGTGGGTTCATGGTGTGATGTCAGTCTGGCACAACAGCTTTCTCAGCTAAGCTGAGATTTGGTTGCTTCTTTTTCATCGAAGTGGTGTTCCTACCAGATAACTCTACTCTAAAAACAGGAGTCCAGATTGTAACTAAACTCTGTGAACTAAACTTCCAAAATCCCTGGCATACACAGTTTCCTGCACTCCTGCAGGAAATCCTATTTTTTTTTTACCACTTTCCCAATCCACAGGAGGTGGGGGGCAGCAGCAAGAAGGATAGCTCAGCTTGCAGTGGTTTGAGGTAGAACTTTCTGTAGAGCGAATTTCAGTAAAAAGGCATTAAATTCTTCTTTGCACCTACAGCTACAGGCTCACAGAGGTATTTGTAGCTTTCAGGGGACCATCACATAACCATCTTCTCTCCTCTATTTTTCCAGAGAAGAGCCAGGATTAGTTTGAAAATAAGCTGAATTTTGTCCTGCTGTGGGAGCTCACGTGATTGCCAGCTTTTGCAGCACAGCAGGGCTTTGTGTTACAGTCTGAAGTGAGTCTCCTCAAGTTGCTGCAAGAGGCAGAGAGGACTGGATTCCCATCTTCAAAGGCTGGAAGGCACTGGGATACCAAACACCCCCCCCCGCCCTTTTTTTTTTTTTTTAAATTGTTTTCAGTCATCCTTCAGGAGTCAACAGGGTTCTGGCAAGTTGTTGAAGAGGAGAATCAAGGTCACTAGTGCTTGTTGAGATAAGAACTGGATGCACCTGGCTCTTAGTGTACAAGAGGACCCTTTGATTCCTGTCAACTGCTCCAACTGAAAGGATTGAAAACCTTTTTGTTTCTCTCCTAGGTTAATGGAGACAGCAAAAGAAATGACCAGGGAGTCCTTACCTATCAAATGCCTTGAAGCAGTTATCCTGGGGATGTATCCTTTCATATGCCTGTGGCTTTTTCTACTGCAGTGCTGTTTAATGTATTGCCTTTCCTGGGTGGTGTTTGAGATAGTCACAGCCAAAGGTAAGTGCCAGCAGCTCAGGGAATTGCTGTGGTATTGATCAACGAGTTGCCAAATCACATAGGTTTGTCGGTAGGAGCTTGGATGCTGTGTGCCCGTCTCAAAAGTGCCACATTCCAGCCATGTCAACTTTGTCTCCTGCCCTGGTAATCTGCATAATGTAAGGATATGACCCAAAGTGCCCAGATAAATATCTGTCTACAGAATTCCTGTTTTCTTCATTAGTATTTCCCTGCTGGTTCCTGTTGGAGCATGGTAACACCTAGCCTATGTTTGTCTAATATTTACACAGCAAAGTCATGTTAGTTTTTGTGTCTCAGCCCACAGCTGTCCTTTGTGCAGAAACATTTTGCATTATAGTTAAACATTTAAGCATAATGCTTGCTTCCTACCAAGTCTCTGAAAAAAACCCCAAGAATATTTTAATTTAGAAACTGACTTGCTTCTTGACCCTCTTGTGCTGTCACTGATAAATCAACCTGCATCATCCTAAAACACCAGAGGAGGGCAAGGCAGGGCTACAGGAATAATTGTATTCTGGGTATGTCTTGCCACAACTGATCAAGTTTGATTTAAAACAAAACCTCAACCCAGAATAAGCCCCGAAGCAAACCAGCCGCTGGCATGTCTTGGCAGCATTTTGCTTGCTGCTGCTGCCCCCTCTCGTGGGAAAAGGAGCTGGCAGAGCCTGGCAGGTAGTGCCCGGTGTTGGCTCATGAGTTGGGGTGGCTGCTGTGGAGTGGTAAGGGGACGTGGGCTGAGCAAGCATGTGGTGTGCAAGACTTGATGCTGGATGTGGTCCCCATGGTGCTAGGAGGTCTGTGGTGTGCACTGGGGCCTGCCTGTGTGCCAGGGATGGGCTTCAGGTCCGAGTCTGACAGGTGGCTCTGGTGACTGGGGGTTTCCATCTCCTGCAAATGCTGGCAGGGTGTGCATGAAGCTAGAGGGATGAGGGTCCAAGGCAATTGATGTCAGTAAGAGAATCAAGCCAATGCCCTCCTGCAAACAGAATGATCCACTGATGTCAGTGGATCTGTTGTACTTGCCCTTGTATCAGGTTTGTGTCCCAAACTTATTTGGGAATGATCTGGGAGATAATCCCCAGGTGGAGCCGATGCTGTTCTGCAGTGTCAATGTGGCTTCTAGTTCTGTTTCAAGCACTGAATAAATTATTTCATGTATTACACCAGCAGAGGGTGAACATACTAGTGGCATGCAGAGGGTGATAACCTAAAAGTATTCTTGCGGATATAAAGTTTTGACTCGGACTGTTTTATTTTGGAAAGAGGGTTTATTCTGCTTGCCTCAAACCTGACTTTTTTTTTTTTCCCCAGGGTGTGGAAGCAGAATAGTTGAAAGCTATGGTTTATGCTGTTGGGTGTAATCTGAAATTTCTTCAGACTTTTAAGATTAGGATTAATCTTTCTCTCTGTAGAGGTTACTTTAATTTTTTTATTTTTTTTTAAATTGAGATTACCTTCTGAAAAGGCTTAGGCAGGGGAGGATGTGGGACAAGCCAGTCTTCCTATGGCTTTTACTTGCTGTCTTGGAAGTCTCCTTTGTGAGAACTGGAGCTATCTGCTGGGGTGGTGTGGTCCAGTAAAAGATGCATTAAAGTTTAAAAGATCTATGCAATACAAAACTTAAGGATTTTGCTTGAAGTGTGGGTACACAAAGAGTCTAGCAGTGGTGAGTGGATGGGCTGTCTGAATATGTGTGCTTTGGAAGTGGCCAATACATCCCATGTCCATGCAGAAATTCTTGGTGCTGTGCTGCCTGTGTGCTGTGTGGGCTTTTGGAAGGCAATGTGCACTTGCAGCCCAGAAAGCCAACTGTATCCTTGGCTGCATCAAAAGAAGCATGGCCAGCAGGTTGAGTGAGGTGACTTTTTTCCTCTGTTCTGCACTCGTGAGACCCCACCTGGAGTACTGTGTCCAGTTCTGGAGCCCCCAACAGAAGAAGGACATAGAATTCTTGGAGTGAGTCTGGAGGAGGGCCACAAAGATGATCAAAGGGCTGGAGCACCTCAGCTACAAGGACAGGCTGAGTTGGGGTTGTTCAGCCTGGAGAAGAGAAGGCTCTGGGGAGACCTTACAGCAGTCTTCCAGTACCTAAAGGGGCTACAGGAAAGCTGGGGAGAGACTTGTTACAAGGGCTTGTAGTAATAGGACAAGGGGTAATGGATTAAAACTTGAAGAGGGGCGATTTAGGTTTGACATAGGCAAAAATTCTGTAGTGTGAGGTTGATGAGACACTGGCACATGTCGCCCAGAGGAGCTGTGGATTCCCCCTCCCGGAAAGTGTTCAAGGCCAGGCTGGATGGGGCTTGGAGCAGCCTGGTCTAGTGGGAGGTGTCCCTGCCCATGTGGGGGGGGTTGGAACTAGATTAACTTAAACCATTCTATGCTTCTATGATCTTTGTAACAGCATGTGGGGAAGTGTGCGTATTTTTCTCAGCCATGAGATTTTGATCATCTGTGTTGCCCTCGGGGTGGGACCATGGTGAGGCCAGCAGCTGCCACTTGCTTCTCGAGGTCAGGTGGTTACCAGATAAGAGGTGCGCTTACACTCTCTGGAGTGTCAACTAATGTCTTCACGTATGCCTGAGCTGAGCATCCCTGTGTGTGTGTGTGTTAACCTCTGGTTCCCTTCTTTGTCTCTGGAAATAAGGTACTGCTTGTAATTTGTGTGCTGGCAGGCTTTGCTGTGTTGCTTGGATACCAAGAAGAGCACAGCCCACTGCAGCGGGCCCTGGCGTGAGCCTTCATTCAAAGGCTGGCTCGCGCAGAGCAGCTTAGCAAGATGTCATTTTAATTGAGCTGCTTGCTGGCTCGTGCCATTGCCTTTTACTGTATGACTGCCTATAAAATGCTTCTCTAATCCCTCTTGGTGCAGAATTAAGTTTTGCATAATTGCCTTCATACTAGATCTTAAAGCATTTTTACAGGGCATTGAGTTAAAATGCTGGGATACCTTGTCTGCATGTACCAAGGGAGCAGCTGCTGTGAGATGACTGAAGGCTTGTACAAATCTCCCAATATTATTTTGCAGCAGTCTGCATGGCTTTTCTTCCCTGCATAGCTGTCTGAACGGGCTTCTTATCTCCCTGCTTACATGGTCTACTCATCAGTGCCTGACCAGAGGCATTCCTCTTGCTGTTTCCCCCAGGGCATTTCTCAGTTCAGTTGTACATCAGCTGAGTAATGATGCATTCAGCCTATTCTTTCTGAGCAAGGATCAGAATGACTTGTGCTTAAGAAAGGGAGCAGTAAACCAAAAATTCCAAGGGAATTTTATCTGTGCTCTATTCACTTTATTAAAATGTAGAGAGCAAAATTTCAGAGAGGGAGAGAGGAAGTGGCACAGTGCATCCATCCTCAGGAGTCTCTCTGAGTGTCTGTGTTGGGTGAATATAACTCCTCTTGCCTGTGCCTCTCCCAGGTCATGCGAGGTGACGGTCGGACCCATGCAGTGTATTAGACCTCCCGCCTGTCCAATATCATTACGTGAGAAAGAGGAGAGCAGAAGTGCCTCAGGAGGGAGAAATAGTTTAATAGCTTCTGCCCTGTGCCTGCTGTGCATTTAATCAGTGGATTATGTTTATTACTGCTCTTCCTGCTTAGCAGTGACATCCCTGGGCTGAGAGTGAGTGTTTTCAGTAGTGGAGAGTTTTTTGCCACAGTCATTGCAGGATACTGTTGTTCCTGCAGTGCCTCTTCTTGCCTCATGTATGCTTGTCCACAGCTTGACCTGCTTGTAACTGAAATGTGGGCAAGGAGGGTCCTGCTGAGTATCTACACCCCCTCTGGTAGCCTGGAAGAGCTGGGAGAGAGCTTTTAATCGCTTCAGTTGTTACAGTCTAATCTTACAGTAGTCACCTCAGACTGCAGCTGGGCACTGGAGAGCAAAACAAGCAATGCCTGGCAGTCCTGCTTTGGGAGGCTGAGCCAGCTGCTGGAGCTGTTCCTTTGTGGGCCCTGGAGTTGCTGAGGGAAACCTGAGCCCTCTATGCAGATGACATCCAGATGCGGGCTCCCTAGTACTCTGCCTCACAGTAAGCAATCCCAGTTCTAGGATGTTGGCTCTCCTAGAGCCTGTGGGAAATGCCATCTGACTCTAGGCTGTGGTTGGAAACTTCTGTGAGTGTTTACTGCTGGCAGTTGGAGGCCCTCTAACAGCATGAGCAGTTGCTCAGAAAAACAGCTTTTTTGTTTTGATGAAGCCTTCTCTGGCCATTTTGAAGTGTGAGGTTTATTTTCCTCCTGCTTCACCTCCTCCCTCTGTGCTAGTGCCTTCAGCATTGCTAGTGTAAATAAAACTGCCTCCTCATTCCTCTCAGCCTGCTCTTGTCTCCTCCAGCTTGCTCATGCCCTGTGGCACAGCTTGTTGTGATGGCTTGGGGTGCTTGCTTGTGCTTCCCCAGCCCTTGTGAGTGGCAGGAGAGGAGGGGACGAGAAACCCTGCGGCTTTCTGTGCTCACCTTGACCAGACTCCAGCAAAAAAAGCCCTTGCTGGGCTCCAAGACAAGAAGCACTGTGATGTTGTCCTGTCTGAGTTAAATAACGGAGAAATTAAAACTAACATATAACAAATTGATTAGCACAAACGATGCAGTGGGCACTTGTTTGCTCAATATCAGGTTCGTCTGTCTTTCACTATTTTGTCTCTGCTTTACAAGGCAGAGTGGGACTTGTAGTGGAGACGACAGAACGTGTCGTTCATGATGCTGGGTCTTCTTGCAGCTGGAGGAGAAGCATCTGCCAGTCTGGACAACATCCAGAATTTCTTGGTTTGTTTCAAACTGCAGGGCACTGCTGTACTGACTTATGTTTGGACTTTTCTCTTTTGGGGCTCTGAGGAGGAGAGTCTCTCCACATCTCCTGTTCCTGGAGGTCTCTGTGGCTCTGGGCCCTTACTGGTGCTGGAAGAGGGGGCACAATGCGGGGATAGCACTTGTCTCCTCACCTGTCACTACCACACCCCTTGCACAGTTGCTGCCTGTCAGCTTGGCAAAGGCACCAGGTTTTTTTTCCCCACAGCTAAACTCCTGTTGAAATCAGTTTAGATGCAGGTGGGCTGAAGTCCTTGCAGTGTGTCCCCTTGCCTTCTGTTCAGCTGGCTGCAGTTCTTAGTGGTGGTGGAAAACTACTGGTGGCAAGTAACCCAAGCTCACCTAGCCACAGGGAGCCAGCTACTGTTTGGCAGGTGGTATCAGCTGCTAAGACCTATTTCCAGAAATATTCAAAGACCGCAGCCAAAGAACTGACATGTGGAAAGGTCCTGCTCCAATTAGTTATTAATAATAATTGAGAAAGTAAGAGGGAACATTTTTTTCCTGTAGGTTCTTGCTGGCAGATAAACAAGGTGAAGGCTTTTAAGTCTCTCATCTGGCTGGGAACTGCTCTGTGCTCTGCAATGAGGGCACCTGTGTAGGGAAGGGTGTGTCCTGGGGGGAAGATGCTGGAACTCATGAGGCTTTTTTGATATTGGAGTCCACCAGGAGGTGGGAAAAAAAAAACAACAACCAAACAAGCCACAGAAGAACATTGGTTGAGTCATTGTGTGAGCATGCCAATTTAAAGAAAACTCACCCAGACACTTTTTGCCCATGCGTCTTAAAAATAAAGGTTTGACTCAGCTGACACCTTAACTAATTCTCACCTTTTCTTTCAAGCTGGCTAAGGATGTTTTTGCCCCACTGCCCAGAAGGGTCCAGATGGAAACCAGAGTGCAGGTTTTGTGTTGTAACTCTTGCTTGTATTGAAGCCTGGGATCTGAATGTCTCCCAAGTATCCATGCTAGGTTGTGTATGAGCCTGAGTAGCAAAAGTGATGGGACTATGGGAAGCTATGGGTGCTTGTGTTGACTTGCAGATCTGTAGGAGCTGTGTGCTGGTGTGGGAAATCTGGCCCTTTCTGGCTGCTAGGCAGTACTGGTTACTCAAGAAAGCCTGCCTGTTAATAGAGCCATGCTGGTTTACTCCAAGGGCCTATCATGGCCAAAGTGTGTTGTATGCTTCAGGCCCAGGTCTTCTCCCACTACTTTGACCCAAACCTGTATCTTTCAAAATCAGCCTCCTGGGGTACAAAAGCAGAATTCATCAGTTACCTAATACACGCAGCCCTGACTGGCAGGTGTTAATGTCTCTGGGGTGGAAGAAACTTAAGTTGAAGGACTAGATGAGGCTGCAGAAGAGCTGAGAGAGAGTGGGAAGGGTTTCTCCAAGGGATGGGGGCATGCTGTACCAACCTATTCCTGTGAGACCCTGGTGGAGCTCCAGCTATTGTCCCTATGCATTTCCTGGGTGTGGGAGAACAGGAGGGGTACTGGGGCAAGAGGTGGCCAGCCAGAAGATTAGTGTCCCTTTTGTGTGATCTCCAAGTAGATCAGCATCCCTCACTGCTGTTTTTCTGCTGCTTTGATTTACACAAAGACCTGAGATCAGGAGGCCACCAAGCTTCTGTTACAGCTGCTTTTGCCCTCTCTTTCTCTGCTCTGCTTCTGTATTGTGGCACATAATTTACTCCCTGACTCTCCATCCTGCAGTTACAGTTCCAGCTCAAAAGTGTGATTACAGCTGCAGCATTGCTGTGTCATTGCCTTTTGTTTGCCACAATACAGCTCTCTTTGGGCAGAGCAAAAAGGAAAAGAAATAATAATGATGCATGGGTGGAGGGGAAGATCTGATGTGCCTTTCCAGCCCATTTGCTGTGTATTTCATCTCGGGTGGGGGCTCTCATTAACTAGTCACTCAGCAGAAGCAACCTCTACCTAAAGGTTAATTTCCACAGCGGTTGTTGCTATGTTATTTGATGGTGGGTAATTTCCAACCTCAAAAGATTCTTTTACTCCTACCTAGTATTTAATGAGATTAAATTGCAACTTCTTCAGGACCTCATGGCAGAAGTGTGTATGTGTGGCAGGTGGCCACCAAAGCTTTGTGTGGACTTAATAGAAAGGCACTTGGTGAGCAGAGAGAAAACCCTTTCATAATGAGGGGGAAAAATAGTGGCAATGTTTGAAAGCTTCATAGGTGTTAATAAAAGATACTGCTTTTTCAGTTACACAGAATGATAAATACAATGGCCTTCTGCAAGAATCTGTCTGTAGGGGACATTATTGTAACATAACTTTGATGTACACAGGATGCTCCTTTTAAGGCCTGGAGCAAGATGACCTTTTAAATGAGGTGACTGTGGGCTGAGTTTTCCAGTTGATATAATGGTTCTGAGTCCCATTCTGACCTTGCTGTGTATTTATAATCTTTACTGACACAACAGCAATCCAGCGAGACCACTGAAGGCAGTAGAGCTATTTCTGTTCTGTGTCAGGGTAGTTGATGTCAGGCTGAGCTTTGATAAGTTGCTGCAGGGTGCTCATATTTGGTGTAGGTGGGGCAGCAGATGGGCAGAGATGGGCGCACGCAGTCTTGGCTGGGTGAGGGGTTGTGCCTTCAGTAGGGAGGACTGAGCTCTGCTTTGCATGTTTGTCCAGACTTGCTGTTAGAGAAATACTGAAGTGCACCAGGAGCTGGGCCCATGGTGTTGTCAATTTCTGTACCCTCTAATGTGTGTTCTCCAGGCTGCTAAGGCTGATTACATCTAGCACTGAACACAGTGGAATATGTTTGACATGGAACAGAAAAGCTTCCCTGTGGCTGTTCTGAAAGATTATTGCCAATGTGTTTGCCTTGCATTTTTATACATACAGAGGTTTAACTCCTTGCTCTTGACCTAGATTCTAGGCAGTCCACAAATCTCCTACTAGTTGGTTTCTGTGTTCACCTGGAGGGCAAAAGTTCAACAAGCATCAGGTGGGTGAAGTATCCCCTTGAGGTACTGCTTTAGAGACAGATGAGAGCTGCTGGATGCTCTTTCTGCATCTCTGTAGAGAGAAGGGGAATGTGGGGTGCAGACAGAAGCTCAGCATCCCAGGGAGTTGGACTGCTGGTGAGGTGTCAGGCTTGGCAGAACCAAACTGAACTGAATTGTGTTTTATGGTATTGGTACAAAGGCTTTTTGCATTCTCAGTTTCCCAGCAGCTGTCAGGCAGCTGTGCTATACAGGCTGGGGAGGAAAGCCAGCCACAGTAACAACCCAGGGTATCTCAGCTGTGCAGGGGCTCTTGTTTCACTGCTGTTAAAGACCTCCTTTTGGGCCACGGGTTGCTGGAGGAGGGGATGCTGGAGATCACCAGAGCAGGACCCTGGTCTGAGCCAGTTCCTTCAGCTCCAGTGGGAACTGACCTCACTCTTCCATTCTTCAGGCTGCCCTGACATGATGCTGGCAGTACTGTCTGTCGGGCCGGTGTATTTCGTAGTGGCATCACCCTGACTGCATCTGCTTCTGGGGTTGGCTCCAGGCTTACACCAGGTGCCTCTGGCGGGAGTAACCCCAGGCTGGAGCATCTTGCTGCAGCCTTTTCTGGTCATCCCTCCTTCATTCCCCAGGCGTGGGCGGGGGTCTCAGCTGCTGAGGGGAAGGGTGCCAAGTGTCAGTACATGGAGCCAAGGTGGGTTTCAGCTGTCCAGGGATTAGCAGAACGGAGCTGTGTACAACGTAGTCACTGACGCAAACCTGCTTGCGTGAGGGAATCTCTTCCCTGCCCCTGGCACAGGCCAGCAGCCTCCCAAGGAGATGGCTGGGGACCTGCACATAGTTCCCCTTTGAGATCACCTGCTATGCTGGTACGGAGCTTGGTCCCAGCCTCTGCATGCGGTGCATTTGAAATGGCCATCCAGTGATTCAGGGGACGTGTTCTGCTTTTTGAAAATGTTTGTTCCTGGCCTGATCTGTACACTTATCTAATTAATTATCTGCTTGGAAGCTTTACCTTACAAGGGTAACAAGCAAAACTGTTCTTGGATGAGGGGCCATGCCGAGGGCCAGTTTACAGATGGAAAGGCAGACCGTCACCCTGGAGAGGAATAAATTAAGATTTGGTTTTTTTTGTACTGTTTGAAGATGTGGGAAAATCAGGATCAATATCCTGAGTCATATCAAGCTCCAGCATGACATGGAGGGAAACACTGTTCCCTTCTAGGAGCATGGGAGTTTGATATTGGTTATCAAATGGGGGAGTTCTCACAGATCTGAGAAGGGTGGGCTCTCTTGTGGTGTGCTGACCCAAACACTGTTGTGGTTTTTTCCTTCCCCCCCAAGCATGGTCACGATTCAGGCCCTCCCCTGCCTGAACCGTTGCGTTTGTTCTCCAAGCAGTGAAATGGGCTTTGGCAGGAATAAATTTGTGTTGGCAAGAAAGCACTTGTCCTGGCAGTTAAAAAAATACTGCTAAAGGTGTCTTACAGGTGTAATTGTGAGTGCTCCCCAGCGCCGCTGTTGCCTTGACGCAGCGCCCACCAGATACTTAACAAACGGGCAGCCCTCTGTGGAACGATTCCCCATCAGCTTTAAAACCCACTTCTCAGGGAACTATTTTCATCATGTGGTGCTCGGGATTTACTGCAACGGCCGGTACGGCTCGCTGGGCATGAGCAGACGATCAGATCTGATGGACAAACCTCTAACGTACCGAACTCTGAGCGACCTCATCTTTGAATTTGAAGACTCCTATAAAAAGTACTTGCATTCAGTCAAAAAAGTAAAAATCGGATTATACGTCCCACACGAGCCGCACAGCTTCCAGCCCATCGTGTGGAAACAGCTGGTCCTCAATGTATCCAAAATGATGCGCACAGAAGTCAGGAAGGAGCTGGAGAAGTTTGCCAGGGATATGAGGATGAAGGTAGGTCTGCGTGCCTGGGCGGTGGGCTCAGAGGTGGTTGTGCCTCATGCCATCCTACAGAGGCTGGTCTTGCTCCATGTCAACAGACTGATCCTTGCCTGAGGTTAAGGGGGTATCAAGTGCGCTGGGGGGGGTGCTTGCATCTGTCTCATCCCACAGTGTTTGGTGTGTTTTCAAGCCCTTATAGCAGTTTTTTAGTTCAAAGATCTCACCTTCAGCCTGCAGAACACTTGAACACTCCTCCTTGGCCATCAAGGAGCTCTTTCCTAGTTTTTTTCAGACTCCAGAAGAGGTGGCTGGGGAGAACCAGAGTGCCTGGGGCTCATGGGGTGGGTGTCCTGATTGCGGGTAGGAATATCTGCTCTGGCACCTGAGATGCAAGGGGTACCATAGGACAACTGTGTCAGTGGTTGCTTTTCCTTGCAGGGCATGCTGGTGGGCTTGTGCTGCACCACCTGATGCCCACCAACCTTGGCTAAATTACGAAGTAGGTTACATGGGAAGGTGAGGAATACAAGTCTCTTGACAGGATGGTGCTTACCCGGTGGCTGGTTGGACTGAAGAGCCCAGAGGGAAATGACAGGGAGACAGGCAGGCTGCCAGGGGGCTGGACAGTTTGGCTGCCTTTGAGAATGAGGGGGTGTCCCTGACCATGCCTCCAGGGCTGGTGTGGGTGAAGTGTTGCTTGTGGTCACGGTGGAAGGGCATTTGGTGCCTTTCCAGCCTGCTGCTGGCAGCAGGGGCAGAGCAGGTGTGTTGCTAAGTATGGGGCTGGCTCTTGTGGAGAGGCATGCAGCATCCCGTCCAAGTTATTTTGGGTTCCTGTCCCCTGCTCTCTTGAGGAGTGGCTCTTACGTAGCAGCCATGTGCCTTTTTGGCTGAGGCACCTGCCTCCATTCCCTGACTTTGAGGTGAGTGTCACCAGTGGCATCATAGCCCCAGTGTCCTGCTGCCACCTTTCCTGCCTTGCCAAGGAATTTTGAGGGTCACCTTGTGCCATACTGTCACCTTAAGCAAATGTGCATGATTAGAGGTGTAGTGAAGAACCTTCCTGCCCAATCTTTTCTACTCAGGCACTTTTAATACCATCTAGAGAGCAAACAGCTGAAGCAGGCTCTAGTTGAAGTCTTTATGGGTGGATGACTTACGGAGTTTCATACTTCACAGAGGGACCAGCTCTGTTTGTGTGCTGTTTTTGTGACATTAGGTCCAGTCTTTGTCAATGCCCCCAGGCCAGGACTGCAGGCCTGAACCATTGAAGGTTGAAGGCCCTGCATCTGGCTCTTCCCTTGACTTAGTGCTGAATTTGAGCCACTTGATTCAGAGGGCTCCCTTTGTGAGGGGTCTGACTTTGTGAGGGGTCTGGTCCTAAAAATAGCCTAGGGTGTGAATGTCAAACTGAAGGACTTCTGAGGTTGGAGGGTCTAGGGGATGTGAGCTAGTGTGTGAATGGACAGGAGACCTACTGAAACGTTCCACTGTCACACAGGGCTCAACTGCCAGCCTGGGAGGTGACAGCCTCTGTTCGCAGAGACAAAAGCGGGAGAGGCCAGTTTGGCCACATGAGTTTCCTTCAGCTGAGGCTCAAAGCTGTTTTTCTTATCCCTTGTTGTTGCCAGCTCTGAAGAAAGCTGTGGATGAGACCTTGTTTTTTTTTAATTTAGCTGGGAACTGAATTGGTGATACCAACTAATTTTTCAGGGTGCCCCTGAACAGCTGTCCCAGGATAACTGCTTTGGCTTCCTCTTAACCTGGGCAGGGTTTGAATAAATCCCAAGGGACTGAAGGCTCTTTGTATGTCATTCCCCCTACCGTATGAGGCCCTTTATTTTTATTTTCCATTTTCAGTGAATCATTGCTTTTATTGAACGCCTTTTCTTTCCCTCCCCCATCTCTCAGATTCTGAAACCCTCAAGTGCCCATTCTCCAATGAAAGAGAGATCCCGGGGTAAGTCGTTGTCCCCTCGCCGAAGGCAAGCCAGCCCTCAGAGACGCACAGGCAGAAGAGACAAGTCGTGAGTATTCTAGCTGTAATCACTGGTGGGTCAGAAGTTGAGGATAATGATGTATTACTTTGCTGTACAAAACTCACCTGTGTGCACTAGCATATATAGGAAAAGGGTAGCAGGTATGTTGGTTGCCTGAGAGGCTTCAGAAGCCACCGGTGTCCTGGTATTAATGTGTTTACTGCTGCTTGATGGCCCCTCCATATGGTGTCCTTGGAGGCCTGGGTGGCCTTTGTTTGGTTAAATTCTACAGGGCTGTTGGACGGCTGTGCAAGTGGAAGTGTGGGTTTTGCCTTTTCTTTTTTTCAGTCTTCATACAGTCCACTTTCTGGAGAAATGAACCTAGGGAACCTATGTAGGAGGTAGTAGTTTGAAAGTAGTTTGATAATGTTTGAGGATGTTCAGACATGGGTATTAAAAGCAGGAAGATGTATCTGCTAGTGGTGGTGGGGTGCTCTGCTGTCATGGTCACAGAGACAAAAAAGGGATTGTCCGTCATGAGCGTTGTATGGAGCTGTTCTAATGGAGTGTTTTTTGCTAAGAACTGTCTGACTTATAGTCAGATCATTTATAGTCAGATATAAGACTGACTTATAGTGAAAAAGTAAACCTTTTCTCTTCTTGCCAAAGCAGAAACATCTTTTGCATTGTCTTTGATTTTAATTGGCTTTAAAAAAAACCCAAAACAAACCACTTCCCTGTGCATCGTAGCTAATAGTTCTTCTTTAACTGTGTGGTGAACTGGGCCAAACTGCATGCAGTACCTGTAAATGAATAAACTGAGCTTCTAGATCATGGCCCTTTTACAGCCACTGACAATTCAGATTCCCATACCTTAGATGTGGAAGAGTTGAGTTTTAGCTGTACTGCTTCACGCCAGGAAGCTGACAACTGTGAAAGCCTATACGTCACCCAGATTAGTCACGTATTTATGATCATTGCTTTTTAAATAGGCTCCCAGACTACTGTCTCAGCACTTATTTATTTTAAAGCAGATAACAAAGACATTAGACTAGCCTTCTAAAAATAACTTCAGGATGCTTTAGCAGCAGATGATTTCACAGCAGGCTTTTATTTTTACATGTGAATTCACACTCAGTTCATGGTTTTGTACTTTGGGCTTCATCACAGAGAGCTCCTTGGTTAGTGCATGAATAATTATAGTTGTAAATGGGCTCAGCTACTACAGGCTTCTTCACCTCCTAGATTTGCTTTGAGGGACGGTTTCATCTTTGGGTTTCTGATTGTCATGGTTTAACGCTGGGCTGGCAATTAGACGAATGACAGATGATCTCTGTTTAACTCCTCTCCCTTCCATCATGGGGAAAAGAGAGAGCATAAGGGAGAGAAACTTATGGGCTGGAAACTAAACTGCACAGCTTTAATGAAACAGTAGTGATGAAAAGGAAAATAATGAAATACATATAAATGTAATACAAAGCCACTGTCACAGTCGTCCTCCAGTAACGCTTGAGTCACCACTAAGGCTGAAAGGCAGCCCTGGCAAAGCCCCAGACTGGGCTTCTGGGGTCAGCAGCAGAATGGATGCAGGAATGCATGGATTCAGAAATGCATGGATCGGGATCAACAGCAGACAAATGGCTGGCCATGGCTGAAGAGAGCTTGACTCTCATGATCTGTCAAATTAATACCAAGTATGATGCATACAGGATGGAATACTTTGTTCAGTTTTGGTTACCTGTCTGGTCTGCTTCTCCCAAAGGAGGATTGCAGGTGTGACGCCTTTACTCCCTTTTGTTTCCAGAGCATAAGATACTTTGCAGAACCAAGCAGTAGCTTTAGCTCTGCATACCATTCTCCAGTAATAACTATTAAACATAAGTGTTATCAGTCCTAGAAGCAGAAACTGACTAAAAAACATACTGTTAATTAAGTGCAGTTACTTAGAAGGGACTTAACTGAAAAGTAAAATTACTGGAAAGGAAATTGGTTCTATCCTGGCTCAAACCTTGAGACTGATAGTGTTCTGCAGTTGCTGGAGTGGATCACACATGTCAAGAGAGAAGACTTGAGTCTTGCTGGGCTTGGAGACTTATTAGTTGGGCTGGTTTCCTGAGAGAGCTGCTGGGCACATGGCTGCTCTGCAGTGGCTGGTTTCTCCTTGGCAACTTGGCTTTTCCAGGACAGAAAGACAAGTGAAATACTTGTGGCCTTGCAGTGGCTTCAGCACCTGTTACTTGCTTGATGGTTCTGCTGTGTTGCTCTGTATCTAGGGCAAATTATATGTTGTTCTAAGATAAAACCTGGGTCACCATAATGCAAGATCCAGGACCCAGCTATAGCATGATGCAGGGAGCGGCAGACTGAGTGTGGACTTTACACCAGACCTTCATCTCTGCTGGGTGGGAGCTCTTGCAGCACGTGCTTTGTGGCTGTGTCACAGGCCTGCAGGTCCTGCACAGCCCCCTTGCAAGCCTGGCCTAGGCTTGGAAAGAAAAGGGGGGTAAAGGAGCTTTTGCCAGGTCCAGGACCCTTGAGCAGACCCAAGAGGCTGCTCTGTGTAAGAAGAGTGTTGCCAGGGAGAGGAACTGGGTTCCTGATGTTAAAATGATGCTTCTGTGCAGTGGCACTGGTGGCTCAAAGGCCGACTATACCTTTCACCTCAACAGGATTAATGCTCCTGTAGAGAGTTCCCTGCTGGGGATAAAACCCTTTCATTGTCAAATTCAAGATCTGCTGGTTTCTGCAATGGGAGGTCTCTGAGACCAGAACGGGGGAGGGGGGATTGGCATCTCCTTATCAGGGATGAGCTGAGTGACACATACCAGAAACACCAGAGGAGAAACTGGGAGTTTTCTTTCACATATTGATGGATCTCTGAGAACCTAGTTGCAGTGAGAGTTGCTGTGTTATAGAAGAGCAAAGACTTTCAGGCTTGCTAGACTTTAGGCTGAAATCCTAACTAAAGGAGGGCCGTGCTTATCAACACTGTGTTTTGTTTCTTTGTGGATCTCTTAACATGTTGCAATTACAGCTTTTTAGAGTTTGCAGGGGAGGGGGAGAGAAGTGTTTTGCTCTAGTGTGAGCTGGCAGGGGCTGAGTAACACATTCATTGGAGAGGTTTCACCTGCTGATGACAAGCTGTTATTACAGCCTGCTTTTTGTCAACAATAAAATTATATGGACCTGATGGGAGAAATCTTCCAGTGAAAAATACATTAACTGGAGTGTCTTTGCTGGATTGTTTCTGAAGGACAAAGGCTGAAGCAGTGCTTAAAGACAGAAGTGGATTTTACTGCTTCAACTCTTTAACTTTTCATCCTAGTTCCTTACTAGCTTGTTAGGTAAATGCCAATGATGGCTGCTAGCAAACCCATGATAGTGTTTATTCTGGAAATACAGCTACAGGGCAGATAGAGTATGTTGCAGGACATGGGTGGCAGTGCAATGAGCAATGCATGCCTGTCTAGGAGACTGGTGTGTGGAGACAGTCTGTGTGCTCTTAGCTCACAGCTGGTGTGATCCTGCTAAGGATGGCCAAGAGACAGGGTGAATAAAGAGGATATAGGGTGATGTGAACCTGTCTGGTAAGTCTCCTTTACTGTCTCCTCTTGTCTGTCCTCCAAAGTCCCAAACCAAGTGGATGCAGCACATCGGAAGCCACTGTGTTGGAACAGGCAACACAGTGCTTCCTCCTCTATAGAAGTGCTTGGAGCTGAAGGCATTTGGGAGTGTTCATATGAGTTTGGAAGGGAGCATCGTGTGGCAGCCTGAAGCAATCTCTGCTCCTAAGTGTCACTTCACCATATCTAATATTAGGATGTGCAAAATCAGGCAGATCCGATGCAGACAGCTCGTGAATACTGTGTACCCAGCAGCTATGCACAGCTTATTCACATGCTCATCACCACTGCACTTGGGACAGGAAGTGTGATCTGATGGGCCAGTACAGCAGAGGTCCCTTTCTTCAAAGGGGATGTTTGACATCAGGTCATTTGCCAGCCAGGAGCTGCACTGCCTCTGCTCCAGCAAATCCTTGTCTTTTCCTAAAACCCCGATGACAAACCTCATGGAGGAGAGTCTGTAGCTACAAGCTACAGAATTGTCATGGAGTCAAAATGGGTGTGCAGTGACTTCCCATAGATAATCAGAGAAGTCAGAACCATCGGGGTGTGCTTTAACTAAAACCATATTCTGGCTTTAATTAAAGGGAGGGAGGAAAGATGTTTTGGAACATATAGTGCATCCCTTGCTGGTCTCCAACTCCTATGCAAGCTGTGAGGGATGCAGCTTGTGACTTGTTTTCTGGCTAGTCAAATCCCATCTGCTCTGAAAGAGCAAAGTGGAAAAATCCAAACTTAAAATGCATTGTTCGGGTGTGATCCCTTCCTACAAGTGACAGAGACCCAGTGAAGACTCCTTCACTTCTATAAAGTACTTACAAATGTGAAGTACTTACAAACTGAGACAAACATGAGGCAGGGTTTGGGGCAGCACTGCAAGGAGGATTATGGGGTTGTTAATAGAGGTGCTTGGGTAAGTGGCAAAAAAACTAGGTTGCCTTCAGTGGGACTAGGCAGAAGAGCATTTGTTGTCCATAGGAATGTCCACAGCTCTCAATATGTGTATATATATGTAAACTATACATCCCCACCTCTTAGGGCTGTAGCAGTACAGCTTTCAGGTGTGTGCACCCATCAGCATGCCCCAGGAAGGGCAAGGGTTTCACTGGCCTACAGCCTGCCTGCCTCTCCTGTGGCTGTGCAGGCTGCGAGAGCAGCCTTGCCAGAAAAAAGCAGGCAGAGTGCAACAAGGAGGTGGTGTGTGTAAACTCATAGGTCACATCTGCTGTCCAGTGAGCAAAGAGTAAGTGCAAGAGCTGGAAACCAGGTCTGAGGACCTGTAGGAAAGCACTGGAGCCATTGCCAGCCTCACCTTGTACTACTCGGGCTGTAGCCGAGTTTTGCGGTGAAGTGGACATGTTGTAGAGTCCACTAGGAAGAACGTGCATTTTAGACAATGTTTTTCTTTAGAAAAGCAATTGTAAGGCTTAATGTGAAAAGAGGCTGAAATAAGGTCTCAGATTAGATACTGCCATAGCTGATATGATCACGGACCTCAAGATGGGATGACTTCTTTGCTGGCACTGGGCTCCAGAGGCAATTCACACAAGTAGATTGATTGCACTAGATCATGCGAGAAATTCAGCACGATTATGCTTATGATGAGAGAATTAGACCTAGTCAGTCTTATTTTGAAGTAAAGGGTTCCTGATTTGACAACTGCTCTCTCCACTCCTGCATGGCAGAGTTGCATTTGCTGGTGAGCAGCACTCTCTTTCCTCCTTTGCTTGCAGGCCTGCGGTGGTGGACAAGAAAGGAGACCTGGCTACGCTCAATGAGGTAGGCTACCAGCTCCGCATCTAAGCAAGCCATATGCTGGACAGAGGGCTTCTCTGGTGCTTCCTGCTGCACTTTACCTGCACTCCGTTGGAAGGAAAAAGGAATGGGACTATTTATTAACTTGTGGACTCTTATAATCAAGTTTTTACTTAGAAAAATAGAGGGGGGATTTTTTTTTTTCTGGTGGCAGTATTTATTTTCTTTCAATTAACAGAAAAGGCATCGGTGAAGGGAACCTAAATTATATTTATCAGGATATGATTTTTTTTTCCCCTCCATCATGTAGCAGGTAACTCCAGTGGTGTGAGACTTTCTTCTAATATAACTTCCCTGTACAAGTAATTATTGAACTTGAAGCAGCCAAGCATTGTGCTGGGTAGCAGCATTGGGATAACTAAGAAATAATATTCTTAGTGTTAAGATGTGCTGGGGTGCAGTGCAGTTTAAAAAAAAAAATCAGAATTAATATTTAATTCAGCAATAAAAACAAGCAGTGCAGATGTGGCATTTTAAAAATATCAAAATTACCTCACTCAACAGATATGCAAAACTGTCAGTATTATTGTTTTGTAACTAATTTGTACTGTTTCCCAGCATTTCTGGTAGTATTAAAACAGCACTGGATGTTTTACTGCCACCTGTAGTAGTACTTTGTGCATGTAGATGAAAGATGTTAAGTAATAGTAATACGCAAGTGTATTCTTAAACGCTGACATTTTATTAGGCAAAATAGGTTTTTTAGATGATGATAATTGATGAATAATCATTTTTTAAACTTCCAGAATTTTTTTATACTTTATCACAAGCTTTTAGTCTTTCTGGACTACACTGCTGAAGCACAAAACATGTTGCTGTTTTATAGAGACCAGTGTTCATGTACTAGTCAGTTTGTTTCTTGTGTATTTTCCTGGAATAATGGAAAAAATGTCAGAATTACTAATACGCTTTTCTTTCAATGTTCCTGTTTAACTTTGAACCTTGTCTTTGAAAGGCTGAGCAGTCTCAGATGGTGATGCCTTGACATCTTATATTAAGATCAGACATCACAGGGTGAAGTTAACCTGCCGTGCTGCTTGTAGAGAGTTTTTTGAGTAACAACAGCTTAGACTTCCCAGAATGAGGAAGCTTGTATTGGAACAACTTCAGCAATAAGTTAAATTGTATGTCTGAAATACCTGAAAATCAAGCTTGTCCCCTTCCTCCCTACTCAGTCCTTTTGTTCTAAGACCTGTGATGGACAGCAGAGTTCTCAAGGGACACGGTAAGACTTTCATTTGGGTCCACCATTTGCTTTAGTGAAGTTCTCTGGAAACATTTGAGTGCTGCATTCCTGAAAATATTTCATTAGGTGCCTATATAGAAACTGGATTGTTGTACAAGTCCAGCCTCAACCCTTTGTGCTGTGCTTATAGATAATACTGCCATGGGTCTTGTGTACCTACCCTCATGGGCACATACTTTTTTTGGGATCTCGATGAAGACAGGACATTGTAACACAGTGACATTAACGCTTACTCAAACGAAGTCATTTGAGCTCCTAGAACACTTGAATCAGCCAGCAACTGAATGAATACAGAAGGAGATGACTGTGCACAGACCTCACAGCTTACAGAAGTCAACAAATCTCACCTACCTAGAAGACAACAGCAAGACCCAGCAATCTTCTACAAACAGTAAAAGCTTTTCTACTCATTAGACTTCAGCAGACCTTCTGAAAGGTCTTCTGAAAATGTATTACTGTTCTTTATACAAATAGATTATCATATCAATTACAGGGAGGCCTTTTCCATCACTCTTTCTGCAAACTTTTCCACTCCTGTGATCACAATAGAAAATTTTTTTGGTTCAGGAGTGAAATCGGAGAGAAACACTGTTTTGGTAGAAATTCCTGTGTAATTTGCCATCTGCAGAGTTTGTTTTAAGCTTTGTGCTGTTCAGTGTCTTGTGACATAATTTTTTCATGTATCCCTTAGATTTCTCATGGGTGAAAAACATACTTGGATCAGCTGTATCCTATAACACAAGGTTATTTGATGTGTCGCAATTTTTTTTTTCTATGAAACTATGGTTTACTTCAGCTCAAGTGTTGCTGGTTGGTATATAATTTTTACCACTGTCGAGCACAATTTGACTTACACTGAAACCTTTCAATGCTCTAGAGGTGTGTGACAGATTGCTTTTGGATCTTGTTTTGAAGTTGAGCTGAAATATTCTCTTGAAACTTGCATATGATGGCATTTGTCTTAAGTGTGATTCTAGTGATTGTTTAACTTACTGCAAAGTGGCCAAATAGTGTAGAAAACATGCATGAAATTTTTTTTTTTAATCTCTTGTATGTTTATGCACAGCATGAAACTTCAATAAATATCATGGTAGTCTTTTGTTTTTTTAATTACTAAGGGTTGTTTTTTTGTCCTGTCCAGGTTTCTATTACAGAAAGGATTTAAGTAATTTCTAAAATCAGGATGGGACAAATGGGAGCAAAATGAAGTAGATTTTTTAAAATACAGGTATTTAACAATATTATTTATTATTTTATGAAGAAATCACTGAACATAAAGGCCTTAGATCCACCCTGTACCTAACTATTAATGGGTTCTATGGAAGAGAGTCTCTAAACACTGAAAATACATTGTTATGGAATAATAACAGCACTGATGACTACATCATGTCAAGCAGCACATCATGGTTTTATCTTTTAGTAGTACCTTGGCCCCTTCCCCATGTTACTGTCATCAAAAGTGAGGTGACAGTTTCCCCTTTTGTAAAAGAAAGCACAGAACATATAGTAACACATATAATAACATGCACTAATGAAGTAAAATAAATCTTACCCTTAAGGCAGTATCATGTGGTTACCAGGGAAGTGGGTATATTTTTCAAAAGGCTATCTCTACTGCCTTGAGGAATTTGGCTATTAAAAAGATGTCGCAGCAACACACACTAATCCAAATAGAAATCCATTATGGAAATAGTTGATCAGCAACTCAGAAGCATTTGCTTTTAAATTAAGTTTCAAACCAGTATTGTAAGTAACTAGGTGTTTGGGCAGACCTAAGTAAGTGCTACTCTGTAAAAGAGATGGGCAATGATTCAAAACCTCTGGAGATCGTCTGGAGAAGATGAGGCTTTAGACAAGCCAGAAAAGTGATACTTAAGTTAAAGCTTATTCAAAATAGCAAAACTTTCTTCTTACCCACCTTCCCCTGTTCAGCAGCTTCTTTGCCAGCAGTGCTCTAAAGCAGCACTGTCAGGATCTCACATTTCTCTCTGCACTGGAGACAACATGCAGCCCTCCCAGCTAGCAAACCTTCTTGCTCCTAACACAGGCTACAGAGCTTGCTACAGCTGAACAATGTTTTTAGCTGTAACCAGCATCTACCAGACATCTGTTGCAGCTGGTTAAGTATGTTTGCATCTATCAGCTCCAGCTTTGGGAATGTCTGATTTTAAGTATCTGAATAGAGTCTGAATATTGAATAGTCATCGACAGCATTAATATGACTATTAACTGCAAGTAGACAAAAGCTCCTCAGTCACAATTACTTACAAGAAAAATAGCTTCCTTCCAAATTCCAAGCAATTTCAGTGGAAAGTTTTTGGAGGTAGCAATATTTTTCCAAAAACTTTTTCAATTCAGCTGGCTTTGCAGTTACTACCATTGTGGTTCCTGCATTATTCTCAAAGCATGAAGTAACTGCAGCTGTAATTCTGCAGTCAGGAAAAGGAAACCCAGATAAAAATTGCACAAATTAGGTTGGAGAAGAACAAACAAGTCTTTGTAGGAGACAAGTGTAACTGAACGATTTCATGAACATGAGTGCAGGTTTTCCAGCACTGCACTGAAAGACAATTCTCCAAGTGTTAATTTTTAAGCTAGTTTTACGTACACATCTATATGGAGTTTGACCAAGTTGTAAGACTTGTTTCCAGCCCTTCCACCCCAGCTCCCTGCAAGTTTCCAGTCCAGGCAGTCTTTTTAAACTTGTAAATCATATTTTGCACACAATGTTTATCAGTGCATTCTGAGAGTAAATATAAAATCTTGATAATTTAATACCTCAGGATCTGTTGTTTCAATATGCAACTGGACATTTTCAATAACTAAATGAAAAAACCCCACTTCCTCCAGTTGTCCAATACATATGAAGCCACAAGATGTCAAGGACAGATTCCGCCCCCCCCCCCCCAATTGTGGATCCGTTAAGTTTCCTGTAAGTTTTCATGCTCATTAAACTTGGTTTTACTTCAGATGCTTTAAAAAAGATTCTAGTGACTGCTATCTGCATTTAAGCTTTTAGAAGTTACGTTTTTACCTTTTTAGAATATAAACATTTGCCTCACTGTAAAGCTGTTTTCTTCCTTTGGAAGTCCAATCTTGCAGCCTTTGCACTGACTACACTCTAGCTGAGGAAATTCCTTTGCAGAAGTATTTAGATAGAAGTGTCTACAGTGCAACTTTGTAGTGAAATATTACTTTCATCTTATTATGAAGTCTGGCATGCACACAACCTCATTCCGTGTTACTTGAAGAAGCACGCAGTTCTCAGAGAATAATCAGTTTTACTATGATTTATCATAAAAACAATTTACAGCATCTCTGTGAAAAATAATGCCATTTTGACACTGGCACAGATGTTGTCCATTATCAAAGAGATAATGTGAAATCTTTTCTTTTTACCTTAAAGACTTCATAAAGTAAACACCTTAAAAAAACCACTCTCTTTAAAAAGTCTATTTTACACAACACTAACAAATCAGCAAGCATGCAAACTTACTTAAACCGAACCAGCAGTGCTTGAATTAACCTTTAAAAAAATAACAATCATGAAGAGAAAAGGTGAAGGTAACTTTACCTACACAAAAAGTCCTTTGGATATTACCGTTCAATAAGCCTGAACTCTGCTACCAATGGCAGGTGGTCAGAAGAGTTATTTTCATTGGGAAGACCATTAACAGTCCAAAGATCTTTCTCTGTTAGAAGTGCTAGTCTGCCAAGAAGTTTCAGACCTCCATGAGAAGAATCCTCTGCTCCTGATAAAAAATAAAAAATAAAAAAATGTTCATCAGTGTGGGCTAAAAATCACACATATGCAGAAAGAAAAAAACAGTATGGCAGAAATAATATGAAGTCATTATTTCCATGAAAATCACCAATAAGGTAGTTCCGAAATTATTCTTGTTTACTATTACTCTCACAGTAGAACTTAAAACCAGTAGAGCTCCAAGTACTGTGAAAAGACACTACCCCTCCATTTTGTGGAGGGATAAACTGAGTTAGAAAAGGGATTTATTTGTTCATGGTAACTCCCCTGAAAAAGCCTCACACAATCCAGTCCTATAGCCTAGCACATCAGAGCTGACACAAAATTAAGCATCTTTTGAGAGCTGCTCGTTCACATAATGTTTTATTTCTGTATTCTCAGGAACACAGTTCTCCAGCAGGCAAGTCATACATGAATTCTTGGCTCATGAAGATGAAAACCACCTGACATTTCCCTTCCTAACTCTTCATCCTAAGGGATCTTTCTCTTTTATTTCCTGCTACCTATTCCTATAATTGCCTAAAACCAAAACAAACCCCAAAACAAACCAACTAGCCAAACAAACCACAAAACCATCTCCTACCACACACACAAGAAACACCACATTGCTCCTGGAAGCAGGGAGAAATGACTCACAGTCTCACTATTATTACACCGTACTATTACACTATGCTTAAAATATGTGTCCTCATTAAAAAAAAAAACAACCATCAGCAGCAAGGAGTAACAAGCTTCTTCCAACTCAAGTAGAGTTCCATGGAGAATGAGATCCTTCCATGATGTGTCAAACCGTTAAACTCCTTGAGCTATCTGCTTGAGTGGGTTACTACTCAGTAACCCTAGCTACTGCTTTCAGAGCACAGTCATGATTCTGAGGAGCCTTGAGTGCTTTCAGAACCTGCACAAATGGCAACTGTAACTTTCATACAGAAAATATGTTTGTCAAAGTGATCAGCAATTTCAGAACCTCCTGGCTGAACCTAGTACTGGCTTATGTTTAGGGGTATTTTGAAGGATTATCCAGCAACTTAAACTCCTGGGGTTGTTCAACACCTTCACTCCTTTGCCATCTGCCAGCTTTCCAGTTCTCTAACAATTCAGCAGCTGTTTACTGCTGCTCTGAAGGAAAGCTTTTTTTAGTGCAAGGATGTCTCAGTAGCTCTAGAGCATAGGTCCACCCAGCTTTTGAGCCAAATGTATATTTGGCACAGCACCTTCATGTCTACAAACGAGCAGTTTGTTGCTACAGGGAGCTTGGTCTGCATGCAGTGATTAAATTCAGCTCAGAGCACTCTGGAACCAACAAATCTGACTCCTGCAGATACTGAACTCTGCTTTCACAGCAAATCCTGAATACCAAGCCAAATACTTGGCTAAGCATGACACAGACTGAAGAATGAAAACTTTAAACAACTGAAAAACTTTAAATGGAAAAAATGCAATCAGTCAGCCTAGACGACATTCAATGCTCACTCATTCGGACTTTGCCTATATTTAATACAGAGGTCCAGGTCATCAGAAAACTGAAAACCCAGACCACTACTTAGTTTCTAAGAACTAATGAATAAAAACTTCATCAGCTTAGACTACTTGCAGAATTCAAGTTTGGTCCCATTTTGTACTCTGATGTGGGGTGAAGAATCTACTTGAAAAACAACTGCAGAAAGAAAGAAGTGCTGTAGGTCTGCTGGGGCAATGATGGTGCAACAAAATAGACAAGCAGGTGATTTAGGATTAAATTTTGCACAGGGATGTACCACAACACTCTGTTGCATCACAATGCATTCAGAAGTAATTCGTAGTTCTTAAGTTTTTTAGTGAAAGCTTTCATTTCTGTATTGTGAAGCTTTTGTATTTGATACTTTACATTAAAACAGCATTTACCCTGCATGTTATGACAAATAAGACTTCTGTGCATTGGCTCACTGAATCTTAACAATCTAGTATTTTGAGTATGAGCAGTGAATATGAGAGATGAAGGTGGTATTTTCACTTATAAAAATCAGTTGCAGTCTGCAGTAGGAGCAGGAGTAGAATCCAGATTTCTTTGCTCCGAGTTCTGCAGAGCCATTTATCTGATACCACCACACTGTGCAAACATGGAATGTGCACTGCTCAGAAGTACCCATGGTGAGAGCACAAATGCAGTGAAAGAGAGCCTGTGTTACCCACCAAGAAAAACACCCACAGATGTACCATGTCTTTCTCGCACCATCTGGTGAGTTTTAGCTGCAATTGCAATCAAGAGAGTGACAAGTGGGCATGTGCAAGTGACTGCTCTCAGAGCAAAGGCCCCGAAGGTCATTTACTCGACAGACATTACAACAAGACTATCTGAAAAGTAACTTTCTTACATACAGTTTTAGTATGCACCATAAGTTGCCATTCACCGTTTTGTTGCTGTTTGGAAATACAGCTTTGTTGTAGGTCCCACCATGAAGGTCCTGCGTGAGTTACTTTCAGCAGTATTCTCCTTACAGTGCTCCTTTTATGTAGCCTCAGCTCGTCTCCATGCTGAGATGGCAACTACAGGAATGTTCAGCGAGGTAAAAAGTTTGCCCTCTGTGGCACTACAAGTCCAACTGTGGTGAGTTGACAAGACCAGCCCCATTTCTCAGATAAGAGCTGACATTAAAAGCACCACCACAAACTTCTGTGGTACTTCATTCAGATTAAACTCTCACTGCATTTCCCTTAGAACAGTATCTGAATGTTCCTGTTCCATTTTTGTGACAAATAACTGAAAGTTGGTTTATTTACCTGGCTGGGCAGCTGTGTCATCGTTTGCTCCAGAATAGAAAATATAATCCACAGTGACAGCACTTCGGGAGTGACAAGTTGTTACTTCTGGGATCCCAGTTCCAGGAAAGTAATGGGAATAGACTGAAGACAATTTAAAATGGTGCTGCAATTTTGAAGACAACCTAACAGGAGTCAAAGAAAATAATTCTTATTTTCTTGTCTTTCCTAGAAGAATAAGCAATGAAGAAATGACAAATAGTTTCTGGTTACAAACAAAATTAATTACCTGGATATGCAAACTAGCTTTTCTCTCATGCAATTAATACCATAGTTTTTTGTGTTAGTGGCCTAAACCTCTGAAGGTAAAACACAGGCAGATTTTTCAAGTAAGAGGCAGATCCCTAAGAGCCTATCAAAACTGGCTTAACTGACACTGTAATTATACATAGCTTTCACCTCCATTTACACCTTGTATCCTCTTCAGCAACCTCTCCCTTACACATGCGTAAAAGTGACGACGACAGCAGCTTATGTAAAAGCAACAAACTATGAACTCATCTAACCAGGCCCTTCAGCAAGTAGCAAAATTAGAAGTTTTTTGTTTGGTTTTTTTTTTTTTCCTCTCCCCTAAACTAACACTATCCAGTGTTTTCAAGGTAGGCTAATCATCTTTCCGCCACTTAGGCTCCGATTTTATTTCTCCTCATCATCTGTCGGTCTGTTCCTCCTCAGTTCAGCCCATCTCATCTCACCTGTTTAGTCAATCTTGAAAGTAAGCCACAGAACTGCAGCTTTCAGCAGAAAAACTGCTCTCTCCCTCCCAGCCATTTGCTCCCCTTAGCTCTGCAAATCATCCATCCCTCAGCTGTACCTGCCTCACCTGGCACAGTTGCATTGTTAAAAATCAAGCAATTAAAAAATAAATAGATCAGCATGTCACCTGAGTGACTTAGACAAGACTGACAAACATGCCAGTTAGTACAACCAGATGGGTAGTAATTTCTACTCTTGATACATGACAATTTATAAGAGGTAGTAACCCTGAACAACATGCATGTGGCTTATTATGGATTTACACTGTAGAATAAGGCTCTCTGTCTGCCTATCAACTTCTTTTCCCAGAAATGCCATTACTTAGCTTTTTTATCACCAAGAATCACCAAATGTTTTAATCTAACTGCCTGCAGTGATATGAAGATCTCATTCCTGAGAAGAAATAGCTGACTTGAAGCCTGACATCACACATTCACAGCTAAGTCAATTATCCCTTTTCTATGTGTTCATATGCATTTATCAGATTGGTAAATGCAAATACATTTTTCCTTTCAAAAAAAAGTTACATTTTCCTTTACAGCAATTTAGTGGTGGCTTCCTCCTTCAGTTTACCAAGCGTTTTGATCTGAATAAGCATTGCACTACCAAATCCATAATACTCCAAGTTTCTGGGACTCAAATTCTCCCACAGAACTCTTGACAAGCAAGACTTTATGATCTTTGTTCCTTTTCCTCCTGTATCCCAATTTTATGTAGTATCATAGGATTTTATTAGCATCCATATGCCAGTATCTCAAAAAGAGTAAAGAGAGAAGTGCCAACACTTTAAGCAGCTGGATTATACAGGTTTTGTTGATTCTCCCTCCCTCTTAAAAACATGTTTTCTATAACTGGACTGAAGTTCAGTTTTCCTACGATGTCACTGCACAGCTGAATGTTGTGTTTATGTCAAGAAGTGACAAAAATGTCAAAAGCATTCTTTTAATAAGCGAAGTACCCTCTAAACAGCACTGACACCTTGTCTCTGCATTCTGAAATCATATCTCCAAGTTCCTACAAGGACACACACACTACTTCATTATTTCCAATTCTAGTCTTTTGCTGTCTCATCAGCCTTTTAATATTTAAATGGAATATGACTCCTTAGAATCACAGAATCTTAGGGATTGGAAAGGACCTGGAAAGATCATCTAGTCCAACCCCCCTGCCAGAGCAGGATCACCTAGAGCACATCACACAGGAACGTATCCAGGCGGGTTTTGAATGTCTCCAGCAAAGGACTCCGCAACCTCTCTGGGCAGTCTGTTCCAGTGCTCTGACACTCTCACAGTAAAGAAGTTTTTTCTGATGTTTACATGGAACCTCCTGTGCTCCAGTTTACACCCATTGCCCCTTGTTCTATCACTGGTCATCACTGAAAAAAGCCTGGCTCCATCCTCCTGACACTCGCCCTTAACATATTTGTAAACAGTGATGAGGTCACCCCTCAGCCTCCTCCAAGCTCAAGAGAACCAGCTCCCTCAGCCTTTCCTCACAAGGGAGATGTTCCACTCCCTTCATCATCTTTGTGGCTCTGCGCTGGACTCTTTCAAGCACTTCCCTGTCCTTTTTGAACTGAGGGGCCGAGAACTGGACACAATATTCTAGATGTGGCCTCACCAAGGCAGAATAGAGGGGGAGGAGAACCTCTCTTGACCTACTAACTACACCCTTTCTAATGCACCCCAGGATGCCATTGGCCTTCTTAGCCACAAGGGCACATGGCTGGCTCATGGTCATGGCTCATTTTGCCAGATGGACAGACTGGGTTGGGTGAGCATCTTGTATCCACATCTGGAATCAGATGCAAGTTTGATCTAAAACCAAAACAAACCCCCAACACTGCGAACCAGTCAAGGGCTTTTAAATATTTTTTCTCCCAACACATACTTTTCAGATGCCATTACAATCTCCTGAGTGTTGTCCTGTGTTGCTTCTTCCAATTTTTCTCCTGCAAAATAAAAATACAGTCAATTTACATTTAAAGTAGGAGGTAGGCAGGATTAATATTGAAAAGCTAAAGAAAAGCTACAGAAAACAATATCCTTAAATACACTTATTTTTGCTGCAGGCAAGATACAATTCACAAAGCTGGATTAAATTATTCTGTTCCAATAGTAAGATCCCCTCCAAGAACTCTTTCAAATTATGTCCCATTCCTTTAAAATTGTGGTGGTTTTTTTTCTGTCAAAGAAAAAATGGATGAAAGATGTAATTACACTCTGAAAGGAATCACTTGCTTTTCCCCCTTGCTCCTAGTCCTTGCACCATTATACATAAACACTGAAGCAGAATGTAGGTTCACACCACATGCATGTGTTGTGTGCCTCCATATCCCTTTTCCCAGTTACAGCACAACTGGCTTTCATGACACAAACACAGTAGTTTAAATATTGTGCACCAGCTCCTGAATGGCAATTTCTACTATTATCTTCTAAAGGTTCAAATTTGCAAATGCTTATGTGCACAAAGAACTTTACACTGAGCCCGACGAGGAGGTTTTGCAAGCTCAAGAGTCACTGTTTTTTCCCCCCACTAGAACAGATAATCCGTTTTTCAGTGCTACTTGAATACTATTTTTAAAGGATCACAAAACTCATCAATCTAGAAACTGACCTGGATTTTCTTCTTTTTGTTGCTGTTTTATTTCATATACACAGTTTTGCGAAATACCCAATTTTTTTGGCCAAATTGGAATAGATAGAATTCTTTGTCCCCTTGGAAACTGCTCTTGTCCAGAGACCTAAGAAAGACAACATGAGCTTTTTTCAAATGGAAATCTGAATTAAAAAAAAGAAAAAAAAAAATTAAAAGAGGATGTTTCTGGGTGAAGTTTAAAGTTTTTAGCAAACAAACCAAATCCCAGCCCCCTAGAATAAATCTTTTATAATGGCTTGTCAAATCTTTGTCAAAAGGAGTAACCTCTCATGTATACCACCTTTGTTTACATTTAAGTTTTTTGCAGCTACCCAAGTTTTCAATACAGTTCTTGTGACACTAAGCTGAGACTACTAAGACTACCAAGAACACTTAGCAATGTAACATGACTGTGTATATACAGCTCCCTAGCTGACAATTACTTTATCTCCATGATGCTTTTTCTTCTGGGAGCAAGTAAAGTCTAAGTAGGCCTTGAAAAAACTACATACTAGCAACAAACACCAGTGGGGCTATTTTTCATGTTTTCCCATTGTATGTACTCCAGTTACTTTCTATCAAATAGCATTTGACACATCCAACAGCTACAGACATGAGCTTACAACAAAAAAACCACTATCAAACCTGAAACAGTTTTGGTTCAGCATCTAAAGGCATATTTGCTTTTACAATTATTCTAGCCACTGTAACTCAAAGTTTAGCTAAATAAGCATCCTCTTTCCACAAAGTACACAGTATGTATTAAATTAAGTAGTTATTTTATCCTACTTAAGGGCTAGGACACTTAAACACGGTAATGCAATCATCCTCTGGATAACTACCTTTCAAGCACAAATAATTCATTTGCAAGTTTTTCATTTCGTAATTCAACCATCTGTAAGGCAGAGCTAATATACCCAAGCAGGTTTTAGTAACTCCATAGTAACTCTTCCTTTGCAGACTGTGTAAAGGACAGCAAGACTGGTACCATAATGGAAATAATCCCAAGCCCAGCTACAGCATGCTAGCACCACTCAAATATTTCTCTTTAATCAGTTTTGTTTTGTTTTTTGGTTTTTTTTTTGGTGAGAAGTAACAGCTCAGCCTACCTTTCCGATAGCAAGTCCTTCATAATTTAACTTTCCTTCCTTTATGAATTTGTACAGTGGAGAACCAGGAACAGAATTGAAGTCACCACACATGATAATTGGGCAGAAGGTGCCATCCTTTTGAGGGGCAACACTTGCAATCTCTGCCAGGAGCATTGCAAGTTGGGTCAGTTTGATGTCACCTCGCCTCGGGTTATACAGCAGATGTGTGTTGGCTATACAGATGGCAGCATTAGTTTTGCAGTGAAATCTCGGCTGCAGAAGCAACACCAGTCCAACGTTGTCTCTATCCAAAAGTGGAATATCATGACGAAAAAATTCCACAGGGTTTGAGGAGATCAGGCTAAATTTGGAAGTTTTGAAGCAAATAGCGCAGCCATCAGGTTTTCTCCCTGTCCTCATTTTATACTCACAGTGATACCCTGCAAAAAAGGCAATAAAAATATAAAATACCATTGTATAAATAGATTTTTCTTTTCTAAAAAAAATTAGAAAAGACTCGCGCTACTTTTCTCACGTAGCAGCCAACACCCAGGCTGAAGTACCAAAGACTGTCTACAATTCACATAGAAAAGTGAACACAAGGAACTTCGTCCTGCCTAGATTCAGTTTAGATGCTACATGAAACCTGGTCTAGTACTTTTTGTGGTGCATATGCATCTATATAGTCTAATACAGCAAGCATGGTCTTCTCTCCTAATGTGTAAAAAAACTCAAACCAAAACAACAAAAAAGACCCCACAACTCAAATGAAAATGGACTTATGTATTGACATTTTTTTCCGGGTGTTACCACAATGGTTCAGGAATAACATCAGTGAAGTATTCAAATCAAAAGCAATAATCACTGTAAGTCACAGATCAGTCCAAAATGATTCACAGGGTAAAGGTCTCCAACATATTTACAAAATTATGTAATTATGCAGTTAGCAGCAAGAGGAAAGCTGTCAACACTTGATGAATTTGTAAAAGGAGGCACATAACATGGTTGCCTGGGATGGCAGGAGGCTTAATTTTATATTCTAAGAGATTTTTTTGAGGAAAGCAGTACTGGAGGAGAAGACAATGTATTGGTTATACAAGTTTCATCATACCCAAGGATTCCAAACTTGACTTGATCTCTGTTCTATAGTGGTCTGCTTGGACTTCTTGTAAACAGAGTACCTAAGGCAAAAGTTCACCATTAGAAAGATATTAGTAAGTACATCAAAATATTGTATCATGTCTGTTGGCCAGTCTATATAGGTATTAAAAAAAATAATTGCCTCCATAATCACACAAAAGGATTCGCTCTCCTATAGAAAACGCTCCTGAAAATTGTGAAGAAAGCTCCAATTCCTCCCACCCTCTCAGACAGACATACATTTTCAGATGTAAAATTAATTGAAATAAATAGTGACCTGCTAATACATTCTCAGCAGCGTAGCAAAGGGCTAAATACCAGAGCAGTGGATAAAGAGGCCAAGGGCACTGTCTTCATTTACTACAGTGTGGACAAGTTTCCATATTGTGATGAACTGAACCAAACATCAACCTCAAAATACTCCATTAAGAGAGTTCTCAGCACCTTGGAGTGTACTCTGCAGTAACACACAGATTTACAAATTTACCCAGCTGACACTAGCTCATTCAAGGTCTAAAAGACGAACAAAAACTCAAGCAATATTCTGAAATCTCAACTTCACTTTAAGGTTGCAGTTCAAAAAAATGAATGAGTTAAAAGTCTATATTCTTTAGGAACAACTTCCTCTGCACCAAGGGTACCGGTACATACAAGGGTCTGTAAGCAGCTGCCTGTGATGACTCAATGCATGCAGCAGAAGGCATCACCTCTCTACCCCAGTGCTGAGTTGTGTGGTTCTGCAGAGCTCAGCAAGTACCCCATACTGAACTGCTGCTTGACAGAGGGGCTGGCTTTGGTTCCAGCCCTTCCATGTGAGAGAACTATCTGTAACCACTAATAGCACCAGGCAGGTCCTCACCAGAGTTCCTCTGCCCAATGTTTCTCCCAGAAAACCCACTAATATATCTCACTGTAAAGATCACATACACACAGTATGTTTTCATTTATGAGAGAAAGCCTGAATGGGACTTTAATCTCCAGCTTCCTTGCTATGTATTAATATAATTGCACTTCTCAAATGGCAGTTTTTCTGTGGCTTCCCTAATACAACTACTTCGATCTTTTCAATACTGTTGTCTGACATGAACAGGTTGGAAACTGTCACCAACCTTTTATTGGCCTGAACAATTACTGAAGCAAAAAGTTTACCAACTTGACTTCCTGATGAAGATTTAACAGAAGTGGTAAGTGTCCTTAAAACCAAACAAAAAACCCACAATCCAACAAAACCAGGTAGAGCCCTACAAGGTAAGGTATTTTTTCAGACCCAAACATAAGAAGTAGTCCCGAGTTAGGTCTCAGCAGAGAACAGCAGCATGATTGTTCACAAGTCAAATGGTGCAGAGCACCACATGAAGAGAGAAATTAACACCTGAGAGAACTACACGAGGACCAGGCTCACACGAATACTACTAACAGTTGCATCTTTCTCTCAACCTCGCAAATTAATCTCAAGAAAACAGAGACCCAAGCAGCACCCACCCACCCAAGGCCTCAAACAATCAAAGTAAAATATTTGAGCTTGCCTATTTTTCTTCCACAAAAGGCTGGCGTGCAAGATTTAGTGTTTGCAAATAATGACGAATTATCCAATCTTGCACGTTCTTTGCACTAAATACCTTATGGCACGATTGAAGAGAGAGCCTCCAGCTCTGGAGCTTCCTAAACTGTACAGTCCCAGAAGCTGAGTCTATCCTGGAGAAAGGTGTCCTACTCTAACCATCTATCATTTCCTACTGTTACAGACATGACACTAGACTAGGTGGACCTTTGACCTAAGCAAGTATAGCTGCTCTTACTCTAAGGCTCCAGGAAGACCTCTGAGCACCTTCCAGTACCTGGAGGGGCCACAGGAAAGCTGGAGAGGGACTTTTTACAAGGGCCTGTAGTGATAGGACAAGAGGGAAAGGTTTAAAGCTGAAAGAGCACAGATTTAGAGTAGACCTTAGGAAAAAATTCTTTCCTATGAGGGTGGCAAGACACCAGCATGACACTGGCACAGGTTGTCCAGGGAAGCTGTGGATGCTCCATCCCTGGAAGTGTTCAAGACCAGTTTGGATGGGGCTTGGAGCAACCTGGTCAACTGAGAGGTGTCCCTGCCCATGGGAGGATTGGAACTAGAAGATCTTTGAGGTCCCTTCTAACCCAAACCAGTCTGTGATTCTGTATGTTTTACAGGACTTTACTCAAGTGTGCTCCAGACATAGACTGCAAAAAGATTTACATAAATAAAGGTTTTGGAATTGGGGGGGGAAGTAGTGTGTCAGCAGAACATCAAAGTCACATTAAAAAGACCATTCTGGGAAGTTATGGACAAAAAAAAGGCAATTATGAGTGAAAGGTAATGCAAAGTTGTTGCATTTGCTGTAAATTCAGGCTACACAGAATACACTAAGTGCATAAGCATAAATCAAAATTACTGTTAAGCAGGACATAACAAAAAGCTCAGCTGGATTCAGTACACAGCCCACCTATCAAAATAAAGGACAGCAATAATTTACTACTCCAGTTTATCAGTTCTTAAGAAATAACCACATGCTTATTTCTACTCACATCTGCATCCAGCTGTTTGATCTCTTGTAGGATGTTGGGAAATCTGTAGGTCCAAATTAACAAGCGTTGCCTGCAGTGTTTGTACAGATGGGAGTTACCTTCTAACAAACTCTGTGACAGGATATTGTAGGACATGACTGTAAAATCAAATTTTCCCTCCCTTTCTGTACTGCTTTGGTCAGTTTCTTTATTTTCAGAGATTTTCATTGTTCTGCTGTGCTGACAGAAATATTCCCAGTGTCTTTTGACGGTTCCTGGTAAAAGCACATGAAGCAGAAAAATTATGTAAGATACTATATGACTTCTTATTCCTTAAGCAATGCTAAAGGCTTACTTGATTAGTGGTGATTTAGACTCCGTTTAACATGAACTTTATACAAGAATCAATTAAAAAAAAAAACACACACACAAAAAAAACCCAAGCTAAACAAAAACCACAGCACAGAACCAATAAATGCCCTGGATTTCAAACTGCTTAGAAATGAGGAAATGGGAATGTTCTAAAAATAATTGCAGTCGGACTACACTACCCTACCCCCTGTAGAAAGGCTGTCAGACTGGTAAGACAAATGTAGTCTGTCAACAGTCTTATGCAGCCTTCCTTCTGCCACTGCCTCCTCAGTGCAGATGGGGTATGTTAGTCTGCGATACATCCTTCACAGCAGCATGTGGGCATCTTGCTGATCTCTCTATCCATGACTAACAAAGGGATTGGATTGGAGATTCACCACTAGAGTGTATAGTCTGACAAACTCAGCCATAAGCTGCAACAGGGTCCATTACAAGGGTCCCAAAATAGATCGTGAACCTGATTTCCCTCAGTGAGGTTATTAAATTAAAAAATTAGTAAGATTTGGAATTACCAAGAACTTCTGAAAAGGCTTGCTTTGCCTTTCTGCCATTCCTAGTTTTATTATTAGCAGCACTATATGAAAGTTTGGAAGAATATACATGCCCCTCATTAAGTGTCCAATTATTTTTCAGATAGGTATTTCTCCACTTAAAAACTCATGAACAGAGATGCTTTTCAACCTCTTTGTCCCAACTCAACTGGACCTTGGCATGATTTCAGATATTTGTGTCATCAACCACTGGCCAACTGCAGCTACAGGTGTTAGTATCTGCCATATCTGGGTAGTGCTTACATTATGCAGGACTTTATCTAGTATTTGCAATGAATACGGCAAGGCTTTATCTACTGTTTCTATAGTGGGAGAGAGGTCACATTGCTCCTCAGCAGGTATCTCTAATTACTGTCACCTTACAATATGTGAACAAAGGATAACTTGGAAGGATCACAATCCTAACCACACTTTCAGATAAAGGCATGTCAGAATGTTCTTGCTAAGGGGAGTAAGAGAGGACTCAATAATAAAGGCACAAAGCACACTCCCTTCTCTCACTTTCTGAAGATGGGTAACACGTTTCCACACCTTACAGATAAGTGTGTCCAAAAATCCTCCTGGAACGCTGATGGCATCTACTGCCCTTTTCAGTCATATACAACTTTCAGTTAATTTTGTTAAGGAAGCAATTTACTTGAGCAGGAACCAATGCTGACTGTGCCCCTCCGTTTCACAGTAGACAAAACTGTAAATATCCACAATACTCAGTAAAACATATGGATGTTATGTAGAACATTGTATCTGTAATAAGCTAATTCAGACACTTAGACGAAAGTCTACCCACATTGAGTTGCGCAGACATCTTTGCACTTCTTACTGTATTTATCTGGACAAGTGCATTGGCCGTTTGCTCTGCCAGTCACAGTGTGACACAAAAACTTGCTAACATGCCACTGGCTGAATACAGCTGTAAAAGCAAAACCACACGATCACACTGGATGCAAATGCCATTAAACCTCAGTCCATCAGTTCACAGTTATCGAGGTCACAGATAATTGGCTCCGAGAGAAGCCAGTCCTGGTCCGGCAGGGCTTATGAGCTCAGGTACAGTACAAAGAATGGAGCCATATGACTGCCAGTCCAGCTTAGTCCCACAGCAAGATATCTAAATCTTCTTGCTTTAAGAGAGCTACCAAGTTAACAGATCTGATCTGGCAACAGACACCCCAAAGAGGTGTCTGAACCAAGCTCAGGACTTCTCAGCTGGGCAGTCCCTCCCATAACTGACTGTGTTCTACCACCAAGTACAATGAACCTAGTTCCAGCTGACTGTTTGACAGCACAAAATACAAGTTTACAGACTAAGCATTACAAAGATGTAATATTTTTAAGACATGCTTTTTTCAGAGAGGCACCAAGACAAACAGTAACTCAAAAAATGCAGGTGTTTAGTATTAATAATAAACAGGGAAAATTAGCAAAGAGGAACTTTTACGTTTCTTGCTGCTATTTTTTTCTTCATTCTGTGCTGCAGAAAGACACAATGCTTCCTTCTGATTAGAGAAGCTTGCTTCTTCTTCAGGAGTTAAAGTATCATGCTGGCCACTGAGTCTTCTCTTCTTTGTCAGTGGTTCTTCTCCCTCAGATTTCATACTGGGATTAGGTAGGTGAAAGCAAGAACTTTGCATGAAGTTATCAAGCTGCCAGTTGGAGTTCTGAAAATATCTCCAAGGTCCAAAAAATGGAGGGAGTCTCCAGTTTGTTGAGAAATCAGTTGAAACAGGAAGTGGAAATGAGGCCCAGGGATAGTGTCCAGCCCATCTCATACAGTTGGAAACTGGGCTGTTCCAGGTGAGTATCTGAGAACCATTCCAGTGGGTGATCCAGTCTCTGCCCAGCCTCTGCACATGACGGGGAAGCATGGAGTGCCTACCAAAGAAAGTACAGGTTTCATTACTTACACACAACTACATCCACCTGTAGAAGACTGCAGGTGCAAGTCATCCTGCTCATAACTTATATATGGTATTCTTTCTCTATATAAGATATTATTTCTCAAATAAGATATTGAACCTTTTTAGATACATACAAGATTTTAAAAACTTTATCTAAATTATATGCAAAGGGGGACTTTACAACACAATCTTGTATCTTTTTTCCCCTTCAGATTTTACAAATGCCATTTATTTTTCAAACTCTACCCATCTGAATTTTCTGCCTTGTTGAATTCAACCATCAGATCTTTCAAGTGCTCAGTGGAATGACCTTTACAAGGTGTCATTTTTGTATGCTGCATTAACTTTGTAATAAGGCTATTTGAAAGGAATTAAAAAGCCACTTTCACAGAATCACAGAATTGTCAGAGGTGGAAGGGACTTCTAGAGATCATCTAGTCCAACTGCCCTGTTAAGCAGGATCCCCTAGAGCACATCACTCAGGACTGCATCCAGGCAGGTCTTCAATATCTCCAGAGAAGGGGACTCCACAACCTCCCTGGGCAGCCTGTCCCAGTGCTCTGTCACCATCACCATAAAGAAGTTTTTCCTCATATTTCAAAGGAACTTCCTATGTTCCAGTTTGTGCCCATTGCCCCTCATCCTGTCACTGGGAACTACTGAATAGAGTCTGGCTCCATCCTCCTTGCACCCACCCTTGAGATACTTGTAGGCATAAATACGGTCTCCCCTCAGCCTTCTCTTCTGCAGGCTAAAGAGTTCCAGCTCTCTCAGCCTTTCCTCATAAGGGAGATGCTCCAATCCCCCAGTCACCTTTGTTGCCCTCCTCTTGAACTGGGGATCCCAGAACTGGATGCAGTATTCCAGATGTAGCCTCACCAGGGCAGAGTAGATGGGGAGAATGACCTCCCTGGACCTACTGGCCACACTCTTCCTTATGCATCCCAGGATTCCATTTGCCTTCTTGGCCACAGGGGCACATTGCTGGCTCATGGGTAGTTTACTATCTATCAGGACTCCCAGATCCTTCCCCCCCCTCAGAACTGCTATCCAGCAGGTCCCCCCCTAACCTATATAGGTGCATGGGGTTCTTCCTCCCCAGCTGTAGGACCCTACACTTGCCCTTGTTGAACCCCATTAGGTTCTTCTCTGTCCAGGTCACGCTGGATGGCAGCACAGCCCTCTGGAGTGTCAGCCACCCCTCCCAGTTTGGTATCACCAGTGAACTTCTTGAGGATACACTCTGTCCCCTTGTCCAGGTCATTGATGAATACGTTGAACAAGACCAGACTGAGTAATGACCCCTGGGGGACACCACTGGTTACAGGCCTCCAACTTGACTCTGCTCTGTTAATCACAACCGTCCAAGTTCTGTCACACAGCCAGCTCTCAATCCACCTCACTGTCCACTCATCCAGCCCACAATGCCTGAGTTTCCTAATGAGGATGTTATGGGAGACAGTGTCAAAAGCTTTGCTGAAGTCAAGACAGAGAACATCCACTGTTCTCCCCTCATCCAGTCAGCCAGTTATAACATCATAGAACACAATCAGATTGGTCAACCATGTCCCCTTGGTGAATCTACGCTGACTTCTCCCAATGACTTTCTTTGCTTTCACGTGTTTTGAGAGGATGTCCAGAACAATTTGTTCCAACACCCTCCCAGGGACAGAGGTGAGACTAACCAGCCTGTAGAACTCTGGATCTTCCTTCTTGCTCTTTTTGAAGACTGGAGTGACATTGGCCCTCCTCCAGTCCTCAGGCACTTCTCCTGTTCTTCATGATCTCTCAAAGACGATGGAGAGTGGCCTAGCAATAACATCTCACAGCTCTCTCAGGACTTGTGGATGCATCCCATCATGGTCCATGGATGCATGGATTATGGATTTCCTTCAAGCAGTCAGAAATTTGTTAAAAAAGCCATTGACTTGGCTCAAGCCACAATGCCAACACGAGGGGGAAACTGAGGTACTAATTGTCACCCCATCTCTGGCACCAGCTTATAGAGAAAATTTGTATTCTCATTGGGTTTCCAGGTGGGAAAACTGCAGCTTAGTGATTAAAGCCAGGAAAATAAGGTGTTTGTTTTCTTTTTTCCAGACAAAAAAAATAATATACATTTGAGTCTCAACAAAGAAACACACAAACCCTCCCCTCTCCTTCCCCCCGCCCAAGAAAAAAAACCACAACAAACCAACAACCACAAAACAGGAAGGAAAGCCAAGTGACATCAATCTGTCTCAGGTTCCTCACTGTTTAAATAAGAAGGTGTATTTTAAGCTTAGAAGCAAAAGACATCAAAGCTTGCTAAGCCTGAAGTTGCACTCGAGTGAGAACCTCCTGGCTGCCCAGCCAGCCCAGCCATAAGCCTCAACACAACCTTCAGCAAAACCAGCTTGGCCTGAAACAGCACCAGAAGCAGGTCGCCAGCCATCAGCAAAACACACCCCGGGCACCACGGCTTTACGACGAAACCAAGAGGAGGAGGCGCCTCCTGAGACACCTGCGTTTAGGAGAAGCGCTAAGCAAGGCTCGCTTCCTGACAGCCCAGGCCCAGGCGAGCACCTCCCCAGAGGCACCCAGGCCCGGCAAGGAACAGGCCCGGCCCGGCAAGGAACAGGCCAGCCCCGCGCTGCGCCTCGTTCGCCGCGGCCCTGCTCTGCCTCAGGACGGGAATCTAAACAAGCGACTGCCGATCACCGCCGGCCGGGGGCTCCGCTCCCGCCGCCGCGGCCAGGCCGCTCCCCAGCCCCAGCCCCATCCCACCCCAGCTGGGGCTGAGGGTTGTCCCTCAGGGGCCCGTTCCAACCCCGGGGCCGCGCCAGCCCCGGCGAGCCCCCCGCACGGGCCGCCTCGGCCTCCGCTGGAGCCGCGACACGGCGGGGAGCAGAAGGCTCGGCTACCCTGCTGGCTGCCCCGCGGCTCCGCGCACGACAGCGCCCAGGCGGCCGCCAACCCCGGCGGAGACCCTGCCTCCCCCCGACCCCCGTTTACCTCCCGGTGGGCCCGGGCGCGGGCCTGGCCCAGGGGGGCCCCGCTACCGGCTCCGCGTAACCCCGGCTCCCCCAGAGGGGGTCATCCCAGGGCAGCGCCAGCTCCGCCCGCCGCCTCCCCGCCCGGGCGGCAGCGCCTCTCCCGCCCGCCCGCCCCCGGGGCTGGTGGTGCGAGGGGCAGCGCCGCCCGCTGGCTCCTCACGGCTGCGGGGCCGCCGCCATCTTGCGCCCGGGCGGGCCTGGCGGGCGGGGGGCGGCAGGCCGGGGCGCTCCCGGGGCGGGGTGTCGGCTGGCTGATGCCAGGCTTTTTAAATTCTTTTAAATGTATCTCACACTCCGCTAACGCGGTAGGATCCCTACAGGGTTTATCTCCTGGGATCACCGTGTGCGTGACTTGTCAGGTCAAAAAGAGGGTCTCACGAGGAAGAGGTCCGTCTCAGTGCGGCAGCGCTAGGCCTGCAGAAAAACAAAGCCTACTCACCTGAGGGAGTATTTTAACATTCTCGCCTTAAAGTGCACCTGAAAAGACTCCACTGGGGAGGCTTGGCCTGCGGGACGGGCGGGGGGCCTGCCCGTAGCGCGGGCCCTGCTGACGGGCCCGCCACTGGCAAGCAACCCTCTCTGTCGGTGTTGCTCACCCGGGTAAGCAGTTAACACGCTTTATGGAGGTCTCCTGAGGACAGGGTGAATGCTGGCTCTGTTTACTGTAAGAAAACGTCGTACAAAGCATATGAAATGCGGTAGTGCAGAATGGTGAAGGTGCTGCGGAGGAGCCGAAATCAAAATACTGTTTCTCTGCATTCCTTTTACTTGTGTCAAGCAAGTTATTTTAAATAATAATTTTGAAGTTTTCTCAGGTGTGGTAGGGAAGACTAGAACTTAACGTAATGTAGTTATGTTAAGCGTGTGCAAGTTAGGCCACGTGTCAACTCTACTTTGGGTTTTCCACTTTTTGGGCACAACTTGCTCGCAAAGGGCAAAAATATCCATCCATTTTTTGTTAATTTCTTCACAATGTAATCAGAGAGCAAAGCTACAAGCCCAGTAATATGTGGGTAGTAAAAGATCTCCCAGCTATATTTTCCAGACCTATGTTATTTTGGTAATGCGTTCTTTTCAATGTTTTTGAAGTGTTCTTATGTATTGGATATATTTCTAAGATAGACAACAGTACGCCATAGCAACAAAACCAACTGCTGTTATTTTTAAGAGCAGAGGGAATCTTCGCATGGCATGCAGTTGTTTTCTGTATTTTGACCTGCATAAGACACCTAAGTTAGTCTGTTACTTCAAAAATTTTTATGCAATTGTAATCTCAGTAGTGATGCTGGAAAAAGGGAAGGAGTGAAGGGGAAGGTTTGTTTTTTAAAAAAATAAACCTTAATGAAAAGTAAGATATGCTGATAAGCATAAAAGTTAATTGTGTAACAGAATATAAGAACAAGATTAACCTATTAATATGATACAAATTGTTTCTCATCTCAGTGTTGCTATTATTTCTTAATGACCTAGGGAAGTCTTAATAAGCCAGTAACACTTAACTGCAGATTGTTTATTCTCCTGTAATTATTATTTTGTAGATCTAGATTGACTATACCATGTTGAGAGATATTCTTTAAAATAGGTATCCCCAAATCCTGATTTATAACTAGAAGCCAAGCTTTTATGACTCATTTGAGCTTTAGAAACTCCCTAGTGAATGCAGGCTACTGACTCATTGGGGGATGTTTTGATGGATTATACTGCACATTAGAACAGCCATGATTGTGCAGATCAATGGTCCACTGAGCTCAGTTTCCCACTTTCTAAAAGCAGTTAGCAGCAGATGCTTGGAGATGTGCAGGAGATGGGCAACCTTCAAATGAACACTCCCTGCCTCTAGCTGTTCTCAGCTCGGTAGATTTCCTAATCCTGATGTATTTGTCTCTTCCGTTACTCTCGGTGACTCTCCCCCATGTACCTGATTTTGCAAACTTTTTGCATCAGCAACATCCTGTGATGAGTGAAAAATGATTTTATTATTATTAATTTTATTACTTCATCCATACCAGCTTCCCTGGCCTCTGGTTCTTGTGTTAAGAGAGACTGAACAGTCCATCCCCACCTGTCTTCTCCACGCCACTCAAGATTTCATGGACCACTGTCATGTCCCCTCATGTTATTCCGTCTTCCGTGCTGAAAAATCCCAGGCTACTCCATTTTTCTGCATGAAGAAGCTATTCCATGTATTTGATAATTTTTATTGTCCTTCTTGGTTCAGCCATGGAGTTCCACAGTTGTAGCTTCTCTAGCTCATTCTCTGCTCCTACTGCTTCTTTTCCTTTTCTCCTTCCACCAAATTGCTAACTTTGGAACTACACAGCTTTTCAAGATGAAAATTTTTTCTCAGAAGATGCATCAGTTGGCTGTTGAAATTTAAGTGAGATCTATTATATTATTCATCAGGGATTAGTCGATGATTGCTTCAGTCCCACTGATATTTGTTAATACCATTAAAACCTCAAAACTGCCACATCTGGTGAGATGTTACAAGCAAGTGCTGCTTCAGAAGCAAGCTCATACTAGAAGCTGTTGTCTAATCATGTTATTACACTAGAGGGTTACATGAGCTGCATGATGTATCAAATAATTTGTATACTATGCTAGAAAATGTTAATTGTTCACTTGAGCAAGTGTATTTTCAACAAGCCGTTTTTTGGATGTGATGCCACTACATCTGGGTAGCTGCAAGCTTTTTTTAGCTAAACCTGGAGAAGATAAGAGCAAAAGCGTGCTTGAGATAATTCTGTCCAACCCCTTAATTTCAGATCTAAACAAACATCAGATTAGGTTCCTTCATTTGTACATTAAAATTACTCCAAACAGAAAGTCTCTTCTTGGAAAGTCTCTTTTAATGAAACTTCAACAGCATCATCATTGGTGTAAGAAAACGGTTGCTATCTAATGGATTTTGATGCATCTCTTCTAGCTTTGGGACTTAGAAACTTGCTTTGGAATAATGATGATCAGGGCCAAATTATCTTTGAGGTGCTCATTTTGATATTTACTCCCATGAGGTTAGATGTACCAACACCTTGTCAAAAGATGTAAAAGACACACTCTTCCTCTCTCAGAAGGTAAGAGAGAGTGGCAAGTGAGCTTCTAAGAATCAGTGTCCTCTTTTCCCCATCCCTTAAGAAAATGTTCCCTATGAAAAACAGACTAGACCTGTCAATCCATTATTAGAGATAAAAAGGATAAAGAATTTTTCCAGTAACTTGATAGCTGGGAATGTCAAAGTAATTAAGAAAAAAAGAAAAAAAAAAAAGAAAAAAAGAGGTGCTATGTGATAAAACTCACATTTGGACTGTTTCTGCCCTATGACATGTAAGGAAGAGTATTGTGTTCTCCCCCCAAAAAAAGTGACCTTTTGCTGGGATAGCACTATTCAAAGAAGCAGCTGTATCTGGATGGTACAACATGTTGGTTTGGAGCTCCCTGATGTGACTTTGCTGGGCTTTCCAGGGTTGTGTAATCAACTGTTTTCTGTCAGATCAGCTCTGGGAGAGGAGCAACTGGTCCACTTGTGCCTGTTTCCCTGTCTGCATGTTTGCAGAACCTCCTTGCCTTTTGTATGCAGGTCGGAATACCCATTATGATGAGGTAAGAATTGTGTGAAGGCAGTGTCTGAATTAACAGGAATAGTAATCTTGTGATCACTAGGAATAAGGAAAAGGTGAAACTTCAGCAGTACTGCCAACAGTGCATCACTGAGACTGCTTAGAAGGACTGAAAGGTGAGCTTGTGCTTCCAGATCTGTACTAGTGAATCTGATCAGGAACTCAGAAAATGAATGTGTTTATAGAATAAGAGCTTTCATGTACATAACAGTAATTGGGAATGTTGTAAAGATTCACAGTGTAGTTCTGTTATTATCAAAGGAGACACTTACTACAAGCTTTGGGACAAGACACTCTCATCTTTTACGAAGAAATGCAGTTGAATATTTTTCTTAATGTCAAAGACCGGCATGAGATCAGAGATATTAATAGCCTGGTAATGAAAAGCTGATTTTTTTAAACATCTGCTATTAAATGAATGAAAAGACAGTGATAAAAAAGGAAGAGAATCTTAACGATTCATATAATCTGAAGTGTGATCTGTATGTGTATACACCTGTGGTGGTACAGATCCTACTACAGCCACGTAAGCAAAGGGACCTGCAGTCTTACGAATCCATGAATGGGGAATGTCATGTGGCACAAAGTTGTGTGCTGTTAGATTGAAGCCTTGCACCTCAATCAAAGTCTTGAGAGCTGCCTCACGCCAAAGCGTTTTGCAGAGCTGTGTGCAGACGGGAGCCCATCTGCAGGGAGACACCCAGGTACAGCTAAAAGAAGCTGCAGCAGACATGGAACACACAACATGGTGGCTCAGTAACCATCTGTTAACATTCCCCGTTAAAATGCATACAGGCCTTTAGATTTAGGGCAGTGTATTTTAAAATAGCCCATGGCCAACGCTGGAAGGGTTTACCAGCTGTCCGTGGGAGGTGCTGCTACGGATTTGCAGATGCCGGGGGCCACCTGCATCCGAAGGGAGCTCGCTGGTCACTGCTGGGTGTGAATCCCGCACCGGGGTGCCCCAGGGGAGCACCCTGGGCAGGCCTGCGCTGCAGCAGCGCTGCGCCTGGATGGTTTGACCCTGACGCTTCGGCCTCCTCCACGCCATGAAGCCGTTCAGGCTCCGGCAAAGGCAGCCGCGTCCAAACCACCTCTTAGGACCCGGGGACGCTCAAACCCCGCCGCCGGCAGCGGGCTGGGAGGCAGAGGGCCTAGCCCCGCCCGGAGCCGCCCATCACCGCGGCGCCCGGGCGGGGCGTTCCTGGGCGCCGCTTCCGCCGGGGTCGGGGCCCGGCGCGGCGGCGGCGGCGGCGGCGGGGGCAGCATGCTGAGCCCGCGGGAGCGCGGCGGGGACCTGGCCCGCTTCTACACGGTGACGGAGCCGCGGCGGCACCCCCGCGGGCACACCGTCTACAAGGTGACGGCGCGGGTGAGTCAGCGCCCGGCCGGGCCCGGCCTCCGCCCTGCCGGCTGCCCGGGGCGCCGCCGCCCGGCCCCTCGCCTCCCCGGCCGGCCCGGCCTTTGCGCTGGGAAGCCGGCGCTGTGTGCGGGGTAGAGCCTTGGGGCTGGGCTGCCCGGGGGGAATCCTGGCGTGTGCTGGGCCGGTCAGGCCGGTCGCGGCGTGGAAGCCCCTCTCGGGGAGATGAGGGAGGGAGGGAGGGAGGGCAGGGACGCGGCGGCCCCTCCTGAGCTGAGCCTCGGCCTCTCCTGCCAACTTGCAGCTTCACATAACGTTGTCATTGCCTTAGACGCGCTTTGCAGTTAGCTGTCAGTTTCCTTCCTGCTTGTTGGAAGGCGTAGGAAGAATAGCTTGGAACAAAACCAGTCTGTTTTGTTTTTTTTTTGTGTGTGTGTGTGTTCTTCTGTTCGTTTTGTTGTGTTCTTGTGTTTTGGTTTTGTGTTTGTTTGTTTTTTTTCCTCCCCCCTCTCCCCAAAAATCTCTCGGGTAGGTTACCGCTGAATTTGTCGGTCCTCCTGCCTGCCCCACAGCGCAGTCAGCTCTGCTGGTAAAATGAGGGAGCAGGGTGGGTAGGCACAGCTGGCCTGCGCTGGAGGCGCAGAGCTGGTGGAGGTGAAGCATGTTGGGACAGCCGCTTAGGGGCTGCGTGTGCCTGGGGTTCAGCCCTGTTTGGGCAGGAGAAGGTATGGGTGAATGGGAGAGGCCTACTAGGAGAAGGAGAGCTGAAGCAGGTAACTGGGTATGGGGAGAGCTGGCTTGATGCTAGTTCTGCTGAAAGCTCCTTCTGTTCCCCTGGGGAGAATTTCTCCTCCCCTTTCCTGTTTAAGGGAAAGAGGGAGGAACTGGTCTGTGAGCTGTCCAAATTATACTGAGCTAACCTGAGATCACTAGTTCTTCAGTGTCTTTTGATACCTAAAAAACTCAAAGGGGAAAAAATATTTTTCCTTTATGCAGTAAAGGATGCTTTGGATTCTGAAATGTACACGTATGAGTAACTTCTGTGGACCTGTGAGTAACTTCTATTTCAGTAGGGCTCTGTCTGGTAATCTCTTGCGTAGTACTTGAAGGGAGGATTTGGGAAGTTAGATGCTGAGCAAAGTGATCTAAAAATAATTAAATCTATGTATCTGTTACCTTCCCTTTTTTTCTTTCCTCCTATTCTTCCTTCCTGTTCCTGCTGTGAACTGGCTCACAGTTGATATCACAGCACTACAGCTGTATTTGCTGAATGGATGCTCAGCAGCTTTATGGGACTGCCAGTGCAGTGGATCCTCCCGTGGTATTGAATACCCTTCTGACTGAGATCTAGTGTACTCAGAACATGCTTGCTGAGATTTCTGGTCCCTTTCAGTGGTGTGTGAGTGAATCCTTTGCAAAATGAAGTAAGTCAAAGGAACTTTTCCACTAAAATGATAGATTAATAATAATGAATGAGAAGGCATTTGTTTAGGGTGCCCTAAACATGTAACCCCAAAGGCATAATGACCCATGCAGTCCCTTCTGAGTGCTAAGGTGCTCTATCCGTATTGCCACTTTTTTCTTAAAGATTTAGTTTGTACAGCACAAAATGCATATTTGATTTACTTGTAAACTGTGAAATACTTGTAATGCAGGCAAGATTAAATTAATACTGGCTTTTCTATATCCATTTCCAATGGCTAAAGAAGAGTTGCAATACTAAAAGTGTTCATTAATGGTATTTGAAAATATAAGCCACTAGTAAAAGTTCAGATAATTTAGAAGATTAAAATTATTAATGATAATTAAAATTCTGATATGTTGGGTATCTGCAGGTCAGACAAGGAACAGGATAATCTGAAATACTTAGTTCGGTGGTGAAGATCCTTGTAAGATCTCTTGTTTTCAGAGCCTAATGCAGCAAATATGCATGGCTTAGCTCCTTGGTGGGTATCCTAATGATATATTTAAAAATAGGTTAAAGTTGTTTGCATTACAGATTTGCAGAAGGAGCTGTCTTCTGTTGATCCTTATGGGAGGATTAAAAAAATGCACGAAAAATTTGGGGGATTGTGTAATCTTTGCTAAGTCTCTTGGTTGATTGTAGGTTGGATTGAAGGGTCAGACCTCTTTGAGACTGACCTTCAGAAAACTGAAGAACAAAGTAGGACAGCACATAAATTATTACAAACTGACTTAAAGTTGGCATGCTTGGTAGGTATAGAAGGCAATGTAACATTAGAACAAGTGTGAAACAGGGCCTTTGGGTTTTATTCCAGATTCTTACTAACTGGCTGGGTAATTACTCATCTCTCTGGGTCTCCTTCTGCCCATCTGGTAACTTACCTAGCTGCCAAAACTGTTGCAAAGCTCTAGTTAAAGGTGAACTGCAAAGCAAAGCAGTTGATATGTGCCCTTTGGTGTTCTTCTGTCATGTGTAGCCATGCCTATGATGTCTTCTTCCCCCAGCTCTACAGGCCCCTTACATCAAGTATGCCAGCTATTAGAAGAGAAGGTTAGAAATATTTCACCAATTGTACATTTGAACTGTCTGGTAGTGAATGAAGGAACAAGAGCTGCCAAGGTTAAAATTTGGTAAAGTTGCCAAATACTAGATTACTGAAAGAAGAGGACTTTGATGTGCAAGGTTAGAGAAGAACTTAAACTTGAGAAGGAAAATGTTTTAGGTCTTTGGGAGGTTGCTGGAGAAGGTAATGCTTCTCTTTGCTGTATTGTCTCCTCCAAAATGTGTGAAAGATTACAGTGGCTGGTCTGTGTAGTAAAGTAATGTTAAGAATTATAGGAGGCTTTGGCAAGGATTCTTGGAAAATGAAAGGGTGGAAGAGAGCTACTTTGTGGCGAGCAAGAGGTGCATGCTGTTGTCACTTAGCAAGAGGAAAGTGTAGATCCAGTGACTTCCATCTTAGAGCAACAGCTGCGTGGTGCTTGCAGTGCAGCGAGGTGGTGTTTTAGTCTCTGGGGTGCAAGAAACATGCATCGCCTGTTCACAGCATTAATTATTCCAGGGTGTGTTAGCGTGTGGATAGTCCCTGTGCTGGGAATGCCTTGTTTTCTTTAGCTAACAATCGACTAATTATTTTGTTAAACAGCTTTGGCTGAGTTACGATGAGGGAAATACTGACTGCACAAGGTAATTGAAGTTACAAATTAAAGATGTCTTGGATTCGTTTGTGTGGATGTACTCTTTACTGCTGTTTATAAGTACAATACAGAACTTGGATTGCAAAGGTTTTTGTGATCGATATTTATATAAAGAAAAAAATCCTTACAAAATACAGGCTTCTTCATGGTGTGTAGCTAAGCCTCGTTTTCACTGCAATTCTCCACTGCACAAAGCAATTTATAATTAATTGGGCAAAGAGTGTTTAAGGAGAAACAAATACACAAGTATAGAGTCAGATGTGTGTGTGCATTGATGGCTGTAAGTAAAGTGGCAATACTATCTTAGTAAATGCAAAGCCTCACATTCACAATGAAGTTGTGTGCAGTTTATATTAAGCCAAGTAGCCTTAATTAGCTCTGCTTATTGGGAGTAATTTGACCCTAATATGAATTAATAGGAAGAGGCTGGAAAGCCTCTTCTGTGCTTTTTTTTTTCTTAAAATGTACTTCTTTACTTCTAATCACAGCAACTGGCTCTGCTGCTAAAATACCTCACTATGTTGTATTTGGGTATTAGGCTTCCCTAAAACTAAATGGAAACATTTCTGAGTGCAGAGGAACATGCAACTATTTGCTTTTTCCCCCAGATTTTTCTCTTGAGAAACAAATTATTATGCTTTTAACTTCCAAACTAAAAATCCAAGTGCTAATATGTTTTGTTTTGTTTTCCAGATTGTTTCAAGAAAAAATCCAGAGGATGTCCAGGAGGTAACAGTTTAAACTTGTGCAAATGTCTTCGTGTATCACACTGCTTTTTGAGGCATCTTTAATGTAATTTAGCAGTTTCTGTGTGTTTTGTCATTGTAATTGAGCAGTTTTTTGTGTTTCCATTTGTCTTTAGCTTTCATAGCTGAAAACAGTAGCTAGCGTAACATGTTGCAGTTCAGCCCTGAGTGATGAATTGTGACTTGAAACAAAGTCTTAGGGAGTAAAGTGTCTTTTGATGACAAAACTGCTTTGATAACTTTGCAAGCTCTTTTGTCAGGGCTGGAATTGGCAAATTGATGGTTACTTAACTCCTATAGGTAAAATTAGAGATCAGTCCAGAATCCAAGTCTTAGGTCTCAGCTGTAGGTACTCTTTTCCTCTTTGACCAATACTTCACTGAAAAACCTACATCATTACTGTCTATTAGTGAAGAGGAAAAATGAAGGAGGGTAGGAGTAGCTGAGAGAGATAAGACTGCAAGTCATATATTATGTCTATCTCTCTGAGGCTCCTTCAGTATTTTTCTGTGATATACTTTGATAAAACTTGAAAATGGTTTACTCTTTGCCTATTCCAAAAAGGCTCTAAAGAACGGTCTGTTGTATTCTTGTGCCTCTTCAATGACTTAACAGACTGTCAGGAAGCATTTCATTGAGACAAAAAATATACATAATGTGTGCATGGGTTGTAGGTTTGGGTTCTTTTGGTTGGTTTGTTTTTGTTTTTTTTTAATGTTAAAAACTTTCCCCACCTCTTGATTTCTTCTGAACTAATGACATTGATGCTATTATACTATGTACATGCAAAATCTTCCTTCAAAAGCACAACCTTATGGCTTTTCACACATTTTATAATATATGCATATGTTCAATTTCTGGTACAGTCTCTTACTACAGTTGAGGAGAACCTGGATAGTTGATGAAAGAAGAGCCTATAAATTAATTCATTGCATCTCTGTGTGGTCAAACATGAGTTACTGATTAGTGGCTTGGCAAAGGTGGTTAGTGGCTTGGTAAAGGTGAGAACTGGCTAATACACTTGACACCCCTTTGCTGCATCCTTCTTTGAAATCTTGAGAATCAGACAAACATGAGCATTCATGTTTTTTTTGATTTTTTTTTAATCTCTAGAAGATTAAAGTAGCCTGTCAGAATCAGCGATGATAATGAATCTCATTTTAGAACTGCATTACTGTAGTTTGTAGCTTGATGTTCACCTTTTCCAGGGAGAGTCCTGAATTGAACCTATCCATGAGCACATTCTGCCATTACCTTAATCTTCATTTGTGGGAAAAACACTTTATAGCAGCTGTTGATGAGCCATTCATCAGAAAAATATATTGTAAGTGTTGTTCAGCTAGAGTATTGCATGAGTATATGCTAAGTATATAGCAAAAGTGTATATTTTAGTTATTGCTTTGGTCATTGCTTTGATCTGTGGCTGTAGGTTAGCCATGCAGAGTTCCATGTGCTCTAGACAACAAGAAGATGGAAACGTGCTATGAACTTGATGGTGATTGTCCTTTTCCACCCCTCATTATACCAAATTAATTGTTTTGCATGTGATAGTATGTTAGGTGTGCTGTGATTTTGTTACAAGCAAGCGTTTGAACCTACCTAGTTACTAAAAGGAAAAGCTTAGATGGTAGTTGCCATAAGGGTGACTGGTAGTCAGAAAACCCACATACATAGGAAGCTTTTATTTTAGTACTGGCTTCTTACAAAATAAAATAAAATAAAAAAAAAAAATAAAAAAAATTGCAGGCAGCCTTTGAAAGAAGAAGGTTATGTTCCTAACCTATTCCCACTGAAAATAAATTTGTCTCAGTTTTTTGGAGTGCTCAACTAAAAGTTCAATAGACAAAATTTCCTGCACACAAAACCACCCCGTTGCTTTATGGTCTGTCTCACGCAGCCCCCCTCCTGCACCTGTGTAGGACCACTTAGCTGTGCCTGCCTACTTATCCAGAAGTCTCGTTGAATATCACTGCTGTGATTTTAATACATACATTACATATGTGCAACTGCACATAAGGCTGTGTGTTGTCACCTTAATTCTACCTGCCAGTTTTCTTTTAACTGCCCTTTGGGATAAAAGCCTTTAATACAGCATCTTGCCCACTGCAGCCAATTACAGTTCCAGATAATCCCAGTTGTTGTTGCTGGGACAGAAAGGTAGAAAACCTTGTAAGAGCTTCCTTCTCAAAAGGATGAAAGAGAAATTATTGGGAAGTTGTGTGTGAACTTAACAGATACAGAAAAGCTAGTGGACATAACTTTAATTTCCTCACCTCTGGGGACTGACTGATGGTGGCCATATGACACATGAGGCAATTGTAGCAAGGGTAGTTTCTTGGGTCTTTTTATCTTATTCATGGAGGAGGAAGAGTTGTTCAGTGTAGAACAGATGAGTCACGTGCGTTAACAGAGATCTACTGGCTCTAGCCATGACAGGCATCTTACTGCATTACAAGTCTAACATATGTTTTATGATATACTTGCTGTGCTTCACTGGGCCTTAAAGTACAACATGTCCTTCCTCTGATTCTGATTTCTAATGAGTATTTTAGAGTGGGAATTTTGTTGAGCTGCTTGCATGCAAAGGCATGTTTTCCATGAGCTTGTGAAAGGTTTTAGGATGACCTTAGCTGCTTTTGTGGTGCAAGGTACCTAGGGATTTTTTTTTTCCTCTTGTCTATTTGGGGGTAAAAAATAATATGTTTTTAGTGGAACGGAATCTTCTTAACCTTTTATTTTCTGGCAGCTTTTAACATTGCCTCCCAAGTACTGACAATATAGTAACTTAATGTTTCAAGACTTCACCATCTTGAGCAATTTTATGTTCTATATGCACACTGCTCAAGAAGGGCTAATCGTCTACTTTATGGATATTGAATTACATGCAAGTACAGCATTGAAAAATTATTGTTTCTGATTGCAGAATGACTAGTTGATCTTCTTGAGAGATTGTCTTTTTTCTTTGCCTGTCTGTTGAACTCCACCAAGTACAAGTTGTAATTGAGTCCTGGGAATGTGTGCACAACAGGCAGGGCTGCGTCAGGACTGCTAGCTTTGGTATAGGTCAGTCTATTAGGTGGATAAAGTGTTGCAATATTCAAGCTTTGCATGTCCACTTTTAACAGTCCTGTTGCCTTACATCTGCAGTGTTCTGTAGGTATGACTTGAATCTGCTGAAACTTAGAAGGCCTCAGTGCTTAGGTCAGAAGACCTTAGTGCTTAAAGAAAAAACAAACAAAATCCCTTCAAAACTTCAACAAAACAACAATGAAAATAATCCTCTAAAATTAAACCTTTTGCTTAGCTCTAAATGTGGTTTGCTTGAAAAAAGTGTTTTTTTCAGTTATGACAACTGATGAGAAGGCAACCTGTTAAATCAGTCAGAAGTATTTTTTGATTTTTTAAATTATGGTTAGTTGTATTAAGCTAATTGAGACATTTGACTGATGGAACACTGGAATCCACTGCTGAATACACTGCAGTCTCTTCCCCTCCCCCTCCCTTCTACTTTAATTGCTTCTAATTAGTGGTGAGGTTTATTATGTGGCTTTGTGAGTCTGACCAAAAATGAGGCCAAGATATAAAAAGTCTTTTTTCATTTTTTTCATCATGATAGTAAATCCGTTAGTAGTCAAGTGTAAACTTAGTTGCTCAGTTCTTTACCTGGTCTGATCTTCCCTGTTGGGTTCTCCTCCTTCTTTCAATGGAAGGAATACAAAGAATGGGATGGAAGAAGAGTAAAGTAGTTACCTGGCTGGCAGCTGACTGCTTCTTTCTGGAAAAGATGGATCAGGAAAAGCTGGTGTAATGAATCAATGATGTCTTTGCATTCCTGAAGTTGGAGATGTTGTCTGCCTTACAAAAGGGACACATGCAATTTTTGTTCAGGGTTATTAGCAATAAATTTAAAATGTGGGCTGTTCAGCATTTTACATAAACAGATTACAGACTGATTTGTAGTCCTGGATGCTTAGTGTGCTGTCCTTAAGAATCCCTTACTTGTATTGATTTATCTTCCCTCATTTTCTCTTTTGCTGTTGTCTCTTCCCCGTACCTGCAGCCATGCCAAGCACAGCATGCTACTGAGTGCTGGATACTGCAACTCTACTACTCAGCATTTTTCCTCTCTTACTGGTTCTCTGTGTAGCTCTGGATAGCAGTGTGACTGAAACAGTGCTGCCTTTGACCTCTTGTTTCCTTCTTTCAGCTTTTAGTTAATATTTTTTCTTATGCACTGTAGTCTTGTTAACCAAAATAGGGGCTTGGGACAGATATTGACAATTTTATTTAATGGTCATTAGAGTTGGCAGTTTAGATTGTATATTTTTGTTAAACATTTTTGCTGAAGATAGTTGTCTGATTTGCTTAAAAAATGTGTTTGTGGTGTGATGTAATGTGAACAGTGAATCTCACTAATACTTCTCTCCCCTTTCTTTGCTTTAGATAGTCGTTTGGAAGAGATACAGTGACTTTAAGAAACTGCACAAAGATCTCTGGCAAATACATAAAAACTTATGCAGACATACAGAACTCTTTCCACCTTTTGCCAAAGCGATAGTATTTGGTAAGCATAATTTTTTCCTGACTTGCTGAAATTCTTTGATGACTCAGTATCTGTAAATAAATCTTTTTTTGCAGCTGCATGGAACTCTTCTGACTGCTTTTACTGCTCAGCTTTCTGGTTTGTTGTGTCTTACTTGTAGGTGTGCTGGTATCGTAACTTGATGATTTTTTTTTTAACAGTAGATATATCATTGCTTCCATGTGGTGAGACTGGAACAGGTTGGTGAGATACTGGAACAAGTTGCCTAGAGAATTTGTGGAAGCCCTATCCCTGAAAGTATTCAAGGCCAGGTTGGATGGGGCTCTGTGCAACCTGGTCTGGTGGGAGGTGTCCCTGACCATGCAGGGGGATTGGAACTAGGTGATGTTTAAGGTCCATTCCAGCCTAAACCATTCTGTGATTCTGTTAGATATATTAGCTCAAATGGCAACTGGTCACAAGTGGGGTCCTCCAGGGATCAATATTGGGCCCTATGCTGTTTAACATCATCATGAGTGACCTGGATGTTGGGATCAAGAGCACCCTGATGAAGTTTGCTAACGACACCAAGATGAGTGGAGAGGTTGACACTCCAGAAGGAAGAGCCACCCTCCTGAATGACGTGGACAGACTGGAGGAGTGGGCTAGCAGGAACCTTGTGAAGTTCAATGGGGAGAAGTGTAGGGTCTTATATCTGGGAACACATAACGTGGGAATGTGGTCCAGACTGGGATCCACCTGACTGGAGAGCAGCTCTATGGAAAGGGACCTGGGGCTCTTGGTGGATAACAGGCTCAACATGAATGAACAGTGTGCTGCAGTGGCAAAGAAAGCCAACAGGATGCTGGGCTGCATCAACAGGGGCGTCACCAGCAGAGATCAAGAAGTCATCATCCCACTCTACTCAGCACTTGTCAGACCACACCTGGAGTATTGTGTTCAGTTTTGGTCTCTGTTCTACAAAAAGGCTGCAGACAGGCTGGATAGAGTCTAGAGCAGGGCCACAAGGATGCTCAAAGGACTTGGAGGACCTCCCGTATGAGGAGAGGCTGAGAAAACTGGGTTTGTTCAGCCTTGAAAGAAGAAGGCTTTGTGGAGACCTCATTACCATGTTCCACTTATAGTGTGGCTACCATGAAGATGGAGACTCCCTATTTACAAGGAGTCACATGGAAAAGGCAAGGGGTAATGAGCACAGGTGGCTCCTGGGGAAATTCCAGTTGGACACAAAAGATAAACTTTTCACTATGAGGAGAGTGAAATGTTGGAATAGTCTCCCAAGGGAAGTGGTAGATTCCCCTGTATTGGACAGTTTTAAGTTTCAGCTTGACAGGGTGCTGAGCCGTCTCATATAAACTATAGTAGTACTTAGTAAGGTTGGACCAGGTGATCCTTGAGCTCTCTTCCAATCTCTTATCCTATGATTCTATGAAATGTTTATTGATGTATATGTTCTTTGTCTTTACAGCTTACATTCCCTGTTTTCAGGAGTGTAAAGTGCTTTGTGAGCAGCACTTGAACAATGAACAAAGATTTTGATATATGAGCTGTCTGTGTTTTTTAGTCACAGAATCATAGAATGGTTTGGGTTGGAAGACACCTAAAGATCATCTAGCTCCAGCCCCCCCGCCATGGACAGGAACACCTTTCACTAAACCAGTAATGAGTTATAGTAAAGTATCAAGTGGTTGTTGCAGAAATTAATTTTATTTTGGGAATTTGTAATTCTCAATTTCATCTAGGTAAGCTTTTGAGATCAGTTTTACATATAGCACTTAACTATTTTACCAAAACAACCTGGAAGAGGATTGTGACTTTACATAAGAAATAGATGGCAGAAAGTAATTAGCTCTTAAAAGCCAAATGTCTTACCTTAATCTAGATGTATATGTTATTGTGAATGAGCTATAGGTGAAGTGATATGACTCCATGTGGATTTTGTAGCAGTGTGTTCTGTTTATTTTAGTGATGGAGGTGTTTTTTTTAGTGTGTTTTCATTGTGCTCAGCACAAACTGTGCTATTTTGTTTGGCATGTGCATATCACACAATATCCAGTGGGTGTTTAAGCATTTTTCAGCATTTTTTAATCTGTTCAGCATGTTCAGTGTCTTTTTTGCAAGCACCTACCCTGTGCTTTCTGAGGGTTTCTTAGGTGTTTCTAAGGCCTTGCTAACTGTCCAAAAAAGGGTTTGGTGCTTTTTGGTGTGCATCTACTGTGTACTTTCGAGTCTTTTCTAAGCATTTTGATGTTTTTTTTTTAAAGTTGTCCAACAGGTGTTTGGCATTTCTTTGTATGTCTCTACCATACACTTTTGGTTTTGTTTTGTTTTGGGTGAGCTTTTTGGTTTCTAAAGTACTTTTGGGGTTACTGAGACATTTCCGTGGCATTTACGAGTTGTTCTAGTGCATTAGTTTTTTTTAAAGCATCCTGTCTTTGCTTATACTTTTTATAGTATGCACCCAGTGTGGTGTGTGCTGGTTTTTGGCTTTTATTTTACTTTTTTTTTCTCCTTGTGACAGGGTTTCAGGTGTGGATTTCAGGCATTTTCTGTTGTGTTTTTTGGCTCGTAAGACATGGCTGGCCAGGATTTATTCAGTATTTTTTTGGCATGCATATGCCACACAATTTTCTGTGCATTTTTAAGCATGCAGGATGTTTGGCCTTTTTTTTTTTTTGATGCGCATCTACCACTTACTTTTGGGTGTTTCTAAAGCATTTCTACAGTGTTGCTGACAGTCTGAAATGCATTTGATACTTTTTGGTGTGCGTCTACCATGTGTTGTTTTTTGGTGTGGTTTTGGCTAGGCTTTTTAGTTTCTAATGTGTTTTTGGAGTTACTAAGGCATTTCCATGGCATTTACAAATTGTTTTAGTATGTTTTGTTTTTGTTTTTTTTTAAACTACCCAGCCTGTGGTTAGCGTGTGTGTTATGCATTTTGTACATACCTTGTGTGGTTTTGAGCATCTCATAATATTTGACGTTTTATGGCAAACATCTACTATGTGCTCCCTTCTTTGGCAAGGTTTCTGGTGTGAATTCTGTGCTTTTTTTGGCGTTTTTTTTGGTTCTTAAAGCATTGCCAGGGCATGATGGTGTTTGTTTGGTTTTTTTTTAATTTGTATTTTTTTTGGCATCCAGTGTTTCTTAGGTGTTGCTTTTTTCCATGCATATACCACATGATTTTCAGTAGATTTTAAAGCATTTCTTTGCGTTTTTTTAATGTGTCTGACATATTTGGCATTTCTTTGCATGCATCTACCATGTGCAATTACTGGACATTTTAACAGGTTTTTAAGCATCCAGTGTTTGTTGTTTTTTATGGAGTGAACCTACCACATGCTCTTTTTAATGTGGTTTTTGGCAGGCTATTTGGTTTCTAAGGCATTTTTTTGTGGGCTTTTTAGTTTGTGAGGTTACTAGGGCATTTCTATGGAATTTACAAGTAATTTTGTGTTGTGGGTTGTTTGTGGTTTTTTTTTTTTTAAGCATCCAGCATATGTTATGGTATTTTGTTTGGACTTTGCACTGTGTTTAGTGTCCAGCATGTTTGGCTTTTTTTGGCATGCATTAACTATATGCTTGCTTTTCCTTGCAAATTTTTGGTGTGATTTTGGGTAATTTACAGGTCTAGCTTTGATTCCTCAGGCATGGCTATGACGTTATTTCTGTCCAGGATTTCTTTGGTATTTGGTTTGATTTGATTTGTTTGTGGTTTTTGGTTTTTTTTGTGCATATGATTTTCTGTGGTTTTTTAAGAGTTATTCAGCATTTTCTTGTGTGTACAGTGTATTTGGTAGTTTATTAGCATGCACCTACAGCATGCAATTTTTGGGCATTTTAATGGGTTTTTAAGCTTCCAATTAGGCATTTTTTTTGGCATGGATCTGCCACATGTTCTTTTTTTGATGTGGTTTTTGGCAAGGATTTCAGTTTCTAAGGGGTTTTTGGGCAAGCTTTTTAGTGTCTAAGGTGTTTTAGGGTAATTAAGGCCTTTCTGTGGTGTTTACAAGTTGTTTTAGTGGGGTGGTTGGTGTTTTGGGAGTATTTTTGTTAGTTTTTTGATTTGTTTTCAGCCTGTGCTTCTGGCTTTTGAATGCACCTTGCATGGTGTTTAGTGTCCAGCCTATCTGACATTTTTTTTAATGCATCTGCCATATGCTCCTTTTTTTGGCAAGGTTTCTGGTGTGGATTTTGCATGTTTTTTTTGGTGTGGGTTTTGGTTTCTAAAGTGTTGCCATGGCCATTTGGCATTGCTGCTGTAGTGTTTTGAGCATCCAGCATGTTTGGAATTTTTCAGCATGCATCTCCGATGCACTCTTTTTTTTGCCAAGGTTTTGCATCTTTTTTTGGAAAGGATTTTTAATTTCTGAGGAAGTGCTGTGGTGTTGTTGTCAGTTGCCATGTTGTTTCTAATATGTTTTAGTGAGTTTTTAAACATACAGCACATTTACAGCATTTTTTTTTTTGTGTGCATGTATGATGTGCTTTCAAGTGCTTTTAGCATCCAGCATAGGTTTGGCTTTTTCTTTGCATCCTGCTACCACATGTGTTTTTGTCTTTTATCTGTGTTGTTTTAGCATTTTTAGTGTTCAGCATGTTTGGTGTTTTTTGGCATGCCTGTAGTGCATTCTGTTGTGTGTATCTGTGCATGCTTTCCATGTGTTATGCCTGTTTTCCATGTTCATTGTCATAAATGTCGTTGCATGTTGTTTGCATGTGTTGTGCACATTTAGTATCCAGGCAGTGTTTGGTGTGTTTTGGTGTGCATCTAGTGCTGATTTTTGCAGTTTGTTTTTTTCTGTGTAGCAGTGTTACTGGTGTTTGGCATGCCTCTAGAGCATATTTTTCTGTTTTTTTTCTGTCTCACATTAGCATGTTTTAGCATCCAGCATATGTTCTGCATTTTCTGGCATGCATCTGTTGCATGTTTTTGCACGTTTTTTTCCCTGTGTCACAATTTTAGTGTGTTTCAGCATCCGGTATGTTTTGGGTGGGTTTTGCCATGCACCAACTACATGCTTCACATGAAAAAATGTGCAAAAACATGTTTACAATTTTCCCATGCTTTTATTCTTAGCTTTTTTTGGTATATTATGCTTTTTGTTGTGGTGTGTGTGGGTTTTGTTTTGGTTGTTTTTTTTTTTTTTGATGTTTGCTATTACTTTGAGATAGTCAAGCCTATCAGTTTGGAAAGTACGAAAGTTGAGGTTGTTTAGTCAGCCTTTTTTCCACCACTCTGTGTGACAGCACTATGATTCTGCCCAGGGTTGTTGTTTTCTAGTGGTGTGTGATGGCTGCTCTCCTGTGCCATGAGTGCCAAGAAAAACGGTATGAATCTCCCTTGGAAGCAAATCCTCAGCCTGGAAAGCACAAATTTTCCATTGATGTTTCAGGACCAAATAGTGTCACAGACTTGCAGTTTTTGCTACTTAGTGTTGCTGTGTTTATTCTTGCTTTGTGGGCATGGTGGCTGAGATGCTTTAAAAAATGTGCTAACACAAACAGCTTTGAACAAGTTTGAGTTAAGCTTGTAACGCAAGTCCAAGCTGCCCCTGCAGCTTTGGGGGAGCCTCTGACTTAACTCCTTCTTGTGTGGACCAGTTAAGTGAAAGGCAAGGAAGCTGAACTCTGATTCGGGTTAAGTGCGTCTTTGCACAGAGCTGTGCGGAATTCCTTGTTTATATAAATTGTATCCAACTTTTGTGTCTTTTTATTTTTGCTTATTTATGAAGTTGGGAATGGGGTGAGTTTCAGTGCTATGTCAGAACTTGCGCACTAACGGTTAAATAAAGAATGCAGAAGTAGTTTCATCATCATTTTACTGTGTATCCCCCCGTGTCATTCCAAGGTATAATAGCTACTGTGTGTTTTAATTTAAAGCATTTATCTTCAGATCAGTCCTAGTATTTTTTGTATTACAGGAAAAATGTAGTTTTAGTAGATTTTGAGTTTTTGATGAAATTGTTTTTAATCCTGTTCAGTTAATGGTGAGCTGCAAGGTCCATCTCTGTTAAGATCTCTTTTTTTCGTGAGCTGCTTTAATGAAGCATTTCTGTAGTGTTTCTTCCCTGTGATAATGTTCCGCTTGTTGCAGCTTTTAAATTAGTTACTAATTAGCATTGCCAGTAGTTGCTGGCATCTTGCTGATTATTATTTTTTTTTTAATGAGTGCTTTAATTAACATATACATACTGTTTTGTGGAGAGTATGTTATACAAAATGAGCATTTGTGATTCTGACAGTTGAACTTGTAGTAGAGGAGTTAAACCTGAGCAGAATCTCATATTGAGCATTCAGGTTTCAGGAGATGGTGTGGAGAGCTGAGATGTATTGAAAAATGAATGGGTCATGCTGTGCTTCCATATTTAGTGCAACCAAAGACTTGCCACAACTGCCGAACTCAACTGCATTGCATTTTTTACACCACAGCTTTTGATAATTGTAATGTGGAAGTGCATGTATTTTTATCAGCAATTATGATACCTATTTCTGGAAGGTGGTTACTCTCCTTGCCTAACATGCATTGGCATAATTTCTTCAGTATTTTCAAACTAGTTTTTTGTTGGACATCTTAAGTATTGTCATATGTTGGCTATGCATGGCATTTTAACAAAATATTTGTAAATCTATACTCAGCATTTATTGTATCTAACTGCAGAAATGCAGAAAAAGCCCAGATATTGATAACTTCCTAGCAGTGAGTCATTAAGAGGATTCACATTCTAAAGCTCAGATAAGGATATTTTTTTAATTTGAAAATACCAAATGAAGTAGCATATTTAAGAATCAGGTCTCATGTAGAGTTGGAAGTCTTGTGAGAAACTAACTGAAACATGAGCACAAACCTTACTAGGTGCTTTGCTGTTCAAATCCGCACCAGCAAATGACTTGTGGATTCTCTTTGCAGCTATATACATTTGCTTTCCATATATATAAGAAATTTTAAATGGATCATTGCTGGAGCAATAACAGAACTGTGCTAATGCATTTGTTATGTGCTAATATTATAGTTAACACTCCCCACAACCCTGGAAAGATATGATCTCTGTAATGAAGTTTCCACACATCTGAGAGATGTAAATAATACTGGAAATAACATAGGTTTAGATGCAGGATGACTTGCTGATAGAAATGTTTGAAGAGTCAGCACCTTTGAACATCTGATTGAGAAGGGATAATGAAAGTGTTGAGAAACACAAGATTGCTTGGAAATATGAAAAAAGGGAGATGGGAACGAGTTAGGCAGGGTTGGCTGGAAATGAAACTGTCAGCAAGATGCCAGATAGTCTGTGAACAAGCCACTGCTGAATTATGTTCTTCCTTCCCCCAAAGTCCTCTAGTTCTGTAAGTGGTTGTCCTGATAGTGTATAATGATGCTGATGAGCTGGAAAATGTGACAGTGACTAATGTTTCAATGGCTCTGTTTAGGTATTTGATTTTATTTTTCTAGCACAACTTCCTAAGACAATCAGGCTTATGTAATTGTGCTATGAGAAAGTCAACCCTCTTACTCATGTGGCTTATACCAGCTAAATTTGAGGGGGAAGGTAGTTGGAAATGTGATGAAAATGTTCTGAAAAGTCTACGAAACTTCAGCTGAATGACAAGCAAGTGCATGCTGTGGTGCTGGGAAGGGCCAGGCAGGCTCAGCTCATACCTGTGAGGTTTGCAACTGCTTGGGCAATATGTGGTCAACCTGTCAGTGCTGGTCCTGTTGCGTCCAGTGTGGTGTCCACTGGAAATACTGAGATGAGGATGAGGAAGATTAGTTTTCATTTTGCTTGCTGATGAAGTAGAATGTAGAAAGATCCCAGGGAAACTGGAAAAAATATGTTACATAATTACTTTGTTGCAAAAGTCACCTCTTTCTGGCCTTGTTAGGTGTTTACTTCTTTGCAGTTGATTTTCTGTTGTATTTTAACACTGTTCATGTTGTTTTGTAGGTTCATTTAACTGACCCATGCTGCTGTGGCTTGTTGAGGGAAGTTGTTTTTTTATGATGTCCTCTATTTTGCGTGAAATGAATCAAAAGCCCTAATGAACCACCAGTGTTGCTCTGAAAACGTAGAAGTGTCATGAGCAGTTTAATAAAGCCTGATTTCGGTGTTACCACCCAATGTGGTAGCATTCTTTTTCTTCTCTCTGCCTGCTTGTTGCTCACGTCTTTTGTATGGCTGCTAGTTTGTACAGCTGAAAGGGCAGGGTGAACAAGTTGTGCAACTGATACAGCTGAAAATTAGCCCAACTATGTCTTTCCTTTCCTTTCATGGAAAAATAGCCCCTAAGAGCTTTGTTTGTGATCTTGTGAGTATGTGTGTGTCTTTCTAGTTTTATTTTCTTTCTTCTGGTACCACATGGGCAGGAGCTATTTACTTGAAGAATTTCTGGAAAGAATCCTGCTTTGATAATTTCTTCTGGGGCTATTTTTTTGCTTGCTCTGAGTATAAATGAATTTTGCTTCTGTATTCAGTGTTTCTTTGTCCTCTTCAAAGGTTAATGCCACAGAGATGTTGCAGGTGGTTCTTATTTTTCTGGTCATGCTGTTACAGCAATACTATTTCTTGAACTTGTCTTCCCAGTCCTTTTTTTTCCCTCTGTATAGCTGTTGCAATATCTCTTCCATTCTCCCCCAATTATTATTGTTAACCTCTGCTCTTTTCCTTTTTGTAAAGTTGTAACTGTTTCAACCACAAAGTGATATTGATATGAAAAGCTAAAATAAGTTGTGTGCAATTGTGAAGAATGTGAATTTAAGGTAGCAATCCAAGGGTTCTTTCTCCTGAGAAGCAAGTATCTCAGGTGAACTGTGGGGTTGCTTTTTATATGTGTTTTTTCTAATTGAAATGTCTTGAGGGATGGGTAAGGAAAAGAGGGGGATCATACATTTTGGTAAATGAGCCGTTTCCCAGCTCTGCTTACTCTCTTGAATCTGGAAGGAGATGAAACCCTGTCTGCATGGAGTGACTTCACAGGAAAGCTTCAGTGCCCAGTAGCAGGGCTTCACCATCTCCCCTACACTCTGTCTCCTCCATAGATGGCACCTTGGAATTGATGATCTGTTTGGAGGCTTTTAGCAATACTTCGTTTACTGTCTGCTCATGCTGTGTGTGGTTCCTGAGAATATGTGAAGAGTGCTCAGCTCCTTACAGGATTTGGGCCATAATCGAGGCTGACACTGAGTGGCATATTGTCAAATTGTGCACGTATCATTTATAGCTAGATAACACTGGACGTCCGTTAGTGTCTCTTGGCTAATCAAGAGTGTTGCCTCACATATTCTTCCGATAAGAGGGCGAAGGATTCTTGTCGTAGCTGCCAGCTTTCATCATCTGAGTGGACTGCAGAAGACGGGACTAGGGACAATTGAGAACAGGAAGTCTGAAGATTTGCTGTGTTCTCCTGAAACATTGGAATAACTTTCATAGGTTCAGGGCGCTGTCTCCAGAAGATGACTTTAGTTTTGGCTTTTTTTTTTGTGGTGGTTATTATTGCTGAATAAACATGTAGCTATTTCTAAGACTGTCAATCCATGTGTCTCTTCCAGGGCGATTTGATGAAACTGTGATTGAAGAAAGAAGGCAATGTGCTGAAGATCTGTTGCAGTTTTCTGCCAATATCCCTGCTCTCTATAACAGCAAACAGCTTGAAGAGTTTTTTAAGGTTTGTTAGTATTTGCAGAAGTATTTGGCTTTTACTGGTATTAATAAAGTATAGTGCTGATTCTGCTTTACTTTATAAACTGTGGAGTGACAGTGAGCTGACCTGACATGCTTTGTGAAGGGTCTGGGAGTTTTCCATTCACTCTAGAAATTGGGCTTTGGAAAAAAGAAACAAGCCCATGCCACACCTCTGTAAGGTGGAAAGTTTTACAGGAGCTTGTGGGGAAAGGATTTGCAATTTTTGTTTATTGAATGATGAGTGTTTGTCTGGGAAGTAATAAAAATACTGTTGTTGTTTCTGTATCTGTGCAGTTATTTATAGTGTCAAACCAAAGGAAGAAAGACTCTTGATTGTTTTCTTATGGCCTGTGACTGATTCAGGTTCCTGACAATGAGTTGGGCGTATAACTAGTCAAATGTGCTGCTCGCACAGTATTGTGAACACCACTCTCCAAAATGTAGTTTAGGACAATATGTTGATCCAGATTTCCTCTTTCTTACATCTGAAGCAGTTTGTTTTCATTTGTTCCTTCAAACCTTTTTATTTTCAGTAGCTTAGTTAGCTTAGTCCAACATTCTGCAAACACATAAGCATGAATTTACATGTAAGCGTGATAGTAATTCCTTGTAATTAAGGAAATACTGATCTGGCTGAATACTGAAATGGGACTCAAATGTATGAATGTGTTAAGCGTGTTTAAATAATGTATGTGCAAAAGCAAGATTACAGCAAAGCACAAAAATTGTAACTTGTTTTTATGATGAGGTTATTGCAGAGCCCTTTAAAATATGGTAATTTTCTTTAAGCTTAGGTGACAGCAATGAATAAGAGACTGAATTAGAATAATTATAATTTTATTTGCATTTGCACTTTTTCAGATCTTTGGAAATATTTCTGTTCTGTGTTTTTGGGTATTTGTTCAGAGCTCTTTTCCTCTGCTTTGCTAGTTTTAGCCTTCCAGTGGACCTTTTCTGGCTTTGTAAGCTAATGAATCAGTCTAGAAAGGCATTAATTTTTACAGGACCAAGTAGGTCTACAAGGGGAGTAATGCAAGTGTAATGATTTAGGCTCATCTGTTAGGTGATTGTGTCATGTTTTTCTGTAAGAAAGCCTGAAGTTTTGATCAGTCACCAGCTCAGCCAGTGTCTTTCAAATCTGCCCACATGTGGTTTTTTTCCTTTTCAGATAGTTGTGAAAATAGCCATAGAGAGATAGGCTTGAACAATGAAGTCTTAGAAACAACTGAAGTGAGTGCTGTGTGTATGTGTGCTTTTGAAAAATGGGTTGTCTAGCGTGAAAATGCACTTGGCTAGTTCAAGGCAGATTAGCAATGCCCATTTGTAACACTGCCTTGGGAATGGTGCAGTTTCTAACAAAGTTGCCTGGGAAATGTGCACCAGAGATGCAGAGCAGAAATTTTAAAAAACCCAACAAAACATTTAGGTGGTTTCTCATACAAGGAACTGTTCCCATTGTTACTTTATTTCTGTCTAATTCCTTCCAAGCTTGTGAGGGAATAGCAGCCCTCTGATGTGCTGGCCCTGGCCTTATCTTCCCTGTCTGTCCAGTCTTGACTAAGACTGAACTCAAGATCATGGGTCATAGGTGGGACACTTTTCTTAAGGACAAACACACCTGCATGAGGGATCGGATGAGCGTGGGGACACCAAGAAAGGGTATAGACCAGAAGAGAGCAAGAGCATTGCTGTTCTCTCCCTGCTAAACTTGGGTTTGCAGACAGATCTGCTGCAGCCTCTGTAGTTCAGAACTCTTGTTACCACAGAAGTTGCAGTAGGCTAATGGCTTAGATGCCTAGGCAGTTTGTGGTAACCAAGCATGGCCAAACCAAAAACTTTGTTTTATTTTTCAGGCTTATATAGTTTAACTAAATGCATTGACTCTAAAGTAGTGGAGCATTCACTGGTTAGGAAATGTAGTTTCAACTATCACTGCTGTATAATGAGACTTTCAATAGAGCACAGCAGCTAAATAATTTGTTTCCCTCTTTCTTTTCAGGGTGGAGAGGTCCATGATGGTTCTGAACTGATTGGTCCTGTTGAGCCTCTGTCTGATTCTCTTGCAGACAGCCTGTCTGATTGCAGTTCCGAAGGTTTGCTTTCTTTCCTCATGTGACCTTACAATGTGGCCTGTTTCAAAGCAGCACCTAAATGGCAAGTGCTGTATTTGGAGGAGCACTGGCATCCAAATCTCTATTTCTGTAATGACAGACATGCTGGAACTGGAATTAGCAAAAGAGAAGTTGTGCTCAGGACTTCACTACCGGAAGCTTGCTTGAACAGGAAGTTTTCTGGTCCATTTTAGAGGTCCTAGTGCTCTATTGTTCAACAAGAACTGCTTTTTGGTGCTAACTGCACTGAACCTTCTGGTTTAAATGTACATAATCCTGCTTGCTTTCAAAAGGTTGGACAAACAGTGTGGTATTGTTCACTACTAATCATGACCCAAGCTGTAAAAATTTGCAGAGACCTTTAAAACCCTTTTGAGTTTGATCAGTATATACAAAGATGATTTGCTTAGAGCATGAAAAGTAAGTCTCAGTTTTGAACTGCCCCATTCATTTCAGAGGGATCACATTCAGCTCTTCATGCTCTGGGTGTGACCATGCTTTCAGTGCTTAGTAAGATCCCAGAATGAGTTGATACCGTGTTTAAATGTGTCTTCTGGATTGAGCATATGGAAGTGGTGAATGTTAAAACCCACTGCAAGGTTTGGGGAGATAAGGAAGTTAAGTCTCTTGCAAAAACTGCCAGTGTTTTTTTTCTTTCCCTGAAAAGAACTTCCTGTTCTTGAAAGTGTGAGAGGTTGTGTGTTAGAATCAGTGTGGGCTATGTCCAGTTGAAAACTGGAAGTCTCCCTTTATTTGCCAATTTTTCTGGTTGTGCTAGTGGAGGGTGTGTCCCTCTTCCTAACATTGCCTTTCCTTAGCACACTGTAAAAGACATGCATGGAAGTGGCACTTCACTTACACTAAATAATGCTATGGCTGTGAGGTAGGATCAGTCAGCCCAAATAAATACTGTGATAGTGCTTCTTGCCTGTTACTGGAGGTGGAAAGTTTTAAAGGTGGCTAGTTTGAAAGGGGAATTTAGCATTGCAGATTCTGACAATGCACCTATTTTTGCATTGTGCCTTGTAAAAGAGAAGTTCTTAATGTTAATCATTCTGTTCTTTATTGACAAGCACCTCATTGTTAGAAGAAAATCGCTTTCTTTTATATGAGATAAAATATTGAAAAGCAAAAAATGCTGTATGGAAAAATTCTTTGATACCCTTATTCTTAATCAGCTGGAATGCTTTTAAGGATTTTAGGGTTTTTTGTGGAACAAGAACCACTTGTGCTAACTATCAACACAGGCTTTCCAGATGCCAAATATGACTCTTGTGGAGTTCTATTTTTTAAAAACCCAAGTCTTCCAGCTCATACTTTCCTAGGTTGGAAACCAAATTTTGGCCGTGGGGGAGACTAGGGACAGAAGGAAACATCTGTCTTTAGGGCCTCTAGGTGGCAGTGGCAATACTCAACTCTGAATCCTTGCTCTGCCTCTCCTCTGGGCATCCTGCCTGGATCTAATTTTTCCCAGTCTGATTATCATAGTTAACTCTGACTAGTTCACTGTGTTACTTTTTGTGAGCATTCAGGGGTCTCCACGTGGGCACTGATCCTTACAAGCTGTTGTACTGGGAAGTAGCAAATCCATTCCTTAACAGGTGATGGTGTTGTCTTATACGGCTGGGTTGTGTTTTCTCACTTTTATCTGTTCTTTTCACACAAAGTTCATGTTGCAGAAAATGTGCATGTTAATGGTGGAAGCAGCAAATTGATAGTAGAAACGTTTTTGTACCAAAATAAGCTATAAGTATTTTACTTCTAAAAGTAGTTTGACAGTTCATGCTATCACAGGAACCTGCTTTTCAGGAGGCCAGGTTACCCAGGCTTTCCACCAATTTTTGGAAGATGTGTTTACTCCTCATATACCTGGTGAAATTGCACAAGGCAGAGACAAGTAGAGAAATTTGTTAGATTTCAGCATCATTATATTAATCTAATATTCCTGACAGACTGTGACTCTGTCTTCCTCTCTGGGTACAAGGGATAGTGTTCAAATGTCCAGCCTCCTCTCCAAAAGTCTTTCTAGACCAATTGCCAAATTCTTTATAGAAATTTACTAGGAAGCTCATCCTTTTTTCCATTCTCTCCCCTCTCCACTCCCCTTTCTGTTTTACCATGTGTACGTTATCTTCCCAGAAATAAGCATATGCAGTTCAAACTCTTCCTACCTCTCAGGCTGATTGGAAGCCCCGTGACTGTGATTGTGTGATGCCAGACCTGGGCTCTAAACCTGACCTTAAGCAGAGTTTATTAGCTCAGGCTCTATGCCATGTTAGCTGTGTTCATACAGCTTTTGGTCAAGCTGGCTGCAAGAGAAGAGCAAATGTGGTTTTGTTTGGACTGTAGGGATGGTAACTTGGGTCTATTTGAAATTTGCTGTGTGGATGTGCTCCAACTGATCTAGCCTGGGTGCCCAGCACCCCCTTAGCACCAATCTCCAGCTTTTCTGTTCTTCCTCTCTGTCTGTACCCTTTTTCCATCAGTCAGCTCTGCTTCTACCTATACATTTCCTAGCTAGCAATTTTTCTTCACTGAAATAACTTGTCTTCTCTAAATGTAATTTCATAAATTCTCAGTCCTCTGCATCCAAATTTGACATTGCTGTCCCTAAATTGGGCAGGTGAACAGCCCATCATTAATACCCTAATGAATCTTGTGTCTTCTTTCAACTCTTCTCTTGTGAGGTTGCATTCTTCCTTGCAGGACTTGGGGCTACACGGCCAGTTTTCTTCTGCATGGACACTTGGCTTTATGCCCTTCCCCTGAAAAGATCAGAAGCATTGTCTTCTGTGCATCCTGTCCCCTCCTCTCAGGTAATCTTGTGTCACTAAGTATCACTGTCCCTTGCTTTTCAGACAAAAAGTGGCCGGTAATCTCTTCTAGTGCTTTTTCTTCTCATGTTAAAGGAACTATTAGTTTCTTAAAAATATTTCTACAGTGCCTTCTTACTCCTCTTTCATTAATTGTAAGCTCCCTCTAAACACTAGAGTTATAAAATCAAAGAGAAAGTTTGAGATACTTGTCAGCTCCTTGCTACTGCCACATACTTTTCGAAGATACGTCAGAACAGTTAACCTGATAATGTGGTTAAACTTTTGACTCTGTCGATAATATGAAAAAAAACCAGACACCAGGTTTTCACTCAGAGTTTCCTTTCTCTGTGTGTCCAAACAGCTAAATATCCTGACCTTGTCTGTTTTATTGCCTCAGTGGGTACACATGCCAAGGTGATAAAACAAACTGCTTCTTGATATTCAGGTTGGCACTGCCAAGTTTGTGGCTTGCTCCATATGTCTCATGCAGGGTACTACTTTGTAATGACATTTTTGAGACTGAAAGCTGTTTTTTTGGTATTCTGGTTTGTTGTGTGTTTGTTTATTTTTTTCCTTGGGGTGTGTAGTTCCCAGCTTTGAAGGCTCTCCTGTTTTAAGTCTCATTAGCTTTTTTAAATCATCAGACCAGTGAGAGATAGAGATTAAAGTGCTCATGCTATTGCAATTGGGTGAATGGGAGTGCTGAGGTTTGAATTGGCCCCTCCTAAGCAACCACCCCTGTTTTGTTTTTTAACCTCAGAGGCAACAGGAAATGGCAAGTCTAATACCACTGTCACAATTGGAATGGTGTGCCATTAAGTTGTTATCTCTGATAGTTGGTCAAATACCAATTTAATATATACTTTTACCTGTAGTAGGGTCATGCTCTTTCATTTTGATGGCAAGTGAACATCTAATGTGTTGTAGAAAAGAATGTCAGAAACATTTTTGTTTTTCTTGTTCTTTTCAGTTCGAAAGGATTTAAGTGGGCTTGATGATGTGACGCTTACGAGCCAATCAGAATGTGGAGGTGAGGTCTAGAAGTTGTTCCCATTACATTTGTGGAATTTAAATTATTAGAAAGTTACAGTTACGAGTGAATGCTTTTCGTGGATGATAATCCTTACAGAATGAAATGTATTAAATATCTTTGATATTTATTTCCAAATAACCCTGCAGAGTTTCTGTGGTTCAGTTACTGAAGGTGAACTTGGTATGAGTATATATACTTTTATATGGCAAATGAAAAATAAAATGTGTTGCTCAAATTTCAGTGAAAGCAGTGTAAGCTAATTCATATTACCAGGGTAGTAATGGAAGAAGTGTATACATGGTAGGTGTGAGTTAGAGTGCTGCAGGATGCATAAGCAGACTGTGACTCTGTTAATTCAATCTCCTAATTTACTGTATTTAAATTATATGTATTATATTTAAATCTTACTGATTTAAAACAGTATATTGGGAATTTTCTGATATCACTCACACAGAGTTAGTTTTGTAATTTCCTGCTGCCCAATGTTGAGCAGGCTTTGAAAGTGTAAGTTGGATATTTGATGTTCGTCTCTTCATTCTCAGTATTGAAATAAAGAGCAGTTGCTCTGCAGAGTTTGCAGCTAATTAAAAAAAACAAACATGTTTCTATAGCTGCTAAAAACTGATTCTGAAGACAGCTTTACGTGTGGGAAATTTCTGTGTACAGTCTCAAGAAGCTGCATAAGTGAGAAGGAAGCTAAAAACTTTGGATAGGATAACGAATTTTGAAGGTTCCTAAAGCATATAAGAAATATAAAGCAATGAATGTCTTTCTGACTGTGGTTTCAGGCTTCTCCAGCGACAGCGATCTGATCTCTCTGACAATTGATGTAGACTCTCTTGCTGAGCTAGATGATGGAATGGCCTCCAACCAAAGTTCTCCTAGTAGAGCTGTTGGCCTTTGCCTTGCTTCTGAACCGCCAGCACAAAGCACACTGGCACCTGAGCAGGAGTGGAGCAAACCTGAAGGAGAGAGGGAAAGCCATAGTTTGTTTACTGGAAGCTTAAAATCCAAGCCTGGCAAACAAGATTACTTGGAGAAAGCAGGCGAGTTGATAAAACTGGCCTTAAAGAAGGAGGAGGAGGAAGATTATGAAGCTGCCTTCAACTTTTATAGAGAGGGGGTTGATCTGCTTCTGGAAGGAGTTCAAGGTATGGATCATTATGTTTACCTTTTCTTTGGTTGTGTGTGTTTGTTTATGGTGTTTCCTTAGTTACCATCAGCTTACTGTGTTGCAAAGAAGGTGGTATGAAATGCAGAATGATGTGTGCCTACCTTTCATGTGCTTGATAGCTGCTGTGCATATGAGAGAGACAGACAGGGAAATCTTCCTCTCTAATTCTGAATGATAATTTAGGGTCTCATCTTCCAAGTGCCAAATATCTCCTCTTATAAAATTGTGGCACAACCTTTGACTTGCAGGTAAGTAGTAAGGTGCTTCACTTTTGTCTCTTTCCTTTTTATTACCTAGGCATTAATTAATATGTGACACTTGCAGCACTGTTGAAACATTATTTAATTTACATGGTTAAGCAAGGATTAATTATCCCCATTTTACGCATGGGGAGAGGCAGACTCAGGTTAACTTCCCAATCACAACAGGATTAGAACTATTCTTGGCTCATGGCCTCTTGCTTGTTCCACCTAACTGTTCTTCCACTGGCCTGTTCTCCTAGCTAAAGGATACATACAAACTTATATGCCTGCACTGCTAGAGTGGAACAGGGTTATTTTTTTTTTTTCCAAAAGACTTTGATATGTCAATGTATGTCTGCAAAAGCTGCTGTTAACAGACCATATGCAACTGCATGAAAAATTCTGTGGTGTCTCCTTGCACCTTGTCAATCAGGGAACATTTTCTTCCTGTTCTTTCTCTAGTTCTTGAGAACCTACACTGATAATCTCATATATTTGCATTTTGTCCAACAATGGCTTAAAACTGTAAAGCACAGGAAGAGATTTGTTCTTCCCTGGATTGAATTCAGGGTCTGTGTATTGTGCTTCTGTCCCACACAGATCAAATGAGTGAGATTAGAATTGTGGCTTTGTTTGATGGCATACAGCACAGATGCATTATGCTGCTCCGGATCTGAACTTAAATGCTAATGCACCAAAGCACACACAAGCCTTTGCTGCATCTCAGTGTGATGCGCAGCAGTGGTGCAGACCCTCTGAACAGTTCTAGGAATGGAAGTTACCTGCTGAGCTGCTTTAACAGGACCTGGCAAAAAATAATGGATAGGTTGCTGATGAAAACTAGTGGTGTGGACCAAGATATGTCCATAGCCTTTGCTTAAAATGTCTTGTACTTTTTGGCAAAAGTAAGTCCACCTCTTTCTTTTCAAGTCTGAGTTATGTCAGTAGGGTTGCTGCTTTGCTGCTTATTTCACCTCTTCAGTAGCACTCTATCTTTCCGTGCCTGTGTTGTCAAAATGCTTTTCATTCTTGTTGTTGAATGTGTTGGCAATCCTTCTGTTGAAGCATGTGGCTATTCTTTGCTAATACACTTCTTTGTAGATCTGTGTGCCATTCAGTTACGGTCTTCCTGTTTTGTCATAACCACTTCTGTCTTCTTCTGTTGCAAGGCTGCCATGATGCAGTTTTAAATCGACACTTCAGGTTTCAGCTTCAAAAAGCTTTCTTTGTTAAACAGTTTCAAACTGTTAGGGCATGTGCACAAGTCAGGGTATTGCACATCAGTTAAGCTGTGGTAACTATGCGTATGTACTTGACTTGTGCCAGTGATTAATCCATGGTAATCCTTATGGTTCTGTGTTTACCCTGAAGTTGTGAAAGGCTTTTCTTGCATGTGTTGTAGGTGACTTGCTCAACTGATGCACACTAACTTGTTAGAGTGGGTTGAGCTTTTTACTTATATTTGCTAATGTTTCCTCCAAGGAGTTTTGCATTCTTGCAGTTTACTAGCCACTTATACTTTTCTCTCACCCACTGTTACCCATGCTTTTAAGACTAGGAAAAAATTCAAGGAGTCTTAGACAAGTGTGATATTCTGCCCTGCTTCTCTGATGCCACTCAGATAATATAGTGGGAGTTATTAATAATTTATAGTGGTGATGCCTCTATGTGTGTGGAGGTGTTGCTGATGAAGGAGATGTGTAGTCAGCACCTGCAACTTCTTCTCTTAAGTCTCTGACCTTGCATCTGTATAGCATGGGAGAGAAAATAATGAGAATGAGTTGCTTTTTAATTCACATCTTATCCCTTGAGAATATAAATGTACACAGGATGGTTCCTAGCAGTCAGCTCTTCTTTCTCCTTCTTCTATGTTACCCTGCATGCTGTGAAGGTAGAAAGCAAATGAATGTTCACATCCTCTGCTGGGCATTTGCACTAAATTACAAAACCATGAATCTGTCACACTTCTAGTTGATACACAAATATACACTGTATATTGCAATAAAAAAAAGAACAGCCCTTAATGTAATCTCTTGAGCTATTTAAACACCACTGGGTATGTATTTCACATGGATAATAACATGCTCCTTTCAAAGAAAAGCGTGGTGCAATTGTTACCAAATGCCACTGGTCTTCTGCCATTGATTATATTCAGCCTATGTTGTCTAAATAAGCCTTGTAATATCTGAAAGTGAAACACAGTGTTCATATATCTGCTTACACATGTATGAAGTGACACTGCAAAATGTGGGACCTCTGTAGAATGGACCAGAGGTGGCTTTTGCATTTGAAACAGTAATACATAATTTTGCCACGTGGTGGCACCAAGAAAATAGAAATTGACATTGAAAAGTTGGAATTGGGAAATGTAACCAGTGTACAGTGTAAAAAAGAAACATCCCTGCTCTGTGTTTGAAAGGTCTCTCAGAAATGTAATGCCTTTCTAAGCTGGTGAAATGTATCTGAAAGATAAGGTTGAATCCGTTGCCAGTTGCTCCTTTAGGTTTGGTACAAGATCTACTTAATTCTTAAGGCTACCTTGTCAAAATCACGGGTGAGCAAGTTTATTACGGCAAGTTTGCAGGCTTGTGTTGTTTAGTTTGAAGTAGCTGGCTTCTATAAAGGCAGTCAGAGCACGCTGGGGTCTGTTACATTCCTGACAACTCTCCAGCTCTCCTGGCTGATGGCACTAATGCTAGACAAGGCGGGTGTTGTATGTGCTTACACCAAATAAATGTCTATTGTTTTCAGCTGTGTGTACATGTTTTCAGAAGTATAGTGGTGTTAATTATACTGTGCAAGGTACATATGTTTTTTCCTCTGCTAGTCTCTTGCAGAGTTTTGGTACTAATCTTTTAATATCCTATTCGTAGTCCTGCCAAAAGGCCTGATACACATGTCACTTGGGGAACGAATGCTGTTTCCCCTCCAGGGGGCTGGTGTATACTGTGGACTTGGGACATCTGCTCTTTATGCACCTTGGGCCTATTCCTATTCCACACATACATTTTAATATTAAATAGGTTTGTCAGTGGGAAAGAGAACAAATTCTTGGACTGGCAGCCTTTGGACTGCCAATGAGCTACCCATGCCTCTTGTACCTCCCTGTTTCACTTATACCAGAGCTCCCTTACATGCAGTGAGAGGGGATAGCTGTCATCATGTCCTTTTCCTCTGAAAATGTACTGATTCTGCTGCCCCTTTTGTGTTTTCTGGGCATTGCTGTGTGCAGGATTTTGGAGCTTTTGGGAGGTAGGTCTGTAAGGGTTGTATAGGATGGTTAAACATTCACCAGGAGCAAAAACCTGGAGTTCAAATCTTCTGCTCTTTTAAGCATATTAAGTATAGCAACTGACAGAAACTTTGGCTCACAATTACAGCTGTTCCTTTGTTTTGTTAGCATGTCAGAGCACTTTGAGGTCAATATATTGCTTCAGGCCCAGTGATGGAAAAAATGGACTAATCAATAGCAAGCCACCAGCTTCTAGTCTGGAAGTTATGGCTGTTTTATGCAAAGTAGTGCTTTCCCTGGCTTTGATGTAGGACGTAGTTAAACTTAGGAAAAAGTGGGTCAGGAGGCTGAAATTATGGAAAGAGTTTTTTTGTGATAGAGGAGGGTGTCCTGTTTGTATAAACTGCTTCTCTTCTTTCCAATTTCAACCATTCCCAAGCTATATCCAATCTGGGCAGTCTGAGCTGTGTGACAAACAGAGCTAACACTAATGCTTATTGCTGGGTTTTCAGTACCTTCAGGCACATTAAGAAGCAAGAGTGCATCACAATATGGTCGATCTAATTCATGTAGAAAAGTACAGGATCTGTTCCATGTGGTTTAGAAAGCAAACGTGTTCATTGCTGGTCTGTTACATACAAGGTTCCATGTTACACATTAACATCCAAAGGGAGATGATCCATCATTTACTCTGTCGAAGATTTGGCCTGTTTGTTTTCACCTGTGTAGCAGCTGAATGAATATTTGTTTGCTTTAGGTGGCTGGTTCAGCTAGGTTTGTTGCATGAATTATGTGATGCCTCTTAGGTCACAGCAGCCACAATATGTTTTCCAGGTATCTGGGTTTTGTGTTAGGTATCTACAACTTCTAGATAAGTTGCTGGTGTCTTTGAAAGCAGGCTGAGAATGTCAGTTTTGCACTGCTCCATGTTATTATAATGTTTATCCAGTAAACAGAGCTGGAACAAAAATTACACAAATTATTGGAACCTTGCTAAAATGACTTTGACTTTTAACCCAGAAATGCATGTACAGTGAAATGCTGGGAATACTTTGGGCAACTAGATGATATTTTTGGATATGCTGAAAACAGACCAACTTGTGTCTAATTACTGGGATTATCATGGGCTATGATTTGAACTTGTGATGGAGCCAGGGATGCAAACAGGAGCATGCTTGACAGAATGCCAAGGTGACAGTACTTTATGAAAAGGGGAACAGCCATGCCTGTTCCACAAGTGTGTTTCTGCCTTCCAGAGTGAAAAGCACCTTTGCTTGTTTGTTGAATGACACTTATGAAGATAACTTCTGTTACAATACAGTAGCCATTTGAAATTTCTTTCACTTCTGAAGTCCTCTGAATGGTGTTTCTCATTGAGAGTAACAGTCTCTTAGGCAGTTTCTTAGCTACCTGGCATCTGGGCCTGATTGGAGCAATGTGTTTGGGGAAACAGCAGACCTGTTTTATGAGAAGATACATTGAGGTGTGAGCTGACGTCTGTAGGGAAAACCTGTAAAAGTTGTGCTGAGCCCCATAGGAAAAGGTTAATGATAGTGTGAGTGATGGAACTAATTCCCCCTCACCTGATCTCAGACCTCTATGCTCCTATGCTGTATCATCACTCACTTGATTAGCTGTTTTAACTTCACACTTCCATTGAGGCTGGAACCAGTCAAGGCAAAAACTTATTGCCTAGTTCCTTCCAAAGGAGCTGAAAACCATCTCCATTTCCTGCTGTTGGACTGTGAGGATGCTGTTTGGGTTGTGCTTTCTAAGCAGCCATACAAAGTGCTCCCTCCTAATTCTTCACACAACCTTGAAATCACAGCTGCTGTTTCAGAAGGTTAGATGTTTGTGAGAGGACCTGTCTATTGACAGACTGCTAGATTAAGAAGGGATGCTGGAAATACTGTGGTTTGCTTCAAAAAAAGTTCTCTAATCCCACTGTGCTGCCAGTGATGCTGAAACCTGTGCTAATACGAGTTACGAGCTGTTCATAACTGAAAGGTATTGGCTTCCAAGCCAATTGCAGACCATACAGACCTTTAGGGCAGACTAGGGCTATAGGATTCATCGCTGTGCAGTAGATGCTGGATGCTATCAATTCTGCATCCCGTAGCGAGCCAAATGTTACATACCAGTGGTGCACATGTTTAGGTAAACACCCCTCTAGAAAAATAAAATATGTGCCAAAGTTAAGATTACATAGAAGAAGGATGTGGGTGAAATGTTTGAGTAACCAGTAAAACCAGGAGTCAGTAACACCCTGAGTGATGCCATTCCATATGTGAAAGTACTGTGTTGAGACACTTCTTTGTGGCAAAGCAGTAAAATAGAGCATCTGCCAGTAAAGCGTGATGAAGCTGGTTAATGTATAAGTGCAGCCACATTCAGCTGTATCAAGGAATCCTCAAGGCAAAGCTCCACTTAAACTGTAGTGCTTCTCTGCACCAAGAAGCTGATGAAGGTCTGGGCTCCAGCACCTGCTGCACAGCATAGAGCCTTACAGTAGTATATGTAAAGGTGAATTGTAGCAGTACCTGTAAGCCAACATGTAGGGTGTGATGCAGATGTCTCTGAAGGCAGTTAGTCTGAATGCTTAGCATGTGGCTGTTTAAAGAATGAATAAATTTGTTGAAGTGGGCCTTAAAAATCTGTTCTTTTTTCCCCTCTTCTGAGAGACACAGCTGCATTGGCTTGGTGCTGATCTGACCTTTTCAAGATTTCTGAATCTGTCCTTTTAGCAGCTTATTGCCAGGTTGCTGCTTGTGTCCAGCTTCCTTTAAGAGGCATCTCTTCTGCCTGTACAGCCTTTTATCTCAGCTGTTATTAGCCAGCACTTAGCTGCAGCTAAGTGCATTAATCTTTTTTTGACTGTTGCTATGTGGGGTTTCTACCTCCCATTAGAAGACCTAGAAGGGTTGCCACACTTCTTCCAGCGTACAGTGTAGGCAGAACAGACTGATCTAGGTTATAGTGCCACTTCTGTCCTTAGGTGACAAAATTGAAGTCTCTGGCTACAGAATCATATATCTTGGGCAGTGTAGGTGAACCAAGGCGAATTACTAGCTGGAATAGAAAAATGGCATAGATAAGTTTAAGAGCATGGTGCTGTGTGATAGTAAGTGCTCTGACGCACTGCTCAATATGCGGTTCTTGCATATGTAACTTCTCTCTTTTCACATCTTCCTTTTCTCTTTTTCCTGTCTTCTTTCCCTCTTTTCCCTTCCAGTATTGTAAAATAGCCTCTCTAGCTTCAGATCTGTGTAGAAGGACTTGTATAGGTTTGGTCTCTACAGGGCTTGCCTCTGGCTCTTATGTTTTAGAGATTTTAGTGATTGCTCATGAGAAGATACCATTTCGCATAGAACTGTATAAAAGTACATATGAGCTATATTTAATACATAGATATGAATACTGTTCTGAAACAAGAAGTCTGTGTGATTTCTAATTCTAGTTTGGACTCACTCTTTTAGTTAGGAGGGAAGAGTGCAATGAACTTGGAAATCTTTTCCTTTCTTCTGTGGTGGCAGCCTGTGTGACTTCTTCTTGTGCTCTGCTGGGGTGTCACCGCTTGTCCTTCTGTCTTGCAGCACACACAGGGATTTTTTTTTCCTTGTGCAGTTTTGCAGGGAAGTGTTCAAGGATATTTTTCCCATTGTTAAGTCTTACTTTGGTGAAATGCCTTCCAGCTGAAGACTCCAAGTTTTATCAGATGGATGGAAGGTGAAGCTTTTCTTCCCTGAAATGGTGTGTGCTTGTGTGACCATTCATTATATTTTTTTCTAGATAGTCACACATGCACATGAAAAGCTACCACCACCTTGTGGATTAAACATGAGGGGTTTTCTATAAACAGTGGTTTGTTGATTATTGTTTCTGGAAGGTTACATTTCTTACTATCTTCAGTGTTACTGCTGCTTTACTGGTTATTCAAACACTTTTCTCCCACACCTTTCTTTGTAATCTTAACTTTGGCACATATGCCAGCTTTTTATTTCCGGAGAGGTGTGTACCTAGACATGTGCAGCACTGTTGTGTAACCTTAGGTTTGCTACAGGATTCAGAATTGATAACTTCACCACGAAGTGCAGATCTGTAAGTGTCTTGAGCTATGAAGATAGCGTATAAAATACAGGTATAATAAATATGAGCATGCTGGAAAGTTGGAATCAAAATTCTTATGTGTTCATTAATTTGTGCTTCAGCATTTGAGTTTTAAGTGGCTAGTGTATAGTACTTTCCTGAATCTTCAAAAAACAAGAAAGAGTAGTTCTGATAAATGTCATGCATCTTAGTAAATTTTGAGTCACTCAAAAAAAAAAAAAAAAAAAAGAAAAAAGATCACTTCAGACTGTTTTGCTTTACCACAATAGGCTTAGCCTTGGTCTTGTTTTTTAGTATTTACAGTCTTTTTTCAGCTGTAGAATTTGGCCACCACCCCAAAGGAACTCTTCATTAATACAATATATAGGATATAGCAATGATGAGCTGGTGGGCTTATTTCACAATTCCAAATGGTCACCTGCTGCTAAAATCTATAGCATGTTTTCTTGGTGCTGAAGTGTCTGTCTACCTCAGTGCCTGCTGCATTTCAGTTAATTATTTGAAAATTGAAGGTTACCCACTTTCCTCTGGAAGTTGGTAGAGACTCATTCCAAAATCAGCAGCTCTTCCCCTCCCTGAAATAAATTTTGGGGTTATAAAACTGTGTCCAAAGTAGTCACAAACCTGTGCTGGATTATGAGTTGTATTGTCACTTACTGTGTGCCTGAGCTTTTGTTTGGCTAATATGGACAAAGGAGTCTGCTTCACATGATGTAAGAAGTGTTTGCCCTAAGAAGAACAGAGGTCCTCTTGAACCAATTAGGCAAAAATAACAGCTGGGCTACCCACTAATAAGGAAGGTGCTGCTAAACCTCTTTTCATTGTGAGAAGAAATAAATCTTTTAAGGCTTACTCCCTTGCATTTTTATAGAGAGCAATTCTTTGAAAAATTCAGCAATCCAGCTGGGTGATATGTGCAGGAAGACTGTGAAGAAGATAAAGAAACTTTTAAAAATAAAAAATGGTATTATAGCTGTTAGATTTGGCAATTATAAATGTTTCATTGAAGATTTCAGTATTTAGGGAAAGTTTTACTGTTTAAATTGTTAAGAACATGGAGTTTGGGGTTAGCACAACAGGCAGTCTCCCACAAGTTCCTTGTAGCCTGTTCTGCAAGAGGACGTTCCTTCCTGGAGCAAATCTCTTCAGATGTTTTCTTAAATAAAGGCAGCCCACATATTTTTAGTACCTCTGAGAGAGTAGAAGGAAGATTCGGAATATGGAGGTTACAGGGGATTGGGACAGGTAATGTTATTTATTTAGCCTTATCTTTTCTGTGTAAGTACCCGTATCTTGGTCAAGCAGCCAGTTAGGTAGGGAGTGCACTGATGATATCCTGACAGGTTGGTTCTCCCTGAGGAAAATCTGTAATGCCCAGTGGGGGATGATTTGGAGATGGTCAGACCTGAAGGAAGGAAGAAATATCTAGAATTCCTGGCTGGGTGCTGTAGGCTGTTATTTACTGTATGTGGGATATTGGATATGTTAGTGGCAAATGGTGACTAAAGCTATCCTTTGTTACCATCCATTAAGATGCACATTTTCCACATTACTTCATCTTAGATCTGTGGAGGAAAGCAGTTAATGACCAAAGCAAGTCTGGAGCCACTTCTATGCATCTGAGACATGTTCTGTCAGTACTCCAGATTATTTTAGGGAAAAGGACTGATTATTATTATTATTTTTTTTTTCATGATCCTCACCACCCAGATTTTTTTGTTAGTTTGAGTTTATTGGCTATGGTGGCCCCCTTTTAATAGCTTTTTGCTATTAATACCTGAGCATAAGTAATTTTCTTGTACAAAAGAATTACAGAAGATTGGATGCCTAAATAACTGCGATGAACACTTGACACTTCAACATTGAGTTAGCTAATCTTTCAAAGGTATGTGCTCTTCTGAAGTACTTTGAGGAGTGAGTAGAAGACAAAAACACATCTATTTTTCTCAGATGCTACTCCTATGTACATATTCTGTGAAAATGCTGCTTCTCTGTATTTTTAATTCAATGAGTGGACTCTGGGGAAAAAAAGCAGACAAATCACATAGATGAACTCAAGGTCACAATTATTCTGATATTTGTGGTTTTCCTCTATTAAACCCTCAAGATCATTTTCATATTGTTAGGAATGTCTGTTTTGTAAATATATTGTAGCTGAGCCATCCTTAGAGATAAAAATTAAAGAACAAATTTTAAATCATTGGCAGTTGTCCTAATGTCCTGTCTAGAGTTACTTTGGTCAGTGGGTGGCCTGGTTAGCCTTTCCAAAGCCAATTTTTATTTTAAGATATTTTTATTTCTTTGAAATGGGCAAAGCCTTTGGAAAATGAGGGAGCAGCCTGCTTGTGCTTGTGTAGATGAAGGCTTATATGTGCAACAAAGTAGCTGTAGAGTTTTTCTATCTGTGTGCAGTAATAGTAAACAGAGCATCTAAAATAACCACTTGCACATTGCAACAAACACATCATCATTTGCTTAAAAAGAGTTATAATTACAGTTGACGAAGCATGGACACCATAAAAAATGCATTAGTTTGGCTTGACACATTAATTACCTGTTTTTGCAGATGTTTTTATATATTGTTGTGTGAACAGTTTACAAAATAATTACAGGAAAGTCATATGGAAAATAAACTAAGTGGGTGGTTTCTCGCCTTAATATTTTCATTCATGTGAATCTGTGTGAGGCACAGCTGCTCCATAGCAAATGCAGAGGGAGATAGATGGGGAATCTTGAGGGGTTTTTATTCTAAGGTCTCTATGATCAGCCTTGCTGCACTTTTATATCTTTCTTTAGCAGTGCAGTTTTTAAACATGTAAAATGACATTGCTGATTTAATCCCAGTGATCAGGAGGGGGGAGAAGCTTTGATCTTGATCAGATGAAACATAAATCTTCTAGTATCTAGGAAAATAAATGAAGAATCAATATTATTTTAAGCAGGATGATCTTTTGTGAGCAGTTGTAAAGAGTCATCAAAGGCTTTGACACAGTTTAAACATTTCCTGTTTGCTGCCATTTAAAGAAAAATACCTTTCAAGTTTAAATTGTAATTAAAGAGAGATACCTCTTTAGATTATTATGGGCTAACCACAGAAGGGAAACATGAGCTCAGTATGTTCATACAGTGTTTAAATCAAAAGGTCTTAAGTAGAAATAAATTAGTGGATTCTTTTAAGAGTACACATTTTACATAACTAAAAACACTATTCCATAACAAAATGTTATATTGCCTTTTTTAAAAAAAATACATAAAGTCTGCAGCACAACCTAAACATCTGTCAAATTAAAGTATTTTTTCTGGTACTGTGTTGTAGTGATTTGTTAGAGTCTAAGTGAAAAGTTCTATGACCTGAAATTTGGCATAAATGCTAAATATTATTTTTGGTCTAATAGGGTCTCTGTTATTATTTATTATTTGAGTATTTATTATTTTGTGAGATATTGGTTGTTTAAATGGGAATTTCTATTGGAATATAGCTTTTTCTTTTTTTTTTTTTTTAAATAAAAATAATAACAAGCCAAAATACTACTTCCATAAATCAAGTTCTCAAACATCCACCTGTTACAGTATTCAGAGACTGAGCTGTTAATGATCTTATTCACAAATAAGATGCAAGAACTTGTTGAGTAAATGTTGTTTTGTGAATCCACACCATCTTTTGTGGCTGAAGATTTTTATGAGTGAACAGTTTGCAAATGTTATTTAGCAAATTACTCAGAAAGGAAAAGGAGAAGGAAAACTGAAATTAATGTCTTGTGAAAGTAGGGATAACAAAGACAGCTCTGAGGGGACATCCTAGCTTATTTGTATTAATTACAGTAAAATTACTGAAGCTTTGAAAAAAAGGCAATAAACATCCCAACTAAGTACGCATGACTAACAATTAAGCATAAGGTTAACTTTTTGGATAGCCTTAGACACTAACTTAGCAGTTTTCTACCAGTCTGCTTGAAGAAAATTCTGGCTGAAGAGTTTATTGTTGCTGTTCAGATGACTTGTTTTCCCTGAGTGACTTCTACTTCGTGTATCTAAGAGATTGTGAGTGATCACCAGTGGACCGGCACAAGAAAGTTTTATGGTGCTGTAAGGTTAAGTGTAGAGATGAAAGCAAGGGTATTAGTTATGTTTTAAGAAATTGCAACACGCAATAATAAAATCTTGTGTATCTATACTCTTCTGATAAAGCCAAGTTCAAACAGTTGAGTGTTATTTTTTAATTATTTTTTTTTTTAATTCTGGATGGGGACAAGACTGGCAGTCTCATCTAGGGGAATTTCCCCACATTAGTCCTGCCAAGTGGAGGCTGGTATTAGATGTGCTGGACCTGGTACACAGTCCCCTTTGACTTCAGAATAAGAGAAGTTATTGAGAAATTGTTACATATCCATAATATTGTATGCTGAAAGTGCACTGAATTTCTGACTGTCCAGCTTCTTCCCAAACCAAGCATAGTCCAAGATCTTTGCAGAGCAGGGCTGTGTGTGTCTTTCCAAGGAGGTAACAATCACTTTTCTCTCCTGCTGTGTGGTGGATAATAAGATTTACAATAGATCACATACAGTAGAGCTTGGAATAGATAAAAAGTTTCTTATACTTATTCCTGATGGAATGTGTGTGATGTTTCTGTGTATTTAGGTAGTTTTGTTGTAATGGTATTCAATGGAGGGGGGTTCTTTATTTTGACAGAGTCAATGAGTGGCAATATAAAGTGGAAAAGGGTTGTTAAAAGCAAGAGCAGTCAGAATGGTTTGGGTTGGAAGTTGGGACCTTAAAGTTAATCTAGTTCAAATCCCCTTGCATGTGCAGCGACACCTCCCACTAGACGAGGCTGCTGAAAGCCCTATCCAACCTGGCATTGAACACTGCCAGGGATGGGGTACCCACAACTTCCCTGGGAAACCTGTTCCAGTGTCTCACCACCCTCATGGTGAAGAATTTCTTCCTAATGTCTAACTTTAATCTATCCTCTTCCAATTTAAAGCCATTCCCTCTTTTCCTGTCACTACGTGCCTTTGGAAAAAGTCCTTCCCCAGCTTTCCTGTAGCCCCTTCAGGTACTGGAAGGCTGCTATAAGGTCTCCCTGGAGCCTTCTCTTCTCCAGGCTGAACAGCCCCAACTCCCTCAGCTTGTCTTCATAGGAGGGGTGCTTCAGCTCTCTGATCATCTTTGTGGGGGCTGGAGAACCTGTCTGGTGAAGACAGGCTTCCTTCCCTCTTCCATAGGATGAGGAGGAAACATACTCTTTGAATCTACACAAACTTTCTGAAGAGACCTCTTACTTAGTTTTTCATTATTATTTGCCACCTTGGAAGTGCTTTGGGAAGACTAAGCAGACAGACAACCTGCTCCTCCTCCTTTGTTAAGTCGTTGGTGTTAAAGCTAGCCAGATCTGGCTGACTGAAGGACCAGAGCCTTTCCCCGGACTGTGAGGTGCTGGAAAGATGTGGCTGCAGCTTACCCCTTCTTTGGGTCCTAACAGTAGTGAAGCTGAGTGCAAATTTCTGAGGGGCTTGTGTGTGCATGCATGTATTTTGTGTGGACATGGTTGATCACAAATGGTTAGACACAGGCAGAAAGATATTTCCTTTAGAGACACCTACGTAACCACAGACAATGTGAATGGAACAACCTCTTTTGAACTGTTGCTGTTCAGGGAAAGACCTGCTGTTCATGTCTCTCTGGCAGCTGCCCCCCAGCTCCCATGATCCAGCTCTCAGACATTTTGTCTGACTTGCTTGCGTATATTTGGCTTGAAGTTTATTGGCGTATCTTATGCACAGAGAATAATGAGTGCACTCATGCAGAAAATATTGAGGGGTAAAGATTAATAAGAAGGTAAGACAGCGGTGGTCAGGTCCAGGGCTCAGTTGCACATGGGTGCTGACCAGCTGTCTGCTGAGGCACAATTGGCCCATGTAATTCCCACCTCTGGTTTCTCATGCTTATGCATCCCCCCTCCATCTTGACCCCTCCCTTTAATCCTGCCCTTAAACATTTCACAACATCTTATACATTGTCACAATTCCCCCTGAAAACTCCCCTCAGGAAGTTTTGCATGCAGATGTTTATGGACTAAGTTCTCCCTCAGGCATCCCATAATAAGTCTTCTTTTTTTTTTTATGGGACTCATTCTTGATAATTCACAATAATCCTCTCTCTTTTTCTTATCAGTTACCAAGTTTCTGGTTGAACTTCTTCAAGGTTGCACTCAGAGTTCCTTTCATGAGCCATTGATCAGTGTCTTATGAGTTCTAGTCGGTGTTGTTGTCTCTGTTATCTGCTGTTGATTGGGTTTGTGTATTTGCATGCTTAATTTATTACCTCTCCTGTTCTTTGCCTTGTCTTTCATGTTAAGTAGCAGTTAGGCAGATATCCTTGAAGTTCCTTGCCCTTTTTGAGCATTGGTTTGCAGGAGGTGCTGGCTTGCACCTGTCGATCCAGAGGCCTGTCACAAGTCTTGGGTGGCTGAATTTGTTGCTAGAAGAGACTTTCAGGGCCACATGAAGTTTCTGCTAGTGCTCCAGCTCCTTCTGGGACATGGCTGTAGCCATTTTTCAGCATAGCAATCAGTTCTCTCTGTTACAATTACGACTTACAATCTTTTTATATTTGTTTCATGCTTCAATGAAACAATGAAACATGTCATTGCAAACTGTAACAATTTATTATAACAATATATAACAATAGCAATTTACTATAACAATACGCTGCACATGATGTGAATGCCTAAACACAAACTCTGAGTTTTAGAGTGAATACAGAATTTGTGTGGTGTCATGGGATTTTCACCTCTTTCAAGAGTTTGGCTAGATTAGATGTAACACAAAGGTTGTTCAGTCACCTGGGAAGGGAAGTAGTTGGTGCAAGCACTTCTTCATTTCTTCCTGTGTCATCCCAAGCCAACAGGCAAGGAAGGGGCAGGTAGCATCGGAAAGCTGTTAGCAAGGGTTCTTGGTGTCTCTCATGTTGCCTTTTTCAACATACCGTCTGACTTCCTTTTATCCTTAGGAAAGCCCATATTAGAATCATAGGGAAAAAACAGGATTCTTTATTGTTTTGTTGTGTCTTACTGTGTCTTCCATAATTGAGTTTTTTTTTGGGTAGAACATTTGGACCAGTGGTTTGTTTCAGCTCTTACTTATGGTCCATACACCAGACCACAGAAAAATGAGATAAGACTTTTTATTTACCTTCGTCTGCAGCAAGGCTTAAATTGTTATTTTTGCAGAACTCTGAGATCATAGTACTTGCTTTTTATAAGATGCATGTGTGTAGGTTTGATTATGAATAACTCACAGGCAATCAAAAAGGTAGAAGCAAAGCAGTCATATGCTTTCATTGCTTAGTACCTCTCTATTAAAAAAAAATAAATTCTTTTTCTCCATCAAGGTGAATCAAGTCCAACTCGTCGAGAAGCAGTGAAGAGGAAGACTGCAGAATACCTTATGCGTGCAGAAAAAATTTCCAGTCTTTACCATAAATCCTCTGAAGATGCATCTGTTTCTATGGTAATCTTTAATTTCTCTTTGTCTGAACCAGAATTTGGGATAAATAAATTTTACTGTCTTTTAGCAAAGCATATTCGAGCTTGAGATTTAAAAACTTTGGTATTTCTCTCTTTTAGGAGGCCTGAGGAGTATTTTGTTGTTACATTTCTGTTAAACTGCTGTTATTTTCTGATTCTTGTTGGTTGCATTTCATAGCATTACACAGAGTGCTTGATTTAATCCAGGCCTGTTTTTTCACATGCTTTCCTTCTGCTCTGCAGTTAATGATGTAAACATTTGCGATCATGCTAAAGAATTTAAAGGTAAAACAAAAAAAGAAAACCCACCAGGATGTAACATTCCCATGATAATACTGTTTGGTACTGCAGGGAGCTGAAAGGCTGTTGGTTTCTTTAGCCTAGCACATAATGGTGTACGATAAGTGAGTCAAGCACACAGTAGGGGATGAGGTTGATTTCCCAACAAGTAAGTACTTAATTGAGCAAAGGTTCTTCCTGATCCTTTCAGACGGCTCTCTTGGACGTGTTTGAGTGATCAGCTGCTTCTTGATTTTTAAGGAGTTTCTGCAGTAATTCCCACCTTCTTAAGCAGAAACACCCTTATCTATACTTGTACAAAAGACAAACAACCCTTGTTCCAAGATACCGTCAATAAATTTCTTCTTTGTCCTCTGGGACTTATCTGTTCTTACTTTAGACTTTTACTGCAGTTGTGCTAAACTGTGTGATTATTGATGACTGCCCTATTGTAGTAAATATAAAAGTTACCAACTTCCTACCTCTCTACATTTATATGAAGTGAGGGCAAAAGGGGCAGAAGATTATTGCTGCTTATTTTGCACAGATCTAAAAATGCTTTAAGAAGACCACTTCTGCAAAAATGGGAAGCCTTATAAAATCCAACAGCCTAAAAAGTAAATTAAAAAAGCAAAAAACTGTGATTTTGAAGGGTAGCTTTTTTTTTATGTGGAGAACCCACAAGTACAATTTTGAGGATGTTCCAAATGGGATATATTTTGTGAGATTTGCAGTCTTGCTGCTGCTATGAATTGTACTTTGAACAATTTAGTATTTTTTACTGATATGAACTCCTACTAGGAAGTCTTTCTTTGGGTCAAACACCCCTGAAAATGGGGAAGAATCTATATTTAATGAAAAACTCAGTGTGTTTGGAAACCACAGAACAAGAAAAAAAAAACCATGAACAACCTATTTTTGCCTTTTTATAAGTTTAAAAACTAATTGTCGTTGGGAAGGAGGAAGAAATAGGTTGCATTTTTTTATGTGAACTTGAGAGGTAAAGTATTTCGTCTTTTATGCTGTACTGAATAAGGCACATGCCTTCTTTGCAGATCCAAAGGAAAGCAGGATTAATTGGGATAAGAGAAGAAAAAAAAAAGTGGTGAGAACAGAAAATGGTTCTCCTGTGTTGAAACTCAGAATTGACAAGTTAGGGCAAATCTGACTTTCACAAGCAAAATGTTGCAGCTGGGTTATTCTCCTTTTTTACAAAAAGAAAGTGCCATGTCCACATGATTTGGCTTTGTTTTACCTAAATCTGTAGAGTATTTTTATATTCTTTCTTTGCTACTCTTTGTAATACATAAATTTGACTTTTATCTTAGAGCTTTAGAATTTGCTGTTATCAAGGACAAATTGTGCTGATGGGTCCTTATGGTTGTGGTGAGGAACATCTTCTCTCCAAGTTGATAGCTGAAAGCTGGTCAGGAGGTCATAGTGGGAATCACTAAGAATTGGCATGCCCTGTGCTTTGGCTTGATGTCTTAAGAAAAGTGAGGAATGTGGCTCTTACTGCGTATTGGTTGCTGAGCAGACCTGAATTCTTACGCCTTAGTTACTGCTTACTGGTTTTACTGCCCAAGGTGGTTTATACTGGAGTTCACATGAATTTATTCCACCTCATGCAGACAGTGATCAGTGCACTGAAATGACTTGCTTCTATATACAGTGTGATTCTTGGGAGATACTGGTGAAAACTTTGTGTCCTTCTCCCAGAGAAATCGGGTCTATAGCATACAAGGTTAACGTGTGTGCCTCCTAGCACCATCACTGCACACCAGCTTGATCTTTCTCCAACTGCTGTTTACATGCCGTTGGTCATGCTGAGACAAGGTTGGTTTCTTACCAGTAGCACCTCCTACTGCTGTAGGTCATGCTGACTGATACCATCCGTTATTCATATGCTGGTGCTTGGACAGGATGTATATGTGTATGTTTAAAGCTGGTGCTTGGACAGGATGTATATTTGCATGTTTAAATAACATTGTACAATTCTCTCTTTGCCCACATGGTTCTGTGAAGACGTCTCTCACCAACTCTTTTGTGCTGGAGGGACACTGAACTCTTTGAGAGGAGCCACTACACATATAGGAAACATGGCCAAGTGCTGCTACACGTGGTAGCCCAACACAGTTTGAACCATACAAGTGAAATTGGTTTGCAAGAAAATGATGGACAAATACCGTACCTGTGCCTATATTACGATCGGCAGAGTGTGGCTTCATTATGGAAAGCATGGTTCAGTGCAGGGAACTTCATGGGCAGTGGGGATAAGCTCAGAAGTCAGGGGTTAAGTTCAGTTATTGTCCTGCACCCCTCATCCTCTCATATCTCCCAAAGTCTCAGTCTGTCAGCCATGTTTTGAGCCATGTGAAGCATCTCAAAAGACTATGCCTGCTAAGCGCACCCTAAGCCAGCCATTTGCCATCTGAACACCACATGAAGGTGAAGAATGTGGTTTTTTTTCTCTGGTCTGGGGCAGAAGGAAACGAGCCATTCTTACACAGCTTGAAGTGCTAGGCCCTTGCCTCTTTGAAGACTAGATTTCCCTCAAGGCAAAGGCCTTGTGTTTCAGAGCTGAAAAGCAAAAATTATCTTTGATGCCATGGAAACCAAACAAAGAACAATAGTAGTTTGTTAATTTGCTTGTCTCAACAAAAAGCCAACAGTGTAGCCCTCAAGGATAGCATCCTTAGCAACCACCCTGCTGCTGGGAAGTTTGAGTGGTGGAGAGAGGAGCACAAGAGGAGTTTGGAGAGCCCATGGCACTGTTAAAAAAAAGGTTATGGGTAGAGGGCTTAAGGATAGATAGATTTCTTGAAGCACAGGGAATTGACGCAACTGTGACTGACCATGAACTGGGAAGTCACTTGACAGGGTCTTGTAAACATTGAGAAAAGCCTTGCTGTGACCCCTAGGAGTAGATGTGGAAACAGCTTCTGGAAGTTGTAAACAGGCATGTGTAGACCTTCTGGAAAAACAAACTGCAACAAATGCAGTCCCTCTCTTTCTCCTCTGGCACAGCACAGCAGCTTCAAGGGCCTCCTCAATGACAGTGCTCAAGAATGCTATGTAACAGCAGCAGGAGGCTATTTTGCAGATTCTCAAGATTTATTTTCTCCTCTGCCATTTCACAAGTAGCAACTCTGGGGAGACATCTCCAAGCCTGAGTGGGAGCTGCAGTGACAGCTTTTGAATCACACTGGACTGTTAGGCAGAAATCTGCTGTCCTGTATAGCTGTCAGCTGCAAGGCCCAGCACAGCTACATCTACAGGCTGTGGATCCATTTTAACTTGGTTGGTATTTTTATAATGCCTTTTTTTTTTTTTTTTCACTCTTTGAAATTATTTCTGATTCTACCCAATTTCTGATTCTATGCCCAATTTTTTATATTCAGAATAGTTTCTTTTTGCACCATTATTAATGTTGTCTTCTAAAATGTCAATTATTTTTTATTTTTAAAGCAATTCAGTTACAAAAGGTAAACACAAGCTTGATACCCAAACAGTAAAAGCAGTCTTCATTCCTCATGGTTTTCATAAGATATCTTACTTCCTGAAATTCTCATTAAATGTGCATGAAAATTACATGAAATATCAAGAAAATACACTCCTGCAGTTCTGTGCATGTGTAAATTTGATGTAAAATAAGAAATACGGTCTCAAGGCTTCCAAGATCACTTGCAAGGTGTGTCCCAGCTTCAGGGAAGATACAGTCCCTAGTTGGTTAATCACTGGGGACCTTCTGAAGCACACCATAGGTCTGCTTGGTTCAGCTGCATGCACCTGGTTTTCTTCTGGTGCAGTGTGAGGAAGGGGCCAGGATGTTCTGCCTGACCAGGAGAGCTGGAAGCTCTTTCACACCCGTGGTGTAGAGCCTCGCATCTCAGAGCAGCAGTATCTGCTTCAAAATAAAGCATCTCCACGCTACAGTTGGCGTTCTGGCCATGCTACAGGTGGATATTTACTGAAGTCAGCAGACACAGACCTCTGAATGGTGAGGGGAGAACACATGTGGATGTTCTGCTCTGCACTGTTGTTTGTGAAAGTACTCTTTTTCATCCTAAGGTTCTGTGGTGACTGCTATAAAAGGTGGAAGCACCAGCAGTAAAATAATTTCCCGTCAAATGGTGTTTGTGTCCCCTGGGCTGGGGATAGTGCTCTTGCCTTAGACAAGGTTAATGTGAGAAGCTATTCCTCTTGCTAGGCTGGTGGTGTATTTCTCTTTCTGCCTCTGCTTTTTTAACTGTTGGCAGCAATGCAAAAGCTGAGATGAGCTGTTGCCATATTTTGTTGTGTACCTTGCAAAACTAGAGCCTTCTGAAGGCCACAAACTTCTGGGTCTTTGTGGAGGCCAGCATCACAATCAGCATCCTATTTTTCTACTTGAAATTAACACACACTAGCCATAAAGTGATGGTAGGAAAGAAACTAGCCAGAAGGTAATAGCAATCCTAAGACAGATAACTCTAGATGTGCAGCTCAGAGTGTACTCTGGAAATAGTTTCAAAATGTACAGGGCCTAGCCACAGGAGAGAAGACCTTTGGATACCTGAGCAGCATGCCTCAGCATTTGGACGTTTGGACAGGCTGCTGAAGGCCTTTTGCAGGCAGAGGTAGCCTCCCATTTTCTTTAGAATATTTCAAAAGGCAAATGAAGCTTTTGACTTTTACCCTCCTCCTTTCATCCACAGTGTAATTACTTACTAGCAGTTTTCCTTTGTGGCATATTTGTTAAATATTGCCTCAGGATGCTGACAAATTAGATACACAGCTTCTGCCTCTTAGAAGCAGAAAAATCAAGGAGTTTCACCTTCCTCTTCCTTTACAGTTGTGCAATAGAAGTGTAGCTAGGGAGGCCAGGTTATTCTTAAAAGGAGTTTGGCATTCAGCAACTCTGCAAATGAAGTTGCCTTATTTGTGAGGAAGAGATCCAGGTCTGTGGTTCTAGTAGAAGCTGCATGTTGAATTTTTGGAGAAGGATCTAATGAATTCTCCCAGTCACCAACTAGAAGCTTCTGAAAATGTTTGTTAGTGTGCCAGAGGTATATTTGATGCTTAAGAGGTTGATCTTTGTCCCAGAAGACTTCAGTTGAAATGCTGTTCCTTCCTCTGACATGCAAGCTTTGAGTTTACCCTGAGAAACTACAAAATGTAGCACGGACAAAAATCTGTGCATATTAACCACTTGAATAGTTAGCACCTGCCAATTCTCTTGCTATGGTATTAATTAATTATAAATAGCTAACTACCTTTTTAAAAGCAGTTCTAGGAATAATTTCTGTTGTGCACCTTGTTATTAAAAGGATTTCATAAAGCTTATTGGAGAGCACGAGAAGCCTATTTATAATTCTGTATTTAATGTTCTTCAGACTTAAAAAGCCTCTAATTTGCTTTCTTCTCCTCAGTGATCTCTGAATTATTTTGTGTCCAGAATACCTCTAAGGCTTTGATTGATTATTGTGATGGGGTAAGAATTGAGTAATTGATTGCTAGGTGCCATTAAGCATGGAAAGTATAAAAATGCATTATTTTTTTTCTTATTTTTTCCTCAATGTTATCTCGATTATTTATTTATTTACTTGCAAGTTGTTTTTTTCCTTCCACTAAGGACAAACAGAAAACTTCTCCTTTCATCTTCACTCTCTCTGATTTATGATAAATTTAGTTTCCTTCGGCCTGGCATTTGCTTCAGCAGGCAGTCTTCCTTCAAGTACCACCCTGATTGATGTATAATCTTTGATATCTTCCATTAGCCTCCAGGATCACTAAGTTCAAGGCCCTCTTGGAACCTAAGGAGTCCTGCCGAGGAACTGAAGGCCTTCAGAGTCCTTGGGGTGATTGACAAGGTAATTCTTCAGTGTCTCTTCAAGAGTTCAGTCATAAATCGACTGCATGCTGGTATTTTGTCTTTGAAGTTGTGGATCTTAAGGATATGAAACAAAAGAGGAAAATGACTCAAATGCATCTGCACTTTAAAATAACAAAAGTAGAAGAAAAAAGGCTTTTATCTAAGCAATTCATGTAAGGTCATGCAAAATATATTTGAGCTACAGAATAAGGTACGATTGGTGGCATTCAGTAGGGTGAGGCCTGCTTTTATAAAATGAAGTCATGGTTACAATACTGGGGTAAGGACGAAGACGTGTTTTCAGTTGAATAAACTGGTGGTTACTTGAAATATAGAAGGGTAGAAATTTGAACTGTCACTTGAAATGGTGACTGGGGGGACACATGCCTGTTCTCCTTCACTGAGAATTTGTAATAGAAACCCCTAGCAAAACAGAGACTCACTAAGGAAGCAAATACTATTTTTGATTTGTGCAAATAATGTCTTGCAAAATCCCAGGGTGTTACCCCTCTGTAAACAGTGAAGGACTACATGGATTTTTTTCAAGCCCAATTAAGAGGCCAGAAGAATTGCTGCATGGTTTTGATAATGCTGATTAGTTATCATCTTGCAAAATACTTTTAAGATGACATATTATAAATACTTTTAAGACGATGCATCAGTCAACAATGTGGCAGTGGCTAAGGCACATTATAAAGGCTCATTTCCTTTTCGCCGTGCCAATTCTCTTGTGCCTTTTGATAGTTCCTTATGTAGTCCCTGCTTTTTTGCATGATGTTACTGATGCATTTTCAGTTTATGCATTTGTCACGTGCATCAGAAAACCTGTAGCTGGGCCCTTATGGTCTGTATTTCTTGGTGTTTCTTTTTCTTGTTGAACTGCACCTAGCTGTGTGGACTGTTTTTTGTTTTTCTTTGCCAGTTTTATTGTAATTATATGCATAAGTTGATGAGTTCTCCTCAGAGGGTGATATACATTAGGTTCTTTTTATAGCACACAAGGTTTTCTCAGCTCTGACTTCATTTTACCTTCTTTCCTCAGTTATAAGTATGGAATTTAGGCTGTGTTTCATTCTGTATCATATCAGAGAGATAAGTTGGAGATAACATGTATCTGTTGGATTAGTGGGCTCTAAATTGATTAGTAGCCACTAAATGGATGCAGTAGGCACAGACTTTTGTGAATTAGTTTGACACTGTGAGGATGCAGAAGTGTTGGATATGAACCAAGAAAGACCTTTTTGGTATCTTTGTTCTTGTATAAGAATAATGAAGACCAACTGGAGAAGGAGCTTGATCAGAATGAAGCTGTTAGGGTCCTTCGTGTTACCGGATCTCCTAGATCTCTCTGAACATGTCCCATGTGTGAGCTAAACATGTGCAGATCTTAGAGGCAGAGATGGGAAGAATCAGGGTTTTGGTGATGAGATGAATACAAGATCTTAGTGGAGGAGTAAGAGGTTGGTGCATACAGCTGGTGTGCTCATGTGTAAACAGGATCATAGGGTCAGAGTTAATGTTTAATTATTATATGAAAAAGGAAGCAATATTCTTTCAGGTGGCTTATGCTCTGCCTGCTTGCTTCCCGATTCTCCTTATTCCAAACTTAATCTTAATTCCAAATATGCTTTTTTCATATATTTTTCAGAGTTCATGAAGTTGTGAGGCAGTTGAAAAGCAGTTTTAAGCCTAAATGTTCAGAGCATGTTTTCTTAGGTTTTATAATGCACACACAAAATGCACATGAATATGAATCAGAAGTGTGCACATGTACCTGTGGAGACAATGCCTCTGCCTTTCACTTAAAGCACCATCTCACTTCCTTCCTCACCATCACTGTTCTTCACTTGCTTCTTGGCTTGCATGTGCCCTAAGGTGCACGTCATGGAGAAATCCAAATAGATGTGTAGGTATCCTTACTGGAGCCAAGCAGATTACATAGTGTGTTCTTGAAAATGGCTGCTGATTTTCAGAGCCAGTGTCTAATATGCCAGGCTTTTGGGCACATCTGTAATTGATTCAGCATCACGCAGAGTTTTGCCTGAAAATCTTCTCTTATTCTAACCATGAGGCAACTGCTTCGGTTTCAGCAGAAAATGGGTGTGTGGGTAGTAATGAGCCCTGGTGTTTTTACTGCTGTCTTCCTGAATCCTGTGCAAGTCACAGGCTTAAACACACTGACTTAAAAATCATAATGGTTGGTTTCAGACTTGTTCTCCCACTGCTGCTTGAAGCCCAGGGTGGTGTCTGTTTGCTACAGTGCTGCCTCGAGAAAACCAGCTGTTAACCTGCACTCCATCAAATGCTGAAAGGTTCAGTGTCTTCCCTTAGAGTAATGCCAGTCTTTGTTCTTTTGAAGCCTCTTGAAGTGTTCTGAATTGGCTTCATTTTCACAGACAAATGCTTGTTGCTACTTGAAACTGGGTTTTTCCAACTATTTTAGGCTAGGCAGAATAATTATACATTTTATTTTAGCCTAGTTTATTCCCAATGTTCCATCTTTCCTTCTCTGTCTGCCTTTCCACCTTCCTCATCACCTGAATAATTTTTGCTGTGTTGACCCTTTTCTGCTGAATCTGAGTTAGAGATCTTAGCATTATTGAACTCTTTAAAATATTGTGAAAATTTGCAGAAGAATGGCTGGCTATATCTGTGCCTCGCCTCCCGTCCTTCTGCTCATGCAAAGGCAGTGGTATAAATCCAACTCTTTTAATAGGCCCAACAGGACCTATACTTTGCTTGAGGAAACAAGGTTTCTTGAATTCTGCTGCTGCTGTGTTTGCTCACTCCATGGTGTCAAAGGTTAACTAGGTAGTGTTTGCAGGTGTTTTATGTGTTTATTATAGAGAGAGTCTCTCTGTGAGTAGGTTTCTGAAAACAGGGGTTGAATCTAGTTATAAAGGTGGCTTTTGTCCTGCAAATGTTGTAGAATCTGAGGTGCTGCGGATCAGGCAGCAAAGCTCTTATTAGCATTACCAGAGGTACTGCATTGAAAAGAGGTGGACATCTAAATAATTTAGCTACTGTAATCACCAACCAAGAATGATCACTTATTTTATCAGTTCCTATACCTTAGCAAAGGCTTTTGCTTTCCAAAGTTGCCTAATTAAAAATCAAGGTTGCAGATTCTGTGCTGTTTCTGCCCTAGGCAAATTTTTTCTTTGAAGCTACAACTGGCCCCCAAAGAAACAACTTTGTTATGGTGCTGCGGGATAGCTTCACAATGCTGTTTCAAACCCGATTTCTTATTCTTTAGAACTCTTTGTTATTTAGATTAATTTGATTTAAAGATCCATCTTGAAAGAGTGCATTAAGTAATAACTATGCATCTGTAACCAATGACTGTCTTTTATGTCTTTCTGTCCCCTCCCTTGGTCCCCTATCAAACTCCATTGTCTGGTCACTGGTGTAACTGTGATCAGTTCTTCTATAAGTATCTGTACATTTGGGCTTGTTGTTCAATACACTGTTTGTTAAGCCTTATTATACAGTCAAACTTTATAAAATAAAATATTCTCATCAAGGCCTTGTGAAAATTATGCTGGGAATTTTTGAAGGGGATTCTACAAAGTAGATAACTCCTGTTCTGAAGAACTGGAAGAAATTCTGTTAATCTTTATAGGTTATTTTTTTTGTGGCTATTGTGCTATTGTGAGAAGTTAAAACTCTTGGTAGTACATTTTGATGATTTGACCTTAGAAATATGCACAAGAGCCAAATCAGCACTATTGATAATTTAGAAAGTGTGATTATTACTTGTCAACTTGATGAGTAAAAGTTCCAAAAAGCAGAAGTATAGATTGTGTTGAGTTCACATGCAGAATCTGCAGACCCATAGTTGAATTCAAACAGGCTATAATGGTTTAAATAGAATTAATCAGAGGATAGTAAAAATGTGCTCTTTTTATGGAAGCATGTGTGCTGCGAATGTTAGTGTTTGTTAGAAACTTAAATATTTGGCATTTTATTTTGAGGTGAGGTTGAAGACCATTGCAGTTGTTGACCATAGCAGATGTTTTCTCTCACCTGGCTCTCAGGTGCACACTGCCAAGCATCGTTAGATCATCTTCTGGATTTGAATGAGTGGCTGTGTGTACACAGGTGGTGTGGGGAAAAGGGAGCATGTGAACAGCACGATTGATTTCAGACATTCATTCTTGTTTCAAGACACTGCTTAGAAAGGAAAAGTGTCTGAAAACATGTTATAATGAATTCAACCAACTAGCAAGTTTTCCTCATTCAAACAAAACATGACATAAAGGAAAACAGCAGTGGCAAAAATTGTTAAAAATCTGAAACTGAATAGTAATAGTAACTATTAATACAAGCAAAGAAACTTTAAAGAATTCTTTTATATTTTGATAAACCTTTAGTTTCTTATGTGACTTGCCAAGTCCTACAAATCAAATAAACTACGGAGTTTTTGTCAAAACTGATTTATTGCCTCATTGGCTTATTATCTTCCTTTCCCTACTGTTGCAGGATTATTCCAAAGTTATAGTGATGTTTGAAGCCCCAATAACAAAGCTAGCTCAACTTTAAAATCCAGTCTCTCTCTCAGCTAGAAAGAGTCCTGTCTCTTCTTACCTGCCCTCGAACACTTGCCAAGTGTTTTATTGAAGTCTTTCAATGTATCAATTTTTACCAGTCTGAATAATTCTCATTGTCTTCTTATTCTAAGCCTTAGTCTCTCTCTAGCTTCTTGCTTGTTTTTGTCATCAAAATTTCTTTTCACTTGACTCTTTTGTTTCATCTGACATGAAACAATCCTAAGATTGAGTAAAGTAACTAAAATTTTGCCCTTCATTTTGTAAAATAGAAATTAAATTATTGAATATTCCAGTGGAGGCCAACCTATGTATGTATCTTCTGGCCTCCAGAAAGAAATAATGTATAGATTTATTTTCTTTTAAACTGAATTTGTCTTCCTGAATATTACTAAGTTCCTTAGTAATTACCCTGTGATGCCTAGTGACATTTTATATTGTGAACTGTATTCTCTAGTATAACCTGCCTGATGTATTTTCTAGGTTAATATTTCACTGTTTCTCATTTGTTGGCCAGTTTTTAGTTTGGTCTAAGAAAGTGGAGTTTCCTCTCTGTTACTGACCAACTAAAAATATTTAAAACTTGGATTTTACTATATGCTGCTTTCTTAGCATTTGCATTATTTAAAGCTGCACCATTTGTTTTTTAAGTACACTATTATTGCAAGTCATACAGTATACGAGCTGTAAGTTGCTTAGAATAATGGTTTGAAAGGAAGAATAATTGCAAACTGAAGATAATTCATGTTGCACAGGTATAAGGATAAGCAATAATCACATTTTTCATACATATTAGCCAAATGTAATCTCTTTTCATAACGACAGAGGGAGATGAGCAAGGGTCCGGGTGGTGTAATCTGAAAAGTGACAAGAATAAATCTGCGCTTAGTAGATCTTTTAATCCTGGTAGCCATGACAGCCAGCACAGCTGAGGAGAGAGGAGGGAACTTGCCCATCTGCTTCTGCCTTATCACCCCAGTTGTGACCTGAGTGCAGCACCCAGCCACGTGCCAGCCCTTGCTAACATTTTCTTGAAGTCCCAGGTACTCCCTGTAGGATCAGGTGACCAACTTGTCTCGTTCCCGTCATCTATCACTACCTGTAATGGGGTTTTCCAACTAGTGAGGTAAATGCAAGGAGAAAAACCTCAGGTGATTATCTTATACATCTTTGAGTTTGTAGGACTTTTGATAAACAATCTATCCTCTGATAAGACTGCATTTGTTTAGGAGATAAGGACCAAATTAATACATGGTCCACTGGTGATGTTATTACATGATGTGTTTTCAGTGTAGAGTGATAATTGATAAGAAAATGGAGTGGGTTTTAAAGTAATCCCTTACCTCTATGTGTTGAAAACCCTTCAGGTACCTGGTATTGCAGCAAGAGATTCTGTTCCATTTCCTTTGATTAGGCATGAGCTGTTTTTCAGCCCGTATTAGTGAACTCAAACCACATTTTCATAAGCAAATGTATTTTCAGATATTTTGATCAGTGTTAAAACCTGCTCAAGTAAGTAAAAAGTGCAGGTATGTTCTGTGCCATGTCCTGCCAGTATGGAGTCTGGAAAAAAATCAGTATTAGATAGTGGGTATGGAGGGGTGAAAGGCAGGAAAAAACACCCCAGAAAAAAATGGGGGGCTGGGTAAGCAAACCCCTGTATTGTGGTGGAGGAGTGCATTTCTATTAAAGGCACATGCAGGAGAGCAGTGCATTTAGAGCAGTCCTTAGTTCTTGTTGTGTTGTCCCCTGCGACCTTGGTTGGGTGCTCGGTAGGGTGACTAATGGTTCAGCACATTCTTTTTTCCTGGTGACTTGCCTGTTGCCTGCCTCTGGGTTTGTGATTCCCCTTATGCTGACTTCTGCAGTATTCCTTCGGTCTCTTATCTCAGGGCTTTGATGCATATGTTCTGAAGGTGGCCACCGTGACTTTGGGTGGCAGCAGATGGTAAACCTTCAGGCTGCCACCGGCTATACTGGTGTTAAGTTGGAAACTCAACGTTTGATGAAGAATCAGTAGTGCATATGAAAGAGCTTTTACTGCAGAAATATCTTTAATTAAAAAAAAAATTAGCATACTGAAACATTTGCTAATTTTTGTGCATTTAAAGGATCCTAAAATTAACTGTTTTCTTAAAGCTTGACTATGGTTATTTACCAGGCAGGTTTTATTTTATTTTTCTCCAATTAATTGTACCTACTATATTGAATGTAATTTAATTTATTTTCCACTAAGCTGTTGGGTACACTGTAAATCAAATCTAAGAAGCTAATTTTTTTAAGTAGCTGCTGTCAGCATCAGAATTAACCCTTGACTTAGGGAAAAAAAAAAAAAATCACAAGTAGAAAATCCTGTTTGGCATCACAGAGGATTGTTGCTGGCTGCCACTTTACTGAGATGCTGCCATGCAATGCTGGTATGTTCACTTGTGTTTTGTGATGTGCCTGGGAGCCCAAGTGCTTGTGTGAAATAGTGGTATCTGTGCTGTTGAATACACTTATTTACATTATATATTTATTTGTGGCAATTGCTATTTGCCTGTCAGTGTTTTTGGTCACATTGAGGTTGTCATCAATGCAAAAAAGTAGGGAAAGAACGAGTAAGTGACAGAGCTGCAAAAGCCAGCCTGATGTGTAGACCTCAACTCTGTCAAGACATTAGTAATACAAATAGGATTTTGCCGTGTCTCCTTTTGTGTCACAGCCTTGTTGTTCAGTGCCCAGGAATGCCCTGCTGTGTGAGTTTCTCCCTCTCCTCTCAGATGGGATGCTCAGCATTACAGCCAACAGCTCATTGTTTAAATGGTATCAAATATTACAAGTTACACAGTAGTCATCATCAGTGAAACAAGTTCCATCAGTTTATGCATCAAGGAACAGCCTAATCTAACACAAGCATCTCTGTGTGATCTGCTCTGAAGCACAGTTATGCAGCAGGGAATGCTACATGGAATCCTTTTTTTGTCTCATTGTGCCATTTGCACTTTGCATTTTAAAAAGAAATTTTAGAAAAAGAACTACTGAAAACTTGCAAGCACTCCCTTTTGCAATGGGGTAGAAGTATGAAGGAATGCAAATGGAAAAGACTTGCTGGGATAACTGCTATCCAGAAATTGGCTATAAAGCATGAGATGAGGAGAATAAGTTGGCAGTTGTGTCAATGGCAGGCTGACTGTTCTGCAGCAGCCTGGTAATGCATGCAAGAGCTTCTCATCTTTCTCTGTTCTGGATGCATGATTGAGCTGCTGAAGAAAGTGATGTGGAATAAACAAGTTCACAGTATGTGGAAAAAGAGACTGGTCACTTGGCAGAATGATAGGTAAGTTGTCAGAGTATGTAGGAAGGCAACAAGGAAGGCCAAAGCCCTCTTAGAATTAAATCTGGCAAAGGAAGTAAAAGAGAACATGCAGGGCTCCTTCAAATACATCAGTGGTAAAAGGAAGAATAGGCAAAATGGGGGCCACTGCTGAATGAGGTGGCATCCCTGGTAACAGAGGATGCAGAGAAAGCAGTTATTGAATGCTTCCTTTGCTTCAGTCTTCACTGCTGAGACCAGCCCTCAAGAATCCCAGACCCTGGAAGTAAGAGAGAAAGCCTGGAGGAAGGAAAACTCTTCATTGGTCAAAGAGGATTGGGATAGAGATGGTTTGGATAAACTGAATATACAGAAATCCCTCGGCTCTGATGGGATGCATCCACAAGTGCTGAGACAGCTGGCTGATGATGTTGCTCTAGTACTTTCCCATAGATCATGACAAACAGGAGAGGTGCCTGAGAACTGGAGGAAAGCCAGTGTCACTCCAGTCTTCAAAAAGGGCAAGAAGGATGATCCAGGAATCTACAGATGAGTCAACCTCACCTCTGTCCCTGGAAAGATGATGGAGCATCTCATTCTGGAGGTCATCTCTAAGCTCATGGAAGAAAAGGAGGTTATCAGGAGTAGCCATCATGGATTCACCAAGGGAAAATCATGTTTGACTAATCTGATAGCCGTCTACAATGGTGTGACTGAATGGGTAGAGGCAGGGATACCAGTGGATGTAGTCTACCTTGACCTTAGCAAGGCTTTTGACACTGTCTCCCATAACATCTTCATAAGCAAGCTTAGAAAGTGTGGGGTAGAAGAGTAGACAGTGAGATGGACTGAGCACGTGGCAGCGCAGAGCGGAGAGCGGCAGCGGCACCGGCAGCGGTGAGAGCTGCTCCTTTAACTACTGAGGATTAGAGAAGGGGCCGGGCTTCCCGGAGACGGCGAAGCCTGAGCAGAGCGAGGAGACCCGAGTCTGAGCGGGAATCCAGCGAGGAACAGGAAGGCTGACGTGCCGGGGGCGTGGCTGAGAACGGCGGCAGGTTTAACAGCGGCCATCTCGGCAGCTCCCTCCGAGCACGCGGCAGCGCAGAGCGGAGAGCGGCGCGAGGGCACACGGAGAGCGGCGCGAGTGGAGGCAGGGAGCAGAGAACACCGGTAAATTTCTCTAGCATGGTCACAACACGCCCTAAAACTGTATTGAAAAAGGATATGGGAACTCAGACGGAGGTTCCGAGCAGGCACGCAGCTGTGCAGGTCTCTGGCTGCAGCGAATGCCTCAGCCTGGCACTGGTGCCGGAGGGAGCCAGTGGCACCGCGTGTGTGTGGTGTGAGCAAATCAGTGATCTCCTCAGGCAGGTGGTTAGATTGACAGAGGAGGTTGAAAGACTAAGAACTATCAGAGAATGTGAGAGTGAAATAGATTGGTGGAGCCAAACTCTGAGGCAAGGGCAGAAGGACGAGGTTCTAGAAGAAGTGATGGATCCCCTCCCCTCCTGTCATCTGACAGAAGGAGAGAACTTTAGAGACGTGGAGGAATGGAGGGAGGTCCGTCCTCGGAGAGGCAAGCAAAAACCCTCCCAACCCCCTCTGCCCTCTGAGTTGCCCTTGAAGAATAGGTATGAGGCCTTGGAACTTCAAGGACAGGAAAATGAAGTTGGAGTGGTAGATCTGTCTAGTGAAGCACCTAGGACTTGTTGCTCAGCTCCACGCCTTAGGACTTCTTCAAATAAGAAGGAAAGGAGGGTAATTGTGGTGGGTGACTCCCTTCTGAGGGGAACAGAAGGGCCCATCTGTCGACCAGACCCATCCCACAGGGAGGTCTGCTGCCTCCCTGGGGCTCGCATTAGAGATGTTAAAAGGAAACTCCCTAATCTTGTAAATTCCTCTGATTACTACCCACTGCTGATTCTTCAGGTTGGCAGTGACGAAATTATTACAAGAAATGTAAGGGCAATGAAGAGAGACTTCAGGGCCCTGGGACGGCTAGTTAGGGGGTCTGGAGCACAAGTAGTGTTTGCCTCCATACCTCCTGTAAGAATGAGTGGAGAGGTAAACAGGAAGAGTTTAATGATCAATGAATGACTATGAGACTGGTGCCAAAGGCAGGGCTTTGGTTTTTTTTTGATCATGGGCTGCTCTATGAGACACCTGGCCTGATGGTGGCAGGTGGGATGCACCTATCCCAGAGGGGGAAAAGGCTTTTGGGGCAGGACTTAGCAGGGCTCATTGAGAGAGCTTTAAACTAGATGTGAAGGGGGAAGGGGAGAAAACTGGGTCTGTTAGAGACAAGCCCAAGAGGAACATACCAGGGCCTGAAGGAAGGTGGTCTAAGGAGAATTTGGTCCCACCAGTGTGCTCTACTTGCTTCCTGAAATGCCTGTACACCAATGCACGCAGCATGGGCAATAAACAGGAAGAGTTAGAGGTCTGTGTGCGGTCTAAGGGTTATGATCTGGTAGCAATAACAGAGACATGGTGGGACAGCTCACACGACTGGAATGTGGCCATGGATGGCTATGTGCTTTTTAGGAAAGATCGGTCGGTGAAGCGAGGTGGTGGAGTTGCTCTTTATGTGAGAGAGCAGCTAGAATGTATCGAGTTTTGTGCAGGGGCTGATGAGGGGCAAGTTGAAAGTCTGTGGGTAAGAATTAAAGGCCAGGGTGGTATGGGTGATACAGTTGTGGGGATCTACTACAGACCTCCTGATCAAGATGAGGAAGTTGATGAGGCTTTCTACAAGCAGCTGAAAGCAGCCTCACAACTACAGTCCTTGGTCCTCATGGGAGATTTTAACTACCCTGATATCTGCTGGAAGACTTACACAGCCAGCCTTTCACAGTCTAGGAGGTTCCTCCAGTGCATTGATGACAACTTCTTAATGCAAATGGTGGACAAGCCGACTAGAAGAGGAGCGCTGCTGGATCTTGTGCTCACCAACAAGGAGGGCCTTGTTGAAGCAGTGGTGGTCAATGGCAGCCTTGGCTGCAGTGACCACGAGATGGTGGAGTTCAGGATCCTGTGTGGGAGGAACAAAATACCCAGCAGGACCAGAACCCTGGACTTCTACAGAGCAAACTTTGGCCTCTTCAATCAATTGTTAAGGGAATTCCCATGGGACAAGGTGCTAGAAGGTAAAGGGGCTCAAGATAGCTGATCAACATTCAAGGACCACTTCTTGCAAGCACAGGATCAGTGTGTCCCAATGGGTAGAAAATCTAGTAAGGGAGCTAGGAGACCAGCGTGGTTAAAAAAGGAACTGCTGGGCAAACTCAAGTGGAAAAGGAAAATCTATAGATTGTGGAAGGAGGGGCTGGTCATCACTTGGGAGGAATATAGGACTGTTGTCAGAGAATGTAGGGAGGCAACTAGGAAAGCTAAGGCCTCCTTGGAAGTTAACCTTGCAAGTCAGGTTAAGGATAATAGAAAGGGCTTTTTCAAATACATAGCTGACAAAACTAACACCAGAGGCAATATAGGCCCACTGAGGAATGAGGTGGGTGCCCTGGTGACAGAGGATATAAAGAAGGCAGAGGTGCTGAATGCCTTCTTTGCCTCTGTCTTTACTCCTGCAGGCGTTCCCCATGAGCCCCAGTTTCATATAGCCCCAGAAGAAGTCAAGATAAAGGAGGAGTTTGCCAAGGTAGATGAGGATTGGGTTAGGGATCAGTTGAGTAGTCTGGACATCCATAAATCGATGGGTTCAGATGGAATGCATCCAAGGGTGCTGAGGGAGCTGGCGGAGGTCATTGCTAGGCCACTCTCCATCATCTTTGGTAAGTCATGGGTAACAGGAGAGGTGCCTGAGGACTGGAGGATAGCAAATGTCACTCCAGTCTGCAAGAAGGGCAAGAAGGAGGACCCGGGTAACTATAGACCGGTCAGCCTCACCTCCATCCCTGGAAAGGTGATGAAACAACTTGTTCTTGGCACTATCTCTAGGCATATCAAGGATGAGGGGGTCATCAAGAGCAGTCAACGTGGTTTTACCAAGGGTAAATCATGTTTGACTAACCTTATAGCCTTCTATGAGGAAATTACTAGGTGGATAGATGATGGTAGAGCAGTAGATGTGGTCTATCTTGATTTCAGTAAGGCATTTGACACCGTCTCCCACAGCATCCTTGTAGATAAGTTGATCAAGTATGGGCTTGATGATCAGGCAGTGAGGTGGATCAAGAACTGGTTGAAAGGAAGAAGTGAGAGAGTTGTAGTCAATGGGGCAGAATCTAGTTGGAGGCCTGTGACTAGTGGAGTCCCTCAGGGGTCGGTACTGGGACCGGTGTTGTTTAACATCTTCATCAAGGACCTGGATGAGGGTACAGAATGTACCCTCAGCAAGTTTGCTGATGACACCAAGCTGGGAGGAGTGGCTGGCACACCAGAAGGCTATGCAGCCATTCAGAGAGACCTAGACAGGCTGGAGACTTGGGCGGGGAAAAACCTGATGAAGTTCAACAAGGGCAAGTGTAGAGTTTTGCATTTGGGGAAGAAAAACGCCATGCACCAGTACAGGTTGGGGGCTGACCTGCTGGAGAGCAGTGTAGGTGAAAGGGACCTGGGGGTCCTGGTAGACAGGAGGATGACCATGAGCCAGCAGTGTGCCCTTGTGGCCAAGAAGGCCAATGGCATCCTGGGGTGCATTAGAAAGAGTGTGATTAGTCGGTCAAGAGAGGTTCTCCTCCCCCTCTATTCTGCATTGGTGAGGCTGCATCTGGAGTATTGTGTCCAGTTCTGGGCCCCTCAGTTCAGGAAGGACAGGGAAGTGCTTGAAAGAGTCCAGCGCAGAGCCACAAAGATGATTAAGGGAGTGGAACATCTCCCTTATGAGGAAAGGCTGAGAGAGCTGGGTCTCTTTAGCTTGGAGAAAAGGAGACTGAGGGGTGACCTCATCAATGTTTACAAATACGTAAAGGGTGAGTGTCAAGAAGATGGAGTTGAGCTTTTTTCAGTGATGACCAGTGATAGGACAAGGAGTAATGGATACAAATTGGAGCATAGGAGGTTTAAGGTGAATATCAGAAATTTTTTTTTTACTGTGAGTGTGACAGAGCACTGGAACAGGCTGCCCAGAGAGGTTGTGGAGTCTTCTTCACTGGAGACATTCAAGACCCGCCTGGGCGCATTCCTGTGTGATGTGCTCTAGGTGACCCTGCTCTGGCAGGGGGGTTGGAGTAGATGATCTTTCGAGGTCCCTTCCAACCCCTATGATTCTATGATTCTATGAAAACTGGCTAAACACTAGAGCCCAGAAGGTAGTGATCAGTGGTGCAGAGTCCAGCTGGAGACCTGTAACTAGTGGGGTTCCTCGGGGATCAGTGCAGGATCCAGTCCTGTTCAGCATCTTCATCAATGACCTGTATGAGGGGACAGTGTACCCTCAGCAAGTTTGCAATGATGCAAAACTGGGAGGATTGGCTGATTCACTTGAATGCTGTGCAGCCATTCAGCAAGATTTGGACAGACTGTAGAGCTGGGCAAAGAAGAACTGAATGAGGTTCAACAAGAATAAGTGTAGAGTCCTGCACCTGCAGAGGAATAACACCAGGCACCAGTGCAGATTAAGGGTTGACCTGCTGGAAAGCAGCTCCATAGAGAAGCGCTTTGGAGTCCTGGTGGGAAATAAGTTATCTATGGCACAGCAATGTGCCCTTGTGGCCAAGAAGACCAATGGTATCCTGGGGTGCATTAAGAAGAGTGTGTCCAGCAGGACCAGGGAAGTTCTTGTCCCCCTCTGCTCTGCCCTAGTGAGACCATATCTGGAGTATTGTGTCCAGTTCTGGGCTCTCCAGTTCAAGAGGGACAGTGATATACTAGAGAGATTCCAACAGGAGGCTACAACGGTGGTTAAGGACCTGGAACATCTGCCTTACAAGGAACGGCCAAGACACCTGAGACAACTTAATCTGGAGAAGACTGAGAGGGGACCTTATTAATGTCTATAAATATCTGAAGGGTAGGTGTCAAGATGAAGGGGCCAATCTTTTTTCAGTCATGTGATGTGATAGAACAAGGAGCAATGGATGCAAACTGGAACACGAAGTTCCACTTCAAAACGATGAAGGAAAAAAAAAACAAAAAGGGTTATGGAGCACTGCATCAGGCTGCTCAGAGAGGTTGTGGAGTCTTCTTCCCTAGAGACTTTCAAGACCTGGCTGGACACATTTCTGTGTGACCTGCCCTAGGTGATCCTGCTTTGTCAGGGGGATTGATTTGATCTCCAGACCCTTCCAATCCCTACCATTCTATGATTAAAAAGTCAAGCAAATATACTTGTGACAGTCTCTCTCCTGGTCTTACTGCTTCCTGAAATGTCGGTTTTCTGATCGATGATTTATTAATTTATTTGGTCCTTTAATTATAGGAGTGAATCTGGTTAAACCACCTTTTCATAATATGCATGCGGGCTACCTCCCCTCGAAGCAGATTTTTGGTTTGTTGCGCCCATGTAAAGCAGTCTGCCACATCCACATGGAGCATCACTAGGTGAATTTCTAAATTTCCTTTATGGTTCTTCCTGGGCTTCTTGAAGCCCCTTGTGAAGTAAACAGTCTTGCAGAAAGGTCAATATTGAATCAGTAAAGAAACAATTTTCCACAAAATTAAGTGGAGCTGTAGGTGATCATCAGGGGAAGGTGTGATGCTTGATGGGAAGGAAGAAGAAACAAGCTTCGTTAGTAAGACTGCTTAGTCCATCTAGGTCGCTAACCTCAAAGGCACACAAGTATTATTTGTTGTTACTACTGTTCTAAAACTGTAGCTACTACTTTCATTTTGATGTTGTAATATACCAACAGATGAAGTTGGCCCTAAAGGGACCTGTTGTCAACTTTATTCCTGTTGGTGGTAGTCATTCTATATGTTGTCTAATAGGGCAAGGGCTCAGTAATCTCTTCTGTTACACCATATGCTAATACAATGCTGATAAGCAAGTGTGAAAAATGAAAGGGAGGAATACATTAATTGTATTTGTGCAATAAGGTATGCTATCAAAGGTAATTATTCCATGACAGTTTTAGTCATAGCAGTTGTTTTATCGTGGAATAAAAGATAGCTTTAGGAACCTCTTATTGGAAAGACAATTGTATCAAATTAGTACCAAATTAGATTTTTGTCTTTATAAAGGTGAGCAAACCCATGAGCAGTTTTTAAATTGGTGTCTTCTACTCTACAAATGAACAAATCCTGTTTGAGGGTTAAAGAAGCTATTATTCTGTCCTTTATGCTGACAGCTTCATTACTGATTGGCCTACTGTTGGTATTAAAAAAATGTTTGGCTCCTTATGATCTTTGTGCATGCAACTATAATATTAATACAGACCACAGAACTGTTCATTAAGAAATGACTTTAAATGAGGTTGATGCTTGTAAATCTGGAGAGATACAGATGTTAAATGCTGCCATTCCTTTTCATATACAGCCGTATGGCTAATAATTTCCAAGTGGCTAAAGCTCTTGTTAGCAAGAGTGCTGGTGTGTTAAGAATGGCCCTATAAATAACTTTAAGAGCTGAAGTTGAAGGTGCTTCTTTTAAAGACTATTGTTAACTAAACATTATTGCCAAACAGATGGAAGGCATTCACCAGCCTGATGTTTTTAGGTCTAATTATATTATCTCCAGTCCTGTATGGCTCAATTGAAGAGGTGTATCCAGAGGCCAATTTATAATCATTTAGCCAACACCTGTTTGGGAGATATTGACAGTCAAAGGGCACATTTAAAAAAAACAAAATCTCATATGTTCTCATATTTATTGCCTCAATGTGAATGGTGTCTCATTACAAACAAACTTGGGACAAGATGAAAGTGACTGTAAACAAACAGTGGTTTGTTTCCAAGCCATTTTTACCTTCTTTTGGCACCTCTTGTAAAGTGGCTTTTATTCTTATCTTGTTCTTTTGGTTTTCTTTGTTTGCTTCAAATTTAATTTTATGCCTTTTGGTTAAGCAAAACCAATGAACAAAAACAGTTTTACAGTTGTTATTTATTCATGTGGTTTCCACTGTTTCTGGAAGCCTCAGGTAAAAGGCCCAAAAAATTCTTAAGCAAACTCAGTGGCCTGGGGACATTTGCCCTTCCTGACCATGCCCTTGACGTGGAAACTGTGTGTCATTCATTTTGCCAAAAAATCTCAGTAAACACCAACTTCTGTTGATATTTTTTTCACCACAAGATACAGAACACTTCTTCAAATTGGGTGCAACCCTAGTAAAAGAGGCCTTTGAGGTAGAGAGATGCCTGTTGCTCATATTTATTGTGCTGGGAAATTTGGTAAGAGAAGAATGATTAGAAAAGGCTCCAGTTTTGCTCCTCTTGCTTGAGACTCTCGGGTGGGATGGGGGGCAGTGTTTTCAATGCAAAAATATTTTTCAATCCCAAACAGCAAAGGTTGCTTAGCTGCAGCCGCTGCTTAAGGGAAGCCAGAACAATCCTGCCCTGAGCCCTCTCCTCCTGGCCTGGCCACCTGGGCCTTCTACATCTCTCTACCTCATCTTGCTGTGGGCACTGCATGGGATGGCTGTTTCCACAGTTCCCTTTGTGTGGGGAAAGTCACTTGGTAGGCCTCACCCTTCCAGACACAGGGGCCAAGACTGCCTTGCTGCCCCACACAGCTGGGAGATAAGGGAGACTGTGTGCTGTGTTCTTCTCCTGTCACCTGATGAATCGAAAACCATCTTATTTCTGACATGTCATTCCTCTGAAAGAAGTATTTGTTTATGTCTTCGTCTTCACTGCATCTTGTCTATAGAACTCAAAGTTTGGTAACCCCAGTGCTGGCATTTGCATCCCTTTAGGTATTTGATTTTGCAGCCTAAATATTTTGATATAACTGTATATGAATATTTATACTGAAGGTTTACAATGTCTGTTGTAAGTAACGAGTGACTGCACACTCTTGTTCCTAGAGGAGGGTTGAGCTTGTGCTGCTCATGTGGCTGTCTTGCAGCTGGTGCCTTTCAAGAACATCTGTGTTCTTGAAGTTTGAAAAGAATAAAATTCCTGAGCAGCGTGATTTGAAGAGGGAGATACAGAGGGATCCAGCTCCCTAAAAATGCAGTTTCCCAAATATACACACATGTATATTTTTGTTTGTTTTCAACACGTAAGTGGAGCTTGCTAAGAGGAAAGATGCTATTTAGTACTTGTCTCATTGCTGTAATGTGTTTAGAGTGTTTTCAGGAGAGGTGATGTACTCTTAAAAGAGGTGCTCTTTCATCTTTCTCCTCTCTGGAGCAAACCCATCTACTCATTTCTTCTTAAATAAGTCCTTTCTTGTTGTTGTTACCTTAATACTAGTTTACAGTATCCAATTCTGTTGTGGCTTATGAGTGCAGCAAAACAGAAATGGCAGTGGAGGAAGGAAACAGCAGCAATTGTATAGTTGGTAAAACATATCTATATCTATGTACCTATATATATATATATAAAATTTTTTTTGTCCTAGGAGTGTGTATGGCCAGTTTTTAGTTTAGCTTCTTGGAAAGAAGCTATTTAGCCACCTTGCAAAAAAACCTCTCTGGTAACCCACTGGTAGGCAACATGTTTGGTGTATAGGAAACCTGATGGGGAAAAGTGTTGCACTTTGAAGGCAGGTTGTTTCTATTATCAAGTTAGGATTCATTGTTTAAGTTACCTGATTGGGAGTCAGATGGCATTCTGCTAGTTCTCTAGACATCTATGTCCTCAATCCTATTTCTTTCCTAAAAAAAGACTGGTTATCAAATGTATGCTGCAGGGCTTTAATTTTTTTAAAATCATGACTTAGACAATTTATTTGTAAGAGTATTGAACACTAAATTTAAGAACCATACTTTGTTAACTTACTCATGTGATTCTTAATTTTTGCTTAGGTTTTGCTCGTAATGGACACAAGAACACAGCAGACATTTGTACTGAAGGTGAGTAAAGTCTTTTATTACTTTTCTGTACAGTTTAGCCTCCTAAATTACACCAACACACAAAGATCAATTTGCATCTACTGTATAGTTATTTCTGTGATATATGGTTATGTTAATAAATATATCCCTGTTAAGTGCACTGGAATTCTTTTTGTTGGTATTCAGTTGCTTTCACTTCCATTGTCTGTAACATCTCTAGTTCTCAGATGTGCTGATTTACTCACTTGACTTGCGACTGGTTATCGAGGCCAACACCTTGGCAGGCTTCAGTAAAGAATCACAGTTTCAATGTGCAGCTTAAAACATCTTTAAAGCCCTAGTGGCTCAGGACATGTGCAGGCTGCTGATGGTGAAAATTCTCCTTAGCCCAAATACATCCACAGCTCTTTAGTTTTTTGTCTTCCCTTAGCTGAAGAACATATTTGCCAAAGTGGATTCTGGATGACTGGTCTTACTTGAAATTGCTTTCCTAGGTTTTACATCGATAGGCTGTGAAAACTGAATTGAATGTTACTAAATGATTGAATTAACTAATAATTAATTGGTCAGAATGCAGTTTTTCACATTACTCTTTCATGTGCTCAGATCAAGATCCCAATGCGCTCAGAGCATCTGTGATGCTGAGAATTAGTTTAGTATGAGTATTGTTGTAGCCATTATTTCAGGCTCCCCTTGACACGAATATGACTGCTGATGGAAGGAGGGGCTGAAAAAATGTGTCCCCAACGTGAAGCTCTACTTAGTTATTAACATTTTGTAAGTTTGCTTCAGGTCTGGCTTACAACCCAGCCTTAACTTTGTGCATCTGGCATTTGAAATAGTTTGTCTCAAGTATGCACAAGGTACAGAAAACCTTTTTGTTTCTCAGAAAGGATTATTTGTGAATATTGTATAGTAGAACCTCACTTTATCTACTGACATATAGGGTAACATTGAATTTCCCATATAACTGCTTATGTTTATCAATATCGTAATAGGTCACACTATTGACATTTTTTTCTTTTTCTTTTTCTCTCCCCTCCCTTTCTCCCTCCCACATCAATTTTTTCACTTCTGGCAACTTCATCTCTATGCTACTTCCCAAAAATCATTACCTCTCAAGGAGACTAATCCTTTCCTTTTTGTTGTGGTGGTGGTTGCCTTTACTGAAGTACAGTGGAAATGTGAGGATTACCTGGAAGGCTAAGGCGTTCCTTTCTCTTTAGAACTTGAATTGAATGTTTTTAACAGTGTCTTTTGGTCACACACAAAAATAAAATTCAAAAAAAAAGGTCACAGGGAAATAACTGAGTGTCATCCTGATGACTTAGTTTGAGAGAGATTCTAATAAAAACATTGACCCATGTAATTGATTTTAATGGCAGCTTTGTGCCATCTTCTGTTCTCTGGAAATGCGCCAGATGCCATCAGCACAGCCTCGGGGGACCGAGGGGCATAGAGCAGCAGATGAGTGGTTTCTCTGAAGCCCAGAGTAACTCGGATAGATTAGTTTGGTTGATAAACACAGAGCACAGCAGGCTCCAAAGGCAACTGAGGGTACAACTGACCTTTTTGTTCTCTGTCAGGGTCTAAGGAAAAGTAGTGAGTACAGCAGGAGCAGAACGACCATCATTCCCCGCTGTGTGCCCAACATGGTGTGTCTGCACAAGTACATCATCTCTGAGGAGTCTGTCTTTCTTGTGTTACAGCATGCAGAAGGTTTGTCTCTCATTTAAGTATACTGTTGAAAAGAGTCAAAGGTTTAAGTTTTAATCAATAGTACATTTCATTGTCAAATTATTCTCTTATACGTCTAATTAAAATATTTTAATGTGACTAAGAGATGTCACGTAAGACACCCCACTCCCCTCCTCTGTCTCTCCCCTTTTTCCCTCTCATTCTGCAGTGGATCTGATTCCTGTTTCAAATGGCCGCAAGTCCTGATGGGTTGCTTGAATTTTAGCAATATTGAAAGCTTCCAACTGTTTATTTTCTACAGGAGAGTGAATGCAAAAACTATCTGCAGGACTTGCAGTCATCTCGGAGATACTCTGACTACTTTTGTAAACTGTGGCTAGCAAATCTTTCTAGCCTCTTAGAGTTAAAATGACAAGTGTTTTAACAAGAATTTAGTAACTGTGTGCTAAAAAACATGAACATTTGCCTGTTGGTTAATATTGCATAGTTGTTCTGATCTGGATTTTTAAGAAAATAGCTCATGGCATCACACAGAAGTTCAAAGCAGAACCACAGAGTTGTGCCTTCAAACTATTTATAAAATTCCTGTTAAATGTACAAGGGAACAGGTGGCATGAAATAATTACATTTTGATTTTTTTTATCTAACACCTGGATTTAAATATTCCCTAAATATAATTACCCATATTTGTTTAGAATGAATGCAGAATATAAATTTTGGGATTCCTATTAGTTCTTTTTTTAAGGAAAACTTAATAATTCAGCCAGAATGGATAATGTGAAGGAACTAAGCTCACTGATAGAGAAGATAATTGTATTATATTGAATATTATTTCTTTTTTTTCTAATAACTTATGTTTCGGCTTTTTCATGAACAGTTTGTCACATGAGGCCAGTTAAAGTTAACTTTAGAACATGAATGACTGTTTCTGCTACGTATGACTTAATTTTGCCATGAGTAGTGATGCATGAAGAAAAAAGCCTCGCATTACAATGCTGCCTGATGGTGTTCTCCAGGGTTTATAGTGTAGCTCTCTGCAATACTACCTTTTTTGAGGTGTGTGAAATTCAGCAGAATAACTTGGAGACTCTCATTTGAACTGTAATTACCACAGAGACTGGTATGTTTTGTTTGGAGAAATAATATTTAAAAAAACAACAAACCAAAACAAGCAGAAAACCAACTGTTGTCAGATACCAAGTGCATAATCAAATAATTAGCATAAAATAATTATTTAACCTGTTTCTAATATTTCTGCAGTTTTTGAAGACCTACAGTTTTTCTCTTTGTGAAGAGCTTCCTTCTCAAGACAGAAGGAATACTATGTGAAGAAGTAGCAGAATTTTAGGGCAGTAGTTGTCAGATGGAGAGAACAAAAATTTAAGGAAGGCTTTTTGTGACCCGCGAACAAATACAATGTCCTGGAAGTGATGATTTTATTGAGACAAGAGTGAGAAAAATGGAGACATTGCATGATCTTACATTTCATTTAAGAACAAAAACCTCAGCCCAATGTTTGGGGTGGATGGCGTATTGTCATAAAAGAATGATTCTCTCCTGGTCATCTTTGATATGGTCACAAATACAACAAATTGTGCGTAGCCTGGGTGTCTTGGTCTTACCAACATTGGCTGTAATGTTTTGAGTTATGTGAGGGAAGGATTTTTAATTTACTTAGTGTCTTCTAAATCAGATTTGTTGAATACACAGCCTTGTGGAGCATCACTCACCTTTTGTTTAATCTGACAACAGCAAAGGTGATGTCTGTCAAGCATCCTCACTTTGGCTGGCTTGGCAGCAAACACACTCTCGGAGGCAGCCATCACTCATGTTGCTTTTCTCCCAGTTGTGGATCAAAGCTGTGCAAGTAGGAGACTTGGAAGGAAGTGGCTTATTTTGAGGTGGAGTTGGGAGAGGAGATGGTAACTAGATATGAATGCTTTTTGCAGGGAGAGTTCTGAAGGGGAACAAGGGGTAGGGAGTGCTGGGGAGCGTTGCAGAGAGGGTGGAGGACTGGCAGGCTGTGCTGGCAAGGAAGGGGAGGGCTGTGGGGGCCAGAGGGATTTTGATGTGTGTGAGAACAGTTGTTGGTATTACACGGTACATGGGTTCACTTAACTTAGACACTTGTGGGTATAAGTTACAAACTGCATGGGGTTTTCCCTCATATTCTGATGAAGCACCAAGTAGGTTGAAAATGGGTTCACCTATGTCCTCGTTTGCAAACCATTAAAAAATGATGTGCCCTGAGGACTTTTTCCTATTTTTTCAGGGAATCAACAAGATTAATTTAAGGATAGTTGCCTGCTATCATGAACTTACTGGCTAGGGTCAAAACAGGCAAAGGGGAAGGAAAAGGAGCAATATATTTTCTTCTGAAGAGGGATAGCTGGTGTACAAATTCATGAGTAAGTTGCCTGAGAATGCATTAAAAAAATGTACTGCAGGTGTGGGGCCTGATCCCAAATACCTGACTGGGGCAGTAATTTTTTGTTAGCTCTAGAACTGTATGGCCTCTGCACATCACCCTGTCCCAGGGGTCTGGTGTTGAGAGGTGATTCAGGAGAAAAGGCTTCATTTGCAAGCTTTGGGATCCCTACAGATAAAGCTTGTCTTAAAATTTTGTCTGTCTCAATCCAAATATAAGTATAAGGTACTTGTAATTTATTTTGGGAAAGGATAGAAATTTCTTGGTCAATGCTTTTTAAGCAATAGTCTCTAAAATTTTGTTCCGTGACTTCACGAATGCTCATAACATTCATACTCTTGAGTAGTTGTGTTTCAAGAGGAAAGAAGATAACTGCCACTCAAATTTATAAATGCATTATTTTGTGGTGATTTATTATGTTAGATATGTTAGTTGCACCACTGGAAGATTCTAGAGTAGAATATTAAGTGGGCAATGGCTGGAGTTATAGTGAATTCAGAGAAGGTTTTAATGTCATGTACTGACATTATCTATTTGCTAAGCAGCTTGCTAGTTCCTGTTCATAGTAAATTTTCGCTGTGTTATGTGCAGCAGTATTGGGATTTTGAATGGAGTTCTGAAAGATTGACCCCAATCTCTTGCACAAGATGAAGACTTTGTGTGTGTAAAATCATGATGCCATTGAGTGCTCAGAATTGGTCAGTGAGATCTTGGGTTCTCTTACAGGCTTTTCTCACAGGCACAGTTGGAGGCTTCAAGGGTTTCTCAGAGAAGCACAGAAGTCCATAAAGTTATCTTGTAGCTTTGTTGGAAAGCACTTGGCAAATTCTAGTGTAGTAGAGAGCCAATCTGATGTTAATAAGGCCTCACTACTTCTTGGCAGTACTAACTCGAGAAATTTTAGAAACAGATGCTTCAAAAATAGGCTGGGGGGCTTCCATGGGACATCAAAGTTTAAGTGGCTGTTAGAAGCTGTCAAATCTCTTTAAGCATAAACAATCTGGAGTTGCTGCTGCTCTGGAGAGCACTCAGGAAACTTCATGCTGAAGAGGCTCGCTACACTCAGGAGCTGATAGACAACAAGGCAGTAACATTCTGGTTTGGAAAGCTGAGGGCTTGTTGTTAGGAAAAGATAGTGTTAGCTGTAAAGATTCAGCAGCAGTTGGAAAATGTAGGAAAGGTGATATGGTCCTCGGGAAGTGACTTTTTCAGGAGGCTGCTTTGAAATAATAGCTGTTGCTCAAAGTGCATTGGGAAGTGGGAGCTTTGCCTAAACTGGCAAACTTCATAGCAGAGATTCACCAGACCAGCAGTGGAAGCAGCCGTGTATATAGGACTGGTGTTTGTAACTACTGTCATGTTAGAGATTAGGTTGGAGATAAACTTCCAATTCATGTGTACTGCAACCCCACAGTGAGTGCCATTCAGGTGCTGTGGAACAATTATTATTGTATCATGGCAGTGCCTACATGTCTGGTTCCCTTTTGGCCCAGAAACTGTACAAACATCATTTTATGTAGTAATTGTACACTAAGGCAATTAAGTTTACCAGCAGCCATGTCTTTATTGAAAAGGATAGCGATCCTAAGAAAACCGTAAGTTTGTTCTTTTTCCAGTAGGGAAGAATAGTAATTCACATGAGATGCCTGACTTATGATTGGTGCTCCTGGCCATAAACAAATTCTTGTGCTGTGATGTAGAGTTTGGCCAGATTTTGACAGATGCTTTTCAGTACTCTGTTTTTTCTTCCCTATCCTATTGCAATTATTCAGGAGCCTGGATTGCTCACTTTGAGATTCTTTGGGATTTCCTAAATACAGTGATTACTGCATTCTTAGCTGTATTCCAGTTCTGCAGGAATTGGAGTAAACTTATGGGCCAAGCTAGCAAAAGCCATTGATTTATTTTGGGATATGTCTCCTTAGTCAGCCACTTTTCAGGCTGTGAAATGAAATGTGGATGTGAAACTGAAATGGTAAGTGTCTGAGCACCAGATGAGGAAAAATCCAATAGGTCATGAATTTTTCTTGACAGCTAGAACAAAAACATGTTTAGGAGAATAAATTTGCTGATCCATTAGGTTTTATTTTATCCTATGATTCGTACTATATAGCCTTTGTACCTTCACTTTGATGTTCATTTGTCAAGTGCTGTTAATAATAAAAAAACTTCAGAAATATTTGAAAGAATATTAAAAAAATTATGGAACTAACAAGATTCCTAGTCAGCTTCATCACTTGGTTACTTTAAGCAGGAATTTCTTGTTCTTTATTTTGGACAGTTGCTTTGTAGATTCTGCCTCTTGAAGTAGAGGTAGAACCTCCAGAGTGCTGGAAATGGGGTTAAGGCAATTCTAGTAAGTAATTTTACATTGAATAACTGCGGAGAATATAGAGCTTGGTGATTTTTGTGAGCTAAACAGAAAGAATGAGCTAGACTAGTTGTAGAATTGATGCATGGTAGAAGAAAATCTAACTAAATAATTGTATTAATACTCTACTTCTGAAATGGTGTTACACCCTAATAAAGTTTTGCTTAAAATGGTAGCTTTTATAGTTATTTATTGTTAGACTATTTGACAATGGCTGAAGCTTACTTGTTTGGATTGATTTCTATAATTTTAGTTTTTATAGATTCCTGATACTATATTAGCATGGCTTGCTAATGGGTTTTCTTGATCTTACAAAACACATGGGGAGAGGGGGAAAGATTATTAGTATGTCATTCATAAAGGCATAATTATATACCCAGATACAAATATCACTCTTGTTTGACCCTGGATTGGACATTTTCAGAAAGGAATAAAATTGTTGTTTTTCAGTATAGAACACAATTATTGAATAGCATTTATTTATGTATTTCCACTTGACCAGGAGGCCAGTCTTGAAATATTTATATGTAAACATATTTGGACATAATAATTTTTTTCATTTTATTTACTTGCATTTAACTCAAAATCAGAGTTGCAGTAAGTAGTCATTTCCACTGTTTTCTTAGTCAAAGTGATTATTAATGAGCAACTTCTTTCTTAAAAACCGAAGATAATAATAATGTCTTTACTAACAGATGATGAGTCACTGTTGCAGTTCTGTCTGTTTTCACAGGTGGACAGTGATGAATTCCTGAATCCTGTGAGGATCAAGAGATATTTTTTGTCTTTTGTAAATTTTAGGTTTGCTGAAAGTATTTAAAATTGAACATTTTAAATTGAACATTTAAAGAAAACATAGCCTGAACCTCTTGATTCTTGCAGTGTTTTTTCTGTGGGGTTTTGAAGGGTGCCCTTCTTGGGCCACCTCCTTTCGTAAGTTGCACTAAGGCTTTGAGAAGAGGCCAAAAACTAGTAGAGACTGCATGAAATCTAGCAGTAGTGAGGTGGAAGGAGCAGATGACAGGGTAAGTCTTCCATTTTCCATACTGCTGGGCAGCCCAGCCCCTTCCTACCTTCAACAGGAGTATGAAGCATTTAGGTCACTGAGATCCCTTCAGGTGTCACACGTTAAAAGCACACCTGGTATCCATTAACAACAACTGTGGCAACAGACCACAGAAATAAGGTTTTGAGCTTTCTATATCTCCTGGGTCAGAGCTCAACCCAGGCCTCCATTAGGAAAAGCTTTTCTTATGACTTCCGTTTGAGGAAGGTCTGACTGTGCTAATGCTTACATTAAAGCTGTGTCTGGAGGCTTCGATGCTGTTGTGCCAGGCACTGTACAAAGCTGCAGAAATGTAATGTGGGTCTTCGTGGGTCACGTTCCCTTTGAAACCTGAGATTTGTGTTTTCATAAGAAATTTGTGAGGCGTTACTGGGATAATGAAGGGAAATATTTAGCATTTGCTCGTTCTAATTAATGTAATACAGGTGAGATGGGAAGACTTTGAATGTTTTATTAAACACCAGCAGGAGCATGGTGGTCAAATGAGATTATATTGTTTGGTATGGAATGACCCTAAATAATTCCATGTCTAGTTAATAAACTGGGCAAAGTTATTTTGCAATCACTGTTTACTTAAAATAATTTAATTACATTTAAAAAATAATAATTATTTTATCAGAATATAGGAGTAAAATTAAACTCTTGTGTTGCTTCTCTTGTAATGGATGAAATGTATAGAAATATATGTGTATATTCTCTTTCTCTGTCTCTTATTCTCTTTTCTGTTGTTTTCTCTTCCAGCTGTTCCATAGCAAAAGCGTGAATAAATGTAAAAGCTTAAAATCAGAAAACAAATTGGTGATTATGGGATAACAACTTTTGGTCTTACCAAATCAGTTTAAAACCAGTAATTCTGTAGTCCGATGCAAGCTGCAGGGCTCAGAAGGCACGGCAGTGCCCCTGGCTGTGCCTTTGCCCAGCTGAACAGCTGTGTAACACATCGTATTTAAGGCAAGCAGCTTCATCTTCAGAACCTTTGTGGACCCACTGCCTGTCACAGAGGCAAGGTCCTGCTCATCAGGCACTTCTGGCAGGACCAGGGCCCTTGGTCTCACTGATGCCGGGTGGCAGGCTGCTTGTGTCCAGGCAAACTCCGAGGAGGTTGCTGCCTAGGGAGGCAGGCTGCTTCACTGGGCTGAGACCTGCTGCTCTGCTGGGACTGACTGATGAGCCATGTCTTGCTACAGTGGCGTGGCAGGCTTGTAGGTATTTGGAATGCATCTTTGGGTAGGTCTTAAAAGTGCTTATGCAATACAGTGATCAGTATAGCAGTCCTTATTCCCTTCTCTACAAGCATTGGTTTTGTTTGCTGCTGTTCATTTACCTGGCATTCTTTCTCATTGTCTTCCAGAAGTGAGTGTCATTCTGACCTACTAAGTCCATTTGTAGCTTATGGCAGAAACCATGTGGATTATTTGATCTAAGTTGTTGTCATTTTCATGATTCAACTCAAGCTGTTAGAATTCCCTCTTAATATTTTTAATATGCTGAGTTTCACCACACCAGCAAGTTTTTTATTCTCCTCTTCAAAACCAAGTTCTTTCTTACACAGGGGAATGTAGGGCAAGAAAACTCCACTTTATATTGTTAAAATTAATGTAAAAATAATTTTTAAATTATCAAGGTTTTTCTGCCTTTGATAATATATTTTTGAAAGACCTGAGAATGTAGAAAACCTGTTCCTAGGCAATGAAATATCCTTTCTTCGTTTGTTGAACTTTTTAAAGGAATTTTGCCCCTTACAGAGAGTGTTTAATAATAACTCTGAAATACTGTATTTTGGAATAATATAAAACTCTGTTTTATCCAAATAAATAAATAAAAAAAGATAAACAAGAAAAAAAATAAAAACTTTGCAGATGCCCAGTGGACTGGTTACTTATTTTTTTCTTCTACAAAGAATTTGTTAGAACTGCTGCACAGTCTCTTAAATTGAAACGTCTTGACTTTGCATTTTTCCACGTTATCAAAGGTGGCTTTCTAGATTTAAATCAGATTCTTTGACGCATGCAAGAGATGCAGTTAACTTCTTGATTTGTTTAGTGCAAATTACATTTTTTAATCTGTAAGCTTTTTTATATGTACAATATTTGAAAACATAAAAAGGCCTATTTTATGTTTTCTAAATGTAACTTACTTTTGGAGATGTAACTTTGTTAGAGACTTTGATGTGAAGGAACTGATTTGCCAGTGTAACTTAAGTATGTTGATAAATCCTTGTGTAATGTAGCAAGGCATTAAAAACTTCTGCAGTTAAAGGGAAAAATACATCCATATTTAACTAACAAAACCCACTTTTTCAAAGAGAGAAACTGATACTTAAAATATCCTGCTAATATGAGGTAATTCCCTTCCCCTTACTGAACTTGCTAATTGGTTTTTAGTCCATGTCCCCCCTAATGTTGCTCATGAGCTTGGAGGTGTGATGCAGAAGTATTCAGTGCAGGCAGAGCTGGCGATAGGCACTAAACCATTTGATCTTCCCTAATTTTTGTTTTCTTTTGAGACAGCAGATGGAGAGTAGTCCCCACCATGCAACTTGAGACAGACTCTGAAATGAGACTTCACTGAAGTTTAAAAAACAAAAAGAAGCTTAATCTCAGATGCAGCTCTTTAAATATTTATGTATTAATACAAATATGCTTGAAAAGCAAGTTGTGGTCCCTGTAATTATTTTCTCCTGAGATAGTGGATCCAACTTGCTCTGTGGGTGTAGGGATATAGTGTATTGTGATAATGAAGGTGTTTTCCTGTTTCATAATGTAACCAATTCTGTTTTGACTGAAATTGACAGATTTCCCTCTGCTTCTCCCCTCTCTTTTCTTGTAGGAGGAAAACTGTGGTCTTATGTGAGTAAGTTCTTAAACAGAAGTCCTGAAGAGAGCTTTGAAATTCCTGAACCCAGAACATCCAGTTCAACTAAAATTTACCTGGAGCAGCCAACACCTAGTCCTAAAGAAATGGGTAGCAGCACTGATTCCAGAGAAAGCTATGGGGAGAGCATGCTGAAGGTCGTCCCACTGAAGAGCAGCCTAACACCAAGCTCTCAGGATGACAGCAGCAATCAGGAAGATGGCCAAGAGAGTTCAAAGTGGATGGACTCAGGATCCAGCTCAGAAGAAGAGTGCACTACTAGTTATTTAACATTATGCAATGAATATGGGCAGGAAAAAATTGATTCTGGCTCTCTAAATGAGGAACCGGTGGCTAAACTGGAGAGTGAAGGTCTAAATACCAAAGAGAGAAATTGTTTACAGAAATGCAGTGTCGTTGGCAGTGACAGCTTCACCTCTCAGGTTGCATCTCAGGAACGAAAGCTTTTTATGGACGATGCTGAGTCGGAAATAGCTAGCCCTACTAGGATATTGGACTCGTTAACTAAATCAAAGAACAGCCCCATGGAACTCTTCAGGATAGACAGCAAAGATAGCACTAGTGAGCTCCTGGGGCTTGATTTTGGAGAAAAATTATATACCCTAAAATCAGAGCCTTTGAAGCCATTGTTTTCTGTCCCAGATCATGACAGAAGTTTGGATTCCCTAGAGAGCAAAACGAGTGTGAAAGCTCAAGACACTGTTAGCAGGGGTTCAAATGATTCTGTGCCAGTTATCTCCTTTAAGGATGCTGCTTTTGATGATGTAAATAGTGTGGATGAAGGAAGGCCTGATCTCTTAATAAACCTACCTGGTATGTCTGATGAAACAGAAGAGGCAGCAGTGTCAAGGCCAACAAAATTTACAAAAGCTGATAGGGACATGTTGGAAGTGAAGTTGTTAGAAACACCTGATGTCTTACAGTTAAATAGTTCTGCAGAGCCATGTAAAGCATTTGATCAAGACCCAAATCATGTGGCACCAGAAGTGGGTAATCCATCCCATGAGGAAGCAAATGGACAAGGCGGTGTCACTCAGGGAGCTCTCGGGACCCTCTTTACGTCTGACCAAGAGGTAGGTAGTTCAGAAGACAAGGCTCTGTTTCAAGGACTTGGAGCCTGCTCTGTAAATGTGACAAGCAAAGAAGAAAGTTTATTTGTTTCAAACCTGCTCGCAGGTGCTCAAGAAGTTAGCTTGGATGGAGACATCTCAAGGAATGAAGCAGTGTTGCTGTTTTCTGACCAAACTGAAGACTTTGGGAAAGAGGACACAGACTCGGTTTTGTTACCAGCAGCTGAATGTAAAAAGACAGCACCAAAGAGGGAAGACAAAACAGCAAAAGAAGGAGAGAAGGAAATACATCAAATTTTTCAGGACCTCGACAAAAGATTAGCGATAACCTCCAGGTTTTATATCCCAGAGGACTGCATTCAAAGATGGGCAGCTGAAATGGTTGTAGCCCTTGATGCTTTACATAGGGAAGGAATTGTGTGCCGTGATTTGAACCCAAACAACATCTTATTGAATGATAGAGGTCAGGAACTTTTGCAAATGCATTTCTTTTTATTCGCTGTTGCTTCCAATTAACTGAGTAGGCGTTTTATCTTGTAATTAGTATCTTCATTTCCTGTCTAGAGCTTCATTATCAGTGCAGCAAATTCACCCCCAGTAATAGCTTCTAGTACTTAATGATGCCATTATTCTTAATGATACTGTTTTTAGCTACAAAAGGAGTAATTACAGTTCACTTCTGCAGAAAATGGAAGGGAAAAATGTTTTGATTTCTCCTGTCGTTTTGTTTTTAGGACACATTCAGCTAACGTATTTTAGCAGGTGGAGGGAGGTTGAAGATTCCTGTGACAACGATGCCATAGAGAAAATGTACTGTGCCCCAGGTTAGAGCAATCACCTACTGTGTTTCACTTGGAAAGTAGATTAGCAGCTTTCATTTTCTCATGGAGCCTCTATGGCACAGAGCTTGAGATTATGCAATATCTGACTTTTCTTTGCTTTCTCCTGAATATCTTTAAAAGCTAGAGGGCTCATAACTGCTTTATTGTTGAACTGTGGTGGTGTTTGTTAGATCATTTCCATAAAGTGTAATTGCATTCAGTGTCTTGTTTAAGCAAATTTAAGAAGTGTTTTGTTTTCTTGCAGTTATTTGCCATGTGTGAGTACATCCTGATAACTGAAAAGAGCAAATAAGGGAAAGTGCAGACTGAAAGGATGACCCTAAGAACCTTAAAAATACAGAAATTTATACAGGCAAAGAACATAGGGAGGGAAACAAAAAACAGCAGTTTGAAAAATACAACCCTAATAGGCTCAGAGATGCCTCTGACATTTTTGATGAGCTACAGTGGGCTTTGAAATAGTTAAGAGAGCTCTTTCTTAGAACTGCTTTCATCAATCATGAGGGTGATAAAATCAATATCTCTTGGGTTTTTATAGCAAGGATGGCACTTGAAATCAAGACCTCCCTCCTTTCTGTTTTCCCATTTATTCTCTGCTAATAATATAGTGGCCAAATGGTAGTGACAGCCAAAAATCGGGTGTTTTACTTATAACTTCATACTTTAAAAATTTCATAGCTAGCTTAAAAAAAAAATACTTTTAGAGTTGAAATTACTCCTGAGATGCTATTCAGGTTTTCAGTTTTATATTTTTTATTCTGAATTGGCAATGCCAATGTACTCTTTCTGCTTGCTAGGCATTGCAACTTGGCATGCAGGTAGTCCTCAAGCTCAGAGACTGCAAATGTGCTCAGAAAAAATTACCAGCAGTAGAAGTTTTGAACTTAGTTTGGCATCTGGTATTTATTCTGTGACTTAGTCTAACAACTGAAATACAGTAAGGATCTGTGAATAAAGATGGTAGGATCTCAACAAAAACTGGAATGCCAACCTCTTGAGATAAATAGGAAGTTAAATTTTTCTATGCAGGTGCAAGTCAAAGGGACAGCTCTTACAGAAAATAATTCTGTCTACCAATCAAGACACCCTCTTAATTTTATCTTCATCTCATTTTAGTTCAAGAACAAGAAAATTACAGAATCCAAACAATTCTAAAGGAATGTTAAACAGAATAATGTCTTGGTTGCCAGTGTGCATGATGTCCTGTTAGGAAGGGGTGTTTTCCTGCCTCACTACCTCAGCTTGGTACAAAGCACTCTGTAGTTGAGTAGTAGTAAAGATGGAAGTGCAGCCTTTTCCCACCCTGTCATCATTAATGAGCTATGAAAGTCAAAGCTTAATTTTTCTGTATTTTAATGAGGATCTAAAGAGAGGGTTTTTTTGCCCCCTTAGCCCCAACCAGCCAACTCCTGCAGTAATTAAGTGTTTAGGGAGCAGTTGAAATAATATTTAGAAGTCCCCAAATACAAGCATAGAGTTTTCTCCACTGTCATTATTTCCACCTCACAGCACAGGTGTGGTATCCATCCGGGCTTTCCTTGGTTAAGTTGCCCTCTCCTCTCTGCCCTACCCTAAGCTGCAGTTTGCTTTGTGTGTCTGTAACTGGCAAGCTACAAGATGAGGATTTGCAAATGCAAATATCAAATACATGCAAGATGGCTGAATTGATACTGCTCTACAGTTCTTACCTTTCACATTTCTTGATCTTAATGTTATCTCTGCAAAGTTTACTCTTACTTTAGTGTAGCCATTTCATGCTTATTTTTCTGTAGGAGAGTAATACTTGGTATAACCTAGCACTACAAAATATATTTTGGAGCCAAGTTCCATCCTATTCTGAGCCATTGTTTAATACCTGTTCCTTCAATAATGGGGCATAGCTGAGTCCAAAGTAGCTTTCTTAGGGCTACTGCTGCTGGTAAATCTTGCTCTAGAACTTTTGATCAGTGTTAAATAATAATAATGTTAGTGGGCTTACTTTAGGCTCTAGTGTTACAGGAAAAAAACCCCAACACCTTATTTGATTGATAATTTTTCATTTTAAAGAGCATACCATGTCCCTGGAATCCATGTCTCCCCTTAATTGTGATACTATTGCTGCTCAAGCTGCTTCTTGGGATGAGGATTTTTAAGTTATGCTTGTGCTTGTGTTCAGTACACTACAGGAATTCAGCAAGTTCAGGGTTTTTTATTCTTTAAAGGTAATGTTGCTTTTTAAAACTGGTTGTAGATGTTTCTCACAGCTTGCTTTTTTGCTACTAAAGGAAGGGCTGCAGTTCTGTAAAGGTGAACAAATGATCACAAAATTTCATCATGTCATATGATTTCTTGTAATAACACAGAGTGACTAAATGAACTGACTCAAAGTGAGTCTTTATCATGTTTTGAATTTTCCTGGTGTTTCCAGTATTGTGTGCTGTACCTCTGGGTATTCATCCTTCCCTCTCCTTTTCTCTCCTGTCTGAAGGATGCAGCAAAACTTGGCTTGTAAAGTTCTGTGTTTAGCTTGGTGTTTCGGATAGAGTAGGATTTGGATATGATAATTGTATGTTATGTGATTACAACGTTTTGTTCTTTAAATGCAGTCATTAAAAGTATGCAAGAAAGGGAAGGTTATCTTCAATTTTAAATAGGTAGGATGTAGGTACTGCAGAGTTATCTGAAAGGTGTGAAAATGGTTTTGAAAAATTTTATCTTTTAAATTTATAAGATTTGAGGTGTTACATTCTTACAGCACAAGTTAAAAAGTGTTTAGCAGTGTAGTGCCTACAGTCATACTTTGATTTTAAGTTACTTTATTGGTTGAAGGAAAACCTGGAGTCTAAATTCTACAATTTATATATCAGAATCTAATTCCTGGAGGGGCTAGGAATAATAACATATTAATGTTGAAGCTTTTCAGATCAGGGGTGAACACTGGTCCAACTATGTGGAGCTTGCTTGCAGGATCCAAAATTTTGTATTTGGGGCGTTCAGTACCCCAGGTTATAATCAGGTATTAAAGCAAAGCAGGGTAGTTTTGGTACAGAAGCAGCGATCAGATCCTTGCCATGGCAAATAGCAAGGATTTCCTCAGCTCTTATTATCCTACGAAAAACGGGGAGGCACCGTTACTGCATATGTAGAAAAGGGAATATGCAGTGTATATATGAAATAATAGAACAAATGCAAACAAATGGGGAAGTGTCAGAAAAGTGAGGGAAGAGATAGTTTAAAAAGCTGCATACCATTCCCTGCTAGCAATGGAACCAGTCTTGTATCAAATAACAGTTGTCATTTTATATCGTGCATAAATTAAAAGCAGGGTTAAATCTGTTGCAGGAAGTGGCACATCTCCACTATTGACAGCAGGTGGCATTGTACCATTAATAGATTTTGCCGTTGCATTTGCTGGCTCTAATTTGCCGGCTCTAATTTGCCTAACTTCATATAAGAACTGAAGACGAATTATGCAGTATATTTGTAACGATTTGCATATCAAGAATTGTGCTGGAAAGCTCAGAGTTGTGGTGTGTTACAGTGCTGTTGAATCTCTTGGTAAAGCTGGGTAACTCTCTTCATTCCTGCACAGTTCTACTCAGCTGAAAAAAAAGAACAAGTTCATGCTGAACCAACTACTGCAACAACAAAGTTATCTACAGATGCTTGAAAATAGTGCCTGTGCTATACTTTGATTAATGGCCAAACTAAATCTTTGCTGTTAACCTATGATAAGTCAAATGTTGTTTCTCTAACCCACAAGAGAAATGATGGATTATAAATTATCCCCTAAAACCTCAACACTGCTTCAATTAACACTGTGGGGGTTTTGGTCAAGAATAACCTATCTGCTTTTAAAGAAGAAATTAAACACTTGTAACTGAGAAATTCTGCTGCCTTAAAATGGTTAAGGTGACTAATGTGAGGTTTATTTGTTGGCTTTTTTTAACTTTCCTCCTCTCTATAGTAATTTTGTTTTCTGAATGTTTTAAAGTGTGCTAAGCAGCTGATGTCTGAATACAAAGTTATTAGTGGATCAGATGAGAATGATTCACTTCTGTTTAAACAGCCCTTTGCTCTCCATGCCCCCTGAGAACTCTTATCACATATTTGTCCAAAAAACCCCGCAAAAACTAACAAAAATTCCCTCGCATTATCCACCTGCCTGGTGGCTGATATTATCAGCAATGTATCTTTTTATCTCTTGGTTAATGTGCCTTGGTGTTCTGAAGGGGGGAAAATTCCAGTAACAGATTCAATTTGCACAGACAGAAACTTGAGCAAATGCCAGCCTAGCAGGGGGGCCATTATTCTGCTCTATAAATAAGTTTAAAAAAGAAACAAACACACACAAAAACCTGTGAATCAACATGTTTTGGTCTAATTGAAGGAAAAGCAAGATAGATGAATTTTGAAATGCAAATGATCACCTTCTGTTATTTAAGTATTGATTTTGCCAACTTTCTGATCTTAAATATAAAGAGTTGTTACCTTTTAAATGGAGTAAAAATTATGCTCCAGTCTTGATAGTCATGATTTTTGGAATGAAATTGGTAGCTTTTTTAAAGAAGCCCCTTTGTAGTATGCTTAATACCTGAGAGAAAGCCAAAATTGCTTACAGCCACAGACTAGCCAAGACTGTCTTCAGCTGAAACAGATTAAGCTGAGTATTTACTCATAAAGAGAAATCTTTTAGGTACTTTTTGGATCTAACCTGTGAATTGTCATATAGAAGTGACTTTCTGGTCTCTCATCTTGTGTAAATATGATGTGTGAATGAAATATTTTATTTACACTTTTCTAGTTCTTGTTCCAGCAGATGGGATAGGTTCTGTTGTATTCCTGTAGTGTTTTTGAAAGATGAGGTTTCAGAACTGGTTTGCCTTTGGAGTATTTTATTCTTTCTTGTCCAAACAATGAGTTTTCACCAAACTTTGTTTACTAAAAGCTGGAGATTTGCTTGTTGACAGTGTAAAGCCAAAGGGAGCGTAGCTTCATACAAATGAAGTAGGAAACCGGCCATCAGTAATGCATCATATTGTTCCGATGCTTTCATAAGCTGTGTGCTATTATCAAGCCTTATTTACACAAACTACCCTTCACAGAAGCCTGCACTTAAATATCTAACCTGCTACTAATTGTACACAATGCAAAACCTAGCAAAAAGAAGGCTTTGTGGGTAAAAGATTTGGTTCCAGAAAAGACAAAATATTTCAATGTGCTACCTGATTTTTTTTGCACTCCCAAATTAAGATGTCACTTGAGCTCTTAGACAATTGAAAATACATATGCAAAGTGCAGCTGATAATGTAAAACATAGCATGAAAATAAAAATTGCTCGGTTGCCATTATAAGGCTGTATGCTATAATTTTTCTTTACTGAATAACGAAAAAATGTTTTGTCTGTGTTTACCAAATAGATATTTGATGCTGGACAACCTGGATGTTATTTGTGTATGTGTTTTTCAGTGGGAGTTTGCAGGCACTCATTAAATCTCCTGTTCCATATTATAGTAATTTAATTGGAGTAGATTGTTTAAGAAGCAAAATAACTGGTAGATTAAAGTGCCATTGACCCTGAGGGGTGTTGAGGGGTGGGCTGGTCTTGTGGTTATAGTGTGAGAGACGACTTCCTGGATTTTATCTCTGACTCTGTTGTAGCTTTTTGTGTAACATTAATGTCTCAGGAAAGAAAGGAAGAGGAAAGGAAAAAGACAGAAGGATGAACTAGCTTGATTTGAAAAGCCCTGGCAATAGGAAACAGGACTAAACGTAAACGTTAATGGCGTGAATAATGAGGAAAGGTCTGTAGCTGCAAAAAAAGTACTGATTATTGTGAAGCTGGGAACAACTACTTTACAACAACCATTTGGGGTGGTACAGCTCTCCAAAGACACCTGAGTGTCCCACAGAAAATAGTAAAAAGTGATTGCTCCCGAAATAGCAAGATGTCATGAACCTGGAGTAGGTAATTGAAAGCATAGGTTCTGGTGAGAGAAGCAGGTATTTTCTGAAAAGAATCTGATGTGGTTTGGCACTCAGGCTAGTTGTAACACTACATGTTTCAGGTGAAGTGCATGTTCTTGTGTTTTTTCATAGATTCTGTAACTAGAATAAGCAGTAAGATGTACTGAAGCTGTTGATTTGTAAAAATACGGTATTTTAGTCTATCTGACATAAAAGCCTGTTAATAACTCTGGAAGAAACTAGTATGTGTGGTGTTTAATTTACTACTATTATTATTTATTATTGTTGTTGTTGTTACAGATGAGACTAAAACTTGAGGATAGTATAGAATATGCCTTTTGAAAATAAATGGAGCTAGTCAAAAGGTTAATTAGTGTTTGCTTTGTTTTGGTAACAGAGCAGTAAAAAGTTTCTTTGCCTCTTTTGTCACCTGATTATTTTAGAGGAAGTTTTAATTCCATCTTGAGCTGCTAAAAGGAAGAAAGAACACAGTTCCCTCTTCATTTTTTTCTTTTAGTGACACTAGAAAATTTATTCCAAAGAGGAGCATAGAGATGCCTATATGTTTTTTAATACCTTTAGGATATAACTTCTTATTTTCATACTCCATTTGATCTTAGCAGATGTTCATTGGACTTGCCTTACTACTTTATCATTTAAAGACCATGATTAACTTTTTATACTTAACTATAGATGGTTCAGTTCTGTGTTTTATAAATTGCTAAAGCATTTTAGGCAAAGCATTATGTCCAGATTGCTTATGTGATGTGTTATTTAGTGACTATACCTTACGATATCTTGGCTGACTGAGTCTGCCTAGAGTAAATTAGCTTGAACTCATTTTACTTGGTTCTCTGCAAATGCTTCTTCACATATATAGATATTAAAATATGATAAAATAGTAAGCTTTTAAAATTAAATGAGTGTAAGGTAAACAGAATTTCAGAAGTGACTCTAATGGTTTTCCATGCAATACTCTTTATCTTAATGGCCACAGAAGGGGAAAACATTGTGTCTGATGTTTTCAGGATGTTGGGCAAGTCCATTTCCTCCTGAGCGGTTTTAGACATCTGATGATAGTTCAGATGGGTCTGCTTGTTGTTTTATCTCTGCAGAAACAATACTTGAAGGTATGTTGTTTCTTCTCGAAACATGGAGTAAGGGAAAGGGCCTCCTCAGGTTTTTAAATTCTTATCAACCCACCAAGAGTCAAATGGGTCCCATCTTAATTCCAGCAAAACCACCTTAATGCAAAGCCCTTCCTGACTCTTAGATGTCTGGAGAAACAGTACTTCCACCTAGAGACAATTATCTTGTGACCTGTCTTCAGAGGTTGTTTGTTGTTTGTTTTTTTTGGATGCTATGGTTTATTCTACAAAGTTATTGATTGTTTTTGTCCTTGGTGATTCACAAGCCATCTGGCCTGCGTTGCACGGGGAATGTCTAAGTCCATCTTTAAGGCTGGCTTACTTGATGTTAACGGGTGTTTGTGTGTGCTTGTTGTGAGGCCTTATTGTCAGCCCTGGAGGAAACTGTATTTGGGAGAAAATGTTTGAGATATGGTATTGAAAACCTTTGAAATCCTTCAGCATGAAGAGTGTATTTTAGGTTAAGGTGCTGTAGAAAAAAATGAAGAAACTGGTCTTGTTGTTATAGTTTTATAGAGGATGTGAGTTTAAGAGAGGTGAAGTTCTCCTTTTTTACTTTAGAACTGGCACTTCAGTTTAAAAATACAGACTGTTGTCAGCTACATACCTCTTATCAGGAAGTAAGGTATTACTGTGTATAATGCAAATATTGGCATAAGTATGGAAACCATAAAGAAATGGCCTTTCAGTTGAGACCAGCTGCTCTGGAAGGAGGACAGTACTGAGTAGTGAAGGTGTTTACATGTACCATCTGTCTATCTGAACCCGATAGGGTTTTGCAGATCTCTTTCCCTCAGTTACCCCTGTTGCTGCTTGTTGAAATGGCTTCTGTGCAGGAATTTAGGCATTGCTGTTCACATGTGCTACGTGGTGCTGCATGTCGAATGGGCACTCAGCAGGAAAGGAGCAAGAAGAAAACCATGCCTTTAATGAATTTGCAGTAAAGTTGAAGAGCAACTGATTTATTTTATTTTGTTTGTTTGTTTGGCTTTTTGTTTTCCATCCTACCTTTTTACTTCTCCAGTTTAAAAGGATTTTGTATTTGAGAATGAGATTAGTATTTTTTCTGGAAATTTTGTACTACTAGTCCTAGAAAAGCCAACACTGTGCACATGTTTATGTTTGTACAAATGTGGATAAGATCCTTGATTTCAAGGTTCATGAATTCAAAGAATTGGCACAAATATCCCCATGTTATTCACTTAAGCTTATGGGTCACTACCATTTATTGTCTAAATTACTTTGCTGATGGATCGAGATGAAAATGTTTTCTTGGTGAAGGCAGATACCGTAGTTCAGATTTATTGCAATATTGAAGCTTTAAAAAAAGCATATGCCCTGTGTGGTATATTACATTAGCTAGCTGCTCTGTATCCCTTGAAAGCACTTCATAATCTATAGTTTCTAAATTCTCCCATGCTGTGTAGTTAAGATAAAATGCGGTAATACTGATGTGATATCCTGAACTTACTATGGTCAGCATATTGCATCAGAAGTAACATGACCTGTTTGAAGTAAGGGAATGTAAACAATGCATGTTTATTTGTAGTATTCACAATGATTTATTTTTAAGGTAAACATTAATTTTAATCTGAAGTAAGAAAACTTGGAGACCTAGGAAAAGCAGCAAGAAAGCAGACATTGAGTAACAGGAGAAAAGTTGAGCTAAAATTTAGTTTTTGTAAAAACAGATACTCAGATGTTCCCCTCCGCTGAGTTTTCCGTTTTCTGTTCTGAGTTAGTTCAGGTAGCTTGTTGCACATTTTCTGCTGTGTGCACAAGGAGCCAACCAGAGCCCTTCAGCCCAGGGAGAAATCTGTGTTACTTGGCTGTTCTCATTTTATCCCACTTGTGTCCTTTTGGTCACAGTCAAAAATGGATGGAAGAGTTCACTGCTGCTCTTTTAAGAGATCTGAAATATGGGGTTTTTTTGACTTGGCATAGATTGAAAGTGTTGGATTTTGGATATATGGACTCTAGTTTACTTTTTGAGTCTTTGAGTCTTACTCTCTCAGTTTTCTTCAGCAGTGAATTAAGTGAGGTTAGATCAGCTTCCCTTATTGAACAGTGTATGCTTCTGTGAAAGAAGGCAGTGTAAGTTAGAAACTTTGAAGAACTGGATCAGCATCTGTGTTTATCAACATAAAAGGAAATAATACCAGAACTCAGAAATTATTTTTTGTGACATTAATTTTCCCCGTGTTCAGAATTATTTTTTTTTTCACCTTTAGAATATTTTTTGGTACTATGCTGCAAGTCGAGAGGCTCATTCCCACTAAAATGTCTCAGGGGAAGAAAGGATTATCTCCTTTTGTGGCATTATTCTAAAATTTAAGATGTGTAAATATGGGGAAGTCAGTGGTAGTTTAGGAACTGAGAATGTAGTAGTCAACCCTGCTTAACTCTTGGCTTTACTGTTCTTATTCTGGCATAAGTATGGAATTTAATGTAAAAATGTTTCATTTTGTTTGGAAGAAAGCTCTCTTAGTCTAGAATGCCCACAGGATTAAAGCCACATAGGAAAGAAAGCTCAGCTCTAAACAAGCCTAAAGTATTTGTTTTTAGATTTTACTTTGCATTTACATTGTCTTGTTTTTGGATGTATGTTATTGCAACATACAGCAGTAGGAAATCACAGTCAGCCTGGAAAGGCATTTCCAATCAGTAGGTTTTGCTGAGAGATGCTATCAAAACTTTTTGTCAGCTGGTTCATGTGGAAAGGCCCGAGTCCGAGGTTTGTTTGTTTCTTCCCACCGCTCTCCCCACCCCCACCCCCTACCTCCTCTTTAAAGGACAGCTATCTAGAAGGTCTGTCTTTCTAAAAGGATATAAAATTAAATTGGAAGAGCAGAATTTGATTTATTTTTTTACACAACTTCTCTCAATTTACTATAATTTTGACTTAATCTAGATGCTTGTCTGGGGTCTTAAAACCTTTTAAAAATGCATGTAATTATGCTGATACAGTTCCCCATGTGATTGCCATTATATCTTTGTAAAAGTTTCTCAATACTGATAGAAGTATTAATCTGCAAGGAATGGAATAAATTCTAATGTGTGGCACCCTTATAGTGATGTATTGGGCATTCAAACACCATTAACTGTAATAAACGCTTCAATGTGAGGGATGTCCTACCTAAAGAAACAATGTCTGAGCCATCCTTCCATGTTGCTTTTGCAACAGCAACCTCAGCCTGGTCCTATATGGTGCTGAGCATCTTCCAGCTGATGTGGCAGCTGCCCAAGGGGGCAGCCCTCTGCATGTCCCTGTGCTCAGCATGTGTGTGCATCTCTGTGGCCAGCAAGGTCTGGGGCTACTGCCTTTCTTTCCCTGACCCTGGAGTGTGACTCATCTGTAGTTCTCCTTGGCCGTGCTCATGCTAAGCTCCATAAAATGATGAGCAAGATTTTTTGAACATGCCACAGTCCTTTTCATAGCAACGACTCTGTGACTATATGCTAATTGTTGTCCTCTGCTGGGAAGCTGTTGTGGCTTTTGCCACCAAAGCTATTTTAGTGCAGCTTCTGCATTTTTTTGACAGTCAAAATTAAGATTTCATCTTCATTGCAATCTGTTTTTCTGCCTGTTTTAGAGCAGACAGCGTGGTGTGTTTGTATTTAATAATTTTTGTAGCTTAAAGCCTGAGTCAGTGAAGGCCAAGTTTTCTGCACGCATCATGCTGTTGAATATGTGAAAGTGTATGGCAAGGGACTTTATAACTCCTGTCTCGCCTCTCTGCCATCTCTTGTGCATGGACAGCAATAAGACACTGTTGGGTGCTGGCTGAATGCTGGGGAAAACAACTGTTTGTAGCTAGGTGCAATTTGGGCTGAGCTGTAGTGATAGCACAGTGGCTGGCTGTGGTTAGGCTATGTGAAGTAGATTTAGCATCCCATCTGGTTCCCAACAGACAAGAGAGGCTATTGTGAAAAGCCTCCCATGGTGATGCCAGCAAAGGGTTTGGGTTAGCCATGAGACGAATCCTGCCCTCTAAGACAAAGTTAAGGTCTGCAGTAGGCTATTAAAACCTCCCTTGTCCTGCTTTTATAGATGCTTTGGGCCACTCTGATCAGTCCTGCTCTTCTGAGCAATGTAAATTCCTTAAATATCTTTTGCTTTCCTGTGTCTCAGACTCCAGTGTAGAAGAATCCTAACTGTAATGCCTACAAGTCTTGAAAATGCCTGTGTATGCACAGAAAAGGCAAATTATGCATGAAATGTATAGTGTTGCTATGTTTGAACAATGCAATCTGTGGGTGGCTAAAGGGCTAACTAAATTGCAGGCATAATGAAAGCTCCGTGGTATTTAGTATATGTTCTGTCAGCATTAAACAGTCACCTTGTAAATATATGTTAATTTTGAAGGTGTAACTGACCTTTTTAATATTAATTGAAATGTCTTGTGTTTAGAGGTTGGCGCTATCCTAGAAGAGACAGAAGCCTGTGACTGGTGGAGCCTGGGTGCGATTCTTTTTGAACTCCTCACTGGGAAGGTAGGTCTGGGGGCAAGTTAATTGATAAAACTGACCTCTTGGCCAGTAGCTTCTCTGAAGTGGTGTGCCCAGTTGTGATTTCCTGGCTTGTCTTTCTCAGATGTGCTTTGCTGACCTTAGTATCCTTGGTCTTCTTGGTCTGCAAGGGACCAGAGAAACAGAAAATGCTCAAGCTTCAGCAGAACAACTTGATAAAACCGTATCAAACTCAGGACTGAAAAAATAAACAAAAACTATGCAGCCCTCTTTTAACCACAGTGAAAGCAAAGTACATTTACAAAATTTTTGCCCTAATTGTTTCAGTATTATTTCCTGAATCAATGTAGAAGCCTTGTGTTGCTGTTACACATTAATTCAGTATTTTGAGACAGAGTGCTCAGTCAGATCCAATTGGTGATTTGTCAACAGTTCTGCACGAAGAAAGCAAAGTCCACCAAATTCCCAAACTCTTCAAGTAGAGCACAAGCACTAAGATATAAATATTCTAAAACCGTAGCTCCAGGAGAACATCAGTACCTGTAGATATTCTTCCCAGAATTGTTACTTCTTTCTAGGAAGCAGTAAAATTTTTGCTCTGTGTGTTAATTTGCATGTACACTGGGAGATAATCCAACAGTGCAATTTTTAAATTAATAAATGTATCTGCTTGCTTTGAATTTTTTTATTTTTTTTTCTTCTTCTCCAGTCTTTGGTTGAGTGCCATCCATCAGGAATAAACAGTCATACTTCTTTGAGTATACCAGACCATGTATCAAAGGAGGCCAGATCACTGATTCAGCAGGTGAGGGGAAAATCTGTTTTCTATAGGTATGTGTGTAGACTGGAGAAATACCTATCTAAGTTGTTCTGGTGAAGTAAATGTAAAACCAAAAAGCTTCTGATAGGAACATGGGTGGATCTTTTGTCAGCATGGATGAATTTTGCCCAGCTGTCTTGTGGCATCTGGAAAATTTGACTTCTGCTGCCAGGTGTTTCTGTAGAAAACCAAAGTGCTTTGCCATTTCTTCACAGAAAAGCTTTGGTCAACCTGAGTGCTTTAGAAACAGCTGGTGGTGATGCATGAACGTGTTAGGAATTCTGCCCTAAATATTCATGGAAACATTTTAAATTAATTTAATTAAAACTAAGAAATGCCAATGCCTGTTCAGCAAGATAGTTCTAAGGGCTATTAAACCTGGAACGCATTGATTAGAAGTTATGACCTTATATGGTTGAAAATCTTTAGCTGTCCTCCAGGAAACCTTCTGAACACTATTTGTTAGAAAAGTATTTTAAATTGTGAATATGATGACTTTTATACTAAGAAGGTAGCTGGTAATTTGAACAAAAGTAGGAAACCTTAAAATATTGACATCCAGACGGATACATTTCCAAAATAATGGTAATAGCTTGACTGCTAGTTTTAGTGTAGTCTTAGTTTTAGGTAGCCATGACTAAGAGAATAAACTTGTAGTACAGTGTCTTGAATTTCAGGTATTGCTTTCTTCCTTTTAGTTAATTTTAGCTTAACTGAGGAAGTTCCACTTGAGTAGAATAAGTGATACATGTGAACTGTGTAGTTTGGCTTTGAAGAGTATCCTGCTAGTGGATGCATAAATAATGACATCACTTAGATATAGACTTCAACAGAGCAGAGTGGAAAAAATAGTTCTTGAGGAAAACTAAGAAAAGATATTTTGAAAATTCAGTAAGTCAAAAAACTCAGTGACAGATTGATTTCTGTGCCATAACTGTGAAATAATTAATGAAAATGGAACTAGACTTTTGAACCTCCTATTTTGACTAGGTCACATGAAGCCACTGATGGTGAAACCATGTGTCTGTGTTTCTGATAAAGGTAGAAAGGGAAGTGATGCAAAGAAGATTCCATTTTTGTATAATCTACATTTATGTTGTTAGATGGTTGCCAATTGTTGCCCTCACCCTCAGGTTCTACCAGACTCAAATGATTAAGGGAAAGCAAAACCACACATAATGAAGGGAATTCTTGCCATTAAGAGTAGAAGTGAAGACAAATGACTTTGTACAGTCTGCTTCTCCCTGCTTATGTAGGATTGTTCTTCACTGCAGACCAATGCATTGCCTATTTTCAAATACACCAAAGAGTGGCTCTTTTGTCACTTCTAAGTGGCAAATATCTTGCACTCTCAGATATATTACAAGGCCATATCTGTTCAGAGAACAGTCACCCCACTGCCTGTTAGGTTAAGCCTTCTGGTATAGGGTGGTGACTTGTCTGGCGGAGGTTCGGCTATATGAGCTAGTAAATCACATTTTTGTTGTGTGACTATCCAAGGAAGCTGCCATTCATTGTTGAGGAAGCCTTGTCAGGAAAAGGAAGAAGGCTCTCTTGGCATGGATAGCAATTTGTCATTGCTACTTTCCTTCCCCCCACTGCCAAGGCTAAACAGGTCAAAGCATCATGGAATAACTCTCTGGGATCAATGTTCAGCTCTACAGAAAATTGTCAGATGTTGTCCCCTCCTGTGCCTCCTGGTGCAGGTGACTTCTTTGTAAACACCTTCCTCATTTAGCCAGCTTCTAAGAAACAAGAGATCTGTTTATTTCTGGTGAAAGATGAAGTTGTTATTTTTATGTTGGCTTAGTATTTTGCACTCAGTGTTTTTTTCAGGGGCTTCCAGGCTTACTACCAACAAAACATACAACATGACTTTTCAAGAGGTATCCGTTGCATTTTCTGTTGCATCTGCTTTCTAACATCAAAGTTCTTCTGGAAGAACAAACTCCAGAAAAGAAGTGTTAGTGTTTACTTTCCCCCTGCTGGTACTGGTTGTAGTTCAGCAGAAGACAGAGACCCTGACTGGTGCTGTTTCTGCTGGCTTGCAGAGATATCAGAGCAGCACTATTCACTGTCAGTGAGCTACCTTTACTATGTGACATGATGACTGCCTATAGCAGAACCATCTTAAAATGTGTAAATTCCTATGTTTATGGATGTAGACTCACTTAGATGTTGAGTGCATTAAGATATGAATACACACTGTTCCAAGTGACAACTGGGAGAAGTTATCATATTAGCTGTTGCAGAAAAAGCAAGAAAGAAATCAGGCCTTTGTACTGGCTGTAATTGAATAGAGAATAAACAGTTATCTAAACCAGCAAAATATTTTTGTGCATCTTTGTCTCTTTGGAGTATTACCTTTGCATTCCCTTTTATATGGATTAGTATCTTTAAACAGATGTAAATATTGTGATTTCCTTTTCACATGAATTCAGCATGTGATGTACAACTAAAAAGCAAACGAGGTGCTGAATTTTAGGAAATTTCCATGATGCCATTACACTGTTTTGTTTCTTTCACTGGGGTTTTGATTTTGCAGTTTAGTCCATTTGTAGAGCTCTTTAAAACTTTTTTTTTTTTTTTTTTTTTTTTTTTAAGGAAGTAAGAGAACTGGCCAAAATATCCCAGTATTTTAGGAGCAACTCACAATTTATGAAGTGGAAAGTTACAGACCACTGTCCCCATTGTAGCCATAACACAGTGGTGTGAGAAAAGGCTACATGAAGCAAACTCAGTGTCCAGAGTCCTATCGATGCAGGCTCTGGCTGCTGCTCTCTTTTTTTTAACGTGAGGTTACACTTAAAATGAAGTCCTGATGTGCAGTGCTTCAGGGAATTGCATGCTGTGATCAGTAGTCTCTGAAGACTGTGACACTGAGACTCAAGGAAAGGGGAGTCTTCTTCCATATACTGGATTTTAGGGTTTTCAAGTATGCTTTTGCACTCTTGAAAGTAATTCATAGAGCAGGAAAACAGTAGGATGTCCCTTACCTTAGACCTTTCTGAACTTTTAAGCAGTTGTTTTTGTTCTTACTCACTGCATCATATATATATATTTTTCTTTTTATATCAAGCTTTTGCAGTTTAATCCCGCGGAGCGTCTTGGTGCTGGCGTTGCTGGTGTTGAAGACATCAAATCTCATCCATTTTTTGCCCTTATAGAATGGGCAGATCTGCTGAGATGAGAGATGTGTGCCCTCTGAACAAACTTGGGTCAAGTGCACAAGTTTCTCTGGCACAGAAGCACCGTGACTTGCTTCCTTTGGATGTCCCAAACCATTTGGACGTGAAGACTAAAGGACGCTGGAGCAATCAGGCCAAAAGTGAACACTTTTAAAAGGAATCACTGGTTGTACAGGGTGCTAGCTTATTTTTATGGCAGCTGGTTGCTACGTATGTGTAAGTCTTTTCACCAGAGGGTGGTTTTTGATGGAACTCCTGGGTAGCATGTCTAGCACTGCCAGCTTGTCAATGAAGTAGCAACAGGAATGTGGTCCTGGTGCTTTGTTTGATGATGGAAGTGTCTATAGACTGTTCCAGTTGAAAGAATCTTTTCTAGTGGCAGTAGACCATTTCCCTCCACTAAGTGCAGCTTGGGGGGTGGGAGGGGAGAGGGTGCAGAGGGAGGAAGGAGCAAATAATTTATTAATGGTATATGATGAATAAAATACTAAAATGCTTTATGCAGAAGTTGACATGTTAAAATAATCTATCCATTAAAAAATAAGAAAGCTGTTGCATAATACTGTGGAATGTGTCTTGAAAATGGCATATCGTTTCCCACTGTGGAAAGAGCACATAAAAGGCAAATAATGCTGTCAAATGTTGTACTTTGTTGGCTAGCAGTGTCTGTTTAAAACTCTTGACTCTGTATTTTATAAGCTACATGTTAAAGTCACTACAGAAAGGGAAATCTTCTTTTCCTCAGCTGGATAAACACTGCTTTAGTGCTCTAATAAGGAACAAGAAAACCTACTGCTAAATAAATGTATAGATTAAAAAAGGAAAAACTCTTCTCTCATCACTGCAGCCACCACTTTATCACTTAATGAACTGTACTTCCTCTAAGTGTTCTATTTTTACCTGCTACTTCAGGAAAAAACCATTTTTGCTCGTGCTCTTCTGCTTGAGGAAGCTTCTGAACTTTCCTGTTTGTTTGTTAATAGTCTTAATAAATCAAAGAAAGCCTTCACCCACTCTGCTGCTTGAACAGGAAGAAGCCTGGGATTTGCTCATGCCAAATGACTAAGTGACATCTCTGAGCAAGCCCTAGTGGGTAAGACTTGGGCACAAGCCAATTAGCTGACCTGTTTGTTTGTCAGAAAAGAAAGATCTGGAGAATGGGAGAAGGATATAAGACATGCAGAATATTGTGCTGTGTGCTGCTGTTGCTGCTAAGCAGCCGTGCTTGTATGGGTTCCTGGTGTACAAATGCTGTACTCTGCAATGCTTGTACAGATTATGGATCTCTGGGTTTTTTCCTAAATGGTCCCATTGCTCTCACTCTTTTATGCTTTTTCTTTTTTCTTTTTCTTCTTCTCCCCAGCTTTATCCGGAGAACAAAGGGCAAATTCCTTTGGGAAAGTGAGGTGACAGCAATGATTATTAAATTTACAACTGAAAAAAGAAAGAAAGAAAAAAGTATCCCTCTGTTTGTATTTTAGCAGTGTATTTTATGGGCACTCCCAAAAGTGCATCTGTACAGTCTCCATCTGTTAGACACCAGGTCGGTGCATTCAAATAAAGTGGAAAAGGAAAATGCTTCACTTAAACAAAGGAAATCTGGAAACTTTTTTTTTCCTTTTTAAATTATTCCACTCCCCTCTTTTTTTCTTTCTTCCCTTTCTTGTGATCACCAGGCCAGCAGAGGGGCTGTAACAACACTGCAGGTTGTAACCAGGTCACTAGTATCACTGCCTATGGAGTGCTGTCCAAGATTACATCACTCTCAGAAACTGTGTTTCAACCTACCACCCTCTGGCTTCATAACAGGAACTCCCTCAGGTGAGCCACAGGAACAACTTCCTGCGCTGAGCGGGTCGGAAATCTCTAATGCGGAGACCAAGCTGATCCAGAGCTTCCTTCCAGCACTGCCCTGGCTGTGACTTTGGAGAGGGCTCGTTGCTCAAGGGAAGCCTCCCTTCCCTTGGCCACCTGACTCCATCCCTGGGGCTCTCCAGCCTGGCCACCAAATACCATCGTTGCCCCTGTTGGTCTGTCCCCTTGCATTTGCCTGGTGATAACTCTAAAGAATATTATATTTTCCATGTTACTTTAAAATGCTCTCTTGTTCAGGTTGTGCCCATGTACCAGTTGCAAGTTAAGGCAAGATGAGATAGCAGAGGAGCACAAGCTGGTTTCTCTGAGCAGCAGAAGAAAAATGCTGTTCTACAGAAACCAGATGAGGAGTCACTCTCTCTGCAAAGCGTTGGTTTAGTTTATGACACAGAAATATTTCTCTTTCAAGTATGTTTGGTAGTAAGGAAATCTAGATCACAGAGACTAGAAGGACTAGGGAACTTGGCAAGATGGCTTGCCAGAAATGAGCCTTTCAGATCCTACTGGTTTTCATAACCTTTCCACTGACTGAAATAATGGTTTTACTAAAGGCAGCACAGTCTGGAGTTAATTGCACAAAAAAATCCTGCTTCTGTCATCTTGTCTTTTTTTTTTTTTTTTTTGCCTTTAACATGTTATGTTGTGTTGGTGTTTACAATTATTCCTTTAATAAACAAAACGTTTCAAGCCTAATTCAGACCTTGAGTTTCTGAACTTTACACCTAGTTCTTGAAGACAAACCTTCCTACCTAATGGATGCTTTTTGTCCTTGGCTTTTATGAATTGAAGTGTTCTGACTATCTTCTTTTTGGTACCTCTTATGAAGGTCTGTGGTACATGTCTTTATTTTGCTGACTGTTAAGCAGTGCAAAGTCCATTCCACCTTCCTTCTGTTACTTAATGGCTGATAGCAAACGAAACCAGTGCCATTTTGTTCACAGGAATTGGAGAGAGTCTATGTAAAACACAGCAAGATAAGCCTATGGATTTTCCTATTCTGCTGCGGGTGTTCAGGTAAAGCAGATAACACACACAGGATACCTCAAAGTGGTAATTCATTGCACCCTGTTGAACTGCTCTGTAATGTTTTTTGTGTCCTACTAAGAAAAGCTGGGAGACAAAACCTTTGAAGGCTTCCACTGGATAGAATTGCTGTGAGGTGAGCCAGAGGCCCTGCTCAGACCTACAGGAGAAATTGTGTCTCCTGAATACAAGGAGCATAACTTTGTTCGCTTTTAATGTCTATATTCACAGCTTTTGTGCTTGTAGCAGAGCTCCTGTATCTCCTGTGAAAATCACCTCTCAGGCAGCAGTTGCTGTCATGCTGACTCTCCACGCAACTTTGGGATGCTGAGTCAGCAGGGTTACCTGTGCCACAACATTCACCCGGCTCCTCTCTCCGGTGCTAAACCTGCTCCTTGGTGTGTCCCTGCAGTGAAGGGCACTGGGATGAAGAAGGCTGGGGAGGTCAACCTTCTCTAAATGAAGCACTCAGCATAACAAGGTACAGGGAAGTGTGAAGTAAACCACTTTGGGCTTTTTTTTTTTTTCTCTTTTTAGTGTGGTGTCATTTGTTTTCTCAAGGATGCCGAGTAGGAAGCTGGAGAAACAGAAACTTCCTCTCTGGTGAGATTTATGGTAAGGATTTTAGCAATAAAATGAAAAAGTACATTTGTTGATTTCTTCAGGTTTGTGCTTTCTGCGTAGGCTTTGCTGGGAGCTAAACTCTGTGGTTCCTGGCTGCTGCCTGGCCCCAGGCTCTGCGTGAGCGGTCCTTTCCCATGCTGCCAGCTCGTGCTGGTGAGCCAGTCAGGGGTCCAGTCAGTCCATGGCTGAGAACCCCAAGTCCTCTTCTAGTCAGCAGTCTGCGGCTGAAGAGCACCTCTTGCAGCTGGCCCTCAGCTCTGTCTGTCTTCTGAGCTGCACATAGCTTTCAAATTGGATCCTGCAGCTTTTTGCAGAGTCTAAGAAGTTATGTGGACAGGATTTATTTGTCTCTCCTGCAGCAGCAGCAGCCTGTTAAATGCTGCCCCTCCTCTCGCCTCAGGGTTTCAGTATCTCAGGGCTGCCTGTCCTTGCTCCATGGTGTCCTTGGGGTATGGTTGGATGCTGCTGGACAGGCTCTTTCTGTGAGCAGTGCCTCTGGTTTCCTTCCAGCTTGCTTGGGTCTGGTTGCATCCTCCTGCGTGGCGTGCTGGGTTGGGCCTTCTGTGGGCTCTGGCTTTTCAGCAGTATGTGGCACCATGGGTGGTAGCTGTCATCCCTTAGTGTGTACCCACCAACAAATGGCAGGCTGGGGTTGTGTTAGGGCCAGACCAGGCCTAGGGCTTTGGCCACCCTGAGTGCTTAAGGATTTTCTGTAGGATCTCAGGCTGGACTCTGTGACGGTCCCAGCCATGGCGCTGCAGGAGGACAAGCACCTCAGCAAGGCCAGGAAGCTGGGGCACATCTCCTGCTTCTGTGAATGTGTGTGGAGGTGAGGAGGCAGGATGGGGGAGCGAGGGCTTTCGCTGAGCAGCAGAGGGGATGTTAGTGACTGCAGGTGGAGCACAGGGCGTGCGTGAGGGGCTCAGGCAGCCCCCAGGACAGGGGGCCTCGTGTTGCTCCAGCTGCAGTTTGGGAAGGGGTGGCAGAGCCAACAACCAGAGGGGGAGCGGGACTTACATAAAAGGTGCCGAGCAGCTGCTGCTGGCAGCAGTGTGTTAGACTGGCAGCGCGTGGCCATCTCCTGTGCCGCAGGGCCCAAGGAGAGCTGCTTGCTACCTGGAGCCATCTGCAGGAGCAGAGTCAGGGAGCCCTGGCTCAAGGGTGAGGTGTCCCCCAGAAAAGTGGAGGTGTTCTGAAAAAACAACAACAAAGGAGGCGGAAGTGCCTCTTGCTAGAGCCATGTGGTGAAATCCTCTGTGCCTCTGCTGCCAGGCAGAAGAGGCTAATCAGGGCGAAGCAGAGAGAGGATGCTCCAGACTCCCGGCAGTGGGTGACAGCTTAACACACTGCCCCAATAGGACCTCCCCGCCTCTTGGCAGACCAGAGGCTCTCCTTCTCCAAAGGCAGCTCTTTCTCCATCTTCTTGGCCTAGAGACCCATCAGGAGGGATTAGACCTGCTGCCAGAGGGCTGCAATGGCACCGTGATGGGCAGGAAGACTGGGAAGTGTGCAACGCCGGGCAGCAGGGAATCAGCAGCCTCTTGGGAAGGCTGCAGGCGGTCACCTTAATGCTTCACTGCTGAGATGCTAAGGTTGGCAAGCTTGGGAAACATCCTTCTGGGGGCAATAAGCTAGAAAAGCCAACTGGCAAGTGGTAGAGCTGAGTAATGATGGGCCAGCCAGGGAAAGAGCAGATGCTGTGTGGGTCAGCGGTCCTCCTCAGCAAAGCCTTTCTAACCATTTTGCTTTGCCTTGGAGACAGAGCCATTTTGCCTTGGTACAACCTTACCTCTACCTGTTTCTCCCACCCTCTTCCATGAGTTAAACCGTTTATCCCCAAGGTATTTTCTAGGCTTGCCCAGCTCTCTCCATCCATGTTCTGCATTACATCCTTCAGCCCCTGTCATGGATTCTTTCGCCCTTTCTGTGTCTTTCGTTCTGTAATGCTGCCCCAAAACACTGGGACCCAGGAGTGGATTATTAGATGCAGCTGTTATCCCCATGTACCAATGAAAACAGAGAGAATTACTCCCACAAAATGAAAGCACGACGATTGTAAAACCGTTAGGAAATTGCTTACCCCAGCAGTGTGTGTGCAACGAGAGTTTTATGGTACCTCGTGCAGTGGTGGGATAACGAGGAAGATCCTTCATGAGAGGGGCTGGTCCTGCGCCATGATTTAAAGCATGGCGGTGGTGGCTATGCCCTGCTTGTGGTCTTGCTTGTGCACTGTGGTTTGACGTTTGCCAACTCATAACTTGCCTTTACAAACCAGGCATGGAGAAGAGCTACTTCAACACTGTGGGCTATGAACCGAGTGGCATATATCCTTTCTCCAGGTTTTAATTTTTTTTTTTTTTTTTTTTACATCCTTCCCCACTACTCTGCCTCCATGGGCTGCTTCCTTTCCAGCTTTGTGCCTGCTTTGACCACAGAGAAGTCCCCTGCGACCAGCTGCTGGCCTCTCATGGTGTCCTGCCAGGCCCAGTAAAACTGAAATGTAGTAAGGTGAAGCAAGAGATACGAGTTCTTCTTCCTATGAGAAAGACCTTGGCTTCTCTGGCTCCTTGTGAGCACCTTGGCAGGTGCTTTCTGACACTGCAGAGAGTCCTGAGCTAATCGGCTTTCTAGGGTAAAGTAAGCGCACAGTGTGAAGCCTCAGCCCCATTAACATCACTGGGAGCTTTCCCATTGACTTTACTGGGGTCAGGAGTTCACCCTTCAATTACAGAGAGAAGCCAATTTCACGAGAACAGGTATAAAGAGCATATTTGCTTTCCTACTTAAAGCATAGGCATGTAGTTTCAGCCTCAGTGTTGGAGAAATAAGCTATTTTTTAAAACAATTATTTTTTGTATGCTATTCTGGCAGGTGCAGTTAGCATGGCTGTCCTGTTACTGCCCCTGGCTGGGGTGAGGTCTGCAACTCTTCTCCCTCAGCCTTCGTTGTGTTACTGATTGACTGTGTGAGTCTGCCTGTAAAATAGGGAGGGCATGTTGCTAAGTGGCAGAGATGGGAAGAGTTAGTTAGTGCCTGCCCTGCGTTTTAAGGCTGAGAAGTCTTTGATGAGCAGCGCTGCACATGCCCCATTAGGGTGACTGGAGCACAGAGGGCTGAGAAAGGCAGGCATCTGGTTTCCTCATTATTTCTTTTCATAAATAATCCCTTGTCCTCGCACCCTGGACTCTGACAGCATTTAGAACATGCTGGGTATGGTATGTGTGTGTCCCCCCCCCCCGGCCCTGAAACGTATTCATTTGCAGAGTGGTTAAACAATAGGTTTTTGTCTAAATCTTTACCAGTGGAATCGTCAGGAGAGATTTCTGCCCCCCTTTCTCGTCTGTCCTCCTTATTGTCTCTCCTTCAGTCGCTGGGGTCAGGATCCGCCGCCAAGTGGAGGCCGTGGTTGCTTTTCCAGGCCCCAGATGCCAATATGTGGCAGCATCTGGCTGGTTGGCAGGCGCCGGGGCAGTTGTGCTGGCTGCACCACAGCCTGTCATGCGGCGGCAGCGCTTGATGGGCGCCCTGCTTCTCTGAGAATATGGTCCCAACCAAGGAAACAGATAATAATTAAATCTACTAAAGGAGTTGAATTATCGGGGTAGGGTGGCTGCAGTTGGAAGCTGTGCCGACTCCGGGCCCCTGGTTTTCTGTTTTTGTCCTCTTCGGCAGCATCTCGTGTAACCTTACCCTCCTGTGCTGTGAGCATTTCGGGTGCCTTAAGGCATGGAACTCCTTGAAAGAGAAATACAAATCACTAAAAATGTAGAGATAAAACCCTCTCCTTAGAGGCCATGTGTTTGGCATGAGAAACACATGATAACAGCTTGCTTTAGAAAGGTGACATTTCCACTGAAGGCTGAATAATAAAAAATGCATTCTAAAAGCCGAGCTTTTCTCTCTCTTCTGATATATTAGACTTTTGTAATGAAGACAGCTTCTGGGACCAGGGAATCTACTGCTTCCTTGAAATATATGTGTGGGAGCTCTCCCTGCCCCTAATGGGTGTCGCATGTGGCTCCAGCTACATTAATGTTGCAAGCTCTATTAAAACGGATTGTCAGTCGCCCTTCACGTGTCGTGAATCAAAGCTGTCTTTCCTTAACTTTGCTTCAGCTCAGGCTCACCAGTGTAGGCAGACTTGCCCAGGGTTAAGTCACTTTTAATATTAAGATGGATAGAAAAGATTCTAATACGTGGTTTGTTGTTTTAGGTTTTTTTCCTCCCTTTTAATTCAGCACTTGCTGGTGAAGGACTCTGGAGGGATGGGGAAGGAGGAGACAGCCAGACAGCTTAAAGAGGCCTCTGAGGGTCATGTTGAGTCTGTGCTATTATGTTCCAGCGAGGAGAATAGCTTTATTGACAGACAGCTGTTTGACTCCTGCAGCCATACAGTAGTTGCTGCAGATCTGTATAAATACTGAGCCCATGTTGACAAATTCCTCATCAGTGCAAGATAGTTAAACCTGATTGTTTAATCATTTGTGTGCCCTTACCTCTGCAGTTCGGAAAAGAATGAGCTGCTGCTTTATGATGCAATGCATGAGGAACCTGTTTCATGTGATATTTTCAGTGTCTTTTTATTCAGACACTCTTAGAAATACTCTATATTTTTAAGTGAGGGGTTTTTTTGTTTGTTGTTGTTTGTTTCCCCCCCCCCCCCCCTCTAAGGAGGGTTTAATTCTGTTTTTCAAATAAAATCTGACAAGCTGGCCGTACAATACAGGAAGCAGATCTCTTGGCAGAACTTAGGTCCTGTCTGTGATATGCCACAAGCACTGGCATGGCCCCTTTAGGAGTCCCACACCTTGGTTTGCAGCACGTGTGTGGAGGCACGTGAGGATGTGTTTTGGTTTGGCTTTTCTGGCACAGAGTTATGGAACCTGTGCTATTGGTTGCCTCCTGTCTGTAGATTTTTGACCTCCCTCCCTTTTCACAATAACATCGACCTTCATACCACCATACTGTCTTGTCACATTGTTGGCCTCATCCCTGGAAATAGAGTATCTAAAATTAAATATTTGTTTCTGTTTTGGAAATTGTTAATTGACCTTTGTCCCTTAAATGGGGACAGAGTGGTGTAAGTCAGGGCTCCTGCCACACAGTCAATGGGAAAAAAAAAACATCTTTTGAGACTTTCTGCAGACCCTTCTTAGAGTGTGGTGCTTCTGCAGTCCTTTCTAAATGTTTCTGGTCTGCAAGTTATTTTCTAATCAAAAGTTATATTACTGAGAGGTGATCAAAAGAGAAGGCCTTACTGAAATGGGAACCTGTTGCTTAGTCAGGCAAAAAAATTAAAACTAAAATGTCAAATTGGTATTTAGAGAGATTGGTCACTGCTGATGCCGTGACCACTGCTGAGGCTGTGGGTGCTTGAAGTTGTTGGCAAGCGACGAGATGTCTGTCATATGGCTGCGACTGCTGATGGAGCTGAACCTGATGGTGCTGCTGGTTTTTGGGACTTTTTTAGTTTCCTGTTAAGTGCAGGGAAAGCCAATGTTATCTGACGTTTTTATTTTTTTAAGTACTAATATCAGTTCAAGACATTAGTTATAATGAAGACTTATACTTGTGTGATGAACACTTGCGAAAATTCCTGCATAATCCTATGGAAGGACACTTAGCCTGGTCAGCTATCTCAAATGGGGCTGCAGAGATCAGCATGCAGAAGAAATTGGGTTTTCCTTGGTTTCACAGCATGCAGGTAATTTTTGGCCTTGATTTAACAAAAAAATTCCAGCATAAGTATACGGTTTTAGAGGTATGGCACAGCTCTGTTTATTGACCAGGCCAGGCAGCCTCATTCAAAGCCTTCGGAGCCTGGACAGCTCCTGTGTGACTTCCAAGAGAATTACCTCCTCCTCCTCTCTCCATACATATGCTTCTTGGGGGTTTTCCAATTCTAATTATAATTTATTGAATGTTGTTTTTATTATTTGTATGCTCACAGTTTTGACTCTCAGTTATTTTTCAGTGTTTTTCCAAGGGAACCTGGTTCTGACTTGCCTCCCAGCTACCAAAAGAGTTGTTCGCTGCACAAAAATTATGGCTTTCATTCCATTCAAGCATTAAAAAAACATGTTCCCTTCTTTTTAGTACATCCCTATAGCTTGTAAGTTGAGGACCAAGAACTGTACAAGTTTATGTGGCTAATGTAAATATTTCCAGTTGAATGAGGAGTACTAAAAAAACACCGTCTCCCTGAACATAATTAGGAGCTTTGGAAGTGATGCAAACCATTGACTTGGAGCATAAGTGAACCTTCAGCTGGAGATCTTTTTAAACAAAAACTTTCCTTTATCTTTCATCAGTATAAGAGGAATAACAACTTTCTTTACATATAATCAATAAGCCAACTCAGCTGGCCACTTAAGTAATTTTTGAGTGCATGACAGTCACAGAGACCAAGAGAGAAGTTGGCCTTTTTAGGGGACTGAAGAAAGGTAACCACAGAGATCTGGCATAGTCAGTTGAATTTGGAGTCCACCTTCGGAGCAGAGTCAGTAGAGCTTCCAGAAGATGGCTGAAAGCAGGACAGGTTTCTTCAGGTTTCTCCCTTTCAGCCTTGCTATTGGTAATATGGCTGTTGTCCCCACTGATTTTTTAAACAGGATTTTTGGCTGTAGGCTAACTTTTTTCGGTATAAAAACCAAAGCATCAATGGACTCCTGCCAGTAATGGAGCTGGTATGGTCCCAATCTCAACCAAACATGAAAGGATGTGCTGAAGAAGGACACTAAGCCAAAAGGCTGGTGGATGAGAGCAAGAATCCTGTTCTGTGCTCAGAGAGATACCACTCCTTTGTCTTTACGTTGTGGTCTCATACAACCCACATGCAAGCCTGAAGCAAAGAGCATCTGCAGCGTCAGAGAACTTGACTGTTCAAGTAGCCATATGTCCATAGGGCCTGAAAAAATGGGTCTGAAGGCACCGGGTTTGGTCCTATTGGTCATGCTGGGCTTGGGCACTTCAGTCTCTCCTTTATCAGACACTTCCCAGCCCAGTGCCAAGCTCACCCTAATAAGAAAGGTGTAGATTATTTATGTCCACCACAATTTTTTTGCTTGTTTTCTTTGTTCCTGAATGATGAAAATCTTTAATGTGCTGGTGTTCCGTGTGAGGAGGCTCAGAGGACAGCGTACAGAAGATCTACCCTGAGCAGAGGGTGACCACAAGCACCACGGGGAGGCCCCCAAGATTGCCATTGTGTGGAGCTTGGCTGCCCAGAAGTCTGAGAGGTTTTGTAGGAAGGGATGGGAACAGGGCTTTTCTGCAGTCACTGGGGAGCGAGCATTTTCCTGGGATGTGTGCAGCTCATTTGTTAGGAAGCAAGCTGTATTCCTGCTGGAAGTCAGTATGCACAACGCTTATGTATTACAGCCCTTAATCAGAGCTGGGTCAAATCCATCTGAGGAAAACATAAATATATAATAATGGATTTTTTAGTAATTAAAATTGTAACTCCTTCTCTGAAGTCTTGATTAAACAACATTAAATGTCACAATGCTGTGAAAAATAGCCCTTATCAACAAAAATCAAACCAGGTATAAATCGCTAAAGGAATTTTGCCTGGAGTGGTCAGGTTTCAGTGTAAACACAAAGGGTCAACGTGTGACACTTGGCTCCTGTATTCTGCTCGTAAGCATCCCAGCGTATTTGCTTTGCTCTCTCTGTCTTTTTCCTCCTCTGTTCCCTTCTCCATATATCAGTGTCGGGGAGTTCAGACATCACAAGGGCCGGTGGGTTTTTTATTATTATTCTAGTGCCTAATGTGGAATTTTGCATGAGCAACACTCCTTCCTGTCGGTACTTGGAAACTCTTTTGTGTTATGTCCGTCCTTTCTCTGAAGTAATCGCTCAACTATTTCTAGCAATAAAATATTCTTCTCTAGCCCTATCAGATATGTTAGAAAGATTAGTGGAAGATGTGAAGGCCCTGTCCAGCTAGGTTCAACAAAACTTCCCTGGGCTTTAATGTTCTCCTTTTATTTTACTGCAGATATCGCCTGGGGACACAGTATAGGAAAAAGTCACCCAGGTGCTGCCTGATAGGCACAAGCTATATACTCTGCAAGCTGTCTGAGTGACACAACTCACATGAGCAGCCTGCCAAGGGACAGGGACATGAAGAACAGGAATCTGCATATCTACATCCTTCTTCTCTGTGTTTTTTGTGTTGGTTTTTTTGGGGTTTTTTTTTGTTTGTTTGTTTGTTTTTGTTAACTTTAAAAACGCTCCGTGGAAGGTTTATCCAACTTTTTTTACTGGGAATGGGATCTGCCTCTCCTGTCATCTGAAAAGGCAGTGCTGGTCTTGTATCTCCACAGCCAGGGAACTGAGATGAGAAGCCATTCTCAATAAAACAGTTTAAAAACCTGTTTGGTTATTAAGATGCACTTTGAGGAAGGGAAGGCTTTCCTGACTAATGATGGGAGAATTCACTCCCTTTGCTTTCCCCCACAAAGGGATCGATACTAGTTGAAGAAGAGCTGAAACTCCTGACAATTACTAAGAAAAGCTGAAAGAATGGAGAAGTGATGCCCATATGCCTTTCCACGTCACCAGTTGCACCTGCTGCGAAGTACACTACAGAATTAGCTTATTTTCAGTGGTTGCTTTGATCTGACTTTGAGAAGCAGGGATTAAGTCTGTTAGCACTTGCATGTGTAAAAAACCCTAATTTTTTCCACAGAGGGACCAGCTCTTCCATGAGGTGAAGCACTAGGGTTGAAACTGCCTGTTCTTAGGCCTTTCTTGGGTCTTTCTTCAGCTGGATAGAGGCTGTAACTCCAGTTTGGGAAGGCTTCTCCCATGTGGCAAAGTCTCTGCTCCCCGTGAAGGGACTGTATCTGAGCAGCTGCCCACAGTGTGGCCATCTGACTGCCCCACTCACTGCCTTGCTCCACAATGCTGTCTCCTATGGCTTTGGCTCTTAAAAAAAAAAAAAGTTTACTTCAGTTTGAGGCTATTTTTGTGCACTACCTTTTTTTGTTTTGTTTTGTTTTTGTTTGACAGCCATGACAGCCTCTTCTCGTTATTATGCAAAATATAGGGTTGGTGGTAATTACTATCTGAGTATGAATGGGAGCAGAAGTGGGCATAGCCTGCACTGGCCTTTCTTTGACAAGGTATAACTTTCTTCTGAATTTCTGTGTTAATTAATGCTTATTTAAAAACCACTTTAATTGGCAGTAAACACCTCAACTTTTTGTACTCATTAAAATGCACCCATTGATGTGTGATGGATTTTTTAAAGCTTAATTAACTTTCTTCCTGTATATATAACCTATAATAATGACAAATACTGGAAACTGCTTCTGCCCCTCATTTTTGGCCCTCTCCCTAATATTGCTAGCACTTGAAGAAAAGATATAAAATGTATCCTGACTTGGCCAGGATGGTGAAATGCCCTGGGGACCATAACTGAGCCCCTCTCAGAGTCCCTGTGGAAGCTGGGACAGTGGCCAGGAGCTACAGGCAGCTGCCCCGCCTGCCCTCATCTTTCTCCCTTGTGGGCAGAAATCGGATCCTTTCACATCTTCTTTGCATGTCACCTTTTCTTCCTTTATATAAAAAATGCTGTGCAAAACTTCTTCTCAGGTAAGCTTGCAGGCCTGCTCTTCCATGAAAAAACAATCTTTCAGTGAAAAATTGAAGTGAAAATTGATTTTATGGTTCTTTTTTTTAAAAAAAAAAAAGCTTTGGATGGGTTTGTCCACATGCATGTGTGTAAGTTCCAACTCAAACAAGCCAAAGAAGCTTTAAAGTGCTTTTCTCTTTCTCCAATTTTCAGCCCACATCTAAGCCATACAGCAGGATTTCTTGTAAAACTTTCTAGTGTGCTGAAGTGAGCCACGATTTCAAGCTCTACTTTTTAAGTGTTTCAGCCTTTTGGACTTATGAAGTTAGGCTCCTGTGTCACTTTTGAATGTGGGATGTACTTTTTTGCAACTGTGAGCCTTTTTATACAACAAAAATTACTAACAGAGTCCATTATAGTAATTCATGCAAAATATGCAATAGGCTTGGTTCAGCTGTTCCACACAGATAATTTCCCAGTTTTCCTTTGCAATTTCTGGAATATTCTTGTTTGTGGTGGATAAATCAAACATTTTAAAATGGGGATTCACCTGAGTATATTTTAAATGCACTGAACAACGATTTAATTTCCAAAAGTGCTCAATTTCCTAAAACTTCTATCTTCAGTGAAATGTTAACTTGCTTAAAATACCTTTTAAAATTATCCCCATTCCCTTTTACTCTGGGCACTTTCTCTGACCCAGCTGATAGAATTTCGTGCTGTCCAGTTCCTTTCTCTTTACCTGTCTCAAGGATCAGTTAGGCCAACCATCTGAATTCCCCGCTGCAGTAAGAAACACTCTGAGACATTCCCTCCTGCTTTGTCAACTGTTGCATGGCTGAGCTAGCACCAACACTTAATGGCCACTGCATCCTGTCTGCTTTACAAGAATCTGACACTCTGCAGAGGCAGACACAAATCTTTACAGCTGCCCCTTATCATTTGGTAAAGCATCTGCTTTTTGGAAGTATATAAATAATTATACTATTCCTCTGGGGGCAGCCAATCCTGTTCACCAACTTGTGGGCACTTTTCAGCTATCCCCCTGGCTGGTGGTGTTCAGATAAAGACTCTTTATTCCTCACACTCCCACTTGCCTGAATTTGCCTCTTCCAGCAGGCAGGGATCAGGTCTGTGGCCCCGCACACTTGAAACTATGAAGCTTGCTGAGTTTTTCTGCTGGGCAGTTTTCCTGTGCAGTTTGGGAATAGAACAAAGTAGATTTGCATTGATTAAGGACTTGCTTTCTCTTACCTGCTCAAGGTAACTTAATTAGGGTGACATTATTTAATTACGATTCCAAAATATATACTCATGTGGCTAAAGGTGGATGGCATGCAGTATATGAACATTAATGCTAACTTTCTTCCTGGGCTGATTTCAAGGCTCTCATGAAAATAAAATGCTGCTGCCCGTTAATTTGACTATGTCAATAAATAAAAATGTCCATAACAAGTGTATGAAGCTAATTAGGATTTTATGGCTGTGTTGTTCTGGTTGATAGTTGTGCTGCTGGCTTGCTGGGTCTTTATGTTTCAGTGATGTACACCTCATTGATGCATAACATGTAACACCTGTTGATGTGCTAAATGTTCAGTCCTGGCAATTGGCCTTCACATCGTTTCTGGGTACCAGAGGTTTGTGTAGCAGACTGCAGGTTTCATAATTTACCTTACTTGGTTTAGAAGAGCTTTTCCTAAAGGAAAACATTAAAGCTTCTGTAGTCCTGGTGAAGTTTCCTGAAGTCTGTGGAAAAAGCCAGCATTGTTTTCTGTTGCAAATAGGCAAGTTTATTCCCTGGGCTGGTTTGGTCCTTCCCTGTGAGGCAGGCCCACCCTCAGTTGGAAGCTGAAGGCTCCACGTGCAGCTGCTCTTTCTCTCCCAGCAAGCACACATCACCTGTGGTGCTGCAGCTTCTTAGCTTGAGGTGCCATACAGAAACATAGGTATTCTGAAATAAAATCAGTATTCACTGAATCAAGTGTCTGTTCTTCACCATTTTTCAGAAGCAGTCTTGCCTGAGAATTGCACCTGTATAATAAAGGAGTATTAAGTAATTTTCTTGTAGGTGGAGTTTCCTGCAAACTACTGTTAGTTTCAGACTTTGCTTTGAAGTGTAGAAGATTATACCCCTCTTACTTTTGCTTAGCAGAATGTCTTTAACTAGATCTGCTTGAACTGTTGTTAAAATGTATTGGTTTAGAAATATTTATGTGTTGTTTTAAAAATCCTGTTAATGTCTTAGTTTTAACAGGATTTGGTGACTGTGGATTGCACAAGCCCATTTAACACTGTGCTTAACTAGAAATATCTCTTGCCTGGAGTGCTGGCTCCCAGGCTAAGCTCCAGAGCAGCTGGTGTGTACCCTGGGAGAAACACCCTGTGCTGGGGAAGGGGGCAGAGGCACCTCCCAGTAAAGGAAGACTAGCTGGGGTTTCATGGCCATTGGAGCCACACACACCTTCGGGTTGCTGGTTTGTGGAATTTCAGCATAAGTGAACGTGTTCCTCTGCCAACTGTTATAAAACATACATGCTTTTAACCTTGGTTTTAAATAACTGCTACATTAACAGGACAACGGCGTTACTCATCAGAAAGAAAAAGCAGGTAAGCAACCCAGTTTGGTATTGAATTCAGTACATGAACACAGTAAATAATTCCAGCAGTTTATTCTCCCCACCTCAATCTTGTCATTCTGTAACATTTTGTAACTTCGTTTTTCAGAAAAGACCATGGTTGCCAAATGAAAACACGGGTGATGCAGAAGACTCTCCCACTATATTTTTACTGGACGCAATGGCAGAAATGTATAAGAGAGCAAAGACTAAAACAAGGAAAAGGGAGAAAGACCTGAATAATTTATTTCAAAGAAAGGTAGATGCATTCTGATGGGAAGTTCAGATTTTTCTTCTTTGCCTTTTGGCACAAGTTCTATCCTAAAGGAAAGACCATGTTTTTGACTGCAAAAAAATTTGAAGGAAAAAGAAATAGGGTTCTAGTTTCAACAGTGGCTCTTGAAATGGGACAAAGCGTAGTTCTGAGTGAGCTTGTCCCTGAACTCTGCACACTATGGGTCAGACAGCGCCTGCCATAGGAACCTGCCGTGGGCCCTGGGGGCTGTTTGTTGGTAAGACTCTTCTACTGCCAGGGTCTTCTTAAAATGGGGTGTCTTCCCATCTTCATATTTACCTGCACAGGTTACACAAAGTAAGATTGTGTTTGCTTGTTACCAAGATGTTAATGACTCAGCTTCAGAGATTAGTTGTGTTAATTGCATGATGGTGTTGCAACTCTAGCCAGCAGCTGATATGCAAGCAACCAACCCAAAACAAGTCCCTGGTTTTATAGTTCAGAACTTGAATCTCATATCACTCCCCCTGCAAACTGACTTGTGACTGAATGGGTCAAGACTGTTCAGGAGTCAGATTTGGTCATCTTCAGAAGTTGTTTTTTTTTCTTCAAAGGTTTTTGAGTCAGTTTCTGAAAGTGTAGTTCAAGCACTTGAATTTTAATGTTCAGTTTATGACATTTTGTATAACACACTTTGAAAGTTTTGGTAAATCTCTCTGGTAAATTTGCTTATTACGTTCTTTTATTTTGGTGCTTGATTTGTAAAATGCTTTAATTTATTAAGTGCCTTCTGCCTGACACTCAAATCATATCTTGGCACTTCAGTATTTTTTGATGCATTATATATTTTTGCTATATAGCAGGCATTTTCAGTTTGAAAATATCAGTGTTCAATACAAGTAAGCTTACCTTCCTGGTATTATAAATGTCTCTGGTTTGGAATATATCACTTTTTAAAGTGCAAACTTCAAATTTATTTTTTTTTTCATTATCTGTGTCTTAAATACTTCGCTCTCCTCTCTTAGTTTCCTCTTATTCTTTCTCTCAAAGTATGTGTATTGGGTTTTAGTTGTTGCCTACCAACAGGGGTGAAACAGAGCTACAAACATCTGATACCTCTTCTACATGTACTGATAATCTTAAGACTCTGGGTTTTGTCAAGGGCAACATCATGTATGTTTTTTTTTTTTCTGAGAAAATGCATTAACAAATCAAAACACCCTGCATATGGCTAAAAATGTCACTATTTTTTCAGATTTTTGTGAAAGCAAAATCGTAAAAAGTTGGACTTTTGAAAACTGGAAGATAGTGATTTCCAGATTCTTTTAATACTCTCCTTAAAAAAATCCTCTCCCCCATGCTAGGAAGAGAGAAAGCTAAAAGGAAAGAAAAAAAGCCTTGAATTTTTAACTAAATAACTTTTACCAAAATGAAAAATTTCATATAAAATGATTTTGTTTAACAGGCTGTTTTGATTTGATTATTGTTTTTATTTTTCAATGGCAAGTTATTTACTGTTTTCTTTTCTCTTCATTGTATGGCCCCAGGCCTCACTAAGTGTGCTCTATTCAAACCCTGCTCTGAAGAGAGAAATATTAATTTCCACATGGGCTTTTCTATAGAACTCATCACTATGGTAACTGAATGTTTCATAAACATTAATGAACTTATTTTCACTGCACTGCAGTCAGGCATTGGGTGGTAGTATTATCCCCATTTCATGATGAAGAACTGAGGCAGAAAGAGATTAAGTACAAAATTATTCACTAATTTTAAGTTCCCAATCTGAGATGCATGGTCTGATTTTTCAGAGGACTTAACTTGTTATCTGTTCAAAGCACAGCTCCCATTGCCTTTGCTTGCAGCTGGGAGTTCAAATTTCTTTGTGCTTTCTCTACTTGGACAGAGACTGCTTTAATCCTGTTCATACACAGTGTTTGAAATTTCTTTCCCTCAAGATTATCAGAAGGAATGGAAACTTATTACTTACGACCCACATACTCTTTCTAGATATTAACTAAAATTACAGTAGTTTACATAATTTTATCCAAATAGCAATTCATAACTTTGGTGTTACAACTAAAATAAGAAGTGTCCTTATCCCAAATTCTCGAAGATTAGAAAAGCATTTGTTTTGTGACATTAATTTTTAATTTTCATGAAAGAGAGCAAAACTCCTGGGACACACTTGTTTTGAGATTTAGGTGGAGACTGCTGCTGTAACTACAAGCAGTTAAACTGGTGTATGGAATCATGGATATTTATCCTGAGTCATTTATCTAATGAATAAATCCTGCCCTCCCTGAAAGCCAAGATATCAAACAAAGTGTATTAAATATATTTTATTATATGGGATTTTTCAAGCAAGGGAATCAAATATATTGTTTCAAACACATCTGGGCTTTGGCAAAGCTCAAGTTCGGAATCATTGATCTGCAGAGGTTCCCTTACCCAGGAGGTGGCCTATTAAGATCGTTTTCTGTCTTCTGTCTTTAAGCATTGGGGCTTTAGAGTGGTTTAGGATATCTTGAAGAGACAGGCCTAAACTTGCATCAGAATATGTCACTTGGACTCGTGGCTCCTGTCATTCAGAATAGCTTTGCAGGCTTCCATCCCATTCTTTCCTTTAGACCTACAAGTCACAAATATTTGCAAATACAAACTTTCTCTTAGATCTTCCCCGAGAGATTTACTTCTGGAGCAAATTTTTGTGGATGTTTTTCTGAAGCAGTGGTTTAGAAGCAAGTGCTGACCCCATCTTAACTACGGAGGTGCAAACAGGCTGCTGTAATATTGTGTTGTTGAATTCTCCTTCCAGTGCCGAATGAAAGAGAGCTTGCCCTTTTCCTCAAACCTCTCCCTGATCGAGAGATGAGTGAGCTGGTAACTACAATATCCAACAGCTTCACCAAGTCGAGAATGTGATGTCTGTGTAATAACGCTCAATTTTGCACACTTCAAATCCATTAGTAGCAATTACCTTACCTGAGGTGTTTTGAGTTAGTTTTAGCGCAGCATTCTTGCAGTTGGTAGATAATGAGCATAATAATGTATACAGCATTTTCAAGTCTCTGTTTTTAGCTGCAATAATGCCATTAGGATTCTATTTAGCAAATGCGTGCTTCACACAAAAAGTTAAGACTATTTTGTTCATGTTCTCCCCCTCCCCCCATTTTTCTGTTGGACCTTACGTCCTATTCTAATCTATGCTGTGCTGGCTTTCCTGACAGAGCAGGAAAGTGTTTTAACCACTGCACTTGTGCAAAGGCAGTGGGGCCTAGTACATTGAGCAAAAAAACAGGATGCAAGAAAGCAGGGTTTTGCTTCAGCCCTGTCCTGCTGGGCACCTTTGGGCGAGCTGTGAGTCTGCACTCTGCTGTGTCCTCTTTGCCCAAGGGATGAGGACACCTGCAGCACACTGCAGCAGCTGTCCCCCTTGCACCAGGCTGGGCTGTGACACTGCTGAAGCTGCTGGTGGACTACATGGTGGTAGGAGATGCAGATGGGCTCTGTGTTACTGAGAGATGCAGGTGTTGCAGTACCATTTGCTATGGAATCAGCTCGGTCATCTACACTGGGGGTCCTTGGGCACTCCAGATGTGCTGTGGCTCCCCTACCCCACTGGCTTTTTATCTTCCTTTAGAAAAAAAGGATTTATTATCCATATGGGGAGTTAGAGCTGAGAGCAGCCCAACCCAGCCTGGAAGGGGTGGATGGTAAAGGAAAGGTAGCTACAATGCATGTAGTCCCAGGCCTGCTGATTTCTGGATGTCAGTGGGGTCAGACATCTCTGGTTTGGGTGTTGCAACCTTGCCTTCATTCTGGGATGAGAAGCCACCCCAGTACGCCCCCATTACAAGATCCCTCTTTATCAGGAATACCCGGCTGTCCTTGTAGTGATGGGACTATTTCAGAAAAGCTTTGGGTTGGGAGAACTAGCACTGCACCAGGTATTCTTTCCTTCTGCTCACTGAATGGGAAAAAGAAGAATTCAGATTTTTTTTGTTATCATCTGAACCAAATGAGACTGCTAAGATAACACCCCCCCTTCCCTCACCTCCAGTTTCGTAAGAAACAAGATTTCTTTGCTTTTATCTTTCCAAAGAATTCCTTACCAGAGAACGAGAAAAGGGCCAAGGAGATATAACTGATGCCTTTGTACGTGTCACTGCTAAGGTCTCTGGTAGAGATCATATCAGCATGTAAAAAATAGCTCTAAAGTGTTAGTGCCCCTTTTGTATTAAATTGACTGCAAAGAGTATTTGGGCAGCCACAAAAAGTGTTTTGGGAAACTGACTTGCATTTGCAGTTAATGTCTGTATAAACAGAGGTTCAAGTGTAGAGAGCCTTTTCTTTTTTAAAAGCGAGCACATTAACATGTCTTTGGCAAATGTGCACCTTCTCTCCAGCTCTTTTGCACTTAGGTGTTCTTTTGAAAAGCAAACTGATTCTTCTGGCATTGAATTAATCTTTCTCACCTTTTAGTTGCTCTGGCCCGCTGACTGCATGCCAATGCCTCCTCCTGTCCTGTAAGCACATGGTCACAACATAGGGGATATGCTGGGTTTCCCTTAGTTGATGGAGAGCGTTGGAGAGCTGTCCTGGTAATGCTCAGGAGGGAGAGCTAAGCTGAATTTTAGCACTCCATGGATAAGGGCAACATGATGGAAAAGCACTGGGCTGAATGAAAACAACAAAGTGCTTCAGGCTGTGGGGTAGGTGGGGTGGAGGGGAGCAGAGTCTGTCCCCCCTTCTCTGCAGACACCCCTTCTCCCTGCTTGCAGGGCTGCTGGTCAGGCTATGACTGCCTGTTCCTGGGGCTGAGGTGTTTGCTCACCACCCCCTGGCCCCTTCAGCTGCAAGAGTGACTGTCACCTCCATCCGTCTGCTGCCCTGGATGTCTGCTTACTTGACAGCAGAGTCCAAAAGCTTGACCTCATCTGCAGCCCGCACACTGAAAGGGAGCCAGGGGAGGCAGATATCACCTCTCAGTCACAGCGTGCCCAGGCTGCTCTGGGGGCAGCACAGCAAAGCGCTGGCCCTGATCTTCTTGCATTGCCATCACCTACCCTGAAATTAGCAGCGGCACGTCCAAGGTTAGTGGTGAATTCAGATACCCAAGCTACAGAGGAGGAAGGTGAGTAAAGGACAGTGGTTGCATACAGTATAAGCAGTTGCCTTAGGCAATGTGTGACCTCTGAATTAAAAAGACCAGGATTAGAAAAGAGCTTTTTGCATTATTGGGCCAATTTACAGAAAGCTTTAGTCCTAATTGTATGGTACTGCAGAGCTTTAACTTGAGCATATATTGGTTTTGTAACCTGATCCCCACATAAATCACAGTTGGTGAGAGCGGAACAATTAGTGCCTTAATCTACTGGAACTACACAGTATCTTTAAATCTGATTTTTCCTGATCATTATGGGTATTACAAGAGTCAATTAATTTATATTTCACACAAAATGTAATTAAATCCCATGATAACCGGACTGTGAAATGAATGGGGGGGAGGAAGGGGGATGATGAGGAGGAGGAGGGGGAGAAAGGCCTTTCTTCTTGGAGCTGCCATCAAACATCATGGTGTGCCATGAATGGAGGTGACTGCCTCCACTTCCAAGTACAGAAGTCTTGGGGTGAGGGATGTTGTTTCCTAATTTTGTACTGAACAGCCATGTGGTCACAGGAGTTTGCTGCTGTGTGCTTCCAACGCAGCCTGCAAGAAAAGCGTGTGGTGTTTGCTAAGCCATTTAAGTGCTTGGAAAAGAGGAAGGCCTTGATGTTGTGAAGAGCCCAGTGCCTGTAGTTGGTCACCTAAGGGAATCCACTTATGACTCTATTACCCAGTAAATTAGCAGAGTGGTTCAGTCAGGTATATTTATCATGAAGAGAACTGAAGATAATTAATACACTGCATTGAATGCAAATTGCACCCACAGCACTTATCTCATTTTCAATTAGCACAAATGTTACAGCACTGCAGGCTTGTTATGGTTTTACCATGGGCTGGGTAATTAATTTCTGTGAGCTACATATCAGACACCTGATAAAGCCGTTTATTAATAAATGTCACCCCAGGTATCTGTTAGGAGAGGTAAATAAATTAAATGTTCAGTTGTCTGCCCTGTGCAAATCTATTCTTACACCTCATTGCATCTTTTCACTTGTTGGTTTATCAAGGAGAACGACTATGGAGATTACAATGGCAAATAAAAGGGATACGAAGAACAACAATCTGTACCCAAAGGAGGTGTTTCTCTCAGAGACAGCCCCACTGCAGGTGGCAGGAGCCATGGTGCGGCACTGCTCTGTACCTCCCTCCTGCCCAGGGGACACTGTGCTGCCCTCTGGGGTCGCCCTCCCACCACGGCCCCCCCAGCACCCACAAGAAGAGAAAAGCTGAAGTTCCCCCACTTTCAAGGAACTTGCCAACCACTTATGGGTCTGTATGTCTGTCTGCAACTCTGTCCCTCAGAGCGTTTTAGCTGCCCCCTGCCAGAGTCCGTGTTTAAGGCTGTAATGGCTGATGGCCATAAAGCTCCCTGTGGCGTTCATACTCATCAGTTCCTGAGGTAATTCTGGATTTATCTTTTTGCTTTTCCTTCCAAAACTTTTTAAGGAGGGAGGGTGTGGGTGAACCTACCAGCTGCTGTCCAACCAAATGGCCCCTGGCAGAAGTGAGGACCCCTCTGGCTGCCTCAGGGCTGGGGCAGGCAGGGCATGGCCTACACCAGGCATTTGCTCCTTGTCACAGGAGCAAAATGATCATTATTATAGTGAGAAAAAAAACAGCTGAATATCTTCTGATCTGGTCCAGGCTTTGGGAACAGAGAGGAGTAGGAGGTGGCATGATTTCAACAGACTGATGAAGGATAAAGATGGCTATGGCACTTGAACAGGGAATATGGGAAGGTCAGGAAACGCCATTTCCCCCAGATCCTGTGCTTTCTTCTTTTGAGTGGGCAGGTCATATCTGGCAAACATTACGGGCAACTCCTGCTTTCAAAAGTTTCAACCTGAGTCTTGTTGCCTTTGCAAGGAAAGTTCCTTTTTTCCCCTTCTCATTTGATTTTGAAATTTCAGGAAGTCATGCTAACAAAAATTACTGAAAATGCTCCAGCTAAACAAAAATTTTAAAAAAATTAGTTCACCGAAGTCTTAGGAAGACTGCTAGGGCTGGAAAACATGCATGTTTGAATGCAACCTGTTACCACTTCTATCTTTTATGCCAACTTCTTTCTCTGGGTCTGTTCAAAGAGTATCTGCTTCTGCTTCGCAGCAGAGACAAAGGCAATGGTGGTGGCTTTGGTTATCCCTCGCCCCAGGGAAGATCACAAGCAGGTAGCTTTAGTTACTTTATACAATCTTCGCTTAATCTCTCTTAGACCACGCAGGCCTGATTAAATTAATACAACCTCCAGTGTGGGTGCAGTTCAGATGACAGAGAGATGCTTTATGTTAGTTATTCCTTACTGCAACTACAGAATCAAGGCAAGTAGAGCCGTACTAATTACTTTTATTCTGGTATACTTGAGGAGTTGTACTAATTTGAATACGCTGGGAAAAAAAAATGCCTCTAATTGACCGTTACATTGGTAGAAATCTGGGTATGAAACAAGCGTCAGTCTTTCCTGAAGTGCTCACAGCAAAAAATTAGGTGCAATACAAAATTCAGTTCCTCAGACACAGACATACTTAGGAATAGCCACATTATGAGCAACTTGTAAGCTAGTTATTGATAAGGAAACCTCTAACAATTGACTCTTGCCACGATAATTTAATCACTGTGAGTTTCGTTAAACACTGCTCTTAAGCAAGGTGTTTTCATCCCTTATGCAGATCTTCATTGTATTTCCTAGTTTTTATATGGTAAGTAATTTCCACATGCTTCTTGGTATCATGACCTACCATCTTACCATTGTCTGTTGTGATCTTTTCAGATTGCAGGACTCAGAGATAGCTCACTATTTCAAGATGGGATTTACAATAAGGCTTTAAAAATACTGCAGCACTTGAAAAATCAATTAAAAAATGTCTTATTTGAATTAAGGTTCATATTTCAGAGGAGAACATGTGATCATAAAGGGCAAATGACCTGCCAACATCCTTTAAAACCACATTTACTATGCTGAGAAGAACGTATGAACTCTGAGTATAAACATTTATAATAATATCCATGGTGAGGAGCTGGCAAAGTATAGGATTATATGCAAATTATTTTTTTTTAACAGAGACAATACATACAATAAAAATAGAGATTGCGAATGCACTTTAGTATCTGAGTGAGGCAGGTTTCCTTTCCATTCAGATCCAGGGATGACAGGTTGTACATGGACTGCTGACCCACGTGTCTGCCCTGCATGTTGGCTTCCACTGGGTAGCCACCTTCCCCCAGGAGGCAGAGCACAGGCAGTGCCAGGGCCATGCCAAGCCAACCCTATCATGCTCACTAGTCTTTGGCTTTGCTGGTGGGACTGGTGGTATCTGCAGAATGAGGGTCTGTCATGGGGAACCAGTGTTGTGGAAAAAGTCCTTCAGGAAGGAGCCCTGCAGCATTTGTCAGAGCCTTCTGATGGGATCATGCAGAAAACAAGGAGATTTTTACAGGGAGAGAGGCCTAGGAATAGGTTGTTGGTGGCTGAGGTCAGTAGTGAGAGGCTGGGAAGTGAGCTCACCTGGCTCATCCCTGTAACAGCCAGCTCCCTGCACTCTGTGATGAGCCTTGTATCTATGCATCATCACACATCAACTTCCTCTCCCACCTTCCTCGCAAGGGAGAAGTGGATGTAATGGAGGATCTTGTTTTTGTGTTTCTGATGTTATTGTTTATGAAAATCAGAGAAATATGCCTTATGATGGACGCGAAGTTTAGTGAAGGTTTGCATTCCCTAAAGATGTTCAACCCACAGGCTGAGGGCTCTGGACAGATGTGTATAATTCTCTCTACAGAGAGCTCATAGGGCTAGTGGAATTAGTCTGTCAAGTGTTTCCTTTGCTGCAGCTTTATACAAAGTGTTAGATGTGATGAGGATGGTAAGAATAAAGACCATGAACTCAATTAGAAATTCCATGGGAAGCTGATGCCAGGCCCGATGCCAGGCCCAATGCCAGGTTTGATATGCCTTTGTCACTGAAGAGATGCATTGCAGCCGTAAATGAAGTTTTCTAAGCATGAATGCTGCATGCTTGCATATTTCAAATCACCATAGTCCAGCTGAGAAGTGACACAGCCATGAAGAACGGAGACAAGGTCATCACCTGCCAGGGCGGCAGAGAGCATCCCAGCCAATGGAAGAGAGTCCAAGTGTTACTTGCAGAGGCTGCTATGGGAAAACTTAGCACCAGTAGCCAAATCCAACAGCACTCCTAAATTATGAAATAACCACACCAATAGTGGAAATTCACCCCCATGCTAAGTGTAGTTCACTCAAGTGACAAGCTCTTGAAGATTCTTTCCTGTCTCCCGTTTGTCTTACCTCTGTTTTGCTTGGGTTTAACCAGCTGTTTTTCTTCCACTGCCAGGTTGTTGGTAGCAGTGTGTGTCTATATGTAGAAATTTAGGTGTAGCTGTATTTCATCTGCCTATTTCTGGCAGTTCAGTCCATGCCATATCACCTATGTAACTCTGTGTAGAGGGAAGCACTGCAAATAATACGCATCAGAGTCCACAGCAGAGAGGAGTTTAGTGCTGGAGAGAACTTATTTTTTTTTCACATCACAGAGTGTGCCTGTCCCAGCAGGAATGACTCAAAATAATTTTAGTACATTACCCTGGACTTTGATCACCCATCAGGTGAGACAGTAATATCTCATGGTTTATCTTGAAGTCAAGGAGGATGAGGATGGATGTCTGTCCTCTCCCCACTGACAGGAGGGTGTCATCCATCAATGCTACTCGAATAATTCCAGCTCCACTTCCTGGCTTGAATCCAGACATGCCAGATCTAAAAGATTCTCTTCTAGCAGGTTTAGTCCAAGCTGCCCTTTGGCTAACAGCTGTAGAAGCTTTCTTAGGAGCTGGGAGCCTTGGCAGATAGAAGAACTCATATCTGCAGAGTCGATTTTCTCAAGTCTGGGTGGCAGTTCCCAACATGTTGGTAATTCTTGGTTGGTGTCCCCCCAGCTCCCCTTTTTCAAGTCTTCAGCCTTCTGGGTTAGCCTCTGGAGCAAACATGGACAGATGGCAGTGTAAGGAACCCAGTCAGTGTCACCAGGTTAAATCCAGGACAAACGGACACTGAAACAGAGGGAGTTTTGAAGTGTAAAGGGACAACTCTCTGCTCCCAAGTCCCCATGGGACAACTTGCTGCTGAAGCAAACTTGCTGCTGGGACAACTTGCCATGGGAAAACTCACCCCTGGGACATCTCTACACCAGGACACTTCTATGTGGAGGGCTGTCCCAGTGTAGATGTGTCCCCATGTAGAGGTGTTTTGATGTAGAGATGTCCCAGCTGTGAGTTGTCCAGCAGAATTTTTTCAGCAGTGACTTGTCTGCTGTGAAACGTCCCACGTAGACGTGGCAGCAGAGAGTTGTCCGAGACACTTTCTGAGGTGCAGCCACTGCAGCCAGGAGCCCTGTCCTGTCAGCACATTGGTAAAGACCTGGTCCTCCGATCAGCTGTGTGAGAACACTTACTAGGATTTTAAGATGTAGATAAGCTTGGCCAGATATAAAAGAATGCACTTGCTTTTTCACAGAATGGGGAGGAAGGAATGGAAGACGTTTGCAGAAAATATAACAGTGGGTCTCTGCATCTTGCAATGAAGCTGAGCTGAGTTCCACTTATGAGGAAGTGTCAGATCCCTCCTGTTACTTAATTTGTAGGGACAGATCATGGGGAGGGGACAGCATTTAGTCCATGCATCAGTACAATTTCTCCTTAGATGAATGAAAACCAGGTGTCTGCTATGATACTCAGAGTAGATGTATGTACTGGTATGGATGACAGCAGGGTGCAGTGGTGGTCCTGCTCCCAGGGTGGTGCTGGTAACTGTGTGGGTGCCCTGTCCTTGGGCCAGTGCTGCCAGGGCAGAGGTGAGGCTTGCTGGCCTGCACTACATCACCCATGCCAGCAGGACCCACTTGTCCACTCTGCTTTGCACTGACCTGCAGCACACTCAGCTGACTCCTCTGGCTGCACCTGGCTGCTGTGGATCATACCTCTGTGCAGGTCAGCGTGTGCTGAAGTGCCTTGGGAAGAGAATTACAGAAAAGAGAAAGTGCGATGTCAGTGCTACAATGGAGGTCCAGGGTGGTGGTTACTATTTATTGCTGGGTTGGGACCAAACGTTCTTGGCGCTGGAGGAAAATAAACATGAATGGCCCGAATATGCAACAACTTTTTCCTTCCTGCCTTGTGCGTTTATGTCAAAGCCTTTAAGTCTTTGTATTTCAGCAGTTTTTCTGTAGCTACGTGTTAATAATGTTTTTATATTCTTAGAAATACAAACTTGCATTTACCTATGTTTCAAGATTATTAGTGGGTACCAAGCAACCGATTACACTTGCAGCCAATCATGTGCCATTAACAGTGAAAACCAGCAGGCATTGTTGTTTCAAATCTCTTTTGCTTTGGCAAGGATACAATGGTAAAAAAATAGCAGCTAAATAAATTGCTTGAATATAGAGGCTTTTTCACCCTCAGGCATCTTTATCAGCACAGTTTTGATTAATATCTCTACACTGACTGGCATGTTCCTGTTGGTATTAGAGAAAATTTATTATGCTGTTCACTACTTTTCTTAAAGGTGCAAATTTAGGAAAAAAAACAAACAACGTTTAAAGGAAGTCAGTCAAAGCTGATGATCCTCATATTTGAACCACAATCTGAAGAATTATTTGCAAAGTTCTGTGAGCTGTTTAGTTTTCCAAATTACAACACTGACTCTGTTTATTTTTATCTAACAAACAAAAATTCCAGCGAAATATTGTTTGCCCCACTACAAACAAGTCAGAGTTCATAATAAGCATAAGTTTAATGAAGGAAAACTAGTATTAGCAGGCAGAGGGTCAAGTGTTTAAACTGAAACAGTTCTTGGTTAAAATATGCAGTTTCATGTCAAACAAAATTGGTCATGAATTTGTGCTGCTTTACATGTTTCAATTTGAAGAAGAAGGGAAAAAAGCCCTGTTTCATTTCAACATTTCTAAACATTTCATCTTGTTCTAAAACTACAATTCTTTGATTTCTCAACTTACAGTATATTTAGTTTTCAAAATTATTTAGATTTTATTTAAAAAATAAAATAAAAGAGATAAAATAGAATTAAACTGTTGGTTCTGAGTGAAGAAAAGTGTTTTGCTGAAACAGTATCATAATTTTCCAGTTTTTATTTTTCTTGCTAAAGCTTTCTATTTTTACAAAGAAAACCTTCTGGAAACTTGTTTTAAATCATAGCAATAGATTATTACATGCTATTTTTTTTTTAATTTGCTTTGATTTGATTTGGCTGCTTATTGCCACTCGAGAAAATCTTGTAGCAAGAAATGTCAAGTTCAAGTTTCCCAGTTCCTAGAAACAGATAAAACATCCTGATTGTTGGAACTAGGTAGGAGAGTCAATGGGATGATGGGGACTTCACTTCCTCTGAGGTTGGGAACTTTGTAGTGTAATCTAGCTACTGTGAAAGTCAATGGAAAAATGTGTGGGCAGGATCTGGCCCACTGTAACTAATCCTGTGAATCAGGTCTGCATATCCAGGTGCTTTACTGGTCTTATTGCTAATGAATCTATGGTATAAGAAAATTACCTTGACCCTGTAGTACATGCACTTCTTCGCTATCATTAACATTGTTAAGGTCCTTGCAATCCTGCTCAGTGCTGTAGATACCATGCTTCACCACTCATTTGTTACCTAAGAACATTTTTTTTTTTGGTAATCTTTGCTCTAAAAGGAAGCAAAGGTTGTTGTGAACGAAGATGAGGATGGGGGTGGGATTTTAATCAGCAATTGATCTGAGAATAAGAAAGGTTACCTGTTTGTTTGTCAACAGGATGAAGTAAATAAGAGTTAAAAAAATCTGAGACACCAGTCAAAGGCAATCAAATATGTATTTAATTAAAGCAAATATAAAAATTAAAGTTACATGTTGAATCAATAAACAGCACTTTTTTCTACATGCATTTTGAACAAGACAGATCAGAATCTTGCATGATGAAGACATAATGTGTCATAATAATTAGGAACACAGACAAAAGAACAGCTAATCAACATGCAAATTTATGCAGTTCTGGCGATTCAGATGAGGCAGATTTCTACCTCTTTTTTTGCTTGATTCATCTTCATTGCTAATCATCTGAAGGCTGCCAAATGTTCACTGACACTAATGTATTATAGGTCAAGAGAGGCAGGTCTTCACCTATTACCCCCACAAACAATATGCTTTCCTTCCCTGTTTCCTCTTCAGGATTTTCAGCAATTACTGCCAGATGCAATCAGACTCCTTGAATAGGAGCAACTGGGGCTTGTTTGTGGCTTGGATTCATTAGAATCAGGAGGATGAAGAAAGGAATAAATTACTTAATTGCACAAAAAAGTTGCAGCCAAAGTGATGGTGAGAGAAGCTGATTGTGTAGTTGCGTATTAGGCCACTCTTGGAATGGAGGATCTTAGAATAGCTGGTAGTTTGGCCTTCCTGATTCAGACAGATTTGGGTGTCCTCCAAAACAGATGGCTCCACACACCATCTATTCTTCTCTTTGTCAGGTTTTACCATTTATTTGATCTTGTTCATCTATGATGCTAGTTGTATTAGATGTAACACAAATATGCATTCAGATCATATCCATTTAGTCTTGCATCCCAACTTTTATTCTTTTAGCCTTGTTTGATGAGATGATCAAGTTGAACAAAGCCCTTGTTGTCCTATTCCTGTACCAAATCCATACAGAAAACACCAAAAACCACAACTAAAGCCTTGCACAGACAAATAATCCTCCCATGTCACAGGTTTTAAAGGTTTATTCCTCCCAGTTTTACCAAACAGCCCCCAGCTCTGACAAATGATAAGCAGACACAACAAATAGTTAATTTTTATTTGATCCCATAGAAACAAACATTTGCATATGCCCAAGCAAAACTGCTTGCCTCCCCTCCTTATGCTGAGACCCCTCTTCAGATATTCTCTTCAGGTTCCAGGCCATGTGTTATGCTTGTGGGTGGTCTTAAGATCTTAAAGAAAAGCTTTGCTCTGTGAAGTCATGCAGCACTGTATGTAATTAAGTGGCTATTCCCCCCCCCACAAATCCCTCTATGTTTCCTAATTTCATTGTTGTTATGAATGATCAACAGTTTGTGGAAGAGATGTCTTTTGGGTGATGGTTAATACTAAGTTTTAAAAAATGAGATGTGTGGTTAGGGATTCACTTTTTGGGTGTCACCCTGTGCATAGTGCCACTCTGCAGCACTGCTTGCTCACGGGGGTGGGAGTGGGGGTCACACACATTCTGGTTGCTGGGTCTGAAGTGTCTGCTGCTGTATGTGTATGTAGGAGAGGACAGCTGTGGCAGCTGCCATAGATCTTTCAGCTGGGGAAGGTGGGGTATTCCTTGCTTATCTGATTGTTGTGGGGATCTGTGGTCAGAGAGGGACAGGTCTTTATGCAATATGATGTGGTCCTGGAATACAATGAGCTTTTAGGTTTTGTATTAATTTGTCTTTTGGCCCAGCATCTGTTGCAGCTGACAGATGCCCAGGAGTGCTGCTTTACTTTGCAATCTTGTTTTTAGGTCTTGCATGCACAACACAGGCTTTTCTGGTACCTTTGAGGACAAAACCGGAGTTTGTAAAAGGTGTTAACATTTTTTTCAAAGTAAAATAAAACAGCTGCAACCCTGGAGGGAGAGCTCAAGCTCAGAATTTCCAGCATCAGAGTTGCAAGCCCCTGAATGTCCTGTCTTCTCTGAGGCATGTGAGATGAGGAGACACTCTAGAGACCCACATCTTGCCAAGCTGGTGTCTAACAACTGTTTACATTGCCCCTTGGGAGGGACCTCCCTCACAGGGACCTTGGGATGCCTCCTGTAGTCTTTTCAGATGCCACATGTTGATATAGCTTCATGAAGATAGTGTGCCCTTCAGATGGCAGCTTTATTTTTGGGACTGAGGCTGACGGAAATTTTTGACCAGAATCCCTGCTGCACAGCCTCTGGTAAACATCTTGTTCTTCTCTTCCTTCCCTCAGCCCCTTCATGGTGCTCATGGCCTGCTGTGGCTTTGGTCCCGAGGTTTCTTCACTCTTCTTCATGGGTTGGAGGGGAAGGAGCATCACCCTCTGGGAAGCAGTAGGGCCCATCCAAGTATCCTCCTGACCTGGGGGTGCAAATCCTGCACTGAGAGCATGTCATCCTTCCTCTCAGTGAAGAGAGAGAGAAGAGCCAGGCCCTCTGGAAGAGGAAAGTAACATTCTGCTTCGTGTGCTGCTTACATTCTCATGAGCAAGTGTGATTTTTATTTGGGGTGTTTCATAAGGCACTGGTGAATGTATTTTATTGCAAGTCTTAGAGACTTAATTTTACTACTGTGTCACTAGGGGGAGATTTCTGAAGGCACAAAATGCATTTAAGTGCTTACGTCTCTATTGAAAGTCAACAGGAGTTATGCATCTAAGCAGCCTTTCTGTCTGAGGGAAATATACACACTGAAATTGAGAGAGCCCACATATCTGCTGTGATAAAGTAAGCCAATGGGTGAGGCTACAAAGAACTGGTGTTTTTGTTGGCTTTTTTTTTTTTTTTTTTTTTTTTTTTAATAATTGCCCTCAGATCCTTCATTTCTCACTGGCTGGGGTTTCTTTTGTTACAAAGCCTTGCGATACCTCATCTCCGCAGTCAAAATCCTCCTAGATTGTTTTGTGATAAGAAGATTGAGAAAAATCCACACAAGGAACTTGTCTTTGTACAGATGATAGATACCTGGCTGCTTTTCCTTCTAAAGTTATAGGGATTCAAGAGCTGATGATGTCTTACAAAGGCTCCCTCTATCTGAAGGTCCCCTAAGAAAGGCGAGAGGAGCTTTGCTTTGACAGGCTTTAAAATATGTGTAATCTCTTGCAGAATGGCCTTTACTTTCACAGCTCCTCATGTTGCACCATGTCCTGATTTCTACACTTGTATTTGTCACTGAAATGTTGCCCGAGCAGCTTGGGTGAATAGTTCTCAGTCTGAGGGTTGCTCACTTGGGGTATTTACCATTTTTTATTTTATTGTGAAACTCGCTATCCCAGTGCACAGAATATTATCAATAGCATCTGAGTGAGTGACTAAACTGTTTGGAATGGAAACAGAAGGGAAGGTGAAGGATGCAAATTAATACTCTTGTCTGCTTGAAAATACAGGAGCACTGGCAAAGCTTTGGGCAAAGAAAAGGATATTTGTGCAAACATCGTTGAAAAGTCTATGGACACAGTTGGAGTAAAAAGTCCTCAGCAAATTGGACATTTGTGAATGATGTTTTAACTAGGTCTAACAACCTAATCTGGGTACCTGTGGCAACTAGCATCTGTAGTGTTCTTTAACTGCTGCTGTTTCCTGTCAGAGTAAGGTATAGGCTTGGAAAATGGAGATAATGTTTCTGAGTGGAATTAGCACATCTATGGGCAGACCATCATACTTAGTTTGTGTGCAAAGTGGAGGTTAAAAAGGTTGCTGTCCTTTTGTGTCAGGAGTGGCATATGTCATACTGCTGGTCTCTGAAGGCTCTTGAGGAACTTCTGCCGATTGGTGAACTCATCCGTCCTGACAGTCTATTGCCTCCTTTGTTCTAACATATTTTCACTCTCCTCTTAATGTTTCCTGTTTTCATGAATCTTCCCCTTCTGCTGTATTTTCCTGTGTGTGTTTTTTGTCTCCCAGATGTTGTATGGCCAGCTGTTTCAGTAACTCTTTGCATACTACAAAATTGAAAAAAAAAAAGCAAGTGGAAAAAACCCACTTTGGAATGATAGTGTTTTTTCCGTGCACATCACACATTGGCTGAGACATGTTCAGCTGATACGTTAAACATCTACGTAAAATATTGGAATAAAAGGAGTATTTTATTAGTGTGTGCATTCAGTATATGAGTTGGTATCTGCTATTTAAAAAAGCAAGAGGCTCTTTTAAAAAAGCAATGATTTGCTAGCAGTGATGGATTTAATATTTGTTCAGTGCTTGAACCTGTTTATGCACAGATTTGTTTGATATAGGTAGTTTAGGACTATGGATTTCTGTGGAAAAACATGGTGTACTTATTAAATGGCCAAAATATATGGATGTAGGGCAGCATATTTGAAGATGTACGCAGTAGCTCCTCTTCTAACTTCCTGATATTCGGCATTTCTGAAAGTCAGGGTATTTATTTAGATGCCTAACTGCACATTTCTGCAGCTTGGAAATGTCAGCCTACATCATAAATCTCAGCCATGCCAACTCTTCCCTTACCAAAGTACTTCTGTCTATCTCCACACAGTTATCAGGGTTAGGTTCTTTTCTTGTATGGCATAGTTTGTATGTAATATTACCCTTGTGATGATTCCTTGTGGGAGATGAAGTGGGATTATCTCCTTAGTTTTACGTGTCTGTATTGCCTGCCTTTGACAACTGGTTGCTGAAAACTTTGCAATGGTAAATACAGATAACCTGGGTCTGAAGCTCCAGAGGTTTTGTCCGTTTACCTCTGAGAATTAGTTGCCGTGCATGAGTGTCAAGCAAAATTTCATGTTGGAAATGGGTAAGTAAGATAAAAACCAGGCTGATCAGAACAGATAGTAACTATCTTTATCATAGCTCTGTTAGTAGCCTTCACCACATTTCTCCAAGTGAAAGTCTGCTAAGTACCTGTCCTTGGAGCGTGTTTCTTCCCTCACTTCACTTGTCTTATATCACTAGCTGGAGCATAGTAGAGTCTACAAATACACTTGGCAAGATTTTCCCCAAATCCTAACTGGTGGGATAACCATTTAACAATTACATAGATCTGCAGAAAATGTGGTGCATACCTAACTGTTTGAAAAAGACCAAGATGTGAAAAACATACTGCCTGTGAACAAGCTGACCACATGTAGACAGTGAGTTTGGTGCTGCTGGAATGCACTGTTAGGCTTGCTGTGCCTATATGACCAACAGGATTTGCTGAGTGGGTCCAATGTAGGGGAAGTTTGACCTACGAAACTAGCAGAATCAAATTCCTTGTTGACATCTGGCCTGGCTACAGCCTAATAAATCTTGTCCTTACCTTTTGATTAATTTAGATTTAGCTCTGTCGTGTAAAAGCTCTGCTGAATTTCCCTTGGCTCTGCTACTTTTCAGTGCACCTTGTCCTGCTTTGAGAAACTGCCTCTGGCCTAACCTCTCTGCCACTTTCAGTGACTTCGTAATGTACTCACTGGCAGGTGAAGATGGGCATAAATGCCCTCTGCAAAAACTTTGCCACAAAACAGAATCCCAGAATTTCCTCCTACTCCCTTCTCAGGTAACTACTTGAGCAGTCCAGGATACTGAAGATCAGAAGAATTCAGTCTATAAACGCAATCAAATTCTTCAGAGCTGAAACTTGCCCTTCACACTTGTTTCAGACTTATAGTGGCATTCAACCCTTTGCCCATGGAGCTAGGAACTGCACCTAGAGCAAGAGCTCCCACAGTGTGATACATTAGTTACTCATGACATACAGGGAAATTCAGAGTGGCAGGTAATTTGGCAAGCACAGAGGTGGAACCCTTGGCAAAAATTGATTAAAAGCTCTTGATTTAAAACCATGGCCCACATGATTTTGGAGGAGAGTCTCGCTGGTGAGATCCTTCCTAAATCCCTTGTTACTTTCTGTATTTTGAAAAGGCCACCTGACACTGTCAAGTGATTGGGGGTGCTATCATGGATTCAGCCAATTCCTTTGCCAGGTGAGCTTGTTGGCACAGGAATTAGGAAGTCCAGGATTTTGGACCCTTGATGGCAGCAGTCTTCTTATCTTTCTTTAACCATCTAATATTTTTCTATGCCCTCTTAAAAGACAATGGTACCTGGGATTTCTTTCAGATCCAGATGGAAAGCTTTTGTTAAAGGGAGTGGTAATGAGGCTTAGTAAGATTTGTTTTTTGTTAAGAAAACATCGTCTGGCACTTGCTTTTGGAGCTGGTTGCTTATGAAGGTTTCTAATTCAGGGTCTTAATTTTTGTAAAGCGTGAATTACAAGAAGTCAGAAGAATGATGCGAAGAGCATTTAATAATGCACATTCACAAAGAAGTGGTGTAACTACATTAATTAGGCAAGTCTTGCGTAAAGATGCAATGTAATTATATATTTGAGACAGTTAATTAGGGAGCTACTTGGAAATTTCAGTGAATATTAAGGTAATTATACATAAATACTATAACCATTAAGACTGCACCCATAATGAAAGCAATAACTAATTACATAAATAACAGCATACTTATGTTTTTACATTACCAATACCTAACAATACTTCCTCTCTTTCCCTACTCTCTTTGCTGTGCAAATGACAAAACTTCCATTTTTAATTTGGATATTCTTACAAATTGTCAGGGAAACAATGAACTTTCCTCTTGTTCTCTTTTTCTAGAGAAGGCCGGAAAACTGAAGTTATGCACACCTAGCAGCAAGACAGTCGGGCATACTGCAGTTGTCTGCAACCTATATGAGGAGTTTTTGGTGACTGCTCTTGGATTTCATACACGACCAGATCTGACAAGCTTAAAAAAAATATAGTATAACTGTTAAGATAATGATTTAAATAGTTTATGCAGCTTTGAGTGAATCAATACCTGAGGGTTAGACGAATAGTTCTCATTGAAACTGGGCCCTACATTTCATAGTGTTCAGCCTATGGACAAATACCTGATCCAAGCTAAAACATTTCTTACCATTTGTTTCTGCCAAGGTTTGGGGTATCTGTTTGCTATCACCTTCACGTTCCCCTAAATCTGTCAGCTTCCAATGACAAGAGTGTGGTGACACTTCATGTGCTGTGCACATTGCTATCCTTTTCTCATGCTACCTCAACAAGACTGAAACTTGGGCTCTCTAATCCCATAAGAACTACCAAGCAAAGAGCTTTTTATGAGGAGCAGCTCTACTGAATCAGCTGAAATAGAGAATTGTTGCTTCCAAATACTGAATTGATGATAGTTTCTAACGACTCTCATCTAAGGATGTAGTAGTGTCTCACAAGCTCTAATAGGTATGGTCTCAAAATGAATCTGTGGTTCTGTGAACTGTCATGAGGGAGAGTTTACAGGTGGGAAAACTGAAGAACAAGATTTCATGTGACTTGTACAATGTCATGAATAACATCCAGAGTCCCACTGTAACTCTCTTTGCTCTGTTTAAGTCACAAAGTCATCCTCTCTCCTGCCAGAGGGACATGACACAGGGTTTGGAGTCTAGCTATGGTACACTTTTCTCTCTTTGTTAATAATATTTGAATAATTTAATTGACCTGGTGAGACAGTGGAGAATGTAATTTTCAGCCAGTTGTCCATATCATTATGTTTCCATCAGACATTATGACTAGCTGTCTGAAAGGGCCCACAGCAGCATGGGCTCTGTGCGTGTTTGTAATTTTGAAGTCACTGTCCTGCCAAACAAGGTCAAAAATAGAGCTGGGATGCCAACTGGGAATTCTACAGACTTGAATGTCCTGGCAAGGAATGCAAAGATTTTCTTGGTAAGTCCCATTTCCATTAAGATATCTACACTAAGGTATAAATGCTGAGGCAAAGCTAAAGATGATTTAGGAGAACACAGTAAATTTTGCTGTGCTCCTATTGCAGACTCCAGGGCAAGTAGCTGTTTGCAACTGAGCCATATTTTTTTAGCTCAACAATGGAGATCAGTGATACTTCTTGCCATAAACTTCAAAATCTGTCATAGGCTGGAGGGACCTTTCAAATAATTTTGATTCTAGCTAGATAGTGTCATAATTTTGAGATGGCTAATCCTTTGAACCTCTATAAATGATCTTACAGTTTCTGATTTACACTGTGGCTCATGTTCCAATGTAGATAAGTTCTTACAACTTTTTTGTACTGAAGTGATTTCACTAACTTTTCAAGCTCTTCATTTCTAGCAGGCTGATACTGGGGAGAGCTGACCTTTGTTGTCCTTGTACTACATGGACCCCGATCTTTGCATAGATCTTCTGGAAGAAAGATGAATTAGCAAATACTGTAGCAATAGGTAGGCTACCAAAGGTGAATTTTGTTAGACTGATGTGATATTGTGCTCTGAGTTTGTGACCAAGAGAATTATAGCAGCTCTAATTCATCAAGGTTTCTGTAAAATGTTTAATGTGAAAGAAAATAATTTTGGCTGGAGAGTATAGGGTGAAGACATGTAAATAAATGGCTGTAGGAGGATTGCTGAGAACTGAGCTGAAAGAGCTGTCAAGGAACAAGAAGAGAAACTAGCAGAGTTTATTAATGTTCAGTTTTGTGACCTATCTGAACATTTATATTTGTGGTCACGTAAGAAAATGTGTGCAAATACAAAGTCTGTAAGAGACAGAAAGCTGAGAGGCCTTGACAATTCAGAGAAGGACTGACCCTGACAACAGGAGAAGTGGAAAATGGATAAAATTAAGCACTAATAAACCACAAGGTCATGCAGATGTTTTTTTGCTCTGAGCAGGAGGCTCACCAGCTGGAAGTAACAGAGAAGTGTTTTGCTGAATCTCACAATGACTGACAACTGTTGGAGCTCTGCAACAGCAGGGAAGGGAAATATCCCCTGAGATGTTCCCCTGGATGTTACATCAGGGGAAGCATATCCAGGAAACACGTGGGATACCCGACGACTTTTGTACAAGGCACTGGGGAGATCCAGAAAAAGGCTGAGTCCAGAAAAAGGGCTATTAAATTTAAATAGGAAATGAGGAATAGAAGATTGTCTTTAGTTTAGCAAAACTAAAACAGAGTAGGAGTATATTGTTCCCTATAAATCTATTATCAGGGTTAGTCGTGAGAGAGAACTGATTAAATTAGTGGTGTACTGAATGCATAAGGACAGTTGATAGAAGCCAACTGAATAAACGTTCTTTGGGAAAGGGATGAAGATTTTTAGTAACAGTAAGTTTTTTGAGCAGCTTTCCAGTAGGAATCACAGGGGCAGGAAAAATACCTGGTTTCAAGAAAAAAAACTAGAGAAATTTGTCAATGAGATTGTAACGTTTTGATATCAATGAGATACGATGTGTTAGATGTGGCAGGGGATGATCTGGAAGGACTCTTCCAGTCCTATTTTCTATGTAAAACTATTCAATAGAGCCCCTGATCTCCGGAGTATTTTTCTGTAGAAGACTTCAATAACAAGCTAGGGAAAATGGCCTTTCCTTTGGTTTCTTTGTTTGCGTGTATCTTTTCAGGAGGCACAGATCTGATCAAAGTGCCAATGAATCTTGTGGTAGGTTAGATGCAGATCTCTATTATCTGTATGACAATACCTCTCAGAGGTCCTGCTCATTACTGGGGCCCAGCTACTTTCCATAACTTGACTTCTATGATCCTAGTTCATCTGTTAGCTAAATCTATCTGAAGCTCTGTTTCCTTGATAGACCCTTTAATATTTTATAGGTTTCTTACAGTTCATGTATTCTTGTAATCTTCTGAGGTCCTTCACAGCAAGCCAAACAATCTTCTGCCTTTCACGATCCCATCAGCTAGCCAAAGCCACGAGTAGATCACTAATTCTCCATGATAAGATAAATATCAAATCACCCTCCACTATTCTGAAAAGATATCAGTCTACTCAGTCTACTTGTAGCAGCTGAAAGAACTGTTAATATAGGATATTGACTGACAAAATTCATAGGTGTGCAAGGAGGTTTACCAGAAACATGGTATTCATGCATACGGCTTGGTGATTGACAGCCCCAACAGGTTAGAGGTTACCCATGGAATACAGCCTTGTTGGCCTAGGATGAAATGTTCCTTCTGACCCTTCTGTAAGCTAGTGATATACAGCACTGGCTAACATATCATTAACTTGCATCACCACGATGATGGGATTAAGACCCAGAGGGCTTTATCTCTACCTTATTAAAGGCAATTAAAAGCTGCATGACAGTTTTAAAACTTGTTGATGTAAAGAAAGTTAGTACCTGTCTTAGAGTAGCACAATAAATAATTGTCTGGTTGCTTTGCTTTTTGTAATCTGTCCAAGCAGCTGTATATTATCATTATTTTGCTGCAAATACAGCTTTTTTATTTGTCAACAAAAGAGCAGGTAAGGCTCTATGTAAATAATAATGAAGGGCACTTCCAGGTTGGAATTTTTCCCATTTAGCTGTTAGAGCTGTTTTTCAAAGCCTAATTACCCCCCCCAAATTTTAAATCCAATTTCAGTTACTGCGTGTTTTACCTAGTTCACAAGAAAGGTATTAAACTCTCTTCACCTCTCCTTATATGGAAGCAGATATTTATTCCCTCCTGGGAGTTAACCTTTGGTGGAACTATACTGGTTTCACCGCAAGAAGTTTCATACCTCTTGTCCTTACGCATATTCAAGGAAATATGACCACTGACAGAGCAACACTGCGAGTGCTGTGAACTGAAGCTAGCTCTTTTACACACTGTTTAGGTACTCTGATTGTAGCATCTCACTTTGGGGGCAATGATTTCTGAACCATGTTCCTCACTGCTGTTTTGCTGTCCAAAAGTGCCTTGGATGCTGTTTCACAAGAACTTGCTGTTGTGCCATTGGGGGACCTTAAATCCTGTGAATTCTTCTTGGTACCTTGGGAAGAGCAGTCATGTTTCATGCTCCCAGGGGCTGATCTCAGCTCTGCAGAGTGACCAAGTGGAGCAGGGGCAAAAGTACTAGGCCCACCTTGCTCTGTACTAAGTAGATTCGCTGGGTCTTTGCCTCAGGGTTATAGACGCTGGAGAACCTTTACGTACCTGGTGTTGCTCTGCTGCCTTCTAACTAGAGAAAGGATTCCTAGCTTTCCCTGTTGCTCCTGTTTCTGAGGGGTCAGCAGTTGTGGCAGCCTGCAGGGGCCTGTGCCTGGCTGTGCAGTGCTGGCTTCAGGACTTCTGCTGGGTGATTTCTCCTCCTGGCTCCCTAGGAGCTGTGGGACTGGGAGACAGCACCTGTCATTTTAGCCTCTTGCCGCTCCAAGGCAGAGATTGCCTTACGCTTGTAGTTTATACAGCCTGAAGCACAATGTCAGCATTACACGTTAATTAATAATAGTGGCTTATATTGCTAATCACTTAATTATAAATTATGTGTGCTGGTTATGCCTGCCATCACATATTACTCTGGAGTTACATAAATACACACATAGTGTATGTGGGCTTTTGTAAATCAGCTTGTAGTTGTTCAATGATACAAAGGCTATGCCAGCACATAAATCCGATGTAAACTGCTAATCATTTTTAAATGAAGACAAAGCGATCTGAGTTTTAAATCCATAATGCAAGAGAATTACAGTGCATGTGCCTGAAATTTAGGGAGAGAACTTGCTTTGCAGACATTTCAATTGTAAGCAAAATTCTGACGTTATGCACATTACATGGTATTTTACTGAAATCGCACTCAGTGGCAGATTTGCATAAATGAATGTATTGTATTTTTTATGACTGTGAAAGCTTTAATTACCTAAACTCTAATTAGGCTTGCATTTTTCAGAAAACACAAGATATTAGCTTATTTTGTAGTTGGCTCAACTTTAATGTTTTCACACATTTGTAACTCATACGCAACAATATACTATAAAAACACAGGGAAAACACAGAGATGAAGGCTTCCCTGGAATTTCTGAAGCTGATTGGTTGTTTCTCCTCTTGGTGTATTTAAACGTCAATGCACTGAAATTTTCTTGAATACTGTCCTAGGGCCAAAATCACACCAGATGTAAGTTTGCCACAGCCAAATTTGATAGTTTTGCACCAAGGATGAATCTAAATGAGTATATTTTAATAATTTCTGGGAATAAAGTTGTTGTGTAAAAGGGAGTTGTTGTTGTTACTGCTTTCTAGTGGAATTAATTTGATGTTTTTGAGACTCTTGCAGAGTTCTACAGATATTTTTGGACACTGAAGTAAGAGTACTGTTTGGGTTCTTGGCCTGCTGATGTTGCAACAAAGATGTGGGCACACAACACAGATTTTGAAGACTCTTGCAATAGGACTCTAACTTGGCACCCAGTGAGTCACTGTGGTGCTTTTCATAAAATGGGAAAAATAAACCAGATAAATTAAACTACCATTAAATAATACCCCTTTTGCCAAACCTATGAAGGAAGAAGGGCTAATGCATCTTGTGTTAATTCTGCTGAATTTTCTCATTTACTTCCATATCAACCTGCCTGTTGTGTCTGGGTTGCCTAGATTTTGCCCTTTCCTCTAATGTAAAGCTGTGACAATTATCTCTGTGTTTGTCACTGTGTAACTAGGTGGCTGTAACACGCTCAAATGAGAGCTACTTTTAAAGGCAATTCAGAAGCCTGTGCTGGAGCAGAGCATCCTGCCCGGCGTTCACTGAGGGCAGGCTGCTGAGTGTGTGCTGCACCTTGTGTTCTGTGCTTGCTGTTCATGCAGGTCTACATGCTGTTGATGTGCTAGTTGCAGTATGTAGCCTTCCAGATGCTCAGGAGTACTGCTTTTCTAAGTCAAAGGGAGGTGAGAATGTCTTGCCTCTTGAAGGACTGTTTTGAGAGAAATTGTCTAAATCATCCAGTTTTGTTCTCACTGCTGCTTGCAATATTCCTGTCAGGTGGAGCCAAACAGCATCACATCACTACCATTGCTGAACTGTCAGGAAAGACTTAATATTTCACCCATTCTTATTACTGAGAGTTTCAACTGTATTTGGCAGGAGGATTGAAAAAGTATCAAGGGAGCATCATACGCATTTCTGTATTTTGTCCTCCCTTACTGGTTTTAATCCTTGCATGGCTTGCAGCAGAAAGATTTAAGGAATTCTAAAAATGAAGTGTTTAAAAGCAAAATATGAGATGTCAACGGTTAGCATCAACAGGTTATGTTTCTTGTTTTCTTCTCTAACCTCAAAGCCCCCCTCTTTTAGTGCTGACTGTGCCTTTCATTTATTTAATGATGATGATCTGGCATTCCCCCTTTCAGTGCATGACTGGTCAGAATTTATTACAGTTTGAGATGTATCACTGTATTTTTGCTGGGTAACACCAACTGGAGTGATGGACAGCACATTAATAAAAGCGCCTTTCTGCTTTTCTAACACATCATAGTATTGTCCTAAACATGTTATTTTGAACTGATGCAGATACCTGAGATTGCAAGGTATCACTCAAGGTTCTGTACCCGCGCAGATCTGTGAGTAGATTTGGTGATTAAGCCAGCCTTACTGACATTAACTAGTCTTAGCAGGGGCTCTAAAACCAGAAACCTCCCTGTCCTGCTCCCAGCCACCTATTTTTTCCTAGAAGTAAAAATGAATTACAAATGTACCATCAGCTTGAAATCTGGTCAGTAAAGACAAGTGAATCAAAACAGGTTTAGTTCCTAGACCTGCCCTTCAGGCCTCCCAGTAACTTTGGGGTATTATGGTTGCCTAATCCTCTTGTCTTTGAGTAGTTTCGTTTTCTTTCTTATGTGAAAAGCACCCATGGAAAGTAGTTATAGAATGAGAAAGCATTTAGTGGACCAGGAACTAGTCCATCCAATACAGAGACTAAACACATATTTAGAGAAGAATGACTTAGTCACTTCCCACTCTTACAAGCAAAATTTTATTTGCAACTGTGAGTACAACAAAAAGGGATAATTTCCAGATAGGAAAGACAGAATTTAAGTCTTAGTCATGACACTGGGACATTTGGGTTCAGATTCCTCACCCCTTTGGAACATTTTCTGTACTGATTATGGCAAGGTCTTTTGGCCCCACTGCACAGACATGACAACACCGAGTGCCACAACACCAAGAGTCACAACATTTGTCTTCAGTGGCCTAGTGCCCTCAGCAAAATTAGCAGCCTGGAGATAGGTACATAGATTTGTTATAAAATCTGTACAGAGTTCAGAAGCTGGCCAGAAAGAGGCCATTGCAAGGTGCTTCCCTCCAAGCATAGACTCTTTAATTACCACTGTTTCTCACCTCTCTGTATTTGGGTTTTGCAGCCTCAAAGTCTCTCCTGAATCTCAGTGTCTGACTTACCTCTCAAGAAGGAGACAGCAGTACTTTATCTGATACTTTAACGGTTAGCACATTCATCCAAGACATCTGAGTTAACTTTCTTTTTCTCCTACCTTAATTCCTGCATCTCATTTCTGGCAGGATTAGATCCTACACATCAAGCTATCAGCTAGTCTTAGACAGGATGAGGGGAGAAGACACTCTTTATGCATCTTCTTAAAACAAAATTCAGGATTAATGGGGGCAGAAAAAGGATGTAAGAGTAGTTTGACTCTGTTGCACAGTACTTAGCGCACCCATTAGGGGAAGGAAGATTGTGTGACGAAGACTGCAAGGCAGGTAGTAGAAATCAAATACTGCTATTACTGCAAGGCAGCCCTTCCTCCTGTAGCTGTGGTGTATAAGAACTGGAGACCAATGATGGTTTTGTACGGAGCCCCTTCCAAAAGTCATGTTCGAAAGGTGCCTATAAGGCCAGGCTGTTCTTCTGAGATAGATGCAGTTGTGTGGATGCCTGCTGGGGCATAAGTACTTGATCACCACCGAGTGACTGAGCCTTTTCAAGACAGCTTTTTCTAGGCGTGCACAGAAACAAAATTGTAGGAACTGGGGAAAATGTAATAGAAACGATTGATGTGCCAAAAGACTCCTGGGTATTCTGAGGATTATATCTTTTCCATGCAGGCTGGATATAGCTGCCCAAGCCCTGCTGTGGGTCTGGTCCAGAACCTCTGTTATTGGAGTTTTCCACCAGTAAAACAGAGATACTGTCCTTATCTTCACCAGGATTTCAGGTATTATGCCCCATTATCAGGTAAATGTCTAGCACAAAAGCGCAAAGAAGTTAACATTGTTCCTTTCAGTCTGCAAGCTAGTAGGTAAATACCATTACAACTTGATGTGGGATATTTTGAAGTGCAGAGAGGTAAAGGGCCAACATTTCTAAATTGCAGGTAATTTGTGGGGAGACAAATCTGTGATTTTTCTAAACTTGGTTCCAGGTGGTCCTGAGAAGCCAATAGGAGCTACAGATTCCCAGACTTTCTGAGACCAGACCCTAGGAGCTGCACCTGAGTCCCCTAAAAGTGGAAGCATCTGAGATCAGTGTGAGAAAAATTTTGGCGGAGTACCCTGTGTCACACAGTAGGCTTGTGCTGAAGCCAGGGCCCAGCATCCCTTCTCCAAGTTCTTGTAACAGTAAGAACAACCTCCTCAGCAATTGCCTTACAAAAGGTTTGAACATCAGGTTACCCAGAGGCATGAGCAGATAGTTGAGCAGTGATGTACAAATGAAAGTCCTACACTTTGACCTCCAACCACGTGAAGCCCCATTACAATAAATATCCAACAACACATCCCTTTCCACACCACATGGATGCTGCCTTAGGTACAAAGGTACTAAAATGACTGTTCCATGTAATAAAACATGGTGGGAGAAATTATGAAGTATAAAGTGAGGTTATTGCCTTCATTGCTAATTAAAGTTTACTGTATCTCCTTGCAGCTTTGTTTAATGGGCTCCTACATATCATGGGGTGTTTCTTTAAAGAATTAAAAGAAAGCTCTTTTTAAGGTCACTCACTTGACCTCAATTCATTGTGTTGTGAATGTGGTATTGTAGTAGCACATATTGTGTGGGGTACAACACCATGTGCTGCTCCAAGACTCCCGTGGTAGCTAAGCACAAAGGGCTGCGTTAACGATGGTGTGTAAGCCTTAGCTTTGAATTTCCTTGCTTGAGTGCTAGTTTTCATTACTGACATAGAATATATGATGTTAACTATTTCAGCACTGCACTGTGCACCAAGTACACACCACTGCTTGTGCTTGGAAATTACCATTTCTAAAGTTCCAATGATGTGAGGTACGATTATTATTTTATTACTTAATGGCACCTATTTTAAGGGAAGCATTGTCAACTAAGATGCAATGATCTCAGCACCACAGTGTGATATAGAAATTACAGTGAGCATTATAGTCTGATGCTTACACCTTATAGGAAATAAAATGCTTTCAGGCTTTGCTATTTTTTTCCCTTCTGATTTGGCCAAAAATTCTGTGTTCTGAGGTTTTCACTTTGTTTTTTTGTGCCTTTGTTTCCTCCTCAGATAAATTCTGCAGAGCTCATTGAATGTTACTAGTACCATGTGTAACGTTTCCTCTCACAAAAAATTTTCTTAGTAGCAACTCATGTGGCACTGTCCTTTGATGGCTAAATCCCTGCTTATTTTCAGTTTTCTCTTGCATCGCCTTGCCAGTCTGCTAGCTGAGTCTAGGGCTGTGTTTACATCATACATCTCAGGCTGCAGCTGCTGTGGACCCTCTTGTTTGGTGGAACTCTGCTACTTTGGTATCTTGGCTCTTTATCTGGCTCGGGTTGCTTCCTTCTCAATACATGTTCCACTCATGAGGCGGGTGATCCAAAGCCCATTGAAGTAAAATGGAAAAATTGCTGTTGATTAAATTATTTCACATCTGCACTCCCTGGCTCTACCAGCTTCTTCCATTGTCCACACATCCTGATTCACAAATCTTTTAAATGACAGCTTTAGGAACATGAAAGCCTTTGGGGCAATGGCCTAAAGAGACAGCAGAGGGTAAAATTTGTGAGCATTTTAGTGCTATAGCTGTAGTACTTCCATTAATCAGTACTGAGCTGAAAAGCCTGCCTCAGTCAGGCAAGGAGGGCTTGTATTTCACACACACAGACACACAGGCAGTCCCCATCTCAGAGTGTAGTTCATCAGGAGCATCATTTCCTTCCAAATGTGAACTGAACATTGCCAGAAGATTTGGTTTGCTTTGCTGTTTCCATTTCCATTCCTCTTTCATGTGCATGGAAGGCAGCAATAATACCAGCTGCCCACAAACCTGGTTAAGGGTGTTGCAGAGTAGAAATATGTGATAAGCGCCTGATCTCAGGGGTTGTCAGAGTGTGGAGAAGCAATGCTGAAGCAGCTCTGTCACCCTCCTGAGCTCCTGGGGGGATGGTCACTGCTGGGGCCTGGCCCTGGTGCTAGCAGATGTGTCTAAACTGTGGGGTGTTGCCCAGCTGCATCTTGATGGCAAGTCTGGATGAAACCCGGAGGGCTTCTTTCTGGCTTATCCCCAAATCCAGACATTCAGTGGGGAAAAATCTGAGAACATGGGGTGGGAGGAAGCCAGATCCTGTACATGGCCTGTTCTCAGGATCGAAGATTCATGACAACAGTATATATAAACCCTTCATTTAGGTGCTGCCCCCAGTTGCTTCTTTAAAGTGACTTCTTGGAGGACCCTTTATAATATGACGTGTAATTTATACCTGGATTTCAATGGACTCCACAAAACAAGTTAAAGTGGTAGAGAGAGTTATCAGTAGACCTCATTTTCAGGTGTCAGTAGTGGAAATTAAAATGAATTTTCAAAAACAAGGGGCTGTTTACCAACGTAATAATTTTTGGAAGCAGTCAGAATGCAACGTACATTTATGGCAACTGAACACATGCATTTGGTAAAGGTCACATGCAACAACTCAAATATCATCCCCAAGATTTTCTCATTTGAATTTTTCTCTTTCTCTCCTTAGGTCCTTTGGCCACTTTCTTTCCAAGCTGGAGCAGTATTCCAGGCACAAAGTATATGAGGTAATGACACACAGCCAAGCACAGTTACAGAGGGTAGAAATTCAGGAGTATGAGCTCACCTGTCCTTAGGATTAAGTTTACAAACATTTAGAAACTGTTTAAAAGCATTTCCAAATCTTTTGAGGTTTGCCATCTTCCATTAAGGCATGGATTCAACTTTACCAATAGAACAGATGCTGGTTTGTATGCCTGAATGATATAACTTTGTATCAAACCTTTCTGTTCATTACTAAAAGAATAGCAACGTCATTACAGTTATAAATATAGTTACCAAGGAAACGAGTTTATCATAATTGATTCTTTATCCTTGTTTCATTCTTTATCCCAGTTCCTTTCTATTCTCTATCCCACTGCAACTGAGCTTCTTTTTTCCCCCTTAGATAAAAGATATGGTAAACGGCTGTCAGGCTGGCTAACTTGTTGGTCAGTATCTTAATAGAGATGGATATATCTTGTCTGCAAAGTTTAAATCTAGGTTTTCTTTCTTTTCCCTCTAGTTTTTGAAGCTAGTAGAGGAGTCTGTCAGTTTATTGTCCCTATAGTACTGAAAAGTGATTTGGACTTATTTCCAAATTTGCATGCTGCCACTAAAAACATAATGAAGGAAAGTGGAAGCAATTCTTGGCAAACAGTTGTAACTAGCTCCCCTGAAATATTTAAAATAATCAGAGAAAAAAAGATGTCATATCCTGTGATAGGGGAAGGAAGGACTTGGCTTTCTTTGCCAGAACCTTGAAGCATTTTTTTACAGCAATTGCCTGGAGATGATTCTGTTGGGTGTCTTTGGTCCTGATTTCCTACCAGTGTGGCAGGTGTAAGCCATGCCATCGACATGACATTGCTTGCACAAGCTGAGTGAAACATTTTGTTGTGTGAGTGATGATGGGAACGGTACCTTTCCTTGAATTCCCTCTGCATTGTCATTTTAAGATAGGTGAAAGCTTTAGATTTAGCTCAATGTCACATCATTTTTATTATGTCTGGAGACGTCTTTGTTTTTAAAATTCATGACAAGTTCTTTGCAATACATTTTTACTACATTACAGCCACCTGTTCTACCTTGGTGGTTGGCTGTAAATCTAGGACTGTCTTTTGTGTGCATGTACATGAATGATTGTTTCTTTATACAATGTATTAGGAACTTCCAAAATGTATTCATAGCCTGGACCATCCTGGGGGGATACATGTGCATTTTATGGATCAGCTTTCCTTTCTGCCACTGCAAAAAGGGTCACCTGGGGTCCCAAATAAAAAACTTCTTGTCCTTCCCATGGGACACCTTTTATCTTGGCCCAACATATGCATTTTACCCATTCCTAGCCACAGTCAGTTCCCTTGTACTGTATGCTGCCATTAAAAACAGTTTGCTCCTAGATCAGCTTCAAATAAATAATTCAGATTAATGAGAATCTTGACATGCCTTTACATTTATTTTTTAATATCTGACCTACCTAAAGAACGTCAACTGTAGATACCATGTGTTAGAAAGTATCCAAGCACCTCCCTCGTGTCCCTTTGGTGCTTCTGGAGTTGGTTTCAGCCAACCGTGTTCAGTTTGCGCCCTCAGCTCTCATGGAGCTGCAGGTAGGTTGGGTCAGGAAGCCATTTCTGCTCCCTGGAGGGGAGCCCACTTCACCCTGTAGTTCAGTGTTGCAATTGGCCTGCAGGGTGAGGTGTTGAATGCGAACCCAGAACGACTTACATGCAGTTCCTGGCTGTGTCCCGGTTTTCTGTGTCAGGCTTGGAGCAGCCATCTCACCTCCATGTGTCTGAATTTCCTATTTTAAAAATGAAGATAATGATATTTGCTGCCTCCTTTTTTCCTCCTGTCAGTTTAATTGCTACTCTTCCTGGTGGTGTTACACCTGAAAAGCCTCGTAAAGCTGTTCCTCTCAATACTGTAGCTTTTTGATGCCTGTTAAAGAGCCAAAGGCCTAAGAGATAAGTGCATTTGTTTTACGGGATGAATTACAAATAAACTAACTCAGTACATTATTAGAACCCTGGGCTGACTTCAGGTAGAGGTTTTCAGGCTTGCTTTGTTCATAGCCAATGGAAGCTCCTGGGGGCAGAGGCTTGTATCTCTGTATGTTTGCTTTTAAGAGCTGTAAAATAATACCGTTATGCAGAGGCTGTCCAGCTCCTTGTACAATATTGTAACCCAAATTCGTGGGCCACATAGAAGGGTCATGATAATATAAAATGGTCTCAAGAGTCAATGCTGCAGGCTAGTTTTTTATTAATCTCCTGGAAAATGAGGTCCCAGAGCAGCAAATCACCCAGCGCTGACACATTTAGTGCTCGTCTTTCCCAGTTCACATAAGGGGAAGAGCTCTGCATCCCCATTTCTGAGAGAACGAGGTGCAGCACGCCCTGTGTCTAAGGAAGAGATCGGGTTTGCCAAGAGCACCAGATGAGACATTGATGAAATCCTGGGAGCGCCTGTGTACTTCTGGTGGTGTGGATTGTAAATCACAGTAAGGGATGTCAATGCTTTAATTATGTGTATGTGATGGTCTATGTGTTTGTGCTTGTGGGTTTTTTATAAGTACGGTAAATGGAGAAGAGAATCTGGCCTGGCTCTGAGGCTGCTGCTGCTACTGGCGAGGCAGGAGAGCATTTTGGCAAAGCAGTATATTTATTTTTTTTAAGCCTCCCTCCACACTCCCTCCTGCTGTAATATATTTTTCCTTTTTTTAGGATTTTTTTTGGTACTCCTTATCTGAGGTGCTGCTGGGACTGGCTGTGTGCTCCAGCTTTCTGAGCTCTTTCCCGTTTATCTGGTGTGGTTCCCAACCTATGATTTAACAATGGTGTGTGCAACAGAAAGAGAAAAACAATGTTTGATCTGCTAAAACGTACCTTAAGAGCAAACACATACACATTGATGAAGGTATCAGCTGGGTTCTGCCTACAGTTATGTCAAACAAAGTATGCTAGGAAGTGCCAACTTTCCTTTTGTGCTGTGACACCGAGCGCTGCCAAAAGATATTAAAAAGCTTGCGTGAACTAGGTGATGGCAGCTGTAACTATCTAAGTTATTGCCTGGCAGCTGTAATGCTTCTTCAGTGCTGCTGGCTGCTTTTTATATTTGGTTCCCCATTTGTTTGCCCTTATTCTAGCAACCAATACCACCAAAGCAGGCAATCAGTGTGTTACAGCACATGGCCACTTGCTACTGCAAAATAGGCAGCTTAGTAGTGGCAATTGAGAGACTCTCATGCAGCAGCTGATATAAGTCATATTTCTTTTGGAAGAGAACCAATGTAGTGTTTTTTTTGTGTTATGTGTCAGTGTGAATCCAAGAAACCTTAGATGAATCAATGGCAAAAGGCAAACACACGCATACACACATTCACATGCATACACACACAAAAATGCAGCTTTCCGTGTTCTTTCTGTGTTGGCTCTAAATATGCTAGAACAATACAGCCAGCTTCCAGCCCCTGCCAATCCTACATCTGCTCTCTAAAACCTCCAGCAAATAGGAATTACTGTGGGGTTGTTTAACCAACGCTTACAATATACACACTTTTCATTTTCCTGTCGCTTCTATCTGTATGCTCGTGGCAAAGGTTGGAGAGATAATGGAGAATGATACCCACTGGGCACTTGCTTTTTCAGTGCTGTAAGGTGGGTAGTAGCCACCTATATCTCTCTGCTGGCAAGTTTTGGGCCAATATAAAATGTTTTTCATTGCCTTGGGCTTTTGGGAAATTGTCTGCACTGTGGGGAGTAAGATTCTGCTGGTTTTACAGTGGTTGGTTTGTTTGTTTTTTGAAGGGAAGGCTTTATATTTTGTGCTGTTCTTTTGAGTTTCCTCGTTTCAGTCATCTCTTCAATAATTCCTACAGTTCATGGATTTCATGTTTCTGGGAGATATGTTCTTCTTTTCTCTTCCTTATTTCTAACCCAGCCTAGTTTTGAAGGTACTGTAACATGATAATATTTTTACAGTGTGGTCAGCCTCAGAACCACTTCCCCAGCATGGAAAATGGGCTGAAGTAGTAGTTGCATCTTGCAGAGGATAGGGGAGAAGATCTCAGTTGAGCTTTTATATTTTTTTCCTTTACCGCTTAGGCTCAGCTGTTACAGAGACCTGAGACAATTGCATGTTGTCTCACAGTAATAAGACACCACAATAATTCTTTCCACCAAAGAGTCCCAAAGCATTCATGAGTGTTTAATTACCTATTCCATTTCACAGATGAGGATGCTGAAATGCAGAGCAGTTAAGTGATGTGACAAAGGACACCTAGGTATTTGATAATGTAACTTGAAAAAGAAACAGCATGTTATTAATCTGTTCCCCATCACAGTGACTGAACTGTGCTTACCATCAATGTAACTAAAGAAATTTGCATGCCATTGGAGCCTTGCCTCCATATTTATTGCTCAACTGTTTTTGTTTGTTTGAAGACAAATGCGTCATCCTTATTTTAGAAAGTTTAAGAGATTTACAGGAAGTGCTGTAAATGGTAGTGCGTTGGTAGGACCAGAGGCAAATTTTAATTCACTCGTACAAGGCTCACATCTGGTGTTACAGATTATGTCAGTCCTACAGCGAGTACTCTGGTGCTAGGAAAGGCCTGTGCTGGCCCTCTAAATAGTCTATGAATTTCTCTCTGTAAGAAGAGATTTATGGGAAAATGTAATTCCTTCCTTCTGTTGCAGAAGTCATACCTCTCTGCAGTAGCAAAGCACCCTGAGCAAGAAGGCATTTATTCTGAGAATTCAAATGAGTTTTGCTAGCTCAAGGTTCTCTTGAACTAGGTGGAAACCTGTGCATGCACAACAATTTCATGTGGAAAGGCTGGCATAGCTTGAGGAAATAAAACACCTTTGGGGTCTGTGAAACAGCTTTCTGTTGGATAACCTAATACCTGTAATCTTGTAGAGGGTTTTTGTTGCTAAAATAAGCTGACATGTTCTCTGATTGCCCCAACACTTGCTTTTTTTTCTACCCAGTTTTGTGGATAGAAAGCAATGCTCATGAGTCAGATGTGCTCATGGGCAACAGCTGCCTCAAAGTGACAGTGGGATGAGACTGTGTCTTGCAGGCTGCAGTGGGCATTACTCTCTACATCTCACACATATCAGGTGGGAACATCCACCTGTAGGCTCCCAAAGTGAATCTGGTAGCTGATATGTTCTTTAGGTCTTGATATGTTTAGCTGTCTGCAGAAAACCATATTCCTCTCTCAGTAGTCACTCTCAATTTAGAGAACCGGGGCTCCTGCTTTGTTTTTTGAATTGGTCACCCACAACCAACGGCCTGTCTGTAAAATCTTGTCTGAGATGCTTTTGAAGTAATATTATCTGAATTATTTACCTAGAAACTAATAAAAGAAGGTGTTTGGTAGGGAATAATTACCTGGTTTATCCCATATCCCCGTTTCCCCCCCCCCATATTATTTTTGGAATGATTACATTTCCTAAGGTCATAAACCAAACTGAATCAACTGTCACCATCATTTTCTATTAATAAATGCAAAATAGATTTATTGGAACATCTTTTATCTCATTTTTTTTTTCTCTGAAAAAATACCATAAAGTCAAATATATATATATATGATTTCTTCTAAGACCATTTTCAGCCCCAATGCATTAATTCTTGTTTTTTCTGTAGGTGGATTTGAGCTGTCCCTTCCTTCAAGAAATGCATGCATGTGTGCGTGTGTGTGTGTAATGGAAATGCTGACAGACCCTTAACTATAACAGCACGAAAGGCGCCACTAAAATAACAGTGGAACAGATGCTGTCACCACTGCCCCTGGTGGGGAAAGAAGATGAAACAGAAGGGCATTAGAGTTGGTAGATGGCAAATTAATCCTATTGTACTAGCAGCTGCAACCACCGAGATGCTAACATTCATGCTTAGACACTTGCAGTACACCAAGCTCTGGTAGGGGTTGTTGGAAAGGATGAGGCAATGAAAGGTCACTGGAGCTGTTTTTAATCTGAATAATAATACTACAAAATGTTGGTGTATGTTCTCTACTATGACTAGGCTCTTTTTACCGTGACAACCAAATTGAGGCTCTTTCTGGTATTTTGAGACTCTTAGTATTTCTCAAATGCTGAAGTGTAATTGTAATTGCAATCTTGTTTTCTTTTTTCCCCAAGCTATTGATGCTGAAACTGTGATTTTAGAACATGGTACTGAAAGTTCAGATCTCCTTCTTATGCTTAGATTAGCAGGCAAAAAAAAAAATTGCTGTTATTTTTAAGCAATGAGTAAGGAAGTTATAATTGTAATTCCTAAGACGATCTGGGTGACTTTTTGGGGGTGTTATGGAAATTGAAACCCAGAAAGACTTGTGACCTGAAACAGTTGGATTAAAAAATGAATCTTGTTTCCAATGAGGGCTGAGTGAACAGTGTAAATCAGAATTTTAGGTGATCAATTTATCCCTACAGGATTTATTTTTTTGGGTGAAAACTTGTTGAAGAGAGCTGTGCAAACAATAGCTTGTGTAAGCCAAAGCTGGCATCCAGCAATTCTTAATGTCTGAATGAAAGTGATTTTTTTTTTCCCCTCCACAGTACATGTTGCCAAGAAAACAAGGAGTAGTTGCTTTAAGCATTTACAAATGGTAATGTACCAACAGCTGGTCTCAATCCAACTGAGCTATTGTAGGGGTATTAAAAAGACAGGCCAGAGTTTGAGATCTACTGCCAACCTCCCTTGCGGAGTTAGGGAACATTTTACTTGGAAAAAAAAGGTCTTCTCTTCCTGCAGAGATCCACGACTGTATTCTCCTGCAGAGCCTGAGCCCTGCCTGGCAGAGTAGGCAAAAATACATCGGTAGGCCAAATGTTTAGTTGACATGAAAGTGTAGCATCTAATAGGTCTCCAACTACATTATTTATCTCAGCCTAATATTACAGTCTTCATCTGTGTTTTTCACATTCTGTTTGTTAGATGAATAGCTGTTTCACGTGACTATATTTTTATCAATTTTCTTGTTTTCCTAGAAAAATCTTACAACTAAATTAATAAGGATATTAAAGAAATTAAATTAATTCTTTTGAATTAGAAGGATTGTTCTCAAGGGGTTTTCATCACAAATACTTTTGTGCTTTCTGCAAAAAGCGCTCACACTCTTTCCCCCGTCAATCAGGAACTATATTTTGGGGGGGCTTCTAGGTTTGTACGTAACTATAATACTAAATAATACTTCTTTTTTGATATAATTACAGATGAACCATGTTTACAGCAAATGTCCTAGAGGTAGCAATAAAAATTATTATTTTTCATTCTAAAGGCCTCTGTTATTAGCAGTCCATTTTATATATACTGCCTCTTCTGAATAGAAATGCAATGTTTGGCTTTTCCCTGAAAGATAAATGAACCTATTTGTTGATGTGCCACACTTGAGCTGGACATTTATGTGAAATAAAAAGGGCCAAATTAATTGTAAAACAAAACAAACCGCACACACACACCCCCCAAAATACCCAAACAAACCATCACAAAGGCAAATGTGAAAAATACACCTTTTTCTTCCTGGGTAGAGATATTTGTATTTCTAGAGGGTTCACAGATAGTGGCACAATGCCCACTTATTTAGGTTTGTGTGTGTGCATTTATTTAATTTTATATTTCCTTTTTACAGTCATATGGCTTCGTTCTGTTTTCCAGATCTTGTCCAAGAGCTGCAGTTTGAAATAAAAATGTTTGTATCCATTTCCTCATTAATCATTGTAATACAACCTGCTGCAGCTAAATGACAAAACAGATGCAACGATGAAAATTAAAAGTGATGGATACTTATCTTTGGCTATAAAAGCTGCTAACAATTTAGTGAACTAGAGTGCCTTTTGGAGCTAGAATGTGGCAAATGAGAGAAACAATAATAGGGCTAAAGAGTTTGCTCTTTGTAAACCAGATAACTGTGGGGAGGCTGCTTTGCTGTCTAGCACCTGTTTTATGTGGTTTGCCTTTTCCCTAATCAGAGCAGGCCTATCCGGATACAAAGTGTGGTTTTTGAGACATAACACTCTAAATCTGACTTCCTTGTATTTTCTTTGGCAAATGCTGTTTTTTTTCAATGCATTTTGTGGGCATGCTGACCCTGAAGGATGCAAAAATACAAACGTAAAAATCTTACAGTGGAAATATTTATGGTTACTCTCTTGGGACCTCCATCCCTGTGTGCAGTAAGATGTATTCTCTCATCCATCTCTAGTTGCTGCCCTGCTGCAGCTGGGACTCTGTAGCCTGTTCTGTGCTGTGTCTGTGATTTGGCTGTACACTTCCAAAATGCTAATATACAACTCTGAAATTGCCAACCAAAACCCTCAGGTACTTGCAATGATTATCCAGATGAAGCTATTGAAAAGTGCATGGTACTACCTCTACTCATACTTCAAATCTATATTGTGAATAGGTGAATAGTCCTAGATTGGTCATGTATCGATATTTTTGAATGGTCTGTTTTTGCAAAAGAAAAATGTACAGATACTTTCCATTCATCTGTATTTGAGAGAGTTGGAACAGGGTCTCTAATATCTAGGATTTGAGGTAAATGAGGAAGCAGAGTGAAAGAGGGAGCTGCAGTGCAGCTACAGAGGTTGTTAGAAGTGCTGGCTGAATCTTGGAGTGGAAGGTAATGCAGGACTGCACGTCACAGCTTGTTCCCATAGAGGAAAAACATCTACTTTGGTTTCCCTTCTCTCAGCATAAGTTGAACTTCTCTTTCAGTAAGATTCAAGATGGTGTTGGTAGATACTGCAGATCCTGTGGCATTTTTGACAAATGTCAGATGACTGACAAAAGTCAATGAAGGGTAATTGCCATTTGAGCTGAATGGATCTTCCTCTCGTTTTGTACCAAAACCATTCTCAAGTGGTGTTGCAGACAACAGTGAGGCCCGTATGTGGTCCAATGCAGAAGCAATGACGCATCACTGGAAGGGAAATAGATTTACTTTTTTTACTTTGACACAGTCTCTGCTGACAAGGGATGAAAGGCAGTGTGGCAATACTAGTGGAAACGAGCATTGGTCGTGCTTAGTTTCAGATGCAATTTGTCCATTTGAACTCAGGTTCCTCTTGAAAATGTAAATGGTCCAAGACTGAAGAAAGATTCTGATTGCTCCAGTGTCTTCTATAATGATTTTTTGGTTTGTTGTCTTCAATGATTTCCGTGTTTGGAAATAGAACAAGTATTGCCTTGCAGTGCAGACAAACTAAATAAAGGAAGGGCAAAGTAGCTTAGGACATTTTTATCAGGCTTAGAAACCTTTCTCTGCAGGTCATTAGTTGGAATCCACTTTGGGGAATCTAAGGTGATGAGTGTTTACCTGTCAGTAAGGAAGAAGTGATATCAGGTAGTGAGCAAGGAAGTAAGAGAGTGATGTGTGTGGGAAATGATTAATAGCGGAGGGCAAGAGGTGACAGAAGATGTAACATAAAGAAGGAGGCTCTTTCTTTTACCTCTCCATCTGTCACTAGGTAACTTGCACTGTTTAGATTCCTTTCAGATCAGTTCCTAAGTTGCTTATTTCTCCATGCATCACCTGTGGTCTCTTTGAAACATGCTGATGGGTGTTCTCCAAGGCTACAAAACCAGAAAATTCTCCTTGGGAGCAGGGAACAGAGCATCTCTCTGGATGTGCAGCAACAGTACCTGTGAATGATGGGTGAAACATGGACTCATGTTAGCTTTAACTCCTGCCTGTGCCCTACCTCTCATGGCAAACTGCCACTAATGGAGGTCCCAATACCAGGCTGCTTCCTCATTTCCCTTGTGTCAGATCATGCCAGCAGCCCTGTGTCAGCAAGCTCCTGTGGTCTTACAGCCAGGGGATAGACTCAAGCCTGCTCCTATCATTAGCAGCACTGCCTTCACTCAGGTGTAGTCACTGAGAGAAAATCTATATGCTCAGTGAAGCCTGCTCAGCCTTAGCTGATGGTGGGTGGAAGTGTCCCTGCTGGAAGCTGGTCAGCTCAGATCCTGCTCTCTGAGCAGACAGCTTTTGGCTTTGTATGGTTTTCCTATGTGGAACAGAACTAGCATATAAGACACTTCAAAGTGTTCTTACTGTGGTAGTACCAGAGTTCAGACCATTTTGGGCAGCCTGTACTACAACACAGGTCACTCCTCATCAACCAGTCCTGACCTGAGCTATTTTCTTCATTCACACTGTTGACCTACCAATTTACCGCTTCTGATTTTATTGTGATGTGAAGCATTCCTATGGGTTGATCTTATCTCTTATTTGTTAGATTTAATAATTAATAAAATAAATTAGGTAATTGTATCTTTATCTTATTTGTCAAAACAAGTTCAAGCTAAATGCATCTTCTTGACAGTCTGGGGGAGTCTGGGGAGCCATCTTCTTTGCAAGATCTTGCTATACTTTATCCAATCCCACATTTTTAATTACTTAGTACAAGCAACCACATTGAAAGTTATTACACTCTGTAATGTGGCAATATTGTTTAACCTGTCTCTGGACCATACAAGAGAATGTTTAGAATATTATAACTAAAGTTGCCATTTGGAGTTAAGGCTGATGATGTTCAACTGTTTTAGTTGAAGTTTCCAATGAGTAGTGCTTTACTTTTAATTTTTTTTTATTTGGTATTGTGAAAAATTTTGCCAAAATATAAGGCCCTTCCCTCTTTAGTCTCTGCTCACATTAACCTTTCAACTAATTTGGAGTTTGTGTTCAGTTATTTTAACTCCCTAAGTGTAAATGGAGAAAATCACGGTGCAGAGTGTATGTAGATCCAGAGTTGTGCTTTCTCAGATTCAGCTTCAATTCAGACCTGAGTATCCTGACTTTTAGAGCTTTGGTTCCAGTAATTAGTATGTAGAGCGTATATGTTTTGAGGACAGAGAACATCTATTTGTTAGAAAGTACATGCTTAGCATAATAGATACCCCACATCTACTTGTGACCTTTGAGGAGCAACCACAATACAAAGCAATAATGGCATCACCTTCCGAAATCTCGAGGCACTCCAAAGATTCACCCTTCAAGCTTTCAGCACTCAGAGTATCAAAAACTTTCTGAAATGTTGACTGCATTGTATTTAATAATCCCCAACAGACTTCTTTCTCTGTTAATTTGTCTAATTCCTTTTTGAACCCATTTATGCTTCTGGGTTTCACAACATCCCATGCCAGCAAATATCACAATTTGATTGTGTTGCACAAAGAAGAATTTCCTTCTGTTTATTTTAATTTTTCTACCTGATAATTTCATTGAGTGCCTCCAACTCTGTGTATTAATGTAATAATTCCTTCTTCACTGTCTTAATACCATTCATGCTTTTGTAAACTTGATCACATCGCTCTTTCACTGTCTTTTCCCAGGGCTGACAAGTTACAGTCTTGCTTCTCATTGCAAAAAAGCTCTTCTGTGCCTGTGGTCAACTTTTTCACCCCTCTTTATAACATTGCTGTGCATTCTGTGCTCTGAGATAGAGACTAGAATTATTCAAGATGCAGGTGCATTGTGGATTTATCTTGCAAGATGGTAATTTTTTTTTTTTTAATTCTGTTTTACTCTCATCTTCTTTCCTAGCAGTTCCTAAAAGCTCCTCTGGGCATTTCTGACAGCAGCTGAACACTGAGGTGACCTTTTCTAATGATTCAAAGTGACTCCAAGATTTCTCTCCTGAGCAATGCTGATCATCACGTACCTGTAGCTAGTGTTATTTTTCCCCACATGCATTAACTGGCATTCACCACCACCAAGTTACATTTTAGTTCATTACATCCTTCTGCAGCTCTTCACAATTATCTGCAGTTTTCACTGTTTTGAGCAATGCTGTATCTTAAAGCAAACTTTGCCACCTCACTTGTATTGCTTTTCCATTTGTTTATGAATATAGTGAACAACATATTTGAAACCTTTTTCCATTGGGAAAACTTATTGTACAGTTTGTTTCCTGCTACTAATTTCTTCTTATGCTGGGAATTCTTGTCTTCATTGCAAGCAGCGATATTCACACTGTTTTGACCAGGTAGTGTCCTAGGCCATATGCTCATCAAATTACTTCAATGCATTTGTGAGAGGTGACTTCTTTTTGCAGAAACTGTTGGATCCTTCCCCAGCATATAATATTTGTATTTGTATACTCATTTTATTCTTTATTTTGGTTTCTAGCAATTTACCCATTGCAGGGGTCAGGTTTACTGATCCATTATTACTTCAGTCTTCTATGTAGCCCTCAGGAAAAAAACCGCAATGTTTTTAAATTTTCACCTTTTCTTTCTCAAGATACTGAGGCAGAATTGAGGACTGGGTTACACGCCTCCATGAGCTCTTGGAGCAAGTCTAGAGAAGGGCCATGAAGATGATCTGAGGGCTGGAGCACCTTTCCTATGAAGACAGGCTGAGAGAGTTGGGATTGTTCAGCCTGGAGAAGAGAAGGCTCCGAAGAGACCTTATAGTGGCCTTCCAGTGTCTGAAGAGGGTCTACAGAAAAGCTGGGGAGGGACTTTTTACGAGGGTTTGTAGTCATAGGACAAGGGGTAATGGTTTTGAACTGGAAGAGGGGAGATTTAGTTTAGACGTTAGAAAGAAATTCTTTATTGTGAGGGTGGTGAAACACTGGAACAAGATGTCCAGGGAATTTGTGGATGCCCCTTCCTGGAGGTGTTCAAGACCAGGTTGGATGGGGCTCTGAGCAACCTGGTCTAGTGGGAGTGTTCCTGCCCATGCAGGGGGTTTGAAACTAGGTGATCTTCAAGGTCCCTTCCAACCCAAATCATTCTATGACTCTATGAGCAACTCAGTAATGTATTTGTTTTAGAGATTTTGGATATGTACTTTCTAATCCCAGTGACTGGATGCTATTAATGTAATGATTTGTTTTAAAGCCTCTTCAACTCATTTTCATTTTCAGTTTAATAATTTTTAACTTTTCTTAATAATTTTACCTGAGTTTGGTTGGGGTAGCCACTGCTGGGGGTCCTCTGAAAGTCTAGAAAACAAGAGGTCTTATCCCCAGTAATCTGAGAATGGTTTAGACTCTTTCAGGACGTATAAACTTTAAGAGCAGTGATTACTGCAAATAGTTTATTATGCTCAGCAACATCTCCTGTTAGCCTTTCCATATTTCTGAGGGGATTTTGTAACCTCACATTCTGCTTGTGCTTTTCAGAAGCAATTACGTGTATCGCGAAGTGCTATTTTGTCTGTTATCTAAGCACTTCATCTTAGGCTAGAACATAATCTCTTGCCTTTTGCTTATGTTTTCCATCACTTTGGATATTGCTTTTTATTTTAATGCCCGTGTCTTTTTCCAACACTGCTGTAGAAACTAGTCTTTTGTTTCCAGCAAATATTTCTCTAATAAGTGATGAGTATATGTTGTTTTGGAGTTTAATTCTGTTGCTTCTAGAGGCTGTCTGTTCAGAATTATTAACTACCTCTCTGTGGTTTGGAATACAGCTCATTTAAATAAGCAAGAGATCTGCACTGTGACGTGTTTTTTATTTGTTTACATTGCCTTGATGTAAAATGGATCCTTCTCCAAATGTGCAAGGGGTATTTTTACACCCCACTGGTATGTCACGCTTGGACTGTCTTTGCAAATTTAACATTACATGCTGAAAAGTAAATTTTTGAAACAAACTCTCCATTAGTTTCAAATTGGCTTCTACAGTTATTTTCAGCCTTAATCAAATGCTACTAGGATTTAAATCAGTTGTACACAATTTCCAGCACATCATCTTGATCTTCCCGCTTCATTTAGGGATCTTAATGAAAATGCAACTGGCTGCTTCCCTTGTGTATAGACAGCACCTAATAATTCTGACTTTTGAAGAAACATCTTTTTGCAATGCAACTCATTCAGGCAAATCATGATCTCTCTGATGCTGGTGGATTGATGATCCATGTTTACATTGGTCAATATCTGCTTATAACTGTACCTTACATCAAGTGAAGTCCCTTTGTAACATATCCTTAAAAAAACCAAAAGTGCCAGATAATTTAAAGTTATTATGAATTTGTATAAATTGCTCCTCTTTTTAACTTATTTTTATTACCTGTTCATACATTGTGCACTGAGTGCATCAGATAACATTAATGTAAACATATTTTGTCCTTATTTTTTACTAGATAAAAGGGGAAACATAACTCCCGTTTTCAAGAAGGGAAAAAAAGAAAGACCCAGGGAACTACAGGCCAGCCAGTCTCTCCTCTGTGCCTGGCAAGATAATGGGGCAGATTGTCCTGAAAGCTCTGCTAGGGCATGTGGAAAACAAAGCAGTGATTTGTGACAGCCAACACAGCTTCACTAGGGGCAAATCCTCTCTGACTAATTTGGTGGCCTTCTACAATGGGGTCATGGCATCGGTGTACAAAGGAAGAGCAACCGATGTCACCTACCGGGACCTGTGCAAAGGCTTCCACACTGTCCTGCATGACATCCTGCTACTGAAACAGGAATGATACTGATTTGATGGTTGGACCACTCATTGGGTAAGGAACTAGCTGGATGTTCATACTCAAAAGAGTTGTGATGAGCAGCTCAATGTCCAGATGGAGACCTGTGACAAGTGGTGCTCCCCAAGGGCCCATACTTGGATTGATGCTATGTAACAACTTTGTTGGTGACATGGACGGTGGCATTGAGTGCAGGCTCAGCAAGTTTGCCAATGACACCAAACTGGGCGGTGTGGTCAACACACTGCAAGGGAGGGATGTCATTCAGAGGGACCTTGACAGGCTTGAGAGGTGGGACTGTGTAAACCACATGAAGTTCAACAAGGCCAAGTGCAAGAGTCTGCATCTGAGTCGGGGCAATCCCAAGCACAAATACAGGCTGGGTGGAGAATGGATCAAAAACAGTCTGGAGGAGAAGGACTTGGGGGTAATGGTGGACAGGAAGCTCAGTATGAGCTGGCCATGTGTGCCTGCAGCCCAGAAAGCCAACTGTGTCCTGGGCTGCATCAAAGAAGTGTGGCCAGAATTTCAAGAGACATGATTCTGCCCCTTTACTCAGCTCTTGTGAGACCCCACCTGGAGTACTGTGTCCAGTTCTGGGGTCCCAAACATAAGAAGGACATGGGGAGCTCCTGGGGAAAGTCCAGAGGGGAGCCACGAAGATGATCTGAGGCCTGGAGCACCTCTCCTATGAAGACAGGCTGAGAGAGTTGGCCTGTTCAGCCTGGAGAAGAGAAGCCTCTGAGGAGACCTCATAGTGGCCTTCCAGTATCTGAAGATGACCTATAGGAAAGCTGGGGAGGGACTTTTTACAAGGACTAGTAGTGAGAGGAAATGGGGTAATGGATTAAAACTGAAAGAGGGTAGATTTAGGTTAGGCATTAGGAAGAAATTCTTTAGTATGAGGGTAGTGAGACACTGGAACAGGTTGCCCAGGGATTCATAGAATCATAGAATAATTTAGGTTGGAAAAGACCTTTAAGATCATCAAGTCCAGCCTTTAAGCTTACTCTACCATATTCACTCCTAAACCTTATCCCCAGGCACCACTTCTATGACTTTCAAACACATCTGGGGATTGTGTCTCAACCACCTCTCTGGGCAGCCTGACAACCCTTTCCAAGAAAAAAAATATCCTAATGTTCAGCCTAAACCTCCACAGGTGCAGCTTTAGGCTGTTCCCTCTTGGCCTATCACCAGTTACTTGTGAGAAGAGACCAGCACCTGCCTCTCTACAATGTCCTTTCCGGTAGCTGTAGAGGGTGATGAGGTCTCCCCTCAGCCTCCTTTTCTTTACACTAAACAGCCCCAGTTCCCTCAGCTGCTCTTCCTAAGACTTGTTCTCTGGGCCTTTCACCAGTCTAGCTGCTCTTCTCTGCACCTGCTCAGCACCTTAAGGTCCTTCTTGTATTGAGGTGCCCAAAACTGACAGTACTCGTGGTGAGGCCTCACCAGTGCCACATATAGGGGGAGGATCACTTCCCTAGACCTGCTGGCCACACTATTTCTGATACAAGCCAGGATGCTGTTGGCCCTCTTGGCCACCTGGGCACACCATGGGTTCATATTCAGCCACTTGTCAATCAGCACCCGAGGTCCCTTTCTGCCCAGCAGCTCTCCAGCCACTCTTCCCCTAGCCTGTAGCATTGCATGGGGTTGTTGTGGCCCAAGTGCAGGACCTGGCACTTGGCCTTGTTGAAGCTCATACAAGTGGCTTTAGCCCATCGATCCAGTCTGTCTAAGTCCCTCTGTAAAGCCTCCCTACTCTCAGGCAGATTAACACTCCCTCCCAACTTGGTGTCATCTGCAAACTTAATGAGGGTGCATTCTAGCCCCTCATCCAGGTCATTGATAAAGATGTTGAAGAGAAGTGGTCCCAACACTGATCCCTGGGGAACTCAACTTGTGACCAGTTGCCAGCTGGATTTAGCTCCATTCACCACCACTCTCTGGGCCTGGCTATCTAGCCAGTGTTTTACCCAATATACAGCCATGAGCCAAGCCATGAGCAGACAGTTTTTTCATGGGAATGCTGTGGGAGACAGTGTCAAAGGCTTTATGGAAGTCCAGGTAAACAACATCCACAGCCTTTCCCTCATTGACCTGATGGGTCATCTTGTCATGGAAGGAGATCAGGTTAGTCAAGCAGGACCTGCCTTTCATAAACCTGTGCTGACTGGGCCTGATCACCTGGTTGTTCTATAAGTGGTGCTAATGGCACTCAGGGTTATTTGCTCCCTGACCTTCCCTGACACCGAGGTCAGACTGGCAGGTCTGCAGTTTCCTGGATCCTCCTTCTGGCCTTTCTTGTAGATGGGTGTCACATTTGCCACCCTCCCATGCACTGAGACTTCTCCAGTTTACCAAGACTTCTGGTAAATGATGGAAAGAGGTTTGGTGATCACATCAGCCAGCTCTTTCAGTACTCTTGGGTGCAACCCATCTGGCCCCATAGACTTGTGTATGTTTAAGTGTTGCAGCAAGTCCCTGACCATTTCCTCTTTGATTGAGAAGGCTTCATTCTGTCCCTTCTCCCTGTCCTCCAGCTCAGAGGGCAGGGTGTCCAGGGAAGTTGTGGATGCCCCATTCCTGGAAGTGTTCAGGGCCAGGTTGGATGGACCTCTGAGCAACCTGATTTAGTGGGAGGTGTGATTTAGTGGGGGTTGGAACTAGATAATCTTTAAAGTCCCTTCCAACTCAAACCATTCCATGAAAACAGATTGTTGCTGACAAGCTTTTAAAAATGATTATTATTTTTTAAAAATTCTTCTTCTTTGTTTTTGTTTTATTCTGCAAATTTTCAATCTCAAATTAAGCTTGCACTACTTGTAATATCACAATATCCCATGCATTAACTCTGTACTACCCCATGAGTGTTAACAAATAACAGTGTATTGTCCAATACTGAGTCTCACCCAGCTTTTCTGGTCAGAAATAAAGCCCTATGTAAATAAGTGAAATATTTCTGTTTTTTAGGACCTTTAAACTAAAGATTTCTGATGTTTTTCAATGCCAAAAAACTGTTTTACTGTTGAGTGAGCAATTTCCATGGAACTGGTAGCACTCCCAAATGACAGAAAGGAAATGCTTCCAGCTTTGGTCCAGTGATACATACAAGAGTATAAATCTCAAGGCGGTAAGGGAAGGACTTCCTTGCCTACAAGATCAAGTTTGAACTTGTTTAGGCTGCCATGAAATACCTTCAGAGCTGGAAAACAGGTCTCCTTTTGTCTGAAATTCCTCTTGCTAATCTCAGTACTTTACATATTGAACTCCTGACAAGTGCTCAAGAATCAAATTTGCACTTTGGCCCAAGGATTTCTCTGCCAGTAACTCTGAGACTCATAAGAATAGACAAGTCTCTGTCTGTCTTCATACAGACAGAGGAATGAGGAGACATTGAAATTAATTGATACACAAGGAGAAATTCTGGTATTACTATTGGTACCCATGGTTTCCTGGCCTCTGTCCTGTAATCAGATCCTTAAGCAATTCTTCTTCTGCCCTATAGTTGTGCTATCCTGGCTAAAAATAAGGCCAAACCATGAGTCAGAATCTCAGCATCCCCTTCGGTGTGAAGAAGAATGTGTTTAAATTTCTTAAGAGTAGCTCGAGATTTTTATTTTCTCTACTAGTTTTTAGTTATGCTATTTTTTCTGATGAAAGATTGAACCCTTTGGTGGTTGCAAGTCTGGCAAGAGGCTGGAAGAAATGAATAGTAAATTGGTACAAAAAACTGACATTAACAATTACAATGAAAAAAATTCTGATAACTCTTCAGCTGAGCAGCCTTGGAGGAAAAATAGTTGAAATCACTGGCTAAAATGGGTGTCTGCAGCTTTGTTAAATCTCTCACAAAGAAACAAACCCTTGCATGAAGTTTTTACAAAGGCAGGAGCAGCCAGAATGCCAAGGGAAAGCTCAGTTCGGACAAACTCTTCAATGGTATTTCATTGTGGAAACCCTGTTCTCCTCCTTGTGCCGCAAGAATCAGTAGCAACGCAAAGTATTTTTTCCCCCTGTAACAGTCAGCTTAAACTCAGACATGAGGCAAATTCTGGATTTGAAAATGCAGCTTTCAGTGAGCAATGAATCTGGCATCCACACACTGCATTGTGCTGCCAGTCCTTTTTTATATACCAACTCGTGTGCTTCCTACCGCCTTATGAGCTGGGGCTTTCTGTGCCATGATGTCGCTATTGTGACAATGATATTGCCAGTTGCCTGCACCATCCCATCCCTTCAGATTTGGAGTTCTAAGAAACAGCAGATTGGTAAAAACAAGTAAATGTCAACTCTCTGGACTTGAAATTCGTCCTTTCTTCTGAGGATCTCGTTGTACTTCAGATTAGATGTTCTCATCTCACATGTCTAAGGCACCATACAGCTTAGCAACTTGCCTAGGAGAATACCTGAAACACGTTACCTCCAAGAACAGATTCACCTCTCCTTGTTCCCATACTGTGTGCTAGCCAAATAGCTGTTCCTGTCCAGCAGTCCTCCAAGCTGAGCCCTGATGCATCCAAATAATGAGTAAAAGTCCAGTAAAATAACTTTTAGATGCAGTGTTTCAGGACAGCTTTTCAGGGGAAAGCAGCTGCCTTTGATAGCTGAGAGACTTATGTTTGGGAGCTCAGGACCTCTGAAAATCAGAACGTCTGCTGATATATAACATCCTGTGCTGAGATACAGATTGCCCTGGCTTGAGATCCCCAACTCAGCTGTGGAACGATTCTCATGTGCTATCATCAGTTCTAACAGTGATAAATGCTCTAACAGAGAAAGAAAAATACATTTACTACATAGCCTTTGCTGTTGTCTTTCTGAACCTGGACAGCTCATTCTACTCTGCTGTTCCTCATGTGCTTCGCTATTCCATGGGGCCATCTCTTCCTCCTGTTATTGGTAGACTTTATTCTTCCCTAACTTGCTGGTTATCCACAGATATATATGACTTGCCTGTCAGGCTTTGATTTTCTGTCTTCCTTCTTCTCTGCTAGTTCCTCACCCTCCATCTTTCTCTCTGCACTGTTTCCTCATCTCCTCCTTCCTTTGCTTTTCTATCTTTTTACCTCTTTTGTGTGCTGTGCACCGCTTAAATCCTCCCTGCCTTCACCCTGGGTGTCTCCTCTTATATCCTGGGCCTTCAACCTGTCTCCTGAGGGGTGCCGAACTGTGGTCATGAGACATCCCTTACACAACCTTTGAGTTACTCAGGTGCCTGTCAGGGTCTCTGCAAGTGCTCCTGGGAAAGCTGAGGAAAAAACTGGAGCAGGGGGAAGTCTCTGTGAGCAGATAGTTGGAGGTCAAGTAACTAAGGTCCGTAGTCATGTGGTGATGGAGCACTGCAAGCACTGTACCTGGTGAGAACACCCACTGGACCCCAGCTGAACTCCTTTGTTTTCACACTGTTTCAATGTGCATCAGCCCAAAGTGGGTAACAGAGAGGATTTTGCACAATTTTCTGAATAAATGAACTTAGAAAATAAACTTTTCCACCAACTCTCCAGTGACCCACATCATTTTCCTCCAGTCTTTTCTGAGGTTAGCTGCAAACTAGGTTAATTATTTCACTTGAACCAGCTCCTAATAAGCTATTTTCTCTAATTCATTATACGATCTGTCTATTCACAGGTGTTGTTCTCACATTTTCCTCTGTCTTTTCTCTGGTCCCTGGTCATTGTCTTTTCACACTATGGGATGTTGGCTTGGCTGTTATTTGCAGGGGATATGAAGACACCTGAGTTAGTGTCTTTTCTGTTTGTTTGTTTGTTTTGTTGTGTTTTTTTTTTTTCTCCACAGGTTGTGTTAACACGGAAAGACTCTTCTACCTGTGCTTGATCACTGAAAGTTATCTCAGGTATTTCTCTGTACACAACTGCTGTGCCCCAGCCTCATGTCCACATCCATCTCTGCAGCTTCTTTCAGACTATCCCAATGGCTGGCTTCATCTTCCTCGTCCTTCAAAACTCTTCTGAGACATCACTTTAAAGACATTTATAAGTGACAGCTTCAGTGACAGGTAAAATCGCCTACTAATAAAAGTAAATAATAAGTCACCTACTAATAAATGTAATTAATAAAAAAACAAACAAACTATGTTTTATATCCTGGAAGCAGGCCCATAATTAGACTAAATATTTGCTGATTTTCTTCCTGTATTTCTACACTGTTCAATCTTATCTCATGTAATCTACATCAGGGTTGAATCTTTTCTTATTTCTGTGTATTTTTGTGTATTATTAATGTGCATGGGAGTCCGAATAATTCAGTGTGTACATGTGTTTTAGTGAATATATACATGTGAATATTGCCTTCCAACTGAACTATGTCCAGAGAGAGAGAGACTGGAAGGCAGAGCTTCTGCTCCCCTAGCTAGTGTGTATATGCAAAGCACCAGACTGAAGGAGCATCTATATTGCTGCTTGCTCAAAGCAGTAGAGCCTCTGTCATACATAATACAGAGACATCATTACTAATATAAAACACTGTTGGGGAGAAGGGACACATGGGCAGGCCAAGATGGCAGATGGCTTTTAGTGGCATGCTGCTTTCAGTTCTTCTACCTTTGTAATTTGTGCAATTTAAAGCCTTTGGTTACTGTTTTTAGTTTGCTGTCCATTGGCCCTAGTGGGAGTTTTTGTTGCTGTGCAAGAATGCAGTGTATTTTTAGTGAGGGCCACAGCCAATAGTATGTGCTGTGTTTTCCTGGTGACTGGTGTTACAAAGGCAGGCTAGTCAAGAATAGCTTTTATGATCAGCTGGTTTGCTGAAGAATTGATGAAAATAGCAGTTGTCTTGGCCATATAACCTCTGTGCTGCTGTACTGCAGGATTTTGTGGTTGCTCTGTAAAGCACTAGTACTGAGGTAGAAAGCTCTTTAGCAGCTAAAGAGGAGGGTGAAAATAAAAAATACCTTGAAGAGAAGCAGTTTGTAAGTGGGGATAGGGAGGTATTAGAGCATCTTCCCTAATTTGCATAGAAATGGAAAAATTCTTTGTGGGGATGAGGAAAGTGAAAGAGCCAAGTGGCTCTTCCTGTATTTTAGGAATAGTGTTCAGGAAATCTGAGGTTGCTTCTGGTCCTGTTGGGTGGACCAAAGTCACTCAGGTGCCTTTAGCCCCAGACTCAAATCTGTAAAATGAAAATAACATTTTGCTGCTTGAAAAGGCATTGAGTCATTCTCTATCCCTTCATTCTCTGGGAATTTGAATTCTCTCTGAGACCACTGATGGATGATGCTAGAGGTGTGCAAGGTTCTGGTATTGTTGGTGCCAACAATAGCTCCACAGGGCAAGACAGTGACTTGGCTGTGGTTAGTTGAGGAAAGTTTCTTTTCCTTTTTGCACCAACTGCACAGGGGCCATCACAGCCATTAATTCTGCCTTTCAGCTCAGTGCCTGCAGACAGAGGCAGCAAAGGGGGTTGACTCATATTCTATCCCCAAACTCCTTTTTGGCTCACTTTAGAAGTGTAGCATCCACTACAACTAATGTGGAGTGGGATGCTCAGCTCCAGCAGAACCACCTTATTGGGGCTTGGCCTGAAAGTAGAAGTGCTTTGAAGCAACACATTGCAGATGGGAGAAGAAGAAAACTGGAAATTTTGTAAGGCACGGTTTTTCCTGTGGATAGATACTTGCTTTATTTTCTAGACTAAAGAAACTGAAAGAAGCAACCCATCTTGTGGAAGCTTTTGTGAATTATTCTGAACTAGAAAGAAGCCCAAGACACAAAGGCTGAAATTCAGGTCTCTGGCTGTCTTTTCTCCTTTTTTACGTGTCTGCATTTTCTGATGCTTTGCATCCATTTCTGCTTTTTATTTTGGTGATGTCCTCTTTAATTAACTTTATTGTACTGCAGTGTGGTTTTTAACTTTAAACAGTATGCATTTTTATGGCAGGTTTAATGCCAAACCAAATCTGCGTATCTATAAATTTATATGCATCTGTTACCAAGTGTGGGACTCCTTATACTGAAAAGCAAATGCACAAGCAAGAGATCTTGCTGAGGAGTTTTGTTGCATTTCTGCAATAACAAGAACTTTGGTTCAGACGTGCAACTCTGGTCCATTTTTAAAATACCTTGCATATGTATGTTGGTTCTCTTGAGCTCAGATGAGTGTTCAGCCTGGAGCCTAAGTACCAGATTAATTTCTGTAATTAGTTTTGGAATTTCCTAGGCACACTTTTGGATTATTTTTAATATTCCTGCTTCCTAGATTTTTATCCATTTCCCTCTGCTATGAACATACACTATATGTGGATTTTTAAATTATAATTTAAGTGAACATGAAACATTAATGTAATAGCCTATTATCAAATCTATTTTCAGAAGTTGTTTTCATTCACAATGCATACAGTAGCTATAAAAAGACTTATTGTATTTTCAAGGTCTGTCACTTTATTTACAATGTGAGAACATAAAATCTCTCTGATGTTTCCTGATAAACAGTCAGACCCATTAACACAGCTGAACAACAGGTTAGGTACATCAGGTGCACAACCAGCTTCAGGTGGAGTAAAGAAGCCAAGGGTATAGGAACATTCTCTTTATAGAGGACAAGAGTATACTCTGATATCTCCAGTTTCAAATGCTGCAGAATGTGGGTTAACACAAACATTTCTGGTATTTTGTGGCCTAGCACTGCTACCTTCCAGGCAGCAAGTCATCTAAGCAAAATTTCCACATGGGTGGCTGCTGAAAAACACAGTGCCCCTTACCCTAGGGTGAATCCTAGTTTCGTTAAAGTCAATGACAAAACATCCTTTGACTTCAGTGGGGTTAGGACTGGTGATGTCTGATTTCAGTTTGAGTTTAGGATTGGAGATATCTCACAGGAAAACAAGTCAGCCACCACTCAGGGGGTGGGAGAGTTCAATGGATTTTCAGATCTTTCATTTTTATGGCTGCAAATCTTTCACCTTTATAACCAAAGAGGGTTTATCATCCTCTGAATCCTCTGATGTGCCAACAGAAGAAATTACTGCCCTCCTTCTAAGAGGTTACTTCTTTCAGCTTCCTTAAATTAAGGGAAAATTAGCCAGGCTAGTTTATACACCTGGAAATGGTGGTTTCAGTGGGATATTTGACATGGAGTGGATTGGGGAGTGCTCACATGTGCTGCATAGCCTGCAGATCAAGATAAAGTGAAAACCAGGAGGTACATAGTGGCTGTGAGTGGTAAACTGGGTCAGGAAAAGGACATGTATCCATAGTCTAGGTCATTAGAAGATTGCCAGTGTCTTGTGGCTCCTGGGTGTTCTTGATATGGCTGAAGGGCACTACCTACCAGAGCTATATGCACATGGAAGCACAATGGTCTGATCAATCTCGGGAAGAACCTTACAAGGACAGAGGGCTATTGTGGGGTCTGACAACTTGCCTGAATGAAATCTCTTTCCTAAGGCTAAGAATTTTGATCTCTAGGACTTACATTAATGTTGGAAAAGCTTTTCCTCATGCTCCTTCTCTGCTGGTCCTGGTGTTCCTACTGAGTTTCTGCCACAGGCTGAGGCTCTCAGGTTGTTGCTTGGAGGTCTCCTGGTGGGACAGGTTGCCAACCAGTGATATATTCTTGTACTGCAGGCTCAGTGCACCTTCAGAGGGTGGAAAGTATCACGCAAGAGCTGTGTTGCAACAGCTGCATCAGGCTCTTTCTACCTTAATGTAGGTTTTGTCTGCTTGTTTTTGGTAGTGCTCCAAAATGGCGTTTCAAATAGCAACCTTCAACATGGCTCCCCACATTTACATTCAAGAGCCACCCTCAGGCCTACTAGATGCTCCCAGAAAAATGTGTGTGTAGTTAAAAACACACAATGAAAACAGGAACAGCACTTACAATGAGGTGTTTTACACATGTAAGTGCAAGGCCTTAGTAGACATAGCGGAGTTCAGGCCCGGGTTCAGCTGCTGGTGAATGCTCTGGTTCATGTAACTGAACTGATGGGCTGATATGTGCTGTCTGCTATTTTAGTGCCTCTGCCATATTTTATTTTTCTGTAAAGTGGATGCTGCTGGACTAAATAATTGGAGAATGGTATAAATCAGACAAAACTGAACTAGACAGTATAAAGAAGTTGATGGAACAACACAAAAGGACTCCTTCAGCAGGGATTAGAGTTTCAGTTAATTTTAGAAGAAAGTAACTGACTCACTTGAGCAATAAACACTGGATCTCTTACATGTGCAAAAGGCTGACGAAGGCAGGCTTCTGGATTTGCTAGTGACAGAAGTAGTTTTGTTATGCAGTATGACTTGCAGGACTTTGGGCTCAGCTGTGTTTTACAAAATTAGAAGGTTTCCCTTCATTTTTATTATATAGTTCTTCAACACTAGAATGTCCTCTTTTGTTATGTGCTGTGTACCTGTGTATGAAGTGAAAAGTCCTTGATGGCTGACCATAAACAACATTTGGTACTTCTGATCTATGTCTCCCTATCTGTGGAAGAAATCTAACCTTATTTACAGAAATAATTTTATGAACATTTATGTATCATACAATTTACTTTCAAAATGATTCCATAACTCCATAATTCACAGACTATGCTGCTTTGGTGCCAGCATTTCTTTTACATCTTCTTTATTTGCAGGAAGGTTCTTCTGGCATTTTTTGAATCATAAGTTGGCAAACAAGACTTCTTTTCCTCTCAACTTCAAAGCAAACACAACAATAAAAGCATAACAGCTGGATCCTTGTGGGAAGCCTGCTGACACCTTATTTAATGTCTGATTTTAAATTATGTTAAGAAATGAGAAGAGTGAACTTGTTCAACGTACTTCATGCCTTTCAAATCCTGACTGTGAAGTCACATATCCTATTAGAGCAGTGATACTGTGGCCCTTGTGCAATGCAAGGCAGCTGGGATCTTAGGGTTGAGACAGTGGTAAGTGCACCACAGCCCTACATTGTGAAGCTGCTGACCCTTGTGCACCTAGGGAGGCTTTAGGGCTTAGATGGGGCAATGTGCTGAGGCCAGAGAGGGCAGAAGTGATGCTACACTTCATTTTGTTGTAGCTTTTGTGCTGAGTGGATAGATCTGCAGGCTAATTTCCAGTACAAACAATTGAAGAAGCAAACCCACAAGGGATGTCTTGGACTCTTCTGTGAAGGTTTTTAAGTCCAAGCTGAAAAGCTATCCATCAGAGAAGGTCTAGGTGTAGCTGATCCTGCTTCGCTGCAAGGAGCTGAGCCAGCAAATCTCTTGAGGTTCTTTTTGGCTGTAATCTTAGCTGATTTTATTATTTTAATGATGAAATTCTGGGCAAGAACAACTGAAAGAGATACAAGAAATTCTATTAGCTGGGCAATAAAAGAACAGGGAAATGCTTCTCAATTTTCCTTCTTCTATCAGGTGATCACTCTTGAAATGAGCAGTTGCTGTGATACTGTAATCTTTTCCATTATAATTTCCTTTGTCCCTTATTGATGAGGGGACAAAAATTGACCCAAAAGTCTAATAAGTCAGTGGCTTACAGTTGGCTTCACTGGGGACTCAACTTCTTTCCCTCAGGATATTTAAGGAGTTTTGTATTATTGGTCACATTTGTGCAGCTGTGACTGAAGTGCATCAGAGGTCTGGGCAGCACATCTTTGAAGTGATCAGCTTTTTGGGCTGGTCTATGCTACCTTACTAGGTTGCTGCATATTTTATGTAGAGAAGGTTTATTGTTCTCTCTTTTCTGCTCAATTCTTTGTTTCATTGTCAGGTGTAAGTCAAGGTAGTTGAATTGTCTTGAAGACTGCAGATGGAAATGCCACAACTACAGTGTCTGGATCCTGCCCATTTGTTGGCACAGAGGGCTGGGACCTGACAGAGGAGATGGACTTGAAGGTTGCAATGCATTGTGGCTAATATGGGGGCTGAACTTTGCCTAGGGAGTGACCTTAAACTCTGAAGGTGCAGCAGGCACCAGGCACACCAGCATCCCATTTCACTCCCTGTCTGCTGGCTCTGTGATGAATGCTTCACATGGAAGGGAAAAAAGCAACTAGTAGAAGGAGGTGTTTCCACCCCCATATGGATGCAAGGTCAGCCTGACCTATTATTATCTATTTCTGTCTGAGCTAAATAAAATCACTTATTACCAAATGGCAGCATCCATACTAGTGATCAATACAGGGACCTCTGCAGCTTGTTCCTTTCATGAGTGTAATAGTGTCTTCTGTTTTCTTTCCTTTGATATTTTTATCAGAATAATTCAGTCTGACAATGTTTTTAAGATAGTGAGAACAACCAAGGGATAAACAGTTCAGTCACCTTGGCCTCTTTCTTCTTCATAGTATTAAAAGTGAGGCTAGCTGTTATTATGATATAGTATTTTACTCATTGACTTTCTTTTGAAGGTTCATAATGTAATGTGGAAGCTGTTTTAAAAAAAATCATTTGCATAAATGCTTTTTAATAACAAAAATGTGTTTGCTCTTCCTTGACTTATTAATCATTTTCTACAAAGCAATTATACAAAAACTTGTGTGTATGTGTAGATATATACATATGGATTCACACATACACACATATGTATGCACAAAACTTGTCTTCTGTAGCTGGAAAGAGTTCAACTGAGAAAAATAATGTGCCCACCAAAACAATTGTAATTTTTCAACAAGATCCCAGTGTTTTCTTTGTAAAAAAGCTAGGATTGGAAAAACATGAGGTTTTCCTGCCAGATTCCATTCATTTTCAGCAGGAACAATCTGCTCCTCTCAGCTGAACGTTTTACAGCAAGAATGGCTGGAACTGAGGAACCAGCTCCTGTTTGGAAATAGTAATTGTTTTTAATGAAAATGCCTGCCTACCATTTGGAGCTAATACTAGAACCACGATTCCACTAGGACAAAGCATCAGCTGGACAAAAATATATAATGCAAGAGGGCAAGTTGTCACGTTACCAGGAAAGCAAAGGAGAAGCTCTTTCTTTTTTCCTGCTTTTTCTCTTTCTCTCCTTTTCTATTGGTTTCATCTGTGGTTCCCTAAGAGATACCAGATAATAAAAAGGGCAAGGGCCAAAAATCACCTGGTGGTGACTGGAGTCATGCCAAACCATTGTATGTTTGAAAACAAAGCTGATGGTAAAGAAACAGTGTGTTAGACCTCCCTGATAGTTAGGGGTTGATTGGAAAAAAAAATATAACCAGCTTGGCAGAAATAATCTGATGTGCAAGGAGATAGATGTGATTGAGAAAACCTGGGAGTGCAGCCTTGTGCAACCCTGTCCTCTCACTGTAGAAACGAATGTCTTAAGATATGGTAAAGTTTATTTAAGCAGAGGTACAGATTAAATGATTTCTTAAATGTCCCTATGTAGAGCCAGGTTTTGCTACAGTTCTTATAACTGGATGTAGATGAGGAAATCAGAGAAGCAGAATATGTCTGGCTACATTTAAAGCATCAAAAATCTACAGTGGTGTAAACCCTATTAATGGAAATACCCAGCTTTCACACAGCACACTTGGCTTGTCAATCTCAGCTTTCTGCCCTCAAAAGCAACAGACTCTGACAAGGTACCTAATTCACTGCACCTCTTCCCATCGTTTTAATGGTGTGAGTTGCCATCACTAAACATAAAAGACATCTCCCAATTGACATCAGAAAGTAAATGCTGACCCTTTCACTTACCCTTACTGTTTATAAGATTTTCAGCATTTACTGGCTTTGCTGGCTCAAGCTTGGCTAAGAACATTAGATTCCCCTCTTTTACTCCAACATAACCTTTCTGCAATTCTATTTCTGCTAAATTGTTAACAAGCTCAAAATGTGACCTATTAGTGCAACATTAGCAGCTTATTTTCTATTATTTATTTAGGTATTTAGGCTTTATTTGAAATGGGAGGAGAATATTGGTTGACAAGACATGATGTGTAGAGTTATATCTGTGATACTCTAAGAGTATTAGAGAGGACTGAGAAATTTGTTTTACTGAGAGGTCTTACCTTTATTAGATAAGTTGATGTAATAGAAAATAATAGATAAGGTTTCAGACACCCAGAACTTGTTATTTGACCAAATCTGTGAAATGAACTGTCTAGAATTCAGACTTTAATTCCATCTATTAGCAAAAATATCTACTTAGATATCTTAAAAATGCCTAATACAATGATGACACTATTTATTTTCACAGAAGATGAAGGATGGCTTTTGATACCAGTGAGCATTGGAAACAAAGGCATCCAGAAGTGTGAACTCACTCTCACCGCAATAATTCCACTGTGATAACACAGGTTCATGCCAAAAATAATTCAGGTCACTGTGTGAATCTACTAGACAGTAGCAGATTCCTTACAGGTATTTCAGTTTATAAATTGTGTATTTTAAGAAGTAAAAAAAAAAGCCCCATAATCTGTAGCTGTGACAAGGCAATACCACTAACAAAACTGAGTTTCACTTACAAATCTTCAACTTGTCTTCCTGTGTGTTCAGAGTGATTTGGAAGAGCAATAGAGGAAATAAGGATTGCAGCCAGCTCTGCAAATGCCCAAATTTCATGCTACAACGTGTCAGTCTGGTCTTGTGGAGGGACTGTGTCTTGGGATGTTCCAGGGGCCACGGAATAGCTAGCTCAGATGGTTGCAACCCAGGCTTCAGCTGCATGATGGAGGTCTGAAGGGGTACATGTACTGGAGTATTAGAAATACATCCTGAGTTGCTGAATTTGCTTGGCAGCTGACCATCTTTTAGCCATTGCAATTAAAATCTATTGGCAAAATAGTTATTAATAGCTATTTTTTAAAGATTGCTGCTTGGTAATAAAGCCTAACTGATTCTCAGAGGGGCATCCTGAAGCTCGTATGGCAAACTGATGCCTTGGCATTGCAGAAATAAGCCAGAAAACCTTTGAAGAATCATCTCTTCTTTTTCTGAGTTTACTAGGAACACAGTGAAGTGTGGGGGGAATGATAGATATACTGAAGCATTTCTGACTGCATTTTCATTGGGACTTAGATAACAATCTTCATTACGATTCAGTGCTTGCATTTGCTTACAAATATGACCAGTTCTTTGAGAATCCAGATTTCACAATTTAAGCCCATATCTACAGAAAGCTGCTCCCACAAATCTGATGAGCCAGATGTACAGTTGAGGAATAGGGCTCAGATGAACACCACATTTTCTTGAAGAGAACTGCTGTGTCTTGGGTTCAGAAAGAAGATTTTTCAGTCAGGATTGCATCTTCAGCCCTGTGCAGATACCAGCCAATTAATTTTTGCTGTTAAACCTAGATCCTGTGTTCAAATAGCATCCAGCATTAAGTAGCACACATTTCAGTTCAGATGCTTGAGGTAGATCCTTGAGTTTGAGCACCTGAACACTACAAGACTACAAACTTGCAGGTCATCTTGGGGGCAAGCAGTAGATAACAATTCTCCTTCTGTTTTGGTGAATGCTGTTAATCTGAGAAGTTTTTCTGCTGCTCATACCCAGGCCTAGCATTCAAGGAAGATGAAGAACATGAAATACAGCTTTTCTGTATGTTTTGTTAATAAATCCCAGTTTATTAGTAATTACCTGTTTTGCTCCAGAAAAAAGGCCAAAAAGAATCTATTTAAAGCTTCTCCATTAATTTCTAAATGGAATTAGAAAAGATGGTAAACTGAGCAATTGCTTCTTTGATTTGGAGGAATTAGATCTGATGTTATTTTCTTGCTTGTGGGACTTGCTGGAAATGGGTATTTCTCCACTGAGGGCTTAGAGACCTGATGTAGCTGAGCACGTTCAGATCCATTAATAATAATAGCTTTGAGCGTTGAGAAGTTTTGTTATATTAAATGGAGTAATCTTACATTTCAAAAGCTTGTAGTAGATTTTTAAGGAAATAATGGTGCAAAATGACAAGGTTTTATGTATAATTTTCATGCATATTTTTTGAGTTGTGTTTGCATCTGACATTTCTCACACCAGTTTTGCATATCTACTGCTGCATCAGCTAGGTCTACTCTGATGCTTCTCTTCTGTAAACCCTCTGCATGATCCAAGCAGCAGAGCTTTAAGGAGGGCAGCCCAAGAAGACTTACCAGGTCCCAGCTGCTTCTTTGGAACACAATAGGGTAAGGCAGCATTTTTGTGCCCCTTTCTGCGCTGACCTAAAAAGTGGAAGAATATTGAAAATATGGGTCACAGTCTTTCAGTCAGACTCTGATAGGCATGTCATACCTGGGCAAGTTACAAGTGCATTGGCACTGATGTATCCTTCCAAAGCTGACCACACTGAAGTAAAGGAGGAAGCTGCTTATTGAGGAATAATGTATGATATTATATTGTAGGATATAGAAGAGTAGCCAAGCTTTTTCTTACTGGTCCTGAGGCTACTTCCCTCATGATGTGAAGCTTTGACTACCTCCTGACTCCACCTTGGGGCATCACATGTTCCTGACTGCCCTGATTTCCGTGCAGAGAGAAGCAGTGTGTGCAGCTTGCGTGGGTGAGCACCACTAGCCCTCCCACCCAGCTTCCTGGGACCAATGCCTGCCTGTGCTTAAGCAGGTGCATGACTTTGTATCCCTGGAGAGAAACAGTACCTGCACCACATCTGAATATAGTGCTCTGGTTTTGTTAAAAAAGTTTCTTTGGGCTGTGCATTTAAAGGGTTTTCAAAATCAGATTAGATTAGGTAAAATACTACTTTCCCAGTTCTTTCCTTTCTTCTCTGCCTTCTCCACTTCATAGCTCAGTCTGCGCTGCCTGTATTGTCTTGAACAGCATGTTCTCTAGACATTATGGTAGCAGGTTTATTTCTGTCTTGGGCAGTGACAGAGTATGTTTTGGTGATTTGTGTTTGACTGTAACAGGGGGGGACTAACAGTATGCTTGGTGTTTATGCAGACTGTTCCTCCACCTCCTGTCTGCAACAATGTCTTGAAGCTCGTTGTTGTCTTGGGTATTCTGAGGTCAATTCTCTTTCTTCTCTGTCTCTAGTTCAGATCAGGGTGTGGTTTTATTTAAACAGAGTATTAGGAAGAAACAGAATAAATTAGCATATTAAACCGATCCTTATCTACACCACACCAAAATAGTTCCATGCTAGGTCATCTAACTTGAGAGAGATGACATGGACTATGTATGAGATAGTATGAGAGGGAAGTACAGGTGTGAATCAGGGAGCCCACGAATGCTCTTCTGAAAACATGAAACATCAGTTCAAATCTTACCCATACGGGCTGATAGCTACTAGATGTTAAATAGTTGAGAGCATGCACTGGGGCCGTTGCTTTCAAGTCTAGACAATTTAGTAGGATTTGTGGGAAGAGTGGCTTTTGTATGACTTCAGAAATCAACTAGTATCTTTACTGTTGTCTGATACGACTTCTGCTTCGTTTCATAGTTACAATGAACTTTTTGTTTTGCCTTTTTTAGCATCCCATGACTACAGGATTTGTGATTTTCCATTATTCTCCTGTTTAACATGGCTGAAAATTGTGTCTGTTTTCACTACTTTTTATTGACACTTCTACATTTTGGTGTATGAGATCGGTTGTACTGATTGTTTAATCTGATAGTGATTACTTAACTGTATTTTGATAGACTCCTTGAAGGTATTCTGTGTTACTTGAACCTGTATACAGAGTTCCAGCTGTATATATATATTTATGTATGTATTTCTGTGTTTACTGAAGACCAGCATTTCTCATAGGAAAATACTTTTCATTAATTACTAGTGTTAATGGTTATTTTCCTTTGACTTAATTGAAATTGAAATTTTAATTCAAACTTAAAAGGTACATTTTTTATAGTTCAAGATTTTGTTTATTTATCTTACTTTGCTTTTGAATTTTAAATTTTTAGATGCAGATTAAAAATGCTAAAAAGAAAAATAGAACAAAAAATTTTTTAGAAATTAGAGCTAATTGTGAAACATTGGGGTTCACTCACTTTGAATGGTCTTCTGGAAGAGTCTATTTCAGCTCTCTCTTGATTATATACAGTATTAGTTTGTTCACCTGAGGTTAGATTTTTAAGTTAAACACTGTGAATCCCTCCCATATGTTTCACATTTACAGTGACTTCATTTGTGGATCAGAGTTTATGGCCATGGCCCTTAGACAACTTTTAAAAAATTTCTTTAGACTAGCAGGGAAAAGAGAGTATATTGTGCTTTTAGAAATATAGTTGTGAACTCTTGGACATCCTAGGGAGGCTAATACTGAAAATCCTGGACATGATCTATTATGCTGGCATTAAATTATGAGACCATTTCCTCAGGCTAGAGTTGGTATGGATATCTCTGAATTTTTACATTAGGCATTAAGTGCCTGATGCCCTTCTCTAGGCTGCTTTCACTGGTGAATTTGCTGTCTGTGGACTAAATCATACTGAAGGTTAGGCTGATGAGGTCCTTTGTATTCCAAATGGCTCTTTGTGGACAGTACAACAGTTTTGCAGATTTGCCCTTTGTATTGTGGTTGAGCCTTCCTACTGACACTGTCTCCGTACACTTATCTCAATCACTGTGGGTCAAGAAATGCTTCTCAAGTTTGCTTAATAAAAAAGTGCACAGAGAAGAAACAATCAAGACAATGTAGACAAAACTGCCCATACCTTTAGTGTTATGACAAAGCAAGGACAGAGTGTATTATCAGTAAGTTTGCAGATGACACCAAACTAGGTGGGAGAGTTGATCTGCGTGAGGACAGGGAGGCTCTGCAGAGACTTGGATAGATTAGATCATTGGTCTAATGTTAATGGCATGAGCTTCAACAAGGCCAAATGCCGAGTCCTGCACTTGGGCCACAACAACCCCAGGCAACGCTACAGGCTTGGGGAAGTGTGGCTGGAAAGTGTCTGGCAGAAAAGGACCTGGGGGTTCTAATGGACAAGCGGCTGAATATGAGCCAGCAGTGTGCCCAGGTAGCCAAGAAAGCCAATGGCATCCTGGCTTGTGTTAGAAATAGTGTGACCAGCAGAAGTAGAGAGGTGATTGTCCCCCTGTACTCAGCACTGGTGAGGCCACACCTGGAGTTTTGTGTCCAGTTTTGGGCACTTCAATTCAAGAGAGATATCGAGGTGCTGGAGTGAGTACAGACGGAGGCAACGAAGCTGGTGAAGGGCCTAGAGAAAAAATATTATGAAGAATGCTTGAAGGAGCTGGGAATGTTTAGTTTGAGAAAGAGGAGGCTGAGGGGAGACCTCATCAGTCTCTACAACTACCTGAAAGGACATTGTAGAGAGGTTGGTGCTGGTCTCTTTTCACAGGTAACTAGCGACAGAACAAGAGGCAATGGCTTCAAGCTGCACCAGGGGAGGTTTAGACTGGACAGTAGGAAAAAAAAAAATTACAGAAAGAGTGGTTAGACACTGGAATAGGCTGCCCAGGGAGGTGGTTGAGTCACCATTCCTGGATGTGTGTAAGGGTCGTTTGGATGTGGTGTTGGTGGATATGGTTTAGGGGAGAACTTTGTAGAGTAGGGATGATGGTTGGACTCAGTGATCCCAAGGGTCTTTTCCAACTTGAATAGTTCTATGATTCTATGATACAATATATTTAAACATAATTACAAAATAGTTGGGAGAACATGAAATAGAATCTGTTCTTCAGCTGAGCAACTGAATAGGAGTATTGTCCTTCAAATCAGCTAAAACTGCTAGAATACTCAGTGCCATCATTACAAATGTCCTACAAAAGGGAACATGAACAAGGGTGCTCTTTAGTGTACATTGTATGTCCTGCAGCTTTCTTACCCCCACCCTCTGAAGTCAGTCAACCCTTCTTTAAAGTATTTGGCTCTGGGCAAGTACAAAGTTGTGTGGCAGGTGAGGGGTTAATGACATGCATGCAGCTGCTAATACTTAACTTCTGAGGCAATATGGTCTCCAGGGGTAATACATCCAGGCAGGCTCTGACATGAGATGTGACATTTGCCGTCAAACACAGCTAGGGCCATTGAACACTTTCTTAAGGCTATCAAGAGTTCCTGTTGGCCTTCTTCCCTTTTGCCCATTGTATAGATTTCATTAACCAGTTGGAGTCTCTCTGTTTCTATGTCTACTATGCATCTGTGTACATAGTAGTGACTCTGAGCTGCCCTGGCTAACTAGGGAAGGCTGTTGTGACTTGATGATTTATCAAAGACTATTAAGTCATATTTCCACAAAATGAGGTGGGCTGAAGAGAGGTAATTATGAGAGAAGATGTCAGCAACCAAATAAATATGAAGAGGCCAGACAGCGCTGATTCTAAAAGGAACTCAGGAAATATTTGAAGATTTAAATATATACCTGAAAAATACCTTAGAAAGCTTTTGAAGCAAATTAGAAGACAAAAGAGATACTGACCGTAAGTGATGAAACTGAGGCTCAAGGGCAGTGTGATAAGAACATTTAACTCTGATACAGATTGGTTTGTCCAGATGTCCAGATTAATTAGTCAGTCATAGGGCAAGCCTACTATACTGGTAGTAGAATAAAAGTGGATGTTGGTACAGCTCCTATGATACTGAGCATAGGTGGCTTCATCCTTATAACTGATGTAGGCCAGGTTGGCTCTGTGGAGCAATGGACACTTGTTTGCTTGCAAAGGTTACCTCTGCAGGGCCAGCAGAGGGACTTTGGACCAAAAGCAGAGCAAACCCGTGCCTGTGCTGTGGGCAGACACACTCGAGTTAGCCCTAGGTATAGCTGGCTTGGATGAAAGTCCTAGGAAGGCAGGGGCCCCATTTGCAGGTGCCAGAATCCTGGCTCTCTTACTTGGCATGTGTTGAAACCTGGACAGTGTATGCAAGTACAGCTCTTTCACTAGGAGAAAGGCAGGAAAGTTCTGCAGTCACACCCCTGACCGCAATGCAGATACATCTTTCCTTGTGCCACTGTCTGGCCTATCTGTTCTGCTCTCTGTTACTGTGAGTATAAATCCACAAGCACGCTGGTATTCAGTTTGTCACACAGATGAAGAATAAAAAAAAATAAAAATGAATTAGAATAAAGAGAAGGAAGGTAATTACACTCATCTTCACAATATTCAATTCAGCTCCATCCAGATCTCTAATTTAAGGTCAGCCCAATAATTCAGTGAACAAAATACAAGTGGATGCCATTAAAAACTGAATATTTACCAGGCTTCAGTGCTCACTGAACGTAGCTGTTCTTTACCTTGGTAATTTAAATTTTTTTTTTATGTGCCAGGCTTAAAACTGAAAAACTCTCTAAATAGTCTACAAAATACAACTATAATCTGTTTGAATGGCACCAGTACTAGTTTTTGTTGATTTTCACACACAGGCCTACCACTTCTGCTTAACTTTTAAAGGCAATACTCACACCTACGCAAAGAATTTCTGTCTACTTTTCACAGGACCTGGGAAGTTAGGGATGAATTATGGCACCATAGCTGGCTTAGTCTTCTTGTGAGCCTGAAATTCGTTACACTGTGTGAAGGTCATTCATTGAGGCAGGTGAATGAGTGAATGGGTGGTCTCTGTTCAATTTTTAATCTGCACATTATATTTAGCTGCCATTTTTGATGGTGCTCTTGCCAGAGCAGCCAAGGGGTAAGGAGATATTGCAGCAGAGCAGCCTCTGTCTACATTAAAATTTGCTACTGTTACTAAATAAGTCCAAGCAGAGCTCCCAGAAGTAAAAAAGTGATGAATAAGCAAAGCAATGTCATCCAACCTGGAAAACAGAAAAGCTAGAAGACATAATTACTAAAATGCTGGCAGTGATGAACGTCTTGTCTAAGATCTCTCATCAGCAGTAACAGTAATGAGAAGTTTTTAGGAAAAGCTCAGTGATATGGAAGCATTAAAGTTGGTTCCTGTAGCTCAGGACTGATGTGTTTCTCCTGGGTAATTTCATACTTACTTGCCTTGTCCTGGAGTACCAACCCTCTGGAATAATCAGATTTTGATTTTCATTGTTCTGAGTACATTTATGAGTACACCATTCATTTATAAGCAGTATAAATATAAAGCTGTTTATTAACTGATGCAGGCTTTCACTTCCTATTGATTTGTCAATGAACTTCCAGTGCTTTCTGGCTGTGATGTTGGAGGTGTCTGCTTGCCAGCAGGTTATCCTGCAGTATCAGCAGGACTCACATTCACTGTGGCATCTAAACGAGGGAGATGGAGGCTGAAGGGAAGAAAGCACATAGTCAAATATTAGCAATGAAAAGTAAAGAGAATGCAATATAAAACAACAGATCACATGTGAGGTATTTTATTTTAGAACTCCCTGTTTCAGGGCTTATTGCTATGTTAAAGTTGAGTCTTTGAAAGCCCTGGTCAAGGAGTCTTTCAGCTGAAAGAAGGTATGCGAGATACACAGGACACATGAGCCTGGCTAGTGTCTGATGCTGCTGAGCAGATGATGCCAGCAAGTTTGGAGATTTCCATCTGTAGCAGGGAAGTTCTTTGCCCCTGCAGCTGCAGCTGCTGATGGCATTCCTCCCTGTGTTACTCCAAGTGCTGGACTACTGAGGTCTGTGGGGAAAAGAGTGAGGCAGCCTGTTTCAGGTAGATGGTATCACCTGTCGTAAAAATAGACATTTGGCTCTTAGAGGGATGCAGTAACCTGTTTTCTGGCTCAGCTGACAGCAAAGAGTCTCCTGATTACCCAGAATCAAGGGAGGTAAAAAATTCTTTCCCATGGGGGTAAATTAATGGCATTCTGAGTATATGCTGTGTATCTGTTTCTCCTTAAAGCCAGAAACACACTCCGCTTCCCTTGCACTTCAGGGCAAAGCACAAGTGAGGAATGAATTTTGAGGGATGGGAGGCTTTGGGGAATTCTTTTCCATATGGTGTGTGTGTCTGTGTGGGGGGGTCTATATGCGTGTATGTAAGTAACAGAGACAGGGCATTTCTGCTAGATCTTATGCTAGATCTTCTTATCTAGACCTTATGAGTCTATGGAAAGACCTTAGGACTTCTAAGAGTCACTAGATCTGCAATACTAGACACTGGTATAGTTTAAATGGTTTGAAACTAAGAATGTAGCTACAAGACCACTGAAGTGTGTAAGTTATTCCAGATTTCCTGGGATTGATACTTCTTGATATTTTTATTTTATTAGCATCAGACAAAGATAAAGTGACAGTTTAAGTAAATAGCTGGGTGTTCCTTATGCCATGCTTGCTGATGAGACTTGCATTTCTCTTTGTCACTCTCTTTCTAACCGCTGAGGCTTTGCTCAGTAGTTGCTATTAACATATGAAGTTGGCCATATGGCAAGCAGAAGCAGTGCTGGGAACTTTCACACGTAGCTACTGCAGTGCTTTATTTGCTAAATGAGGATATTCTTCCTTAAGTCCAGATTTCACATTCATATCTCTGGGGTAATGCATTAAACCACAAACAAGACTGAAGTGTTTGCATCAGCCTGTTTTAATGCCTAGGAGAAACCCACCTTCTCCTCTTCTCTCATGCTAGGGGGCTGTTTTTTTAAAACCTCTCTGTTCCAATACATATGGAAGCTGGGGCAGGGAAATATTCTGTTAGTTTTGCTGTTAACTCTGCAGCAGGTTCATCAACAACTTCTTCACCAGCATCTTGTCTTACCACTACCCCTGAGGAATTTCTCCAAATACTCCTTCAGTTTTGCTTGCAAAAGTGCATTATACTACTGTAAGTTTTGGATTAATTTTTCCGTTTCTCAGATGTACAATGTGTTCCTCTAAATCACCTACTGCAGCCAAAGCATCTGTTCAAGTGTGATTGTGTATACATGTTTTTCTTTGTATGACTTAGTTTGTCATATTTATTTCAATCTCTCTGTAGTATCTATCCATCCACATGTCAAGCTGCAAACCAATATTGATTTCAGAGGCCATATGCTATCCTGATGTCTACAAGCATTTCTCCTGGTAGTATCAATGGGAGCCCTCCCTGTGCAGGCTGAGAGTTTTCCAAGCTTGGGCAGTGCTGTTCATACTTCTTGTGTTGGCTGATCAGCTTTTCTTTGTGACAGCCAGGAATTTAGGAAGAACTCTAAGTAAAACTTGCTCAGTCAAATAACTATTTACTTGTTGAGAATCACAGTTTTCTCTTTAGCAAGCTTTAACTGTAAACTTTATGAACAAAACACTGTAGTATGAATATGTAATAAACAGTAAATAACATCAACATACGTATTTGGGCCTGATACTGCCTGATTTAAACCTGCTGAAGTCAACAGAAAGGTTAATGTGTGTTTTAAGAAGCCAGTTACCTAAAACCCCTAGTTAGAGGAGCAGGGTATATGGAAGCTGTGTTCCTTCACCATGCTGCCCTGGGACAATTTGGCCATGCTGTGGTGCCTCACTCTAAAGTGGTATCTTGCTTTACCTCCATGGACTGGATGGAGGATGACAGGCCTGTTGCAGAATGCCTCAGATTGGAAGGGACCCATAAGGATTGTATGTTTAATAACCAAATATATAGCCAAGCACAGACACAGAGCACTGGTCAAAAACTTTATTGGATAAGATAATGCTCCCCTTAGTCTAGAACAGAGAAATATATAAACTCCAGCCTATCATTCCGTCAAGGCAGAAATCTAGTGCTGCATGGCTGTACTTACCCCAGCTCACAGTCATACCCAGCTTTTGGTCATAGCTACTGTGGTGGACATGGCAGTTGTAAAAAATACAGTGGCTAGGAACACTATGATAAAAACATCTTTATTCATTAAAGTTTGTTCAGTCTTGATTTGTTGGACAGTCTGGGGAAAATTCCACCCAGACAGTTGCATAAAATTAAACTGATACTTCTTCATAGCACAAAAACTGGCATCTCTATGGTGTCAGTCACTAGCTTCAGGTGGATGCTCAGGCATCAGAAGATTTCATAACCTTAGAACATAGTCCCCAGAGAGATCTAATGCTTCATTAGGCCCCCACAGTAACCTAATGCCATATGTATAAGATGGCCTGTGCAACTTTTTTTCAGCCATAAAATTAATGACATTTCTATATCATTCAATCAAAGTTTAAAATATATCATGTCCTTCAGAATGTGGATGCCTCTTAACAAGAGGGCAGGCATGTTTTTATAAGTGCCACTACAGGGAGGTTTTTCTTTGTATAAATTATGCCTGTCAAGAAAACAAAGACTACTTCTGCAGTGTATGAAAAAAAACACTGTTTTTAATTTGTATTACATTGCTGTTAGCAAGACAGCTTTGTTTTTATCACACAACAAATTGAAATAAATTTCACTAGTAAAATAAACCTTCCAAAGATAAGAAATCCTAAGATACTTCCTTCTGGGTTTCTTCTTCTGGTCAGTTATGTGCTGCCAACTTTTATAGTCTTTTATTTATTGCATTTATACACTTGACATTGCTGTGGTAGGCAAGTACTCTGTATGATAATACAATAACCTTATATGAGAGCTAGTGAGAAACACACACAGTCTGCTTAGATTATTTTAAAGCATCTCTCAGGTTTACCAGCCATATCTGTGGAGGTGAACTGAAAACAGGATGAAAGGAAATCTCTGTAAAAGGTAGCACATGTTCTGGTCATTTCTGAGTGAAATATGATGAAAATACTGTCCTGGATGTGCTTACCTTTGCTTACATTTTCATTTCTTTATCTAGTTATAGAAAGCAAGTGCTGGCGACAGAGGAGGATGCGATGGGTTTGGGAGGTGGGGGGCAGGGAACAGACCTACTGAATAACATGCTCAAGAGCTCTCCTGCACAATGAGATTAGCACGATGTGATCATTTCGGTGCCAAGGTGCTAACACAATAATACAAGCGAGTTTGCCAACTTTTCAAATTGAATGTATTTGATTATTTGCTTTTAATTAGTGTGAGTTTTGGAGTATGTACAGGATTGTTAGAGATACATGAAAAGCCTCCTATGGCAGGAGAGTGTATTCTTAGTAAAGACATTACAGGATTGTTCTTTTTTAGCTGTGAAGAATGAGATTTAACAGCTATGTTAAATGTTTTAGCCCGTTCCTGTTGTGCTTCCATTTCAACCTATTGACAAGTCCAACTGATGCGAGAAAATAAACCTCTCATTTGATCTGAATGTTTAGCACTTTGCTATAAGAAAAATTTCCAGCCCAACTTTGGTGTACAAAAACTATCACTGGTTTATTTGCAGGAGACTCTTACTCCCTCTTTCTCGCTTAATAAGACCTAGAATAAACTCATGTTGTCATTTCATTTATTTATTTATTTATTTATTTATTTATTTCCATACAGTGATCTTCTTTGTGTTCATTTATCTTCGATACCTTCATCAAGATTGTAGAGTTTTAAAAAATCCTTTAAAACGGCAGAAACAGATTGCAGCTTGGGAGGAAACACAACAAAACAGGAGCTGTTTATTTTGACCCCTTCCCTTTATGCTCTGAAGTAAGAAGGCAGACTAGAGGTGTCTTGGGGATCGTTTGGATGATTTAGTATTCGCTCACTTCGTGACTTGCCAGTCACTGGGAGTAACTCACCTCCCTGGACCAGGGGACACGTCAGCAAAAGGAAAAGTAACGCTCATTGTTTGGCACAGATTGTACGTCAATGTCCATTTCTCAGTTTTGGGTGTTACGTGCCTTCACAGAGCTCAGTCTCTTGGTTTTCCACCATCTGAAGAACTGGAATAAGAAAGACTCCATAGATTCTTTGTGCAGTAACAAAGCCTTCTACCTATGCTGGTTTTCAGTCATTTATAAATAGTTATATATATGCATACACACATATATATATTTTAAATACTCTCCCCTTAAACAATAGAGAAAAACAAATGGTTGACAATAACAATGGCAGCAGCTCTTCAACAAAAGCGTGCAATTATTACAATTATACTATCCTTGATTAGGCTCCCATGCATTGCATTTCAATGTAATTGATGTTGTAGGTTGACACATTGGACACCAAATATTCTCGCCTGTCCCTTCACTCTTTTGTTTCAGAGCCTGATTTGCATTTTCTATGCTTTTAGTAATGAAGACTTAGCACTTTTCCTCCATTAGAAAAAAAAGAGAGACACAATAATCTGCAACTCGGCACTTGTTTAAGGATTCTGACCCTCAAAAATACCACTTTGCTTCACACATTAGCTGCTTACAAAGAAGGAAGCTAATGTATCATCTAATTGGGCAAACCACTGCATCTGATTTCTCTCAATCAGACTATTAGCTTCGTAATTACCCATCTGCCTCATGTGGAAAAACGGCAAGGCGAACACCCAGCTAATAACATTCTCAAGAGCTCTCTACCACAATGAGATGAGCATGATGTTGTGGGATATAGTCCCTAACCATTTAAGTGCCAAGGTGGTCTCACAATACAGTGGGAGTCTGCCAACCTTCCCAGTCTGAATGTGCTTAATTATTTGTCTTTAATTAGTCTGAGTTTTGGGGTCTGTTCAGGATTGGTGATGAAAAACAAGTGGCAGGAATGAAAGCCCCTTGAGCCCCCTGGCAGTCTGCTTTACATCCTCTTGTCTGCTAAAATAGTGGTATGGAAAGTGGGATTTAGCTCCTGAGCAGCTCCAAGTTTCCCCTCACTTCTTTTTATGGATTAGAAAAAGTTTTCTGGGTACCTAAGCTGCCTTGTCACAGTTCAGATGGAGGATGTTCAAACAAATCTCTTTTATTTTCTTGACCTTTATGGAACTATTGCCAAAATACACTATTTTAAGTGAGTAGATGCACAAATCTAAGATTTCCTCTTAATCAGAGAGAGGTGCCATTCTCCACTTCCAGCCCGGGTTCTGCCCCTCCTGGATAGCTCACAGTATCTCTGAGCATGTCTCCCACTCGGTCAGCTCACAGATTGCAAAAGGCTGGAATGCCCTTGCTACCAGACTCCAAGGTTGAAACCATATGGTCAAGTGGCAGGTGATTCTCTGAGAAGGGCCCTTGGCTCTGTTTTCACTCCCACATGTGGTTTAGTAAAGCCCACATCTGGTTGCAGGTAAAGCAGAGAGCAAGATGCATCTGCAAATCTGTTTTCTTTTCATTGATTTGGAAGCTTAGTGGAGATTCATTAAAGATAAATACAATATCGATCCATATTGACTAATTGCAAATAATAGAGTCTCCTTCATGTGTCCTACCAAAGAGCATACGGTATTCCTCATTTTATTGTAATTTATTCTATTGCTTTAGCATTTAGAATGCCATTTATGGGCTTGACCATCCAAGTACTAATGATCCCAGCAAGGGACTTAAGAACTCTTAAAGAAAATCTAAGAAGATAAGAAAAAAACTCCGACCAATAAAAAGAAAAACAAAAACAACTTAAAAACTATAGTAACAACATTTTCACATGTACCAAATTATTTTGCATATTGATATATTTCCATTCAGAGATATTCCTGCTTTGGCCTTCCTCAGAAACCACTATCTGAAGTGCTGTTGCAGCTATTGATATCAACAATGGTAGGAAAGACACAGACACAAACTATTCATTAGTAACTTGGTGCTTCAACCACCTCTCTCTCTTTCTAGCGGCAGGACTAGCAAGATGTGTACACAGCAAATGGAAACAACCAGATGGTCTTGCAGTTATGACCCTCACTCTCTTCTCTCCCATTGTTTACTGTTAACACTCCTTGTACTATGTCCAAACGCCTTTACAGGTCTGCTGCAAATTCTTCTCATGCCTGTTTCTGATGCCTCATAAAGGCTAACTGTTTAGGCCATCACGGATGATCTGTGAGCCCAATCCTGTAAGACTTACTCACGGTAGTCGTTCTTTGTCACTTGAATCATAGTATTTCCTTTTCAGGGTTGCTTGTGTGAGTAACATTCATGTAGGACCGGATTACATGCAGGTTTGGTTCAAGGTTTCTCAGCAGCATAGGCACCCACAGCGCCGATTTGAATGACCACAGTGTGAGCAGCCAGGAGAGGCCACCCCTGCCTCCAGAGGCAGAGAGGCAGGAGAAATGATGGTGCAGGGTTGATTCCAGTGATGGGGCCCTTCGTGGAGGGCTTGGGAGGAGTGGTGTCTCTTCCTGGGGTAAAACCCTCTTCTGCTTCTCAGCCGTACCAAATGCTTTGGGCACTGTGATTATTTCTCTTGGAGACAGAAACAGCTGGTCTGGCTTTCTGGAGAACTGACATAGCCAAGTCTATGCTACCCTTGTTTGCCTTTTCCTCTGACCCTGGCAGTCTGTTGCCTGCATTGCCTTTGCACAGAAACAGCCCTAGTAATTTCATGAGGTCCTGTAATTTTTTGCTGCCTGGTAGTTGTGTCGTATTAAATAATATTTTACAGCTGAAAGACACCTAGCATTCTAGGCTCTCAAAACCTTCACCAAATGCCATCAAGGGATTCCCAGCTATATCTCTGTGAAATAGTGTCCCCGTTTTATTGTCTGCAAAAGCTGTGGCAAGGCCTTGGGCAATGCTATGCAGAAATGTATCTCTGTCAACTGCCTGAGTGTTTATCTGTTTACCAAAATGAGTACAAGGCCTTAAATAACTCAGGTTCACTTACTCATGCCTGTTGTCCTCACTCAGGTGTCATTCTGCTCTTCAGGGTATGGGTTGCATGAATACGGACTGTGAGATTGTTATTTCAAATGCCTGTGTTCTCTGTGTTTTAATCTTCACCTTCTCTCTAGTGACCTCTTTGGGGGAAAGGCTGTGCAATCTTTGGTGAGACACATCACTTCAGCAGAGGTGTTGACTCACTTATGGCTTCAGATTAAACTGGTATGGCTGAAGTGTTGTTGTTCTCAACCACCCTCCCTTCCCTATGCTTCCTTCTCCTGAGATTGCTGGCTTCACATCAGGGATGGCCTAGCAGCTCTTGAACTGTTACCATTTTTAGACCAGCATATTACAGTAATCTGGCATTGGCTCTGATTTTCTTCCATATATTGGCCTCTAAATTGCTGCAGTTCAAGAGCTGATCCTTCTCTGCTCTAAGGTTATTATTCCCAGTCATAGACCGGGGAATCTTGGGGTGAGAGACAGGCAGGTGTCTTAGGGCAGGAATCACTGCACCATCCGAGCTGAAGGCATCAGCAAGTGCAATTCAACACTTGCTCTGTTTGTTGCTGCTTGTCTGTGTTAGACCCCTATCTGTGACAGCCGAGATTTATGCTGGCCTGTTTGGAAAGATCGAAGACTGAACTGAGAATAACATCATAGCTGACAAAAACATGCAGCTGGACACACAAAAAGTGACTTCTGGGTCACTGTTTGGATGCTTCTGCTGAATGTGATTCCCCTTTCCAGACACACATGCACATTAACTGGCACTGATTCAGTGGGAAAGCTGATGATAGAAACTGTCTCAGTTTGTGCATGAAAGGCCTGTGATATGGCTAAGCAGATACTCTACATTTACACCTGCTGTCCTGACAGAGAAGGGAACTTAGTACATGAATGAGGAGCTGACATTTCAGAAGTAGACATGTCATGTCTGTCTGTCAGTCCAGAGACATGGTTCTGAACAGCTTAACACAAGGTGGACAAAACAAATAGTGACCTGGTTGTTACTGAAGACTTGAAATGCTGCACTGAATCAGGTCAGGGAAAATAGGCCTTGGTTTACACGGAGAACCTGATGGGAATGCTCTTCTCCCTCTTTGGTTCCCTGCTGGCTTAGAAGATATATTGCAGAAGACTTGTCTTGCTAGACCAGTTTTTGTACTCACCTGGAAGTTGTATGTTTGGCTAAATAAAGAGAAAAAAATATTAGTTTTAAATGACTGCTGACCATGAGTTCTGACTGAGCTCCAGCTGGCGAGTTGCACACGGTTAAAATGTTAAAACTCATTCTTCAGCCACATTCCCATCTCACAATTCACCTAAAACCTATGTCCATTCTTCATCTGCCACATTGAGCATATTAGTGCCTATTTCCATGAGAGGTACCACATCAAATTTCAGCAGCTAAGGGGTGGCGCTCTTGTTCTGAGTGTCTCATGTGAGATCAGTAACTTTTGTAGGGGAAATCAGTCAGGGAGAATAACTTTTTTTGGTTTTATTTGCAGTTCTGTATGAGAGGAATAGTTGAAAAGGTAGAAAGGAAAATATTCTAGAGAGTTAATCTTTGAAAAGAAGCTCAGCATGCATTTTTTTTCTACCTTCTTAAGCAGGAAGATGCTTAAGTTTTTTAGAAAAAATCTCTAAAAAGTTAAGATTCCAGTTTTGTGGTTTTTTATTTATTTTTTTTTTTTTTCTCAGATACATGTCTGCTATCAGTGGGATTTTCTTCCTGGAGTAGGATTGATTTGTTCCACTTTGGATATTCATTGCACTCCTATGAAAGAGTCTACCATTCCCTGAAAAACAAGTGATTTCTCTATCTTGCTTTCCTGCCTCTAGGAAAATAATTTTGCTCTCCTTTTTTGAATGAATGAGGGATGGTCTGGCATTTACAATTGTTTCTCAATAAGGCAAGAGAGTGCTTCGTCCTCTTCTACTCTGGATCTGAGTTCACTCCTAGTTCTAGTCCCAGTGGCCTATCAGTATTTCAGCTATGTATGACCTGTTCCTTACAGCTCCACAAAGTTCCTTACAGCTCCCTGATGACCATACTCTTTTGGTGTTGACTTGGGGTTCCCACTTAACTCCTGGTGCATCATAACAGCACTTGTAGTTTCTTGGATGATACATGCTTCACATAGTAGTGAGATTTTCATATGCTGAGGTAAGAGGGACCCTAGGTATGCCTGGGACAGGTGACAACAGGCTCCATTCAGAGGTAATAAATGTAAAGGACACAGTCTGAAAGGACACAGTCTGAAAGTGATGGGGGATATCGTGTATTCCTGGAGTCTCTTGTCTCTGCTACATTCCGAGTGGTTCTGCAGGATTTGAGCATGTTTTGTAAACATGGACCACTGCTGTAGATGATCAAGCACCCTTTTGGGCCCCAAATTTTCAGGGATTAACCCATCAGCAGATCCAGTGATGTTCTTGATTAATTTGGCTCACACAGCACAGAAGAGTGATAAGGAACACAGTCGAATGAAAGTCTTTTTCATTATTCCTTTTTCCTTTTGCAACAAAGCTGGCAGGGCAGCTGTCCAGCACATGTGAATCAATGTATTCATAGTTCTGGGAAGTAATTTCTTTCTTTTATTATTTTTATCATTAGAAACTGTTGGTTAATTAAGCTGAAATACAGAGTGGACAAACGAACCAGAGGGTGTGTTGTGACTTTAGGCAGAGCAATCTGGGTGCTGTTCCCAGAGAGAGATTAGCAGCTCTCTCACTGAGAGATTCTGGTGTGTAGCCAGCTCTGAACAGGCTGTACAGCATGCAGCCACCTCTGGATTTGGGAGAAAGTGAATTTAGGAGAGGAAGCCAGGACAAGTCTCTATTCTTATAAGTCACATGAACTGTAATGCCAGACAATTTATCTGTGGTGTCTTATCTAACTCAAGAAACTATTACAGTATTAAAAAAAAAAAAAAAAAAAAAAATCTTTGCTAAGATTTGAACCTCACTAAAAGTGCTAAAAATATCAAGCTTAAGCAACAGAAGAACTCTGCATCATTTGACAGCAATTCTTCCTTCCATTATTTAGTTTTTCTAAAAACTGCTAAAAACCAACCAACCAGTTTTGTTTGAATACTCAGGAACCCAGTGTATTCCAGCAAACTTGTATTTGGTGCCAGGCAACAATGTTACTTCAAAAATAGGGTACTGCCTCTATCATAACCTAGACCTATTTGCAATTCACTTCTTTCACCTTGGCTGCAAAACTGTTTGTTCTTGTCATGACATAAGCTGAACATTTATAATAATGAGCCTTTATTGAACGGTGGTGTCCAAACTCATGGTATTACTTGCAGCAACACTTGGGGTAATGAAGAGTTCAATATTATCAGTCACAGACTTGGTTTTGATAGCATTGTACTGACTTCTGCTATGTGGAGAGACTAATGTAGCTGGACTGCAAAGGACTTCATAAGCAGCAGTTTTGCTTAGGGCATCAGCTGTCAATCATTTGCTGTGAAAGCTTGCAAATGAGGTTAGTGTGCTGGGTACACATTATCTGTGGTTGAATCAAGTCCTTGATGCAGTCTTCATGGTCCTTCTAGATTTCTGGAGGAGATTCTGGACAGGGATCTAAAAGAATTGTCCAGAAGTGCACCTGGAATTACAAAGAGTGATAGAAACTTCTAGTCAGATGACATCCTTAGAGAGGTTAGCAAGCCTGACTTGGTGACAGATGAACCGGAGGGTGATGTCTGATTTCAAAGAGAATTACTTTAACTTTTTTTATCTGACAAAATGAAGGTAAATGATCTGGAATTTAGGAAAGATACATTTCATAAAAATACTTGAATCTGTAATGAAGTTTCCCATTCCATTAAGTAATATTTCAACTGTTTACACTGCAAATTGGTTTCTATTCAAACTGCACTGCTAGGTCATTAATTAAAGTGTGATGACTTTTATAGCGTCTAAGTTTAAGAGACATATGTTTCTGTGTCAACTACTCTCTTCTTGGCCACTAAAACAATGGGTCACTTTATGACACAATCCTGTGTTTTGTACCAGCTTGTTCAAGCCTGCCCATCTCCTGGTGAGGGGACAGCCTTCCTGAGCACTTGCTCTTCTACAAACAGATAAGGCAGCTGTTATTGTACTGAAAGACAAGGAAGGATGCACGCAAGAAATTTGCCAGTTAGGTCTTATTAGGGAAAGATCCCAGCAGGGAAGTGGTATTTTCTCTTTTTTAAAATGAAAGAGCTGAAGTCCTCTCTTTTCATCTTCTTCTGCCCTAATGCAATTTCTTGATGGGATTTTGCTTGGTTGTATAGCAAAACTGGTGTTTTGATCTTCAGTGAGGACCTGGGACTTTGAATAGTATCACTTCTAAATTCCATCTTTAACACAAGTTTGCTATTTTAAATCAGAAAGAACTACTTGTTGGGAAAGGAAAATGCATTTGGCCCCACTTGGATGATGACCTGGAGTTGCTGCATGTCTGGTGCAGGGGGAGTAACCAGGAGTGGTAACGTATGCAGTGGCTGTGCAGTCTCTGGCACCCAGGGAACTGGTGGGTCTCTGCCTGTTTCTGTGGACAGGTGTCATTTTCTCACAGTCAAAAGACCTGATCCTCCAAAGCAGGCACTAATTGGCCCCCTTGTTGGCAATCTCAGCAGAGATGCCAGAGTGAATGGGCATGAAATCCCACTCAAACCCTTCGTGGTTTTCTCCTCAGGTCAAGGTTGAGGTGCTTTGGCAGAGAAGTGTGAGGAAGGCTGACACTGCTGCTGTCAGTCTCCAGGTCTGTCAAGCTGCCACCTTTTTTAAGCACTGAAACACAGGGGTTTGGGCTTTTAAGATGTGCTTTTTATTACTGTGCTAAACATTGTGTTTTCCGAATTGTAGTCCTTTGGTGGTGGTGGTGTGGGGGGTTGGGTTTGTAAATGCCAGTGAACAAGGAAAATTTCTAACCTGCTCCTAAGGCAACATACAGAGCAATATATTACTTACCTAGAGTTTGTGTGACCTAACGTTTCAAATACACCATCATAGCCCACAACCAGCTTCTCCTTGGAGTAAGGGAGATCCCACTCCTTTATATGTGGTCGCTATGACCCAGAATAATTCAGGCCTACAAGTCGTGTTTTTTTAATAGATGCAGTACAGAACCTGAGGATTTATTGTCTAAATAGAAAATGCATCAAATACATTACTTCAGCATCAAGTATATCAAGTGTAGGAGCTTATTAAGGCAGTCCAGTGATTCTTAGGGAATCTAATTCAAGATACTTCAAAGTTTACGAATGACAGCGTTGATCTACACAAGGACATTAACATGAAAAATCCTCACTGATTCTTCAGAACACACAAATGTTTTGGAAGGGACGTAGATTTTAAAAACTTCTTTGGGAGACTGTGTTTCATCATCCCCTGGCACTGCACAAAGGCTTTGGTCCAGTTCTGCGTTTACACATAAGCTAACAAGGGAGTCTGTGGGGACAGCACACAGAGCAGTCAGCCAGAGAGACCCATGACACCAGCTTTTGCAGGGCTTGTTTCATCCCTGCAAGTTATTTCTTAGAAAAGACAAACAATCCATTAGAAATTGTAAGCATCTTGACTACTTTTCTGCTTTCTGAAAGCTTCTGTAGAGAGACTTATAGTCACTACTAATGCTGTTTTAGTATGAATTTCTGGCCCGGACCCTGAGGGCTCTTTACTTGCAGTTGGATTTTTTCTATTTTTTTTTTTTTTTCACTAATGCTTTGCAAACCACAGAGAGTATTAGCTCAGCTGAAAGCAGGTAATATTGCAGAGGAAACTGTTTTCATTGTCATTTTCCTCCCTAATGTTCTTTAAGGCTTTTGTACTGCAAGTAGCTCAAATAAGCACTGTGCTCTAGAATTTGTGCCAGATAACAGGTTTTCCCAAATTAGTGCTCTCATTAAGAGAGCTATACACTATGTATATAAAACATTTTCCTGCAGATTTTGATCATGTGTTTTATAGTCTTTATCTAAAACAGGTTATGGGGAACAATCGAGGTGGGGGCCTACCTAAGAAGGTGCTGCATAGGCTCAGATTTTGGTGCTTACAGGTCTGCTGTGGCTCCTTCCACTGAAACATTAGGGATACAAATGAAATAAGCCTGAAAGCTGCAGAAAGCAGCTTATAAGCTGCACCTGTACACAGCTGAGTTCAGGAAAGCGGTGGAAGCAAACCAAGGGCACAGACTTGCTTTTCTTTCCAATTTTCCTTCTGTTTCTCTTTACCTGTCTCTTCTAGCAGCCAAAATCATGTTACGTGATACTGGGAATCTGCTGAAGTCCCTGCAAAGAAATTCTGGATTACAGGTGGGAAAATAACTGAATGTGGCCAGAAAACCAAATCACTGGACTTGGAGAGAAGGAAAGGTTTTAAGGGAGAGCAGCTGCTGCTGTGTCTACTTGAAGGGTCCCTGCTTCACAAGGAGGTTATGAAGGTTAGAGTTCAGGGCAGAGTGACAGAAAGAATTACCTAAATGGTAACTTGGTTTGGAATGTAGGAGTCAAAGATCTTAATACATTTTGTTCATCAAAGAGAAGGTTAAATGGTGATAAAAGTATCTACAGGAGATACAAAAAAAATACAAGCAGTAATGTGAGTGAAAAGCTATAAAAAGTCCAGAGCTGGAAAGTGAGGCTTGGCTAATTCAGACTATATATAAGCTATATTTTTGTCAGATAGTTAACTCCTGGGACAACTTAGGGCCTGATGTGGTTTCTCTCTCACCGGGAAATATGGCATGTTGTGCTGCAAGATGTGCTTATGTTTAATCATAATTTTTGAATCCAAAACAGGAGTTAATAGGGACTCAGCATAAAAGAGATAAAAATAGATGATAACACTGATGCTTGTCTACTGTTAAAAATCTATGAAGTTTATAAAATCTGATTTGCCCAATATATATATTTTCTTTTATTATTACATAACTTTTTCAGAGCTGATCTGGTTTGATGCCCAACAGTTTTAAGGCACACAAACTGGAGGGAAGATTCTATGCCAGGAGGTTTAAGTAGCAACTGTCTCAATCTTTTTACAGTGAGGTACAAAACCTACCAAGTATAATTTTGCATTTGTATGTGTAATTCACTATAAACACTGATGTGTTAGAGAAAATACCAATAGATTAGGGTATCATAAAAAGAACTCAAAACACAGCTCTGAGATTGAGCACTTCCTAAGTGTAAAGTACTGCAAACAAATTTTTATTTTGCTTTTATCCTCATGAAATTTTCACCAAAATCCACATTTTTTTTTTTCTGTTTGTATCAATATGGTATGTTTGAATGAATACCTATGTGACAGGATAATTTTAAAAAGCTGTAAATATGACTTCCACCCCCCCCCCCCACTTCATTTGTAAGGGTGAGATCTGCATTCCAAGGATTGGAACGTCTTTGTTTCCAATATGAAATCACTTGTACTGTAGATATAATACCACCAGGATGTTTTATATTCTCATATATAAAAAATAAGTGAAAAGATTAAATTCTAGATGAAGCAAGACAGAGGCTGGAACCGGTTATTGCAAGGCTGTAAGCAGGTAAATGTAAAGGCCAATTAGGCAGCTCCAGGGGAGGGGTTTAAGGGAAACTTTTCATCCTACTTGGTCAGAAGATGAGCAACAGATAGTTCAGGTATTGCAGGCTCTGATCTGTTAAATGAATGTCCCTGTAGTGATGTAACTGCCAATGCACTCTTCAAAATAGTATTTCCTCTGAGATTGATCTTTTAAGTTATTTGTGTGACTTACACACTTTTTGTATGTCAAGTCTCTGTTCTCTTTAGGCTCAGATGTGTGATCAATTTGCCACATATTAGGTGGGCTGTGGTTATTGCCTTCACTTTGGATTTAGTTGATGTTTTTTTTGCCTTATTTGTGATAGCAGAGATACCTACCTGGTCAGGTAAAACAGAGTAAGAATATTAAGGTTCATTTGCTCCTGTTCTAAGTTGAGTGGCAGAATAAGCACACTGTAAAACTTCTGTAATCTGTGCTTCAGTCAGCAGCATCTGAGGATGTTGTCTAGAAGGTCAGTGAATATGATTTAAAAGTAGGTGTGACTGCCAGTTACTTGAACTGTGAAACAACCTGACTGCATCTTTGTATTAGCTCTGATAAAGCAAATAATTCAGGTTAAAAAAAAAAAAGCACTAAGGTTTTACTGGTGATCAGTAAGCATTTAAGTAAAATTAAATTTCTATTGATTTAAGCAGAAAGGAGATAGGAGTGATATGATTGCATACAGAAGTATAATAGAAATTACACAGCTGCATTAATTTTATGTACTGGTAAATGTACGAAATATAATTTTATTACACAATGCTGCTGGGTATAGCACCATGAAAAAACTCTCTTCTGCTGCAATATCTGTTAAGACTATGCCAGTTAATATTCATATGTTGGGTTTATCTGGGGTTTTTTACTTAACACCTCATTCTTTCTGGTCTTTCCCATGCCTTCATGTTTTTTGCCCCTCTTGCATCTGGTTGCAACTTGGATTGTAAATTATCTGAGGTAAGAGGCCATGCGTTTAGTAAGTGTGTGTGTAGTGGCTGACACAGTGGAGTACCACACTAATTAAGTCAATCCTGTTGGAGTCCAAGGGATTACTAATGGAGCTCTGCCCAGGGAGGAGGGTTTGTAGGATTAAGTTGTTATTATCCATCAGAATCCAAAACAGTTGAGAAGGAGCAGCAGAAATACAGTAAATACTGTCCGAAGTATACAGCTTTGACTGAAAGGGTCAAGGTGGGGAAAGGTAACCAAACAGATCCTGACTTTTACAATCCCATTTGGGGAAGGAGATGGCTTTGCCTGAAGTAGAGGATAGGTTTGGAAACAGATGTAGGTGAAAGATGAGCTGTGCTTCTAAGCCTCTATCGCTGAAGTCAGTGCAATATTTACCTCTAGTGTCCAGAGACGACCTTATGGATCTGGTGAGGAGTGTCACCTCTTGCTTCTCACTGTATGCCTCCTGACAGACTGTCTGAGCTCTGGCACACCTCGATCTTGTGGGGCCATTCCTTTAGGTAGTAAAAGTGTCAGAGAGGTAGCCTTGAATGGTGACACAGAACTGAATTGCTGCAAAACTGTGAATTAAGTTGGGAACTCAGAATTTTTCCTCATTTAAGGAACTCTGAAAGAAACAGGGCAGGAACTGAGCAAAGTCAGTGGCCTAAGTGCTGACAGATAATTTCTGAGACACAGGAAAGTCACAAGATAAAAATATCCTTGGGAAGCAGCATTTACAGCTGTGTGTGGTGCAAGAAAAATAAAGGTGGAGGAAGTTTCTAGAGAAAGCATCCTTTAAAAGTACTACAGTTTTTTTATGTGATAAACATCATTCAAAGCAAACAGAACAGCTGCAAGATATGATAAAAATCACTTGAAAGTTCATTGATTTTGCAGTAAAACTGTAAGTACTTCACTTTATTGTAATTGTTCCTCTCATACTCTCAAATCTTGTGCTTGAGCAACAGGAGTATTCAGGTCAGGGTTGCAGTCAGAAAATAGGCACAAAAAGACAATGAAGCTCAACTAACGTGATACTTTAATCATGAGCTAATTTACAAACCAAAGCAAAACAAAATCATTTTTGTCTAAGATTATTGGAAGATGCTAATTCTCTGCCTAAAATGATCTTTTTCTGTAACTGAACCCCCCCCCCCCCCAAACCAACTCTTATCTCCCTAATTAAATTTCGTGACTTGGCTTACACGGTTGGTTGGACTTTTGTTTTTTCCTTGTCTGAGGACAATGTGCATGTGTTATTCAAATATGAGCTCCTCTGTAGTATAAACTCATATAAATATTGTCCTGATGGTACTAAACTAATGATAGTGCTCTTTGTAGTAATTTTCTCTTGGGTGGTAGCTATATTTAAAATAAGTGAGCAGCTTTTATGGAAGAGAGACGTGTGAAAATGGAGCCCTGCTAAGTCTACGCAGCCTTGCAAAATTTGTAAGAGACTTAAAAAACCAAACCAAAACCAACAAAAAAACCCCAACAAAACCCAAACCTAGCAACTTAGAGCAATGTTGGGTAGAAAAAACATATCTGTGATCAAATGATAAGGACATTCAGCATCAGAGCTAGGCAAAGGAAGAATAGAAAGTATTCATTTGAATTAGCTATGTGAATATATCTTGTTATCTGTAATATATTTTATTTTCTGAAAACTTTTAGGCGAATATTTTTTTAGTATTTTTTTTTCCCCTAAACAATCACAACAGTGACTCTATGTGCACACAAATACTTACACTCTCTTGCAAATATTTAACATTAATAATTTGAAGTATTTTGATGTACATTTGCAATTTTGCATTAACACTTTCTCCAGACATCTTTGCGTAGCCATCTTAAATGCTCTCTAGAGACTTTGCACACATCTTGTAGCCTAACAGTATTTTGTCTAATAAAGTTTTTGGGGGCTATTCACTTATTTAGTTTAGACATGGGCTTAAGAACTTGACTGAATTTGGTCTTGTGGGGTTGAACATCATCCAATCTGGGACAGCAATGACATCACCTACTTTAGCAGATCTTTATGCACTATGAGCAATGGGGTATGGAAAGTTAGTAGGCTAGCTGAATGCACTGTGTACAGGAAGAAATATTTTGCATGGACTATTAGCCAAATCTGCAACACTTTACTCCTTCCAATCCATGAACACCTGAGTGTGCTGGCAAGCACAGGAAAATAAGAGTGAAGTGACTGCCAGAAGTGGTTTAGTTTTTTATTGCTTTCAAGTTTTTAAAATCAAAGAGCCCAATAGCCAGATTTTTTTATGATTTAAAATGCTTGATAGTGTTCAATTCTATCCTAAGGATGCAGGTATACTAAGCAAAAATACACATTTCTAGCCTTTCATATCAGCAGAGTTCAAATGTTAATAATACAGCCCTTCATTTCAAAAGACTATGCTTGCACCAAGGCAAATGTCAGCAAAGGTGCAAGGCCATAATTTTCATTTATGTATGTATGTATTTATTTATTTTTTTATAATACCTCCTGGCATCTTTTATAAAGCAGCTCATCTTGTTTTGTCCTGCTCTTTGTTTACAGACTATACAGTCTGTGCCCGCTGCAGCACTGGCGCTCTCGGTGCAATCTCTCCTTCTTTCCATCACCCAGGGCAAAGATGGACCTAGACCTTGTACCAGCTGCCTGAGCCTCTGTTCCTGGGGAGTCCTCCAGCTTTGTCTTTTCCAATTCGTTCTGACTGCTGTGCTGCTGGCCAGGCCTGCTGGTGCCCCAAACTGGTGCCCCACCTTGAAGACTCTTTCTTGCCTGCTCCCCTTTAGTATGCTTGTTAATTGGAGATATCTCGATGTTCCTGTTTAAGCAAGTTCTGCCTAGGTCACTGATTTTGTCCTTTTTCTGCATTTCTGGTCAGTTCTTCTAAAAGTATGAGTCTGATCACCCTGGTGTACTCAATAAAAATACATCTCTCAATGCTGCTGTCAGCAGTCTGCAATCCTATCATTGCTGATTTGTCAGGTTTCCCAGGAGCCAGAACAGTCATGAATTTCCAGTATTTTTTTAGTGTTCCTATGTGCACATCAGACAAAGCAATGGTGCAACTGAGAGCACCAGGTGCTAATGTGTTACTATTGACTGTTGAAAAACTCAAACCCTCTGTTCTGTTTCTTGCTGTTTTGATCTCATGGTGATGTGCTGTACAGCAAGTTCCAGAAGTGAAAGGCTGCAATAGACAGAAACTTTGCAGAAATGTATTTAATATAATACGGTTAAATCTCTGTGAGCCTGTGTTTTTATGCAGAGAAGCCAGACGAATGGGACTATTATACAAGGTCATGTGTTTATATGTCCTTTTTTTCAAGGTCTATCTGCAAACATTTGAGGGCAAGTTTAAATGGTGCTGCTGAGCCAATCTTCCCATCTCTTTTATGAAGCAAGAGATTTGACTGCTCTCAACTAGCATAAAACCACTCTGCATTGGGAACTGCAAAATACTGCCTGGTCAGATGAAATCAGAGCAGCATATTTTTGAGCAAGAGTATGTTGTCACTTTTGACTCTGGAAGCTCTCTAATTTCTCCACCCTCTTACTGACATATCTGAGTTCCTCTCATGAGTATTTGTACTTTCAGGGGTTTTTCCCTTTTAATTTGTTCTTCAAATGTGAAATACTGAGTAATACCAGTGGAGGAACATCTCTCAATGCACTCCTGGTTCTGCTGACAGCCAGTGCATCATACAGATGGCATAGGTAACTATACCATATTGAGGTCCTTCCCCTAAACATATGGCCTATATCTACTTTGCTCCTGAGCTTTGTCTTGGCACTGAAGCAATTAGTCATATCAAATGCTGGTATTGTGCTTGTGTTGCCCTTGCAGACTCCCTGCTGCAAGAAGAAGGAATTTTTAGGCAATGCCAAGGCCTGGACTGATTTTGTAATGATGTCCCTCAAAGGGCAAATGAAATGTAGAGGAGTTTATGGAGCCTTTTCTCTGCAGGGATGGTGTTCTTGGGTGCCTCTAAAAGCACAGGACCACCCCAGAGCTGTTCCCATGCAGATGCAAAAGAACCAGCTCCAAAGTAACAGTGAGTAAATCTGGCCTCAGAGCCATTGATAAAAAGTGGCCACGAAGTTCTCACTCACGTTGTCATGTCATAGCAGGACACCAAGCTGATTGAATAAGAAACTAAAACATCTACATGTGTCATTTCCATGTTAATCTCATACTGTTCCTCCAACAAGCCTCCAGCTATTGTTTCATGAAATGTATGTGCTAGTTAGTCACTGCAGATCAGTCTGTCCAGAAGCTGTATTTGATACTTCTAACTTCAGGGCTGAGATGTGGTAATAGTTGACTCACTATTTGTGTTGTAAGTAATTTCATGAGACTGTCAGCAGAATTACTCTTCTCTAATTTGAGCAAATGTTGGATTTCCTTTTTCTTAATTAAAAGTGATGCTGTAGCTGCCTATTCTGTCTTCTGGAACATCTTCCAAGGTTTGAGAAAACTTGATGAAGTCAACACATGAAATCAAAAGCTCTGTGTTGTATTTCTGATGAGAAGTTGTTAAGATTCAGTGACTAATAATTTTATAACTTTTTGACTTAACCATCACCGGACTGTTTTCCACTGGATTTATTTTTGAATTACTTGTAATTCAGAACTGGGTTTGGTTCATTAAATTGCAGAAATTTTCAAGCCAATGCTTACATTGTCCATCAATATCTTGGCAGAATTATCCATGATTCTCCCTAATTGAGGGAAGCGGTGAGAATGGGCATCCAATTAGGGCATTCATTGTCTCAAACATCCATTCCTGTTTACGCTTCTTGGAAGCTTTCTCAATGTGCTGTGTTGTACTGGCCTGAGAATCACACTGGTCCTGACCTACTTGGCCTGTTAATCTTGCTCATCCTCTGTCTGTCCTTTTGTCAGACTTTTGCAGTCCAGATTCTGGGGCAAAATATGTAGATGTCTTTGTCCTTTGGATATTCCTTGAAATGCCAAGTTTCTGGGCACTCTAAAACTGGTGAACTCAACAGGTGAGTGAAAAACAGAGCCTCTCACAGTTATTTCTCATGAGAGAAAATGCTGCTTCACGAGGTATTTCTGGAGCACCCTGACATCGTGCCTCACAGCACAATGCAGTGCACTGGAGAGATTACTGCTTGTGGGGCAGGGGCCAATTTGCCTTTTTCCCCCTAACTGTTGAATCTTATCTCAGGTAGGATGGCTTTGCCCTGAGCTGCACACTGCAGTGTTGCTGTGCACTGCAGGGTTCCCTGAAAACTCTTAGGAACAGTCTAAGGTTAATCACTCCAAGCAGCCAAGCAGACTGGTGGCCAGATCGGCATCTGATGCCATGAGTTCACCAGCATGTAGGGATGGACAGAGACCTGCCCTCCATACTTCTACCAGTCCCAAGGAGGGAGTATAGTTGACTGGGCCTGTCCCCTCCCTTGGAGTGACCTTTTCTATACCAGAATTAAAATGAGGGCACTGGTATGTCTGCTTTCAACAGTTACACTTCTGTCATGGCATCTTGGCTCCTGCGAGAACAGAGCTGGGGACCATCCTGCCTCGGCCTTATTTGCCATTGCCAAAATCAGCATTATGTCCATTATCATAGGTGTCTAGTCTCCTTACTCATCAGGATTCACAGGTCAACAAGGTTCAAAACTATTCCTATAATACTACTAATAACAATAATACTAGCAGTGCCCCACTCCCCCCCCCCACCAGTTTCTAGTCACCTAATTAAATCACAGCAGCCTGGCATTGCAAGGGTGAGGACCCTCTCTGGACAAATCCTGGATGACAATGGCAGGACCAATGTCTGGGCAGAGCCCTGTGGCAGGTTAACACATTGAAAAAGTAGGCTTGACACCACCTTTGCCTTGCATCCTGAGATTTGGGGTGTTTTGCTGGTGTAAAACAGCCAACATACACTCAAATCCAATCCTAGGTCTGTCTGTACAAGTGAACCTAGATTTGGCCTAACAATGAAAACCCAACTATCTACCCATAAGCTTGTGTTTGAAAATGTGACAGGAACATTCCTGTGTGTAGCTATTTAAGTGTGTCTTAAAATTACATCAATTTGAAATGTCCTTCTTAAGTATAGCAAGAGTCCTATAGTTCACGGATCTTGGTTTAGGGAAGGAGGGTTGATTAGAAATAATAATAAATTCTGTAGAATATCTGGCCATGTCACATTCAATCTGGTAAACCTCTTATGTCTCACAACCCGATCATGAATTTTCTGTGTCAGTGGGTGTGTAATCACTCTTAATACAATGATTTACAGTTTGTGTGCAGACAACAGATAGATGCACTCAAATTAGGAAGGACTATCCAGAAAATTTTATATTTATAATTAACATTCTAACATTGTATGTGCAGCAAGACTAAAATCTGGTAGAAGTCAGGAAAAATGTAGCTGTGATTTTTCATCTGAAAATCTGTATCATTAAGGAATTGTCCAAGATTAGACCCCTACAAGCTTTAGCTTGTGAACACTGGGGGAAAAAAAAAAAAAAAAAAAGAGCAACAGCTTTAAGCATTAATGTGGTTAATCCCACAGTGTAGCACTTGGTTAGAGTCAGGATTTGGAATTATAGCTCAAATGGTGATATTTCAAGGGGAAGGTCAGTTTGAATCAGTGATAATACTTTGCATTTTTACAGTGCCTTCCGAATAAGAACCTCAGAGGGGTTTAGAGACATTAGTGAATTAAGGTTCTCAGACCTCTGCCAAGACTGCAGTTTTATCCCTGTTTCATAGAGGGGTAAAACCGAGTCACGAAGAATTTAAGTGGCCCTGCTGTAACAAGGGTGGTGCTGCTGTGCAGGGGACTCCCAGATCAGTACAGCTCTTTAGGGCATGGCTGTGGGGAGTGGGATGTGCCACTGGCAGCTGGAGGGATACAGTGAAGGGGAAGCTCAGGAGGATGAGTTTGGCTCTGGCATTTTGTGGCTAAGAGTTGCTGGTTTCCTTCATCTTGTTATGTTGTGATGTGTTTTACTGCAGCTCTTCAATATGGGCTTCTTAGGCTACTTCCCGTTCACGGTGGCTGAGCTATTTCCCTCTGCTCTCTGTCCTGGGAGATGCCACTTAACTTCTGGTTGGCAATACTTCCTAAAAGTGATCTATAACTATTGGAATTTGGTGGGAAACATCTTTTCCCATCTATTTTTGGGGCAAGGGAAAATGGAATTCTGTGCTGGACAGTCATGCTGTTCTTACACAGCAGGAGAGAGGCATAGGAATCGAGGATGCTGACAAGCATCCTACCTCGAAGTTTCCTATTTCATTTTGGATATTGCTTCCAGTACGTGGCTTACAACACAACTTATTGTTCAGAGAGAAACTCAATTGAAATCAATGGCTAATTAAATTTATGTCTAAATTAATAAATCACAACTATTCAGATCATGTTCATATTAATAATTTCTATTATGGTGAACATAATTATTAGATTCAGCATTTAATGAACCATATTGTTCGATGAAATTCTTGTGACAATTGGGACTAATAGAATATGTTAACCTTTATTCGCCTCAGCTTGACACCACATTAGACCATGAATTAATATATAAGTGCCTAGAAGAGTTTCATAATTAAGTAGCCATTGTGACTCCTTTGGCCTGTCAGATGAGTTACTTATCCCGTGTCCTTTCGTTAGAAAGCAGCATTTGCAGCAAACAAATAAGAGTCCATGAAATGTGAACAGGGTGCTCTGTTCTTTGTTGTCCCTCTGCCTGTGCAAGTAGCATCCTGGACAGTTTGTGTGTATGCTAGTGAGATTCAATTACATGCGTTACCTCCCATAAACACTTCAGCTCAGTGTCCTTCCTCCCCTCCCCCTGCCACAGCCTTCAAAGAAGGAAGAGCTGGGAGCTTCCACTCTGTGCAGCTCTTAAACACAAGCAAGTCCTAAAAATTGTGGTGTGATAAGAAAATATTGCCCAGAAGTGCATGTATGCAGATGAGCTTCCTCAAGTAAATTCCTATATTCAACTACCTTTGCCTCTTTTGCAACTAACATTGCAGAGCAGAAAGCCTGGAAACAGTTTATCTTTAGTTGAATAGAAGGCTGAAAAAGGAATAGGGGATTCATGTCCTCAAAATGCTTTGCAAATAGGTTTACAGGGAAGGGAAAGGCTGATATGCTGGAAGCCAGGTCTCTGTGACAGAGCTTCATGTTATCCTGTGGGCATAATGGCTAGAGTTTAAGCCCACATAGCCCTCTGTAAAGATTTTTAAACCCCACATGCCATGTACTAAGGGACTTTGATCAAAGACTTTAATGTGTCTTGTTCCACTCCAATGAATGTAAACCCTGGCACTGAACAACTAAGGACATTTGGTAACTGCAAACATATTCCCAAGTGAAAATCTCTATGTTCTTGAAAAAAACCAAAATAACAACAACAAAAAACTGCTGAAGCAAACGAAGCAAAATCATTGAGCTTTGCAACCAAAACCAGAGAGCTAGGAGTCCACTTGATCCACTTGATCAACTTTAATTACGCTTCTGTAGTTGTCCCTGTTTTCCATCACACACATTGGCCTTCCATACACAAGTTTGTCTGCTGGGACCTGCCTTTCTCAAAATCTGAAGACGTTTCCATAAGAGTAATTAATGCTATTGTTCTTATTTTTAATAACAACCAGGTGAGACAAGAGTATCATCACAGGCCCGTTATAGCTGGAGAATCAGACTACTAAGGGATTGCTCAAGTGTAATAGAAGTTTAACTGAGATGGAAAAAACCTCAGGATCTAGGGAACTGTTCTCTGCTGTTCTCCTTTGCAGAGTGTCATCAAATTAGGAAGAAAACAAGATTTACGCTTATTTATATCTAGATTATTTTTGCTAGTCCAAATATATGTGAGCAGCAGTATTTTGTGGCAATTGCTTGTATTCTATAACAGCAAATAATAAGGCACCAAGAAAATGATTTGCTAAGTAGAAGGAAGAAAGGCCAAACTTGTTAAGGAAATAATGTTACTTTCAAGGTTCTCAGGGGATATTAGAAACAATGGAGAGTAAAAAAAAAAATATTAGACTTGCATATAAAAGGCACTTGACATTTTCTATCTCTAATGACCCAAACAGCATTGCTGCAAAATACTGTGATGTTATTCTATTGGCAAGAAAACAAAAGGGAGCAGGCCTAGGGTATGCCAGCTATTAATTTTATTAAGAACTCAAAAATCAGAAAAATGAATAGGTAAATTAAATCATAATAAGAGCTGAAGAAATAGCAATGCATTTAGTTATTAAAGCCCATTTAATAGCAGAACTTTCATAATTAAAGCGACTCAACCTGCAGCTAGCAAGAACGCAACGTCACTGCATGTAGTTTGTGTAAAAGTCTTCAAGGACACGCCATGCTCTTTACTCAGGCTTGTCCATGTAGAAGTATCTTATATAGTACAGATACCTACCTGTATCTGTTAACATAGTTTCTTCTTCTCCTCTGTTTCTGCTGCTTCTGTGCCACAACTTCTGATTCTGATCAGCAATGCTTCACTCACAAGCTGCTACAAGGTCAGAAGCAGGTGAGCAAACACCATTTAAAACTGATTCTGGCAACGCGTATGAGCAGAGAGCAACATGGTGATGTCCTTTCTCATGTGAATTTAAACAAAGATTGTGAAGACAAGGGCTCAGGTATGTGTACTACGCAGACAGCTCTGCTTCTTTAAGAAATAGTTTCCCACTCCCTGGTGAAACAGAAGATTTCACCCATCCTAACTCTGGTGTCATAATAGTCTGTCTTCCATGCAATTTCAGGTGCTTGGAATAAGGTGGGCAGGCAGTGGTGGTGAGACTATGCCCTGTAGGGTTGATTTTTGTTGTGTTTTGCTTTGTTTTGGTTCATTTTTTATTTGCTTGTTTGTTTGTTTGTTTTAACCTTCAATATATTTTCTTTGGAGTCCAGGACTGGTAAGTGAAGTAAGACAGGTGTCAGTTAATTCCTTTGGTCAGGCTCAGTTTGGTGCAGGTGCGATGCTTTTGGTATGAAGAGCAAAGGTTTAGCCCAGAGCAATCAAGGTAGGAGTGAGGCAGAAAGCAGTGGGATGCAGAATGCAAGCTGCCCTCATCCTCATACACTATCCACTGGCCAGAGATGTTAGGCTGGGCATGTGTCAGAGGTGACTGCACACAGTGAGCAGTGAAATAACTTCCCAAAGTCAGGGAGAGCAGGGTAGAAAACTGACTTGCTGAGTCGCAATCTGCTTTTGGCAGAAGAGAGATACACAGCACCCCTTGCTCAGAGCAGATTGTACAGTTACCTTTTAGCCCTTTGCTAGTTGTTGATGGAGTTTGTTCTGTTCACAGTGCAATACAGGAACATTTGCTCAGAATTCTTTTAATGTTAAATCCAGAAGTTTAAAAATAGAAGGCACATGAAAAGATTTCATTAAAAGGTTATTATTAAATAATTATATCAAGTGTATCAATTATAGAATACAATATGAAAAGATTTTACAGTGCAGATGTCTGTCTACACTGTCCTGGAGACTTTCATTTCCATTGTTTCCACAGGAGGTGGCCTGACTTTCAGGACAAATATTAGTCAGTAACGCTGAGTTTCCATTGTAATTTTAGCATGGATCTGGAGGAAAGGAGGACAAATACATATTTAGACATATAGCAAAACAATTTACTCAACATATTTATAGTCCCACAGTTTCTGTCTCCGAAATTTTATTATCTTCCTACTTGAACAGTTTTGTTGTTGTTAATTGCTGGCCTTTATCAGTTAATATATAAGCTTCTATGTTGCTTTACCTGAAAACGGCTTGGTAATTTCTTTTGGATGTAGTATTATTTTTGTATTACGGTTTGGACCAAATATAGTTTGATGATGAACTGCTTGCACTGTTAGAATGAAGCTAACTTACCCCAGCTGCAGGATTGCCTGGTATTATTTCTTTTTTTCTGACCAGTGTGCATCAAGGAGAAGTGATGGCAATGGTGCACTATGACTTTGTCAGCTTCTGGCTGGTGGTCCTTTTCAGGCTGTGACAAAGTGACAGTTACACAGGAAATAACAGTTCTATTTTTCACCACTGAATATTTTTCTTATCTTTCTTAGTCTTTTTTTTCTATCAGCTGAAAGGAGAAATGGGTTGTTATTTTCTGTGCTTTAAATCAACATGTCCCTGCTCTCAAACAGATACAGAGTCACTTCAGCTTTGAAGAAAGCTGGTGCCATTTTTAAATTGAGATCTTACATGCTGAGGAAAAAATGGAACCTCTATTTAATTAAACTTTTTCTTTCTGTTCTCTTTCTCCTTGCACTTCAATATATGTTCAACATGTATTCACTCAGAGCTGTGAGATGGAAGAGGAATGGATGAGCATAAATGCTTTTGGTAGCTCATGGAATTATAGAATCATAGAATAGTATGGGTTAGAAGGGTCCTTAGAGATCATCTAGGTCCAACCCCCTGTGTGGGCAGGGACACCTCCCACTAGATCAGGTTGCTCCAAGCCCCATCCAACCTGGCCTTGAACACTTTCAGGGATGAGGCATTCACAGCTTCCCTAGGCAACCTGTTCCAGTGTCTCACTGCCATCATAGTGAAGAATTTCCTCCTAATGTCCAATCTAAATCTCCCCTTTTCAAGTTTTAACCCATTACCCTATTTCCTCTCACTACAAGTCCTAGTAAAAAGTCCCTTCCCATCTTTCTTGTAGGCCCCCTTCAGATACTGAAAGGCCCTGGAGTATGATGAACCCCACTGAGCTCTTCCAACACCAACACAATTCCTTCTCTTTCTTCTGAACCACAGTAAATCAACACCTTGCAAGCACAGGACAATGGCTGCAGGGGTGGGAAGAGAAGAGACAACTTATGCAAACCTTGAGCCTCCAGTGTCACCTGTAGTTGGTGTCATTGTTAAAGGTCTGATTTTGTTATGGAGGTTGTCTGACCTTTGGGACTATCTTCATTCCTGTATGGAAAAGGAAGGAAAATTGCATGTATGTGTGACCAGCTAATAGAGCCGATAAGATGATTTTCTTTGAGTTTGTGGCTAGACCTTAGAAAGGCTCAAATTATTTTTGTGATTGAAGCAGGCCTTATCCACTCTGCCTAGGTATTCCACAAGTAGACCTGATATTAATTTAACAAATCAACACATTTAAAAAATGTGTTGGAAAAGTCTGACTCAGGCACTAGATACTAAACTCATGCTGACTCCCTCAGTCTTTCATCTGAAAAATGTTAGGAGCTGGGGTAGAATGGAAATCTTTGTTTCATCATGAAGGTCCCTGACATATTTGGAGGGCTGTAGACATAAAAGGCCAGCACCTCTGCTGGGGCAGCTACCTCCTGTGCTCTCAGGAAGGAACTGCAGGACATTCTTAGGGGCCCAGGCTAAATCGAGGGCATGCTCTACTTCCCATGAGCTATGGATCTCTAACCTGTGGCTCAGGCAAGATCCCATCTGCTCTAGGCCAGTGTTGGTGTACAGTACCCCAAATCTCAACACCTCTGAATCTCACGTGTGTGGAAGCTGCCCTGAAGCCCAGCCATGAGCTGAGATTTACACCCAGCTGCTTCTTCCAGCTTGTGATAATAAATTTTCATTGCAGTGGAATTTAGAAGGGAATTGCTCGATTCTAAAGCTCATTGGTTGCTAATAATAATAACAACAACAATAAAAAGAGCCATTTCTTAAGGACTAAAAACTAATCAACGAACGTGTAGTTTCTGTGTCTCCTGCAGCTTCTTGTCTTGTGGGGCTGCCAGACCGCCTGAGTCACATGACTGGCTGTCTGATTTCCGACTCAAGCTTTTCATTTCCTAAATGATAACGGATAAAAGATAAAATCTGGCACACACAGGTAATCTTTGCCATCTTAATATTTGTTAAGCTTTTTGATTTACTGAGAAGTTAAAGTCACTGCAGGTCACAAAACCTGCACATTAGATCTGCTTCATAAAACACTGTGAGTGAATGCTGTAGTCATTCATTTCACCATCTTTAAACCAATGTAGCTGAAGAATTGCACCTCCAATTTATAAATCTTTCAATTTATTTCTGATTCCAGTTTATAGGATGGGACTATATCCAGCTTTTCCCAGCCATTTGTGCATAGCTAGAGAAGAAACCTAACATATTTCTTGCATAATGGATACTTGATCCAGCTTACATTTGTTAAATCATCCAAAAGGAAATATTCTCACTAGGAAACTTTTGCACACAGTTAACATATCCAGTCTGGCCTGTGTTTTAAATTTCTGCTGTTCTTCTGCATGCAATCTCTCTTTCTTCCTCCCCACTCCAACGCACACACTCACCCCTGCCTTCTGTGAAGAATAAGTATGATTATCATAGTCTCTCTGTTTCTTTAGTTTGCACATCTGCTCCCTACCCTTTTTCTGAAGGAGACATATGATCCACAGAGAAATTAGAGATGATCTGAACCATTTCAGATACCTACTGCTATGGGATGTGTGGAGGCCCATGGGTAGCTCAGGTTTCACATCTGCCAGCTTTTCAGAGGATGTGATCAAGGACAGAAATAAGCGGATGATGATGATGATGATGCCACAGAAACTGGTGTGAAGGAAATAGGATCTGTCCTCCCGGAAACATGTGCCCCCTAGCCCAAGTCAAGATCATTTGGACATAGTAGTAAGGCTAACACAAAGGAAAGTGTATTTTAAATAATGCATTATTTAAAAAAGGGAGCCTATGTCTTTAAAATACAGCATCTGAGTTACAATCTGCTTTAGATTTGGGAACGGTCTTTGACCTTGGAATGCTGACAGAGTAAAAAAGAGTGGAATGGGTCAAAGAGTCTGTCAGATGAGGTGAGAGATACTGAGCTTGCTTCTGATCTCACACCAACATGCAGTGGTGTAACTCCATTGCCCTCAGTAGATTTATGCAAACTTATGGAGAGAAAAACCTGCTCTGGAATGATTCATTACCAAGATCGTCCCTTTTTTTCTATGGCAATGTAAAAGCATCACAGGAAGAACACACAAGGTTCCAAAGGGCAAAATTTTGGCTTGGAATAATACTGATTCCAGCCACCACAGTGCAGAAACTTCTCTCCAATTAGCTGACCTTGATGGATGGATTCCTCCTTTTTATCTTCCTCCAACCTTTCCCATATTCCATCTCTCTCCTCTCCTTGATCCTTCTGATAAAGTCAGGCTGTCCTTCCAACTGTGATCAGCAGAGCCTTTAGCCAGTATGTAGCTCACTCTCCAAGGACTCCTGATGCCAGGGGCTCCTTTCATTTTCTCTGCAAGTACTTTTTAACAAATTCAAAAGACCTTATTGGGAAAGGAATGGAATACATTTGTGTGTAGTGATGTATTTTCTAAACGGTGTATGCTTTTCCTCACACAGTTCTCAAGGGACTGTTTGGCACGTTCTGTGGGCAGAGCACATGGAATTGCTCAGATGTTTTGTTTGCTTAGTGGGATGTTTTTTCTGAGTGTAAGGTCCTGTGAGAGAGCTAGGAACATAGTTATTGGAGACTTTCTGGGTTGAATGGGCTGGATTCTGTCTGCTCTTTCTAGAGCCTAACTTTGCCCTTGCAGTACAAGGCAGGTGAGTGCTTGGCCCTCACAAAGAGGTTCAGAGCACCTCAGCCAAGTGTCTAGTCTCCTTCCATTGTCAGTGCAGACAGGACAGAGAAATTCCTCATGTGGCATCAGTCAGATACTTCTGGTAATTTGGTTTAGGATGAGGCATTCAACCCAGTGTTCTTCACAGAGCTGGCACGTCTGGTCAGCCAGCTTTCTATGGTTACTTTGCAACAGCAGTAAGTGGTAGGCTTCAAGTGCAAACAAGAAAAACAGTGCTGGAGCTGTGAGAGTTTCAGCAACTGACAACCCAGTCCTCCTGTTGTGGGAAGGAGGGTATTAGTGGAAAACAACCACTTTTAGGGATGTGACTGGACGTCTGAGGGTCTCTTGCTTTAAGACTAAGACGTATGTGTCAAGAAAGACATTTTTTCTCTTTGGTTAGGAAGAAGGAGGGAGAAAAAGAGACAAAAACTTCAATAAATATCTAGATGGAATACAGTATGTGTATGTTTGTACCAGGGCATATGCAAGACAACCATTAAATGTGTCAAATACCAGGTTCTTTACCATGCTGAATTGCTGTGCCATAAAACTACTTTCTGTTTTCTTTTCTCCCTCCAAAATTCAATGAAGAGACATTTTCTTTGAACCTCCTACTTTATGTCTGAGCGGTCTAGCTAAGAAAAAAAACCCCTGAGAGATGTGGCTGCACATGCACACAGGGACAAGAAAGCAGGAAATGTACCAGCTGCTGGGGAAAAAAAGAGTGCTTGCTGTCCAGGAAGAGCTCTCAGTATTTCTTTTCCATGTGTCTATTAGTTCACTGCTCTTTGACATCTTTCCCCTAGCCACTGCTTCCACTAGGTTTTCTACTGGTTTAAGACCAAACAATTACCCTTCCCCCAGGTTTGAAGCTGTTGTTCCTCATACACTTGTGTCTTTGGGTTCACAAAGACTTTGGCTGTATTTTTTATTAGTCTTAGGTCTCCTGAGCTTCCCTGTAAGTTTTTATATTCTTCACATTTCAGATAACACAGGCCAAATTTGAATTACTCTGGCTTCATTTCTAATAAAATATCTTTTTCCCCAAGGTGATGGGAAGAGAGTTGTATCCTGGGTGGAAAAATGGATTCAGGCATTCATTTTTTGCATGTCCTCCACCTTAGATCCATCAGTATTGCCTCAAGATCTGTTTTGTCCTCTTTGTCTCTGAAGCCACAAGTTGCCTTCTACCCTGTCCTGAGAAGGTTAAATTCAGGCTTGACATTTCATTACTGAAATTTCACCCCACTTCTGCTGAAAAGTTTGTAAACATGACTCAACTTTTCATTATGTACCAAACCTCCAATGCAGAACCACCTGTCTTTAGATCTGCCTCAAATCCTCTTCACAGGTTTCAGCAGTGTGGGTGTTGTGCTGAGCAAGGGTCTGCTTATCCTCTTGCCACCTTCTCTTGGTCTCTGTTTAGACAGTGGGCATGTGGCTCTGCAATGGACCACTGTGATGTGGGTGCCAAGGGTGCTGTGGCTCCCTCTGGGCCTGGGTTTTCTCCCACAGTGGGGACAGGATATGCTGGTGTGGACCCTGATGAAAAACTGCTCTGCATCCGAGCTGCATGCCCAGGCCGGAGAGGGGAATAGTCACTGGTCCCTTCAGGCTGGATCGTATCTTGGGGCTGGAGGCTTGGCATGGTGACTGTCCTTCCTCTGAGCTTGGCCTTGCCAATGACGTGGTGGGAGCTGACATGAGCAGCAAGCTCACTTACTCTCTTGTGAAGCATCTCTGTGGGTCTTGCTGAGTGAACCAAACAGGTATAACCAAACTACTCCATCTCAATCTACATGACTTTTTGCTAGTATTTCTCTGCTTACTGACAATAATTCTTGGTCTTCATAAAGCAAGATTCATAATACTGATTTTGTTTTTCCAGATATTTAGTTCTACTATAAAAGAGTACAAGCACATGACCTGTAGGAGGATTAGACAGGTAGAAACATCGTTACTTTGTCTTAGAGAATTTAGGATTGGGCACTAGACACAGATAGAAAGCTATAGCTTAGGTTTTCTCACCTTAAACAGTAAATCTTCAAGAAAGAAAATATTTTCGAAAGTCCTGCGACTGAATTTTGGGAAAGCGAATTTGTCCCTTTTATTTCACACATCACAACTTTTCCTATGTTGAACCAGTTTTTCTGAGCTCCTGGTGACTTTCACTGATAAGTGATTTCTGTACGCTACCATTGCAAGGTTTTCAGTAAAATTACTCATCTACTTTTTCACATAAGCAAATACGTTTCTGTCTCACAAAAAAATAAAAAAAATAAAAAGAAAAAAACAAAAGGGAAAAAGCAAAAAGCAAAAAAGCTGTGTGCTCATGTAAGACCTTTACAGGTAGCTTTCAAGTCCTTTGTTTTCTGCTTGGTCTTGAGTTGTCAATGTTACTGTTCATTTGCATTTCACATCTCTGGGTAAGACAATGTCCTCAGGGTTCTGCCTCGTTATTGGATGCCAGAGCTAAAGACTGAGCCATACCTTCATGTTCTATTGTATTTGATGGGGGATTCTCAGCAGTGCTGTGTCTCCTCCTGTTTGGAGGATATCTCCTTTCCTGACAAAGTTTGATACCTGCTGGTGATGAAGGTGCATCACAGAGTTAACCCTGTTCCTGCCAAGCCAAACGCTGTTGTACTGTTCTGGTTCCTTTGTACGGGAAGAGCCCAAGTCTTTAAAGGAAAGTGTGGGAAATGGATACCTGACCTGCAGAGAGTTGTAGCTGATGGATTATAACAATCTGTTCAGGACTTCCTCTCATTGTCAGTGTTCATTCAGGAAAGACTTCATTAGGCATTGATCTCTAGCAGCATGGAGAGTTAAGCTTTGCTATACTGATGGTAAGACCCTCCCTACATTGGTACCAGTGCTCAGATTAGCAATTTTGTTAAAATGCAGTTCTTTCTGCTTCATACATGAAGCTGGACAAGGGTTATTGCACTGTGGGATATAATAACAGAATTGATTCTAAAGTTCTTCTGAGGGACTGTTAAAATCAACATAATTTTATAGCAGGCTGAAGTGCCTGAAACAGCTCTGTAGAATACCATATTTATTGAGACAATGGAAGCCTGTGAAGAACCAGAGAAATCACTGTGAGAGCAAGGCAATGGAAGATTTTTCAAACTTTGCTGGCTCTGTCTACATTGAGCTGCTATGGTTGGTGGGCTTTCAAATCTCAGGCAGTAAAGGGCTCATTTACAGTAATTTCAAGTTAGTAATAGTCTTCCTCTACATTTCTCTAATAGACATTTCTTCAGTTACTCTGCTGTATATTCCTCAGAATAATTCTTAGCTTTCATAAACCAAGAGTCATAATGAATTGTTTCAGATATTTAATCCTGCCATAAAAAAGAACATTTCCCAATGGAAAATCAGATAGGCAGAAACAATATTGCTCCATCTTTCTGCATAATTAAGGTGAATATTTATTTCCACCCAACTTTTATATGCATGATATCATTTAATTGTTTAGTTACTAGAAAGGCCCAGAGAAGAATGTATCCTGTTTTTCTGCTTACAGAAACTGTGATTTCCTCAGTTTGGTTCCTATAATTATTTAATAATAGGTGGTTAATTCTCAGTTTCAGCAAGCTGCCAGCTCACTTTCTCTAGCTTTAGGACAGCTTCCATGATGAAAAGAAGCTGAAGCAGTGACTGAGTTTGCTGGTTCCCTCCTGAATATCTTAAAGAATCAAGTCAGTGCTCATAGGATAAGCCATTTATCCTGTTAGTGTTTTAAAATAGGATATATTTATGACAAGCCTTTGTTTTCCAAACACACATATATTATCTGTGGAAGTGAAAAAAGGAAATAAATTAGTGAGACTAGCACGGACTTTGCCCTGCAGTTGTCCTGGTCTGACATGAAGCTCTTCATTTCTGTCCTCTCTGCACCAGGCGTGTGTTCCCTTAGAGCAGGAATAATATTTCATAATACTGTAATGTAATTTCATAATGCAGTAAATGCAGTATTTAGGAAAAAAGGGCTTAATGAGACTCCTCTTCATTTGTGAGTAGGATACCTCCAGTGTCCTGTTTATTGTTTTACCTTGTCTTTCCATACTGGCAAGTATGCCTCAAGATTCTCCTTTTGGTCTCTCTAGCCTCCAGGTATCCTAACAACCAGATTCTTTGGATCTTTATTTTACTGTTTTATAGATTAGCTCTTTCTATGCATCTTCTATGGATCCTTAACCTTGTATTTTACTTCTCTTTTCAGTTATCACCTTATGCTCCCTGTTGCCCAAAGCATTCTTTTGGGTTTCACCCGGATCCTTCCTTATTTTTATGTCTTAAGGACCTCCCAGAAACAGAGGCCCATAACCAGGTACCCTTGGCTCAGATGTCCAAGGAGAATTAGACATTTTTTAAACATCCTGTGATTAAAAAAAATCATAATGAAAAAATCTAACAACTTTCGTATTGAGCTAAATCTGATTTTAAAAAAACTCTCTTCAAAACTCCCCAATCGTCACTCCACCACATTTAATTGGATTAATTTTTAAAATGGAATGTACTGTGGCATTTTGATGGCTGTTACATCAACTAATCATCCCACTTTTGGTTTGTCAAACTTTCCACAATTCCAGTTTTGTTGAAACTGGTACACTTCTGTGAGAAAAGCAATGGTCCGATTTTTCCAATAACAGCAGTTCCCTATTTAATTGGTAAACTAAGGTACCTCATGGTGAATGTTATAGAGGAGCTTGGTAGGGCCCTGCACAAGGTTATGCATGTGCTGTGCTTCATACAAATTAACAATATAGCCTGTGAGAAGTGCCTGTACATGTAAGCAGGTGTAGATTTAAGAAAATGTTTCTAGTTGCACTTTCTTTTGTTCATTCATACATTCATACATTCACACATTCAGTAAGCTTTTTTTTTTTCTTGCCTGGATTGTCCTTTACCCAAATTATGATCATATTGATTTAACTTCTTGTAATACAGTTGTGATTCTAAGAATCTATTTCTGTAAAGGCAAGCAAAACCATGCTTTTGTAGTGTGTTGGTTAGAAGTAAACACATTGATGGTTTGTCTGTATGTTTTCCTGGATAACAAAGTTTTTGAGACTGTAACATGGCTTGCAGATATTTTCCTGATCTTTGAAAAACAATTCTTACTTTAAAAGCACTGTATATACTCTCCACATTAAGTATTTTCATTATTAATTTATTATTTGTAATAAGTTTAACCCTAATCCAATGTTTATTAAAACTGGACAGGATTTATTAAATTGATTCAAGATTATAAAATATGTGCAGATCTTTACATGTATTACATTAATTCTCTTTCTAAATATTTGCAAAATTTATTAAGTCTTTGCAAGTCTTCAAAAAATGTTACGTGACACTCACATTTGCCATATTCATAATGCTGACAGAATGCACTGATTATAAGAATACCTGGAAACAGCATCTGAAGAATGAAACAGCACATTATGGGTGTCTGCAAAGTAAATTTGAAACGTTGTCTTTAAGAAATGGGTTTTTGTAAGGCAAAACTCCTTTAGACATTTCACCTTGTTTAGCAAGAAAGTGTGAGATCTGCTTTGGAGATGGGGTGAAGGTGCAGGTATGTGTGTACTCCACTTTTTGCCCTCCCTGGTAGAACAGGGAACTTAGTACTACAGCCCCAGTGAGCCTTTCTGAGGAGCATCCATGCCAATGCGTTTAGTGAAGGAACTGGATTTGAATTCAGGAAATATGGATTTGGAGCTCTTATGGGAATTTGGATCAATAATATTTAGGTGTCTTGCTCCAAACATTTGAACTCCAAGATGGTGCAAATCATCAGGAATTAAAAAAAATCTTAACATTACTTACCCTTCCTGTGTCTCAGATTCTTCTCTGCAAGATAAGAAAGATGACACAATCCTGAAAGTCAGAGCAGGTGTCAGGGAGATGGGCTGATCATTGCTTAGTACATTTTTGCATAGTGTATTGATCACAACCATATAAGTACCTGTTGGGTAAAACAGATATTTTTTTTTTCCACAAACAAGACATTTTCAGTGTAGGAAATATTTCACTTCAAAGGAAGTCTTCACCTGGAAGTTTCATTTTCTGGAAAAGTTCTCAATGTTTACCAAAGCATGACTATTCAATTTAGGGTTTTGTTTTCCCCCTTGTTCATTCTCCATAGTAACATTATTTTTTTTTGTTAGTAAGTCCAGTACAATCAGTGATGTCGAAGATGTGTTTTCTTGGGGGAAAAAAAAGTCTGGGTATTTAGCAGCAAAAGCAAAAATTAAAAAAAGGAGAAATACGGAAACCACACGTGCAGAGTGCCAACATTTCAAAAGCTACTTTTCCCTCTAACAATTTTCATTTTACATCAATGTTAAATGAATATAGACACTTTCATATAACTTTATGGACATTTTTGTTCTGACAGTTCACTCATGCTCAATTTACCTTCACCCCTGAAATTGATACTCCCTTTGTGCAGCTCAATTAGAAGTGTCTATGTGAAGGTACACAAACACTAATAATGATCACCTGGAAGTCTGCAAGACTGTCAAGTGAACAAATTCACTCTTCAGCTTATCCAGAGGAACCCTTAGTCCTGGACTTTGGTGACACAAAAGCCACTGTCCAGCACTGATGGTGCTCTATGCTGTGACCTGTGCCATAGCTCCAGCTGAGGCAGGCCTTCTGCAGGCTGCTACAGTTTATGCTCAGTGCTTCACAGCCTTTGCTACTTGTGATGCTTGTGAAAACACCAGAGATTATATTAATTTTCCAGTTGTTTTTTTCAACACAGTTTTCCCTCGTGGTATAAACAAGAGGAAACCACACTAGGAATCCTGAGAACCAGCTCCTGGAAAGTAAGTTCTGGCTCAATAGATAAACGACTGCTGGGAACAGTAACATTCCACTTCTATTTTCTCAACAGATCATTAGAAACATTATCCCAGAGACTGCTAGAGTGCAAAGCTAATCTATCTTTTCATAATATTCCTTCTAGACATCTCCACTTAAGTGCACAATGCATTTGTCTGAAGTACACAGGGAAATATCTTCTGTTATGGACAAGATCATTGTCTGATGCAGACTAGAACAGGACTATGGAATTTCACTGGAGCTGTGGCAATTAACACTACTATGGGTCTCAACATGAATGTTAATCAAGCTATTTTAAGACTGTTTTCTGTTGTATGTAACCTTTGGGTAGGCTTGTATATGTATTTTCTGAGCTATTCATAACAGCCTCCCATGGAGTCTGTGTGCATTTGCTTTGGTCAAAGAAAACTCACACTTAACGTTTTTGTTCTGAACTACATTTTAAAGGAATCCTTTTGTATTTATAAAATGTGTAATTAAAGCTGTAATCCAGCAGAGCATTTAAATGTTTGTGCATGAGTCTGTACAGTCTTATGGACTTTCTGGGTATATATTACCCCTCACCTAGCCTACACTTTGTTTTCAGGCAGCTGGTATCGTGGCACAACAGGTCTCTTGCAGGGACATATTTTATCCTGCTGTGGGAAAATCTTGTGTTTTATTTGAAGCTATGGAGAATTCTTATCAGTAAGAGTCAAACTGATGATGAAGAGGCCAAATTGGGTAACAGGATGTTCCTGAGGTTTTTCGCATTGGTCATACAGTTGATTCATCTGGGGTGTATTTCTACCCATAAAGTAACTGACTGGAGTCATCACTGAGGAACTACAGCTGTAATTCAAGAAAGGTGTGGAAATCCTCAAACACTGATGTGCAGCATCAAAAAGTATAGTGGTCAGTCCCAGGAGTAATGGCAGAACTGAATTCAGTACCTAGGGTCCAAAAGCAGTACAGGCAGAAGAGTTAGCATTCTAGAGAGGGACTCACCTGCAGGCTAACTTCTGAGACACCTCCACCAGAGGGTAGGAATTGCAAACAAGACAATTTGTCTGGAAATGTGGTATAGTTTTATATATGGAATTTGATACTATGGTATAAAATTCAGAACCACAGGCAGGTACCTCTATAAAAGAGGAGTTCAAGGTCTTTTTGCAGATAGAGAACACTGTTCTCTTGAAGAGGGTGAGAGGAAGTGTCACTTTCTCGCAAAATTCAAATGACTGTGGCACAGGAGGAGGAAGGATGGGTTCTAGCCTACTCATGCCAGGTAAAGTTTGGGGTCACATTTTTTCACATCCCAGGATGTGGAAAAGCAGCAACTTGTGAGATTTTCAGAAAAAAATGACAATAAAACAAAAAAACCCAACAAACAAACCCCCACAAAATTCCCCCCAACAAAACATTTTTAATCTCTCTTGCTGGAACAAGACTGCCAGTCAGCTGAGAACCTAAGATACATGGAGGCAAACGTTGTGGTGCAGAGGTAAGGTCACTCCTGTGGGGCTGAGGCTCTGATTTATGGTAGCTAGTTATTGACTTGAATCCAGAAACTTTTCACAAGGAAAGGTTGAGAGCCTTTTCTCTCTGAGCTGAGTAGCTTAACCACTAGATAAGGATCAGATATTTCTGCTCGTGTGATTCTTCCATTCCTGGCTGCACAGCAATTACAAAGTCTTCTATAGCTTCATGGTCTGTGCAGTCTCATGGGATTTGGAGTTCAAAAGCCTCAGGCTAAAGTGAGGCCAAATATTTTGACTTTGCACTTAAACAAATGCTGTAAGCACCACATTATTTGACAAGTAGGCACCATCACCATTGTGAGTACGTAATGAATATTTGGAAAGCACCTAACTACTCCAGAGTCTTACATGCTGGGTTTTGTCTTCCCTAAATCCCAAACAACTTTAAGAAGAAGTGCACAGGTGGGTAGTTCAGGAAAAGATGGATATCCTTTGGGACATTCTCTGCAGTGCAAATATAGCCATAGTTCTCTGAGTACATTCCCCAAACATTTTATTGAATGTTGACCTAAAAGAGTGCATTGCAGTATCAGAGGAAACCGTTTAATTTCATCCAGTAACTTCTTTATGGAGCCATACAAATCTGTGTTTGGCTAGAATGTATCAGCCAGAAAGTCATCTTGTTCTCATTTGAAGAATCTAAAAGATGAATCCACCATCTCATCCAGTTATTTATGCTCATGTTATATTATGCGCCTTATTCCTCAGCTGTATTTGCCTGGCTTTCATTTGCAGATGATAAGAGCACGGTCTCACGGAGTAGCTGCAGTTGCCTTATTACAGTTGTGTGGGAATAATTTTTCAATCCAGGCTTTTCTTAAGAACTGGAAACCTTTTCTTTGGCTTCTCTGGAGGTCTGTAGCTTTATGTGTAAAATTTGTTTACTAGAACCTTCCTTTGAGCTTAATGTCACATAAACAGTACATGTGACTTAAACAGATAGTGGTAGAATGGGAAGTTATTGTTTATTAATTGTTCTTCTGTCTTTGTTAACATTCGATCTTCTGTAACACATGATGAAAATGCATTTTTGGTGGCACAGCTTGCCCCAATTTAGGCAGATCAATCTGATATATGAAAGGCAGCTTCATTTACTGTCCTTGACATAACTAACCATACATTAACAGGAACACTTCTTCCTAGCTAGGCTTACTATTTGTTCAGAATCTTAATAGGTGGGCTTTGTGCTTGTAAATTTGTAATGCTGTTTACCCTATATTTTAAGTCAAAGTGGATCTTTCTGTTGGGGATTCTCCACCACCTTTTTTTTTTTTTTTTTTACAAAAGAGTTAAGTGTTTCCATTCACCTTCTGTGACTTACCAGCTATTGAGTGGCACTTGTTGTGTTTGAATGTCACATTATATGAATTATAGCTGATAAAGAAACGTCATTTTCCCTCTTTTGCTAATATCTCTTGAGGCACTCTTAAAAACAAGATGTTTTGACTCAAAGTGTTTGCCTGGCAAAATATATTTAAAACAACATAATGACTTTGTTGAAGATCAAATAGTAGTGAGGTTCTCTTTTCCTACTCATTCAGTGCGATGATTCCCTTTAAAGTTATGAAGGATCCAGAGTTAAGAAATATTGCTTGGTTGGTGTTAAAACAGCAAGGACTATCCTGAGTCAGGTTGCAGATCACTTTAGCCCAGGGCTTTGATGCTAAGAGACAGTAATGCCAGTCAATATATGCTGGGCAAAGCACATAGGTTCGGGAGGCCTTCATTTTGCCAATTTTTCTATATGAATATGGATGTGTATCTACACCCAGTGACCATCCCCTGCTGCTGAGCTTCTGGCAAACAACTTTCAGAGCTAGAGATTGAGTCCAAGGTAGGTAGTTTACAGCCCCCTCAATAATCCTGAGGTTAGCAGCCTGGAACTCATCTAATCCCTTCTTGCACCTTCTATGCTTTTGCTCCCCTGCAGGAGTCCCCCAGTTTAATGTTGGGTTAGAGGAAGAATAATTTTTTTTCTTTGCTTTGAAACAGCTAGAGAAGGTGAAACAACTAGTTTTGCTGACTTAGAGAGGTCAAGCAAGCAAACAGGGCTTCTGAAAATGCCTTCTATCATGCACAGATAATACAGGTTCATGGCCTGAAGTCAGAGTATGTTTTCTAGGGTTGACGTCACGCTACTGCAAACATAGTTTTTCTCTGAAACTTCTGCTTTTCACCACATGAAGGTGAATTTTATTATTCTGTTTCTTCAGTGTTTCAGAAAGCTACTGAAATAGGCCACTTTCTCTATGTGTGTTAGAATTAATCAATATGTCTTCCTTCATGGCCCCAGGCCTTATTTTTCCCTGTGCCCTGGGTCTAGGTATTTAGAAAAATTTTGCCAGTGAGAGGAATGGAAGGGAATGGCCTGGTTTCTCTAGACACTCAAAGACCAAAATCCCAAACAGGGCTAACGAGGTGAGACCTGTTCTCTGGGGACCAGGGCAGATGGATTTATGTGCACTCCTGCCTCATCCTTTCCTATTCAGGAACTTGTGTCTTCCTGTAAGGAATGGGTAGTACAGAGTGAGTCATCCTGGCACTCAGCCACCTGGCAGTGCTCCTTTTTTAGAAGAAAATACCCCAGCTTTTGTAGGGCACTCCTGAGACCTGACACAAAGGGGACAGAATCTGGCCCAGGAACCATAACACACACAGTTTACTGAAACTGCTTAACACTATCCCACAGCTACAACACACCATTGTCTGCCCATTGTATCTTGTGGAAGCTCATGGTGATTTTTTCCATGCATCTTATCCTGCTCTATGTTGTTATCAAGTGCAGCTTCTGTTTGTTAGTTCCTTAGATAAAGGCCTCCCTAAGTCTGATCCATACTCTGCTATTGTGCCTCTTCTTATAGTACTGTGTGTGGTGCATTTCTTCTTTTATGTCTCTTCCAGGACTATCTCAGAGCATTCATCCGTCATCTGGCGTTAGGAATTGTTCATTGTGATAATTATTTTTTCCAGAAATAAAAACCTATGGTATACATAGTATTTAGCAACACTCTACAGTACTCTGCTCCATATCATAAAGAAATTAATGTCTCTTAATTAAAGTAATACAATTTCTAGCTGCAACCATAGACTATATTTTCATTAACTGGAAGGTATGTATATACTTGTGTCTTGTTCTCTTCTGTGTTTTACATCTGAATCCTACTCTTTTTCAGACTGACCCAGGTCAAATTTCCTGAGCATATGTGTGTGTACTTGTACACACCTTGGCTTAGCTAACAGACTATTTCCAGGGAAGGGCTGGTTACATCTAAGGCTATCCTACACACATGAGAGACCCCAAAGTGAGCAAGTGAGTAGGTTTGGGGCAGAGCATTTCTTTAATTGTTGTCAGGCTTAGTAGTATTTGTTGTTTATTTATAAATCCTGTATAGTTTTGCATTCTATAGCAATAAAAAATTCAGTGACAGGTATATCAATCATTAAAAAAAAAAAATAATCCTGCTACTTTAAGTTTCATGATTTCTTATGCAGTGTCTTTTTTTTTCATGCTTTATTTCCCATCTCTTCAAAATTTTACTACTGTGAAACTAACATACATAAGGATATGGTCTTATTGGGCTTGCCCTGGAAGATCTCAGTTTTTGAGCTCTCTGTGAGTTAAAAAGAGGTACAAGTTGGGATATCTGGGAATGAAGTCACATGCCATGAATGAGCTCCATCTGGAATGAAAGGCAGCAGCATCTGTTTAGCAATGCAAGTCAACATGAACACAAGAGCCTGGTGTCTGGTCCCTGCCCTGGTTTTTCAGTCAATAACTAGGTAAAATCAATGGAGAAGTGGTAAGGAAAATAATGAGCCATTTTAAAAATAGTGTCTTTGTAGAGCCATTGTCTTAAGAACATGAGGGGGAAAAAAAAGCAAACACCAAGGCAGAAATAATAATAATAAAAAACCCCTAATTTGAGACATGGAAAATCTCATGGTGGTTTGTTTAATTTTGGTAATGCTGTTGCAAGTACAATGAAAACAAGTTTCCAGTGGAAGCGTCTGACATGTTTCCTAAAAGTTGACACAAGTTGTCTTGCCTGTCATCTTTACATACCCAAAACATAATCAAGTCCTGCAGGCAGCGATTCCTGTCTGTACTTGATACCCGACTCACACATTGTGAAGAGTGAAGGACCTGAAAACAGGCGTTACTGCAAGGTCTTTCTTTTGAGGCTTTTCTCCCTTAGGGTCTGAGCTGGTGTGATTCTTGAAAGCCTTTAATTTAGGGGTCAGTCAGCAGGAATTGACAGGGCTTGATATGTAAAAGGAGTCAGTCATGGCATGTCTAACCTGCTTGAATAAGTTCTAGGTTTTGTACTGTCTGGGATCAAGCAGTCCCCACAGCACTGGAATAAAATGTCAGAGTTAAAGAACTGGACCTAAGTGCATGAGTGGAAAATGTCCACTCCTCCATCCTTCTCAATTAATTTATTGTGGTTCAGATTCTATGCTAAGAGATCACAAATAGGAAGAAAAATGGAAGGTAGACTGCCTAAGATTAACTGATGCTTGGGAATTTCAAAAGTAAGTGGTCTGATGGAAATCTACAGCCATATACATATATTTTCAGCTGGTAGATTTTGAATGAAGAGAGTATCTGCGGACCTGTTTTTAAGAAAAATAATAGCACAGAAGTACATTTTTAGTAGGACTGCCTCAACTTCTCTTTGAATTCTCTTTGAATTTTCATTTTAGAAAAGAGGACCAAATGGTCATAGTCAACTCTGAAGACTTCAAATTCTGGTGTAGACCAGAAAGGAGGAGATGTGAGCAGCACCTCAAATTTTACACCATTTTAATGATCCCTTTGTTGTGCACATTCTGTCATATGTAATGACTGAAGTAGGCTGCTTCTTCTACCTCTTTTGTCTCTGATTTACTCAGCAATTTTAATATGCAGCCCCCTGGGTTCTGTGGGCTTTATAAACTTTGTAAGCACTACAGTTCCTACTTGGGAAGTATGTGCACAACCTAAGGGAACATTTAATGAAACTAAGCAGCACAAGCAGCAAGGAGTCACCAGCATAAGCCTTCTTGAGGATTTGATAGTGTGTTCTTTGTTCTGTCTGTCTGTGTAGGCACACAAATGCATGATAGATTAATCAAGTTAAATATATCCCAAAGTTGTTTGAAACAATGCCTATTTAATTTTTTCAAGAGGCTGCACAGAAGTATAGCATTGTACCACAAATAAAAGTGTTGCCACAATGCCTGTAAATCAGAGCTTTAAACTATGTTTCAATTATCCTTCTATTATCCAGCTGGTGTTTAAACATGTTTATTATTCAAATCAGTAGAGAATGTGCTGCTGTTGTGTAAACAACTGTCAATTGCTGAAACAATGATTACAAGGCACCATCTCTTTCAGGTGTACTTAGAGGTACTTATACCTCAACCACTTGTATTTAAATAACATGCAAACACAATGCTTGAGTGACTACTTTCACTCCTGTTTCCAATACCCCGTGCCAGTTCTATTATATTAAGGGGGAAATCTATTACATTTTTCATTTATACACATCTGTACTCTGTTTTTAACCAGTGTATCATTAAGGCTTGAGTTAATACAGTAGATACACCAAGAGATACGGTACATACTGAGAAATCCTGTTCAAAATAAAAGCCAATTTCTCTGTATTATTTTAAGGCATTTGAAAGCTTTTATGAAAACAATACTAAGAAAATCATTTTCCAAAGAGGAAGCCTGAGAAATGAAAGATTTAGTTGTGGAACTCTGCTATCTTCCAACCTCTATTTGTTTTGCTGTAAACTGAGTACATTACAAGTTGATTGCTTTTTTTTTTTCCTTTTTTTTTTTTCCCCCCAGGTAGGCACTAATGCACTAACAAAATATAATATTGATGGCATTGAACTGTCTTGCCTGTACATGTGACAGTATTCAGTATCTTTACACACATCTACTGCTGGGCAAAGGTAGTTTAACAAGCAGTATTTGCCAAGTGAGATTTTGATGTGGATAGGATACCCAAAAGGCACAACTGAAGAAGAGATTTTATGCTCATCTCAGTGTTCTCATGAAGCAAAGATGATGTCATAGCCTTTGTCTTCTATATTCCTAGAGGAGAAAACCTGGAAAATAAAAGCAGATAGTAAAAAAGCAAAAAAAAAAAAAAAGCCTTCTGACTAATGGTATAACTGTTGGTTTGGTTTGGTTTGGCTTTTTGTCCCCACTAATTTCCTGTCTTTTAAGCTAAATGCTTAAAGGTAGAGCTAATGGAAAAAACAAACACTACCACAAGGATAAGCAGTCCTAGTGTGCTGATAAAATATGACATTCTTTTTCAGAACTTGAGAGATGCTTTGACTGTTGTTCTGCAGTCAACAAGGCTGGTCTAATTGGTGGCCATGGCAACAAAATCAGGTCATACAGAGGTTCATACTGAGATCAAGCATATGTAGATCTTCTTGTTCAAATATACATAAAGATAAGAACCTTTAGTGAGAGTCCACAGTGAAAGGCTGAAGATGGATGCTCCCACGCACATCTAATATTACTTAGAAATATTTACCTGTTTGTAACATAATGATGTTTTGCAGAACAGAAATAGAAAAATCCTTCATACCCATTGGAAAACAATATTTTTTTTAAATTCAAAGTAGGGTGTGTGCATGCACATTGCTTCATAGCTGTCTGTAATTTACTCTCTGGGGGTTTTAGTGAGTCTGACTTATATTTTAGATGTAATTAAGTAATCAGTGGTGTACACTGTAAAATGAATGTTTGGGCTGCTTAAGGTTGAATTTTCACAGCCACAGCAGCTGCGCAGTTATGGCTCGTGCCCCCACCTCCCTTAGTACAGTCATCCATTTACAATTATTACTTGAGTTATTTACATAGTTATGATATTTCATAGAAATGAAATAGCAGCTACCTGGTAATGGCTGGCAGCAAATATGCAGTAACTCACATGACTGCGTCTCTCTTATTTCCTCCTAAGGATGCTTATAAGGTATACAAGACTTGGGTGGTTAGCCCCCAGGTGACCTAAGCCTTGCTTAGGGAAACCAGAAGCTAATGGCTCTATTCCTGCAGAGCAGAGGCTGATGTCTTTAACAGACCTTCTCCCTCTGATCAAGTTCATGGAGGAGGCTGGAGAGGGCTGCTACTGCCTTTCAGCCTCCCCAGCTGTATTTACAAGCCAGGCTCGTAAGTGTTAAAATTTATAATCTTATGATGCTCAGTAGTCTAATAAAGATGTATAGATAGCCTTGGCCATGAAAATCTGGGACAAAACCCACACCCAAAGCAAGTGTCTAACATAAGTTCCCGCTGAAAATATTCCAGCTCTGGGTTCTGAATCCAGTTGTTACATAAATGCAGCAACACATTTTTAGAAAGGGTCTCTCCATGCTTTTCACTCTCTCTGCCTCAAGCTGAGGTGAGCAACAACTGCTGCCTACATTCCCAGCTTGATTAATTTTCCCAAGAACAAAAACTTGTACTTTAAGTACCGTTTGCATGGTAAAAAGAGAGAAAAGCACTTGAAAAAGCATCTACCTCTTCTGGCCAGTTCACCAGAGTTTTGCAATAGGGAAAGATTCTACTGATTTTTGGCTTCCTCATGGTCTTTGCTAAAGATACTTCAAACCTGCAGACATGTGGGTCCATGTGCTACTCATGGAGCCTCCCCTATTCTTTTCTCAGCTTCTTTCACCCGATGTTATCAGCAAAGCCCAATTACCAACCCCTATCCCCACCTCAGCAAAGCTGTTTTCTTAGCTACCAGGATATGCAAAACAATCTGATTTTAGTTATCTGTTTTGCTAAAGGCGAGGATTAAGGTTTCCCTAGAGCAGAATGCTCTGGTCCCATCCCTGCACATTACTGCGTCTTGCCACACTCCCCAAGAAATTGTCTGTTCTGGCTTTGACTAGTGTGTGGAAGTTATTTTCTTCCCTAAGTATCTGAATTTCTGTGTATGCTCAATGCAGGAATTAGAAACTCTCCTTTCCCCCAGCCATACTGCTTTTTAAAACACATTGAACTAATCTGTGGTGTTTTACATTAACTTCATTTCTTGACATTCTTCTCCATCAGTATAAATTGTTGCTACTTTCGAAGACACAACAATAAACTTTACTCATGGAGCTGAATATTAAGTGCATGTGGTTCAACCTTACTTGTGAAGATGGACCTATCTGAGTTCCAGAAAACAAGAGTCTATACATGAGGTTCGATGTGTTGATCCACCTGACTATGGAAATGAGGAAAAAGGAGTGATGCTGGTATGGACCTGCAGCAAGTTCGGGTGTGCTTGTAGAAGACCTTGTGAATGAAATGTTAAAATTGAGACCTTCATTTGGACATGAGGAAAATACAAGATTTGCATAGACTAGCCCTTAAATATCTGGATGGGACCGTGGAAGAGAAGAGACTTTCCTGGTCCAGTCATTTTCATCTGAATGAGAAGATAAGTTTTTTCTCCCCCATGGACATAGAGATAGCAGAAGATTCACTGTGGAGACCTATAGAAATATTCCAAGTTGTGACCCAGTGTTTCCTTGAGGCATGGGATGATGATTGAACCAGGGGCTGAATGTATTTCCAGAAAAGGCTAATTCCTAGTGGGGAGTTAAGCAAGCCTGCAAACTCCCTTGTTCAAGTGTTCCTTTTTTGGCACGTAAGTGTCAACAGGTGTGAACAAGTGTATGGAGGAACAAAGTGCCAATGTTTCATTGCTGGCACAGAGTGTGGCCTTCATGCACAAGAGATGACAATTGCAGTGTTGTGCAGTCTGTCCATCAAAACGCATTGTTGCTGGCACCTATATATCATTCAACTTGTGAGCAGGCACCATGCCATCAGAACAGATGGTAGTGAGAGAAAGCAGCCAAACTACCATGTACAGTAGATGCATTAAAGTATAGGTGTGGAGAGGGATTTCCAGCCAAGAACGTCAAAACAGCTCTCTTCGTCTTGAATTTACATGCCCAGAGTTAAGGGGATGGGCAAGCATTTAACTGCTTTCCCAGCTGGATACCATTCCATACACAGACAAAAAGCTTCTACTTCAGCTCACTTCAAGTGAGATTTTGGCCTAGCTGAATAAGGCGGGGTATTGGAAATGACAGAGAGAAGCATTTTAAAGTGATCTCCACCTTTTCTGGCTCTTCTCTGGAAGTCCTCCTATATGGAATAGGTGAAAAGAAACTCTCACGGTCAATTGTTATTTATGGAAATTTGCAGGGTGCTGTAAAGTACTCTTAGCTTTCTAGTGTAAATGTCTTTACAAAGAAGGCCATAACACTTACAAGTAATGGCATATTTAGTGTAAAAAAAAAAGCATGCAGCATTTAGAGAGCACTGTGCTGTGGTTTTACCCTCTTTTGTCTGTAGTGAGAGAAACACGAACCAGTCTGGGCTCTGGAGGGCCAGACCTGGTGATCTTAGAGGTCTTTTCCTACCATGACGATTCTGTGATTCTGTGACTCACACTCAGCAAAAAATGCATTTTCTGAAAAAGGTGAAATGGAAGTGTGTGGTATCCTAGTTTGGCATACTGGATATTGGGAATATCCCTCCATGCAAATAAAACAAAGGAGCATTAATGATATCCTAACCCAGAAAAATAAAGACAAAAAAAAAGGGTTGTTTAATACACTTGCTCATGTGCCTTTCTACTGAAATTTGTACTCTTAAAATGGCAGTGCAGCCCTCTATGTTTATATCTTAATGGTCCCCAGAGCAAATGTACTCAGTTTATTAAAAAAAACACACTGGGTTTGGGGTCTTGTCAGACCTGTTTTGCAAAATTCTGCCTAGAATTTTAAAGCCAGCCCACATCTACCACTGCCATAAAGAACTCAGGCTGAGTTCTGTCCCCATTTTCACTTGTGAACTGCACTGTCTTTGGATTGTGACCTCCCTCACACCTGTAGGCTCATTGTTTTCAAGAAGAAATTTTACTTCTTTTTTGTTGTTGGCCTGGTTTGAAAGCAATGTGAAGAAGGGTGTGTTTCTCTGACAAGCTGCAGGTGCACTAGTACTTTCATTTGAGTCTCTAGAGCTCTAATAAGCACAGATGAAGGGAAAGGTTTTTTGGTTTTTTTTTTTCTTTTTAAAGAACCTTGTGTTCTGTGGCTGCTGTAAGACTGCTTAGTGTCTTTCACAATCAGCCTTTAAAGCTGACACTAGCTGGAATTTTCTTAGCTGCAGAATGTGTTTGGAACTGGGGTTTGGTTTCAGACCTATCTGTTGAACAAATGAAGTGGAATCTTCATTTAAGAGGAAGAATGCTATAGGGAAATAAATTTGCCTAAAGGAGAACAAGACCTTATTAAAGGTTACTTCCTACATTTTGACTAACTACAGGAGTGTTACAGGATTGACCACACCTGTTTTTCTTTCAATAAGGTAGGAGTGAAGAGCCCTTGTCTTCTCATGGGGAAAACCATTGGACTCTCTTATAGGAAATTTCTTTCTGCATGCTTAAGGAAGATTATAGTCCCCATTGCTACACAAAACCTTCCTAAAAGGACCCAAGGAACTGTTCAAATTAACATAGGGATACAACAATAGGTGTTTTTACTGTTCATTTATTTCCTCAGTATTTGATTTCCTTTTTTTTCTACCCCAACGTATCTTTTCCATTTCAGAAAAAGTGTGCCTGGTCCTTCTCTGTGCCCTTTACCATCTTGTCTGTGGAAGTTTTAGTAAGCCAGCAGTGAAAGGTAGATGGGTTCTGTATGTTGGGAGAGGATGTGTGTATTTAATGTGTGATTCCCTGAATGGGGAAGAGGCTTCTCTTGTCTATTCTGAAAAAAATCCTGGTCCATTCAGCTGGGTGAAGGTGCAGACACCTTTGCAGTCTGGCATTGCTCCAATTTAACATGTTATAATTTGTCTGTAGGAGAAAATTCTCTGTTGTGTCTGTGAGGAACTCCATGTACACCTAGAATAGATGTTGTAGAAAGGGAAGAGGCAGTCCAGCCTTTGGTGCCACAATCCAAAGGGCTAGTGGAGATGATAGCTTCCATATTGGTATGGTTTCAGCCTAAGAGACTTGGACTTGTCACTGTCATTTTTCGATATTTGGCTACACGTTCTCTTTCAACCACGTAAATGTCAGATTCAGACCTCTAGATACTGCCTCTGTGCTCAGAAGCAAAGTCAGTTTGACATCATGCACTGCATCTCATTGTCCCTCAGTCTTCCCATCTCCAGCATTAGAAATGTTAGGATATTTTTCAGAGGCATGCACAATCTGAGGCCTAGATTTCAGTGTAGAAACTCTTTTCTGCAGAACTGAGATTGGAGAATATAATGCAGCCATGCCAGTCATGTAAAATTATGTTTTGAACTACTGCAGTTTTGGGGGACTATTGTTGGTGTCATTGCAACTGGGATCTTCCAGTTATGCTGCCGAAGATCCTTGGTACATACATGAATCCCAGAGACTGCTGTTACATAGAGTATATACACCGTATATATATACTTACAAATGTATTGAGATTTTGGCAAGTACACTTACATAAGGAGCACTAAACTGAGAGTCAGGAGGTGTGGTTTCCTTACCCGATGAACAGAGACTACCAGTGTGACCTTGGTTAACCAACAGAAAGTAATTTTGATGTATTTGGCAGCTACTTTTATTCTTAGCTGGCTCATGGGCTAGTTAAAACGACTAACTCATCTGCATGGTCCTGTATATAACCTTCTTACCCTCAGCATACTCAAACAACAGCACCAGTGTTTTTGATCTGCTGCCTAGCCATCATTCCCAGGCACCGGATAAATTTCTGTGGTGGACTCTGTGTAGCTCCTGGCCATTCTTAGTTGACATCATTCTTGCCAAAAGCCATGCCCCTATAGAAAGCCAATGCCTCCAAATTGTCTTGCTGTTTTCATTTAAGTTGAGATCTTGATAGTTGAATGCTTTAGTGACTGTGAACAGTATGGCAAATGCTTCCTGAGCCTCTGTTCCCCTTCTGCAGAATAAAAACAATTATTATCTCTTTTCCTAGGGAAACTGTAAAGTCTTCAGGACAAAAGTGTGTTTAAAATGGCATTTTGAAGAGGATTAGTGCAGAGGCATGAACCATCAACGCAGATGAGGCTGAGAGGTTAAGGCATGTATTCACGGTCTTACATGTGCACTGAATGGGTCCAAGTGGTTCCTAGATGATGTACTTCTGCTAGATAATCAGTGGTTCTGGTTCTGTAAAGTGCTGTATGATCGTTGGAAGACCCGCTGGTGTCTTTTTTCTGGTTTCCATTCAGCCATTCATTCCTGTTCCTGGAGGATGGAGGAAATGTTGGGCATGTGTAAGAGTTGTGATGGGGCAGTTTCTCATACTGGGAGGGATTTCAGCCTTTGTCTCAGTTAAACTCCTTTTCCAAATCACTGTGACTCCATTTGGAGATATTAGGAACATCCCAGTTTAGGTGCATTTGGAGCAAAAGTGGCTTAGCACCTGAGGGGAGGTCATGGCTTTTCCCATGGGGTTTCAATGTTTTGCCAACCCTTGGCTGAATAAGAATCTGAAAAGCACTCCCCTTCAGAGGCAAAACATGGAGAGACTCATGGCCCTGTCTTTCACAGTAATTTCAAACACAGTTTTAGATAGGTAGGGGACATGAGAAGAGAGAGAGCTCAAGACAGTATCTGAGCATGTGTCTATGTATGGGTATATGCATTGTGCATGTGGCAGCAAGGCAGTACAAGGACAGGGTGAGCTGAAAAAGACCTGTACACTAAATAGCATTTGTAGATATTTTAACCTTCAAATGGAAACAGGAGGAAGCTATAGTGGGAAGGGGAAAAGGAGTGATTGAACAGTAAACATGAGTGATGGTTACAGGATAAATAATAATATTAACTTGGATATCAGAGGGCACTTTTTAGAGACATACAAGTAATAATAGCCCAGAGAAAAGCACATGGTCCATCAAAACCTTGCCACTGGCAACAGAAATACAAATCACCAGGTAGGGTAGCTTACCATCTTATGCACAATTATCTCTCTTATGACTGCATGGTTACATTCATTCCTTGCTTCAAATGTGTTCAGCTCCCTCTTAAAGTGAGGTTCATAGTTTACGTCTATTACTGACTTCAGTAAAGACCATTTTATTCTGTGCAATGACAGTCCTCTGCAGAAGGATATTCTGTCTGAATTCCTCGTAGCGCTTTTTACAGTTGTTCCCTTGTCAATGTCAGTCTTTGTGATGTCTTGTTTTGCATGATAAACTTTCAGAAATCTCATTTGGCAGCAATTGATTTTTCTCCTTACAGGATTCTCTATATTTCCGAAGAGCTGCTCTTCTGTTTCTCCTCCTTTCTAAGCCAGTGTATATTGACCTTCTTCAAGTACAGTTTCTCTACAAAGCCACAGATTAGAGAAAAGCTTTAAAAATGAGGGGTAAAATACATCATTGCTCCAAACCCATCTGACTGTCTGAATAGTATATTTCTCATTTAGCATGGATATTATTGAAAGGAAAATAGGCATTTAATATAAAAAGGTGGTCTAATCACTCTGTCCAATTACAGCAAGGCATGAATGATGGTAACGTGTTTTGAGCTTCCAAATAAAATTAAGAACATTAAGCTAAACGAGATGTTATTATTCTGCAGCAAATGCCTTTAAATTTCTTCCTCCAGTAGCCCTTCTTACTGTTCTGATATTCTGAGGGGAATGTTGTGATCACTGGCTTGATTAGTGATGAGTGGCATTCTTCAGGGGTCAGTACTAGGATGGTTGCTGTTTAACATCTTTGTTGGCAACATGGACAGTGGGAATGAGTGCACCCTCAGCAAGTTTGTCAATGACACCAAGATGCGTGGTGAGGTCGACATGCTGGAAGGGAGGGTTGTCATCCAGAGGGACCTCGACAGGCTTGAGAAGTGGGCCTGTGTAAACCACATGAAGTTCAAGAAGGCCAATTGCAAGGTCCTGCACCTGAGTCAGGGCAATTCCAAGCACAATTGCAGACTGTCTGGAGAATGGATTGAGAATGGCCCTGGGGAGAAGGGCTTGAGGGTGTTGGCTGATGAGAAGCTCAACATGAGCTGGCAATGTGCAGTTGCAGCCTAGAAAGCCAACTGTGTCCTGGGCTGCACCAAAAGAGGTGTGGCGAGCAGGTCAAAAGAGGCATTTCTCCCGCTCTGCTCCACTCTCATGAGACCCTACCTGGAGTACCACGTCCAGTTCTAAAGCCCCCAACACAGAAAGGACCTGCCAGAGTGAATTCAGAAGAGGCCATGGAGATGATGCAAGGGCTGGAACACCTTGGCTCTGGAGACAGCCTGAGAGAGTTGGGGTTGTTCAGCCTGGAGAAGAGAAGGCTCCAGGTTGTGGATGCCTTATCCCTGGAAGTGTTCAAGGCCAGGTTGGATGGGGCTTTGAGCAACCTTGTCTAGTGGAAGGCATCCCTGCCCATGGCAGGGGGATTTGAACTAGATGATCTTAAAGGTTCCTTCAAACCTAAACCATTCTATGATTCTATGAAGTAAAGGTGACAACTTGGTATTCTACCTCAGATGATGAAGATGTTTGCTAGCCCAATACTAATACTTATTTGTGTAAGAATAAGTAGTTTGAAGAGCACACTGCAAATGCTATCAATATATATTTGTACTCATTCCCCCAGATTCACTAACACTGGTGTCTCTGTTTCAGCAGCAGAATTCTGATGATGAATACTTTACAGGCTACTCTTAATGGTCTTCTGGTGTGTTCAGCTGTATAAGAGATAAATACTATTATTAGTAGTACAAATATTTGGTACTATTACTCGTATGTAGCACTATTAGTACCCAGCAATATTACCAATGCTAGGAACTAGTAGTACTAAATGATAGGTACCTATACTACCCACTAATACTAGGTAATAACAGCACTAAATATATCACAGAGTATATAGTATATTAATATTATTTACTATTAAAATAAATTATTTGAATAAATACACTTAAGACTGTAGACTATTCAAAGTCTTTTCTGTGGTAAATATAGGCTGATCCCATAAATGGTCACATTTGTTTCAACAGGGAAGTTACAATAAATCTCACCCACTATTTTCCATTAGAGTCTATGATATTGTCTTTTTCGGTTTTCTGTTGGACTCCATGACTTCATATTTCGTAGTCAGAAGACTAGCTAAAGACAATACTGCCATAACCACACTATTGGCCAGCATCTAAGATTTCATCTGTATTTTAAACACAACATTTTTATTTTCTTTTAAAAATTCTCACAAATCCTTCTTCCTCATAATGTAAATAAAAACAAACCCTTGCCTGCACTTTCTTGCAACAAGAAATGATTTTGTTTTAATAGCTTTCATTTTCTTCTTTAGTGAAAGACTGTTGGCATAAGAGATAACAAATGATTTCAAATAATGACAATGTTTTAGGTTCAAGGTGAGTTAATTCAACTTACTTCATATTTGCTGAGGAACAAGAGTACATACACAAGGGAGCAAGCTAGTGTAAATCAGTGGCTATGTAGTAAGTAGGCTCTCTATACTCTTACCCTGTCATAAATGCAAGGTAGTTTACTCTGAATTGAAAGATGAGAAAGTGTCCTCACTGTTACAGTGAGAATACACACTGGTAATTACCCCAGAGCAGCTGATATGTGGCAACTGCTTCCCTGTGTACACTGCATCTTGTGATAGATGTGGGATAATTTGAGGGAGTTCATCCCTAATAGGTGACTCCAGGATTGTCTCTCCTTACTGTGTGAGAAAATGTTGTATTAGATTTGAGGAAATAGAGCCTCTTTGGCTATTTTTTATTTGCAATGGGTGGTGGGTCACTCAAATTACTGTACTGTATCATTCCTTCCCTCTAGCTGGATGTCTGAGTTGCAGGTGGCACTAGTTCCTTTGAGAAATTCTGGATTAAAAATCTTTGTGTTAAGATGTTTGTAGCTATGAAACTTACAGGTTTTTTTTAACAGTGTGCAGTTCTTGTCCAAGGACCTAGCTGACAATGACTCATGTGGCTTTAGAAAACATTAAAGAAACAAATATCAAGAAAATACTTGCCACACAGGTTTTCAGTGATAGATCCCAGCTACAAGACAGAAAACAATCTCTGTTATCAGCAACCATTCTTCCAGTGGTTAATATGTGTTAACTTTGACTCTAATACGTTAAATGACATGTGGTTCCCCTATATATTCATTCATTACCTCTGGCCCTTTTTTGTTAAAAAATGAAATGCTGTGTTTTCCAGCTACTGTCTTAATTTTAACAAGCCAATCTTTTTAAATGTTATGAAATTAACTGAAATTCCTTAGAAAAAATATCATGATTTTCACTTTTAAAAGCACATAGAGTCTTTAAAAACATAATATTTTAAATGCATTTTCTTGAACTTCTCATATGGCTGGAGTTTTTTTTCAATTAATGGAAATCTATCAAGATTTTTTTTTCTTTGCTTAGCAGATCATCCTCTTTGTGTATCCTCTTTACTTTTCACTGCTTCTTGCAAAGACTCTTGACTTGCATTCTGTTCCTTGGTGCCATAAAAAGTTTTCATGTGTCTGCTCAGTTGTTTTAGTCTTTCAGGGGTGGGTGAAGAGAATCTTGTGAATTCCTTATCTCTTTTAGACATTATAAATCTTTGTAATGTACTTAGATTCTCAGGATGAGAAACAATATTGAAGGGCAAGGCATTATTTAGTCCAAGTTCTGTGCACTGTTTTATGGTTTTGTCCTTCAAAGAAGTTCAGGGTTTAGTAAGTGCATTACAAGGAAAGAGAAAGGAATTTTGTCATATGGAGCCTAAGGAAAGAAATGTATCTTTTATTACTTATGAAATCAACACTAAAATTATTGTCTTTAGAAATTCAGATAAACACATTACATCCCTAACAGGCTGTGTTTCATGGAAAAATATACTGCAGTTTGAGAGGTTCTCTCTTTGAAGTAATATGATAGAGGATTTTAATTGAGATCATTTCAATATGCAAATACGGTCTGGCCATTACACATCATTAATGCTTAGACTTAGCGTAAATATTCCAGTCCAAAGGCTGGCTTTCTGCATGTTTCCAACCTACACACAGAGAGCTTATCACAGGCAATTATCTTACCCAAATAAAAAATGAAAATGGCAAAGTTAAACAAATAAAAGAACATTCTGATGGATTCACAGTAATGGGCTTCTTGGTTAACATTAGCCCTGACTTTTGGGCAGCTAGATTTGTTAATGTGCTTGTCCTTTGCTTATGCTTCAATCTCGGTGAATTCCCCTATATTCTACAATGATGTATGCCTAGTCATATCTCTTCTGTCTAACAAATAAGCCATAGAGATAACAAAGGCAGGATCAATATAGAAAAGTATAATCGTAAGAGAACTTCATCCTAATTTTTGGTCTTGATCAGAAGTAGAATCACAGAAGAAAAGTGAATAAACTGAGCTCCCTCTGGAATAATTGAAATCCTATATATTTTGGGTACTGTATGAGTTAGTTAGTAGGTATTTAGAAATCAAGCTCTGTCCATTCCACAAAAATACATAAACACATACAGATTTTTTTGGAAGCTCAGAAACAACAACAAAAAAGACATCCAACACCCAGTGACAATTGAAAGGAGTGAGATGCCAGTTTTTCATTTGTACTTCTGAAAATCTCCCTTACTGTGGCAGAGTTCACATATGCAATATAGCTGATTTATCTTACAATCTTCTGTCTCCCAGCATGTCCTTAGACTAGCTGCAATAAGAAAATCCAGTTCTCAGAAATTAAAGGCATTGCAAATAACTGTTCCAAGTTGCTTATCTTATTCTGCGTTAGAAATACACAACTTCTCAAGGTCTTCTACAGCAAGAAATTAATTCTGTTTGGAAGCTTAATATAGCACTTGCAACATTCATAACCAAACCCATCCTGTGAGTTCTAGGTTATGGTGACTAATTTTAATGTCAATACATTTATTCAAAGCACAGTCTAAATAAAGGTTTAGTGTCGATCACATTTACAAACACTACAGTTTGAATTAATTAAAACAAATAGATGAAAAAAATACCTGCTAGTTAATTCCACTTATACATGCATTTATTATTATGCAAATCAGGGAAAAACCTTTTCAGATGGTGTCATCTCATCCCTCAGCAGCATTTATATCTGTATTCAACCTAGGTCCCTCTGGCTGCCTTGGCAGTGGGCTGGAAATCAGGAGGGCTACTTCACTACCCATTTTTGCTCACTCACTTTTAGGCAAGACACTTGGTCCCTCAGCACCTCTGTTTCATAATCTGTAAAAATAGAAATACCTTCCTTTGTAAGATAATGTGGGACCTATGTATTTAAAACAGTCAGCAAACTTCTTGTGTATATGGTGCTTTCTAAGCTGTTTTTTTTCTTCTGCCATTGATGTGCACTAGATCAAGGGAAGGAACCTCTACCTTGTAGTCTGCGAAAGGTCCAGCTTGAGTGAATGTGTCCTATTCTTAGTATCTACCAGTAAAACTCTACAACCAATCTTGACTCAGCAATAGAGTTTTGACGTGGGTATGTGAAGAAGTGAACCAGATCTTTCTATCTTCCCTCCACATCATCTCTGTCCTGACTCTATCAGCTTACATCTTTTTCTACTCCTATCTGTGTTTTCTTTACAGCCATTCTTCAGTGGATTCTTTCAGAGATGTTTGTTGATCTATCTCTACTGCTTCTTTTCCTTCTTTCTATTAAAATTTAATTTAATGGTCTTTCAGAGTACATTTCAAAACTCAGAAAACTATCAGAGCCACTAAGAGGTGGGCTGTGGGAGAAGGAAGGAAGAATCCTGTAACAGTGAGGAGTTGTGGAGAAGTGGTTTGGGGAGTCTAAGCAGCCCTTGCTTTTCTTCGTTGACTGTCTGGACCAGTATTCACGTCAGTCTGTCTCTCATTTTCTGCCTACATCACCTCCTATACATAGGACAACTGGTGGCAGACTTTTGCAGAAATCTGAGCCTCAAGCTCCATTTCAGAAGCATATACAGATGCTCTAACAATTCTGTCCATCGTGGGCAATAGCTGATATGCAAATTCCCGTGGGCATTTGCTGCTTAGACAGGGGTGTGGAAAAGGGCATGCAGTAGTTGTGCTAGCTTGGTGGGCCTTCTAAAATCAAACAGACTGAAACCAAATGTTTGCCACAAATGTCCGTGTAGCAGCTTGGTCCTCTCAGCTGTCCCTTAGCAAGAATGAGTGCTGAGCTTAGCACACTGTCCCAGGTCACAGTCTCAAGATTCCTCCTTGTGCTCCTCCTACTAGCATAACCCTTCATGACCCAGGGCTCCTGTCGTGTCAGAGGCAGTTAGCTCTTGTTGTGCAGGGATATTTGTGCAGACCAGGATGAAATTTGGCAGTTGCTTATGCACAGCTCCTACTGAATGCAAATGCCAGCTGAAATCCCATTTATGTAGTTCAGACTGGCTAGGGACACGAGAGCACAGGATGCAACTGTTCATCCCCAGCAGCTCAAGGCCTACAGAAATCAACCCAGTGACTCCAGCTGTTACAGCCAAACCTGTATTACCTTTGAACTGTGAAGCCAAGGCACAAGAGGGCTTCTTTTGGGCAAACTATCTTCCTGTTTCCTGAAGTACAGGGAGATCATAAGTATACCATAACTGTGGTTCTAGTGGAGCTGTCTCAATTCTGTCTACAGGACACCATGGCTAAGGTGCTACTTGATCCTATTTGCCATTATATACTACACAACAACTGTGTGTGCCCAGCGCCCATATATATGCAAGGCATTTAAAATCTCAACACCATTTCTCAAAGCTCTCCAACCTGTCACAATTTCTTCTTTTGTTTTATGAAGGCACTTTGAAAAATCCCCTGGAATTAATGAAAATTATATGCAGATGAAAACCTAGGGTGGACATCCCATTTCCGTATTTAGAAAGGAAGGATGCATTTCCAATTCTATTTTGAAATAAATATTGGTTTTATATTCCTGATTATAAACCCTAATCTAAATGTCATGAATGGAAGTGAAGTATTTCTGTAGCATTCCAAAATTCGGGCATTTTGTTCAGATTCAGAACAAAGCCAGTGGGTGAAATCCAGAACCGGAAGTCTGCCGTCCACAAGGTTTTGCCAGCCACCAGCATTGCCAAAATCTGGGAAAATTCATCTGACTCCCACAACTGGACCCAGTTTTCACCGGGCACAGGACCAAAGCTCTAGATCCAAGTGCTGAATCTCTGAGAATATTTATTCATGAGCAGAACTTCTTGTCTTGCACTTTTCCTTAAAAATGTAATTATAATTTTTTTGAAGAATATGTGGTTTCTGTGACAGGAAAGATGTTTTTGTAATGGAACGAGGCTGGAAGTGAGGACTTCTTGACTCAGCACAGGGACCTGAAACAATCCAATGCAAGTTGAAGAGAAATGGAGAGAGGGAAGAATAGGGAAGGGGAAAGAAAGAAAAAGAGAATCAAAGAACTGGGGCTGAAGGGGGACTGGGATAAGGAGAGAACATACACTGGCAAGGAGCAGAGAAAGCAAGGGGAAGAGAAATAAGGGGAGAGGAGGGACAAGACAAAGAAAGGGGGGAAAAATAGAAAAAATACAGAGGGCAGAGAGCAAAAAAAAAGAAGAACTTAGAGACAGAAGGAAAAGCTGCAGGGAAGAGGGTTTATTAGAGAAAAAAATCGCAGCTTGCTGAAATATGGTTGGCGTAGAAGATTTTTATTTCATATCCTGCTGCCTAGGCTCTGATGATTCCTGGGCTGAAGGTATATGACACTGGTAGATAACATACGGGCAGCTTCTGTGCTCTTCTGAAAAGCTTTTTGTGTCCCTGACAACTTGTTCTAATTGCACAAGTTCAAACACTTCAGATGTTCTGTGTGGCTGCAAGCACTTTAGAAAAGGTTGATGTAGAAAAGCCATCTCTCTGTAGTATCTGTGGACTGACTTTTATTCACAAGTGCTTCTGTTGATAGTTTAACTTTGTTAATCCAAGCAGAGAGCTGTGTAAATATCTTGAACTTTATATATATATATATATATATATAAAATTAAAACACTGGATTGCAGGAAATTCGTGGGGGAAATTAAATCTGCCTCTGTATTTTCAGTGGGACTGGGTATATCTTTTCCTGAACTAAGAAAGGTTTGTTCAAGCACTTTGCCTCCAGCACATCTAGTATCTTTATCCAAACCTTGCTCAGCCACATAGGCCACTGACTTCACTTTTAATGAGTAATAGAAAATACTTTGAACCTTCAAAGCCCAGGAGAGCACATGAAACTTATTATGATGTGACCAGGAAAAGAATAGTATATGTCTCACCTGGGACCTCATTTGAGGTCCTCTTGGGAACTGATCATGGAAATGGCAGGACTGACTGGAGCTGAAAGAACAGCATAACGGGGGGTAAAAAAAAGGGTTAGCAAGCAGAGATGAGGCTGGTGGATTTTAAGGCTCCTTTCAGTGCTTAGGGGAAGAGTTGGCTGCACAAAGGGAATGTGGAGGTATGAGTTGTTCAGAACTAGAAAGCAAAGGTTGCAGATTAAGGTGAAATAATGTTCCAAAAGAAAGGACAAGTATTTAAAGGGAAAAGAGTATGTGGGAAACAAAGCAGGGGATTAGGACTTGGAGTTGCTTTAACAATTCTAACTGTGTATATTGTACTTTATTTCTTGTTGCTGGTTTGCATCACCTGAAGTGAAAGCCTGAAAGTACATGCTCTGTTTATTGTGGACAGAAGTGAGAGAAGACAACTGCAGACAATCTCTTAAAAATAATAGTTAATGTGTGTCATTGCTTGAAGTTCTTTGGACAATCTTAGGAGGAAGACAATTCAAAGAGTTTAGAATACAAGAGAAATACAGGTAGTCAGGGAATGAACATGAGGAAAAGTATGGTATGCATTTCCAGTTTTTTCAACCATAGCCCCATTTCAGGCAGGATGGAAACAGAACCATCTTAGTCAGCTGTGGTGGGACAATAATATATCTTTGTAAAACATCCTGACAGCTGCAAGGCTGTAGAAACAGCACACATAAACTGCATGTAATCTGTTACACACTTGGATATGCAATCCAACTTGCACACTCACACCACCAGTCAGGCAGAAGAACTGCTGTTGCAGACACCCTTCACCATTTCCAGGTATATCACCATCAGATGTAGGATAAAGATAGCCTGGACATGCAATTCAAATTTGGGCAGACAATATATTCACAATCTGGTCTCTGCTTTGTCAGAGATTTGAAGTTGTATGGTATAAGAAGTGTAGCTTTGGAAAACGTAGTGACGTGGAAAAAACAAGAAAAGACCCTTTTTCTCGAGTATGTTGGAAGACCCCACCCCCAGCATTGCAATTGTATAGTATACAATACATTGCAATAGTATACAGGAGGCCCATCACATTGCTGGGATCTTGGCCCAAAGAGTATAGACTCATCCAAGACCACCTGGGGGAAGAAGGGACAAAACACACCTGGAGATATTAAATAAATTATTTTAGTTTCAGTGAAACAAGACTCCCTCCCTCTTAACTATCTACTAAAATGATCTTTATCTGACACTCTAGCACAGGAAAGCTGGCTATTCAGTGTTTCTGGAGGAGTGGTGGTGCCTGTGGTTAGAGAGGAAGATGGGCCCGTAAAAGTTAGTCTAGTTTAAACAGCCCCAGATACTAATAAAATCAAAAGTTGATAACAGCAAGATTTTTATTCCACTTGTTTACATATGTTTTGAAAGGCACTACAAAAGAAACATCAGTGGTGGATTCTGACAGAGTGCAGGAGTTGGCAGATGTTTGTTAATTAAAAGAATTCAGGTAATGAAACTGTAATGAGGGTTCACAAGAGATGCCACATTTGCACATGCCAGCACTCGTGTGCATCCCCCTTCACATCTCTCCCATTCTCCAAGCAGCACATTCTCACCCAGTTGTTCTTGAGCCGTGGTCAGCATGGAGGAAATAAAACATGTAAAACCAGATAGGAGGCATGTGTGCTTCCCAAGGACAGTCTGAGCTCATCCACTAGTGGTCCTGCTCATCTGAGGAGTCTAGGACAACCAGGGAGCCTGTTGCTGCTTCTGCAAATAGAGGAGCCTTGCCTGGCTCAGTGGTGCACTGCAGAGACTGAGGTCATGTTAACAATTGTGTGAAAAGTGATATCCCTGTGTGCCTTTTACTACAGACTGCTTTTCAACTGGGAAAAAATAAAAAAGAAAAAAAAAAGAAAAAAAAAGAAAAAAGGCAGAGCCCTACCTGAGGAAAACTCTCATTATGTAAAGAGCAAAGGAACAAAATCAACGTTCAGTCAGTGGGGGCAAAGCCTGGCCTAAGCAGCAAAGCCTTTAGATGCCACTGACTTTTGGGTTCTGGGATAACAAAACTGCCTTTTTCCAGATAGCCAAGTTAGAACAACTTTGTTCTTCGTGTTTTAAGTAGGAATCACCTTTGCAGTGATAGGCAGTGCTTCTCCACAGCCACCACAAAAATGTATGGTGCAAGGTTTCACGGGTGCTATTCTGAGTGCAGGGGATACCTGGAAGTGTCCAACACAAGTAGCAGGTGTCTATCCCCTTGCAGTTAATAAACAGGAGTTTTCTTACTCCTGATTGCTTATTATTTTATTTTGTCCCAAGTTGAGATATGAAGTGAGAAGAATCAGAAAAATACCCACTGATTCAGTTCAGATAAACTTCAAAGTTGAGTTTCAGGCATATACTGGTGATCAGGGAAGTTGGGTTAAATCACATCTCAGCCAGAAAAACTATTGCTGTGCAGCTTGGTGTGGCTGTTCTTGGATGCTCTGGTTTCTCACCTGCAATATGTGCCTCATGCCTGTGTCACATCAAGCCTCATAGCAAACTGTGAGATTGGATTTATCATGTAAGTTAAGGTGCCTGGAGACCTTTGCTTAGCATACACTGAAAAGAGTACATTTACATTGCATTGAATTTCTCTGTTCAATAAAACTGATACGTAACTAGCAATTCATGGCATATCACACCTGTAGTTAGTCTAAGCATTGTTTTATTTGTGGTTTCTTGCCACATCTACTTCGAGTTCCAGGAAAAATCCAGAAATGCAGAAGTGTGTTAACATACTCTCCCCTTGCAGCCCAAGCTAAATATTGATTCTCTCTTGATAATTTTTACTTTAGTCCTAAGAGCTCCATAAAGAGGGTATCTGTGCAAACTTTGCAGGAAAAATCATTATTTGTTCATTTCAGGTAATTTTGGGTGCTTGCTAATTCATTATTCAACTAGACGTGAGGTTTTTTTGCCACAAGAGCAGTGAAGACTCTCAATGTGTTTAAACTTAGTAGTTAAAGAGTAGATGTGGTAAGAAAATTCAAGATGTGATTAATACTTGTCTTCTAGCCCTCCAAATTTTCTCTTAAAATAGTTCTCACAGTCCCAGAGTATGTCTGTGGGAGACATTGGAATGGCTACATAGCCTAAAATTGATGCCAGTGATAACATTCAGAATGGTCAGCAGGGTTTGGGGGGCAGTCAAATGTTGACTTGAGGCAAGTAAAGGAACACAAACACTATGGAAAAAAAGAACAAATTTATGCTTGTAATCTAAAATATATGGTTATACAGAAATGAGTTTATTCTATCTTTTAGTCCCTAACTGTGTAGCAGTTCATGAAAATTTGTCTAAAATGCTTTGTGTTATTCTAGTACTATGATTATTGCATTTTTAAATCTTCCTTTTACTAATTTCCATGACACGCCAGTGAGAAAAGCAGATTAGTACTCCTGTTATGCATATGGGGGATTGTGGCGGGTTGACCCTGGTTGGACACCAGATATTCACCAAAAGTGCTCTATCACTCCCCTCCTCAGCTGGGCAGGGGAGAAAAGATGTCATGGAAGGCTGATGGGTCCAAGCAAGGACAGGAAGAGATTATTCACAAGTTACAGTAACAGGCAAAACACTCGAATTGGGGAAATTAGTTTAATTTATTAGCAGTCAGATCAGAGAAGGATAATGAGAACTAAAAACCAAATCTTGAAAATCACCTTCTCTTCTCCCTGGGCTTAATTTCACTCCCAAATTCTCTACTTCCTCACCCACAGTGATGCAGGGGGACAGGGAATGGGGGTTGTGGGCAGTTCATCACAAGTTGTCTTTGCTGCTCCTTCCTCCTCAGGGCAAGGACTCCTCACACTCCTTCCCTGCTCCAGTGTGGGGTTCCTTCCCACGGGAGACAGTCCTCCACAGACTTCTCCAATGTGAGTCCTTCCCATGGGCTACAGTTCTTCACAAACTGCTCCAAAGTGTTCCCTTCCATGCAGTGCAGTTCTTCGGGAGCAAACTGCTCCAGCGTGCATCCCTCACAGGGTCACAAGTCTGGACAGCAGTGAGGGCTCCTCTCTCACCATGGGTCCGCAGGTCCTGCCAGGAGCCTGCTCTAATGCAGGCTTCCCATAGGATCACAGCCTCCTTCAGGCATCCACCTCCTCCAGCATGGGCTGCAAGTGGATAACTGCTTCAGCATGGACCTCCAAGGGCTGCAGGGGGACAGCCTGCCTCACCATGGTCTTCACCACAGGCTGCAGAGGAATCTCAGCTCTGGTGCCTGGGGCACCTCCTTCCCTCCTTTTTCACTGACCTTGGTGTCTGTAGTGTTGTTGATCTCACATATCCTCACACCTCTCTCCAGCTGCAGTTGAGTAGTTTTTCTTTTCTTAAATGTGTTATCCCAGAGGCAATACCATTGTTGCTGACAAGCTTGGCCATGGCCAGTAGTGGGGCAATCTTGGAACCGACTGGGTCTGGCTATGGCATTGTCTCACACAAGCCACCCCTGTAGCCCAAAACATTGCCTCACAAACCCAATAGAGGGACAAAGATCTGGAAACAACAGCTTCTGAAAGTTAGGCAGAAAATCTCAATTAGGTCAGTGAATCAAATGCTTGTCCTCCTAAATATTTGAGTAGTATTGAATCTAAAAGAAGTCCTCTGTGGAGCAAGCTAACAAATGTTGAAAATGGAATTTTACATTAATTTTGTGGGTAGCTTTTGAAAGTCCATATGAAACCATATCCTAGTTGTCTTAAGAGCCTTGTGGTAGGTCTATTCATTCTGTCCATTAAGCTTCCAGTCTGTCACCAGGGTTTAGGATCACGCCAAAGCTGAATGATATCTAAAATTCTCAATATTTTTTCATTCAATGAATTCAATTATCCCAAGTGTGCCTGTTGCAGGGCATCAAGCACAAGACAGGAGTGCATTGGAAGTGAATTTACAGCAAGCTGAAAAATACAGCAACACATCTCCTCATGTCATGATTATGGATGAGCTGTTTGCTCTTATGTCCTTCCTCAGTCACATAAGCTTTCATAACCAGGTTTTTAAACATTTCTGTTGAACAAGCTATATAACTTTCCCTCCTTCCTTCCCTCCTTCCTTCCCTCCTTCCTTGCTCTCTTCTCTTCTCTTCTCTTCTCTTCTCTTCTCTTCTCTTCTCTTCTCTTCTCTTCTCTTCTCTTCTCTTCTCTTCTCTTCTCTTCTCTTCTCTTCTCTTCTCTTCTCTTCTCTTCTCTTCTCTTCTCTTCTCTTCTCTTCTCTTCTCTTCTCTTCTCCTCCCTTTTGCTTGCTTGCTTGCTTTCTTGCATGCTTGCTTGCTCTCTTTCTCTCTCACTCTTGCTCACTCTTTCACTCTTTCTTTTGCTCTTCCTTTTTTTTAAATTTTTTTTTTCACTCTCATATTTTCTCTTTTTTCAACCCAGTAAAATCAATGTTAAAACAGAAATGGGAATTAACAAATGGAATAAGCTGCTGACAAAACATACATAACAGTTGTGGTGTAAACACCACACTCAAAAGAACAGGTTTTCCATAATATCTGTCAGCTTGCAAGAAGGAAAAAAAATGTTTCACAGAGCAGTATAAATAAATAACAGTGTGATGTGCAACTAATATTTTCTAATTTTCATAGGAGCCACCATCTTGGCAATATTGTGTTGCTTAGGAACTAACAAAAACATGTATATTTTTTTAATTTTCTTTTTAATGGTTCCTTTGTGCCCTGATATTTTTCCAAGTTGGCAGCTGTAAGGAAAAACAATGTGATTTGGTTAGATTCAACCCCTCTCTCTCTCAAGTCTGGAACACAACAGATAAGAACTTGTGTGTCAGAATACAAAGTTTACTCAGCACGAGTCAAAAGCTTTTGATGTTTGCTATCCGATCTGGCCCGGCATCTTTGAAGTTCAGTTAATCAGACTGTAGCTCCATCAGTAAGAAATAGCCATTTCCCTTATGTTAGTTAAAACACCTGATGAATAGGAGCAGCCACAGCAAAAGCAGCAAGATATTTTTTACAGAGCTGATCTAGGCATTTGTATTTCTGTTGGTATGAACGACTGAAAATATTCAATCAGAAAGACTGAAAATATTCCTTATAGGGAAGAATGTGGAAAGAAACTTTTACACTGTAATCGGGTATCCTCTTCCTGGAATGTGTTTCTGTATGATGTTCATCACTTAAATGTAGTGCACTATTAGTCATTCTAAAGACTTTAAAATATTCAACTGCATCCTTTGTGTGTGTGTATCTTTAAAGTTAGATATTAGTCTCATTTGTTAAAAAGAATGAAACTACATAAATGCCTTAACCAAGATCAACAAGTAACTCTTCTGAGACAGAAAATGCATTTCCATTCCCATTTTTATCTTGGTCAAGAGGTCAAACTCACAGCTGGTGTAAATCAGCAGAGTGCCTTTCTAGTTGGTGGACCTCTGCTGATTTACACCAGCAAAGAATGTGGCCCAGGAAGGCTGAGATGAAGGAAATCACCCCCAGTAGCCCATCACAGAGCAGGAAGTGGAACCCAGCCCTGAAAACCTGTGATGTGCTTTAACTACAGTCATAATTAAAGCAGGAAAAGCAGTATGGTTTTGTGGTGTAACTCTTACCAGGGCCTTTTGAACTATGCAATGTATTCTTAAATCAGCATGGATAAATTCTTTTCACTTGAACAAAATCCAGCCACAGTGTTAAATATTATGTATGCCAAATATTAAAGTGATTTTCCTGTTCTACTACTAGTGTTCTTTGAAGGAATAGTGTCTTTGTTCTAGGAAATAAAGCTGTACAATCAGTATACAACTAGTGAAGTCTCATGTTCTCTACCTTTTACTGAGTAAACCTTAGACAACAAAGCGGAAGCTCTACTCTTTCATCCATCATGGGTTCTCAAGGAGACCAGTGATTTTTTTAAGGCTATTCTAAAAGGGTCAGTTAGATTACATTCAGTAGTCAAGTAAAAACTATACAGACATAAAAGGAATAACACCACCTTTAATTGGAAATCTGCAGTCTCAACAAATTGTAACAAATCCAAATTCTATTTTTATTGTAAATATGCCCTGAGTTAGCTGTTGGAAAGAAGAAAAGCTGATACAAAGGCTACAATTCAGTTACAAAGAAAAATGCTGCACAATGGAGAGATCTTTTTTTCTTTTCTCCCATCAAGTTTTCCTTCTGTGAGATCCTGTCAAGTAACCACTGATGATTTTTTTATTAACATCTGGGCATTTAGTGTATGGTATTGGCATTCTTTTCTCTCTTCTCCCTCCTTTGCTATATTCTCAGCTCTGTTTTATGCATTGCTTCTTACTACCTATCCATTGACCTTTCCCATTAGAAGTATAAGAAATCTTGGAGACAGGTACCAATTCCTAACAATGATAAAGGAGATTACACACAGATTGACACATGAACACTCCATCCAGTAAAGAAAGAAGCTGAATGACATAATGTGCTGCTCCAGAGATAGATGTATTTTGTCTTACTGAAATATGTGTAAGCTGTTCATAATATGACTCAGAGTGTTTGGAGGAATTTGTCTAGTCTTGAGTTGCTGTAACACTGTCTAGCCTGGCATGTGCACCAACCATATCCTTTTTTACCTTGCAGCTAGTGGAAATAACAAGAAGAAAAGCTTCTACTAAAACTCAGAGATTATGAGTGTTGATGTTTCTACAGTTCAACGAGAGACATTAACACATCATCTTGATAAAGTACTAGCTGATTTTCAAGTCTCCTTTCTCTCTAAGAAGGAATGAAAAACAGAAAAGAGGGTTAACACAGAAGTAGTGGATTATGCTACTGATTTTTTGACCTTAAATTGTTCTACATGAGTGCATGGCACCTCCAGCCAGAGACAGCATTTGCTTTAAATGATAAAAAATGCAGATATTACTAATTTCAAAACAGGTAGAAGTAGATTAATGTGAGAGAAAGTTAGGAATGAAATAAGAATAAGATCTTCAAAGTGGTTCCCCAACCCTGTTCCCTAACCCCTATCTGTTGTCTCCTGGCTAGCCCCTGGATGTCTGTGCAGATACATCAATGGGTTTAGAAATCTCACAGAATCACATATTATTAGGGGTTGGAAGGGACCTCCAAAGATTATCAAGTCCAACCCCCCTGCTGGAGTAGGACCAAAAAACCACACAGAACTAGGGCATACCACTCAGAAAGGAATCCAGACAGATCTTGAAAGTCTCCAGAGAAGGAGACTCCACAGCCTCTCTGGGAAGCCTGTTCCAGTGCTCTGTAACCCTCACAGTAAGAAGTTTTTCCTCATGTTGAGGTGGAACTTCCTATGCTCAAGTTTGAGTCCATTGCCCCTCATCCTATCACAGGGCACAAGTGAAAAAAGCTTGTCCCTGCCTTCTTGATGCCCAGCCCTCATGTATTTATAGACATGAATTAGATCCCCCCCCAGTCTTCTCCTCTAAACTGAAAAGCCCCAGGTCTCTCAGCCTTTCCTCGTAAGGCAGGTGTTCCAGTCCCTTAATCATCCTCGTAGCCCTCATAGTCTTACTGATGGATGCTACAGACCTGTTGAAGTCTCTGTCCTCCAGAGTCTTGGTGCAGGTGGGTTTATCGCTCAGGGAGAGAGGGGGAATTCCTTCTAAGAGATTTTTGTAAGAAAGGACAGATGTGCACATAGATACAAAAAAATATTTCTTTAGCAACATTTATTAAGAATGAGCAATGTGTATAAATTCAGCAGGGACATAGTTTTGCTGACAATTGGTCTGTCCTTGCAGACATGTTCTCTATCAGAGTAAAAAGAGGTAGCTGATGGGATCCTGTTTCTTTTTTTTTTCTTTTTTTTTTTTTTCACTCTCTATAGAATAATACCCATCTCCCAGGGTAAGACTATTGACAAACATTTTCTCCTACACAAGTGGCTGAAGAAAGGTGGTTCTTGTGATGCAGGCCAGTAAAGTGAAAATTCACAGAGCTCCACAAAGCTGATTTATTGCAGTCTTTGTTTTGATCCAGTGGATCTGGCCTGCAAAATGAACCTTTGCCCAAGAGAGGATGTGATTTTTATGTGGAAAACACCACGTAATCCTAGAAAGACAAACTGCTGGGAGTTTACGTTTCATGTGCAACATGACTCTATTATGTTGCTTGGACAGCAGAAAGAAATCTTAGAAGTTCTTCAGTGTAATTGTGAATGAGATGTTTGGACTTAAATTCACATACAAAATTCTGAAATTAGGCATAAAGTCTCATTGTGTTCTTAATAATCTACTTTGCTGCAATGCAGTTGCAGACACTGTACAGCCCCAGCAATGCTATTTTTCTATCTCTGTCTGCAATGAAAGTGTCTGTTCGGAGCGTAGAATAGGAAGCTCTGTGATAAATCCACATTTGTCTCTGTGTTCTGTGCTACGCAGCAACTACTGCTGGCGGCTTGCTGCAATGACACTCGCAGGCACGTTGTTTTTGAGGACAAGGGGAGCTCATTGCATGAAAGCAGCTATCATTTCTGGATCAGACTTAACCATGGCATTTGTGATTTGAAGGTATTACGCTGTATAGCATTCTTTTATTTTCCAGATTCTCCTTCCAAAGAGAGGAAACTCGTAGGCTGCTGTTTTGACGGTAAAGCAAATGTCGATTGCTCTTTTATAAATTCTGACAAGCTACTGTATCTAACGTTTATTTAGTGCTCTGGGTGTGTTGCCAGCAAGGCTAGCTAAATTTCTTCAGCAAAAATAAAAGGGTTCAATCAATCATATGATCTGGGCAACCTGTATTTATATCTCCAGTGTGTCATAACCTAGCGTTGCTTGTCATCTCTTATCTGATCTACAAATATTACAAAAGCAATTTTCTGTCATACTAAGGCTTGATCACAGTTGACCTCAAACACCTAAGCATAGTCACTGGAGAACCTCCAAAGCTCCACGAATATTTATGGGTCTACCCTCTCTGCTGTACCCATCAGTATTAAAGAAAACCTACCTCATGTTTTCCAGTTAGGTTCCTTTCACCTTCATACACTTTCACATCACTTACTTCTTGCCAGTTTCTAAATGTTCTGGAGACAAAAATAATGGTATTTTTCTGTCTTCAGCTGGGTGGTATATGAACTTAGAGAGACACCCACTTTTCTTATCTTGCTTTCTTTCCCTTTTCTCTCTCTTACTAGTTTGGTCTTTGTTATTACAAAATGCATCCTTTTTGTTGTTGTTTGGAAAGTGTACAATGAAAACAGAATGCCAGCTGCATCTTTGCTGAAAGAGCAGCCTTAGTTAGCACAGTAGCTTTGGAGCACACTGGGAAACTGTTGATGCTGCAACCTCTATGACTGTGAGAATATTGCTCTGTGAGTTGTTTTTTATCAGGAACTCATAGCTGTTGGCTGGATGTCTGTGGATTTTTCTGGATTCAAATTTAGCCTCCCCCCCTCCTTTTCTCCCCAGCACCAGATTTATCTTTGAAATGTACTCACAGATGGTATAAATCATTTCTAAATGTCCTCGGTACAATGCAGTTTCTTAGGAATTCCTCTCCTCTTGTTTTGCAAATGTTTTTTTTCTTTGGCATATTGAAGTGACCTTGGTGTGTCTTACAACACTCAATATCGGGAGGCTTTCTAAAACTCATATCTCAGAAGTGTCTGACATTACATTACAAGAGGATCTGTAAACCTCCATGAGATGACGAATGTCTTTTTTAAACAACAGACCAAGACTTCATTTAAATTAGTAACACGGAGATTAGAGGAGCTCTCACAGACTGTGCTGCAGCCATGCCAGGACTCTAGGAATATCAGTCACATGAAAGCTGTTAAGTTTGAGATGGAAATAAATCAAGGAGCCTGTAAAAACTGTCAGCAGGTCAGGGAAGTTTATGAACTCTTGCTGTATCTAATCATAAATCATAAGAATAAGCTAAAACTGAGAAGAAAAATGTCCTCTTTTGTAATCTAATGCTGTCTGTTAAGGCAATAAAACTCAAATGAAATGCATGCATTGCAATTTTTAGTTGATACTTTACATTATTACCAAAGTGAAGGAAGAGTTTCAAAGTTATAAAAGTGAGATAAATGAGAGGTGGGCCTGTGCTGGTTGGCATTTCCAGGCCTGCATTTCCTTTACCTTCCAGAAACAAAGAGCACTCATCCAGCAAAGCACTTAAGCGTGTGTGTAACTGCAGACACTCAGGCAGACTTAATAATGGCAACAGGACAGATCCACATGCTGAAAGGAACATGGGTGCGAGCTCTTTGCAGGGCTGCAGCTCGGAGGATGGGTACAGTCACCAGCATCACACTGCTCTACAGGAAGTGAAGACTCAGGTCTGGGGTGTACGTGTGAGCTCCAGCCTAAGGAGTGACATAAAAAGTGGAGACGTGTGAGCGTTTGGTTATTGTGGGCAATAACGCATGTTATTTCTGGAGGAGAAAAAAAATTTAACCTTCTGATTTCTCTCTGTTGTCACTCAAAACCCTTATCACCAGCTCTCTTGCTTTTAAAGTCCTTTAACTCTAGAAACCAGAACCACTCTTGTAGGGCACAACTGGCTTTGTCAAGTTTTAGCCCCTTTGTGCCCTAAACCCACAGTCTTTCCATCTGTGTCACTCAGGAAATATTCTGCATCTGTTTGGAGCCCCACTAACTTCACTGATACTTTGTACAGGGGTTAGGGTTTATCTGTCAGGATTGGATTGCAGGGTTAGGGCCATAGATTGAAAATCTACTTGCCTGGCATACTGTTGAAAAGCACTATGAATGTTTCTGACACTATGAATCTTGTTATGCCGGGGATCCATCTTGGAGCACAGTTAAGTGTTCACAGTACTTTGCAATGGTATGCCAGGGAAGGAAGGTTTTATGATCTGTGGCCGTGACCTTGCAATCTGATCCCAACTGACAAATCCTTTACCCTGTCTGGAGTACCACTGAAGTCAATAGGACTAGTTGAGCAGCAAAATACTATTCAGGTTGAATAAAGGATTCAAGAGGAAAAGGCTGATAGTATGTGAACAATGCCTGAAAGAGGGAGAGGGAACATCTCACATTGCATTTAGCAGAATACAGAAAAGTTTGAGGTTAGATTTTCTTCCACAGCTTCTTAGCAGGACCGTGTACACCAGCCATTGAATCATCTGGACTGTATTTGCTATTGAGAAATTTGAAAAGATTGTGTGTATGCAACTGTAGAATATGTATGTAGATTTTACACCTGACTGTCCAAACTGAGGGTGGCAGAAGTCAGTGTGAAGACATACTGCTGAGGGAAATACACCAGTGATAAGGAAATCTTGCTGAGGTTGTAAAATAAGTACAGACTATGCTACTGTAAAAATCATGCAGTTTTTAAGGCCTGACACAATGTGCAGTTGAGTCTTATTTGTCTAAAGAAGAGCATTGCGAGTGTCCTGTAGAAGCTGTAGAATCTGCGTGCATAAAACCAGGTAGCTGCTTCATCTGAGCAAACCCATGAACAGCAACTGACTACTACTTGTATTTTAAGAGCTGGGTGTTTTTAAAGCAAAGTCCTGTCGCTGTGGCTTTTAAAGATAAGCACTGCATGAATACTTCTGACCTCAGACAATATAGCAGTATCTTTATCATACTGCTAGTATAGTTGCTTGATAAAGAAAGCTAAGGATGGTGGTTGAGGGGGAATGCTCTGCAATCAGAAAAACCTGGTAACAGAGGCTAGAGTTTAAAACCAGTAATAGCCATTGTAGGTGCTTCTGACTCAGGACTATATTTCTGTTGGTCAAAGAGGCCTAATTTCAGAGGATGGTGTGTTCTTAAGACCCAATAAATTCTGATATCTTATGGTAGTTACTGAAGTTCAATGAGCTCAGTGTGCTCCTAGTCCAAGTTCTCTAACAGTGGACAAACTCAGCAATGAACTGGAAGGTAGACATGCCCCATGGTGCAGCTTTGTGTGCTGTGCCATATACAGAGCCCTGAAGCAAAGGTTAGCACCCTGAGAACCCCTGCTGCTGCCTGTGAAATCCTTGATTGTCATAAGACATTACAGAACTAGTTTGGGTTTTTTGTGCAAGTTGAAGGAGCAAAAGCCATGCTTCAGAAAGAAATCCCCATATTCAGCCTTCACAGGGCAGTAAAGTGAGGACAATCTCCCACCTTGAGAGGGAGCTGTGCCTATTCCAAGTCAAACACCTTTACCTTCGATATTTCTTAACACAGAAATAACAGTTCCGCATGCGGTCTGTCCCTGATGTGTTACCTGGCGTGCTCTGAGCTGAGCAATCTGACCACAGAACAGACTGAAATGCTGCCTCCTGCTGTGGGTGGGAGAAGGGCAGTGGGCTGCTGAGTCTGGGGATGGAGAGAGGTTTGTGCCTTCTCTGGTCCTTGGAGGAGCACCTCTGTTGAGCAGTAAGCCATTTTGCACAGACGTGCAACTGGCAGGTAAACAGGCTCCTCCAGCAATTGATAAGCACAGAGCTCGTCAAGCCAGGATAATGGATGGGAAAAAGGGCGAGGGTAGGCTCCCGAAGAACATTCACCCAGATCCCTTTTTCGCTGATGCACAGGGGCTCCCATTTGCCTCCCCCTATGCTTGTGCTGACCTCCTCATCTCACTGAGCTCTCAGCCTGCTGTTTGTCCTCTCTGCTTTAAAACCAGTGAGGGGCCTGATTAACCTCGCGTGTGAATTGCCTGGTGAGGACTAATTGCTTGTACTTCCTTCTGTAGCATTGAAAAACATGGTTTATACTTGCCCTCCAGACACAGACAGGACATCAGGATTGGGAAAAGGCTATAAACCAGCTCTTCATTAGTTTCTCTTCATTGTTACTGGGACAGGACCTTATGGCTTCACTTCCTCTGAGAGGGGGTTACTGAGACAGAATAGAATGCAGGTGCCCAGGTGCCCATGACATAGTTTTCCCCTGCAACCAACCTGAATAGCTTTCAAGAGGAGAGATCAGAGACTCCAGCTTTTGTAATGTCAGCATCCTTGTTAAACATTTAGCAATCTGAATTCAGCTACAGTAATGCCTCTGGCTTTTTTATTCAATGGACACAAATCCTTTAACAGACTTGTAATGATATTAAAGATGAATGAAGAACATACAATATTTAATTCCTTGTCTGTGATCTTTAGGGCAGAGCAGTTTGATCTGTGTGTTTGCTTATTATGCAGAAAGTGGTGGTTTAGTAAATAAGAAAGGAAATTCAATGGGGTAGGACAGCAGAGAAGGCTGGGAGGGGGTAGTTTGTGACTAGTGGTCAAGGATGGTCTGGAAGGCTGTGGCTGAAGCATAACTCCTCTGTTTTAGATCCAGAGACAATAAGAGAGTAAATCGTCAATGGGGAGATTTCCAAACAATCCATGATCAGAAGGATAAGGGAAAAGGTTATTACATAAATCAAAAGCTTTACTAACGGATCAGTCAACTGCAGACTCAGGGGACTGGCCTTCGTAACAAACATCTTTACATTGTTAGGTCATCCCTCTGAACTGGGCCAGAAACAAGAGTTTTATTAACTGAAGGTTGTTGAGAAGCAGGTGTGGAACAGATTAATGGTTTGGAGCTCAGCTGGCTGAGAATGGCCAGACAGAGAAAGAGACAAAAATGAACCCCAAATTATTGACAAGGGGTGATGTCAGTGTGCAGGGTGGCTGCGAGAGCCATCAGGTGTGCGGGGAGTGAATGTACAGGGAAGTCTGAGCTGTCATTCTCAGTGGTGAGAGCTCATCTCAGTGTGTCTTGGCACTGATACCATGCTGGGTAAGTAAAAGGGAGTAAAGAGCTGTTTTTCAGTGTGAAAAGTAGGTATGTCCTCAGCAAATGGGGCCACAAATCAACGCTGCTTGTTACTTTCAAGATTTTAAAGGAAAGAACATTATTGTGTTGGTACAGTCTGCTGAATACACAGAACTGCATGCAGTGGGTTCCTTTGGCTGGGTCAGATGAGACTGGACAGCATAGTGACAGTGAAAAATGCTTCAAGTAAAGGCAAACAAATGTATATGGGAAGAACTAACTCATAATTAAATAGCCTGGTATCACTTCCCATTGCTGTGAGAATTCCCGCTTTGCTCACCTGCACTTGGTGCTGTCCCTGAGTCGTGGCAGGACACTTTCCACCAGTCAGTAACTGCACTTTGACTACCTGGAAATTCTGAAGTTCATAAGAAAAGCCAAAGATAACAATTCTTTAGCCACATATTTGCCTCCTTTTCTAAATAGCTTTTTCTTGCAAAGCATGTGCATCCTCCTGTGAATCTGTGAATTTTCTGAGACAAAAAAGGGAAATTCTGTTTTAACAATGTCCTACGTAAGGTGGGAAGGAGCTGCTCCACAGCACAGGGATGTTCCTTGGTGGTATTTGTTGTTCAGATGAGGCAATGGAAATGGTATGAAAGAGTGGAAAGAACTCTTTAATGAGAGTAAATTTGCCTCCTACGGAAGGAGGCAAATAACAGGAAAACATATAGGAAAAAAAGTGTATAAATTGTAGCTATAATTGCAACAGAATGTTGTTGAGAGTATTAATTCAGTGAGATTAAAGATTAGACTAAGTTCTTATTTGGCTAATGAATTTCCTAAAAATTATGTAATAGCTGAAGGCAAAGATTTAAGATGAAATATGCTGTGTCTGACCTGAGATCTGCTGAACACTGATCCGCTATTAGAGACTCATTGGTTCAAGCTACTGGAAGCCGATGAGCTTCAGATCTAATCCGGTGTGGCAGACAGTGTACTTCTCTACCTCCTAGATTCTAGGTCTGAAACACTGTGACAATCCCTATGTTCCTGTCTTTGAAATGCTTTCACACCTCTACACTATTTCTCATTGCCTGATTGTTTCTTCTTTCCTAATCCAGTTTAAAATGGAAACTGCTTTGCTTTTTTCCCTAAAAATATTTTTCTGCTCTCACAATTTTTTTCTTGCTTCTTTAAGGCAAATTACTTCAAAGTTAAGTCCTTTTAACAGTTGAAAATATAGTGGGTTTTTTTTCAGTGTTTAAAGATGTCTTCTGTTGATTTTGATGACATTTCAATTCAGGCATGTTAAAACCTTGGTACTTTACACTTAACAAAGGTCCATTTTGTTTATTGATGAGTAATCTTGGCAGTTTTGAGAAAATGGGTATTTTTCCCCAGCAATTCTGCTGAAAAATCTGTCTCATTTTTCAACATAGTTCATAACTCAGTAATTATCAATATAAAAATGTATTCAGTTTATCTATCAGAGTACAATTTGAAATCATGATTTATTTATTTATTTTTCCTGTTGCAGTATGTTCTCAGAAGAATGGTGTAGTTAGATTGCAGAAAGACCGGTTACTGGGATGAAAGGGAGAAGTGTCACCAGCCATTATGCTTCAGGGCATAATCTGATCACCAGCTGTAGTCAGAGGAGATCACTGTCTCCAGAATTTAACAGGACTAAATTTATCACATTTTGATGAGGAGGTGAAGCAGAAGGGTATGTGTTTGGCTGATCAAGTATTGAAAACAACATCACTAGCACTATCATTTTTTGATCTGAACTGCGTGTGTGCATACGTTATGTATTAGCTACCTGCCATCTAACCAATTCCACAGCTTTGTTCAAATACACAGTTTCTGAGACTGACTGTGAAAAGACAACGTTTAAAGTGAGCTCAAGCAGTGAAGCAGTGTAAGCATGATAGGAGACCAAGCAGCTTGTCAGTGTTGGTGAAACCAGTGGAAGGTCACTTTTTTGGTAAGATTTTTTGACATACGAGCAATATGGGATTTCTACTTCCCTCTGTTTACTAGGAGGATGTTGGTTCAGACAGAAGCTAACTTTCCTCATAGCAAATTGCAGGCTGCTTCCCTCTTCAGTCAGTAGAAGAGATTTTTCTGCTGGAAAATATCTCCAGGGAAATGTCAGTGGAGAAAGGGAAGTTTATTATTTAATTTTATGTGTGAACTGGATTACTTTTACTCATGATCAGTAGAAATGGTATTATCCCACTAATTTAAAAGTCTACCATAGGAAAACCCTAACATTATTAACATTGAGATTGAAGTTATTTGTCCTATTTTGGTTTTATTTTTAATCAACTTCAACATTTTTCTTTAGTCCAACTTTCCTTGGAAAAGGGGAAAATGAGAACCAGTTAGAGGCTTTGTCCATTTCTTGGGCTGAGCCTGAGCTCCCTCTGAGTTTCAGAGGAGAGGGGAATTAACATTTGTGTAACTTGCTTCTGTTGCAGTGTTAAAATTTATAGTGGCAGTGGAAATTCTGGAAGGAAGAAAATTTTTGTGTCAAAACACAGAAAGTGAAAATATTTTGCTTTCAATGCTAAGCTGAAGCAGGCAGGAGGTGGTGGTGGTGATGGTGGGGGGTGTGTTGTGGAAGGCTGGGGTAAATGAGTGAATGACCAGAGGGGATTAGCACTGATTTGGTTGCACTGGACAGTTGCTTCACACTACCCCACTCCTCCTTCAGGGCACAAGCAAAGGAGGCTGATGAGGTGGGAGTTGCTAAAGTTTTGGAGAAGATGCAGTCACTAAGGATGATACTTAAATTTCAGTCATTGAAAGCTGAAATGAAGGGGAATCATGTGAGATGAGGGAGTTTGCCTGAGCCGTGTATGCCGCACAGAACAGAAGCCTGTGTGCCATTCAAATGATTGGTACAGATGGACAAGAAGACTGGACAGATTACAGAATGAAATTAAGAATGCAAAAGAGTGATAAGGAAAGCAAAGGCTGAGAGTTGTAAGGAAGATTGTACAGGCAGTTAAGACAGATAATGAGAAATGTTTCCAGAGTGTAAGGGCCATGAGGTCAGAGAAGGAGAGCATAAGGCCTCTAAGACATTGCAAAGGTAATTTATTGTCAGAAAACATTTCTAAATGTAATGTATGCTGTGGCTTGATAGTCACAAAAGGAGGACAGGGGACAGATGCCACAGGCGGACATAAATTTCCCCAGGGAGGAAGAAGAAATATGGTGAAGGGGGGAAGGTGTCAGGCTGACACAGGACTGCCTTGTGACCTTCGAAGGCTGGCAAACAGTGTCTGGATGGGATATTAATTGAGAAAAATAATGTCTTATCATTGTCCCATCTTAACTGAAGAGATCGAAAGCAAAACCAGTCTGTCATTTCAGGCCACTGCTGACCCATATGAGTTGCTTCTGTGCAGCGTCATGTGGCCTCACTGGGAACTGACTTGCCCAGAAGCTGAACTTCGTTTTGCCAAATGGAGGTGCAGACACTATAATACGCTTTTGAAGTCACAGCTAGCTGTAAGTTACTCTATTTATATATGTCTTCTTTTCCTGCAATCCTGAAATAAGGGAAATACTTAACTGTTGTGGAGAATATGTTTAAGGCAATGATGACTTCCCATGGTCCCGTTAATCACTAGGGCTTCAAGCCAAGAATTTTTTTACTCATTGAGATACAATTATGACTCTATGGATGTGTATAGGGAATGTTCTCTTGATAGGAAAATAAAATATATAACTCTAAGCTTTAACCAAATTACCTTTAAAATGTTGCATTTTACTATTTACCTTCTACAGATATTCCTGGATGTTCATACAAAAGATCTTTTACTGAAAAAGCCTGGGGCTTGGTTCTTAGCTGGTGCGAGTCAGTAGTGTTGAAAGAATAGAAAACAGAGTTTGATGCAATACTCTGAGTATGTTTATGTGTCATTTTACTGTTCCTAAGGCCCTTATAAGATCTCCCTATGGTTTCCACAGCCATTTTCTCAGTCTAGATTTATGAGGACCGTTTATTTTTTTCTCCTAAGGCCTTTCTCAGCTACTGTCTGATAATTTCTAGTGAAGAATTTATTTGAAAGTGGAGAATCTCTACGAATGAGAGTTACTGGATCTGTCTCCTGCAGCAGGTGTTCTCTCCATTCCCTGCATACAGCAGAAGACAAGGAGTGTCCTGGGAATAGGATACAGCTGTGCTTTGTTCTGCTTGCCCCAGCAGCACAACACAGAATGCAACAGAGTTAAGAGAGCCATAGATGGCTCCTTTTTTTACCTGAGGCTGTTCAGATGAAAGAGAAAACCAGTCTGGAGCTGATAAGGCAAGAGGATTTTTTTTCATGTTGTTCACTGCAGGTAGATTGAGTCTGTACCACCAGATTATGTAGTCCTTGCTTTGGTGAGAGTCTCTTCCTGGGATTACTCCTATTTGCTCCTGCGGGGATGGCATGTGTAAGCTAGTGCATGCTCACTCATGTGAACAAGGGTGATGTGCTCTGTCCCAAAAATAGTTGTGTGATTAGTAATTTCTGTACTGAGAGAAGGTCTAAGTCACCTCATTTGAATATAGCTCACAATATCCATTCTCAGTTTTGGTTAATACTTAGTTATTTGACACAGTTTATAAATTAGAAGCACATTTTCTTGGAGACCTCTCTGGGTATAACCAGTCCCAGCGTGCTGAGAACACGCTGGCAGTTTCCTTTTAAAGCCCTATATACTAGTGATGTGGGCAAACTATGTGTGAGGCCTGGGTAGATTACAGATAGGCCAGTCTATCCAGTGGTTCCAAGCAGTAAGACCAGGCACTGGAACCTTATGGTTATATGGTTATAAATATATGGTTATATATTAGAAAAAGTTTTGTTTTGTGCCACCTACCACTCTCCAAACTATTCCCTAACATGGCCGGGGGTTAGCACAGCCCAGAGACTTCCCAGTCGGTTTCTTGGATGCAGCCACCTGGTTTTGCAGACAGAGAGAGTTTAATGGCACAGATAGAGTCTATTTCATGCCAGTTGGCCTCAGTGCCAGAGGATGGTCTGAGATACCTTCAATTTACCAGCAGAGACAAAGCATTATCAGTCAGTAAACTGCATAGCATAACTTTCAGAGGATGGTATGGAAGACGGGACTTTTATTTCATTCCAGACTTGCATTAGTGTCAATTAATCACTTTCAGTAAAGTTGCTCCTTGTTTGTTCTGCTACAAAAGAAAATGTGTATGTAAAGGTAAATGTCCACAAAAATGCCCTGCAGACTAGTGGTCAAAGTGTGAATATCTTCTTTGGATGGACCTGCAGAAAAAGGGAGAGGTCTGCATCAAGTCTAAGGTGGCTCTGTGAGCTCTGTGAGCTGTACATCTGGAGATGTCTGGTTGCAAATAGAAAGTTATGTAAACTCCAAATCTTACAGTCATTGGAAGGCCTTGAGCTGTTTTTGGCTACTTGCTGCTTCAAAGCTCTGGTATCTCTAATTTTATCCAAGGCTTATCTCTATGCTGCTGTGACATAAACCTTGAAAGCCTGAAAAATCTGAATTTGAGTCTTAGGGAACTTGTAAACATGGCCAGTTAGGGCTGGTGGAGATCAGGGAGAAGAAGACTCCTGGGAATAATGATTGAATTGAGTTACAGAACTTGAGCATTGAAGGATCGCTCAGGCTTTAAGTGTTTCAATAACTCTTTAATAATTTTTATTTGTACACAAATGAGGCATTTCCTGTGAAGTGGAATTTCCAGTTTTCCAGCTAAAAAAATGACACTCTGAATGCATAACAACCATATTACGGCTGCTTCTAGTTGGTCTACTAAGCAAGTCACTCAGCAGACCACAGCAAAGAAGAACTTACTGAACCCTAGACAGTATTTGATTTAAAAAAAAACCTTTCTGGGAACAGTTACTGGGGGAGGGTGAGGAGGGGCCAGGGGCTGTTAATGCAACAGAGGAAGCAAACCTAGATGGGCTTCCTGACCCTTGTCTGTCTTAAAATTTCCTATGTAATCTCCATAGACATCTCCTTCAGTGCAAATATACTTTGGCCAGTAGCCTTGAGGTTTATTAACACCATGGAAAGTAATCATTGCCTTGTCCGCACTCCCTGTGGCAGTTATTGTTTAAGTATTTCCCTTATCCTGGATTGCAGGAAAACAATCCATTACATAAATCTACTGACAAACAGTTATGCTGCAGCAGCTCGAGAAATGCAATATTCTCTCTGTGTTAATTTCAGTAAAACAGCACGGTTTTGTAAATGAGCTAATCCACAGAAAGTGACAGAATGTTACATTGCAGAGGCCTGGCTGAGTTAATGGTACAAAATGAAAGAATGTTTTCACTGCCTGTCCTCCGAGTTCAGTTGGCATAATAAAATACTGTTTTCCTCTGTAGAATATATGTCCTTCTACTTTGCTTCTCTGTCATAATAAATGACTGGCCTGGAATTAAATGGGTTGTTCCTGGACATGAGATGTTACTGATGGAAAAGACCTGTTAGATCACGCAGGCCATCTCTTTGCCAGTACAATGTTCCTTGCCTTCTATTTTGTGATGCTCTAGCTACTTGAGTTTTAAAAGCCTCAAGCAGCCAACCTTCCAGTCCTCTCCTTACAGGTCTTTCGCTCAGCTTCAGAATGTGATCTTGCAAGCAAAACCAGTTGGGTTTCTGAGATTTGATGAAATAGCCCACTGTAATTACGAGGAAAAACATTAACCTGCACCAATAGCGAAATACACCATGTAAGCATAAATTACAGCTGATGGAAATATGAGACCTTCTAAAAACCAGATATTAACGTGCCTTGTTCCCCAGCTGGGATGGACTGAAAACTCTAAAATAGTCTGTAGTTCCACCTCAGCTGTTGACTGAGAACTGAGGTAACTTGGTCATTTCTGCTCATGGTAGTTGGAAACTTTCCTCTCACTCTTGGTCTTCCTGGTTTCATCTTATGACTCCCATCTATACTCCTGGTCAGCACAGATAGTAATTTACATTTCTGTGGAGTTAATATGTCTGAAATATCTGTAGACTGCAAAAATATCTGAGTCATTGTTTTCCCTCGCAGAAGGTCCAAGTTCTCTGTTTTGCTGAGCTATGGCAGCCCAGAAAATGTCTCTATGTGTCCTCCCTGTGAGTCTATGCCTGGCAGCAGGGCCTTGATTCAGGTCTGAGAAAGAATGGCAAAGATCACTACTGGCTTAACCATGGCTTACAGGTTCTTAAATAAGTGTATAACACAATTTTAAGTCATGTAATGACTAATGAAGGCAGACATCCGGAAATGTCTAAGCCTTTTCATCAAATGTCTCTTTGTGTGTTGTGAAATCTGCACTCCTGTACCTCAGTGCACACTATTAGACTCCTGGGCCTAGAAGAGGCCATTGTTAGGGTCTGGTAAGGATGAAGATTCAAAGGTATTTAATACAGAAGCCAAATAGAGGGAGATTAAATCTGTGTGAAATAGGTGTGTTTAAAGCACATGTCTGGGTCTAACTAAGCTCAAGGTAGAAATGCAAATGGCTAAAACACAACTCAGATATGATGGAAATCTTTGTTAGACAATCTCCAGTTAATGGAAAGCCACTATTAGGTTGTGCTGGCAAAGAGCACAACAACTGGTATTTCATTTTCTCCACCAAATCTGTGTCTAACTGCAGCTGAAGCACTGAGACGCTGCAGCTCTTCCAGAAGGCAACAGTCCTGCCAGTCTGGTCTGTGAGGCTCCTGGAAACAGAGCCCTCTCATCAAAACTTGGGTAGAAGTTTCTACACATTTATTGTTACTGTTCTCTTTTTTTATTCCTTCTCATTAATCTTTGATTTTGGAGTCACTCCAGAGAAAATGATGGAAACATCTCTGGATAAAACTGCTGTAAATGAGGACGAAATCTGGTCCCTATATGATTCTAAAAGGCTCTTTTATTTTTTTACATAACATTATCTGTAAAACAGCATAATTTGGCCAGACTTAATGGATCTTGATACTAATTTTGAGAAGTTTAGTTATCAGTATGTGCATCACAAGCTAACTGTCTCCAGAAGGATGGCTTGGAACAAGATGACAACGTTTAGATGTCTTTTCCATCAGTGACTGAGGATTTTGTCTGTAGTAGAGTGGCCACCAGTCCTCCTTGGGTTTCATGTTAAGCCCCTAAACCAGGTCTTCTGCCTCTTAAAAAGATCCCCTAACTTGACATGCCAAGTATTTTAACTACAAAGGAATTAGTGGTTGCTCCTGTGGTCTGTAAGGGCCTTTAGTTTTATGCAGTCATGTCAGATAAGTATTGTAAGAGCTTGTTTATTTTCCAGTATTGTGTCAGTGTGTTCATTCAAAGCTCCCCTGAGCTCAACAGGGGGCATTTAGAAATAACTGGCTTGATAAACTCTGATTTTAAAACTATAGCACATTAAGGAAAAAACTCAAATCCCCCATAAACTTTAAAGGGAGGTGATTACTGCAATAGTTCAGGTGATTTAGTATCCATTGGGGAAGTTTATTTTCATAAATTAAACTTGGTGTAACCTCAGTTTTCCTGTATTTAGAAGAGCTTTGTCACAGTGATGAAGTTTGTGAAGCAGTTGTGGCAAAGCAGTGATGAGAGCATATAGATGTCACCCTCTGCTGGGGTTCAGGATCTGGCTTTTCTGGATGAAAAATTCTTAACTGTTTCCTATAGTGAACTTGTTGACCCTGAGTATATTTTATTACTCATGATACAAGAGGGCTCATGCCTGAATGGGCTTTTTTAAAGACCAGAAATTGTAAACTAAGCTTCTTATTCTTAAAGAAAAGAGCTTATTTAACGTTACATTAGCAGCAAAGTCAAAATCTGCTCAGGTACCATCAGGGCTTATAACTTCTGCTGTCTTGTGTATCAGCCTCATCCTAGTCTCACTGGTGTTGCTACTTTGGGTTAGAAAACCATGGTGACAGATCTAGTTTTCATTTCTGTGTTCCATGTATTTTGCCATGTATCTGTCCAATTGACAGGACCTGGCCTGATAGGTGTACCTGAAAGAAAGAGGACATGTCATATGTTTAATGTTGCTGATTGGAAAATCTAAATATTCTTGCCCTAACTTGCAACCTGACCACTGAAAAAAAATCAGTTGCACCATTTGAGACTGCAGCAAGTTTGTGAATCCACTGATAATTGTGAAAGCAGTTGCCCCGGGCAACTACTAGTGGAATGACTGACAGCAGTTTGGGTTTTTGGCATTGTGGAGAGCTGTTGCTGGAGACTCATTTTGCATATATAAAAGATTTTGGGGATAAAGGAGACTCTTCACACTTATTTTCTTCACCTTTTATTTCCTTTCAAAATCTGTGAGTCATTCTATTCTTTTTTTTTTTATGTTTCTGAAGGAAGAGATCAGGGACATCTCAAAATGTGCACTTCATTTTGTGTAGTGAGGTTTCTATCTAATTTATCTGTCCAATAGAAGTGATGCTGTTGGAAGTGGAGTGCTCTAGTATATTCTCTAGTGTTCACTTACTCTCTAGCGTAAGTGAAGGACCCTTAACCCCAGAACTTACTCACTTTTGTTAGTTTTATCAGCTAGTCTGATAAAACATATTAGCTCTTCCTACAAGTCCTTATTTGTCTGGATATTATTATCAGCAATACAAATATTGTGGTGGCTTATATGGCCACACCAATACTGTGGTGGAAGAGGAAAGAGGCTTCAGAGGTAAAGTGCATTCTGTAAGGACAGTAGCAGAGCTGAGAGTTAAACTTACATCAGCTGAATCTCAGTTCACAGCTGAGCCATAGGTACATGCTGCTTTCAAGGAACATGTAGTTTGACAAGCTCTGTTGTTGCACAAACAGGAAGTTCACTCTGAAATGCAGATTGTATAAGAGACCAAAAACATGTATGGATTAGTTTCCTCCTCACAGTGTATCTCTGTTTTTCTGTAAAGCTAAAGTGTTTTCCCCCTATGTATTTCAGGCAGTGCAAAGCAAGTGTTGAGTTCCAAGTGACATTTTAATTTTGAAATCTTGTTTTTAAAAGGATTCAGCAGCCCCTGAAGTTAAAGAAATTATGATTTTGGATTGGGCCAAATCAAATAGTTCTGGTCAAGCCAAACACATACTTCCTCTGTTTTAGCAAGATGTGCCTTACAATGTTTTGCTCTTGTGAGTGTCTCTTCCCAGCCCCTGCTCCTGTAACATTCTGACCAGTTTATATTGCTGAAATAATTACTTTACACCATTCAGCCAGATACTTGTAGCAGAAATTCGTAGTGAGATGGAAATTCAAGGGTGTCATCAACCTGGATTGAAATGGCTCTCCTTTAATGGCCTGTGTAAAATGGTTGAGTGAATTCAGTTCAGTTTCTGCATGTGTCCACAGAATAAACTGGCTGGCTTTGTGTTTTCAAACTAGGGCAGGACAGGAGCAGTAGTGGTCTTCAGCCTCACAGCTGAGGATGGGGATGAAGCTTCTCTGTGACTTCTTTTCACCAAGATTTCTGGCCTTTGTGGTCATGAGCCTGCTGGTTTGGCGAAGTCTTAAACATTGCTTGATTAGCAGGGAGCAGTGTTTCACACTCTTTCTTCCCTGTGTGTTGGACAAGTTTTAGGGGCAAATAAGGCAGGGCTATAGTCCTGGGCTCCAGGTTGTGCAGATGGGAGCTGGGAAGAAGAGGGCACAGTTTCAATTCAGAGACCATGTAGAAGTTAAGGATCCTCTTAAGCCTCATGCCCTGTTCACAGCTATTCCTTTTTTCTCCCTCTTGCCAGTGATACTCTCCCAGTAGGGCACTGCCAAGGGGCTTTGATGCAGCTTATGTACATTCATTCCTGCAAACAGAGGTGACAGCAGCAGGTGCTTAAATACTGAGGTGCTCTTTGTGTGGGTGCCCATCTTGCAAGGAACTACGGGTTGTGTGAATCTCCACTAAATGCTGATTTTGATGGATAGCGGCACTTGTCAGGCATGTTTCTATGCAGTGTTAAGTCTCTGAAACATTTGTAGCAGGAATGAACATGTCCTTGAGACCATAAATCCCATCTGCAACTTTTCTGTATAGCAGGAAAAATCAGCCTTTCATGTGACACCTGGGCACAATCTTTTGCTAATCTGGTCTGGTTCACATCTGTGAATTCAGATCCCCTCGGCTGCCATGTCAAGTATAAATTCCATTGCAGATAATTAGGTCTTGCAAGCTTAGCACCTTAAATTGTGTGGCAATGCTTTGCAAAAGCCTTCTGAGTTTGGTGTCTTAATACTGTACACTTGTTAAGCCTAATATTTGTAAGGAGGATGTGAAAGACAAATCAAATTAATTTGAAGTAACAAGAATTCAAAAGCATGTCTTCCTTTATTTTCTCTCCTGTTTGCCTAAGGATTATTTATTGTGTTTGCCTTGATTCCAGCCACTTAATTTTTCCAAACAGATGCAGTCGATTGATTAATGGCATTTCATGTTTAAAGTCAAAAGTGTCAGCAAGACTCTTGCACGCCTGTGTCATTCTCTCCTAGAACAATAGGTTCGGCTGAGAAGCAGGGACTTGAGCCAAGTATTCTTGAGGATAGGAGGTCATGTGCCACTTTTCTGCTAGGAGACAGATATATATATAAGGACAAGGGGAGGCAGGAGTTTGGGGGGTTGGAGGGCTAATTCTGTTCTAATAATAGTTGGATCACATGGTTGCTAAGTCACCTACAACAAGGCTTAGTTTGTGGAGGTGAATCAAAGTGCCGGGAATTAAGGACATTTCTTTGACTATCCTATGACATACAAAAATAGGCCAAGAGAAATACATATGTGATGAAGAAAGAATTGACTGCCTAGGCCAAAACTCCTCAGAGGAACAGCGGGACTTCAATTCTCTCACCTCCTTTTATGATTTCTCTTCTCTTACGTTTTAATAACCCTGCATGTGAAAATAGCATACAGGTGATCCAGCTTCTCACCTAATACTTAATATCGTGTATTTGTGTATAGTAGGCTACAGGCCAGAGCCTCAGCTGTTGGAAACAGAGATAGCTTGACTGATGCCAATTACCCTAGTCAGGATCGGTCCCATCTGCTCAGCGTGGTGTGAGAACTGGGTAAGGAGTTGCAAATGGGGAATTACGTACCCATGCACCACATTGGAAACCTATCGCATTATTCTAGTGTCAGTAATAGAAAGCATCTTCATTTGTGGATCAAAATGAAACTGGCATAGGCTCTCCTTTGACAGCTGTTTCAAATATACAGATCATCACGTTGTAATTCTTTCCCAATATATGCCTAGAAACATGTAAAACACCAACAAGCCTGAGACCCTATTGTTCTCTTCTGCACGTTCTGAGTGTTTTGTGTAAATGTATCTCAGGCCTTGAAGGCCAGATTCCTAGATGCTGAAGTCAGAGACCAAGCTTTGCTATTTATTGTCAATGGCATTAATCAACAAGTGGGGAGTTCCTTTTGTTTCCCTGACCTTCTGTGTGTTTTCCCAGCTTCACAGCCTAGGCTTCAGAGGAAACTTCCTCTGAAACTATAAGCCACTAGAGGCCTCCTGAATACTTGAATTGATTTTGCTTCCAGGAAGACAGTCTCCTAAAAAGTAAATCAGGCTTATGGAAGAAAATTATTTCCAGTTTGCCAAGCCAGGCTGACACAGAACATAGCAAGGATGAGTGAAAGATAGCACAGCTGAAATAAAGAACAGAAATGCACTTGAAATTCAGCTCTTAAAATTCAGCTCTTAAAATACAGCCCATGTAATATTGAGTCATGGTGAATTACTCATCTCTGTTTAGCCTTTATCTGTTGCAACCTGATTAGAGAGAGAAACTACATTCCTTTGTTCAGGCATGTGGCCAATATTCATATTAGTCATTTTTGGCCAAAATAAATTGTACAAACTTTGGTCAAAATGCTTAATCCAGTAACGCAAATGTGGGGGCTCTTTAAGTAAATCATCCAACAGCAATCTCTCTGTTTATTTTTTGTTTGCATCCTCACACCTTCATTCTCTCTTTCAGTAGCTCTTGTTTTCTGTTGCACAAGCTTCATTTGTGTTTACCTCTTTTGCATAAGCATCCATTGCAAAACCCCCATGGATGTCAGAGATACTTCGATGACAGAGTTGATGCTTCCTCTCTGAGCTATGCCAGGTTTGCCCATTGATCCAGGAGCATGTTCCTGTTCATTAATGCAAGGTCACCCCTAATTCCCTCCTCCTGCTCTTTACCTCCCAGCCCTCAGGGGGGCAGACACTTGGAGGAGAAACCCGTTTGCTTTCTGTGTCAAGAAGCTGGTTGGTAGCTTGCTGCTAATTACTTTGGCTACAATAATTCTTAACCCGATTACAGTGATACAAATTAAAGCACTCTTGGCGAAGGGCAGCTAAATCCACATGTCAGACACCAGAGCCTTGGTTTATTTAGGGACATCACATTTCTTCTGATCTTGTTACCCAGTTTTCCATCTTCTTTGGGTAATCCTGAGTAAATCTTCTGGCAGTGGAAATCAGCACCATACACATAGGCCCAGATTATTAAAAAGGCCTTTGAAATTGTCTCATGAGGTTCCTCCTGAAACCCTTTGGGGTGGTCAGGTCCTTCTGCCCCAAAGGATGAAGAACAACTAGTGATTTTGAGAGCTCCCAATTATGTGTTTTGACAAAGCTTGATTTTCAGAGATGTTGCCTGCACCCCATCCTGAAGATCATCCTCTGCAACGTGTTTCTGTGTCAGGTCACCAAAGGAACTGGGTCCTGTTAAAAACAGAGGTATATGTACTTACACAGCCTTTGGCCTTTGCTTACGCAAATCAGGTATTTGTCAGCTAACCTTATTTCCAGTACCTTGGGTGCAAAAAGAGTGTTGTGCTTTCTGCATTCCCTGAAAAATGTGGTCCTTTTTATGAAATGTGGGTTGGGATGTGGAAAGAAGAATTGCTTCCTAGATAAATTGGCATCATCTTCTGTAAACAATCAGCATCATTCTGCATCTGTTTTCTTTGCTGTGGTGAGGACCCTTTGTAGTCAGTTTGTTAATGAGACCATGCTGACAGGTAGGAACTTGGACTCTCATCACTACAGCTGGGCCAGTGACCGGAATTTCTCAACTGCTATAGTAATGTGCTATAAACTAGGAAATACTTCTGCTAAAATCGAGTTTCCTATAGACTGTGAATCACACACTGATCACTGAATTAGTTCCTTAGTGCGAAGGAAAGTAACGAGATTAAAGAGAAACCTGGGAATAGATTTAGTTCTCTTTTACTTCTTTTACTCTGGCATTTATCAAGCTAAACTCCCCGCAAGTCAGAACTATATAAATATTGAGTAAAAGCTGCAGGATTTAACAGTTAGTGCATGCCACATAATTATTAGCCTCTGGCACTATCTTATTCATTTGTAAAACCACTAACATGAACGTATTGTACCAGATAACAATGTTGCCAGGTATTTTATTTAGCAGGTCTATTCTGCTGCAGCTTCCTTTCAGAAAACCCTAGCTGTACTCTGTGCAACAACCAGAATGTATATTTTCTTTACAGTAAGGTACCACATTACAGTACAGTTTATTTCAGTTCGCCAAGCCATGATAGTAAAACTTTCCCTGTTGCAGTTTCACATATTTTCTGTGAAATTGCACATTGATGGTTCCACAGCATTGCATAAACATAGGAATATTTTGCAGGGTGGTTTGAAATGGCCAGATAGTGCGGCATAACCTTACTCTTAGGAGTTTGCAATTATTTTTATACTGTTCTGGAGATCTTTCACTGATTCATTTGCATTTTTAGGTAGAGTGCACTATACAGCTATAAGGGCATGAACCTTTTTGTGAACCAGGACTTTCAGATTAAAATAAAGCTTCCTCCAAATAAGGCTGAACTTGGCATCATAGGAAGGTACCCACTGCTTTGCTGAGAGCCTGTGTTTACTACATCGTGTAGGTGTCCAAGTTAGCCCTTTGTAAACTTCCTGACTAATTTTTCACAGAAGTTTCTATTTCCAGATGTTAGGAGTGGAACTGAAAAGCTGGGCCCAAAATCTGTAAACTATGCTTGAAAAATTAGATCTGCAATAGTCATGTTCAAGGGAAAAAACAAGCCCCATCACCAAGTCCTGTTTTTCTGTGCAGCTGCCGTGCTCTCCAAAGCAAAGCTTCAGGCACCTTTGGGAACAGGTGATCTTGCTTGCATATGTAGATGTGGGCTTTAAGCTTCTAATTTTAGATGTTTGAGATGTTTGACTCAGTGCCCCATTTGCTCTGCACCAGAGCTCTCAGGGCATATTCCTGCAGGCATCTAGACCTAGCCGTGGTGTGGTCTTTTCCACCTTTTCCCTCTGTCAGTTTTGCCTGACTCCCAGCTCTGCGTTCTCCTGTGATGTAGAAATGCTGGCTATGATGGTGCACAAATGCTACCTATGATGATGCCAGTGATTTCTTGTGACCTTGTTAAACCCAGCAGTCTCCTGGGCCGACCAGGACCCATTTCCCAAAGGAAAGTTGCAGGAGGTCAGACATTCCACTCCTGTCTCGCTGAGCTCATCTATCCAACTTCTTCTTTCCCTTTTTTTTTCCCCCCTCCTGTCCCTTTTTGTTTGGTTTGACCTTGGTCACTGATGACAAGGCTGCTTTTCCTGCCAAACCAATCAATAAGCTAAACAGAGAGAAGATGAGTATTTAGAATATGGGAAGCCAAACTCAAACACAGATAGGTTATCAGCCTAGCCCAGAGCAGACTTCTAAGCAAATATTTCATTAACAAATTTTTCATGGCAACTTGCATGTTAAAAAAAAAAAAAAAGCAGCAACAACAGGAGAGGGAACAGTAAAAGGGATAAAGTGAAAGAATTGGGCTGGAGCCATCAGGCTTAGGCTGTTGCGTTGCTGTCTTTGGTTACCAGGTCTTTCCACAACACACTGGTGCTCCCCAGAGAAATGCTAAGCAGGAAGGGTGAAGACCTTGCACGAGTGAGGAGTTGAAAGCGCGCCCTGTGTTGCTGCACCTTGTGCTTCCTCTCAGGCAGGGAGGGGCACAGGGTGGGTGTGGAACTCTACCATATGTTTATGGTCGAGCCACATTCTGGGCACAGTCTGAAGTTTATAATTGTTTAATCCTTGGACCTCTGGCAAGGGGTGTACACATTTTCTGTTAACAAACAGCTGTATCATTAAGTTCCTGGTTAGCTTAGTGACCTGTAGAAAATATATTTGTAATATTGCAAAATCTTGTGAAAACATAACCAAAGATCTCACTTCACTGCCTCTCTCACTCCTTCCGTGTGAGACCTAGCTGCCTTTTTTTGAATACATTGTTTCCCTCCATTTAAGTTAATAAATACAAATTAATGCATCTTGTGCAGATTGGGATATTTTACAGCATTTTTAGCATAGATTAACAAACCCTTGCTTTCACATGTCATGAGAATGAGGAGCAGAAGCTTAACCTTTTTTGGACTTGACAGCTATTTTGAAAGGTTGGCTGAAGGGCAGGGAAGTTGCTAAATAACTTTTCAAATATTGTAGAGGAGAAAAATATAGGTCACTAAGCAATAAACTCTCTACATCCTTCTGGCTAAGGAAGAGACTCTGAATCTCCATCCACCTTTTACTAAAATGAGACCAAAATCCAAATCCAACATAAAGCATTACAGCTTTAAGTACTGAAAATATTTATTATTTTTATACCAGTAATCCAATAGCATAATCTCAAGAACACCAGTGCTCCAGGAATGTCTAGAAACACAATGGATTTGCCTTTATTCCTTTATCCAGATGTTTCTATAAAATACTCTGGATACTAGGAATCTGTAGGGGAATTAAAGATTTATTTTTAATACTTGAAAAACTTGAATTTCTAATAACTATGATCCTTTAAAATGTTTTAACTGCAGATGCAACATGCTTCGACTCTTTGACGAGCTTTTCCTGTATCTTTTAGCTTGCTTTCCAAATGATGGAAAACCGTTTCTCACAGGCAGCTGCAAGACAATCACACGACACAGTCACTTTAGCTGATAGCTGTAAGTGTGAGCATTAAACTATGTGTTTGCTTTAGTTCAGAAGTTTGTCCTTATTCAGCAAAACTGTTTAGATTTTGTCTTTACAGTGCTATGTAGATATACCTGAACTAGGGAAGGAATCACCAGCATCCTACATAATGTGGGGCAACAACGAGCCCTGCTTTTTGAGGAGCAACTTTCATTTAGATATTGCAGGGTGGAAGGTCTTTGCCTATTATGTTACAATCTGTAGTGCTGTAATTTTACCTCATTTCTGAAAAAAGGTTATACCATTTTTATTTTTTTTTCTTGACAGATACAGCACTATGAAAATTATTTCTGAGCCTTGTCTGCTTATACTTACTGTATGTTCACCTGGTGCCATAGTGCCATAGATCCCCAATACGCAATGAGTACCAGGACCTTTTTCAGAATCAGGATAGTATATGTTGAAACTATGTAATACCTGTGTTTTATAAGACACTATGGATTGAATTACTTGTTTAATAACAAGACAGGTGCAATAAGTACACAGGATTTTAGAGGCAGACATCTCTGAAGCTGTTGTGTTCCAAACAGCAGGTCAGAAACTGATTCTCTGAGAAAATCCAATGCAGAAATTTCACTGTGCTTCAGCATCAAATTTAATTTCTGAGTTGTCTATCATTTGTCTGCTCCTAAAATTCTTTAATAAAAGCAGAGCACTAGTTAGTATTGTATGCAACTGTTCTAAAATTCTTCTAGATTTCTAAATCTGATGATAAAATTAAAGGGGTGCTTTTAATGTAAACATCGTGAGTTGGGAAATAAATCTCCAATCACAATTTCTTCAGCTTACTTAGTGTAGGAATTTAAAATAAATTTGAGCCAGTCAGGTTCACTGTTTCTTTTCAATGGTCATTTAGAAATCAAACAGATAAGCAATAGAAATAGGGAACAAATCTTTAGTCAAAACAGCAATTTGTGATCAGAACACACTCAAAGAAATGGTGTTAATTTTAGAAATTGTGTTCTGGCCAAATATATGGACTTGCCACAGGAACTGCTGACTGAAGTGCTCTGATTTCGTAAAATACAGATTTGTGGCTCATAGCAGTTTCTTCTGGCCTTAAAATATACAAATCCATGAGTTAGACAGGTCTTTTGCACAAAGAGAACAATTGGGGGGGGGTAGGTGGGTGGGAGGGGTGGTGTTTTGGGGTGGGGAGAAGCTTAAAAAAACCTGATTGTAAAGCCACAGATACTGACAACAGAACATGAGGAATATGATACTGTTTTCCTGATCCAATTCCTGCTACCTCGCAGTTTTCCTTGATGACACTGGGAACTCCTGTGCACGTCTGTTCCTCTATTCTGCAAAAGGTGATAAAAGGCCTCCCTTACAGGAGCAGCATGTGGATAAACCAGATCAGAGCAAGACAGTGATTTCCTTTGCTTGCAGAGTCTCCTGAGTAATATCTGTGACTAGACAGTGTCTCTGGCTTTCTGATCTGCGGGGTTTTTGGTCCAAGAGATAGGCATTGTATTTGTGGTTTTACATACTTCCCTGTTATGGGAGGGAGATGCCTTACCTTCATTTGAAGCTGCAACTATGAACACTGTCCTACAGATTTAAGGTTTGATAGTGTAAGTTTCTTAGCACAGTCCAGTAATTGTTCATTGCTTCAGCATGTGGAGATCCTGCTTTAAAGGAGGTCTTCTGCTACGACGCAGCACTGGGAACATGTTTATAGGGACCAGAGGCAGTGATGCCAGTAGAAGCATGCCTGTGCCTTTGCATTGCCACCTCCCCTACCCAGGGGACAGATCAGAAAGAGGAGGGCAGACAGCACTAGCAAAAGCTGCTCACTGCAAGAAGATGCCAGGCTTCTTGCAGATGTCAGGGTGGAGGCAGCCAAAGGCAGGCAAGTAAATCTTCCCTCTTTGCTACCAGCCTTAAGGAAGACTATATAGCAAATGCCCAGCTGATGTGATCAGAGTGGCTCCTGTGTTAACTTCACAGTGCTTCTGTTCAAAATGCAACAAATTGTCAAATCCAAGTCTGCTTGCAGAGGGCACAGTGAATTAGGAATGCTCCTCATGTAGCACTGACTTGATCTCATCTTACACATACCCCAAAGCAATAGCAAGGGGAAAATGCTGTGAAGCATTTTTTCCTTTGTTAGTGCCCTTAGGGCTCAATCTGAACTTTGTAAGAGACAAAAAAGAATAGCTAGGAAAAATGGTGAATTTCTGCGTGCCGTAGGGACTGGAGGAACTTACACTGTCATCTTCTGCTTCTGTTGTGATGGGGTGTGCAGATGTGACAGGAAGCAGGGCTCTTCCAGCCGCACTCAAGTCAAACATGACCCGTATTACATCTCTCTCAACAACCACCTTCCATTTGGCTCTTACCTCTTACCCAGGCAGCAGCAAGATGCTGTCTCAGTTGAAGTTTACTTTTTAAATACACTTCTTAGGCTGATCATAAGATTCTGCTTCACATTATATCCATCTCATTACTCAAACCTACACATCACTGAAATGCCTGTTCCCACACCTGGTTGGATTGAGAGTAAAGTCTTTGGGTTACGGACTATGTTCCTTCTTCCATTTAGGTACAAATGGCCTTGATCTGTAGCTGCATTTCCCAGGAAAGGGCTACTATAAACCACATCTATAAAAATAATCTTTGGGAATAGTTGCATCACGATACCTCACATGAAAACTCTAGGGAAAAAATGGTAGGCAGCTTTCAGAAAATTATTTCTTATGAAAAGTCTGTATTACTTGGTAATACAGCACACTCTGAATCTGAATGAAAGCTTGCACAAAATACCATTTTTCTCTTTGTAAGAAAATGTGTCAAGACATTGACCACAAGGGGCAGAATTAAGTCTCAGAATTAAAAGTATAAGAATTCATTTGAAGCCTGAAAATTCACTTTCTCAGATTTTCCTATTTTACATAGAATTTTCTGGGGCACAGGAGAGAGTAAGACTAGGAAGAAGATAAGCATTACTCTAAAGATGAAAATTCAGTTGATACTGTGCCATGTTCCACAAGAAAAAAAATATTTTTCATGGTAAAAAACTTTCCTGATATTGCAAAAATATATGTATGTGAGGAACTTTATTTGTTTTTAGTAATTTCATTGAACTCACACTAAAACAGAAGGTCTGTATGTTCTGTACAGGAGGAAGGCCTTTACTGCAATGCATGTTTGCAAGAGTTAGGGTATTGATAGTCCTTGTACTCTATGTGTCCACCTATAAAACATGTAAAATGCACATAATAAGTTTATTTTGTGAAAGATTATATGGATGGTTGCTAATAAGAGTGAGTCCTTGGGTTTTGTGCTGACTCAGCATTGCAAACACTGAGCAGGCTATGACTTTCTCTTCCATCCCTGCTTCAGGTAAGAAAAGATGTTTCAACCCTTTCCACTGAAAAACTCACTCTTATTGCCACATTGTGATTCTGGGTACTGACTGGAGCATGTTGCAGAAGCTGTGCCCACTTATTCCCTCTTACTGAGCATTCCCTTGATGTGGAATGCAATAGCTGAGCAGCTCATACTATTCTCTGAGGCCAGAGTTGGTATCCACGCAGGACGTGGTTGTAGGGTGGTGATGATGGGAAAAGACACCTTCAGCCTTGGAAAGGTTGTGACAGCCAGGGATGTGGTCTGTACATGTGGGCAGTGTTTACTGAAAAAAGTATTGGTATCTAAAAAGAAAAATGGTATCTATTATATTGAAAAATACTTCATAAAGATGAACTCACTTTCAAGGTAGTTGCCCATCCATCACATATAAGGGAGCTGCAGGCAGTGGGTGCCATTAATTCATTACTGGCTCTTGTACGGAGGCTGTGAATCTTCACAGCACCTCTGACTGCTGGATTTTGTGTGTTGAGGCTGGGGAAGATGAGAGGAGCACAATCTACTGAGACACTGTGATTGAACTGTTGTCTGCTGAAGTCCAGGTCTGCTGCCTTGTTCAGCAGTTCTCAATGCACATAGCCAAAACATCTGCTTTCGATGGGAATAAGTGGAGATGAAGGGGTAGATTCATAATCATGTGCTTTTTAAAATTTTCTGCCCTGATGTCTGGACATTGCTGCTGAAAATCAAGCAAACCCAAAGGCATTTTAAAATGTCCTTTAAATTACTTCCCTTTTCAGCTCTGAGACTAGGTGAGCTGAAGTACTTCAATACAGGTAGCAGGAAACAGCCTTGGCCCAGTAAACTTGCTTTTGCTCCACTTTTATGGTTAAAACAAGGCAATGAGCTGACTATCTCCTTGAGAGACTACTACCTTGATGTGGTTAGCTGTGTGTTGCCCACTTGCCCACCTCCTTACACAGGAGGGAGCACAACAGTGTCACAAAGGGCAGTGCAGAGATATGCTCCAGTCTGGTGGCCCTCCTCTGGCAGAAGGGGCCCTCAGCCCTCAAAATGTTTCTGCTTCCAATTTGATCTCTGTTGATCGTAAACCTGGGAAAGGCATGTAACCGGCTGAGAGCTTGGCACATCCAGGATAACTTGGTCACAACACTTGGTGTTGATTGTCATAAGTTCTCCTTTTGGGCTTGCAACTGGTTTTCCAAAATGTCAGCATGCGTTTCAGAAGTCTGTGTGGGGAGCTGACCCAAAAGCAATGGAAAGGGCAAGAACATTGATGAGAAACTGAAAATGTGCAGAACTGAAATTAATATATGCCCAAGGGCTATCCAGTATGCAGGCTTGAAAGAAATACATTCACACTATGATGAACAAGCCCTCCAAAAAAAGTAATCAAAGGTAAGAATGAGGCATATGCGAGGTATTCAACATCAAGTACAGGGGAAGACCAGAAAGATTACAAAGTGAGGTTCAGAAAGTATTAAAACTGGTAAGAAAAGCAAAGGTAGAGAATGAAAAAAAGATTGCACTGGAGGTTGTGCAAAATGACTTTTTTCAAGTACACAAGGAAGAAGAGATCTGTAAAAGAGACAGAAGGGCCTTTAAGGCATGGCAGAGAAAAATTATTGAAAGGAAAAGTAGGTATTGTTTAAAATATTCAATGCATTTCTTACTTTCATTCTCTGTAAAGAAGGTAGTGTTGGCGGGCACAGGTGTCAGAAACAAGCATGAATTTCTCAAGAGTGGAGAAAGAAACACTGAAGGAAATCAGGATCATGCCAGAACAGGTTCTTAAGAAATTAGAATATCTGAAGACTTGCAAAATAACTTGTTCAGATGGGACACAGTCATTTCAGTTAAAAACATCAAGAGAGGTAGGATAACCCCAAGAAGACACATTTAATACCCTGTTTAAAGAGCGCATGGCTAAGTAGATGGCTGATAGGCTACGGGTTTCTAGGTGCTGTGATTCTGTGGACTTTGTGGGAAGGTTCTGGTGGTGTAATGTTTGTCAGCTTGCTCTGGACTGCATCAAAAGTGTTCATGTAAAAAGAAAAATGAAGCAGCATATAATGTTGGAGTTTAACTTCTTAAAGCAGTACTTCTGTTCTATGGATTATGGATTCTAACAAACTGGACTTCAATTATTTGGCAGAGTCCTTAGTCCTGCAGCCTTCTGGTGAAGCAGCCTGCAGTTCAGTAGCAGATTTGTTTAAATTAAATTTATATAAAAGTTTACTCAATTAAGTACCTAAATGAATAAAACAATTGATATTATTTATTTTGATACTGAAATCAATTTAACTGATGCTATTTTCCTGACGCTCTCTCCCTACATGGTTCCATGCTGTAATGAAAATGCAGAACTGCATTGTAAAAGTTGCCATGGGGAAGCTGAAGCCTTTGGCAGTTGGGTAGGGGACAGTTGGAGCTTTTGGCACCTGGGAAGGCATGGGAGGCAGTTTGGGATTGTGGAGCAAATGCATTGGCTGGATGCTTTTGCTAAAATGATCATCAGTGGAATCATTAATAATACTGGAATTTAAATTGTCAATTTTTGTTTCAGCATTAACACACTGTTGAGGGGAATAGGGCCATCCACACTTCTCAAAGCTATAGTTTCAAGCTATCTGCAATGTCAGATAAATATTGGTTTATGGTCCATTAATGTGTTCAAGGTTATCTTCACAAGCATAGCATTCAGGAAGATAAGATGAAAGTTTTGCTTCAGAAACACAGTTGTGCAATAAGGGAAAGATGCTGTGGTGTATTCCACAGTACCAATATCACAGGCTACAGGAAATTCAGCTAGTAGTTCAAAACATAGCTAGGGAAGATACAGAAAATTGCATGTCTATGGTTTTGATTGATTTTAGTAGTTGGGTTAGAATAAAATCATAAATCAAAGTCTGAAGGAAGGAAAAAACCTAAGACACTTGTGCTGCAGATGCTGTCTGTAAGTGCAGAGACGAAATTATCTACTGGGATTTTTATGGAGAGTCATGAAAGACTGGCTGAGGAAGGGCCTGCCTAGAGCTGATCTGATCCTCAAGAAACCTTTTTGATCTGGTATGACACAAAAGATTGCTTCTCAGGTCAGTGGACAAGTTTGGATATGAGGTACATCAGTGGAAAATAACTGATGCAGATATCAAAGAAGGCATTTGAAAATGGACAGGATTCAGGTCAAAGGGGACAGGGTACAGAGTGAAAGGAGACAAGAATCTGTGTTTGGTTTGATTTTCTTCACTTTATTTATAAATGGGCTTTGATGAAGAAACGTGCAAAAGTAATCTATTTTCAAAGCTAAGTGGGGATAGTAGGAAAGAGGAATTAGGTAAAGTAAGAAAGAGGGAATGGTGGGGGGGACAGAGGAAATGACCAACATTGATGTGCTTATTAGTGAGGAAGAAAGAACCAGTATGTTACAGGATTATTCACAAGTTTTAAAAATGTTGCATGAAGAAATTTCTTGGAAAATTCAAATGCCATGACAGCCTCTTCTTCCTCCAGACCACTTCCCTTCCCCAGTGTTATCAAGGATGGTCTCAGAAACCTTGCTGCTGGAAGGAGCAAAGTTGGAGAGAACTCAAAGCAGGCAGAAAGTGATAAGATCTCGTCCTCCACAATGCAGAAAACCAGAGCATCAGCTGGGCCACTGGCATGTGCAAGTCAGTGGCTTGAATGGTTTTGGTAAACGTATCAACTCAGAGATATGCAAAAATTTATCCGTGTTTGTGTGTCTAAATAAACTCTTTCTGTAAAAAATTAATCTTTATTTTCCTTGGGTTTTCTCACTTTTTATATTGGTTTACTGTGTGCTTCAATCCAACCTTTAGAGGACACAACAGTAGTTATGTGACAGAAAGCATTCAGTATTTCAATATTTATCCATTATATTACAATAATACTACAGATGGAATACATTATTTTTGGATGATTACTGGCCAGAATTAAAAATCAAGTTATTTGAAATAATATGAAAATAAATAAACTGAAGCTTCTGCTTTTGCTGGCAATTGCAAGCAACGTATCCGTGTTGTCCATATCTCTGGGTCTCAGGAATTCTTTCTCAGGGAGTGCCATCACCTTAGCAAAACATCATCCATCACCTCTACATGCTGACAGCCCTGGCTATCGTCCTCAAGACGGGCAAGTAAGAATGCTAAGATAATGTCCCCATGTATTCAGAAGTAGGATAGTGTAGTAATCTGATCTGTGACAGGTTCAGTGTCAAAATGTTCTGAGCCTGGACAAGTTCACCATGGATTGTGGAACTTGTTGGAGCGCTGTGCTTGTCGGAAGAATGACTCACTTCAATTAAGGTTGCACACACAGTGTTGGGAAGTTTGAGCCTAAAAAAGATCTCCCATTTTCTGTCGTGGTGCCTGCTCCCTTGGTTTCTGAGATGGTTTTTCAGCTTGTGTACACTGGTGGGACCTTGCTGAGGTTAGTAAAATTATGCTCCTTTACAGCTGCCAAAGACCCGACATGTATTCTTCCTGTTCCCTGTGAAAAGATGCTTTGGTTTAAAATGTAAGAAAGCAACCATGTAAAAACAGTGCCCTTGTAGTAATCATAGTGAAAGTAGACTCTCTGCCAAATTGTAGGCTGACTACTTAGGTCTTGTGTGGCCACATACCTGGTGATGTTTCAACGTCCAGCACAGCTGTGAAAGAGCAAACAGGACTTCCTTGAGCTTCCAAGTCAGTGCAGATCTCAGGAGGGTCTAGAGCAGCAGAAGCTGAACCACTGATGAGGCTCTTAATAGCAGAGAGATGGCAGCAAGATTTTCTGGTTTTAGGATGAAAGGGCAGAGTTGGCAATTAGGAAAATCATCTTTGGGTCTGCAGACAGAACAAAAGATCATATGGAAGGCACAAAATCAGAAAAAATTATAGAGTGCCTCATTATTTACATTACTGCTTTTCAGAAGTCTAGATGCACTTTATTAAGCAAAAGCTAATAAATCTATTTTACTGTCCTAATACTGTACTGGTTGCTTTTTCCTATCATTGCTGAGTAGTATTTTGACTTCACTCCAGCACTAACAAATAGTTGCTTTACAATTCTGATATGCTGTATCTTGCAATCTGTTATGACGGTTGTTGCTGGCTGGGCTGGGAAGAAAGACAATGTATGTTCATTAACTTGTGTGCTACCAGTTGTTATATCTCATACACTTCAGAAACTGCTGCAAGCAGGTGAAGTACAAGAAAAATAAAGACCTGTTGGAGAGGGTCCAGAGAAGGGCCACAAAGATGATCGAGGGGCTGGAGCACCTCTGCTACTGGGACAGGCTGGGAGAGTTGGGAGTGTTTGGCCTGGAGAAGAGAAGGCTCCAGGGAGACCTCAGAGCACCTTCCAGTACCTGGAGGGGCTACAGGAAAGCTGGGGAAGATAGTGGTAGGACAAGGGGAATTGGTGTTAAACCTAAAGAGGGGAGATTAAGGTTAGATATTAGGAAGAAATTCTTCACTATAAGGGTGGTGAGGAACTGGAATGGGTTGCCCAGGGAGGTTGTTGGTGCCCCATCTCTGGAGGTTTTTAAGGCCAGGTTGGATGAGGTTTTAGAGGCCAGGTTGGATGAGGTTTTGTGCAACCTGGTCTAGTGGTAGGATTCCCTAATCATGGCAGGGGGGTTGGAACTCGATGATCTTTAAGGTCCCTCCCAACCTTAACAATTCTATGGTTCTATGATACTAAATAGGTTTGGATAGGGGTCGGGGGGAGGGACTGGCACACATCTGTCCCATTACTGCTGGTGTGGATTGTGCTGAGCTCACCACAAGGAAGTTATAGTCCTGCCTCAAGGCACCTCAAAGGCTTGACTGGCTCAGAGCTGTAGGAAGACATGGGGCTTTTTTCAGTTACTGAGCCAAGCACCACCAAAAGATAGAAAGTATTATTTTAGGTCATCAATATAAGAGATATTCTTCTTAAAAACTATGTTAAAACTGGTTTTGAGTTTAAAAATTAAAAAAAATAAAGACAGTTTAATAGATAAAGCAAAAGCTTTATAAGCAAAACAGAACAAGGAATTAGTTCATTGCTTCCCATTGGCAGGCAGGTGTTCAGCCATCTCCAGAACAGCAAGGCTCCATCACATGTAGCTCTGAGAAGACAAACACCATCACTCTGAATGTCCCCACCTTCCTTCTTCTTCTCCCATCTTTATATACTGAGCATGACACCATATGGTACAGAATATCTCTTTAGTCAGTTGGGATCAGCTATCCCAGCTGTGTCTCCTCCCAGTTTTTTTTGCCCTCCCAGCCTACTTGCTGGTGGGGTGGGGTGTGAAGCAGAAAAGGCCTTGACTCTGTGCAAGCACTGCTTAGGAACAATAAAAACATCTCTGTGTTATTAACATTGTTTTCAGCCCAAATCTAAAACATAGCCCCATATCAGCTGCTATGAAAAAAATTAACTCCATCCCAGCCAAAACCAGCACACATCTATTTTTTTTTTTAAAGTAATGTTTCCCTTTAGTTCCAAAAAATTGCCTCAAAAATAAAAGTAAAAAAACCCAAACAAACAACTTCCAAAGCATTCCTTTCTTTTTTTCCCATTTGAGATTCTTTATATTAATTGATACTTTTAGTAGACTCAAAATGGCATTTCTCAGTGAACAAAATAATTAATGGAAAAATTATGTCCTCTTCAAAATGACCTGAAGTCAACATAAAATATTATCAGTAGCATAAATAATTCCATGATTCTTGACCTGCAGAGGCTTTCAGGATACTACCAATGAAGTCCTAAGTACTCTCATATAATTTTAAAGGCTAAAGGAATGTATTTTGGTACTGGGGATAAGTATTAGATAGATACTGGGAAGCTGCTAGTCTGTTTAACATCTGTCTTACAAATAAGCTTCATATGCTCTCTTTCTAAATTCTTCTCATTTAATTTGCAAAACTAATCAAGAAGGAACATTTGCTGTCTTTGGACCAAATCTTGAGGCCTTATTCAGGCAAATGCCGACGGAATAATTAGTGATCTTTCCAGCAGAAGGAATATCCGACTGACGGCAGAGTGTACAGAACAGCTTGACATGGTTTAGACTCTAGTGTTGTCGCCCATTGCTCTGAACACAAGGGGACTCAGCTGGGTGAAAAAACACTCGAAATTAACTTACACTTTGGCTTATTGCCTTTTAATAGGATTCTTGTGAGGTACTAATTGAAGAAACAGGTTTGTTTTTTTTTTACAGGGATGATTAATGCAATGCCATAATATAATAAGCTTTTTTCACTAACAAATATTCTAAGTGCAAACACGGTCACTGCATCTTCTGCACAGTATTTTTCAGGTCCTGAACACTTGTTGCAAATGGAACAGTGTTTTATGTCCTGCGTCCCCCTTGCATGAGAAGTGCTGAACAGTGAATCTTCTCTCAGGATCTCCTTGGCCCCACAATTCTGGAGCTGCCAGGTGGTGAGTTCAGAGGGAGCAGGACCCCAGTTAATGCAGGATTTCCATAATCATTCTTCAGCCCTGTATCCTCCCTCCCTTGTTCCCAGTTCCCCTCTGTGTTTTTGCTCTTCTACTCATTCTGATTTCTCATGCCCCAGAGAACCCTAAGCTGCTGTGAGCAGCTCCATAGATAATAAACAGGATCAAATTCCTGTTACCTCTGCGGTACCTATGAGTCTATTTCTTCCTTGTGTTTTCTTTGGTTTATACTCTGGACTGTGTTTGGAGGATGTGTCTGTCCCTGGCTGTAGCAGACCGGCTGATTCAGGAAACTTCAACACAAAAGGGTGCCAGTGTTCTAAATCCATTAGATAAATAAGACAAAAGGCTAAGCAAAGAAAACGCATTAGGAAGTAGAGAAGAATTGACACTGCTTGTACATTTTGCCTACTAACTTGAACCAACATGAAGAAAGAAACTATGAAAAGAAATTAATCTCTCTTCTTCCTGCTTGTGTTCTTTTAATTATCCTGCTTCTTCTGTAGCTATTATCCTTACACATGCTTTTTCTGATGCTCAAGAAAAGACCCTGAATTTCTTCTAGTTTTTATACTTTCACCTTGGTTCTCATTTGTGTCTTTGTATTATTTTCCCTTTTTTTTCCTCTCTAGCTCCTCAACCTACCTTTTATTGTCTCCCTCCCACTCTTTTACTAAGCTTCAACCAGTACCAGGAAACTGAAGTTTTTTTCTAAGAATTAGAGCACACTCTGATCACTGCCACATATGGATATCTTCCTTTCAGAAGGTTTGCTTGGCCAGGTGAACATCTGTTCCTTAGTGGTCTTATGAATAAACAGCAATAATTCTAGCAGAGTGAGCTTAAGATGACAGCTTAACTACTTTCATGCAAGAACTTAATCATTCTTTCTTATCTGACTCCCTCTCCTGGATTTGCACACACTCACGCGCGCACACACGCGCTTTCTTATCTTAGCTATTAGACCTAGTTTTCCCTTGGAGTATAAATCTGCCTCTCTCTATTCTGATTCAAATGAAACTTTTGTTAAATGGAACTGCTTTTTTTGTTGCATGTTTTTTTATTAGGCAAAAAGGTTTGATGCGAAAGAGATTTGGAGGGACCTGTATCTCCTCTCTCAGGTGAACTCCTTGTTTCCTGGCTCTCTAGCCTTTACCAGCATGCTCTCCGTACTGAGGCAGGTTCTTGTTGGAATTCGAGGGACCTCCCCCACCCCATGTCCCTCTGCCCACTGCCTGCAGGGTTCCCACAGCAGTCCCTGCTGCTGTGTATTTTCTTCACTGGGCAGAGTCATTCAGGCAGTGAATCTGAATAAGTCATTGAAGAATCTGACAAAGGACACTCAGGAGGACATGTCTGGGTTTCGCCTGTGCTCATCATCCTTCCAGGCAGATCAGAACCTCATTTCCCTCACCACAATCTGGGAAGCCCACCTGGCACAAAGAGAACAAACTTTATTTGCTTTTTTCATTTATCACTTCTGCTTGCTACTAAGAGAGGCTCTGGATTTGCACTTGGCTGAGGCCAGAGTGAGGGGAGCAAGGTGTGTAATGATGAATAAGAAGAGGATATGTGGGAAGTGAAGTGCACTTCTGGTGTTATGGCTGCTGCTGCCCAGCATCCCCACATAGCGTAAACCTGAGCAGGCAGCACTTCACTGACCCCTTTAGCAAGGGCTGTGCATGAAGCCAAGGCCCTGACTCTCACCTGTGGGGATCCTTGTGCATCTTTCTTGGCTTTGCAAATGACAACCGCAAATGCAAATGATTCATTCTGCTGCTGGGAAAGAGGATGTAGCACAGGAGCCTGCTGCTTCACAGCAGGCCTGCTGCTTGGTTCCAGCTTGGCCCGTGTGGAGGGGCTGAGGCACTGTGCCTCTAACTCTGCATTTCCCTACCTGCAAAAAATACCTTCCTGAGTAAGCCTAAGTCATGCCTGCGGCTTGCTTCAATTAAGGTTCAAGTCCTATGGATACATGAAAACTAGAGGGGGAAAGGAGTTACTTTGAATTCAGGAAAAGGGTGTGCACAAATAAAATACAGTTAAAAGCTGCCGGCGTGGGAGTGCCCTTTTCTTTTGAAGACTGGGAGTGGAAACGGGGGTAGCAGACAGGGGAAGGCAAGAAAATATAAGAAGCAGAGCAGGACACAAAGTGAACAGGACGAGAGAGTTGACAAGTTGTCACTTTCGCTTGCGTCGGCTGAGGAGGAAGCGTGCGGCCTCCCCCCTGCGCGGCACACTTGATGTATCTCAAGGCATGACAATATGGCTCTGTTTGTTCTGGTCTGGGGGGACGGGGCTGGTTTGTTTTCTTAAGACTATTAAGTCCTTCTAAGTACCACTATCGGCATCCTATGATTGAAAGTGACAAACAGAAGCAACCCTATTTAAAAACTGCCACTTTGAATTAGTGGAAGTATCAGCTTAAGTTTTACAATATTTTACTGCTTCATTTTTTTTGCACTCTTTTACATAAGGACGGCCAAATAAATATCCCGGCGCCTTGTCTTTGCCAGAATTCCTCCCCATGCTCCCGCCCCATTAGCTGCTGCCTTATGAACGCTGCTCTAAACAGAAAGTGACAGGAGCTGATAGAGCAGCCAGGGCCAAATTATCAAATCTCTGAAGTTGTGCTCATGTAGCCATGCACAGGCTCACTCTTTCAGATGCAAAGCAGAGAACTATGAACATACAGATGCACAAGCATGCAAAGATGTTCCTGCAGGAGCCTCCTCCTCAGCCATGCACAGCTGAAGGCCGAATCCAAGAGAGTTTGGTACCTACAGGTCTCTGGTGTTAGAAGCATGGACTTTTGATGTGGTGAGTCATTTTCCATAAAAAAATAAAATAGTTTTGCACAGTTTAGATTTAGGCTATGAATTTAGTGCCTGAATTGTGAGCCTCAGTTGCCTGAAGTGTCAACAGGGATAAAAAGAGGCTTCCAAGCAGTGCTGTAACATGCAAGTACTGATGGCAGCCCAACTGAGGCACTCTTAGTTGTTCTGGGAGTCTGTCGGTACCCAGTCTGGCTGCTTAACTATCCAAGCCCCTGATTGCTTCTTCCCCACCCCAATCCCAGGACTGGCATAGCTGCAGATCCAGTTGACATAAACCCCAGGGGTCTCCTGCCAGCAAGGCACCCCCCTTTAGCATATGAGATGTGAGCTATGTTGTGATGTGCAATAGCAGGGTGGTGATAAAAACCTTGAGATGCCACCTCAGATCTCCTCTTAGCTTCAGTCATGACTGGGAATCCCACTATGAACTTCTGCCTTACCCTGTTCCAAAGGAAATATCAATTTCTCATAATTTGTCTGCTCCCCTTCCCTTGGGAATGGCTGCTATTTCTGTTGCCCAGAAGGCTCTCCAGGGTAACCTCAGGCAGGAGAAGGACTGAATCTCAGGAGTTGCTGGGCTCAGTGTCTGTGGGGAAGGAGAGGATGCAGAGAGGCACAGGGAGTTGCAATACTTCTCAGGGAGCCTTCATCTGCTGCAGTGGGCCAAGGTACTGTGTGAGCCTGAAGCCTGTACACAGAAGCCTTCCTTGTTTGTAGGGAGCAAGGCATTTTGGCTTTCAAAACAAAGCCACATTTGCAATCTTTGATCTTCCTTTTTTATTCTTTGTTTTTCATAAGGAAAGATGCAGACAAAATAATGCAGACAAAGCAGGTTATTTGTAAGCCAGCTTGAGTACCCATTAAATCTTAAAGGCTGTATTATTCCGACTTTCAAAACCAATACACAAATAGCTTTTCTTTCTTTCTTTTTTTTTTTTTTTTTTTTTTTTTTTTTTTTTTTTTTTTTCCCATGGATCTTCCATATGGCCAGATGAACAGGCTGGCTGCATGGTGAGCAGCAGAAAGAACAGCTGATGTATAGTTTGCAACCACACTGCAACATCTGGGCAGAGTTTGGTCAACTGCATGCCTGATAATAGTTTTTACATTCAGGCAGAGAGACTCCTTTTTATGGGATTGTGAAAAGTAGCAGAGAAAATATTAATGTCAACTTTGAAGTGTACAATGAGTGGTGTGTTGTAGCAGCAAAGCAGGCAAACCTATGTGCTACAGTACACAGCACATTGAAATGAGTCTTTTCTCTGGCTCTTTCTATACCTTTTTGTAGTATCTTAAACAAATAATTGTATCCTGCTTTTTCAGCCTCTCTTTCCCCTTCTCTCCATTCGTGTTTTTTGTTTGGTTATTTATATAATTTATTTTTTTTCCTTGCTATTTAGTCTGTAAACTCTTCCATGAGCTGTTGATTGTCAACACACACTCACAATTATGGCCCAAAAAGGCATTTACACCTCACTGATCAAAGCATATAGTTTTGTCTTTGCTATTCACCACCACATCAGATTAAAAAAGACACCTTCGGTTGTTACTTGCCAAGATCAGGAACAGCAGTTGGTACTGGTAGCACTTCTGGTGGGTTTGCTGCATGAATATGGGACCACAGAGACAGGAGAAAACAGGTGCAGCACAGATAGAGGCATGTGTAGGTGTATACATGTGTGACAATATGGAGAACAGTCCATTGAGCAACCTCTCCTCTTCCATCCAGATGAAGAAAAGCACTGTGGCAAATGTCACAGAAAGTACTCACTTTCTGTCCAAATGCTGCCATTTCAGCAGCATTTCAGGAGTAGCAATTAAGTCTTCCAGTGTATCCAATGGGTAACCTAGGAAGGTCAACTCGCTATTGCCCCGCACTTCCAGTACGTATGAGGAGGGCAGCTGGTATACAGAGCTATTTCTGAGGGCCTCTTCCAAGGCTTGTTAGCCTCTGGTTAGATGAAGGAATGCTCCAAAGTCCCACAGATCCCTTTCAACGTGCGGTTTCACAGCCCCAGCTGAATCAGCGTTCAGCTACACTGGTTGCACATGGAGGAAGGCTCCATATGGTATGTGAATGGCATCCCAGCACAGCCCCTCCTACCCAGGTGTAGAGCCCATGCTAGGGGAGGGGGAGATTCTGCAGAGGAGGGGAATATGCCAGGGAGACAGCACTCCCCCGTCTGTGCTCCCTGGGCCAGGATCCACAGATCCTGGCTCCCCTCTGCCTCTTCTAGCATTTGGCCCAATGTTTTGTCCTCATTTTGCTTGTTCTGTAGCAACAGTTTCTTAGCAAACACCATTCTCAGAGTGGTGCTGATATTAATTGATGAGGCTGGTGCTCAGAGTTGTCTTGGCATGGTAAGGCACTATCTAAGTAGAAAAATAAACAGCCATGTTCACTCCAGTTCCTTTCAGAGAACGGAAAAATAAATCAATGCCTCCCAGATGGAAATTAACAAAATAATCAGCAGAAAAATGTCTTAAAGCTCCTAAGAAAGCTCTGAGAATGGAGGATGAACAGTCCTAGTTTGTTGGGGAATTTTTTCCCATTAAAACAAAGAACTGCTTCTCCAAAGTTGTGCTGTGAACAGAGGAGTTTGGGGCTTCAGATAAGGTATAACATTTTAGGCATTTAATATCCCTTCAGAAAGAAAATCCTTACCTGCAGTGGAAAAATGGTGATTTGTCTTGCAAATGACTGGTTTTCCTTTGAAAAAGCAGCATTGGGAGTTTTCATCTCAGATGTATATGTTTCTTTCATTCCTTTTAACAGACCTGACATAAACGATTTTGGTTTTAACAAGTCTGTAGCCACTGGCTCTGGTTGCATGAGGGACACTGTTCTTACTGGAATGGAGTGGATTATAATATTGGGCTCAGCTTTAACAATAAAAATAACATTTGAGATCAGACGTTTCTTGAGAAGATCTCTACTAGACAGCATTATTTCTAATGTTGAGCAATGTGTTTCAGATGCTTTCTCTTTGTTTAACTCTATGAACTCTCCCATATTCATGATTTGAGTTTAAAAAATACACATTATTGCCTTAAATACAGCCTAAATAGCAGCTTTTCTAGGGTATGATATTAACTATGAGCAATAAATTTTAGAACTAGTAAGTAAATGATCAATAAAAAAGAGCAACCCAAAACCATAACTTGAAATGCAAAGATTTGAGCTTTCTTTGAGACTTCTTACGTTCTTTTTTCCCTTTCATATCTGAAGTGGAAATGAATTGTTTTAAAAGACCTTGAGGACCTCATACAATAAGCTTTGAAATCATGGACTGCATATTCATTTTAAAGAAACTCAGTGGCAGTTTTATAAGGGTCTTCAAAGCAGACTTTATAAATATTTAATGCTTTTGTTTTCTATTACATTTCACTAAATAATAATATAAAAGCCCCTTCACTCCCCCTTTTTGTTTCAAGGATATAATTTCTTTAGTTTCAAATTTTTGTCCCCTAAAAATGGCACCAACAACATTTTCACAAAGCATTCCCTGATAAGCTAAAATTCTGTGGTGACTGGAATGAAGCTCCATCAGTGAAAAATGAGCAGTCATTTGTTCAGATTCAGAAGAAGCACCTGATTCAAATATTGGGAGAAGACAGGACACAACTCATGGCTGGCATGACAACTGGTTGGTCTTAATTTTTCATAATAGTCTCTTCATAAGAAAACCGGTATGATTCGCAGGATCAGCTGTCTTCCCACTATGAATAATACAGAGTGAACAGTGTGCGTATGACTGAAGAAGTGCCAGGCTGAGAAGTGGAAATGGAGACAACAGAGTCAACACATTCTCAGAAATCATATTATTTCAATCCAGATTTTGAGATGTCTTGTCAGAAAAGACCTAAGCTCTATTTAAGAGTATGGTGTCCAAGAATTATTGTGTCTTTCTGAGCCACTATCTGAAGACAAGATGCTAGGCAAATAGCAGACATTTTTCTTTTGCTCCTCTTTCAGAGGAATCAGCATCAAGGTAAAGTGCAAGGTGGTAGATGTTGTATGTGCCCTGATAAAAGTTCAGAATAATTTTGCGATGTAAAACTTAAAAAATGGTTAAAAGAAATGTTATGGAAATTGCCCTTTGTTACATTATTTGACTATAATTAAAAGAGAAACCAAGTGCTGATAGCTTAGCACAGAAAATATTTTCATACTTATCTAATCTGTGGTTTTAAGTAGGGACAGACAAACTCATTTTGCCTAGTTTCAAACCCACTTGAACATTATTCAGCAAAGCACTTACGGTTGTATTTTCAAAGCTTGAGATCTTTTCTTTCTCCCACAATGGTATCACTGCTGATATTCCTTCAGTAAGAAAGTTCACATCGTTTTACAAATGAATTTCAGGAGCATCTGGGTCTAAAAGCTCTATGAAAGTCTGAATTACAACTCTCTGGTTGTCTCCTTTCATCCCTGAGCCTGTCCTTTCCTCTCCTTAAAGCCATCAGCGTACAGGTCGTTAATGAGTTCTCTATCCAGCACAGAAAGTTCATGGAGTGAGAAGAATATAGGTTGCTGCTGGATACTGCATAGGGTCTGCATCTAGCCTTTCTTTTGGACAAATCTATGTGTTCAGCTCAGGTTTCTTGGTACCTTTAATTTATTTATTTATTTATTTTTGTACTTAAGATGAGTGTAAGACTGGTTGGAAGTCTGAGAAGATGCAGGATTTTCAGTTACAGAGCAGGAAACAGGAAACACTTACCCTCAGAGGCTTTCCCTGTTGAGCTGAAAGGGGACTTCAGCATGCTAACCTGCTTTTTTTCTTGAACTGATTTTAATAGACAGAATGCAGCAGCCAATAAAAAACCCCAAAAGCTGTGAAAGCACTAATTAGTTCTAACATCTGGTAAGAATGACCTCCAAAGTACAGATGTTCATTATGTGTGTGCAGGATCAGGCCTACTATTTATACCATCTCCTTTGTATGCATAAACTGGGGACCAGAGTGGGTTATAGCTGCAAAACAAAGGCAAGAGGTGTGATGAGACAATATCTACTTAATATGATGAGGTGGAAGACAGACAAGTTTAATAGAGTCAAACTGTGGATTGCTTCATACCACTTTGCAGTTTTGAAGAGCTTGTATAGACCCTGTTTTTATTACCATTTTTTACTCCTCTTTAAGCGTATGTGCCAAGATGGAGCACAGGTGAAAAGGGAGGAAATGTAAAATAACTCTCTTCAGCCCTTTTGGGGATTCTCTAAGGCTGTTCTGTCCCATTTTATATTTGCAAATTGATCCATAGCTGGTACCAATATAAATACATTACTATGATGCTGGGAGCTGACAGACAAAAGCAAGGACTGCTTTTTAGTTGGTTTGTCCTTCTTGTTTCAAACAAGACAGAAAGCTAGAGTGAAAGAAGGCCAATCAGAACACAAAGATCTGAAAAACTGTTGCATGACTGCACTGTGAGACCAGATGGCTGGATGAACTGCCTCTCCATATGCACGAGCACATAGATAATGAAATACGATTCACCCTCATCATCTCCCTGTAACGTCCACCATGTCACGTGGAGCCTGTGACCAAGTATTAAAGATCAAATAACTGCCTTTTGTAAGAATGATGATTAACACACAAGCCTTGCTCAGTCCTGTTCCTCCTACACATAGCTTTGGTAATCTATCATGATTTGTCCAAAAATTAATTGTCTGCTGGTGACCCATGTTAGCTGTAAGTCAGGAGTGCTAAAGAGATCAGCACGTACAGTTTTCTGTGGGAAGAGCTGTTCAATCTCTGCCATCTAAACCAACACTGGAAACTTCTTGGCTGTTTTCTTCTACCTTCTGTTACAACTTTTTTTCTGTTCCTACTGCATTGTTTTCTCTGGAGTCTAAGCCAAGTCTAGTTACTTCTACCACATTTTCATTTCATCCTCTGTTCACATTCTTCCACTCCCATAAAAACAGCCACTTCAGATATAAACCAATGTAAGACGGAAATGAACTACTAGAACTGAGAAGTATTTTGGCATTCTCGGTTCTGGAAAAGTGCTTTGCAGCTGCTTGTTCTTGGCTGAAACAGAACCGAGACAAGAAACGGGAAATAATGATGGGACTGTGAAGATTTTCATGAACTGTTTAGTCAATACTCAATTCTCACAAACATTTTCTCATTTGACAGTATTCTTCTGTCCTATTATTTGAGGTTGTACTGCTACCGTGTATCACTCCCTGGAATGACAGAGTGCCTCTGGGCCTGGTTTTGCATTATTAATCAATTAGTCTCTCCATCCCTGTAATGGTTGCCTTGAAAGTACAACTGGCATTGCTGGCTGTCTTAAAAAGCAGATTAACAGCAGCTGAAGTTGCAAGGTATTTGCTTCATCCAGAAATTTCAGACGGCCACTTTTAGCAGTAATATCTTGACATTTCAAGTTCTTGGAAATCTTTTAAGCAAAGTATTGTGCTATAAGAGTGAGGTATGAATTTTATATATGAGCATATTCCTGACTTAATTTGCTCTACGTGAGTACTCATACAATTCTGAGTGGACACCCCAGCTCCTACCCATACATATTGTGATGAATTTAAATACAAAAAGATATTCTCTAAATCCCATCTCTGCTTCATCTATTCCAAAATGCAAGCTAGGAGTCTGATGTGACCGGGAAATTTCAGAATCACGCTCCTTTCTTCCTCTGGCTGAATGAATACCAAAGTATTCCATGTGTAGTGAAACAGCTTTAACAGAGTATTCCCAGTGTCCTAGCCTGCTTTCTGGGTCCCTGGTTAGGACAAATTTCTGGGAACCAGAATACATAACTTCAAGTCACTGTAAGCAGATGGAGGATATGAAGGCCCACCTTTCATATGCCAAACTGACTTCTCTGCTTAGGTGTTTACCTCTCCGCATGACTCTAGATATTGGAGTGGAACAAATCCTTGACTCACTGCAATCTTGAGTACTGAAGTGGTTTTCACCCTCACTTTTTTATAACTCATTGTTTTCCAGTCTGTGTCCTCTCATGGTTATTTTTCTGGACAGCTTTTAAAATCAGGACAGGAATCTCATCACATACTGTCTTCTTCCTGACAAGGTATTGCCTGGAATTAAATCAAAAACCCTCTGATTGAGAGAAAAACAGGTTAGAAGTGGATGCATAATGCTGGAATAGAAGTTTTCAGCTCAATTTAGCATTCCCTCCAGAGTCTACAGAGACTAATCGTTTGAGATCTCTGGCACTCACGTGAGTTATATGGTTTATTCTTTATGTGTGGAAATGAAGTATGACACAATATTCCACAATGGAGTATTTAAATAATGCAGAACTAAGTGTGCAACTACCTATGCTTAATTATATATGTCATTACACGGAAAAATGTCAGTAGCTGAGCTAAGGTTGCTACACTGCATATTCCACCGCAGCAAAACAGAAAAAGCAACTAAATTGTTCAGTAGCCTGTTCCACCCATCAGCTTTTCCCAGCTTTGGCTACCTCCCTTTCACTACCTGTAGGCCACATATTTCTGTCTTTTCCTGATCAGCCAATCCTAATAGTGTTCATCAGTTGTAGGTGCACTATAGGGTGAATGTCACTGCAGTGAGATTATTTTGTTGAATTACATGAAGCTCAGTTGTGTCTCCAGCTTTGAAGGGAAAGTGAGGCAGGGTGAGAACTCGGGATGAAAGGTAAGCTTTTCTGTAACATGCAGGAAAGCATAAGTCTATGGGAAAACAGAGGAAGAAGTGAGGGACTGTAATGTTGCTATTAGTTCTTACTAAAGAGCATTCTGTATACATGTGTGAATTGATGAACTGCATTTCTGGGAGCTAGAAGTTTGCACCTTGTTTCTTAAAAGTGGAAACAGTAGACTGTGAGACTACAGCACCTTGCAGTGTCCTTAAGATATCATTACCATGCTTGAAGACCTTGAGGTCCTTGCTGGAATGTGACAGAAAATGAGCACAATCCCAGGGAAGACATACTAAGAAGCAAGGTTGTTCTCTGCTAACATGAGGGCAGGACAGTGATGGACTAGTCCCCAGTTAGCAGAAGGTCCTGCTTCACTCTGTGATGGCTGGGCCTGAGCCAAACAATATTCAGGGTACTAGAGCTGGCTCAATTTCTGGCATGCTCAGCCTTTGAGAAAGCGAGTGAATTACAGCTATAGAAAATAATTTGTTCCCAGATCTCTTGTTCATTTTTGCTTGGCTGGTGAGTTGTGCCCTTGGCACAACTTGTTACAGCACGTCTCCCTGTGATTTTCCTTGTGTGCCCATTACCACGCCACATATCCGAGTCTGGATACAAAGGTGAAAGTGCTCCCTCCCCTGCAACTACATTGTGCTTCAACAGGCATTTAAACTCTGGAGAAACTCAGTTGCTCAAACTCAGTCTTATTCTGCCATCTATTACATCCATATTTATTTGAGATATTTCCTTAGGGCCAGCTGGCATGATAACAGACCTATGAAAGACCCACATGCTTCTGGAGTAGAAGTGGCCACCAGGTGGAATACCTTACAGCATCTCCCATGGCATGAGCTGCCTATGTTGGACAAATTAATTGAGCACCTGATGTTAATCTCAGCAGAAAATCCAGTGTAGGCCTAAGAAGAGCTGAGGAGAGCTTCTTCTAACTGTTGTGGGAATCTTGTTTATTTTGACTGAAGAAGTTCAACACATCCAAGCTGGAAAGATTAGGTTTGGACGTGAGTGATATTTCTGTGAGTGACACACATGGTGACTGGGTGTTAGCCTTGCTTATGGTGTCTCTAATAATCTTGGTCATGACTGAGGTTTCGTTCTTATCTTGGTTTTTTTGCTGTCCGCTTTGTATTTTGTTGCAAGAGTTCCCTTACTGCTTGAATATCACCATCTGCAGGCATGGAGCTAGCTATGTCAGTCAAATTGTATGACTGCTCAGGAGCTGACTCATAGAATCATAGAATGGTTTAGGTTGGAAGGGACCTTAAAGATCATCTAGTTCCAACCCCCTGCATGGGCAGGAACACCTCCCACTAGATCAGGTTTCTCCAAGCCTCATCCAACCTGAACTTGAACACTTCCAGTAATGGAGCAGCCACAACTTCTCTGGGCAACATATTTCAACCACCCTCACAGTAAAGAATTTCTTCCCGGTATCTAGCCTAAATCTATCCTCTTAGACTTCCTGAAGGAGCTCAAATTAATTCAGACTTTTCTCAGGTAGAAAATTTGTAGAAAAAGGCAGAAGCTGTTGGTCTTCAGTGTGAGAACAGAAATTTGGAAGAAAGGTTTTATTATGTGACGGGGAGGAAATCGTCATTTGTTTGAATTCAGTCTAAACCAAAGCCAACTACCAGACTGCTCTAAGAAATAAGTGGAAAATGTGTTAGGTTTTTACTGGACATGTGTCAATGTCTCTCATGACATCCACCACCTGCCAACCCACCTGGGAAGAAGGGGCAATAGCTGGGGTGGGGTGAGGTAGGATTGCACTTTGGCTAGTTAAAACTTCCATAGGGCCTTACAGAAGAGTGTAGTCTTATGGCAGCATGAAGTTTCCAGCCATGGCCCATGATTCTTACAGGTGTCTGATGAACCAGCTCATAAAAATGATATCCCTGTTACTTTTCAGCCAGATCAGTTCCCTGACCTGGTTCAAGATGCAACTGTGTGTCCCCCAGCAGAGAGAATTGTACGGATATAAAGACAGGCAACCCCAGTCAGGATGCTCTGAATTGGTCACAGGGGCTGCAAAATGCATGAGTAGGTGGCAAGAGTGAAATAAGCAAAATGCATGTATAGGAGCAACTTTGTAGGTCAAGAGGGAACCTCGCTTTAGAGAAATGTTATTCTAGCACCTTTTACTAAAACATTCACTTAAAATATGTGTTTGTCATGCTGGAATGTGCTAATGGCCGCAATCAAGTTGTCTTTCATCTGCAGGCAGTTGCTGACCTCATTAAAGCAAATGGGCTTGCTAGCCACCTATCACCAGTGCTACATAGAAGAACAGGTTTCCTTATGAAGAAATATAGATGAATACAATAAAAGACTTCATCCAGGGAATAAAGCTTCTGGGGAAGACAATCAATTTGAGTCCCTGCAGGCCAAAGCATTTTCTCGTTGCAAATATAAAGACCTGGGTGCTGGGCGAATGATGGGAATGCAGTACGAGGTAGGAGAATGAGGATGAGGAAGCCCTGGAAGGGAGTCAAGAGGGAGAAGGACCTTTGGCCAAAGCCCTTGCTGAGAAGCAGGCTTGAATTCTTGAATGAGAAAGTTGCTTTTTTCTCACTATTTGTTTCAGAGAAATTAGTTTCTGTGTATACTTTATAAATAAACTGGATTGCGTCAAAGAAACATCTTCATGTGCTTAGTTTTTATTCCCAGTTATTGCAGGCGAATTAGCAAGGTCACGGGTACACAGGTTGAGACCAAGCTTCAAGAGAAAGTAAGATGAGGCATAGATGTGCAAAACAAGATCTTTGGGTATTACAATATGCCTCTTTATTTCCATTACGCAACTGCAAAGGCCTCTTACCATAATGACGGAATTTGACGAAGATTAGCTGATTGTATGTTTAATCAGTTTTGGCATTTTGAGGAAAAAAAAAATCAGAAAAGGAACCTGAGGTCTAAAAAAACAATCAGCCACTGCTCATGTGCAGTAAATATCTTCCACCAAAATGTCACAGGATTTTTTTGCAGAGCAATATAATGTTCATATGCAGGAGGCAGGCTGACACAGAACTTTGCAATGATTACACACCAAACCCATGAGGTTTGATGTGAGCTGCATTGCCTCTGTAGGTTTTATTAATCTGATGTCATCAGTTATTGTAGGGAAAACAGTGATTTAGTGGCAGTTGAAAGAAGATAAATCTAATTTTCATAGCTCTTTGTTTTAAAAACATGAATACCTCTGTGCTGTTCATGAACTGAAGTGACTCTCATCCTGGTGTCTGATTGATTTCAGCAGAGCTGTACCTGTAAAGTAGAAGACTTTATCAAACTCTTTAAGATAAACAGATTCAAGAAACCAGAATGCCTGTATACAACTTTCAGCCAGCCTGATTTCCCTGTTGAGCAGTATGGGGTTGAGTTAGTGGAACAAGGGCAGTTTGCATCCAAGCAATAGCTATTAGGACAGCTCCAAACCAAAAAAACCTGTAAACCAGAGAGCAGTAGTAGCTCCTCCTGGTTTTAATTACATCGTGGGAGTATTGACATCACAGTGGCTGGATATTAGTATTGTTATTACTGTTGTTGTTTCTTGCACCAATGTGTAGACCAAGACAGAGAGTTGGGGAAGTGTGAAAAGGGGATGGATCTGCATCAGTCAGAGAGGGATGATAGAGTGCACAGCTCCGTTTCTGCATCCCACCCTGTGCTGCACTGCATGCTAGAGGGGCAAAGAGGCTCTGTAATTCATTGCAGCACCTTTTCCACAAGCTGTGGCACTTGGCTATGCACCACTCCCCATAAATGCAACTCCTAAATAACCAGGGATGTTTCATGGTATTTTTGGGTTCTTGCTTCTGCATTATTTCATTAAATAATGTGCAATTTGACTGTAACTCAATTGCAATAATCCTCTAAGTGCCCCAGCTTCAGGAACCAAAAGCTAAAAAGACCTTTTTCTGGTGATGTCTGTTTCAAAAATGGAGACTGGAAAAGACAGAACAACACTGTGTGTGTGTGTCTGTGTCTGTGTTTTTGTGTGTGTCTGTATGTGCACATGTGTGCGCTACCAGTCAGTTGTGGCACTAAGAAACCGGAGAGTGGAATTAGAAAGACAGGTTGATGTGCTGGGGAAGATCAATGAATATGAGAGGTTCACTGATGACAGATGGCTGGTTTCATACTCTGAAGGAGTGACAGAGGAGGAGGAGAACCAGCTGTGAGTGAGTTGCAGGATGAGTGCATTGGAAGCACAGCCTTGTGCAGGAGAAGCCGCCCTGTTCCAGCAGAAGCAGGAGGGTATAAAGGGCAGTGGCTGGGTAACTGAGAAGAGGTAGGAAAGGAAGGGAGAAGTGTAATAAAGAGAGGGAGGCTTGTGCCAGTGCCCAGCACATTTCCCAGAGTTTTAATGATTCAGAGAACAGAATCTCACAAAATGATGAAATGAGCATGGGGAAATCTGTGGCAAAATTAGATCAGAGAAGTGTTGATGGCAGAGTTGATGTTGCAGATAGTCTCTGCTGTTTAAAACACCAAATCCTCACACAAGTGCACGAGTCAAATGCTTCCAGGAGAAGGGGCAAGGGATTTTCAGTCAGTGGGCTATGGCAGATAAATAGCTTTAAAAAGAGACTAACATAATGGATGGTAATTTTTAGAAGTGATGTAGAGGCAGGCAGATAGTGTAAAAATAAAGCCTTACACCCCTTACCTAGCTAGTGGAAAAAGAAGGCAGCATAATGGTGTTTTCTAGTATGTAAGTGCTTAACTTTATCACATATAAATGAATAGCTTGGAGTGGGATAGCAGGGGGTAGGCGGTGGGGGCTGGCAGGGGAGGAAACGTGAAAGATTTGGGGAATTACAAACACAAAACAGAGAAATCAAAATGGCAGAGGAGAGATGGCCTGTATTATTCCCAACCCTATGGGAGCAAACAGATTGTCCACTAATAAGGAAATGATCTAGCCATTTTTTTAGATTAGTGGTGTGGGAGGAGAAGAATTTAAAGGAGGGAATGCATGGATCTCTCTATAATGTATCCACTGGTTGTCATTGTAGGAGATAATGAGAATGTAAAACAAAGGTGGGAGGAGTAAATATCTTCTATACAAATGCTGGGAGCATATTAATAAGGTCACAAACTGGAAACATTAGATTCCAAGGCTAAGTGTGATATTCCTGGAACGTATCAGCCAGAAGGAACTGAGAAGGGAGTAGGGAGATGCAAAGTTTATTAAAGGGAACAGACTGTCTTCCTCAGTCACAGCAGAGAGAGCAGTATATATCTGTGTCCAGAGCAGGAAACACTACAAATGTTTTGCCTGTTGGAGCAGAGGCTGTATGGGCAGAAGCTGAGAAAGGACAATGAATGCAGTCATGTTATTCTTGAATGTTGCTACAGACCCCCAGGGCATGCAAAGTAAGTAGGCTGGGAAGTGTTTTTACAGATAAGAGAAGTCTGTAAAACAGCTAGAACATTGATCATGAGGGATTTTAATTACTTGGCTATTGATTGGGACAGCCATGATGCTGAAGTGGAGGAATGGGTTTCCAGAAGTAATGCAAGATTGCCATCTCACATGGCTAGCTGAACAGCCAAGCTTGCACAGTCTGAAGCTATTCAGGTCCTAATTCTAGGAAATGTGCCAAGTCTGATCAATTAAGTTTAAGTTGGGGAGTAGTTAGGATCCAGTGACACCATCTATCATCAGAAAGAAAATGATAAAGAGGCAACACAAACATTCCTGACATAAGACGAAAGGAGTTAAGCAAATGAGAGTTGTCCTAATCAAATTTGACTGGAATGTTGTAATGTATTGGAAATGTGATAGGGGATATTTATTGAAAGAAGCCATAAAGAGGGAAGGGAAGGGAGTGGAGCAGTAATTGAAATTCATCCTAGTTCAGCATAGAGAGGGAATACAGCAGCAGAGGCTAATAGCTGCAATGATCCTTGGCTAATGGAGAGTTCAGTGGAGGTCATGAACACCTGCATATTTTAGAGCAGCTCTGACACTGCCCTAAATTATCTGTCTGCCTCTGGCTGTCCCTGGCAGCTATAATAATACCTTTACACCTTGTCCCTCTCAGGTGTATCAGTTGATGCTCCAGAGCTTCTAAAACATAGTCTACTATTTCTTATGGCATGAGTAGTCTAGAGAAGTAAGTGTCTCTCTGGCAAAAGTAAAAACATGAAAGAAAACTAATTCTTTTCCCAAAAGTCAAGAATAAAAGAGGATTTAATTGGGTTACAAAACAACAACATTAAGAAAGAGATCAGTTGCTTCTTCTCTTTTAGCAGCAGTAGATGCGGAAAAAATGCCTTACTTGGTAAGTGTATAAACCCCACTAAATGTCTCAGGCGATATGACAAGCCCCTAGCATGGAAAATATTAAACATTTTGTCACTTAAAATAAATTATTTGGCAGTACCTGATTGTTCCAAACACAGGCTAGCCCATGAAACCTTCTAGTAGAACAAGGAAATTGGTATATAAAAGCATAACATGAAACTATAGTATGAGTACATAGTCTGGTCTGGACTTTCTAGAGGGTGAATTGGCAGGTACGAAGAGTATCACTGACTTCAGATTATAGCAAGAAAAGGAAGAGGGAAACAGACCAGGACATGGTATTGTTCAGAAAATTCTCATTGTGAAAGTGGCCTGCATACAACAGAGAAGGAGAGATGATGTTGGACAACTGCATCATCAAGCACCTGTAAAAAGCAGCCACTGGCCCAGGCAGGTGACCATGCCTATAGGTGGTGGAATAAGCTTATCTACATTTCCTCCTCACACTGCTTCATTTTGTAGAGTTGATTGAGTTGTCAGTGGGGTGGTTCTTTCTCAGCTGCAAGGTGTGCAGGGTAGAACTCTCAATCTGATTCACTCCCTCTGGCTCCTCTTACAGCTGATGGAGAGCAATAGTCATACTAAGGATTAAACAACATGTGCTCAAAACTCCTGCTTCTCTCCAGCAGCCATAAGGCAGTATGGGTGATGAGCTCAGATGTAGAAGCTTGTACTGAATGCATCTATAAGCAGCCAGATGAAGCTTTCACTCAGCCTGCAATATCAGCACAACTGTTTGGGCTGTAGGATGCCAAGTCCCTGATTATATTAGACAAAGCAGGGACTCAGACTGGTGTCTCCTACCTCCTTCATTACTGCCATATCCACTGGGCTTCTGGCTGTCTGTGCCTTTGCATGCTGTTTCAGTACCTATCAATAAAGAGTGTCAGTGCTGATGAAAGGCACTGCTCTGACTAGATCACTCCACTGAATGGTTCCCAATGAGTTCTGGTAAGAAACCACTTGCTTGCCAATTTGTCCCCTTTTGTTGTTCATTGATCAATATGAAGGAAGATCTAGCAAAAGACAGTGTCCTAAGACACAAACATACAATATAAAACCATCCATTGTTTTCTGATCAAGTCTTGCCAAGAGTATGCAATAGTTCTTGAAAATGTATCAGTAGCTGATGGAATATTTTGATCTATACAGAGAAAACCCTTCTTGCATTAGTGAATCCTAATGCAATTGTTCTTGCAACCAAGTCAAAGACTGTTTCCCAAATTCACAAGTAATACAAGATTTAGAAAACAGTATGTAAAGTTTGTTCACACATAAACTGCATTAGCTTGAGCCGCTGCCCTTTTCTGTGGGTATTGAAAGACACATCAGTGTATAATGTCAGAGGAGTTATATTTAGGTACTCCCTCATGCTTTGGAATATGTGTTTAGTTCTCATTAGCCTTCAGCAGCATGGGTGGTTACAAAGACTAGCATCTGCAAATTGGCGTGAACATTGTGAAAACAGCTTTTCTTCTGATGTATTAGGCACTCAGTTTCTATTAGTCCAAAAGAATCCTACATCTGAATATCAGGGAGTAGGTCAACTCATGTATTTCCATGTGTCTCTACTCCTGTGCCAAATTCTACCTACTTTTTCCACTTATATGAAGAGAGGAGGAGGTAGGGAAGGAACAATAATAAGAAGATATAAGGCAGAGACCAAATGCCAAAGTAAAAGGTTAGACTGTGAAGCTTAAAAGTAGAGTTAATTGTATTTGACCTAGAAAATTGTCCTAAGGCAGTACCCACAGAATGCATGAGCCTGGCAGACATTTTTTAGCGTGGAAACTGATGCTTGTGTGACTTCATTCTTTATTTCAACTTCTTTTGTTCCTGGCAAACTAATTTTTTATGGGTTGAGAACAACTAGCTCATGGTCAGCTTGAGTTCAGATAAAAAACTAATTTCAGTGTTAACATTGGTAGTGTATTTTAGAAGGAAGCGAAGATGGAGACGCTCAGTGATTTAGCTCAAAAAAGAAACAAGTTAAATAATGTTTTTTCCTTCAAGGCCAGTGATTAAAGAACAAATACATAACATATATGTGAGAAATGTTGCATGTGAGATATTAAAAAGAAGTTTCTAAGAATGACTGCAAAATGAGACAGTAAAATAAACAGACAAGGAAAAAATAGGTGAAAAATGCAATGAGATTGCAGAGGAGGTTAACATAAATAAGAAGAAAGTATTGAAGTACGTAAGGAGCAGGGGTTCAGTGAAGGAGATATGGTGAACATGATTTATTGACAACATAGATAACCAGAAACATTAATGGATACACTGCCTCAGTGTGCTTGCATAAGAGGATGAGGAACAGATACAGAAAATAATTTCCTGGGATTGCAATGCTGAGAAGGGGCAGAAAAAGAAATAGTAAAGAAAATGGGAAAGGTCCCACCAGCTTGCCCCATGTCAGAATACATTTTTCAAAAAAGCATCTGAATTCTAATTAGAAGTGAAGCAAGACATGCTTTTCCTGTAAAGGTAAGTAATGCAGATTTGGCAATTTACTACACAAACTGGTTGAGTGGAAGCGAGAAATGGGAAATGCAGTCAAAGAGTAATGAAGTGACGACAGAGAGGAAAGATGTTTTTAGGCTAAACTAAGGGAGTGTGATGCTTAAGAGTCATATACAACCCAATAATAAACTCAACTGGAAGTCAGAACAAAACAAAAAGATAAAAGAAGAAACATTCTGTCACCAACAGTGAAAAGCAAAAAGTAAAGGCCTCCAGTAAAGTAGTGTGCAAGGAGGGAGCAGTGTCTGTGTCAGCTACAGAAGCTCTGCTTCATTTTTCTTTTGTTGGAAACTCTGTAGTGCTTTCCAACAGCCTGCACCCATGGGCTGATCTTCCCAGCAAGGACCAGCCAATGGGACCAGGAGATCATGCACCCTATTCTTCTTTCTGGGGTCTCCACTTTGTCTCTTACTACTTCCTGGTGGGGAAAAGCTACAGGGAAACACTGGGGAGAGGCTTGCATGCATGCACTGAAGAAGGACATGTTGCCATTCTCTCACCAACATGGGGGAGATGTTTCACTTGAGCATGAAGAGATAACAGAGGCAACAAGCTTCAGATATTATGATTATGATCTCCTCAACGAGTAAGAGCTATTGAGTGCTAATTACTTGGATCAAGGTGTTAGCTTTTCCATTGTAGAAGCCAGTGCCAAGTCTCCCCAGGCACATGTTTCTCTGAAGAGGGTGAAGGAAGGCTTGAGGAAACAGGTTTAGGCCAGAACAACTCAGACACAAGATGAAGTGCTTCAGAACAGGCAAAGTGCAATGGTCATGGTGCTTGCACTGTCCGATTCAAAAACAAGAGTCACAGCAAAGTTGCAGTGCAAGTTTTGAGGATGAGCTTTGCCTTTTCCTAAACCTATTCCCTTCATTATTGGCTCATTCTACCTGTTTTGCTCTTTCACATGAGTTGTTTCCTTACTGACTTGTTGGCTGTTTTCTGGGAGCAAAGGCTATCTCCTTTGTCACCCAGCCCTATAGTGTCACACAGACCTGATCCATAAATTTTTAGATGCCACCATCACCGAAGTATTAATTGCAAAAGAAGCAGCTGAGCCTGAGCTTCTGCCCTGGATCTGCACAACTACAGTAGGCAGAAGGCTTAACAAATACAGCTCCTACCAGAAGGTAGGTGTGTCATCTACTGGGGGGTGAGAGTTGTGGGATTGTGGTGGCGGGGAAGGTGGCAGTGTATGCCAGGAAACAGCACTTGACTGGCCTCACAGGCACCAGTCCAGTGTCTGTTTGCTGAAAGATTTGGGGCAAGAGGTGTTTTAAGAAATAATCTGAAGTCCAAGGGTTCTTCTTATGCAAACCCCCAGCAGCTGGCAGCACAGAGGAAATGACTAATGTTGTGTTTGTTGTTTCCCTGTGCCGCACTTGTGTGTGCAGATCTTGCGGGAGGGGGAGAGGGGGTTTTTCTGAAACCATGTCTGCAAACAGACACTGCTGCTTGCTTTCCTTTCTCTGCTAACAGCTTGGAGGGGAAGGGAGGAAAAAAAAAAAGGGTTCACCCTGGTCAGCTTCACTTTACATGGAGAGAGAGAGAAACAATGACGGCAGCAACTGGGGGGAGGAATCTTCTCCAACAGGTGTGATGACTAATGCTCCAGGTGCTCACCACATTTCCTGCACAGTTAATAAAGAGGTACAAACTCCTTAGGGTTCAGAGCTGGGCCTCACCTGCTGTGGTTGCCACCAGTCATACACGGGGAATCCACTCCTTGTTCCCCCTGGGAGTCCTCCAGTTGCACCAAGTCAAAACACTCCCTTGCTTCTTAACTTCCAGACCCTCCATAGAGCTGGAGTAGCTGTGCTCACCATTTTGTCTCCCATGTGTCTCTGTAGGAGGCTACTGCCACTAATGCTACAGGGAGAGGAGATGAAGGAGATGGAGGGAGACTCCTCTCTTGCTTCCTGGGCAGAAGTGTTGCTCTCAGAACAGGCATGAGGTCCAGCTGCAGAGTGAGAGAGATATTGATGATGGAATTGTGGCACCACTGGGAATGCCAAACCCTAGCTGAGCCAACGATGTGCTACTGGGACTGGGAAAAGGGTAGTGAGAGCAGGAACAAGAGCTCAGCAGAGGCACACATAGACTTGCCTTTGACTTCCAAGGGCCTGTGACAGGGTTCAAAGGCAAGTTTTAGTTGCATGTTTCTAAGGACAGCAGAGGGAGATACTGTGAGGCTGCCTGAGAACTGTACCAAATGCAGGGATAAGAAGAAATGAACACTGGGTGTTTTAATTAAAAAAACCCAAAACACAACAAACAAACAAACAAAAACTTAGGCCATTCAAGAAAGAACCAAACACAAAGAAAAGAGAAATTCTGATAAATACACCAGGCTCCCTACAGCAACATATCAGTTTTACTGAGTGAGTTGGTGTCCACTCAGAGTCCTTGTGAACAGGCAGAGAAGTTGGAATGCACTCAGACAAGCAGAGGTCAGATGTTTCTCTGGATGGGAATATTTTCTCCTCCATGTTTGGGGCATTTGGGGCAGTTGTTTGCTGTTGTTGTTGCTGCAAATCAGACAAAAGTTCAAAAAACTGGAAGCTGAGGGTTTCTCTCCCACAGGCCACCTGGTCTTGAATGAAGCCCCTTTCTTCATTGAGGCACCAAACCAAAACCAAACAAACTTCTGTTTTATGCTATAGTTGTTCTCTCTTCTATTGTCACTGTATAATTATTTTTAAATTAATGCCAAAGAGCATTTTTTGGGATTGTTTTTAACCCTAAATGCTTGCAGGATTATTTTGTTCAGAAAAGACATAAGCCCCATTAATTGAGCTGCTCTGTAAAACCTTTAGTTCAAAGAGATTTCAGGAAAATAAAAGGATATAAAACTAACTTAAGAATATGCCAAAGTAGAGTGCTATCTTACCTGCTTTCAGAGAGGGCATGGAAGGAAAATGTATTTAGCAAGATCTGGTGGATTATTAAGTGATTTTATCTCCACTTGACATCTCTCTGTAAATAAGTCAAGGTTTGTTGCAACCTTGTGCAAGTGCTGGCAAAATTTAAAGCCTTAAACGGTGAACTGCTTTGAAGAAAGCTTATCTTCCTAATGGAAACAAATTGTGCCCATTATTTATATATGTAGTAAAGCTTTACTAAAACACTGAGGTGGTGGCTTTGGTTTCCCTCCTTAAATAGGTTGATTATTTAACATCAAACTTAAACCTTGGATTATGGCATATTGATAGAATATGAACTATACACTGTAATAAAAGCAAATAAACTCATCCTTTATGTGCCACCAGCAATGTTTTAAAACACGGGTGAGGGCTCAAAATTATCCATTAAAGAAAGTAATTCAGCACCAGGAGGGTATTAGATTGAAGGAATGCCTGTAGAAGTCAGGAGGATAACCTTAGTTGTCTTCCTTGGGTGTTGGATCATACCATCAGGAGTCAGATGTATCTGATACATGTATGACTGCTCTGGAATGAAGTATACTGTCATCACAGAGAAATAAATATTGCATAGGCTTCTTACTACCACCATAAGATTTCACAGGTTTTGGTATGTAGGATAGCAACTGGAAAAAGAAGTATTTTTGCTTGCTTTCAGTTATTTAAGTTCTTGACCAGTTTTTTTGATGGTTGCCTTTTTTTAACATTCTACATTTCTCAGTCAGAAAAGGTTAGTCTTGGTAATTACAGCTTTCAGTTACAGATCTGGTTTCCATTTTTGACTCTTATAAAAATACACAGATTTGTGATGTTAGGATTCCCAGTACTTCAAGTGAGTAGAAGTAGCCCTCTATTTTTTTTCCTAAAAAAAAACCCAAAACACAATTGGATTAGGATAGGTAATTATGTTGTATAAATTAAACACTTGTAATCAATATTTATCTATATAGGCACATATCTGCCTTGATTTTTAAGGTATTCAGGGCTGATGTCAATGCTACCATTTCAGATCTGCTTCTGCTGTTTTAGACTAGCTATTGTGGTACATAGGACCTGTAGGAAAGTAAATATATATGAGTTCACTGTAAATAATACTCAAGCATGAAACTACCTTTCTCCCAGGATTTGAATCTGGGAACAAGTTTCAAAGTCCTTATCAGTGGGAGGAGAGCCAGTGGATTATCTGGTGAGGATTCCTACTGCATCCCTAAGTTACATCCCTAGCTTGTGGTTTGGGTAAGGACTAAGAAGGCTCAAGCATGCCCTGTAGAGCCTTCCTTTCCAACACAAGGGTATAGCTCTCTGGTGACCTTCTTGCAATGTGTTTATATCAAGCTAACGCCATACCAGTGGCCTGGCACAAGATCCAGGCTCTCCTCTGCAGGAGGTGTGGGGAGCCAGGAGTCTCAGGGTGCATGATGGGTGCTGCAGAGCTGCTGGCAATGGCAGCCCCAGCACAGCTGGTGGGGATGGGCAGGTCTTTCCAATTTTCTTTGAGGTTGTTGGCATCCTAGAAGCATATTGCATTTGGAAACACAAGATAACAGTTGTCAAGAACTACATTTGGTTTGCATTAAATTTATATTAAAAAAAAAAAAAAGTTATAAAATTCAAAATTAAGACAAGAAAATAAGTTGATGCAGCCAAAAAAATATCTCTCACAAGTATCCCTACCTCCCGCCCACCGTACTCTTAGCCAACAGCTTAGAAATGACCCATTCCCTGGACAGGGCAACTTTATCTCCTGTCTGCCATATAAGATAAGGTACCTGAGCCGTTGGCCTGTTGTCCATTTCTGGGAAAGATGGCTGAATGTGAGGCATGTTTTGTGCTGTACAGTGACATCTTTGCCACATAGAGACCCACACATCCAAAATGAAGTTCTTTGTTACTTGCCATATCCCTGGGCTTGAGTATCTGAGGGCCTTATAACCTTGCTATATTTGTTTCCTTGACAGTCAACACACCTGGAAAGCAAGAAAATCCTAATTGTGTCCTCTCACCAGATGGAGAATGAAGGCAGGGAGAGACTGAGGGACAGACACTTTGACCACATAGCTCAGAAACTTCTCAGTTCAATGAGAGCCTGGGCAGCAGCGGCTAGGCCTCTGGCCACGAAGGAAAGCAGAGCAGGGAGTTGGAACTCATCTCTGAAATTGCATAACCTCAGGCATGGGGTTATTTTGGCTTCCTTTTAACTTTGCTTGCAAACTGATATGGGAGTAGAGAAAGAATCTTGTTATTAGACGAGACATGAAGTAACAAACAAAAGGATATCTCTCAAAATGTAGAAAAATAAGTTTAGTCAGAAGTACTTTGTTGACCTTACTGTAATAACTCTTTCTCTGACCCAGATACAGTATGTGTAATCCACTTTGTAATGTCACCACAATGCTCATCAAGATTTCTACCTTGATATGACATCTGTAGATCAGGCATTCATTGTTCTGATCAGCAGTGTTCTCGTGGTTGTGTTGCTACCTGGGTGGTTTCTGACACCAAAGAGACTTTAGCTGTATAAGATCATTTGAAATTTGCAGCAGCAGAGCATTTAGGATTTGCAGACAAAACCATTAAAGTATGGGCAGGATAGTTTTCTTTCCCTCTAAATATGAAGGAAGAGGACACAGAGATGACATTTTATTTAATTTGGATTAAAAGAATGCTGTGAGGTTTCATTTTTTTGGAAAGGTGAGTTTTGATGTTACCTTACACTGGTAAAAAAATATATATATATATGAAAGTTCTGGTTGAAACTGTTTCCTCTGGAGTTTATTTCTAAAATCAAAACGCCTCTCTGATTTGAAGTTCTGAAACCCACTGCTGGGAATAAAAATGTGCAGCCATTTCATTTATTCATTTTGGAAAAATGAAAGAAGCAATGAGTAAAACTGCAGTGGGGTGAGGAAAACCTGCTGTTCAGAATGAAGGTTACTTATATTACAATAAACATGTGTTGGTCTTGGCTAATATTGGTTTAAGTCACAGTCTCATTTGAACTCAAAGTGCCTTTTGCTTTGGCTGCTCAAAGGACACAATTGTCATCAAGGAAGTAAAATCTCTTCTGTTCCCCCAGCTGGAAGAAAAGAGATTGGAGATGGCAGTGGAAGGGACAGGGCACAAGAAAGAAAAGGAAAGGAAGGCTGACGCTCACACACAACTTCTTACAATGGCTCCAGCATGCCCTTCCATTGGCAGGAAACCTTTTGATCAAATCCTTGCCCTCTGCTGAAAGTGTTTTAATGAGCATACAGGCACCGTCTTTTTTTTTTTTTTTTCTGGGTCTATTTTGTGTTCTTAAGGATAGATAAGTAAAATGTGCACTTAAATGATCATGTCTGTGCTCCTTAAATGTGCTCTGGAGGAAACGCATAGTACTTGAATGTGGATAGAAGGAAAATAGCAGAGGAGGAAATTTGAAGTCAACTTGTTTCCTTTGACATTTTGTTTTCTTTTGGAGGAGGAATATACCACCTGCAAAGAGGTGGGCATTTTGGAGCTGGGGGGTGTTCTATGGAAACTCCCATGTCTTACTAGATTTCCCCACCACTAGTTTCTTTGAGATTCCCACCAAGGCAACTCTGGTTCACCCAGCTCCTTCTGCCTGCATCCTGTGCCAGGGGAAGGATGTGTGGCATCATGCTGGGTGGCAGCACCTAGCCTCTGAAACAGGGTGCCCTGCACAGCTTCTTGTAAGACTTTGCTCTTCAGATTTGGTTCTAGATCTGCATTGTTAAGTCTTCTGTCTGGAAGGACATGTGTGATTTGGTCTGCAGTGGTGATCCACTGGTCCCTGCTCTCCCCACCACGGCAAGGCAGGTATAGGACCTTTTGGCAGCAGTCTGAATGTAGCATGTTTGTGGAACTAAGGAAAACCTCATTTGCCTGGGCTGCCAACACATCCCTTCCCAGGAGCCCTGAAACATAGTCAACCAAAAAAAAAAGAAAAAAAAAGAAAAAACAGGATTACACTTGACAAAAGGCAAATGCAGTTTAGTTTAACACATCTCATTATTCTGAGGCATTTGTGGAAAAAGGCAAACTTTGTCAGTATGTCACAAGGTACAAACAGTTATTGGAAATCAATAAAGGGACCTGCTTGCCTTGGAAAACACACTTATCACTAGCTTTCCATTTACCTGTTAGGTTTCAAAGATGGGGGTGCAGGAGGATGGAAGCCAAGACCTCTGCAGAAGAAGCGCTTTCCCCAAACTGGGATGGCAAGACTAGAAAGAAAGTTTTGACTTGACAGCAGCTGCCAATATCAAAACCTGTTTTCAATTTTATTTTTTTCTTATGTGTATCGTGGGCGGTGCCACTCTTGGGATTTGCATCCAAACAGGAACCCCGCAGATTCCTTTAAATCCTGGTGGCAAAGGTGTGACATTTATGACTTGCTGACTGTTCTTCCACATGTGTGAGTTGCCAAAAAAAAGCTTTTGAAAACTTTTACTAGTGACTGATGCAGTTTGTAAACAAGAAAGTGCCAACATTGAAGCTTGGTCTGGTTTAGCTCAGGGCACCAAATGCTTCCCAGGTAGAGCTGCTGGTGGGAGCTGATTGCTTCAATTAAAAATGCTCTTTCCATAAGGGGGCCATTGTTACTGCATAGCTTTGGCTTGCCTAACAGGTATGCGGGAAGCAACTGTATACTTTTAGCAGTGTGGTCCTGGGTAAACAACGGAAGTTTATCTCATAGGAAATATTTTTGGTGATTCCATAGTTTACTTAGATATTTTGCCTCCAACAATGGTACAAACAGCTCTGGAAAAAGGTAAGCTGGTCATGTCTGGTATGGATGGTATGGATACCAAAGCACAGCTCTTCTCCCTTAAGTGCTTCTCTGCTCAGGTGTTATCTCAGTTCTTTCGTATGTTAATCGCAGAGGCGCATCTATTGTCCCTCTAATGGCTCCTTGGCTGGGTTTGGAGCTTCTCAGCTTCTTACCTGAGCCACTCCTGGGGCTCTTCCCCTGCTACCAAAAAACCCACCAAACCGAATCGCAACAATATACAATATGTAAAACGTTTGCAGTTCCAGTTTTCCTTTCACTGCATTAGTTTCTTTAGGAGCATCAGATTTAACCCACATAGATTATTCAGTAATCCACACACTTATGCTCAGCTTCACAGGAACTAACCTGCAGTATAAAAGGAAGAAAGCCTGTGCATCAAGTCACTTTTTTTTTTTTTTTTTTTTTTTCCCATTCTTGGTGATGATTCTTTCTGCTGTATGTTTTTAGTGAGGCACCCAGATGTGTGACACTAGCTAAGTGGATGCCTCTTTTTTTTTTCTTTTTTTTTTTCCTTTAACAATACAGTACTTTTAATGTCATTGCCTTTCACTTAACACACCTTTACAATAATAATAATAAAAAAAGTTCCACCTGGTAAGATTTAATTTTAAAATATTAATCAGTTTAAAGATTTGTTAATTTTTGTGGTAGTTCTATCCTTCTAAATTTGGGATTATTTCCTTTATTTCTATTCAAATAATAATACTAGCAACTGACATTCTGCACATGCACACATATTTATTGATATATCTATCTCTGTCTGTCTCTATCTACCTACATCTAGCTTTGTGTATATTTCTGTACACACACACATCTGAACTTGCTCTGCTGATTTCAGACAGCTTTTCAAACAACTCTACCTTCATGCTTCCTGACTGAGCTGTCTTGGCACAGAGCAATTTAGAAAATAATTAATTCATTAACTAATCTCAAGGATACCTGAACAAAATACCAAAACCAACAAAAACAAAAACTTTGGGGGCTTCATCTGTTAGCAGGAACATGTAGAGAATTCAGATGGTATGCAAGTAACTCAGAAAATGTTTATGTGGAAAATTGTCCATGCATTTTATTACTCGTTCACAAAAAATCTCAGTGCACAACTTAGCTAAATTACTGGCAAAGTTAAATTAGGCATGCACACTTAGAATTACAAACACCCCTTTCTGCCTGCCACACAGAGGCTGCAAGTTCATAGGGAGTGGGAACACAGAAATACCTGCTCTTCATCAGTCTGTCAGAAGATGAGCTGGTATCCACAAAACAAATTCTTAGTAGAAAAACTGGACTTGAAGACGGACATTTTAAAATACAATAGGATGCACTTCTGCTATGGTATTTTTATGCAAATTACACTGAAACACCAGTTCCCCTATCGGAATAATGCAATAGCCACCACTGATAAGTAAGTTGCAGTGTTTTGGAAACATATCCTAAAATGGAATATTTGGAATATTTCAGTATTAAAAGTAATGGTCCATGTGAAACTTTTTTGGTTTCCTGATATTTGCCGTTGTCTCAGACAGTACTTTATATATACACAAGACAGAGTTTTTTCTTTAATATACCAGTTATCAAAATTGTGTATTTTCAAACTTAATTGAAACTAGTCAGATTACTGGGGTACATCTGTAGCCCAAATTAGGCTCAGCTGTGCCATGATGCATATAAAGGGAAACTTCTGTGACTTCAGAGGGCAAAAGGTTCAGAGATCAGGGGCCTGGGTGCTGCAAAGGGTGTAAGACCAGGACTGTGCTACAGTACTAAGCATGCTAATGTCACAGAAGGAAAGAAATTTGTGACAGTCCTTGGAAGTGGCTGCCAGTATTTGTGAGATGGAAGTGGGGTCATATGGTGGTTTTATTCAAGGCAGTGCTATGTGGCAAGTGCTCGTGTGAAATGATATGCTCTAATGTGAATAAATTATATTTAAAGTGACCAGGGGCAGAGAGTTTTCCATTTTTAAGGAGCTCACTGCCAGTCAGACTTGCAAAGGTATTTGGCAGTACGTGGCTAGTGGAGCTTCCAGACATTTTTGCAGTGATAATGACGTGTGGTCGTAAAAGAGGCTACAGAAGCTAACCAAGGATTTTAAAGGAACTAGCAAAGGAGCTCTCTGAACCATTAATGATGATTTTCAACGAATCTTGGTGCCCTGGGGATGTTCCAGAAGGCTAGAAGAAAGCTTATATAGAGACAACATTTAAAAAGGTTAAACGGGATGACTTGAGTAATTATAGGCCTGTCAACCTGACATTGATCCTAGGCAAAATACTGGAACAGCTGATACGAGACTTGATTAATAAGAAATTAAAGGAAGGTAATATAATTAATGCCTTTCAACATGGGTTTATGGAAAATAGATCTTGTCAAACTGGCTTGGTATTATTTTTATGAGATTATAAGCTTGGTTGAGAAAGGTAATAGCACTGATGTAATGTACTTAGATTTCTGTACAGCATTTGATTTGGTACCACCTGACATTTTGATTAAGAAAGCAGAATGCTACAAAATCATTGCAGCAAACATCAAATGGAATAAAAAAATAGCTAATTGTTACATCTCAATATGTAATTGTAAATGTGGAAAATTCATTGCACAGGTGTGTCTCCATTGGAGTCCTGTAGAGAATGGTTCCGGATCCAAAGCTGTTTAACATTTCTAACCACATCCTGAAAGAAAAAATAGTGACTGTAGGTTGTACTTACAGACCACATGAACACTAGGAGAGTAGACAACAATCAAGTGAGTGTGTTGCTAATAAGGAGCAAACTCGATGTTTTGACCCAACTCTGATATTTTCTGTCTAGAAGCAGCAAAAATCAGCCTTATAGGACATTACCTGTAGTAGGCATGACTTCTAAAAAGGCTTAGAACTCATTACAGGTGGGTAAAGCAGCAAAACAGAACTTCCAGAGCAGTGTCGTACCTAAAAGGAGTCATCACTGAATGTGCAGCAGGGAATTTCAGGTCTGAGTAGGGTGAGTTTATATTACTACTAATATTGGCACCAATATCTCCCCTTTGGGAGTACAAGGTCCCATTCTGAATCCCAGCCCAACAAGGATGCTGGTAAGCTGAGGAGCACTGGGAGAAGATCCCCAAGAGCATGCAAATAACGGGAAGAGGTGCTTTATGATGAATAATTCAATATTTCTCCCAGAAAACAGAGGACTAATGAGGTGATACGATCGATATGATGGGATTTGTTTTGCCCAACTCTCCCAGCCTGTAAAATAGGAACATGATCTGGGCTCACTGCCTCGCCACCCTATTCAGTCAGTGCAGAAGTGGGCAACTAATCCCATATGGAGATTGCTGCAATGAATTGCCTTCTGGTAGTGCCTGTTTCTCTCAATTGATTACTGAAGGATTCCCAAACACTGGGTATGACAAGATGCTTCATTTTTGCATGGTTAAAGTTAAATGAGATAATCCCACATTAATTGCCTCCATGGGGAATGTAATTTTTAAAATGAAGGCTCTTCAGTCTGTTGAATAACAGGCTCTAAGGGTTGGAAGTTTTACAGGGACAAATTCAGATTAAAAATCAGGTGCACATTTTTCTCAGGGAGTGTAATTAACCTTTGGAGCAAATTACCAAGGGTTGTGGTACTTTCTACACCAGTGGAAATTTTAAAATCAAGATGAAATGTTTTTTCCGAAAGATTTGCTCTGCTTAAAATGCACTGATTTGGGGAAGTTAAGCGGCCTGCATTGTACAAGAGGTCAGAGAAGATGGTTTTGTCCTTTCTGGACTAATAATAAATGCCTCTACATCTTGTGATGCTAGAAACTTTTCCTTCAGTCTTTCACCATTCCTGAATTTCCCTTCTAGAATAGAATTCCCTACCTTGCAGGACAAACACAATAAAGACTTTGAGATGCATAAATATCCTGGAAACAATGTCCATACAAAAATTTAAGGTATACTGAAGAAATAGATAGGGCTCAAGTAACACTCACTGCCCAAGTGCTAATTGTGTTTTTGCCTTGTTGGAGGTGGGTGCTGACTGGTTACTAAATTTATTGCCAGTTTCCATATAATTTAGGGCACAAGTGTCTTGAAAAAGACACCAAATGTTTTAAAAAATACCCCACAAAATGTCCCATGGTTTCCTTTGTGCAATAGGTGCTGGAGGAAGGCCAGATCCACCCTGCTCTTAGCCTCCACACCCTGGTGGTTCATGGTTCAGGCTAGCAAGGTCACCCTGTTGACGTGGGGTTAAGTGAACAGGAAAGCCATTAAAATTTATGTGATTTTGGCAATCTGCTGTATTTTCCCTGTCTGGATTGAAAAAAAAAAAAAGAGAGAAAAAAAAGAGATGACCAAGAAGAGAAACAGGGAAGGATTAGAGCCATTCAGAGGAGTTTTCTTCAGTCTCACTTTGACTTGATCATCTTCATTAATGTCTAAATCCCCATTGCCAAAGGACAATGTGATGATGGAGATAATACAAAGTACACTTCAGGAGCATCCAAAGAGAGAGGCTTAACAGTGTCTAGAGCTGGACACAAAGTTTCCATTTACATTGTTTTGCATGACCAATTCATTTTTATGCTTAATGAAAAATATCTACAGTGGAATTTTTCAAGTTTCTCTTTAAAGATATGCAAAGAAGCAAGTGAAATATCTTTTTGTTCTCACCTGAAAATTATTAGCAGCAGGTATTTTAAACCCCACCATGTTTGCTGGTAGAAATTGTTATTCAGATACCTTAGTTTCTTATTCTTTTATTTGGACCAGATTTCTGCCTGTCTTTCCCAAGATGAACTGTAAGCTTGAAGTCAGAACATCCTCCTTTATAATATAAATATAATATATTCTTACAAATAGTAGTTGTTCCACTGTTTCTCAGTAGTACTGGAGAATCAGGGACACAAAGAGCTAGCAGAATGTCAGATTAGGGAACACATGAGCTACAAGCCCATGAAGTACAAAAGCATGTTAAAATAAAAACTCATAGTCTTTAGAGGAATATTTGGAAAAAAATTTTGAAGGATGGACACTGAGGGAAAAATGATAATTCTGGAAATCAACAGGAACATTCGGGCATGTAAGCAAGAAAGAGCACATGAAAAATAAGTAGGCAAGATAAACTGAGAGAAAACTGAGCAAGTGATATCATGTTGGGTGATTCCTTAAAGAAGTGATTTGAGAGACGAAAACAATTTCCACTAGTGTGTGCCTTAAATCCATGGGTTCTCAGTGACCTCCATTGATGTAAATGAGGACAGAATTTTGTTGCTAAATATGGATGTCCTTCAAGGAATTTTTGAGATGTAGGTCTCAGGATCAGATACTTCACTATTCATATGGCTGCTAGCAGGTTCCCATCTCCATCTGCAGCACAGGAACCTATGGGGCACACAACCATTGGCATGAATCTCCCAATGCTCAGGTGTAAGTAGAAACCAGCAGAAATCTGACAAAGCTGTGGGCCTTACCACTGCAAAGCACAGGTCCTGGCTTTGGGGTGGGTGGCTCAACATCTTCCGGCTCCTTTTTTCATATGCTTAGGCAATGCTTTTAAAAACTCTCATGATGTGCTGGGTCAAGAGGGAAGGACCTGAAGGTTCTTGGGCTTTATGATCAAAAGTCCTCCAGATGCTGTTGGAAGAACATCTTTAGTCTAGGTTCTGGGCTCTGCTTGTCTTTGCATTTCAGCTGGGGATTCTTACCTTGGCTGAAAACTCTGAATACTGAGAGAGAGAAGAAATTTGCAGTCAAGAGAGACGCACCCTTCTGGCTGAACAACTTCTGAAAGCAAGATCAGCTGTACTCCACCAGTGAGGTTTCTCCACATAAAATACAAGGAAATCATCCTTCTGTGACTTAACTTATTCTGCCCATACTAGAGGCTTGTGCCTGCCCCTCACACTCGGCAAGCAGTTGGTCAAATGTTACCTGGTAAATTCCAAACAACCCCAACGCAAGAGTCGTAGCCAGGCCTTGCTTCCCAACTTTTACTTTCCATGACGATTTTCTGCCTGAATACATATAAAAGGAAGCAAATGGGAATTCAAATTCTGTGACAACTAATTATAGTTTTTTCTGCTTCAGTAACCTTATTGATTACGGAAAAGACTGATTAAATGTATGCTTCATATTTTTTTCCAAACACTTTCAATAAATCCCCTTTATGTGCAGCAACACAAATAAATAAATAAATAAGTAAAGTGTGTCTTCCTGACAGCTGGCTGTAGAGTAAACTTAGAGCACCTGCTTTCTTCTCTTTTGTTCATTTTTTACTGCTAGATGAATAACACTTAACACTAAATAAAGAAGGAGGGTGACCATGGCTACTGAAAAAGATTCAAAGGCAGTCTGCGCATTGCTTGTAAAGAACTGAAGGCAAACATGTAGTGTACAGCAGACAACAATATTCCTGCACAATAATCTAGCAGTAATTCACATTGTGTTTTAAGTGTTAGATTCTCATGAAAGCCACTGAATAATCTAAGGCAACTCTACTCTGTCAGGTGCCACACATTTCTTTGGCAAATTTAACTGATAACGCATTTAAAGGTGCCGGCAGGACAGGCAGTGTCCTTGAAAGCTGGCAGAAGGGGACAAGAGCAACTTTCCCTTATTTTGGCCTCATCTGTAGGAGGGTTTGGAGAGAAAAAAACCCACAACAAACAACCTTCTTGAGGTCTTGATTATTTTGTTTGTAAATAACCATCTGCTTCTTTCTGATCAAGAGCCAGCATAGTAAGGTATGACCCCAGGGAAAGCTGTGATTGATACTCCGCCACCTCTGTTAGCGGGGGTGCCGCACAAAAGATAGCGTCAGGCTCACCAGTGGCCCATGATGAAAAAGAATACACTTTCTTTAAAAATGTAAATGGTCTGATGTTATAAAGGGATGCAGGTGGCATAGGGGAAAAGCCCAGCCATCAAACACCTCATTTCTGTCATACCTACCTACCCTCCCCTCTGCGGCTCACTTGCCTGTCCAGCTGCTGATCTTCACTCCGAGAGGGAGGCTGCACCAGTGGGGCTGGGCACGGCAGGCGCAGCATTGCCCCACCAGGAGCACCGGCCACTGGAGTCATGTCTTTGTCACTGGCTCACTGTGGACTTAGAGCATGACCTTGGGCAAGTCCCCTAAGCTCTTTGTGCGTCAGTTTATCTACTGGTGAACTAGATATAATACCTTTACTGGGGATTATGGCAATTAAATGTGGTTTGTAAAGCACAATGAGATCCTCCGTGCCACAGAAATTAATATTCTGGTTAGGAGTTTCCTGCATTGATCAATCACAGCAAACCTGTGAGAGCAGCTACTAAGTTCCTTCCTGTGCTGTCTTCCTCATTTCCAAGGGCTTTGGGGACCTGTCCTGGGAAGCAGGAGCTCCTAAGAGATTTTAAGGAGCTTTTTTACAGAACAAAATAGTCTGAATTGCTGTTGTTCTGTCATTGTGGCAGTCTTTGTGAATACCATAATTAAAAAAAAAAAATTAAAAAAATCATCTGCTAAGAACTGTTTCTGCCTGTTCAACATATGTAAAATCAGCTGCTGAAAATTGTTTCTGGCCATTCAGTGGTTGCATCCTTCTGTGTAACCCAGTATTCACACCAGCAGAGCACTAGTTGTTACCAGGCAGAAACTAGTGGAGAAACTGTTCAATGAATTGAAGAAAAAGAGGGGGGAAATAGGTTATCAAGCCCTCTGGTGCTTGGTGAATTTTTTTACTTGGTTATGTGCTTTTAGTGGAAAGGTTCCAAAACATGCAACCAGGAAAAAGAAAAAGAAAAAAAAAAAAAAAAAGAAAGAGAAAAGAAAAAACGGAGGGGAAAAATTCCCAGGCAAAATAACTAGAGGTAAATTCAGTGTTTTTCCACTCCAGTGACTGCAACCTTTGCTTTTATTCTGGTGCAAACAGCTGCAGGTGCCTCAAGTCAGCCAGTTCTATCTATCTGCAATGTCATCCATGTTTACTTGCAGCACTGGACTTTTGATTCTGTCAGGGTGCCAATCCAACGGGCCGCCAGGCACTGCAGCTGACAGTCAAATCTGTAATGCTGAATCCTTCTTCTGGAAAAAAGGGCTAAAGAGGTTAATACACTCAAGTAAGGATAAACACACCAGCTGTTATAGTTTCTAATATTTAATGTCATTATCAAATAAAATAACTCCTAAGAAATAAAAAAATATGCAGCCTCCAAATCACTCATCTTTGTTAGTATTAATAAATTATCTGAAAAGCCTACACTATAAAATAATAACAGAGAGCCTACAATTAAAGTAGTATTTGCTCTTATGCTCTGCTGATGTTGCTCTAAGCTGATACCTTTTCCTTTCTGTGTTTTATCAGTACTGGTATTATGCACTGCACAGTATCTATAGGATAATCAGGGATGGATTCTTGGAATGCAGAAGAATAGAATTTAACTTTTGTTTTGTTTTGTTTGTTTGGGTTTGTGTTGTGTTTGTTTTTTTCAAGGTCCTTGTTAAAATATTTTATCTCTCTGATTTACAGAATGCTATTATTCAAAGCCTTCACGACTTCGGGTGTTTCTGTTTTACAAAAATCTGCTTAGGATCATAAGAATAATGAGTCCCGCAACAACAAGAGGTCTTTTGTGTGTGTTTATGTGTGAAATCTCAAAGGATGCCCTCCAGAACTCGTTACTGGGGCTAAATACTTTTTAGAGTCAGGAAGTGAATATGTCTTTGCTTCTGTCATTTTACTTATCACTTCTACTGCTCTTCATCGGTGTGGATTAAGCAGAGGATAACTTGAATACATTCGGAAAGGCTGAGAAATACACACAAACACACAATGGAAGAGCCTTCACAGCCAGCAAAACAGCCTGCAATGAGCTCAGCTTCCAGTTTATGATCTATGTTATAGCAAGACACACTCATTACCTCGTACTTAAAGGTCTATGACCAACTCCATAAAAATTCTTGAATTTTAGGATTTATTGGTCATTTCAAATCACATCAGACTGAAGCTGAAGCTGAAACCAATCCAGCTACACTTACTTTTTTTTTGCTTTTACAAGATTTGATCAAAATTTGTTTCTCCAGTTATTGCTTAGAAATGGGCAAAGGCATGGAGTTGGTGGGGACTTTGGGGTATGACTTTGTCAGTAAAGGCAGTGCTGCTGCTTGACTTGGGATCTCCGCTCTTGCCAGCCACTTCGAGGCACAAAAGGAGGTATTTACCCTCGTTGTGTACCTCTCCAAATCCAGCTGAATGTTTTCTTTTGCTGGCCTTCTCCACACAAGTACATTTATTTCCTGCACTGTACTTTTTTAACAACGTACGGATTGTATAAAAAATAATAGATTTTTTTTTCCCTACCAGTACAACACCAGAGAAATTCCTTCCCATTAAAAAAACCTGTTATTTTTAAATTATCCCTCTCCCTTGTCCCCCGAAATGATGATTTTTAAAATTTTGCTTTTGAACTTAATTTTTTTTTCCCAGGGAAATACTCTCTAGAAGGGGAAGCAAATTGGACTTTCTTGGGGCTTGCCAGCTGCCTGCCGAAAAGGGAGAGCATCAGGAGCCTTGTCGGCAGGCTGCTGCAGGCTGGCCACCCCGCGCCTGCCTCTCCACCTCCTCCTCCTCCTCCTCCTCCTCCTCCTTGCCTTCCCCCTAGCCTGGCTGCTGGGGAGGCAGCTGGGCTGCAGGGCCGGCAGAGCGCCAGGGCACTCAACCTCCCCTCCTCCCTCTTCCAGACCTGCTGCATCTCCCCAGCTGCCTGCCTGGAAGACTATTGTCAGTTTTGCTCTCTGCCTGCAGACGACAACAAAATCGACAGGGACCTTCCAGCCAAGCAGCCATGGAGCCATCGGTTTGATCTTTCCTAATAGAAAATCAAAAATTTCTGGCAAAATTGAAATTTTCCCATTAAAAAAATCCCATTTTTATGAAAGGCATATTCCTCTCCTCCCCCTGCCCCCCACCCCCGCCAAGTAATTCCAACGGAACATTCCCAGCTGCTGTAGTTTGAGAGACCTTTGATTTAAAGTGTATAGAAAAAAAGACTCGTGTGCTTGGCTGTGAAATAAGGGCTGATGAATGGAGTCAAATGCAAATACAAACTGCCTGAGAACCAATATGCAGGGTCCCAGCATCTGAAGATCAGGTCCAGGATATTTACATGACCTTAAAGGAGCTATAGGGGATTGTATCCTTACTATAAAGTACTAGAGATGATAATTAAGACTTACTTAGCAAGGTTAGGTCTCTTTTGAATAATTTACACAGGTCCAAACTCTCGTGAGAATAATTCCCAGCTCGCAATTACCACCAAACTGATTCAGAAAAGTATTTAAGCTTTTGTAGCCTCATCAAAATAGAAACCTTTTTGGCAGAAGCACATCAGACACTGTGAGAGAGAGGGGGAAAAAAATGATATTTCACCCAGAGCAGTGCTACAAAGTCACTTTTTTCTCTGTTCTGTCCACATGCTGTTGGGGGCAATTGTCATGGTGGTAAATGACCCAGGACTCCTGCTGTGTCATTCGTGCCTATAGTTTTTGGAAAAGAGAGGTCCCAGTGCCAGTGATGTCAGGGAGCCTCAATGCAAGACCTGGGCACACCTTTCAAAGGGGTATGAGACGAGATGGGATGAGATGACATGAGATGAGATGGTGCAGGCAGCCACCACCAACGTCCTGTGCTGGTGTCCCTCTGTGCAACCTCCAAGTCTGTGCTGAACACATTGCCTTTCCTTCCAACTGCAGGACTGCAGATTTGACCTGGAAAAGCTTCCACATTTGTGGTTTTCCCCTAGCAAGGACATCTCAGTTGGGTCAAATACCAGCTCCTGACTTCCAGAGGAGTGTGGAGACCTGTGCCCAAGGAGTCAGGTTGCTAGTGCTTGAAAAGGACTGTAGAAGCAATTCTGAAAATATTTCCCTGTGATCTGACACCACCCCCAATGATCTTGCAACAAGAGTGAGGAGCAGGTAGGACAAGGTCCACTCAGGCAAACCTCCCACTGGAGTAATCTGGAGCTTAATCTGAACAAGAGCTGTAAGAGGGTCAAATGTAGCTCCACCTGTGCTGCTGAATGGTGCAAGGCCTTGTGCAGGCTTTTTCCTGCAGATGAGTTCTCTCCTATGGGAGCAGCTTTCCACAGAACAATGCAGGAGCCTTTTTACACACACTGGAATGGTTTTGCAAGTAAAGCACCATTAAGAAACTGAAAGGCAATACAAAATAAATATATCAGAGGATTAAATGTGAATATAAATGGTCCAACCCAGACTGAACCCATGGAGATGCAGTGAGATGAAGCACCCCCTGACTGGTGCCTGGCAGGCAGGATGCTGTGCCGTAGGGCTGCAGGATTGGCCTCCTGTGGGGGCTACACCTTGTACCTCCTACAGCATTGAGTTAGAGGATGGAGTAACAGCTTTCTTTCTGAATGGTACTAGCTTTCTCAGATATAAAACAAACCATTTATTTGCATGTAAATATTTGCAATTAATTCTTGATAGTTTTATTTTCAAATGTTCATTAAAACTTCTCTCCCCTATATTTTATTCATATAGATCAGTCTTTGGCCAACATCTTTCATAAAGTGCTGAAATTTGCCCTTGAGGCATCAGATGGAGTAGTCAGATTGTCAAATAAGTCTCCTAATTGAAGTTAACGCTGGCACAATATTTGTCTTTTGAAAATAAACATTGCCAGCGAAGTTGCAGGTCCACCACTCTGTGTGCACTCTGACAGTGCTGGGGAGCCATGGAGCGTGTAACAGAAAAGGAGTCTGATATGGGGAATAGTTTAGAAATTAGTATGTTAGCATATTGTTTCAGTGAAAGACCAGATATGCTAGAGTTTACCAAATCAGCAAAAGCTGCTGGTTGTGTAGAAGTCACATGTTAACAGGTACAAGGAATAAATAAATATTCTATTTGGGCAATGTATTTGCATTTTTATATCCTAAAGGGTCAGAAGCAGACCTGGGAAATCAATAGTTCTCCTTGCACTGCAAGAAATTAATCAGTAACTTTGGAGACACTCTGTATTTAAGAAAACAAACTGAACGAACATCACATGGCTTTTAAAGACGTCCTCGTGTGACGTTCCTAGTGGGTTTGAGGCAGTAAAGGACTGAGTGTTTTTCAGTACAGTGCCTACAAGAAAACCAAAACCTGAACACAAGACAAAGCATAGTTGGATGATGCCCACGCCGAAATGAATCGGGAAGTGAACGTTAGTGCAGTTGTAAGAAACCTGATAGTGTATTGTGCCTGTTAACCATCTGTGAGGGAAAAGGTCACAGACCTGGGTTTTGCCACTCACTGGGAGTGCTATCTTACTTCTCCATTGCAAATCCAGCAGTTGGCTCCAGCAAAGGGCTTAAAAATCACTGTCCTCCTGCAGCAGGTGTCAGCTTGTGTGGAAGAGGGGCATGTGCTTTGGGATGTGCTGGGACTTCGTGTGGGCAGCTCCGGTGATCAGATGGGACTGCTTCAGGTACCAGGTGATGAGCAAAGGTAGCAGAATGTGGCACATAATGAAACCTTTAATGCCTGGGGTTTCCTTTTTCCCATTCACACAGTTTACAGTCAAAATGCTGGTTTGTATTTGTTGTTTGCTGTTACTCTGAATAAGAATCTCCCAGGAACAGTTCATAATACATGCAGTAACTGTGCCCCATAATAGCCACTTAGCTACATCACCTGATCCAGTCTATGCTCCTGAGCTATTTGGTTTTATTTAACAAATCCAGAAGTGATATAAGGGTGTCCAACATCTGCTATTCAGGTTCATGACTGGCAGGTCTCTGAATTCTTGCTAGGTGATAGTCCAAATGCCTAGGCTGAAAGTTCTACTTGATCAACAGAGAGAGGGCTATTGGATAAACTGCATCCTTTAACAGAAGGTGATCAGACAGCCCCCTCCTGCCTTAAGACCCAGTCCTGGCTGGGGAGCATCCTGGGAACTCTGCCAGTATCCCCTTGGGCCCTCTGCTAGGCCGTCCCGTTTCCAACCTGAGCAAAGTCAACTGGTCTAAGAGCACAAGTGAAACAACCTCATTTAGAATTGCTGTATATACAATGACTGTACTCATGTAGCATACAGTGGTGGTAATGGGGTGTCCTTGGTGAGTCTCCTGCTGCCCCAGTGGGTGCAGCTGCTCCATGCTGGATGCCCTGATGTTTTCAGTTCAGCCCAACGCAGAGCTGCCCCAAAGATGCTGTTGACAATCATTGTGCAAGCAGGGCCATGAAGGGCTCCAGGCAAGCCTGGGACTGCAGCACAGGAGAGTAGGAAGATGCTGTAAAGTTGTCTGTGTCTCGTGGTCTCCCCAGCTGAAAAGCACTTGAGAACTAAACGTGCTTGCACACACTGCAACAAGGACAGAGCGCTTGCAATGATGTCGAGTGGCTCTGAGCCATGTGAACCGAGCCTGGGAGCTTTAGTTTAAAGCACTAATACCCTAACAGGGCTCCCAATGATGAAATGAAACCCACTGACTTTAAGATGAGCAGAATGAGGCTTTTGTATCAATGTAATACAAAGCAGGAATTGCTTGATGGCAAGTGAAGACTTACTGATAGCGTGGGAGCAATAAAGAGCTGATCCTACTTCCATTAACTTTATTGGGAGCAGACCCAAAATATTCAAGTGGAGATTGGCATATCACATCTATCTAATCTAAAGTATCTCAGGATTTATGTTATGGTATCAGCCCTGAGACAGACAGATGAAATATTACTCTTACTACATTTAATTTATAATCTTCATCTCACTAAACCTCCACCTACCTACTTATATGGTCCCCATTACCAAAGTAGTTGAGTGACTGCCAAGTATTTAGACATATAAATAAAATAGCATAGATTATTTTGTTCTCTGCCTCCCCACTTCTGTAGTTCATAAGTTGTCCTGCAAGGTTTAGTCTTGTTCCTGTTTAAGGTTTTGTACCTAAGTGGATGGAACTGTGAATCTCCAGTTTGTCTAAAACTTTTTTTGGGAAAAAAAAGTTTGCCATAAAAGAGATGCACATTTACTGCTGAATATGTTGAGATCAATGACTATCAAAAAGGATAAAAGCAAATAATGGAGTCTAGCTTCAGGCACTGTGAGAATCTCATTGCATAAGCTCACAAACTTCCCCTGTTGGTTCACAGTACAGATTGTTCCCATCAAATGTCATGGGAGGTCATGTTGGTGGAAGGAGATGTGATATCTCAGGAAGCAAAGTCCAATACCCTGAATGGCTTTGACTGTCAAGACAGAAACACTGGGCAAATCAAAGGAATTTGTGCTACTGAGTAAATGGGATGCTGTGGTTGGAAGCTTCCAGATCTTTCACAGGACTCGTGGCTTCTTTCCTAGGCATAATAAACAGCCCCTGCAAAACTTCAAAGTCGAAGAGTGCACGGGGGGATCAGCCTGTGTCACACAGGGGTGGCTCTATACTTTTGGTTGGTCAGTCACAGGCAGAAAGGTGATTACCAAGGATTGAGTAAAGATGTGTGCTTCCCTTCTTAATAACCTCTCATAAGCTTCATAAGCTCTCCTAAGGTCTCCAGCCCCAAGCGGGCACTGCTGCAGCTACCAGCTCTTCAGAGAGGAACTCTTAGAGAATGTGGCTGAAGCAAGACATTCAGGACCAAAGTAACCACTTCTTTAGGCTGTGTACTCAGGCCAGTTCTCATCACAGTCAATGCTCATCGTGTGGCAATCAGTGGTTGCATTTTGTTTGGGTTCAACATGGAGCAACAATTGCTCTGAGACTGGTACAAAGGGAGGAACACAAGACATTTCAAGATGTGTCCTCCAAAGCTGCACAGGACTATATTTTCTCTTCTATTCCTGGCTGCTGCTGAGCTCATGAATCTCCGCCAATGGATAAACAGATAGCCCTGGACCATTTTCATAATTGTTTCTGGATATATCCTTCCTCAATCTTATTCCACACAAAACTTCTTGAATAGCTCATTTAAGGAGAAAACACTTGAAAAGTATATTAGCAAACTCTTCCAGTGGAGTAAAACCATCAACATGGAAAATTCAAGTTTTCAAGAGAGCCATTAAGTGTGATTAAACCTTTAAAAAGGGACAACAATGAATGCAGCCTTGTATTTAGCAATTTCATATCTTTAATTGTACAAAGATTTTCTTTAAAAGCACAAGCCTGAAAAGAAGCTGAATGTTACAGTATTTACTGAAGGAAAGCAATGAGAGAAGGCCTGTTCACCAGCTAATGGAGTGAAGCCCAGAAATAATGACAAAAAAGCGGTAACGACCGCTCTCCAACACAACATATATAAAAGAGGGAGCCATAAAAAGGCAACAATTCTTGACTTAGCTTTGAGTTTCACAATGACTGTGATTACAGATAGCAAGTGGAAGAGCATATAAGAATGATGAAATCTAGTTGGCTTTGCAATTGAGATTCAAGTGATAAAAAGCAAAAAAGCAACAGGGCCATTGAATTTCTGCAGCACAAATTTTGGATGGGGTATGAGAAATGGAAAGAAAGGAATAAGAACAAGGCCATCAAGAAGTTCAGCAGAAAATTAATACATTCTCGTCCATTCCCTCTAATAATAAACACAGAAGGGACCAGATCCTCAGCTGAACTGAACCGGAATGCCAGTGATTGAATACATTTGCTGCTCCTGCAGATGTGAATGTCACACACATCCTGGCATACTTTAGTCTGCGCTGTCCTGCAGCATCTTTCATGTACATAGAAAACTCTGTCAAGAGCTAGAATGAAAAAAAAAGTTATTTAACTGATGGAAGCATACAATATTTTATGTATACGATGCATTTAATACTAGTTTAATTACTAGTGTTACATTAAAGAGAAAATATTTTGAACACATTTTAATGACATGTTAATTATCACCTTATTTCTCTTGATAAATATTTTTTTTAAAAAATGTTAACATCTGATCTGCAATCATGTGTACATGGTTTTCTTCATATATATAATACTAACCTTATGTGTGTATGTACTTTTATGTGGTAGAGGTGTGTTATCTCAGCTCCAGCCTTAAGCACACTTTAAATTTTAGCAGGCATCTTTCTGTGTTGCTTTTCCTAAAGCTTTTGCTTTACATTTTAATGAATGCCTTGAAAGTGCAACTGCTATGCACTCATTTATTTAGAAAACAAAAAAAAAACAAACAACAATTTTTTTCATACTTGTGGCTCTAGAGAAATTAAAAAACAACAACAAACCAAGCTGAACCATAAAGGTACAAAGTCCAGAAGGCAAATCAAAAGAATTGGAAAAGTATTGAAATTACAACCTGATGACTAGCTGCAGGAAAGCACCAGGCTGGAGCTTGTGGTCCCAGCAGACCTAGCAAACTTGCAGGGAGAAGGATGACTGAGGTTTGATGCTGTCACATAGAAAGATTGAGCAGAACCATATTCATTCTCTGAGTAGTTTGTTCAAACAACTTTACGGCATTTACACAGAGTAACACGAGCTGTAAGCTTGCGATTTAACATTATGACTACTTGCATGAGCAATGAAATAAAAACAAGGAGTCGGGGAGCAAGGGGGTAATGTACAGGTGTCAGCACATTGGTAGGCAGAAGGACAATGGAAATGGAAACCATTACAAAGACTACAAAAGTTTATGGGACTCTGGGACAACCGTATGAGAAAAATGTTTGATGCCTACCATGGAACCAGTGGTTTGCCACTGATAGCCATATGGGATGTGTCTGCAGAGGTTATCAATATAAAAAATCAGATGAAAATACTGTTTCAGAGCAGCCAATCTGCAAATCTGCAATCTGCAATCAGCCTCATTCACTGAACAGTTTCAGCTGGAAAAAAGAAAACACACTGGAGAAAGATACAATCCCTTGCTCAGGTCTGGTATTGAATTTCAACAGGGGTTTGTGAGCCTGAGCACTTGCCTGTAGATCTGTTGGCTTAATATGTTCTCTCTCTACAAAATCTTACCTCATAAGGATCATTAGAGCATCAGGACAACAGTCATAGTGTTAATCCACTTTGCACCAGTGAAGTGATGGAATGCATGTATCCTTTAGACCAGCCTGGGCCATCCCAGGATTTCCCAAATCTCCCTTACCCAGTGTATAATTAATTACTCAATGCAAAATAATCTGCTTCAACCTTGTAAAAGAACTCTAGACTTGATCCAACAGCGGGCGTAGTCCCAGTGTGGGGCTGTAGTAGAGAATTCCCAAGGTCTCCTCCAGCCAGCTTTTCTGTGCCTTTGTCATGATTTCCCATCCCCAGTTTGATGGGCGTTAGATAGGCACCTGCTCTTCAGTGGTTGGCATCTATCCCCCCAAATGAATACATGCCTCTGCTTTGGGATTTCCTTTGCTTTTATTGTGCAAGTTACCCAGAGATGGTCCTGGAAAGATTACCTTGGGTTTTTTGGCATGGTCCTAGAGGCAGACACTGACTGAAAAACATGGTGTTAGTTCCAGGAACTGCTGCTACTTATAAAGCACTTAACTGAAAAGTAAAATGAAAAGAAAAGAAAAGAAAAGAAAAGAAAAGAAAAGAAAAGAAAAGAAAAGAAAAGAAAAGAAAAGAAAAGAAAAGAAAAGAAAAGAAAAGAAAAGGAAAAAAAAAAGAAGAAGAAAAAAAAAGAAAATTAGTTCTATCCTGGCTCAAACCAGGACAAGAACAAGCACTGAGGCCAGACAGCCCTGGTACTGAAGCTGGAGGCTCCTTGCTTTGACAAATGACCCTGCCACTGAGACACACTGAGTTAGGGAGCATAGCTGTTAGAAGAGTCCAGCAGGAGAAGGTCCCTCCAGGTATGGCTGTTAATTTTGAAACACATTTTTAATTACAAATATGTTTCAAGTTGGGATTGAGGGCTCCTGGTAGCTCTGAAAATAACAACCAAAGTTGAGCCATAATGGTCATTAGAGGCACTGAAAACAGTTGTAAAACAATGTAGTGGTATTTCATGCAGTTACACCAGCTCTGGAAAATAGTCACTGGAGGCATTGTAACAAAACTCTTGCCTGACAAATGAAGAAGAGGACAATGCCTGTAATTTAGATTTTGCAGTCTGCCATCAATTAAGTTGTATGAAAATCACTAGACCGAAGAGGGTATTTGTGTGAGAAAGGTGAATGAAAATGTTCACTGTGGACTACGTACACTGAAGTTTTGCTAATGAGTAAACAGTGCAAATACAGAGTTCCACTGTCTAAAATAGAAACAAACTAAACTCAGTTTCTCTGTGCCATGGCCCTTATCAATGGTAATAATAGGCACTTAAGCAAGACAATATTTTATTATTACAGTAAAAAAATACATCTTTATAAAAATGAAATTATTAATTGATTCATAAATGTTACATCCCTGACACTCCTAGGAGTGTGCCATTTTCTTCCAATGGAATACTTAGGCAATTACTTTTTTTGATTAAGGCAGGAATGTCTGGATGTATGATGGTTTCTGCACTAGCAAAGCTGCTGTGATGTAATCTGCTGTTTGCATCTACTAACCTGTGGTGACCAGAATCCATTATTTCCAACAGACACAATGGCAACCAGAAACATTACTCTTACAATACTGAAGAGTGCAAATGTATTATCTCATGACCTCCAAAGATATAGTATGTGGCACCGCTGATCAAAAAGTTTTGAGACTGGTTTGCAATGTAGTTGCATCTATTTGCTCATAGATAATGACTCCTGTCACTTGTTTTGTTTTGAACCTCCAAGGAGAATTAATTACTCATATATGTGATCTTTGAAAACATGTCCATGTCAAGAGCAGGAGAGCTGGGAGTGAACAGGTTGAGGAGACAGAGAAACAAGCTGTTGTGAGTGGGGGGTGAAATAAAAGCTTAGTTGCATGGGGGAATGGCAAACAAGGCAGCAAAGCAGTTGGAGAGATGTTTTAGTTCCCTCAGGGGCAAGAATAGTTAAACAAAGGTGTTTTTAAAAGTGTATCATCAGGCCTTGACTAGCCATTCACCAGTGGTGGTCAATCAAATCTTTTCCTTATACAAGCCAGGCCTCTCTGGCACCCCCAAGGAAGGTGCATTTGCTTATGCTAAGCCTGAATTTGGCCCAGCAAAGCAAGGCAGAGAGAGCTGCTACTGGGAGACCACAGTGAAAAGCACACATTAGAAGCCAGGGACTGCCAGGATGAAAAATACCCTGGATGGATTTGGCCACCAAGCTATAAATGATAGCTATGCCCAGTTTGCTGAGCTGCACACCCAGGTATGAGAGATTTATTTTGTTGGCCATGACCAAAACTTACATTAAGCAGACATTTACTTTTTGTTTGTTTTTCTTTGTTTTTCTCCTCATTATTTTATTGTGACAAAATGGTAGAACTATCTCCATACCTTTATTGCGCATGTCTTATATCAGCAAGTTGGTAAACAAATTTGACCTTAAGTCATGAAGAGGCCTCAGTTGCCTGGTTTTGCTTTATAAAGCTTGATTTGGGATAAAGCATCCCCAGCTTGTTTTCAGCTTTGTTATGCTCTCCCTCCCTTTCATACACATACACGTGTGCATGCGCTCATGCTTCAATTTCTGCTTTAATGTCATTTCCTATAACTTTTTTTCCAAATAAGTTCTAAAGACTCCAAATGAAATGCTGTTTAGAAGCTGTTCCTATTTGTGTCAACACTGTTAACAGAACAGTTTGAGAGGTTGTTGCCTTTTAAAAAATGCAATCAACATTTCAGCTTTCTTGCTTATTGTTGATTCCTGTTCTCTGCTATCTCATTGATCCCTAATCCAAGATGTGTGTTTGGCTGCCTGTGGAATATGTTGGGATGACCAGCATAGCTGTGCAAGAAGTCATTGTCTGCCTCCTGCATTCTCTGATGCCTGGAAGAAGGACAAATGTGCCAGGTACCTGTCACAAATTGTGCCGATTGTACCTGGCACAGCATGTGCTGCCAAGCAGGCTGGCACGGCAGTGCCACTGGGAGCACTAGGGGGGCAAAGCAGAAGCACCCCCAGAGCAAGGGTGGAGGGGTGCAGCATCTCTACATACGACATCCTTGGGCACACTCTCTGCACTGGGAGAAGCACAGCACGCTGGCATGCAGGGAGTCTCCCATTCCCTTGCAAAAGTCTCCCATTCTCTTGCTCTTTGAGGAAGGACACAGAGAGAGAGACCCATTCTCTGGCTGCAGGAAAGGGTCAGCTTGTAGGACCAAGTGCATGGTGTAAATGTGTGTTGCCCTTGCTGTTACACTGATGTAAATTAGCACACATTTTTCTGTGAGTGAGCTTGACAGAAAGTGAGTGCCAAAAGAAAAAATACATGGACTAGATCAGATCAAATGTGTTTAACAATCCCAATGAAAGTGTAGAGAAGTACACTGGTCCCTTAACTCAATGAGTCCTTCTTTCTTAACCTGTCTATTGAAGTGCCAACTATGGGAACCACTAGAAATGCCTTTAGAGGAATGCAGAAATCCTAGAATAGAATCATACTATCATTTTTGTTGGAAAAAAACCTTTGAGATCATCAAGTCCAACTGTTAAGTCAGCACTGCCAAATCCACCACTAAACCATGTCCCTAAGCACCAGTGTGTCAGTAATAATACAGGTATTTTAAAATTCACCCAACTCCTGCGAGTTCCTCTATATGACTGTTTCTAAATTGCAGATAACAAGACCCACACCAGTACATGAGCAGCCTTCAGGAATGTGGTTCCTTCAAGGCTCATCAGGAGTATCTCTGTCCTGCACTCAGGAAAAGTACCATCATGTACAGGTAGGTTTTAGTGTCTTCTTTGCTTCTTTGCAGCTGAAAAGTGCCCCCAGTCAGTGTGGTTTTGCTTGGGAAGGTATTACAAGAAAGCTAGCCTTTAAGAAGAGAAACAAAGTTCTGAAGACAATTGCTGTCATGGAAATGTTTCATTTCTGCTGGCATTTTCCATGTTTCTTCAACAAGTATTTCTGCATGGGAGAGGAGTAAAATAGCAGGGGAAAAATGCGCAAAACAGAAGAGAGTAGCAATACTGATCCTGCAAAAGGGGAGCATTTTCCCATATTTAAACTCCTTTCTTCATCTGATTGAAACTGGATCCATGCACAAGAGTTTTGTTGGACCAAGACTCCATGATACCAGGTCAGCCTGTGGCTCAGACAGACCACTAGTACACTAAAATCAAGTGGAATGATGCTGGAAACCCCATAAGGGGGGGCAAAATGAAAGTAATTTATTTTTTTTCCCTCATGAATTGAACATGACTTCCAGATAAAGAGGATAAATCTACCCTGCGCTGACTTTGTTCAAAACAATAGGCACTCTTTAAGTGTGTTTCACCCAGTTCCACTTTCTTTTTTTTAAGGACAAAGATGTGGTTTTACCAAATGGCCCACCAGGGCTCTGCCAAAACAGTCCAAGTCCCACTGGCTTGTTGTTTCCATAACCCTGCCAAGTGACCAGTGAGAGCTGGTGGGGAGTGAGATGCCTGAGCAGGAAACAACCACCAAGGGGTTTTAAAGAAAGTTATGAGAGGGGCAGCAGAAATTTGACATGAGAAAGGATGGGAAAGCCAGAGTGGGGGGCATCTGTGGCATTCAGAAAGGACTTTTTTTTCCTTGTTGGGCTTGGGGGCATTTTTTACACCCATATGGAAGGATAAATTAGTATGTGGATGGCAGTGAATGTAAGTGGCTTGAAAACAAAATAAGCAAGCACTTGATCAACAACACTTTGTGGGTGCAATTGTTTATCCAATCCAACAGAGACAGGTTTCACAAGGACCCTCTCTTGTCCTGAGCCATCTTATTGTCCTTGTTAAAAGGCATTTAAAAGCACAAAATACTTTTATTAAAAATGCTTTTCAGAGCTAAATGATATTAAGAGCACTTTCTGTAGCTTGCATTACTATTTAGGAGAGCATGTTATTTCTTTTTAATTTGCTCACTCATTCCTGAATAACTTTTCATAGGACTCCAGACACTGCAGCATGACAGCTAAACCAAGGAGCATCGGATGCAATGGAATTGCTCTACAAGCAACCTTGCCAAAGGCCCTTTTGCTGCACAAAGCTGGCTCTATCTTTGTATATTGAGGGAGGTAAATCAATGTTAAATGCTTGGCTCTTTTCACAGGACAATGACCAGGACCTAAGCTGCGTCCTTCCTTTTTGATTGACACTTGAAACGTTGATTTGGAATCAGCCAGAGGCACTGCTACAAGCTTGAAGCCTCTGCTGGGGATAACAACTGGTGACATCTGCAGAAAGGCCGACAAAAGGCAGTTGAAAGCCGTGTTTGTTGCTTTCCCCTCTCAGATCTCCTCTCTTTCATGGAGCTCCTTACTTGCTTTAATATTATGATTCAGCACCTGGCTCTTTTGAACCTTGCTTTAAACTTCAAAAGGCGAGGTGGTATTAACAAACATGAAACAAAAAAGTGGCAGTAGTTTGATTTACTGTTGTCGTCTTATCAAGGGGGTTTTTTGTCACCAGCTGCCACTTTCTGTCATCTTTGGAACCATTATCATTTCTCTAAAATCTAAAAGACTCCACTTAATAACAGCTTTGAATACAGGCAGGATCAGTAACATATACAGTTCTGGGATGACAGGACCGTCAAATGAAAAGAAAGATGTTGCAAACAAAAAAAAAAATCTTAAAAAAAACCCCAATAAAACAAATAAAAGCTGCAGTACTTCTAAGTGACCTTGATTTCAGAATTAAACAAATCAAGCACAATTCCATTGTTCTTTTTGGATTCATTCTGCACCTTCCTTGCAATATTTCTTTTTTGTTCTCGGAGGTAAAGGAAAACAAAGCCAAGGCTTCCAGAAAAACTGCTCAGCATACAACAAGCACTTGCTATCACATGAGCACTGTAAGCTCCTCACTTGTAAAAGTGCCAGTGATAATTACCAGTCTCGTTTCACTGCTGTCCTAGCCCAGTAGCTCTCACTCAGACTGAGGTGGAGCCTTGAAAGCTGCCTTACTAGGGCAGACTCATTTTTACAGCACCTTTCCATGTTTCCCTGACATCTTTCCCAATAGTGCTGAGCTGATCTTCAGCTGCCAGGGCAGCACCTGAAATGCCTCTGTGCCTCATCGGGCCAGTTTGACCATCACAGCTTTCCAGGTTCAGTTAAAAGCAATTAAATAAACTCTAGTTTCTGGCCATAAACCTACTGCACTTTCTCACTTGCCACCTCACCTTCCTCTACAGGAATATCATCCTTACCCCTTTTGTTGGCTGATTTATAATGGTACACACAATGAACATACCTGGAAGGAGAAATTTCTACCAGTGCCTTCTAAACTCATAAATTATATGAGGTAAACCTTACTCAGGTTTAAACCTGCACTTTTGCTTCTGCTCATTTTAGGAGCTATTTCCATCTGTGCAAAAACAGTGAAAATGCCTGCAAAACCAAAGGTATTCTCTCGGCTGTCCCCAGAGAAGTGTTTTCCCTCCCACTAGCTCAGTGCAATGCAAGGCAATGGGGAAATGTCTGCTCCAAAATGTTTTCTCCAGCATCTCGGCAGTTGGTGTCCCTGCCTCTGCCCACTGACCCTCTCCAGACTCTTTTCATTACAGTAATCTGAGGAGGTTTACTCCCAGTGTCTCTAGCTAAAATGGGGGTGAAAACAACAAAGTAGCAATTCTTTGTAATCTGAAAATATTGATGTCCTGATCAACAGAAAGCCAGAATTGGCAGAATAAATAATTGAGTACTTGTTTTTTTTTATTGAGATGTGACAAAACTCATACAAAAGTAAGAGAGGGGTTGCTAAAAATACTTATTATCTTCTGATGGAAAAGCTCGCTCCATAATCACACTGAGGTTTTCTCACGGAAGATGTTCACATTTTAAATTTAAGTAATTTTAACAAATGTTAATTACCACATGCTAACTAGCAGAAGTGTGTGTGTGTGGGAGATGTTGTATATTTATATGTTCCAGACTTAGAACATATTAGAATATAGGCTTTTTTCCAGTTTACTCTCATATGAATGAATGTGTTACCTAATTACAAAAGAAAGATATCACAAAAAAAATTATGTAAGAATCTTTCCCCAGTATATTCTTTTGAAGAGAAAATCCAGAATACGTTTGCCATATCAGGTCAAGTAGAAATCTGAGCTTGAGCCTATTAAAAGTGCCTGCGACACAGAGGAACTGAAGCAATGTGGCTGTGCAGGGTAGAGAACAACAGGGATGTGGTTTTGATTTGACTCACAAACCCAAGAAATTCTGAGATAAAAAACATAGGAAACTGTCGGTGTGATTGAATCAATGCTCCTGCAAGGTTGAAGATGAATGCAGGAGGAGAGCTGATGACCATATTAGATCTGTACATACATTTAAATCTATCTATTTAATTTGTGTAATTTAACCTCTATGTGGTCAGTATATTAACTTACATATGTTTTCAATATATTTATGATTATAGCAGAAGATATCTACAGCATTGCATATATATATATAGCAGCATATATATATATAACATTATAAATATAACTATAGCAGCATTTATTTATAGTTTGAACATATAGACACTGAATTTTGGCTTGTAGTTTCCCTGACAGATTTTGGAAATGAGAAAACTAAGATCAGTATTTTCTTAAAATCACTGACAACAAAATCTGAGATAAATATCTGGCAGGCTAAGAAAACTCAATGTGCAGTTAGGTCAGAGCATCTGATGGACCTGAAGATGCAATCCCAAAATCACACATATACCTTTGTAGTGTCTAAAAATTGCCTAGTACAAATTCCCAGAATGAGAAAGATGTGCAGCATTAAAACAGTCTCACAGTCTCTACCAGAAGGTCTCCAGGGCTGGCAGAACAAGCAAAACAAGGGAACAGGAGCATTACATTGAATTGGTGATTCAAGATGAAAACTACTGATGTTGGAGGAATACCTTCAGAGGGAGCACCTCTGTATGTGGAAAGACACAGAAGTATAAGGGGATGGAAAAATCCCAGTAGCCTGTGTTCACTTCTAGGCAAAAAAAAAAATAAAAAAAATAAAAAAAAAATAGCAAAAGCAACAAAGTCATTGCAAGGATTCAGTCAGGCCCGAGAACTCATATGCAAATTCGCAAGTAGTTTAGTCAACATGCAACCACTCCCAGGCAAGTAGAATGAGAAAATGTAATATAAATAAATCTGTATGAATCAGCTTTCTAAATGGTCTGCTCTGTACTTGCTTTCAGGGAAAGCAGAGGTTGTTTCCTCAGAGGGAATGAGGTTGCGGATCTGTTTCAAACTGATGGCATCACATAAGGTATTTTTGAGAGCAATTACTAGAATGAGTATCCTATAATCCTGATTTTATTGGTAGCAAACATAATAGGAATGAGATGAATAACAAAATTCAAATATATATCTGGAAAGAGTGATAAATTCTTGCGAGGGGAGTTGTGAACACAAACCTGTCAGAGTTTTTAAAGGGGATCACAAATATCACGAGGATGTTTATGTTATGATTATTATGTAGTGGGTGTTTAAAACTCTATTCATAGCATCCTTCACCATAAACTCTTAAAGAAACCAAAGAAACTCATATTGTGGTTTAATCCATGACTAACAGGTATGAAATAAAATTTAGGAATAAGTAGCAATCATCATTTTAATGGGAATTGAGGTTACTGATGTGGCTTTAAGAGGACTTTGCTGTTCTCAACATCGATTATTCATTAGGGAAAGGTGTGAACTCTGAAAAGGCAATGTTTTCTGGCAGAAAGTTACACTGGAGAGCTGCAGCAAAAGCTGACTTTGAGAACTGCAAAAGAAACTCATAAACTAAATGGTGGAGTGACAGAATGGCAGGTGAAATTAATTGTTGGTATTTGTAAAGTAAAGAAGATAGGAAAAAAATAGCTCTAAATACATTCTTGCTATTCATGAAGGAGATCTTGGAGTTGTTACAGATACTGTAGAGTCATTCCCTAAAAAACTCAATTCAGTATGCAGAGACAGTCACAGGGAAAAGAAGAATGTCTGGAATCATAGAGAAAAGAAGTGAGTGGAACACTAGCAACAACAATGGGTGACATCCTGAGTGGAGAGCAGATCCACTTGTTCCTCCTCCTCCAAAAAGGAATATTCACTTGCATAGGTGTAGATACTGGAAAGTGTGAAAAAGGACAACCAGAGAAGAGAGTAAAAAATGAAAATACTTTGCCTTGGAAAATGGGTAGATTTAGAAAATCCTAAAAAGGTTGGAGAATGTAACTAGGGGATGATTATAATTATGAGGTGTTGGAGCAGGTGCAGAGGAGAGCAACGAGGTTGGTGAAGGGACTAGAGGGAAAGTCTTATGAGGAGAGTCTGAGGGAGCTGGGGTTGTTTAGCCTGGAGAAGAGGAGACTCAGGGGGGACCTTATCACTTCTCTACAACTACCTGGAGGGAGGTTGTAGTCAGGTGGGGGCTGGGCTCTTCTCCCAGGCAACTAGTGACAGGACAAGAAGCCAGGGCCTGAAGCTGCACCAGGGGAGGTTTAGGTTGGGTATTCGGAAGCACTTCCCCCTGGAAGGGGTGATCAGACGCTGGAATGGACTTCCCAGGGAAGTGGTGGAGTCACCATCCCTGGAGGTGTTTAAGGAAAGACTGGATGTGGCACTTAGTGCCATGGACTAGTTGATGTGCTGGTGTTAGGTCATAGGCTGGACTTGATCATCTCAGAAGTCTTTTCCAGCCTCAATAATTCTGTGATTCTGCGATTATTTCCCAGAATATAAGAACTAAGATAACCTCACTAAATGAGGAGGCAGCAGAATCAAAAGGAATTACTTTTAAATGCTTTTAAATGCATTGCTCAATTACATTTTGTAACTTATTCTGAAGTGAAATGTTAGAATCCCAGGGTACAAATGAATTTAAAAAGTGGCTACACAGGAAGATCCCTAAAGTGAGGACCGTTTTTTTTGTTTTGTTTTGTTTTGTTTTTTTTTTAAACAGTCATCTTTGGACAGTTAATTTGTCTTGTATAAATACAACTTTAAAAAAATCATGTGCATTAATATGCTAAATTGCCCTAGTTTTATCATCTGTGATCTTTCCTGTGTCTGTATTTCAATCAGCAATCGCCCTTCCCCTTTGTCAAAATGTACTTATGGAAGTCCAGCTTTCATCTGTACGTATGAGGAGTAACTCAATCCCCCCTTTGAAAAATGGAGTTACACCTGGAGTTACACCTGGCTTTAGTTGGCTTGCATGGATGGTGTAGGACTGTCCAAGTTTCAGTAAATGCAGGACATAAGTAGCACATTGTACAGTTTTTCTGACACCAGTAACAGTTTGCAGGATTAAGTTATAAACAGATATGTACTATAATAGCAATAAAAATGCTGATGTGTTTACTTCTTCAACTGCTTTTGGACAGTTATTTTCTGGATACTTTTCCTTCTGCATTTATCATCACGTTAATGAAGCACCTACACAGATTGCTCCTTCACTCAGTTTTCTCTCTGCTGCAGATGTGGCTGGCCCAGATTGAATGAAGTGTTTAGTCATCAAGAAGTCAGGAATTTGAAAACCCAAGCTCACAGAAGTGCTCCAGGTGAGTGCTCCAAGAAAATGCTCTAAAACTCCTCCTCACTGTTAATAAAACTATGAAGCACATGTTTGCCTAAACTCGGGCCCCATCTCTACAGTTTAATGGCCCCTTTTTATTTTAAGAACCTGTGACTCACCCTAGAAGGCGGTACCTTCACAGTTTCTTAACAAATACGTGGTCAGAAATGCAAGACTTCTGTTCAGTGCTTTTACCAAAGTCAGTTCACCTCCTCAGTCTGGGAAAGGGTCACAGGCACCAGGTTATAGACTAAGGATGATGTGCGAGCATCCCCCTATGTAAAGTGGGTCCATGTGAAGAAGGGAAGGTGAGATTCATAGGATTAGAGATGAGCAAGTGTGGAACTGTGTGTTCATCCTTCCAGATGACCAAGACTGCTAGGAAGAAGAGAGCTGTTCTGGATTACACTGTATATGCATTTAATTGTATGGGTTAAGGACAACAGGAAAAATCCAGAAGGCTAGCCCTGTAATTCCCATCACCTACACACACACTTCAGCCAGTGTGTCATACTTGTTATTTTTGATCTAAGAGTGACACCATGCACCATGTCAAGCATGGTAATCCCAGCTTGAAACCAGAGAGAACATTAGCATTGGTTATTTCTTCATCACTATATCATGGTGATAGGGCACTCCTTTGGCAGATAGATCAAATTGATTCAATCCCTACAGATCAGAGAAGGAACTGCAGGTTACTACGTAAAAAGTGGATCAGACTTCCTAGTGTGTGGTCATGTCCCCCTGAGGAGACCTGTACCAGCCTCTGTGGAAACAAGGTGATATTTCTTCCTCCTTGCTGAAAGCCCATGGCTGCTGGACATGGGCCGGATGCCTCACCGGTGTGACCAGGGCAGGTCTGTACAGGGGTGGGTTGGAAGCCCCAGGCAAACCCCTAGGGAAGCAGCAGGAGGGCTGGGATGCTCAGGAGCTTCTGAAGTTACCTGGCTGCAAGTATGGAGGTACGTGCTGCAAGTTGCTGCTGCATGTCTAAAATCTTGCTGTAGTAGTGGGTTAGGTGCTTGTGGTCTTTCATTTGGATCAGAATTCCAAGTCCTTCCCCAGCACCATGCTTTGGGGTATTTGAGCTGCACCACACCACAGAGAACAAGCTGTAGGAGATACATTAAAGGATAGAGTCAAATAACATAGGCAAAATCAAACACTGCTTTCTCATTTCTGGGCACTGTAAATGAGTAACTACACTGGGGACTTATGAGTGTGTGGCTTGTTAGAAGGAGCTGCTTTGGGCTCCTGGTCAGCATTAATGCTGGCCAGTTTAAAGGTATCTTTTGTTTTTTACTCACATTTGCTGTGCACATCTAATCTCACACCGAGGTGAACTCCATAGTGTGCTGAAATAATGCGTTTCATCAGGAGAGCTCCCTCACCCACAGGCTTGTTCCTCCAGCTAAAAATATCCCAAAGCAAAACCTCCGAAATGGCACCCTCCTCTGGCTCAGCCGCACCCACAGCCAAACAGACGTATCTGGCAATCACAGCAGCTCCCACGGAGCTGAAAACTGCAGGAAACTCCGCAGCAAAACAAACAGAACGCTGACGAACACGTGCAAAGCTCTGGAGATCCCGATTCCTGTCACCCGACCGTGGGGTATCAAATGTCAAGAACCAGTGACTGCAAACCAGCGCCCAGCCCGCAGGCCTTCCTCTTGGCCAGGGGGTACCCATGCATGTTGCCCCTGTCTTCCCTCCGTCACAGCAATGCAAAGCCCTCCCAGGAGGCCAGCCCTGGACTAAAAAATTCCATTTACAGCACGTGTGTTCCATGGAGGTGATCCTCAGGACACAGACACTTCCAGCAGGCACATGATTTCTGTAGAGATTACCATGAAACAATGGAGTGCAGGATTTGGCTCTTTCTGCTGTAACAAAGTAAAACACACATCATTAAAAAATGTATACATATACACAGCAAGGTGTGACAGTTCCCAACATTCACTTACTGTGTGTGACCCTCCAGCAGAGATGTGAGGGTCCAGGTCTCCTTGCAATGTCTACAAGTGCATGCTTGCCATTTTGTGGTGATTGAGGCCCAAAAGTTCGCTGCTCTTGCCCCCAGCAAATACAAGCTGCACTGGCCAGCTGTTGGCAAGGTGCATGGAGCAAGGCTCTGCCTGACCTTGTGGTACACCTCTTGCTCTCAGCCACACAGGTACTTTCACAGATTTAGAAAAAACTGCACCCAAAGGATATTCCCAGGAACCTCAAGTTTTGCCTTCTGTTGTAGCCTCAAGAAGATGGTATGTCAACAGCAAATGAAGCTTCTGTAGAAGTCACAGAGACCCTTTTTCAAGTAGGTATGGTTGTAAAGCAATTGTGATTTATCTTCAGGGTAGATCAGGAATAGATCTTTTCCCCTCACATTCACATGAGGTTGCAATCACACTCATGTATGCACCAGACTACCTGAGACTGAAGGATTTGCTCTGAGAAGCATATGCAATGGTGATGTCTCATAGTCATGCTCACCTGCCTCTAGTCCCAAAGCTTATGAAAGGAAGCTTTAGGTCTGGTCCAGCAGACCTGATGCACCCTGATGCAGATCCTGATTTATCAGTGCGCTGGTGGTGGTGCCTGAAAGCAGAAGCAAGAATAGATTTGTAGGAAAGTGGCCAAAGCAGAACTTGCTTCTCTTCCTGCAGCTGCCATTGTGATTAATGTACCTGACAGAAGGCATAGCGTGTGCCACATACTACCTTACCGAGAAAGCCAACTGTATCCTGGGCTGCATCAAATGAACTATAACCCCCAGGTCAACTACTCTGCTCTTGTGAGACCCCACCTGGAGTATTATGTCCAGTTCTGGAAACTTCTGCACAGGAAGGACATGAAGCTCTTGGAGTGAGTCCAGAGGAGAGCCATGAGGACGATCAGAGGGCTGGAGCACCCCTTCTACAAAGACAGGCTGAGAGTTGGGGTTGTTCAGCCTGGAGAAGACAAGGCTCCAGGAGACCTTTCCAGTACCTGAAGGGGTCAACAGGAAAGCTGGGGAGGGACTTGTTACAAGGACATGTAGCAAAAGGACAAGGGCCAATGGCTGTAAACTGGAAGAGGAAGAAATTATTTACTGTGAGGGTGGTGAGAAAGTGGAACAGATTGTCCAGAGAAGATGTGGCCACCTCCTCTCCCTGGAAGTGTTCAAGGCCAGGTTGGATGGGGCTTTAAGTAACCTGGTCTAGTGGGAGGTGTCCCTGCCCGTGCAGGGAGGTTGAAACTAGATGGTCTTTAATGTCCCTTCCAAGCCAAACCATTCTATGATTTTATGGTGTGACCGAGGAGCTTCCTGACTTTGGGCCTGGCGAATTAATTTTTTCAGCAATGCTCCAAACATGTTGAGATCATTATCAAGCTAAGAAGTGATGACTTTGTTAATTTCAACTTTTTTTGTTTTGAACCCCAGCTCAAGACTTGGACCAGATTAGGTAAAAAAAAACAAGCCATTTAAGGCCCTTATCGGTCCCAGGTTCACTTGGGAGTTTTATGAAAAATGGCCTAAGTTTGGAAACAACAGATGCTTTCCATCTGGAACTCAACACACAACTGGGTGATTCACACAATCCAGCATACTCACAGATGTGGGCTTTTAAATTTCAAGGCAAATGAACACCAACCAGGAGACTACCTTTTCTACTGATATTCAGGCATCTTCATAACTGATGAAACTTGGAAACCTCACATGGAGTAAACTGGCTACCCACTAGATCAGGGCTGGGGCAGAGAGGCTTATCATTGTGGGGAAGTTGCAAATGACTTTGCACCTTGTGGCTTCATTCTGCTGCTGAGGATAAGGCTTTTGGTCTCAAGAGCTGTCAGTTGAGAACTATTCACAAGCAGTAAAATTTACTCCAAATTAAAACAGACAGAAAACATTTCAAGTTGCTTCAGCAACGCAAGACACAAAAAAGTGAGAAAAATACACAAATATTTCTCACCCGCCTGGCTGCAGGATTCCAATTCCTTCTTAACTTTAATTTGTTGAAAGAAAAACATGATTTCAAGATAATGAAATTTATGGTCTAGTAAAAAAGAGAGTCAACTATGTGACCTCCTGACAGTGCATGACCAAAATCCTAATGTGTTATGTGGGGACATCTGGTTCTTTCTTTTTCTTAATTCATCTCAGTTTTTATTTTATGTGTCATATTCTAATTCCAAACATTTTGCCCTTTCACAAGCCCCAAGCTGTTGTCAATGACACTGTCTGCTTTGAGTCAACTTTGACACTACCAGAAAAAACAATGCTTCTATCTAGAGCCCTTTTTTTCCTAGAGCTTTTCAATTTTGAGGAGTTTGCTGATCCCAGGCAAGGACTTTCAAACGGAAAGATGCTAAATTTAGGCAGCCATCTTTATGGTCATGGCAACCTGGCACTGAAGGGGCACTTTCTACATTGCCTCCTGCGAACCACAGCTGAAAAGCACCAAGCCATAGAGCAGTGAGGAGCACCCCTCTCTCTCCAGTGAAATATCTCAGATGAGTGGAAGAGATCAATTTAATAACCTAGATTGCCCTCAACTATTAAGTCAGATTAAAATGTTGAGCCCCTCCCATGCTAGAATTTAGGGCATTTGTATTTCTCGCCTGGTATTTTTGCAGGGATGGGGGCCATCTGCACATCCTGGGCCTTGTCCAGGTTCACACTCCCAGTGCCTCAGCATGACAATATTCATTTTTGGTGTTTTGGTCCCCATTTAATTTCCAAAGAAGTAAAATGAAATTATCTTTTTTTCCTTTCCATTTGGCCTGATAAGCTCTCCATATTTCTAAATTACCATCTCTTTGCATGTGTTCTCTGTAGAGCTGCCAGTCAATGTCAAATGAGGTGTATAAATCAAAACTCTGGTTATGTTCTGATAGCATTATATAGACTGGCAGAAAAACACAGGTGAACAAGTGTCACATCTGCATGAGAGTTTTTTTTCTCCCTTTTTAAACTGAGACATCTGTCTAATCTCAGTACTTCCCAGTAAATTAATATGGGCACCTCAGAAGCTTATCTGCACTTGATGTTAAAGAAAAACATTTCTATGGACACATTTCTACCTGTCAGCACTTATTGCAGAGTTCTCTCTATATATATATTAATGTGAGTGACATCAGAATGATTAAAATTATTGTTAATATTAACACCACTTTAGCACCCATTTTACCCTGTTTTGAAAGGGAGACTTTCCTTGAACCCAAGTGCAAGTGGGTATTGCATCATTTTTCAAAAACTTTGTGGAAGCCAGGGAAGGACAAAGTCGAAGCGAAGGAAAGTCAGCAACAGACATCGCACGGGATTACGGGTATGTACATCTGTCTATATGCTGGACTGATAAGCCTTCCCTGAGCTGTTTTTGCAAGGGAGTCATTTAACTGAGCAAAAGTACAACTAAGACTTTTTTTTCCCCCCACACCCAGCCACATCCACCTTGGAGTGAAATGCCTTACATGTAAACCAAGCCCACTCAAAGACATCTCAACCTTGACATTTTGTTTTCTTTTTGCAAAACTCCGTTTCTTTACAGCACCACTTGCCTGGCATGCTCCCACGTGAAGCAGAGTTATCAGAATAATAATTAACAGGCTCTCATTAATTTAGGATCAAACAACACTCCCTAATGAAGCAGGGACCAACCAATGTGATCCCTTAAAGTGTGGCGTGTGCTTTTCTTACACCTTGTGGCATCTAATCTGCCGTAACCATTAGGCACCGAGCTGACCGTAAAGGCCCGTATAACATTGAGTCAAGGACAGTTAATGGATGCCGGAGCACAAACAAGAGTGCTCCAAGCATGTCAGTCAAGACTAACCTGAGGCAAAAACATCAAAATGCAGGTTGGAGTTTTGACATTCCTGCAGGCTCTGTATGCCTCGCCAGTGAATTTTTAAAGTCAATATCCCCCTCCTGCTTGTGAACACTTTCTATCTGATGAGTAGCAGTAATGTGGATCTGATTGAACTGTGACTAAAGTATGACTTAAAAGGCAGCTTTGAATGTGTGTGCGGGTCTGTGTTGTTTTGGGGTTTTTAAATAAATGTCTGTGATAACAATAAAGACAGTTTACACAGATTATCACAGGCTGCGTCTTTAGACTTCAAGGTTATATGATTAGGAAATTAGAAACGAGATGAGATTAGAAAAAACACAGAACATTTTGAAAAAGAAAGCTTTTTTACGAATTATCTGTGTACTGAATTTGCACAGAATCTGATAGATAAATCTTCTCATATTTGGAAATGGATAAACGCTACAATGTAAATAGAAGGAATCGGCTTGGGAGCGCATGTCTGGCAAAAGTTCAAAAAACATATTAAGTATTCTAATTTGCTTAAAGCTTACTTAAAAAAATGCATATTGTGATATAAAATGTAATGATTTCTGCATGGAGATGTAATGAGCAATAATAATTGCTCTGGATGAGCATAGTGCACACTGTTAGAAAGTGCAGTCCCTTTGCCTTCAGATTTCATATTAAACCTTTATTTTCTTCTTCCCCTTTGCACAGTGGAGTGAAATGATTAAGGCAAATGGACATAAAATTTAAGCCAAGATCATTCCTAGTATTGGGCCATACACACGAATACATACAGTGCTATAAAACTGGGGTGGTGGCAGCAATAAACACACTTCCTATTACTGGAAAATAAGGTGTGTTTTCAAGGGGAAATTATATTAGCTGTAGTGGTACATTGGTATTTAGAAGTCCTGACCAAAATTTCCAAGCAAGCTATAAAACTTGATTAATTTAGGAAGCCAACATTTTCATGCATTCTTTGGAGGGTTTCTGATACTGTACTTGTGGTGAACATTTTAATGGGGTAATTTTGCTATTAGAGCACATCAGCGGGTGAGCAATTTGATGTGTTTTTTCGTTTGTCTTGTGACCTTTCACTTGGCACTGTCCGGTTGTTTCTTTGCTTGTAACTTTTTTAACCTTTTAATTTTTCCTGGACATGAGATCACGCGTATTCCAGTGACACAGTGGCACAAATATTTTGCATTAACCACACACAACTTGGGCGTTTTTATTTTCTTAGCCTCTTGGTTTCATGTAGCATTGCTCTTTCCTATTAAACAGCTGTATTTCAGCCCAGAGGTGGCTGCATTCAGCAGTGAAGAAACTGTTACCTCAAAAGTACATGGCTTATAAAGAGCTTGGATTCCTCTGGGTCCTCTGGGAATATACTGTGCAATACAAATAAATGGGTAAAAAAATTCTAAATATTTTTATCTTTGTACAAAAAGAAAAAATAAGGAGAGTCTTTAGCTATACCTTTATGTACTGCTGTACTTCTTTATTGAAAACATTTGTTTGACACTGATTCTTTTTTTCCTTTAAATTATTTATGTCAGCCTGTTTACACCCAACTCTAATCAGATCCCTGCACCAGAGCAAAATGCACTTTTTTTTTTTTTTAAAAAAAAAGAAGTCTGTAATAACAATAAAGACATTTTTCTTTTAACAAAATGGGTTTTTAACAAAAATGTTGTAACATTTTGTGGTAATAATAAAGACAGCTTTCACAGATTATCACAAGCTGTGTCTAGACATCCATCAGGTTTCCACTGAAGCCAGTGTTCAAACATCCCTCTTTTTCCTGACCAAAGACCTGTAGTGCAAGAAAAGAAACAGAAATGAAATTTTCAAATTCCACCAGCAGTTTTCTGTAACATCATGTTTTTATTTCTTGCAAGAAACTTCGCATAGTCTAATGATCTCATGATAATGTCATGGCAACTCTGTGGAGCAGAGACCATATTAAGATGTCATTCTGATGGCAAAATGATGGCAATTCAAGCCTGTGGAGACTTTATGACAAATGATGGCAAAACAAACTCAATACAAGTCTATACAGAGCACATTATCATGTCGAGAGAATAGTATAATCTAATAGATCTTTTCTGTCTCTAACTTCTGGGAAAGCAATGTTGATACCTGCCTATGGGAACAGAAGTACAACATTGAGGCAGCAGTGAAACAAAATCAGTATTTATTCTTACCTCCTCTGTGAAGTATTGTTCATGAGAGCCAATGCTGCCTGAACATATTAAAATGCACCAGGCTTTTTTATCTTCAATTTGTTTACAAAGAATATCTTTGGTTTTCATCATCTAATTAAAAGAGAAAACACCAGAAAAATTAAATGCAAAGTGTGCAGTAGTGGGGAAATATGGTCCTAGCCTTGAGCCTGTTTTGACAAGGCTTTGAGGTAGAGCCAGTCTTCAAGATGCTGCCTGGTCCAGCAAAGAGCCCCCAAGCCCCCGGGGCATGTAAGAGGTCAGGACATCCTTCCATGTCCTCTTGGCCCCATTTGTGATGCTGGAGAGGGGCACCATCCTGCCATGCGTCAGTTTTGCTGACACCCAGGTGATGCAAAGGGACTGCGATGGTAGCTGGACTCCTCAGGTGAGCAGGCTCCTAGGCTGTGACAAGGGGACCTGGGTGCAGTGGAGACCTGGAAATCCAGCTCCATTATGGCCAGAGAAGATGCTAGCTTGAATCTCTTCGCCATTTGATCCAGTTCAACACAAGACTCAGCCATATGGGTCAGTATGATCTCATTAAATTAAGGATGCTAGAGAAGCCTTAAACCTGAATTTCCTATTTTAATTTGAATGTTATTTTTTTATACTTAGTTAATAGTCATAATCATGTAGAGTGTACTAGTGCATTACCACTATGTTAATGGCCAGCTAATACTCAGAAGCCCTTGGCATTGCCTTGGGGCTTGAATTCCCAGATGGTCATTAACTACCTAATAAAAGACCACCACATCATACATAATTACTTAACATCTTGTACTTGAAAACATATTAAACAAAGTGAGCTTTTAAATATTTAGAACTAAATTACATTAAATAAATGTTATACTTGGTAAATAAATTCAGAGGTAGGGATGTACTATATGGAATTAAAATCTTGCTGCTGCTTCCTCATGACTCAATTGGTTCAGCATGCAAAATGAAAACACTCAACCCATTTGCAGAGGGATGCTCAGCATATCAGTGTTTCATTTCTAGTTAATGCTGCTCTTTAATACAGAGGGATTTGTGACAGGGAGGCTTTGCTTTTGCTTTTCTTTTTTTGTATTAGTTATGTTAATTAAAGTTATAAGGAAAATCTCTTTGCACGCCCTGGTACCTGTTCATCTTAAGCATGAAAATGGGGAAGTTTGTGCTATGTTTCTAAGGATGTTTCTTGATCCAGGAGGACAAAGTGATTTGCAGGTATCATCCCTCACACTTTCCCTCTGTGCCTACTAGCAGCAGCTCTGATGAATGGTTTTCATTATTTGTGGTGATTCCTACTTCTGTTTTCAATCATTAAATTATTATCCTTTTGAGTGAGCTTTATCAGGCAAGATCTCAGCTTTGCAGTATATTAAAGAGCTAGACCTAAAGACACGTAACAAGTGTGTAACTTCAGTCAATGAAAATAACAGGATCAAACATACACCTTAACACTGTTCATCTTTCCAAGTGTTGGTAAGATATAGGTCACTAAGCTTATTTACCCACAAAGCAGATAAAGCACAGGCCATAACCCTTTCCCACAATATCGCACCCACATGGGTCACCTTGGAGACACAGGAGTGATGTCAAAGGGTACAACTCGAGGGATGTTGCCATCTCTTGTGAGTTTGGCAATGAACCAACCTTACCATGATGTAGGTGAATCACCAAAGTAGGCAGGGGCAGCTTCTGGCCACTGCTTTGGAAGAAAGCAGGGGGTCCTTACTTGGTGCTTGGAAGAGAAGAGTCAGGCATCCACATAAAGACCAGTGAGTCCAGGCTGAAGTACAGATTATTTACTTCAACTCTGCTCAGTGCTGAGGTTATTTGGGACCTCCAGGCATGAGATGAACCACTCCTCTCCTGCATGCTCAAGAATTCTTGCTCACTGTCTCCAGTCCTGAGTTAACCTCTGGTTATAGGCATCATTTGTACCTGTATTGCAGTGGCTGCAGAGCACGTTAGTGCCAAGAAGCCTGGTCAGAAGTTGAGTCTTCAGGTGCCTGCAACTCTTGTATTTCTGGATCTACAGAGATAGCAAACAATGCCACTTGCTTTCCAGCTAAAGGACCATCTGAAGTTGGGCTGAGGTTAACAACTCATTCGGAGCTGGCCACGAGACAGACTGCCACCTTTTACCAACTCAACTGGATTTAGACCTGTGACCGTAAGGGGAAAAGCTCTGTTTTGCTCTGCCCCTCCCCAGGCCCTAGGGTTCCTCTCTGAGCACACTTGTTAGTTAACTTTCTTTTGAAGTTAATGGCAGGATATGGCTCCCTGTCTGTATTTTTATAGGCTTCAAAATTACTCATTGAATACTTTGAGGGGTCAGAGAAGAAAACACAGGTAGATTTGCTATTGCAAAAGTTTTCCAGAAGGTGTTTGACATTTTATATGGATCCAAGGATCCGTTTTGGGGAAAAATCCCTTGGGAGTATCAAGCTTCTGCATGTATGTGATGGAAATAGCCTTCACAGGAATGTAATCAGTTATCCCATGTTTTCTGACACTAACTGAAAAGAATTAAATAGGCACAGAAAATTACTTTTAATGTTTCTGGAGGAGATGGGCACTTGGTGGCTCGGCAGTGCGGGCTAGGTGCTTCCTTCATCTGCATGCCAGTTCCTTAGAGTATACCAGGGAGCTCAGAGATAGCACATCTGAGACCAATGTCCTGGAGCAACATACTCTACTGCATGACCCAGACCTCAGAGAGCTAACTGTTTCTGGCTAAACATGCCCAAAATCAGGTGTTTAATCTCCAAACACATGATTTAGTTTCCTATGTAAGTCACACAAGCAGTCCCAGTAGGGGCTGGGAGAGATGCTGGGCTCTCGGCACCTTCCAGACTCTGGTTCCTTCCCTAGGTGTCCAGATAAGGCTTTTGGTGCCCAACTTGAGCCACTAACGGACAGATTTCTGGAAATACTGAGATTAAAAATCCACAGGTGTTAAGTGATAAACCTGCTAGGGAGCTTTTTGAGAAATTCATTCATTTTTTCCCAATAGAAACAAAGTTGAAATGCTTCTGGAAATATCTTAATTAATTTTTAAAAATGTAGGCCTGAGATCTTCCACAGGGAAAGAGAATAACTTTACCATCAAAAGAGGTAACTCCAGGAGAAATATAAATCTTCATAGCTTCTACACCCATATGATTTATCACTTAGCTGGTGCATGCTTTTGACATTCAGAAGGATGCCTTCAACCACCTGTCTTCTTCTTCTGTTAATCTGCTATCTGTCTATTAGAAGAGGAATACATCTAACAGAAAACAAAGAGAAAAACATTCTGCCATCTATTTTCACCAAGTACACTTTTCATGCAGCCTGAGCACCACATTGGACCAAATTCTGCTATCAGTTTCCTGAAGTAACTAATATATTTAGGAGAGAAGGCACAAGAAATTTGGCCTGTTCTATACACTCACTTTCTTGGCTTTCCCTTATTGTTTCAATGAGACCTTCTTATGGGCATGGATAACCAAAAACTCTTCTAGGAGGAAAGGAGAGAAAGCAGAGGACATTTAAGAGCAAAGGGCACAAAAGGCAACAATAATGTAATTTCCAAGTTATGGCAAGAACCTACAGATGTGTTACTGAAATCAAAGCACATCTCTTTGTAAAAGTTGATGTAGTAGGAACTTTTGGTAACTGGTGATAAGTATTTCAAATATGGATTCAGTAGCAGGAGACAAAATAGCATTGCAGAACACAGAAAAACAAATTCCCCTACAGAAAAGAAGGTTTATTAAAATTTTGGGTTTTTTTAATGTGTTGATGCTGACTCAGGTTTACAGTTGAGGAAACTGAGGCACAGACTGGTGACTTGCCACAGAGTGTTCCTGCACTCATTTATAACTTGGTCCTTTTTCTGGCCCAAGGTTGCAATGCTGTCTCACCCTTGAGGATCTTAACTGCATTTCATATTTCTGACTGTTTTATCTCCTGGCCAGTGGTATTCACTGGGACAGTAACTTGTTAAGCAACGGATGTGCATCTGACTAAAGCCTTCATTAGTGAAATATCACTGGTTGAGCTGCTTCTCCCACAGCTTGATTATAAAGCCACCTGGAGGGCATCTCCAACACTACTGGCAGGTAGCCTGGTGACTGCTTTTTTGGTAGTGACAACAGAGTCACCAACACTTTGGGTTGCATGGGACATGCTGTGTGCCCTGGCACCCTGCCGAGAGGGTTATGGTGATGTTTCTCACAGGATTGCCACTCCAGGGCACCTCTCCTTTCCCCCTTGCACATGAGGATATGAATTCAGGGTTGTCCCAACCTGTCCCTGTTTCTAACCAGGTGGGCACCTTGTTTTTGCTGCTCATCTTCATTGCCTTGTACCACACCTGTGATGCTTTTGGTCTGGTGTTTAGAAAGGATAGATCCTGTTACTTACGTGATCTAGCCTGTGGATAGGACTGCTTGGAATAGTGCCAAATCAGAGTTGCTTCCATTTAGACAGGTAAAATTTATTTTTTTAGCTTTGTAGAAATGATATCCAGTTTTGGAAGACTGTTTCTGCTTGCAGTCATTCTTCAAGCCAATGCTGTGGATTTTGCAGCCTCTGTGTAGCTGTAGAGATCCCTGAATGAGCTAATTGCTTACCATCAGCATTCAACTTTCTCCTTTAGCAGACTATAAGTATCAGAAAATCTCACTTATTGTGCAAGACTTTAACTTCACAAATGGATATGACTTGTTATTTGATTCCCCAAATGACAGTTTTGGTTATGAATAGTACTGTGCTGTATTTATTACAGATATTCCTAAATGACTCTTCCTTGCTCCCAGGGAAGTGTGGGAAGCAGCAAACATCCACGGCATTTTTCCTTTTCTTAAAAATGTCTTGGCCATTTTCAGGTTTTGATCACCATGATTTCAACTTTGGACTTTTATTAAAACTGTTTTGAGTTTGACAAAACTGTAGTGGCAGATAGAGTGGGTAGATAAATGTGCCTTCTGAATAGGCTTAATACCAAAAGTGGATAAGAGGAATGGCATCTATGAAAATTTCACATCCATAAGATTTGCCACTTACCGCTGATAATCCTTTCAGCCTCAAAGGGTCAAAAGGTGAAAATGATTGAGGTACCTTTTGCTATGAATATTTCACGAGCTGCATATCCCTTTTTCACTGAGATCTATGTGCTGACTGAGGGCTTCTTCAGGATGAGTCCTTAGTTGACTGATGAATACAAAACACCTCTTGAACAAAAGGCATTCAAGTTTAGCGGAAGACAAGACAGCCTACTTTGGTTTCTGTGAGCAGTACCTGGAGTATCAATGGAGATAAAACACTGAGTGACAGGTAACTGAAATACAGAATAACACCGGAATAACACCATATATTGTTCTCCTATTGATTGGGGAAATAATGGCAAAGTTAGCAAGTCATGGTAATGTCACAGACAGTGATGAACTTTGGAGAACTCAAGGACCAAAAAGTAACATGAAACAAGGAGTAAAATGAAGATAATATTTGGTTACAGTACAGTTCTCAAATTGTCGTGAAACACATCCCTTCGCCTTTGAGTATGCATGGTTTATAAAACGAAGACAATGGGAAGAAATTGCTGGCTGAAACAATATAGCTACTTTATTTTACTACAGCCAGTAATGTGAACTTCTTGGAAGACATCTTCTTTCACCACACTATTGCTGCTGGGAACATTTAGACACTATGAACCAAAATTATCCTCTCTATGCATAACCTTTCCAATGTCATATCCTGCAAGGTATTGTGGTAATTGAAGATATTCAGTACCAAGAATTGACTATTGTTTCACTATGGCATTGAGATGAAAAAGCCAATCCCTTTGAAGAGGCTGCTCACTCAAAAGAGAAGCAGCACCTTAGCAAAACATGTCTAGAGAAAGTTGTTCTTTCTTTTCACACTTAGACAACACTTGGAAAGCTTTTAGCCCATTTATCTCTGTAAGGCAGGGATGCTCTGCCCCTACCATGTAGTCCTCAGCCCAGCCCTGACCATGGGAACTCCCCACTTCTCCCACAATGCTGAGCAAGGACCCCATCTGCCTGGTGCCTATTGCCCTTCTTATACGCCGAGTCAAAACTATGCCAATGAAAATAATCATGCTGGTACAGAAAAAAAGCCTCCTGCACTGCCCAGCACTTTTTTTACTTAGATAATTTTATAAGTCTATAAATAAGGCTGCCCTTTCATCACTTGAATAGAGAAGAGCCCATGTAGGTCACAAACCCTTTTCCATTTAAGACAAGCAAAATTGTACATGAAGGAAGGAAACTCTCCTGCCCTTGGATAAAACTAGGCATCTTAATTTTAAAAAATAAAATAAAATTGCATTGTGCTTCTCCTCTACTTTTCAAACCATTTCTTCTTATTCTTCTTGGGAGCTTGTCTTTTTCCTAGCAAAGAGTTACTCTAAAAATATCCTTGAAGGTTATATTTTTAGGTGTAATCTTGAAGAGTCAGGAAGAACTATGTCACCCTAATGCGGGACACATTTCAACAGCTTCATCATCACAACAACAAACGTTTCAGATGGATTTAAGACCTACAGGGATGCAACATCTACTTTCAATGGGATTTCACCACCCACTTTTTCAGACCCCTGCAAAAGCTGTAGCCCTCAAGCTAGAAAGTGTTGTGAGCCAAAGTTTAGGTAGGGAAAGGTCAGTGGAAGGTGCAGGCTGCATTTGCCCAGCTGTCCCCAGGCAGGGGCTGGGCCAGAGTGCCTGCCTGAGCTCTGCAGCTTGTGAATGCTTTCAGGGCCCTCAGTTTAGAGAAAACCTCGTCTCTGTTTGAAGAGGTCCAGGTCAAGACTGGGACCTCTATATTCTGTTTGATTCTCTCTTCTGATATAAAGAAATCAAATGAATTGTTACGTTTGCATTATACTGGAACATAAAAATGTCATGGTAGCTGGCTTGCTAATGCAGGATTAATCTCGGCATTCAGACTGCAGTGCCCTCCACTCTGCAAATGTAATAAACATGTGGCAATTAAGCTCCATTAGGTCTACTCAGCTACCTGGTTGTGTTTGAAAAGCTATTTCCACACATTCAAGGCTGAAGCATGGGGTGGATGGGACAGCAGAGGGTGTGAAATGGAGCATTTGTTCCAAGATCAGGATGCATTTGCTATTCCAAGCCAAGTGCTGGGATAGCAGCCTTCCGACCTCTGCTGCACAGGGCACTGGAAGTGCCATATAACCAAGTCAATAAGCATGCACTTCCAAAACTGCCTTTTACATGCAGTTTTAGGCAGCTCATTCACTGACCATTGCCCTCAGTCTCCTGTGTTAAGGAACTCATTCTCTCCTAAACTGGTTAAGAAACACCTACTCACAAATCATCACCAGTGTGCTTTTATGCCATCACTGGCAATGGCATTAAAGTGTAACTCCTGATCATGAAGGCAAAATACCTGATTCCTGCAAGACACTCTCTTCCCTGCAGCCAACCATGAGGCAACCCATGATGCTGTTTGCAGTGCATAGATTCTCCCTTGAGTGAGACCCAGCTGGAGTTTGAAATTCCAGCAAAGAAGAAAAATCTGAATTGTGAGAATGGCTACAGGACACAGCTCTCTGCTGCCTATGTGGAGCTGCACCCAGAAGTAAAGGTCATTTTATTTGGGTTTAAGCACATGTATAATGCCATTTAAAAGGAACAGTTATATTGTATTTAATGGGAAGTCTATCCAGCTATCAATTTCTTAATAAAAAGGTGATATGTTAGGGAGAAATTAATGCCAAGTAATCCCCTATAATGTCACTGTCTTCAGGTTCAGGTTTGCTGGATACAAAACATTTGCTACTCATTTTCTGCCCCACTACTAATGGATAAGAGAAAAGAAGGGGAGTTTCTTACTTGATGTAGGATATGCATCTTGTGCCATCAGATTACATAAAGTTCATCATGTCATGCTTATAAAACTTGATTTCAATTTATGGGTTTTATTGTTGGCAGGTTTCTGAGATTATTATTTGATTGAACATCAGTAGAATGTCTGTACAATATCTGTTAGTTTGTAAATGGACTCTAATGGATTGTGCTCCTTGATTCTTCTCTCATGGAGCTGTTCACCTTTGCATGGTATAGTAGACAAGTCACATCTTGCTTTGACTGCACGCAGCAGCAACTGTAATAACTATATGTCAGAGGGTGCAGCATTGTAGATACAATCTGCTTAAAATCACTGCACATGTATCCAAAGAGAAACACTTAGTGTCCAGGAGAGCTCCAGCAGAACAACTCACTACTATCTGTAGTTTGATAAATGCCTCAATTTTTCTACTTTTCAATTTACATTATTTATCACAGGAGGTTTATTTTACACCAAAACTTTTGAAGCACTCTCTAAGCTTATGGGACCAGATCTCTGCTGGTTTCACCAAGCTGGACTGACAGAAAAAAATGGGGCACTAGAAAAAAAAGAGTTTGGCTTCCGGTTGCCTAGGCTGGATACTGGCAGATCTAGAGCCTGAAGAGAATGAGGTGGAAGACCTCTAGGGGTCCCTGGAAACTGGAGATACCCAGGGATTTTTTTTCCCATGCTGAGGAATGAGAGCGGTTGATAGAGGAGCTGTTAAGGTCGGCTGACCAATTTGGAGGCAAGCTTTGGTTGCCTTCTTTGCCAGAGTCAGGCAGGAGATATGGTACAGGGCAGACCATGGAGCACCAGTACAGGGATAATCCCAGCTGGGCTAAAGCGCTGAAGCAGTGTGAAACCCCAGCTCAGGAGATCAGCTACAAACCAGCCTTTGTGCAAGCAAGACATATTCCGATGCCTTGACCAAAGCCTGGTGATACAAGCAGGCTGTAGCTTTGATTTCTAGAAAATACTAATTTAAGGTTGTGCTTGAGCTCAAAGACATAAAATTGAGATCTTGGCAGATCAACTATTACAAGGACTGGTGCAGTAGAGAGTCGTCTTTATTAACTAAAAGGAAGATGTTTGTATTTGATGGTTTTACTGCATAAGCAGAAGTGCACTTCGCAGCTCATGGAGAACAATACACGCTGCTAACACTGTCAGGGGTTTCATCCACTCTTTACACCAAGGTCTAAGCACAGATCAACAGGATCTGAGCCCAGGCTCCATAAAAGGTGCCTTAAAATTTCCACATCAGCAGTCCCATAGGCAATGGAGCATTTTGCTGCAAGGGTAAGGACTGAGGTACCAGCACTGCAGGGAAGTGTGTGGTATGGGAGCCTGTAAGAGCACACCGAGACAGTCCAGCAAGCAAGCCTTACACCTCACATCCCACCTCACTTGCCCCAGAGCTGCACAGTGCATACTCTGGAGCTCAGTGTTGCTACACTACAGTCCCAAAACAAGCTGTCACCAAAGGATTCACAAAGAGATGGTTGCTATATATGTTATTTGTTGGTCCTGTTGTAAGGACTGCCACATGTCACCCCACCTGCTGTGCTGCAGCATTTTGCAGGGTGCTTTCTGGTGTGTTTGTGGCACAAGCTATCCCCCAGTCATAAAATACTGAACATGATTCTTCCCCCTGGCTGTACGCTGAGCCCTGTGCCAGTGATACACCTGAGAGTATGAATCTGACAACAAAACCTTTGCAGAATTTTCATCTGATGTAGGAGATGGAAGGGAGGCTTTTGACTGGACCCCATTTACTCCAGTGGGAGCCTGGAAGAGCTGCACCCAAGGCTACCTCAAGATCAAAGCAGCATGAAGCTGGGGCTGTTTGTGGTGTCTGGTTCTGCTGCTGCCAGTCCTCTGGATTATTCGCTTAGCTGCTCTGAACCTCCATTTCCTCAGTAAAAATAGAGAGAAGAGAGTGACAATCTAGCACTGGAAAGCTTTTTCTCCACTGCAAGAAAATCACTGGGCAAGCACTAAGAGAGGCCATTTAATGCAAGAAAACAGTTACACAAGTAAGGAGGTTTAAACTATTCAGCACCGTGGTTATTAAGGTAGACACTTTTTAAGTTGTGACAGAGAGAAAAGCACATCAGGAGGATCAAACACCCTCTCAAATGTTTTTTAGTCTGTTAGGCTTTTCATGATACACACAGAATAACTAGAAAATGGCAATGTACCTGGAATTTTTTAAAGCCAATCACATTTCTTAAGCCCAACTCCATAAGTTTGAGCCACCAGCTCAAAAGAAATATTGCACAGCTTGTGTTTCCAGCCTGAAGATCATTTTTGGGTCCCACTGAACATCCCAAAATGTGGCTGCCATCACTGAGTAACTGCAAGGCTCAGCATGCAGTGGGAACCATCAGTTTCTTGCTGGACCAGAAGATGCTCCAGCCCTGCAGAAAAATATTTATAATGGCATCATTTCCCCTAGCTCTCCTTAATGTAGAAAGGAAAATCTGGTTGGCCTTGAGGCAGAGAAGCCACCCGTCTGGAGGAAGGTACCAGATATCAGGAGATTCATCAGAGGGGCAGCTCCTCAGAAACCAATCCATGAGTGTTTATGCTTGCATTCTTAGACTGCTCTGAGTAAATTATTATTGAAAAGGAGCTTAGCTCTAGCCCTCTATTTTGTGGCACTTTCAAGACTCTTTGACTCAGATGTGTTTCACCTCATACCTTGCAGCAAACACTGCACAGTGATCAATTTGCCCTCACCTTGTTTTCAAGGCCCTTTATCCTTGCACCATCTGACCCAAACAGCACTCACTTGGCCCCAGCCAAGAAGTGCCCTCACCTGAGTGACATTTGAGGGGTAGCACACCCACGAAAGAAATGCCTTCCAAACATGGCAGCCCAGCAATATGACTGAATGGGCATTACAGATCCCAAACTCAGGCTCTGGGCAAGACATGGTACAAATAAATATTTGGAAAGGTCTCTTGGATGGAAGGTGCTTTGTTGAACAAAAAGATAAGCAGGACACTGCAGTGTCACCTGTTTCTCTGGAGGAAGACCTCCCACTCCAAAATTGGACTGTGGGGAAGCTAGCAGCTCTTTCCAGCTGCAGAGATCCTTTCCCATTGTGTCTTGAGCTGCTCTTCAACAAACAAACAGACCCTGCTCTGCCCGGGAGGTCTGCAGGCAGGTACACCCAGGAAAATATACCACAACTCAGGGCAAAGCAGTGACACCAAGCTACGCAATGGCTTCCCATATGTCCTTCTGCTTACATTGACTTCTTGATGCCATACCAGATGCCAGCAGGCCAGAGGTGGCACCCAGGGCTCAGCACAGTGTGGGGTCATGTCTGCATGGCCCTTTTCCTTTTGCCACCCTCCTACACTAGCATCAGGAGGCTGGAAGGTAGCAGAGAAATCCCTGTGCTGGTTGGCAGGAGGTGGCCATTGTGTGACTCTGGGCAGGTGGTGGGAAGGGGGCATCACCTTGGACAGCCGAGAGGAGAAGAGAAAGGAAAAAGCAATAAACTGCAGAATTTAAGCAAAAGCAAGCTTCTCACTGCTAAGCTTTCTCTGTCCCCAGAGCCTTCTCAGCATGAACCAGTCAGCAAAAGCCACAGTAGCTTCTAGTGATTTTCATGTGGTCTGAATTCTTTTCTGACAAAGCACTGGTCTGTGTCCAGTCCCTCAGATTTTACAAATCATAAATAGTACAAACCAAACAACCTTGTCACTCACAATTTTACAAGCAATTTTGCCTCCATTGTTTTTGACCAAGAATTTTTATTGCCTTTTGTAAACTTGTCCACTCGTGCCCTGTGTATGGATAGAGACAAAAAGTAAGATAAAATAGTGGGCACCTCTTTTTTCTGTTCACATCTGTTTTGTAGCAGGGAGTCCATATACTTCTGCAGAAGACGTGTGTGAGTACAGGGCTGAAGAGAAGGAGCACTGCACCAGAGGCACAAGCAACACTGAAACCCCTGTTGGTGAAGAATTATTATTTATACTGCTAGACAGTTTTCTTCTGTGAAACAACTGGAAATGATTTACCCCGCAAATGTCTGGCTGTTGGCTGGGTAAGTAGCCAGCAAACACAAGAGGAATCAGACCATGCCAGACTCAGCTAGCTTTATGCCATCCATCGCAGATCCATCTGCAGCACATGATATTGACTGGTTTCTCTGCTCCAGACTGGTTGGGAGAGAGGTACTTGAAGGAAAGGGAAGCTGTGTCTCCACAGCTGAGTGGTTTTCTAGCTCTGTGTTGACATGGTGTGCCTTCTGGCTGCTCAAATGGTCCTAAACCAGAGCCCCAAAAGATTATACTGCTGTAATTTAAAATCTTCATTTGTTGAAGTAAAAACAATGTAGAAAATTCAGCTCTCACCTACTTCTATGTACAATAATCCACAATTTAAAGTGTTCTGGACAATGTAGTGAGCAGTGCCTGGGTGTGGGTAAGGACCGTCTGGCAACAGGCCCTGGTTCTCATGGGGGTCTGTGGGGGTCCTCCTTCTCAGGGGAGAGAGGGGAGCCCCATAGTGAGAAAGCGTATCAAACTGTGTGTGTGGAGGGGCATCCTGAGAGCTGGTTCTGCCTCAGCGTGTGTTTAATTTTGAAGAAAACAGATGGGGTTTTTTGCCCAGAGCCCTGGAGAGGATACATTTTTATAATCTGAAACTCAGCCTAGGAGGTGTTGCACCACTTAGCCATGGCCTAAGAGCAAAGTAGATTGTTCAGGTAAGACAGATCTCAGTGGAAACGAACCATCCTAGCACAAAGGTACCCCAACTCAGGGGGCTATCTATAATTTAGGCTTAAGCATACTCCATGCTGGTTATGCACTGCTCAAACTTGAAAGGAGTCAGGATTAGAGCTCTGCTGTAAATCCACATCAGAAGGTGAAGATCGTTAGATTAACACTTTTCTATACAACAGTGATGCAGGTCAAGGTGATCAAGATTTTTACCCATTCTCTGAAAGCCATTTAGGTCAAAGTTGTTCTATACCATTTATCAGCTGTGATTCACTTTCCCTCTTATATGTTCTATAGGTGGAGGTTTCTAGGTTTTGCAGGGTTTTTTTTTTCACCCTCAACACAAGTAATTTTCCATTCTGTTCCTGAGCTTCCCCTGAGGTACTAATGATCTTTATCTGCCTTGAGACCTACTGAAGAGAGCATTTTGGTAGACCGAGGGAGGCTAGCAGTGTCGTTTTACCCCAGCTGCCAGCAGGGACCTCCCGGGCAGCAGTTCCCCATGCAAACAGTGCTGGCACTATTTGTAGCCATCAAAGGAGTCCTGTTGTTTAGCGCAGGGCCTGGCCACACAACTCTCACGCAGGAAAACTCTGCTTAGCCTTCAGCAAGGCTGCTGGTGTGTCAGGGAAACACAGAACGGGGGCTACCAGCTGGCAGGTGTGCTCCGGGTCTCGTCTTGGATGACTTGCCATCAGGCTCTAGGGTCTGAAATGCAACCTGGAGAAATCTCAGCAGCAAAAAGTTGGTCTGCAACTGTGTCGCATGCTGATACTGTACCATTTGAAATCCTTTGATGTTTTTGGAGTAATTCATGACTCAGGCTGATGAGGGAAGAACCAGGCCCCCAGTTCAATTACACTACCTTCTCTCTCCCTATTTGTGCTATACTCATTACACAGAGTGAAATCAATTAATTCTAACAGAGGAATAGGTTCCTGGCCTGTCTATAAGTCACTGGGTACATAATTGTTCGGTTGCTTACATTAACATCTTATCATGTTATTAGCACTGTTTGCAATTCTGGGTCTCCCACTGCAGCTGAGACTCGAGCGGCTGCCCCGCTCCCTGCACCAGAGGCTCTGCTGGAGGCTCCCCCTTGCAACCCGCCGTTGCACCAGTGCTACATGCAATTAAAGGCCTCCCGTGGCTGAAGCCTTCAGATGGACAGAGAGATCCTAAGAACATGCCTTTCTCTTGATTAGGCAGCTTTGAGCCAAATAGGATTAAGGATAGAGATACCACCACGGAGGGGAACAAAATATGAGCGTCTCACTGAAGTCATGGGAAAGGGGGGGGGAAGGCCAATAACAATTTTCTGAGCAATTCACACATTGTTTTTTAAAAGGACTGAACAACATTAAATTTGGAAAAAATACATCTTCTGTTAAAATTGTATCTGAAGTATTCAAAACAAACACACTTAAATTTCAAGTTTGAAAAATTAATAATCCCTGAAACTCAAATCTTTGAGGAACTGGAAATCAAAGAAAAGTTAGTTATGCTTTGTGAGCTTTTTGTCTGTAGAAACAAAGAATTAGTGGCCAACAAACAAGCAGCTCAGAATCCCTCTTTTAACAAAGAAAAGACTTTGCTTATGACTGTTCTTGCTGGTTTAGGAAACTGAAAGAAAAAAAAAATCAAACAGGCAACAAATAATTTTACCATTACCAGGTAATACGTGTTAATTGCTCAGTTTATATACTCTGAATGACATACCATTAGAGACTGTGTATGCATTGTAACTAGAGCATTAATAAATTTAAAATGTGCCTATTAGGATGACAGCTTTGGAGGTGCAAAGGAATAACAGTTATCACTTGGCAGAAGCAGATCTCACCCCATCTGCCGAGACTTTGCATACATTTTCAGCTTCCTGAGCAATGATTAGGGCTGTCAGAACCTCTTTAACCTTCTAACTGCTGGTCCCAACTGGCCTTAATTAGAGACTAATGAATTCAGAAGATGCAGGCCGTGAGGAAAACTGCCTTGACAGTTTGTGTACAAATTAAGCACCAATTACTTCATGCATCTTTTGCATTGCTGATACAAGTCTCTGTTATTATTTTTGAATATGGTCATTTTAGCATAAACCGAGAACTTTGCTAATGTATTTTGTCATTTTTATGGCTCATCATAAAAAAAAAGAAAAAAAGAAAAAAAGAAAAAAAGAATACCAGAAGGGTCATGAATATGTGAAATAAACTAATGCAGATGATAAAAAGAAATTCATTTCCCTCTAGAGAATATCTTCCAACATTTTTCCCCCTAATACCATATTATTATTATGATTAGTCACATAATTATAACAATTTAAGAAACAGACGTAACATGGTACGCTGAATATTTTTATTAAGAATATAGCTGCTGTTATGAATGCAAGAAAGAAAATGAAGATACAGGTAAGAGTCTTTCAGTTCTGGGATCTCAGAAAAACTTTTACACCCACCCATGTTAACAAAAGGTTCCTGACACTATTAGAGGTAGAAAAATGAGCACAGGGAGCTGTAGCTCTACATGCAAGTAGTTCTGGGGGTTTAGTTCTCCATAGTTTCTCCCTCCTATCCACGTCCAGAAGACATGAGAGTTTCAACACAATATTTTTTGGAAATCGACCCCTAAGCCCAGTGAAGGTGCACATCTGCCATTGTGGTCAAACAAGGCAGGGTAACGTTCACTGCATGGTCCCATCTCATTGGCGTGGTCAAAGTTTGAAAAACTCCTAACTTTGCTGCTCCTGCCAGACCCAGTGGGCAAGTAAATGTGATTTACATGGAAAGACTACAGAGCAGTGCAGCCCCTGAACTGCAGAGCACGTCTGAGATACGCAGCCCTCCAAACAGACATGCAGCCACCGCTTCACTGGCCACTTAGTTGCCTCTTACAACTTGGACTGCTGCGTCTTTTTGTTTCTCCTAAATACCATCACATTTCCCATTGCATTTGGTGAAATTTATAACCACTGTGCAAGTATCTCAAACCCCACTGCAGAAACTCTCCTGGCTGTGCTGCTGCAGAAATTGAGGTCACATCCTCCTCCTCCCCAAGCTTCTCCTGCCCCAGCTCTCCCTGTCACTGGGAAGAAGGGATTTCCCTCCAGAGGCTCTGCAGGAGAAAAGCCAAAGAGAAGCAGAGAAATGGATGAATTAACACTATATAGGAAAATTTTGCCACTCACATACCAGGTTATGCGTGCAAGATGCAGGCATAACTGTAATCTGCAGATATACAGAGCTGAAAAAGAGGTATAGCAGAATGAATCCTCCAGTACTGCAGTCTTCTTCAAATGTGTAGGTGCTCTGTGTGAAGGACAGAAAGAAATTTCTATCATGTCAATAAAATCTCTCCCTAGAGGAGATGGAGAGCACTAGAATCAACTTGAGAACACAAGGCCAGGCTCTCGGTGGAAAGCCACAGAACCAGTATCTGCAGGTCTCGAATTTTAGTTAAATAAAATCCCAACCATTATCTTTCATGAAGTTTTGTCTTTGTCCACACAAAACCATGAACTCTCTTCTTGGTCCAAGCTCTATAACATGCAAGAGCTTCCTCCCCACAAATCTCTCTTGCATTCATCAAAAGTAATTTTAAACTTCTCTAATGAATATGACTTAATGGTCTCAAGTCACACTTTCCTGATTGTCCCTATCATTAAACACTGGAATTTTCTGTTGATAACCCAACATTTTCCTGCTTTCATTTACATCAGTAATTGTTTACAACACGTTAAACCAACATGTTTTTACATATAGGACATAGTCCTTTCTTTTCCCTTGGAAATGTATTTTATGAGCTGCCACTGAATTTAAAGTCCATAGTAAATTTTGGGAAACTGTTTTTATCAATCGGCCTTCAGTTTGGCCTCTGTCCCAGATAATAGATCCATGCTCCAGATTGAGAGTTTTCAAGGCTGTGACTCTCTGGACCAATATGCCCTGTTACAGTGAGGTTTTTTGCTGAAAATAGCATTCAAAGATTATGAGATGACCCATAAAAGTTTTTTAAGATTGGTCTAAGGTTGTGACTTGGGTGTGTCCCTAATCTGATATAGATTTTTTTATAAACTGGGTCGTTACATTAATGGACTTTGATTAAGTGTCATTCCACTTCCATTGCTGTTGCCCTTTTAAATTTTTTTTCCTGCCAGTTCTGATCACCCTTCCCTAGTGTTTAATAACAGTGTCTTCTCCTTCAGTAACACTTCCACATGGACTGAATGCAGATTTGACACTGTCATCTGGGTTATCGTTGTACAGTGTATGGCTCCCTTCTGTGCATCACATCTCCAAAAGCTCATGTTAGAGAGGGGACAGAGGAGAAAAGAGAGGAAAGGTGACATGATCTGTTTGTCTGATCCAAAGCCCCGGTGAGTGGTGAAGATATGCCATAAATCCTGCAGAGAGAAGAGTTTTACTTTGGTGCTGAAGGTCAAAGTACACTGAGCAAAATGAAATGTACATGTGTGCCTGTGCACATGCATGTCTGTGTGTGTATGTATGTGTACACACGTGTGTGCCAGCATCCCACCCTCTAGCAGCTGCTCTATAATGAGATCTCAGGACTTTGCCACTGTCTGGGTCAGAGCTGTTTTAGTCAGATCATATTGGGAAAGCAAAAAACTTCAGAGGAAGAGTCCCTACTTCCCAAGGAGGTGGAGGATTTCTGTGTGACAGCAATTCTAGCAGTTGGCTCCAGTGCATGGCCTTGTTACACCACAGTTTTCTCGTCACCTTAGATTTCTTGACCTCCCTTTGGACGTTGTCTCATGACCATATCATCCCTCACCTGGAATGCACCAACGTCAGGTCTCATCCTCCTCACTGGTGCTAGGCTGCTGCACCTCTCTGTGGTGGTGGCACAAAGGGAACAACAGCCTCTGAGGCACTCAGCCCACCAAAAAATACTTTTTCCTGGCATTTTGGAAACGTGTCCAAAGTCCTCATTTCCTTCACTTCATTTTACTGATTAAAGCTCTCAGCTTTTTCAGTTGGATATAGGAGTCTCAGTTCTTCTTCCAAGCTTCATTCTTCCACCTGGTAAGTCCATTCAGTTCATTTACCCTACCAGACCAGCTGGGATAAATAAATAAATAAAATAAATAAAAATAATAATTAAAAAAAAAGAAATAAAAAAAAGGGGGGGCTTGTCAGGGAAAGAAGGATTAAATAAACAGAAAATTCAAAATCATGGATAGTTAGCAATCCCCTCATAGAAGACATTTATATTTAACTACTGTACATGGAACCAAAGCATCCCCTGCAAAAGCAAGTCTACGTATAAAAATTTAAAACCACATTGATAACCCATCTGGCATCCTCCTAATTATGTATCTCTTAGTGGAGCAATATTCCCTTTAGAAGCAAAACAGTAAATACAACAAGGGAAACATGATTATTAATTTCTTTTTTCTGTCTTTCAAGACAAGCGTTCATTCACATGTGCACCCAAAATCTTTCTCAACTGGAATTTATTGAAGTAACGACGTAACACAATGTCTTCTAATTAACCATTTAAGAAGAAAAAAATACCCTGTTCTCCAACAGGAGACAGTATTAATAGGTGCTTCATAATACAGAATGTGTTTGAACCCCAGCTGTCTTGCCCCATAATTCCAGCCAAATAGAAAGGCTCAGCTTCTCTCTTCATCTTTACATGTCAGTCTAACCAGTCCTGGTTTCCAGTCATCTCATGGAAGCAAAGGACAAGGCTTGATTATCTGAAGACAACTTCTTTCTCTTTCATGGCAATGCTGTTTCTGAGGAGATGCTACCTATACATGACTTCTCTAGACAGGCTACAGTTCCCTTTCCTGTCTGAAAAGTGGCAGGAGAGGCAGGCAGTGACTTTTGGGGGGAACTCTGTCCCAGGCCATCTAGCTAACTTTTTATTGTGCACTATGGACAACAGGTGGCTTGAGCAGTTGCTTCCTGGAAAGTCCTTATGTTTTTACAAAGAGTTAAATAATTTTATTTATTTTAAAGCAGGTTGCCTGCAACAGGAGCCCTGGAAGGGGGACACGTCCATCAAGTCCATCAGGTTTGGAATGGCTTTTGAAACATGAGTAATGGGTTATCAGAACCTGAGCAAGGAAACCCCTATGGAAACTTTCAACATCAGCTAGAGAGTTTGATCATCAAGCTTGGGGCACTGGAGTAGTTATGACAAGCAGCACCCTTGAAGAGCTTCACTCCTTACAAAATTTCAAGGCCTTAAGTCAGTAATTCTCAGGTTCTTTACTCACTAACCCTTTTCTTCTGGATTTTCCTCCCTAATAAAACAAAACCTACCCTTGGCTTTTGTAGATTCCCTCCTCAGCTGAACTTCCCCCTGCAGCAGCAGGTGTGGGTAACCTACAGGGCTGTGCCAGGCTGTAGCTCCGTAGCAGCTCAGCATCTCCCTATTTTACACACCTAGAGCTCATCACCACCCCCTCCTCACACATGTAGAGATCTCCAAACCCGATAGCTCGACAGACTGAGCTGCTCGATATTGATTACCAGCTTTAAGAAATCTTTTCAGTTCAGTCATAGGCTTATCTGCTTTGGTTGTCACATGGTCAGGGATGATGCCATCAATACAGATCATGAATCCATCTCAGCACCCTATAAAATCTGCAAGTTTCCCTGTTCCATCGTTCCTAAACCACCCTGGTGGGTCCTGCTGGGCAGTGACAGAGGCTGTGTGTACCACATTGCACTGTGTTGGCTGTACAGAGGGTGAGAAATGAAAAATCCAAGAGAAGCTTAACAATGCTCTTGCTCCGACATCTGCTCCCAGCAAGGGCATCTAGGGACCTGCCACACAGGTTTTTTTTTTCCTTAAAGATGATCACCGTGAATGTTGCAACAAATAATAATGTAAAACATTTTGACAGCCAAGTAAGCCATGAAACATTAAATCTCCAAGGCCCATATGCTCCCCTCTGCTAGCGCTAGTGGAGAGGAGCAAAAGCCCTGTGGAAGCTGGCAGGAAGAAGCAGTTGAGCCACATCACAAGTGTCCTGCTCCATTCTGTCATATCTGCAACCTCTCTGCTCCGGGGGAGAGGACAGGGAGGAGTGGAAGGGGCAGAGGGGTACCTGGCTGCTTTCTCAGCACTACTGTCCTTCTGATTTGGAGGGGTTTTCTCCTGCTTGCAGCTTTGACACCCAGCAGCCTGGCTCTAGCCACCAAGAGCCCAATGAAGCCACTCCAGCGACATGGCCAGGGGAGATGGGGACACAAACCCTATGGGTCAGGGAACAAGATTTTTACAAGTGCCTTGTGGTCTGTGGGATTTTCTTGCTACTCTTATGGCCTCAGCTGGCTTTCCTGCAAGCCAGCTGTCAGTGAGGAGCTTTATCACTTAAAATTATTATCTCAAAGAACTTTAATGAGTTTCTTGTCTCTTTTTAAGAACTCCTGATCTTTCTCCATACTGACAACCTAACTGTATTGCAGAACCTCCTCTTTACTGACAGAAGTAACCCTAAACCAGGGATCAATTTGGGAATGACTCGGGCTTCAATTGACTACAAAAGATCCCACCCTTGGCCTTCTCAAAGGAGCAGCAAAAGACATAAAAATCAGAGCAAAGGCTTATCAGAGCCTCAGTGGTGTACTGAGCTAGTGTGGACAAGCACACCCACTCCAGCTGCCATCGAGATGCAAGAGAGCACTGTACTTAATGTCCCACCCCAGTCCAAAACACCTCAAACCTTTTTGTCACTAACTGACCTGGGTGAACAAGTTTTTGCAACCACAGCAAGGACCCTTAACTCCTTTATCACCACATGTCCACAGCCTTCACCAGGAAAACCATCAGGTGAGATGTCCATTAGCCCAAGCAGTAATTTGCTGTCCCTGCAGTTTCTAAACCTACACCCAAATGAATGGGGGCAATGGTATTTAATGGGGCTCTTGGCCATACAGGAACTGTACATGGTTCAGATGGCATCAAAGTCCTGGTGAAGTGGTCGTTTGTTAAGAATGGTAAGTAGGTCCCCATCAGATTCAGAGATCTCACTGGAGAAGTAGCAGTGGCTGGCATGCATGCAGACAAAGAAAGCCTTATAAAAAGCCTTTCTGGGGCCTCCAAAGGCTAGGCAGAGACACCTGGGGTTTCATGTGCCTAATATTTGGTGATAGGTGAACATGCTCACACATCAGATGCTAAATATTCAGTGTCTTTCAGTTTTAATGAATTGTTATGACTGAAGAAATCAAAAGTCCCCTGGGGAAGAGCTGCACTGGAACATCAGATAAGGAAAATCAGATAAGCAAAACTTGGTGTGGGTTTTTTGTTGGTTTTGTTTTGTTTTGTTTTGTTCTGTTCCATTTTGTCTTGGTTTTTTAGCATAAAATGAACAGAATTATCTTCATTAATTCAATAACCACCGAAATATTTACAATGTAATTACATCCATTCTTTTTCTGTTCAAATATTATTTTTAAGGCATGGAACAGCTTCTTTCTTTGAAAATCCTGACCCAGTGTCAGGAAGAGAACAGACCTAAGTCTCTTAATCTAATGGCTGTTAGTGGGGGTGACTACTTTAGCAATGCTCGGCTGAAAAATGAACTTTGCAGTAAATGACCTTCAGAGAAGAAGACTATTCATGTTAATTAGTAGCTCTTTTCAAACAGGATTCATATATGCATTAGGCTATGTCATTCTGAACAATGCCATCATTGTAGTAAACATCAAGACAAGACTCAAGTACAGTTATGAAAATTTTAGAAAACTCTAGTCAGGTTTTTTTTCCCTAAGATTATGAGTTACTATTATTGATGTGTTGTACAATAGGATCTCTCTTAATGGCTTTTAGCTTTTGCCACTGTTAACTTCTATATTTAAAATACATACAATTATGGACATTTTTATAAGCATTATGAGACTCTCTATCCTACTCACCCCATTTTTTTGCACTGATTCTTACTGATTCAAAGCAACACTGAACCCAGCAAATCAAATGCATTTTGCTTAAAACGTAACATTCATTCTTACAGAGCTCACTTTATTCTTATTACTACTTATTACTTATTAAGCATATTTAATTTAAGAATGCATATTTGCCATTAAAAAATTAGAATATTTTGAAGTACTAGAAAGTGATTATTTTGGTTAGTTCCCCTTGATTAACCACTCGGATGTGGATGTGTTATTTCTAAAGCACACAAATAATAAGAACTAAAAATGGCAAAAAGAGGCCACCAAAAGGAAAAAATGAACAAAACAAATTGATGCACAAGACAGGATACGTGATTTTCACACAGTTTACATCAAAATGCAACTTAAGGTAATAGTTGCAGCGTGTAAAAAATTTGCTATCTGGGGAAGAGATAAACTTAGTACAACAAATATGACCCAGAAATTTTATTAGAAGATACAGTAGGTGCAAGGTAATGTGCAAGCAAATTGCAGTATTCTGACTCTACATGAATTCTGAGCTATATTTATTAATAGTTTTGCTAGTTGTTTTTGTTTTTTTAAATGCATTTAAAGAGTATCTTCCTTGCTGCTGACCATTCAAACCCAACAGCAAAGTTAATTTTAAAAGCTAGCCTGTCTGGCAATATGCACAATTGCTTCACTATCCAAAACACATACATTCCTAACTAATTAGAGAATTAACAATAAATGCATTTGTGGAATAGCATTTTAGCAATCTGTTTAATGAAGGAAGTCATTTGTGTTGCAAAACAATTAGCTAGCAAAGGGGAAATTAATAAATATTTGTAAGACCAATGTAAATGGTTTGTTTGTAGCCTTGCAAGACTCAGAAAAGGCAAACAATTCAGTTGAGCAAGCAAATGGAAGATTGGGCTCATCCTGAATACCTGACAGGTGACAGTGTTCTTTACTCATGAGTTGGTGGGGCTGCTGTACATCCTCTCTGTTCTCTGGCCTGAGCTGGGCATCTGAGTGGCTGCCAGAGATGGGGTGACAGGCAAATCAGTCTCTCCGGTGGTTGCCACTGGCTTGGACAAGCAAATCCCTCCTCAGCACTCTGGCTTTTATGAGTCCTCCTCATCAGGGGTCAAACTTCCTTCACACATTGTGTAAGGAGTCCAGCCACTTACCTTCATACCATCAATTCCTATAAGCCAAAAATCTTTCTGAGTCCTCCTACGCATAAGGACAGCCCTTTCTGGCTACTGCCATCTCTTTTTCTCTGTCAGATTTGGATTTTCTAACACTCAGAACAGGGACTGCAATGGTTGAGATGTAGCTGCCATTTTACTTAAGCATGAGGGGCATGCAGATTTTTTTTTTAGTTTTTTTTTTTTTAATCCTTTGCCATTTCAAAAAGAGAGAGAAAGTAAAATCTGAGGTATACTAGACTTGATCTCCCCTGCTTGGTCTTTCTGTGTGTGTATGGCATTATTGTATCTGTTCTTTAAAGAAGTGAAAAGAAGAATGGACCAGATGTGGGATTCATATTATTCATATTCAATCTGTGCAGAATTCGAAGAAATGGTTCCTTTATTTGCTCTCTTCTGGGAAAACATCTTGAGTTAATTTTGTTCTGCTCATAGACTTGTAGAAATAGGTCTGGAAAGGTACTTCAGGAGCTCATCTTGTCCATCTTACTGCCTCAAGGCTGACTCATGCCCAGTGCTCTCGAACTGCATGCTAAATTAAAGTACAACAATAACTTTCCTCCCAAAAAAACCCACCAACAAACACTGCAATAGAGAGTGAACGGTTAAGAAACAAGCAAGTAACATGTCATGAGACTGCCACAGGATTTAACACTGTTCTCCAGGCATCCATGGTTGCTGTCCACTAGAGGCAGGACATTGGCCTGGTAGCTGCTGGTGTTTCTTAAGTGCACAGACAGCTGCACCTTGTGAGGGTAGCTACCCTGGCTCCTGCAGATTCACCCAGGCTCCAAATAAGGCAGCTCAGGTACCACAACAACCCCATAGCACCTGCTCTTCAGCACTCAGGCTTCCTCCAAGATCTGTATCACTAGAGTGGACTGAGAAGGTGTGATGGTATCATGTGCCTTCTGATGGCACATGCTGAAAGCTGCCCAGCACAAGACATTTTCAAAGGATTGTTCTCCAGAGCAGAAATTAAGGCCTATATAAACTATTCCAAGCTGGCTCCCAGGAAAGGAGGTATGAGTCATTGGTGGCCATCTGGCTCCACAGGTACAAGGGACACTAAAGTACAACTCAATGTTTTACAAGGAGAGCAGGTGCACCAAGGAAGGTAAAATTGTTTCTGGCTCCAAATAAAACATCATATACAGGGCAGGCAACTAAGATGCTGCAGGGTCTGTACCTAGTAGTGGAATCCCTCTTTATACCTACACATCAGTATTATTTACCAGCTCAGGGAGCACACAGAGGTTCAACTCTTACCCAGAAAGCTCAACCACTTCTGTCTTCCCCAACCACTTCATAGATGCTGTTTTCATACCTACTTCTTTGATCCCATCTCCTCCCTCTCTTCCTGGCCCCCTCTTCTGCATCTTCTTGTCACCCAATGCCTGCCCCCACACCTGTTCTGCATCACCTACAGCTTAGTCTCCACACCATGGGCTTGCAATGCCTATTGGCTAGGGTCAGAGGAGGCATATGATGAGGAGAGAAACCTGAACCGTGACCTAGCTGCTAGACCAGTGTCTTTCAGTCCCAACCAACCAAGACCCATAGTTTTGCTGCTTCTCACCTTGATCCAGGAGGAGTTATGGGGATCACATATGCTGGGAGAAGAGGCCTCACCCTAGCTTGGGAAAACAGTGGTGAGGGCTGGTCTGTGACTAGATGGAAGGGGAGGAAAACGTGTAGACAGCTAAATCCCTCTCATACCTCCAACCTGCAGGTTTGCAGCACTGCCAGTTACAGGGAAAGCACTGCAAGGGGCTTCTGCCAGGCCATGCCTCCCCTTCCCCAGCTAGCCCTCTGATGCCGGACCTCTACAAACCTTACCCTCTACAGCCCTTCTCTCCAGAGATGTTTACGCTACGTCTATGTCCCAAATAAAGCAGCACCTCATTTTGGGCTCAGGCACCAGCAAACAATCATTGGCAGCATTTAGCTGTTAGTACCCTCCCTGGCATGGCTGTGCTCTGGGCCAGCTAGCGTAAGTCCCAAAATAACCTGCTGGGCAGCAGCCAGGCAAGGAACAAGGAAGAAATGCTGACTCTGTAATAAAGAATGTGGGACTTGCATTCAGCCTAATCCAGCACTGGCAAAGACCCAAGCAAGGCAGCCTGGAAACAGCAAGGGAAGCAGGGAGACGGAGCAGGGCAAGGGGTACCTAGAGTCCCAAGAAGCAAGGAGGAAAGTCTGAAGCCATGGTGGGAGCGATAGCAGCCTGGACTACATGAAGGAGGTTGGTTCCTCATGGCAATTAGGAGCCCAAAAAGAGAAAAGAAGTGTGGAAGAAAGCAAAAGGCAGATTGTAGTCCAACAACACGGAGTAACGGGACCCAGGCTCCCTGCAGAGATACATCAGACCTACTCCTTCTCATTTAACCATAGCTTTACTTTTCTCTGGTAGGGGTTGGATGAGTTTAAAGCATTTAGTAACTTCTACAGAAAAATCCCACACTGAGTAACAAGTGTTTTGTCCTCTTCACTCTTCAAAGTCTCAGGCTGAGCTGTAATAGTTGCTCACCACCGTTTCGGATGTTGCCTCTCTTATCCCTGTATGAGGCAGTTGGCAAGAGACCCAAAAGCTTGCCGGGGAGTGGCGGTGTCTCCCAGTTTGGACGTTCTGCTAGGTCTCTTTCAGGCACTGCTCAGGCAGAGAGCAGGAAAAGAGCTTCACTGCCAGGCACTGCTCCCCGTAGGCAGGGTGGACAGAACCACCATTTGTAGATAATTTAGTTGTGTCTCTGAGTAATGATACTTCACTTCAGTGCGAGAGGATGGGCTCCCATCTAGTTTGCATTCAAATTAGATGCAGCATTATATGCTAGCTATGGACCTATGCTTGTGGATCTGGACACTGCAGACTGAATTTCAAAAGGACTTTTCTACCTCTATTCAGGGAGGACCAAAGGCAGGCAAAAGTGAAGTCCTCTGGAGATGGTGAGGACAGCAGAGACAGCCAGTATCTGAGTATTATCCAGTACGTAGAAGGCTCATAAACATTTTATCCAGCCTTTTGAATTTCAATCTTGGTGTCTATCAACTCAAGAGAATGTCCTAGAACAGCTGGAAATCTTGACTGTATGTTTTGTCACAGATTTCTTATGGCTGGGATTTCACTTATGGGGAAAAACTTTGGTTTGTGAGCAGTAGTCTTAGGGTGACCCCCTGAAACCAGAAACAGGCAAGTAGTGCTTGATGGAATAACAAGGAGGTACCAAAGTAACTCCTGTTCATCCTTTTCTTAGAGTACATTAGGAATGGTGACCTGATCCTATTATGTTTATGCAAGTGATGGGATCATTGTGTGTCACTGGGACAGACCTAGATCTTTTGAATTCAGAAACAGAGCACCTTAATAGAGCATGTTGGATCCACTGCTCACTAAAGCCAAGGAAGGCATATTTTGTGTGAGTCATTTTTCTCTGCAGTATTTCAAAGCCTAGTCATCCTGCCCAGTGCCTAAGGGACTATAGTTTTTGGTGTTCAAATGGATACAATGCATTCTATAGTCACCATTTTTAAACAAAACACATTTGCCTTCTACTTCTAGAAAGCAAAATTATGAAAATATCTTTTAAGAACTCTGGCATAATTAAGAAAACTGATTGCATTTATGATGAACTGAAACATCACATAAGGTATGAAACAAAGTAAAAGCAGATGGTCCATACTCAGAGCGCAAACTGTTGCCTTTCAATAACATGAGTAAGGATACAAGAATTTATCAATTACATTTCTCTGCTTCATAGAAGATCTGAGTGAGCTATTTGCTATTAAAATGCCTCTTCAGAAGAAATAATGTTTTCCAGTATTTATGAAATACATTTAGCTTCTGCAGTTGACGTGAAACCGAACTATCTTACCAACTGCTGGCTATGTAGCATGGAAATTAGCTGGTTTACTAGAATTGAATATATATGTGAAACTTTATACAAAATCCTCTTGTTTCTCTAACCCACTAATAAGATCAGGAGAACAACACAAAACATAGATTAAGTCTGTCTTTCAGACACAGCCTCAATCTTGTTGGCATAGGGTACAATAATATTCCTCATAACAGAGTCAAAAGTCACAAAAAAACGAAGAGTACTTTTTATCAAGCCTACCAGGACTCTTTGTGTGTTCTAAGGGTGTAATTTCCCTTCAAACTTTTAAGTAATTATGCGTAAATTTGTGTTTTTATTGCAACGATAATTTACAAGAAAAGGTGAGCCTTGCCTAACATAAATTCCTGTGGAAGCTACATATCATTTCTATTACAAGCATTCTTGTGCACTGTATTTTGCTCATTCTTGGTAACAGAGGTATTTGTGAACTAACGATTTCTTTAATGTTTTTATATTCAGTAAAAGAATGCACAGAGGTCAAAGCAGGATTGATTTGAAGGAGTTAGATTTTAAAATCCCTTTAAAAATCAGGACAAAGGATACCACACTATTAAAATAAAATGCTTAAAAATGAAAAGTATTATGCATGCCACACAGTAGAAGATCAGATTTTTATTAATGCAAGTTTTAAATGCTGATTAATCCTCTTGAGAATCAGTTTCCCAAAGCTTTGGCCTGCATTCAAGTCTCTTTCAAAGGGGCACATCACTTCCATTATTCTGAATATTAATTGAACAACATTATAACTAAGGATACAAAGCAAGATTTAAAACATCATTACAGCTGTCATTGCTTGCATCTAAATAAGTCGTTGGAAATTGAAGCTCAGGGGAAAAAAAAAATATATATGGGGGGAAAAACCCACAAACAAACAAAACAAAAAAAAACCCCCACCAAACAAACAAACAGCCCAAACCCTGCCATAAACCTCTCTTGTCAGGATGGTGAAGCTGCTGCCTCCTGTGCCCCCCCCCCTTGGCTCAGCCAGGATGGATCGTGTGTGTGCGGCGTGCTGACGGCTCAGCTGGGGCTTGTGCTTCACAGATTCACACAAACTCTCCCCACACACACACTTTGCAAACTGTGGATGTGTTTTGTCCTGCAATTATTAAATGTCCCAGAAAAACAGTCATTTTTAGATGTTAACAAGAAGAGGTATGATAATTGTTCAAAAGGCTGAGCTGCCTGAATATTTGTTTACTTCCAGAAAGGGTTTGTTTTATTTGTTTGGCATAAATCATTTTCTGATCCAGCTTCAGCACATGCTTCTATACAAGCACTCATGTGCTTAACGCTAAGCATGTACTTAAGTACATTCCTGAACTGGGCCAAAAGGTACCCCCTTTGAAATTTTTGTCCATAGCTGCTGTTCTTGGAATGATGCCTTTTTTGGTGAAGACTGATGTGGGGTTGCAGTAACCATCTAATTCTGATTAGACAAATGGCATTATGGAAGAAGTATTAAAAATTTATAGTCCTATTTACTAAGTTTATTTGTTGGTCATAAAAAGCTGGATCTTACATAACATAAAAAGCGACCAGTCCTAATGATGAAAAAGATATAAAAAGATAATGGTGCAATCATAACATGTCTCTGAGAGTTTGTACATCTCAGTTGCAGTTTGGCACATCGCATAATTGTGTTGTGCCAAACTGGCACCAAACCACGATATGTTAGTGAAAAGCGCCCACAGTTTAAGAGGAAAATCTAGAAGTGTTAACTATACACTGTCTAATTATACAACCTTACTGTCCCAGAATGTGATTTCTGAAACCATTTCTGACATATGGGAAGAGGGTAGAACAGCTGGTCATTAAGGTTTTCTCAAGACTATTTAGTAACACACTTGAATGTAATTAAAGTGCTACATTAAATACTGCACTTGTGTACAATGTATTTTTAATCTTTATGGCATGCTGTAAAAGTAAATAAATGCAAAGCATTAACATTTCTCCCCTTCATCTCCTAAATTGTTAAGATATAATGACAGTCTCTATGCTGCATGTACTACCTGAAGAATCTTCTGGTGCTTTGTGAGCATCTTGCACAGAAGGTAGGAAGCAAACCCCAGATGAATCGTGCAGGATGGATATAAGTTTACTTGATTTTATTTGCCCAAATTAAGTCATGCTGAGTTACCGGGATGTATTTCAACAGACAATGTTGCAATAATCCTGGTTTATTTGAAGATTTCCTTTGGAAACAGTCAAGGTGATGCAAAGCAACCTTGACCCACACTGGTTCTAACACAAGAAGCAAAACGCTGTACACAAAAATGAGAAAAATTCTTTGCAGCAAACTTTACTCACACATGTCCCAATGGGACTTCTGCCCCTATAAAAGGTCAGAATTCATTCCATGCAGATGCAGACTACAAATGGGTTAAATTACAGAATTGTGTTTATTCCCTAAAAATAGAAGTACCTAGAGCAGCAAGACAGTTAAACACTGCACAGGATCAGGGACCACAGTTCTCTATTGTCTATGACCCTCTGACCTAAATTTCTGTTTCTGCAGACAATAATCAGGGGAGCCATATGAACCTAAGGCAACTCTAAAGGAATCTGAACCAGCCAGAAACTGTGGAACAATTCAGATTCTGAAAGATGGTATTGAGATTGGCTCCAGTCCTCCATTAATGGTAGTCTGGGCATTCTATGGTCCCAAAATTGTGGAGGTGCTGTAGCATTGTGAAAAAGACATATTTTTAATGCCCTTTTTTGTTTGATGCACAAACAAATAAGGAAAAAACGTTTTAAAATTCTTTTTTTTGCACAAAGTGTTTCTCTGCAGTAGACTTGTGCTTTCTGACACTGGTGTTTTGTTTTACATTGTTGAATAACACATTTTCTTTGAAAAGAGAGGCCAGAAATTTATTGAAAAGTTGAACCTGTTCTTGACTTCTCCTAAATTCCACCAAATACACATTTCAGTTGACTATTCATTGAATACTATCAAGAGCTGCTGTCAGTTCCTTGCAACAATGTGGGGGTTTTTGTGAATTCAGCATTTCCTAAAAAATACTTTGTCCTGCACTACAGTGGTTTCCTTTGAGCACAAAGGATAGCTTTACACTGTGTTTTCCAATACCAAATCAAAACAGGACAGAGAAGCAGCTTGTAAGAAGACAGGTTTAACAAAGCACTCAGACTGTAGCTTTCAAGGCAAAAAACTGCCCATCATCAGGGACACTACAATGAAAACCATGGAAGTCAAAACTAGTGTAGTGTGTTCTCCGGTGACAGCAATGAGTTCTGCCTGTGATTGTAAGCATGGTGTAAGAAAACTTTTGTTGCTTTGCAAAGGTAGGCTTAAGTTTTTATTTTCTCTGAACTATAAATTTGGGGTTTGATTTGGGAATGGTTGCTCTTTGCAAATGAGCAAAGGAGTATGGCATGCTGTGTTTTAGGTTTTGCTGGGCATTTTCTAAATCACTCACAATCCTTCTGTTGAAATAAATGAAGCTTCTCCTCTCTGCTAATGGTGCATTTGCAGCAATTTTATTTTTTTTTGTAAAAAAGGAGCAGTGGCGTGAGTAGCCAATTATCCAGTCTTCCTAACTCTCTATTCATGGATAGATTTTGCATCACATTACATCCTGAAGCTGTTATGTGCTATCAAAACCAAGAAATGCCAACCAATGTAGAGAAAGCCCTCAAGGCAGGAGACACAACTCTCCTATGGCAAGATAACGCATTTTCACAAGAGATGAGAATAACTACAGAACTCATCACATTCAGCATTAATTGCAAAACTCATCTCTCTGAATTAACTTTGCCTCATTAATTTCTTCACACACAGTTGCCAGGTACAACCACATCTAAGCACAAACAAAAGCAAACAAAAACATGCTAATCAAGCAACTTTTCCTACAGGCTGAAAAGAGGAAGAAAAATTGAAGACACTGGCATATTTCAGTATTTGGAAGGTAGTCAGATGTTGTGCTGGTAGAAGCTAAGAAACAGCAGGACTACTTTTTAAAAACTTCTGCGAAACATACTGTCACCTCTCTTTTTCAGAAGACTAAATTCTCTCAGGCCTAACCCAAAACCGCTCATTTTTTGTTTTCTGTGCTCAGAGACCACACTAAGAAATAAGGTAGACATCACTTCTTTCAAACCACACCAGGTGGCCTTAGATCTTTTCCAAAAGCACCCAAAGACCTGGACAGGGCTTGGATATTGCCAGAAAGAGTTGTTTGTTCCCCTTCTTCTCAAATAATTTTCATCCCAAAGAGGGATGCAAGAGCTGCTCTTATCAGGTAAAGAAAAAGATTGTTCCTTGGTACTTGTGTGTTACTGAGTGCAGAGGGAACTGAAAGTCTCTGCAAGAGGAGAATATTTCCTGGGTGATTCACTTGAGTCAATCCCTATCTGAACCACAGGAAGGACTTGGGCGGTGCCACATGAGAAGCTGCAAAATGTTGGTGAGTGGAGTGTATACTACTTGCTTTTTAAAGCAAATGATTATGTTCTCTTTCTCTTTTCTGCTTGCTTCCCCAGCAGTACCATTGATTAAACCCCATATAGTAATATCAGGAGCACTGAAACATCCAAACAATATCCATAATCATTACAGAGCAGTTTGTGTGTGTCACAGAGGTCCCTTCACTAATTTGTCTGAAAAATGTCTGCATCTGCTGTGCGTGGACTTGCACGCTCAGTAGCCAGACCCACGGCTCAAGTCCATTCAGCTGAACCCAAAACCAGATCTCAGAAAATAACCATCTCTAAGACAATCAACCTCAATCCAGGCATCTCTAGTGAACAGGCATTAGCTGTCCTTGCACAAAATGCGAGCAGCTTACCAGTACAGTCTTTAAATGTCTGAGCCTGACCAAGAGAGATATATGGAAAGCAAAGACCGGGGACCAGGGACAGGGACAGGGACATGGCTTCTGCTCTGTGCCCTGTTGGCCCAGCCTGCCCTGCTCCTCCTCCTGGTAGTGCCATCAGCCACTTCACAAAGGTCATATTTTGTGGTATTTTTAGCCCTAAAATTATCCATGACAGTGATTATTATCCAGTTCTTGTTGGCTCACTTCTTGAGCTGAACCATTCGTTGAATGACAAGGACCAACCTGAATAATCCTTCATCCACCTGATTTATCTTGTGTATTTTTCATTTTGTCTTAGAGAATGAACTCCCCATCAAATACGCTACCTTCTGCTGCTGAGCATTATTCTGTCATCAAAGAAACAACAGGTTTTGTTCTTTGATTTATCACACTCCATCTCTCTTTCTAGTCACAATTTCTAATTATTTCAGCCTACTGACACAGTTAGATATTAAATGGAGTCAAGACCAATACGCACAGTCTATTGATATAAATAATATCAGTTCATGAAGTCTGCAGTTTCCAGGTGATATGTTCCTTCTTTAGAAAACATGCAGCACTCCTGCTACCTTGACTTGCAGCCAGATATATGCATCTCAGTCTCTGTGAATCTCCTCACCAGGATCTACCTAGGCAGCACTCTGGCACAGCCTGACTTTGGCTGTCCACCACACTGTACTAAGTGTGGTTAAGTAAACTGAATATCCAGAATTTACATTGAGCTCTCTACATTTACTGCCCAAGGATAGAAAGAAATGTATACTTGAGATGATGAAGACTGAACCACACAGCTGAATTTTACCTTTTTTTTCTCTCCCTTCAGCCACCTAAAAGATATAAAAATTGAAAAATTTTCAATTAACTTCAATTACAAGTCAAACAATTTTTGAGGAAGAATTTTCTCCTAACAAAAAAAAAAAAGAAGAAGAAGCAAAAAAAAGCTTTTATAGGAAGTGTTGATTTCTAACAAAGAATTTTCTGAATTTATTAAAAAAAAGAAAAATCTTTTGAGAAAATAAAGATTTTTTTTTTTTTTCCCCTGCTTTAGATAAAAGTAATTTCCTGCCCACTCCCAACTCCTACTGTAGGAAAAAAAATGCAGAATTGTAAACACTGTGCAGGTGACACTGCACAGCCAGAACATATGTCTACATAAAACCATACATGGTCAGTTTGGTAAAGTGCCTCCTGGTACTATTTACAACCGATCAGTCATGAGATAAGATAACATACTTGCACTGGACAAAGTCTTGAGGTTACATGCTGCTGCCGTACTTTCCACAGTTGGTCATTAACCAGCTATGGCAAGATGTTTTTTAAGTACCTTCATCCTGTCTCCCGCTCAGCACTGTCTCTCTCCCTTAATAACCAGGCTAAATCAGCAGGAATAATTAGGGAATCAGACACTACTTAGTGTCAGGACAGGCAGCCAAACAACTTCTGTATCTCTTGCTATTCCATAGGGTCACCCCCCTTCTTGGGAAGCTCAGTCTTTTTTTTCCTTACAGGAAAGCACAATGTGCTAATTCATCATGAAAAGACTTTTAGATGCTTATATTTTGCAATTGGTATCAGGCAATACTATATATAAGATGTATTTTCTCTCTTCTCTTTCTAGCAAATTGTCACTCATCCAGCACATACTGGCTTGTTTTTTTTTCCTAAAAACCCAAGGGAATGAAAAACCCAAGCCTATCCTATATGATCTAAGTAGCTAGTCCCCTAAGGATCTCTTGAAAAGGCAAACACTAGGATAGTTTTCTGAATACTTCCTTAGCTAAAATTGCTGCAATTCATGCTCAGCGATTCTCTAGAGAGAGATGTATTGTTGTGCTTGATTAGTTAAATATAGATACCGCACTTCACAGGAAATTAAAAAAAAAGGAGTATTCAAAGTTCATCTTTGCCAAATAATTTTAAAAGCTGATTTTAGCATCAAAGTGTTTCCTAGAAAGATGCAATTACATGCAGAGAAGAATCCTGTGATGTGTGCGCATCCACAGAGTTAGATTCTCACTCAAAGTCTTAGGTTCTCATAACAACACAAGCGCTAGACTTGAAGTACACATCTCTTAATATACTCTATTACCTCATTGTCGTTTACTTGTTGGTAATGCATGCTTGTGTTAACAGAACAGCATGCTGATGCATTTTTTCTGCCATTGTATGTAACATATTTTCTAATTCTTCTGCTCTATTCAGCATTTGACCCTAACGATAGGGGATTATGGTATTAACTCTCTACACAGCACACATTCTTTACAGACTTTCACTAAATACTGTAAGCCTGCTGCAGAGCGGAATAAAAGTGAAAGCATACCGTCTGGTCTTAAGCTGTGCACACAGAGGGTCATGATCCAATTGGAAGGGAAGCAGAATTTTAAAAAGAAAGAGGTTTGACAAAATTTTAATCCTTGTCATTTTCATTTCTCTTACCCTGTGGATTTGGGTGATTTTATTTACACTGTCAGCTTGAGCCTAGGGATTGAAAATCAGGCTTTTATGGAGATTATTAAAAGTACATACAGTACACTAAAGGCTGGGCTACTGTTATATGCTACTAAAAATATGAATGTGGATGCTCTATATTATACATTTAAGGAGGTAAGTGCCATCCTCCCTGCAAGGCTGGACTTAGCAGTTAGGCTCATTGTGATTATGCTGAAATACACGTTTTAACAAGAGTATTTATGAGTAGTTTCAGAGTGCTGAAGGTGCACTGAAGAACTGAGAACTACCTTCAGATGCCTTCTAAGGCAACAAGGCAGCAGCAGCATTTGAGGAGCAGCTGTGGAAACTGTCAATATTGAAGATGTACCTGAATATTGAAGAAGCTACTCCTGGAAGAGTTACCCCACTCAACATCCAAGGAAGGGCAGCCTGAGGTCTAGCCCAGCCTCAGAGAAACAAATATCTCATAATGGGTGACTTTCTCCTGAAAGTCCTCTCCTGAGATTGACCTCACTCCTACACTGATGGAGAGCTCCTAAGCCAATGGCCAGGCAGGTTTGACATGGTCTGGGTGAGAGATGCAGCATGAATATGCTAGTCTGCGTTGCAAGGGCAAGCTGGGCCCTCCTGAAGACACATGGCTGCCCTCTGTGGGGACATCTTCTGCTCCAGATTTCCCAAGGAGCACCCATGGGTTGGACCTCCTTATACAGCTTCCCGTGCTGGGGCCAGAGAAGTGTGACAGCAGGCAGAGACAAGCCCTGCCATTTTCCCAGCGGCTGAGTTGGTTTCCTTATGCAGCGTAGGCACAGACAATGTGTTGCAGAAGCTGCTTCCATGCCCTGGGAGATTTTTGGCCCAAACAGAACCAAACCAAATAACTGCCCCCTGAGCGGGGCTCTTCTGTCTCCCCTCATCCTGCAAGCATGATTTTGCTGTAACAGCTAAAATAGACCTCCAAACAGGCATGGTGTAAAGTAAAGACAATGAGGCTTTAGGGTCAGGCTACAAAAAGCCTGTACACCTTTCAACTTGCAGCTGCAAGGCAATGGGCTCACTGCATCCCTGCATGGTAGGGAAGGAAACAGCTCCAGGAGACACCCTGAGACTGTTTATGTGGGCAGGATGTGTCCTACTCTGACAGCAGCTTTCACAGCATGGCTGGAGGGAAGGAGCATGGTAGAGAAATGAATTCACTTCCACCAGCCAAAAACTGTAGGCTTTTCCTGGCCCTGCCCTGTGGAAATGCACACTGGGTTTGGCAGTGGATTGATCATGCACCCCCAAACTCAACAGCATTTGGTAACTCTCTGCAAGATTTCTGCAAGACAGGGTCATAGCTCCTGGTCCTGGAAACACTTCACACACACAGACCTTCACTCCATGGTCATGGACAATTGTGTTAAAACTGCATGATCAAGGCCATAGTCACTAGTATTTCACATAGACCTTGTTAATAAAGTTATTAAAACAATTCTGCTTGGACTCTGGGAAAGGTGGAGATAGCTTTTCCAGGTTTTTTCTGCTCAGGGAATCAAAAATGTTATTTTTCCATACAAGGAAACTGTTTGTTTGAAATCAAGATACGTGACTCTGACTGTCCTTATAGCTCTGTAACCTTGGCTATCTGAGGCATGTAAAATAGGGGTTTATTGTGCTGAGGAATGAAACGGGCAGAAGCGCTTGCCCAACTTGGCCAAGTCACAATTGAAAATGGAGTTAAGCTGGCTCCACCTAACCAGAGTGCCAGCAGCACAGGATTTTTGAGATGTGCTGCTTCCATACCTCCCTCAGCCAATTTTCAACACACTTAGGGTGCCTCCTGATAACAGGGCCAGAAACAAACCCCACAGAGGGCAATGGGGATCTGTCCTTCAATTTAAGTGGCAGGTGGATCAGGCCCACTTGGAAAAATTTGGCTGCTGTTCCGAGTGGTTCTCAGTGTGCCAGAGTCCCGCTAAGACATCCAAATTGGCATCTCGTAAAAATCAAATTGGCATCTCATAAAAATCCAGGCTAAAAATGACAGCCTTGGGTTGGAAGTCTGACTCAGGCCTTATCCTGCAGAGGTGTTCAACACCCTCAGCTCCCACTGACTTCACCATAAGATGAGCAGGCTCAGCACTTCTCAGGATTGGTCGCATTCTGCAGGATTGGACTTATTGTCCTTAATACTATCTCATTCTGGTTATTCCCTATTGCCCACGGATAATCCCATGGCATTATTCCCATTATGCTACTTGCCATTCCCATTATAGTCTTTAACAATGTTTTAAACCTATCTTTCATTTTTAATTTCCTTAACAAAATATGTGTATTTTAGTAGTGTGCATTTATGTAGCCTTTGAAAAAATGTGCTTTTATTATACATATGGCATTATCATGTAGCTTCACTACTTTATGAGTCTGGTAGATGAAAACAACTCTGAATACAAGGGGAACCCATATGTCTAAATATTTTTAGCATGAACACTGTTACCTGTTCCCAGTCATAAAAGTACAATTAAACACTATGTATTAGAACAGTGCACCACAGGAATTATTGCTGCTTGCTTGTCTGTTTTATGCAAGGGAGGATTTTTTTATTTTTTTTTTTACTATCTTTAGGCTGGAAAGGAAGGAAGAAGCCATCATAACCATTTTATGTCTTTAGCATGTGCAAGTTACAAAGCAGAGTTCCAGGATCTTACAGACCACTGTCGTTTTGATTCACCTTTCTTCTTGATTCATTGCTAAGCTGCTACACAATGGTAGCTTCAAAACAATTCATCAGCAAGACTTCTCCAGCAGCTCTGTGATGCTTTCCTGTATCAGAACCACCTGGTGAGGCAAGTAGCTCGACAAGTGAGAGTACTGTCAGAAGAAGAAGAAGAGCTGGGTCCTCTCCTGCCTGCCCACATCCTAAATCCCTACATTGTCCCCATAACAGAGCACTGCTCCCATTCCTTAGGTGAGCAGAAGGTCTGAGTCACCCCCTGAGCATTGCTTTAGGGCTGCTGGTGATTTCCACCTGAGCACCAAACCAGCAGCAATGCTTGACCTACATCACCCTCAAAATTGTTCCCCAGAAAAAACAGCTGTTTCCCTTCCTCCCTGGCCCAATTCAGAACAGTTTTTCTGATCTATAGCAGACAAATTTTGGAAAGCCCAGATACCCAGCCTACTGAGCTGCCCAGTCTAATGTGAGACAGGATATTGTTCTCCAGCCTGTTTCTGGCTTCTGAATCCACAAGGATTGCTGTGTGCATGCTGCTAATAGGCTCCTACATCTAACTTGAGGCCCTGGAAGAATCCAGGGCATGAGGGGGCTCCTGTGTTTTTCATTGTGTTTTAGTCATTGGCCAGTTTAAAATACACATTTGGAAGCACTTATTTAAAAAATAATAATAATAAAAAAGTATAAGGGATGTAGGAAATAAGGCCAGAGAGGGTCAGCTGGGTCAGCAAGTACAGACTTTCACAGATGATTAGACTGGAGAGTCCACAGGCACTCTGCCCCACATGTTCCCACACACCACAGGCCCCAGGATGCTCCCCAGAAGTCTGTAACAAACTTTACACTTCATCATAAAGCAGCTGCAAACTTAATGAGGCCCAGGAAGCAAAAAGGCAAGATCCAATGCATTGTCAATAGCCCAGGTCCTTAGATGAAATCTCCTGCAAATCCAAAGAAATTAAGACAGATTAAGACAATCCCCCCTTCTTCAGTAGTTTCTGGTAATGTGATCAACAGGGAAATTCCTTCCTTCCCCCTAATCTGGTGATCAGTTTAAACTTGATCTTATGAGTGAGATACATGCAGAGATTATGGGCCCTAGCCTACATCCTGCTCGTTCATGGTTCAGAAGTCCAAAAGAGACAAACCTAGAAGTCTAGCAATGCACAAACGAGAAGTAAAAATGACCCTCACTGACCTCCACAGGCTGCAAACAAAAGTCCTGAAGCATGTGATTAATAGAATAAAGCAATGGTGCAAATAAACAACCAAGTCTCTTTTCAAACCCAGCTGCTGACACCTAAACATCAGATACCAACTGATCCACATCACAAGCTTCATTTTCTATCCCTAAGAATTGTGTGATACAATTGGTTTCAGCAGCCTATAACAGTGATTTTCTCTGTTCCTATTACCAGAATATCACTTGGATGGATGGATGGATGGATGGATGGATGGATGGATGGATGGATGGATGGATAGATAGATGGAAATCTCTCTCTAAATTTCCAGTCTGAATGTATTAATAATTGGCTTGCATCCACTTGATCTCATGCCAGTATTATTCTTTAACTAGTTATTTTTGTCTTTGAAGTTTACCTCCTAAATATCTTCACAAAAACTCATCATATCTCCTTTCTGTCTTAGTTTTACTAGATTAAGCAATCAAATTTCCTCATAAAATATAGTTTTAGTGCAGATCACCTTCAAAAGTTTCAACTATTTAACATTACTTTAAAATTAATTTTATGAAATAAACACTGTTTTGAAGCAGATACAGTTTTCTAATGATATAAAAATATATTTTTCTCTCATGGCCACAAAAGAAGGTAGATTGGAAGCTTAAGAATTGGTGAAAGAAATTATGTTGCCTAGTTCCAAACAGAAACCACTAGAAACAGTGACCAGATAGATATTTAGGAATGGAATTAAGGAGAACAAGAAAACAAAACCTTGGAAAATAAGCCAAAAACTTGAACCTGAATGTGCTGGCAATTTTAAGCCCTAGAGTTCTGCATGAAGCATGTGGAAGATTATAGAAAAATTAGAGATTTTTTTTATAACTCTTGCAATTTGGAATATTTCTGAATATCAGATAAATTACATCTATTTCCTTCTTCTCAGGCTTAATTATCTTATTTTTAAGCTCAGATTCCCTGAGCATTCTTTCATTTTTATTTGAGAATTCAGAGTTCTCTGCTGATGTGTATTCCTCAAATAGAGTTGATTCAGGTTCAAGGAGATGCGAGCACTCATCTTTTCTCCCATTTTTAGCCTATATTCTCTGAACTTTCACTCCTCTTTCAATCTCTTCTCAGTTTAGGGCCTACATTCTCATAACCTATACTTCTTTCTAAAAGCATCTGTATGGACAAAATTACTTACATATTTTCCCAGCATTTTTTTTTTTGCTGCTATTCAGGATCTTCTTGTAATGGGGAAGTTGTCCTGCTGCTCTTCCCTGTCCTGGTTCTTTCCATCTGGTCACCACACGGCTTTCACGTCTCCGAGTGCTGCAACGTGAAGAATGGACTAAAGCAAAATAATTACTCCATTACATGTTCTATCTCTTTCTCATAAATTTCAAAGCCAGATGAGACCATTATCACCTGCTCTGATCTCTAGCACAACACAGACCTTCCTGAGAGAGATCCCTCACTTCAGGATAGGAAACAGCAGCCCTGACTCATAGCTCTGGCCTAACGTAATGATGGCCATCTCCCAAAAAATAAAAAAAAGAGCAGTCCTGTTTCATGTAGTCTTGCACAAGACTGTTGATCACTTGTTACAGAAAATGGACTACTATAAATTTTAGGATGATAAAATTCCATACATATTCTCATTTCTCTTAAAGGTTTACTTCAAACCAACATAAAAAAAAGGTATTCTGAAGAAAACTATTGTTATTCTTGTCAACATTACACGCTTAAAATAGTACATCTTGCCTTTTACTCTAAGATTTGATAACAAGAACATAATTAGATCTCAGTCCCATAAATTCATGGTAACTGATATTTGCTGTCCCCTCAGGACAGCACAGCACAGGTTGCTGCCTTGGGTGCGGAGAAGTGACTGCCTTGTTGAAAATGAGACATTCAGGGTGCAAAGCAGTATTCAGCAGAAGCTCAAATGTAACTCCTACTCAAGGAAATGGACTTCATCACTTCTCCCAACAACTACCTTTGGCCAGCCTCAAAGGGGTGATAACAGAGGTAGAAACTACCACCTACTGAAAGTGGAAAACTGCACTCTGAAGCACCGGGCATAAGCTACTTCTCAGAAACTTCTCATTCAAGTAGCAGCTTGCTATGTCTCAGACTTACCTACAGTGTTTTGGTACACAGCTGTGAGGCCAGAAAACATGCTTTTCCCAGACCAGGTTCTTTTCTCTTGCCTGCTTTCAGGTCCCTGAGGAGCTGCTCTGCCCCTCTGTGCCTAGGCAGGAGCATCCCTGGGACTGTGTAAGGCAGCCAGGGGAAGGAGCAGCTGGATCCACCAGCAGCCATGCAGGCATGCAAATCAAGCAAGTGTTTGGTCCGGAGGCCATTCGTAGCCCCATCCTCCCAGCAGCAGTTGGCTTGCTCCTGGTGGACAGACAGCATATGCTCCACTCCATACATCCTATCCTATGATTTTATTACCCCAATTCACTCTGCCTATAGTGGCGAGTATAGGTCTTCAACCAGGCATTTTTTAACTCTATTTTATCATATTAAGCCCAGAAAAGCTGAGTATCTGTACTGCTTTAAACATCTGCCAGAGAGTATGTATTGTACCAGCCAGAGAAGGGGAGAGCTCTGAGCTAGCCAATGGCTAAAATGTTGCAGGGATTATTCCTGGAGAAATACAAAGCACTATCCACATCTTCTGTCTTGAGCAGGAAAGCCTTCTAGCAAAGGGTCAGGCAACATGGAAATGGACAGACCTGAGAGGTCTGAGCACCCAGCAAGTCCATCATCTGTGTGTGGCACTCCCCAGTACTTGCACATATCTAGATTATTAGTCTTGCCACAGTGAAATGTAGACTTGTGCTGACAGCAAATTTACACTGATGGGACAAACTCTTGCCTTGCTTTGCCACACAGACCTCTCCTTCACTGCTTCCAACTAACAGAAAATCCTATGAGGGGCAGGTGAAGAGCACCTGTACATCTCTGGGCAGCACAAGTAATCTTCAGGAACCTGGTTTCAGTATTAACTATTTCTGAACACCACAAGCATGCAGGATGGTTTCCATCCAAAGGACAGGGCTTGAGGTGCTGCAGCCACCCTGCCATGGTGTCCATGCTGAAGAGCCATGCGTGTCCCAGAGAACGAACTGGATGGGCCCAGCATTGCAGTCCACACTTCTCCTTCCTCTGCACAAAAAGCCCTGCAGGACCAACCCAAGGAGACATCACTGCCTTCCCTCTGTGTGTGTGCGGGGGAGTATTCTGGCCTGGAAATTTATGCTTGCTATCAGTGGCAGTTTACCCTGCTTTATCTCCTCAAGCTGGGTCTGCAGGACAAGTGTCCTGACTCCAGTCCCAGTCAGCCACAGCCTGTTTCTCTATTCATGAGTGCATGTGTGTAACCTGCCATTCTTTTGCAGATCTCCTTGCTCAGGCCCAATCTCTGTTCTGCAAGTTGGCATGACGGCAGCATACCAAGTAGGAGGTTTTGGCTTCTGTGTAGAATTTGGAGAGCGGTTTTGTAGTAAGTTGCTGTACTTTTTGGCTTGCAAGCCCTGGGAGCATATGGCCCATTGCTAGCAAAATGCTGATATTTTAAAATTGGGGGAGGAATAGAGCGTGGCACATTTATTCTACTTCTTCAGTGCCACTATTTTTGCCAAAGCCTTCCCTGCCACACCATCCTGGATCCTGCTGTTCTATCCATCTTTAAAGTGAACCCTCCACTAACTAAAAAGTGCATTATACAAGATAGCCCCCATAAGAGACCTGAGAAAAATAGTCTTCCTCTGCTCAATCTCCAGTATGAAATGCTGTCAATTAATAGCTGAAGTGAATGAGCAGCCAATGCAGGACTACTTCTGCTCACTCTTGAACTCTTTGCAGCTGGCCTTGCAAATACTTTCAACAAACATCTCTTCTTTTCCAAGCAATCAAAACTTTATGGACTGTTATTTCCTTCCTCTTGACTTCCCAAGAGCTAACACCAGCACACTTGAGATGCTGCAGACTTATCACTTCCACCTCGAACTAGTGGTTGACTTGAAGATGCCAGGAAATAGAGTTCTTAAGCACAGACAGTGCAAATCCAAGCACAGTTCTGCTAAACCACTACAGTAGCTGTCAAAATGCATCTGTTTTGTGGATTTTTTTTCTGCCTTCCACAAGCTATTTAATCATGTTGGAAAGCACAACATTTTGGTTTTGGAAGAAGTAAATAAACCAGTAGATACAGGTGATCTGCAAAATACTAACTTGAATTTTCAGCATGCTTTTTATAAGGTCCCTTATAAAAGACTAGTAAGGGAAATAAACACGGGGAAGTCTTTGTTAAGGATTAGAAATGGGTTAAGTAATAGAAAACAAAGTCTCATAATAAAGAGCTTCCTCTGAGTAGGGAAAGAGGTTAATGGTAGGGTACCATTAACATCTGTGCTAGGACCAATTCTATTGACTACACATGTGAATGAGTCAAAGGAGACAATGTAGAGGGACTGGGAATACTTGGGTTATGCCATTATATTTTGCTGGGCCTGGGTCTGTAATCTTTACTCACACAAAAAATACCACCGAACCTAGGTGGGCTGTGGGTAAAAGTTATTTACAAAGTCCCCACAGTGTTTGCAGGAATTGACTTTTGGTTAATAAAAGTTATGAGAGAATTTGAAGAACTCTGTATGCATTGATGGTAAATTGCTGGTAAAAAAAAAATAAATATATATATATATATATAAGAGAAAGGAAGTTAGGATGACTTGAGCAATGCATATTATCAAAGCTCTCTAAATCTTTCCATATACACACATAATCACTCACCTGTGGCATCTTTCAAGATCAGAAAATAAAGATTCACAGAAGATAAATCATGATAGGCCCAGTTCCACCTACCTAATTTACTCTGAACAGTTGTTTAACATGCAAATATCTGTTTATTTCAGTGGATTATGTAAGAATAAAAGATTGAAAGAATAATCATTTAATGTGTGTAACCTTGCAGAGTAGAAGTTAAAAGCTGAAAAATAGGGCAACTATACTGAAAAATAGAACATGCAAAACCAGAACATGCGGTGATGACATTATGTTTTAAAAATAAAGCCTTCCTCTATTTTACTCCGTAGTTTTGTTCCTTGAAACACAACTAGGAGATATTTTATGTTGGAAATATCCACAAAAATAACTCCGTGATCAGAGATAACAATGACACATGATCTCTCATCTTTGTGGAATAATCTCCCTGTCGTAGTGGCAGAAGTCTTATATTTAAGAACTAGCAAGAACATGACTGAGGAATTCAACATGATGGACAGGGAAACCCATTCAATGAACAGTTAGCATATGCCATATCCTGAAGGAATTATCTGATGGCACTTGCTGATGCAGAAACTCACCAAATCAAATATGTCTTTGATTTTCTGGGGAAAAAAAGAGACTGATGCTCTGTCATTAAGCAGATGAGGATGGGTATGTTTTCATAACCTGATCTGCAGGTGGTCTGCACCTAAAACATTCAGGGATAAACCCAGGGAGCTGGAAGCCAGAGTGGGTGAACTGAATGCCTTTCTGTCCATGCAACTAACTCGTGGGGTGGCCTTAGACACGTTACTTCAGTGTTCCCAGCCTCCATGTCCTCCTAACACACTCACCAAGCCATTATGAGGCCTAATTAACAGTTTTATAGTAGTGGCTCATTTACCAGACCCGGAGATTCCTGAATGAACGGTACCAGGAAAGTTCAAACTACTGTGTTATTTTCAAGTGTAAAATACTAATGACTTCAGCAGCTTTTCTCTGCTCACTGGGCAGCCGGTGAGTGTCTGGAATTGACAGCTTCTGGCTACCTTATTACCACTCATGTATCCATGGAAATGGGTGACAGCTCTGCAGAAGCAACAGAAAAGTTTTTAAAATACAGCTTTGCTCCATAATAGCAAAAAAATAATCACACTAGAAGACATAAATTTCTACAGAGGAATTCAAAGCAGTTTCCATCATTTGCTTCCTTTCCATACAACTCCTGTGAGTGAAGCAAAAATCAGGGAGGAGACGTTGCAGCCCCACCGTGACATGGAGCCAGGCCTGGAGAGGAGGAAATCAGCAGCTGCTCAGTAGCACGGCTCTGCAGTATGAGACAGGAAGTGAAGATAACGATGCCCAATTGAAACCGTCTGCTCAATGGAATTATCTGGTGTGGAATTTGGCCCAGGCAGTGCACTTCGCACCCCCACTCTTTGAAAAATCCTTACTGCTGGTGTTTGTGCTGATCCATTTTCTAAAGTCAGGAAAGAAAAGTGAGTTTTAAACCAGCAGAGGCGACAGATGTAAAACTGAGTAGCTCTGGCCATGTAGCCAAGTGCTTACACTCAACTCCAGTCCCGAAAATCATGCCCTTTTTTTTATTATTATTTTTATTTTTTCTACATAGACATTGTGCTTGTAGAGCAAATCGAACTGAGAATCTTAAAAACATGGACTTATTCAACTTATCCCTGGAATCAGGCTATACAAACTCTTCAACTTCCACCCCTTTATGCACTATTATGGGCCAACTGAGGAATATATGAGTTTCTGTGCTCATCACACATACTTCCTATAAGCCTTTCACAGTGCAGGACTGTATAAAAGATACCATCTTGTGTGCATCTTGTAGTATAATTGAATCAAGGTTGTTTAGCACTAATAAGGTATCTCTGGAGTCCAGATGTTTGACTCATGCAGTGATATGCAGGAGAAGGGCAGCTCGTGTTCACACAGCAGCAGACACCATCAGCCACTGCTTTGGCCAGCGCACAAAGAGCCCAGGGATGCTGCAGGTGCAGCTGCTACTGACCCAGTAGCTACAAGGGATGAAACAGCTTCCCTTCATTATGGTGTCTCATCACCCAACATCCCTTCCTCAGACCTGTCTCACTGTATATACCACCAGCCCTTTTCATTACTTCCTTTGCAGTTTCCCTTTACTCATGTTCAGTTACTATCACCCTCCTGTTATTCTTCTCACAGCTGAAAAACTGCTAACCTTTCATTTTCATTTATTTATTTACTTTTCGATGTGATCACAGGCAATAAAGATGAGAACACAAAGCTCATTATACTTGAAATCCACAGAGGGTTAAACTGATTTTCTTTGTGCATGGACCACTCACCACTTTTTACTCATGCAACGCAAACTGACTGATAGGGGGGATTCTAGGGCTACATCTAAGCTGAAGGACCCAGAAAATTCCTCCAGGTCTTGGTACCCTCCCAGGCTGTACCCAGGTCTCTGCAGAAAAGGACTGTAAGTCTTGAGTGTCCAGAAGGAGTGGAGAGCCAGGACGTCCTGAACAAGGAAGGACTATGACCCACCACCCTGCCATCACCTGGACCCATCAGCTTAGACATGATCCCCAGGACTAGCAGGTGAAAGAACAGTGATATCACTGCTCTCAGCATGCATTATGGTAACAGTTAAAGGTAGGACATCTGCAGCATCTGATTTTGGTAAGTAAATCCTCTGGATTTCCAAACTTTCCCCACCTGTAGCCTTGATCCTGTTCCTGTATTTATCTTAATGCTGGTGAGTGGCATTGGTATTGCAGTGGGAGTACTCACATGCAGAAAAATGTGCCTCAAATTGTATTTGTCAAATCAGAGCCTACTTAGTAAAATATTGGAAGTTCTTGGAAAGCTATCACTCATTATGTTAGTAGGAGTAAGAAGTTCTCAATGGTCACCTTCACCTTCCTAGCACAATATTTTAGCTTCAATAGTCCTTGTATCCTTCTCACATTTATCTTTGCATCTCGGCAACAATTGTCACAATACATTTTGCCTCCTAGGCTAGCAGTGTATGAAAGAAAAAACAAAAATAGATTGCTGCACCAGTTCTAACTAGCACTACATGTGTAAGTGATCACTACTGGAAAATCTAAAACTCAGATAAAAATCACTAAGCTTTTTTTAACACTTGAAATGAGCTATGTTGTAAAGGAAACCTGCAATAATGAGATAACATGAATTAAAAATAAATACTTCACATGTTTTCAATAAAGCAAAGCAGCATGAAAACAAGTATTTAAGTCCTATTATTTGAAGGTTAGTATTTTCTTGTTCCTAATCTGTGGTTTGTTTTGAGTAATGCTAGACTTTTTTTGTAATATATTAATTTAAGAGGTTGTGTATTTAGATCCAGAATCCTATGATATCATAAAACTATGGTATACCAATTGTTATATAAAATAAAATTCAATGTTGATAGCTGTTTACCAAAACACTTACTAAGCAGCTGTCAGAGAAGATCAGTTTCCAATGTATATCAAGAGAAACAAGACTCATAGTTTGAGAAGGAATATTTAAATACTGATGTCCAAAACTAGTTAATGATATCAAGTACAAGGGGATCAGAGATGCAATTGTTTCTAAGGTTAAAAATCATCCTAGATATACTGGACAATGAGAGGAAAAGTGACTTAACGAACATTTGTGCTTGATGGTACCTTCCTTTTCCTCCTCCAACTGAAGCTTGGGACTGCTGTTTGTCTTAAAATGCTAGAATACAAGGACGCAAAAAGGTCACAGGAAAACATCTCCTGTGCAAACTAGAAATAGAGCTGTCCTTTTGCAGTTAAAAAATGTTTATGTGAATGTCAGTCTTAGGAAGGAGACAGGACTAACTGAAGTGGAAACAGGAGTCTTCTCCTCAGGCATAGATTAGGTGGTAGCTTCTTGCCAAGGTGACACTAGCGCTGGCTGAGATGCAGCATCCGCCTATTCTGTGCTGGTGCCCTTGTCCACTTTACATCCCTTTCCCCTGCCAGGGAGGTGCATCTCACCTTCTATGGAGATGTGCCCTTTAAGAACTATTTCACATCAGCTGCCACTAGCTTGAGCTGCATTTTAGTATTCGTTCACAGCATTGCAGAATTGCTGTGGCGGGAAGAGACCTCTTGAGATGTTCCAGTCCAATGCCCTGCTCAAAGTACTGTTAGTTAGAGCAGGTTGCACAGGACCATTTTCAGTTGAGTTTTGAATATATCTACAGACCCTCCAAAACCTTGGTAGGCAACCTACAGAATCATAGAATGAGTTGGGTTGGAAAGGACCACTAAAGGTCACCTAGTTCAACCCCCTTGCAGTGAGCAAGGTCATTGTCAACTAGAACAGGTTGCTCAGAGCCCTGTCAAACCTGACCTTGAATGTCTCCAGTCATGGGGCTTCCACCACTGATCTGGGCAACCTGTTCCAGTGTTTCACCATCCTAATAGTAAAGAACTCCTTCCTAATATCTAATCTAAATCTACCCTGCTCTAGTTTCAGACCAATTTCCCCTCATCCTATCACTACAGACTCTTGTAAACAGTCCCTCCTCAGCTTTCCTGTAACCCCTTCAGGTACCGGGAGGGTGCCATAAGGTCTCCCCAGTCTTCTCCTCTCGACGCTGAACAATCCCAACTCTCTTAGCCTGTCTTCATAGGAGAGGTGTCCCAGCCCTCTGATATTTTTGTGGCCCTCCTCTGGACCTGCTCCAACAGCACCACGTCCTTCTTGTGTTGAGGCCTTCAGAGATGCACACAGTGCTCCAGGTGAGGTCTCAAAAGAGCAGAGTAGAGGGGCAGAAGCACCTCTCTCAATCTGCTGGTCATGCTTCTTTTGATGCAGCCTGTGCCAGTGTTTCACAAACCTCACAGTAAACAAGTTTTTTTATTGTGTTTGAGTGAAATTTGTTGCATTTCAATATGTGTCCATTACTTCTTGTCCTCTCACTGAGCACCATGGAGAAGAATCTGTCTCCATTTCCTCTATTCCTCATCACTGGGTATTTCTACACATCAATACAATCTCTCCCACCTTGTCCAGGCTGCATGTACCAGCTCTCTTTCAGCCTCTCCTCTGCATGATATACTCCAGTCCCTTTATTGCCATCTTGGCTGTTTGCTGGACTAGTTCCAAAATGTTTATATCTCCCGTGTACTGGAGAACCTGGAACTGAAACATTGCTTTTTACTCTTCGGATCCCTCACTAAATTGAACTGCAGATGGCCTTTGGCTTTCTTAACCCCAAACCCTCAATTCTTGCACAGTCTCTCTGTATCCCTGTTTCTGCTTCCACCTCTTGTATGCTTCCTTTCCATGTTTGAGTTTTATCAGGAGTTCAGTCTGGCAGGCTTTGCAGCACCATTGTTTGATTTCCTGCACATCAGAATAGAATCTTTTTGGACAGGTGAGCCTTGAATATCAATCAAGTCTCCTGGACCCCTCTTCTCTCCAGAGCTGCATCCCACATGATTTTTCAAAGCTAGTCCCTGAACAGGCCAAATTTGGTTTTCCTGAAGCCCAGGGTTTTAATCCCACCTTTTGCTGTTGGTCTCTTGCCTCAGGATCCTCATCTCTACCATCTTAAGGTCACTGCAGCCAAGGCTGCTTCAGCCTTCACCTACCTGACCAGTTCTTCCTTGTTTTTAAGTATGAAGTCCAGTAGAATGCCTGCCCTCATCAGCTCCTCAATCACCTGAGTCAGGAAGTCATCATTAATGAACTTCAGAAACCTCCTGGATTGCTTGTCTCCTGCTCTGTTGCCCATCTGGTAGATATCACAGTGGTCAAGTCTCCCAGGAGGACCAGAGACTGCAAATGCCAGGTTTCTTACAGTTGTCTGAAGAAGGCCTCACCTTCAGACAAACCACATGTTGATTATGTGGTCTGCAGCAGTTACCCATCACAATGTTGTACCTGTTAATTCCGTCCCATAAATTCTAAGCTGGTTCATCAGCCACGCCTAGGCAGAGCTAAAATGCATCCCCACTGCTCTCTCACATAAAGAGCAACTCACTGTCCTTGCCATGGCAGTCTTTCCTTCCTACAGGGCCTGGATCCTTCCAAGGCAGCACTCCAGTTGTGTGAGGTATCCCACCGCACTGCTGTCACCCCAATGAGGCTGCAGTCCTGCAACTGCATGTGCAGCTCCAGTTCCTCCTGTTTGTTAGCTATGCTGCATGTCGTAACGTAAAGGTACTCCAGAGATCCCCCCAGTCACACTCTTTTCCCAGAAAAAGTGAAAGAGCCTGCCCTACCATCCTGTCCTCTCAACACTTCCGTACCTGTGTCCATATGCTTGAGGTGGCCCCTCTTTAGCTCTGTTTCATGGCATACAAAGTCTGTTCTGTCCAACTCACCCTGCAGCCTTTGTAGTGCCTGTGCTTCACTTCCCACTCCCACTGGTGCCATATCTTCACTACTGTTATGAATTAAGTTTTCCTTAGACAGAAATGGAATTAACTTTGCCCCAAATGGTCATTCCCTCCATCACTGACCATCCCATTCTTTGCTCCTTTTCTTTCAACACTTCCCCTCATGGTATACAGCTCTGGGTCCTTGTGTTTAGAGCTCTTGCTTGCATCTCCAACCATCTCTTTCTAGCATCCCTCCTTTCTGTCTTGGCCGTGTTCCAGACCTGCTGCCCAGTTCCTGCCTTTATCTCCACAAGCGTCTATTTCTGGTTTCTTTCCCAGCACTCTTTAGACTCCAGGACAACCTTCCAAGTTGGCCGATCTCTGCAAATTCAAATGCCCCCTTAAAACACAGTTCTGCATGTCTCTTCTGAAATGAGCCCTCCTGCCACTAGCCTGCTGCCATGAGTACCTTATCCATATCCTTATCACAGGCCAATTCCAAAAAACACCAGTTTCTGAGACATTAAAGATATGCCATTTCCTTACCAGGCAATGCAGACTTCTTTTAGAGCTCTCCTTAGCCCCTGACCTCACTCACATTTGTTTTCTAACAGCTTATACCCCTTTAACAACAGTGAAGTTATTTCTGGTTTGCACTGTTGTGACTTGTGATCAAAACCAGGCCTATTGCCTATCACTAGATAGAAAAACAATGGCCCACTAAAAACATTGCACAATACTTTATTCTTAAATATCCACCACAAAAGCTTGCAATTCACTTACAAATTGTTCAAACTGGGCTGTGGCAGTATCCTAAAGGACTAAGCAGGTCAATTAGATTGGTCCTTGTAAGCCCAAGAGTGATTACCAACAGCCATCAGCACACTGTAACTGCTTGTTGAGCAAGTGAGTCAGAGAGCAATAAGGACTTTTAAGCAGCCAGGAAAAGCATTCATATTCTTCTACAGGAGAAGTTTATTACAGAGCTCAGCATCTGTGTCTTGCAGCTGCCAAGTGTCCTCCATGTGTTGTTACAGCTGCTGATTCTGCTGTTAAGGAAGGGGGAGCAGAAGGATGAAAAGAGGCAGCGTCAGGAATGTTCAGTTGCTGGAAAACACTGCCAAGCAGATATTCACGTTATCTGCATGCACACACTAAGCCATCTAAACATGTGAGCTCACGGCTCTTTGCCGGCTGGTCGCACACTGCAGAGAAATCATGTGACAAAGCCACTAGACACTTCTCAAACTACTCCAAATACAGGATCTGCTGAAACCCTGAAGTAGCATACCCAGCTATATCAGTTCTGTGACGTGACATGCTCTGACTTGTGAGGACAGACAAGAAAAGAAGCAGGAGGCTTTGGGGAGCATCAAATCAAGGGGGATCAAACGCACTGCTTCACTGGCAAGACAGTGAGGTGCTCCTCAGTGTCAACCGCCACTATACTGTAGGTACTGTAGGTACATCTGTGTACCTACATTACCTACAGTACTACCTACTACCTGTACTGTAGCCACTGTCACACCACAATCCCACTTAACTCTACAAAAATAATTCTGAAGTATTACATGGTTGGACTTGATGATCTCAGAGGTCCTTTCCAACCAAGACTACTCTGTGATTCTGATATTCTGTGATACAGGAGTTAAGCCACTACCTGGTGCACTAAGTGCACAGATAAACTAGAGACCAAAACTATGTCCTTTATGTTTCAGTGGCCGTGGGCTTATGTTATGAGTTCCTGCAAGAGAAATCACATTGACCTTGAGCAGTGAATGATCAACTAGTCACTGCTAATTTTGGAATGCAAAAGACCACCAACATAACTATGAAGCAGTGCTAGTGCTGGAGCAGCTGCACCTCCATTGTCAGACCTAAAAAACATCCCAAAGGATTTGGACAGTTTTCTTCAGTTTGATGGAGCCAAACTTGTATTGGTCCATGGTACCATGACACATAGACAGGATCATAGGATGATGCAAGGTGGGGAAGAACTCAGGAAGACATCTAGTCCAACCTTTGCTCACACTTAAGGGTTCTCAAATGTAGAACTTTTTCCTGTGGTCCCATTGATCTCACTCAGGTTGTAGTAAGCAACTCACTGGGAGGTGAAAAGCAAGATAATTTATCTATATGTGGGCCAGGGTTTGTCACTGGGACCAGTACACACACAACACAGCTTTGTTACAGAGTGCTGAGAAGACATCCCTCTTTTCTTGTTGCTGTCTGAAGTCAAGCTCAGTCCATTTAACTTAAAGATACCTAAAGGTCCTCTGTGAGCCATGATGCAGAAAACCCAAAGAAATATTAAAAACAAAAAATACAGGCCAGGTTGTAACCTGGTCTTGAAGGCACGTCAAAAGCCAAGAGCATCATTGAAGGAACACTTGTAGAAATACATTGAACAAGAGTGAGGCCTAGCAAGTTTCTTAGCCTCATTTCCAGGTCTTGGACCATATCTTCTTGTTAAAAGTGTACATTGTAACCATTTTTAAAAGCACACAAGGGAAAAAGTAGTCCCATGGTCTTAAGTAATCCTGCTGCCCTTCTCTGCCAGGCATCTCTGCTTTCCATCTTTAACCACTCTCGTGTTAGATATAGCCTGTACCTCTGGTTATGGGTGCTGACAGTCAATACTTGGGCTATGTAAGTTGCCATCATAGGCCCATGTATGTATGTATAGTCTGTACATACCAGGCCCAGAGAGCTCCTCAGCTGGGCAGTTTGTGGGGCTCTCAAGTGCTTAGAATGGGGGTGTCCTCTCCCAGGGCATTATGGGCTGGGTGCTTAGAGTACTTCCCCTCATGCTGGCTGCTCTTGCTTCTTGCCTCCTGCAATGGGAGCTCTGGCACTACTAGTCCTCCGCCTCCTGTTGGAAGAGACACTGCAGTTAGAACACAGTGGTGGCATACCACTCAACTCTCTTGCCCTCCTACCCCTGTTATCCTTGCTTTCAATCTTTATTCATGCAATGGAGAAAGCACGGGATAAGACTATCAGTCCTTCCGGAGCAAGGAGATGAGGTGCACTGTCCTCTGACTTGTGGTGTCAAACCTGTGGAGCAGACCTGTGGCAGGGATTGCTTGCTCATGGGCTCCCATTGTCACAGGTGAACCACAGGCTGTAAGCTATGTCATGCTCCACAGCCCCATCCCTTTTAGGAACTCAGAGTTATATCTAAGCCCAGGAATGCAGCCAATCCTTCCTTTGACTCCTCTGCCTGTAGCTGATGTTCCATTGCCCTCTTGGGAACTGCTACCGCCCTTGTTTGCCAGACATTAGGCAACATGTGGAGAGGATCAAACAGAATGCTACTTCTGCTTCTCAAGTGGCATTAGAGGAGCTATTCTGCCCAGGATCAGTTCAAGGAGAAAATTGCTGGGGAAGGACAGACCTCATCTTCATTGGCTGCAGTTGAGGTGATGGGCTTGGGTGGTCACCTGCACACTAGGGATGCTGTGGGGATGAATTGCTGACTGCAATGTGAGAGCGTGGCACTATGGTCAGTGCCAGATGGTCAACTGTGACATGTGTTAGCAGCTCTGGTGTGGGCACACAGGCATGCCCTGTGCTTTGGGGATGTCTTGGGGATGTTGTAGTGCCTGGGCACTCCCCAGGTCTCTCCTTGCACCCCTGTCAGTGGGCACCTGAGGAGTGCTGCAAGGGCCAAATTGTATCTCCTGCAACCAATCTTGACACTGCCATGACCAGACAGGATACACAAGAGGCAGGGAAACTATTCATATACTATGGGTGAGGAAACCCAAAGGAATTATCATTAGGTATACAGCAAGCCCAGCTCTTCGTGGCATTATTAACTCCCAAAAGAAGCAAACTGGGGAGAAGGAGAAACAATCTTTAAGAGGAGATATGAAACTGATGTCAATATAAAGTCCAGGAAAATTTTCACAGGAGCAAACAAATTGGTGTATTTGAGTAACTAGATGCTGTCGGACGAAGGTTAATTTAAAATAAAGCAGAAGGCATAAAGGTACTTCAGTAGCTGCAGGTAAACCTGAGCGGGGGTGTGTGTGTCTGTCTGTGTGTGTAGCCTCAAGAAAAGATGAAGAACATCAGTGAAAATACTTTTTAAAATGCTATTTATTCAATAACAATCTTCCAATTTCTCTAAAGACTCAAAGTCATGTCCCTACAATATACATATACAATTCGTATATTGTATCAGCCAGTGTTGTACTAGGAAATGTTTTAAACAGTATTTAGTGATTGAAAGTAAGATACAATAGATTTATGACAAAGAAGCTTATGATGAAGGTCCTTTGTAATAGCTTTTATATTACTGTAAATCATGATGCTTATGGTTTACTTTTTATTAATTCAAATGATATGCAAAGCAAATGACAGCTGATAGCCTATCAACAGGTTAGTTTAAACAGCTGAATATTATTTTACTTCTAACAGGATTTTTAATTTTAAATAGTTTTGAGGTTTTTATCCATGTGATATGGCTGGAAAGCTGCAAGATGAGAGCAATTTTTAATTCGCGCTTGTAAGATATGGGTATTTGGAACCCATTAGAAATTGACTTTTTGTTCTCCCTTTTAATTTGGATTCTTTCATCAGAGATGCCAAGACTAATGCTGTCATGACAGATGGGGAGAGCTCATAGAGACATTGTGCAAAAATTACTGGAGCAATGTGTCATTACCATGTAGTACCTTCAAAATGTCACAATGAAAGTAAAATTCATTGTGGAACAGGGCTCTGCCTGCAGGGACAAGGTCCCAATTCCTCTCCTAGATGCTGGACAACAACACACCAGCTTCATGTGCACCACAGAAAACAGCAATATAATCATGCTAAACACTTGTTCAAAATCACACAGCCACCCACTGAGAGAGAGAACCTGCTTCCACTTGTCACCTACTTAGTTCTGGGTGTCATTTACCTACTTCTGTCATTCCAGTTTGTTTCAGCTCTTTTGTATGTTATTTGGTAATATAGTTGAATGCAATAATGCTGATTATGTCAGCCTTGTATTAGTTATTTAATAATTTGCACACTGTCAGTGGTGGTAATGTAAGTTAAGAAGTAAATTTCAGAAAAAGGTATAGGGATGTAGCAAAACTTTATAGTGTGCAGAAAAGTTCCTGATTAATCCTAGTAGAAGAAATGAGGTATTATTTAGAAAGCGTGCAGGTCAACAATTTCAACTAGAGGAGTTAGCCGTCACAGCAGAGTCCTGTAATGGCACAGCATAAAAACACATGGAGAGATTATGCAAGCTGTGTTAAAACACTGCCTTCAGTTTCAAAGTAAAGCATCAGAAGTGACATAATTTTAAAGAAGATACAGTTCATTAATCAGAAGGTTATGCTTCCCGTTCTACCTTCCTGTTTTTTATGTGTGTAATTCTGGAGTTGTTTTGCTGCTTATGAGTGTTAAAATGTGTCTCCAGGAGAAAGGACTCCCTTGTTATGTTTGGGTCTCCAGATATCCAGAACTTTTTAAACTTTGAGTAACCCACTAGAAAAATGCACTTCCAGCATCTATTAACATGTTTAAAACGAGTGCCAGAGCCAGACTAAAAACCACTGAGGTTGTTACCCAGAATGCAGATGGGAGCGGTGCAATGTTTTGTGGCACATGCTGTCCCTGACCCTAGAGGTTCCTCCCTGGCTCTTGGGAAGTTCAGGCTCCTTGTCTACTCAAGCATGATCCAGAGCCACTGAAACTGATGGCAGAATGTTCACTGACTACCAGAAGCTGGGTCAGAATAATTCTGATCTATCTTTTTGCTGAAATAGTGTGAGGGAATAAAAAAAGTGATCCTGAATGCAGTGGTGCTGCTTTTTGCTAAGAACTGAATGGAAACCACAAACTTGTTTCACACACTCCAGTAACAACCATCAGATGGAAATAGCTATCTGTTGCTACCAGTACCAATTTAGAGCTAAATAACCTTATATCCCAATATATCCCAATATATCAACTACTTTTCAAGTCCATCTCATCCAGTGAATGTTAGTCTATTCAGTTTATTTAAAAAGACTGAGGTACCTAAAAAGTTCAACCTTGGTAGGTCACAGCCTCCACATCCAGACCTAAAGCAACACTGCTGATTAGGTGATGTCTAAAGTGCAAAAACTTCTTATCTGCCAAAAATGACATGAGGAACAGGAGAAAACAAAATCAAAAGAAAAAGGAGATCTCCATGGAAATACAGTCCAAGAACACTTCTTCCATATTTGCAGCTGCTGAAAAAAAAAAAAAAAAAAAAAAAAGCGTGAGAGGATGACAACACTGCTATAAAACTGAAATAGTAAATAAATAGTGAAGTCATCAGGTCCTTCGAAAACAAACTAATTGTCTAGAAGAACTAAAGACTTTTCTCCACATCGAGTAGTGCAAAAGAGCCAAAAAGGAGCCCTAAGAGATCTACCATCCAATTTCTTTCCCCCACAGACTTCCATAAAGACAATGACAACTCCTGAAGAACAATAGTGCATCAAGATGTTTCAACAATGGTGGAATAAATAAAATCTGAGGAGTATGTGTGAAGGCACCATGAAGATTACACTGTTAAACTGTAAAGGCTTGATCTTTCATGGTGCTGAAGACTTTCTGGAAGCTGAAGTGCTTCTATTCCCAATGAAACCACACAGCACTAATGAGAACCCAAGATCTCCTGGTGCGGTTGGTCACTCAAGGCAAAACAGAAAAAGTATCTGCTACCTGATTTTTCAGAAACTCTGCATTCTTTACTTCAGACACCAGAGAAGACATTTAGAGATAAGTAAGCTCTTGGATTCTGCCTGCTGTTGAAAGGCACACGCATACCCTTGCATATCTCTATCATATTATTTGGTCATGGGAGAAAATGACCTCTCTTTGGAAATCTATTCAGCTGTCAAATCAACCCCTTTATCTGGTTTCATACCGTTAGCTGAGAAGACAAGGATACCCCTATCAACCCAATTTGGTGTTAACTGATTTAGCTTTCATCAGAAATTTTTTCTGAACTCAGAAGAGACCTGAAAGCAAGGTCTCTGGGGGCTTTCCAAATAAGGTCCAAAAAACCTCACTTGGCAAAACATTTTGTGTAGGGATGCTTTCAAATGTTCAGAAATGTCCCTGTAAGTGAAATGATACCATTAAGTGAAATGGTGGGTGCAAAATGAGTGGCCTGGGCTATGTACATAAGGCAGCACAATTACAACTCTCTGTTCTGGATTTAAAACATGCCTTCCAGCCCTAACAGGATTCTTTGGTGAGGGCAATAAAATTGCCATTAGAACTTTCATATTTATTTATCCGATCCCTCAAAGTACTAATAACCATAGAAACAGACAGCTAAGTAAAAAGTACAATTTTCTTTTACTGAATTTGACTCCTAAATTTATTAAAAATACAACATAGTGCTGTCTTAAATGTACCTGAGGAATTGTTGCAGCTTTGACACTTAGATTCCAATCACAGGTTTAAATAGCTTCTTCTTCCAAGACCTGCCCTGGAGAAGTTACTAGCACTACATGTGCAGTAAGGCATTACTAACCATGAGTAAAGGTGCAAGGATCAGGACTTAAGCTAACAGAAGTGATGACGTGTGAAAGGTTTCTGCTTCAGTTTGACATGGTGATACAAGGGATAGGCAGGTTTTGGGACAGACCATCATTATCTGTCTGGCAGTCTAGGGATTTAAGCTGTGTCTATCACTCTGGCATTTCTGTGCGCTCAGACAGCATCTGTAGGAAACATTCCCAATCATTCTCTTAAAGTGAAGTGGTCGGGGCTGGTTATCCTAGGCAGGACCCCCGGAAGAGCTTAGTTTCTTTTCATTTATAGAAGAGAGACTTGGAGGGAGCAGGAAAAAGGGTAAAAATATAATCCCAATGTAGAAGCCAGTGCAGCTTCTCCGCTTGGCAATCCCTAAACAAGTTGCACTCATTTGCCCCTGGACCCTCAAATGAAGCCCCACTGCCTGGGGAGATAAAAAATGGTGTCCTAGAAGGAATACTATTTAAAGATATTTTCTTGAGTGCATGGCAACACTTTGCACTTCCTCGTGCATATAAAGAAGGGCTGCACCCTTCTCCCTCTGGGAGCCAGAGGGACTTGGGCTCTCACTGCCAAAACCCCCAGACCAATCCACAAGGAAAGGATTTCCACGTGTTTGAAAAAGCAAAAGCATCCCAGGCATACTGGCTCCACCTGGTCGGTCAGCACTCACTTCAACCATGCTGCTAGTGTGAAATCCTGATTTTTCACAATAAGAAATTTTACAATGCAAGTTTTACATCAAGTTAAGGTTTGAAGCTCTCAGCCTTGACAGAGTCTCTGTAACATCTGATTTTTATGGGTATCTGAAGAGTCATTCTGGAATATAAATATTCTCTGGTCCTTTAGGTGTATATTGCAGGTATCACAAACATATTTTTATTGGCATTTCATAGCTGCTCCATTAGCCAAGTACTCACATTAAATTTATGGAAAGCTATTTCTGAGCAACATAAATGTGGGAAATCCCTTTTGTTGAAAAATATTATTAATTGTGTTAGTGCCTAGATTTCCGTGCCCTTAAACCAACAAGATATACTGTTATAGTGTCTACATTTATCTCCTAAAACTACGCTATCTTCTGACAGATGTCATGCCTCAGAGGAGATGGAATAGCCTGGTTCTTTAATAATCCACTGCCACTCCAGTATTCTCTCTTCCTTCCTTTTCTCCCACATATTGCCTGCACCTTTGCCTGTTTCAGACTAGGTGTGTGGAAAGAGTGATGTGGGAACTGTTTCATCCCAAGCATCAATACAACTCACAGCAGTAGCACCAGGGAAGCCAGTACAGGTCAGAATCAAATCAAAGAATCACAGAATCACAGAATGATTTGTATTATAAGGGACCTAGAAGATTACCTAGTTCCAACCCCCCTACATGGGCAGGGACACCTCCCACTAGACCAGGTTGCACAAAGCCCCATCCAGCCTGGCCTTGAACACCTCCAGGGACAGGGCTTCCACAACCTCCATGGGCAACCTGTTCCAGTGTCTCACTACACTAATAGTAAAGAGTTTCTTCCGAACGTCTGACTTAAATCCACCCTCTTCCAGTTTAAAACCATTACCCCTCATCCTATCACTACACACTCTGGTTAAAAGTCCCTCCCCAGCTTTCCTGTAGGCCCCCATCAGGTACTGGATCAAGGCATTGCTTAGCATTTATGTGAGCGTATTGCCAGATTAGGAGCAATGAGCACTCACAGTAATCTTCATTAGTGACAGTCAGGTCTGTCTCCTGCTATCCTCAATCATACCTTACAAAAAGGAGGGTCACATGCAGCCTCCACACGGACATTCCACCTCCTCATGTAGTCATGACAGGGACTCTGTGGAAAAAAAAGGCTTAACTCACCAGCACCAGTTCTTAATTTTCCTGCTTTGCAGCACAGAGGTAATGAAACAGCAGTGAGAGAGATGCAGGGAGGACATAGTTACACCACCTGAGTATCTTGGTGCTTGGCATGATCTTTTCCTTGTGGCAAAAACTATTCCAATCATCTCTGTGCCTTGGAAGTGTGTCCAACGTCTGCTGCCAAAGAAATACATTGTTTCATATCATATGGTATCACCCCTTCTCTTCAGTATATGTTCATTTGGTCTTACAGTTGCAGCCCATTCTGATTTTCCTATATATGTTAATTTGCATGAACACCCTGTGCATGAGAACCTCCCTCCCTCTGGTCCCCTCTCACTTTTCCTCCCTTTTTCTCTCTTGCTCTGCTACAGAGCTAGAGCCACAGATTTGTCTACCAAACACTTGGTGGGCTTATCCCAGTCCCACCATGTAGTCAGGCAGAGAGAAATTCCCCTGTAGAGATTAAGTGAGAAGAGTAGGTTTCTTAAGTGCAAATAAATCACCCATAAATTTATCCTCACACTGCTGTACCTAGAATAGTTTTTGAATATTTTCCAATTAGGTCTTCACTGACTTGAATTTGGTGCTTGGGAAAAATCTGTCTGAATGAGACGGGCCAACACGATGACTCCAGAAGTGACAGGGCTGCTTCATCCTGGGTCTGAGCTAATGCAACACACCATGCACTTGACTTGCACATGAACAGCAAGTCCAATGCATTCCAGAGCCATGGACACCCTGCCCTGGCACAGGTCACTTCTGTATTAGTGGCACAGTGAGTCTGAGGCCTTCAGAAATGTTCTTCCCTGAAGGGTTCCCAGGAACTGGGTGGCTCATCACACAAAACTGCTAGGTAATAAATTATGCTTAAAAGCACTGCTGTTTCATTAAAACTTTTAGACCGGGAAGGTCATGTCTGATCACCTTTGGAAGAAAAAATGCTCAATTTATGTACTATATAGATCATATCTCCACTGGTGAAAAACATCAGAAATTGTCTGGGGTAACTCTCTTCTGGTTTATACCATGGAACTCCTGTCCCTCTGCAGCACACTTCACTCATTTCTCTAAAAGATCTGACCTCTGAATACACAGCTCTGGAGTGCATCGGTCCTAACACTGAAAGAGGAACTCTCTCTAGACCAGTGCAGTGTTGATCCTCCCTGGTAAGCAGGCCAATTTGTGCCAAAGACAGTGATGATTTTTTTTTTCTCTCCTTTGCTGAGACCTCCCACCCGCTATGCACAGGGTCCTATATAACAGCTATAATAGAAGGTCTTTAACCTCAGCTAGTTGCAACTAAAAAGTGCCAGACTCCTTTTCTTACTACCAGTCTTCTTAGGACTGAACAGGCAATCATTTCCTTGAGACCACTTCTGTGTACTAAATTACATGGACTATCTCCAAAAAGCAATCACAACTCAGTAAGCTGCATGTAAGCTGGGTTACCTCTGTCCCCAACCCTCAAACTGCTCACACTAACCTTGCAGTGGTGTTGACAGACTCCAGAAATAGCCATGTCTAGTGTATTCTTACTACAAGTCAGGTCTGGATCATATCAGTGGGGGAGGTGAATAAAAAATGACAAGGGGAGCCATCCAGAGGGGTCTCATCCCTCTCTACGCACAGTCCACAAAGGTGGTACTGAACCATGCCCAGCATACAACCCCTCACTAATTGGATCACTAATGAGTGATCCATTTTAAAGCTGAAACTAGGGGTGCCTGATACTTTTTTGCTTCTTGCCTCTCTAATATTCCTCCTCACATTCCTTCGCTGCCGAAGAGATGGCACGACTTTCTCAATGTTTTCTTTTTCCCAACTCTTTCTTACAGTTTCTATTTCATTTTAATGCAAGGGCACCAATCCTAGTTTATGTCATAATAGATGGACAACAATAGTGCAATTTAACTAAAATAACATGCTAAACAGTGCTACATGTTGACGGAGTCATGATGGGTAAAATTTGGAGTGTTTTGGTGGTTTATATCTTCAAAGAAGAGCTGGCAAGTGTACAAAGTGACAAATGTATTTAAGAATCTATGCCATTCAAATGATACTACCACATGTCTGTTTGGGAATTTTCCCGTCTAAATGTGGGAATATGGGCGCAGATTCACTTGCATACTGTGTTCTTCTAACATAAAGTGTCAGCATCTTGGAGGGTGTGTCAGTGGCACCTGATGTCACCAGACACACATTGCAAAGAAGACAGTTGAAATAAGCGTAGGTTATGTGTGCCAGGCAGTCTTTATTTATTTGTTTATTGTAAAAAAGGAGGGGATCATGCTCAAAACTTTCTCACTGGGAATTTATATCAGCATGGGAAAGAGAAAAATGTGTAATTTGCACTTCAAGGCATTGCAGGTCCCAATCTTAGCTAAGTCGCTGGCAATTACGATACGAGACCAGATCCTGATGTGAGAGAAAATGATGAAAAAAAAAGCATTAATTTGCATCATTTTGGCTGAATTATTCTACATTTACACCAGTTTCACTAAGATGGAAGCTGGCTCAGGGTCTTTACATACTCTATACATTTTGTGCCTTTTTCTCCTTTTATTTGTCACAATAAGCCACCTCCCTTGTTCATTATTTTTTATTTGTGAAATGTATTCATATTCTCAGGGTCCATCTGCTAAAAGTATGCTATTTAAAAGAAGATGGCATCATTAGTTACCCTCTCTCACTATAAAGAAAGGAGCAGTTCCCATATTTTTACCCAGTTCAGTGGCTCAGTGGATGCACTAATCTTGCTGAACACTTCAGTTTAGATGGTATATCAATGAGGCATTCAAACAGAGCAGTTTATACACAAAAATTCTGTCTGCTTTGTAAAAGATTATCCTTTTATAAACACTCTGCGGAAAACATAAAAGCAAATAGGGGACAGCACATAGGACAGGAAAGATGTTAGCAGGGAGATTAATACTGAATGGGTCAAAATGAATGGTGCTTACCAAAACAAGGTCCAGATACTTTGGCTGCAGTGAAACATAAATAATGGGAATGACACATCGTTTATTCAGGATAATGAGTTGATCTGAAGTAGGGGCCTAGAACAAGAGATTAAAGATTAAATATCCATCTCCTGATGAATATCAGTAGCAAACTTTAACCTTTTCCTTCCAAAAGCACAATTTCTTTGAACAATGTCAGCACAACACGGTGAAGAAATGAGCTAAAGCAAACTTAATTCGCATTCTCATCCTGTAAGAAAACTCTGCTTCATATTTTAAGACAAAGAGTTTTATTTTTATTTCCAAGCTTGTAACTCTTTCAGAATACTTATATGAGAACAGAAAGATTTTGCTCGATGTTTTCTATTAGAAAAATCTGGCTTTAGCATTTATTGCTTACATTTTCGTTCTCTGCAATAATTGAAGAAAGAACATACCCATCCTGAACATTCACTTGGGTGGAGAGATAATGACAAAAAGCAGCCTGCTGGAAAAGCACAGCGTACCACATGCCGAATTAGAGTCTTGAATGCAAGGAGGACTTGGAAGATGTCACAAGCTTTGGATCAGGAAGGGCTGGAAGTGTAGCGAAGGGGGGAAAGGCACAGACAACTGGGGACAGCAGGCTGACTGTACTGCAGTGCTGGCAACCTGTTCAAGCTGGTCAATTAGTGGTCCTTCTAGCTCAAGATGCTGTACTGCAACTGAGGCAGAAGACATAGGACAAGTGGGAATCTGGATAGCTGTGGCTTGCCCAGAACTTGGAACAGAGCAGCTGCTGAATGCACGCAGCCAGCCAAGCCCCACATTGTGGTTTTGTTGCTGATGGCTGCCTCCTGAAAGAGGGATAAAACTGGGGGCAGGGGGAGGAAGGAGGAGGGGGCGAGACTTTCAAATGACATTTAGAAAAGAGCCAGGCTAGGAGGCAAGGGTGAGTTCAGCATGCTTTCACCTGCTCTGGGGAAAGGGGTTCACAAGCGAAAGGAGTTTATGGTTTCGTTCTACTCTAGGGAATGTGCTGTCCCAGTGCCAAACCAGCATGCATGTACAATTGGCAGTTTCTCCGCAGAAGAAGCCTAGGACTAGGAGCTGTGGAAAAGTATCCATTTTTACTTGGTAAATATTTGCATGCAAAACCAGATATTCCCATAGGTTTTTGTGAGGCTCTGTGAATTTGTTAAAAGGAAGAATTTTTTATTTGTGCTGGTGGAGTGTGCATGCATGGATGCACAGTTCCAGTGTGGACACAGTCCTGGGAGGCTGAGCACACTGAAACGGCATCTTGAAGGACACTGAAATACCTTTCAGAGGGCAGGTCCCACATTTTCCAAAATGCACACATTGGCAACAAAACAAAAATATTACCATCTCAGGCTGTCCATTTTCACCATGAAAACAGACAGGTTTCTCCTCTTGGGTCAGAGTCCTGAATTCTCTCAGGCAGCTTTCCTCTTGGGCTGTCCTGCAACAGCATCACTGCACTGCCCTCAACTTAAAACCTTCTGAAGACCTCCTGAAACCTCCTACTGCTGTATCAGAGGTAATATGCAGAGAATGGGATTGCAAGTTTCAGGAATGCCAAATAAATGCAGGTGAAGGAAGAAGACTTGGCATGCTGGACCAGTAGAGGAGTCAGAGCTGACATTACAATAGTAAGGGTGTGAAAACAAGACATATGGTTGGTTATCATCACAGTCAGCCAGGACCAGGCTCTACAGTGTTTGGCTAGCCTAGGTGATCCCACACTGGAGAGTGGGTCAGGTTTTCCTCAGCTGCTTGTGGCGGTGAGGGGAAGGGGAGGTCCATCTCAGTGCCAAAGTAGCAATCTCTGCTCCAGGAAACCAAAGTGCTGCTCTCCAAGGACACAGAGTGTGGTGCTTGGCTCAGCTGCTCTGACCATTTCCAGCACCTTGCACTGATTTCCAGCCAGACAGGCTTTTATCCTTGAGATACAAGCAGCGACTTTCCTTTTATTCAGAAAGAAGCAGCCATTTTCGAGCATTATCGCAGCACTGATAATACATATTACAAACAACAGAACTGTGAAAGGATGCCAGAACCCTGTTGCTGACTGATGCCTGACCTTAGGAAAGCCCACTTAACCATGCCACACCACAACGTTTGCCTCTGCAATGGGGACCATTGCAGGAGTCACTGCCAGGGTCCGTACTGCCATGTGTGCTCATCCTCTCAGGGGGCCCAGGGGCTCCTCACGCAGCAAAAGACACTTCCCATAGGGTCTGTGGAGGATATTTGAGCAATCCTATAATGAAAGTTGTAGATACACACACAACAACCCAAGCATGTCATATGGGAGAGAGCACAGCCTCCAAGGCCCCACTTGTGTCACAAAATGTGGGCACCAAGGCTTCTGGTGGCCTGTGCAGCCCTCCTCCCAGAGGCAATTGGCAGTGCTGGGCCTCCCTGCCTCACCTCACCTTGCTGTCAAGGAGGAGGAGGAACAGCTCCTGGCAGACCCCAGCATACGCCAGTGGGTTCTTGTCCTTTGAAAGCATTTGTGACTTGATTTAGAGTTAGCCCTTGCTAACATGAAAACGGTGATCAGCACAAATGAGACAGAGAAAGGACTATTCTGGGAGTATTTATCCAAATTACGAGGGCAGAAGTGAGCTTTCCAGGGTTGCTTTCAGTATTTACCTGTGAGCTAAAATCACAACAGTTTTTATTCATGGAGAAATGTCTGCTTGAACATCTGAGTATGTACAGGAATTAGGAGTTTGGGCTGTAGAATTAGATGGGTGTTTCCCTATGCAAAATGTCTGCTCTGGGAAAGAAAGCAGTCTCTTGCGAAACTGCTCTGGGAGGCACCAAAACTCAGGTGTTCACAGCTTGACTTGTGCAAGGGAACTACTTTTTTAAACATCTGCAAATAAACCTGTGCAAACAGACGTGAGCTTTCTTAGCACCCTCATCCACAATGCAGTTTGTCAGTCCCACACTCTCCTCCCCTCAGAGGGGGCTGACAGGTCAAGGCACCTGTAACCACCCAACCCCTACCCTGCAGCCGCCATCACGTACCCCAAGCACAGCACTTCCTGCCCTGGGTTTGCTCTGTAATCCATGAGGTGAAAATGGGCCACCATTTGCCTTGTCCTAACAGCTGAGAGGAATCCCACCAGAAAATGCCTGTTTCCCTTCATGGACTGTGAAGGGAGGTAACGGCTGTCAGCTTCTTTGGTTAGTTGAATCCCACCATGCAATGTTTTATTAGTAGCATTTCATTATTGAACCTTATGATGCAGGTATTGATTTGAACCTGTGTTTTTACAGGTGTGACTGATTTGCCAGATCCTCACGTATCCTGATTCAAATCATGTCAATTTTTATAGTGGAAGCCTTTGAAGAAACAAAAGTGTTTTTACATTGCTGATGTAAGTTTACTGGATGTATGTTACTCATTTAGCAGCCAAAGGAGATTGAATCAGGTAAAATTATGAGAAGGACAACTTTCTTCCATCATAGACTGGGAGGCTTAGAGTCTGTCAGAGATCTTTGGACGCTGAACCTGAATCAAAGTGTCACCACTGCAGTCATGGCGTTTAGACTTGTACCTGATTACAGATCTGAAATCTGGATTTAGGTACTCAGAAGTACACCAGCAAACCTTACCTATGGCATTCTAAGAGGGACATGGCCTGTCTGCACTTTGTCCAGTTCTGGGAACAGAGAGCACCTTTTGGCAACCTGATACTGGGGCAGCTAGCAAAGTCCTGAGGTGCAGTGGGAGGTTTGGTAGCCAGCAGCAGAGCATGTGGGGCTGCAAAGGCAGGCTGCCCCTCTTTCTACCCCTCGGGCAGAAACCCTGCCTGGCAACTCCCTTCACATCAAAGGAGCCTTCAAGAGGCCCTACCGATGGTCATGGGGGGGCCACAAAGGCAGTGTAAAGCTGCCTGTGCAGGGTTAGAAATGTGCTCCCATATGGTCTTGGATTGTACCTTTCCACAAACCAGCTGTACCTCTCAAATAAATACATACTGGGCAAAACTCAGAGACGCATCTTTCTGGAGATTATTTCCATCTGCGCATCACAAAGGATATATTGATTTAGCTACACTCCTGAGATCAGAGTGGAAACACTGTATAGCCGGGAAACAGACACATGTGCTGCTTATCAAAGCTATACATACGGCACGAAAGATAGCAGTGTGGAGAGCAACCAGCTATATTTGCACCAGCACACGACCTGTTCTATAGTTCTCTAAACTAAAGGAAAAGGAAGTGGTAAATGCTACTGTTCCTGGGCCATGCAAGTGGCATGTTAGGAGCACACCCATCCTGGTTCAACTCTCAGATATGGAATCCAAGTAGTTGTCAGTTGCTGTAGGTGTTAAGGATCCTCCCTCCAAGGCCTGTTTATTTAATTTATTTATTTGTCTTCCTTGGAGCTGCAGAGAAATGTAGTAATTGACACAATGGGAAAGGAGATCCCCGGAGATGGACCAAAGCGAGAAGTTGCTTCTCTGTCAGAGATGAGTGCAAAGTTGAACATGTCCCCAGAGAAAGGCTGTATTCTCCCTGTAAGGCTCTTTCACCCATCCACAAAAACATGAGTTACCTATTCCCCAAAATTCATGACATCTGGGTTTGTAGACGGTGACATAATTAAGCTCAAAAACTACAAAGCAAGAAAGCCAATTACCTAGATCACGCAGTGCCACTGTGTGCTGGCAATGTACAATAGTGCAGAGCCCTTGCATTGAAGCCATCATACAAAATGAGCTACTGTGGTTGTATGCACACTCACAGCAGGTTTCTTTCCCTACAGAAAAGGATCAAAGAGTTGGAGCACTTCTATGAGGACAGGCTGAGAGAGCTTGGGCTGTTCAGGCTGGAGAAGAGAAGGCTCTGGGGAGACCTTATTGTGGCCTTTCAGTACTTCAAGGGCTTATAAGAAAGATGGGCACAGACTTTTTAGCAGAGCCTGTGGCAATTGGACAAGGCATAATGGTTTTAAACTGAAAGAAGGTAGATTCAGACTAGATATAAGCAATACATTTTTTACATAGAAGGTGGTGAAACACTGGAAAACCTTGCTCAGAGTGGCTGTAGATGCCCCAGCCCTCAAAACATTCAAGGTCAGGTTGGATGGGTCTCTGGGCAATCTGATCTAATTAAAGATGTCCCTGCTGATCTCAGGGGAGTTGGACTAGATGTCCTTTAAAGGTCCTTTCCAACCCAAACTATTCTGATTCTATGACAAAGAAGCCTTAGTGGGATTTGGACAGGAGGTCAGTCTTCACACTCTCAAGAAGATGAAGGCCAAGAATCACTTGCTCTGACAAAAAAAGGTGGTGAAGTGCCCACAACACCAAGATAGAACTGCCATCAAGTCACTCTCATGTCTCCTCTGGTCTAATGCCCAGTGTAAGTCAGAGAAGCATAAAACAGAAATCTCTGTTGTCTGCAAAAGACAGTGCCCTTCAAATAAATGATCACCTGGCAATGCTCAGGTGAAGAAAGAAACAGTGACTTCAAAGCACACAGCCATCTGCTACAGTCAAACTGAGACCACTTGCAAGTCCAGGATGGCTGAAGTGAGTCATAGCATATTGTCTTCCCACAGTGAAGAACTGACTGTGGATGTTTGACCTCAAGACTGCTATCTAACCCAGGTAAACATTGAACTAATCTGGGAGAAAGGGGTCAGTGAATCCCGAACTCACTGATATTTCCTCAGCGCAGGACTTGCTTGCTCTGCAGTAACTTGCCCTCCAGCAAGAGAGACCTCCTGAGCAAGCACTACAGAATCAGGCACGAAAATGGCATAACTGCTTTTCCCTGGAAAATTCCACCCAACATCTGCACAGCAGCTGGATTTCCCAAGTCTGTTATCTCATTTCACTGATCTGAATGGATTTGCCCTCAGAACAGTTATGGATCTATATATATCACTCACTACTTGATTCCCCACAGTTTACCTGAATAACACAATTACTAGCTACACTGTCTCCCCTCGTCCCACCTCCAAATGTGAATTAATTCTGATCCATGACTGAGAAAAGTGGCACATGAATGGTTAGTTTGGTCCAAAACACAAATTGGTTCTAAAAATTCAAACCAACACTATCTAGAGAGATGCATCACTAAAATACTGGCCAGGCATGGGCACTCATACTGGGCAGCTCCTTAATTCAAGTAAGGTCCCACAGAAGAAAGTATGACTGTGGTGTTCAGCATGAGGTACAGACGCTGGGCAGTCTCTGGCAGCTTAAGTTTGAAGATTTTTATCTCAGATCCAGAGCCCCTTACGGCAGCTTTGCCATCTCTGAAACTAAAAGGCCACAAATAGTTTTATCACAAATCACTTATGCCTCCTACTGAAATGCACGTACATGCTGACAACTCTTCAGCAGTGGGGTATTTTTATACAAAGTCTCAAAAGAATGATGAACACATTCAAGGCTTGTATATTTCTAAGAGGCAGTTTTACAAGGTGTACCTCCTTACATGCTTATTAGACACAGATAGGTTTAGAAAGAAGTGTCACACACTTTTTCTCTTATTTTTTTAATTTGTTGCTGCTTATAACCTTTACATTTCACAAACAGATCAGGCTATTCAATGCTGTGTTCCCTAACGTCGGCCTCCTTTCTTCTTTCTCCCTACAACAAAAACGCTTTGAAGTCCTATGCTGTTATTTACAAGTATTCTGATATTTCTCCAGCAAGGATGTAATAGGAGCCAAAACAAGCCTCCAGGTGCCAATATTGCACCTGACAAATTAGGCACACGACTGGAAAAGGGTGGGTCCATCCTTCTGCCTAATGCTCATTTCCTCTCATTTCCACATTAACAGGAAGTAGTTGGAATGGAAAAAAAGGCTTTCCTTAAAGACCCAGACTATGAAAAGGCATGAAGCTGTTTCTCCTTGCAAACAAAAACTTGGAAGCCACCTACATCCTATGATTTGGAGCTCATTTACAGTGACTTATTTAACCCCTACTGACGGCACGATGAACAGGATGTTATGATTTATTTAACACTTAAAGCGGGTGTGAGAACAAGGTGGATGGTGCCCTTAGACGTAGTCTTTTCATAATTTATTGCTCTAAGTGCTTAATTTTTCCTCAGGGAAGCCTTTGATAGCTGGCTGCTGTGGTGTGGTTAAATGTATGCATTAAGCAGTAAAGCAGAAATATTAATAATAATACTAAAAATAATGACTGTAACAGAAGTTATTTCACCTAATAATAACTTTCACATATTGCTTAGCTGGAACTCTGAAGTGATATCCCCACACCAACTGAACTGGCTTGAGGACATTTAATGGAGCAACATAAAGTATTGAATTTACCTTGTGAGTAAGTCAGCTGCACAATCTAGCTACAAACACAAAGTAAACTCACTCTCACAAAATGCCGCATGGCTCCTAGAAGGCCACTGGAGAGCTGTAACAAAGCCAGCTACAGAAAAAAAAAAATAATAAAATTACTAACATCTCCTACATTGGTACCACAGGGTCTCTGACCATGAACAGACTCACAAAAAATGTTATGTCTGACTGGCTTTAAAGTTGAACTGTTGCTTAATAATGTTGTAGCATGCCTCAGAGGGTTTATCTTAAAGCACCTTCTTTTGAATGGTCTGTAATCTTTATCTCAAATACCGGACCATCCTTTAGACACTGTTTTTATGTCAAAGTTACTCAGGGAAATAATGCACAGATCTTCTACCCTCTGGAGATCAGTGTTCAGTTCTGCTTCATGTCAGTACATTGAAGGCCCTTGGTGACTTTAGCAAGCAAGATCTGTAGGAACACTTGCACCTGTGGATAAAGGACTTCAACCTTGAATGATAAATACATATTTCTAGTGTGGGTTGTGGTTTTTTTTTTTCCTCTTGAGCATGCATGCATGAACATAAGTTGTATTTTAATATGGACAGGCAGGTAATACATTTCACTTTTAGGAGATGAAATAATGATTTTAGCAAATTACATTCGTCTCTTTAATCTTATATTTCCATGCACACTGAGATAAATGTTGTAAAACTATCAATTCTGTCAAAACCTAACAGAAAGAAAACAAGAAACCCTGCAATCTTAATGTCCAAACTGACTGGTGATTATCAGGAATTAAATGTGCAGGAATTCCAAATCTTTTCTGATTGTAGATGTCTAGATGACTTTTGTTTTTTCCATAATTGTATGAGGTTCCTACATAGCATTTAAGAATCAATTATATTGCAATTGATGTAATTAACTCTAATAATCCAGTAAAAGTCAGTAGGAGGGCTATTCAAGTCAATAGAAAAGAGGGACTATATTATGAAGGTGTTATTAACCTATACAGATTTTTACCAGACATTTCCTTTTCTTACATAATAAATATACAGTGATGAGGAAGGCTGTCATTATAATTTAATGGGAACAATGGCTCTTCACTTCCTCTCCTGTACAAGCCTTAACTAATTCTACATACGGTGTATAAGTAAAATGAAGTCAAATGAATCTCGCAAATTAGCTGTTAATCGTCCATCAATCATCTGTTGCTCCATGATTAAAATCTGGGTTGCATTCAGAGCTGGGAGGGGTATTTGGGGAGTGGCAGGATCTGCATGTAACTCTTCCAGTTCATTTATTCACACACTTCTATTTTGCATTGCCAAGGGTGCTTACAGAAACCAGTCCTGAAGTCAGAGAAAGTCTCCTGAGGAAATGTCCAGCACTTCCCAAGATAAAGCAAATCTCTCATTTACACATTTATAGCCATTGCTCTGGCTTTAAGCACTGTGGCATATGAGAACCTCATTACTGCTTCTGAACTCAGCCAGACAACTCTTTTAGGGGAAAAACAGCAACACTATGAAGTCAGGGAAACTGAGGCAGTGACCTGCCATATGCTGTGCAAAGTGATGAAGATAATCCCTCTGTCCAAGATACTAACCTCTTTTATGCTCTAAGCCTTTTGCATTGCCCAATGAGGCAAAAGGGAGTTCTGCATGAACATAGCTATTAAAATCAAGACTTTTTAGGAAGTTCTGTCTTCACCTTCATCAGGTTGAGCATGAGCCTTATATAGATATAGAAGAATGCATTGATCTCATTAGCAGAAGTGCTTGTCTTGGCAGTAGGCAAAGACCAGTTAGTTGTCTGTGCTACTGTTATTCAATGTATTAGTTGCCAGCCAAGTGGCTGACTATAGGTGATCCTATTGTCTTGCACCTTGGCAGCCCCAGTTCAGGCAGCTCCTCGTGGCATCACTCCTCTCTCCCTCAAAAACCACCACGGACCTTTGTCGGTAGCTCCAAAACATAGTGACTTGGTGAAATACTGCCACTATTTTCCTCCATGGAGCTGAGGTTATCAAAATAGGTCCAGAAGGCAAGAATGGATGAAAAGAGAAGAAAAGAGAAGAAAAGAGAAGAGAAGAGAAGAGAAGAGAAGAGACGAAAAGAGAAGAAAAGAGAAGAAAAGAGAAGAGAAGAGAAGAGAAGAGAAGAGAAGAGAAGAGAAGAGAAGAGAAGAGAAGAGAAGAGAAGAGAAGAGAAGAAAAGAGAAAAAGGAAAGGAAAGGAAAGGAAAGGAAAGGAAAGAAAAGAAAAGAAAAGAAAAGAAAAGAAAAGAAAAGAAAAGAAAAGAAAAGAAAAGAAAAGAAAAGAAAAGAAAAGAAAAGAAAAGAAAAGAAAAGAAAAGAAAAGAAAAGAAAAGAAAAGAAAAGAAAAGAAAAGAAAAGAAAAGAAAAGAAAAGAAAAGAAAAGAAAAGAAAAGAAAAGAAAAGAAAAGAAAAGAAAAGAAAAGAAAAGAAAAGAAAAGAAAAGAAAAGAAAAGAAAAAAAAGAAAAGAAAAGAAAAGGAGAGAAAGCTAACATTATTTATTCTGGAGTAGTTTAAAATAACTATGGATTACCTGGATTTTCAGTGTAGTGTCACTGAATTTATACAAAGAATGAGGCTGAGACTGAGGAGGTTTGTTTGTCTACTGTTAAAATACCTTTTAAAATACTGGGAAGAGAGAATAGTTTTTGAAATCTCTTCCTATACAGACCCCTCTCCATCTTTGCTCATGTGTTCACATAGTATGTGTACTCAATTAAAGAAAGAGGGACATGCAACATTGCAAAAGATATAACACAGAAGAGTCCAGTAATTCCTTCTAACTACACTGCTGATATTTTTAAAAATCACAGCAGTAGGGCAAGTGCTCTACAGATATCAATAATTGCACCAGAGATGACCTATGTTGCACAGAATGAATGAGCTTTGACTATAGGAACACAGATAGGCAACCCTGCTGATTCCTGCTGAATAAACTTATTGTGAAGCTGGCAAGCAACAGCTTCCCAGGGCTCTTGGACCTGTGGCTTCATCTAGTCTAGAGCTCCTGAGAGTATATTTTTCTTTCTAACAACAACACACTTTCATATACTGCTAACACAGAAGACATTTCTGATGTTTGCATTGCAAGCTTCACTCACCGTGTACTTGATTAGGTGATATTTGACAAAGCCTTTGCTTTAATTCAGGAGCCAGTTCTGAGATAACAAGGACACAGATAGAAAAATCAGTGTTCCATGAGGCATTAAACCTCTTTTTTTCTTCTTGTGAGCCAAAGCAAAATGCTCATAGGTGTCACACAGCCCCACATGCCAGTAATTATTTCACCGCAGCAGGTACAACTCACCACAAAAGATGTATTTTGAAAATGAGAACTTTTCTTTAGGGAGAACAGCAAGGCTCAACTTCTGGGCATGGGAAGGTAGGTAGGATGGCATGTAAGAAGACTGAAATGTCCCTGGCTGCAAATGCCTCCCAGGGTCTGCGCTTTGCTGCCCTACACCACCCCAGCGCTACTTGAGATGCATAGGGGTGTTTTTCAGGTGTCTGGAACTGCAAGCCCATGCAAACAAGCTGTGCCAAAAATTATAGACTGAGACCTGTTGAAGTACAGCAATTCAGCAGTCAAAACTTCCTTTATTTAAATCCCCAAACACCACTTAGTTATATAATAATCTCAGTTCTTTCACACTCCATGAGCTTGCCTTAAATTGTCTGGAGCAGCTTCTCAGCCACCACAGAAGGCAATGGAACTGGGATGGTTCCCACCAGCTGCTGCTCTGCCCTGACTGCAATTGCATTTCATACACAAAAGATGACAATGATCTGCACAAAAAAAAAAACAACCCTGAACCAAAACAAAACAACCTCATACTCCCCACAGTGTGAATATTCATCTGCAAGAAAAGATTCCAGTGTTTAGGCTTCCATGGAAAATCAATATGGTCTTATCTTTATTTTTTTACTTAAAAAAAACACTTAGGATGACAGTATTAGGTAGCACTGTGAAAAACATCTAAATATAGCTGTAGATCATGGTGGGTGTGAATGGAAAACAAAGGAGTCAGGAGCCGAGCTCCTGCTGCTGTTACGTCACTCTGACACCCATAATTATGTAATTATGTACACTGCCCACTTCAACTATATCTGGACACCACTTACCATGATAAAAATCTGATTAATAACATGACATATAATCTTGGTTTCTTTGATGAGCATTAACTTCTGTCTTCTATATTTTTCAAACAGACAGGATATTTGTTTTGCCTCCCTTCTACAGGGAGTTTGGAAGAGTGAACACACAGAAAAAAAAATTTCAAAGAGTTATTTAAAATCTCATTGCTAGACTCATTTTTATCTCAGTGCAAAAACATGTTAAGCCACTTCTAAAGCACCATAGAGCATAAATTCTCCCGACAAACCCCAAAAAGTTTATAAATGCTATAACCCCCCCAGAGAAATTCACCTGGACTCAGAGCAGGCTTAGCTGTACAATCACTACACCTTTTTAGCCTGAGCACCACTTCTTTCACACTTAAAATGCCCTCATATGAGGTCCCCAGGGCTAGGCCGGTGGGTGGCTCGGGCGAGTGGTGCTGGTGCTGGCAAGGACCCCAGGGGCTTTGTGCTGGAGAAGACAGGTGAGGATGCCCAGTGCTGGGGGGCGAGGAGCAGCCGTGGCTGCCCCCAGCGCTGGACAGTATCTCATGGCACCTCAGGTGTTTCTCACAGCAGCCCCATCACACCCTCTTTTGCTGTTTGTGCCCAAAAGACAGAAACTGCAAATTTCTACAACTACACTAATGTTTGGGCAAAGTGAAGGATTTTAAAGGCCTTGAGACCTCTTTTTTTTTTTTTTTTTTTGTATCTAGAAAGTGAGAATGGAAAAAACCAGAACCGGCAAGAAAATATATAAAAACAATGCCCTCCAAGATGAAAGAGGTTTTATTTTTTCCTTTAGCTAAATGAATATTGAAAAAACATCTATCTTGCTATGTTTGTCTTCAGCCCCTAAGGTTATCCTAGCTGGCTTGTTTCACAATTCACCAGGAAAAACTCTCAAGATATTTCTAAGATAACCGTTAAACGTCTGACTTTCATCTACAATAGGCGAAATCTGTATTGCCAACAGCTTTCTCAAAATTCCACCTTAAAACAGTTTTAGTACCACCAGACCAGAAGGGTTTGATGCCAAAGAGCTGTTCTGTCCTATTGAAAGCAGAGAATGGCTTCCTCTGCAATATGTACAAAGAGCAAGGAAATTTACTCAATTAATGTGAAACACAAAATGGCATCTGCCATCTGGAGATGCACACAAAAGCCATGGGCAGTCAAACACTTCTTAAGACTTTGGCATGTAAAATTAACATATTTTAAGACTTAAAGGGACATGTGAGCTCCTAGTATGCGGGATTTCATTTTTCTCACTGCAAAATAAAATACACAATAGAGTATTTCCAATGTAATGTCCCAGAAACAGCAGTGCTAACCAGGTACAAAAATTTGCCTGTGACATCAAGACTATCTTTCATGTAATGTTGGATGGGAATTGAGCAGTTGTTTATTTAAATGCACGTTTTTAAACAATGGACAGAAATACACTTTCACTAAACTTTACAACTCCACTGAAGTGTGTTGTGTTACTGAGACCGATGTAAAAGTCTCATCATTTCTTCTTATTTGATGCTGTGCAACCACTCTGGATTTGTTTTTTTGTTGCAAAACCAGAGTGGTGCTGACTAATCAAGCTTAGTGCAGGTTCAAAGTGGATAGAGAGGGCTCTCTTTACTCCAAGCATTTTTAAGTATTCTTTTCTTGGATAAAATGAAGAAAGTTCAGCTCCAGTGACTGTTCCCTTTTGTCTATTTAAAAACCATACAGCTTTAAAAAGAGCATGACATATGGTATCTAAGTGGTCACCACCATAAATTATTCAACCTCTGCTCACTGCACAAACGTAAATCTAACAAAATGCAAAAGCTGAGGCCTCACCACCAAACTCATGGCTACATATCCTCGGCTGTGTCTTTGGCACACATCTGGCCACACAGATCTGGTCACTGCATCCAAAATATTAATCCAGACACCCACTGCGATGTACAAATTTACCTGCTTTTTACTCTACCTGCAGCCACCCTTTCGACACTGCCCAGGAACCCCTGAGCTGGGCTGAGCCCCCCTATATTTTACAGCACAGCCTTCTCACCCTGCCTGTTAGGTGACAGCACAGCACTGTCACTGGGTTTCACAGACCCTGTCTCGTGCACTGTGCTGCAGAAAGGGTGACAAAAGCAGACAAGAGGGGGGAAAGCAAATCCGTTCCCACTTAAGACAGAGTGTGTGGTTCAGCAGCAATCTCCTGCACAATGTTGCTTGAGAGAATCAGGATGCATGCACAAATTTTCCACATCTGTCTTGCAAAACCAACCTTAATTCATGCACCCCACAATTTTGAGGATTTTTTCCCAACTGTCTTTTAGCAGATGCTCTTCCCCGCCCCCCCAAAGCACCAAAGCGAATTTTTCAGAGTACACAAGCAAGTTGTTTCATGGAGAAATTCGGCGCTAAGGACACCAATCCTGCAAGTACTTATTGATGTTAATTCTGATAACATAGCCAGTACAACACAAGAAGACACTGCATTTATTCAGATGTGTAGAAAAAAGGTGGCAACAAGGTTAGCAGAGTTGAAGTATTAATGAACGAGTGTCAGGTGAAAAAACTTCTTAAACCGTGACCCTGTCCCTCACTTGGCAAGGTTCCTGTTTTATTATATTGACAAAGATTTGTTTTTTAAGGATTAGTTTTGCTGATTATATTTTTAGTTAAAGCACTCTTAAAGGTAACCTGGTAAAAAAAACATAATATGAAGCAGAAGATGCAAAAGTCATCACTCCACTATCAACATTCCAACATTCACATGGCTTGTACATTTTGTGCTACATTTTAAATAGAAGAAGAAAAAGAAAAAAAAGTACATCAGCCAGAAAAAGCGGACTGAAAATGCACTAAAGCATCATTTAAATTTTATTTACCACTTTGTTGATTTGTGCTTGCATTTGTGAGTGTGTGTGAGAGCAGAAACAGACACAGGGGCACAGAGAGAGAGGGAAGAAAATGACTCATGCCTGACAATGTTACCATGTAAATGGTCATAGCTGTGGGCTTCCCTGGGGGAATTTGTAATACCACAGCAAAAATCTAGCTAGCCTGCAATTACGGCGCCGGCAGCAAGTCCCTCCAGCACGAGCCATAATGTCTGGCTACAGCTGGTGGGAGCTCTCTGGCTCTGTCCCCACACTGGGAGCATCCTGGGCTATAGGGACTGGGTGGCCAGCGTGGGGCTGAAAGAGCTGCCGAGACAGTCCCAAACCTCCAGGTCAGCAGAGCTCTTCCAAAAACTGCTGCTCTCAGAGTGATGGGAAAGAGAAGATGCAGGGACCAGATCTGGTGCCCAGAGATATCAGCTCTAAATGTTTCAAAATGACTGAAATATAAATACATTACAAATGCCATTTAGGAGGCTTTCATGCCCAGCTCCTCTCTTAGCACATGCGTGTCCATTTGCTGCATGATCCCCAGCCACCTCTTCCTGTGGCAGAATCTCATCTTGCAAAAGAAGCCATCACGCCCCCAATGTGAAGGACTTTGCATTAAAAATAAAAATACAGTCCTCAGCAGAAAAGAGAAGGGTTCCTGGTGAGGAGCATGAACCCACGCCTGTGACAGACTTGAAGTGCAACATGACGGAGATGCTGCTGTAACTGGACAGCTGAGGGATGAGCTGGGGTTTCCAGGCATGTCATGGGAATGACATCCTATGGCTCCAGGGGCCAGGGCTGCTGAACCCGCTGCTGGCCAATCCTTGGAGTGTCACTTACATGAGCTCCAAAATAATCTTCTGGCCCACCCTTCAGGAAAAAGATAAGATGTCATGATCAGCTAATAGGAAGTGACAAGAAGAGAGAAAATGGATGGGGAGGGAGGGAAGGTTTTGGATTGAAACGGCATTATTCTTTCCTCTAATGCCAACCCTGCTAACTATAGGGCTGAGTTAATTACTGGGCTTTTGAGCAATTTGATCCATTTTTGCATATAGCATTAATTTTTCTACAGATACATATAACACAATTAACCTGTAGCTATTGAAACAATCATACATGGCAATCCCTTCAGTCTGCTGAGGAAAACATTGCACTTTTACAGAAAAAAGGATTTAATTAGGGAAAAAGATTGTGAAGAGTCTTTGTTCATCTAGTCTCCCAGCCATTGCCTTCCATCTGGCACAGAAACCCATTACCAAGACATCTGAGCATCTTGCACAAAAAAAAACCCAAAACAACAAAAACACAATACACAAAAAAACCAAACCAACAGGAGAGTATCAAGTTTCTGGCTTTCCTCCCTCTTCACGGTAGTAAATTCTATCTGTCAGACTTAGTTCACTTGCAACTAAGAATTCTGCTTCACTTCCTAATGAAATGTTAGCATGTCACTTGACAAGGTCCCACCAAGCGAGAGGTTCGGGCTGGAAAATGCTTGCAAAGTTTCTCCCCTGGTGCTGCTCCAAGGGCACCTCTAAGTGGGGGGGGACGACGAATGTGTCCTACCCCCTGCAATCACCCCACTGCACACACACAAAGCCCCTGGTACTCGGTCAGCTCTGCAAACTTCAACTAAAACCTCATCAGAAGCAGCAGGCTTTTCAGACCATAGCCCTGCCGTGCTCTTAATCAGTTCGGTGGGGGAAGAAGCGTCTCTGGTGGGTACAAAGCGCAGGACAAGGGGCTGCGGTATCCGTGCAGCAGCCGCACGAACAGCAAATAACAGCAGGGACCTGCTGCCTTCTTCGGTGGAGAGCCAAGCGCGTGCTACGGACACAAAAAGGCTCCCTTTACACTGTAGAGAATTCAGAGCTTAACCAAGCTGCAATATGTTTTGAAGCTTTTGCCAAAATGTACAAAAACCTGCAGTCAGTGTAGCTAGGCATTTGATAACAAGCACGGTTTCTTCTGCTCGACATATTTTCCTGGTGTATTTGTTTGTAAAGGTAGAGATAAGTATAGTAACACAATCTGTTCTTTAATACCATAGGCAAAGAAAAATCACTAGTCACTAGCTACAACAGTTTACAATCTTTGTCAGACAGCTGCAAGTATGTTTGTTTTTTTTATTCTAAATATCTCAAACAGAGCATGATCCTGAAAACCTTTCTTCCCTCCAATGACGCTTGTCTGCAGTAATAATACTAATGAAAAGCAACTGCTGATGTAAGGAAAGAAAAGAAGATGGGGCTCAGGTTCCCTATATAATGCTTGTAATGGTTATTTTCACTAAAGATAAGAAAGCAGACTTGTACATGCAATATCACAGAAACTAGGCATTCTGCCTCTATCTACAATTTTGACAGTTATCTATGGAAAAGCCAGACTTAAAAAACTCTTAAGAATAATTATTAGAAATCATAGCCAAAATACCATACATCAGCCTTGATTAGTTACACGAAAATGCAGCCGCAAATTGATAGTTTAAAAACAGGAAAATTAGCAGTATGATTAAGTATGAATGGCTAATAAAAAGAATTTTGCTAAAACAGATTAAGGTTCAGATCAAGGTCACAAAAGGAACTGATTGAGGAAAACTATCATTTTTGCTGGGACTCGGTAGCTGTTTTAGCAATGCTGCTTCCTCTGAATCACAGTGTTGTAATGAGAAATTAGACTGCTGGGGTTAATAAAGACTTGGCACATTTGTTTACCCCCCAAATTTCGGTTGAATCATTGTGGTCAAAGAAAAAGGTGAATTCCTTGCGTGCAAGTAGACAGAAAAGGATATAACTAAGCTAAGTGACCTCTAGCAAAATAGAAGGTGAATTTACACCACAGTTCCAGTGCTGGTGTTTGCTGTTAAGTCAGTCCAGGAGAAAAAAAATCTGCAAGTGACCCAAAGCCCTCTTTGTCCCCCATTTTCTTCCAGAATAAACAGCCCCACAGAACCCATTAGCAGAGGCTAGGCAGAGAAGTGCTCTACTAATGGGGCTCGAGATTTTTCCTTTCCGCCAGCTTCACCCCTTCTTGGCTGCAGATAAACTCCGGGCGCATACGCCTTTGCCCCTCTTTCTGTCCTGATGGGTCAAGAGCTGAACAAAGGCCTTAGATCCATAGATGTGGCCTAAAATACTGTGTTCCTAAGGGAAAGAGTTACAGGGAGACTTTTCGCTGACAGAGAGAGTCTCTCTTCTCACATTCAGCCACTAGCTTTCCTCTGCTGCCAATGGGACAGTGCTAGTGCCTAGAAACTATGGGCACAGCTGACCTCAGGAATTTCAAAACAGAAGAAATGTTCTGCATGCAGTTCCCCTCTAGAACAACTTTATTTTCTTTTCATCCCACTTGTAGGGAGCTGAGGTGATTCCCCAAGAGGCCAAAGAGCTGATGTGTGTTACCATTGTCTCACATTTTCATCGTTTGGATGGTATGTAAAAGAAAGCGGAAGGGACTACCAGCATTCACGTTGTTACCCACCACCTCGTGCTCCCAGACCCATGGGACCTCGGTGCCACTGAGTTATGTGGCAGCAGCATGCCCAGCTGCCCTCAGGAGAGGTTTCCCTTGGAGGGTGCAATTCTACACACACACACACACATAGGTCCAGGCTCAACAGGGAGGACTGGCTGTCCAGTAATGAGAATTTTAGCATCAGTGAAATCCCCTACTTTGTGGATAGAGTGTGCCAAGGAAATCAGTGGTCACATCTACAGTCTGAGGGCTAGAGAGAGCTGGGATTTTAATTTCTTTTGGGTTTTTTTTTTTGCCCTCTCCTGGGCTGGTATTTTGCACAAGGGGGACCTGGCATGTCTGGCCTATGCTGGGCACTATCACAGCCCTCCTGAGCATTGGGTTGCTGGTTGGTGGCGTAGCTATTGTTGTTGTTACTACTATCGCCACGCCTGATCGGGGTCAGCAAGCCAACGTGAGAGCTGTTGTATAACCCAGCAATAAAAAGACAGTCCTTGTCCCAGAACACACTCGGGTTGGTTTTCTGACAAGCTGTAACAGGTTCTGCGGCGGCACCTTTTCTGTCGCTAAATAAAGAACTTCTGTCTTGCAGAGCCTAAACCCATTGCTGAAAGATTGAAAGGAAAATGAACTAACAGGACAAAGGGGCTGTGAGCAGGGGTTTTTCAACGTTTGCTTGTTTTGATCTTAGTTGCAAGTAATTCACATAGAGAGAAGTGCATTGACGCTCAGAAGAAAATAAGTACTCAGTTTTAGACAGGACAACTGCTTCAGACCAAGCCAAATGCAAAAAGTCAGAATCATCCAGATAAGATTACTGGGCCAGAAACCACATTTTTATTAGTACATAAAACACATGTCACTTGACAATGAGTATCTGCAGCATGGAGTGAAATAACCCTCCAGCAGCGAAGTCAATATGTAAATCAATATTTCTGGTAAGGAAAATATCTTACTCATTGATATAGATTGGACTTTTTTTCTTTATTAATCTCGCAGGAAGTAAACAGCATATTTCTGTTGTAAAAGCAACTAAACAGTACTGCCAAACAAGTCTAATAATTCCTAGAATTCAATAGCATGAAGCTCTGAAACTATTAATGTTGTTATAAATGCCTTTTGACCTTTATGTCGGGGAAGTATTTCCTTTCCATAAAAAGGCACCTACAGTATTTTGGCCCCGATGTTGCTGAGTGTGAGTCCAGTAACTTCAGTAGGAGCTTAGGGCACTTTTTACATTATGTAGGTATCTAATGATTCAGCTACTCAAACTAGAATCCAAGAGATGTGAGTGCCTTCACGGTAATTGCTGAGACACCCTCTATCCACTCCTGGCAAGCTGTGCAGCGTTATGGAAAGGCACACAGATTGTGGAGGCCAGAGAGAGGGTCAGTGGGCAGAGCATGCCTCAGTGACATGCACCATCACTCGGCCTAAGGGACGCCCAGGCCCTTCTCCCTGCTCCAGTGGCGTATATTGCATTACAGAGCCATTACAGACAGGTGAAGTATATAATCCTGGAAGCAGAGCACTGCCCCCCCCCCCCCCAGTTTATAGTTTTAAGCACCTGTTACAAAGTCAAGATCACTTGCTTCTTCAGCTTTTGACCCTGTGATAGTCTGGTTCCTCTTTGCAATGGGACAAAACCCCCAAAGGAGGGGGGCATTAGGGTGATCCCATCTCACAGCCTGAAGGGCAGGACACTTTTCAGAGAGTACAGGGCCATAACTTTATTTGGCTTTGGGACGATGAGAGTGTTAACCACAAATTTCCCACCTCTAGGAGAGACACCCTGACTTGTAGGCTATCCTATGAAAGATGGGAACTGACACCACCATGAGGACATCTTGCAAAGAAAGCAGTGCTGAGCATGGTTTTGCTGGAGCCCATCGGCGTGGGCAAAGCCACGTGCTGGCGCCTGGACAAACTGTAGATATCCCTGTATGTAGCTGTTCCCTGAGGGAAGTCTCTGGCAAGCATGACAACAGCACTGTAGCACCTAGGGAACGTGTCTCCTGATCTGGATGATCCACGATGGCAGTTCTGTATATAGACACCTTAAAGTCAGCCTAGGCTCTGCTTTAGGCTTCTAAATCCATTGGCTTCTTCAGGACCTTACAAAACATCTAGGCATCTGTGTCCTATTAAAATTAATAGTATAGCCATTCAGACTGTTTTGAAATGGTGCTCCTGAAAAAGTTTTCCCTCAATGCCTTGCAGGACTGAGTCTTTGGAGGTGATAGTTCATATGCATTCTTTCCATAATGGGAATTACTTTTTATGAGAAAAGATGGGGGGTTTTAACTGTTGCTGTATGATAGAAATTCTTTATTATTACATAAATAATAAATTATATCATAAAGTATTATGTATTATCTATTAGTATATAATTATATGTTGTTAAATATATAATGCATAGATTATTATTTATATTATAAAACATATAGTATAAATTGGATGGGGCTTTGAGTAACCTGATCTAGTGGGAGGTGTCCCTGCCCATGCAGGGGATTTGAACTAGATGATCTTTAAGGGCCTTTCCAACCCAAACCATTCTGTGATTCTATGATAAAAATAAATTAACGCAGCACACACAAAAGCATAATCAAAATTGTTTTTCCCAGGCTATAATCCCTCTACAGAAATATCTTCCTCTTTCTTAAAAACACCAACCAACCAAAAGAACATAAGTCTATAAAATTAAACTACATTTCCTGTTAAATACCAGCTTTGATTATGCAGCAGGATAGGGTACAGTTTTAAACTATCAAATGTGCTTCCTTTTCTCCTGCTTTATGATTTTAAACTTAAGACTTTTAATGCAAGTACTAGGACAATGCCACACAAAGTATTTTTTAGTGTGCTTTTAACCCCTCCACATGGAAGCTGGTGAAATAGTTCAGATCTTTGAACCACAGTAGGGTGGTGCTGGCTAAGAGCTGTCAGTCTCTGGCAGCTCTTCTGATATGACTAACAGAAAGCTGCATCAGGATTAGCTTTTGTACAAGACAACAGTGTGCATCCTCAAAAAGAACAACCTCAAGAACTTCTCAAACTTTGCTTTTAAACTCTTGTACATCATCACTTTGCCTCATGTTTGGCCCACAGTTTTTTGGCCCACACTGCAGGTAAGGCAGACTTTGGTCAAAAGAGATGGAAAAAAAGTCAGTGACGTAAGCAGTGACTGCTTTAACCAAACCCATACTGAGCATAAACCTGTATCAGAGGAATGGATCAGAGTTGAAGCTAAAAATCAGCTTCCATTTTACAACCTTCTATGCAATCCATTGTGAATCAGAACCTGCACAACTCAGAGTTTTGTGTGTGACTTCTAAACAGATTCTCTGAGCACACCTCCTGGAGGTGCAACTTTGTGTGACACCAGGAGAATTCAGTGCCAATGGAGAGCAAAGGGTTTTGTGACTCGTGAGAGATGGATTCCTCCTCAGCAGGGCTAATGTGACAAATGATCACAAGGCTGGAGCTTCCAGAGGCTGCGGTTTGCCATGAATTAATGTACCAAGGGAATTCCCGTCCCGGCAGAGTCCATTCAGCAGTGTGCACAAACTTGAGGCCAGATCACCAGCTAATATAAACTGGGATGGCTCTGCTGGATCTGGCTGACATCCGGCAGTCACTTACTGAATAGAGAATTAAGAGGAAGAGTGGAATGACATACCCAGAGCATCACTACTATGGAAAGGGATGAAAGGAATCTGGCACAAAGTCTGCTACCAGAGAAACACCAATGCTACCTCTGTTGCCACAGCATTCTTCCAGGAATCTGGGAGAGAGGCATCAATATGGAGCTTTGCAATGTTTCTGGAAACACATTCAACCTGACAACCCTGGTGAAGCCAGGTACTCAGGGCCACCTAGGCTTGAAAATGCCAAGAGCTCACAGCCTGGTGGCATCTGCTTGGATGAGAATTTTCTGATGGGATAAAGCAAGTGGAAATGTTTTTCCCTTTTAACCTTCTCACCAACCCACTGGAAGGGGCAGGCTGGGGAAGAGTGAGGATGTGTGAGACAGAAACATGTTTACAGTAGTTTGCACGGGAGGCAAACTATGTAACTCCGCTCCATCCCCTCCTGTGGTCCTGCAGGGGTCTGTAAATTCAACCCCCTGACCTCATGTACAGCTGGCTGCTCCTTCAAGGCTACCTGACAGCCAAGAAGCCCTAATTAATCCAGTATAACTCTCTTATTCCTCAAATCCTTACCTGCATTGTTGAGCTTGGGAAGACACAAATGGTTAATCTTAAAAGCAATCGGGCAGAAATGGGGTTTGGGAACCAATTCATCAAATTTACACAGTGGTGTTTAAACTGAGCAGGACATCAGCTGATATTCAGTGGGCAAACTTAATGGCCAACATCACTCTATCAGCCTTTTCCCATGAAAAACCTGCACCCTAGGTGCTACCAAGTGCTAATTTGTTAAGAAAGACTTAATTGAGTGACAGTTAATTATTGACAGATTTGAGCTACTTTATCTCTCAATCAAAACCTGGCTCTGTCCCAGGCAGCAAGCAATTTACAGCCACAAAGGTAAATCTGGCCACGTGCAAGCTCTCCCTCCCCCACTCCAAGTTTCTGCTAAAATTTCTCTCTGAAGGAGCCGATGATCCCCTGGTGATCACCAGCCCACGTCAAGGTGGTTACCCTGCTTAACCCCACTTGGCACAGAGTGAGAATTACCAAGGGGACATCCATCTGGAGCTGACTGAGATAAGAGGTGTCCAGTGTTAATAAACAGGCTTCCTCTACACCTCAGCAGGGCCTTCCTTTTCTAAACAGTCTTCCTTTAATGTTGTAAAATGTTTTTTTTCCATTTACTCAACCATCATGCCTTTGCCGGTGGGGGAAGGCCAAGGGAAAAAGAAGAGAGGAGAGGAGAGGAGAGGAGAGGAGAGGATTAAGACTCAGCATATATTTCTAAAGAATCTAAACACCTGCTTTTGACGTGAACCTACTAAAGCTAAAAGTTCCACCAGCCTGGTTATTTTGCTTGCATTCTGCTCACAAGCAACACGTCAAGCAAGAAACAGAGAGAGAAAAAAGAAAGAATGATAAGTAAGAAAAATAAAGGACCAAAGAAAGAGAGAAAAAAGAAAAGGGAGAGGAGAGGAGAGGAGAGGAGAGGAGAGGAGAGGAGAGGAGAGGAGAGGAGAGGAGAGGAGAGGAGAGGAGAGGAGAGGAGAGGAGAGGAGAGGAGAGGAGAGGAGAGGAGAGGAGAGGAGAGGAGAGGAGAGGAGAGGAGAGGAGAGGAGAGGAGAGGAGAGGAGAAGAGAAGAGAAGAGAAGAGAAGAGAAGAGAAGAGAAGAGAAGAGAAGAGAAGAGAAGAGAAGAGAAGAGAAGAGAAGAGAAGAGAAGAGAAGAGAAGAGAAGAGAAGAGAAGAGAAGAGAAGAGAAGAGAAGAGAAGAGAAGAGAAGAGAAGAGAAGAGAAGAGAAGAGAAGAGAAGAGAAGAGAAGAGAAGAGAAGAGAAGAGAAGAGAAGAGAAGAGAAGAGAAGAGAAGAGAAGAGAAGAGAAGAGAAGAGAAGAGAAGAAACAAAGAGAGAAAGAAATCTAAAACTTTACAGCTGCTATTTAATGCCATTTCTTGGTTAACATTTATTTTGCTAATTATTAGGCTGAAAACAAAACAGAACGAGAGAGAGAAAGAGTGAAAGAAAGAAAGTGAAAGTGAAAAGTGAAAGAGCAAGATAGCAAGAGACCAAGAGAGAATGAGCGAGAAAGAAAGAAAAGAAAGAAAGAAAGAAAGAAAGAAAGAAAGAAAGAAAGAAAGAAAGAAAGAAAGAAAGAAAGAAAGAAAGAAAGAAAGAAAGAAAGAAAGAAAGAAAGAAAGAAAGAAAGAAAGAAAGAAAGAAAGAAAGAAAGAAAGAAAGAAAGAAAGAAAGAAAGAAAGAAAAAACCAATATATTAGTGGCAGCAGGAGTAACCACAGCAGTATCACAGTCATTTACTGCAATATGTCTAAACATCCATAAATGTTTTATGCATCCTAAAATGCCATGTACAAGGGATACGGCATCCCACTGAGGTTAATGAATGAATGAGGTGCCCTTGAAGGTTAATTTGCACAAACAAAAGGTCAAGGGACATCTTCAAAACAAAATATTGATTAAAGCAAGTTAAATGTTTTGACTTGAAGGAGACATGAAGGATTAAAAAGCAAAATAAAGCAGTATGGATAAGAAAGGAACAGGAAAGAAAAAACACCACCCCCAGACACAAAGGAAATGGTAGAAAACACATCTGAATCAGCTAGTCATCTGCTAACAAGCTGTAAAGATTTCCAATGACAAGTTGTCACATTAGTTTAGTGAAACTGAAGCAGCACTTATCCCTTTTCCTGTGCTTAATCTCTCAGCGAGCTGCACAGAAACATGCTACCACGTTTAATAGGATTAGTTTAGTTCACTTTCTCTTCTCTGGAGGTTGTGAGTTTTTTTGTTGAGTTCTGGGTTTTTTGAATTATTATTTTTTAACAATTCTATTTCTATCAATAACAGGTTCTTGAATTAAATTGCACTGAACCACCTACATTGCATTCACTCACCAGGCTAAAGGCATTTTCTTCCAAAGGTTTCCTTTCTGAAAGGAGGAGCCCGGGCAAAGGGAAGTGAGGAATGGCACTAAATTCAGCAATTACACACATCGGGCACCCAGTTCTCGTCTTTCTCATACACACACACTAATGATGCTTTATTTATATCAGCAGAGTTATTTTTAATTTGTGTCACAATAAGTAAGAACAGAATCAGGCCTTTGCAGTTGCATTATTTTTATGTATTAGAGTAGTCATTATTTTTATGTATTAGAGTAGTTGGACATTCCCTACCCCCAGAAAAAAAAACAAAGGAAAAAAAAAGGAAAAAAGAAAACCTGCTATGTATTTGCAGCCCCATTCTCTCATTTAGTTGGAACAGATACAGCAAGAAAAGTGATCAAAGAAAAGGCAGTTTCAACAATATACCCTTGTCACTTTCAATTTTGTTGTCAGACTCCAAAGGAACAGAGGAATCACCCATGGTCACGAGCACACTGCAAAAGTTTTCCTGAGTTTCTTACATCTGTTTTTTTTGTTCCACTTAAGAAAGAAATGCAAGCACAGAAAGCTGTCAGCTTGCAGCAACCCTTTTCTTTTCAGAGGCAGCAACATTTGGAGGAGGATTTTTTTCTGGTGGGACAAACCTTGTGGATGAACATAGATAGACCTGACAACGCCTGTATGTGAAGACAATGTAGTATTTTGACCTGAAGTTTGTGACACACACCAAGTGCTAGGCAGGAGAACCCACAGACCTGAGCACCTCCAGGCTTTGAATCTAAATTTTGTTAACATGGATTAATTTTTTGTTGGGATCCAGCAAAACCATCAATCAAAAAATATACAGTGTGAGTACCTTATAATCTACTAACGACCAAGAAAAGGACCTGGTGACTACCTTGTGACATATTAATTAGCAGGAAAAGGACCTGAGCCTTCTACAGGAGTTTGAAGAGGGACTGTAACTTATGACAGTTCCCTAGTAGGACCACACTTGATTGGGGGACTGGGAGCAGCAAGGGACAGAAACAGCCACACATCCCAACCACAGCAGCAAGAGGCTCTCTCACCGCTGCCCAAGCCACCAGGCCCTGGAGAAAGCACCACGGATGACTTTGCTCACTACAAATTCTGAACATGACCTGCTGGCATGGGGGTTCTCTGGACCCCTTCTGAGGGATTACATTCTAGCTGAAGAAGAGCTCTTCCTCCACCTCTGAAATGTGGGTAATGGATGCGAGATTACTTTTGCTGCTGAGTTTTGACATCAACTTGCTTTCCTTATGAGGTTGACTGTCTTCCAGGATTAAAACAGAGAAAGGGTCTGAAGCATTCAGTGCCAAAGCAGGTGGGCAAGTAGAAAGTGTGCATTTCATTCCAGCTGGGCTTACTGGTGTGGCAGGTGGCAGCGCTGGTGTGTTTAGACTTGAAAAAGTTTCAAGACATGGGAGCTGCAGGCAGGTTATCTGAAAACAGCTACAGAAACCAGGCAGCAGGGCTGGATGGTAGGTGGAAGTCTGCACACATGGTACCCATAGCTGGGGCCAAGGCTGGCTGCCACTGAGCTGCTGTCTGGCCTTGGGGACACTGCTTCACTTCCAGTGCCTCAGTTTCTCTTTGGGTAAATCGACAGTGGCTGAGGCTGAGCCCCGGTGGTAATAAATTCCGTGTCAAAGACAGCTATTTATTTATTTATTAGCGTTTGCACGATTCGGCTTCACCTCTACGTGTATCCCGGTGTCCTTTAAAGGGAAAGAAAAAAAAAAGGGGGGGGGAAGAATCCAAGCGAGTCATTTACCCGCCAAATTTAGCCTATCTCCCCCTGCGTCCAGACACACTTCTGCGCTCTTGTTCCCCAGCCCCTGCAGCACTTACGGCTACAACGGGAGCCTGAACGTGTCAGCTCAGCAAGCTGAGCCCCGCAAGACCAAGCGGGGAGCAGGCCCTCCTGCCGCGGCTGTACCCGCCTCTCCGCGCCCGCGGAGCGCAGCGCAGTGCGGACCGGATGGGGGTCGCTCGCCCTCGGGGCGCCGCTGACGGGCCGCCCCAGCCCCGCCGGTCCCCGGCGGCGAAGGGCCCGGCGCCCCTGCTGCTAAAGATCTCACGTTAAAACAACTCTCGGCGAAGCCCCCAGGGCCCGGTGGGCACGACGGGCACCGGGCCGCCCGGGACGGGGGATGAAGGCAGTAGCAGCGGAGCGTCTCGGGACGCGCCCCGTGCCACTGGGGATCTTGCGGTCACCTATAAGGCTGAGGTGACCAGCGCCGGGCTCGGTACGCGGCCCGGGCATGGCATGGCATGGTTTGCCAGGGTGGCCGGCAGTGCGGGGCTGCCCAGCCCGGCGAGGAGCGAGGCTCCGCACCGACAGGGGCCGGGGAGGGCAACGGTGAAAGCAGCCCCGCCGCCCCCTCGCTCCGCAGCACGGGGACCGCGCCGGGCCGGGGTACAGCTGCCTCCGCCCCGACGTGCCGGACGCTGCCTCCCCTGGGGAGGCCGGGGCAGGCCCCGGTGCGGGGTTCTAGAGCGGGTGTTACCGGCTGTATCTGCCCCTGATCCGCCGGCCGGGGCAGCTGCAGGGAGATTTTTTTCACTCGGGAGCAGCTTCCCAGCAGCAGCTCCGGCAGCGCGTCGGGACCGATCCGGTCGGTCCCGAGCGATTTCTTCGTGATCCTCGGCAGGGTGGCTTGTCACATTACCCAACCACCCGCCTTCGGGACCCCACTCCACGCCGCGGACGTAGTGCGGAGCCGCCAGCAGCCCCGACGCGGCGGCTTGCCCGGCCCCACCGGCGGGCAGCAGGGACAGGAGACGCTGCGGGCAGCCACACCTTTGGACCCTGCGGGGAGCGCCCGGCAGAGGCGGGCAGGCTCCCGGGGGGCGTGTTTGATGCCCATGCCGGCTCCCAAACTGGCCGCGGAGGGTGGCTCTCGCAGCCGGCCTTGGCCTGGGGCTTTCGCGCCCCGTCAACGCCGCGGGAGGCGGCGGGACTGCCCGCACCCACGCGTGGGGCTGGGCGCAGCGGGTCCCTTCTAGTGAGACTGACCGTTCAGTTGGAAGGGAAAGCGGAGCGGCACTTCGCGCCGCCAGCAGAAGGGCGGGCAGGGGGCGAGGCGTGACCTGGCACGGAGCTGAGCAGCGGCCCAAGTTTTGGCAGGGGCCGCCGGAGCCAGCCCTGCCTGCCCTAGTCCCGTCCGGGCTCTTTCCTCCACTCGGGGCTCCTTCTCCCGCACGGCAGCCCCGAGGGGAGAGAGCGGAGGGGCCCGGCGGGGCAGCGCCGGCCTTACCTGCCGCTGAGAGCCCTGCAGCGCTCCCCTGCCGCCGGTCCTTCCGTAGGGCGTTATTCCCTCTCCTCAGTTTATTCCCCTGCCGCCTGCAAGCCCAGTGCTGTTTTCCTACGGGAAACCTCGCCGCTCCGCCGGCAGCGGCCGGGCGACCCTCTGCGGCCACCGGGACGGGGGTGCGGGCGCTCCCTTCCCCACGCTGCGGAAACCTGCGATCACGACGGGACAAAGCGCGCCCGGCAGGCTCTGCTCCGGATTGCAGCCCGGACCTGCTGGGAAGAACCCGCTTTTAATATTTATTTATTCATTTATTTATTTATTTCCCCTCACATTATTTTCTCTCAGCGCTTTCCCGCCGGAGCCGGCTAGGAGCGAGCTGTCCTGAGCTGGGGATGGGTTCGAGTAGACCGAAACTTCGGGCGCGCTGTGCAGGGCCGGAGCTGGCGCGGCCCGCAGCCAGCACCTGGGTTTGGTCACCGCCGGTCGTTCCACGCGGCGCATCCTGATGCTCATTTTCGTATTTTATTTTGTCCGTCGCAGGGGAGCGACCAGCGCTGCTCCCGCTCCCTGCCCCGGCGAGGGACGCCGTGCCGTGCCCACCCGCTCCTCTTAAAAGTTTGTGACCCGCGTGGGGGCCGCGCTGGCGAGCGGGGTTTTACTTCACCGTCCCGATGCTTAACGCGTGAAAGACGCGCACTCCAGGACAGCTGCCCCCGCCCCCCGCACGACTCCCCAGAAGCCTTCTCGCGTGGAAAACATTCCCTCGTGGGGCACCGCGGAGCATCCCCCGCCCCCTCGGGGATGACTTTCCTAAAGTTTCTCTGCTCCCTCACAGCCCCCTCCCCACGCAGGGAGGCTTTTTTCCTCCCGTGCCCGTGCTTGGCGGAGGGGTTGGGGGGTTGTAAGCCGCTCCGTCGGGGCCGCGGCTGCCGGCGCCCCCGCCCTGTGTCCGTGTGTCCGTCCATTTCCCCCCCCCCCCACGCAGGTGCGCGGCCGCCGCCACCTTCCCGCGGGGGCGGGGCAGCCCCTCCTCCCCCTCTCGGCCCCCCCCCGTTCTCCCCTCTTTTCTCTCCCCGCTCCTGCCAAGTTCTCCCCGTCCCCCCGTCCGTCCCAAGGAGCCTCCCGATTGGGCGCCGGGCCGGGCTCACGTCACTCCGAGCGTGACGTCTGGTCTTCCTGTTTCCTTCAGCTGTGTCTTAAAGTAAATCTTGTGGCGGTGCGGAGCGCTCGCTCGGCTCGGCCAGCCCAGCCCAGCCCTGCCCCGCGCCCCGTCGCTCCGCGCCACTCCGCCCCCGCTCCTCCGCTGCTCCGCGCCGCTCCGCTCGGCTCCGCTCGGCGCCCGCAGCCCCGCGGCCGCTGCCCGCCCGTCCGTCCGCCCGCCCGCCCGCACTCCCTCGCCCGCCCTCCCTCGCCCGATTAACATATTCATCAGCGGCGGCGCGCGCGTGTCCGTGTGTGTGTGCGCGCGTGTGTGTCCGTGTGTCTGTCCGTGTGTCCGTGCGGGGCGCGTGCGGTGGGTGCATGTTCGTGTGCGTGTCTCCCCTTCTCTCTTGCCACCAGCAAAAAAAAACCCAGAGGCTCAGTTTCGTCGTCTTTGCACGGAGTAAGTACCCGCTCCGCGCCCCCTGCGCTCCTCCCTGCTTTTTCGGCCTCTTCGGGTCTTTTTGGGTTTTTGTTGGTTGTCGTTTGTTTTGGGGGTTTTTGCGGATTTTTTTTGTTGTTGTTGTTGGTTTGGTTTTGGGTTTGTTTTTTAATTTTTCACTTGCTTGGGCTGCTTTAAAAGGTCTGGAGGGAGGGGGGGGGGGAATGAAATCCCCGGCAAAATACCAATCACCGTTATCAAACCTGTGCTTCTTTTTTTTCCAGGGGACTAAATTTCAATGACTTTATTAGCTGAGTAGTTGTAATTCCCCCATAGATAAAGCGTTAAGGATTTGGGAGCGCCGAGCCCGATGGAGCGCTCCCCGTAGCCTGCCCAGGGCTGAAGAGTAAGTGACCTGCTCGTTGTTAGGTGATCCTCCCCCCTTCCCCTTCGCTCGCTCGCTGCCACCTTTTGTGGACTGGGCTTTTTTTTTTATTTTATTCCGCGGGTTGGAGGGCAGTTTTGCGGGGATGGAAAGCGCAGCGAGGATTTAGCGTCTTTTTGTTGTTCCCAGCTTCCTCCTCCCCCCCCGTCCCCCGCCGAAGTTCCCCATCCCCTGCTTTAAACTCCTGCTCCGGTCCTCTGAGCCTCCTCTTTGTCTTGTTTATTATAGCTGCCTTTCTTTTTGTCTCTTTCAATTTGCTTGTCATTTGCATGTCGCTAGTTCTCCTTTTTAACCCAAGCTGGGAAGGGCAGGGACTTTCTATTCTGGTTCTTCATATCCTTGCAAGTACTTTTTAATTTCCAAGGGTGGGACGAGCTGAGAATTGTGGAAATGTGTAGAAGATGGGATTTGAGTGGTAGGTAGCGAGCACATGGAAAGAGATCAAATGCAAGTCGCGGGATAAGAGACTTTATCTGGGAGAAGATTAGGATTATTGGTACTTTCTGCTTGTTTGGTTGTTGTTTGTTTTTTCTTGAGGGGGGGATTTAATTTTTTCTTAGCCTTTGATGGAGATCTTTCGTGGCTTTTTTGATTTTCTGTTTGTCGGCTGAGTGACCCGGAGCACTTTGCCATGTGTTTAAGCGGAGTTAAAGCGCAGGAGGGAACGGTGCAGGGGGGCGTGGGGGCTGCGCGGAGGGGGCGCGCAGGGCTGGGTTTAGGCTGAGCGGCCCGGGATGGGGGGGAAGGGGGGGGGCCGCAAAAATGCAGGGCCCGACAGGACCAGCCGGGGCACGGCTCCCCGGCACCGGGCGCTCCACGGAGGACGGAGTGGGGCCGCCCTGGGGTCCGCGCATCTTTGAGGAAGGGGGAGAAAGTTGCGCGCATCCCCAGAGGTCGCTCTGCGGCGGCTGGAAGGACAGAGCCGCCGGGGCAGGTGCGCGGGGCGGTGCGCGCCGGGCGGGGCGGCTGCGGGACGGCTGCAGGGAGCGGGGGGGCCCGGCCGCCTCCTCCCTGTGCCGCCGGGACGGATGGCGGGGTCAGCCGTGGGAAGCAAGCCGGTAGATCGGTACCTGCGGCCGGTCCTGGCGCTCGGAAGGCCCGTCCGAGGAGGGATGGAGCTCTCGGAGGGGTCAGACTCGCGTAGGTGTGCTCCGTCTGCGGAAATAACAGATACGGAGCATATTAACTTAATATCTTTGACAAAGTAGGAGACGCCAATCGCGGCTGGTAGGGGAAACGGCTGCAGACTAGAGGTGCCCTTGAATGTCAGGCGAAAGTTGCCAGGGAGAGGATTTGGAAAGCTGCTAGTTTTCCAATAGATTCCGAGTGGTCACAGCAAATGCATGGCGTTTCTGGCTGCGTGGTGAGTGTCACCCCAAAACCCTCATCCAGGTCTGGGAACGGGCGGGGGGCACGTGGAAGCGCATCTGCACATCCATGGCCACTGCTCGGTGGCAGGGAGGTCCGGTGCTGGCTAGTGCAGGGCACAGAGAGGAGGCTGTGTCGCCGCGAGGTGTAAAAGATCAGATTATTTGTCACTTCCATCATCTGCAGGGCTTTGGCAGTATGCAGGATTAATTATATGGAGGCAGTTTCTTTACCGTAGATTTGCATGTGGCACATACCCTTCATGTCTTCTCGCAGTTTTTCTGCGAGTTGCCATCAATCACGTAAAGTTTATGGCCATTGCAGCTCGCTTTGCGTTTGTTTGTTCTCCTTTTTGTCCAGAGCTTACCGTTAGCAGCCATACCACATACTATGAAATGTTTATTAATACTCAAGGGTAGACAGAATATCAACGTTTAATGAGTTGAAGTGTGATAAAAAGTACAATGTATATACTTTTCACTAACAACTCCCCTTTAAATTATTCTGTGAAGTATGTTACATTGGCTGAGGGGCAGTGTCAGTATATACACCTAACTATCCTGCCAGTTGGACTCTGAGGCCTTTCAGTCTACATGACTTGTCTTTTTTAATGATCTGTTGATAAATTAAGATAGTCGTAAGAATGGACACATTTTTTAAATTGGAGTTTAATGTGATTCAGGACAGAATTGTAAATACTGTAATTTGTAGTCTCTAAATCATAATTTATTCTGTCTCAAAGTGCAGCCTACCTGCTAGATTAAGTAATTCAAGAATTGTGATTTAAAGACATTGTGTAGTGTAGAAAAAAAAAATCTTGGAAAACTTGGGCCAAGTCTGTAGTAGGAATCTTTTGAATGTTTCAGTATTGTCTGCACAGAGATCATGTGGGTTATTTTCTTCACGATCAGTGAAATAGCAAGGACCCAACTGGCTTGAGAGAAGGAAAGTGGTTTCAGTTTTCTACCTTGAGCAGCTCGTTTTCTTTTTCTCTTTCAAAGAATCTGTTTTCTCAAGCAGTGCCGAGCACAGATATGTGATGAAGGGCCCTGCATCTCCCCAAATAAAGGCCTGATCTAACAAGATGCCAGTTCCCTCCTGTTAGTGAGCTCTGTCAGTTCTCCCTGTAGTCAATGGGCATTGAGGATGCTTGGCATTCACGGGTATTGCTGAATTCCTTTCTGGATTTGGCCCTGGGTATCACAGGGTTCATAAAACCAGGAAGGCTCTTCTCTTTAAGGCTAAAGTGCCTGTAGCATAATTTGGAAGTAAATCAGGCTCTAATTTTTGCTTCTTATGGAGAAATCCTAATAAACCAGTTGTTGCTGCACAATTAGTTGCTCATCATTTCTGCCTTGTTTCAAAATCTTTGATTTCATGTCTCAGCTAAGGGGGTTAGACAACCCCTTCTCCCAAGAAAACTTGTGTCAGAGCTGTACGAAAAGATAGTACTTTCTCATTAGTGGCTGACATGATTTTAGCACTGAACAGATCTATGGAGAATAAATGTCATCTGTTCTTCGGATGTTAGCTGTGGTTTTGTGTGTGAAATGCTGTTGACTGGAATAATTTTCACCCTGTGCTTCCTGGCTGATTCTGGCAAAGCCATGCCCCTTGTAGCGCTTTAGAGTGAAAGATCTAAATATTTCTATTAGCAGAAGCATGTTGAATTCTGTGTGTAGTCTTGGCATAGTGGGTTTACATGAAGCAAGCGGGGGATGGACCAGAAAAAGTCGTCGGGTTTCTGAAAAGAGACTGATAACTTCTCAAATTAATCCACAAATATTCATCAAGTTTAACACTTTGTCGTTGTGTATTTAGTGGCAATTTAGGTTAGGCTGGTGTCCTTCAGAGAAGCTGAGGAGGGTGAGACTGAATTTACATCTCTTCTGCGTCTCATAGGTGTACGAATTAATCTAGGAGAAAATGATCAGCATCTTTGTAGATCAAGATGAGTTAACAAAATTGATTACAGAAACTGATTTACTTGTAATGAGTGCAGTTAAATACCTGGCATCATATTCCTTTATAAAGAATATTCTAGCCAAAGGTTTGGTAACAGTGACTCTTGGATACCTAGGAATCAACCTGTTTCCAGTTAAAATGCATGTCAAATGAATATGAAATAAATCCATGTCTGTAGCTGCTGTGCTATTAAGAGGTTATTCATAGCTACATTTTAATTATATCTCCGTAAATAAAAGTTTTGAATATAAACTTGTAAATATCCTAGTGCAAGCTATGTTTATGGATGGACTTAGAAAGTGTTGAGGCCCTGGGTATGTTTTTTAATTACGCGGGCATGGAAGATGTTTGGTGCATCGTGCGAGTTGAGGCTCGAGATGTGGAGGGTAAATTTAACATAAATGACACTTGGCATGCAAAGAGTATCAAAAGTGACATGTAAAGCAAATTTAACCTTCATGAATTTAAAACTCTGTAACTCAGGAAGAAATTATGCTTGTGAATATCTCTACAAGAGATCTTGACAATCTAAGCTCTCTTTCTAACTATATTTTTTGATAGCTGTACAGAGGCACTAGAGGTATGAAATACAGTTTTTCAGGCAAAGTACTGGTATTACATAAAGAATACCAACTTCCTAATTATTTTTTCCCCCCCGAGGGACCACTATTTATCCAGTTCTAATCTAATCAATCTTGGAGTCTGCCTGTCGTGGCTGGGATTTTGCATCCCGCTGTATATGGCATCCCACTTCTCTTGAGGTGTGAATTGGTTGTGGTCCTCCGAGACCAAAATATTAGCTGTCCATTCCATACCCATTCTGTTTTGTCAGGCTAAAGCAGAACTATTTTTCATATTTAAGCTGAAAGGCATGTAAGCCTTAAAGCTGGCAGTCTGTAGGCTTGGGATAACACCCAGGCAAATGGGAGATGTTGCTTAATACGTAGGTTAAGTGTACGATAACTCTGATGCTTTCAGCTTCTAGCAAGGGAAGGAGGGGGCATCGCTCTGGAGCACCTCCACATGGTTGTGGTGGCAGGAATGGGCAGGCGAGCAGCTGCTGGTACAGGGGCTTGGGGAGAGGAAAATGGACACTGGGGAGGAAGGATGCATGGCAATGACCTTCCAACCTGGCGCAGGACAGCCTGTTTCCTGAGCTGCTGACTCAAGGGTACAGCAAGCCCTCCCCATGCATGTCCTTGGTTGGGATTGGGCAAGAGAGAGGGAAACGGTGGTCAGGCACCTCAGATTTGCTGGGAAATGTGCAAAATGTGAAACCTGACATAAGGTTTTTGGTGTGAGTCTGGGAACTTACTGTTGGATCTCAATCAAGCATAGCTTGAGTACAGAAAAGGAAGGAAAAGCGTGAAGGTTTTTGGTGTTGGTGGTTTGGGTTTTGTTTATTTTTTTTATGTGTTTTGGTTTTTTTCCTATTGGCATGTATTACCTCTACACAGAACGCCTTTAGAATATCCTAAGTGCAGTAAGCCAGAGCTCTTTTGCTTATCTTGCAATTAGTTTATATCTCTTTCAAATGAACACCACTAGACTGAAAGGTCAACCTTGGCCCTAGTTTATTCCATGCCGGTATTGCCTGCTTAAAAACTCCCGTGGTAATCGCCCCTTTCTACCCCCCTGAGAACTTGGCCATTTTTTTTACAAAAACAACCCTACTGAAAACCCAACTCCCCAGATGTTTTGTAGATGAAGACCTAATTGTAAGACCCTGATTCTGATTCCTGAAAAACCCCATTTGCATTCATTGAGAGAAAGCAGGAAACAGTCTTTTACAACACGTACTGCCAAGCAAGGCCTGATCCTACCACTTGCACATGACAGGGTTTTGGTATCCCTGGACTCCAAGGGAGTTGCTTGCAGGGTGGGATGCTGGCTGGGGTGCAGGTGGTGGAACTGGGCCCCTGCAACTCAACTCCTTGTTATTTTATTATCATCATTAAGTCTCCAAACTTCACTTGCTTAATGTGCTTCTTGATAAGGAATGGGCTCTGAAGGCAGTGACCTAAAACCAGTGTAAGGCTCTGGATTTCCTGTCTGAATTCATGACAGTTTTTGTGTTGTTTGTTTTTTGTGGGTTTTTTTAATATTATCATTCTTTACTTTCCTATATACAAGGACCCAGTAATGTAAACAAACATCATGTCCCTAACATAGTTGTCTCTGACACCAGATCTCTGAAAATTCTTTTAGTACATCCAGAATACATGGGCAAAGGCTTCAGAATAAACATAATGCTTCAAAGTATTAAAACCTTTTTTTTTTTTGTCATCCTGGTTGCAAAATAAGCATTGCCTACTGTCTTGATTTTACACATTATTTCATGCTGAAATTATGCCTATTTGCATGGGTAGTCATTCTTTAAAACTAGCCACAGATGCAGTCCTAGGGAGCACGTAGATGTTTTTACAGGTGAACCGAAAGAGATGGGAGCAATTCCAAAAAGTCTGCATGCTGCCTTTGGCAATATACCCTGTTATTGTGAAGATTGTGCTCTGTTAAGCAAATGTAAAGTTTAATATTAGATAAGCGTCGCATGAAAAATATTTTAATTTTCCTCAGTGTTAAATTTTAAGAAACAGGAAAGAGCACCTAGTGCTTTATGTGCAGTGTGAGTTTAGCATCACTAGTTAATAAGTCACAAATTATGTCAAGAGCCTTTTACAAAATGCGAGGAAGTGTGTTATCTTTTTGTGCTGTGTTCCTGGGAAACAATGAGAGTTCATATAAAGAGAAGGTATCTTCCTTTCTCACGCAGCTGATTGATGTTATTTCTTTCATCTTTCCATATTTTTTCTCATCTTTTCTGCATGTCACAGGAAATAAGATTCTCTGTATTCAAAATGTTATGTGTAAGAAGGGCTTCACTGGGTGTTTGAGATACTGTTTTTGGAGATTTTCCTAAAGCAGGGAGATGTGACACTGAACATGCCTCGTTTCTACCATGCAAAAAAATTAACATCACATATTTTAGTGTACGAAATACAGAATCTTCAGCCTTTGGTAACGGGGCTTGCTTGGAGAATGTAAGTTAAGAAAAGGAATGTATAGGGAATTCAAAACACTGTCATGGCTAGTCACTGGTACATACAAGGCTGTGTTAATGAACTACATCTTGGCCTTTATTTGATCACTTCTCTGTAAATAGTATAATCCTGCCCATAAAATATTTTAATGCATTTTTGCTTTGCTGAATAAATGTTTCCCTAATGGTTTAAGAGAG